>NC_057343.1:19322500-21822500 GCF_016509475.1 Prionailurus bengalensis
TTGTTCAGAAACGCGGAGCACCCCCAAGACGCTATCTTTCAAGGGTCCCAACCCATCGGACTCAACACCAGTCTGCAGCCAGCCTGGGTCTCTCGCCAACACCTGTGCCAAGAGAGCCGGGACTCTGAGACGCGCAGACGGACACTTTCTACAGAGTATCCCCTGGGGCGGAGGCTGAGCACCCAGCGGCGGAGGGAGCTGCCAAGACACCTCCACCTGCGCTCCGAGCGGGCGGGGAGGGCGGAGCGGGCAGGGTCCAAGGGGTATTGCCCGACCCCCCACCCCCACCCCCCGGAGCCGCCGGGGACTCCGACAGCACAGCAGCGCCCACGGGGGCTGGGGGACAGCAGGGTCTTCCTACCTCTCGGGACCGGCGGGCGCAGCGGCCAGAGCTGGGGCGAGAGAGGCGGGCGGCGGGCTGGTGGCCTCAGGGGCCGCGAGGAAACGCGCAGAGCATCCCGCGTCCCGGGACTGCCCGCCTGAGCCCGCTGGCGCTCGGCTCCGCTGCCCCGCCCAGGCCCGCCCCCGACGGACGGCGCAGGGAGGGCGGCACCGGAGGGCGGGGGGCCGGGCAGCCGGCGAAGTCAACCCCGCCCGCTCTGGGCTGCGCATCCTCCCAAGCGCGCGCGGCCGGCGGAGCCTCGGGGAGCCGGGCAGAGCCCCGACGCGCCCTCGCCCGCGGCCCACGGCCCGCGGCCCACGGCCGGGGCCAAGGGCGAGCCGCGGTCTCCCCTCGTTCCGATTCAGTCACTTCTCCCCCGGTGTCATTTTCTTCTGGGGGACCACAAAAGTAGGTCATCCAAGTGGCCTAACTGGTGGGCAGTAAACTTTGGCTTCCCAAATGTTCTTGGGGATTGTCAAAAGAGAATCAGGTCAAGTGCATCTCAGTTTCGATTTTTCTCTCTCAGGAGCCAGAGTTGGTTCAATTAAAAACATAAAAAGTGACATTTAATAAACTCTTAATTCTCAAGTGTTAAAGTTGTCTTTTGAAAAGAATGCTAGAGGATAGAGTTGCACCTTAACAGCTGTGCTTGGTTTTCAGTACACGGAAAAAAAATGTGAATAGTTTCCCATTTGCTTTTCTTTTACGCAAAAGATACCATTTTACAGACAAAAGTAGTGTGTAGTAATAGAAATCAGAACATAGTGGTGGCCTCTAGGGAGCAGGTGACTGGAAAGAGGCACCAGGGAACTTTGGGGATGTCAGATATGTTCTGTTGGCTGGGGTGTGAGTTACATGATCTATTACGCATTTGTTAAAATGCATCCATCTTAAGATCTGTGCATTTCACTGAAATTTTACCTCAATTTTTAAAACAAAAATACAGCATTTGCAGGTGCTTGAATCCGTCACTTCATCTTTGAAAAGATAGCACAATTCCTTGATTATCAGTTATCAGAGGTTGTCCGAGGTACCAAATTTGCTAAGTACTTACCTTGTCCAATAATTAATCCTATCAGTACCAATTCAATCCATCCAAGCTTTCACTGACAGAATCATCTAGTCCAACATCCATTCATCAGCTCAAGTTGGGATTTCTTTTCAAATACATGCCACAGTCCTTGGCGTTTTTGAAAGTAAAAGCTCAACATAAAGAATGGGCTTTGGAGTTATAGAAAGCTTCGTTCCAGCCCTACCTCAGTAACCTTGGCAAACACTTAATCCCTCCTCTCCCCCAGCATAAAAGGCAGAGGTGTACTGATGTAGTGTGACGAAGAGGAATATATATATATAGAAAGCAACTTGCTCTGCATTAATCTTGCAGACACACACTCTCCCTACAAATCCACCCTTGGAATTTAGGAGGACCTAAATCCAGGTACAAGTGACTGGATCAGTGCACTTGGACACTTTTTAAGTAACAGCTGTATTGAGATGCTTGGTCATTTTTGTCTTAATCAGAATTCTTGCCAGACTGTATTTCTGTCTTTGTTGCACATGTAAGGGTGTAATTTTTGGTAAAGGAATGCGGCATAGGCATGTAGGGAAAAAAAGCTTCCAAAAGAACAGTGATATGGTCTTGCTGGGATTAATTAAAACAAGCTGCTGTCAAGGTACCTTTAATTCTCTTTCAGGGTCAGTGACTGGTCTAGTAATTTTGTGCAAATTGTGTAAAACGCATTCACAATCTCAACAGTGTCCTTTATACACATGGAGAGATCTTTTATTTCCTCAGATAATGCTCTGAGAGAAAAGCTTTAACTGACTCATGATTATCAGGACTCAAGGAAGAACACAAATGACCCAATTTTCACACTGTAATAACAAGATCTTACACGTGTGTTAACCTGATTTCTGGCGTGCTTCCCACATCATGGATATGCCCCATGTCATGTAAGACACAGTATCTCAGACGGGCTGAGTCCTGACAAGTCTGGTTGAGAAACCTCTTGGGCATATGGTAAAGGACACAGACTTAGGTTTGCGAGTAAATTCATGACACATCATAATCCAAAAATCATTCAAGTATTCAGCTAATACTTAACTGGGAACCTACCATGTACAATCACTGACCGAAACCAGAAAAGATTTAAAAGATTCAATTATATGAATCTTTGAGATTTTTTTTTAATGTTCTTATTTATTTTTGAAGGAGAGAGAGAGCATGAGCGGGGGAAGAGCAGAGAGAGAGGGAGACACAGAATCCAAAGCAGGCTCCAGGCTCTGAGCTGTCAGCACAAAGCCCGATGCGGGGCTCGAACTCATGAACTGTGAGATATGACCTGAGCTGAAGTCGGATGTTTAACCGACTGAGCCACCGAGGCGCCCCTTGAATCTTTGAACTTTAAAGGAACCCAATTCTTCTATTTTTTTATGGCTCCAAGACAAAATATAGTCATGTACACAGGACAGATAATAACTATTATGGAATTCAGAAACAGAGTCATATACTGAAAACAGATTTTTCTAAAGCAGGTAGGAATGAGCACAGTATGATAATTGGGGTGGAGATGGAGAAGTGAATGGGGAAACAGTTAAGAAAGGGAAGTCTGCAGAGTCAAAGGAAGTATGCCCCAGGAATGGGAAGGGGCACACCTCATGCTGTTCCTCTAACCCAACAGCCTCCACTTACTGACGATCTCTTGGTCCTTGTGAGCCTAGTTTATGAGGCTCTTCCTCTCCCACAAGAACTAAAGGATCCTCCTTCTGTCTTGCACAGCATGTACCTGTGCCCCTTCCATGACACGTGCTTCATTCCATCTTCAGGTAAGGTTGTTTACATGTCTATTTCCCTAACTGCGCCACCCTTTTAAAGGCGGGGACTGTATCTTATTCATTTTGTTTCCACCCCCCACCAGCCGCCCACGTAACTCCTCACACAGTCAATATGGATTTTTAACAAAAAAATTTTTTATTGAATTGAATGGGAGATAAAGTAGGATAAATGGAGCAAGGTTATAAATAGGTATATACATGAGAGTTCATTCATTCAGTTAATATTTATTGAATGCTTATTATGTGCCAGGTTCTGTTCTAGGCTCTGAGGATATATCCACAAACACACCAGACAAAAAGCTCTCCCCTTACGGAGCTCACACTCTAGATCTGTCTTAATAAGGGATGGGATTAGCAAATAAATTCACAGAAATTCAACCATAACTCTTGGCCAAAAAACAAAAACAAGACACACATTTAAATAGTTTAATTATTGGTGTTATAAATGTCTACTGTTGCTATGTAGTTTTTATTGTATATTGTACTTACTATATTCATAATATATTCATACCCATGTATCACTCTATAGGGATTCTACCTGTAAGACGATATAAAGAACTTCACCGGCAATTTAAGAGTTTCAGGGATCATTTTAAGCATGCTTGATTTCATTCCAAGGCACAGTCTTTAAAAATCTAACCAGCTTATAGGTGTGACTCTACTGTACCAAAATGAAAACGCTGATATTGTTGGGCAGAACATGAGAATGACCACCTGATGAATCCACGTCTGGTCAGGCGAGTTTGGTTATAGGGAACCAATACTTGGAGAGACAGTACATTCACTCGAATGCACAAGGTTAGTCAGCCATGAAATTCACATCAAGAATTTAAAAAAAAATAGTTCATGAGCCATTTCCCATTCTTTTTAAAATTTTTTTTTTTCAACGTTTATTTATTTTTGGGACAGAGAGAGACAGAGCATGAACGGGGGAGGGGCAGAGAGAGAGGGAGACACAGAATCGGAAACAGGCTCCAGGCTCTGAGCCATCAGCCCAGAGCCCGACGCGGGGCTCGAACTCCCGGACCGCAAGATCGTGACCTGGCTGAAGTCGGACGCTTAACCGACTGCGCCACCCAGGCGCCCCGCCATTTCCCATTCTTTTAGAACAACTAAAACAGTAAGATCTTGAGGTCAAAAATAAAGAAAAAATGTTTAACGTACTGGCTTATTCTGATTAAAAGTTTATCATTTTCGTATGTTTTTCAAAGAGTATTTTAAAAAGAACACCAAGGTAAGAAAAATCATTTACAAGTTTTCCAGTAATTTTACTCTATATACATTAATTCCAATCATTGAATCCTGAAAACAACCTTCACTTGTACAGTGTAAAAAAATCTTTGATAGTGACTAGAAAAATTCCATTATCATAAAGCTACAAATTTATGCTCCTAAGAGCAAAGTTAGTAAAGCAAAAATAATAATTATACCAGTGATAAGCACCGAGATGAATTTTTTTGCATTTAGGGCCTGATTGGTTGTATTTAAACATAACTTCTACCAATAGAAGACCAAAATAACATCTTATTTGGCAAAAAAAAAAAAAGGAGGGGGAGGGAATGGGTGGGTGGGTGGAATCAAAAATATACATATATAAGTCTAGAAACAGTGAAGAATGCCCACTTTAACAGTAAAATCAATCATACTTGTTTTCTAATTAAAGTGACATGTGCAAAATATAGTCATGTCACTTTTCTTCCTCCTAGTTCACTCTATACAATTTAGACTGCTCCATTTCTGTTAATGTGTTGTCACACTAATGTAAATAAATATGTTGAACTGTGGGAGTTTGCTGTAATGAATCCAAATCATAAGAGCTAGATCCAGTAGCTCAAACAATCTCAATTGCAATTCATTCCAACTGCTGAAACAGATTATTATTTACCTTTGTAATTTCTGAAAAGCCTTAGCCAGATGAGACATCATGTGTGTGTGTGTGTGCAAGTGCATATGAACATGCGTGTACAAGTCTGCCAGAGCAGTGTGAGTGTGACCCAGAAACAGGAGTGCCACACAAACAAGTCTACACGATGGCCTGAAAGACACGGGGCCATTGTTTGGCTAGACACTGAATTCTCCCAAAACAAACCTGAGGCTGAACAATGAGGACATTAGGGGCTATCTGTCATCACAATACAGAATGAGCGACAAGTTTGGAAAATGAAGACATTCCCGTAACGCTGGAGGATGTGAAGCAGCAACAGCCACTTTTGCAGGCGGGGATCAGAGACTGACTCTGGCTGCAGTGGGAGGGATTCCCTGGGTCTACAGCTGAGGATCCCTGCAACTCCCCAAAGGGCATCTGCAGGGGGCCCTCCACCTCACTTAGTGACATCTTAGGGATCCCAGAGCTTAAGCCTGGGTATCCCCACCTGCTGGTCACCATGGGTCTCTCAGTGCAGACACTATCCCTTCTGGAGGCTTGGCCGAAAACCATCCCTGCTTCCCACTTTCGACGCAGTCTTAGAAGGGGATCTCTTTGCGTCCCTGTGGGGTCCCTGAGTTTGAGGTAATGGCAACACACCGACATATGAAGTCAGGCGGTCCATTTTAGAACTCACACAATCGAAATTCAGGAGTAGCCAGTTTTTGTTATCTTGGTAATACTTGTTAGTGACATAGTTTCTCAACACAGCTTCTAATATATGGGGTAAAGAAAAAAAATATTGCTGGGATATGAAATATCTTTTTAAAGTGCAGTGTTGAAACTCCTTAAGAGTAGGAAAAGGAGACCAATTACTTGTCCCTTTTCAATGTTCCTGTCCTTGGCTTTCCAGGTCAAAGAGCACCAAGGTTCCTGTTTAAGCGACCTAAAGGTTCTCCCGGCCCCTCCCCCACACAACCCTAGGGAATTCCTGAACCCTCTAAGTTCCAAATTTGTAATCACATCTCTGGGCGTGTCTATACAGCTCATTAATTCAGTTTCAAAATCCACAGCATTTGTAAAACAAAATGACATAGTTGCATTCTTTAAATGCCAGCTATGAAATCATTACTTGGAAAAAAAAAAACTAGTCAGACTATACATACGTAAGTCAAATACAACTCTCTCCTTTTTTAAGGTGTCTGTTGAAGACATGCTTATAACTGCTTCTAAAGAAAAGCCCTTACTTAGGAGAAGCCTCATGTGGCGTTCTGTGGTTTCACGTCCTGTTCAGTGTTGTCAGTTAAGCTACACTGTACGTATGACTTGCTTCATGAACCCTCTCCCATAATGGGCACATTAGATGCAGAGGAAAAACTTTGTTTATAATTCAGTGAATCTTAGTCACACCAGAAAAATGATCTAACCTGTCCAAACACTCAACTTCTTCCCCCATTAATAACTAAATTCCCTTCTTTAAAAAAACAGATTTGGGGATCAAGTTAAAATTCACCATATTTCAAGTTAAACCCTGAGGGCTCTATACAATTGTAGCATGATTTCCAACTCACTGTGGCATTCAGTTTTCTGTATTTTCCTATATTTATCCTAAGTAAACTTCCTGGACCGTAATATTTAGGGAGAAATTAAAAGGGTTTTATATTATAGTGTAAAGTTCCAGAAATTCTCAGTTCATCAAGGTTTACTCTGAGCTCAATGTCATACAACCTCTACATGATACAAGTGTATGGACAAGAAGTATTTTAAATCCAAAACCCTTAGCTCTGTGTCATAAATAAATTTGGGTAAAACCGCAAGCCTTCCACTGAATCATCTCGGCAAAGGTGGCCCATCTTCTCTGCCAGAAGCAACCTAGGAGTCAAGGGGAAAACCACAATCATCTGTCCATTCAGAAACACAAACACAGTTGTAATGAAGACCAAGGACTCGCTTACCTTTCCTTAGCCAGGAGAACAGACATTCCCACCAGCTTAGCAAACTCTTCTGATGTCAGGGATCCCTTTTCTGAAACCTAACAGAAACACAGCAGGAAAAAAATATGATAATTTGGCCACCTAGGTACTAACCTAGGGAGAATGTCTACCATTATGCTCAGGAAATAATATATTGAATTTCCTAATAAAACTCAAGAATATTCAATATTGAACTAAACCTTCTTCACTAATGCTCAATTCTACAAATGCGGAAGGGCCCAGAATGAATATAGCAGAGCCTAAAACATCACGAAGCCCTTTACAAAGTTACAAAGGCACTGTACTCAACCCCCAAAATAACCCTTGATATTCTGAAAAGGAACATATAATAAATTCTAATGGAGTACATACTGCATGTCCCACATATAGGGTCCTTATATATAGGTTTAGCTTAAAATATACGGTAGAAATATCTATAGTCTTGAGGTTTTCCTCTAATTTAAAATAAATGTAATAAATATTTAAATTAGGCAGGCTCGCCACAGAGGCTATGAAGGCAGTAATGTTTCAAGTCTCCTAATGAGTAACAGCAGCAGTTTGGCTGGTAAAATCCATCTAAACTACAGTTCCTTTTCGTGTTTTTTTTGAAGCAATTATTTCATAAAACAACTTGTGATGTTTTATAAGACTGTTTACGTAGGTGGTACTGAAAGAAAAAGTTCAGTCAAGGGTGACATTCTGATGAACAAAGTTAAAAACCTGTCCACAAGACTGAGTTTCAAACAAAAAGATAACACCTCAGGAATTCTAATTCTCCTTGGCAAGTCTCAAAAAGCTTTAAAAGTATCATTTTGATTAGTATTCACTCATGTTAATAGGTGTTTTTAATTGGGTCTACAAACATTACTTTTTAGAAAAATTAAATTCAAAAGGAAAGCCTGTTTCTCAAGTTGCTATGGAGTCACGTCTTGGTGGGCAGACTAATGAGGAAACTGGTTCACATACGGTCTCCAAGGCTGAGGCCACCATTTCCTCTTCCTTGTGGGACTGAAGCTCAATTACCATGACGCCACTGTCAAAAACTCGGAGCCTGAAAACCGCAGATGGGAAAACCAAGCTGTGAGTATCTAGGATCTTCAACCACTAAGGAGGTACACATATCCTGTACTTTCTTTTATGCTGGGCATGAGGGCAATATTAACACAAAACAGCATCTAAAACATAACAACCACAGGCAATTACAGCATAACTAGGAACTCACGAATAAATACAGTTAATAACATTATGAACTATAATCCACAGGCTAAATAAAATATGTCTGGCACTTTTTTTTTTTTTTTTTAAATCTGAAGGGAGGAAAATACAATTCACAGCTGAACATCTGTAGTTTTAAATCTCCAGAAACAAGCACGAAACGTCTAGCAGAGGGGCTGGTTATTCTGACCTCATAGGAGAGCCCACATTCTTCTTTCATTGCCCCACATCAACAAGAGTTGGCCCACTAGCCCCTCAGGCCATGTACAGCCCCGATAAGGAGGGAAGCTAGGAGAACAAGTGAATTCTGCTCACACGGTATAATTCCCAGAGGGGCGATGTGTTGGTTCACCACGCACAGACCTGTGTGGGCAGACCTGGCCGGGTTTTCCTGTCTACTGTGTGAGGAACAGTGGCTCAAGCTGGCACGCTTCCTGCAGAGGTTCTTTTACCTGAGAGGTAACTGTAGTGTTTCCAGCATCTTGCATGCATTCACTAGGTCTTCTGGTGAGAGCAACTAATAGGAAAGAAAACCCAGTTTATACTACAAATTAATAGAGTGATGCTCGTGTGTTCAAGGCCCATGGTAGGTGTGGAGTCTATTTTTTTTTAAAAATAAATAAATAAATAAATAATCATTTAGCAAGGCTTTCATGTTGCCTTAATCACCACAAGGAAAAAAGGATTAACAAAGAAGCGAAGCAGTGCTATCCGACAGAAAGCAATGCAAGCCGTATATGTAACTCTAAGTTTTCTAGTAGTCATATTAATAAAATAAAAAGAAACAGGTGAAATTAATTTTAAAACATGTATTTTATTTAAGCCAATAAATCTAAAACATCAACATATAATCAATATAAAAATTATCAACGAGATATTTAACATTTCTTTCTTCTGTACCGAGTCTTCTAAATCTGGTGTGTAATTTACACTTACAGCATATCTCAGTTTGGATTAGGTGTATTTCAAGTTCACAGTTGTCACATGTAGCTAGCTAGTGGCCACCCTTCCAGACCCATGCAACCTTAAAGAATCAGCCCACTGTGGCGTTTGACAAATACAGCTTTGAGTCATAGGCCCAGCCTGGGTCCAAATGCCTGTCAAACCTCTATTTCCAGGTGCAGCTTTGGTCAAATAATTTAATCTCTGGAAGCCTCGAGTTCCTCATCCTCATATTATCCCCAAGACGGGGACAGTAAAAGCAGCTGCTTCACTGAGGTACTGGGAGGCCTGGTCAGTAGGAGGTACTCACTGACAGCAGTCTTGAGGACTATTCAAATAAAGACAGAGCAGAGGCTTTGCTCGTGAACCTGGGATGGGCGCTTGAAAGATGTAGGAGTTCTCTGCACAGAGGTGACTGCTGACACCGCAAAACTGTTTGACTGAAGGGCACAAAGAGTGCACGGACCATACACATGTGGGTGTGAAGGGGCAATGAGAGCTGAAGAGCAGCCACTGCTGATTCACGGCCAAAGGCAGAGGGCAGCTTTCCCTCTGTTTCTCCCCAGGCCATCTGTGTCCCCCCCAGTTAGTCCAAACACTGAACTGTCACAGGGAAAAGGCCTCATACACAACCTTACTAATCACAATACAAACACAGAATATTAAAGCCAGAAGGTATCAATCAGTCCAAATCCTTGTTTTAGACGTAGGACAACCAAGTCTCAGGGAAGTTAAGTAAGCTACTCAAGGTCAATCAGCATGTCACTGGTAAAACCAGGAAGAGCGTCTACCTCCTAGATCCCCAGGGCAGGACAGCATTCTTGTCACTGCACCACACTGCTTCTCAGATGGTTTTGATATTCTCAACCCTTCCTCAAATTGTATTCACTGTAGGGGAACTTGTATTATGTTAAGAAAGTCTATATTTAGTTAAAAGAATATCTAAATGTTCTATTCTTACCTCCATTCCTCGAGCTCGGTTTACTAAACAGTATACCTCCGTAAGTGACATTATTCCCCCTCGTTCCTGTTAAAATATGAAATTTAAAAAGTATTATGTTATAGTTCACACAAGTTAGCATTCCTTAACAGAAATCATAAGCAGAGTGAAATCAGGATTCATAAAATTTCCTAAGAAGCCTTTTAAAAACTAAATTTGCACACAGGAAAACCTAGCCAGATACGTGAAGCATTTCAAATTCAATATTTGGACTTTAACATCATTATTACTGTTTCAACATTTCCATAAATGAAAAGAGGGCCTCTACACCAAGTTTCAAAAAGTGTATTTAAATGTTTTGAGTTATTACAACTAATAAATGAAAAAATTATAGAATTAAATGGCAATATCACCATTGTAATCTTTAATGAAGTAACAGATCTAGACATTGAGTGTTAGTAGCTGCTAACATCACACAAAAAAAAGACATTCTGTACCTGCTGACGGAAATGCACAGCACCCTCTATGAAATATCCAGCAGGAAAAAAAAAAAAAAAAAAAAGAACTTCTAGATATAACTACTAGTCTACAGGGAATACATAAGGCAGGGAAGTATGTTAACATACAAGTCAGCAAAATCCAGACTCTGAGACACTCTATAAGAAAAACCACTAGTTTCTTCAATAAATAAATTTTATAGGAGAGAAAAAAAGAGGAGAGGGAAACCCACGGAATTAAAAAACAAAAACAAAAACAAAAAACACCTGGGTGGCAAATCAACCAATTGCAAAGTATCCTGATTTGAACAAACTAACTATAAGAAAAAATGTGAACACTAAGTAGGTATTTGATTATATTGAAAATAATTTTTAATTTGTGAAATGGGATTATAATTACATTATAGGCATCTTTATCATTGTAATTACATTCTGAAAAATTTACAGATAAAGTAATGTGATGTCTTAGATTTGCTTTAAAATATTTTTTAAATGTTTATTTATTCGC
This sequence comes from Prionailurus bengalensis, assembly GCF_016509475.1. Lineage (NCBI taxonomy): Eukaryota > Metazoa > Chordata > Mammalia > Carnivora > Felidae > Prionailurus > Prionailurus bengalensis. Next base: position 19,333,657 of record NC_057343.1, read on the forward strand.
TTTGAGAGAGTGCGTGAGTGTGGGCCTGCGAGTCGGGGAGGGGCAGAGAAGAAGAGAGACAATCCAAGCAGGCTCTGCACTGTCAGTGTAGAGCCCTACACGGGGCTCAAACACAACAACTGTGAGATCATCACCTGAACTGAAATCAAGAGTCAGGACACTTACCAACTAAACCACCTAGGTGCCCCTGCTTTAAAATAATTTCGAGTGGACAATGTTTACAGATAAACCTGGATGATGGGCATGCAGGGATTCATTATATTTTTCTTATTTTGTCATGTTGGAAATACTTCTTAATATGAGTGCTTTAATAAGTAAAGTTTTGATTGCCTGAGTCATGTTAGAAGATATATCTGTGTTATCAAATTATAACAGTACACTATATATTCAGACTAGATATATAGAAATATATGTAAACATCTAGAGATCATATGTTTCCTTTTGAAAACAGGAGAGAAGAAAAACTTTATATCAAATAGATTTAGGAAGTTACAGATATCTGAAATGGGAATTGAAAACAACTTAGATTTTGACAAAAAAAAAAAAACCCCACTAATTTAATATTCCTGAACAAAAAATAACGTGTTGGTTGAATAGTAACCATACTATGAAAGGAGTTAAACTCTTGTTAAGATTTCTGATGACACGGAGAAAATTTAACACAACCGAAAGAGACCACTCAGGTTTTGTTTTTACCTCCAGCGGCGCCTGCAGTATCCCAGCCAGCTGTTTGGCCAGCTGCATGTGGTACTGTGTGCCCGAGCCACAGGTCTCCCTGGTAACTGGGTTAGCTATTCCCATGCTCAGCAAATAGGATTTAAACCTGATGGTCTATAATAAGAGGAGAAAATGCACAAAAAGACTAAAAAGCAGAATTAGTCTTTCCACCCCAACATTGAAAATCTTTCTATCATAAATTCAATTCTACTCAATTATATCTGTATCTACCCATTTCTTCTACTGTGTTTTGATAGTGTGAATTCTAAGAAAGTGGATTTCCAGTAGTTCCCTGTGTGAAGCGAATTCTTCTTCTTTTTTCTATCTTGATATCTCATACTCCACTGAACTCATGAGTTTGGTGTGAGAAGCGGCTAGGGAGCAACTATGCTGTATTTAATGCCAACCAAATGATAGAGCCAAAAACTTAGACAGGAAAATGGCTGTGACCAGATTGTACTGAAATTTACGGAAACAAGTATCAAATTTATGGATATGTATAAAACAACCACTCCTTCCACATTTCAGTATCTCTCTTTTCCACACTCTAAGAGAATGTACAGAAGTATCCTTTAATCCTACTAGAACCAGCAAAGTTTTTATGGTTGACTTTTTCGTTAGCACTTTCATATACTCGCAAGTCCTAAAAGAAAACACTCCATTAAGAAAGAAACGGCTAAACCACTGAAACATCACTGTTATTTGTGTAACCTGGTTTCTAATGCCTTAAAAAAGCAATCTATTTACCTCATCTTCTGTGATGTCACCTTGCTTGTCTTTAATCTTATTAGCAATTGATTTTGATAACTCCACCATTTCCTTAGCCTGTGAAGAGAACAGCAAAAGACTGAGAAAAAAAAAAAGTCCCCAAAGTGCCTTGCTAACAAAACACAAGTTCAAAACTTACATCATAATTGGTAAGAATTTAATAGGTATAAATTACATATACCTTGACCATTAGCTTGCTGAGGTCTTCAAAGGCCTGAAATGAGAAATGAGTTTTTGTTGGAATCTAAAGATCGAAGATGTTTTTAAGTAATGAAGCACTCTATTTTCTTCCCTTTGACAAAAATTTATGAAAACTTCTTACAAATATCTATTTATATAAATATTTACATAAGTAATAAGCCTATCTTATTCTAAGGATTCAGTTTAGCTAAGAAACCATAAATTTTCCAAAACAAACTGCAAAAAACAACTTTTCAAATTTTCAAAGAAAAAGGTTATGATTGATTAAACAAACAAAAGGTGACATAAGTAATAAATCGTTCAGAAAATATTGTTTACTGTTCTTTCACATAAGTAAGAGAATTTGTCACTGGTTCTTGCCAAAACCATTTCCTGATGGGAGGTCAAGAATCAAAGGCATTGTAAAGCTTTCCTGGTTGAAAATGGCAATGTGCAGCTGCCAGAATACTTCTTTGGGCACAACAATTTTGGCTTTAATAGCAGGTGTGACTTAACTGAAACTGTAAACCTCAGCCTCTAAATATTGAAGAGTTTATACTTGTAGCTTGGGATGTAGTGGATATCACAAAAGAAAAACATTCAAATACCACCAAAATATACCTAAATAAAACCCATTAATTGTTTGATTTACTACAATGAGTACCCACTTCAAAGGCCTCTTCAAACTTTAATCAGACATATTTATAGTAAATTTATTTCATATCGCCAAAAACATACTTCCAATGAAGAACATCTGCCAAATGATGTGCACAAATGTTATTTTTTAAGCCAATTAAGCAACTTCGCATTAACTGAAGAATCTTTTGGTCGATACAGAATAATGATCAGCAGATTCTGATAAGACCATGCCCATCTTAATCACATACAGAAAAGTATCCCCCATCTGCAAAAGGATTTTGCTAAAAGAATAGAGTGTTGTGTAAGATTCTTATGGCCAGACTTACTAAGGCTAATACTGAGAACAAAGGGGAATGTGCACACACCTAACAGGAATTTCCTCAGATAAACAAAAGGCTTAAACACTGGATTCTTATCAGCAACAGCCAGCAGATGCAGGAAACCTTTTGTGGGAAACTCGGGGCACCAGCTCTGAAACTAAGTCAACTCTAACATTTAAATGGAGGGCAAATCACACACCAACCTAGTTTTCAAAAATAAAAGACACAAACACTTTACACACTTAGACTTTTACTTTGAATATACAAAATATTTACAGATTTCTTTTACCGGGGTAGGGAACACTAGTAAGACAACACTTTAAAAATTTTATATGGTAAATCACTTTATTTACTAGGTTACATTTCCATAGAAAAAAATATGCTAAAAGTAATAGTGAGTCCACACAGAATACATCAATTAGCTCTCTTGCTTACAGTCTGTAAAAGACAAATACAAATATTTTAGTGTCTTAGAAGAATTATCTATATTTTAAGTAATCATAAAACACAAATGAAAGCTTCCTCACATCTATCCATATTATTATTCTAAAATAAGGAATTAGCCAATTATCCAAAAAAAGAGGTAGAGAAACTACCTACAATAAAAGCAACACATGTGCAAATGCAAAACAGATGCATTTGCCCATTCCGCTATTTTATCTGCCAGTTTATAGAACTTTCTAACCCTCTACCAAGTCCACAGTCAAATTTCTACTCCAATTAAACAATGACATCTGCTTTAAAAGTACCCTCGTATGCTGATTTATAGCATTATTTCTTGTTTCCAGTCATTAATTTGGTTATCAGCTTTAGTAACTATTAATATATTCTTGAATATTCTGTTTTGGTTTTCTTGATTTTGTACCTTTACATATTCTGTTCCCTCTACCTGGATCCTCTTATCTCTACTAGTCTTCTGTTAGTGCCTGCTAAACTTTCAGGCCTTGACTTCCATTACTTTTGCTAACAAGACTTCCCTGAACCCCAAGGAAGTTAGAGGCCATATAATGTGTTCCTGCTGCAGCCGCCATTTTCTCTAACACAGCATTTCTCCTGCTGTAGAGAATGCCTGTTTGTTTGCCTGTCTGGTGCATCATCACAATATCTAAAACATCAACCTGATGCAGGGCTTGCACAAAGTGAAGAGCAAGGACCACCTGCTGAATAAATCACTGACCTGCATGAACGAGCACGATGACTGTACTGAATCCTTTGAGCTATGCAACTCCATGGAAATTAGATTGAAACACAGCAGCATTTCACAAATTAAGAAAAACATTATTTTGGGTTTTTTTAATTTAAAAAAAATTTTAAGTTTATTTATTTAGAGAGAGACAGAATGAGTGGGGCAGGGACAGAGACAGAGAATCCCAAGCAGGCTCTGCACCATCCGCGCAGAGCCCGACATGGGGCTCGAACTCACAAAACTGTGAGATCATGACCTGAGCGGAAGTCCGATGCTTAGCTGACTAAGCCACCCAGGCGCCCCAAGAAAAACATTATTTTGAACACCAAATTAGTATGGCACAATTCAGAAGAATACTAATTCAAAATTAGTTCACTGCTCCGTGCCATCTCCAAAAGTGTCACACAAAAGGATGACAGTAAATGTCACTGAAAGAGGGCAGTGATAGTACCTTCTGAACAATAAAGAGAGTAGCTATGATGCAGTCGACTACACTTGTCGGCAAATCAGAAGACTGAGTTCTCATAACCCTGGTTCTGAATCTAGTCACTAGCTCTGAGATGATTACTTCTCTGGATAGAAAAAACCCCTTTAATGCCAAAATGCTGGAATTTTATGAATTTAAAGATTCTGGAAAGATGGTGGCTATGGCAGCATAGTTTTTTAATCTCTCTAAATCTTAACATGAAACAAGACAGCGCAACTAGATCTCAAAACCAAAAACCCATAGGCAGCATATACTATAAAACTAAATGACAAAATAGCTATAATAACCTCAAGGTAGGGGTGCCTGGGTGGCTTAGTCAGTTAAGGGACTGACTCGATTTCAGCTCAGGTCATGGTCTCGCAGTGTGTGGGATGGAGCCCCAAGTGGGGCTCTGTGCTGTCGGCACAGAGCCTACTTAGGATTCTCTCTCTCCCTTTCTCTCTGCCCCACCCTTGCTCTTGCATGCTCTCTTTCTCAAAATATATAAATAAACTTAAAAAAAAAAAAAAAAGAGAGAGAGGAAGGGGGGAAAAAAGGTCCAGATAAAAAACAGAGGAAGGGAATAGGGCCAGGAAACCAGAAAGTAGGCCACCACCGTTTTTTTTTGTTTGTTTGTTTGTTTGTTTGTTTTTAGTTTTTTTTTTTCCAACGTTTATTTATTTTTGGGACAGAGAGAGACAGAGCATGAACGGGGGAGGGGCAGAGAGAGAGGGAGACACAGAATCAGAAACAGGCTCCAAGCTCTGAGCCATCAGCCCAGAGCCTGACGCGGGGCTCGAACTCACGGACCACGAGATCGTGACCTGGCTGAAGTCGGACGCTTAACCGACTGCGCCACCCAGGTGCCCCAACCACCACCATTTTAATAATGCATCAACACAGAAGAAAAGTGGGCTCTGTGGAATAAGACCAGCTACCCAACACTAGGCCTTCCTCTGAAAGGGCAGTAAAACTAATTTAACGTAAAAAATAGTACAGCAGGGGCGCCTGGATGGCTCAGTCAGTTAAGCATCTGACTTCGGCTCAGGTCGTGATCTCATGGTTTCTGAATCAAGCCCTGTATCAGGCTCTGCGCTGACAGTGCGGAGCCTGCTTGGGATTCTCTCTCCCTCTCTCTCTGCCCCTTCCCTGCTCACACTCTCTCTAAATGAGTAATAAGCTTTACAAATAAAAAGAGCTGTTTCAAAAAAAAAAGAAAAGAAAAATAGCAACAGCCAAGCATCAAGGTCAAATGCCACACAAAGTTATTATGAGAAAAAAGAAAGTAAGGAGAGTAACATTACAGACAATAAAAGCAAGCCAGACTGACATGCTCATAGATCGGATCAAATAACGTTTTATTTCAACATGCGCTAAAAGACGTTAATAAAATGACACAAGCCATGAGTAGACAAAATAAGTCAGAAATGAGGTGACAGGATTCATGAAAGAATTTTTAAAAAATCAATTCAGAAATAATGACTACATTAGACAGAACGCAAAAGTGAATAAACACAACAGATAGTATATTAAGAGAAACAAAAGTTTAGAAAGAGGGAAATCTTCTAAATGAAACAGAAATGAAAGAGATAAAAAGGGTCTGAAAGAAAGTTGCAAGCAGTAAAGCTAGGCAGTAGAGCTCCAGCATACAGCTAACAGGAGTCACTGAAGAAAAATTAAAAGCAATAATTAAAAACTATAAAATTGAAAAAAAACTCCCTGAAATTAAAAGAAACAGTTTCTGGAACCGAATTCTGAAAGCGTCCCGTGTACCTGAAAATAACAACCCAGAATGACTAACACATTGACACATTCTGCTAAAATTACTGGGCTTTCTAAAAAAAGGGGGGAAAAAGCCTTTGGGCATCTAGGAAAAATACTGACTTTTAAGGTGGTGAAGAATTAGATTAGCCTCCCTCTTCGACAGCAGCACTTCATGCCAGACACAAAACTGAAAGCAACCGATTAAAGGCACTCAAGGAAAGAACACGTGAGCCAAGGATTTTAAATCCACCAAATGACTTCATGTACAAGGGATACAAACATGCCAGAACTCAGGGAATACTGTTCCCGTGAGCACTTCGGAAAAATCTACTGGAGGGAGGTCCACATCAGGACTGGTGGTGTCACACATAGTTACCTGTACAACTAGGACTCACTGAGAGCCAGAGCGGAGAGAGTGCACCCAGTGGCTGAATCTTCAGATACTGCACATCTATGTTTAAAATTGGGAATAATGGGGAGTTCACATACACACACACACACAATCTTTTTAACTGTTTTAGTAATTATTTGGTAGTAGTATCCTGACTTTGAACAGGAAGTATCACTATGACCTTATGAGGCATTTGTACTCAAACAAATAAACAAACACCTAGCTGTTTCCACTAAAAAGGACTAGAAATAAATAAAGATCAGCCAGCAGAGATAGAGTCCTAGCAGGCAGATTGTGTTTTAAAATATAATTTACCACTAAACAAAACAAAACAAACAGAGATTCTTAGGTAATGATTGATTCCAGATCTGGGGCAGGAAACATACAAGATGGTTCTGGAACTTTTGTCACATCAAATAGTAAGGAAGCTATCAAAGTCCACCAGGTCACATCAAAAATACTAAGGGGCCAACCTGAAGAGGCTCCCACTGGCCAAAGATGGGACAATGTGGGCTTTAAACAGGATAATAATTGTAATTGATTGAAACCCACCAAATATGTTACAATTTATGAGTTCACAATAATATGTAAAAAACTCCAATGAGTTGCCATTGGAGGATAAGGAACCAATTCATTATGCTGATGATAAAGAAAAAGTCATTTATCTTGCCCCGTATGAGTAGTCAAATAGATGAAGGGAAGCAGCTCTTCAAAAAGGATTTCAACTAATAAATAAAAAATAAATCCTCGGGGCGCCTGGGTGGCGCAGTCGGTTAAGCGTCTGACTTCAGCCAGGTCACGATCTCGCGGTCCGTGAGTTCGAGCCCCGCGTCAGGCTCTGGGCTGATGGCTCAGAGCCTGGAGCCTGTTTCCAATTCTGTGTCTCCCTCTCTCTCTGCCCCTCCCCCGTTCATGCTCTGTCTCTCTCTGTCCCAAAAATAAATAAACATTGAAAAAAAAAATTTATAAAAAAAAAATAAATAAATAAATCCTAAAATATTGCCATTTGTAACCACCAAAGAACCAAAAGATCTATGCACCGAACATGAACAGCTGCTGACAACATCAACAAACACATGATGTGCCTCCTGAGGAAAGAATACAGTATCACCACTAATCTTATCAAAGGGATCAAGGAGAAGTCGGATGAAGCCTCTGGATCCAGCTGCCAATTTGCAGGAAATACATAGAGTCGAGGAACACATACAACTTTACCATAAATGTGAGATCAGCAAAACCTAGACCACGGGCACTTACTAGGCCAAATGACCTTGGTTTCTCAATGATAACCTATATTTTCAATTTAGTGGGCCAAGAATTGGTACTATGATGGTTAATTTTACATGCCGACTTGATCAGATGATGAGGTTCCCAGGTTTTGACATTATTGATGTGTCTGTGAGGATGTTTCTAGATGAGGTCGGCATTTGAAATGGTAGACTTAAGCACAACTGCCCTCCTCACTGTGGGCGGGCAGCACCCAATCCACGGAGAGTCTGAAGGAACAAAAGGTCAAAAGGAGAACTCACGTTTTCTTTCTCTGCCTGACTGCTTAAGCCAAGACAGCAGTCTTACCCTGCCCTTGGACTAGACCTAAACCGTCAGTGCTCCTGGTTCGCAGGCCTTTGGACTCAGATTAGAATTTATATCACCAACTTTCCTGGGTCACCAGCTTGCAGTTGGCAGATTGTGGGATTTCTCAATCCCCACAATCAAACAAGCCAATTTCTTATATTAAATGTCTTTGGGGGCACCTGGGTAGCTCAGTCAGTTAAATGTCCAACTTCAGCTCAGGTCATGATCTCACAGTCCATGAGTTCCAGCTCTGTGCTAACAGCTCAGAGCCTGCAGCCTGCTTCCGATTCTATGTCACCTTCTCTCTCTGCCCCTACCCTCCCTCTCAAAAGTAAATAAACATTAAAAGAAAATTTAAACGTCTGTGTGTGTGTCTGTGTATGGAAAGATAGATGTATATAAAGGTATATACTGATATCTACATCTATATATCTCCTATTGTTTTTTTCCCTCTGGAGAATCTTTTCTTTATTTTTTTTATTTTTTTAATTTACATCCAAGTTAGTTAGCGAATAGTGCAACAATTTCAGTAGATTCCTTAATGTCCCTTACCCATTTAGCCCATCCCCCCTCCCACAACCCTTCCCGTAACCCTCTGTTTGTTCTCTGTATTTAAGAGTCTCTTATGTTTTGTCCCCCTCCCTGTTTTTATATTATTTTTGCTTCCCTTCCCTTGTGTTCATCTGTTCTGTGTCTTGAAGTCCTCATATGAGTGAAGTCATATGATTCTTGTCTTTCTCTAATTTCGTTTAGCATAATACCCTCTAGTTCCATCCACGTAGTTGCAAATGGCAAGATTTCATTCTTTTTGATTGCTGACTAATACTCCATTGTGTGTGTGTGTGTGTGTGTGTGTGTGTGTGTGTACACACACACACACACACACACACATCTTCTTTAGCCATTCATCCATCGATGGACATTTGGGCTCTTTCCATACTTTGGCTATTGTTGATAGTGCTGCTATAAACATGGGGGTGCATGTGCCCCTTCGAAACAGCACACCTGTATCCCTTGGATAAATACCTAGTAGTGCTATTGCTGGGTCACAGGGTAGTTCTATTTTTAATTTTTTGAGGAACCTCCATACTGTTTTCCAGAGTGGCTGCACCAGTTTGCATTCCCACCAGCAGTGCAAAAGAGATCCTCTTTCTCTGGAGAATCTTGATTAATACAGGTATTCAATAACTATTTGCAGTTTAGACTTTATGTGACTGATACACATCCTTGAAATTCTATGAACAGCACTAGTCAATGGGATTTAACTTATAAACTATTATTAAAAACTAAAGAATTACTTCATAGAGTAATTTCATAAAAATCCAAGACCATCTTTATATAAACACAGGAAAACAAATGGTATGTTCAGATGTATTAACTAACCACAGAGTCTAATATGCATAACTGGTTTCCTTAATTAGAATTCTTCCCCTTTCACTTGAACTTCCTCATATATGATGAAGGTTCAAAAACACTGTTATGCACATGCTCAGCGTTGTTCTCCTAGTGGAAATAATGGACTGGTTTGAGCCATTCTTACTATCTCTGTGTCTGGTCCCCGAGTGGTCATCAGCATAAAGCTGTGTGGTATCCAACCAGGTTAACAGCCACAGAACAGCATTTTTCCCTCGACTAAGTTAACCAAACAGCCAAAATAATTATACAGAGGACCCTGAATTCATTAGCAGTATTATCCAACCAATTCCATCTACACTTTAAAACTTACACAACAACACACCATGTTTTCTAACATCAGAGAAAACAAATTTGCACTGTTTTTATTTCTTTTTGGAAAAGGCTTTTTAAAACATGGTTTGGCTAAATTATGCCAACCAGAAGAAGACCTGGAATAAGAGACTGTGGCTTCAGGCAAACTAAATATATTCCAATATACAGAACGGAATTAGTCACCAGCTACATCCAAAAGAATAAACACAAATGGCTGAAAAAGACAGCTGACCGGAACTTATGTTAAGAGTTACCTCAGAAATGTTTTTGTCAGTTTCTTTCCTTTTTTCTTCCAACTTCCTTTCAATGCCTACAATTCCCACAGCCCTTATTCTTCCTGGCTGAGAAACAAAAGTAGAAAATAAAACATACAAAATAGGAAGGACACAATCTTTTGCAACCCACCACAATGTGTTTTCAATGGTGGAAAAAGACCCACAAAGAACCAAAGAAAAACAGCATACAATTACATCTAGTTTCCTTTCAAAATATTTGTCAGTTTCTTGTCATACATAGTGATCTTCAAATCAATATTAAAAAAAACTGTATATACAATAACTGGCATATTTTACTCTGTATTTTAGATAGAAATTAAATTCATTTTTGTTCTTTGGTAAACTATTATATACGTATCATATTTAATAGGGTCTCAAACATGCAAGAAATTATGGTTGAAAATTCTGGTATTTGACAGTTATCACACAAAGTACTTTCACACATTTGAGTGTCTGTCCACAGTTGGTGGTTAATTTAGACTGGTCTGAAAAACATCACCTAGAGGCACTGTCTGTTCTCTGATGCCAGACTGATTACGAAGAACAGAATGTAGTGAATGGAATCTGTGACCACCCCAAGAGTTACTCTGGTAAGTAGTCATTTGTTTTTGCTAAGTATCTACCGTGTGCAGAGCACTAAACTAGGTTCTCTGAAAATAAAGGTTTTATCAGAGTACCATTTTGTTTCTCACAAGTTCTATAATCATAGAAATCTTTTCCCTTAATGAAGATGCAAGTACAGAATTGAAAACATTGGGTTAAGAAATAGTTTCAACAATACCTGGGGTCCTCTATTTGTCGGTAAAGCTTGGGAAACTGGCATATTCTCCCATCTTCTCTGTGTCATTTCCTCAGACAAACGCCTATAAAACTGTTGCGCACATACATACACTTTAAATGAGTCAGTCAGGTTATAGTATCCTCATACAAATTATTACTTAACATTTCTTTAGTTGAAAGGTCTGTTCAGTCATTGCAAAAAGCCTAGAATTCTCAGAGACATCAAAAGAAACCAAAGGAAGTTCTCTTCTTGGATCAGCTTCAGAAAGCACAAAGGAAAAAAAAAAAAAAAGAAAGAAAGAAACTGACCTTCTATTTAAGTGAGCTATTCTCAACAAAGAGATGAGTGACAATGAATAAATAGACTTACTTTAAACAATCCTGCCTATGTGGATTGTTTTCAATCTATAGTGAAACAGACAGAGTGCCAAGAAAAATATACAACCATTATCCATGAAGGAAGCGGAGAATAATTTGTCTAGTTAAAATGTGAAGCCAGAAATGAGAGCCAAAACATCACTACACTCACAGAAAATCAACTATATTTTTTACCGACAGTGAGCATGACTGTAATTAGTCACTTATATTTGCTTAGTGCCTACTGTGTGAGGAGCACTCGGTGAGGGGTTATAGAAAAAAAAAAACATAAATAATTTAGGATATCAATGGGGGAGATAAACATATCCTTGTAAATGTCTGAGGAATACTTATATAGTCACTTACTAACCAGAACCTGTAAATTATCATATCATGGAGTAAGTAGGTAAGTGATTAGATCTATATGGAGTCAGTAAAGAAAGACTGCCTGATTTAAGGCTGATGAGCTATCAGATACCAAGATAGTTTAACATTTCACTGCATTATACTCTGCCTCCTTAACCAAACCACTGAAAAGTTTACTAGTGGCCTAATAGCATGACTTAGCATATTTCCAGCTTCTGGGTTTTCCTTGTGACCACACCCTCCTGCTTCCTGTTCTCACTGGAACCTAAACTTCATTTTTCTACTGATAAGGCTTAATCTATTAGAAAAATTTTGTTGTAAAAATATGGTGAAACCTGGTATGTTGTACAATACGGATTTCCATCGTATTAACAAACAATAAAAACACACACAAGTACACATTTCTAGTCCAATTTTATGCATAAAAAAGCTCACCTCAATCTGGCCATGTTCCTTGAAGGAGAGTTTGATGTAGGAGTTCTTACTACTCTGGAAAGGACCAGGTTCCTTGTTAGGTGGAGCAGGGTGAAGATGAACCACTATTTTGGCACTGAGGAATAAATGTGATGAATTTAATCACCTTTAAGCATCACTAATTCTATTTTCATAACCTTTAATATATTTCAGTTCACTTTTGAAATTCATGTAGAAACAAGGGACATCTTGAAAGGAATTCTTCTATATTTTTTATTACATCAGTATTAATGAACCTTTCAAAAATACCTCTACTTGTAATTTATAAGCTACGAACCAAGACATTCAAGTTACTAGTTCTATAGATTAATTCAGAAGGTGGTTTCAAAAATAAGTTCAAAATAAGTTTGTAAAATTTGGGATAGTTCATTACGTTGGCTTATGATTAGGGTTTTCCATGGACAGAATCATCCCCAGAGGTTACCAGGGGGGCCTCTAATTTCTGCCAAAGCATACTACCTTACTCATTTGAAAACAAAATGTGAAAACTTATCTGTATAAAACCGGCCAGCTGACATTTTGTTAAAACTCTGTCCAAAACTAACATTCTACAGTATAATTTTTGGAAAATGCCACTCAATCAACAGCATGATCTAGAAGATAATCCAAGAGCAAAAACAATTCTCAAAATGTTGCTGCTCTAGAAACACAAACTACCATAATCTTTATGACTACCATTATGTTCTATACTAATAAAAATATCACTATATTTGTTCAATTTTATAAGCCTTTTTTCCTCTTTTTCCCCTAGCCCGCTCAATAAACAATCTTCTTCCGAAAATTAACAAAACCAAAGCACTCAGTCAAAGTATCTTGGATACCTACCTTAGAGCCTTTTGTCAAATGAAGGTTAAAAATCCCAAAGTCAGCATAAAATATTCAGGCCAGTTTTTAAATATATTCATTTCACAGGTCATTCAATTGCCATATTTCAAGTTTAAAAACCACCAAATCAAAGAAGCATCTTGGGTTATGAGATGTTTGGTGTTTTGGTGTGTTTTTTTTTTTTAAGAGATAGCACCATGTGTGTGGAAGGGTCAGAGGGAGAGAGAAGAGAGAGAGACAGAGGAAGAATGAATCTTAAGCAGACTCCATGCTTAGCGCGGAGCCTGACACAAGGCTCAATCCCACTACCGTGGGATCATGACCTGAGCTGAAATCAAGAATCGGACGCTCAACCGACTGAGCCACCCACATGCCCCAGGTTATGAGATGTTAAAAGGTGAAACGATAAATATGTGTGTGTGTGTGTGTGTGTGTGTGTGTGTGTGTGTGTATCTTTGAATCAATGAAATACGGTAATTGCTTGGGAGGGAAGAGATGAGAACTAAAGAGAATGTTTGAGAAAAGTTAACCTGGCATATTATTAAATTCTTACTCACTGGACATGGTTAAAAATAAGACACTAATGGGAAAGTAAATATTTTAAATATTTTTGTTACAGTTTAGATTCCCTTGGAAGACAGCAGAGGAAAATTCAAATGATCTTGAACACCTTAAAGTTTTACTTTGTAGAACTTAAGAAAAGTAATACATACAAATATTGAATCATTATGTTGTACACCTAAAAGTCATACAATGCTATATGTAATTATACCTCCATTTGAAAAAAAAAGAACTTAAAGAGATGGAGACAAATGACGAGGGGAAAAACAGAAATTAGAGAAATAGCCTACTCTAAAAATCTATGCCTTTATTAATCTTTTTGAAATGTTGGTCAATTTCTTTTATGTCAAATAAGCAATCTTTCATGCTAGCAACATTATAATTAAGGGACACATTGCATTTCTAGTGGAGTTCAACATCCATTTAACCTCTACTGAAGTTAACTATACTAATGCTCAAGATGGGCCCACATGGAAAAAAAAAGTTATCAGCAATATTTGTTCATAACTGCCCTCAATTACATGTACTGAAAAAATAAACCCAGAATTTTTAATGTACTTGATTAAACAGAAACATCTGAACGTGTGACTTTAAACCAGGGTGATCACATGTCCTGGTTTGCCTAAAACAGTCCCCATTTTATGCTTCCTTGGTCCAATAATAAACAGCACCCCCTATTACTTTTATAAATGTCCCATTTTTGACAATAACTATTATGATACTTCTATTCTATGATACTACTATGATACTTCTATGATACTTTCTATATGTGAAAAAGTCAAAGTGGAGAAACTTAATGATCAACTAGAAATGGGAGTAAGGGGCGCCTGGGTGGCTCAGTTGGTTAAGTGTCCAACTCTGGCCTAGGTCATGATCTCGCTGCTCCCGAGTTTGAGCCCCACATGGGGCTCTGTACTGACAGCTCAGAGCCTGGAGCCTGTTTTGGATTCTATGTCTCCCTCTCTTTCTCGCTCTGCCCCTCCCCCACTCTGGCTCTCTGTCTCTCTCAAAAATCAATAAACATTAAAAAAAATTTTTTTAAAAGAAAGTGAAGTAAAGTCAGTCATTTTTCTCAGATGAGTCCTTTCTGATTTTAAGTACTACATACACAGAGGTGCAAAAGCAAATGTTTGTGGAAATACATGCAGGGACAGCTGGCTGACATTGATTTATTTTGATCCAAGGATATTATATAGCAAACCTTGGTACTTGATTTGTGCTTTAAGAATGACTTCCATTTACCCGTGAGTTTAATGTAGGAAAACACCTTCTTAGGGGGGCTCCTGACCAATGACCACTATTTACAAAGCCCCAAACCACAATCATTAGGTTCACTCCCACATACGAAGTCATGGCACAGCAATATATCTACCAGGCTAATAATAATAGCTTGACTGGAATGTTTTTTGTGAAAAAGACTGCAGTATATAACACCTCACCTTTTCCCAATTCCAGCTGCCTGTTCTTCAATGAACACAATCTGGGAAAGAGGAATGGCCATGCAGCACTCCTAGGAGGAAATCATCAGAAAATATGACTCTTCAGACTCATCAGAGGGGGTACCTGGATGGCTCAGTCGGTTAAGCGTCCAACTTTGGCTCAGGTCATGATCTCACGTTTGTGAGTTTGAGCACCGGGTCAGGCTCTCTGCTGACAGTTCAGAGCCTAGAGCCTGCTTCAGATCCTGTGTCTCCCTCTCTCTCGGCCCTTCCCCTACTCACACTCTGTCTCTCTCTGTGTCAAAAATAAATATACATAAAAAATAAATAAACATAAATATACAACAAAAATAAATAAAGTTTTTTTTTAAAGAAACTATATCTACCTTTGTTTTTATAGTAGGTACCTCTTTTTAAAAGCACTATTTATATGAAAACTTTTTATATATATTCTTATAGGGAAGACAAAAAAAACCCAGAACAGGTAAATCAAAACCTGGAGTGTTCTATATGGGTGATTCTGTGGTTCTATATGGGTGATTCTATATGGGTGAGACACCTGTTCTGTGTCTCCCTCTCTCTTTGTCCCTCCCCACTCATCCTCTCTCTCTCAAAAACAAACATTTAAAGATAATTTTTTAATAAATAAATAAAAATTAAAAGAATTAGACAACATTAACAGTTCTAGGGTGTGCCTTACCAACAAGGTCAATATCCCCATGAAAGGAAATTGATTCTTGGGGCTAAAAAGAGTCAGATTTTGCAATAGTTAGTAGCCTTTAAAGAGCCTCAGTATGGTATATACTTTGCCTATAAAATTAAAATGTCATGGCGGGGGGGGAGGGCAGCAATTATGAAAATAACACAGATTGCTTATTTTACTGGCAACACTGAAATTTGCACATACACACACACACTTTCAAATTAAAGCTCTTTGGAATAAAAATAGCTTTATACATGGAACTTGTTTTCTCTTCCTAGAAATGAAAAAACAGGGAGGTTTCTCCTCTTGCTGAATGACTTTGAGGCCATTCTTCTCAGTATCTAGGTTAAAGTATCTACTTTCCAGCAGACCCATACTCCAGATTCTCAGGAAGTTTGTTTGGAGGACCTCTGACAACAGGTGGGAAAAATACTGCCGTTACACACGGAACATTCAGGTATGCAGTAGGCTGACTGGTGTTTAAAAATGGAGTGACCATGAGTCTCTCTCTGTTTAGCAACTATAGACTTTTCTGAGCTGAATGAAGGACAGCCTCTAACTCCTCTATCTGCACTCCATTCAGAGAGATCATATGAGACACTTCTTGACATCGTGAAAACAGAAATTAAAAAAAAAATTTTAATGTTTTATTATTTATTTTAGAGAAAAAGAGAGAGAGAGAGCAAGCAGGGGAGGGGCAGAGAGAGTGGGAGACACAGAATCCGAAGCAGGCTCCAGGCTCTGAGATGTCAGCAGAGAGCCTGACGCAGGGCTGCAACTCATGAGCCGTGAGATCATGACCTGAGCCAAAGTCGGACACTTAACCAACTGAGCCACCCAGGCACCCTATGAAAATGGAAATTTATTGCATCTGTTTAATTCTGACAGACAGACAGACAGAAAGAGACTTCAGGGATTTAAAACCTACAACAGATTAAAAAAAAAAAAAAACCTTTATCTTACATGATTTTTCTGATCTCTCCAAATTAGTCGGTGTGTACTAAGAAGGAGCGTCCCAGCATCAAATTTTATCTAGAAAGACAAGATCATCACAAAATATTAATGATGTATTACTTAATGCAGTCCAGATTTTCTTCCTCATAAATTACACACAAAAAAGTTAATCATATAAATAAACATTTGAGAATTAGGCTTACCACAAATTAAAGAGAAGCAATGCTATATGCTTCATAAGCTGTATATATACATATATATATGTATATATGTATATATGTATATGTATATATGTATATATACAGCCCTGATAAAATTAGGAAAAAATTGCAAACAACCAAATGAGTAACAATAGGGTAGTAGTCAAATCAAGTATGATACATTCATACTGTGGAATCCAAGCATTGGTTAGGAAGAATGAGGTATAGCTCTATGGACTATCACAGAACTATACGACAGAGTTAGTGGGGAAAGAAGCAATTTACAGCCTATTACATATAATGTAATCAGACAGAAATAGAGATAATCTCCATATCCCAAACTTCATGTGAGATATATGCATGTGTCTACACATACATACACACCACCCCCCCACACACACACACATAGTATAAAAAGATACAAATGCGATACTCCGTGATCTGTTAACAATGATTATCTCAAAAAAGTGTGAGGAAATGGGAAGAAGAGAAGAAAAGGCCCCCTTTTTTAAACTATCCATTTCATTACTGATTGAATTTTTTACCATGAGATTGAATTTGTATATAACACTCATATAATTTTTTAAAATAATTTTTAAATAATAAGAAAATAGACATAAACCTACAAAAATAAGTGTGGCTAGAGATTCAATCAATGACACTGGGACAACTGGGTTCTCCAGTAGAGAAAAATAATAATAATAATAATGATAATGTTGGATTTATACCTAATATACTTTACCAAATTAAATTCTAGATCAAATATTAGAGTTAAAAAAAAGAAAAATTATAAAAGCACTAGAAAAAATGAGAGAATTAAAAAAAAATTTTTTTTTAACGTTTATTCATTTTTGAGAGACAGAGTATGAGTGGGGAAGGGGCAGAGAGAGAGGGAGACACAGAATCCAAAACAGGCTCCAGGCTCTGAGCTGTCAGCACAGAGCCCGACGCGGGGCTCGAACTCACTAACTGCAAGATCATGACCTAAGCCGAAGTCAGATGCTCAACCGACTGAGCCACCCAGGCGCCCCGAGAATTTTTTACATGATGTAAGAGAAGGTCTTTCTAAGGAAAACACTAAGCCCATTAGCATTAGAGGCAAACATTTATAAAGTGAACTCCACACACACATGCACACAAATTCCTTGTAGCAAAAAAACACCAAGGCGAAGATGGCAGACTGGGGAAAATAACTGAAACTCACATCAGAGACAAAGGGCTAATTTCTGTAACGTATAAAGTACTCTTACAAATCACTTTTAAAAAATAGCCTGTAATCCATCAGAGAAATGGGCAAAGACTATTAACAGAAAGTTCACATAAAAGGAACTACAATGACTCTTAAGCACATTAATAGATGCCCAACCTTGCAGATAACAAGAAAAAAGCCAATTAAGAGAACATGAGGGCAGTCCATCCAGGAGATTGGCAGAGGTCCAAAAGCTTGGTAACACCGTGCAAGTGAAATGTTAGCGAAATAAGCACTTGCACACCTTGTTGGGAGGGACAACCTCCACTGAGGGCAATAGATTAATCTATCAAAAATACAAATACACATATCCTTTGATCCAATTTATCTACAGATGAATCCACACGTGCATAATCATACACTACTAGGTTATTCATTGCTGTTTGTGAAAAGCAAAATATAGGAAATAAGTTAAATGCCCATCAACAGAGAAATATACATCCACACAATGAACTACTACTCAGTGATTACAAAGAAATCAGGAGCCTCTATCATAGTAAAGTATTTGATAAAATCTAAGATGCCACTGATTATGAAACGCATCCTGATTCTGGTTGTTAAAATGTGTGTGTGGGGGGGGGGGGGGGAAGGACATTTAGAATTGATAAAATATGGTAAATTCTCCACACAGATGAAGTAAAAAAGCGAGATGCAACACTCTGTATGCAGAGCATATTACAAATTTACATCTTAAAAAAGGAAACACAATTTATACAAATACCTATGCATGATACATATGCACAGCTCTCCAGAATGATGCACTGGTTAGCCTCTGAGGGGGAACTGAGTCGCAAAGAGACAAAGGTGAAAGGGAGACTTTTAACTTTATACCTTTTGTGGTTTTTGAATTTTTGTCATGGGATTGTATCACCTACCCAAAATATAAATGTAAAAAATGTTTTTAAAAACTGTAATACAGGGGAACCTGGGTGGCTCAGTCAGTTAAGCATCTGACTCATGATTTTGACTCAGGTCATGCATGAGCTATTACTGAGTTCGAGCCCCGAGTCGGGCTTGCTGCTGTCAGGGCAGAGCCCACTTCGGACCCTCTGCCTCTCCTCTCTCTCGCTCGCTGACTCAAAAATAAATACACATAAAAAAGAGATTTTTAAAACTTCTTTTTGGTCAATGAGTAAGATTTCCCTTTTCCAAAAGCAAGTACTTTATCAACTTGAGTACCTGGTGCTACGTTACAGCACAACAGTTCTGATTAAGCAGATGCACTTTCTCGCACTGAAATTCAAGCATAAGGATGTAAGTTAAAGCTGAAGGCAGAGTATATTCCATTACTGTGTCAATTAACAATGTGCGAATGTAATGCTGATGCTCCAAGTGAAGATATTGTGTAATAGTTCCCTTCAGGGATTCCAAGGGATTATGAGCTAAACCTGATAGACAAGTTTAGGCTGGTTTGCTCCAGCCACTCAGAGCTAGAACAATTTTAACTACTTCAAAGTTGATGTAACTTAGGCTTTTGCTGGACAAGCTCTTACCCTGTTTTGTTTTGTTTTTAGTTAACATTTTTCTTTTATAAAAGTAATACAGTGTAGAAAATTTGAAAAAAAAAAATGGAAGTCTAAAAAAGAAAATGAAATCACTCATAATCATACCAGCCAGAGTGTGTGTATGTGTGTGTGTATATGTGTGTGCATGTGTAAATAATTTTTAAATAAAATGAAGCCATTATATTTGTAGTTTTATAAGTAGCTTTTTTCAGTTAGCAATCTCTCATTAGTAATTCCTCATGCTGATTAAGGCATATCCCATTTAATTAACAAAACCCTACGGTGGTCACTGAGATTGCTTCCAATTTTCCCTATATGTAATAATATATAATATATATATAGTAGTGCTGAGATGAGCATCCTCATTCATTAAATGTTTATGCATCTCTGATTACTTCCCAAGGGTAAATCCCTAAAAGTCAAACAGCTAGCTGGAAGAAAATAAACATTTTCTAAGTCTCCCAGTATATGCTGCCAACTTGCCACTTTATACACTACTAACCTGCTTTCATTATTATTTAAATTAGCTCAGGCTATAGAAGCTTTTGTGAATTTAAACAAATGACCTGTCTATGCTACTTAAGAAAACATACTGTGTGGTCATAACGGGCCCATGAAAACTGTGCCTGTAGAAACAAGCAGGTGCTCATTTATTCACAAGAGACGCTTGGGCGGTGGGAAGAGCCCAGTCTACTCTAAACGTGTCACCTCAGATGGGTCACAGTTTTCTCAACTGTCAACTGAGTGTCCTCATCTTTGGGAGGATTCACTATATTAAGCATTACATAAAGAGTCTGGCACTGGTGACTGCTACATTTGTGAAAGCATTGTAGCACAGTCAATTAAGCAGAGCCTTTGGGAGTCTGATCAACAGAGATTTAACTCCTGTCTCTCCTGATAACCAACTCTGTGGGCAAGTCACTTTCTAAGAGTTATTTTCTCATCCATAAAATACCTCATATGCCCAGTAATAGGATTAAATGAGATTGTACGTAAAGCTCCTGGCACATAGTAGGTACTCCTATTATTCAGGTCTTTTTTTCCATGTATTTCACACCCACGATGAGCCAAAAGATACAAGGATGAGTAAGGCACACTTTCTGCCCTCCAGGAGCGTCCACCTGGCCTATGAGACAGCCACGTGCATGCCTGCCTGAGAAACGTGTTGGGACGCAAAGCTATGAAGGCTAAGCAGTCTGGACTGGAGTGTCCTAGACCAAGGGAGCCAGGGAAAGACACTGAAAGGGAACTTGACCAGATCTGGAGGCTGATAAGGAGCTTCCTAGAGTCTTCAGACTGCATGAGGTCTGGAAGCTTTCCAGCAGATGGAGGAAGCCAGGACATGGGACTTCCCCCTAGGAATCAGTCTAGCCCTCAGTCACACTGGGGACAGCTCAGCAAGTGACTCATTAGATGCAGCTCAGGGACCACAGCGGTGAGCAAGCTTGTCTTAGAGCTCTGCTTCCATTTCAGGACACCTACATTCCTCCCTCACTACCCTCAGCCTTTAGAACAGTTAAAAATTCTCGACGAGATCAAAGGATCTTAACTAAATTCTTCCCAGTACTTTTTTGTTAATCCTCTGATAACTATATCTACTTGTCCATTAAAATAGGCAAAAAAAAAACAAAACCAAAACCAAAAACAAAAACAAAAAACAAAAAAAACCTTAAAGGAAACACTAGAATTCACTGATTGAGCAATGGTTTTGCATATACAGGTCCTAATGGTTTTGACTTGTTATGGTCTTAAACGGACGTAGTTGTATTATGTGCCAGCCAAGATGCTCCTAATTTGCATACCGGAGTTACATACAACAACAGAGGGTGGTGTTCTGCAAAAGTGTGACTTCCAGCATGGGCTGTCTTTAGGGGAGTTTCTGAAGACCAATCTATCATTGTCAACATTCAGTTCTGAATGCTGAAGTTGATTATGCTTCCTGTTTAAAACAGTTCCAAGGGTGTAACCTTCATTCAAAAACCATTTAGCTTGTCACTCGGACCAAGAGATGCAAACCCAATTGCGATCAAGTTAACCAAAGTGCCGAGGCAGGAAATGGAGTAAAACCAAGCAAGTTATTTAAGAAAAAGACCCTGCCTTGATAAGAGAGGAAACAGTACGTGGAAAATGCCCTCAGGGAGGCAGAGCACCTGGGTCCGGTGTCATGTCAGCTGCGCCTGTAGACAGCTGGGTAACCCCTGCCGCCCTCCATGACCTAGGAGGAAGGAAGCCTCGAGCTTCTGCAAGCACCGACCAGGAAAAGCTATGGGTCAAGGAACAAATGCAAAAGTACGGAAGGAAGTTTCATCAATAACACCACAAAGAAGATGAGAGAGCAGGTGAAAACTTCTGGAAACTAAAAACCCTGGTTAGAATAAGCGGGTTTCGAACATTTTTCTGATCAGGACCAAACTTCCCCCAAGAAGATACGGCCTGACTGCATTGGCAAACAGCTGCGGCTGAGGCCAGCAGGTCTGTTCAGGGTCACGTCCACCTGGGTCAAAGCCAGGGCACCTGCTTCTCCTGCACGGAGCACCCCTCCCTCTCCCCTACTCGCCCCCCCCCCCGCCCCTTTAAATCCTTCTGGCTTCGCCCGGACGGGGAGCATAGGCTTCGGGATGTGAGTCCACCGTCTTCCCAGGCCGCCTGCCTCCTGAGTAAAGCAGCCTGTCCCCCAGCGCTCGTGTCTGGAGTACGGATCTTCCCGCGGGGCGCCGCCCGGGCTGAGCCGAGCCGGTTCCCCGGGAGGTAACAGTCGGACGGAAGTCTCCACAAGACGCTCACGCCGGGCTAGTAACACTTGTCTCCATTCGCAAGCGCCTCTCCCAAGGTTTGCGCCCGGGTGACAAGGCATGGCCTACCACATCACTTCACTAAACAAACGCTCAAGACTCCTTCCTTAAGTCATTCCGGGGGGAAAAAAGTGGGGGGGGGGGCGGAAAGGCGACCAGTGAGACCCGGACACGCTTCTCAGAAAGCCCTGCGGGGCACTGCCCGCCGCTCGCTGGGGCGGACCGCACGCCCGCCGGCCGCACCCGGCTCGGCTAGGCACCCCGGCCAGCGAGCCGGACAAAGGAGGCACCGGCCCGGCGCGGCCCGCCGTCACCGCGCCGGATCCGGGCCCGAGGAGCAGGCACCCGGCCAAGCCGTCTGCCGTCCCCGCCGCTCCCTGAGCGCGGCCGCCCAAGCGCCGTGGCGTGCGGACCCGGCACCCGGGCGGAGGCCCCTCAGGCTGGCCAGACCGCGCACCCGTCCCCGAGGCCGCCTCTACCTTCTCCTCGCCGTCGTAGATGCGCACGCCGCGCTGCTGGATCACCAGCGTCTCGTTGATCTCCAGGAGGCCGCTGGTCCACACGAAGCGGTCCATGGCCGCCGGCAGGCCGGCCTCCGCCGCTCGCCCGCGCCGGCGCTCCAGGGACGCGAGCCCAGCGCTGAATAGCCTGCGGCGCCCCCTGGCGGCGGGCGGGGCGGAGGCGGGCAGGGAGGGAGCGTGCCCGGGAAACCTGGGGTCGTGCGTAGAGCGCCCCCTGTCGGTCAGTCGGCCGGTGGCCCGGCGGGGTCGTCCACCCCATCCTTTGTCCAGTTCGGGCACAAACCCGGAGCTTGCAAGGGACTTTAAGGGAGGCCAGGACGCAGCTTGGACTTCCCTATTGTGCATTATCCCTTGTATTTGTGCCGTTTTCTTGTCACTGCCCAGCATGTTGTCACGTTCGTAAAAGGCTGTAAATAATACTGGAACTTTTCTTTCCAAATGAAGATTTATGGCCTGAACTGTTCTCTACACAGCTGCAATCAGTATGGAAGTACTACCTTGGTCCCCGCCCCCCCCCTCCTTTTTGCCCATTAAAACCATTTTCATTTAGGGGTGCCTGGCTAGCTCCGTTGGTAGAGCATGTGACTCTTGATCTCAGGGTGGTGAGTTCAAGTCCCACACTGGAGTGGAGCCTGCTTTAAAAAAAAATCATTTTCATTTAAACATTTTCAGTATCATGAGTTTACCTAGACGATATTTTAATGTGTACATCTTCCATGATTTATCTGTGCGTTGGTACCCACAAACCCTGGCGGCTCCCACCTGCAGGGCTTCTGTCGCTACCCCTTTCCTTTTATTTATACACTTTGCATTATTTGTAGTGCTACAATTGATATATTTTGGGGCTTTTAGGATTATTTTCTTAGCGTGTCTTTCCAAAATAGAATTATTGCTTTAAAGAGTTTGCACAAATTTTAGCTTGCTACATATTGGGGACTTATTTAACCAGGATGCAGTGCCACCAGCAAATTGGTCTTTTTCCCAGGCTAAGTAGCTCTGTCTATATTAGATGTTATCACTTTTGTTATGTTTGCTACTTGATAGTGATTTTATTCTTGTATTTTTCATTTACTGATGAGGCTATTTCTCAATGCCTTTTAATCGAAAGAAAATCCTTGTCCTGAAGAATGGCTAACACCATATGAAGTTGGACAGCCTCCACTTAAAAGGATAGGATTATTACTTTAGACCAAATTAAACTGGTCAGGAGAAGAAGAGGCACAGAAAAGGAGATGGAGAAGGAGCCGCTGGTGAGGTAGGAATTCAACCAGGAGAGCGTGGTGTCCTGGAAGCCAAATAAAGACAGACTGTTAAAGAGAAGGAAAGAGCCTGTGTAAAAATCTGCTCATGGGTCAAGACCATGGGAGTGAGGATTCCTCACTGCTTTGACTTATTGGTGGAGTTATTGGTGGCCTTGACAAGAGTGAGTGCAATGGAGGGGCGGAAGAACAAGTCCTAATGGAGCGGTCTTAAATGAGAAAAAGAGGAGAGGAATTGTAGATAGGGAATAGAGACCACTCCTTTGAGGACTTTGCTGCAAAGGAGAGCAAAGAAATGGGTTGGTAACAGGAAGGCGGAGTGAGGCTGAGAAGTTTGGATTGTTTGTTAATTTGTTTTCCAGGTAGAAAAAAATAATCGTACGTCTGAATGCTGAGAGCAGTGATTGAAGGCAAAGCACTGGTCGGCGGTGAGAGAGGGGGATGTGCTTGGGTGACGTCCTTCAGAAGATGAGAAGGCACAAGAGAGGGTCAGAGACGTTTCTATCATCAGAGGAGAGCAGGGTATGTGAGGCGGGGAGATTTTGCCGTGGGAGTCTGCAAAAATTCCCTGGACTGGTTTTCTCGGAGGAGGAAGCAAGACTGGAAGAGGGGGGAGAGGCGTGAGGAGGTATGAGCGTATACCTAAGGATACTATGATTGCCTGGCCTGCTCGAAGTTTGCTAACACGCAAAGTGAAGCCAGAGGAGCACTACTCCAGCCCCATTCAGGGGCAAAACCTAATGGGAGAGTAGGAAAGACGTGGATTTGATTTGGCATGTGGTTTTGCCACGCCATGGCTTGAAAGAGGCAACGAAGTATAAGCAAGCCCAGTACTAGATTACTTCGTTCTCTGTAAGTGATCCGTTCTGTCTGGAACCTGTTTAAGAGTTTCTCATTACCCCTGGGGTCCAGAAATTTCACCAGGTCAGAGATTGTGGGCCTGTATCCTTCTCCATTGTCCTGCCTGTGAGATGATGATGGTCCTTTTAAATTTGAAGGCTCAAGTTTCTGTCCCCTTCAGGAAAGTGTTCCTCTGTTATTTCTTTGATTATTACTTCTGGTCTATGTGTTCTTTTTTGCCCCTTTAGGACCTTTATTACTTGTGTGTTTTAGGTCCATCGTAACTGTTTCCCATGACCCCTACCTTTCACCCTATCATGTTCATTTCTATATATTTTGGGGCTAAATTTGTGTTAACAGTGACCACTCATTTTTCCAATTCTTCTGTTGAATTTTTTAATTGGGACTTTTTGAAGTTCTCAAATATTTTTTAGTTCCAGAAACACTAGAATGTTCTGATTATATCTACACAGAATTCTCACCGCATTTTTAATAACATTTTCTTCTATGACATCCCTGAATTCACACTCCACAGTAGCCTCCTATTCTAATTCATCTTGTTCCTTCTTAAAGCTGCTGTTTCCCTAAGCGTCTTATGATCGCTTTTGCTTTTCTATATCTGTGAGATCTCCCGGTGCCTATGCAAGGCACCCTACTAGGATCTCACATGGCAAGGACTGACAGGTGGTTTTTCCCAGGGAACCATAGGCAAGTAGGTCAGTAAGTTGAGAACATCTCTTTGGAGCTATTTAAAGACAGGCTTCTCTGACTTCAATCTACCCACTCATTAAACCACTATTCAAAAACTACTCATTAAATACCCGCTATGTGTCAGGCACTGTTCAACTCCTTTCCAGTGCTGCTGGCAAGAGAAGCCACTGATTTCTCCCAAGCTGGGCAGGCCTGGCACTTGGGCGAGGGGAGGGAGACACTCCTCACAGGTGCAAAACTTGAGGAGGTGCCAAAAAAATTCAGTTATTGAGAAAAATGATATGTTAAAGAAATGTTTGGTGTTTTTTTTTTAATTCTTTTTTATTAATTAACTATATTCCCCATGCTGTACGTGGTATCCCCATGACCTATTCATTCCATAACTGGAAGCCTGTGTCTCCCACTCCCCTCACCCATTTTGCCCTTCCTCCCATCCCCTTCCCCTCTGGCAACCATCAACTTGTTCTCTGTATTTATGGGTCCCTTTCTGCTTTTTGTGTATTCACTTATTTTGTTTTCTAGATTCCACATATGGGTGAAACCATGTGGTATTTGTCTTTCTCTGTCTGACTTATGTCACTTAGCGTCATGCCTTCTATATCCATCCATGTTGCCACAAATGGTAAGATCTCATCCTTTTTATGGCTGAGTAATACTCCTTGTGTATACTCCTTGTATATATATACCACCTCTTTATCCATTGGTCTATCGATGGACAGTTGGGCTGCCTCCATACCTTGGCTATTATAATTAATACTGCAATAGACATAGAGATGCAGATATCTTTTTGAATTAGCGTTTTCACTTTCTTTGGGTAAATACCCAGTAGTGGAGTTACCGGGTCATAAGGTAGTTCTATTTTTAGTTTTTTGATGAACCTCCATACTGTTTTCCACAGTGGCTGCATGAATTTGCACTCCCACCAAAGTGCATGAGGGTTCCTTTTTCTCCACATCCTCACCAACACATGTTATTTCTTGTCATTTTGAATGTAGCCATTCTGAAAGGTGTAAGGTGACATCTCATTGTGGTTTTAGTTTGCATTTTCCCAATGGTTAGTGATGTTGAATGTCTTTTCATGTGTGTGTTGGCCATCTGTATATCTTCTTTGGAAAAATGTCTATTTGGGTCCCCTGCCCATTTTAGTTGGCTTATTTGTTTTTGAGGGGGTTCAGTTGTATAAGTTCTTTATATATTTTGGATATTAACCCCTTATCAGATGTATCATTTGCAAATAACTTCTCCCATTCAGTAGGTTGCTTTTTTGTGTTGTTGATGCTATCCTTTGCTGTCCAAAAGCTTTCTATTTGGGTGTAGTAAAGCAATGTGTTTTTTTTCTTAACAAGATGAATTCAAAAAAATCTATGATAAGCAAAATATTAATTTTAAAGGCAAAATCAACAGTCCAGGACTACGGCAAGGAGAGTGAAGTCAGGCCATGCATGTGAGGGCACTTACTTGCCTTACCCTGGTCTGTCCTTCAAGTCCCAAAGCTGCATGCCAGCCCATGTGACCGAGGGGTGGAGGAAAGACTCCCTCTCTTTTCCCATGGCTCTGCATTTCTCCTAATCATGGAGTCACTGATCTGTAGCATAGTTTTTATAAGAAAGGTAAGACTCTTTCCAACATACAGAAACCATCTTTTCTCCACTGAATTAAGTCACCACCGATATCATGTTCTAAAATTCTGTGTATGTTCTGGTCTATTTATGACTCTTTTCTTCTGTCTTTTCATACTTTTCATTTTATATCATGACTGTATCCCAAAGCACTAAACATTGACATTTTATTTTTTATTTTCATTTTAGAGAGAAAGAGCATGCAAGCAAGAGAGAGGGGCAGAGGGAGAGAGAAAGAATCCACACTGAGTGTGGAGCAATCCTGGGATCATGACCCGAGCCAAAATCAAGAGTTGGATGCTCAAATGACTGAGCCACCCAGGCACCCCTATTTGACATTTTAATCATGGTAATATGCCATCATTACCTGTAACCATTTACTGTCATTTCCTGATTTTTTACCGTTAGATTATTTATATCTTTTTGCCTTTTCTCCTATTAAAAGTGGCATCATGTAAGCTAAGTGTCCTACTCTGATGTGGAATTGTGCAGTTTCTCCTGGATTTTGCAATGATCAAAATGCTGGGTAATATGGACATGAAAACAAGGTATTCATTCTACCCTACCCTTGAGGGGCATACACTTCACAGTAAACAAATGTGCCTGACACATGACAGCTGCTGGGATAGACACCTGTACAAGGGTTTTCTCTTTCTAGGCTGGAGCAAGGAAAAATGTCATGTGTCTCAGACATGTTGAGATAAGAATGGAGTAGGCCAGAGTACCTGCCTGGTAGTTCGTCCAAGAATGAGAACAGGGTATCTGTATTAGTCAGAGTTCTCCAGAGAAAGAGATGGAATAAAGAATTAATGCATACGGTTATGGACGCTGGCATGTCCAAAATCTACAGTAAGGGCAGGCAGGCTGGAGACCCAGGAGAGCTAACGGTACAGTACAAGTCCAAAGGCGATCATGGCCATCAATCTGGAGAACTAAAAAGAGCAGATGTTCCAGTTTGAGTCTGAAGGCCATCTTTGGCCATCTTTGCAGAATTTTTCTTGCTGGGAATGGGGAGAGTCAGACTTTTATTGTGTCCAGGCCTTCAGCTGATTAGACGAGGCCCGCCACATTATGAAGGGCAATCTGCTTTACTCAGAGTCTGCCAATTTAACTGTCAATCTCACCCAAAAACACCCTCACAGAAACACTCAAAATAATATTTAACCAGGGGCGCCTGGGTGGCTCAGTTGGTTAAGCATCCGACTTCGGCTCAGGTTGTGATCTCATGGTCCGTGAGTTTGAGCCCCACATCAGGCTCTGTGCTGACAGCTCAGAGCCTGTAGCCTGCTTCAGATCCTGTGTCTCCCTCTCTCTCTGCCCCTCCCCTGCTCATGCTCTGTCTCTGTCTCAAAAATAAATAAAAACATTTAAAAAAATAATATTTGACCAAATATCTGGGCACCCTGTGGCCCAGCCAAGTTGATATAAAATTAACCATCATAGCAACTAACTGAAAGCAGAAACTTGTTGAAATCCAATGCACAGCGCTGTCAGTATTCCCAGGGCTGACTTCGGAGAAGTGCTCAAACATCAGAGCCAGGGAGAAGGAAAGCTGAGAAGCCAGCAGGGACAGGAAAAAGACCCTCTTTTCCTCAGGATGCAACAATCAAGATTAAAATTGTTCAACACAGCTCCCTAAAAAGAAGAGAGATAATAAAAGTGTACACAGTTGAGTTCTGTGATCTGAGGGTTCCACTCCATGTATGGAAAATGGTACAGGACCCCTGTGTCTTGTGAGCTGTGGGAGAGAAAGCCCTAGAATGCAATCTCATGACCAAAGCTACACTCCCCACCCCCCCCCCCCACACACACACCACAGGTTATACATGTTTTAAGTATCTTCATAGCTCATAAAACTTGAGACCAAAACCAGGTCAAAAATATGAGAAGAAAGCTAGAGATAGTAGAAGAACTTAATTTTTGAGTTTTGTTTTTCTGTGGACATTATGTTCCCCTTCTAAAATACGA
This sequence comes from Prionailurus bengalensis, assembly GCF_016509475.1. Classification (NCBI taxonomy): domain Eukaryota; kingdom Metazoa; phylum Chordata; class Mammalia; order Carnivora; family Felidae; genus Prionailurus; species Prionailurus bengalensis. The sequence continues at coordinate 19,362,789 of NC_057343.1, forward strand.
TTTTTTAATTACGATATTCCTCTGTAATAGTGGTAGAGTGTTTGAAACAACTGGTACATGTATTGCTACTATCACTACTTAAAATTATTCTACATTATGATTTTCTTGAAGTACGTAATGGGAAGATTTTTGTTGTTATAAGACTATATAGATTATCATTGGAGCACTTGGGTGGCTCAGTAGGTTAGGCGTCTTTCGGCTCAGATCATGATCTCACGGTTCGTGAGTTCAGACCCTGCTCTGCGCTGGCAGTGTGGAACCTGCTAGGGATTCTCTCTCCCTCTGTTTCTGCCCCTACCCACCGCCCCCCCCCCCGTCTGTCTGTCTGTCTCTCAAAAATAAACATTTTTTAAAAAGGACTATATAGATCATCATAGTTGCTATATTATTTGGAACTCTAGTTCTTAACTAAAAGCAGGATGTGTTTGTTTTTTGATTGAGGTAAAATTGGTATGTATAATTTGACCTCTCTATTCATTATAAAGTGATCACCTCTGAAAGTCTAGCTATCATCCATTACCATACGTTTGACCTCCTTTGCCCATTTGATCCACCCCTACCCCCTCCCCTCTGGTAACTACCAATCAGCTCTTTGTGTCTATAAGTTTTTCTTTTGTTTGCTCATTTGTTTTGTTTTCTTTTATTTTTAGATTCCACATAGGAGTGAAATCATATGTTTTCTTATCTTTCTCCCTCTGACTTATTTCACTAAACATAACACTCTCAAATCCATCCATGTTGTTGCAGATGGCAAGATTGCAAACCTTTTTATGACTAATATTCCACTGTCAATGTGTGTGTGTGTGTGTGTGTGTGTGTGTGTGTGTGTATGCACACCACCACTTCTTTATCCATTCAGCCATCGATGGACACTTAGGTTGCTTCCATATCTTGACTATCGTAAATGATGCTGCAGTAAACATAGGGGTGATATATATTTTTGAATTAGTGTTTTCATACTCTGGATAAATACCCAGAAGCGGAGTAACTGGGTCATATGGTAGTACTATTCTTTTTTTTTTTATATATATTTATTTATTTTTGAGACAGAGAGAGACAGAGCATGAACGGGGGAGGGTCAGAGAGAGGGAGACACAGAATCTGAAGCAGGCTCCAGGCTCCAAGCTGTCAGCACAGAGCCCGACGCGGGGCTCGAACTCACGGACTGTGAGATCATGACCTGAGGCGAAGTCAGATGCTTAACTGACTGAGCCACCTAGGTACCCCTTGGTAGTACTATTCTTAAAGTTTTGAGAAGTAAACATATTTCTGAACCAATTTACATTCCCACCAACAGTGTACAAGGGTTTCCTTTTCTCCACATCTTTGCCAATACTTGGGTTGTTTTTTTTTTTTCTCAATGATAGTCAATCTAAGCAGTGTGAGGTGATATCTCATTGTACTTTTGATTTGCACTTCCCTAATAAATAGTGATGCTGAACAAGCATGATGTGTTTTTGCCTCCAGGGAGCATGGCCATTCTCATTCATAAAGAAAGGAGTCTCTGGGCACCTACGTGACTCAGTTGGTAGAGCATCCAATTCTTGATTTTAGGTCTTGATCTCAGAGTCATTAGTTCAAGTCCCACATTGGGTGTGGAGCCTACTTTAAAAAAAAGCGGGGTGGGGGAGTCTCTTCATCACTAATTCTCTTTTTCTAAGAGAAGAGATCATGAAAAATGACATTAGAAATTGCTCATCTTGATAGCTATAAAGTGAGACTAATGGAACAAAGTATTCTCAGGTAAAAGTTTTACTTGAGTAGTTTGGGGGATTAAAAACAATTTACAGATGACATGATACTATATATAGAAAGGCCTAAAGGCTCCAACCAAAAACTACTAGAATAAATGAATCCTGTAAAGTTGCAGATTACGAAATTAAAGCGCAGCAATCGGTTGCATTTCTATACACTTATAATGAAGTAGCAGAAAGAGAAGTTTAAAAAACAATTCCATTTACAATTGCACCAAAAAGAATACAATACCTAGGAATAAACTTAACTAGGGAGGCGAAAGCCCTATACTCTGAAAACTATAAAACATTGACGAGAGAAATTGAGGACAACACAAACAAATGGAAAGACATTCCATGCTCATGGATTGGAAGAATTAATCTTGTTAGAATATCTATACTACCACTACCCAAAGCAATCTACCCGTTCAATGCAATCCCTATCAAAATAGCACAACATTCTTCACAGAACTAGAACAAACAATTCTAAAATTTGTATGGAACCAGAAAAGACCCCAAATAGCCAAAGTAATATTGAAAAAGAAAACCAAAGCTGGAGGCATCACAGTTCTGGACTTCAAGGTATATTACAAAGCTGTAATCATCAAGACAGTATGGTACTGGCACAAAAATAGACACACAGATCAATGGAACAGAATAGAGAACTCAGAAATGGACCCACAAATGTACAACCAACTAATCGTTGACAAAGCAGGAAAGAATATCCAATGGAAAAAAGACAGTTTCTTCAACAAATGGTGCTGGGAAAACTGGACAGCAACATGCAAAAGAATGAAAATAGACCACTTTCTTATACTGTACACAGAAATAAATTCAAAATGTGTGAAAAACCTAAATGTAAGACATGAAACCATCAAAATCCTAGAGGAGAACACAGGCAGCAACCTTTTTGAACTTGGCCACAGCAACTTTCTACTAAACATGTCTCTGGAGGCAGGGAAAACAAAAGCAAACATGAACAATTGGGATCTCATCAAGATATAAAGCTTCTGCTCAGTAAAGGAAACAATCAACAAAACTAAAAGGCAACTGGGAGAAGATATTTGTAAATGACACATCTGGTAAACAGTATAGAGAATCTATAGATTCTACAGAATTATAGAGAACTTATCAAACTCAACGCCCAAAAAACAAGCAATATCAATATAATTAAGAAATGGGCAGAAGACATGAATAGACGTTTTTCCAAAGAAGACATCCAGATGGCTAACAGACACATGAAAAGATGCTCCACATCACTCATCATCAGGGAAATACAAATCAAAGCCACAATGAGCTACCACCTCACACCTGTCAGAACAGCTAAAATTAACAACTCAAGAAACAATAATTTTGCTGAGGATGCAGAGAAAGGGGAACCCTCTTACACTGTTGGTGGTTATGCAAACTGGTGCAGCCACTCTGGAAAACAATATGGAGGTTACTCAAAAAATTAGAAACAGAGCTACCCTACCATCCAGCAATTGCACTACTGGGTATTTATCCAAAGGATACAAAAACGCTGATTCGAAGGGGCACATACACCCCAATGTTTATAGCAGCACTATCAACAATAGCCAAATTATGGAAAGGACCCAAATGTCCATTGACTGATGAATGGATAAAGATGTGGTATACATACACACACACACACACACACACACACACACACACACACACACACACAGAGGAATATTACTTGGCCATCAAAAAGAATGAAATCTTGCCATTTGCAACAACATGGATGGAACTAGAGTATGTTATGCTAAGCAAAATACTCAAATTTGGTATTTAAGAAACAAAACAGATGGACATAAGGGAAGGGAAGCAAAAATAATACAAAAACAGAGAGGGAGACAAACCATAAGAGACTCTTAAATACAGAGAACAATCAGGGTTTCTGGAGAGGCAGTGGGTAAGGGGTAGTCTAAATAGGTGATGGGCATTAAAGAGGGCACCAGATGGGATGAGCACTTGATGTTATATGTAAATGACGAATCATTAAATTCTACTCCTGAAACCAATATTACACTATATGTTAACATGAATTTAAATTAAAAAAAGAATATCCATACTACCCAAAGCATCATGCAGATTGAATGCAATCTCTATCAAAATACCAATAGCATTTTTTACATAACTAGAACAAATAATGCTAAATTGTGTATGGAACCACAAAAGACCTTGACTAGTCAAAGCAATCTTGAGAAAGAACAACAAAGCTGGAGGTATCACAATCCCACATTTCAAGATATACTACAAAGCTGTAGTAATCAAAATAATATGGTATTGGCACAAAACTAGACACATAGACAAATAGAAAAGAATACAGAGCCCAGAAATAAACTCATGATTATATGGTCAATTAATCTATGAAAAAGGAGGCAAGAATGGGAAGACAGTCTCTTCAATAAATGGTGCTGAGAAAACTGGATAGCTACATGCAAAAGAATGAAACTGGACCACGTTCTTACACCATACCCAAAAATAAAATCAAAATGGAATAAAGGCCTAGATGTGAGACCTGAAACAATAAAACTCCTAGAAGAAAACATAGAGAATAATTTCTTTCATATTGGGCATAGCAACATTTTTCTAGATATGTCTCTTCAGGTAAAGAAAATAAAAGCAAAAATAAACAATTGGGACTACACCAAAATAAAACGTTATTGCATAGCAAAGGAAACCATCAACAATACAAAAAGGCAACCTACTAAATGAGAGAAGATATTTGTAAGTGGTATCTGATAAAGGATTATATAAAGAACTTATATACCTTTACACACACACACACACATACACACACACACACCCCAAAAAACAGTCCCATTAAAAATGGACAGAGGACCTGAATAGACATTTTTCTAAAGAATACATAGATGGCCAACAGACCCATGAAAACTTGCTCATTACTAATTATCAGGGAAATGCAAATCAAAACCACAATGAGATATCACCTTATACCTGTCAGAATGGCTAGAATCAAAAAGATAAGAAACAAGCGTTGGTGAGGATGTGGAGAAAAAGGAAACCTTGTGCGCTGTTGGTGGGAATGTAAATTGGTGTAGTTATCATGGAAAACATTATGGAGTTTCCTCAAAAAAACAAAAATAGCACTACTATCCAATCTAGTAATTCTACTACTGGGTATTTGCCCAAAGGAAATGAAAACACTAATTCAAAAAGATATATGCACCTCTATATTTATTGTAGCATTAATCATAACAGCCAAAGCATGGAGACAACCCAAGTGTCCACTGATAGATTAACAAAGAAGAGGTGGCATGAAATCTTGCCATTTGTGACAACATGGATGGATATAGAAGGCATTATGCTAAGTGAGACAAGTCAGATAAAGACAAATACCATATGATTTCACTCATGTACAATCTATGTCTTTTCTAGAATTTCATGTAAATGAAATCACAAGGTATGTAGTCCTTTGTATCTGACTTCTTAAATGTAATGGCATGTTTTTGAGTCTCACTCATGGTGAGATAATAGAAAATATGTATTGGTCTCTGCCCCTGGTTCCTGGCATAGAGCTTCTAAAACCCATGTAATTTCCTAAGTGATAAGGGCAGTAGGAGCACCTTTCACTCTCTTGAGGAAACTCTTGGTGGGATTCTGGATGGGGGCTGGTCACCAGGAAGATCAAGCCCTGATAAGAAGCTTGGAATCTTCAGGTCCTTCCGTGGCCTCCCACTTCTCCAGAGAATGGAGAGAGAGTGGAAACAGAGTTAATAATCGCTCATGCTTACATGAGAAAGTCTTCATAAAATCCCAATAGTTTGGGGTTTGGAGAGCTTCCAGGTTGGTGAACTCATCCACACCAGGAGAGTAGCACACCCCAACTCCACAGGGAGCAGAAGAAGCTCCTACACTCGGGACCCTTCCAGACCTTGCTCTATGTATCTCTTCATCTGGCTGTTCATCTGTATCCTTTATCTTTAAAAAATTAATAAACATACGAAAATACTTCTGAGGTTTATGAGCTGCTCTAGCAAATTTTAGCAAACCCCAAAGAAGGGTTCAGCAAATTTTAGCAAACCCCAAAAAGGGGCTCAGTCAGAAGCACAAGTGATAACCTAGGTTTCCACTGTCATCTGAAGTTGAAGGGCAGGAGTCTTGTAGGACTGAGTCCTTGGCCTGTGGGAGCTAACACTCTCTCCAGGTCATGTTAGAATTGAATTAAATTGTAGGGTACCCAGTTGGTGTCACAAGTTGCTTGTTGTGGAGAAAGAACCTCCACACCTTTGGTGACCAGAGATGTCAGAAATGAAACATTCTATGTAACAGCTAAGACATGCTGGAAATAAACAAAATCAGGGAGAGCTGAATGTTTCCCTGTACAGGAAGGAAAAAACTGAGTTTTTTCATTTTATCCATGTTGTCTTATTCAGTATTTTGTTCCTTCTTATTGCTAAGTAATTGTCAATTGTATGGCTATGTCACAATTTTTTTATCCACTCATTGGCTGATGGAGATTTCGCTAATTTGCTGCTTAGGGCTATTATGAATAAAGATAGTATAAACATATGCGTACATGCTTTCATTTCTCCTGGGTAAATACTTAGAAGAGTAATTGTGGGGTCATATGGTGAGTGCATGGTTAACTTTATAAGAAACTGTCAAACTGTTTTCTCAAGTAGCTGTATCATTTTGTATCAGTACCAGTGGTGTATGAGAGTTCAAGTTCCTTGCCAAACTTTAGTATTGTCTATCTTTTAAGTATTAGCCATTTTAGTGGATGCATAGTGAGTGGTATTTCATTGGTAGTAATTGCATTTTCCTGATGACTAAGAATGTTAGGTATCTTTCCATGTGCTTATTTTTGTCCCTATATGTTCTTTGGTGAAGTGCAATTTTTTTTTTTTTTTTTTTTTTGCACATTGAAACAATTGAGTTGTCAGAAGGCTTACATATCTTGGTATAAGTTATTAATATGCTTTGTAAATATTTTCTCCTACTCTGTAGTTTGTCTTTTAGTTTTCTAAAGTGTCTTTTGAAGAACAAAAGTTTTCATTTTGATGAAATCCAGTGTACCGTTTCTTTTATAGTTTGTGTTGTCTCCTATTTAAGAAAACTTTGCCTATCTAATCTTTGACAAAGCAGGAAAGAGTATCCAATGGAAAAAAACACAGTCTGTTTAATAAATGTTGCTGGGAGAACTGGACAGCAACATGCAGAAGAATGAAACTACACCACTTTCTTACACTACACACAAAAATAAACTCAAAATGGATGAAAGACCTGAATGTGAGACAGGAAACCATTAAAATCCTAGAGGAGAAAGCTGGCAACAACCTCTTTGACCTCAGCCACAGCAATTTCTTGCTCAACACATCTCCAAAGGCAAGGGAATCAAAAGCAAAAATGAACTATTGTGACATCATCAAGATAAAAAGCTTCTGCATTGCGAAGGAAACAATCAACAAAACTAAAAGGCAACCAACAGAATGGGAAAAGATATTTGCAAAAGACCTATTGGATAAAGGGCTAGTATCCAAAATCTATAAAGAACTCACCAAACTCTACACCCAAAAAATAAAAAATCCAGTGAAGAAATGGACAGAAGACATGAACAGCCACTTTTCCAAAGAAGACATCCAGATGGCCAACAGACACATGAAACAATGCTCAACTTCACTCATCATCAGGGAAATACAAATCAAAGCCACACTGAGATACCACCTCATACCAGTCAAGTGGCTGAACGGAACAAATCAGGAGACTATAGATGCTGGCGAGGATGTGAAGAAACAGGAACCCTCTTGCACTGTTGGTGGGAATGCAAACTGGTGCAGCTGCTCTGGAAAACAGTGTGGAGGTTCCTCAAAAAATTAAAAATAGAACTACCCTATGACCCAGCAATAGCACTGCTAGGACTTTACCCAAGGGGTAGAGGAGTGCTGATGCATAGAGGCACTTGTACCCCAATGTTGATAGCAGCACTTTCAACAATAGCCAAATTATGGAAAGAGCCTAAATGTCCATCAATGGATGAATGCATAAAGAAGATGTAGTTTATATATACAATGGAATACTACTTGACAATGAGAAAGAATGAAATCTGGCCATTTGTGGCAACATGGCTGGAACTGGAGGGTATTATGCTAAGTGAAATAAGTCAGAAAAAGGTACCATATGTTTTCACTCATATGTGGATCTTAAGAAACTTAACAGAAGACCATGAGGGAAGGGAAGGGGGTAAAAGTTACAGAGAGGGAGGCAGGCAAACCATAAGAGACTCTTAAATACAGAGAACAAACTCAAAATACAGAGAGTTGATGGGAAAGGGGAAGTGGGTGATGGGCATTGAAGAGGGCACTTGTTCGGATGAGCACTGGGTGTTGTATGGAAGCCAATTTGACAATAAATTGTATTTAAAATAAAAGAGAAAGAAAACTTTGCCTAACACAAATCACTGATTTTTCTCCTATGTTTTCTTCTTCTTCTTCTTTTTTTTTTTTAATGTTTATTTATTTTTGAGAGAGACAGAGACAGAATGTGAGTGGGTTAGGGGCAGAGAGAGAGGGAGACACAGAATCCGAAGCAGGCTCCGGGCTCTGAGCTGTCAGCACAGAGCCCGATGCAGGGCTCGAACTCATCAGCTGTGAGATCATGACCTGAGCTGAAGTCGGACGCTCAACCCACTGAGCCACCCAGGTGCCCCCCCACCCCCGCTATGTTTTCTTCTAGAGGTTTTATTGTTTGATTCTTACATTTACGTCTACATTCCATTCTGAGGTTTGTTTGTTGTCGCGACCGACGCGACAGACACCGAGGTCAGGGTCCTGAGGGTAGGGGAAAGCAAGAAAAAAGAGAGAAGAGAAAGTTTGGGAACGGGAGGGTCCCCTGGGCTGATGGCCCAAGTGACGGCTTTATTGTTGCTGTACACAATCTTTTATAATATAAGACTCTTATGGATCAGGTCATTCTAAGAATAAACAGGTTTCACATGATCACTGCCAGCCAAAACATTTAGTTCTGTATACCTTGTGAACCTTGTGAACGGGTCACAAGACCTTGTTGATAGATTGCTAGCGAAACACAGTTCCCATGTTTGTGTCTATCTGACTCGGGGTAGAAAAAGGGAGGTAGCATTACTGCCAACACCTGCAGACCACAGGCTTCAGGAATTAACTCTCTCAGCCTTAACAAGGCTTTCGTGTGCCCTTGAAAGTGGGGGAATGGGAGGGGGAACCACCGGGTTGGCGTGAGTCAACAGGGAACGTTGCTCGACCCGGTCTCAGCCTGGCGCCGGGGCCAGCCCCCCACAGTTTGTACAAGAGGTGCGTTAAGGATCATGGTTGACACTTTCTCTGTGGATATCCAGTTGTCCCTGTACCTACCTGTATTAGTTGGAAAGATTATCCTTCTCCTCCATTGAGTTGTCTTGGAAACTCTGCAGAAAATCAAGTGACCATAGAGGTCTAAGTATATCTCTGGCATCTCTATTGAATTCCATTGATTTCTTTGCCTTTACACCAATGCCAGCTACACCGTCTTGGTTACTGTGGCTTTATAATACATTTTGAAATCTGGTAGTGTTAGTCCTCCGACTTTGTTCTGTTTCAAAATTGGTTTGCCTCTCTAGATCCTTTGCATTTCCATTTAACTTTCACAATCTGTCGATTTCTATAGAAAAATCTTCTAGGGTTTTTATTGGGATGGGATTGGATAGATCAACTTGGAGAGAATGGATATCTCAGCAACATAGGGTCTTGTGATGCGAAAACATCTTATCTGTCTCCATTTATTTAGGGTTTCTTTAATTTCTCTCAGCAATATTTTGTACTTGTCTGCAGAATGCTTTTGCCAGAACTTCCTAGCTTCTGAATCCAATGGTTCCTTTCAGTCTCAATCCTACTAGACCTCATCAGTGCCCAACGCTGGACTATTACCTCTTTCTTTAGCCACCTTCCTCCTTGGACTTTGTGTCCTAGCCCTGCCTTTGTCTTCCTTCTATCCTTTGGATGGTCCTATCCTGTTCTCCCATAGAGGCTCTCCTTGTTTCAGAGGAGGGTGGTCAGAGATACTCCAGGTGGCTGCAGTTAAATGGTCAGCTGTGTTGTTGAAAAATTGTTCTGAAACGACTTCTTCTCTTGGATCTTTTTAGAGAATGGTCTGCCTTTCCCCCAACTATTGTAGGATGATGATATTTTTAGAAAAGTGTCTTTAAAGAGATACCACTCTTGGAGTGGGTAAGTCTGGAGACTGTGGGGAAAGTGCCATGTTGGAAAACCTAGCAGTTTTGCAGGATTTCCAACCCGCCATCTCAGCCTCTTGAGCTCTTCAGGGTTTTGTTTGGGTCACTATTTTTAACCATGCCCCACACACATACACACACACTTTAGTTTACATAACATAGAATTACCATTTTAAAGGTAACAGCTCAGTGATCTCTCCCTATTCCCCCCTACCCCTAACCCCTGGCAACCACCAATCTGTCTCATTTCTCTATGAATTTATCTATTATGGATATTTCATATGGAATCATACCATATATGTGACCTTTTGCAGCTGGTTTTCACTTAGCATAATGGTTTAAAGGTTCTTGAGTCACTCTTTTTACTGTTGTATTTTGTTAAACTGTTCTCTGTGACTTAATCCCTGGCTACCCAGCCTGTCCCATGAAACTTTAGTACATAACTGACAATATTAACAGTAATATACAAACAGCAGTAATGTCTGAGGGATGGTGATGCGTGCTGTTTGGCTGTTAGTTCTTCCAGAACTGGCCTCAAGTGCAGGCAAAGTTACACAATGTTACACTTAACATTTCATCAAGAAAAAGCAGCAGCAGAATATAACATCCCAAACTTCATTAGCAAGATGCTACCATATGATGCTTTCAGAAAACAAAAGCAGAGAAAGACGGCAAGAACTGGCCGTTGAGAGCCAGCTCGGGAGCCTCTCAGACCCGCGCCAGGGATACAAAAATTGTATCCTCCAGTCTCTGTCTCCATGCTTAAAACCCGGCTGGAACAGCTATGTAGAGTGGCACCTTCTGTGGGCCTGTCAGCTCTACTACTTAGCTAAAGTGTCTCCTGTGCGCCACTTTCGTGACGATCAGAACGAGCCATCCTGCATTGTAGTCAGGGCATACATGAACCTTCAGGGGTCCTGGAACACGGATCCGGAGGGAAGTCATTGCAGGAGCATAAACAGGATGGACTGCCAGAGGAGTCCATGTTGTCAGCGGTCCTACAATCCCACTTCCCAGTCGTCCTATGGCAACGAAGTAATGTTTGGGAAAGGGAAATACACATGCTTTTGTACAGCAGTAGGTGCTTACAGCCTCCTCAGCAAACACGCCCTGGTTTAATAAGCGCAGCCTATAGACAATTTTCTAGTCTGCCTTCCTCCATGCACTATGGGCGTCCAAAGACAAGTCCCATCTGTCACACAGCAAGGACTTTGCAGGCCCACCCCCCCCAGGTCGCAAGTCAAACACGGAAACAGCTGAACAGGTTTGCCAGCCCGGGGACTCAGCTGGGCAGCTCTAACTGAACCCAGCTGAAGCAAGACCCGCCCCAGCAACCGCGGCCCAGGCTCCGCCCCCTGCGCCCATTGGTTCATTCAATTCACGCCGCGCCTCCTGCAGCGGGGCCGGCGGCGTGCTCAGTTTGCCGCTGCCTTGGCTTGAGCAGTGCGGGACTGTCAGGACGAGACGCGTCCTCTGCCCGCAGCAGCCATGAGCACCCCAGCAGTGCCCCGGGAGCTACAACTGCCCCCGAGCCAGAGGGCCCAGCCCGAGTTCAGAGGTGAGGGCCGCGGTGGCGGGAGCGGCGCGACCCGCAGGAGCCCGGGTTTGTCCGAGAGGGTGGGGACGCGGACGACCGTGGGGGAGGGGGTGGCTCGGACTCAGCGGCCGAGGCCTCGGGTCCCCCGGCTTCAGTCCTGACCAGTTGTGTGAGAAGCCTGGACAGTTCGCTGGGCCTCTCGCAGCCGCATCCTCGGCATTTTCGAAATGGACAAACCAGAGCGGTTCCCGGTCCGTGGTGTCACTGTGCGGGCTAAGCGCCTCCCGTGCGGTCGTTACTGGCCGGGCGTGACCCACTGGCGGCGAGGATGGGCCTGCAGAGAAGACGTCCGTTTAGTGAGGGAGCGTGCGTGACACTCCAGCCGGCCCCTGCGTTCGAGACGCGGGACCGGCGGGGGCGGGGCCGCGCCCGGACCGAGAACCCACTGCGCTTGCGCAGGCCTCTCCCTCTTACTGAGCGCGAGTATTTGGAGAGGTGGGGCTGCCTCATCTGATGCTTCAAATTAAAAACAGTCAATCAACTTTGTGTAAATCCAGGGTTGGCTGGGTCTTCAGAAATAATGTTAATTCTTTGTCCTCCACATGGGAAAGTAGAGGAAAGAAACTCTCACCCAACCCAGTACTGGTAAATTAGAGCTTAGAGTCTGGTGTCTCTTATCTGCTATTTAGTTTCTTAAAGCTTGGCTTTCAGTAACCGTGTATTGTAAATAATTTTCTCCAGATTTTTCACTTAAAGACAGAGGAAAAGGTGATTCTTGTGCAGTAGTTGTGGGCACCATTTACGGTAACAATTTCTTAGAAATGGGATTATTTCTGAATTGAGAAATTTTCTGTTGTATACAAGATGTGATCTCTAGTAGAACATTTTTTGAAGATCTGCATTTAGTGAATATTTGATGTTATCGTTGTAACCAATGTTGGCTTGTCGCCTTTTTGTTATTTAGAACAAAGAAGACAGAAACTCAAGGAACATATGTTAAAAAGAAAAACGTTTTTTGCATACAAGGAGGAAAATCACATATCCAGGTGAGGTCAAATTTTCTGATTTCAGGTCTAAAATTAGAGCTGTCCAATAAAAATGTAATGGGAACCACAATTGTACTGTAACTTAAAATTTTTTAGTAGCCACATTTTTTAAAGGTGAATTCTAATAACATTTAATCCAATGTATCCTGTGTTATAATTCCAACATGTAATTCTTAAAAGTTATTAAGATATTTTGCATTCCTTTTTGGTAGTGAGTTTTCAAAGTCTGGTGTGTATTTTACGCTTTCACAAGTCAGTTTGGACTAGCCACTTTTCAAGTGCTCAGTAGCCATACCTTCTTGGATAGCACAGCATTAGGTCATCGCTTCCTGTGTAAATTAATTCACACTCTATGATGAAACAATTTTAAAGCAAAGTGTTTGTATATATCAAAATACTGACTGTGGTTTATACAGTGCTACAAAGGTCGGTCTTTCTTAATTTAGCAAAGTTTTTACTGTGTATGTGTCAGAGAGAGAGCATTCCCCCCCAAATATTTGAAGTGCATTCATTATATTCTCAGTTCTCCATAGAAATATCTTGGTGTTATTTTGTTAAAATTTTAAAAATAGTACATGGTTGTGGCTAAAACAAAAACCCATGAAAGTATATAAAGCGGAAAATCAAAAGGTCCCCTCCAGAGAGAACTGCTAGTAACATCCTTTAGGCTCTTTCTGTGCAATCTAAGAGCATTGACTTTAGAGTGATGAGGACTGGAATCTGTAAGTCTGCCGCTACAACTACGTAACCTCTGGAGAGTTACCTGACCTCTTTGAGTCTGTTTACTTTATTAAAATGGGATAGTAATATGTGTTTCTTGGGGATTAATTGAGCTAGTAAATGCACTGTACTATGCCTGGTATATAGCAAGAGTGCAATAGGTGATGGCTATTATTTCATGATCTCTCAGTGGCTTTCCACACAGAGGATTGGTTCATGAGTTATTCTATTCTCCTGATTTCTCTAGTTTCTTCCAACAGTTATTGATATATTTTGTCTCTGTGAATGCTTCATACCCTTCCTCATGGTTGAGTGGTCCAATTGTGTTTATATTTAGGAGGTAGAGATGACAGGACTTGGTGATGGAAGGGTATGAGATGTGAAAGAAAGAAAGGAGTTTAAGATGACTCTGAATGTTCCAGATTAAGAGATACCATTCAATCCAATACCTGACCCTTGTACCCTATTGTGAAAAGGGAAATGTTATAAAGGACATTATTATGTCAGTTTTCAGCTAGAATATAAATAGTAGATTAAGGGGTATATCAAATTGAATTTATTAACTTGATAACCGTGTTACAGTTATGTAAGAGAAAAATCACCACTTGTAGGAAATGAACATTGAAGCATTTAGGGGTAAAGAGCAATCGTGTATATATCTTAACTTGAAAGGTTCAGTTAGAAAACATTGTATATACTCCACACATACACATGTTCAGAAACAGTGCAAATTATAATACATATGGCATAAAAGGTTGTCACTAAACAAATCTGGGAAACAGTATCCGGATATTCTTTGAACTATTTATAATTTTGCAAGTTGATGTAAGTTTGGCATTAATTCCAAATTTTTAATCTTTTTAATTTTACATTAGTGTTACTTTACTTTAAATGTTTTACATTTACATGTAAATGGTTATACATTTTCTTTCACAAATTCCTCGTTTCTTCATTTAAGACAAAAAGATGATCCTAGATTTTTTATTTGAATAACTGAGTGGCTAGTGATACCATATATCGAGATGGGGAAGACTAAGGGAGGAATGGGGTAATCAGGAGCTCTGTTTTGGCCATGCTAAATCTGAGGCACCAACAAGACATCCAAGTGGAAAAGCCAAAGAGTTGCACATCTGAAGGGCTGGCTTGAGATTGGGATCAGAGATAAAAACATGGGAATTGCCAGTTGGTAGGTGATATTTATTTAAAACCTTGAGGGGGAATAAGATTACTAGAGAGTAAGCAAAGAGAATATCAACTCAAGTAAGACAGAGCATGACTCTCAACTACTAACTTAAATAAGGAATCTAACTGGGTCGTGGGGTTTATAATACTCTTATACACAATGGGAAGAAAAGAAAATTCGGAAATTCTTCTGGCTTTACAAGAAATCTCACAAGTACTATATTTATTCCTTTCAGAAAACAGATGTCAATTTAAATATTATTACTTGAGCAACAAATTGTTAAATAGCCAATCAGAGTTGCAGCTTTTCAAAATTAAATCATTCTATTTTACAATCTCTAGCGTGGGTACTTTAAGATTCCTATGTTTAGATAATGCTTGTGAGGACAGTTTTATCATCACAAGGTAGAATAGCATTTTATATATATATATATGTATATATATATATATTCAGATGTATTTTCATATAACTCCATACTGGACGGGTGAATAAGGTGGATTCTCCTTACCCTGATGTGTTGTGTTTTTTTTTTAGCTAGCAGTTAAAAAGGCCAGCAATTTCAAGACCAAGCGCTAGGATTCTGTTAGCACAGACAGAAAAAGAGGAGTCCCTGAGAAGTATAAAACTAAAATAAAAAGGCAAAAGAAAAGTTTAACGTTTGAATGCAGCTTTGAGCCCCAGCGAGGTCAGGAAGAAGAGAGACAGACTTGAAAGAAGCGGACCACCGAGATAGGAGGAAAAGGAGGAGTTGGGGATCCGGCAGCAGAGTGAAGAGAGTGTTGAAAGAAAGAATGACTGCCTGTCAGGTGCTGCTGAAAGGTGCAGTAAGGTGAAAGCAGAATTGATCCCTGAGTTGTAGAAAGACAGAAGGAGATGACACTAGGAGCCTCCAGGAGAGTGGTGAGGGCACATTCCCAATGGATATGGGCTGGGGAGAGAATGTAATACGACAACATGGGGACAGTGTGTTTAGATACATACTTTTGAGGAGTCTTGCTATAAAGCTGAAAGGGAATGTGGGGTGTAAGGCTTTTCAGATGAGATATAATATATAGTGTTTATATGCGGATGGGAATGATGTAGCAGAGGGGTAATTAATGATGCAGAAGAATGAATGAATAATAAGAACAAAGATCCTCAGTGCTCAAGCGAGAGAGCACAAATGGAGAGTTTGCCCGTGGGTCAGCATGGTGTCAGTTTATCTGCCAAGGAAGGCAGAATATATGGGTACAGAGGCACATAGGCTGGCAGTCTTTGGTGGAGGAAAGAAGGACTATTTCTTGTTAAGATTGCTTCTGATGTTCTCCATGAGATAACATCACAGTATACCGTAAGCCCAGAAGTAATTGGGGGTCTGATTAGTTAAGGTACCACATTGGGAGCACCTGACAGACTGACCGTGAGCATCATCTCCCACCCCGCACCGGACTACAGGCCAGTGAATAACAAGAGGAGTATTTACCATCAGGCAGTGAATGCAGGGCTTTAACCTGGGGAGACATTGCTCTGTTCACTGATGCATCTTGACTCCGCCATCATTCAAAATGTGTAGTACAAATGGAGTATTACTCGACAATCAAAAAGAATGAAATCTTGGCATTTGCAACTACTGGAGGGATGGATGGAACTGGAGGGTGTTATGCTAAATGAAATTAGTCAGAGAAAGACAAATACGTGACTTCACTCATATGAGGAATTTAAGATACAAAACAGATGAACGTAAGGGAAGGGAAGTAAAAATAATATAAAAACAGGGAGGGAGACAAAACATAAAAGACTTAAATATAGAGAACAAACAGAGGGTTGCTGGAGGGGACGTGGTGGGGGGGATAGTCTAAATGGGTAAGGGGCATTAAGGAACCTACTCCTGAAATCATTGTTGTACCATATGCGAACTAACTTGGATGTAAATTAAATAATAAATTTTTTAAAAATGTGTAGTACAAGCTATGTCAAAGTTCTGCCCCTTGTCCGAGCAGACTAAGCAAAAAGATGCGAGAGGCATCGTAACCCAAATTATCAACTACAGGGATAACAAGCTTTGTTGATTCTAAAATGTACCCTTTTTTTACATTTTAGCATCTCTGAACTTGGGAACTGTCTTAGAATCAATGGGATGTCTAATTGATCCTCTTTTGTCTTTTCTTTATGGAATGTAAATTGTTATAATGACTTGCTAAGAGAATCTCATGGCCTGTACTAAACAGTCTGTATCTGTTAAAAGGAGTGTAGGTTAAATTCTTGAGGAAGCATTTGTTTTAGATACATATTCTAAATGCATTGCCATCTAGAAACTGAAGTCCATATTTATAATGAATTGGGCTGTGTGTGTATGGAAAATTTTGGATTTCTTTTGGGAGGGCTATTTTTTTTCTTTCCCTTTTTCTTTTCTTCTTTTTAATCAAAGTATAATTGACATATTCGTTTTAGGTATACATCATAGTGATTTGACAGTTGAATACATTAAATGCTTACCGTGGAAAGTGTAGTTACTTTCTGTCACCATAAAAAGTTACTATAATATTATTGACTATATTTCCTATACTATACTTTTCATTCCAGTGACTTATTTACTTTATACCTATTTTCCCATATATATATATATATATATATATATATATATATATATATACACTTATTTACCCTTTGCCTATTTTCATCCATCTCCCACCACCCTCCTCTTAGGCAGTCTGTATTTGAGTCTGTTTCTATTTTTTGTTTGTTGTTTGTTTTTGTTTTGTATTTGTAGATTCCACATATAAGTGAAATCGTATGGTATTTGTCTTTCTCCAACTGCCTTATTTCACTTGGCAGAATACCCTCAAGGTCTATCCATTGTGTCACAAATGGCAAGATTTTCTTTTCTTTTCTTTTTAAATATTTATTTATTTTTGAGAGAGAGAGACAGAGAGTGTGGGGGGAGGGGGGTCAGAGAGAGAGAGAAAGAGAGGGAGACACAGAATCTGAAGCAGGCTCCAGTCCCTGAACTGTCTGCACAGAGCCCGACGTGGGGCTCAAACTCACAAACTGCGAGATTATGACCTGAGCCAAACTTGGATGCTTAACTGACTGAGCCACCCAGGTACCCCAAGATTTTCTTTTTTATGGCTGAGTAATATTCCAGTATATATATATATATATATATGTATATATATATATATATATATATGCCACATCTTCCTTGTCCATTCATTTATTGATGGACACTTAGGTTGCTTCTATATCAGGGATATTGTGAATAATGCTGCAGTAAACCCCGGGGGTGCATGTATCTTTTTGAACTAGTGTTTTCATATACTCTTCAGGTAAATACCCAGAAGTAGAATTACTGGATCATCTGGTATTTCTATTTATGAATTTTTTGAGGAAACTTCATGCTGTTTTCCATTGGCTGCACCAATTTATATTTTCATTGCACGAGGTCTCCCTTTTTTCCACATCCTTTCCAACACTTGTTATCTTTTGTCTTTTTGTTAGTAGCCATTCTGACAGGTGTGAAGTATTATCTCATTGTGGTTTTGATTTGCATTTCCCTGATGACGAGTGATGTTGAGCACCTTTTCATGGGTTTGTTGACCATCTGAATGTTTTTGGAAAAATGTCTGCTTGGGTCCTGCTTGTGCAGGTCTGCTTGTGCATTTTTTAATTGAGCTGTAGGAGTTCTTTATAAATTTTGGAAATTAACCCCTGATTTATCAGATATATCCCATGTAAATAACTTCTCTCACTTAGTAGATTGCCTTTTTGTTTTGTCGATGGTTTGATACTGTGCAGAGGCTTTTAGTTTGATGAACTTTCCATTATTTTTACTTTTGTTTCCCTTGCCTGAGGGGACACAATACATCCCACAAAATATGGCTAAGGCCGGTTTCCAGGACTTTCCTACCTCTGTTTCCTTTTAGGAGCTTTATGGTTTCAGGTCTCACGTTTAGGTCTTTAGTGCATTTTGAGTTCATCTTTGTGTATGGTGTAAGAAAGTGGTCTAGTTTCATTCTTTTGCATGTGGCTGTCCACTTTTCCCAGCACCATTTATTTGAAGAGGGGCTATTTTTAATTTTTTTTTTCAATGTAAATCTGTTACTAAGTACTGAAAACTAACCAAAGGAAGTGTTGCTTAATAAAGGTTTTGAGGATTTGTTTGAGTGACTAAGAAGAATGGTTTGGAATGAGGTTATCAAATGTGTTTACCTATTCTGTATGGAGAGGGTGTTAAGACTTTTAAGAAAATATCTAAATTCTCCAGCCATCTTGTTTATACTATTAAGTCACCCTATAATAAAGAAAGAAGAGTTTTGCTTCATAAATAAATCTCAGCTCACTTCTTGCCTTAATTTAAAATTACAAAGTCAGATGATTGTTAATATCCTCCCATTCCTCCTGCCAAAGACAAAACTCACTTGGTCTGTGGTTAAACTTTTTTTCCTTTTTTTTTTTTTTTTTTTTTTTTAAAGTAGTAGAGACCAGAAAGTGATGACCTCTGAGGGCCAGGTCCATGAAGAGACAAAAGTTCTGAAATTTAAAACAAAAATGGTAAGATATGGACATAGCCCTCATAAACTGTCCCTTTTCCCCCTTTCCCTTTCCTGAACTCTTAAAGAGATGAATTCTGAAATACCAATTTGTCATAAATCACTCTTCTAGGCTGGTAAAGAAAATGTCAGTAGACCTCCCGGGAGCAAAAATAATATAACAATGGAAAAAAATTGTATTCCGTTAAGGCCTTCTAATGAACTAACCAATTCAACTATAGCAACTGATACACCTAATTCTGAGGATAATAATCAAACTGAGCAGTTGGTACCAATTAAAGGTGACCCTCCAGGTCAACACATGACATTAAGCCAAGTGTTTCATCTTAAAAACAACAATAAAAAGAAACAAATAATGACGGAAAAACCAAAGCAAGATGCTAACATGTCCAAGAAGCTTGTGCTTGGATCTTACCGTGGCCAAATTGTTCAGTCTAAGATTAATTCATTTAGAAAGCCTCTACAAATCAGAGACGAGAGTTCTGCAGCAATAAAGAAACTTTCCACTACAGTCCCTAAAGCTACGGAGCCTCTGCGCACAAACAGCAGCAGTGTGACAGCGAAAAGCAATAGAGCCTCTAACGTGACGACTACCACTAAACTTGTGAGCACTACAATTCAGAACAGACAGCTTCTGCGACCTCCTATTAGAAGTCACTGCGACAATGCTCAGGACGCTGTGAGACCAGGCATCGGTAGAAGCTCGGCCAATGTTACGATGCGGAAAGGACCTCGAGAGAAAGAGTTAGTGCAACTAAACACAGTTTCATCTAGTGCCAAAACCGGTTCTCAGGATATAGAAAGAAAGAAGACACTAACAAGAAGCGTGAAGTCTGAAATTGTAGCCAGACCTGTTTTGTCTTCTAACACCAAACTGATAGAAAAGTCGAAAAACGTTGACCCTCGCAGACATACAATAGCAAAAGCAACTATTGATAGATCAGCTCAGCCCAAAGAAACAGCAGAAGAGAGAAAGTAAGTAAATGTAATTTTATTAGCTTAATTTTCAGCAGAGTAGCTCTTGTGGTTTGGCTTATCATCTCCTTGAATGTATTAGAATTTGTGTGCAAGTGTAGATTCTCTTCTGTCATGTGCAAATTAAAGCAAATTTATGTTGTGGAACAGCATGACCTAAGTTCTTGTGCTTGAGTGTCTTTCATTAGGTCTGATGTAATCTAAGTTATAATGCTTAATACAATTGGGAAATATTTTATAACCTCTCCATTTAAAAATGCATTCTTAGGGTCTTTGAGCATATAATTAACATTGATATGTTCAATATTCCTCTTTCTTTGAACTTGTGAACTTATGTATGTGCCACTAGCATGGAGCTACTTCAAGACCTGAGTTATTTTTTAACTTCTCCTCTGAGAGAATTCTATCATCAATATCACGGTAATGCTTGTATCCTGCTTCTAACTGTAGAGCTCGTCTGAGTGAGTGGAAAGCTGGCAAAAGGAAAGTCCTGAAAAGGCCTCCTAGCTCAGTAGTTACCCAGCCTGAGCCTGAAGGGCAACACGAAAACCCAGTTGGGTCCTTTTGGACTACCATGGTAGAAGAAGATGAACAAAGATTATTTACTGAAAAAGTGAACAAGACATTTTCTGAATGCCTAAACCTGATTAGTGAGGTACAGTCCTTATATTCGTATAGTAGTTTATAGTTTGTAAATTATCTTATAAATGTTATCTCACTAAATTACCTTGTCACTCTTTGACCATGTAATGTGTTAGTGGTGTTATGTAGATTTAATGTTAATTATGAGATTGTTTATCTTTAGCCTTTAATGGACTGCATTTTCATTGAGTTCATATAAATAGATCAAAGGGATAATTAGGTTTTTACTGGATTTTTTTTTTTTTTTTTTACTTACAAATATTATGCTTCTGTAAGATGTTAATATAAAATGGGCTGAGGGTGGATATTCACTCTGATACTTCTGTTTTTTCCATTCCTTCAGCATGTTTTCATATTATTTTTTCCACTCATTACATATTTTACAAAGACTAGCTACATAAATTAGTCATTATCTCACATGAAATTCAAGTTAGCTAAAATATTTCAAACAAAATTCCATTAATCTAAACCAACATCATCATGGTCTTGAACTTATTGTAGAGTTTCACTATTTGGACCAAAATCCTACAGAGTATAATAACTCTAGAATGTTTCCTTTATTTCCTGAATACTTTTTAATCTTGCTTTGGTTACCCACAGTGTCCAAGATCCACAGCAAGACTGAATCTATGAGTATGATTTCAAACCTTACTCTGGTCTTCGTGAGCATCTTTAGACTTTTTGTGATTCTGAGGACCCGTGAAAATTAGACTCGGAGTTTCCCTGATTATATTCTTAATTCTGCTTAGCTGGGGTTTGTCATTGAAACTGTGGAGTTTTTCTGCCCTACTATCTGTGTATAGCCCTTAAGTACACATACCGTAACAGATTCATTTTAGCCTTAATATCAAGACCTGATAAAGACAGTTTTTAAAACCAGAAGCTGGTCTCCCCCATAAACATCTCGTAGATGCAAAAATTCCGACTCAAATATTGAATGGAATCCCCCAATATGTAAAAGGATAAGGATAAGGAAAAGGATCAAGACCATGTAGAGTGTTGGTCATTTTTGACTTAATGTTTTTCTCAACTTATATTTCATTTTTTCCCTGCTTTGTATTCGTGACTAATATGCTTCTTGTTAGCCATTCAGAATAAGTTTGGAGTAAGGAAGAGAACAGTGAATATTCTTATGAATAATTTTCTATCAGTTTTTTTCTCTCATTATCATGGATCTTGATTATAGATCAAGCTTACTTAATTGTTCATAGTTTGGAGGCTAAATGAGATCACTCACTTCACTTCTTGCTATTTTAGGGATGCCCAAAAGAAGAAATACTGGTCATACTGAATGACCTGATTAAAAATATTCCGGATGCCAAAAAGCTTGTTAAATATTGGATATGCCTTGCACGTATTGAACCACTCACAAGTCCTATTGAAAACATTATCACAATCTATGAGAAAGCCATTCTGGCGGGCGCTCAGGTAAGATTAAAACTTAATCTTTATTATTACAGTGTAAAAGATTCAGAGTTATTTTGGAGCACATTACAACATAACTTGATAAAAGCGTGGTTATATATGTAGTAGTAATGAATGTTTAAAGGCCACAATGATTGCATATTATAAAAGCTGTTTCTTAACCTTCTAAAACTTGCTTGTGAACTAGTGATAATCGGACTTAGAAGATGAATATAAGCTGAAATGTAAATTTCGTGAAAAATGCTGTGAGAAATATTTTAGTACAACATGTCATTTTACACATTTCCTAGTTAAGACATCTGGGATATTGAATTTTTAATATTAAAATGTATTTAACGAATATAAAGTAAGTAGAATTAACATCTAAATGTTAGCGGGTTCTGTGGCTTTGTGAGAGAACCCTATTGCTTTAAGAGCGTTTCTTAATGTACTTATATTTTTATGCCCTGTGTTTGGTCCTGCCCATGCATAGAAAATGGCAGTCAACTAGTTTCTCTGGCCTGTAACCACCATAGTGATTTGATACCATACCTCTCGCCCCTTCCCGGTCTATTGCTACAAAGGCCCTGGCTCTAGAATAAGTTGTATCTCCAGTTTTTTTATTTGACTGGGTTTTTGCTTTTATGGGCAAATATTTCTAAAATGCATTTCCTTTTGACCAAGTTTCTCAACATGCATTTTTAGAGATTATTTATAAAGAGAGTTTTTAAAGAATTTTTTTCTTCAGTCTTTCTTTAAGAAAGGTCTACTCACTTTATTCTCAGCAAAGCCAACAGATACTATTTGACCCTTCACCTGAATCAAAAATCAAATATTCAGCAGATATTCTCTCAATGGCTATTATGTATAAAGCGCTTTGCTGAAGGGAAATTGTATTTGACAGAATCCCACCTGGAAGGGAGTGTTAGGTTCCTACTGCGCTGAACCAGAAGGGGCATAATTTAAAGTGGCTTAAGGCAGATTAGCTAGGATGCATAACCGGGGCCAAAGGTTCACATAGAAAGCAGTGTGTAAAGGAAAGATGTGACACTGGAGTAGAAAGTGGAAAACAAGGATTAAAATTTGCAAAAGAAAAGTGAAAGCAGGATGAGTAAGTAGTTAAGGACTATGTGCTAGAACTAAGAATATGAGCCGGAACTTCCCTTTTGTATAATGTCTTGAATATGTTGCATTAGCAGTCAGGGCAGTTCAAAGGAACATGGTAAGTACTTATATGTTCTAGAATATAATGGACACTTAGTGAACTGTTGAATTTGAATGAGTGAAATGTTAGGCTGATCAACCTTGAGCTCTTCAGAGATGCATTTAATAGCCTGTGGAAAAAATATATAACCATGGACATAGGAGAAAAGGTATAAATCTCATATTAAATTTACTGTATATTATTAGCTCTTTAATAGAGATTAGTGTTAGCTTGTTACTTATCCATGAATTTTGTTTATATCCAGACAAGCAGTTTTAAGAAAAATTGTGGGGAAAAGTTTTAATCTGATAATTCTACCCTTTAAATTGGAAAAGAGTTGGGGTGCCTCAGTGGCTCAGTCAGTTAAGCGTCCGACTTCAGCTCAGGTCATGATCACGCAGTCCGTGAGTTCGAGCCCCGTGTCAGGCTCTGTGCTGACAGCTCAGAGCCTGGAGCCTGTTTCAGATTCTGTGTCTCCCTCTCTCTGCACCTCTCCCACTCTCACTCTGTCTCTCTCTCTGAAAAATAAACATTAAAAAAAATTTTTTTTTAATTTTTTTTTTTTTTTTAATTTTTTAAAGTTTATTTTTGACAGAGACAGAGTGCAAGCATGAGCTGAGGAGGGGCAGAGAGAGAGACAGGGAGACACAGAATCCAAAGCAGGCTCCAGGCTCTGAGCTGTCAGCACAGAGCCCAACATGAGGCCTGAACCCACGAACTGTGAGACCATGATCTGGGCCGAAGTCAGACGCTTAACCGACTGAGCCACCCAGGCGCACCGCCCCCCCCCCCCCCCCCCCCGCAAAAAAAATTTTTTTAAATGGCAAAGAGTCATTTTTAAAAATTTGAGTGGCCAAAATAAGTCTTTTGAGAAAAGAGACATGGTCTAAGGACCATTGCTTTGTTTTATTAATTGAAGTATGAAATGTAATCACTGTTTAAAATATTTTTGACTTGGACAATCTCGTTAATGTCTGAGAATATAAAACTTTTATTTCCCTCACTAAAACAATTAAGCCTATTGAAGAGATGCGACATACCATAGCAGATATTCTGACAATGAAGAGTCAAGAAAAAGTTAAATATGGTAAGTTTTTTATTTTCTTCAAGTGAATTGTGATTTTATTAAACTTCATTGAATTATTTTTCTTTTATCTTTTTAAACTTGTTAAATTTGTCAGTTGTTTCTCTCCTCTTACATCTGTTGGCATACCTCCCTCCAAGATTCAGTGGCTTTATGTAGTGTAAAGAACTTTTAATTAGGAGATCTGGTTCAAAACTCAAATTTGTCATTGAGTGTCTGTGAAAGTTACCTTACCTCTCTAGGCCTCAGTTTCCTGTGTTAAAAGTGAGGCAATTTGATTAGGTCATCTCTAAAATTTTACTTGTGAAATTCTGTCATCTGTTCTGTGCTCTAGGGAAGCTGTTCAAGAATTCTCTTTGCTAGGGATAGGAGATAGAGGTAAGAGATTCATTAGCTGTCAGGTTTATGAAATGTAAACATTTTCTAGATTCAGATGTATCATATAACTGAAACACCTCTTAGTAAAAATCTCTAATAATTTCCTACTAGTCAAATCTAGAGGTCTTCTTGGCTTGATGGATTTACCAGGACGTCTCCAGTGTTTCACATCTAGCATGTTTTATTTTGGACTCATTGTCGTCCCTCATTGCTTCCCCATACCATCATCTCTTCCTCCCAAAAAAGAAAATCCTCTGTGGTTAAAGAGGCCTACGCAAGAAATTTTGGAAGAGATGCCCCCACTATACCTGCACACTCATTCAGACACACACATGCATCCATTTGTTAAGTCCTAACTTAGAAATAACTCTTAAATCGAGCCCTTCCTCCTCACTGCCTACCTCTCTGCCACCTTGCTTAAGACAACCATAGCTTTGTCTTCTTATCATCACAGATCATTTCTTTTCATTCCTTGCCATTCTAAACCGTCTGTTTTAGTGATCAAACCTTATTGTGTCTCTGTCGCTCCAGTAGAGATTTATTTTTACCAAACTTCTAGCATGTAAAGGTCATTACGGCCCAGCCCTTCATACCTATCTGAACTCATCACCTCTTCCCCACATTCCCACCTTGCTTCTTACCGTGTATTCTAAGCACACTGGCCCTTTAATGTTGTCTTAATAGGTCATTTTCCTTTAAGCTTCATACCAAGATTGTCTTCCTAGGTCTTGTCGAGCACTCTTTTCTCAAGCCCCAGCCTAAGTGTCACTTGAAAGCTTTCCATAGCCATCTCGCTGTCTCTCACACAAAGGTAGTTACTCCGTTTCATGGGTTCCTATGACCCCTTATTCTTACCTCAGTTATATGGCATTTTTCTCATTTTATAATTATTTTCAACTTTTTAAAGGACAGGAATGGTTTCATTCTTATATTTGTATCTATAACCCCTGACCCACATGCGCCAGTAAATATTTGTCAATAGTTCTCAGCAGTGTTAGCTTAGGAAATGAAATGGTTAGGAGATGGCAGTTTGTTTCGTTGATTTTGAAAATCTGACCAACTATGAATAACTTTAATGCCTTCTGATTTTGCTCTTTCCATTTGGCCCAAAGCTTAATCTATAAATGTATTTCTATAGGAGAAAATATTGAGGAGGCTTGTGCAACCAAGGAATACATCCATGAAGTCAGCACTGAAGATAGAGGGGTTAATCTAGAGTCAGGAAAACCAGAAATGGAAAAGAAAACTAGAAATGTGGTATTCCAAGATGATGAAAAAGAGCAAGATGACAAAACAAACGATTCAACCAATGATGTTAAAACCCCCAGTACAGAAACCAGGGGGAGTTGCTTAATTAAATATAATGTGTCTACTACACCATACCTACAAAGGTAAGCTTTCAAAATGTACTGTGCTGTGATTTGCTTTTATGTTTAGGAATAATAAATATGGTATCTAAAAATATTTCACTTTTGATTAGAACTATCATTTATTAATAGGTAAAGGTTTCAAGCAAATCAGTGTCATTGGGACATTTCACCCTTTAAATACTGGATTTGCTTTGCTTTTCCCTAAGTATTGTCATTTTGTGAAAGAAAACTTTGATATTTTACTTTAATGTCTGTAAGCTATTGATAATAGTGGTTTTGGAATTGAGCAAATAGCCAATTGTACAGATATTCAAGAATCTGCTGTATATGTGCTCTGACAACAAATACAGAAAGGAATAAGTTCCTAACTACAAGGAGCTTTGGTAACTCCTTTTCTGTAAGACAGCCAATCACACGGTTGTAACATACAAGTTATATTAAGATAAATGGCATAAAAGAACAAGTAAAAATGTTAATGTTTTTTAACTCTGGGAATAATTTTTGTCTTTTTAGTGTAAAAAAGAAGATACAGTTTGACAATACAGATGCTACATTTAAAGAGCTAAAGTTTCTAACACCAGTGAGACGTTCTCGACGTATTCAAGAGAAGACTTCTAAATTGCCAGATATGTTAAAAGACCATTATCCTTGTGTGTCTTCATTGGAACAATTAACAGAGTTGGGAGGGGAAACCGATGCTTTCGTATGCCGTCCCAATTCAGCACTATGCCCGATGTTCTCAGAGCCTGGAACAGCAGAAGAGAAATAAAGTGATGATGAGAAATGGGGTTTTTATTGTTCCTGGGGTATTTTGTTTGCTTGTTGTGGCTTTGTGTGTCTCTTAGGAGTGGGCCAAGTACCTAAGTATTCGTGGCAGTAAGCTCTCTTACTGATGTTCAATACCTTATAGCAGGTATTGCCTTCTGGGCAGCAGAGAGCTAATCCTACCTTTTCGATCTTAGCAGAGGGAGTTTCTAAGATGGTAAAATTGTCAAGTAGTTTACTATATTCCTTGGCTATAAACAGGTTTTATCATAATGTTGACTTGTTCACTTTTAATCGTCTTAAGTTAGAGATAAATTTTTAGTCATTAAATATAAGTACAGTAATGCTGCATCATCAGAAAAGGTGTTCTAGATAAAATTGATATATTTGCATAGGCTTGTTCTTGAAATGTATAATATACATGCCAGCCTTTAAACAGAATGCTGACTTTTCATTGCCTTTCCTTGATTCTATAGATCAGTCGAAAAGTCAGTAATTGTAATGTGTAGAGTGACTCCCTTCAAATGTGAAGACATGGAAGATTTAGCTTGGTTTTCCACCCAGTTGTTGTTACCCAGACTGCTGTGGTCTGTTGTGCTTTGGCTCTTCACATCGCTTTCCATCAGCGCTAGTGAGTCTGTGGTCTCTGTTGGCTTCTTTCTTTTTATTGTTGCTGAG
Organism: Prionailurus bengalensis; assembly: GCF_016509475.1. NCBI lineage: Eukaryota > Metazoa > Chordata > Mammalia > Carnivora > Felidae > Prionailurus > Prionailurus bengalensis. Next base: position 19,390,249 of record NC_057343.1, read on the forward strand.
GTCACCAGGAAGGGTAATTAACTGAATACCCCATGTCTAAGAGCAGATACTTTGTACTAAGAAAGAAAAGGTGTCAAACTCAGTGGGTATTTGAAACTTTCAATCTGAGTCTCTTTCTTTAGTTCCTTTTGTAACTTGACTATCTAAAATGCTACAATTTTAAATTTTATCATTTCACTTGATATAGTTGGAATTAGAGCAGGAATATATAATGTTATTTTAATGTAGGTAGAATTTCTAAAATAACTAATAGTTTCTTATAAAAACTTTCCTGTTAAGTCATGTCCCTTGAAACATGATAGTTATATGTGATAAACAGTTTCTTCTCCCCACACATAAATATCACCAATAAAATTGTTTTGTAAGTCTCTGAACTAATTCTTAAATACATCGCCTACCAATTCTACAGCTTCAAAGATATGTTAGTTTTAAAACTGTGTGTAATATAAATGTGCTGAAGAATCACATAGTCTTATGTTCACTCATTCCGTTTGTACAATAGCACCTATCTTTGTTCTATAATAGTTTTGTGTCCTAGAGAGGATTTTTAGTCTTTTATAAACTGTGTACCTAATATTTATAAATAAATATATCTGTATTTCGATGTTTCAGTGACATTTATTTCAACAAATATGAAATGCAGTTTAACCACAGTGAATGAATTTAAATTTCGCTTTTGAAATACATTATAGTGAGATCTGACTTGGAGTTTTTAATATTTAAATATGTGTTTAATAGTGTATTTCTTTTTGAAAAATTATCAGTCTATCTAAAGGTTTACCTAAATTTTTACCATATTTTTTTTTCATACTTTGTGTGAATGGTGCAAAATACGCCATTTTGAAATAAACTTCAAGCTGGCTTGTACTCCTAGCTTTATAATAAGCATACCATATGGTTCATTTAGCCATATAACATAGCTTCGGATACCTCAGTGATAGGGAGCTTGAGATAAGTCGTTCTATGTTTGGACAAGTTTCATAGAGTGCTTTTTCCCTTCCTTTCCTCCCTTAACTGCAGGAAAATCTGTCTCTTTAAATAGTCCTGGTGCTAACCTTTCCAGACGTGGGTAATTGCTCCTTTTCAGGTGCTCAAGGACGGTTATCATGGCTGATCTCAGTTTGTTCCAAGATAAATAGCTCCAAGCATATGATATATGGTGCATAAGCTTTAAAGTCCAATGGATCTACATTCAAAATCTCAGCTCCTACCTTCCCCTAAAAGTTATGTGATCATGGAGAAGTTACTCAGTTGAATCTCATCTTTCTAAGGGGTAAAGTGGAGATCATTCCCTTTGTCATTTTTGTGCTATGTATTATCTGGCTGTCCCCCTGGTTGATTAACCAGAATGGGTACCTGACCCAATCTGGACTGTCAGGTTCCTTTCCATAGGTATTTGGAATCAGGACTGAGAGTCGGTCTTTTCTATGTAGTTATACCTGAAATATGTAAATATGAGGCACTGAGTGACCAAATGAAGGTTGGGGAGCAAAGGTCACCAGTAAACAGAATGATTGAAGTAACTACAAAGCAGACAGACTCTTTTTTTTTTTTTTTTAATTTTTAAAAAATTTGTTTATTTTGAGAGAGACAGGGTGCCCGCAGGGGAGGGGCAGAAAGAGGGAGACAAAGAATCCGAAGCAGGCCCCAGGCTCTGAGATGTCAGTGAAGAGCCTGATGCGGGACCCAAACTGAACCCAGGAACCGTGATATCATGATCTGAGCGGAAGCCAGACGCTTACCCAACTGAGCCACCCAGGTGCCCTACACCACCCTTTTTAAATGTTGCTAGTATTAGTAACCTTCCAAATTTTTTCTGTGTATTTAACATATACACAGACTTGTACACCTATAGACACATATGTGTATGTGTGGATTTTGTAGGTTTTGTTTTGCTTTGTTCATAAATGGTACCATACTATACGTATGGTTTTACAACTTGCTTTTTCTCTAATTCACTAAGTCATAAGGAATTTTTCATTGACCTAGATCAATGTAACATTAAGACTACATGGGAACTTTGTAACTCAGCTTTTGACACTGTTTACAGCTGCAAGCAACGTCTAACACTGAAGGGTCATGGTTAAGAATCAGACTTGAGGGGCACCCGGGTGGCTCAGTTGATTAAGTGTCTGACTCTTGATTTCAGCTCTGGTCATGCGTGAGTTTGAGCCTCGCATCAGGCTCTGTGCTGACAGTGCAGAGCCTGTTTGGAATTCTCTCTCTCTTTCACTGTCTCTCTCTCTCTCTGTCCCTCCCTGCTTGAGTGTGTGTATGTATGCTCTCTCTCCAAATAAATAAACTTTAAAGAGAAAAGAATCAGACTTGAGTCATACCATACCGCTGGGGTTCTAATTCCAGTTTTACCACTTACTAGCTATGGGACCTGAGACAAAAAACCTCTCTCCGCTCCAGAGATAATAATTGTAACTTTAGGGGTGTTTTGGAGATTAAAATGAGTTGATAGCTAACACTTACCCTTATCTAGTCCTATTCTAAACACTTCACATGTATTGGTTCACTTAAAACAATGCCCAGTACCTTGTATATGTTACCTATAGCAACATTTTATTTCCAATCACTACCCAGTTCAGAAGCTCCCCTGCCTGGGAGCCATAGTTTGGCAACAGCTATAGAGAAAAGGGGTCATATCTGTTGTATTTCCTCTTCCCCATGCTCACTAGTCTCTGCTCGCTGCTTGTTACAGGTTGAATTGTATCACACCAAAAAAGTTATGTTGGAGTTTTAGCCCCCAGGACTTCAGAATGTGACCTTATTTGGAAATAGGGTCATTGCAGATGTAATTAACATGAGATAAGACTGGACTAGGGTTGGCTCCTAGTCTAATATGACTGGGAAGGTGATGTGAAGACACAGGGAAGAGACAGCATTTTACAAGCCAGAGAGGTCCAGAACAGGTCCCTCTCTGAGTCCTCAGCAAGAATCCTGCTGACACCTTTATTTTGGACACATAGTCTCCAGAACTGTAACAGGATACACTTTTGTGGTTTAAGCCACTCAGTTTGTGACACTTTGTTTTTGTTAGGGCAGCCCTAGAAAACTAATACATTCATGGAACAAGAAAAGAGTCCTTTTCATGACTATTGACACAGGGCAAGAAAGAAAAGAGTTGGGCGGTTTTATGACTTTTGCCCCAGCGCTGTCATGAATATAAAGTGGTTGAGGTCTGTGCCTGCGGCTTGAACAGCATGAGCATTAATTAGTTCATGGAAACTAGTAGCATTCTGGGCATAGACATGTATAGTAGTTTTGTTTTTGTTTCTTTAATTGAAACCAACCAATGCAGATGTTGCAAATGTTGACCATTCAGAAAGAACATTATACTCCAGAGACCCTGCTCTTATCTCTACATTATAGAATGATAGCATATTAACGCTGCCATATTATGGTGAACACGTTCAGCACAGACAAGTACAGACAGAAGTTGTTCTAATATGTATATATTCTAATACAGTGAAACCTTTGTTTGCAAGCATAATTTGTTCCAGAAACATGCTTGTAATCCAAAGCACTTGTATATCAAAATGAATTTCCCGTAAGAAATCATGGAAACTCAGATGGTTCGTTCCACAACCCAAAAATATTCATGTAAAAATGATAACAATACTGGGGGACCTGGGTGGTTCAGTTGGTTAACCATCTGACTTTGTCTCAGGTCATGATCTCGCTGTTCATGAGTTCAAGCCCCGCTTTGGGCTCTGTGCTGACAGCTCAGAGCCTGGAGCCTAATTCAGAGTCTGTGTCTTCCTCTCTCTCTCTGCTCCTCCCCCGCTCACGCTCTGTTTCTCTCTCAAAAAAATAAAAAAAAAAAATTTTAATGATAACAAGATTGTAATATAATACAAAATAATAAAGAAAATACAAAATATAAAGAAAAATTAACTACACCTACCTTTGAAAACCTTCATGGCTGATGTGGGGAGACAACAAGAGAGGAGGGTTATTGTGTAGGACAATTTTCAATATCACTAACAGAATCACGGCTGTCTCTTGGCTCAATGGAATCTTTTTCTTTTTGTGCAGCTTTAACAAGGAACCTATCCAATGACCTAGAATGAAGCAAAGTGTTCCTAAGCTTACTCTTGTATGGAAAAACAAAGGACTGTCCATTGGTGCTTTGAAGTGACAAAAAATACACCAGTGCCAGTTGTGGGCACCTTCCAACATTCTGAAAAATCACTGATTTCTGCCAAACACAATGGGCTGAGACCCAGCATCAGAGCATGGGAGACATCACCCACAATCCCAGAGAGAGAGAGAGAGAGAGAGAGAGAGAGAGAAAGGAAGAATCTTTGGCTCGGTTGTGATCATGTGACTTTCAGCATCATGTACTACTCGTATTACAAGACTTAGCTCCTTTATCAAGTTAAAATTTATTAGAAATGTTTGCTCATCTTGCAGAACACTCACAGAACAAGTTACTCGCAATCCAAGGTTTCACCGTATACCCATTTTGATTTTCACACTACTCCTATGAGGCAGGTCCTATACTCATACACAGAGAGGTTTAATGACTTGCTGTATGAGTTTCCTAGACTTGCCCTTATAACAAATCACCACACAGTGGCTTAAAGCGACACAAATGCATTCTCTTCTCCAAGTCAGAAGTCTGGATTAGATCTCACTGCACTAAAAACAAAGTATAGACAGGATTGTGTTTCTTCTGGAAGTTCAAGGGGGCAATTTGTTTCCTGGCCTTTTCCAGCTTCTTGAGTCCTCCTGCATCCCTTGGCTGATGGCCCCGACCTCCATCTTCAGATCTCTCTGACCACTACTCTGCCCCTGTCTTCCACTTTCCGGGGCCCTCGTGATCACACTGGGCCTGCCTGGAGAATCCAGTCATCTCCATATTTTAGAGTTAGTTGGTTAGCAACCTTAATTCCACCTGCAATCTTAACTGCCTTTACCATGGAACCTAACATCCACAACTTCCATGGAGAAGGATATGGGCATGGGGGGTGGGGGGACTGTTTCCCTCTCCACACTTGCCCAGTGTCACTCAGCTAGTAAGGGGAATGCTGGGCCCAAGAAACTGGTCTACATGAGCTGTTCGCTTAAATTGGAGGCAAACCTCACGTTGCTGGAAGATTCTTTTCCCTCAATGTTACGGGCATTGTTCTAGAGCAACGTGGATCAACAATTTTTAAAACTCGCCCTTAGTAGGCCCGGCTACTCCGATAACAGCGCCTCCCGCCCAACCCGGGGACCTTCCTTCACCGGCAACCCGAGAGACGACCTGCTGGGCCCGCCCAGCGGAAACGCGCGGACGCAGAAGCCGGCTCGGGTCGCCGGGGAAGCTGGTAAGCGGTGCCGCCGCCAGGCACGGAGACTCTGGAAGAATGAGCGCGACCTCAGTGGCGGCCTAGGGCCCCTGGAGCGGGCGATGCCCTCGCGCGGCGGGGGCGAGCGGGAGACCGGCTCTCGGCGCTCGAGGATCCACACCCCAGCTCCGCCCCGGGCCTGGGCCGCTCGCCCGCAGGTCCCCTCCCCCCTCTGCCCCGCAGCCTTGGGTCCTTTGGGCGCCCGGCGCCGCGCAGGTGCACCGCAGGTGCAGGTGGAGGACTGCGAGGTGGCGCGGATTCTCCCGGAGGAAGGATTTGGGCGCGGCTGGCCTCCCGCATGGTGCGGTCACCGCACGCGACCCCTTCTAAACTTGAACGCCAAGGTTTTGCACCCGTGCTCCCATTTCTGGCCATTTGCAAATCACTTTTACTAGTTTTTGATTGGGAGAGGCATGCAAAGGGACTTTGTGACGCTCAGAGTATACACAGGTCTTTTACCGAAATATGGGTGTTAATATTGAGTAATGGGCAAATATGGGCAGAAAGGACCAAATAAATGCTGGTTTTCAGTTAAGAAAAATCAGTGGTTGCCCTTCCTCATCGGTTACTGTCTATTACATAAAATAAAGACCCTGAAGAATAAAAGAATAGGAACATGGGAAAACTTGGCCTCCTTGTTAAATCGGGTAGTACCAAGAGTCAATAGAATATGGCAAAGAACTTCTTTTCTTTCAGATCCCTGAATATACTGAAAACCTGACTGTTGCTGAAAAGAATTGGTTTTGAACACAATGCATCTAAGTTGGTCAATGCAGAAATTTCTAGAGTTTCCTGGCCCTTCTATGACACGCATGAAAACAAATGGCATTTTACAGGTCCCTATACTATGTAGGTTTTGGTTTGTGAGTTTTGCTTTACCTACGGTGCTCTCCGTGCCTCATAATTCTTTGTGGTGTGATTTTAAAACAAAAACAAAACTACAAGTAAGCTTTCTAAAAGCTAAGGTAATTCATTCTAGTGAGTTTTTTTTTCCTACAGTGAAAAAAATTGCATCATCTTTCTAAAATTGTAATAATAATAATAACAGCTGCCATTTATCCAGGGTCTCCTCTGTACCAGGCAGAGTGTTAGGAACTTTGTATTCTTTCTCCTTTACCTGTGATCCATCCAGCTAGCTGCTTCATCCTAGAAATAACAGAAAGGGACACTGAAGTTCAAAAGCTCTACGTATCTCTTCTTCTTTTTTTAATGTTTCTTTAATTTTGAGAGAGAGACAGAGACGGAGCGATCGAGGGAGGGGCAGAGAGAGAGGGAGGGGCATAGAGGGAGGGAAACACAGAATCCGAAACAGGCTGACAGCTCAACACAGAGCCCCACTCGGGGCTCGAACTCACCAGCCGAGAGATCATGACCTAAATCAGAGGCTTAACTGACTGAGCCACCCAGCTGCCCCACTACTTATCTTTCTTAATCCCAGGCATCTCCAACTCAACATGTCCTAAAATGAACATGTCTCCCTTCACCATGCCTTTCCCTGCCCCTGCCACACTCTCACTGCCAGAAACACACACACACACACACACACACACACACACACACACGTACACACACCACCACCACCACCATTGTGGTTTTCCTTTCTTTCAGGGAATGATGTCATTCACCCACGTTATACCAGAAACCTGGGAGTCTACCTTGTCCCCTTCTCCCAGCTTGTTCCCCATAAATGTATTGCTAAAACCCTTGCCAATTCTTTCTACATACTTCCTTCTTGTTTCTTCATCGCCATTGCCACCACCCTCTTCTACTCCATCATCATTTTTTTGCCTTTTTTATTGTTGGAGTCCCACTCCAGCCCTCAGGCCCCCTCCCCTCTGTGATCCATTCGCTCTGCAGCCAGAGTGAGTGAGTTTTCTAATATGCTCTCGATTAAAATCCTTCAGAGACAGCACATTCATTACCCCAAAGAGAAAATCCAGCTACCTGAGCTTGACGTACAGTAGCTTTCATACAAGGCCCTGTCTGCCTCAGCAGCCTGTTACAGTTCTTTCACTTCCTTGAACTGAACAGAGTCTCTTTTGCTCTTAACATATGCCAGCCCCTCTGCCTACATCACTCTTCTCTCTTTTCCTGGCCAACTTCCATTCGTCCTTCAGACTTCAGTTAAATACCATTTTCCTAACTCCTCTGGATATTTCTGCCGTGTGCCAGCGTAACTCTGTGAGACTCACCACCCTGCATTTGTTGAGGTCGGAGGTCTCTGCTTTGGGGCACGTGCGATGGCAGGGACCATGAGAGACCAAAGTGCAGTGCTGTAAAACTGCATCTAGCACGGAAGTATACAAACCACACTTGACCCTTGAACAACACGAGTTTGAACTGCTCAAGTTCACTTATGTATGGATGTTTTGATAAATGCAGTACAGTTCTGTAAATGTATTTTTAAAGTTTATTTATTTATTTAGAGAGAGCAAGCATGATTGAAGGAGGAACAGAGAGAGAGGGAGAGAGAGAATCCCAAGCATGCTGTCGGTGTGGAGCCCAGTGTGGGGCTCCATGCAGGGCTCGAACTCAGGAGCTGTGAGATCATGACTGGAACCGAAATCAACTTGCTTAGCTGCCTGAGCCACCCAGGTGCCCCTGTAAATGGGGTTTTTATTCGGGATTATAAAAGCTGGCGTGAGTGTTCAGTGTCTACCTGTTCAATGGTAGACAAGGAATAAATTGCTGTTGTCCTATTAGGGTGATTAGAGCTACTTTGAATTGATTCTGAAAATACATTTAGTTGTCAAAATTTCTGTTTTTGAATACAGGTTGGGAGAGACTGTGGTGACTGTGCGAGTGGAGGAGGGCTGTGGGGTGCCCCAGCATGGATGGCTACTTGGTCCTAAGAGTAATTGGAGAGGGCTCCTTCGGCAGAGCCCTTTTGGTTCAGCAAGAGAACAGTAATCAGACGTTTGCCATGAAGGAAATAAGGCTTCCCAAGGTACCTCCTGAAGCAATTAGCTCATGTCGAAAGTGTGCATGCAATTTGGCCAGGGAAATAAGTTCTTGAGATTTAACATGGAATTGCTTTTGTGAGCAAAAGATGTAATGAGTTTATTCATTAGCTTTACAAGGTCTTGATATATCTGTATATATGCATGTATATATGCATATATCATATATGTATATATATATGCATATATCGTATATATATGATATATACATGCAAATCATATATATATGATATATACCCTATATATACATATATATGCATATATCATATATATGATATATACCCTATATATACGTATATATATATTTTTAAGTTGCATTTACTTAATACAACTTGTTAAATGTCTACACCCAACGTGGGGCTCAAACTCATGACCCCAAGATCAAGCGTCAGATGCTCTTTTGACTGAGCCAGCATGTCTTGATATATTTTATATGAATTTTTGGATATTGTAATTAACAATAAGGGAGAAAAATAGTCCAGGAGGCGATTGCTGTTGCTTTTATCTCAAGGAATAATTTGTAATAATTTCCAATTTTGCGTACCTAAGAGGGTAAGAATCTTTGCCAACAGCAGCTCAGGTGTCATATTAATGAAAATGGAGCATAAAAATGCCATGAAGAGCAAAAACCTAAAGTGCCAACCTTTGGTCTCAGGGAACGTATTCTGTGGCTCAGTTTTGGGTTTTATTTCCTTGTAAGATGAGGAAGGTGCTGACTTATCAGTGTTTATCATAGTTGTCAGAGAAACAATGTGTCATAGAAAAGAATGTGCCATGGAGGCAGCTTGATAATGTCTTGATCAAGTTTTTAAAAATACATTTTAATAAAATTCTCAGAATTGTATTTCCCCACTGCATTCTTGACCTCGTTTAGTGATTCTCAGCTGGGCTTCAGAGTCATCTGGAGGTGAAAACACAGATGGCTGCCCCCCCTTCTGGTTGAGTAGGTCCAGGTGGGCCTGTGAATTTGCATTTTTAAGGAGTTCCCAGATGGTGGCGGTGCTGCTCTGAGAACCCTTATGCTAGTATGTAGTCAATGGCAGTTTCTTAATTGAAAGATAAGTCATTCAGGATTTCGTCCTCGGAGAATAAGTGAGGGGACAAACAGCTTTGGAAGCTTCTTTTGTAAATCATCTCCTTCCATCCTTGCCACAGTAACGCATCAGTCTCCTTTTTCATCTGGGCCAGTGGTCTGGAAACGTAATGCAGACAGTAAAACATGACAGCCCCATGTTTTCTTTAAGGATAACTATTGTTAATGTCATCTTGGCTCCCCCAAAAATTTATGCTCAGGCTCATGTTAAAAAAAATGTTTTAGGGGCACCTGGGTGGTTCAGTCAGTTGAGCGTCCGACTTTGGCTCAGGTCATGATCTCACAGTTTGTGGGTTCAAGCCCCACGTTGGGCTCTGTGCTGCCAGCTTAGAGCCTGGAGCCTGCTTCGGATTCTGTGTCTCCCTCTCTCTGCCCCTCCCCCACATGTCTCTCATGTTTTTATTTATTTTTGACAGAGAGAGAGAGACAGAACGAGGGCAAGTTGGGGAGGGGCAGAGAGAGTGGGAGACACAGAATCCGAAGCAGGCCCCAGGCTCTGTGCCGTCAGCATCGAGCCCTAGGAGGACTTGAACCCATCAACTGTGAGGTCATGACCTGAGCAGAAGTCAGACCCTTAACCGACGGAGCCACCCAAGCACCCCTCTTAGACTGTATTAAAACTGGTTTATATTCTATGCTTGTAAGGATATAAGGGGTCAGCTTAAGCATAATACAGCCATAATTAAAAAAATCACCACATTTTCTCTTAAGAGTTTGATAAATATAAGTTGGGTCAAAGTGCAGTGCTTTAAAACTGCATCTAGCATTGAAGTATACAAAGCACACCTGACCCTTGAACAACACAGGTTTGAACTGCATGGGTCCACTTATATGAGTATTTTTTTGATAAACGCAGTATAGTAGTATAAATGTATTTTTTCTCCCTTGTGATTTTCTTAATAACATTTTCTTTTCTTTAGCTTTATTGTAAGAATACAGTATATAATACATAAAACATACAATATGTGTGATAACTGACTGTGCATGTTATTGGCAAGGCTATTAGTAGCTACATTTTTGGGGAGTCACATATCACATGTGGATTTTCAATTGCACGGGGGCCATTGCCCCTGACCCCCGTGTGGTTCAGAGGTCAACTGTATACTGTATTGTTGTAAAGCTATCTATTTTAAAATGAAGTATTACATTTATGCTGTTTAAAATCTTTTTCTAGTCTTTCTCTGGTACACGGAATTCTAGGAAGGAGGCTGTTCTGTTAGCCAAAATGAAACACCCCAATATTGTTGCCTTTAAAGAATCATTTGAAGGTAAATATGAATTCCCCCAAATACATGCAATGTAGAATTTGATTTGTGGCCACCAGGCTTTCCTAAAGAGTCTTCTTTTTGTTTTAGCTGAGGGACACCTGTATATTGTGATGGAGTATTGTGACGGAGGGGACCTCATGCAAAAGATTAAGCATCAGAAAGGAAAGTTGTTTCCTGAAGATATGGTAAGAGACTGACTTATATAGTTTCTCTCAAGGTTTGGAAGCAAACTTTCCTTGTAAAATTTGTAGAAGTTCAAATAAAGGCATTGTACCTGTGATTACCTGATACACTTGTTAGATTCACACTTGTTAGAAACAACTCATTTCCATTATCAGTGCTACAGCTTTGTGTTCAAGATCTGGTTGCCTGAGATATCTTTAGGAAGTTAAATAGATATGTTGATAAAATATCAACATTAAATTTTTTTTTTTTTTAATTTTAAAGAGGGAGAGTGCAAGCAAGGGAGGGGCAGAGAAAGAGAGAGAGAATCTTTGGCAGGCTCCACACTCATCGCAGAGGCCAACACAGGGCTTGAAGCCACAACCGAAATCAAGACCTGAGCTGAAATCAAGAGTTGGATGCTCAACAGACTGAGCTCCCCAGGCACCCTTGTTTATAAAATATCAAGGAATAAAACTTATGTGTTTAGAAGAATTTCAAAATTGTCTGATTCATATATTGCCCTATATATTTAAAATTCACAATTGTGTTATATTGAAATTTCAGAAGGTGGATGGATTTATTTTGCATTACAGGATCATCCAAAGAATGAAGCGTAAATTCCTTTTTCTTGAGAGTATGTATTCTCACTCTTTTTCCTTTTACAGATTAGCACATTCCCTTAAGTCTAGTACTTCCTGCCTTTTTAATGAAAACTTGTGTATTAAATACTATTGAAATGAATTGACGAAGGAAAATATTTAAATAAACAACCTTAATGAGATTTAGTTTGATTTAGGGAACAATGCATGTTATGAAAGTATATTGGTATAAATATTTTTCATTTAGAAGTTGTGGTATTAAAAATATGGGTTCCAGAGAAGGAAGTCAGCCTTGACTTCAAAGGAATGAATCTCCATAGCAAAAAAGAAAAAAAATCGGGGCGCCTTGGTGGCTCAGTCGGTTAAGCATCTGACTTCGGCTCAGGTCATGATCTCACAGCTGGTGAGTTTGAGCCCCATGTCAGGCTCTGTGCTGACAGCTCAGAGCCTGGAGCCTGCTTTGGATTCTGTGTCTCCTTCTGTCTCTCTGCCCTTCCCCCCCGTCTCACACTGTCTCTCTCTCAAAAATAAACATTTAAAAAACATTTTATTTTTTAAAAATTAAAAAAAGAAAAAAAAAGAAATCAGTTTGACATTTAAACATAGGCTTCCTAGGCACCTGGAGATTCTGAGTACTATTGACTAGGGATTTATGAGCAGAAAATGCTGACCTCACAGGATTGTTGACAATAGAATGAAATCCTTTAATGTTAACATATGAGCATTCTGACAAAGTAAATGAAAATCTGACATAATGATTACAAAAAGGAGTAGTGTATTTATTCCTTAGTGATGAACTATCTTTATATACATATTTAAGAAATACTTTTATTTGGTTGAATTCAGGAAAACCATAGTGAGAGTTTTATTGAACTAAGTTGTTATTTAGATCATACATAAGATGATGAAACATGGGCTTCACAGTTTTTCTGAATTTCTCCAGGCAACATTGGATCTTAGTTGAACTATGTAATTTTTAGGAGTTCTGTATTTACATTATGGAAAACCCAGGTGAACTAAGGCCTAGAGACGATTCTTTGGGATTTGGGGTTAACATGAACCAGTTATTGCATTCCTGCAATTATTGCCTCCTTTTTCCTTCCAGATACTTAATTGGTTTACACAAATGTGCCTTGGAGTAAATCACATTCACAAGAAACGCGTGTTACACAGAGATATCAAGTCCAAGGTAAGTGGAATACCTTGTGGGGCCTAAAAGCAAAAACAGAAACAAAAACTGTTCCACTCAGTCTTCTTTCTGTGTTATTCTGTTTCCTTCTGGGACATTTTTATTTAGCTTAGAAATATTTGTCATCCTAATATTTATACAAGCCAGATAAGGTACTACCTGAAAAAGATCATTAAATCTCTTTAGTAGTATATGTTAATATGATCCATACTCTCTTTGCGACTGCTTACTGTGACCATATGACCTCTGATGGAAAATGGTCAAGACCTAGACCAGCCACATGGAGGCATCATGCTGACACAGGCTCCCAGGCGGTCCATCAGGCTCTGCTGATACAATCTTAAGCTCACTTGTTTGATTTCTAAGCAGGGATCCTGAATTTCCAAGCAGGGGAATATGTAGCTGTCAAGAGGGTATCTTGTCCTCTTGTGTTCCACTCAGGGACTCAGCTGTCAGCATCTCTCCCCTTAATCTCTGTCATCAGTGGGCTTTGAAAGACAGCTTCTCCGGAAATCTCTGCCTTATGTGTGAATGATGGAAGACATAATCTGAGGTCTTCTTTTTTAACGCAGAATATCTTCCTCACCCAAAATGGAAGAGTAAAACTGGGAGATTTTGGATCTGCCCGTCTTCTCTCCAGGTATGTACTTCTGTTCTGTAGCAATCAAAACCTCCATCCTTCAGGAATGCTCTATCATCATTCTTTGCCTTTTTATGGTTTCAGTCCTATGGCGTTTGCTTGTACATATGTGGGAACACCTTATTATGTGCCCCCAGAAATTTGGGAAAACATGCCTTATAACAATAAAAGGTAAGTAATGTATTTAATTCAATGCGAGCATGACCGCTTGGCGACAGGCACTGCAGCCTTCAAGTGAAGTTTGATCTTTAAAATTACATATTTGAAAGCAATGTAGAATGCCCAGGCTTCTAAATGAAAGTCACAGTTTCCCAACTGTTTTAATCAGAGCTGAAAGGAGCCAAAGGTAAATGCTGAAGGAAAGGCTAGTCATGTCTAGGGACAGTGTGAATGATGACACTGCTTCTCACACTCTGCCGCTCCCACTTTTGAAAATCCCAAGGCACAGGTTACAGCTCTGCCCTTTACATCAGAATGTCTGGGGGTGGGAAGCAGGCATCGGTAATTTCCAGGATCCCCAAATGATTCCAATGTGCAGCAGAATTCGGGGACCGCTGGGTTATGTCAATGAGTTAACATTACAGGACTGGATAATGAGCACGTAACCGATAGGTTAATTAAATATAAGGAGAGAATATTAAGGCCTTATGGTTTAAAAAATAATATTTTTCTGAATACAAGTAATACGTGCCCATTGATGGAGTGGATGAGCAGGGAGAATTTTGGCAATAGAGAGATATATAAGAAAGGATATGACTGTCACTTTTTCCCTGCTATTAATAACATTTTGGTGTTTTTTCCATCCATTCACTTCCCCCCCAAACCTAGTTTATGTACTCTATTTGCATCTTGGCTTCCTGCTTTTTTTTTACTTTACATTATATCATATTCATTTCACTATGCATTTAAACTCTTCATAAATAGTGTTGTTGATCTAATGATAAATTTCCAATTTTCAGCATCACAAACAGTATTGTAATTAATATACCTGTTGTGCCTAAATATAGGTCATTATTTTCTACACATTCCTGGCATGAATTCCTAGAAGTAGAAACACCTCAAGGCTCTTGTTACCTTTTGTCGAGTTGATTTCTGGAAAGGCATGATAATCCATACTGAATAGGTTCCTTTAAGAGTAAAATTGAGTGGACGGGGCGCCTGTGTGGCGCAGTCGGTTGAGCGTCCGACTTCAGCCAGGTCACGATCTCGCGGTCCGTGAGTTCGAGCCCCGCGTCGGGCTCTGGGCTGATGGCTCAGAGCCTGGAGCCTGTTTCCGATTCTGTGTCTCCCTCTCTCTTTGCCCCTCCCCCGTTCATGCTCTGTCTCTCTCTGTCCCAAAAATAAATAAACGTTGAAAAAAAAATTTTTAAAAAAGAGTAAAATTGAGTGAATTGGGAATAGAACAGCTGTCCAGGAACTTATGGGGACAATTGGGGAAATTGGAGTTTGGACAAATATTCAATAATAGTACTGAATTAAGGTTACATTTCTTGGACATGATCATGGTTTTGTGTTTATGAGGGAGAGTGTTCCTTGTTCTTAGGAGATACATGCCGACATGTTTAGGGGTGAAGGCTTTGCTGTCTGCAGTCTTTTTTATAAGAGGTTCAGATTTATATGGAAGAGGGTAATAGCCTGCAAACGTGGCAAATGTTAACATTGGGGAGTCTAAGAAAGAGCCTGCGGGCATTTACTTTTCTGTAGGTTTGAAATTAAAAAAAAAAAAAAAGTTGGGGGAAACGGTTGCTTAAAGCCATTAGTTAAAATGCAAAGAACATCACATAGAAAAAGTCTGGGGCATGTCAACCAGGCAGTGAGAGCGATGGAGGAAAAGGGGATGCTTCGTATGCAGAAGGGTGAGCGTGTGGAGCCAACTAGAGAAGTCAGTTTTCTGATTTTTGACGAACTGTTTTGTGGAGGGATGAGTAGGCTTATTCTCTTTGTTTAGGTATGTGGAGCTAACACGGGGTGGTGAGGGTTCCCAAGAGACACATTTTAGCTTCTGATAAGGAAGACGGCCAGCCCACAGAGCCAGCCAGCAGGGGCGTGGGCCCCACCCGAGGTTGAGCGCTGTTCATCAGGGCCTGGGGCTGTACACAGGTCTGAGCGGGAGCTGCACTGCATGACTTCTAAAGTCCTTCCAACTATGCTAGTCTGAGTCCACAGATACACCCTCTTGTATCACATGCTGCTGAAATCATACCGGAACCACCCTGATTTGGGAGGGTAGGGGCTGGGGAACAGAGAGTTGTATTGTGAACATTCCTGTTAGTAAATATCTAAGTGTGAGACCGAACTTACCATATAGTTTATTTTATTTTTTTATTATTTTATCATATGTTTTATTTTATTTTATTTATTTATTTATTTATTTATTTATCTATTTATTTTAATTTTTTTTTTCAACGTTTATTTATTTTTGGGACAGAGAGAGACAGAGCATGAACGGGGGAGGGACAGAGAGAGAGGGAGACACAGAATCGGAAACAGGCTCCAGGCTCTGAGCCATCAGCCCAGAGCCTGACGCGGGGCTCGAACTCCCGGACCGCGAGATCGTGACCTGGCTGAAGTCGGACGCTTAACCGACTGCGCCACCCAGGCGCCCCTATGTTTTATTTTAATAGCTAGGAATTACTTATGACACCTATTCTTATTAAAGGTAATATTTAATTTTTCTTTTTTTTTATATTTCACATATTCACTCATAACCCATTTGTCATTACGTTGCTTCTTTATGCTTCCAGTGACATCTGGTCCTTGGGATGCATTCTGTATGAACTCTGTACCCTTAAGCATCCAGTAAGTATGGTGTGCAAAATGGAAAAGGCAGCCTCTTGTCATGTCTGGCTATGTCCTCAGGAATGTACCAGATTCCACTTGGCAGTTGGCTTTCCTGAGTTAATGTAGGAGTGCTGACCGCATAGACTCCATCTTTGGCCTTCCGTCTTGTTCTTCCCTCTGGCTCACAGCTGGCACCACTTTAGATAACTGCCTTGTGGCCTCACCACCATGCCCCTCACTCCATAAAAGCTTGGGGTTAAGGTCAGCATAGCTGGGGAGAAGGGGTGAAGAATGGGGACAGAGAATAGTTGTGTGGTACCTGGATCTGCCTCCTGCCTCACCCGCCCGCCCATCGCCCCCGTCTGTAAGTTACCCTGCATAAAACTCGGTGTAAATGGTACCGAGTGACTTGCTCCGTTTTTCAGTACTAAAGTACCTTGTCAGTCTGGAGGATACATTACTGACCCTCCTCCAGCTTCTTGCGGATGAATTCATACACAAGTTTTCATTCCATTGGTATCACCTTTGCCTCGAGCCCCTTTTGTAGCATATACTAACAGGAAA
The DNA here is from genome assembly GCF_016509475.1 of Prionailurus bengalensis. Lineage (NCBI taxonomy): Eukaryota > Metazoa > Chordata > Mammalia > Carnivora > Felidae > Prionailurus > Prionailurus bengalensis. The sequence goes on from NC_057343.1 coordinate 19,406,850, forward strand.
TTTCCAAGATTTAGTTTTTGTAGTTGTATATTTGGCTTGCCTGCTTGACTGCCTTCTTTCCTTCCTTCCCTCCTTCTCTTCTTCCCTTTTTCCGCTATTCTCAATTTTTTTTTATGTTGGTAAAATATATATAACATAAAATTTACCATGTTAACCATTTTAAGTGGCACCGATTACTTCACAATATTGTGCAGTCATTACTACTACCTATCTGCAGAACTTTTCCATGGCTCCAAACAGGAAACTCCGTACCCATTAAACGATAACTTCTCATCCCTGTCCCTCCCCGCCAGCCCCTGGTGACCTTTAATCCACTTTTTGTCTCTGTGAATTTGCATATTCCAGATATTTCATGTAAGTGGTATTACACAGTACTTTTCCTTTGGGGTCAGAATTTCATACCTTTCTGTGACTGAATATTTCATTGTGTGTTTGTACGACGTTTTGTTTATCCATTTATCTGTTGTTGGACATTTGGGTTATTTTCACCTTTTGGCTATTGTGGAAAAAATTATTTTTATATTTATTTTTTCAAGATATTTTAAGAAATAATGTAGCAAAGAAGAGGTTAAATGACTTGCCCTGCTTATTGAGCACTTATTTATTAACACAGAACTAACAATACCAGTCCCTGTTAGGTCTTAGCCTTGCGTAGTAATAAATTCTGTTCTTGGGGCACAGATTGAAACGTGGCTCTAACCAAGCATTTTTTTTTATTTTTAATTTTTAAAATTTTAATTGAAATATGGTTGACATAGAGTCTTATATTAGTTTCAGGTGTACAACATAGTGATTCAACTGTTCTATACAATGGAAAATGCTCACCGTAAGTGTAGTTACCCTCTGTCATCACACAAAGTTATTACAATATTATCGACTATATGCCCCATGCTGTACTCTTCATCCCTGTGACTTATTTATTTCATACTTGGAAGTCTGTGCCTCTTAATCCCCTTCACCTATTTCACCCATCCCCATCCCCCTCTACCAAGCATCTTTACAGACGTGCTTGAGAACATATGAGAGTGAATGAAGGAGAAAAAGCCTTCACCACCATTAGGTGAAAGGAACTCACAGTGAAGGCACATGAGGTTAAGAGGCTGTCTTCCTTGAATATGTGTGGTTTATAACGCCAGCTGCATGATTAGAACAATTTGGGAAACCTTAAAAAATGGTGATGTCTGGGCCTATGCCAGACTAATTGAATTAAAATCCCTGATTGTGTCTTGGATGGTAGTGGTTCTAAAACAGTTAATTCTAATGTGTAGCTCAAGTGGAAAACCACTGTTGTATACAAATAATTTTTAAAATTCCAGTATCTTATTTAGGATTATATTCTTTATTCCCCTGATTTTGCCTTGTTTTTTTTTTTTTTTGTAGACTTTCATATACCTGTTCGTATTTTTTTCTAGCAAGAATAAGAATTCAGGAGTGTAGGGCCTCGATGTTCGGCACACCGTCTGTTCTCTCATCTGCTTTGAGGCAAAAGTAGTTCTCCCACCTTTAGGAAATGCAGAAACCTGGCGTAATGGTTCCAAGGCAGATTCACGCTTATGTTTCACTATCTGAATTTTTCTCTTGTAATATGTTGATTTTTTTCCTTTTTCATATCTTCACCTGTATATTTCATCCATAGGGTAGCGCCCTTCCAAGGCAGAAGGCCAACATGTTCTTACTTGAGTATTACCGGGGCTAACCAACATCTAATCTTCATTCCAGTGTCTATTATGCAGTAGAGATTTTTTTAATGTTATTCTGGCATGTCATTTTGTATCCCATTCTATTGCTTATCAAATTTTAATAGCTACTTTGATGACATGAAAGGTAAAAGAGATTTGTCAGTAGAGGTCTAAAGCTGGAAAAGTCTGGAGTGTGCATCACAGGGGGACAGGCCTGGGAGATTTTGAGGGTCAAAGGGATGTTACACTTATACTAAGGCTGTGAGTACCGTTGAGTTCTTAAAAAGCTACATGTATTTGATTTTTAAAATATGTTAAAAATGTGTATCTGCAAACACATTGATTATGAGTGAGAGCGTACCCAAAGCTGGCACTGATGCTAAGACTTTCTCTAGATGGGGAAGTTTTGCACTATTTATGCTTACCTTTCTTCTGAACCCAACGTAAGATTTCGAATAGTACCTTGAGGAACCCCCTCCCCCAGGAAGAAAAATGACCAGGCAGCAGATACATTTATAAAATTAAAATGATTCATGAGAATTCAGTTGAGCTGGTAATTTCTTACTTCTCCTCTTCCCTCGTATCTGCTCTTATCGTTCGGTTTTACCTTTTAGTTTCAGGCAAATAGCTGGAAAAGTCTTATTCTCAAAATATGTCAGGGGTCCCTGAGGCCACTGCCATCTCAGTACTCCTGTGAGCTGCAGCATCTGATCAAGCAGATGTTTAAGAGGAACCCCTCACATCGCCCTTCTGCTACAACACTTCTCTCTAGAAGTTCCTTGGCTCGACTGGTCCGCCAGTGCTTACCCCCAGAGGTATGATACGTGTTGGATCCGCTGTGAGCAGTTTTCGAGTGTGGTAAAATGATTCGTTATCTTTTAAACACTGACGTGTTGTACATGCTTATAAAGATGCAAATAATGCAGAACTGTATTAAAAAAATACACACTTCCTTTCCTTTCTTCTCTCCCTTCCGCAATGCTATTCCCTGAGAATAATCACAGAATCTGTCTGTGTAAGCTTTCAGATATTTTTCTAGACCTATAGAAACATCTACTTGTGTGCCTAAATGATATGTATTTTCTAAATGGCATTTTTACTTCCCTTTTTTTAATTAGAAAAGTTTTTTTAATGTTTATTTATTTTTGACATAGAGAAAGAGAGACAGAGTGAGTGGGGGAGGGCAGAGAGAGACACAGAATCTGAAGCAGGCTCCAGGCTCTGAGCTGTCAGCAGAGCCCGATGCGGGGCTCAAACTCACGAACCGTGAGATCATGACCTCAGCCAAAGTCAGATGCTCAAAATGACTGAGCCACCCAGGCACCCCAGTATTTTTACTTTTCAACTGTAAATATGATTGTGGAGAAGAATGTTGATAATTAAATGACATTATGGCAATGTCTATAGAAAAGCATATTCCACATCTTTAAATTCTCTGCTTTAAATTTTCAGATCATCACAGAATATGGTGAACAGGTATTAGAAGAAACCAAAAATTCCAAGCATAGTACACCAAGAAAAAAAAGTAAGAATTTTGGACAGCTTATTTTTTGCTCGGTGTTCTTTTAAAATGTAGTATAACAAAAAATAAAAATATGATTTTCAAGTTACTGGAGACAATTTCAGAGATACTCCTAAAAGTCAAATTTTTCTTATTGTATTTCTGATGTAATTCTGTACTGACTGTTATATATTTAGTTTGCTAGGAATCAGAAAGCCTAGTTTGGAGATTTTAGGGATGTGAAGATTGTTCTCTGTTTCATTATTAGTACCAAGTTTACTTTGGTCAGGTAGAAGGCTTCTGTGGGCTAGCCTAGGAATACAACCATGAAAATACAATGTTAATCTTCTAGGAAATTACCCCCAAGTTTCCAAAGAATCATCTGGTAACCAAAATTTTAAAAACAGCCTTTTTCGGAAGTTGGAACTGTGCACATAATGGCTGCACAGAATTTCCATACATGTTTAGTCAATCCTGAACAAATCTCAAATGTAATTTATTGTCTCTTTGGAAATTGTCATCTCTTAATTTTTGCAAAGCTATTATTGTCCCTTTTATTAAAAAAAAAATTTTTTTTTTAAGTAAACTCCATGCTCAATGTGAGGCTCGAACTTATGACTCTGAGATCAAGACTTGTTGTATGCTGTGCCCACTAAGCCAGTCAGGTGCCCCTGTTTTTGTTCCTTTTTATTTATCATCAGTGACTCAGACCTTCCATCTGATGAGATCCAACGGATGGTAGCTATGACCGGAATAAGAGAGGAGAGAAATAGAAATAGATCTTCCAGTCACTGTAGGGACATGTTGTAAAACCTCCATTGTTTGCTTCTCACTGTCTTCGCGTTGGATACTCCAAGAGAAACACTCAAAAACTGTGCTGTTTTCTGAAAGTTAAATTTTAAATGTTATTTTTGTAAGAATGTAATGTGAGCCCTTTGGTCTTGTAATTCAGCCTTTTCTCCATTCCTTCAGGGGTGGCCAGTGCCCTTTGTTTCAGCAGTTTGCTTTAGTGTTAATTGTACTTTACATACTATTTTGTGGCTTTTGTCCGCATCCCAGGGGAGTGGCAAATAGTTTTAAAATGCTGAGCAACAACAATAAAAAACAGTCTTAAGATAAGTTTCAAGATAGTTTGGCTAAGTGTAGTTTTACAACTTTCTTTCTTTCTTTCTTTCTTTCTTTCTTTCTTTCTTTCTTTCTTTCTTTCTTTCTTTCTTTTCTCTTTCTTTCTTTCAAGTTTACTTACCTTGAGAGAGAGAGTGAGCAGGGGAGGGGCAGAGAGACACGGAGACAGAGAATCCCCAGCAGGCTCTGCACTGCCATCAGGGAGGCCGACGTGGGGCTCGTATACGTGAACCTTGAGATCACGACCTGAGCCAAAATCAAGAGCTGGACGCTCAACCGACTGAGCCACCCAAGCGCCCCTAGTTTTACAATTTCTAAAAAGAGGAATAAAGCAGTGGAGAAGTGCTGCCATGTCCGACCGTGTGTCTGGTGGCATCTCCACCCGATCAAGGGTCAGTGGCACCAGAACAGTGAACGCTATATGAGGGCGGGGACTGGGTCTGATTTACTCACTGTCGTATCCTCGGCACCTGTCATCACAGATGCTCAATAGCAATTTTTTAAAATGTTGAATGAATGAGGAACATGGATGGCAGGGCTCTGCCAGGGAAAATCAGCCACTCTGACCGAAGGGACCTGGTGCCAGAGTACTCCCTGACGGCTGCTAGTGCCTTGTGACGGAATAAGCAGCTCAATTTATTTTTCTCCAAATTTTAATTTAAATTCTAGTTAGTTAACATACAGTGTAATATTTGTTTCAGGAGTAGAATTTAGTGATTCATCACTTACATACAGCACCCAGTGCTCATCACAACAAGTGCCTGCCTTAATACCCATCACCTATTTTGCCCATCCCCCACCCACCTCTCTCCATCAACCCTCTGTTCTCTATAGTTAAGAGCCTCTCTCTTTTTAAAAAGAATTTTTTTGTTGTTAAAAATTTTTTTAATGTTTATTTTTGAGAGAGAGAGAGAGAGCGTGAGCAGGGGAGGGGCAGAGAGAGAGGGAGACACAGAATCTGAAGCGGGCTCCAGGCTCTGAGCTGTCAGCACAGAGACTGAGCGGGGCTCGAACCCACGAACCACAGATCATGACCTGAGCTGAAGTCAGATGCTCCTCACTGTCAGCACAGAGCCCGATGTGGGGCTTGTACTCACTAACTGCGAGATCATGAGCTGAGCCGAAATCAACAGTCAGACGCTTAACCCACTGAGCCACCAAAGTGTTCCAGTTAAGAGTCTCTTATGGTTTGCCTCTCTCTCTTTTTCTTTTCCCTCCCCATATGTTCATCTGTTTTGCTTCCTAAATTCTACATATGAATGTAATCATATGGTATTTGTCTCTGTCTGACTGACTTATTTAGCTTAGCATAATACTCTCTAGCTCCATCCGTGCCATTGCAAATGGCAAGATTTCATTCTTTTTGATGGCTGAGTAATATTCCATTGTATATGTATGCCAAATCTTCTTTATCCATTCATCAATTGATGGACACTTGTGGGCTCTTTACATAGCTTGGCTATTGTAGGTAAGGGAGCAGCTCATTTCTTATGAGGGATACCTATTCCAGCTGCTATAATAGCAGGGAGAGCACAGACTGCATAGCTAGCCTGAGCTGAAGATGGTAATGACCTTCCAGGTATGCAGAGTGTTTTACCTCCTAGTGCCTATATGGGCTGGCATAAGTGCGTACTGATGCCTTACCTTTAAGATGTTAACATTAGGAGTAAAACAGCAGAAATAGCCTCTTTTCTAATTACTAGGTGACTAAATCTTGATATCCCTATTCAGGCTAATGCTTTGGCCCTTTGACTTTAAAAACTTCATTTATCTTCACTTGTCTTTCAAGCTTTGTGCAAATCACATTAGGAACTTAAGAATGTGAGCCTGTACATGCTTTCTCTTCCTACCTTCTCTTTTCTTTTTTAGCAGACTCCAGCAGAATCAGGATAGCTTTGGAAAATGAGGCAACCACAATGGTAAGTGCTTTAAAATTACGTTTGTGAAACACCTGTCTACTGGGTACCATCCAGTGCCATGAGATGTTTATAACACTGGGACCTGGTCCGTCCTGGCTGGTAGTTTTTCATCCTTTGGCACGTGAAGTAATTGGTGGCTGTTGTCCTGCACTGCCAGCTGAGCCACCTTAGGACATCAATCACTGGTTCATTTACTTTGCTTTTTCTCTTTTCTTTGTTTCTTCTTTCTTCCTCCCTCCCTCCCTCCTTCCCTCTTTCTTTCTTCCTTCCTTCCTTCCTTCCTTCCTTCCTTCCTTCCTTCCTTCCTTTCTTCCTTTCTTTCTTTTCTTCTGCCCCAAACCCGTTTTTTTCATTTGAATTCTTGATGACAAGTGGTTTCAATATAGATGTAAGAGAACTTTGTTCTGCTTTCCATCATGAAAATTTTGTTTTAGTCTGGCTGTGGTTTGTTTTTCATTGTGGCAAAACATGTATGACATAGGATTTTACCATTCTAGCCATTTTTAAGCATGCGATTCAGCAGCATCAATTACAGTCACAGTGTTGTACAACCAGCAGCACCCTCTGTTTCCAGGACCTTTTCATCCCCCATTACAGAAACTCTGCCCACTGTACAATAACTCCCCATTCCTCCCCGCCCTGCACAGCCACCCCAGCTCCTAGTGACCTCCATTCTACTTTCTGTCTCTATAAATGTGGCTGGTCTAGATACTTCCTAGGAGCGGAATCATACAATATTTGTCCTTTGTGTCTGGCTTCTTTTGCTTAGCATAGTGTTTTTTAAAGTTCATCCATGTTATAGCCTGTATCAGAATATTCTCCTTTTTATGGCTAAATAATACTTACATCTCTGTTTTGATCTTGACATTTTTCTGTTCAGGAACTTTTAGTGCCTCCCCATTATCTGAGAAAGCAAGCTGACACTTTTCAGCCTGACATTCAGGGTTCTGTTTGTCTCGTTTTGCCCTGGGAGGCTGGGAGCTCTTTGATACTAAAACTGCAGTCAAGTCCTGAATAGGAACAGTGGGTCCGCTTCCTAGTGTTACCATACCCAACTCAGTAACTTGTGTCACACTGATGATTTTTTTCTTTCTTCAACATTTTAATCAACCTTTTAATTCCAAAAAGAAAAAAAAATTAGCGCTAACAGCAAAATTTTCTATTTATGGAATGTACTAGTAATTAAACTTGTAAATTTTTGGAATGGAGATTTGGCTGTAAATAAATAACAGCATCCCACCGTTATGTGGCCAAATGGAATAGATCCTGCCCCTGTACTTTGTTTTTTAATTTGTGTGGGCATATCTATTTTTTTTCCCCAGCTTGATTGAGCCATGATTTATAGACAATAAAATTTACCCATTAATATAGAGTTTGATGAATTTGGAAATTTTATACAGTCCTATAACCACCACCACAATCAAGATCTAGACATCCCAGCCCCCTAAAAAGTTTTCTCTGGGCCCCTTGCAGACAATCCTGACTCCTCTTGTAGGTGACCACCACTGTCTATTTTATTTTATTGTATTTTGTTTTGTTTTTTGTTTTATTTTATTTTGTTTTGTTTCAATTTTTTTTTGAGTTTATCTATTTTGAGAGAGAGAGAGAGAGCGCACGCACAAGTTGGGGAGGGGCAGAGAGAGAGAGGGAGAGAGAGAATCCCAAACATTGGTGTGGAGCCCAATGCGGGGCTCGAACCCACAAACTGTGAAATCATGACCTGAGCCAAAGTCAGATGCTTAACTAACTGAGTCACCAAGGCACCCCACCACTGTCATGTTAATACCTACCTATAGTGGACATATCCATGTGTTCTCGCAAGATGAAAAGGGGGCAAAATGTACGCAGATTGAAGAAAGAGCCAGAAAGTAAGCCGGCAAGATATGATGGCAGGAGGGCAGAGCTGAGTGGTGTGGAGCCACGAATGGTGTTGGAGGCTGCTGTCTGTGGAGCAGTGACTGTTAATGGGAATGGAACATCGGAATCCCCTCAAGGCTTTGTTTTTAAATATTTTATTAAGTTTATTTATTTATTGAGGGGGGGAGGGGCAGAGTGAGCTAGAGAGAGAATCTCAAGCAGGCTCCACGCTGGCAGCACAGAGCCCAATGTGGGGCTCGAACTCAGTAAACCACCTGAGCCAAAACCAAGAGTCCCATGCTTAACTGACTGAGCCACCCAGGCGTCCCCCTCTCAAGGCTTTTAAAACTGCTCATCACCACTACCCAGCCGAGATTCTGACTTCTTTGTCTATTGGGGGTCCTTCGCCATATGGGGAGAGAAGTTTGAGAACCACTGTATAGAAATAAGGCACAGTGTGCCAGCTACAGCCTACTGTTTATTTATTCAACAGATCATTGAGAACCTATATGCTGGAAACTGTCGAGGCACAGGATATGTATTCCTTCTCAAATATATGCAGATTTAGTGGCACCTAGACAGTGTGTTGCTATACTTCATGAAATCAGAAGCTTAGATGATTTGGAAAAATACTGAAAAGTGGGAACATTTTATTTTTTTTTAATTTTTTTTTTAACGTTTATTTATTGTTGAGGCAGAGAGAGACAGAGCATGAACGGGGGAGGGTCAGAGAGAGGGAGACACAGAATCCGAAACAGGCTCCAGGCTCTGAGCTGTCAGCACAGAGCCCGACGCGGGGCTCGAACTCACGGACCGCGAGATCGTGACCTGAGCCGAAGTTGGCCGCTCAACCGACTGAGCCACCCAGGCACCCCGAAAAGTGGGAACATTTTGACTATATATAGCAACTTTATAAAAGATCTCACTTTGATATTCCAGCATGAAAAGCCCAATACAGCAAACCGTATTGAAAATTTTCATTCCTCATTGCTTCTGTGAAGGCCTCTCAAAGACGTCTGTCATTTTATATATCCTCTTCATAGTTGCAGCGATCAATATTAATGATTAGTAATGTGTATGACTTTAATATACATAAATAGGTATGTATGTGTTTTTTAACCTACATATGTATGATGTATATGGCTTCTACATACAGTTATATATGGGGTTCTATAGTTATTAATGTTTTTTTAATTCATTAATCTTTATTTAAAATTTAGGTAGCTGACTTTACACACTTTACCTTGTTTATAGCAATTCAAGCATTGCTTCATCCTTATTTTTAATCTCTTTTCAAGCAAGGGGAAGAACAAGGTAGAAAGTACAGCGACACTGATTTAGAAAGCATTCATAAAAATTCAATTGAAAGTGCACTGAGGAGAGTAAATGAAGAGAAAGGTAAGTTATTCAAATTTGAGTCACTGTGTAAGTGAGGAACTGGGGAATATGGAAGGAATACTAACTTTCACCTTCCTTGGTTGTAGGTATCGTGAGCAAGTGGGCTGGCAGATTTTTGTTTGCTTATCTAGTGATTTATTTCTTGGTACAGGAATATTTTATTACTCACAAAAAAAGAGAATAGTGTTGATCAGTAAGAGCCTTTAGAAAAACAGTATTTGTTGCACTATCTACCATAGAAACCATGTCCAGAAATATACAACCTCTCAGGGCTTCATTCTTTGTACATTGTATAATATATAAATATTTTTAAAAATTCACTTTAATGATTAGCTTTACTTTTTCATTTGGAGTTTTTTTTTTTTTCCATTCCCTTTACTACTTAGAAGAACATTGTTGTGAGTGGAGGTGAGTTTAAAGAGAAAAGAAAGACTTCCGTATAGTTGTTCAAGTATATGTGTGCATATAGATGAATAAATAATATGCTTAGCAGTCCTTTTTAACATTTTGAAATCAGATAAATCAGTCCATCCGAAGAAAGCCAGTTCACCAAGTCCTCTCAGGCGACAGTGGGAGAAAAATGTACCCGACACAGCTCTCACGGCTTTGGAAAATGCAGGCATCCTTGCCTCCAGTTTAGGGGCCGGGGATGATAGAGGTCAGTAGTCCGATCGAACAGTGTTATTGGAGAACATTTTCTAATGGTTGTTTAATGGGCTAGACGTCGTTCTTGTTGTTTTTATTATCACTCTGTAAAAGATCTTAGGTGTCATGCCTGAGAGCAGTGCTCATGGAGACAAGTGAAATAGATTTTAGTAGAGAGTAAAATATAATTAGCTTAAAATATGGTCTGGAAGATATATGCTGAACATCTTTTTTACGTGGCACTAACAGTTACCTTTTCACAACTAGGTGGTTCTGTAATAAAGTACAGTGAAAATAGCACCCGTAAGCAGTGGCTCAAAGAGACTCCAGAAACTTTGATGAACATCCTCAAGAATGCTGATCTCAGCCTGGCGTTTCAAACATACACAATATATAGACCAGGTGACTCAAGTCTATTACGTAACCGTGGAAACACTTTGATTTTTTTTTAAAGTGTGGTAAAATATGCATAAACTAAAATTTACCATGTAAGCCATTTTTAGGTGTGCAGTTCAGGGGCATTAAATACATACATGTTGTGCAGCCATCACCACCATCCATCTCTAGAATTTTTCCCATCTTCCGAATCTGAAATTACATACCCATTAAATAATTCCCCATTTGCCCCTCCCAGAAACTTTGATTCTAAAGTTGTAAATGATTTTATTAAAAAAAATTTTTTTAATCTTTATTTTTGAGAGAGAGAGAGAGAGACAGAGAGAGAGTGTGAGTGGGGGAGGAACAGAGAGAGAGGGAGACACAGAATCCAGAGCAGGCTCCAGGCTCTGAGCTGTCAGCACAGAGCCCAACTTGGGGCTCCAACCTGTGAACCAGGAGTTCGTGACCTGAGCCGAAGGCAGACGCTTAACCGGCTCAGCCACCCAGGTGCCCCAGAAGTTATAACTGATTTTAAAGTTATGAAATGATTCAGAACATTGTATTTTTTAGGTTTTCTTGAGTTTTTTTTTAGCAAGTCTTGAGCTGTAATTAAGATTTCCCATGGAGCTTCATTACTTTTATTTGGTTTTTATTTATTTTTTAAATGTTTGTTTTTGAGAGAGAGAGAGAGAGTGTGTGATAGCGGGGAAGGGCAAAGAGAGAGGGGGGCAGAGAATCTGAAGCAAGCTCCTCACACAGCACAGAGCCCGATGCAGGGCTCCAGCCCACAAACCATGATGAGATCCTGATCTGAGCCGAAGTCGGACACTTAAACTTGGACTAAGCCACCTAGGCGCCCCTTCATTACTTTTTATTTACTTGTTTGTTGGTTTTAACAAGGGTGGGACTACTTTGGAGGGTAGTCCGTTTTTACCATGCAGAATACACCACTGCTTTACTGACTTTAGTTCAGACTCCATCGTAGTAAACTTGGAGGAACTTCAAGATTTCTTTTGCTCTGTGCTTGAATTCTGCCGTATTGAATAGAGCTCAAGAAAGAGAAATCATTAGGATTTGATTTTCTTATTGTTTCTACAGACATTTTCACTAAAACTGCACGAAATCACCTTTTGTAATACTCTCTTTAGAAATCCAGGCCGAAGCAGTGCATTAAGGGTGTCTACATGTGTGTACATGTGTGTATAAGTTTGTTTATTCAATTATTAAGCCACCTTGCTAGGTTAAGATCTAAGACAAATTATGCCAAGTAAAGCATGTAATGCTGTGGTAAGTCTCAACTGTGTTTACTGTAACAGATTTAGTTGTATTTGTTTATTTGGTCAGTGTTTATTGAGTGCCTAACTTATGCTAGGTTAAGATTTTAAAAAAAAGAAGAAGACTAAAACACAGTTCCTTCCCTGAAAGAGTGTGGGGGGAACGTGGCCCTCACATCAGAGGTTTAGAGGAGTGTAGGTGAATTGTGGAGATGTGTCCTGATAGAACCGCCCCGCTGTGTCACAGGAACCCTGGGTGCAGGTGGCTACACGGGACGGAGTGTTCAGGAAGGCTAACGGTTGTGAATTTTGTTTTAGCGATTGTAGGTCCTGGAGTTTGTTTTTGGTCCAATGATAAAGGTTTTGTCGTTTCAGGAAGGTCACTGTTCAGAAACTCTGCCATAGCTCTGTTTTGAAGGGTTTTATAAAGATTTAGCCCACATTGTTGTGTTAGGTTATTGTTGCGTGAGCAAAAAATAAAGCGATTGCCATCTGAAAAATTTCTTGAAGGGACGCTTGTGGTTGCCATTCCCTAATGTTCTTCTCCACCACTGGAAAAAGTTGGGGGTGGGGAGCTTAAAGGAAAAACAACTGTAATACAACCATCCAAAGGTAACTTTAATATAGGTTCTTATATTTGGAGGTTTTAAGTGTACTTTTCTGCATTCTTCTTTTGAAGAAAGTACTGCTTGTAAATTTAATAGTGATACTGATGCTTCATGGGCCTGTTTTATGCCAGAAATCATGCTGTGTAATGTGGGGAGGCGCTATAGAAGAAATATAGGGCCTGGCATTGTCCTCAGTTAGCCAGCTGTCTTCTGGAGGATTTTAGTCCTATGTTCACTAAATAAGTAAATGCTGTTAAAATTGGCATAATTTCTGTTAATATTCCTCTTGAAGGCTCAGAAGAGTTCTTGAAGGGCCCCCTCTCTGAAGAAACAGAAGCATCAGACAGTGTGGATGGAGGCCACGATTCTGTCACTTTGGACCCAGAGAGACTGGAGCCTAGATTGGATGCAGAGGACACGTATGTTGGGATATACCTAGATGGTGTTAGTCGGTGCGCATGATGTCAATTATACCTTAATTTCAGGTTTAGCAGGAACTGGTTATATTACTTGACATCACAAATGAATATTTATATCTTGATCTTTTGTCTGGGATGGGTAATGTGTTTTACAGTATTATTACAGAATTCCTGACTGAGCGGTATTTTATGATCGTTTAGCTTGGACTTACTATTTTTTAATATGTTGGGTTTTATTTGCAAATGTTGTAGAAACATGAAAGAAGCAATCCTGTGGAAGGGATAACAATGCTTTCCCTCCATTCGGTTGCCTCATGGAGCTCGTTTTCCAAAAATGTAAATATTGTGATGGTGGCGTTCTGTTTTGAGCCATCAAAAAAAATACTTGCTGTGCCCCTAATATGGAGGCTTAGTATCCAAATTGTTTCTTCACAGGGATTTTGAGGAGGACGACGACAGCCCTGACTGGGTGTCAGAACTGAAGCAGCGAGCTGGCTGGCCAGGAGTGTCTGATGGGTAACGCCCAAGAAGTGCTCTGTCGTTAATATCGCGTAGATGTTTAAAGTGAGGAATTAATGTTTGGATGGTACCAGCTCACAGGATGTGTATTTTTCTTTGGACACAGAATGAAGAGGGGGAAACTGAATATTTAAAACTGTTCCTGATGAGTGTCACAAGGTTTAAAATATCTGTAACTCTCGAGTTTTTGAACTCAAAGAGAAGGCGTGGAAGAATGGCTCTGAGCTTCAGGCTTGCACTCAGAACAGAAATGGGATGCCGCTGCTTACATTTTGTGTGATTGTGGGAGATTATTTAACCTCTTGGAGCCCCGGTGTCCAGAACTCTAAAACGAGGATAATAATGCCTTCCTCATAGGGACGCTGAACATAGACCATGGCAACGGCCCATAATGTTATTTCTGCGATTGTTATGATTTGTGTTTAATTGCTGCACAACTCTTTTTACATTTCCTAAAGGTTTGAGGATCAAAATAAATTTAATTAGACCATAATGATGTCGTCCAGTTTTCCAGTAAGACTTATTTCTGGGTAGTGATCCATGATCTTCAGTGATCTTCACCAACAATCCGCCATCTTTAAATACGGCCCCTCATGGCACCCAGGTCAGCAGATCAGCTGTGGGACGGGGTGAGGGGGCTACAGATCTTGTCTGCAGTTGGCAGTCTCCTGGGCAGTCTCCTGGGCAGGAGAAAGAAACAGGCCAGAGGCGGGACGTATTGGACACTAGAGTGTGCCGTGGAACTAAGGGGATGCCAGTATGTGTGGGGCATGACACACACGTGCTGGGGTCCCGTCATTCCATTGTCATTCCATACTGGGATGCTGTTGTGAGGTGACATATTTTACTATAGAAGAAAGAGGCTTCTCCCAGGGGATCTCCCCGAGCGAGTGTGCAACAGCAGAAGCCCGAGGCAGTACGGGGAGCAGTGCTCCAGTGAAGAATGGGAAAGCAGTTGAATCTACAGCAGGATGGTTTCTGAGCATCTCCTGAAAATGTGGAATACATGCATCTTGTAGATGTAAACCATTTTTTTTTTTAATTTTCAGGAACAAAAACCATGGTATAGCCCTTCACCCCACACATTTTATTCACCCTTAGACATCTAGTCAACCTGATTTGTTACTGCTGCTGTTAGCTTTGATTGCTTGATGAAGGTGATGTCTGCTACAAGGTTAAACTGTAAGGCTACTGGTTTTCGATTTCTGGGTCCTGTTCATTCCAAGTGAGTCACCAAGTCCAGCCCATACTCAGGTGCTGAGAAATTAAGCTGTACCTCCTGAAGGGGGCTGTCATCCAGAGCTAAGTCGTTTGTATTTTTGCTTAAACTGTTCCAGCTTTGGCCATTGGGAGTTTTTCAGGTTACCTCTATGTTCCTTTGACATGCCCTCATTCTTTTGTGTTTTGGGAACACTTCCTGGTACTTTCTGGTACTACAAGAAGACGGTCTAGGCTCATCTTGAAGCGTCTCTGTCCCGGCTTCAGAATCAGCCATGTCTCCGAGGAACCTTGGTTCCTGTCATGGTTTCAAAACCAGGATCGGGGTGCTGGGTGTGCTTGTTGCCACTGAAATGTCACTGCTCCTAGGCCCTCTCAGCAGACAGAGCTAGGAAATCCATCTGTATTTACTGTCCTATGCACACGCACACAACTATAGTCTTTCTGTATCTCTCCATCTGTATGTATATTAAGCTAAGGGTGAGTTCATACTGATGTCCTTGCGTCTGATTTAGTACCAAAGGTTCACCCTGGCCTTTCCCCTCGCTCTTCTGTAGCTTCTCTCTCTGATAGTGAGAAACCTGGCCCGAACCATCCACTATCCACTTAACTGCTCAACCCCAGGATACAGATGTAAAGCAGTTTCCAAATAATTAGCCCATGCTCCCGTGAGAAGCAAATTTCCCAACTAGAGTACAGCATTTATGTGTTGTTCCTAGTGCTTTTAACCTTAGAGTTCCAGTTAAAACACCATTTCCCAGAGTTACTTAGGTTAGCTCCTTTTTAGCCGCTCTCTTGAAAACTTTTCAAGAATTAAGGTAGGCGGGGGTCACTTTAAGGATAGTTCCGGATACTCAGCTTCCATAAATAACAGTATTCAGTACCTCTTAGTCATCTCAAATTTTAGCATTGCCCCAGGGTGTAAATATTTCCAAACCACCAAACAAAGGGAACTTGGAATTATGTATAGTTATTGAGAGACTGAGTCTTGATTAGATGACAAATCTTTTCAAAAGTCAGATGGTTTGCAGAGTTTGCTTTTATTATTTAAAAAATTTTTTTTATTTTTGGGAGAGAGCAGGGGAGGGGCAAAGAGAGAGGGGGACAGAGGATCTGAAGTGGGCTCTGTGCTGTGGGGCCTGAACTCATTAACTATGAGATCATGACCTGAGCCAAAGTCTGGACACTAACCGACTGAGCCACCCAGGTGCCCCAACAGAGTTTTGCTTTTGAGGTACACTTTTAACAAACCTTCCTATTATTTATTTAAATGAATGAGATTTCTTAATACTTACAGCTGGGAGGAAGGAAGGAAGGAAGGAAAGAAGAAAGGAAAGAAAAAAGGACGGAGGGAAAGAAAAAAGGAAGGACGGGAGGGATGAAAGAAACACGAGAATCATTGTTGAACCTTGTCGATTCTAGCAAAAAGTTAGCACTCATCTGTGGATACTAATTGGGAGGAAGAGAAAAATCCATTGACATCTTTAGGAGATGAATTTCCATAACAAATTTAATGTTTAATGATTATTTATCAGTGTGATTCATTTTATTTTTACCAGTTATATACTACTAGTAATGTTAATAATTCAATAAAAAAAATAAAAGCCTATGATCAGGAAATGTAAATTTCCATTTATATGATAAGGTGATCAATATAACTTTGAAGCAGAAAAACATTACCTATGGGGATATGAGTTTAAGGAGAGAGAAATGATGTACACTTTGTGATTCTCAAAAGAAGCTTACTTAAAAAAAAAGAATGATTGTTGGTTTCAAATTGCTGTAGTTTTTAGATTCCTTTGGATATGTCTTACTTGTGTCAGTATTTATAATTGCTGGAAATTACATCCTTTTCAACTACTTAGACATGTAATGAAACGTTTTAGACAGCAGCTTGGTGTGCAATTGGGAGTGGGGAATGGGGAGGAGGAGGAGGGGGCCTGTTTGCAGGCCTCAGGGCGGCATCCAGTTTTGTAAAAGAACCCGCATGGAGGCCGCCAGCTGTAGACAAAACAGTCTCCATCTCTTGACAGTATTTGAGACCTTGCACAAAAAACTCTCCTTGCCTCAGT
This sequence comes from Prionailurus bengalensis, assembly GCF_016509475.1. Classification (NCBI taxonomy): domain Eukaryota; kingdom Metazoa; phylum Chordata; class Mammalia; order Carnivora; family Felidae; genus Prionailurus; species Prionailurus bengalensis. The sequence continues at coordinate 19,423,462 of NC_057343.1, forward strand.
TTAGCGGATTCTTAAAACTGGGAGACCACAACCTTGATGGGTTGTTGCAAACAGAGATAAATATCAAAAACCGCAAACCATGTGGTACGCAAGAAAGAGGCGCGGTGTGCTTGCGTGCTGGGATAGGCACTGAAGTCTCGACCTACGACAAAGTAACTCCAAACTCCCTGGCCCTGGACCCAACTTCTGGGTGGACTGCGTAGACCCCTCCTCTCGCGGCTTGCTCCCGGAGCCCCGCCTGCGTTTTCCCGGGCGGCTCCGCCCCGGCGGTCCGGAAGCGGGGCGGTCCGGGGACCCAGATTCCCCCGGGACGCTTCCCAACCTGCGGAATCGGCTGAACAGGTATGCTACGGGCGGGACGCCCCGGATCCTAATCCCGGGATGTCCCCGGAGCTCCGGGAGCCGCGGGGAAAGGGATGAGCCTCTGCGGGGTAGATAGGGTCTGCAGGGGAGCCGTCCGACGTCCTGGGCCCGCGTCAGTCTCCGTGGCAACGTGCGACACGCCGCGCTCCCGCCAGCGCGCAAACTCTGCGCAAGCTCGGCCGCCCCCCCCCCCCCCCCCCCCCCCGGCGGCCGCCTGCCGGGGTGCTTCTAAGGGAGAAGGCTTGTCCCGAGAGCTGGGGGCTTCCACCCACTGGTGCTGTCTGGGCGGTGGGTCGCCGTCGCCGTCTCTCAGGTACGGGGCTGGTGCCCTCGAGTTCCGATCCCCAGCCACCTTCCTCAAAACCCGATCCTCGGGTGTCTCAGGCCTCCCCTGGCAGCGGAGCTGGTTCCCAGCCCCATGCCACCCACGCAGTTGTCCCCCTTCCTACCCTGACACATATGTGCAAGATTCGAAAACATAACCTGCCTGCTCACGCAAGTTTTAAAAGTGGGCATGATGCCCTAATTGCAGTATAAAGAGGAAACGCAAGGGAACCGTTTACAACAAAGTCTGCATTTCAGTCTGCAAATGCTTGGGTTAGTCCACACTTGGAGACGTCGTGAAGTAGCCAAGTGCCCGCACCTGGGCAGGGAGGCACCTGACGGTGACTGCCGCAGGTTTCGGCTACCAGGAGGAGCGCGGCCAGCGGGGGCGTGATTTTCCCCACCGGTGCACGGTTCTTGGTAATTTTCTAAACAAAAAGTGCAGTCAAGCCTTGATTTACACGCAGTTGCATTCCTCGAAAATTCAGTGTTTGTTAAAAACTGCAAAAGAAAAAAAAATCTGTATTTACATGTAAAATGGAATTTGGTTCTAGCCGCAGGTAATTATAAACGGATTTTTCCACGCACCTGAATGTGTGTGGGGATTTGCTAAGGTTGTAAGGCCGCAGGATAATCCTTTAACTTCAGGACTGTTCCTCGCATCGCAGGACATTAGTATCTGAGGCCCAAGCCACTTCTAAATGCCAGAGTGCTTCTCCAACTCTGCCGAGAACAGGAAAACATCCACAAATTCCCAAGATGTCCCCTAGGGGGCAGCACGTCCCCGGTGAGAAGGGCCGAACTGTAAAACTGCGCGAGCCTTAAAGACATTCCTGCTTTATAGGGATGCCAAGACCCGAGGTGGTGTATCTTTGATTCTCAGAACAATCTTGCACATATGGGAATTGTTATTTCCATTTTAGGAATTGGGAAAGTGAAGTTTTCAGAGATTAAGTGACTTCCCCAAGATTAAGTAATCTTCCCCAAGATTAAGTGACTACGCTGTATCAAAGCTGAGTCTGACCTGAGATTCTACCAAAAAGCAGTTTGACTTTGGTTGTCTCCTGTGGCCACAAGGAAAGTTATTTGACTGTCTTGGTGAGGTTGGTAGGAAAATTTTAGCAAAGTAAGTTCTTTTACGTTGAGTGATCAATTTTGTGACTTTATGAACAGTGTGTGATAAAATTTCATCTCTCTGATTTCAGGAGCCACCGTGCATTCGAGACAATGGATAAATACGATGTGATTAAGTCCATTGGGGAAGGTGCCTTCGGGAAAGCATTCTTGGCTAAAAGGACATCGGATAGCAAGCACTGTGTTATAAAGGAGATCGATTTTGCAAAGGTAAATTGAAGACGTTCACATTCCTGTTCATTTTCAGTATTACATTCAACTGGCTTTTAATTAGGTATGAAAAGGAAACACATTTTTTTTTTTTTGCTTGTTTGTTTTCATAGTATGAACTTTAAGCCTCAGTTAACTGGTTTACTCAAACTCCTAAATCCGTGGTCCAAACAGCAACCAATGATTTTATTAGAAAAAGGAAAGGAGAGGAGAGGAGTGGGGAGGGGAGGGAAAAAGAGGAAAAGAAAAATAAGATTATAGCATCTGGCTCCTGTGGCACTTGAGGGTGGCCTGCAAGGCCTGTGAGATTTCTTCTGCTCTATTGCTTGACTTTTCTGTTTGGCCACAGGGTGGTCCTCTTCCTCTGGCTGTATCTCCATCATCAGGTCCCCTCCACAAAGACTCTTTCTCTAAACGTGCCAACTGAGGTAGCAACACACCCTCAATCGCTCCGTATTACACTGCCCCATTTTCTGAATGGCATTTATTTTATTTTTTTATTAAAAAAATTTTTTTTTAATGTTTATTTATTTTTGGGACAGAGAGAAACAGAGCATGAATGGCGGAGGGTCAGAGAGAGAGGGAGACACAGAACCCAAAGCAGGCTCCAGGCTCTGAGCTGTCAGCACAGAGCCCGACGCGGGGCTCGAACTCACGGACAGCGAGATCATGACCTGAGCCGAAGTTGGACGCTCAACCGACTGAGCCACCCAGGCGCCCCTGAATGGCATTTATAATCAGGAATTACTTTGCTCACTTATTTCTTCATGCGTTTATGGTCTGTCTCCTTCAGCATGTAGGACAGTGCCTGGCACATGATAGGCGCTCAAAAACATTTATTGAATGCATTGAATGAATGGAGGAAAACAATGTACTTTTGTTAGCTTAACGATTTTGGAGACTAATGAAATATATTTCATTGAAAAGGAATCATTTTTGTGGAATTCCTCTCAGCATTTGTGTCACCCTCTCTAGTGATGTGTGCATTTCAAATGTTGGGACAACAATGCCCATCGCATGCTAGAATTAATTTTAAGGCAAGTGTTGTTGGTTGTCTTCTGGAGGATTTATGATTGAGGGTAGCAGAAGACCTTCCATACAAAATGTCTGCAAAATGGGGCTTCTGGCTGGCTCAGTTGCTCAATCGGTAAAGCATGTGACTGTTATAAGTTCGAGCCCCACGTTGGGTGTAGCGATTACTTAAAAATAAAATCTTAAAAAAAAAAAAACAAAAGCAAAATCCCCAGATGTGTGCAAAATGGACTTCATAAGTTGCACAGTGTGAGCGTACTTAATGCCACTGAATTTCTCATTTAAAATGGTATATATTTATGTTCTATATACTTTACCACAACTTTCTTAAAAGTTGCAAAGAAAAAAGGACTTCCCAAACTTCTGTGAAAGCTCAGATGTAAGTTTGCTGTATAAAACTCAGGGGCGCCTGAGTGGCTCAGTCAGTTCAGCATCTGACTTCGGCTCAGGTCATGATCTCACAGTTAGTGGGTTCGAGCCCTGCGTCGGGCTCTGCGTTGACAGTGTGGAGCCTGCTTGGGATTCTCTCCCCCTCTCTCTGCCTCTCCTTGACTCATGCTTTCTCTCTCTCTCTCTCTCTCTCTCTCTCTCTCTCTCTCTCTCTCAAAATAAATAAACGAAAGAAAGCTCTGGTGTAGATGGTTAGCCTCAGGGAGAATGCTTTATTTACCAATATAAGTCCCTTTTCATGGCTCCGGTAGCATACTTCTACAAGTGTCCTATTATTCTAGAGGCCTGTCAGAGCTTCCTTCTGCAACATTGTTCTGCTCACACTCTCTCGTTTATCTGACTGCTCCTTCTCAGGCCTCCCTGTTTCCTCATCCTCTGTCTGTCCCAACCGTCTGTTCTTGGCTGACACTCTTCTCTTTCCCTGGGCCATCGCCTCACTGCAGACCTCACCAGGTCGCAGGCCACACTTACAACTCTCTCGCCGATGCTGACACCTTCCAGCACCCTGGTTCTGCATTTCATCTGCTCTGTGCCACACTGTGCTCATGACATTAGTGTCCTTGCGATACCGAGGCTCAAGACTGAGGAGTCATCTCTGAGTTTTTTCTCTCTCCACATCCAGTTACTTGCTAAATGCCGTTGGCTCTTTCTCTCCCTCGAGTTTGTCTTATTCCTTTCACCAATTCCCTGGGTTACCCAGTAGCTTTGTCACGGCTCCAGCAACATTTTGATAATGCTCCAGTCATGTCCACAGACCTTCCCGTAGACAGAAGTCATAAAGGAAAAGATGGCTAGATGCATTGTCATCTTTGCGTAAAAACATCAAACTTCTGTATGACAAAACCCACCACGAATAAATTCAAAGTTGACAGAATGCCAAAAATATTTGCCAAGTATTGACCTAACGGTGCTAGCCTTTTGTAAATGAATAAAAAGAAAAAAAACCCATAACTGAAGAAGTAATCATACTTACTCCTTAGTAAACTAAGAAATAGAAGTCAAACAATTTCACTCTTTGCGTATGCATTTGGGAAGGATTAGAAGGAATATGGAAGTGGAGGAAGTGGGCACTGTCTCCCTCTACTGGGAGGAAGGTAAATTGGTATCACAATGAAGAGAACTCTGTACCAAAGCCTTGGAAGGATCCATGCTGTGTTTGTATTATAGGTCCGCAATATGTTGTGATGATGAAAACAAAATCAGGCCACCAGCACTTGTGTGTATGTGTGTGTGTGTGTATGTACTGTTAATGTTATACACACACACTAACTGATTATTGCTGAGTGATGGGATTTCACCCCCACCATTCCTTTCTGCAGTGTCAGAATTTTAAAATTTTTTTAACGTTTATTTGTTTTTGAGAGGGGAGGGGCATGCGTGGGGGAGGGGCAGAGAGAGAGAGGGAGACACAGAATCCAAAACAGGCTCCAGGCTCTGAGCTGTCAGCATAGAGCCCAACACAGGGCTCGAACTTGGTTGGGAACAGGGAGATCATGACCTAGGCTGAAGTCAGATGCTCTACCGACTGAGCCACCCAGGTGCCCCGTGAATTGTATTATTTGTATAAGCAGGAAAGCTGTCTTCATTTTGAATTTTTTTAATGTTATTTATTTTTGAGAGGGAGAGAGAGAGACAGAGTATGAGCAGGGGAGGGGCAGAGAGGAAGACGAAGACACAGAATCTGAATCAGGCTTCAGGCTCTGAGCTTTCAGCATAGAACCCGGCATGGGGCTCAAACTCACAGGCCATGAGATCATGACCTAAGCCAAAGTCGGTTGCTTAACCTACTGAGCCACCTGGGCGTCCCTTCAAAAAGGAAAGGAAAAAAGTATACGTCCTAGGATCCAGTACATCTGCTTCTGGGGGTTTATTCAAAGGGAAATCTTCAGAGATGTACAGTTAGAAAGCAACTTAAATGTCCAACAGCTGGGGATTGGTTACATAATTTATGAAAAACAAAGCAGTTCTTAGAAATCATGTTGTAGGTGAAATATTGACATGAGAAATGTCATGGCTTCTGCTAATTGGGAAAACAGTATGTGCACAATGAGGCAATCTTTGTAAAAATACATATTATCTCTCTCTCCGTCTCAGTATTTATACACACACCCATATATTCACATACGTAAAAGGAAGATGTCCTAGATTGCTATCATGTAGGTGGAATGTGGGATTATACTGTACTTTTATATTCTTTCACTCTTCAGATTAGTTTTGACACTCTCGCTGATTTGTTCCCACATTCCATGTCCAGCATCCCTCCCCTGCATGCAAACCCTTTGCACCCTAGCCTCGGTGCTCACCCATGGGGCTCTTTCTTTCAAGAAAGTCTTTGCCCATCTCCAAGCATCAAGATCCCACTTGTTTAGGGCTGAGCTCCAGGAAACCTTCCAGGACCTTCCGACTCAAAATAATCTCTCTCTGTAAACTCCATAGATTTTTATCCATCATGTTGTTATGTGCTGATTGCCTTCTACTCTGATGTGCTTTGGCTGGTCTGTGTGTGCGTCTATGCCTTCTCCCCCTTATTAGACTGTGTTTTCTGTGCAGGCAGAATCCAGGCTTTATTCATCTTGGTATTCCACACAGCACTGGTAGGTGTTCAGTACATTGTTATTGCATAAACAATTCAATTGATAGATACTTTCAGGCCTTCTAATTCTACTGTTAAGCTGGTACATACTTAGGGATTATAACACCATTTTAATTCTAAGTAAAGAAGAAACTATTTGGGAGGTGAACCCTCTTTAACAATGTATATTAATGCAGTTCATAGCATCTCTCCCATTCTTTAGTATACATAATAAAAAAATTGACCATATTTTTCTAATACAGAACTGATTTTCTTTCATCCTTTTTCTCATGAACCACCCCGGTATCCATCCATCACTAAGGAGAATGTTATGTTAGGCCTCGTCCGTCTTGCTTTTTCATGTGTCTTTCTGTTATTAAATTTGCCTAGCAATGCCTGTGTCCCAGTATTAACACGTATTACTTCTTTCTCCCTTTTCTACCCTAATGTAGTTTTTCATCACTTCTCAGCTAAAGAAATCTATGTTTCTTTTCACATCTCCAATGCCTCTCCACGCAGTAAACTCTAAACACCAGAACGTGAATTGCTCATTTTCTTTTTTTTTTTTTAATTTTTTTTTTCAACGTTTTATTTATTTTGGGGACAGAGAGAGACAGAGCATGAATGGGGGAGGGGCAGAGAGAGAGGGAGACACAGAATCGGAAACAGGCTCCAGGCTCTGAGCCATCAGCCCAGAGCCCGACGCGGGGCTCGAACTCACGGACCGCGAGATCGTGACCTGGCCGAAGTCGGACACTTAACCGACTGCGCCACCCAGGCACCCCAGCTCATTTTCTTATAGGTACCAAAAATCTAGTATTTTTTTCTCTTATCATCCTACTATTACCAAGCATATTATTTTGATTCTTTTTTTTTTTTTTTTTTTTTTTTTTTTTTTTTTTTTTTTTTAAGTAAGCTCTATACCCAAGGTGGGGCTTGAACTCCTGAGATCAACCCTGAGATCAAGAGTCGCATGCTCTATTAACTGAGCCGGCCAGCCGCATTATTCTTTTGATTCTTGCTTCCAAATATGTGTTGTATATTTTCTTGATTATAAAATAAAAATGTTCATTGTAGAAATTTTTGAAAAGAAGCAAAGGGGAAATTAAGACCATTTAGGGGAAAATAAAAATCATTTATAACCTTTCTCTTAATCACTATTAACATTATGGTGAATTTCTCTCCAGGCTATTTTAATTTTTTCTTTTTTAGAGATTATTTATTTTGAGAGAGGGAGCACGTGTGAGCTGGGGGAGACAGAAGGAAAGAGAGAATCCCAAGCAGCCTCTGAGCTGTCAGCGCACAGCCTGATGCAGGGCTCAAACTCACAAACCCAGAGACCACGTCCTGAGCTGAAATCAAAAGTTGGACACCTAACCAACTGAGCCACCCAGGCACCCCATCTCTGGGCTATTTTTTTTTTATTTTTAAAAATGTTTTTATTTATTTTTGAGAGACATAGAGCACAAGTAGGGGGATGGGGTACAGAGAGAGAGGGAGACACACAGTGCGAAGAAAGCTCCAGGTTCCAAGCTGTCAGCACAGAACCTGATGCGGGGCTCAAACCCACAAACCATGAGCTCATGACCTGCGCCAAAATCAAGAGTCACGTGCTTATCTGACTGAGCCACCCAGGCTCCCCTACTATGAGTCATTTTTATTAAACAGACTATGTATGTGTGTTTACCTATATGTGCATTAAATAAAAAGGTTTAGCCTGGGTGGCTCAGTCAGTTAAGTGTCTGGCTCTTGGTTTCTGCTCAGGTCATGATCTCACAGTTTATGAGTTCAAGTCCTGCATCAGGCTCTGCACTGATGTTGTGGAGACTGCCTGGGATACTCTCTCTCTCTCTCTCTCTCTCTCTCTCCTGTGTACTCTGTCAAAATAAATAAACTTAAAAAAATAAAATTAAAAGATTTATAGAAAGGTTTAGCAATTAACAGCAATTACTCCTACGGCATAAGAATTCGTGGAATGAGTGGGGTTGTGGACAAGGGGAAGTTTCATTTCCATTGTGCTCACTTCTGTCTGGCTTCAGATATTTTTTAAAATCACAAGTGTGTATTATGATAGTAATTAAAACACTAATAATAAGAGTGCCTGCTCAGTCAGTTGAGAGTTGGACTCTTGGTTTCGGCTCAGGTGATGATCTTGCGGTTTTGTGGGTTCAAGCCCCTCATCGGGCTCTGTGCTGACAGTGCAGAGCCTGCCTGGGATTCTCTCTCTCTCTCTTGCTCTCTCTGCCCCTCCCCCACTCGCACTGTCTCTGTCTCTCTCAAAATAAACAAAATCAACTTAAAAACTAAAATTAAAAAAATAAAAAACTAATAGTAAAACATGGTGATGAAGGTTGTCATAGGAGAATGCTGAAGCACGTTTCTGATTATTTTCTTTGGATAAATTTCTGGAAGAATTACTAAGTCAGACCCTGGAGCATTTTTAAAGTTTCTTAGTACATCTTATAACACCTCCTTCCCAGAAAAATTTTACAGTTTATATACTTAACACCAGAAGTCTACGAGTGCAGTTTTGCTGCTGTTTGGATAACCCCGTGTACTAAAATTCTTTTTGTCTTTGACCATGTTTTTGATGAGACATGCATGATACCAAGTTTTGTTTTCATCCTTGCTCTTTTGATTATGGAGTGAGGTTGAATATTTTCTTTTCTCTTTATCAGTCATTTTTGTTTAGTTTTTGTGAGTTTCCCATTCGTGTATTTTCCCCTATTTCTATTGGCAGATTTGCCTTTCTTTTCTTGTTAATTTGCCGGGACTCCTTTATATATTATAACTACAGAACTATTTGTCACATACATTGCCAATATTTTTACCTAACCATCAAAATGCAGTGACCTACCTGCATTTGCCTTTTGATTTTGTGTATAATGTCCTTTTGAAAAATAGCAGTTAAAGTAGTTGAGTAGCCAAGTCTATCAATCTGGTAAGAATACTTCAGTTTCTTTTTTTTTTTATGTTTATTTATTTGGGGGGGGGAGAGAGAGAGAGAGAGAGAGCGGGAAAGGGGCAGAGAGAGAGGGTGAGAGAGAATCCCAAGCAGGCTTCACGCTGTCAGTGCAGAGCCCAACACGGGGCTCGAACCCACGAACCACGGGATTACCTGTGCTGAAGTCGGATGCTTAACCGACTGAGCCACCCAGGTGCCCCAGTTCCTTTTGTTTTTGAAGCTCATTTGCACCAGCTGTGCAGTTTAATTGGGGTGGAAGGAACTGAAGCTGAGAAGCTTCAAAGGCCTTGCTGAAGGGCACACAGGCAGGAGGCAGTCAGGCTGGGATCGAGAACGTTAATTTTTACAAAATCCTTAAATCTCAATGAGGATGAGAAATTTGGGAACTCCCACATCAAGTGTGGGCCAGTGTCGAAGAACATTACAGAGGGAGCAGTGGAGAGGACCCGGGGACCTGCAGAGGCCAGAAGCCAGGGTGGAAATGACAGGGTGGAAATGATGGCAAAATGTGAGAAGGAGGAAGTAGAGGTGAAAGCAAAGGGTGGCCGCTGCCACTGACACCAACACCATTGAAAAATACTGGTCAGTAGATGATATATTGAATAGTAAGAAAGTACATCAAATCAGAAATGAAGTCACAAGAGACAGTTTTTATTTGCAAGTGAAAAATGTTGTCATCTTAACATAGAATTTTACTGGTCTGATTGATGTGATGTATGACCTTCTTCTTAAGATTTCATTTGATTCTTCTCAGTAGCGATTGCTGCTGGAACATTGCATTTTTATAAAGAATGTCATTGCTGCAGAAAGATAAATATTCCAATAAGTTTCCTCTAGATGCCTGAATAATTAACACAATGCCACCAATGCAACTGAACCTTTTTTTTTTTTAATGTTTATTTATTTTTGAGATGGAAAGAGACAGAGCACGAGCAGGGGAGGGGCAGAGAGAGAGGGAGACACAGAACCTGAAGCAGGCTCCAGGCTCTGAGCGGTCAGCACTGAGCCCGACGCGGGGCTCGAACCCATGAACCGTGAGGTCATGACCTGAGCTGAAGTAGGACTCTCAACCGACTGAGCCTCTCAGGCGCCCCACAACTGAACCTTTAAGACAGCACACCTTCACCAGAAATATTTATTTTCTTGTTTACAATTGTCATAAACTATTGGTTAGATACAGATCTGCTCTAATTCTCGGGATGTCGTTTCCTGCCACTGTCGATCAGTTTCAGAAGTGGAATTAGGAGCCAGTGAAATTCTGAAGAATTTCAGATGACAGTGAGCAGAAAGCATGTTCTCGAAAGCAAATTATCTCTACAGACTATTCTCTCTTAATACACTTTAGATGCCCACCCAAGAAAAAGAAGCATCAACGAAAGAAGTCGTTCTCCTGGCAAAGATGAAGCATCCCAACATCGTAACCTTCTTCAGTTCGTTTCAAGGTTTGACTTTCTAATGTGCTTCCAGGGTTTTAATAAAGTGTAGTCACGTAGACATCTATAAGGGATACGTTCCTGGGAACCGTGCATAAATTAGGTGTCGTAAACAGACTCGTTTTCCCGTTTACTTAAATGGTCATTTGAGACATTGACTTTACTTCTCCAGTGAGTTTTCGTAGACGACTTTTCCAAGTTTGCTCAAGTTTTCCTACCTGTCCTTGATTCTTACCATCTCAAATAGTTAATGATTGGTATGCTAATAACTCCTAGATTGTGGCCTCCAGTAATACACATGTATGTCTCACAATGCACGTTGGCTGTGAGTGGGCAGGGTCTTAAGTCTGGGGCCCAGGTGACGGAGCCGCCCAGGTACAGAGCACGCTGTTCTCCTGAGCCAGAGAAAAGGGCGAGACACAGGGTCCACCACGCCATCACCGTCGGAGCCCTGCTAGGATGTGGCCTGTTTCTCACGATCGTTCTGAGCTCACGGTCTTGTTGGCACAGCAGTCCCGATAACATGGTGACGAGGAATGGATATCCTGCCTTTGAGAGTCCTTACATGCGCTGGGGCAACAGGTGGGCTGTCCGGTCCTCTTACAGAGAGGCGGCGAACAGCCACGCACCGTGGCCAAGCAAACAGCCAAAGCAGAGGGGGAGAAGCTTTAAGGAAGCAATTCCCTTCCTGTGGATGCCTGAATACAACATCTCTTCTGCCTTCATCCACCACTTGGCTCCAGAGGTAAAAATACAAAACACAACACGAAAGGAGCGTTGGTCAAAGACCATTCACTCACTTAACAAAGTTTTATTGAGTGCCCTCGATGCCAGGTGTTGTTCTGAGAGCCAGGAATATAACAGTGAACAAAACAGGCATAAGGTCCTGTCCTCATGGGGCCTCCATTCTAGGGGGAAGAGACAGACAATAAACACATATCCTGTATGTCAGGTGTGTGTAAGGCTGCACACGGTTCACCGTGGAGCATCCCTGTGCCAGCCCCCAGCACTGGGGTGGGTGCTTCAGTTCACACGTGCTGAGTAGTTAATGGAGCAGGAATGTTACCTAGATGCCTTCAAGCACCCTCAGGGGGTGTAAACATCAGTAAACAAATATACATAGTCCCTACTGTTTGAGCTTTTACACTGCGTAGGGCACTGTGTTTCTTACAATTTTTTAAATATTATTTTTAAAGGGGGGGAGGGCAGAGAGAGAGGGAGACACAGAATCTGAAGCAGGCTCCAGGCTCTGAGCTTGTCAGCACAGAGCCTGACGCGGGGCCCGAACCTACGAACCGTGAGATCATGACCTGAGCGGAAGTCGGACGCTCAACTGACTGAGCCACCCAGGTGCCCCATGTTTCTTACAAATTAAAACCTCTGCATTCAGTGTGGCCCTCTTCAACTCCTGGGTATGAACAGGGTTCTTCTGAGCTCTACTTGGGACTTGAGCAGTACATCTGAGCAGGGAGTTGGGTTATTCTGAACAACTTCTGAGGGGCAGCCACTGAATAAGTGCCCTACATTTCTATTCATCGATGCCTAACAAGCCAGAAGACAATCTTTTCCTCATTCCTCGGGTTATTGCTGTTACTTCCTCTGTCTGGCTAACGCTCACGCTCAGGCCTTCTCCGAGATCACAGTTCCCGTCAGAGCCCCCTTCCTGACCTTGCACCGCACCTCTGCACTTGTGTGTGTGTGTGTGTGTGTGTGTGTGTGTGTGTGTGTGTGTGTGTTTACAGGTATGAACTGGTGTAAGATAGTCCCTGTAAGACAGTAGATCTATTGAATCCTTTTCACTGGATCCTCAGCATCTAACACATAGTAGGTGCTTAATATACGTTTACTGAATGAGTACATGGACTGGACCACTTTCACAGAGTGGAATATGTCTTTATGCAAGGTAGATATTTGAGGACCGTTGACATAGATACTGTTTTAAAATCAGAGGTCATTTGTACAGCAGAAATGACCTCTACTGAGTCTGTTTATATTGTAAGCTTAAACTTTCTTATGGCAGCTTTATTTTTTGTTTTTGAAGTGTGTGTTTAGGAAAACTAGAGCAATGAGGACAATGGGTTTGCCTGCAGGTTGTTGGGACTTGAAACATGGAGCTTATCTGAAAGCCACAGAACCCTTTGTAGCCCGGGACAGCTCAGAGTCAAGATAAAGCCTTTGTTTACCCTCAACAGCTTGTCTCTGAACAGAACCGTGGCTCTAGTTCAGTAAATGTTTATCTATAAAAAGTATGAAGTTTTTGTAAGTTTGAAACAACATATGAATAATAAGGCGATGTAGTGAGATTTTTCCTGAAGCTAAGTTAATTCCATTTAAATTCTTTCAGTAAATATTTATCGAGTGCCTGTTATATGCTAGGCATGTTCTAAGTTTTAGGGATCATCGGTGAACAAAATTGGCCAGTGCCCCCCACACTGTTGTTTACACACTGTTGCTGTGTAACAGAACAAGTGACCACAAATTCAGTGGCTTGAACCAACACCCGTTGATGTTTTCCTAACTTCTCTAGATCACAGGTCTGGGTTTGGTTCTCTGGATTCTCCGCTCAGGGTCTCTCTCTCCACTGGGTCTGCTGTCTCATCGGAGGCTCAGCATTCTCTTTCATGCTTATTCACGGTGCTGGCAGAATTCATCTACTTCACTGGGGTGGGTATGGGCTTCCAGAGGCCAGCTGCCCTTTTGTAGGCCTTCTCTCCCTTGGAATCTCTCACTTCCTCTGTCTCTGACCTCTAGACTTAGATTTGGATGGATGCTGTGTTTAGGTCAAGCCCACCGGTAAAATCTCCTTTTCTATTAACTCAAAGTCAACTGACTTCAGTTATATCTGCAAGATCCCCTTCGCTGTATGACATGACATAACCATGGGAGTGATAGCCCATCGTATTTACAGGTTGTACCCTCACTCTGGGGGAGGGAGTCCACAAGGTGTGTGCACTGGGGCCATCTTAGAATTCTGCCTGCTATCAACTGTGGAGTTTTATAGGCCCAGGGGAAAGGGGGGGGAGGGTTGGACAATAAATGTTAATTAATAAGCACATTGTGTCGTATACTAGAAGGTGATAAGTGCTGTGGCAAAATAAAATAGGGTGAGGCAGGAGTGAGGAAACAAGTTAGAATAGGGCAGTCATTTGAGCAAAGACTTGAAGAGCCATGCTAAACTCTGGGGAAGAGTTTCCTAGGACAGGGCAACAGCCACTGCAAAGGCAGGAGGCAAGAGCAGGCCTGATGGGTTAAAGGATTGGCCAGGAGGCTTTGGGGAGAGGCAATCTGCTATGGGCCCTGAGCATCTCACACACACTTGCTGGGTGTGCCAGGAACGCAGAGCCCTGACCGCTGTCTACCCAGCTACATATTGTGTTTGTAGTGAGCGACACTGACGGATGAGACACTTCCCCCAAGGCGGAGCTGGCTTGTTCACTGCTCACTAGAATGCAGCAGATTCCTCAAGGTCAGTGTTCCTTTCCTGTAACGTGGCCCACTGCAGTGCATGTGCTTGTCTAGGCTCACATGTTGTACCTCCGTGGAGTTTGGGGGACACAGAGAACGAGCGCTAACGTGAAGCTCTGACTCCTGCTTTTGCCAAGAGTAATAAAGTCCTTTGCCTCTGGCCCAGGAGTTGCATGTCCCGGCATCCGTGAAATAGTCACAGGCTTGTAAATAGTACAGAATCTCATACCTGGCACGGAGCCCACTGGGAAGTCAGTGTGAGTAGAGTACAATGAGCAAGGGAGAATAGCAGGAGGTATTTTTATTCTTTAGGCCGATTCTGTGTCCCTCCTTGATGTGGGGTGCTAAAATGCTTTTACTTATGGAATGATGGTGGTAATGGATGATATTTCATCAAATCTAGAGGCCATTAGTTACAAGATACACCATTCTGTGCTAATTACAAGAAACAATACTGTCAATTAGACTGTAACACACTGCTTTTTTATCACAATTTTGTATTTAATGTGTATTAAAAGAGCCTTTTTAGACTTATTTACTTTCCATTACTCTTGTGCATACATAAAAAGGCAACTATAAGCAAATTAAATCGGTTAAGGTGTAAAAGTTATGCAGGAGGTATAATAGCACCAAGACTGCTGGGCCCCCGGCAACCGATTAGAAGATGCCAATGTCTGTAAGATGCAATCCTAACTTTTTAAAAGTGCAGTTTAGAATGAATTAATTACAGCAGTTGTTTTTTAAGTGTTGGAATTTGACAACAGAAAAGTTGCTTAATGTCAGTCCCTACTATTAGTGTCCCTAAATAGTTTTGAAAGGTCAATGACCCATGAGCTCTATAGTTCCAGAAGTTGCTGCCCTACAGTATGTCTTGTACTTCCTTTTTAGAGAGCGTCCTTTTCCTCTTCTCTGCATTGTCAAATATTCTTTAAGACTAAATACAGTCTTAATATTTGCAGAAAGGGACCTCTGTCACCTCTGCTCTGAGCACCTCCAAACGCTTGCTCACGTGGCATATAATCTGCTGTGTTATCGTGCCAGTGTACTGCATTCTTTATTTCCATCAATGGGATTGGAGGCCGTGAGAACAAAATCCTTTCTCATACCTCTTTCCCCTCCTACCGTGCTTATTCTTCTTAAACAGATGGAAAATTTGAGAACATAAATGCTATTTCCAGACAGTTCTAACCCCATTTAAATATGAAATTAACAGTAGCTAGTGGGGAGGCCATGGATATTTAGAGCCAAATGATGCTCCTTGACCCAAATAGTTTTTTTTTAAGATGGCTCAGCCATGATTACTTCTAAACCAGCCAATTAATTTCTTTCACGGAAAGCCAGTGTAAGGCTGAGTGAATTGTAGGTTGGTGGAAAGTGAGTAAAATGGAACCCTTTGTCCTTAGCTTTCCTGACTTTGACTGTTCCGTGGTTTTGAGATTGTCATCCCTTCATCACTATGGCAGCCCTTTCAATGACTCAGCTATGAGAAACAGTAGCTCTCCTAAAAGTAATATGTTCCTGAAAATAACTGATCCCTAGGTTATTAGGGTATGTCAGGAAATACCTTCTTAAGACCCTCGTAGACTCCCCAAGTCTGTCCTCGACTGGCTCTTGTCCCCTTTGCCCTCCAGGGCACAGACTTCCACTTAGCTCTTCTCACGTGTACTCACTGATTTGCCAACTCTACGGTCCACGCCTTGTGCAGGAAGGATGGCTTATTTACCTTTTATTCTCAGCACCGCATTCCTTGGCATGTCCTCGGTAAAAGTCTGTGGATGAATGAATGGATCTGTCCCGTTAGAGGAGGGAGGTGGACATTGAAGTGTTATGTGAAAGGAGCACTGAGTTTGTGAATTAGGTGCAACCACAACCAAAAGCAGATGCTGTCAGGATGCTCGCGGCCACTTTAAAGTTGGTTTAAGCTACTTGGAAGAGAGAGGTAGCAAATGATAGCTATTTGGCAAGAGATTCTGGCATTTAGTGGATGTTCAGTCACTACAGGGCAAAACACTAGGGAGACTAACCCCTGATTTTGTGCCATGTTTTTGTGTTCCTTACATGTTTTATGAAACCACTTAACCAAACTTGATTAAGCCCCTTCCATGTGCCTTCTACTGTGCTAGGTGCAGGGAGTACAGAAGAGCAGAGTGTGGGCTCTGTCTGCAGGGAACCCACAAAATAGCAGGAGACGTGAATAACTGAGTAGGAGCCGTTTCCTAACAGGAGCCCCATTGGCAGCTGGCTGGTTAAGGGGAAAGGCTGGTTAAGCAGGAAATCATACAAACGTGTTTAATTTTCATCTATAAATGCACAATCACTTGCCAAACTTTTGACATAAGACCGAGGCCTCATCTTTGATTATGCGTTCATTGCATAGAGTTCTGAATATTCTTACATAGGCGACTCTCCTCCATTTCTTTTTAGAGCTTTTTAAAGCTTTCTTTTTAAAGCTCCAATCTTTTTAAAGCTTTCTTGGTTATTTTCCACTTGTCTTATCCAACGTTTAGGTCGATGGCATTTTTTTTTTTTAAAGCTACTCGCTTTTATTGAGTTCTCCACAGTATTCAACATAGGTTTTGTAGAAATAATCACATCTCTCTTTTTCCATTCGTATTTCATCAGTTCATGCAATAATTGTAATAACAAATATAATTGGCCTAAGCAGATTTGGGAATGCACACGATGATCTTGGTGAGAATTAGTGGGAACAGAGGTAGCTGAGCAGGCTAGAGAGGCCAGTAGCCACGAGTGGAAACCCTGAGTGGGCAGCAGGAATGGAGAATGCCCATTACTCTAGAAAGTAGGTCAGGCAGAGGTCAATTGAGAAGAGTGCGTATTGTTCTCAACAACATAGCAGAGTAAGTGCCATATAAATAAAAGGTTATACTCAAGTTCAAAGGTCTATTAATTCTTCCTGGGGTTTTGGTTAAGATTCCCGGCTGCTATTTTACAGCAGATTTCTCACATCTTGCAGGAATGTGTTAATAACAATTGTTAACATTTATGGAACTCTCTTTATATGCGGGCATTGTTCTAAGCATCTGACATGGATTAACTTGTTTAACCTTTATGACAGTCCTGAGAGGAGTTTCTATATTATTATCTCCACCTTACAGATGAGATAATGACGCACAGAGAAATTTAAATAACTTGCCCGGAGTCACAGAGCTAAGAAATGTTAAGTGGTGAAGTGGGATGAGAACCCAGTCCATCATGATTCTACAGCCAGAGTTTTTAACAATTGCATACTGCATTTTTCTGTTATATTCTCCATCTTCGGGAACACGAAAGGTAATGAATGATGCCTTTTCTTACAGAGAACAATAGGCTGTTTATTGTGATGGAGTATTGTGACGGAGGGGATCTCATGAAAAGGATCCATAGACAACGGGGAGTGTTATTTAGCGAAGATCAGGTAAAAACACCTCCATTTTGCCTTTTAATTTGTATGAGGGGCAATTAGATTTATAGTGCTGTAAGTAATAGCCCATATTTATATACAGCATGATTGCTGGTAGAGAAAATTTAAATCATAAAACTGTGTATCAATATTCTTGATAGATTTAGTCCAGAGCGTGTTTGCAATTGAACTGAAATTGAATCTCTTTTTGAGAGTGAACTTTGAGAAACGATAGTGTATTTTTGGACAATCTCATGTAGGATGCCCTTGAGATAAATCTTCCTGGCTAAAAAAACGTGAATGTGGATGTTCCTCAGCCATTTCAAATGTGACATATTTATAGCTTTAGTCTTCTTCCTTTTACCATTTAGTATGCTGTTTTAAAATAGCTATCCCACTTTGCTAGGGAGCATGGAAGGCCTCCGTGGCAATTGGCTATTTAGTTTCATTGATTATGAAGAAAGAGGAGAGAAAAGGTGAAGAATAATGGCCTCAATTCCCATTCCCTCTTGGCACAAACACATTTTTCTTCCATACTCGGAGCTTCCTCTGGAACCCTCCTGGGAGCCGTACTCATGAAGGAGACAGCAAGTATGTGTGTGTAGAAGGGACTCTGAATCGGGCCTGTGTGATGGATAAGGCAGGCCACTGCCTGGAGCCGTGCACAGGAATGGCCTGCCATCTTTCTTTCGGCCATTTGTTTCTTTGTTTTGTTTCACCATGTAAGAGCCTCATGCCTATATCATTTTCTACGGCACACAATAGAATAGTTTGAATAGACAGATGATTCAGGAATCAGGATCTCTAAAGTTTGCAAATTTAATCACGCATTCTTCCTATGTTCATTTACATTTTATATTAAATTCCGTATTTGTAGAAACCCTCCTTTCTTCCTATCCAGGTATTATTTTGCTTCATTTAATAAAAATACTTTTCTCTACAAAATTTTGAACTACATTTCCCTGTGTTGGAAAAGAATGAAAATTACAACTGAATCTTAGCATCTGGAGCATCGCTTTTTTTTCCTTTTGTTTTTCTTTTTCTGTGTAACCTGGCACCCAAAGAACCAATGAAATTTTAGAAGAGTTTAAGGAAATCTTTACAGGCCTAGAACACATCTTTAAAAAGAGGCTCATGGCCAGCTACGAGAAAATAAAATCAAGACTAAGAAAGGAAATTGAGTTTTAAAAGTAAGATATTTCTTGTTTTTATATTAGATACATATATATTGATAATTCATTAAAGTCGTTCACAACCTCACAGATTCTCTGCCTCTTCTGCTTTCCCTCTCTGCCCTGGGCACCCTCTTTCCACTGAAAAGGAAACACTCATGGCACCAGGGTGATCAGGAAATGCTGCCTATCTACTGTCCCAGTGCAGTTAGCAGACCAGTGTTAAGAAAAAAGAAAATCATGAACTGCCTCCCTCTCTCCCCTGCTTCTACTTCTCTTTTTCTGTACTTTTTCTGTACTTTGATACCAGTGCATTCAAATTGCCTTTTGTCGGGGCGCCTGGGTGGCGCAGTCGGTTAAGCGTCCGACTTCAGCCAGGTCACGATCTCGCGGTCCGCGAGTTCGAGCCCCGCGTCGGGCTCTGGGCTGATGGCTCGGAGCCTGGAGCCTGTTTCCGATTCTGTGTCTCCCTCTCTCTCTGCCCCTCCCCCGTTCATGCTCTGTCTCTCTCTGTCCCAAAAATAAATAAACATTGGAAAAAAAAAATTCAAATTGCCTTTTGCAACCTCCATTTTTCTAGCTATAAAAAGAGAATAATGTGGTAAGATGGTATTTCTAGTAGTTTCATTCATATAAGTTCGGACACACAAATGTGTCATTTCTCTCTTTTTGTACATTATCATGAAGACATTTCAGTGACCACCAGACCACTGACCAGTTCCGTTTAATGTTCCCTCTACAGATTCTGAGTTGGTTTGTACAGATTTCTCTAGGACTAAAATATATTCACGACAGGAAGATCTTACACAGGGACATAAAAGCACAGGTAGGAGTTCAGAGAGAAGATCAAGACAGAAACCGATCTTGTTGTTTTCTTGAAATATCTCCCACAACATAGCCTTCTCTCTATTGATAGAACATTTTTCTTAGCAAGAATGGAATGGTTGCAAAGCTCGGGGACTTCGGGATAGCAAGAGTTCTGAACAAGTAAGTGCTTTTAAAAATCCTTTTTCTTGGGGCGCCTGGGTGGCACAGTCGGTTAAGCGTCCGACTTCAGCCAGGTCACCATCTCACGGTCCGTGAGTTCGAGCCCCGCGTCAGGCTCTGGGCTGATGGCTCGGAGCCTGGAGCCTGCTTCCGATTCTGTGTCTCCCTCTCTCTGCCCCTCCCCCGTTCATGCTCTGTCTCTCTCTGTCCCAAAAATAAATAAATGTTGAAAAAAAAAATTTTTTTTTTTAAAAATCCTTTTTCTTTCTATTCATAACAGCCAAAATATGTATTTTTAGGTATCATGAATTAAGATATTAAAAGCTTGGTTTCCAGATAATTTGAGATAACTATTTCTATAAATGCCTTAAGTCATTCAGATGATACTTGGTCTGAGATGAAAATTTCCAAGATAAATCTCGGTATGATACAATGATGGTGGCAGTATTGTGTAGTGTGAGATAAGCCTATCACAGGAGATGTGACTGAATACGCACAAAGCTAGTGCATTTAGTGAAACAGGCAAATTCACACGTGCTCCGGGGAATGTATCGATGCAACTGCTTTGGAAGACAATTTAGTGGTAATAAGTATCAAGAGATTTTTAATCATTCTATTCCTGGGAATTTGTTCTCAGGGAATAGTTTGAAATTTGGAATAATTTAAATGCCTTATAATTGGGAAATAGGTAAATTTTATAAAACACGGCATAAGCGTGGACCTGAATATTATGTAGCCATTTATATTTATGATTTTGAAGACTTCTTGATGACATGGGAACAAACTTTGTCATATGAAGGCAAAAAATGGAATTCTGAATTTTAAATACTCTGTGATCACAGTCCTATGAAAAATATGCCTGGAAAAAAGATGAGAAGGAAATATATCCAAATTTTAAATAATAGCCGTTTTGGGGTAGTGAGATTCTGGGTAATTTTTTTCTTCTTTATTCACTTTCGTGTTTTCCAAATTTTAAGCCATGAGATTGCATTACTTTGGTAATTGGAAAGGGGGAATTCTTTCTGCATGTAAGAGTTTTATAATATAACAATTGTACTTCTTTGTGGAGTCTTTGAGCCATAAATTTGTTTTATGTGTTGATTTGGGGGAGGTAAATTATAAACTTAAAAATCAACTAACTTCAAAAAAAATCAACTAACTTTATTATTCTTGTTATTAGTATGCAATATGTTTGCTTTATTTCAGTATGTGCATTCATCAAATTTTGTGTTATCCATTTTTATACTTTTTTTCTTGCATGTCTGTGTCTTAAGCCTTTTCTTACTCCAGTAATAAACTGTGTTGTTTTATTATTTAATATGATTTGCTAGTTCCATGGAACTTGCTAGAACTTGTATTGGAACACCTTACTACCTGTCCCCAGAGATCTGTCAGAATAAACCCTACAACAATAAAACGTGAGTTACCGACTATTGGTTTGAAAGTCTCAGTACTAACGCCGGTAGGTTCTCTCTTTCTTATGGTACTTATGTAATTGCATTTTCTTCATGTGTGAAATGGGGACCCCAGTGACTATCTTGACCACTTCACTTAAAAATACAGGTGATAAAAGGAATATTGAAAATTGCAGTCACTGTGATGTCCGTCTTTCTATTTGCTCTTCATACCTTCTAAACGCTATTTGGCCAAATTCAGGAAAGTGTTGTGGATGGGTCAGATAGAAGGCAGGGAGGTCTGGTGGCAGAGCCCCGTCACCAACTCGACCAAGTCGGTTAACCTCTGTGGGCCTCAGTTCCCCTAGCAGTAACGGAGAGTGTGGGCCAGGTAAATGTTAAGGTATCTTCCAGCTTTAAAACCCAGCTAGTTTTATGCATACGATACTAAGCCCGCTGTTCAGGAGTAATATTGATATACGCAGTAGGAAAAGGTGAACATGAGGTAGTTTTTACTTCTATGTAAGAAGGGGAAAAAAAATCCACTTTTCAAAGCTGGCTGCCAGATGAACTTGTTGGCTTATCAGGAAGACTGAGTTCCTTCTGGGAGTTAATTTTCCATTTGTTTAGGAAAATCCCCAAGAGATGTTTGGCTGTTTGACTTTGCAAGAGATAAGTGGAGGGCAAAGCCCAGATGGCAGAGATTTCTAAAAAAGAATAGTAAACATTTCTCTGCATAGAAAAACAGGCTTTTTTTTTTTTAATAGCTTCTAATACCAAGAGGGGGTTTGGCCTCAAGTTAAGCAGCAAGGCAGCTGGTGCAACCTGGGTGGGAGGGCAGACTGTCCCGAGAAGAGCCCTGGGTCAGCAGCATTGTTTTGTTTCCTTGTACTGCTTTTTAAGAATTTGAATCAACATTTAAGTAAACTGATTTGGTGCTTCTGATAATTGGAAATCTTAGCAAAAATCAGCTGGGTACCCCGCTTTAGCTCAGAAAACCAGTCCCTGGTTCACCATAGTCTGCACCACAAACAGGGTGGTGTAAGACTTGTAAATGTTCCCATCCGGCCCGGTGGCTGCATTCCCTGTTGGACCACCCTGGCTATAGGGGGCGCTCTGGGACAGGGGAGGCTGTGGACCTACAGATGACCCGGTGAAGACAAAATTCTGTGTGATCGTAGGAAGTGGGGCCAGTGAGTTTCTAGAAACTCTTAGAAAAATGCTAGGAAACAGCTGGAAGTTGTTTCCTACCTGTTCTATAATCATCACCCTTCATTTCCTCAAGCCGTTGGGATGTCTTTCTCGGCTCCTGCTGCACACAGAGGAAGTATTGCTAAGCAGTGGAACCCTTTTCGTCACTGTACTGAATCCTTGTTTTCACTTTTTTTTCACTTCTCATTATGTTTTCTTCAGTTTTTTAAGATTTAATGATGCTTTTTGTTCTATAAAGTAGCTCCTTATTAAACTAATCATATATAAGTACTAAAGAGCAAGTCTCCAGTCATGTATTGTTAGCACATTTTTCAGTTTATGGAGTGCCAACTGCTATGTCCTTACTTAGTAGAACTTTGGTTCTGTCAATAGGCTGGAGTAGAATACACCTTTGTAAATCAACCCGATTTTCCCCTTTGAATCAAAACAAATATGTGTTTGAGTCCTGCCTTCTTCCTCTGAATTGTTCAAAATCCCATACATACACACATTTTCTTTGAGCACATGAAGCTGAAGTAAACCCTGAGCCCTCAGATGGTAGCAAAGTTTGTGTATCTTTTCTCTGCTGGGATTCTGACCAACTACATATTGTTTTAATTTTATCTCTTAGGACTAAGAATAGATAACGTATCTGAACGCATTTGTAAAAAAAAAAAAAAACTGGTCAACCTGTAAAATTGTAAAGATACACAAATACAAAGCACTGTAAGGATAAAGGTTTTAATTTGGAATTATGGATATTTCTTGGCGTGTGAACTCTTGTCTTCCCCAGGGATATTTGGTCTCTTGGCTGTGTCTTATATGAGCTTTGCACACTCAAGCATCCGGTGAGTATATTAATTGTCAAATTAATCTTGAATTATTGAAACTGTGTAAGTGAAATTAACTTTTGAGAGGAAAAAGGTTAATGTTTGGAGTTACTAGATTGTTAAAAATTATATGGATAAGATGTTAAGACGAATGGTCGACCTATATATACTGACATGGAAAGATGTCCAACTTAAATATCCAGGTTAGAGAATAGTATACATAGAATATTTTCATTAAAAATAAATCATGTGAGGGACACCTGGGTGGCTCATTTGATTAAGTGTCCGACTCTTGATTTCAGCTCCGGTCATGATCTCACGGTTTGTGAGTCTGAGCCCCACATGGGGCTCTGTGCTGGCAGTGTGCAGTCGGCTTGGGATTCTCCCTCTCCCTCTCTCTGCCCCTCCCCTGCTCACCTGCACGCTCTCTCCCTCTCTCAAAATAAATCAACGTAAAAAGTTAATTGTTAAAAAAATAAAAATAAATACATTGTGTGCGAATATAATCAGCAAAGGGGAAAGGTGCACGGGGTGAAGTCTATAGGAAACCAAGCACAAGCTTCTAAGAGCCTCTCCCAATGGAGTCACACAGGATACGCTAATTTCTCCAGCAACATGTTGTGACAGCACATGTGACATGTTGGCAACCAGAGAAGCTCTTTAGAGACCCAGTGCCCAAGGTTTTTATGTGGCACTGGTCATGTAGGCACCCTATATCTGGCATATACTAAGCTTCCAGAGTCCCAGAAAGAAAGCAGGTGTTCAGCGTAACCATATTATTTGCACAAGTGGTATAGGCAAAGAAAGCCACTCTGAATATGTAGAGAGTGGTGGGAACTCTCCTGCAATGTGAGTTCCCAGATGCCAGCCAAGGTGCAATATAGTAAGCAGGTTCTTCTAAGGAGAGCAGTCCTTAACCTGCTGTGTTAACTCTTTTCTGCTGTTATTACTGTTATTATTAATTATTACTCTTATTGGCAATGGCCACACAGCTAGTAGGGGCCTGATCCAAACCGGATCTTTACAGCCACCCCAGGCTGCTGAGCATTATTATTATGTGTAAATAACCAATGACTTCACAAAATGGAAGGTTTTCTGGTTCATGAGGAATTTTTGAGGAAATGTTTATGTCATATTAATTTAGAAAGCAAGATGTAAAATTTCATGTTATTATGACCTCAACTCTGTAAACATTATTTTACTTTTTCTTTCTTTCTTTTTTTTTTTTTAACGTAAGCTCTATGCCCAACATGGGGCTTCAACTCACAACCCCGCACTGAGCCAGGCAGGCGCCCCAATAAACATTATTTTGAAAAAGACTAGAAGGAAATATACCGCTGGCCGGGAAAATCATATGTACTTGCCCTCTTTGTAGCTTCCTATACCTTCCCGTTTTTTAGAATGAATAAATATTATTTTGATAATAAGGAAAAATTAAAACTAAAAAAATCTTGTTTTACGTAACATGACATCACATTGGGTAACTACCTATAATACCTACTCATGAAGTATTAGTTGATGACAACAATTTAGGGTGGACTATTGTGCTTCCAAATGAAGCTTTAAAACATTGTTTTTTGTTTTTGCATTTTTTTAAAAATTTTTTTTTCAACGTTTATTTATTTTTGGGACAGAGAGAGACAGAGCATGAACGGGGGAGGGGCAGAGAGAGAGGGAGACACAGAATCGGAAGCAGGCTCCAGGCTCTGAGCCATCAGCCCAGAGCCTGATGCGGGGCTCGAACTCACGGACTGTGAGATCGTGACCTGGCTGAAGTCGGACGCTTAACCGACTGCGCCACCCAGGCGCCCCTGCATTTTTTTTTTTTTTTTTGAGATTCAAATTCCACTTTGTTTATTTAAAAAGTCCGGATTGGGCAAAGGCAAAGGGACTGCTTTCACAAGGGCCCCTCAGCCGGAAAAGGGAAGGGCGGTCAGTTCTAGCACCCCCAGTTCTGGAGTGCAGGAATCTGAGGGCAACAGGCAGAGGGCCCCACCCCAAGTGTGAGAGTGTGTCCCTGCAGCGTGCCCGCCGATGGGGGCACAGGTGGTGAGCACCTGCTGGAAACTCTGTTTTGTTTCTTAGTATTACTTTACATGCAAGTACTGAATTCTTCTCTGACTTAGGATCGTTATTCCTTGTCCTTCCAGTTTGAGGGTAACAACTTACACCAGCTGGTTCTGAAGATTTGTCAAGCACATTTTGCCCCAGTATCCCCGAGGTTTTCCCATGACCTGCAGGCCTTGATATCTCAGCTCTTCGAAGTATCTCCCCGAGATCGGCCATCTATTAATTCCATTTTGAAAAGGCCATTTTTAGAGAATTTTATTGCCAGACACTTGACTCCTGAGGTGAGCTCTGAGGTGATTCTGTGTGGGTTTTGACAGAGATTTTGGTTAGCAAGTCCTTGACACATGTGTTTCATCTTAGGTCATGCACGAGGAATTCAATCACAGCATCACTCATAAAGCAAGATCATTGGCTTCTCAACCTCCAGGGAAGAGGATCCAAGGTAAGAACGATTTGACCGTGTGATCAAAACACCTGTCTTATGTGCATCTCACACAGTGAGTTGGGATATATGGCTGGCAACATTAGTACAGAAATTCCACCAAATACACCGAATATGGATGTTTAAAGAATATGAGTAGTGGAAGCAGGAGAAAAATCATCTTGTTGAATGGTGACTAATGGTGGTGCCTGTATATCTAGCCAACGCGTGATCTGGATGACTTATGTCCTCTCTTCTCATTAGTTAGAAACTTCAAGAAGCAGTGGATTTACGAATAAAGAGACACTTGAAGAAGTAGAATCCTGGGGTGCCTGGGCGGTGCAGTCAGTTAAGCGTCTGACTCTTGATCTTGGCTTACGTCATGATCTCACAGTTTGTGAGTTCGAACCCCACACCGGGCTGTATGCTGATGGTGTAAAGCCTGCTTGAGATTCTGTCTCTCCTCCTTTCTGCCCCTCCCCAGCATGTTCTCTCTCTCTCTCTCTCTCTCTCTCTCTCTCTCTCTCTCTCAAAATAAATAAATAAGTTTAAAAAAATTAAAAAAAAAAGAAATAGAATCCTAACCTAACTTTTGCATAGGAAAGAGACAGTAAGAGAAGGTTCACAGACAGGCCTGGGACAATGAGATGAAGCTTAGTTTTTAAAAACAGAGAGGATAGACTGGCGATTCGGAATTCTCTTGCAAAGGCCCCTTAGACCTGAAGTCAGTACCTCAAACATAATTGGTAATAGTGTGATCTTTATTATATGACCCCTGAAGGAAGCAGGTAATACTTTATGGTCATGATCAATAGAAAAACAATTTTAGTGGTGGTTTCAGGGGTCAGCTGATGATGTGCTCTGTGCATGTGTGTGTGTGTGTGTGTGTGTGTGTGAGAGAGAGAGAGAGAGAGAGACATTAAAGAAGACAAAATTACTAGTGTCATTGATGTTGTGAAATAAGAGCAGCATAGACTTAGTCATAACCAAATGTCTGAACGGAAAGGGTGAAGAGGAGGAGAAAATCTCCCCAAGGAGTCAGGGAAATCTATCTACTGTGATAGAGAAACTGAACTCGAGGAAAGTTGTCAAGGGAAGAAGAGTGAATGAGTCCCTCTGCCATGTGTAATTTGGTCTGGTGTAGTTATGTGTGGGCCTGGAATGAGGACATTTCAAAAGTGGATAAGTGGAGGGTGAGAAAAAGCATGCTGTCCACATTTCTAACATAAGAAAGAAAGGAAAACAGGAAAAAAGCCTGATGGTGACAAACACAGACATGTTAGAAACCTGCTCATACACTGAAAACGACAATGTGGCATGAGTGGTGTGGCCTATAACCCAAGCTGTGATGACTATATGTAATTACTTGTACATATCTAACTATTACTTGTACATGTCTGATTATTGTAAATATCTGGTTATTGTACATATCTGATGCGTGCTGTCTCTGTAAATGTTAGCATTAATCCCTAATTTTTTTAAAGTAGTGTTATATATTACTAGAAATATGTGAAGGAACCCTGGATAGAATGGTTTTCTCTGTTCAAAGAAAAAGCATGGTGTGGGGCACCTGGGTGGCTCAGTCACTTAAGCATCCAACTCTTAATCTGGGCTCAGGTCGTGATCTCACAGTTCGTGGGATCGAGCCCCGTGTCGGGCTCTGCACTGACAGTGTGGAGCCTGCTTGGGATCCTCTCTCCCTTTCTGTGCCTCTCTGTCTCAAAAAAAAAATAAGCATTTTTTTAAATGCATGGTGGTTTTCTATCAGCACTTCTCCCACTGGGTCTAAATATCTCTGGCTAAAGTGAGCTTACTGTGTTACGATATGTCCCTTATGTTTATACTCTCACAAGCATCGATACTAAAATGCGAACATTTTAAAGAAATTGAAGTTGTTTTATTTTGGTTAAATCAGATTCTAAAATACAGAAAGCGAGATTCCAGGGAAAGTGCCTACCAAGATCAAGGATATCAGTGCCTGTTAAAAGGAAGGAAATATTACATAGAAACGAATGGAGACCACCAGCGGGAGCCCAGAAGCCCATAGCCGTAAGTCGTACTAAACCCTTTCTCTAGTTTGTTAGCAGGTAGCGTGTTCTATGGATTTACTTGCACATGTTCGTGAAGTACAAGCTCATTACTTTGGAGTCTCCTTATTTTGTACTTTCAGTAAAATCATTCTGTAATGAGCATTCAAGTGGTATCTCATTAGATAACTTCTAGTTATTATATTTTTAAACACAATGCTGTAATTTCTTATAAGTAGTCTATGTAGTAGTTTTAGTTTTCCTTTTACAACTCAAAAATCTTTAATTTATTTAAAGAAATAACATTTTTCTATATAAAACAAGTGAGTAGCATAACTGCAGAAAACATTATGCTTTTTTTTTCTTTAAAGTAGGCTCCATGCCTGCGTGGAGCCCAGTGCAGGGCTTGAACTCATGACCCTGAGATCAAGACCTGACCTGAGATTAAGAGTCAGATGCATTACCAACTGAGCCACCCAGGAGCCCCAGACATATGCATTTTGTTCTCTTAATTCTAACGTGTTATATATAATTGAGAAACTTTTATTATATAATCAGTGATTTTTTTCCTAGAGATTCTTTATGCTTATTTATCTGAATCCACATTAGCAGAGCATTGAATCTCTTAGTTGATGCTAGTGAAATGCTTCTGGTATATATATGATTAAATGGCTATTGTCTTTTAGTCGAAGAATTGTATTTTTAAAGAAGGCTTATGGTATAATTAGAGGACCATTTGGAAATACGTTTACTCAGGTTTACTTGCTATGTAGACATTTTAGAAAATGTGTGGTTTATAGATAGATTTTGAAACTATTTATGAAATTATTGTTCTTCATTTGATAGACCGTGGTTTAACTTTATTAAAGAAATTTAAAAGTCTCAGTCGGAAAAACACGTGACTCTTGATCTCAGAGTAATGAGTTCAAGCCCCACATTGGGTGTGGAGATTACTACAAAAATAAACAAATAAACTTAAGAAAAGAAATTTAAAAGTATGTTGTGATTTAGAATACTCTGTAGCAGACTCCTAGGAGAGAGAAAACATCTAAAAGATTCAAGGATGGATTAAGTTAGGAGAACAAGTTGATGTTTTTCTAATCAATCCATTGAAGGTTTCTGCTAATGCAATGGAATGAGTGGGTCTCCACAGGGACCACCTGTGGTGTTCTCATTACCATTGGGGTTTTAGACAAAACCCTAAAGAAGCTGTTAATTTTTCTCCCAATACTTGTCTCTATTTCTAGACATTTTTCAACAAGTCATTAGTAGGACCTTGTTTGGGGTTATATATAGGTAGAATTGCAAAACTAAGAAACGTAAGTCATACTTTAAAAGATTTTTAAAATGAATATATAATTTATGTTTAGACTAATAAACCAGATTTTATACACTTATTTTAATATCTAAATAAAACCATATGAAGTTGCCATTTTTTGTAAGTTAAAAATCGTCCAATATCTACAATTTGATGTGGCTCAATTACCATATATATGGACCACACAGCATTAAGAAGAACAGAGGAGATAGTGTGTTACTTCTTCACAGTGAGGAAATTTCAGTTTAAACCATTTGTTTGGGTATTTATATTTCCAGCTACCAGTTCTAGTCCTTTCCAGTGGTTTGAACTTCTTTTACTCTTTTGTTATCATCTGTTCAGTAGGCAGAATTGTCCTGGTTAATGTTAAATTGACCCGAGTTTGCTGTTCAGCAACAGGGTCCTGACTGGTTTTCATGTGTTAATTTGGCCTTGTTCTTGTCTTATAGCTCAGTGGCCTTCACTTAACTCCAAGACAAACACTTGTTTCTGGTTCTCCTACCATTCTGTTTTGTTTGGGAAGGGTGGTGAGATGTAGCTTGGGGTGATAATATGCCCGTGGCAGCTGTTACATGACTTTCCTTGTGTTTACTTGGGAAGAAGGACTGAATGATTCAGCATTTTCTTTCCTTCAAGTCATGATGACATTTTGTATTCAATTTATCAGAACCTAAAAATGTTGCGAATCCCCAAATTTATGGGTGGCACAATACCATTTGTTCTCCCATAAAGTACAGCAAGATGTAAACAAGTTTATAAAAATATAAAGTAATAATTCTGAGTTTAGTTTCAGATCTTGGGTTGACTAGGCATACTCACTAGCTAAGTATTTTTGGTAGACCAATCATGACGTATGCAAGATTCCTATTCACACCTTAATAAAATGATAAACTACTGTGCTATAGTACTTAGACTTCTCAAGTATTTTCCAGTTCCAGGATTTGGGGATTCTAAGATTATTTACCTCTCAAAAGTAGTCTAGAGCAAAAAACCAAAAACATACCTTCAGTGCCTTGTCTTAGCTATGGTCACCATCAAACTGTCAATTATTAGAGATTTTAATTATGTGTCTTCAAAATCCTTCCTCTTCTTTTTGATCCTTCAGATAAAAATGGTAGAAAGGCCCAAACTTCCTGCACTCTGTGGTCATTATGATTATTATTATGCTCAACTTGACGTGTTGCGGAAGAGAACTCATGAACCAAGTTACCACTGTGTTCCTCCAAAAGATTCTGGAGTGGAGGAGAATTATAAACAGGAAGAAAGCCACAGTCCATCACCAGGTCAATGGTAATGTCAGAATCTTAGTTAAGCTTTGGTCCTCTGAAAATATCTTGATATATCAACATTTATTCTGAAGCCCTTCCAAATTTTCCTAAAACAAATAACCCAAGAGGAACTTCCAAACTCTTCATCTTGAATACTAGAGTCAGAGTTTCTTTTGCTCTTTTTCATCTCAAATCTGATGTAGCTTGTCTTCTTTTTCATGGAACCATGAACATGTATGTATATTATTTTCCAAAGAAATTATTAATATTAATCAATAACAATTGAATTGTAATCAGATTATCATTTGAGACATATTAAAAAGACATATTGAAAATTCAGCATGTATTTTCCTGGGATCTTTCATTTGTGCGCCAGCATGAAGAGCCTTTAGAGGTACAGGAATGGCACACAACCATGGCGTCATGGAGCTCAGAGTGTAGTGCAGGAAATGGACAGGCAACTGGCAGTCAAATCAGGGGTGCAAGGCCATCAGTCAGATGCCTGCCCAAAGCGTGAGAATGTCATGGTATGGATTTTTCTTTTTCCCTCCAACATATTGTAGACCATGGATGGACTGATCCTGTCCTCAAGAAAAATCACTGCATCAGAATATGTTTCTGTTTTATCCTCTCCCGTATCCCCAATTGGTACAGTTCTCTTTGCTTCCTTTTCTTCCTGAGTCCACAGGATGCATTCTGTAACTCTGAACTACTTCTTGAACTCAGAACTTTAAGCCACAGGTGAACTGTGAATCGCATTCCTGAATTGAAAATCCACTCCTCAAATTGGTGCCTAAGTCTAGTAAAAGTTTGTACTCAAGCTGAACATTTTTATTTTCTAAGGCCTGCTGAATACCTTCAGAGGAGATTTGAAGCTCAACAGTATAAGCTGAAAGTGGAAAAGCAGTTGGTAAGTAAAATACCAATCGTCAGAGGCAATCAGGAACTTCCTGTTCACAGATATTCATGGGTCCTTATGTCCAAGTGCATTTTGCATAGAAGATGAAGACTACTCTCCACCTTCTCCAATTTTTATTTTTATTTTCTTTTTTTACTTTAGAGAGAGAGAGAGAACGAGCAGGGGAGAGGGGCAGAGGGAGAGAGAAAGAGGATCTTTCACAGGCGCCATGCTCAGCATGGAGCCCTATGTGGGGCTTGATCCCATGACCCTGGGATCATGACCTGAGCTGAAATCAAGAGTTGGACCCTCAACTGACTGAGCCAACCAGGTGCCCCCTAATAGTTAAAGAAGAATAATGGGAATAGGCTTGAATCAGAGCTTGGGCGGCCTGGTTTCTTTCCTGGCTCTGTCCCTTGCTGTGTGACCTTAGGCAGGACATACAACCTCTCTGAGCCTCAGTTTCCTTTTTATAAGTGACAGTTTGGGAGTAGATGAGCTTTGAGGTCCCTTTCAGTGCTACAATTCTTTGATTCTATTTTATCAGAATACTACACATCTTTTAAAAAGTGACTATTGTATTTTATTTGAAATGAAAGTTAGCTTTTTAAAGTTTAACCTTTATTCTTTAGTGTCAGAGTTCCGGGGTGGAGGCTGGATACGCATTCTATTTCTATTACTCTTACTTTGAACTACTCAAAAGCTCTAGTTCTGTTCCCCTACCTAACCTGATGCTCCAGTGATGGCTCAACTTTTACAGAACTTTAAATTCACAATCATAGTTTACCAGTTCAGAAAATGAATCTGGGTGTCTCACATGGTAGCATAAAATATTGATTGCTTAGGATAACAACATAAGTGGCTTTATTAAATTTCTTTACTTTTTAAGTATTTCATATTTAAATTAAGAAAATTCTGCTCATCCCAAATAGTAAGTTTTATTCACAATATAATTCTTGTTTAAAGAAAAAGGTCAAATGAGAAGATGTTTCTAAGATGCAAATATGCTTTAAAATTATTTCATTTGAGGGGCACCTGGGTGGCTCAGTCGGTTAAGCGTCCAACTTCAGCTCAGGTCATGATATCATGGTCCGTGAGTTCGAGCCCCGCGTCGGGCTCTGTGCTGACAGCTCAGAGCCTGGAGCCTGTTTCAGATTCTGTGTCTCCCTCTCTCTCTGACCCTCCCCCGTTCATGCTCTGTCTCTCTCTGTCTCAAAAATAAATAAACGTTAAAAAAATTTTTTAATAAAAAAAAAATAAATACAATTATTTCATTCGATTGATAGGGTCTTCGTCCATCTTCTGCTGAGCCAAATCACAACCAGAGACAAGAGCTAAGAAGTAATGGAGAAGAGTCTAGATTCCAGGAGCTGCAGATCAGGAGAAACAAAATGAAGGAACAGGTTAGAAACAATCTAATTCCCGGGCTCCCACTGTACTTGCCATTGTCTTTTGTGCTGTTCTGTATATTACTTTTAGTGTCCCAACAGTACACCTGAAAGGCGGAGCTCCCTTGCCCAGTACTTGTTGGACACACTCCTGTGAACCTCCATGCTGGGAGTTCGAGGGGTTACCGAGACACATATTTCACCTCCTCGGAGAATGTGATGTGGTGAACTTCATAAGGCTTTTTACCTTGGATTGATAAAGTAACCACCCATCATTAACATTTTTGAAATATGTATTCGCTTTCTGGGGCTGCCTTCACAAAGTACAACAAACTGGATGGTGTAACACAACAGACATGTATTGTCTCCCAGTTCCGGAAGCTGGAAGTCCAAAGTCAAGATGGCGGCAGGGCCATGCTCCCTCTGAGAGCTGTAGGGGAATCCTTTGCTTCTTGCCCACTTCTGGTGGCTTGTCAGCAATCTTTGACATTCCTTGGCTTGCAGCCGCATGACTCATTCTCTGCCGTCAACACATGGCATTCTCTTTCAGTGTCTCTGCCTTCACGTGGCTTTCTTCTTTAAAGGACCCCCCCCCCCCACCCATGTTGGGTTAGGGATCCGCTCTACTCCAGTATGACCACATCTTAGCTTAACCAGCTATATCTGCAGTGACACTATTTCCAAATAAGGTCACATTCTGAGGTACTGGAGGTTAGGACCCAAAATAGCTTTTCTAGGGGGGTAAAACTCAACCCATAAAAGTGGATATATGAAGTAATTGTATGTCATGAGCACAGTTAGGGTTATATATAAAAGTGAGATCACCCCAAGCTACCCCATTGAAGTCACAGGGAGGGAAGTACCACAGCTAAGACATAGATTATCATCTTTAGGAACAATGGGTTTTCTGATTCTTACTGTTTGTCACACACTCTTTAAATCGTAGGCTGTATAAGAGATTACTTTGTTCAGTTGTTCACCAACATTTCAACCTTTTGAATTGGGATTGCTTTCCAGGAATATTGGAAGCAGCTAGAGGAAATACGCCAACAGTACCACAATGACATGAAGGAAATTAGAAAGAAGATGGGGAGTGAACTAGAGGTGAATACATTTTTCTCCCGAAGGAAATACGGTACTACTGATTTCGATCTACCTAAAGTGAGCAGGGTTTCAAAAGCAGCGTTCTCCTCATGGCAATTAGAAAATATTATCATGCAACCTTTTAATGGGAAAGCTAACAGATCTAACTGAAACTTTTAATATGGTTTACTTGAGACTACACACGATGGCGAGGGTATCTGAGATTCTCTGTTAGGAACGGCCATCCTTAAAAATACCTGTTTGTTGTCTGCCTCGTGAATTAGTCAATACTGATTGACTTTACACCAGAACTAGGTTAGAAGCAGAAGGTAAGTCCAGGCCCATAAGATAGGAAAAAAGATGAGCACTTATTGAATTCAGCAATGCTGGAATAGCATATGCAGGGGTGAGGTTTGAAAGCCTGTATCAGGCCACATTTGAGTACAGTCAAGATGATTCTTGAAAATCTCTTAAAGGCGCCACTTTGGATCTCTCAGATCTCTCAGATCTTCCATCTCTCAGATCACTGCTTTTTCAGTAGAGCTCCAGATGAGATAGCTAGCCTGTGTTTGTAGACCATGTTGCATGAAAAACACACGAATGTTTAACCAGTGAACCACCCTCACTGCCCTGGAATGCTGAGAGGCCTGAGGTTCTGAGGCCGGCTGAGGATACAGCTGGCCCCCGGCTCAAGCTCATGAGCGGAACTGGCCACACTACTGGACTTGGTTTCTTTTGTCCCTCTCCCCCACCCCCGAGTGCATATAGATGAATTAATACAAATGAAGTGAGCATGTGGTACAATTCAGTTATACGTACGGGGCTCTGAACTGCAGTCTTCACACACTTTATCTCATTTTACTCCCCATAATAGAGAAGTTAAATAACTCACCCAAAGTCACTTAGATATTACCAGGCAGACTAAATATCTGATTCTGAAACCTCTACTCTTCTAACATACGTACTTCTCAAAAGAGTTGGAAAGATACGGCATGTATGAGCAGTGATCGAGTAAGACTGAATATAGTTAAGCCTTGTGCACAGGAGTAGATGAGCCCCGTGAGAGTTTTCATGGAAGAACGGAGGTGGGATCTAATCTGCTCTGAGAAGAGGAGCAGAGTTTGGAGAGACAGAGCTGACGGGGAGGGCATTCTGCAGGAACCACAAAGAGGTTCACGCAGGACTGGGGGAGCTGGAGCGGGGAGGGTTGGAGATGGTTCTTTCTAGAGCAGAGGCTTGGTTAGCGGTGGGGAGTTTTGAGTCATCATCTGCCTTGTTTTTAAGGCAGGTCTGTGATGGGAAACCTGAGTCCAGGAAGACAGAGAGCAGACTTTTCTAGAAAGACCAGGAAAGATGCGTGTGGGGAAAGATGTTGGTGGGGGATGCCGAGGCGGCCACCGGGTGGGGGGATGGAGGAAGGGGGAAGGAGCGGGAAGGAGAGTGCTGTGCAGCCATTCCCGCCGATGGCGCCTGCGCAGTGGGAGTGGAGCGTTTCCTCACTAGATCCCACTCAAAACTGGCCGCGATTCACAATGTGGACCTCAGAACTGACTGAGAACCACTCCGGTTGACTGTGTGTAATTTGTATTTTCAGGAGGACTCAAAAATAAGTTATAAAACCTATTTAGTGAAGAAAAGTGACCTGCCCGTCCCCCAAGAGGCACCTCAGGAAGAAGCTCCTGTACAGGTGATGGTTATTAGTAGGTGATAATGTGTTTCCCAGTGAGGTGGCTCTAGCCTGGGCGTTCTTTTTTTTTTTTTTTTTTTAAGTTTATTTAATTTCGAGAGAGAGAGACAGAGCATGCGTGGGGGAAGGGCACAGAGAGATGGAGACACAGAATCCGGAGCAGGCTTCAGGCCCCGATTTGGGGCTCTAACCCACGAACCATGAGATCATGAACTGAGCCAAAACCAAGAGTCAGTGCTCAACTGACTGAGCCACCCAGGTGCTCCTCTAGGCCGGAAGTTCTTACCCGTCACTGTGCAGGAGAGCTGTGTGCGAAAGTTCTTAAAAACTCAACACCTAGGCTCTACCTCCAGATGGTCTGGGGTGGGGCCCAGGCATCCTGTTTTCAGAAGCCGGCTGGGTGATTTAGTGTGCAGCCATGTGTGAGAAGGACTCTCGTGTGTGTGTATAAGAGTTCAGCTTTCTGGATGGTGTTCGAATCGGTGTCTCAGACACCTTGGTCAGAAATCTGATGGTTAATGTCTTTACTTAAACCTTACGTTTTTGGTGGGAGGAGGGAACTGGGCAGAGATGAATTATCAAATGGCTCCCAAGAAGGTTTTTTTTTTCTTTCTGGGAGGTCTTTCACCTTTATCTTCAAGGTGCCACGAGGGTTTGGTTAAGGGTGGGTGAGGGGGGCCAGTGTTGGTGAAGACTGAAAGGCTCCCCGAGTGTTTTGCTTGGGACCTTCCACGACGTGATGCCGGGGAGCTCTAACATGAACCGACTCGGGGGGATGGGGCTCAGGAGTCTAAGATGGTTGTATTTTAAGGAAAATAAAGCCATAGGACACTTCTTGTACAAATGAGACAACCAGACCCCACAATCAAATCTAGACAGGCAGCTTCACAAAATCAGTAAGATACAAAAGTCACAGTCCTGTTTCAGAGTTTGTAATATTGCAAGGCAGAAACGTGCCCTTCCCAGGGCTGCAGGGGAAGCAGGGATTAATGATTCAAACTAACACCTGCTGTATGCAATGTACCTACAGATGAGGCAGCACTGAATTCTAAGGGAGAGATGATAGAGACCTCCTGTAACATGGCGGAGGGAAGAGAGCATTAAAACACACACACACACACACACACACACCCCAAAAAGACTCCTGTGTTTCTGGCTTAAAAGTAAATATCATTAACTAAGATGGGGAAGAGTGGGGAGCAAGGTTGTGGCGGGGGGTTGTACTCTGAACATACTGAGTTGGAGAAAATCTGAGGGACTCCATGCCTGCTTCAGGGCTCCTCACACACGGAACATGCTTTCCCCGGACCTTCATATATGCAAGGTGCAACATCATTCCAGGGATTCCATCACATGCCAGGACAGGCTTTTCCTGCATTACTCTCCTCCTCTCCTCTTTTTCTGTGCTGTCACCCTGTTTGATTTCCTTCATAGCGCATAGCACTTTCTGCAACGAGTTGCTAATTGAACTTACTTAGTACCTCTGTTATTGCAGTAAAATGGAAGTTCCATGTCAGCAGGGATCTTTGGTCACATTCACCGCACTAACCCAACGTGTAGGACGGTGTCCGGCACATGGCGGGTTCTCTGTGTGAATGTGTGGAATGAATGTCAAGGTGAAGACGATGCTAAGTAGGCAGTTAAGTAGGTGAGCCTGCAGCTCAGAGGGGAGGAAAGAGCATCCCTGGAGGTGCACATTTGAGGGTCCTTGCATAAGGACCCTTAAATCCATAGCAACTGCTGACACCCTGCACTGAGGAAGAGAGGGGCAGAGGGCCCCGGACTGCCTCCCAAGAAAGCCCAGTACTTACAGTTCACCTCTCACCTGTTCCTTCGACAGTCTCGTCATCTACTTTCACAGTCATCTTCTCTTCTTTGAAATTGCCCAGCAATTTTTAGAGCCCTCTCCTTCCTTTTTACTATTGTGAGCAGTGCACTTGTTTTCCTGGTTACAATCGTAAGCCTCTTAAGGGAGGGATCCTGTAGCCAAAATTATATTCTTGAATTAGATTAGTGGTACTGGACCAGAGTGATAAGCATTGTCACATTTTGGAATTTTTGCCATTGTAATGCCAGCGTCCAATGTATTGCTATTTCAAGTTAATGGATGTTGTGTCCAAGTTTTTAGTGAATTATTATTAACTTTCCTTTACAAAGGCATGTTTTGATGCTCAAATTAATCATTGGATTCAATCCAGAAGTCAAGTAATGTAAACAGACCATGCCGTGAATTCAGGGGTTGTGCAACTATCATTGTTTGATCAATGTTAAATGCTAGATTTTAATTTTTCTCTAAACTTGCAGGATATTGAAAGAGACTGGAAACACACTAGAGTTCAGACCATAAAGGAAAGTAACATTCCAGAACAGAACTGTAAAGCTAAGGTAATAAACATTTGGTCTTGTGGGTCATATTAAACAGCTTGCTGGGGGGGGGGGGGGGCACACCTTGCAATCTGGGTTGCCTACAGGACTTTTCCCCCTACTATTTTATGGAATTGCCTTATTTTGTGATGTTCAGCTAACGGTTTTAAGTATCTGTAATGTCAAATAGGAGTTGTAATTTTAACACTTTTATTAGATTGCCAAACTAATATTGTTTTCCTTGCTTCTAGAGAGGAGTGAAATTTGAAATTAGTTTAAACCAATGTATTTCTGATGAAAAAACCCTCCAAGAGGAAGAGGTATGCCATAAAGCATTTATTTCCATTAATAGGTATGAGAAAAAAGAGTGTCTCAATAGCACATTTAATGAAGTTTTTCAATAGGCCATAGGGAGAATTTTCTTAAGTCTTCCTAGAAGGAAGGCTGGTGTTCAAATGAGTCTTCCAAAAGGCTTTTTATCTTACCATTCTTTTTTTCATTGAGATTATTCCCTTAGACGGATTATTCCGATCTAATTTACTTTTCTCTTGTAAGGGAATTATTTTCTCATAATATTAACTGTTTGTCCTTGCCAAATTAAAATAGAAGACTTAATTATAGTCAACAACTAATATACTTACCTAAAACATTGAGCAGATATCCTGAAACAGTGCACATTTCTTTTAGGTCTTAATTAGTTATTGATAAGTTTCTGCTGGTCTTTGGATAAATCTCAGTTATGCACTTGGGCTCTCATTGACATAGTGATAAATGCACGAATACAGTGAACTCAAACTTCATTTTATTACTTGTATTCAACATCTTTTTTTTTTTTTAATTTTTTTTTCAACATTTATTTATTTTTGGGACAGAGAGAGACAGAGCATGAACGGGGGAGGGGCAGAGAGAGAGGGAGACACAGAATCGGAAACAGGCTCCAGGCTCTGAGCCATCAGCCCAGAGCCTGACGCGGGGCTCGAACTCACGGACCGCGAGATCGTGACCTGGCTGAAGTCGGACGTTTAACCGACTGCGCCACCCAGGCGCCCCTCAACATCTTTTTTAATGTTTGTTTCATTTTTTTTTTCAACGTTTATTTATTTTTGGGACAGAGAGAGACAGAGCATGAATGGGGGAGGGGCAGAGAGAGAGGGAGACACAGAATCAGAAACAGGCTCCAGGCTCCGAGCCATCAGCCCAGAGCCCGACGCGGGGCTCGAACTCACGGACCGCGAGATCGCGAGATCGTGACCTGGCTGAAGTCGGACGCTTAACCGACCGCGCCACCCAGGCGCCCCTCAACATCTTTTTTAATCCCACTTTTTACCAGACCTGTTCACAAAAATCAGAATCAACTGATTTGTGTCTCCATTTCACCTTCACTAACTCTGCCTTTTAAATTACCAAAAGTTACATGTAAACACATAGGAGCTATATCACGTCTGATACTTAATTTCTTTCATTCATGTTCTTCATTAGCTGAAAAATTTTTAATGCTATCATTTCTTTTAGATTTTTTTGTTTTGAACAGACTTCGTGTGTTAGAGCATTTTTTGGGTCCATGGCAAAAATGAGCAGAAGGTACAGAGATTTCCCATCCATCCCTGGTTCCACACATGCACAGCCTGCCCCCCTCCCCGCCCCGGGGTGGAACATTTGTTATACCTGATAAACCTAGATGGGCACATCATAATCACCCAAAGTCCCTGGTTCACATTAGGGTTCACTCTTGGTTTTGTACATTCTGTGGGTTTTGTCAGACATATAGCGACACGTATCCATCATTATGGTACCATATGGAATAGTTTCCCTGCCCTAAAAATCCTCTGTGCTCCAATTACCTTTCAGATTTTTATTAGCATTTTGCCACATAGAGACTTCTTAGAGTGGTGATAGTTAATACTCACTTCTCTTTAACCACTAGGTGTCTTAGCGTCCCAGCCCTATGGGGACCAGAGGGGGCAGATCCGGGGACCTGTTTCAGGGCTGGAGTGGTACATCCACGGCACTTCTATGAAGCCAGGTGCCAAAGCTGGCCTGTTAGTATAAAGGAAGAGAGTAAAAAAAAAAAAGTGTTATCTGTCAGGGTTCTTCACCCTTTGTTACTCGATGCTTTGATGTGCTTAAAACAGAGTGATCATTTTAGTATTGTTTGTGGAGAATTAGGAGCAGTTTTAGGGACCTGATTGGGAACATTGTGCACTTAAAGCAGGGCGTGGATGAGATAACCTTGAGAGTTCTATAGAATGGAACTGCAGGAGGATAGAATTCAAGGCAGGAAGTCTGGATAAAATCAAGTTGCCCTATGATTGGTGCTTGTCGCTGTTGAGAAAGAAGGAGAAGAAACAAAAACATTCCTGTTTCTATCTTGTTCCAACATAGTTCCAGTTTTAAAATGCTACTAACTTATTTGTTTAATATACATATGTTGAATACTTCTCACATGCCTTGGTAAATGTTATTACTGAGAACACACACAAAAAATTTTTAACGTATTTCTTTCCTAAAAATATGGCTTATTTGTCATGAAACACTGTGGAATTGCTTTAGGTAACGGATGTGCGAAATGAAACTTTGACCTTTGAGGATGACATGAAGCTTAAGGAGTATGAAGATTATACAGACAAAGCATTTGAAAAACTCTGTGGTCCAGAAGCAGGTACGTGTTGTGGCTCTTGAAAGCCGTAGATGAGAAAGAACGTTTCATTGGCGATCCATCACAGTCCCTCTCCTCGCTCACCTGCAACTCCGTGTCACCTTTCCTGCTCCATGGGCCCTAGCTGCCAGAGCCCTGGCTCCTCTGCCCCCAGAGACCCAGCCCTTTGTACCTGCTCTGTGCTGTCTCCTTGGGCACCTGCCCCCAGCCCGCAGCTCCACACCACCCATGTTCTCATTGTCTGCTGGAGTGTTCCTTGGACAAGTCCCACTAGCCTCTCGGATTCATCAGTTGTCACTTGAATTTCGGAGCTTCCTTCCCAGCCATCCTTTATTGTGGGGACTGCCAGCATCAGGCTGACCGTTCCTGCCGCACACCGCGGT
Organism: Prionailurus bengalensis; assembly: GCF_016509475.1. Lineage (NCBI taxonomy): Eukaryota > Metazoa > Chordata > Mammalia > Carnivora > Felidae > Prionailurus > Prionailurus bengalensis. Next base: position 19,463,947 of record NC_057343.1, read on the forward strand.
GGGTTCTCCTCTGAGACATCTCTGGAGTTTTCCTCTTCCTTCAGCCCCTCGGCCACCGGTTTAGGGCCCGGTCGTCTCTCAGCAGTGTGGCGAGATAGTGAATGCGTGGAGTTTGGATCCGAGCTGCCACTGCCACTTTCTGACTGTGTGACCTTTCACAAATGACTACAGTGCTCTGAACCTCAGCTTCCTCCTAGGAGCGGGGATAATAGTACTTGCCACACAGGCTTACTGTGAGGACAAAAGTGAAATGTGATATATCGAGTACCTGGCACATAGTAGGTGCTTCACAAATGCTATTTCTAACTTGTCTTTTTCCTGTGCCTCACTGCCCTGCCTTATTCTCTTATGTGTCCTTCTTTTCTCTAGTATTTTCCCCTTCATTCTCTAAATAGCTGCTGGAGTTATCTTGCTATATTACTCTTCTACTTAAACTTTTTCTGGATAATGCTTACAGGATTCCTCACAGTCCATTCCGCATAGTATCCTGTTTAACATTGTGGGACCGGAGCCTGTGCTCACCCACCTTTCCTGCCCCAGCACCCCTCTTTCCTACCACTGATGATGGGATGCATGCAGCCTCCTGGAGCACCCCTCTTCCCTTACAGCTGTGTGAGCATTTACGTGCCTTCGCGTGGCTTGGGGTCTTCTTCCTAGAATAATACACTTCACCTCATGTCCAGGTGATTCCAGAAAATAAACCTTTATTCAGTTCAGCAGGCATCTTACTGAGAATCTCCATGTGCACAGACCGTGCGAGGTGGTAAGGAGCTCAGCGATGAATGAAAACGGAGTCTGCTCTTGACATCTCAGTAGCATCGAGCCAAAGAGAGGGGGGACAAAACATGTTTTCTGAGCCCGAATACTAATCATCATTATAGTGCCAGCTGGCTGGAGAGTCAGGGAGGTACCTGCTCCTACAGAGCTTGGCATGCTAAAGAGCTTGGGCTTTTTCTGCATGGTGACCTTCAACCAAAGGGAATTAAATGCTATTTGTGATGGAGAAAGACCAGGCTGGCTGCAGTGTAAGGATGGTGTGGATGTAAGTGGCCAGACTGCAGGCAGGAGACAAATAGCTCAGGTGTGAAATGACAGGTGCACAGGCCAGAGCGGTGCGGTGACAATAGACACCGAAGTGTGAACCCCTGAGTGTGGCGGTTGAGGAAGAGAAGGAGGTCAAGGATCCTCCCAGTTTTCCAATTCAGGTGGATGAAGCTGTTACTGGCCAAATAGGCACACACATCGCGCTGAGGGAGGTGAGCGGACATAGTATCACGCTCTAGATTTGGGACACATTGAGGTTTAGGTCTTTCTGAGCCTCGGCTGGAGATGCTTAGAAGATGCTAGCTGTGGAAGACTGAAGCTCTTGGACAAGTCAGGGTCTCCATAGTATACACACGGTATTATCATAATCACCTTAACGATGGTCGAAAATACCTAGGCAGAGGGACTAGAGTGAGAAGGAAGTAGAGCTTGGGACAGACCCTAACGATGTTTAGATAAGTTTTGGGAAAATCCAGAGAGAGTGAAGCCAAAAGAGGAAAGTTCTAGAAGGAGGTGCAGGGTTGGCAGCATCAACTGGAAAGGCTAAGGGAAGTGGGTTGAATAAGAACCTATAGGTTTGGCCGTCAGGATCTTATAGTGGCCTGAGCGAAAGTTGCAGAGGAAGGGACAAATTCCAAGGTTATTCTTTGCATTGCATAAATTTTCTGGAAAGAGGAGGCTGTAAGTTGTAGGTCTCACAAGATGTAGCTGCCTTTTTTTTTTTAGATTAAAGAGATTTCAGTTGGGTGGGTACAGAAAATGGTCTTTAAACTTCTCTGCATTCCTGTAATTATAATTCAGGTTGAAAATTTTTTCCATATGTTTTGATCATCCATATTTCTCTTGTGAATTATGTGCTTTCATCTTTCATTCATTTATCCACTGAAAATGGCATTTATTTTTCTCTTTATAAGACACTTGAAGTTAAAGCGTTACCTATAATATGTATCGCAAGTATTTTTCTCATTTAGTTTTCAGATCTCATTTCCAGTAACAACAGCAAGTGTGTGTGTGTGTACACATATATAATTTAGGAGTAAACTTTATAAGGGTTTTGCAGAGCATGTGAAGAACATTATAAAACCTTACTGAGGTAGTTAAAGATCACTTGAGTAAATGGGGAGAAATAACACTGTTCTATATTAGAAATATTCTTTCCAAATATATATATGGATTTTGTCAGTTTCAATCAAAACCACGAAAAGATGAGAACATCTTGGCAGTTTGGAGAATGTTGGAGATTCGAAGGGGCACATATGGCTTTCAAATGTCAAAATATATTCTATAAATTATAGTCATCGAAAGAATATGATACTAGCATCAGAATAGATAAAGCAGTGAAAAGAAGAAATAGTTTAGAAACAAATCTGAGTATGGATAATAACTTAGCATATGCTGAAAGTTATATCACAAGTTAGTGGGAAAGAAAGGCTCAATCAAATAAATGTTGCTAGGCCAATCAGTTAACAATTTAGGGGAAAGTTGTGAAGTCAGACCCTATATAATGATACAACAAAATGAAAATAAAAATTTAAAAAGCCAAAGAATTTATATGTAAAAAATGAAGATATATATTAGAAAGTTAATTAAAAGAACAATTGAAACTAAAGGAAAGCTATGGAATAGAGAAGATGTTTGCAAATAACATACCCGATAAAGGGTTAGTATCTGAAACATATAAAGAACTTGTAACACTCAGTAATCCAAAAATGAATAATCCAATTAAAAAATGGCAGAAGACATGAATAGACATTTTCCCAAAGAAGACAGACAGATGTCCAACAGACAAAGATGCTCAACATCACTGATCATCAGGGAAAAGCAGACCAAAACCACAATGAGATGTCACCTCACACCTGTCAGAACGGCTGGAATCAACAATACAAGAAACAACAGATGTTGGTGAGGATGTGAAAGAAAGGGGAACCCTTTGGTGGGAATGCAAACTGGTGAAGCCATTCTGGAAAACAGTATGGAGATTCCTCAAAAAGTGAAAAGTAGATCTAGTCCTATTAGATAGAAATATCCCAGCAATTGCACTACTAGGTATTTACTCAAACAATACAAAAATACTAATTCAAAGAGAGATATGCATCCCAATATTTATAGCAGCATTTTCTACAATAGCCAAACTATGGAAACAGCCCAAGTGTCCATCAACTGATGAATGGGTAAAGAAGATGTCACACACACACACACACACACACACACACACACACACACAGTGGAATTTTACTCAGCCATCAAACAGAATGAAGTCTTGCCATTTGCAACAACATGGATACAGCTAGAGAATATTATCCTAAGTGAAATAAATCAGAGAAAAACCAATATATGATTTCACTCATATGTGGAATTTAAGAAACAAATGAGCACTGGGAAAGAGAGAGAGAGAAAGGCAAACCATGAAGCAGACTCTTAACTATAGAGAACAAACTGATGGTTACCAGAGGTGAGGGGGCTGGGGGGAAGGGTTAAGTAGGTGACGGGGATTAAAGAGTGCACTTGTGATGGGCACTGGGTGATGTATGGAAGTGTTGAATCACTACATTGTATACCTGAAACTAATATTACACTGTAAACTAACTAGAATTTAAAACAACAACAAAAAAAGAAAAAGAATTAAGAGAAAATATAGGTGTTTTTCTTTTTGGTTAGGGAAAACTATTCAAAATACATGGAAAACAATCATGGGCAAATTAGTAATAGAGTCCACGTTAGCAGTGAAAAGCTTTGGTAAAGCAAATAATCTAGCTCCTAGAATTGTCATCTTCTGTAGTTTTTCTAGGGTAAATAATCATGAATGTCCACAAACATTTAGCTACAATGATCTCATAGTATTATTTATAAAAGTGAAAAATTACTAGCAAACTAAACATCCAATTACAAAGAATTCTAATACATCCGCAAAACAATACTATATTTGCTTTAAAATGGGCATATAGAAGAGTAGCTAATAAACTATGATATGTTACTCATTGAAAAGAGTAAGTTCTGAAAGTTACGCATAGTGTGAGGCCCATTTTTGTTTCAAAACACAGAATCTATATTCAAGGAGAAATTTTTAAATTTTTAGTAGTCTCTAGATGGTGAGATTATGGGTAACTTTTATTTTCTTCTACTTATCTGATTTTCATATTTCCTATAGTGAAACATAGTAGTAAATAAAAAGATTTTTAAATTAAGATAACAGAACTGAATGCATTTCCATGGAAACCGACTGAAGTAAAATGCTCAGAAGTACCTCAAGGAATTTGTCCATTCTTGTCACTAATATTTACTAACATTTGGATATATTGGCTAGTCACTCAAATATTACTAATAAAAATGGAACAGCTCGTAAGCCTGTTTAAAATTTCAGTCTTGTAAGTTATGATGTATGCCTTAGTCTGTTTGGGCTGCTATAACAAAATGCCATTAACTCAGTGGCTTATAAATAACAAACATTTATTTCTCACAGTTCTGGAAGCTGGAAAGTCCAAGATCTTGGTGCTGGCAGAGTTGGTGTCTGGTGAGGGCCCACTGCCATGTTTTCACTGTGTCCTCACTTAGCAGAAAGGGTGAAGAGCTCTGCGGGGTCTCTTTTATAAGAGCACTAATCCCATTCATGAGGGCTCCACCCTCGTGACCTCATCATCCCCCCCCCCCCCCGAGACCCCCCCTTCCAATATCATCACATTGGGCATTAGGTTTCCACATAGGAATCTGGGGTGGAGACTGGGCACAAGCATTCAGTCTGTAACAATCTGTGTTCGAATGAGGTGGTCATTTCTCTGTTTTTGAGTGTACCAGCTGATGGACTGCCTCCAGGGTTCCTGAGTACTATTTGGTACAATTAGTTGCACTTTGACTGCTTTTAAAATAACGAGTCATTTTCTCATACTCAGAGTTGTTCATTCAAGATACTGGTGCTGCTGCAGAGAACAGGAGACGGTGGGACGCACGAGCTCCTCAGACTCTCCTGGCGATGATGGCAGCTGGTGACATGACCTCCACCTGTTCCACTCTGCTGGGCGGGGAATCTACCCTCGTTCAGTGTAAGTTGCCAGCAGGGGGAGACAAAGCCTCAGCTGCAGCTTTGTTGCTGGTGCTCAGCTTGATGCCGCAGTTCTTTTAGTACAATCCCTATACATTTGGTATCAAATATATTTCAAAGACATTGTTCTGGTATCTGCCCCACCTCCTGAGAAACTTGCCTGCTAATTATGCTAGACAACTGATGACTCCAGTTCATGAGAATAGAAGGGAGGAAAGGTCCAGAATCCCCTTCCCTTGTGGGGAGGGAGATTGTCTAAGGAAGGACAGTTGGCTTGACTTGCCTTCCCATGCTAGCCCCATTACTTCCTTGGAATTTCTTGCAGGGGTTGGTTTTTCTTCCATCAGTAAAATCTGAATTAAGATGATGGCTATCCACAAAGGTTAGAGTTAGCAGTACAAAAATACATAGAAAATTGCTTTGTAAACCAATGTGCTATTGAAATGTTAGGAATGTTTAGAATATGATATTTCCAACCTAAATTCCTTCGTTTACATCTGAGCTTCCGTCATAGTCTTTCCATAGGAGGTGTTCACGGCAAAGTCTGGGTGTTATTTTTACAGGTGGTGAAGATTTTTCTTACTTCCTACGTTCCTCTTGATAACATAGGGTTGGAGGAGAGCTGAACTTTATACCCATTTCATAACTTGAAATGTGTAACTATATCACAGACATTTATAAATGTGTGAGTTGACTTACATTTATACCATTAAAAAACACTAAAGGCCTCAAACTTGCAAGAGGGGGCTTGCAAACATAATACAATTTCATCTGTTTGAAGCCAATGAGATAATAAGAAGGAAAACCTAGTTTAAAATAAACAAGTGGAATAGAAATTTTAACATACCAGTGTGGCTAGTTTACAAAGCAAAAAAGTGACTCTCCTACCCATCAGCCATGTGTCATAAGTCACTAACCTTTTCTGTATCTCTGTTTTCTTGCTGGTAACGTGAGGGGTGGGATTGGGTCACCTTCTAACATTCCATGATTTTATAAGAACTCAAATGAAGAAACATTTTTATTTTCAGTAACACAGTTTCCTCTTCAGGTGGCCAAGGGATTGTGACCGAAGGCGTTCCAGAAAATAGGAAACAGTGGCGGCACGAAGTGCCAGGAGCTTTAATGAACGCTTTGGCTGCAGCACGTCTAACAAGTAGCTCATTTTCTGCCAACGAAGGAGAATTGGGTATGCAGTTTATTTTTAAAAATATAACCAGTCGCCTGAGGAACTTTGTCAGAGACCTGTAAATGTAGAAAGGGGATAAAAATACCTTCAGCCCGGAGAGACAACTGTAAAGGTCTCAGCCTTTGCAGAAGCTGATTTGCTTTGTCCGAGCCCGTTCCAAATGCTGCTAACAAAAGACTCGAGCTTCTGAGAAAAGTGGGGTAATTTTCTTTAATGTAATCAGTTGACAACTGGTGAAAATAAGTAAGTAGGGCAAGTGTCTTTGTAGATGATCAGCTGGTCTTGCTTAGCTCTACCGGACAGTATATTTCTGACAGCTATTCAATAGACAAATTATTATCCTATAGGCAATGAAAATGCATCATAATAGAGTTTCTTGGCTTTGGGAGGTTTTTTTTTAAATTTTGCCTCTGATTTTTAGCAAGATTATGTTTGTGTTTGCCTTATGGAAAGCCAACCATCATTTTCAAAGGTTTGAGGCAATTCCTATCACAGAGGGATTTTGTCCTTGCTCAGGTGTGCAATGCTACAAGGAAGTCGCCATATGCAGGCAGGTGCCTCGGCACAGGTGCGAGGTTAGGGACCCTGTGTTTCAGGGCGAGATTGAGGTGGTAAGGAGGCATAGATACAAGCTAGGTATAACAGAGGCTGATAAAGAACGATGCAAAAATGTGTACAACCTTGAGAATAATGTAAGATAGGCACCTCCCTACCCAAGAGTGAGTCGGCCAGTTTGTGAAGCCTAAACTTCACAAACTTTGTGAAGCCTAAACTTCACAAATTTTGTGAAATCTTTGTGAAAGTTGAGTCTTCAAGAATGTAGAGAAGAAAGAACGTATCAGGTGGGAAGGACATACAGGTACACAAGTCTGTGTCAGGCCCTGAGAAAAGCAGTTTGACTAAAATCTAGGAGAAGTAGAGGGGGCCAGAGTCCCTGACTGTAAGAAGTCCTTCGAAATCCTTCGCTCTTACTACCTCTATCAGTTGACACACTGTTGCTTAAAACTTAAGAGAGAGAGGGAGAAAGGGAGAAACTGCCTTTAAGACTCTCTTTCCAGTACTTTCAAATTATAAAAAGCAATGTAATTGCCTGTTTGTTTGCTCCCTTCCCTTCTGTGCTGGGCTAAAAGCATTGTCCCTGAGGATGGGACTGGAGGCGGTAAGGAGGAAGCTTTGGGCTGACCTGGTTTGGCCTGGAAGCCAAGGGCTGGGACCCCAGGCCAGGTAGGAAGGATGGTGTTCCTCTTTCAAGACACTGAGGTGGGGACATACTTGGTGGCTATGATGCCTCTGCTTCCATTTGTGCCTGTGATTCTCAGAGAGAGTCATAGAAAACCTTCATTTGGTCTGTCATGCTTAATTGATTAATTAGTTCATGAACTTCATGTATTTTTACATAGATGGCTTTACATTGGGCATGTATGAACAACTGATCTATCAAGTGAGAATGGAAATAGGAATTTGGCTCCGCAGGTGCATTCAAAGCAGAGTGCAGATGTTTTCTTTTGCAACCTGCTCAGGGCGTTGACACGCCTCCCGCCCCAGCTGTGCTCTGAGTGCTGGTGGCCTCTTGACTTCCTGTCTCTGGTCATCTTTTCTTCCTTCAGCTCAACCCTTTGCACTCCTGCCTGATAATCCTCCTCCTAAAAAAGACCAAATCTCTTTTCAGCTTAAAATCCTGCACAAGATTCTCTCTTACCCCCAGAATAAAATCCAGTCTCTTTGTGGACTCTAAGCACCTTAAAGATCAGGTCGGCCTGTTGCAATGCCAAGGTTTGCTTGCATTTCTCCACCATCATATACTCCTCCCTTGGTTTAGAATGCCTGCCTCTTTGATCAGAATTATACCTCCTGCAAGATTTCCCTCTGATGAACCTCCTACCATTTCTGTCAGTATGTTTCATCGGCGGTTACCCTTCTCTCCCTTCTTTTCCCTATAGTACCCAATGGGGCTTTTTGTAAAGGGGTCTGAAATAAAGTCGAACCTTGAATGCTCTTTTGCATGAGTGAGTGGAAGACCCTGTATCTATATTAATATGTTTCTCTTTAATCCAAAAAATTCTAGGAAGTCCTCAAGTTTGTCTACAGTCTCCCCACCTTTTCTCTTAGCTGCTTCTGACAATTTCACATTCATTCGGTCTGACACTTAAATTCATTCACGCTCAAATTATTTGTTAAACGCATGCAATATTGACCTTTCATCATTATATTTATTGTTTAAATTCATGTCATAAAAAAGATGCTGTCGTGAATTTATTTGCGTTTTTATGATTGCTATGAAAAACCTGGAGCTCAAACTACTGCCTGGGTCCTGCTGACGGGGAGCCACTGCTTTAAATGATTGAGAAAATATCTAAGCATGTTTCCCTTGCCTGCCTCTAGGTTTGGCTTCCCCGCTTAATACCCCACAAGACACTATAATTGTCTGATCATAAAACTAAAGTTCACTTTAATTTCTTATTCTTACTATCTTCCTCCCTAGACTATAAGCTTATGAGAGCTTTGTCTTGATTACCACTCTGCTTCGTCTCTCTATCCCTAGTACCTAGAACTTAGTCGATGGCCATAGTCTTTGTGAATGAACATAAAACCACAGCACAGCTTTAGTATAACTTTATGCAAGGGCATGTAATTACCAATATTTGTATGGCCGTCAAGTTGGAGAGGGAAATTACAATGCAAGAAATAATTCTTATGGCTGTATAGAATCTTCATGAAGGCTTTCTGAGTGTGTAAGTTTTACTAACTTTGATTGCAGGTATAATAGACACAGTTTATAAAGGCTTGTAAGGATTAGCTATTGGTCATACATTTAAGCATTTTTCATATACCCTTCATCAGTCTTTAGCTTAAACTTCCAATTTCTTTCATGCTTCTAGCCCTGCATTCCATTAAAAAAATGAAACTTTATCAACTACATGTTTAATTTATCCTCACTTTAAGATAGCAAGACTTTCATAAAATCCTTTTCAATGACTCTTACTAATAAAAGCTACACTCTTTAGATGAGGACAAGTACTTTTTTTTTTTTACATGTGCATAATTAATTCAGGTCAGTAATTTTGTTTATCATTTAACCACTCCAAGGGGATCCTTGGTGGGAAGGTAACCTCCATGTTTCTTGTGTAAATTTTCAGGCCACAGAGTTGCCTTGGTAACATCATGGTTGCACATCCTGATAACAGCTGATTTACATTTCTACAGTTAGCTATAGTCATTCTTTCTTCTCTCTTGTTAAACAAAAAATAAAAGCCTGCTAAAATTGTCTTCCTAAAACAGGAAACCAAAAACTATGAATCCTATACCAAGCGGAATATTCAGGCTGCTATTAATCAGCCAGACAACCTCATAGATGATATGTATCAATCAGTTCGTTTATTTTATAGTGCACTTTAGGAAACAATATAAGCTATGATTTGGGATGAAACATATTGATTAAAAATAGGTAAATATTTAATTACAGTGTGGTGAAATTTCTACTTGTAGTTATGTACGTGAATAGTTTACCAGAGAGAAAAAGCCACACTTTGTTTTTAATTTCACCTTTGGTGAAAAGTTACTATTTCTAATTCCACTTGTTAGCAGCGGGTGGGATTTTTTCCTGGAGACTAACGTGAAACACTGTTTAGACCCCTAGGAACCAGATGGTTGCAGAGGACATGTGGGAGACGTTGGTTATGGTGGGTTCCCAAAATGGGCATAGTCCTTCACTCTTCCCTTTATCTGTGCCCTTTTCAATATGACTTTGCAGCTTCTCCATCATTAAATGGCTTTTTTTTTCTTTCCCCTTAAATATCAATTGGCCTTTGTAATTTGCTTAGGCGGGTAGGATGAGTAGAAGTGGTGGTGTGCCAAATCTGAGTATTCAAGTTTTTTTTTTTTTTTGGAACTCTGTCTATCTCTCAACTCCCTCCAGTTGGCCTGCTGGAAAATGAAGAGACCATGTGGAAAAGAGAGGCACCCAAGAGAGGCCACAGTAGGCCAGCCAGCCTCCAGCTGGCCTGGCAAGTGACCGCACATGCATGATTGGGCTCAACCAAGACCAGAAGAGCCAGCCAGCGAAGCCCAGTCTGAGCTGCCTAACGGCAGGGTAGTGACCTAAATAAATGGTTACTGTTTTAAACCACTAAGTTACGTGGTGGTTTATTCTGGAAAAGCTAACTAATGTAGACATGTATAACAAAATTCCCAAAGTGGGAGTCAAACGGAGGCTAAGACTTTATAGTTTTAAAGCCAGCTTAGGAAGCCAGCATTTTAAATTGTTTTGTAAACCATTTTAGTGTTTTAGATTTTAAGAAAATGTCTCAACATTGCTATTGATCGCACCAAGGTTGAAGTTATGCAGGAAAAAAGCCTAGACATCAATGATAAGCATATGAAAAGATGCTCAACATCACTCATCATCAGGGAAATTCAAATAAAAACCACACAGAGATATCATTTCACATCTGTTAGGATGACTGCTAGCCAAACAACAACAACAACAAAAACAACAACAACAAAAAACAGAAAATAAGTGTTGATGCGAAATAATTAGAACCCTTATGCACTATTGGTGAGATTGTAAAATAGTGCAGCCATAATAAAAAGCATATGGAGGTTCCTAAACAAAATTTAAATAGATTTTCCATATAATGCAGCAAGTCCTCTTGTGGGTGTATGTCCAAAAGAACGAAGAGGTATTTTTGCACATCCATGTTCATTGTAGCAGTATTCACTGTAGTCAAGATGTGGGAGCAACCTGGAATGTCCATCAGCGGATGAATGGGTAAGGAGAATGGGGCATATTCATAGCATAGAATATTATTCAGCCATAAAAAGGAAAGAAAGAAATCACGTCGTATGCTACAACATGGGTGAAACTTGAGGACAGTATGCTAAGTGAAATAAGCCAGTCACAAAAAGACAAACACTGAATGAGTCCACTTGTATGAGGTATTTAGAAAAGTCAGACTCTTAGAAACAAAGTAGAATCGTGATTTCCAGGGGCAGGGGAGAGGGAGAATGGGGACTTGTTTAGAGTTTCAGCCATGCAAGATGAAAAAGTTCTAGAAATCTCTTATACAGCAGTGTGCATATAGTTAACAATACTGTACACTTAAAACTTGTTAAGAGGGTAAATTTATGTTACGTGCTTCTTATCATAGTTTAGAAAACACAGACATTAATGAAAGAATTATTCAGAATATCTTAATTGTCTCCTAAATCATTTTATTATGGTATCTCTGAATCAGGATCCAAAAATTTTGATTGATAATATAAAAAAATAATTCAGAGGAGTTATACTCTGAATGTGAGGCATTTTAATTAAATGTTATTCAATTTGTTTAACTTATATTTTCCTTTTTAGGAATATACAAGACTGATACAATATTTAAAATGTATGCTTAGAAAGGACTAAAAGTTCTTTTAATAGTTTATGTTTATAAAATATAAATTCTAAGGGCTAAGGAATCATTTTGTCATTTTGTCAGTAACATTTTCTTTGCTAGTGGTGTGTAAAATAATAATGCATCTTATAATCAGTGGATTTAGAATAGTGTGATCCAATAAAGATGGCAAATCTTAAGTTTTTACAACAGAAGATTTTCTTAAATTTTCTATACAATCAAAGCATCTATCCCCAAAGTGGGAGTATTTTGTCTTTTCACCTCTCTCTCTTTTTTAAGTTTATTTATTTTGAGAGAGGAGGGGAAGTGGGACAGAGAGAGAGAGGAAGAAAGAGAATCCCAAGCAGGCTCCGAGCTGTCAGGGAAGAATTGGGCACGGGGTTCAACCCCACAAACGTGGTATCACAACCTGAGCCGAAATCAAGAGTTGGACACTTAACTGACTGAGCCACCCAGGCGTCCCTTGTCTCTTCATCTCTGATCCTGATTCCTCTCACTTCTCTTTCTGGTCTTGTGTTGCCTACCACCTTCAGACAATGTGCGATTGTTGGGATGTCAGTTGTCATTCCTGTCATATTCTCTGATTTAATGGAAATGATTCAAAGGCTTTACCTTTATGGTTGATGTTCAATACAGGATTTGGGTATACCCCTCATTGGGTATATAGGCTGGGATGTTTTAATCTCTCTTATTTCTTTAACAGTGGGAACATTAAAACAGTGGCTTCCTAGAGAAGATGAGGGAAATGTGGGAATGGTCCCTGGCATTGAAGTAGATGAGGAACAACCAAGATCGGACGATGATGATACGTAAGTAGGTCCTATCCAGATGCCTGAGTGAAGCGCTGGTAGAAAGTGAAAATGCTGTTGTTGAGACTTGAACAATAGTCTCAGAGACCTAGCTAAGGAGACCAAGTTTTACTACACATGTGGGTTTGTTTCCAGGCTCTCTGTTCTTTTCCAATGGCATTGTTTCCTATCTCTGCAGGAGTGATGTTCTGTCTTAAATTACTGCGCATTTACCATATCTCTTGGTATGTGGTAGGACTAGTTTCATACCTTCTTGTCTCCATATCTTTTTCTTCAAAGTTATCTTAGCTATTGTTGCCTTAAGATATACTTAACACATACATCTTTGCATTTTATTGTGAAGTGTCATGAAAAGCTTTGTTGGGATTTTGATGAGAATGACATTACATTTGTTGAGTAATTTATAGGATTTGACATCTTTATGACCATAAATCTGAACATCCATGAATATAGTATAGCTTGCATCTCTTTATGTCTTTTCATAAAATATCCTTCAGCATTTTTGTAGTCTTATTCACAACATATAGGTACCACCTAACTTTTTTTGTTGTTGCTGTTGTCATTATTAAGGGGGTCATTTTTCTTTTACTGTGTTTCACCTTGGCTACCATGAGTGCATAGAAGACTATTGATGTTGTATCCTGTAACCTTACTGATTCTCTTATTAGTTCTAAAACTTGGAGTCTTTTGAATTAAAAAAATTTTATCATGTACTTTTTAAAAAATTTAATTTTTTAAAATTTACATAGGTAATATAGTCACATGGCTCCAAATTCAGAGGTTAAACTTTGTCATAGTCTTCCTGCTATGACAATTCCTCTTCCCAGAGGCATTAAATATGCCTCATGTGCACACCTCCCCTGAGCAATTGCATTAAACTGTAAGCCAATATGTGTATCTTGTGTATGTGTGTATTCTTTTTCTTTTTTGTACGAAGTTTCATAGTGCACATACTCTCTTGCAACTTCCTTTTATCTCTTAACACTGTAGCTTGAATACGTATCATAATGTACAAATAGTAATTTACATACTATTTGTATGTACATTTGTAATTGAATATTGTCAGATTGCCCTTCACAGAGGTTAACACCTATGAACATTTCCACTGACAGAGTACAAAAGTGCCTGTGACCTTGTACATTTTCTTGTTTAGTGTGTTACCAAACTTAAGGATGATTGCACAACTGATAGGTTAAAAAGTGACATTTAAGGTTACGTTTAATTAGCATTTCTTTTCTGAGTAAGGTTGTCTTTCCAAATGCTTAAGAACCATCTTTATTTCCTCATTGGAGACAATTATTCATAGCCTTAGCCATTTAAAAAATTAGGCTACTAACATTGTATTGATTTGGGGAACCTTGTGTATTTTAAGGAGATTAATGTTTTATCTATAATATGGCTCTAGAATATTTTCCCCAGTTTTTTGTTTGCATTTTGATTTTATTTATAGTGGCTCATGATGTAGAAATTTCTTATTTTTTTAAATCTAATTAGGTTTATCAATTATTTCATAAGAAATGATGCCAGAATTTTTAAGTACTTTTATGATTTAATTTTCTGTTTAAATATTTTAATCCTCTTGGATTTCACTCATATTACACTGCAAAGTGTGGCTCTAACTTTGTTTTTTTCCAAATAACTCCTTCTTTACTCCAACACCATTTATTGAAAATCTTTATTTTTGCTACCAATTTAAAATGTGACTTCTATGACGTGCTACATTTTTATATGTGCTTGCATCCAATTCTTATTCTTGCTAGTCTAATTATTATAAACATATTCATAATATGAATTATTATTTTAGAGCGCTAGTTCCCTTAAATACTTTGCTTTTGTCAGTATTTTTCTATCTAGTTTTGCTTGTTTATTTTTCCATACGAACATTAGAATCAACCTGTCTAGCAAGTAAAGGAGGGCAGGAAGGAAGGGAGGAGAGAATTTTCTCAGCCTGCTTCCTGGCAGTAGAATTTTAGAGTCCAGCCATTTCTTTTCAATTAGGATTGTCTCTGTCCCTTTTGGTTCAACCTGGCTATGTTTCTGCATATATATTTCTTTCAAAAATCATGTAGGTTTCTGCAAATCTTACTGGGATTCACTTCATTAGACAAAGCCAGTTCCACAGATCTTTTTTACATAAGTGCTTCCCTGTCTTGAGCTTTTGCTTAGATTCTGAGGGACAACACCCTGAGGCTCCGTGGAAACCCTTCCGTTTGAGAATGATTTTGAGATTCTTCCACATTGACATGTGTATCAATTAGCCACTTCTTTTTATTGCTAGGTACTATTCCATTATATAGAATATATATAATTATATATATATATATATATATATATATATATATAATTCCATTATATAGAATATATAGAATTATATATATATAAAATATATAATATATGTAACATATATATAAAATATATATATTATATATATAATATAAAATATATAATATATATATTACCACAATTTAGTAATACATTCACCTAACAATTGATGTTTGGATTGTTTCTAGTTTTGGGCTATTATAAATAAAGCTGCTATGAATATTTATGTACATGTCTTTGCGTGGACATAAATTCCATTTCTCATGAGTAAAACTGTAGGAGTGGAATGACTGAGTTGTTTGGTAGGTGAATGTTTAACTTCTTAAAAAACTGCCAAACTATTTTCCAAAGTGGTTGTGCCATTTTACATCCCCCTGTTGAATGGTGTATAAGATTTCTAGTTGCTCTACATCTTTATCAACACTTGGCATGATCAATTTTTAAAAATTTAACCAATTTTGGGGCGCCTGGGTGGCCTAGTCGGTTGAGCGTCCGACTCTTGGTTTCGGCTCAGGTCGTGATCTCGTGTGTTTGTGCGTTCCAGCCCCGTGTCGGGCTCTGTGCTGGCAGCCTGAAGCTTGCTTGGGATTCTCTCTCTCCCTCTCTCTCTGCCCCTCCCTCCCTCACACTGTCTCTGTCTCTCTCAAATAAGTAAATAAACTTTAAAAATAATAAAAATAAATAAAAGTAAGATAAAAATAAAAATTTAACCAATCTAATGGGTATGTGTGGTGTCTATGTAGTTTCTGAGTTACAGGCATTATTTAGATAGCCTTGCCACCAGTTCTTTGTTAGATATATATATTTTGCCTATATATATTGGCCAGTATTTTGCCAAGATTTCTGTCTGGGATTTCTTGTTATGGTATGATTCAGGTTTGAAGTTTCTGACTAATGCATTTTTTAATCACTTTCAAAAATCAGAGTTTCCAATTTATTTGCATTTTGGACAGAGACCATATCTGAGTTTTAGTGGTTTGGAAAAGTTTATTGGGACTCCCTTTGCTATTCAGTGCAGTATTAATTTTATGACAGTTATATATGTACTTGAAAAAAATGCATACTCTTACTATTCTGGGGTACGTATGTTCTATATAATTATCAAACTTAAAACATTTTTTCGTTAAACTACTCTATGGATTTTATTTCCCCTTTATGACTTCTAGATAGAAGTACATTAAAATCTTCAGCTGTGTTTGTGGCTTTGATCATTTCTCCTCATATTTCTATCTCCTTTCAATGTACTTTAAATATATAGAAGCTGTGTTCTAATTTATGATTGTAATATCAGTTTGATAGAGTATCCCCCCCTTTTTACATTATGTATTGTAATTTTTGTCCCTATTAAAGCTGTTTGCCTTAAATTCTGTTTTGTCGGATATTGACATTGCTATTCCAACTTTTAAGTTATTTTATTTAACTTTTAAGTATTTTTCTGACGTGAATTTTTTTCTTTTATTTTTATAATTTCTGTATGGTTTCATTATAATGTGTTTCTTATAAAATGCATGTAGTTGGTTGATTTGCTTCTTGTCCTGTAATAACCTCTGTCTCTTAATTAATTTAATATAATAAAAATCATTAGAATTATTGACATATTTGGGGTTCACTCTATACTTTAAGCTTGATTTTGTATTTTCTGTTTGTTATCATTTGTCATTCCCTTCCCCTCCTGTTTTCTAACCTTATGTTACAATCACAAACTTTTCTGTATTACTCCTGTTTTCTCTGTACTAGTTTTAAAGACACAGATTATATTTCTATTCTTTTAATAGCTAGCTTTTATATACTTCCTACAGATTTATCTAACAAATTCAGAAGTTGTTCAGTTATCTTTTTTTCTTCCCAAATATGACGAACACCTTTAACCGCTAAAACCCTTCCATTCTAATATTGTTATCTAGGGTTACAATTTTACTTAAAAAACATTTTTTTATTGTGGAAAACTTCAAACATAGTGAAAGTATAGAGAACAGCATAATGAACCCTCTTGTATTCACCATCTTCACTGCCTGCCCCCCGTACCCCTACACTTTTTTTTTAAGGTTTGGAACATTTTAAGTCTGAGACATCAAGTCATGTAATCCAATTTTACCCTTTTTTTTGATGAAATATATATATTTTACTCTCAAACCTAACTCAGTTTGCCATTATAGTTTATCATTCTTTGAACTTGCCATGGTTTTTTCTAGTCTGTGCTTTTCTTCCTATTTCAGTTTTCTTCTTGCTGATGTATATTCTCTAATAATTCTTTAAGATAATATTCTCTAATAATTCGGTGGGTGGTAAATTTTGGATATGTTTGCATATCCAAAATTATTTTATTGCTTTATTTATAATTCAGCTGGGTACACAATTTTAGGTTGACAATGGTTTTTCTCTTGATCTTTATTATTGTTGATGAGAAATATGCTGATTGTTTTTCCTTTATAGATATGCTTACTTTCTCCCCAGCATGTTCATAATTTTCTTTTTATCTTTGTGTTCTTATGTTTCACTGTTATATGTCTGGGTCTGGATTTCTCTTTTATCCTGCTTGGCTCACCTTCTTGTGAGGACCTATGACTATCTTTAGTTCTGGAACATTTTTACTTACTACTTTTCCAAATGTTTTTCTTATTCCCTCCATTGTGGCCCTCAAAACAGATATGTTTTGGAGCTTCCCAATCTGTCCCCAGTAACATCTAATTGTACTTTTGTATTTTTTATTCATCTCTGTTCCATTCTGGGTGAATTCTTGAATACTATTTTCAAACCTATCTGGGTATCATCTATTAAGTTTTTTTTTAGTTTATTTATTTTGAGAGAGAGAGAGCATGAGCAGGGAAGGGGCAGGGAGAGAGGGAGAGAGAGAATCCCAAGCAGGCTCCATACTGTTGGCACAGAGCCTGATGTGGGGCTCAAACTCATGGACCATGAGATCATGACCTGAGTCAAAACAAAGAGTTGGACACTTAAACAACTGAGCCACCCAGGTGCCCCATCATCTATTAAGTTTTTGATTTAAATGATTATGTATCTCTAAGATTCATAATTGTTTATATATTTATGTGTTGTTTAATTATTGCATAATTATTTCCCCTAATTTGAAAACATTTTAAAATGGATGCTGTGCTTTAATTTCTTTTTGAGCATACTTACTTTAAGAGCATTATAAAAATCCTCCATAAAAGTAATAAATCTGGACTTAACCCCTGCTCCAACTTTAAATAAAATTTCTTGCCTATCTTTCTTACCATTAGATTTATTCATGTGTTTTGGAATTTTAGTTTATAGGCTTATTTTGTTTTAGAAGTTTCATTTTAAGTTTTGTTTTTTAAATTTTCTTTCTTCCCTTTCTGTCTCTGTGCTCCTCCTGTGTATCTGCCCTGCATGCTCTCCCCCCATCCACCTCACTGTTGTCATGTGACCATGCCTCCTACCTCACAGAGATAGCACGTGGTTTGTAAGCGGAATGGTCTTGATTGTCTAGTTCCATAACTGCTCTGTCCACAGAAGTCCTCATTGCCTTCTCTGTGCCTATCTTCCTTCTCAGACAAAAAAATTGTCTCCCTTCCTGCTGAAAGCACATCCTGGCATGGGTACTCTGAATCCCAGCCTTTTTCAGAGAACTTGTTCCTGTCTTTTATCTGTCTTTCTCCCTTTTTTCTTTTTTCTTTTTTTTTTTTTTCAGAGAGAGAGAGAGAGACAGATTGTGAGTGGGGCAGAGGCAGAGTGGGAGAGAGAGAGAATATTAAGCAGGCTCCATGGTCAGCATGGAGTCCAATGCAGGGCTCTATCCCATGACCCTGGGAACATGACCTGAGCCAAAATTAAGAGTTGGGTGCTCAACTGACTGAGCCACACAGATGCCCCTCTCCATTATTTTTAATGTCTCTCTATTCCCTACTTTCTCTCAGCATATAAACGTGCCCAAATCTCTCCCATCTTGACAAACACCAAAAAATCACTGCCTTCATGTTCTCAAGTTAACACTGTCCTTTCAGAGCCAGGCTCCCCTCAGAGGAGTTTAAGCTCCTTGTTGTCACTTGCTTACCTCCTACTGCTTTCTTGATCCACTATAGAATCACTCCTGCCACACAGCAGGCCACAAATGTTCTTGCAAAGGTCATCTATTACCTTGAAATTGCCAGGTCCAACTGTCATTTCTGTCTTCCTCTTACTTGGCTGCTCCCTATCTGGAAATTCTCTGCCTCCTTGGCTTTCATGATGAACACTTTCTTGGCTCTTACCAGATCTTCCTCAGCCTCTTTACTTGCCATGTAGATATCTGGGATTGTTGATGTGGTTTTCTTGGTCTCTTGCCTTCTTCCCTTCTAAAAATATCAGTGTTGAGGTCTTAGATATAATTTCAGTTCCTCGTCCTACTAATTAGTATCTGTGAGACCTTGGGCAAGTTTTATTAACCTGAGCCCAGATTCTTAATAAATTGATGGTGAATATGTCTACCTCAAATTGTTGCTAATATTAGATGAAATACAGTTATGTAAGTGCTCAAGGGCAGTCACTGGTATATAATAAGGGCTCACTATATGGCAGCTGTTTTTTATTCTTTTATTATTTTTTCTCTTCTTCACTTTTTAAACATAAGAGTAGATGGGTATTAATAAATATAATTAAAATTGTCAAACACAAGTCCAACTAAATAGAATACTGATTATCCCAACATTGTTTTTTTGTCATTCTTAGGAAAACCAGACAGATATAATAAATAATGCATTACGTAGGGGAAAATGCATCTATTAAATTGCTCAAGTGGGAGTGGGAAATGAGAAGGGAAACTACCTTTCATATGTATTTTTAATTATTTTGATATCATAAAGTTGATTTTTAACTCTTATTTCAGAAATTTTGAAGAATCTGAAGATGAGTTGAGAAATGAAGTAATAGAATCCCTAGAAAAACTTGCTACTTCTAAAGAGGAAGAAAACAGAGAAGAGTCTCCTGGTTTTTCTAAGGGTGCTGGAAAGTTAGGAGGAGAGGAGATAAGCATACAGAAATATGCAGAATTCAGTGAAGGTTTAGAGAATATTTCTACTCGATCTAATGACAAAGTATGCATTGCTGATGAAAACCAAGAAACATCAACAACCCATCAAAATGTACAAGTGTGATTATTGTACTTTTTCTTAAGTGATAAGTTAGTATCTATTAGGTATAGCGTCTGGGCCCAAGTCATTAATATTCATTCTGTAAGAGTTTTCCAGTCATCCCAGGGGTTTATTAATTTTTCTCCCAATTTAGATAGTAAGGCTAATTTGAGTATAGAAATTAATATTTTTACTTTAAAATTTCTATCAAGAAATCTTTCAGACAGTAGATGTGATAGGCAGAGTAATAATGAGTCTCTCTTCCTGCCACCCCGCAGCACACCCAGTGATGTGAATATATTGTTACATGGTAAAGGGGAATTAAGGTTGCAGGTGGAAGTAAGGCTGCTACTCAGCTGACCTTCAAATAGGGGAGGGTGTTTTTGATTACCCAGGTGGGCCCAATGTAATCAAAGGGTGTTTAACAGCGGAAGGAGGCAGAAGAGAGAACCAGAGAGATGTCAGGGTGAGCGGGGATGAGCCTGGTGCTGCCGCCTTTGAAGATGTAGGAACATGCCATATGCCAAGGAATACAGGCAGCTTCTAGAATCTGGGAAAGGCCAGGCAATGGACTTTCCCCAGAAGCCCACAGAGGGAACACAGTCTTGCTGACATCTTGATTTTAGCTTCTGGAAATCCACTTTAGACTTCTGACCTACAGAATTGTAAGATAATAAATTTGTGTTGTTTTAACTAAATTTGGTAAGTTTAAATTTGATAAATTTAACTAAATTTGTTAAGACAATGGTAGAAAACTAATACAATGTGCAAACAAATTCATTTAGAATAATCTGCCATTATAGAAAACTGTGATTTGGGGATTTCTGAAGTCATACTGAATACACTTTTTTGAAGCTGATGTTGACACTCAAGAGAGTAGGGTAATTGAGCAAAGAGAGGATCAAGGCCCATCATGTTAATTACGCACCAAATATTCATTTTATTATGTTTTATTGAATTAATTTCTAATAGCTTCAAATGTATAGATTATAAGCTTCTTGAAGGCAAGAAGCCATCATCTTACTTACATCTTATATCTTACTTACATCGTACGCTGATCTTTTTATATATGGTGCTTAGCAGAGAACAATCCCAGTGTTGAACATGTGCCTGGAGTTTAATAGATATTTGTTGATTTATTGTGTTGCTTCTATGAAGGACAGAGTGGTTATAATTCTAAGTGGTAGAATTCTCCCTGAAATAGATGCTCTGGAATAAAAATAAAACTGAAATTACACATTAATACATTGCTAAGCCAATGAAACAAGGATGAGGAGGGGTTGGCCAGAATATTTCCAAGGTCTGCTTAGTATTTACATTTGATATAATTTTATTAAATGTGGGGAAAGTATCAAGATTCCCCTAACTGTCGGATGCATCCTGTATTTTCCTTGGTGAAAGTTCCTTTCAGCTTGGGTGTATAGAGTTTCAAGCTGCTCTTTAAGAGAGATGGCTCAGTATGGTCACATCATGAGGCTGAGAATACTTAAAAATTTCTTACCACTGTTAATTTCAACCATGGTAACACATGACCCCGAAAGATTAAAGCATCATTAATCCTACTGACTCTTACTGGTCAGCGTATACGTGTTTTACTTTTGGAACATTATGTGGTTAAGGCATAATAAATCTGTTAATATGCTTCATTTAATCCTCATTCTAGATAGTAATTGAATGCATGGAGAATGAAACTTGGTTCCTGAAAATTCCAAAGATCCAAAGACCAGTCAGTTATATGCAGAGAAAAAGGAAAAAAAGAATGAATGTTTAGGGTCAATGTTTAAGGGGCGCCTGGGTGGCTCAGTCGGTTAAGTGTCCGACTTCAGCTCAGGTCATGATCTCCCAGTTTGTGGGTTCAAGCCCCGTATCGGGCTCTGTACTGACAGCTGAGCCTGGAGCCTGCTTTGGATTCTGTGTCTCCCTCTCTCTCTGCCCCTCCCCAGCTCACGCTTGCTCTCTCTCTCTCTCTCTCTCTCTCTGTCTCAAATAAACATTAAAAAAAATTTTTTTTAAAAAAGGTCAATGTTTAAGAATAAGCCTATCAAGTTTGCTCCAATGACAAGATGTGTGGCTAAAGTCTCCTTTAGCTAACAGCCACCAACCCTTATTCATTGTAAGATTTTAAAATCTTTGCTGTAAAGTAGGAAGTATTCATTGTGATAAGTATACATATCTTCAAGGTTTTTCAACCTACGTCAGCTCCTAATTCACCTTACCCATCTTACGTACACTGTTATCTAAATCATGTTCTTGAGGCACAACTAACTACTTTATTCTGGGTTTAGACGTAGCTGCATTTGTTAAGTTGAAACTATTGATCACACCTGCATGTGTTTTTAGAATAAATTTTATTAAAAATTATGCATCTTAGTAACTATGTACCCTAGCTATCAAACTCATCATTCTTTAAATGTGTACAAACTTTTAACTTCCCTTTTAAGTATCTTGTACCATGGATAGTCCAAGTGAGCACGTAGCACTCGAATATTAGAACTGATGCTTCTTTGAAGCCAAGGGTGGCCTTAGATTTAGGGTGGGGACAGAGGAAAAAGAATTAGCTGAGGAACAGTGGGAGAGGTAGGGGAAATTACAGCGGCATAATGTGATTCTAGTAATTTGCAGAATTGCTTCTCATGGTTAACTTTTTTGTTGTACCCACTGAAAGATTTAGCACAGACACCCTATTCATATTAGAGTCCTGGAGTCTAGGGTACATTCACATAATTAAACACAAATATTCTGAAAGCACTGATAATTACAGGGGCTACTCTCTCAGAATTTTGTCTATGACTGTAAAAAAGAAACCCCAAAATTATTAAAACATAGGAAGTTCTGCAGTGTTTGGTAGGTCCGAAATATTCATTAAAAGGAAAAAGTCTATTAAACCTGACAACCTATTCTTCTTGGGTACTAGAGGCGAGACAATTTTACTTTATCTTTAAATTTTTCATTTTTATTTTTTAAATTCTTGGCATGTGGAGCTTAGAAGTACTGGTAGTAGATAACAGATAATTCCGAATTGAGAGCCTGCATGAGGGGACAAATACACCATATGTGGAAAAGTATCCAAGAGACTGAAAACCACTTCCTATCATACTTAGAGACAAACAGATTTTGTATCTATTAAAGGCATATTTAGATACAAGTCGAGATACAAAGAACAGGTATT
Source organism: Prionailurus bengalensis (assembly GCF_016509475.1). NCBI lineage: Eukaryota > Metazoa > Chordata > Mammalia > Carnivora > Felidae > Prionailurus > Prionailurus bengalensis. The sequence continues at coordinate 19,486,993 of NC_057343.1, forward strand.
TTGTTATGCACAACTGAAATAAGAATGTGCGTCCCCACTGCTGTGGGTTCAAAATATACTGTGTTTGGACCACTCAAAAACAATGTTTTACAGGAATAGTCACTCAAGAGTTCTTCAGACAGACAGCAGACATATTGCTTTGATGCTTTCCATGGTTATCAGTCCTTCCAAAAAAAAAAAAAAAAAATGACATGTCCTATCACATTAGGAACAGGGAAGATGAACATATATGCAAATTATGTTTCCAGTGATGTTTGTGACAAATGAAAAAATAATTTTGAAGAAACAAGATTAAGAAATGCTTTATGGGATTTCAGAAACCTTTCTTCCTTTACTTCTTAGTCCCTTGCAATTTCTTTATCTTTATTCTCATGATTTTCTATGGGCTGATGGGTAAACTGAGGGGGCGGTGGTATGGATCTTACCACAAAAGACTAGCTGTAAGATAAGAAAGTGAACTGGGCTGGAGTCAGAAGTCCCAGGTTATAATCCCAATTTTTGTTCTTAAACAGCTTTGTGAAATGGAGTCTTTAGGTCTTTAAATGATTCTTGTCTGTAAAGTTGAAAGGAAGAAAACGGGATTAGAGGATTTGTAGGGTTCCTTCCAACTCCAATGTCCACTAGTCTTCTTTTTCTTTTTAAATGTTTATTTTTTTTTTTTTAAGAGAGAAAGAGCACAAACAGGGGAGGGCAGAGAGGGTGACAGAGGATCCAAAGCGGGCTCTGCGCTGACAGCAGAGAGCCTGATGTGGGGGACTCGAACTCATGAACTGCGAGATTATGACCTGAGCCAAAGTTGGATGCTTACCTGACCGAGCCACCCAGACACCCCCATCTTTCTTTTCTAAACTGAATCATCTCCACCCAAAGCTATGTTGGTGTGTCATATCATCCTGGGCCTCTGTTTTGCTGCTTTTTGACCTGATGACAGAAGGTGGCCTGTAGATGAGTCAACGACTGGAAGTAGACGATGAAGCTGGCCAGGTTGGTGACTGGATGAGAGGAGTTTGGAAGGGAAAAACATACCTCTTTCACATGCTCCTAACACAAAAATGTATCAGATTGACAGAGAAAGACAGATACATGATTTCACTCATGTGGAATTTGAGAAACTAGATGACCATAGGGGAAGGGAAGGAAAAATAAAATCCAGAGAGGGAGGCAAACCATAAGAAACTCTAAATACAGAGAACAAACTGAGGGTTGATGGTCATGGGTGGTTGGGGGGGTGGGGAATTTGGGTGATGGGCATTGAGGAGGGCACTTGTTGGGATGAGCACTGGGTGTTGCATGTAAGTGATGAATCACAGGAATCTACTCCTGAAGCCAAGACTGCACTATATGTTAACGAACTTGACAATAAATTAAAAAAAAAAAAAAAATATATATATATATATATATATAGATGTATCAGACTGTGCAGGAGGTGGATTATGAACTAGAAGGAGCTAATTATGTGTGCAGAAAATGCCAAACGCTGTAGTTCTCTGTAATTGCATCTGCACAGCCACATACTTTTCGTACTAGTTATTCAGCACAGAAGTCCCGTTAAATGTGTTCTGATTCGTAGCTACTGACTTAGTAACCACTCGCCTACACTGAACCCTAATGCATTAATAAGGAGGATTACGAAAGACATATACTATAAATTGTTATCTTTAAATTACTTTATAAAGGTACCTTTAAAAAACTTGGATAGTTATCCAGGTATTTTTCACATACTTTCCATCTCAGAATCACTAGGAGGTAGTGAGGACAGGTATCAGCATCTCCAGATTATGGATGTAGAATGTAAGTTTCAAAAAGATTAAGCAGCAGCTTGAGTATTAAGAGATCAGATGTTTGCAAATGATGACACAGGGATCAGGCCCAGGTGTTTTGCTAGTCCGGTGCTCTTTTCAAAAGCCACCTCATCATCTTACAAGGCATGATGCTGATAACGGAGACTGGGTGGACGGATCTGGCTACTCTATCATGGCTATCAGAAAAACAACTTACCAAGCGATCTCACTCAGACCTTCTGAACAACTTAAACCTAGCTTCCAGCCTCCTGCGATGTGGAAATGTGAAGGGATGATGAGAGCATCCTTCTCAAATGTACTGATAGCACCAAACAAAAACCTAATTTCACAAATATGGAGCTGTGGGAAGGATCGCTGGAGGCCTCCTGGCCCCTGCGAGCCGACACATGCCCACAGGGCGGTCCCAGTCCCTGCCTTTTCACTACAAGCTTTCAGAACATGATTAAGCCTGCCTAAAGTCTCTTTTCTCTTTTAAGAGAATCTTTAGATATATCCAAGAAGGTCACCCACAATTACTATTTAGGATTTAAATGGACTAGAATTTTTCTGTGTTCCCAAGATAGCAGAACATTTCTAAAGTACCGAACTATTAATTATCAGTCTTCCATTTTCCTTTCGACATTTCCTTTTTTTCTAAAGGTAAATTCTCTTTCCTGGGTTCTAAAGTACAGTGATTTGACAAATAGGACTTGAAAAAATGTGAATTAGACCAAAATTAAGATGGTTCGTTCATTTTTTTTCTTTCAGATCCATATTTTTCAGAATTTGAGACAAAATCCTAATCTAAAATTTTTTCATTTAAACAATTTAGGTAATTTTGACCTTTGTCATTTTCACTGAAATAAACATCCTGTCTATATACATACTGCTGAGAGCACTGCTTAGGCTGACTTTATTACAATACAGAAAAAGCTTAGAAAAATTACTCACGAATGAAGGTATGTCGCCATTTTATATAAAATATCTTTCATCTGTACAGATATGACATTATTTGAATAAGCTCTCCACAGATGACAGGAACGCCAGTTCAAACTCCTGATCAGAGAATCTGCTTACAGATGCCCGAGCACTGCTTCGGATTTGGAGTCTCTTTTCCTCAGACATGGAAAGAATATGAGCCATGGTTTCCGCGTAGCCTTCTTCGCTTTCAGCCAGAAATCCAGTTATCTCTCCTTCATGAGGGACGACAATGTCAAGCTTGGGGCCCCCTGAATTGTGTGCGAGGATAATCGTGCCAGCTGCCATACACTCGACAACTCCTGAGAAAGAAACAAAATCATGTGGTCTTTGAACTTTCTGAGAGTGTTCACAAGAACAAGGATGAGCAGAAACCTCTATAAATTTTAGGACACTCATGAGAAATTTAACCACATGTCTGTTGGGCCTATAAATCTGCTCACTTAAACTTCCATGGTGTCAAGTAATTTTAAGTTTTTTAGTTTTTAGCCTTTACAATAATGCTACTTGGTTCTTAATTGAAACAGACAAGCAGGCGAGAGAACGGTCTGTAAAAAACAGATCCTTGCAGGTAATAAAATGAAGTAGACTACAGAATGCTGGCAAGATGGCAGACTGAAAGATAAAAGGTGTAAAGAGATACCAAAAGCAAAATTTCAGGAGTTCCAATTCCAGCATTAGGAGGTTGCCCTCTTCCCTCTACTTCTTCTTTTTCGCTGGCTCCTCCTCTTCTGCCCACTTCTGAACCCTGCTCGTTCTCAGCATTTTGCAGCAGGGGCCTCTTCTCACTGGGCACTTTCCCTAGGCCACCGGACCCTCTTCCGTGGGGCTTCCGTAACGACCCGGACAGCAACGAACTCCTCCGTCTGTGTTTCCTGGTCAGGTCCCTCACCTGCACTGCAGACTCGTAGAGACAAGTGTCCACTGGACACACCCACCTCCGTGTCCTGCAGATCATTCTAACTCTACCTGCTGGGAACCTGGCTCATCAACTGCCTCTCCTCTTGGGACTCTGTCTCGAGGTGACAGCCATCCACTGTTCATACATTTGCCTACACTCAAAACCCCAGGAGGTCCTCTTGGACTCTTCTCTCTCCTTCACGTAAGACGTCCAATTAATCACCACGTCCTGTTCAATCCTGCCTCAGAATTTCCCTCGAGCGTGTTCGCCTACCGTGTTTGTACCACAGCACGTCACCCAGGTTGCCAGGGCAGCCCGACACATCCTCCTGCCTTCCTCCCCTGGCCCTCCCTGCTCCTCACTGATCCACCCCTCCACGGCAACCACAGTGAACTTGAGGAAATAGAAAGCTTTTAAATCCAATACTCAAAATCAGTCTATCTTTTCCCACTGGCTTCACCTGGCCCCAGCTCCCCTCTCCATCAGCGTGTTGTTCCTCCTGCGTGCTCCGGCCATACCGAACCCTTAGTTCCCTGAGTGCACCTGCTAGTGCCCTTATGGTCCCACCTGTCACGATGCTGTTCCCTCTGCTGGATATTCTCCCATCTTTTGCACGGCTAACTTCTAATTACCGTTCAGGTCCCAGCTTACGCATCACACCATTTCCTCAGGCAACTGTTCTCTGACCTCACAAATCTGTTAGGTGTTTCTCTTGGGTGCTTCAAATCACCCTGCGCTTGCCCTGGCACAGCACTTAGCACCGTGTCCAGTAAAGTGCTGTTTAACTGGTCTGTATCACACACAGAGCTGGAAGTCTCAGAAGGGAACAAGAGGTCCTGTCTCCCAGTCATTTTCCCAGCACCCGCCACGTGCCTGGCACACTGAATGCTCCCGTAAGTCTCCGTGGGAGGAGGCACAGGGAGTCAGACCCTGTGCAGAAGGTCTGAATCAAAAAGTTCTTGCTGTATGTCTGGGCTCAGTAATGTGCGAACCACTAGGGGTAGACAGGAGGGTAAGAGAAATCATAGCCTTAGCACAGGAGACTTCACTTTATGTTTTTCCATTTTCCCTGAACACCTAGCAGTGTGGACACAAAGCAGCCATTTGAGAAATAGATGTTGAACCAAATTAGACACAAGACAGCAGTTGACTTTATGCCAAATGTATGCATAACAGGAAGTCAGGATATAGAGAGCAGCTTGTGCTAGAATAAACAAGAAAGGCTAAATTAAAGGCTAAGGAGATGAAAGTCAGACACTTATAATGGGATTTGGCAGAAAAAGGAGGGTAGGCCATTTCAATAATGGGTAGGGAATCAACAGAAGAAACAACAGAATTGCCATGAGGAGCCCTGTCAGCTCAGCTTTTGGTGTACATGAAAATCACCTGATGAGGTTTACTGAAATACATCTACCTGGGCCCCACCCGGAGATTCGGATTTGGTCCTTCAGTGAGATTAGGCCAGGAATCTGTACCAGTCCAGACATAGGGTTAGGTGGGGCAGAGAAACTGGTAGGTAAGAGCAGGGGCTGAGTTAGGATCCAAGCTCTATCTCTTATTGCTAAGGCTGAACAAGGGCAAGTTCAAAACCTCTCTGTGCCTGAGTTTCTTTATTCGTCAAATGGAAATAACAGTACATCAAGCAGGGTTTCAGAGAGGATTAAATCAGATAATACTTGTAAAGATCTCAACAGTGACTTATGCACAGTAAGCTGTCAATAAATATCAGCTATTATTATTGACTACATACTGTTATGTCCTGCAGGGTCTCAAATGAAAAAAGTTTACTTGGCAGACTGGGAGAGGAGAATTAGACCTGATGTGAACTTCTAGAGTATTATTATTTTATCAAGACCGCTCTGGAAAGCAGTGTGGAGGTTCCTCAGAAAATTAAAAATAGACCTACCCTATGACCCAGCAATAGCACTGCTAGGAATTTATCCAAGGGATACAGGAGTACTGATGCACAGGGCCACTTGTACCCCAATGTTCATAGCAGCACTCTCAACAATAGCCAAATTATGGAAAGAGCCTAAATGTCCATCAACTGATGAATGGATAAAGAAATTGTGGTTTATATACACAATGGAATTCTACGTGGCAATGAGAAAAAATGAAATATGGCCTTTTGTAGCAACGTGGATGGAACTGGAGAGTGTGATGCTAAGTGAAATAAGCCATACAGAGAAAGACAGATACCATATGGTTTCACTCTTATGTGGATCCTGAGAAACTTAACAGGAACCCATGGGGGAGGGGCAGGAAAAAAAAAAAAAAGAGGTTAGAGTGCGAGAGAGCTAAAGCATAAGAGACTGTTAAAAACGAGAACAAACTGGGGCGCCTGGGTGGCGCAGTCGGTTGAGCATCCGACTTCAGCCAGGTCACGATCTCGCGGTCCGGGAGTTCGAGCCCCGCGTCGGGCTCTGGGCTGATGGCTCGGAGCCTGGAGCCTGTTTCCGATTCTGTGTCTCCCTCTCTCTCTGCCCCTCCCCCGTTCATGCTCTGTCTCTCTCTGTCCCAAAAATAAATAAACATTGAAAAAAAAAAATTAAAAAAAAAAAAAAAAAAGAGAACAAACTGAGGGTTGATGGGGGGTGGGAGGGAGGGGAGGGTGGGTGATGGGTATTGAGGAGGGCACCTTTTGGGATGAGCACTGGGTGTTGTATGGAAACCAATTTGTCAATAAATTTCATATAAAAAAAATTTAAAAAAAATATTTTATCAAGAGAACCCAAATGTCCATCTCAGGACACCAAACGAGTCGCTGAAAGGACAAACTCACCAATCCCAAAATGCTCGTTCCACATGGTGTGCAGACCAATTGTTGCTTCAGACAAGTAAGTCTTTAACTCATCAAATGGAATGTTTATTTTAAATTCCACATCTTCTTGAACTCCCAGATCCTCAGAAAGCTTTCTCAGTTGGTTTACCCTGAGCTCATCATCTTGGTTACGACACCCTCCAATGAGGACAAGTTTAAGGGAAGGAAGTGATCCAGCCACCTTCTTATTCAGCAACTTAGCAAAGGCTTTGATCTGCAAAGGATGATTCTTTTCAGGCCGGAACTGGCCAATGGAAACCAGCAAATGTCCTGGGGTTGTCTTTTTCTCATGTAAGGGAATGTCCAGAAAGGTCTGTACATCACAAGGTGGGTAAACAATATTAGTGCAATTCCCGACTTTCCACAGTGAGAGAATGTGGTTTAGTGTCCAAGAAGAATTGACCATCACTACATCACTGCAAGAACCCACAAGTCCATAAATAAAAGCAAATAAATAGTAATAGATGAGCTTTACTTTGCTGAGGAAAGGATTCCTGGTAATGAAGGCTGCGTTATTAAATCCGACATTTTGGTTCTTCACTACAGACAGCATATCAGTGCTGATCGTGGGATAATGAACGTAGCTGCCAATGCGACAACCACCTAGATACTTAAACAGAGGCAGTGTGAACGCGTATCCCATTGAATCGATGTAAACGTCAGGAACACACTGCATTAGAGCTTCCCAGCCAAGAAAAATGGATCCTAGACTTTGGCCCAGCAGTGTGAAGTGAGGATAGAGCGAATCTTCCACAAGGTAGCGTTTCCTCAGGAAAACAAACTTCACTGGGTGAGTGAGCCTGATGTTAAATCTTCGGAAAGCACCTTCTAGAATCTGTTGACCACTGACGTTCACGTCACCAGTATACACAACATAAATTGCTTCAGGATACCTAAAACAGAATGCAGTAGTTAAGATTTTCACTGGTTTAGGTTAAAATCGAGCAGAAAAGTTGGAGATAATTATTTTGTCACAATCATAAAGAAGGTTATTTCTATATTGAAAAAAAATGTTTTCCACTGTTTTTCCTTCATTGCACTTGGTCTGCTGATCCCAAGTCCTCTGCTGTCCTGGGAGTTAAATGTTAGTCCTCCAAATGAGACTTCGAGTTCTTTGCTATTTCCTCTTCTGAGAGTTTTGCATGGAGCAGACATCAACAGAAATTGCTGACATTTCCGCTTTTATGAAATACACAGAAACTTTATTCTGACGACCTTTTCAGTATAAAATGGTAATATCAATAACGTACTCCTAAACAAGAGTTAAAACTTACTAAATGTATCTTTAGACAGGATCATAGATGCTAAAGCGTTACTCTATTTTTATCTGAGAAATGCAATAAGATTCTAAAAGCTAGATCAGGTGCCTGCATCAAAATCAGATAGGGTATAATAATAATGGAAGTCTTTAAAAGTATATATTCTTATGACTATGCTTTTGGCATTTGCTCTGATGGTGTTTTTGGCTACTGAGTCATAAAACATTTCTTAAATATCTAGTATGAGCTACTAGGTTCTGGGGATTCAGGGATTAGAGGGTCTCTACCCTCGAGGAGCTGAGTTCAGTGGGGAAAACAGATATAAACAGAAAACTGCAAAACTGTGATATGTGTTGATAAAGACAGCCATGGGATGCTGTGCAGACCCAAAGGATGAGTATCTAACTGCACTTCCCCACAGGCAGAATGATCCTTAGACTGAGGTGTTTGTTTTTTTTTTTAACGTTTATTTATTTTTGAGAGACAGAGAGAGAGGGAGAGAGCTTGGACACATGAGCAGGGAGAGGGGCAGAGAGACAGAGAGAATCGCAAGCAGGCTCCGCACTGTCAGTGCAGAGCCCAAAGCGGGGCTCAAACTCAAGAACCGTGAGATCATGACCTGAACTGAGATTAAGGGTCAGATGCTTAACCCACTGAGCCACTCAGGTGCCCCTGGAATGATCCTTATAAAACGTAAAAACGATTGTCATCTCCGATTGCTTAAAGAGGGCCACAAATTCTTTGACACTTATCAAGTGGTGGGATCTATGTCCCTTCCCCTGGAATGACGGGCTCTGTGACTGCTTTTACCAATAGACTATGTCAAAGGTGACATTTTGCCAGTTTCTAGAGCCAAGTTCTATGGGGATGGTAATTTCTGCTTTGCTCTAGAGAAGTCAGCTGTCACATAAGACGTCCAACTATCCTGAGACTGCCATGTTGTGTGCAAGCCCAAGCGAGTCACGTAGAGAGGCTGCGGGCGACAGAGATGCCTGACCAGTGTTCTCCACCCTCACCCACTGTCACTGTTGCAATCATCCCAGCCCAGGAAGCAGGTATGTTAGTGGAGAAGCCTTCAGATGACTTGGAGCCAGCTGCCATCTAACTGCAGCAGCTTGGCATGCAGGATTTCAAACAGGGCCCATCAATCCCCAAACTGTGAAAAATAATGAGAAATTCTTGCTTTAGCCATTGCGTTTTGGGGTGGCTTGTCACGTAGCAACAGATAAGCAGAATATCATCTCTCTGTCTGAAACACTCATATAGTTTCCCACAGCACTTAGAATACCAGCTAGACTCCTCACTCTACTCACTCAAGCCCTGAATAATCTGGACCCTGCCTCCGCTCTCTCACGTACCCACAGGGTCAGCCAAACTGGATTCCTTTCTCTGAACGAGACAGGCTCCTTCCAGTCTTAGGGGACTTGCCAGAGTTGTTCCCTCCGTTTTGAACTCTCTTTTCTCATCTTCACTGTGTTTTCCTGAGGCAGACAGTATGGCATGTGATTTACAACATGGGCTCTGTAATGCAGTTCCCTTATCTGTCAAATGAGGGTAACAGTAACAATCTCGTAAGGTTACTCTGAAGATTGGGTGAGCTGACAGGTGTAAAACACTTCAAACAATGCCTGGCACATAGTAAATGCTCAGTACGTCAGCTGCTTTTGTCATTTAAACTTCAGTGAAGTATCACCTCCTTGGAGATTTTCCCTACTTACTCAGTCTAAAGTATGGAATCATTCCCGGGGCACCTGAGTGGCTCTGCCGGTTAGGCATCTGACTCTTGATTTCAGCTCAGATCATGATCTCATGGTCATGAGATCAAGCCCCAAGCTCTGCTCAGTGCAGAGCTGCTTGGAATTCTCTTTCTCCCTCTCTCTGCCCCTTTCCCGTTCTCTCTCTCTCTCTCAAAATAAGTAAACATTAAAAAAATAAAGTATGGAGTCCTATTTTAATTTCTTGTGTAGCATCTCTCACCATTTGGTATTTTTCTTTTTAGGTATTATTTTGTCTCCTCTCCACTAAAATCTAAGATCCATGATCTATTTTGTTCACCATTCAATCTCAACTCAACAGTGCCTGACACACAGTAGGTCCCCAAGAAATATTTCTAGATCAAATGAAAAGTGTATTGTAGTTTATGCTGAGTCAGGAGAGGCTTGTAGAAATTAGCTGAGGAGAAAAAGGTCAGAAAAAAAAAAGGAACACCGTATGGAAAGGCAAGGAATCTATAGAGAGAGCCTGATGCTCCTAGTTCAGTGTGCTGAGCAAAGTATACATGAAGGAATGGGGAGGGATGAAAAATAAAATGTGGCAAGAACAAGATGAAAAAGTATCTTCCATGTTCTACTGAGGATTTGGACTTCTTTCCCCGCAGGTGACTTGGGAATAACAGAGTTTTCTGGGGAGTACAGTAGAGCTATCACAAAACTTGACCGCTGCCCTCAAGAGTGAGAGAATCCAGGTAGACAAGTTAATGCACAGAGTTAGGAGAAGGAAAGAGCAGTAGTGATTAGAGAAGGAGCAGGGAAGACCTCAGAAAGGCGGGCAGTAAGCTGAGATCTAAGAACACATTTTAGATCCAGGGAGTTATGGAAGATGGCAGAGGAAATACAAGGGTGGTGGCTGGAAGCCAGGATGAGCCAAGAAACAGAGATGTAGAATGAGGGGAATTCTGTGTGAAGGCTCTGGAACTGGATGAAGGGCACGTGCCAGGAAGTAGCGTAACCAGGGAAGAATAATAGTTTCCTCCTATGATAAAACCACAAATGGAATTTGTACTTTACTGTGTTTATTCCTCCTACGTTTGGACATGCAGGTGGGGAGAAGGAAGCCTAAAACATGAAATGACCGGGTAGTAGCATATTCTTTCGAACATGGTAACTTAAGACTAACTGGTAATGATATCAACATTAAAATCAGATAGATGCTCTCACAGAGATTATCTCCTGTGTGCCACCATGGACTAAATGTATTCAGGCTTAAAGTGTTCCTTGGTATTGCTTGATATATTTCTGTTTACTATTCAACTTCTCCACACGTTCTTCCAAGGTGACAGTTATCCCCGCTAAATTTTGCCATTAAAGGGTGGATACTTTCCCTTTCCATTTCTTTATCATATCAACTAAAATTCAACAGGATCTTGTAAGGCAGGCTGGCACATAACAGGAGCGTTTCCTTATTATTTTTTTTAAATTTTTTTTTTAAATTTTTTTTTTTCAACGTTTATTTATTTTTGGGACAGAGAGAGACAGAGCATGAACGGGGGAGGGGCAGAGAGAGAGGGAGACACAGAATCGGAAACAGGCTCCAGGCTCCGAGCCATCAGCCCAGAGCCTGACGCGGGGCTCGAACTCACGGACCGCGAGATCGTGACCTGGCCGAAGTCGGACGCCCAACCGACTGCGCCACCCAGGCGCCCCTGGAGCGTTTCCTTATTGAAGAACAATTAATTCCTGGCCACGAGTAAGGTGAGAGAAAGTTAAGTTTCTGGGCAATGATTTTTTTTTTTTTTAAAGGTAATACGACAGCAAATGAGCTAAGAAAGATGCATACCTACTTTTTCTGCAGAGCCCTTAAGGCACACCACAAAACTCTTTCTCCTCCGCCACCAGCATTGCAGTACGGATGAAAAAATGCAATCACCAGTTGATTTTTCCCATTTTTGCTAGTTGCTACTGAGTCTTTCTTTCTTCGTACCAGCAGTCTGATTCCCCAGAGGATAATGAACAAACATATGCATAAAATTCCACATACTGTCAGGCCAGGGAGGAATAATGAATAAAAAAACCTGAAACAAGAAGGAAAATATAAAAATCAACAGAAACAACAAATTAAAGTCCACTTTTACATATCCACTTTATATATCAGTAGTAAAGAGAGATTTTTATACCTGGGAGTCTGCTAACGAAATACTTTTTAATCAGCAGTAAAAATCAATGTTGAGCCACTTTTCTCCTAACAGTGTATGTGTTAAGGGACTAAAAACAGGGGCGCCTGGGTGGCTCAGTTGGTTAAGCGGCCGGCTCAGCTCAGGTCATGATCTCGCGGTCTGTGAGTTCGAGCCCCGCGTCGGGCTCTGTGCTGACAGCTCAGAACCTGGAGCCTGTTTCAGATTCTGTGTCTCCCTCTCTCTGACCCTCCCCTGTTCATGCTCTGTCTCTCCCTGTCTCAAAAATCAATGTTAAAAAAAAAAAATTTTTTTAAAAAAAGGACTAAAAACAAATTTATTAACCTAAGCAAGACATGATCAGGAATGGCATCTGACCCTCAAAAATCACAACACAGAACCCGAGCAGTATGTCTTCTGAATGATCAATGAACATTTAATTAGTTAAAATGAACATTTAACTAGTAATGAACATTTAATTAGTTAAATGTTTCATAAGGTAGCAAATCATTTTTATTCTTTCATTTCGCCTCAAATAGAACAATTTCTGGGGTGAGAGGAACTTAGATCTCTCCATTTCTATTACAAGTTCTGCATCTGATCTGTTTCTATGACCCTAGAACACTGCCTTTCCTTATGTGCCTCTAAATGAGTTGCCATAAATGCCCTGAAAATTCTACTCCATACTCACTCCCCCACTGACTGCTAAAAGGCTCTTACTGCCAGGCTGACTGAAGCTCTGCAAAGGCAAGGAAGGACCCAGGCTTGTTTACCACTGGATGCCAACGCCTAGCATAACGCCTGGCCCAGAGAAGGCATCCGTGTTTGTTGACTGCATACAAAATTCTTTACCTCTTCAGACGTCTCTTAGATAATGTTAAAATAATTTTTCAAAGTGTGTTTTTCTGTTAGCGTTGGGCAATATAGCTGGTATCTAGCTTCATATTTTTTATATCCTGCCTACCCTTTATAAAGGATCCGGGGAGCTTGTAACACATAAAAACACTAAAATACTAAAACTTAAATAATGAAAACTCAGGGCGGGGGAGTTCAAGTATTTGGTGGGGAGCAGTGACAGGTGGGGGACATAGATATACAGACTCTAAGTTTGTATGTGGTAGTGAAAAGCAGATTGGGCTCTGAAGGGCTTAATGATCCAAGCATGTATGGGGATATTTTGTGTACTTGCATAGTTTTCATTGTCCATAAGTAGAAGACATAAATTCTTCAGAGAAATAACTTTTTTTCTTAATTTTTAAAGTTTATTTATTTATTTTGAGAGAGAGAGACAGAGAGTAAGTGGGAGGGGCAGAGAGGGAGAGAGAGAATCCCAAGCACAGAGAGAAAATCTGACAGTGCAGCCTGACATAGGGCCATGAGAACCATGAGATCATGACCTGAGCCAAAACAAGAGTTGGATGCTTAACCGACTGAGCCACCCAGGAGCCCTGGCAGAAATAAATATCTTACTTATATTTAGTTTGGAAACAAACTTCTCATGTGGGATTTCCTATCGTGAATAAGTGCACTGTTTGAAGACGTATTTGACTTATTAGAATGATTGATCTCAGGATATCTTTAAACTCTTAAAAATTCCTGAAGACCCCATACAGCTTTTATTTCTATCAGGATTTCCCAACCTCGGCACTGCTGACATTTTAGACCACAATAATTCTTTGTCTGCAGGGACTGTCTTATGCATTATAGGATGTTTAGCTGCATTCCTGGTCTCAACCCACTGGATGCCTACAGTACCCTTCCAATCATGACCATAAGAATTATTTCGACATTGCTAAATGTCCTGCAGAAGTTAAAATCAGCCCTTGTTGAGAAATACTCATTTACATTGATTATATCTACCAATATTTAGCATATCAGAAATGAAACTGAGGAATTTAATGAATTATTCTGACAATGACAAATCCATTACAAGTTAATATAAAACATTTTTATTAAAAAAGCCCTTTTTTCCAAACAAACAAAAAAGAAACTCAGTAAGAAGGGTATTACTGTTTTAGATATTTGCAGACCTCTTTAACGTCTGGCTTAACAAAAGATAGTGGCTTTTAATATCTGCTTCTGCATTCAATCTTAGTGATATGTTGTTTTACTTGAAGTATATGAAGGAAATCTAAGCTCACTCAGATATGTAGTAGGAAAAGGGAGTGTGTTTAAATACCCTTTTCAGATGGTTACAGCATTTTTCTGTGATGTTATACCAAATTAGACAAGTGGTAATTTCTTAATTGTCAGGTGCAACATGGAGTTTGAAAGCCAATCAATGTCCTTTTCATACTGTGTTATACTGAAATCTTGTACTTTAAGTGGATCTTTTACCTATACATGATTTTGTAATGTCATGACTTGATTATTTGGAAAATATTGGTTCATGACTCATGCAGACTTTCCAAATGTGGGCACATTTTTTCATTGTATAATATCCCCAAATCACATTTGTTAATATCACTACCCATCTCTTCAGGAAAATCTTTTAATTATTGGAAAGTGGTCAAGCTTTGAATGGCAGATACAGGTTCTCCAAATTCTAATTTTCACTTGAGAGTTCAAACTTTATTATTAGCAATAAATTCTGTCACTTGTTTTCTTTGAACTGACAGGGTCACTTCATTCATTTTCAAAGCCAAGTCAGAAGAACCATAGTTTGTCAGTCATTCTTTCAAGTAGAAACCACGTCCCATAAAAAAGTGTCTAATTCAGCTTTCAACTTAGCAATCATGCAAGAACTTTTCCTTGAGAGAAGCATCATACTTCACTATGAAGACATTATATATATTAAAAAGATATGTATTCAACTCAAGGTTAATTCTTAACAAAATTAATTTTTACTGTTTCATCAAGGACATTCTTAGTAAAACTGGCTTTAGCAAGTGCACGGTGGTGAAAAACACAAGACTTCTCGTATACTTTGATTTCATTGCCTCGATTTGTAGTAAGTAGCAGTTTTATCCACTATTACTTTTGCACCATTGGTGCAAATGTAAACATAATGAGAAAGCAAATGTTAGCATAAATTATTATAAAAATAGTTTTGATCTTGAAGAACTATTAAAAGAGTCTTGAGGACCTGTCAAGGTCTATGGACCATACTTTGAGAACTACTGACTTAAAGGATGAACAGGGTTTGAACATAAGTGGTAAGATTTGTCAATTATTTAATGTTTGGAATATATCTGTTCATAAAAAGAATATTATACAGCTTTCCCAGGAAAAGTTAAAAGCCCATTTAATTTAAAATGAGGCTGATCCATAGAATCCAAGGATTTTTATGGCATTTCCTTCTAATGAGTTAAGTGGTAAGATTCATGTGATAGGATTTTCAAACTGAACTATTTAACTTAAAATCAGAAAAAATAAATCCTACTAATAACTAAAGTTGAGCCAGTCCTTTATTGAGTCTCTTAGTTTCAAAGATACAGACTATATAAATTTATTAAACATCCCACAGTACTTGCACATCAAAACTATCCATTTTAGAATTTGTTTAAATCTAACTAAAAATAGGGGCGCCTGGTGGCTCAGTCCAGTTAAGCATCCGACTTTGGCTCAGGTCATGATCTCACAGTTTGTGGGTTCAAGCCCTGCATTGGGTTCTGTGCTGACAACTCAGAGCCTGGAGCCTGCTTCAGATTCTGGGTCTCCCTCGCTCTCCGCCCTTCCCCAACTCATGCTCTCTCTCTCTCACTCTCAAAAATAAACATTCAACTATACAGTATACACACACACACACGTATATAAACTAAAAATATGTGCCATTAAATAATGTTTACCACAGAAACCCAAGGCTTTAACAGATAACTAATCAACAGTGACTCATTCATTTGACAAACATTTATTTAGCCATTGTGATGCGCAAAGCACTGAGTCAGGGATATTTCAAATGTCAGGGAAGAATATGAAGCCTCTGAAAATAGACTTTCCTGTTCAAAATGTTTTAAATAATCATTATAGAAATTGGAGTAGAGGGGACAAAAATGAAGAAACAATACCTGAATTTTGGAGAGGATATGTATACACTGCAGGATGCTATCATGTTAATTACAAATTTCAACCTGAACAAAAATTGGTAGGTGTTAAAAGAACTGTGTAGCTGGAATATAATAGGTCTTTTTTTTTTTTTTAAATAAATTTAGGGCAAGTCACGTAAAAAAACAGTAGTATTACAACAATAAAAGTAGGGGGGAAAAAGTCTGGGTTTTTTTTCACCAAAATGTTAACAGTAGTTATCTCCAGATGGTAGCACGCCTGGCCAGTTTTCTTTTTTGCTCCTCTATTTCCTAACTCTTCTATAAGAAACAATGTATTACCTATGTGATACAATTTTGTATTACTCCTACATCAACCGGAAATAAAGATCAATGGATGATCATGAAGCAGATGATTCAACATAAACTTTTTATTTGTGAAAATAAAGAGAAATCTCACTAAAATGGAGTCAGGAGGCCAGAAGGGGGAACGCAGAGGAGCCCTATCACTCAAATGTCAATTTCATGAAGGACTGTCAATTACAGCATCCAACAGTAGAATCCTAAACACGATGGAATGGCCACTAACAGGCCCCAACAGGGAGAGATGTACGACGCATTTCCTACAAGAGTACTCCTGCAACTCAGCCAATGAGAAACCCTCACTACTCTTGCTTTTCTCCAGCCGACTTCAACCCCCCCACCCTTTCAACTTCCTCCTTCTCCATAAAACAACGGTCCTCTCGTTGGTAGAACTTGCCAGGTATGGTTTTGTAATAGCTTGTATATCCAGAAATGCAATTCTCTGCTACTCCCGAAACAAACAAACAAACAAACAAACAAAACCAACCAAACCATTTTTGCCGGTAAGATAGCTGTTTTATTTTTAAGGTTAACATATTTAAGTGACATATGTTAACAGCGACCATTTTGGTGAGTGAAAGAGGGGAAACTAAGACGTGACAAGAGCCAGTTTATTCTTTACCAAAAAGAGAGACGATAGTGTGGAAAATGATCCATGGCTCAATTATAAAGGAAAACGAGAAATGAATATGGATAACTTATAACAGAATAGTTGGAGTGCGAACAAAAAAGAAAAAGGAAGGGAAACTGCACCCTTCAGCCAGAAGTGGGGCAGGCGAAGAAAACGCGGTTAACTGAGTCTTTAACCCAGTCTGCTTCAGTCTAATTAAAAGACTCCGAAGTGAGAACAGCGCTATCCTTGAGGCCTAAATTCGTGACTAGAAGATCCCCCTTCCCCGCAAACTTCAGTTGCCCTGGGCGGACAAGAACCACCGCGAAACAGAAAACGCCTGCGAGCCCACACCACCAGCTCCTCACCTCAGTAACTCGCACAAGCACCAACCCCCTTTGGTGGTCGCCATCTTCCCTCGACCCCCGAACTCAGGAAGCGCTTCGCTGTTCCTCTTCTCTATTGGCTCCCGAGGAAGCGGGCGGTGTTCTCTCCGCCCCCATGGGGCAGATTTCGCGTTTCAATTGGCTGCTGGTAGTAGCTTCCCACGGCCTTCCAGTCAATAGAATCTCCCGGGGAGGAGACAAGTTTTCGGCGTGGCGCACAAGGGTCCCGCCCCCCCGGCGGGCGGGGCCGTAGTGGGAGTAGGGCTGGAGAGGGCGTGGCCTGTGATAGACAGCCGGGCACCCGCCCTCGGCCCCCTCCCCCACTGGAAGCCCCCAGCCCGGGGCCCGCCGGCCGTTGAGACCAATGGGAGGCCCTTGCGCATCTCGGATCGATTTCCCAGGTGCGGAGTTCACTCCCGCGGCAGCTGCGGCATTTGGGCACCGCGACGCCCCGGAGCGAAGCGCGGAGCTGAGAGGCAGCTGTGCGGAGTGGACCCGAAGAAGGTGCCCGCCACGCCGCACCTCTCCGCCGGCGGTTGGCGAGCCCTGGGATCTGCATCTCCGGCTCGGGTCTGCGCCGCTCGCCCGCCCTCTTGTCCTTCACACGCCGGGGGCCTAAGACCGAGTCCGCAGCGTACCGGCCCGAGGTAGCGGAGACTTGGGAGGGAGGACCGGTCCCCGCTAGGGGCACGGGCAGGGCCGCCTCCGGGTGTGAATGAGGGTCCGAGGCCAACCCTCCGCCCTTGCGCTTATCCCCGCACCCCCCCAAGGGCCAGGGCGCCAGGGCGCGCAACTTTGAATTAGCCGGTGGGGCGAGGGCTGCTGATCCCCTGGTCTGAAATGCAGGAGACCTTTTCCAGACCCTTCCCCGGGTGAGACAGCCGAACCGCAGAGATGCTACCCACAGCCCGCTCCCGGGGTTTTAACACCGCACTTCTCCACTAACCAGGTGACCTGTGGGCTCTGGGCGGATCACAGAAGAAATTGGTTCCTCCGGAGGAGGATGCTTGAGCAGGAGAGGCAGCTTACTGCTAGAGTAGGGGCCGGTTGGAAAGTAAGTTTCCCTACCCGAGCGCCGCGTGCTCACACCTACCTGGAGGACTTTCCACGCCCACCTGCCTGCCTTTCTCTGCGGCCTGGCTTGCTAGAGGAAGGCAGGGGGCTAGAGCCCTAGCTCCAGGAGAGCGCCCTTAGAAATGCTATGCCTTTCACGGGTTTGCAGGAACAATTTAAAACCCAGCACTTTCCCACTCCTCTTTATGTCTGAAGCTGGATTTGTAAAGTGAGCGTTGAGTTGCTGTGTAAGAGCCCTAATTGCCCAGGACGAGTAAATTAGTTACCCAGCGAAGTTATGAAGAGTGCGCGGGTCTCTTTTTATCCAGGTCCTGCAACTTTTTTTTAAAGAACTGTTTTGAATTCATTTTAATTATACAAGTAACGCATTAATGTGGTGACTTAAAAATGCAAACAGCACAGAAATATTGAGCATGAAAAGCAGATCTGCTTCCTAATCCTTTTCTGTACATTTACATATGTCATCCTTTGTTCTGCAAATATTTATTGAACACTTACTTACTGCATGTTTCAGGCATGGTACTGAAGAGCTGAAAATACAGTGGTTAAAAAATGTGTGTGTGTGTGTGTGTGTGTGTGTGTGTATCTCCAGATAAATCTTTAGGTTTTGTATGGATGTGGTTTTAAAATTTTTGTTTGTTTGTTGTAAATGAGATCACATAGTGTGTATTCTCCAACCTTTCTTTTCTCCCCCCCCCCCCCATAGAACTGTCTTTTGGAGATTGTTTCATATCAGTACATAAACATCTATCTTGTTGTTCAGTTTAACCTCTATACAGTATGGATGCATACCATAGTAAGTTTTATTTTTTCCCTGTGGGTGGACATTCTGTGTATTTCTAACTTTTTTTCCTCCCTTCACAAGCCATGCTGTAGAGGACATCCTTGTACATGATTTTTAATGCTGACACTTGAGTCTTTCTTTAGGATGGACATGTAGGCCTGAATTGCTGGTCTACAGATTTCTAAAGTGAACTCAACAACATTATTTTGTGCCCTTTTGTAGTGAAATTTGTCTTAGGATCTGGTGGTACAGAAATGAAAGGTAAGTGGATTAATGGATGGGTAGACAGAGGCTGGTCAATAGATGCCTCTAAGTGTGATGGCTCTGCATTTAATGGAGGTGCAAAGAACACATGGGGGAGGGTGGCTCAGACAGGGGCACACTTCTAACTCCCTACGGTGCCCCCACCTCTCTACCCATCAGAACAATCCCTGTCATTCCAGATCAAGCTCAAGGTGCTTCCTCCTTGAAACTTTGGTGACTGCTTCTCCCTGTGTTGACCTCACCCTCTTCTGGATTTCTTAGAGAATAGTATTAGCTGATATTACTGAGCCTACTCCCTGCTAGGCACTGTACTAAGCACTTTATATTCTTTTATGTGCACTGTCTTATTTAATCCTCACAAAACCCTTTGATGTAGGTATTATTTTTTTGTTATCGCCACTTATTTAACAGTTGTTTGTGTTTTTTTGGGGGGGGGCATGAGTGAGTGAGGGGGTGAGAGAGAGAATCCAACATAGGCCCCACACTGTCAGCGCTTCACCTAAAGCGGGGCTCGAACTCATGAACAGTAGGATCATGACCTGAACCAAAGTCAGATGCTTAACTGACTAAACCACCCAGGTGCCCCTAACAATTTTTTTTTTTTTTTAGTATTTACTCTGTGCCAGCCATTCTAGGCACTGGGGATCCAATTAAGACTAAGACCCTGCCCTCAAGGAATTTATGTCCTAGTGGGAGATGCAGAAATAAAAAAGGGTAGACAAATAGTGTGATTTTTGGCACTGGTAAGTGTTGTGGAGTAAATAAATCCGAGTATGGGCATTAGGCAGGACATGGGAGGGGAGATACTATCTAGGGCAGGTCGTCAGGAAATTATCTCTGAGGAGGTTGTATGATTAGAGACCTGAATGGTTCAGATTTGGGAGAAGCGTTCTAGGTTGAGGAACCAGAAGGTGTCAATGTCCTAAGTCCAGAGTGAGCCGAACAGGGGAGGAACAGTAAAAGAGAGCCAGAGTGGCTGGAACAGAGAGAAGGAGAGGAAGTAGTACAATACGAGGTCAGAATTCATCCTCTTTACAGGTGGGGGGACTGAGGCAGAGAGAGGTGAAGTCACTTACTCAAGGTCCTACAGATAATAAGAGCTAGTAACAGGGAGACCTGGAATTGAGTCCTCGCCAGGCTGCTTTGACTTTCTTGGGTATATATTTTCTTTCAAACTTCCTTGACACCTGGTCATATGGTATGATTATTTAAACTTATCTGAATATAGCTTTTTTTTTTTTTTTTTTTTTTTGATCAACTGTGTGTTTCTTGAAAGCAGGGACCAGGTTTGTATCTCTTAAAAAACATTCTCCAGGGGTGCCTGAGTGGCTCAGTCGGTTGAGTGTACGATTCCTTGATTTCAGCCCAGGTCATGGTCCCAGGGATGGAGCCCTGTGTTGGGCTCCTGGCTCACTGTGGAGCCTGCTCAAGATTCTCTCTCTCTCACTCTGCTCCTCTCCCCTACTTACCTGTTCTCTCTATCTCAAGAGAAAAAAAATTCTCCATAGCTATTATAATAGGTGCACCAGAGTTGTTCTTGAATGAATGAGTTATAGCAAGATTTTTCCCTACCCCCACCCCCAATGCATTGTTTTCTCTTCGGAGGCCTGTCTGGGGCAGCAGTAACCCTGAAAGGGAGGTGGTCCATGAGCTGGGTCATTCAGCCTTCACTCTACAAACATGGAGTGCCTTCTGTTTCTCTGACGCTGGGCCAAAGCAGAATAGAAGTGCAGTAGTGGCACAAAGATGAATAGAGGTCAGCCCCTGTACTCTTGGGGCTGACAGTCATAGGTGCCAGAACAAAGACGTCTGTATACAGCATAGCACGCACAGGCAAGAGCGATTGGCCTTCCCTGGGAGGAAGGGATGCAAAAAGAACTTCAAGAAGAGGTATTTCATGACTGAGGTTTTGAAGGAGAAATGTGTCAGCTGGGCACACAGAAGAATGAGAAGAAGGATGTTGCAGGTAGAGTCCGGCATGTGCAAAGGTGCAGAGGCTAGAAGTGGAAAGACGGATTTGCCCTTTGGCTTGACAGCCTGGAAAGTGGTTGTGGAAGGCTCTGTTTCTCAGGCCTTTGGACTTTATCCCACAGACGGGGGAGTTTGCACAGGGGGAAATGGTGTATGGTGCTCTTCGGAAGTAAAGGGCGAACTGGGAACAGAGGTGCTGGAGACCTGATTAGAGGCCTTTGCTGGGGTCATCCCATCCAGATCCAAGGTGGCCAAAGCCCTACAGAACTGGGAGTCCCGTTCCCAGTGTCACGTCAGGAGACAGTGGAGGTTTTCTGCACTCTTCAGTGTCCAGAGCATCAGAGGCAATGGTAGTCCTTTTAGCAACAACACAGAGAATAGTTGGTACAGGACTAACTGGGAGTAAACTGCGGTGGGGGAGGGGTGCCGGGGTGGTTCAATCAGTTAAGCATCCAACTCTTGATTGTGGCTCGGGTTATGATCCCAGGGTCGTGAGATCGAGCCCCACGTCAGGCTCTGCGCTGATAGTGTGGACCCTGCTTGAGATTCTCTTTCAAAACAAGGAAATAAACACTAAAAAAAAAAAAAAAAGCTGGCGGGGAGGAAAGAGAATTGGATTTTAAGTGCTTCTTTATCTGACATTTTCATTGCAAGGATGGAGATGACCCGAGTCTATTACTGTCCACTGATGCCATAGCACAGGTAGCAGAATGTGTCCATGTTCAAGCGTGTGCAATATTATTTTATCAGTAGGATTAGAAATCCTTACCCAGTGAAATTCTCGAATGTCTGACTTTTTTTTTTTTTAAACTAAGTTAAAGGAAAAAAATCTAAGCAGATCAAAGGTCGATGAGATAAAGTAGAGGGCAAAGCAGAGAGGGACTTTTCATTGTGATGTAACCAACATGGCAAATAAGATTTAAAAACACCAGTGGTTTGAAACTTGTGGATTCAGAATGCAGCAATTCTGTTGAAGCCTCCGTTCCCACAGAAACTAAAAATTACTATTATAAAAGTAATTTAATTCTGTGACTGTAATTTGGAAAATAAAGACCAAAAGGGGAAAATTCACTTTTATTCTTTCTTACTCTTAGGATGGCTGTTAGCGTATTTGTAAACTTCCTTCATTGCTTGCTTTCGCTGCATCAAGTTACTAATTTTTAGAAATAAATACAATCTTGTTTCTGAAAGATAACCAACATTAACGTCTTAGGCCTATTTCAGTCCAGTGAGCTCAGTCAGTCTTTCCTCTGTGTGTGTGTGTGTGTGTGTTTCTTTCTTTCTCTAAACTCGGTGGTTTTTTTTTTTTTTTTTTTTTTTTAATAGGCTTTAAAAGCTACCCATCACAGAGGCTGTTATTATTATCAGTAAACTTGTATGCCCTCTCCCTATCTTGGAGGACCACTTGGTGTAGTCTGAAGTTTCCTCCCAGGCTCCCTCCCGCTGCCCCCGCCCCCCAGTCCAGGGTCCTCCAACTGCTGTCCCAGGGCCCTGCTGCCACACCACAGGGACAGAACTGCTGGGAAATGCAGGCAACCCCCCCTTGATGCTGCTAGTGGTTTCTTGTTCCTCATCTCATCTGTGCCTGCTTTTCACTTGTTCTGTGTCAACTTCTTGCGACTCTTTCAAACCTTCCCTGCTTGCTCATCTCTGCCTTCCTTATTTTCAACAGATGACCTCAGTGCTTACTTCAAGAAAGCTGGATACCATTGTATATGGTTTTCTTCAACTTTCTGCCTCCCTCAGTGCATCTTCTTCCAGAATTTTATTTATATCTACAACGTATTTTCACTTTCTCATCTAGTCTCAGGACAGGCTTGCTTTCTTTTCAAGGTTCTCTCCCTGGCCTCAGTGCCCTTGTCCCGTATCCCTTCTTCTCTACCTGTTTTGGAGCCCTTACTGGTCATGTCCTTTCTCACTTCCAGTCTTTTCCTCTTTCTGCAGACTTCTCCCTTTGGTTTATAAACTCATGCCATTTGCCTTCATTTTAAAATCTCTCCCATTACCTGTGTCTCCCATTTGCTCTTGTACTATTTCTCCCCTCTCCTTCTTTCTCAGTCTTCCAGAAAGAATCGTCTTCATTTGCAGGTTTCCACTCACCTATTCACTTTAAGATTTTTCTTTTATTATTCTATCAGTTTATTGGACATAAAAGAAATGTATATAACCATATATGTAGTTATAAAGCATAGTAAGATAGAGAATGCCTGTGAACCTACCACCTGACCCAAGAACGCGAATGTTGTCCATGCCAACATGGACATGAATGGCATCCACTCAACTGTTCCTTCTCTGGTGTCAGCGTTAGGAGTACCCACTATAGAGGTAACCGCCATCCTGTTCTTTGTTCGTTGTAACTCAGCTTTTGTTTTTGTTTTTGTAAAATTTTATCACACATATATGAATGCCTGAACAATACATTATTTAGTTTTGCTTGTTTCTGAGCTTTATAAAAATTCTGTTGTCGTGTGTTTAGTCTTCTGTGCTAGCTTCTCTAAGTAGACATCACATTAAGAAAATTATTTATTTTAGGGGCGCCTGGGTGACTCGGTTGGGTGTCCCACTTCTGCCCAGGTCATGATATGTGGTCCGTGAGTTCAAGCCCCACGTCGGGCTCTGTGCTGACAGCTCAGAGCCTGGAGCCTGCTTCGGATTCTGTCCCTCCCCCACTCATGCGCTCTCTGTCTCTCTCTCTCTCTCTGTCTCTCTTTCTCAAAAATAAACAAACATTAAAAAAATTAAAACAAAAAGAAAATTATTTATTTTAAATAAAAATTTTTAATTTTTAATTCCAGTATAATTAACATACGGTGTTTATGTTAGTTTCAGGTGTACAATATAGTGATTCCCCAATTCTCTACATTATCCAGTGCTCATCATGATGCGTGTACTCTTAATCCTCTTCTATTTGCCCATCCGTCTACCTACCTCCCCTCTGGCAATAGTTTGTTCTCTCTGTTGAAGAGTCTGGTTTTTTGTTTGTCTGTCTCTCTCTCTCTCTCTCTTTTTTTGCTCATTTGTTTTGTTTCTTAAATTCCACATAAGAATGAAATCATAAAGTATTCGTCTTTCTCTAACTGATTTCACTTGGTAATATACTCTCTAGATCCATCCATGTCGTTGCAATGGCAAGATTCCATTCTTTTTTTTTTGTGGCTAATACCCCATTTCATATATATACACACATATACCCCACATCTTTATCCACTCATCTGTGGATGGACACTTGGGCTGCTTCCATATCTGGACTATTACAGATAATGCTGCGGTAAACATAGGGGTGCATATGTGTTTTCAAATTAGTGTTTTAGTTTTCTTTGGGTAAATATCCAGTACTGGAATTACTGGATCATATGGTAATTCTATTTTTAATTTTTGAAGCAACTCCATACTGTTTTCCACAATGGCTGCATCAGCTTGCATTCCCACCAACAGCGCATGAGGGTTCCTTTTTTCTCCACATCCTCATCAGCACTTGTTGTTTCTTATGTTTTTGATTTTAGCCAGTCTGACAGGTGTGAGGTAATATCCTATTGTGGTTTCGATTTGCCTTTCCCTGAAGATTAGTGATGTTGAGCATCTTTGCACGGGTCTGTCAGCCACCTGTATATTTTTTTAGACATATGTCTATTTAAGTTCTCTGCCCATTTTTAATTGGATTATTTGTTTTTTTGGTGTTGAGCTTGGTGTGTTCTTTATACAGTTTGAACATCAAGCCTTTATTGGATATGTCATTTACAAATATCTTCTCCCATTCGGCAGGTTGCTCTTTTGTTGATGGTTTCTTTCGCTGTGCAAAAGCTTTTGATTTTGGTGGAGCCCCAGTAGTTTAATTTACCGGCCATTACATTTCTGAGATTCGTTGTTGTGCAGTATGCCATTGCGGGAATATAGCACCGTTTATCCATTTTGCTTGAAGGATACTGGGTGGTTTGGGTGCTTTTGCAATTATGAGCATTCTCCTGGCATATACACTGGCGCTCTGTCCACTTCTGTTCCTGTTGCTTCACCTCTTGTCTGGAACCTCCTTTGTTGAGGATTCCATGAATGCCAAAGGCAGATCCTCCCTAATTCTTATTTTAATGGTGTCTCTAACGATGTCGGAAAAAAAAAAAAAAAAACAGCTTAGGGATGCCTGGGTGCCTCAGGTAAGCGTGAATCATCCCACTCTTGATTTGGCTCAGGTCATGATCTCTAGGTAGTGAGATCAAGCCCTGCAGCGGGCTCTGCACCGACAGCGACAGTGTGCCTGTGTGCTCGTGTGTGGGTGCTTTCTCTCTCTTTCAAAATAAATAAACACTAAAACATTTGAAAAACAGCTTTATTAAGATTCACAGGTACATGCAATCATCACAACAATCAGTTTTATAGTATCTTCATTACCTCAGAAACAAAGCCTACACCCTTCATCTATCACTCCCCACCTCCACATGGTCCCCTTGCCTAAGCAACCACTGATCCACTTTCTATATCTTTAGATTTGCCTATTGCAAAGATTTCATGTAAATGGAATCTTTGTCTATTTCTGATCTTAGGGGAAAGCTTCCAGCCTTTCGCCATTAAGTATGGGGTTAGCTCTTGGTTTTGCAGAGATATGCCTTACCAGGTTGAGGAAATTCCCTCCAATTCCTAGTTTGTTGAGCGTTTTTATCATGAAAGGATTTTGGATTTTGTCAAATGCTTTCTCTGTGTCTGTTGAGATGACAATGTGTCTTTTGTTTTTTATTCTATGTGGTGTATTCCATGAATTGATTTTGGATGGTAAGCCAGACTTGCATTCCTGGAAAGATCCCACTTGGTCATGGCATGTAATATTTTTTATAGGTTGTTGGATATGGTTTCCTACTGTATTGTTGAGGAATCTTTGTGTCCATATTCACCTGAGATATTGGTTTGTAGTTTTCTTGTGATATCTTTGTCTGGTTTTGGTATCCAGGTAATGCTGTCCTTATACATAGAATGAACTGAGACGCGTTCCCTTGTCTTTTGTTTTTTGGAAGACTTTACTGAAATTTTGTATTAATTCTCCTTAATTAATCTTTGATGGCATTCAGTGTTGAACCTGTCTGAGCCTGGGCTTTTTTTCTTGGAAAGCTTTCCGATTATTAATTCAGTATCTTACTTCTTAACAGTTGATTTAGATTGTCTGTTTCTTCTTAAGTCAGTTTTGGTAGTTTTTCTTTTTTTATTTATTTATTTATTTTTTATTTATTTTTGGGACAGAGAGAGACAGCATGAACGGGGGAGGGGCAGAGAGAGAGGGAGACACAGAATCGGAAACAGGCTCCAGGCTCTGAGCCATCAGCCCAGAGCCCGACGCGGGGCTCGAACTCACGGACCGCGAGATCGTGACCTGGCTGAAGTCGGATGCTTAACCGACTGTGCCACCCAGGCGCCCCGGTAGTTTTTCTTTTTAGAATTGGCTGTTTCCATCCAATTTACCTTATTTGTTGGCATATAGTTGTTTCTAATTGTATCTAATATAAACCTTATTTCTTTAAGATCAGTGATAATAACCCCTCTTTCATTTCTCATTCTAGTACTTTGAGTCTTTGTTTCTTTGGTCATTGGTCATTCTAGCTAAAGGTTTGTCAATTCTATTGATCTTTTCAAAGAGTCAGCTTTTGGTTTCAACAGTTTTCTGTATTTTTCTATTCTCTATTTCATTAATTTTTTTCTCTAATCTTTATTATTTTATTGTGTTGTGGGTTGAATGGTGCCCCCAAAAGATAGGTTGAAGTCCTAAGCCCTCGTACCTGTGAACGTCGTCTTATGTGGAAATAGGCTCTTTGCAGGTGTAATTAGTTACATTCAGATGAAGTCATACAGGATCCTGGTGGACCTTAAATCCAATTACTGCTCTCCTTATAAGAGTACCATATGAAGGCACAGAGAAGAGAAAGCTTCCTGATTACTGACACAGAGATTGGAGTGATGCTTCTATTAACCAAGAAATGCTAAGGATTGACAGTAACCACCAGGAAGTAGGAGAGAGGCATAGAACACATTCTCCTTCAGAGCCCCCCAAAAGGAAAATCTTTGACTTCTAACCTCCAGAACTAGGAGAGAATAACTTTCCAGTACTCAATTTGTGGTATTTTATGACAGCAATACTAGCATACTAATATAACTTCCTTATGCTTCTTTAGGTTTAGTTGAGTTGTCTTTTTTTCCCAGTGTCTTAGGCAGAAGGTTAGACTATTGATTTGAGATCCTTCTTTCTTAATACAGGCATTGACAACTATAACTTTCCCTCTAAGCATTGCTTTAGCTGCATCTCATACATTTTGGTAAGTTGTATCTTCATTTTCGTTTATCTCAAAGTATCTCCTAATCTCCCTTTTGGTTTCTTCTTTGACCCATTGGTTATTAGGAGTGTGTTGTTGAATTTCCACTTATTTGTGAGTTTCCCGGATTTGTTTCTGTTACTGATTTTTTTATTCTATTATGAGTGAAGAACAGACTTTGCATTATTTCCATTTTATTAAATGGGTCTGGTTGGTTTATAGTGTTGTTCCTGTCTTCTGTTTTGTGATTCTGCTACCAGTTCCAGCGTGTGGGTCTTTTTCCCCACGCCAAGCACTTCTTGGGCCAGCTGGGTGTTCTACAACCTAACTTAATTCGCTTTCTGGAGATAGCATCAGATCCCACAGGTTAAGAGCTCAATTCTGCAAGACTGAGTTCTAAAGACTCCTGCTTTGCCAGTTCAGACACGAGTTGCAAGTCCAGACTGTTACCTGTGCTTCTGACTGACTGACTGGCTGTAAGATGGAGGGTGCAACAAGCCCCTCCTTGGGTTCAGTTAATTTGCTAGAGGGGCTCACAGAACTGAGAGAAGTACCTCCTCACATCGTGTGTTGTAAAAGGATGTCACTCAGGAACAGCCAGGTGGGAGAGTTGCATTGGGCAGGGTATTAATGAGAATTTTAATCTGCCATCACTTAAGAGATTCCAAGGGCTTTAGGTTTCCTGTAAATCACAATGTCACATGTTTTCTTGTTGATATTCTGCAAAGTTTTGTTCATTTTTGAAAGTGGGTATTGAAGTCTCCAACTGTCACTGGTGAATTGTTTTTTTTTTTTAAATATTTATTTTTTAAAATTTCTTTTAAGTTTATTTATTTATTTTGAGAGAGAGAGAGAGAGAGAGAGAGAGAGAGAGAGAGAGAATATAAGCAGGGGAGGAGCAGAGAGATGGAGAGTCCCAAGTGGACTCTGCACTGTCAGCACAGAGCCCCATGCGGGGCTCGAACTCACACGATCATGACCTGAGCGGAAATCAAGAGTCGGACACTTAACCACTGAGCCACCCGGGCACCCCTGAATTGTCTTTGCTCTTCTCATTTCTGTCCGTTATTTTTGTCTGGGAATCCATTTTGTGTTCTGTTTTTAGATGTATATGTTTGTAATTTTTACATTTTCCTCATGGAATGACTTTTATCATTATAAAATGTACCTCTTTATTTCTGGTAACATTGTTTTCAAGTCTGTTTTGTTTGGTATTAGCATAACTACCTCAGTGTTCTTGTGGTTGCCATTTGCCAGATGTATCTTTTTCCATTCTTTCATTTTTAATCTATTTGTGTTTTTGAGTCTAAAGTTCATGGAACTTTTTGGATGTGTAGGCCATTACTATTATTAGTAGTAGTAATAGTAGTTTTTCATTAGATTTGGAGAAGTTTTCAGTCAATATTTCTTTGAGTATTTTTCCTACTTTGTCTTTCCTGGTCTCTCATTACACCTGAGTTGGCACGGGCAGTGGTGTCCCAAGTTTCTATGAGTGTAACCGAACCCAAATCCATCTGCCCAATACACAGCAGAACCGATCACCAAAACATTAGGTTTGCAGCCAGGAAAGGGTTTATTTGAGAGGCAGACAAGTGAGGAAACAGGAGGGCAAGCCTCAAATCGGCCTGCCTAAAAGAGGAGAGAACAAGTTTTTTTTTTTTTTATAATTGTAGGGGTTGAGATTGCATACATATTGATGAATAGGGCAGGGAAACTTATGACTGTTCATGAAGTACAATGTAGCATGTGCGTTGAGCAGACATACATATAACATGTATCCCATGTTCACTTTAGAGGAAGACTTAATATTCAGCCCTGATGTCAACAGGTTATCTTATATCTTAGGACACGGAGATGGGGTGTGGGCATGCTCCAAGAGCTAGTATAAACTGGATGGGGTCTTGGCTTGTTATCTTGGGTAAGGAAGGCAGGGCCTTGCTTGTTCATAGGCTGGAACTGTATCAGTTGACCACGAGCCCAGGCTTCTGCAGAGACAACCTAGTGGGTTTGATAGCAGGGTCTGAAAAGACACAACAGGTGATTAGGGGGAAAGAGTTCTCTGAGAAACAAGCTTAAAACTTTATGCTAGTTTCAACCTCATTAACCCTGTGGGTCACAGTTTCATGAGGTTCTATTAATTTTTTTGCATTCTTTTTTTCCTCTCTGAGATGACATTATCTCTTTGATCTCTCTTCTTTTTTTTTTTTTAAATTTTTTTTTTCAACGTTTATTTATTTTTGGGACAGAGAGAGACAGAGCATGAAAGGGGGAGGGGCAGAGAGAGAGGGAGACACAGAATCGGAAACAGGCTCCAGGCTCTGAGCCATCAGCCCAGAGCCCGACGCGGGGCTCGAACTCCCGGATCGCAAGATCGTGACCTGGCTGAAGTCGGACGCTTAACCGACTGCGCCACCCAGGCGCCCCTCTTTGATCTCTCTTCTTGTTGGCTGATTCTTTCAGCTCAAATCTACTGTTAAACTCAACTAGTAACTTTTCATTTCAGTTTCTATACTTTTCAACTGCAGAATTTCCGTTTGGTTCCTTTTTTACGATTTCTGTCTCCTTACTGATATTTTCTATTTGATGTGACATTGTCATCATCCCTTTATTTCTTTAAAACTTTTTTAATGGTTTCTGCCTTTGTATATTAAATCCTACATCTGGTTGCAATTATAGGCTGCACTTTTCCCCTGGTGTATGGGTCATACTCTTTTTTTGCGTGTCTCATAATTTTTGTTAGAAACTGGACATTTTAGACAATTCTGCATGCTGCTACTCCCTCACCACCCCACCCAAGGGGTTGCTTTTTTTTCTTTAATTTTTTAAATGTTTATTTTATTTTTGAGAGAGAGAGAGAGAGAGAGACTGAGACTGTGAGTGGGAGAGGGGCAGAGAGAGAGGGAGACACAGAATCTGAAGCAGGCTCCAGGCTCCAAGTTATCAGCACAGAACCTTACGTGGGGCTCAAACTCACAAACCATGAGATCGTGACCTGAGCCGAAGTCGGTTGCTTAACTGACTGAGCCACCCAGGTGCCCCCCCAAGGGCTTGCTTTTTTATTATTTAATGACTTACTAGATTATTTTAGTGGAAACCTTTTTTTTAATGTTTATTTATTTATTTTGAGAGAGAGCAAGAGCAAGAGAGAGAGAGAGGGAGAGAGAGAATCCCAAGCAGGCTCTAGCCGATGTGGGCCTCGATCTCAATGACCATGAGATCATGACCTGAGCCGAAATCAAGAGCCAGACCGTTCACCCTGGCAGTGTTGAGCCTCTGTTGTTGTTTCTCAAGGGACACAGCCCTGAGTGTGCCCTCAGTCACCTTGTAATAACAATTATTTTGTCTTTGTGGTTTTTCCTGGCTGCACCTAGCTATTAAGCTCCACTAATTGCTGGCTGATCTATTGTTTTCAGTAATGCCAGGGGCATACATTGCTCCACAGCTGGGTCCATTCAGACTCAGGCTCCTTTAATGGGATGTTCCTGAGCTCAGTGTTTTGAGATTTGTTCTGACCCTGGTCATATTCTCCCTCGTGGCCTCTTTTCCCAGGTCACTCCAGCAAACTGGCCAGCCTATAGTTTCGTCCATATGTCCAGTCGATCCACCTGTCTCCTCCCAGTTGCCTCTCCCAGGCACAGTTTCTGAGCCAAGGCTCGAACTGGGGATGGCGACGATGTCACACTTTTCTCTGGCTCTCCCTCTTTTAGAGTTGAGTGCATGGAGAAGGGAATTCGCCAGGGGCACGGGGTCGGCAGTACCCTCCATTCTGCTCAGCTTTCCCCTCATGGGTTGGAACCACAATGTTACGAACCAGAGCAAGGACAGTTGAGGCCCCATATTCTGGGTGCACCATGCTCAAGGTAGAGCCTTTGTACCACCAGTGGGGACTAGTTGGAAGAAGGGAATCTCCACCTCTTGGCTGCATCAGCCTGCAACTTAGCTTCAACGTCAGGATGAGATGGACAGGGTAAGAAGTGCCGATGCCTTGCCCCTCCTGGGAAGAAAGCCCACTGACTGGTTGCTGGGTGGAGAGTGATCCCTGTGTTCTTGGCTGCACCAGTCAAGTGGAAGTTCCACCTCGCTGAGTTCAGAGAGGTGAGGGAGTGAGGTCTTGATTCACACAGCGCAGACTCGGGGCTCTGGGGAGGGGGGCGGGGAGGAGGGCCTCAGTCAATTAAGTGATTAAGCATCTGACTCTTGATATCGCTCAGGTCATGAACTCACAGTTCTTCATCAGCACTGTGCTAGCCAGGAGCCTGCTTAGGATTCCCTCTCTCCCTTTGCTCCTCCCCCCACTCTCTTTCTCAAAACAAGTACATAAACTTAAAAAAAAAAAAAAACAGCACAGACTCTTGCTCTTTTTAACTAATGTTAGTAGGTTTTCAAAAAAATTTTTTTAAAGTGCTTATTTTTGAGGGAGAGAGACAGAGAGCAGGGGAGGGGCAGAGAGCGAGGCAGACACAGAAACTGAAGCAGGCTCCAGGCTCCGAGCTGTCAGCACAGAGCCTGACGCGGGGCTCGAACTCACGAACTGTGAGATCACGACCTGAGCTGAAGTCAGACACTTAATCGATTGAGCCACCCAGGAGCCCCTAGTAGGTTTTCTTGAATTAAATCGTTTCTTCATTTGCTATATGTCTTTAGGATCATTTCCAGCTATTTTTCATATTTGTTTGGTTTCTTTAAAATAATTTTCAGAGGCACCTGGGTGGTCCAGTCGATTAGGCGTCCACTCTTGATTTTTGGCTCAGATAGTGATCTCATGGTTTGTGAGATCAAGCCCCGCATCAGGCTCTGTACTGACGCATGGAGCCCGCTTGGGATTCTCTCTCTCCCTCTGTCTCTGTCCTTCCCCCAAACAAATAAATTCAAAATAAAATAATTTTCGCCAATTTCACTGGGGAGCTGATCTGCATAACTCATACTGCCATGCCAGAAGTTCCTACTCCTGTACCGCATTTGACACTTATAATAGAATTGTATTGTGTTTGGCTGTGTATAAGAGAAAGCCCAAAGCAACGTGGCTGTCAGTGAAGTCTAACGGCATGTACCCCAGGTTGGTTTGGCATCTCAGGGTCATCAGGGATTCCGCCTTCCTCTTCTCTCTGCTCTAGCAAGCTAGGATGCAGCTGCATGTTCCTGAGACCTCATGGCCTTAAGCTGGCTGCCAGGACTCCAGCCATCTAATCCATGTTATACACAGAAATGAGGAAGGGGTAAGGGCAAACCCACTCTCTCTTTTAAGGCGCCTTCTCAGGAGTGCTGACAAACAGCTTTTCCTTATATTTCATTGACCAGAACTTTGTGTCTGTTTTCAGCATTTTTATTTTTTTAATATTTATTTAATTTTTAAATGTTTCTTTATTTTTGAGAGAGAAATAGAGAGGAAGAGAGCACAGGGGAGGGGCAGAGAGAAAGGGAGACAGAATCTCAAGCAGGTTCCCATGCTACTAGCCTGTCAAGGGGCTCAAACCCACGAACTGTGAGATCATGACCTGAGCCCAAATCAAGAGTTGGGCTCTTAACCTACTGAGCCACCCAGGTGCCCATGTTTTCAACATTTTTAAGTTAGAAGATTTTATTGTGTAAAATTTCAGCTACTTACCTTCTCTTGGAAACTCTGACAAGGCCCTTTGAAAATAATTGGCCAGAGTGCAGGAGTAACTGCCTCTTTTAGGTGGAGCAGGTTAACAAGAAAACCACAGGATCAAAATGGTGCCACTTAGGTTAAGGCCCCAAGACTGTAAACC
Source organism: Prionailurus bengalensis (assembly GCF_016509475.1). NCBI lineage: Eukaryota > Metazoa > Chordata > Mammalia > Carnivora > Felidae > Prionailurus > Prionailurus bengalensis. Next base: position 19,520,094 of record NC_057343.1, read on the forward strand.
AGGGGTTCCTACCTAACCTAAGTGAAGTTTCAACCTCCTGCGGAAATACAACCCTTAACTGGTTAGGAGTTTTCTGATAAGCGCCAGTGAGGTATTCTGTCACGCAGGTCTTGTCTGTCCCCTAAAGGAAGATGAGGTTTGGCACATAGTAAGACCCTCTCCCCTTCCCTCTCAGGGAAGATGATCTTGTCTGAAACAATCCTTTCAGTCTTTTCTTTTCTGTTGCTTACAACTTTCAGGCCCCACCCTCCTTCCCTTAAAACCTTCCATTCTGTACAACCCCTTGGGGTGCCCCTTTACTTGGTCGATGGGATGCTGCCTGATCCATGAAGCATTCCATAAAGCCAATTATATCTTCAAATTTACTCAGCTGATTTTTCTTTCTTTCTTTTTTTTTTTTTAATAAGTCCTGTTCTCAGTAGTAGTTGAGTTTAGACCGTTGGCTTAGAGGAGAAAAGAAGTAAGGGAGAAGAGAGCCAGCTTAGGATGGGGTACCTTCTGAATGTTGAATACTCGTTTGAAAGTTTGGCAGTCTGTTTTTTATAGCAAAAAATTACGTGAGTTGTTTTTGTTTAGTTTTCTGTGTCATTCATTCAACAAGTACTTATCGAGAAACGTAAATGTAAGCACTGTTGTAGTGCTGGGAATACAGAGGTGAGTCAAGAAAACAGACAAGGGTTTCCTGCGCTTGTGAAACTGACATCCTAATGGAGAGACAGTCAGTAAATATATAAGTAAGTAAAATATATATTACCGTATCAATGGCAGTTGAGTACTCCAAAAACTTGGCAGGAAAGGATGGGCAGCGGCAGCGGGAGTGTTTGAAATGAAAAGGGGGTAAACGGGCAAGTCACTGAGAAGGTGACATTTGAGGAAGGGGAGGAAGTGAACCACCTGGATATGGGGTGTTGGAGGAGGGTTGTTTTTAAGCTGAGAGAGTAGAGAGTAGTGGGCACAAAGGCCCTGAGGCTGGAGCATACCTTTTGCTTTGTTACAAAAACTGCCGGATCAGAAGAGATTTAGCCCAGTGAGCGAGGGGTGAGCAGTGTGTGGATTGGTCGCAAAGGAGACGGGAGTGGAGCTGACTGCAGTCGTCTGACTTCCCCTTTAAGGGGACTCCTCTGGTTTTTGTGTTGAGAATAGACTTTAGGGGCCAAGAACCACCTGGGGGATTGTTTTAGTACCGCGGGTGAGATGTGCTGGTGGTTTGGACCTGAGCTGTGTGTAGTAGGGGGTACACATGGATGCTGCACATACTTAAACACGGAACTGACAGGATTTGCTCAACACTTACCTGAGGGTTTGAATGCAGGACACAGTTCTTATCAAGGGTTAATGCAAGTGTTTGCGCTGGGCGAGTGGAAGGGAGGAAATGGGAAAGACGGTGGTAGAAGCAGGGAAGGGGCAGAATACTGGGGGCTCAGTTTTAGGCAAGTTCACATTAGAGAAGCATATTAAATAGCCAGCAGGGGATGCTGGTTGCGCCTTTGGATCCCTAAGTGTGGAATTGGGAGTTACTGGGTATAAGTGGTATTTCTGCTGGACTGAATGAGTTCACCGAGGAATGTGTACAGACGGGGAAGGGGTCCAAGGGCTGAGCTGCAAGCCACTCCAGCACTAAGGGGTTTGGGGGACCAGTAGGCTCCTGTGAAGGCCTCTGAGAAGAATCTATCAGGGGGGTGGGAGGACACCCAGGAAGGGGTGGGTACTTGGAGCCTGACCTTGGGGGTAAGAACAGTTCATCCTACCGCCAGAGGGAAGGCGCTAACACAGGTGGGCGGATGGTTGAGATGTTGGCAACTTGTTTTCTGATTGCTTCTGTTATTTCAGCGTAGTAGAAAGCAGGCTCATCAGTGGAGAGAGACTGGAGCTGGGGGTAGGGAGTGGAGGTCAGAGGAGCAGCGGGGGTGGGGGGGGTGAGACGTCTGGCACGTCCTCCAGGAGAGTGGTGAGGGAGGGGACTAGGGAGGTGCACAGTTGGACGGCCAGCGGCCTCTCCAGGTTCATGGTCTTGAGGCAGCATGGCTGACCAGCCTGGCCATGTTTGGTGTCATCGTCATTCAGCTGGGGGCCGACAGACCCAGAGTTTGGGGTAGTCTGGGGCCGTGGAGGAAACCAGGGCTGGGGTTGCACCAGGTGGGCATCAGATGACCGGAGCAGCCAAGGGAGTTGAAGGTGCATGTAGTTAACTGTGGAAGTGAAACATTGGCCTTTACTCTGATAATCTCATCTGTTTCTCTTTTTGGCCCTGTCCAGTCTCTTTATGGTTTAGAACTATTGTAATTTTTGGGGCGCCTGGGTGGCTCAGTCGGTTAAGCGTCCGACTTCAGCCAGGTCACGATCTCGCGGTCTGTGAGTTCGAGCCCCGCGTCAGGCTCTGGGCTGATGGCTCAGAGCCTGGAGCCTGTTTCCGAGTCTGTGTCTCCCTCTCTCTCTGCCCCTACCCCATTCATGCTCTGTCTCTCTCTGTCCCAAAAATAAATAAACGTTGAAAAAAAAAAAAAATTTAAAAAAAAAAAAAATAAAAAAAAATTAAAAAAAAAAAGAACTATTGTAATTTTTTTCACTGTAGGCTATCAAGCCAGGCATGGTTTTTTTTCATTTTTGTCTCCTGCTAGCAAGCTAATATAAAAACTGTGCTTAGCTAACTGTTTCAGTCTCAGAAACCACCAATTCCTGGGGTGTGAGGAGCAGCCCCCCAGTCCTTCCCCTGGCAAGTCTCCCAGGGTAATTGGCCTGCAGCAACCCCTCCCACCCCGAACACCTAATGTTTGAAGGATGTCTTTTATACTTTCATACTGTCCTCTCCTGTTCTTCTCTCCTAACCTGCTAATGAACTCCTGAGGGCAGAGTATGTCTTGTGTCTTCTGTTGCACATAAGCGCCTGAATGGTTGGCTCTCAGGCTGTAAATTATATTCGTTTATTAACATTCCGCCTCCGTTGTGAGGGATGTGCTGTTTGTACTGCTCATGTTCTCTGTATGGGAACCTTCTGGGCCACTGCTTCCCAGCATATGGCTTAGTGTCAGGTTCTGTTGTCCTGTCCTGTCACAGGATCTGGGGTTCCTCTGCCTGTCTCGGGAGGACTGGCCCAGTGTTTTTGCTAAGAAGCCCCACCCAGGGTGAGCCTCAAGCCAGGCCAAGCTGGTCATCTTTGGAAAGTGCTGAAATATTTGAACCAGATGGCCCTCTTGCATATAAGGTTGTCTGTCCCGGAGGCCATGGAAACGTGAGCTGCCCATCTGCCTTTGGGCCCAGGATCCTCAGGTTGCAACAGGAGGGTTTAGGACATCAAAGGGATTTTTATTTTTATGCAAACAAGATCCACAGAGACTGGGAAGGTGAGTCGGAGATAAACAAGGGGAATTTATTTTGGAAAACCGCTGAGATAATTTGCACGTGTGGGAAGCAAAATAGTTTAGCATGAGGAGACCCTTGAAGACCTGTAGTTCTGGAAGGAATACGTGAGAGGTGAATGTGCCCTTCCCCTGTGGTAAGGGGGACAAAAACCACCGTGCAGTTCTAGGTGGAAAGCGCATTCAGATCTGTCTGTACTTCATCTCTGTGAGCATGTATTTAACATCTGGGGGATGATATTTGTTCATCACCGTGTTAGGTAAGACGGAGGAACCTTGTCTTCGGGTGCTTGCAGTGTTTCCTGCCACTGGGCGCAAGGGCTGGTCCGGATACAGCCTCAGTGGAGAGAGAAAGCTTGGCCTCCTCTAAACGTAGAGGCTCCGTACCTGCCAGGTCTGTGGTGTTGCGTTAGTGACACTGGGATTCGGGTGAGGGAGAGAGAGCCCTGCTGGCGTGAATAGAGGCCAGTCCGCTGAGAGCAGGACTTAAAAGGATAAGGAGGATTAGCCGAACAGAGGAGGGGACCCGGGGGTCAGGTGTGAGGAAAGGGGGAGGCGCAGGAAAGAGGAGTTTGGACTTGATACTCAACCAGGGAAAATGGCTTATGCTTTGGCTGTTTGGCAGGTCCCCTAGAACTTATGGGAACAAAGGAGAAGGCACCGTGTTCACCCCAGAGGTACCTCCCCACCATTCCTCCTCATCTCTGCCAAACTGGAAATGTCCCTGTCGGCCTCAGGTCCTCGCCAGCTGTGATCACTTGATCGCTGAGCCTGGAGGCCCTCCTCATTTGTTTAATCCTACTCTTCTATTCATTTTCTCTGCTTCTTGTAACCTGATAGTCCCCTCTTCTCTGAGTCTTAGCTCTCATGCCTGCCCAAACTGTATTTCTAAGTCACAAATGATATAAGTCCTCTGTGTTAAAAATTGGCAATTCTCTGCTAAATCTAAACTTCATGCCTCTTCGAACCTGGCCCCCAGTCTCCTTTTTCTTTTCTTTTCTTTTTTTTTAAACATTTATTTTTTGAGAGACAGAGACAGAGCGTGACTGGGGGAGGGGCCGAAAATGAGAGGGAGAGACAGAATCGGAAGCAGGCTCCAGGTGCTGAGCTGTCAGCACAGAGCCGGATGTAGGGCTCGAACTCATGAACGGTGAGATCATGACCTGAGCCGAAGTCGTACACTTAACTGACTAAGCCACCCAGGCGGCCCTCCAGCCTCCTTTTTCTAGCTGTGCTCTGGGTCTGAGTGGCCATTTAGGAGAGGTAAAAACATTTTACAGTAAAGCATTTATATTTTCCATAGGTCATGGAACAGGATAGACTCTTCAAAAGCACTTGGGATGTATGATGCCAACTACTTTCATTATTAACTATTCATATCTATAACACAGAACTAGTATTTATATTTAGAATGATCCCATATCACCAAGGAAAATTTGAAATATGGTTAGTAACTCAGCTTTTAAAAAGACAGCAGAAATACACGGCATCTTTGGGGGAGGATTTCTACCCAAAATGACAAAAATTTTTTAAATATCTGGTGCTTAGGGGCGCTTGGGTGGCTTAGTGGGTTATGTGTCCTACTCTTGATTTCAGCTCAAATCCTGATGTCACAGTACGTGGGATCAAGCTCAGAGGTAGGTTCTGTGCTGGCAGCACGGAGCTTGCTTGGGATTCTCTCTCCTCTCCCTGCCCTTCTCCCCACTCACCTGTGCTGTCTAGTGCGCTCTCTCTCTCTCTCTCTCTCTCTCAAACTAAATAAACATTAAAAAAAAGATCTGGTGTTTAAAGAGATCAGATTAGGTTATCTGGAGAACGCACTTACTATGCCCAATAAAGGAAATGTGGGGGGGTCGGCAGGCACACCCAGACCCTGGGTCTGGACCTTATCGGGAAGACCAGAGATGAGCAAGATTTGAGTGATCGCGAGAAAGCAGGGGCAGATATACCGGACTCCTCTGTGCCGGCGGCCCCTACATGGAGTTGGGGCCCTAGCATCACACATGCCGTTCCTTTGTTGTCACTGATTTGAATGGCACTTCTTAGAACTGCAGGCAGAATCTTTTTTGACTGAGCACCAGGAGGATAAGAAGCCAAGGGAGACACATTTTGGAGCTGGCTGCCTGGAGCGTTTTTCAGAAGTGGGAGCAAACACGTAGTCACATCCCCACAGGGTAAATAAGAGGCAGAAGAGGAACCGGGTCCCCTAGGACATGTGGCTCATGGGCCAGTGGTGAGGCCGCCTTCCCTCAGGCAGAACAGGGCTCTTGCTCAGCATTTCTGGGGGCAGCAGTGGCAGTTTAACGGGGAGGAAGGGTCACTGTAGGCAACTCCTTAGGAGGCAGAATCCTCAGGGAGCTTGAGCAGAAGCGGATGTGTTCTAAATGCCCTCAGGGACCTGCCATTGTGACCTCACCCTCCCCTGCCAGGGGCATGTTCATTCCGCGAGAGGAATGTTTTTACCAACTCAATTCAGTGGGCAGCGTGGACGCTTTACACACACTGGCAGGGGGCGGCGTTGCCAGGATTAGTGGCTGGCGGAGCCTTTCCTTCCCGGGGGATGAGGTTGCCTCCTTCCCGGTCTGTGAGCCGGTGGGGGTGGGAAGGGAGACAGCGCTGCCCAGCCAAGTGGGAGGCTGCCTGGATTACCACACTGCCCCCTTCTCTTAATCCTCCTGTGGACAGCAGGGGGTAGCTGGAGAAGCCTGAATTGTGGGTTCGTTCCTGGCTGTCCTCCCACGTACAAAAAAGGATAACAAGGATGAGCCTTTGTTATCCAGTGCGTTTTTGCAGTCAGTTCTTACTGAAGCCAAGCCAAGTTGGTCCAAGGGAAAACAAAGCTGCAGGAAACATGGACCTTTCTTACACCTTCTTGAAAATGCAAGTCATGTTGCCTAGGAAATACTTCTGTCCCCTAGCGTGCTGCACACCGCCAGCATTGGAGCTATGGAAGAGGCCGCTGAAGTTATTCCAAGAAAGCGTTGGAAGTTTGGTAATGAAAGGAAGTGTCATCTCTCCCCTGCCTCGAGGCTGGGTTTCTGGGAGTGCACACGGCCAAAAGGAAACTGTGCTCAGCTTTGGGAGGTGACTGTGTGCCGGGCTCCTGCACACGCTGGCCGGGTGTCCTGGCAGGGCTGGGTGAGGGCACGCGTGGGGCCGTGTGCAGAGATTCCCAGGGCCCGAAAGCAGTGTGGTGAGTGAGAGGGTGCCAATTGGTTGGAAGGATGTAGGTAAACAAGAGTAAATATACATACAGCAGTGTGCAGCCTGCCCAAGTTCAGAAGCTGGCTGCTAGACTTGGCCGGCAGCCTCTCCCCCGCTGGCTCCAGAGCAGAGGGGAATCTGCAGGACTGACGGATCACAGGTGCCTCCCCCTGCTAGTTAGGAGGACACTTTTAAAGCTTTTCCTTCTCACTCGACCAGGTAGTCTGGTGTGGGTGAACGGCTTGCTTGAATGGTGGGTAAAGGTGTGACCGTGGACACAGCGATGGAGAAAGCCGGGGGTGACACGCCCGGGAGCCCTGAGCCGTCCTTCCTGGCGACTCTGGGTGACCCACAGGTGACCCTCGTGTCCGTCCACAAGCGGTGGTCCTTCAGGAGGAATCCTGGGACCGGGGGCTCCACCAGGCCAGTGACTTCGGAGGAGGAAGGAGAGTTTTCACAGAAGGTTTTGAATGGAACACGGGGAATCCGTTCCAATCAGGTCAGTGCAATTGCAGAAGGGCTAAAAAGCCGAGAGGGAGTTGGACGGGCTTTCAGATGGAGGTTCCTCCCTTGTCTTACGAATGGGGGATCAGGGAAGCGCGGCCGGGGTGGGGAGCCAGAGTTGAGGTGATTCTCCAGACTTTATCCAGAGATAAAGTCCATCATGGTAACCGTTGGGTTTCTCGCTTGTTTTTAGGATATTTTGTAAGCCTCTGTGGGGCAAAAGTTTTCCGGAAGGCAGATCAGACAAAAATGGAGTTTTGCCCTGTTTTTGCTTTTTAAAACGTGTGCCTTATTTTGTTAATCTCCGTATTTCGACTAAATAAACATTTTGAATGTGTTGCTGCAAAACGAAGCTGTTCTTCTTAAGCAAATGAACATTTTGTTAACCCAGAGGTCAGGTCATGTTCAAAAGTAGGGCAGTGTAACGTTTTATAAGAGCCTTGTAGTAACATTTCCGGGTGGGACTGGTGGTTTGTGTGGGGTCTTTTTCATTGATCAGGGAAGATGAAAAAATACCAGTTAGCAACAAAGGAAAGTTTTTGAAGTCCTTTGACCCTTTAAGAGTTATGTTTGTTTCTCCTGGGTTTTATTGTTTAAAAAGTCCCCACATTTGCTAAAGGAAATTTTGTGAAAAGAGATTTTTGAAATGTACTGTGCAAGAGATTTACATCTGTTGAAGGAAATTTCTGAATGCCCTTATGCAGTGCACGGTTAACTTTATATTTTTAGCTGAGTGTCTAAGACAGAAATATTGGATTGGGGTGGGAATGCTTAACATTGCTTTAAAATGTTCAGAATACTACGTCACAAAATCCAGCCTATGTCTGAGATATTTGAATGTGAAATATCCTACTTTTTAAATGGCCATTACTAATCTCATGTAACTAGGGGAGCAACCTGAACCTGGCTGGGGGAGCCTGTCTGAAAGGAGGACCCAAGTAGAGGCCCACGTCGAGGCTGTGGTCCTGGGGATCTGGTGCAGATCTGGGCTCTGCCGTTGTGGGTCTGGGGGACCTGGCAGGTGGGTCTGGGGACCTGGCAGCTCCAAGTGCCCCACTGCAAAGTGGAAGTAATAAGTGCCACCTCACGGGATTGTGAAAGCACTTTGTGGAGTACTACGGAAATGCAAAATGGTATCGTTTCTGCCAAAATTATGATTTTCAGTAGAATTCCCAACTCAAGATGTGTTTGGTGCCCTCTGAATGTCTGGTAGAACTGTGTCAGCCAATTAATCTGTCGGAGCACAGTTCTAGCTATTTTTTTCTAGAGCTCTGATTACACAAGTAACATGTGCGCATTATACAAGACAAATTTCGGATGAGGCAGGGGGAATAGAGAAAAGTATTAGGAAGAAAATGTAAGCAACCGTATGCCTTAGCCATATATGTGTACATGTATCTATTTATTTATTTACAAACAGAGGATCAGGCCGTGCATAGTATTACGTACCTTACATTTTTTACTTAATATTTTGTGGACATACACCCACACACACATGATGTATATTCATCTATATTTATATACACATCTGTATTATCAGGTTTAATTGCAGTCCTGCTTTTAAATTTAGGATTACTTTTAGAAAGAATCTAACTATTCTCAAATGGGGGAAATTTGTAGTAGCTGGTTTAGGATGAGAAGAACCAAGCTAAAAGTCATTTGTAATTGAGTATTTGTTCATTGTCAACAGTGTATTTACTCAAAGTCTATTATAATCAAACTTTGGATCTACTTGAGAGTTAACTTGTTTAGTACTTAGTATGTCTTTTTGATGATAGCCATTTTAACAGACCTGAGGTGCTATCTCATAGTGGTTTTGATTTGCATGTCTCCGGTGACTGGTGACGTTGAACACCTTTACATGTACCTGCTGGCGATTTGTACGTCTTCTTTGGAAACGTGTCTGTTCATTTCCTCTTCCTATTTTTTTGTTTGTGTGTAAATATAAAAATAAATATAAATATAAATTTTGCTATTGAGTTGTATGAATTCTTTATGGATTTTGGCTATTAACCCCTTATCAGATATGTGGTTTGCAAATATTTTTCTCCCATTCTGTGGGTTGTCTTTTCATTGTGTTGATGGTTTATTTTGCTGTGTAGAAACTTCATAGTTTGATGTGGTCCCACTTGCTTATTTTTGATTTTGTTGCTTGTGCTTTTAGGTGTCATATCCAAAAACTCATTGCCAGGATCCATGTATGTCAAGGAGCTTTTTCCTGTATTTTCTTCCAGAGTTTTATGGTTTCTGGTCTTCCATTTAAGTCTTTAATCCATTTAGGGTTAATTTTCATGAGTGGTGTAAGATAGGGGTCCATTTTCATTCTTTTACATGTGAATGTCCAATTTCTTGAGCACCGTTTATTGAAGAGACTATTTTTTCTCTCCACTGAGTATTGGTTCTCTTGTCAAATATCGTTTGACCCTATATTGTTATTTTTTAAAAGGTTTATCAATGATTTGCACTTCTTTTTCTGAGGATTATATTTCGTAGCAAGTTCCTATTGTGCATTACAGAGTAGCATACATTATAAATATGCATCCACACCTTAAGTCTTTCAAAGGAATATACTTGTTTTATGTTTAGCTGATCATACCTATAATTCTAGGCATAAACTTACATTTGTTAGCCATTCTAGAAGACAATTTTGTGTGATGAAATGCTAACTAGATTATTTCACCACATGTGACAATCACATGGAATTTATCAATAAGGATGATAATAATAATAATAATAAGCAAAAATAATCCCAAGTTCATTGACTCCGGTCATATAATTATCTGAGTTCATAGTGTTGCTGTGACATTTCTTCTAACCAGTGGTACTGTTGCATATATTTAATGTAGGTCTTTTACATCCTGATCTTGTAATTCTAGCAAACGACCTAAGGGAATTATGACCTTATGATTCTGGCTTAGACCGTTTCATTCAAATATTAAAAAATATTCCAAAGAAAAAAATATTCCAAGATACTGACAGTTGCTTGGTAGTGACAGGCTCGTTATGTAAAATTTCTTTGACGGGAAGGGCTTGCAATGTAGTGTTCTCGGAGAAGCTGAAAAAATGCTTTTGATTTGGTAAAAGTCTGATGGGATATTTGTTAGGATAGATGTAAGTTAAAAGCAATGAAACTCTCTGAAACTGTTCATAGTAAAGCTGTTTGGAATGAGATTGCAAACAAGTTCTCTGAGGTAATAATCGTGAAGTGCTTCTTGGAGAGGTCTTATCGTTTGTGAATTTCTAAATTTTATTTTGTTGTGTGTAGAAAACAGCATGCATCGTATGTATATATTGAGACTGGTTTATTTTATTTAACTTAATGCACTTTTTCTCCCAAGAAAATGGATGTACTGCACCCAGTTTCTCAGTAAGAGTTGATATTTTTCCTTGCTGTGGTCAAGAGAAGGAAATAGGCAATACATTTGTCCCGAATTTCCCAGGAACGACATAGTCAACCCCACAGCTGGGGTGGCCCTCGAGGGCAGAGATCCAAGTGTCACACACAGACAGCCCAGGTATGTAGTCGGCCCTCATCAGTGTTTGAATTAGTGCCTGAGTTTTGGTTGGTTCGTTTTTTCAGTAAATAAAGTTGAAATAATAGTTGGTGGAAGCTCTTTCTGGACGCTTGTAAGACATCCTGGAGGGACAGTTTGAAGGGGTTGGAGTGGGGGCTGGGGGATTATGTATACTAGTTTTAATCATTGGTTTTCCTTATCAGTTAAATGGTGGAAATAGTAAGTTCCCTGCCTACCTCCTTGGGCCACTTTTGAAGACCAAATGGGCCATGTGTGTTGTCATAGTCCCTGTCACACATTTATTATGTTAGCCTTTTAAATCTTTTTAGCTTTCCGGCCTTCCTGCAAAATTGTAGGGTGGGTATTTTTACTACCCCAATTTACATGGAGCTAAGAAAACTGAGTTTCGGGTTTGCCCAGACGTGGCTGGAATTCATACCTAAGACTGTCAGATGTGCCCTCAGTAAATTCCCAGCAAGTAGGAAGGACAGATATTTACCCAAATATGTGAAAGTGTGTTGTAGAGTATGAGACCATGTATATCACTGGTGCATCATCGTTGTCATCTGTATCACAGTGATTAATAATGTTTACATCGTGTGGTTTAACAAGACATTTTCTGGGGCGCCTGGGTGGTTCAGTCGGTTGAGTGTGGGACTCTTGATTTCTGCTCAGGTCATGATCCCTGGGTCATGGGATCAAGTCCTGATTCTGGGTCCACGCTGGGCGTGGAGCCTGATTACGATTCATTCTCTCTGTCTCTCTGTCTCTCTCTGTCTCTGTCTCTCTCTCCCCCTCCCCCCATCTGTTCCTCTTCCCCGCTCACATGCTTTCTCTCTCCCTTGCTCTAAAAACACAAATATAGAACCCAAGGCATTTTCTTCTTTGCCTTAGAAAAAGTCCAAAACCATATGTGTTTTCTGATGGAAGCTTTTTTTTTTTTTAATTTAAATTTTAAGAACCGAAAAACATAGACAGTCTCACCCACAGGTAACCTCAATTTTATGTATTAATAAATCTGCATACATACAGGTTTAGCAACAAGACATTATTGATTCTTCCTCAGTGGAGGTTTTAGAGACTGACGCCAGTCCGCCTGGGTGTTTCATGTGGGATCTTTTCTTGAGTCAGACAATCTCTTCGGACCCTCCCTCCCTTAGGAACCTCTGACATCCAGGGATTTCTCAGATAAGGGTAGGGCCTGGCAGTGACTCATTCACAATGTATTCCAGAGGATGTGGAAGGTCCCAGAACCACTGCCACCTCTCCTTGTGTCCTGCCTCCTCTTGCAAATGTAGTTGCCTTGAAATGCATTTGCAGTTAGGAATATTGAAGGGAGCAGAATGAGTGCCAGTGTTCTGCTGTAGTTTTTCTGAAGTACCAGAGACCCCGAGAGGTGACATACTAAGGGGCGAAGGCCCGACTCAGAAGCCAGCAGCCGGGCTCAGGGCTCCCGGCTGCTCCTCTGCCTCCTCCTTACTTTGCTCACTTGCTGAGGTGTTAGCCCGTTCCTTATGTGGCAGGTAAGATGTGGCTGTTTTTCCGTGTTTTTCTGCATTTTGCTTTTCTGCATTGCAGTCTCCTCCTGTGATTAACATGGCTAAAAGGAAAATGTAACCTTAAATGTTGTTTTTAAAAAAATAGCCTGCTGGACTTTTGAGCCGGATTTAAATCCTAGCTCTTACTTAAATTGCTTTGTGACCTTTGATAAATCGGAGTCTGTTTCCACAGTAAAATGGTGATAAGAATATCTCTTTGTAGAATTATCTTGAGCATTAGAGATATAAAGTGCCGTCCCCATAAAATACCACTGAGAACCATTAACTATTTTCTCTTATTGGGTCTGCGTGCGTATGGAAGAACCAGGACTTCTCTGTATTTTGAAAGCTCGGGTGCATAGAGTTGCGTGGGGTGGAAGTTATATGCTGGAAGAATTGCATGCATGTATATCATTTTTGCCTTGGAAGTTGTTAAGGGTGTCACACACCCTTCAAGGTGAAAGAAGTCTCAAGGATAAGTGGGCGAGCGGTGTCCTTAAGGTTGACGGAGATCCAAGTGAGACTAAGAGCTCTCAAAAGTGGCTCTAGCGGTCCTTGCTTTGTGCACACGGTAGAATTGCTCTTTGATTTGTGGTCACGGGCATTTTCTACAAGGCATGCCATTTCTGGGCTTTTCAATTTCAGTCTGGCTTTGAAACCTTTCATCAAAGCGTGGCACCCCATTTCCAATTTCTTCATACCAGGCTGGCCTGTCTGCACATCTTCTTTTCCTTTCCTGACTCCATCTTGGTGAATCGACCACTTGTATTCCTTTACCCGTCTTTTCTTTTACAAGCCCTGGCACTCACAGCAAAGTCCATGTGCCCTGGGTGTCCAGAGAGTAGCAGAGAATTGAAGTTCATGTTTGGATTCCCCTCTGTGGAATTTCCCCCTCCTCCTGTGTTTCCAGTCCCTTCTAATCCTGATGCCCAGTATACTGATAGTTTGTTAAAAATTCCAAAGTTAGTTCTTCCCCAGTGTGTTGTTGGGCTTGCCAAAGAAGTAAGTCCCAGATGTCTGTTCTCAAGAAATATACAAGTCAGTGAGAATTAGGCAACATTAGGGCTTCCATAAGGTTTTCCCAGGACACACTTTTTTCCCTGGACCCCCTCTCCAATGTGCCCTTAAACCTCAACGTGTTTGTTTGAATTCGTTTGAGTTTCCCCCCTGACAAAGATTCTCCTCACTGAGGAATGGAATTAAAACCACACACACGTACCAATTGTATACACTTAAAAACTATCCAAACACCCAGCAACAGTTATGAGGTTGCTTCTAAACCAGCAGACACTTTCGTGTTTCATAAAGTTGTGTTCCGTGCAAAGCAAAGCTTTGTCTTTTGTAACTGCTTGTCTTTAGGAACCTGCCTGTCTAGAAGGGGGGCCTCTGAGTATTGTTTGCTACCAACAAATAGCTTCTAACGCTTCTGCAAACCCTTTTGGCAGGAGCATAGAATCCATAATCCAGGGATTAAGAGCTAGCATTGTGGCCTGGGGGTTGGTGAGTTATAGCTAGATCTACCTAGGACCAAAAAAATAAGTTGGGTAGTAAATCATTAGGGATTTGTTTTTCCAACAGACTAGGTGATGGAGGGTTATGTCTTGTTTTAGGGAGGCCATTCTACTTATTAAGATACTGTATTAAAGCAAGTGTCCTTGAATATCATAGTTTTTCTTTTAGCTTTTTCAATTAATTATTTAATACCGGTTACAATCAAGTCACGGTTCTGGATCTCCTTTTACTCCTGTGTGTGGTTTTTTTTTTTCTTTAATTTTCAGTTTTAAACTAATTATTTTTTAGAATTTGGTAATGTGTGCGCATTGTACAATAGGTTATACGTTGAAAAATAACTCTTCCTCCCCTCTCCTTGCCTCCGCCCCTGATCCTCCTCAGACTCTGTACCAGTTTCTTATGCCTTCTCCCAGAGCCCGTCCATGTATATACAAGTAGCTATGGGGATAATACTCCTTTGCTCACAAATAGTGCTAGCATGCTATGATAGAATGAACTTCGGTGACTCTCCCAACGAACTACAGCTCCTTGTATTTAAGCCCTTATATAATTCCTTCCCGTACTGACTGAGCTTGGCCATGTGCCTGGCTGTGGCCAATGGTGAGTTAGCAAATGTGATGCGAGCAGAGGCTTGGTAAGCGCTTGCATACTGGGACTTGTTCTCTGGGAATGTTCACTATTGTGACACTCCCTCTCAGAACCCAGAAACCACCAGCTGTGAGGTACCCAGCCCAGCCACGTGGAGAGGCTCCATGGAAGAGAACTGAGGTCTCTGCTGACAGCTTCCAGTCACCGACATCAACCTGCCAGCCATGTCGTGGACAAACCATCTTCTTGGAAGTGGAACCTCCAGTCTCACTGAGGCTGCCCCAGACGATGCCATGAGGAGCAGACAAGCCTTCCCTGCTGAGCCCTGTCCAAATTGAAAAACTGTGAGCTATCTCTCTGAGCCGCTAGATTTGGCTTGTCAGGCAGCAACAGATAACTAAAACACTGTATTCACCGTAAATTCTGTGTCTTGCTTTTGTTCACTGAATGATATATTTGCTCTTTCAGTATATTTAGAGCTGCCTCATTCCTTTTTTAAGAGCTGGAAAGCATTCCTCTGTATAACTGTGCAATAATTTCGTTAATTGGCCTCTTATTGATGGGCATTTATGTTTCCAGTTCTTTGCAGCGTTTAATATCTTTGTTGCATGCTTGATTTTATACGTGAACAAATATATTTATTGAGTAAATTCGTAGAGATAGAGTTGTTGGGCCAAAGAATATTTGGATTTGTCATTTTCATACATAGTGCCAAGTTGCCCTCATGAGAGGTGATGCCCCCACCAGCTCTAGGGACTGCGTGGATGGTGCCAGCCTGAGTGGTGAGAAGGGCCACCGTGCTATTGGAGTGTTACATTTCTTCCTTACTATTGTTTCTGCAGATGTTGAAAAGGCGTTTGCGTTTCCTGTTTGATGGACTGCCTCTTTTCTGTTGGATTGTTGGCCTTTTTCTTTTTAGGAGGAGCTCTTTACATTTTAACATAATTAGCTCTTGCTTAGTATGGAGCAAATCTTTCTCCCCCCCCCCCCCACCAGTTTCTCATTTATCATTTTCCTTGCTCAGAGCCATATTTTCTCTTATTGTGGTTAGATTTATCAGTCTTCTCTAGCTTTTGGATTTTCTTGTTTTTCTGTTTCTTTTCTTGTATTTAGACTTGCCCTTGCCTGAGATTGTAATGGGTATTTTCCTGTGTTTTCTTGTATTATTACTATCTGAGGTCTCAGAAATATCTCTTGGTGTATAGGTCCCAAATTGTGTTTTTCCCAGTTATCCACTTAATACCGTTGTGCTAGGTCATCCTTATCGTATACTGCACTTCTGTACCACAGGTAATTTGATTTGTACCACAGGTAATTTCAGTATATTCATTGAATGCAATGAACGCTTGAGTGGCTATCCCGTAAATTACTTGTTTACTTTTTTTTCTCTACTATTTTAGGGAATACTACAGTGAATGCTGTTAAAACAGTTCTTTATAATTATTAATCCCAGACTAGTTTCGGATTTCCTTTGTGGATGTACAAATGAACATTTATAGTCTGCTTTAGAAGTTATTTAAACTTTCAGGGCACCTGGGTGGCTCCGTTGGTTAAGCATCAGACTCTAGATTTGGGCTCAGGTCATGATCTCGTTCGTTGTGGGCTGTGGCCCCGCGTCGGCCTCTGCACTGACAGTGTGGAGCCTGCTTGGGATTCTCTCTTTCCCTTTCTTTTTTTCTTTTTTTTTTTTTTTTCATTTATTTATTTTTGGGACAGAGAGAGACAGAGCATGAACGGGGGAGGGGCAGAGAGAGAGGGAGACACAGAATCGGAAACAGGCTCCAGGCTCTGAGCCATCAGCCCAGAGCCTGACGCAGGGCTCGAACTCCCGGACCGCGAGATCGTGACCTGGCTGAAGTCGGACGCTTAACCGACTGCGCCACCCAGGCGCCCCTCTCTTTCCCTTTCTTTCTGCCCCTCCCCAACTTCTGCTTTCTGTCTCTTCAAAATAAATAAATAAACTTTTTAAAAAAAGGTTAAGGTTTTGTTAACGTTCTCAAAAAGCTGAAGTTGGAAAGATAGGCATTTTATTTTATGCACAGGGTTACGGAGAAGGTCAATCCATGTAATGGAGATTCATCTGAAGATCTAAGTAGGATTGTGTAAGCACAGAGACTGACATGCTTTTTTGTCACATACCGTATGTAAAGGCCTGTTCCCGAATTTCTGAAGCATGGAATAGTACTGGTATAAAAACTATATATAATTAGGAGAGTGATGAACCTGGGACCCTGTGAAAGGAGGATCTGGTTTTGTGAATGGAATAGGTGAAGCCACATCATTATGAGAAGTCAGGAAATTCTGCGTATGTACTCTGGTACATTAAGAAGATGGGTCCACTTAATTTGGTGAAACCCTTTTAATTTTAGGTAGCGACCACAACTGTCCTGAACACCCAGGAGGGCAGTGACACTCAGTGGAGGCAGAACAGAGAAGTTCCCTCAGCTCTCCGCCTCCTGCCCCTCTTGGCCCAGCCACTCGTGCTCGTTTCCCTGGCTCAAGGAGCATACTGCCAGACCTTTTTCCCCAGGCATGTGGTCTGACCCCACGGGGCCTCGGAGGTCAGCATTCAGAGCAGGTGCCCTACAGTTGTTGAATTGAACCCCTGCTGAGAGAATGACAGGGACACCCCTAGAAGGAGATACAGAAGTCAGGTGTTGCCTATTCTGTGTCTGTGCATTGCAGCAGCACCCCCAGCGTTTGAGCTCAAAGGACCACGTTCTGCAGGGAGATTTCAGGTATCAGCCAGAGGTGAGGGGGGCTCCGCTGAGAGCCTCCGCCCTCCCGTTGCGGGCCACTGTGCTGTCTGCCTCTGCTGGGGGCCTGCCACGCTCATTCTGTGCACGTGAGCTGCATCACGCTCCCCTCCTTCCCTGTAGAGACCTCCACACCTTCGAGGTAAGGAAAACAAGGTGGGCAGCTGACTTCTAGGTTCAGAGTCACAGAATGTTCAAGCTAAAAGAAACCCACTGGAACCATTTCATTTGATAAATAATGTTTTTATATCTTCCTTTCCCTGCATTTAATGTTGTTATACTCTCAGGATGTTTTGACACCAGTGGCACTGTTTTCCATTTTCTCAGTGCCAGACAAGCTGGGATATTTTAGCAAATATTAAGCTTTTTTAAAAAAAATATTTATCTTTGAGAGAGAGAGAAAGAGAGAGAGAGAGAGAGAGAGAGTGTGTGTGTGTGTGTGTGTGTGTGTGTGTGTGTGTGAGTGGGGGAGGGGCAGAGAGAGAGGAAGAGAAAGAATCCCAACCAGGCTTCCCACTGTCAGCACAAGCCCGACGCAGGGCTAGATCTCATGAACCCGGGAGATCATGACCTGAGCCAAAATCGAGAGTCTGTCGCTTAACTGACTGACCCACCCAGATGCCCCACAAATATTTAGTTTTAAGGATGAAAAAGTGTTATTTCTTTTCCTTTTAGATCCTGCCTAAACATTCTTTGCCCGCTCGTGTCTGGGAGCCAGCAATGCAGCAGAAGCAGAGTTTCGCCTTTGACAATGTTGGCTACGAGGGTGGTCTGGACAGCGTGTGCCCCTCTCAGACGACCACCGGCACCATCAGCATTTCGGGCATGACTTGCCAGTCGTGTGTAAAGTCTATCGAGGGCAGGATTTCGAGTTTGAAAGGCATCGTGAGCATTAAGGTTTCCCTGGAACAAGGCAGCGCGACTGTGATCTATGTGCCGTCGGTCCTGAGCCTGCCGCAGGTTTGCCGTCACATCGAGGACATGGGCTTCGAGGCCAGCATCACAGAAGGAAAGGCCGCCTCCTGGCCCTCGAGATCCTCGTCTGCCCTGGAGGCCACGGTCAAGCTCCGGGTGGAGGGCATGACCTGCCAGTCCTGTGTCAGCTCCATCGAAGGCAGGCTGGGCAAGCTGCAAGGGGTAGTGAGGGCCCGAGTCTCCCTTGGCACCCAGGAGGCGGTCATTACTTACCAGCCTTATCTCATTCAGCCCCAAGACCTCAGGGACCACATAAACGACATGGGATTTGAAGCTGTCATCAAGAACAGAGTGGCACCCGTAAGCCTGGGGCCAATTGATATTGGGCGGTTACAGAGGACCAACCCAAAGACCCCGTTGACGTCTGGTACCCAGAATCTCAATAACTCTGAGACCTTGGGGCACCAAGGGAGCCGTGTGGTCACCCTGCAACTGAGAGTAGATGGAATGCACTGTAAATCTTGTGTCCTGAATATTGAAGAAAATATAGGCCAACTCCCAGGGGTTCAAAGTATTCAAGTGTCCTTGGAGAACAGAATTGCCCAAGTACAGTTTGACCCTTCTCGTGTCACCCCCAGGGCCCTGCAGAGGGCCATTGAGGCTCTTCCTCCTGGGAACTTTCAAGTTTCTCTTCCTGATGGAGCAGCGGGGAGCGGCACCGATAACAGGCCTTCCACGCATCTCGCCTCCGCCTCCGCCGACGCCCCCGCCCCTGCCCAGGGAACCCGGATGCAGGGCCTGTGCAGTACCGTGGTGCTTGCCATTGGTGGCATGACCTGTGCGTCCTGCGTCCAGTCCATCGAAGGCCTGCTCTCCCGCAGGGAAGGGGTGCGACGAGTATCAGTCTCTCTGACTGAAGGGACTGGAGTGGTGCTCTATGATCCCTCTGTAATTAACCCGGAAGGACTCCGAGCTGCTGTTGAAGAAATGGGATTCAAGGCGTCAGTCGTTTCTGGTACGTAGTTGACCCACGTGAAGCACACCCTGGGGTCCTCTCCTTTCTCCTTGCATCTTAGGACATAGTGACAGCGGCCATACTCACTGCTCACTGGCCAATGTTGGTGACAACATTCTGCAACTTTTCCTTGCATGTCAAGTGTATCAGGATAGAAGAAGTCAAACTTCTGGGTGTATAGCTTTTGCCTCTCGTGTAGCTGGGAATAAAATGCTAAGTTCTTTGCATTTTTCTGAAGAGAACTCTGACTCTGTGTTCTTTTTAAAAAAGAGTGCTGTGGGGCCAGGGGGAACATCAGGCTCTTCTGTCTCCAGAAGAACCATCATCACACTCTCTGAGATTTCTCTGCCCAACAAAACAATAAAAACAGAACCGTAGTCTCACCCGGATCCCATTCTGTTGAAAGTGGGAATTGAGGGGATTCAGTGATGACTGCCCTTGCCCTCCTTGATGTCTGTGGGTAGAGGGGTGCATTTCTGCTGGGCGCCCGGGCCTGGGAGCGGTGGGCTGGTGAGCGAGTGAGACTCTCCTGAGAGCTTATGTTGTAGCCCCGTGTGAGCCGGTGAGCTCCAGGATGGGACGGGGATGCTGGAGGCCAGGAGGCAGCGCAGCGTGCTGGGGTTGCTGACAGGAGCCCGAGCAAGCGTGAGGACTCAGGAAGGTGGAGAGACGGGCGGGACAGCAGGGGGGCCGCTCTGAACGGGTCTGAGTGTGAGCTGAACTTGGACTTGACTGTAAAGGCCAGGGGGTCAGCAGTGGATTTTTTTTTTTAAGTTTATTTACTTCTTTTGAGAGAGAGAGAGAGAGCGAGCAGGGGAGGGGCAGAGAGAAAGGGAGAGAGAGAATCCCAAGCAGGCTCTGTGCTGACACTTGGGGATGATCTCACGAACTGTGAGCTTGTGACCTAAGCCAAAATCAAGAATCGGACGCTTACCCGACCTCGCCACCCAGGCAGTGGATTTTAATCAGAGGAAGTGCAGGTGAGTTTGCACTTGAGCTGGCCAGTCGGTGTCAGTGTAGTGTGGATGGAGGCACGGAGGCAGTGTGGGAGGCTGGGTGAGAGGAGGTGGGGCTGGAGGTCAAGAGACGGAATAGGACGACATTCAGGAGGTTGGGCCCAGCAAGCTTGGTCCAGAGGAGGGGTGCAATGGGGCAGGCCGTGGAGGAAAGGGAGAGCCGGCGGGGAGCCCTAGGTGTGCAGTTGCCGGAGGCCAGCTTGAATTCCTGGAGAGTGGGGCTGGAAATGCAGATTGGAGTGGCAGGAGCCAGGGGAAGTGACAGAAGACCAGGGAAAGCGAGCGTGACCGGGGAAGGGCAGAGGGAGGAACGTGATGGCACTGGTGTGGAAGGAAGGGGTGTCCGGAGGAAGAAATTGTCACAGACAGGGACGGCACCCTGGAAAGAAAAGAAGCTGTTTCAGGGGCCTCAGGCTCCGTGCGACTAGGAGGTGGGGGAGGCTCCAGTGAGCCCAGCTGCATGGTAGAGCCGCAGACCTCCAGGAGCCGAGCCAAGCGGCGGTGGAGAGGTGATGGATAGGTGCGGGGTTCAGAGCCAGGCTGGAGATGAGGAAGCGCGGGACATGCCACAGCCAGCTGTGTGGGTAGCAAGGTTTTAACCGTTTGGGTCCCAAGGTACTGGCCCCGTGGGGGGGGGGGGGGGGTGCGAGTTGCAGTCTAGACCAGGACAATACGGTGCCAGCTGCGGGCACTCAGACTGTGCTGCAGGGCGGTGGCCAGCCCGGCACCAGGAGGGGCTCGTGGGCAAAGCCCCCCGGCCGCGCCCAGGGCCAGCTGGACTGGGCCTTCCCACATGTACTTTGCAGCGGCCGCCGAGATAAAGTGCATCTCCTTGGAAAGGTCCCCTGTCAGTGGGGCTGGCCTGCACTTACACCCTTAAAGGCAGTGGGTAAGTCATGTGGAATGACTCGGCCCCGTTCTGTACTTTGTCTTTTGTACCACGTTTCAGGAAGGAGTTTGTTTTTAAACAAAAATCAGTAAGGAACACACAATGGAACAGTAAATCCTGTACTTAAATGGTAGGAAATGTAGTAGAGTCATCATCTGCTCTATTTGTATGAGGTTTCAAGTCTTTAAACAGTAGAGTCAGGTTGTTGGCAGTCAAAAGAAATTTGCATTGAACTGCATAATCCAGAATAATTGGATTTGACCAAGTAAGCCTAGAAAGAAAAGAACAGTGATTTTTATTGGACAGAATTATGTGTTTAGCCCAAGAGGTATTTAGTGTACCAGATTTAGCAAATAAAATATAGGACGCTTAGTTCAATTTGAATTTCAGATCAACAGTGACTAATGTTTTGGTATAAGTATGTCCCAGGCAACATTTGGGGCACGCTTATACTAAGAAAGTATTTGTTGTTTATCTGAAATTCACATGTAGCTGGGCGTCTTGTATTTCACCTGGCAGTCTTAATTTAGGATAAACCGTAAATGTCCCGGTAACTATCATTGTAGCCCCTTAGATATTAGAAAAGAATTACGTGTATTTGATTGGTCATTCCGGATTGACCAGGAAGAGGGGCTTCTTGAGCACAGTCTTCAAACCAGGTGATTTGTTTCTCCTTGGACTCAGCAGCACCCAGCACATAGTAGGTATTTGTGAAGGAAGCGAAAGAGAAAGAAAATAACAGGCTGTGACAAGCTGGGTCGTGGGGTAGCTCAGTGACGGGATTTAATCCAGGAGCTACTCAGACATGTTAGAGAGCCGAATAACCAAACCAGGGAATGGGAAGGAAACCCAAGAGATGGCTGGTAGCAGAAGCTGGCACCCCAGGCAGGAGGGTGCCACCAGAGCCCAGGGGCTGAGGTCGCCGGGTGGGAGCTGGCTCACCACCGGAGCTACTAAGGGAGAGGCCGTGGCCAGGAGCTGGGCTCCCAGTAGGTAGATGGGAAACACATTAGGTTTCCCCCATTTCTGTCCTGTTTCCCACTTGCTACCTCCAGTGTACCAAATTTAACCAGAAACCAGTTGACAAGGGAGCCTGGAAAAGTGGTTTTCCAGGGTCAGCCCCCTTGATAATGGAACAGGGAGAGGAAGGGGAATGATCAAGAGCATGTAGGCAAGTGGCAGGCACTGAATTTCAGTCAGCTTATTTGACAGCTAAAAATACATTAAGATCTGTTTTTTACCTAGAAATCAGCTCTGCATTTGTGCACTGGTTTGCCTGGTAAATATTTTTTGTATGAATGAATTAATGGACAGGTGATTGGATATATGAATACAGTGTGAGGAAAAGTCATCTATCATGTATGACATGTTCCCCTCAGCCTTGTAAATGGATAATGTCACTTCTGGGGCACTGTTCCCTCATCCCAGCACGTATTGAGGGTCTTCTGGGCCCCAGGCACTGTGCTGGCCGCCATGAGTACTCGGAGGCCGTCCAGGACCCGCCCACATACAGCTCATACTCTAACAAGGAAGCAGATCAGAGACCCATCATCCAAGGCAGGTTGCAATACATGCGACAAGGCAAGTGTAGGTAAAGCACTCTTGAGATTCAAAAGATGAGAAAAGCCAGCATCTGGTTGTGGGGCTCCCAAAGACCGGATAATGGAGGTGACATTGGAGCTGGGCTCGGGTAAGACTTCAGAACGCGATGGCATCTCAGCAGGCAGAGAGGGGCAGGACCACACACCGGGAAAAGTCGGAGGAGACATGAGCTCCAGCTTGTCTCGGGAGCAGTCTGGCTTGGGTGGAACTTGAATATAAGTAGTGGAAGATAATGTCAGACGGGCCAGCATCCTGGTACAAGCCACCATCAGCTGTGTCCACTAGACAGTCTCCGAGCTAGTCTCTCCTTCCCGCCTTTCAGCCTTACAGTCTGTTCCCTGCCCAGTATTCACAGTAATCCTGTTACTCTGTTAATACTCTGAAACCTTCCCATCTTAAGAGGGAGTCCTTAGGGTGATCTAGAAGCCCCCTCCCCCCCGGCTCCCTACCTTTCTAACCCCTTTCCAATCCTCATATCAGGCTTGTCCTCACCTCAGGGTCTTGTACCTGCTATCCCTCTGTCTAGAATATTCTTACCCCAGAATCCACATGGTGTACTTTATTTCACATATACTTTTCTGGGCTTTTCCAAAGCATGTGTAATTTATATTTAGAAATACATAGGTTTGTATTATACATAGTGGTTTTGTAATCTCTTTCACCCCACAATTTATCATAAACATACTTAATAGGTCTGTCCATATGTCTGCAACACCATGTTGAGTGGCTGCAAATCATTCTGTCATATGGATGCACCGTAACTTAGTCATAACAGGTTTCCTACTGCACTGTTCCCATCTACTTCATGTGCATGTGATTGTAAATAATACTGATGGGCATCTTTGAGGCTAAATTTTGTGCACACAGTTATTTCCTTACGGTAAATACCCGAAAGTGTAATTGCTCGGTCACAGAGAGTAAACATTATTTCATTCCATTACAAATACTTATTGTGCCTCTACTAAGTGCCAAGCAGTTAGAGGTACTGTTTTTGATAATATTGTCAGGTAGACTTCCAGAAAGCTGAATGCCCACCCATAGTATTAGCATAGATTGATAAAGAAAAACGACCCAATAACATAGTCTTGTTTGGGTCTTGGTAGTTTAATTCAACTTTCTTTAGCAATCTCCAGAAGCCCCGAATTTAGTTGAGTTAGATCTCAATGTGGAAGAAATGGCAATGTGTAAATTATAAGTTAGTAAGGGGGGTATGAAATTCTCTGTAATAGTACAAATATTAAAATTGTTGACCACAATATTTGGATAGACACGCAGGTGAATCCAGAAAACAGATGATGGACTGGGAAAATCAGGAGAGGTTGGACAGGTGCAGGAGGGTTCAGGGGTGTGGGAGGGGTTGATGGGTACAGGAGGGGTTGATGGGTACAGGAGGGTTGGACAGGTATGGTTGGGGTTGTTGGGTACAGGGGGTGATGGGTGCGAGGGCGGTGATGGGTATGGCAGGGGTTGATGGGTGCTGGGGGATTGATGGGTACAGAAGGATTGGATTGGTAAGGGAGGGGTTGATGGGTGCAGGAGGGTTTGACAGGTAAGGGAGGGGTTGATGGGTACTGGAGAGGTTGATGGGTGCAAGAGAGCTGGACAGGTAATGGGAGGGGTTAATGGGTGCTGGAGGGGTTGATGGGTAGAGATAGAATGTCGAGAGGCTGAGGCTACAAAACAGCTTTTGTGAACTTGAGATCCAAAGGCCAGAGTCATTTTGAACAATGACAAAGTCCAGGAGAGTACACCTGTGCTGATGGATGAGGTGTGGTCTCTGCTTCCGGAGGGTAGAGGGGTCCTGTAAGGCCAGGTCCTTGGAGGGTTTTCACTGAAGGTGCTGAAAGTGTTGATCAACCGGACTCTTAGAATGAGTTTCGGAAGTAGTTTTTAGCGCCTTTCAGAAAATGAGCAAAACATCCCAGGATGTGAGATTTATTTAGAAGAAAAACTTTGCAAAGTCATGGCCTATTGTCAGTACAGGTTAATGCCAACTTCTATCTTCTGCAGCTGTGGATTTTCAAATAGCGAGAGTTCATTTTTTAAATGATGTAATTATCTTTTGTATATACTCTTAAAGGTCCTTTCTGTTATCAAATTCTGTTATCAAAAGGTCTGACTTTCTGGAGTGATGAAAACTTTCTACATCTTGACCTGGGTGATTAGTTACATATATATATGTGTGTGTGTGTGTGTATATATACATGCAGTGGGCAGAAAAACGGTCCCCAACAGCATCTGCACCCTCATCCCAGAACTCGGTGGGGGAGAGGATGGTCTTTTTGGTTTATGGAGCTGGTTCCACTGGATATCCAAGTAGAAAGAAATTAACCCTAACTCTTACCTCTTACCTACACAAAGTTAAAATGCAGGTATCATAGGCCTGATGGGGAAGTTCATTAAAATAGCAGCTTCTAGAAGAAAGCAGCATGAACATTTTCACTGTTTAGGTAGCACGAAACATACTAACCATGAAAGTTGGTTTAGTTGGTTGATAAGTCAGACCTCATTAACATTCGGGACTTCTTTTATCAAAAGAGACACCATTAGATGAGAGTGCAGGTATGGAGCACAGACAGGGAGCAGACACTTGCAGTGCGGACCCACGACAAGGATTCGTGTCCAGAGTACGCACAGGACATAGGCAAACGATAAGAAAAAGGCAAGCAACTCAATAAAGGTGTGTTGGGTTGTTTTGATTGTTGTAGGGAAGGAGTGAAGGACTGCTAACCAGAATGTGACAGTGGTTAAAGGGACAGATCCTGGAGGTAGAGACCTGGTTTAGAAATAGCTTCATTACTTATCACCTGAGGAATTCGGGGCACATTTTTAAATTTCTTGTAACTCAGGGGCGCCTGGGTGGCTTGAGTCGGTTAAGCATCTGACTTCAGCTCAGGTCATGAACTCGCGGTTCTTGAGTTCTAGCCCCGCGTCGGGCTCTGTGCTGACAGCTCAGAGCCTGGAGCCTGCTTCGGATTCTGGGTCTCCCTCTCTCTCTCTTCCTCCCCCACTTGCACTCTGTCTCTCTCTCTCAAAAATAAAGAATAAAAAAAAATTTCTTCTAACTCAGTTCTTTATAAAATGGGGGCGATAGTCCTGTGTACCACAGCTGTTTTAAAGGACGTGTGCTTCGCAGAGGGCCTGGTGAGTTCTTCTTGTTGTCATCATCTAATTAGAGCACTCATCCAACTGGAGCCTTCCATTCTTGAGTATTGGCATCTTTTCATGTGTCTGTCACTGTGTGCCTCTGTCTCTAGTTGTGGGGAGGTGGGGGGCAGTGATGGAAACACCAACCTTCATGGAGCTGTTTCAAGAACTTTGTCAGGCTTGAACCTCCTGTTGTAAAAAAAGTTCTTTGTTCTTTTAATCTGAATGATTTCTTCCATTTTATCCTAGAAAACTGTTACAGCAACCATGTTGGAAACCGCAGCGCAGGTAATTCCACAGTGCACACCACAGCTGGCGGACCTGTGTCTGTGCAGGGAACGGCTCCCCATGCTGGGGGGCTCCCTAAGAACCACAACCCCGGCAGCTCGTCAAAGTCCCCGCAGTCCTCTACAGCAGTGGCACCACAGAAGTGCTTTTTACAGATCACAGGCATGACCTGTGCATCCTGTGTGTCTAACATAGAGAGAAACCTTCAGAAAGAGGCAGGTAAGCCATCTACACACTGAACTGGGGAAGCTGCGTGTAGGCTGTGAGCCCCTTCGGTCAGCAGAATGGGCACTGTGCTCTCCCTTCACGATCCTCATTGACTCAGTTTGTCAGCAGCCCTGATACTCTGGCAGCAAGTTCATTAGGTGATGGTAGAGATGTTTGTCTGATGTTCTTGGGCAATTGGCATTCTGCTGCTTAGGAAGTGTTTAGTTTGTTTAAGATAAAATGTCTCCGAGTAAGTTAGTGAGGGGCAGTCCAGTTTAAAGGTCAGGGACATTCCATGGGTAACTTCCTCAGCTTGTCCTAGTGGCGGTCTTTATCTCCTCCACCCCCACCCCCAGTCCCATCCATCAGCCTCCAGCTAGCACATGAATACGTAGCCTGCAGTTTGCAGAGAAGTTGCAATTTTGAATGTTCTGTCCTTTGTCCCTGTAAATCATAGAGTGTTAACGGAAGTGCCCAAGTTTTGTCCTCTGGACTACATTTCCAGGACTGTCTCTGAAACCTGAAAGTGCAACAAAGATCCTGTCCCGCTTTTGTTTGGAAAATACCTTAACCACGATGACCTTGCCACCGGAGTCCCTTTCTCTCTTTCCATGTATCTCTCTGCTCAGATTCCTTGGCCATCACAGCCAGCCCCAAATTAGGGTGATGTGTCTCCAGCCTCTTGTTCCCTATGTTTTATTGTGGCTGGAGCTCTAGAAAGACTCTTCTCAAATTTAGGTATTCTAAGAGTTTCTTTGTCATCCATGGGCTGGCTGTTCATAAAATGTCCTACATCTCATGGTTCTTGTGTTTCTTTTCCTGACTTGCAGCCCTCATTTTTATTCCGTATGGCATCCTTTCTAAAGCACGTTTCTTTCTTTTATGTGAATGAGTCTTATTTTCCCCCTCAAACTCACAAATAATCTCGCTGGATATACAATGGCATCATGTCCCAGTCAATGCATCGTATGTTAAAAATATTGCAAGTCAAAAATGCATTAAAGCCTGGATGGCTCAGTCAGTTAAGCATCAGACTCTTGGTTTTGGCTCAGGTTCACAGCCCCATGTTGGGCTCTGTGCTGATAGTACGGACCCTGCTTGGGATTCTCTCCCTCCCTCTCTCTCTGCCCCTCCCCCCTACAAAAATGCATGAACATTTAAAAAAATGCGTTTAATACACCTAACCGACCAAACATCATAGCTTGGCCGAGCCACCCTGAAATGTGTCAGAATGTGTATCTGTCGCTCATTGTCATGATGGCGTAGCCCCAGGAAAGATCCAAATCCAAAATCTGAAGTCTGGTTTCTAACGAATGGGTATTACTCTCGCACCAAAATGAAGTTGAAAATTTTTAAGCCAAATTAATTGTAAGTCGGGGTGGTCTGTAATCTGTAGGATTTCTCTTCCACTTCTGAATGGGATCAGAGCCTGAAAAAGAGTAAGGACAACCACTTTTGAAAGAATTTTTTTCTCCGTGTATGAAAAGTGTCTGAGGGAAAAGGACACCATTTAGCTGACATTTAGTAGTTGCAAGCTGCAGACTGTATGTATCCCTTGCTGTGAGGTGTGGACACGGTCCGTGTCTTCTCCAGCCTGACTCAAAGCCACCCACCCCACCCCCCACCCCACCCTGCTGCCATCCCGGGGCCAGCAGCACAGGCATCACCTGGGAGCCGGGTGGACCTACAGAACCTCAGACCCACTCCAAACCTACTGAGCCGGAATCTGTAGTTTATCAAGGTCCTCGGTTGATTTGCCCATCAACGTGTGAGGAGTGCTGTTCTAGAACAGTGGTTCTCACACTTGGCTGGTACGTTAAAGTCTCCTGGGGAGCTTTACAAAAAGATGCCTGGCACCCACCCTGAGGGGTCCTGGTTTAACTGGTTTGGGTTTGGGGCCAGGCATGGTGCTCGTTAAAAGGCCAAGTGATCCTAAAGTGCAGTCCGGTTTGAGAACTCCTGTTCTAGAGGCTTCTGGGAGCAGATGTGTTTCTTTGTTAGGTTGTGTTGAATGTGTCATCCCAGAGGCCCTGCCTGGAGTGTTGTAACTGTGGCCCGACGGTTCCAGGTATTCTCTCGGTGCTGGTCGCCTTGATGGCTGGAAAGGCAGAGGTTAAGTACAATCCGGAAGTCATCCAGCCGCTGGAGATAGCTCAGCTCATCCAGGACTTGGGCTTTGAGGCTGCGGTAATGGAAAACTACACAGGCTCAGATGGTGACCTCGAGCTGATCGTAAGTGTAGCGGCCGGGCGGGCGCTGGGGCAAGAGGGCTGCAGGCATCTGACAGGGGCCGGGAAACTTCTCCCATTTTGCACGTATCCTTGTGTGTTGTCGGAGTTGCGTTCTCCTTTGAAGCCAACGACAACGACCTGTTCATTTTGTGCAGGAATGTCAGTTATGTCACAGAGTCTTAGGGGTACATCCCACTGGGCGCCTTCAAGGTGTGAGGAGGAGGAGCAGGTG
This sequence comes from Prionailurus bengalensis, assembly GCF_016509475.1. Lineage (NCBI taxonomy): Eukaryota > Metazoa > Chordata > Mammalia > Carnivora > Felidae > Prionailurus > Prionailurus bengalensis. The sequence continues at coordinate 19,548,609 of NC_057343.1, forward strand.
GGTGGCGGGAGTGTAGGAGGAAGAGGAACTAAACATGGCAGCCACCCAGAGCTTGGTTTTGAGACAGTTTAATATGACCACATTCCATAAGGCCCAGAGGGAAGCTAGAATGCAGAGATGTGGCAAGGCCAGGGGAGGTGAGTCGGTGTGGTAGCCAGTGTCAACCAGCGCCACCACAGCGGGGGAGGGCCGGCTCGTAGGCACAGGGGTGTCTAGAAGGTAATTGGCGACCGGCGTCCTGAAGCACACAGTCCAAGATGAACGGTAAGGGTGGTTGCTGTGCCTAGTGTGGGCGGGAAGGGGATGGTACGGGGCCTCATTTTTCCTGTCTGTCTACTGTCATCTGCACATGACCGCAAATCACTGAAACATTGGGTATATCTAGTATTTCCGATATGCTGTGTTCACAGGCACTTCCGTACAAAGCTTTTTATGTGTAAATAAGGGGAGACTGTGAGTAATGCTGTTTTACTGAGGTGAAAGGGTCTTGCTTCCTTAACTGTGTTCAGTTACTGCTGTTAGTAGTAAGTAAATGTTTAAAGAGTACTAAGGACACGAGTGGCACCTTGAGCTCTTGATAAGTGACATTCTTTGTAGAGCAAACCCTTTGCCCTGGACAGGCCTCCCAGTGTGTGGTCAGGTAACACGACCTGCTCTCTGGGTTCTAGCCCTGGTCATGCCCGCCACAGGAGCAGGACCCTCGCTGCAGACCCTCAGCCCCAAGGGGATGCCTCTGCCTCTCTCAGACTACTGTGGAAAATCTAGATCACAAATATCATTGGGAAAGGTGAAAACATTAAAAAAAGATTATTTTTAATGTTTATTTGTTTTTGAGAGAGAGAGAGCATGAGCATGAGCACGGGGAGGCAGAGAGAGAGAGACACAGAATCTGAAACAGGCCCCAGGCTCTGAGCCGTCAGTACAGAGCCCCAAGCAGGGCTTGAGCCCATGGACCTCGAGGTCGTGACCTGAGCCAAAGTCAGACGCTTAACCAACTGAGCCACCCAGGCACCCCGGTGAAAACATTTTTTGAACAGTGTTTTTTATCTTAAACTGAGCAGTATCAGTTATATCGTTATCACATGCTCAGACACTGGACATTTTATGTCTGTATTTAATTAGTATTCTGGGAAGTGTTGACCTCTGATACTTGGAAGAGTGACTCATCTGACTTGCCTAAATACATATCCAGGGATGGCATGTCTCACTCCATGATGTGAAGACATGCAGCATGGCATGGCAACAGTGGCCTCACGGAGAGGGTAGGGTGGCTCACGAAAGCCCATCACTGTCAGAGCTGGAAGTGAAGCCACGGTCTGTTGCCATCTGCTCAGTGACTGGCTACGTCTCTTGTCCCCGAGTTCGGGAAGAAGCACTGTTTCTATGCCCACAGCCCCTGGGGGAATGTTCCGGGTGAAAGTCCTGCACACAGGTCTGGAGGTGGGAGTCCAGGGCCTCAGGAAGGGTGCTGTGGAAGGAGGAAGGGCTCGTGGCTGCCTGTTAACCCAGCCCCCCGTGTGCCTTTGACGGGATCCTCTCAGTCCTGAGTAGTATTTTTGTCTTGTGCGGCAGATCACGGGCATGACCTGTGCATCCTGTGTTCACAACATAGAGTCCAAACTCACCAGAACGAACGGCATCACCTACGCCTCTGTGGCCCTTGCCACCAGCAAAGCCCACGTGAAGTTTGATCCTGAAATGATTGGTCCGCGGGATATTGTCAAGATTATCGAGGTAAGTCGTTCATTTAAAAACATTATACGAACTAAGGTAGCGTTGTGCATCAACTATACTTCAATTAAAAAAAATATACCTTCCTTTTTCAAAACAGTGATTTATACGCACTGTAGGAAAATGAGAAAATATAGCTAACCAAAAAAATTAAAAAGAAAAAAGTCACCTAACCTCTCCTTCAGGTTTTCCGATGGGAATAAAGGTGCATCGTTTTAAAATAAACTGTGAAATCAAGTCAATATCAGACAGTCTGAGGGTGAAAATCAGTGAATGGGTAAGAAAAAGGATATCATTGTCTTAATTGCAGATATTCCTGGAGAAACGTCAGTATCAGCAGGATACCTGGCACATGGGGTTTAATTACCTAATTATAATTGTGAAGTATTATTTAAGCCTGGACCAAACATCTATAGACCGAAGGATTGTTGGAAATGAGACGAATTGTACTGCGTTTTACCACTATGTCAGGACTGTTCGTTGATGGGAGAGTTTGGTCGTTTCTCTTTTGGAAAATTACTTAGTGTTCATGCACTCCCTACCTCCGTTCCCTCCCTCGCTTTGTCCACAGACACCGCCATTTCCTTTTTAAGGCCCGTATTCTACCACACCGTGAGCGGGTGAACATTAGTGCTGAGCTGAATGGGTGAAGATAGTCAAAACTCAACGAGATTAACTCGTAATAACTGATGGTCAGCATAAATGGAGTTCAGCAGGACGTTCTAACGCAGGGAAGCGTCTTGTGGCAGGCCTGAAGTTGTCATTCATTTTCTCTTCACTGCGCGCGTGTTTAAGGGAGATGTTGTCTGTTGTGTGGCTTAGCAGAGCTCTTTGATGTGTGTTATTTAGGCTGCTGCCGCTGCTGCTAATAATTCTGTCCTAGAGGCACACAACACAGCTTCTTTATCAGATGGAGAAAGATCCCCAGAGAGGTTAAGTGACTTTGCTCGCTGGTACCCGCTAAAGGTTGCAGGACTGGCCCTCAAACCCAGACCTTACAAGCTCAGCGGCCTTTCGAGTTTTGCCACACCACAGGTCTTACAGAACAGCAGTGATGTGGCCCTGATGAGGCTAAGAAGTCAGACTGTTGTGCTCATAGGCGGGAGAGTCCCAGGTGGTGCTTTGAGCACATGTCAGTCACCCTTCTTACTTACCATGCCCGTCCCGGCCCCCATTCTGCCCGCCGACCTCAGGGCGGTGCCGCCTTTATCCGTGTCTGAGGAATATTGCCAATGTCTGGCCTCCGTTCTTGCATCTCTGGTGCATCTTTTCCTAATGTAATTAGGTTGGTATTAGTCATAAAAGGATTTGTCTTTACACGGTCCTAGATGCTCTTTCTCCAACCAGAACTTTTCATTTTTGTGTGAAATCCCAAAGAGTCCAAGGCCCCTCTTTATATTGTGCTGACTCTTGGGACATTTCCTGACAGCTTTTCCTGTGTAATTTCATAAAGGGGTCAGATCAAATAAGGAAGAGAGGGTCAGGGAGCGAGGCGGCGCAAGAAACGCTGAGAAGAACCAGCAGATTGCGGTACAGTCCCCATCTGGCTTCAGTGGGAGCCGCAGCGTGCAGGTGTTGAGGGAGCCAGGGTCTGCTCAGTGGGAAGGGGCCTGGGCTGGGAGTCCGGAGACCTGAGCACCAAGCACTGGGCCTCGCTCTTCTGACAGCACGATGGCTCTGGGCAGGATCTCTAACCTCTGACCTTCAGTTTCCTCATGCAGGGAATGAGTGACCCCTCCATGTTTGGGGTTCTTCACACAGCAGTTCTGTGTGTCTAATTCAGCATTGATCAGCCTCGGGGCATGCTGAAGTTTCTTCCAGAACCTGCTGCCTTAGCCCACAGAAGGAATAGGAGTCGCCGTCTGGGGCCACCTCCTTGGGGATGACACAGTCTGTGAGCATAGCTGGTGCTGGACCTCTGACAGGACTTGTAGTATGATTTGGGAACGGAAGTCATGAACGGAAAAACCAATCCAGTCTTTTGAGCGATTTTCGAATGACTTTCTAATTTCAAAAGATGTAAAATGCTTTCTACCAACGCATGTTTTAACCAAGTGCCTTCCTCCCTCTTTCTCACTTTTCTTTTTTTAATAACAAGGAAATCGGCTTTCATGCTTCCCCGGCCCAGAGAAACCCCAACGTGCATCACTTGGACCACAAGGTGGAAATAAAGCAGTAGGTAGAACAGAAAAGATACGCTGCAGCTCTTGTCTAAGTGTCCCCCGCTCCGCCCGCCCCACTGGGCCTGACTGCCTCGTTCTGTGCTTAAGGGTGTCCCTGCCCGCCTGGCTTCCCACAGTGCCGTCCACATGGACTAGCTGCCTTACTACCCTTGTGACATTAACCCTCTAGAGGAGCGCTGTCCCGACAGACCTCCTTGCGATGACAGAAGTGTTCTCTACCCTCAGGGCCCAGTCTGGGAGCCACCAGCTGCTGAGCTGTTCATGGGACTAAGGAACTGAGTTTTTAATTTCATTTGATCTTAACTGATTTTAATTTAGATAGCCACTTACAGCTGGTGGCTAACAGACAGGACAGCACTTAAGTTGGGATGGGAGGGAGAGGGTGTGGGTTTTTCCTTTTACAACACAGTATCTTAAGACTTTATTTGAAAGGGTTCTAGAAGTGGGGTCTGAGGGCAGGAAGCATGGTCACTGGAAAGAAAATGGCCTGGGAAGAAGGAGGCCTGAGTTTATTCGTTGATGCAGATGTGCACTTACTCATTCAGCAAACACACGGGCACTGTCGTATGTAGGGCGCTATGCCTGGTGTTAGGAATGAGTGGGATACTGTCACAGCTGGGCTAGGAAAGAGTGGGTGGGCGGTGGATCAGGTGGGTTAAGGGGGTCTGGGAAGCCAACTAGCAGGAGACACATGATCTGAGCCTCAAAGAATGAGTGGAAGTTTGCCAGGCAGTGGAGGTGGGGGTTGAGGTGAGAGTTCTCAAGGGGCATGGAGGTGACAGCGGGGGGGGCCCCTCAGGGACTCCTGTCCTTTGCTCTGGTTGGCATGCCTGGAGGAGGCAAGGACTGAAAGGAGATGCACCTGGAAGGCCAGCGGCCGGGCTAATTCCAGGGCCCTGGCGGCAGCCTGAGAGTGTAGACTTCAGTGTTGTAGGCCAGGGTCTGTGGGCCAGGGTGGAGATGTGTCAGAGCTTCCACAACAGTCAGTGGGAATTGCATGGATGCTGACGCTGACAGGAGACCAGAGCTGTCACTGTGGTGTCCATCAAGAATGCTTTACGGTTCTCACTGACTCTTTAATTTGTTTTAATATTTATTATTTTGAGAGAGAGAGAGAGAGAGACAGAGAGAGAGTGTGAGCGGGGGAGGGGCAGAGAGAGTGGGAGTCACAGAATCGGAAGCAGGCTCCAGGCTCTGAGCTGTCAGCACAGAGCCTGATGGCGGGGCTTGAACCCACAGACGGCAAGATCATGACCTGAGCCGAAGACGGACGTAACCGACTGAGCCACCCAGGCGCCCCAGTCACTGACTCTATTTTGAAGGTCAAACGTATAAGTATGTTCATACTAATACAATTTTGCTCTTATCTGCTTTTTACTTGGGAGTCTGTATAAGATTTTATTTTGAAGAAAGAGCAGCAGGCAGCCATATGGACTGGGATGTTCAACTTCCTGGGTCTAGATTCTCAGTTCTGGGCCTCAGTTGCCTCCCCTAGAGATTAGAGGCAACAGGTCAGCCATGGGCAGGCAGAGGCTGTCTGTATGTCCCTGGAACAGCCCTGAGAAGTGTGAACGTTTAGATATCCTCTCAGGTGGCGGGCGTCAGGGAGAGAACCTTCCCTTCATTTTCGTACCCTTGGCCGGCCGGCCCAGACGTGTGCCAAAGGCAAGTCTTAACCTGAGCCCCCAGGAGGAGACTAGCCCATAACCCAGCTGGCAGGTGACAGCTAATAGGTTGCTGTGCTGCTTTGCTTTGCAGGTGGAAGAAGTCTTTTCTGTGCAGCCTGATGTTTGGCATCCCTGTTATGGGTTTAATGATCTATATGTTGGTGCCCAGCAACGAGCCCCACGAGACAATGGTCCTGGACCACAACATCGTTCCAGGACTGTCCATTCTAAATCTCATCTTCTTTATCCTGTGCACCTTCGTCCAGGTGGGTATCTTCCCTCCCTGCCTCTGTGTGGCCAGCAGATTCTCTGCCCTGTCATGCCAGACACAGCCCATCAGCTTGGCTTAGGCGGCATTTTATCACAGCTTTCCTGCAGGGGCTGCTGTTTTCCTTTAGGACCTGCGGGGGGCACTGAAAGGACCTGGTTTCGCTGTCACTTTCACAGTGGTTGTAGGTGGTTGTAGGTGTTGGTGACGCGGTGTGTCCCGTATTTGTTTATTGTTTAGTTTGCACTGCCTTTGTTGTCAAAAGCAGTGGCTCGTGCCCCGAATGACAGGGCTGTGGTTCTGAGGAAATTATAATTTATTAAAAAATTGTTTTTAACGTTTATTTATTTTTGAGAGACAGAGACAGAGCATGAGCAGGGGAGGGGCACAGGGAGAGGGAGACGCAGAATCCGAAGCAGGCTCCAGGCTCCGAGCTGTCAGCAGAGAGCCCGACATGGGGCTCGAACCCACGAGCCGTGAGATCGTGACCTGGGCCAAAGTTGGACGCTTAACCGAATGAGCCACCCAGGTGCCCCCTGAGGAAATTATAATTTAGAAGAGATGGGCCTGCTGGAGCTTCTACTCTAGGGACGATATTTAGGAGCTGGCTGTGTTTCTGGTGGGAAGTGTGCCCTCCCATCTGTTTTAGAATAAAAAATAAAACTCCTGAGGTAACGTGAGAATGTCTCTGGTTTAAGACTGAGTGTAATTATTTGTCAGCTGAATTTGCTTTTCTCTGTATTTTCTTTTTAATTATAAATGTAATATATATTTATTGTAGATAATCCAAACCATACTGAGGTAGGAGAATCAAAGGGGAAGATATTCTTTCGCTAGAATCATACCCTGCCTCCAGCCCAATCCTGTTCCCCAGGGTTACCTTAGTATTATTACTGGTTGGACGTGCATGTTTAGAGATCTTCATCTATGTAGAAAAAATACTCATTTTCACGTATATGTATGTGTGTACATGTTCACATAATATAGACACACGGACTTTGGGTTTTTTTTTAATTTTTTTTTAAATGTTTGTTTATTTTTGAGACAGAGAGAGACAGAGCATGAACGGGGTAGGGTCAGAGAGAGAGGGAGACACAGAATCTGAAACAGGCTCCAGGCTCCGAGCTGTCAGCACAGAGCCTGATGTGGGGCTCGAACTCACGGACCGCAAGATCATGACCTGAGCCGAAGTCGGACGCTTAACTGACTGAGCCACCCAGGCACCCTGGGACTTTGTATTTTTTAACGGAAATAGGATCATACTAGATAAACTGATTTATAACTGGCTTTTTCACTTAACCATGTCTCATGGGCATCTTTCAGGTGAGTGGTTTATAGACCTAGCACACATCCTCTTTTGGGACTGCATAGCACTATCCATGTTATAAATGAACCATGATTGATGTCACCATTGCCACCGTTCTCTGCTGATGGACATTCAGGTCACGTGCTGTGGGTTTGAAAGGTCCCCCATGACCTTGACCCTCCGTTCCTGTGGCCAGTAGTCTTATGAATCAGGAAATACTTTTCCTACATGTCACTCGCAGAGTAGAAAGTAATGTCTAAGCATTTGCAGCCCTGAGGGGCCTCCGGGTCTCTGGTTGCTCCTTGGACTGGATGCCTGCTCATGCAATGTTGCTGTCCTCTGTCTTTCAGCTCCTTGGCGGGTGGTACTTCTACATCCAGGCCTACAGATCTCTGCGGCACGGGGCGGCCAACATGGACGTGCTCATCGTGCTGGCCACGAGCATCGCCTATACCTACTCAGTCATCATCCTGGTGGTGGCCGTGGCTGAGAAGGCGGAGAGAAGCCCCGTGACCTTCTTTGACACCCCCCCCATGCTCTTTGTGTTCATTGCCCTGGGCCGGTGGCTGGAACACGTGGCGAAGGTAACTGCAGCTCCGGGGGAAAAAAAGAACTGTGTCTTCAGTAATATAAGTCTTAATTCATGTGAACGCCTTGTTTAGAATTACTAATTATACACAGTCTGGCAAAAGACTTAAAGAAATGTGAAACCGACATATAATTAGGTGTTCTGATCGCTAATCTCCAAACTGATTGCTACTTCTGAAATCCCAGCTAATCTGGTTAATTACTGAAACCTTTATTCAGGCGCATTGTGTAATGAAAAGAACTCCGGATTTCAGGCCCGCACGTATACTGCCTCTTCGTACATAACTGAGTATTTGGCTCATGAGTCTAGAAATCCATGTTTCCATCTTACGGTCAGGCCATATTTAACACCCTTCATTTTAATGTATTCTATAAAAGGTAGGACTGAGGCCCTAAAAGAAATTAAATTGAACCTTTAAAAAAAAAAAAAAGAGGCAGTTAGTAGGCAGACTGGTCCTGTCTTTTCAGCTGAAATGTAATTCATAGAACTTGGTGGTATTGTACCTTCAGTGTGGAGATGACTGCAGTGAGTAACATCCATCCTGGAGGAGCCTTTTGATGTGCACTGTGTCTGTGTTATGAGGGGTCGGCCTCTTTCCGCAGGGGTTTTCTCTGATACCCGCCTGGTAAGCATTGGTCTGGGTTTGCACCGGTCAGCTTATGATAGCTTGTTTTCCATTCTGGCCGTTTCCTAGAGCAAAACCTCAGAAGCCCTTGCCAAACTCATGTCTCTCCAAGCCACGGAAGCCACCGTTGTGACCCTTGGCGAGGACAACTTGATCATCAGGTGGGTTGTCTTCATCCAAAGTTTTCGACCAATTTATATCAGACTTGTGTAAGACACCTGAGACACCCATTGTGTTCATGACCTTACACTAGACATTGTGGGGGCCAGCAAAGACTTGTGTGGCCAGGTCCATCCTGTTGATCCAGGTAATTAATAAGGCGTTTACAGATTACAAGATCCACGAGAATTCAAGGTGGTGTGGTTTGCTGAATGACAAATGAGAGGTAGAGGTGATTCGTGTCTCTGGAATTGAGAAGAGGAAGGCTAGCGGTGGTCAGGGAAAGCTTCACAGAGCACGGAGCACGGTCCACACATTGGGCCTTCCTTGCAAGACCTGAGGATTTACAAGGCTGAGGGATGAGGTTCAACTTGCCAAGGAATACAGATGGGAGAAGTATATTTCTTCTTCATATAGTTAGCAGATACTAAAAATAATATGGTGGTTATTATTATTGCTGGAACTTATATAGCATTTATTGTCTGTCAGACACTTTTAACCTCTTTGTATTACATCTAAATTAAAAAAAAAAAAACTGTAGGAGGAAGGGACTATTATTACCTTTATTTTTCAGATGAGGAAAGTGAAGTTCAAAAAGGCTAAGCAAGTGGCCTAAAGTCACACAGGTATTAAGTAGTGGAATTGAGTTATAACCCAAGCTCTTGGTTCCACAGCCCATATTCTTAACCCTTACACATACTGGCTTTTAAGGCATATTTGCTTATTTTTTTAAAAAAAATTTTTATGTTTTCTTATTTTAGAGAGAGAAAGACAGAGCATGAGTGGGGGAGGGGCAGAGAGAGAAGGAGACAGAATCCAAAGCAGGCTCCAGGCTCTGAGCTGTCAGCACAGAGCCCGACGTGGAGCTCAAACTCACGAACCGTGAGATCATGACCTGAGCCGAAGCCAGATGCTTAACTGACTGAGCCACCCAGGCGCTCCAACGCATATTTAATAATACAGGCATTTTCACGAATTCAGGCTTCTGTATTTCCCTGGTCAGCCTCGTTTTCATATTCTAGGCAGTGCTTATTTCAGACCTTCACATTCCTGAATTCTCTCTCCAGCCCCACCACTCTCCCCTTTGGACTGTGATCTCACTCTGACTCCGGGGTGGGAAATGCATCAGTTTCCTGTCACTCAGCCTACAAAGCTGGCCTTCCCTCTGTACGCTCCCTTCCTCTCCTTCTGGGCCTCTGCTCAGGAACGTCCCTCTGTCAGTGTCTCATTGCTCTTCAGTGTGTCTGTCTTTGCTGCTTCTTACCATCCAGCATGACTTACAGTCCAAACTCCTGTTGTCAAAGCAGCCCTGTGCCCCACCCCAGTGGTACTGCCCGTTCTGCATGCTGTGGCCAGTGTGGGTTCGTGAGTGTGTGCCCCAGAATGGCCGTCGGAGGCTGAGACAGGCCCTCCTCCGTTGCTTCCCGAGGGGGTACTCGGCGAGTCTGTGCCGAAAACATGAATCAGAGAATGAGGCACCGGCAGACCACGGCCTGGAAGCACTGGTTTTTGCCCTGATGCTGGCTTTTGAATATGAGTCAGAATTACAGTAGCGATAGTTGAGATTTGAGAACTTACAGGATACCATTCCCAGTAGCGACCAGTAGGTTAAACTGCCTAATTTAACCCGATCACTCCCCTGGGAGGTGGGTGCTCCCACGGCCCCATTTCTTTAGGAAGAACCCGAAGCCCAGTGGGGTGGCGTGACTTGCCCAGAGTCCTTGGCGGGCGGGTGAGTGGCAGAGCTGGGACAGGCGCCCTCTCGGCCACCGGCTCACCTGTCTTGCAGGTGGGTGGACACTGTGTGACAGCAGCTGGCACGTGGGGGCTCCACGCACTCGACTGCCGTGGCTCCACAGCGGTTGCACACCTTGGCTTCTTTTTCTCACAAATTAATGACCTGGGAGTTTCTGAGATGCGGGAATGTTCTGGCTGGGAACAAAGCCACGGACCGGCCGCTTTTACTGGGCGCCTTTCATTTTGAGGTGCTCCTGAAGGCACTGGCTGCAGGTACAGGGACTCCTGCCTTGATTTGAGTATGAGGAGACATGCGTCTCTGCCAGGAGACAGAAGCTACGTGAAATGGCCCAAGGATGCTGGGGCTCCCCCCGTCACAGCTCCGTGTTTTTCCAGAGATGGTGATTAGTATTTGCGTGTGGACACCCCGTGGGCCCTTCTACTGCCGTCATCACTGTGGTGGTGCCATTTTCAAAGCCAGAGTCCCTTCTGGCTTTGCCGCAGACCAGCTGTAGGTACCTTGTGTATTTTGACAACTCCGGGATTTGTACCTCTAGCTCTGCCCTCTTCTCTCAGCTCCAGTCATATTTTCTGCTCCCTACTTGACTCAGATAGGCATCCCAGACCCGACATGTCAAATGAAGGTCTTTATTTCATCTCTTCTCTCTCTGTCCTTCAGCGGCTTCTGCACACTTGTCTCCATCTCAGTAACTGAGAATTTCGAGCTCCTCTTTGCTTCTTTTCTTTACTCATTTAGCATATCTGCGTGCCCTGGAAATATCCTGGGTGTTCATGCCATCTCTGGCCCACGCCACTGCCATCTTTTGCTTGCCCACCTCTTCTCCCAGCCTCTATTATTGTCCCTGCCACCCGTGCTCATGCAGCAGCCAGAGCGATGACTTGAAAATGTGAATCAAATTATGTCACTTTCCAGTAAAACTCTTAACATTGGAAGCCCGTACTCTGTTCTGCAAGCCTCAACGGGATCTGGACTCTGCCTGCTTCACTTCCTGTTTTTCAAAGGCACCCTTCCTTCCTGCCTTAGGGCCTTCGCATTAGCAGAGTTTTTCCCCTTGAACTTTCTTTCCCCTGTATGTTGGCCCTTCTTGTCTTCCAGGTCACAGCATGTCTTCCAAGTGAACCCCCCCCACCAAAAAAAAAAAAAGAAAGACCTTGAGTCACATTATTTGCATCATAACACTTATTTAATACCTCGGACTGTCCTGTTCATTGTCTGTTTTTTCCGCAGAATTGGTCTTCATGAGGGTAGGGACTTTGCTGTCCTGTTCACAGCTGTATTTCCAGTGTCTAGTACAGCACCTGTCACTTAGCTGTGCACTAAATATTGACTCAGTCTGTAAATGAACAGATAAAATGAATACCGCCACTCAGTGTAAAAGCCAAGAGTGTAACCAGTCCAACACGTTGTCTAGAACCCGACCCGGGTGGCAGACCAGCAGGGGTGAGCTCCAGTTAATTGCTGTGTGCGTAACTTGAGTGGCATTTGTTTCAGAGAGGAGCAAGTACCCATGGAGCTGGTGCAGCGGGGCGACGTCATCAAGGTCGTCCCCGGCGGAAAGTTCCCGGTGGATGGGAAAGTCCTGGAAGGCAGTACCATGGCTGACGAGTCCCTCATCACAGGTTAGGTGGCTTGTTTCATGTTCCCTTTGGGTGGGTATCACAGCACCTGCCAGGTCACATGAGTGCTGAGTGGGGCTGAATGCATGATGGTTGGTCTCTTTTCTCCCCCTCTAGGAGAAGCCATGCCTGTCACTAAGAAACCCGGAAGCACAGTGATTGCTGGGTCTATAAACGCACATGGCTCTGTGCTCATTAACGCCACCCACGTGGGCAATGACACCACTTTGGCTCAGATTGTGAAATTAGTAGAAGAGGCTCAGATGTCAAAGGTAATGAAGAAATTAAAAAAAATAACACAACTTCAGCTTCCTCATTTTAGGAATGACTCCAAGAGCTTTGTAAAATCAGGCAGATTTTGCGGAGTAGGGATTGATTAGTAAGTGTAGTTAAGGAGGGGGCTCGGAACCCCAGTTCTTGCTCATGCTTGTGGTGTTTTATTTCTTTGTGGATTGTAATTTCCCCTGGTCTTGGTGTTTTGTTTTCATAGGCACCCATTCAGCAACTGGCTGACCGGTTTAGTGGATATTTTGTCCCATTTATCATCATCATTTCAACGTTGACGTTGGTGGTATGGATTATAATCGGTTTTATCGATTTTGGTGTTGTTCAGAAATACTTTCCTGTAAGTTGAATGTTTTGGGCAGTATGGTTGCTGTGTTTTAAATAATCTCTTGCCATTAATCCTATTCTCTCATGTCTTAGATTCATTGGGCTTTAATTACCCATTACCTTTATTTGCTTGTTTTGCTTACTTAAGGCAGCAAAGTCTTAGCCAGGATAGGATGATCAGTCACTCTGTTCCTGCAGGTTTTTTTTAAAGATCCTCTTGGCTCTTTAGTTAGATGATTATACAGATACCAGTTGGCTCTTGGTTGTAATGCTTAAAACATTTACATTATGTGATCTTGGCCATTTCTGGGGTTATAAGGCACATATCATAGGTCACTTCACAATTTTGATGGCATGATAATATTACTTAACAGATATATTACTTAACAGATGTTAAGAAAAATGTTTTTGCTGTCTATGTCCATCAATACCATCCTCAACCTCGCAGCTTCCCAAGCAACGCTAAAGCTTCTTAATAACTAAATATTTATTAAACATAACATGAGACCATGGAATATACTTTCTTGAGTTAAAAACTGATGAATATGATCTTAGGAATTTCAGTTTTATCAAAACCCTTCCAAAAAGGGTGTAAAATAAAAAAAAAAAAGCTTTTCTGCCTGAGAAATAGGAACTGTGGTGATTCTCAGTTGGGAGTAATTTTGTTGCCCCCAGAGACATCTGGCAATGTCTGGAGACGTTTTTGGTTGTCCTGACTGGGGAGGGAATACTACTGACATCTAGTGGGTAGAGACCAGGGATGCTGCCAGATGGCCTACCACACAGAGCACAGCCCCCCACAACAAAGAATTATGTGACCCCAATGTCAGTAGTGCTGAGACTGAGAAACCTTGATGTACATCAACAGTGAATGGCCCACATGGTGTAGTATTTGATAACTGCCCGGTGAGTGGAACAGTGTTTTATATTCAGCCAAGTCTAATGCGTATTTTACCTTAGGGCCATAATATAAGAAACATGGACCAGAGCATTTTTTTCTTAAAAAAAAAAAATACCCATAATTAAAAGCACATCTTACATTCTCAGGGTGCATGTCATATACTAAGATGTCACTTTCTGTCTCCAGTTTCCTATCTTAAAATGAAAAATGTCCATGTTAAACTCTTCCTGACATCTTAAGGAGACCTCAGTGCTTTTAAGAGTAACCTGGGACTGTATTCCTAGAATTTGCCTGGGGCTATTATGGCACCTGACTGCCCCCAAATGTCCACTTTTGCGGGAGAGCAGCTCCTTGGCACGTGGCTGTGGGAAAAGTCATTCCCAAACAAGTTGGAATATGTGACTTTCTGCTGGTCTCTGCCTTTCCATCTTACGTTGGCTTCTTTTGTTTTTATCCGCAATATCAGGGAGGATGCTGGCGCATGAGGTACTGCATGTTCCTTTAAGATACTGTCACCCTGCTGTGTGATGTCACTTGTAGGGAGACGTTCATGTCACCTTCTAGAAGTCCACCCAGTCCCGTCGGAGTGTCCGGTGTTATTTTAACGAGAATTACTGTTGTTTTTTTTTTTTAATCATATCATCTTTATCTCTAAAAACCACAATTATGTCTTAAATACTGCGTCCTTCTATCTGAATGCAACTGTTTCTAATCAAAGTGAAATGACCCTTTAATAATGCACCTTATTTTAGGATTCTGCCTTTCAAAATCAAGGAATAAAGTATAGATGAACGCTAAAGAGATTGTGCTCTGTATCCTTGATTTAGAAGACATACTATAATTAAAGTGAATATAATGTCTCCTGATTGTACCTCAGAGACAGCCGCCATTTTGAAAAATAAACCAAGATAAATCACGATGTCAGAATGCAAAGAGTAACAACCTTGTGGGTCGCTAGGTAACTGGAAAAGAGACCCATATTTTGTTTGTTTGGAGTTTACCAAGAAAACAGTAGTGAAAAAAATAGAAGAAAATAAAGGTGGCTCCAAATCCCTTCCCTAGGGATTTGGAGTCCCTAGGAGTAACAGTTTTTTGCACTTTGGTGAACATCCTTCCAGTATTGTTGAAGGACTATGTAGAGATATGGGCAGATAATTTCACACTAATTCAGTCACAACACATGCCATTTTGTGGTTGCTTTTTTTTTATCCAGCAGTGTTACTGATGTCTTTCCATGTCAGCAAGGATAGATACACATCATGATTTCAACAATTGCATAATATTCCATTATGTACATCATACCCACAATTATTTTTTTCATACCCACAATTTAATTCATTCCCTATGGGTTGTCTCTAGTTTTTTGCCATTATAAAAAACGCTGTGATAAGTATCTTTGTATCTTTAGCCACTTGCATGATTATCATCTAAGATTCCTTAGAGATCTATGATTTTTTAAAGTTTTCATAAGAATGATAAAAATAACATGTAATATTGTTACTATGTAATACGGAAAGTGTAATAGTTACAATTTTTAGGTGCCTTTCTTCTGCTAGATATTGTACAATGCACATTTATATGTTTATATATATATATATATATATATATATATATATTTATATATATATATATAATCTCATTTAACCCTTATAACAACCAGCTGGGCATTATTGGTATTATTGTCTCCGTTTTGTATGTGAGGGAGCTGAGACCCAGAGAAGTCAAATTAGCGTCAGGGCCAGGAAATGGATATACCTAGTCCGATTCTAGAGTCCATGCTCCTTTCTCCAGCAGAGTTTCATATACCTCTCATCATGCCTCTCTCAGAGGAAAGCCTGTGGGATCAGGTTGGAAAACTGGGCTGGGGAACAGTGAATGAGCCATGTGATAACACAACACTGAGGCAGAGTGGAACGCACCATGTTTCCCAAACCCCCGCTCGTCACACAGACTCAGGTCCCACTGCCTGCCTTGAAATGTTCTCATGTGATTAGGAGTCTATGGGATCCCTCATTTAACCCTCAGCCTGCCTGTATCTGTTTCCTCTTTTCAGACCCCCAACAAGCACATCTCCCAGACAGAGGTGATCATCCGGTTTGCGTTCCAGACATCCATCACGGTGCTCTGCATTGCGTGCCCCTGCTCGCTGGGCTTGGCCACACCCACGGCGGTCATGGTGGGCACCGGGGTGGCCGCCCAGAATGGCATCCTCATCAAGGGAGGCAAGCCTCTGGAAATGGCCCACAAGGTTGGCCTTGCTCTCCTGCCTGTCCTTTGGGGTCTTGGCTGGAATGACTTTGTAGGTGTTGCTGTGTGATTTTTTTTTTTTTTTGAAACTTAGTCCTCGTGAAAATGGTATCTGTTTAAATTCTGTATTAAGAGGACAACCTGGAAGAGGCTTGAGGGCACTCCATTAATTAAATAAAACAGAAAGCCAAGACTGACTGGGAATGATAGCAACAACAGCTAAGAGTTGTAAGATTAAATACAAATTGATTTCGTCTCATTAACAACTCTTTGAGGTGGGTGCTTATTATTCCCGTTTTGCAGATGAGGAAGCTACAGCGGGAGGAGGTGAGGCAATTTGCCCAAAGGCCTACAGCTTTGGCAGAGCTGGGACTCACACCCGGGGAGCCGGGCTCAGACAGTACTGGAGCACAAACATGTGATTAGCAGAGGGATCCTCACTCCCGGGAGTGGAATAGTCAGCAACCGTGTTTATGAAGAATCTTTCTTTGGCCCAACATGCCCATCCCTAACCTTCCGTCCCTCCGTTTATTTACGTTTGTTGAGCATTTACTTTGTGTGTGTGGGTCCTGTCCTAGGCCCTGGCAATGGCCATGGGCCTCTGCTGTGAGGGAGCTCACACGTTAGTGGGAGAGGCAGGTGTGGAGTATGCAGACCACAAATCTGTGAAAGCGTGTGAGGCTGGCAGGGTGGTTTAGCAGGGACCTAACCTGCACTTGTGTGTGTCGGCCTGGGGGTGAGTGGGTGCAGAGGCAGGAAAGGAAGTACAGGGGGTCCACCTGGGACCAACCAGTAGAGCCAGAGTGAGCCAGACAGCGGAGGTTGGGAAGGATGTTCTGGCAGTGGAACAGCCTGGGGAGGCTGTACTGTCCTATCATAGGCTCCATAAGATCAGGGACTGGGAACTCTTTTCTCACCGTTGTGTCCCCAGCATCTTGCCCAGGGTCCGGCACATCGGAAGCGCTCAGCGGTTACTTGCTGAATAAGTAATGAGGAACCGGAAGGAAATGAGAGAGAGAGAGAGACTGACAGGAGAAGGGCTGCTGAGGGAGCAAGGCAGGGAAGGCAGGGCCTGGGAGTTTCTGTCAACTCCAGATTGGATCCGGAACTTAACCCCAAGAACAACAAGGGGCCGTGGAGGGGTCTGAAGCCCCGCAGGATGGAACTGGGTTACTTGTTGGGAAGACCGCTGTGCCTGCAGAGTGGAGGGAGGGACGAAAGGCGGCAAGAATTGTTGGAGGCAGAGCAGTTACGCGCGTTGCTGAGGCTGGCGCTCGGCATCAGAAACAAAGAGCTGAGTGTTGTTTGCTAAGTGAGGGAAAGCCGGGCCTGTGGGGCAGTCTGGGCACGGCGAGCAGCTGGCCTTCGACGGGGCCTGGGGCTTGGGGGAGTGTGGAGTTCAGGGATCGCTGGGCTGTGGCCGCGGACACAGGGACCGACCAGCAGAGCCCAGACCCGTGGGGACCACGGACCCAGTGGGACAGGCGGAGAAAGTGGCTCCGGTGGTTGGTTACATGGCCAGGGGCACCGCCTTCCCCCCCCTCCAGCTGCAGTGTGAGCGCCTTATTCTCAGGCGGCCACAGAGACACTGCAGGGCGCTGACACGGACAGATGTGCGTGGTGGCATTGCCCAGAAGACGGTGCCGTGCCATCTCCTGTCACACTGGAGTGACAGTTTCTGGCTCGACCTGGCAAGGGTTAAGTCACAGCGTGGATTGTTCCAGCTGGACTGAGAGGGAGACAGTGTCTTTGTCGCAGGAATCGTGAACCCGGGATTGATCGTGGAGGATTGAGTTAATGGAGTCATGAAGGGATGTTACTCACTCGAGCTTAGTTGAGTGGAGTTCTGCCTCAAGGTTGTGTGGACTCTTCAAGTCCCTTCCACCTGTATACGTGATCACCAAGGTGTGGTTGTTTTGGCAGATAAAGACTGTGATGTTTGACAAAACTGGCACCATTACCCACGGGGTCCCCAAGGTCATGAGGGTCCTCCTGCTCGTGGATGTGGCCACGCTACCCCTCAGGAAGGTTCTTGCTGTGGTGGGGACTGCGGAGGCCAGCAGCGAGCACCCCCTGGGTGTGGCAGTCACCAAGTACTGTAAAGAGGTATGTCGACCTGGGCATTGCTCACCCCCCCCCCCCCCCGCGCCCTTCCCCCCCTCCACCTCCCCTGCTGTCACCGGCTGGGCTGGAAGCCTCCAAGCGCCTTCCTCCTCACAGGCCTTTTCTCCTTGGCCTCTGTAACCGGAGTCAGCTGCCTTCCGGGAGGCCTTGGCTTGTGGGGTCCGGAAACCCCTCAGCAGCCCCTGCGGAGCAACAGGTTGGAGATACGGCTCACAGCGCTGGGTCCCTCATCCCGTTGCCAGATTATCACAAAAGCAGTTCAGCGTTAACACTCATTTACTGAGATCGTACCGAGCTTCTGTGCTCTGGGAGCTGGCGGTCGGGTGGGAAGGACAGATGGTGGAACAGTTCGGTCCCTTACGAGCACTTAGTGCAAGAGGGATACGAAACCAAATGAGGGGTCGGGGTGAGGCAAGGAGGGAGCCCTCAACTGGGGGCGGGGAAATGGAGAGCAACCAGCAGCAGTGAGCGAAACGCCCCGTGGGTTCTTGGCAGCTAATGGGGAAGCTGTCATCCTTCGACCTCTCCAGAGGAAAGGCCTGTGTAGTTTTCCGTTTTCAGTCTAAACATAGAGGCAGCGGGATGTGCCGGAATATGGCCCCGAAAAATTTTAAACGGTCTGGGCGAATAGGATTATGTGAATGTAGAAAGGTGGTGTGGATGCCTGGGGGAAAAGTGGACAGCTCCACCTGGACAGGGGCTCTTCCAGAAATCTCCTTTGGCATTTTGTGTAGGGTCCTTCGGACCACCATGTCCCCTCTCTCCTGATGTTTCAGGATGAGCTGTGCTCTCTCAGCCCTCCTCTGCTGTGTAGTTAACCCAGATGAAACAGCTCCTCAGTCCTTTCTCCTGCCACTGTCCTCGTCCCCCAGGGTCTGTATAGGGGTGGTTACCCTCTTGCTGGGCTCAGAGCTGCTCTGTTACCATTTCCCCCTTCCATCGTTTTCATGAAATGATTTGCAACATAAAAATAATCTTTCCTCTTTTTGCTCTCCCACCTCCTTTAATTTGAGGCATTTGCTGTGAACTGCTCTTCTCCTTTCAGTCTGCCCTTTGTCCAGTATCATGAGGCATCAGTTTAATAATCATAGTGTCAGTGTCGGATAAGAGAAGGGATTGCAGAGTTACTAGTCCGTCTCCTCCCCTTCCCGGTCCTGCTTACCCCTCAGTTCTGGCTGGTGCTGTGCCTTTCTGCCCCGCTCCCCGGGGTCTGTCCTCCCTCCTACTCACCTCCCCTCCCTCCCTGCCTCCACAGGAGCTGGGAACAGAGACCTTGGGGTACTGCACAGACTTCCAGGCGGTGCCAGGCTGCGGAATTGGCTGTAAAGTCAGCAACGTGGAGGGCATCCTGGCCCACGGCAAGCGCCAATGGAGCACACAGGCTGGGGTCTCGAACGGCGTTGGCGGTGTCCCTGAGGAGACAGGTACCCCTGGCCCTCGTCTCTCTGCCCGGCCTGCAGCGGTGGGGTCCGGCCGGCTCAGGTGGCGGCACGCCAAACCGGGGAGCCTGTGCCAGCACCGCTGGGTCCCCTGCTATGGATGGGGGTGGCTCATGGCTGGGGTGCCGCATGCCCGCCTCCCCCAGGAAGACCTGTGGCTTCTCTGTTGTGTTCTCTGATGCATCTGAGTCTTGACGCTACTGAAATTCATAGAGGGTTGTTTCTGCGACCCGTAATCTTCAGTCTCCTCTTTTTCATCCCAAGTGGGTCTTCTCCTAAGCTACAAAGCAGACAGATGGGAATTCTGCTTTTGCCTTTCCCGTCTCCCTCCCGTGCGGTGGAGCTCTGACGGGATGTGTTGTGTTTACAGAGCTGGCGGCAGAGAATGCAGAGGGGAATGGTCTGCCCAAGCCAAGAAGGGGTACTGTGTGGAGCAACAGCTGTCTTCAAATAGCGGCTTTTCTGACTCTAAGCATAGCTTGCTAGCCACCGCCGTAAGAGTGTAGAAACCCTCCCAACCCCAAAACCCCGTGTCGAGTATTCTCTCTTCAGTGCATTGGTAGTTCAGTCTTGCTTGGGAATGCATATTGTTAGAAGCCACCTGCCACCTTCTAGCAGTTTAGAACCCTAGGGTGACCCTTCCATTTAGTTCCGGGGACTGGTCTGTGTGGTGACACCTAAGTTAGTGGCACACAGAGTTAAAAGGTGACAGGAGATGGGGGTGCCTGGGTAGCTCAGTAGGTTAAGTGTCCGACTTCAGCTCAAGTCATGATCTTGTAGTTAGTTCAAGCCCCGCATCAGGCTTACTGCTGTCAGCCCACCCGCTTCAGATCCTCTGTCCCCGTCTCCTCCTCCCCAGCATGTGTATGTGTGTGTGTGTGTGCGCTCTCTCTCAAAAACAAATAAACATTTAAAAAGAAAAAGGGTGAGGGGCGCCTGGGTGGCTCAGTTGGTTGAGTGTCCGACTTCAGCTCAGGTCATGATCTTGCAGTTCATGAGTTGGAGCCCTGCGTCGGGCTCTGTGCTGACAGCTTAGAGCCTGGAGCCTGCTTCGGATTCTGTGTCTCCCTCTCTCTCTGCCCCTCCCTCCCTCTCTCTTTCTCTCTCTCTCTCTCTCTCTCTGTCTCAAAATAAATAAACATTAAAAAAAATTTTTTTAGTACATCTTTAAAAAAAAAAAAAGGCAACAGGGGAAGACTCACCTAGACTTTTAGGAGGAAAACCTTTAAGACATTTCCTAGATAGAGACTAGTTATTTGCTGATGCCCCTTGGGTCAGGCATCTGTACCAAGCTACAATTGCTGCTTCAAATCTCTGCAGAAAAAGAACCAGCAGATACCTCTTAAAGGCAAATAAGAACACTGCCTAATGGTTAATGGGCTCATAACATTTTCACACATACTGCACGTACCTTTTAATCCACCCCGTTTTAATCCACATGCTCACATTCCACACGTTAATTACTCTTTTTTCCCTGGTCCTTCAAGGATGATGCTACGAGAGGGGCTTACTAGGTACAGTTTTTCAGAACGGTTGAAAGGACATTCTGCTGTTCAAAGGATCCCACGGTTTTTAGTCCTTTCGCACAGTAAAATTGGACTCTTTGGGAATAACCACAAATTCTTTTGAACAGGTGCAACCCCCCAGACCTTCTCTGTGCTGATTGGGAACCGCGAATGGATGAGGCGCAACGGCTTAACCATTTCCAGCGACATCAGTGACACTATGACAGATCACGAGATGAAAGGCCAGACAGCCATCCTGGTGGCCATTGATGGTAAAATGCCCCACCCACCCCTGCCTTCTGCTCTCAGAAACGAAGTTTCTTAGGGATATCTGGCAAAAATAGACTTTCTCGGGTTTTTTTTAAAAATATATTTTCCTGTCTGTTAATTTAAATTCTCTAGCCCCAAAGGCTGCCTTGACAGTTTTTCACTTCGTTCTCGGTCTGGAGGTGTCTCTCTCGTTGTGTCCATCCTTCCCTGACACCCAGAGCGAGGTGGTGTCGGCCTCCTTGGTCTTACGTTCTACGCTGCCCTCGCTATCATTGTCTGCATCCGTCCAAGCCCGACGTTCGGTCACCCGCCTCCCCCATCACTGCAGACGCAGCCGCGGTTTGCTGTCCGGGAAGGTTAGCCGCGGGGTGCCCTCCAGTAGCGAGACCCACTGCCCCGCTCCACAGAGCTCTCCAGGATTGCATGTGTCTCAGTCCTCAGGTTGTGTCCGCGGCTTCACGCCTCAGTGGATTGGAATCTTCCTTTGCTGGTGTTCTCTCTTATAGAAGTGAAACTGTATGCAGATGAGCAACATAAATTATTCTCATTTTTACTGCTTCAACCAGATATGTCCTCTGTCACTCTTTTCTCCTGCTCACACCACCATGCCCTTTCCAAAGTCCTTATAAGCCCGCAGTCCCCTCAGCAACTCAGATCGGAATCTGCTCAGCTGAAGGGGCCGTGCCCTCGGTCACACCACTCGCCCGCATCTGTCCCCCCGCGCCCCAGTCCTCGAAAGCCTTCCTGCCTCAGGATCCAAAGATTCACGCAAAACAAAACAAAACAAAACACAACAAACAAAAAAGTTATACAGAGATGCGTTCTATAGGAAGGACTGATTTTCTGTTTGGACATTCATCACTTTTAAGTAGCGTTTATTGTACTCATTCCGATTCTCGTGTTCCAAAAACAATAGCTAACATGCATTGCGTTATTATGACCCAGACACTCTGCAAAGTGATAGATGTTCCTTGCAGAATATTTGGAAGATTCTGAGAACTATAAAGAAGAAAATGAAATTACTCCTTATCCTAGCCTTCGGAGAGCCACTGTTAGCATTTCATGTTCCTTCCAGACTTTTGTATGCATCTACAAATGTAGGTAACTTTTAAGAATGCAGAATCAAAGCCACGTTATGTTTTGTACTTCGGTGCTTTGCTTTCGCATGTGATGTTGCATTATAGAAACGATCACCGGTAGTGGAGCCTCCTTTATTTCCTCCTTTGCCCCTCGGGCCACCCAGCGCCCGCCATTGAGGACTCACCTGAGGGTGTCCCCTGCAGGCGTGCTCTGCGGGATGATTGCCATCGCGGATGCTGTCAAGCAGGAGGCAGCCCTGGCCGTGCACACGCTGAAGAGCATGGGCGTGGACGTGGTTCTGATCACTGGGGACAACCGGAAGACGGCCAGAGCCATTGCCACCCAGGTGGGGGCTGGGGGCCGGGGATCTTCCCCCTTTCAAATTGACCTTAAGCCCACTGGAGCAGTTTGAGGGGGAAAAGTCAGCGACAGCCGGCGCATCCAGTGCCCCACCTTGCGTCTGGTCTTTCCCCGTGCTGGGTGCGTTTCTCTCCTCATGCTCTGTTCTGGCCCGAGCTGTGCAGCATCCCACGGGAGACCACTGTGCTGCCGTTGCAGAAGGCAATTCCAACGTCCTCTGCGTCTGTATCTCCAATGGGGGAAAAAAAATCATGGCTTGAGAGTTGAAATATACAACTTTCTAGATTTGGGGTTTAAGGGAATGTTTTGTCAGCTCAGCTCTTTTTTTTTTTTAACGTTTATTTTTGAGTGAGAGAGAGAGAGTGCACGCATGAGTGGGGAAGGGCAGAAAGAGAGGGAGACACGGAATCTGAAGCAGACTCCAGGCTCCGAGCTGTCAGCACAGAGCCTGACGTGGGGCTCGAACCCAAGGACCGTGAGATCACAACCTGAGCTGAAGTCAGACGCTCAACCGACCGAGCCACTTGGGTGCCCCAGCTCAGCTCTTCCCAAGTGTGTGCAGCCGACACGGCTGGGTCGCGGGCAGTTCTCCAGCAACGCTCACTCCTAGGCACTGCTTCCTGTCCGCCCGACTCCGCCCAGGCCGATGGCTCCGGTGCAAATTCCTAAAAATTACACAGCCTCCCCAAAGAGGTGTAAAGTGTATGTTTTTGAAAATGAACTGCTTCCTATAAGCGAAGCCCCAGTACCTCTCTAAACGTGGCCTTCCTTGCTAACGATGGTCTTGTCGAGTACCCATGCCTCTTCCTGGTTAAAAATCATTTATCAGTTCAGCAAGCACTTCCTAAGCACCACCTATGTGACAGGCCACAGAGCAGAGTGAAGAGGGCACCTGCCCTCCAGCAGCTCACTGCGCTGGGGGGAGGGTGGACCAGTGGCCAGGGTTGAACTGAGGGCTCAGTTCTCCAACAGAAAAGTGCACAGGACATGTGGGGGATGCCAGATCACACCCCCCACCCCCCGCCCTGGCAAGGGCTGGAGACCCCTTCCCAGGGGAGGAAATGCTTGAGCAGGGGTGGTCAGATGAAGAAAAGGGGGAGGGATGGAGAAAGGGTAGCTGACGGATCCAGGACAGAGCAGGCAGCCTGAGCTCCCCAGCAGTGGGCTGGAGAGCTGCCAGGAGCTGAACGGGGCAGAGTCCAGGCTGGGCCTGCTGGGCCACAAGGCAGGAGGCCAGAGACACGCAGAAACCAGTTATAGGGGGGGCCTCGGGAGGCAGACCGAGGAGTGCGGTTGTCATCCTAAGGGAAGTGGGAGCCACTGGAAGTCTTTAAGCAGGAGAGTAGCGTGATCGGCTGACCACTGCTTCGGGAAGACCACGGTGGGCATAGGGGAAGGGGAGGCTGGGAGGTGGACAGGGAGACCCGCAGGGGCCTAAGCCTCCGTGGAAGTGGGGGAGGGCACCAGGATGGGCACGCATGCCCTGGGATCTACAGGGTTTGGTGACTGACGTCATCGACTGGACCAGGGGAAGATGACTCACACATTTCTGCTACTGTTCACCGTCCCTTGCCAACAGCAGGTGTCGTGTATTTGTTCCTTGACTTCTCTTTTCCTTTCCCTTTAGGTTGGCATCAACAAAGTCTTTGCAGAGGTGCTGCCTTCTCACAAGGTGGCCAAGGTCCAGGAGCTCCAGAATGAAGGGAAGAGAGTCGCCATGGTGGGAGATGGGGTCAACGACTCGCCGGCCTTGGCCCGGGCCGACGTGGGCATTGCCATCGGGACAGGCACAGATGTCGCCATTGAGGCTGCTGACGTTGTCCTCATCAGAGTGAGCTTGGCTCTGTCTTCTCCCGCCCTGTTGTCCAGGTCATGTTGTCCAGGCTCCTGACTGACCGTGTGTTCCTCCTACAGAACGACTTGCTCGACGTGGTGGCGAGCATTCACCTCTCCAAGAGGACCGTCTGGAGAGTACGACTCAATCTGGTGCTGGCATTGATTTATAATCTGATCGGGATACCCATCGCGGCAGGTAGGGTGGCTTTCACCTGTTTGCTGACCTTTGACTCCAGCTTCTTTGACAGCAGGCTTCTGTCTGCCTGCTGGGTTCCTGCCAGCCTAGTGGGTAACCCGCTTCACTGGCTGCCAGAGCGTTTTAGAAAGAGTTTGGTTTCATTATGTTCTCTGCTTCATAAGTCTCTAAAGGTAAATGAAAGCTGCAGAGAGGGTCCCTGGGGTTCCCTGCTCCCTTGGAGCTCCTCCTGAACCCGTGATGCATTTGGGGACCGTCCCAGGAAGGCCAGGGTGGGTGGGTGAGCCCAGTCCCTTTGACGGCACCCCTACCCAGCTCCGAGACTGCCTGTTGGCACATGGTTGTGACGTGGCAGCAGGGGCTTCTGAGCCACCCAAAGGAGGAGAACTTCACAGTGGGCAGCCCAAAGCGGTGCCCCTCACCTCTGGGCTGTGGCGTGAGTGTTGTCCTTCCCTTGGCCAGGGGTCTTCATGCCCATCGGCATCGTGCTACAGCCGTGGATGGGCTCAGCGGCCATGGCAGCCTCCTCCGTATCTGTGGTTCTCTCGTCGCTGCAACTCAAGTGGTGAGTCCCTGGAGGCGGGAGCATGTGCCACGGCGGCACTCTCCAAGCCTTCTCCCTCTACCCAGCCACCCCTTTCCCTCTGCCTCCTGGGCTGGATGGATGTGTGAGGTTCCCAGCGCACCTGAGGCAAAGACAGGACGGTGGAGCCATATGTGTGTGTGTGTGTGTGTGTGTGTGTGTGTGTGCGCGCGTGCGCGCGCGCGCATGTGTGTGTAATGACTTAATCAGCACCACGAGTAAGTAATTCTCCACCTCGCAGCCATCATCATATGCTCGGCTGTTATAGTTAGTCGGCTCAGGAGTTGTTGACGTGGAAATGTCATGTAGACATGGAATCCTCGTGCATTATTATTTTTCCTTTTTTGAAAAAGATATTTGTTCATGCTTTCACTTAACAAAAGTTAATGGCAGCCTACTATGTGCCAGGCATTTAGATAGCAAGTTTCTGAATCAGGTGAACTTTACCTGAATCCTAGGAGCTCAATACCCTCCCCTTTAAAATCCATGAAGTTTTGATACTGTATGTTATTGAAAGACTTTGATGAGAGGTCTTTGCCAAGTTTCCAAAAAGAAAAAAAAAAAAAGCCTCTGTTCACAATGTGTCAAATGCTCTTGGATCCTTGCCTTGCAGCTATAAGAAGCCCGACCTGGAGAGGTATGAGGCCCAGGCCCAGGGCCGCATGAAGCCCCTGACTGCGTCCCAGGTCAGCGTGCACGTGGGCATGGATGACCGGCGACGGGACTCACCGAGGGCCACGCCCTGGGACCAGGTCAGCTACATCAGCCAGGTGTCTCTGTCCTCACTGAAGTCGGACAGGCTGTCTCGGCACAGTGCTGGGGCTGACGACAATGGGGACAAATGGTCTCTGCTCCTGAATGACAGAGATGAGGAGCAGTGCATCTGAAAGTTCCGGGCGGGGACGGTCCCGGGGCTCGGTCTCCTTGCTGAATAGTCGGGCCGGCTTTCCTGGTAGACGAGGCTCGGGCTGGTCAAGTACGACACCAGCAGCAAGACGGACAAGGTTCCTGTCCGGCCTCGGGGACTTCTGCTCCCTGGACATTCCTGGTCATCTCTCCTAGCACGTGCCGCATCCAGACGTGGCCCCTGGGTCGGCCCACCCTGCCTAGATCCCACTAGCACAGGGACCAGGCATCCTGGCCAGACCCTGCTGTTGGCACAGGCTTATCGGGAACGTGGCTGGACTCTCACAGAGGAGGGGACAGCCAGCCCTCCGCACAGGCCTCTGCTTTTGTGTTTGGGATGATTGCTTATAAAAGGACCAAAAACTTGGCTGGGCCTTTCCTTAAAACTCATGAAAAGCCGTGAGTTTTGACAAGACCCACACACATCAAGTATCCGAGACCGCAGTTTACCTCAAATGCACCCCATTGACTTCTGCCGGCACGGTCTCTTCCTTTTCTGTTCTTCACACTGGGGATGTGCCTCCCCCCCCCCCCCCAAGCCCTGCCCGGTCTCTGAGAGCATGGCTGATGCCGTAGTGATCCCTGCTGCTGCTCCCGGGCACCTCTGCCAGACTCTGCTCCCTCACATGCTTGGCCGGAGAGCCTGCCATGCTTCTCTTCAGGTTGAGGAGAGTTTTCTTTCTTGCTAGTGTGCCGCTTGGCCACAGAGTCCTGGCCACGTGCTCAGCGGCCACGGTGGCCTCCTCCGTGTCTGTGGTTCTCTCATCGCTGCAGCTCAACTGGTGAGTCCCGTGGGGCGGGAGCGTGCACCACAGGCGGCACCCACTGGGCTGTCTCCCCCACAGAATGGCCTGCTGTTGTGGATTGTCGCTGCCCCACTGGAGGGAGGGTCTCAGAGCCTGAGACCTGAGAAATTCTGCTCCCTGTGGGGTCCAGGCACTTGGGACCCTGGGAGGCCTGTGGTGCTTGAAATGGGTGTCCTACGGGGAGGTGTGTGTGCTCACAGGAACCTCCCTGCAGGCCTCCGGGAGCTTCAAATTACATGGTCTGCTGCGTGACCGTCACCTCGTGGCATTCATTCAGAACTCCTGCCAGGCATGCCCCTGGTGGTGTGCAACTCCAAGCAAACAACGATACCCAAATCAGAGGAAATCAGTTATTCTCCATGAGCTCCTACTTCTGCACCCTGAGTCAGTGCCTTAGGAAAGGAGTCACCACACCTTCCCCAAGGGAAAGTCTTTCACACTTTGAGTGGCTCTTTGTGGTGGGGCAGGAATGGGGCCAGTTTTAGACTCTAAAGTCGGTGGTAGTTGACAGAACTACATGGGAGTAGACGAGTAGGATGAAATAAATTTTAAGGTAGAGCCCTGATCGCATACACAGAATAATTTTATTTATTGAGTATCAGTTATTTTTCAGGGACAATATAAGCACTTTCTATAGGTTACCTCTAATCCTCCCAGCATACCAGCAAAGTAGATACTATTGTCCACATTTTATAGGCGGGGCAGTAGGCCCAGAGAGGCTACGTATCCTGTCCAGGATCACACAGCCAGCACACTTGCCAAAACGGGGATCCAAGTTCATGTCTCTTGGCTCTGAAGTCTTTTCTTTATTGCCGCTGCCACCCAAATATCAGTTTGGTAAGAATAAATAGGAAAAGGGCACTTGGCTCTTAGAAGAACAAAGCTGCCAGGCAATATACTCATTGTTATCAACTGGGCATGAAATTTGACCGTGGGGTCAACTTCCTCACCTTCTCCTTGGATGGTTTGTTTCCATTTTCGCATATGATTCCATTCTGTTGGGTCTTGCCCTCTAAAATGCAAGTGCAGGGTTCTGTAGTGCCTCTATCATTTTCAGTCTTCCTCTCCTTCCAGGCCCCTTCCCGTTCTTCCCTTCCTTTATTCCTGGCTGTGCTTGGGAGTGTTTCTTGTTTTCTTAACTAGGTTAATCATTGTCTAAAGAATCTAACTGCATTGATTTTTTTCAAAGGCTTTTAGGACCATAAACATCATGTGTATATGGCCATGAAAATATTTATATAATTGCACAGAATGTAACCTTTAGATGTTCAAGGGGTAAGAATTCTTGTGTGCGTCAGATAAGAGCAGTCCCTATTCCAAAAACTTTCCATGCTGTATTAGAATAAAGTTTATTTTTATTCATCTGAAAGTCTGCCTCTTGCTGTGTGTGTGTGTGAGAAGCATAATTGAGGCCAGTGTGGCTCCGTCTTTACTGAGAACTTCTGCAAGGTGCCGGCTTTGTTCTGCCTCATCAGGGCACAGAAGGGCAGGGTTTTAAACCGTGGAGGCCGTGGGGGGTGGCCAGACCCTCTGATGTGCCACCCCTGGCACCATGTGGGCCCCTCTCCTGGATACAGGGCCTGCCTTGGCGGTGTGTGGAGAGAACCCTGGGGGGCAACCCCATCCAGGTATCTGTCCCACCGGGCCAGACACAGGCCTCGATCTGCCCCATTAGATGCACCTCTCTCATCGAGAGGAATTGTCAACAAAATGCTGCGTCAGACACACGTGTTTTAATCCGGAGGGATGTGTTTTGGGTCCCTTGGCCCTAAGGGAGCGGGGCAGGGGGAGTAGTCGAAGAGTCTGGACGAAGGGGCTCTGCTGGGAAGGCTCTGTGGGCATCTTGGGGTGGCGAGCGGGCCGCAAGCGAGCTCCAGCTGAGGCCGAGGTGACAGAGTAATTTATCATCCAAACCAGGACACTTTTAAGAGTGAAAGGAGGCGCTATTAATACTTGGCCAGGCCAGCCGGCCTGCAGTGACACTAGCCAGCAAACTGGGACGCGTGGTCACCTTCCCAAAAAGGGAGATAGACCTTGTGAAGTCACTGACACTGCATCACTTCAGAATGCTGCTCTCATTGTAGATTCTGTGGACATGTTGGTGACATATCCTTTATCCAATTTGAGATTTTTCCCTCTGTCATATCCTGAGACCAACGCTTCTCCGTAGAATCACTGAGGTGGTCATCTTTGTGGCCCAGTATGACCACATCAAGAACCAGTCACAGATGTGTCACACTTCCTGGTGCCCTACGGTTTCTCCAGCACACCATGTAGGACTTCAAGCCAGGCACCCTTGACTGTTTTTCTGGAAGTCCAGGTGTGGGGGTTTCGTTGTATGCATGTCTCCTTGTGGGAAGAGAGGATTCCATTTCTTTAAGAAATAGATCTTTCTAAAATTTGAGCAGATCTCTCTGATACGATTCCACACACACCAGAATAAATCACAGCGTCTATCCATTTCTGATAAGTTTTCAGCCTTTAAGATCTTCGTGAAGGCTTGTGAAGGACACAATCTACAATGAGAGCTTATAGGGGTCACCCTATGAGCAAATAATAATTGTAGTTTTCTTGGTAAAGATGGCACCGGGAAACTGACGTGTCAAGAGGTAGATACTAAAGTTGTTCTGCTAGTTTACTAAGAGACCAAGATTGGGGTGCCTGGGTGGCTCAGTCGGTTAAGGGTCTGACTCTGGATTTTGGCTCAGGTTATGATCTCACAGTTTATGAGTTCAAGTCCCACATCAGGCTCTGCACTGACAACGTGGAGCCTGCTTGGGATTCTTTCTCTCCCCCTCTCTCTACTCCTCCCCAGCTCAAGCTCACGCTCTCTCTCAAAATAAATAAATTAAAAAAAAATGTAGAAACCAAGAATAATAAAAGTGGCCTTAATTTTAAGAAAATCCAGCATAGACCAAAATCAGCCCACCAAATAGGTTAATTAGAAAAAGATTATTTGAATTAGAAGGTATTTTTTTTATGTTTTAAAAAATTCATGTCAATATTTCAGTAGGTAAATTCCCTAATGCATATAAAGTTCTCCTTGAGTTAGGAAAGTTTTATTTTGCATACAACTTTTTCTTAACTGCATCTTTTATTTAAAGACAACAAGCAGATACAGAGGCATGCATATACAGAGAAATGCTCTCAGCAAGCATTCACGCTGACTCAGTTTCCCTTTGCAGATGACCCTGTATGTGGGAGCGTGGATCTAGTTTGGAATGCACTGTGGAGCTGCTGGGAATGAAACCACTCTGCTTTCTGCATTTTCTCACTCAGCTCAGGCAGGGACACATACGCCACTGTGTGGGTTTTTCCCAGAGGGAGATGTCTACTTGTCTGCTGTTCTCCTTTGTGTGAAGACAATGGCAATGGTTGAAATTACAGGATAGAGTACGAGAATGTTAAATAGTGCCACGAAATCCCAGCGTCTCCTTTATTCGATTCAAAGAGATGAATAAACACATGTGAAATCATCCAAGGGCTAAGATGAAAACAAGGATTGATGGAAATGTAACATTTTTTCCTCTGAAAAGGAAATAGCTGTTACTTCTTTTTACTTCCTATGAATGTGTCAACCACTTACAGCAAGATTTAAGCATAGAGATCTGCAAACTGGGGAGGGCGGGGGGGGGGGGGGGTGGGGAAATAGCACCGAAAAGGAAACCCCACGAGCATGATTATGTGGAGGGTGTCCTTCGTGGGAGAACCACATGGAGACCCTGAGGGAGCAAAGCCTGTCTGTCTCCGGGGGCCCAGCGTCCTGATCTAGTGGAGGGAGAGGTGCTGTAATGTGCCGGGGACGGAGCTGTTGTGAACCGACTGGTACCCAAGACCCCGTGACAACGTTCAAACCCTGGGAGGCCAGGCCGCCAGCTGTGTGCTGGGGCCACAGTGGGCTCTGTCTTTCCTGCTCACCCTGTCCTCGCAATGACAGTAAGAGCGGTGGGCATCAGTCAGTCTCATTTCCTCAGATGGGGGTGACCAAGCTGAGGGGCCTCCAGCGGACTGTCCAGGGGACAAAGCCGGGAAGGGTGTTTAAGCCCACTCAGCTCTGGCCCTGTGGGGCCCACCCACCTCCCTGCAAAGGTGATGCCCAGTGCTCTCGGCAGGAGAAGCTGGGCCTCCCTGGCACCCCTGGTCCCCGTCACATGCTTGGGGGAAGAGAGTGTCCTTTCACAGGACTGTGTGGTTTACCTCAAGAGCCACCAGGTGTCTCTCTGTCCAAAACAACCTCCTAGTTGGCAGCAGGATCCTAAATTCTCTTGATCATTTTTTTTTTTTTTTTTTTTTTTTGGAGCATCTGGAAATTCAAATAAACCTCATCAAAATGAAAATGGGAGACGTGGCAGAAGGTGAGGCTGGAGTCTGGCTCTGGCAAAGGGGCCTCTGAACTACGATGTATTTGTCTGTGCTGGCAGCCCGCATTTAGCCGTGCGGAGTACATGGTGGGGACGACTCGGCAGTGAATTTCTCCATCACCATGTGCGTCTGAACTTCATGCTATTTCCAAGTTAAGGCTTTTTTTTTTTTTAAGCTTGAACATTAAAAAAAGAAGAAAAAAAGAGTTTTAAAGGCTCATAGTGATTTTCAATGGCTCCTAGCTCTAAGTTCTGAGACTCCTGTGTTTGCCTTGGGTTTATAGGACTCCACCCCAACCCCCTGGGCAGAAGTGTGTTCCCCGCAGTGTCCAAATGACACTCTTGGGGGGGTCACTTGATCCTGAGCAGGGCTTTCCTGCTGCGGACCTCTATTTCTTCTTCTATTTGGTGGGGAGCCCCACCCTCTTTCCTGTCCCGAGATAACGTGGATAAGGGGCAGTCCGTAGGAAACCCCCACACAAGTGCAAGGTGGCCGATGGTCTCAGGAACCTTACCAGGCAATGCAGGTGTCTTCTATAGAGTCTCCTACCTCGTTGCGATTGAAAAAATAAAGCATGACCTGGGGCCTCGGCTCTCTCATCTGTACAAAATGGGCAGAATTACAGTTTCCACTTCCCAGGATCATGTGAGGATACAATGAAGTCATCTGAGGAAAGCACATCCTCAGCACGCCACAAATGTCAGCTGCCGTCGTTGATGTCACGGGTGATGGTGGATGTCACGGTAGATGTCATCTAGGATGAAAACAACTCAGCCTTTCCTCACAAGCAGGTAAAAATCACCCTATATATTCCCTCACTGGGCCGGAGGAAGGCCCACTTATGGGTCTGCTGCTCAGACTTCATGGACCATGTGGCTTGCTTTAAGAAATTTTTCAATGTGTATTTATTTTTGAAAGAGAGAGAGAGAGAGAGAGACAGAATGAGCACAAGCAGGGGAGGGGAAGAAGGAGAGGGAGACACAGAATCCAAACCAGGCTCCAGGCTCTGAGCTGTTAGCACAGAGCCTGACGCGGGGCTCAAACTCCTAAAAGGAGCACTCTTGTCCAGATGCCGGGCACTGGGCTTGACTCCCGCTTCTCAATTCCTGGTGGTTCTAGAGTCTGATGCTCTGCCGTGGCATGTCCAAAGTTCCAGGAAGAACAGGGCAGGGGGAGGCCATACAGTGGAGGAGAGGGTAAAAGCATCCACTTTAGACCTGAGTTCAAAGCCTGATTCCATCCCATGAGAAGGTCACTCTGCCTTCTGAGCTCCCAAATCAATAACTCCTACTTCACCTGCTTGTGTGGCCCAAATGGAATTGTGGATGTGAGTATGTATTGACAGTTTGCATGATGCACAGTGGGAATTAGGGAAATAAGTTAAGGGTGCTAGTGAGCAAGAGGTGTGAAAAAGGAAAGTGGCTTCTTTTTTTGGTCCTATCAGCCTGGTTGAAAAGGCAGGACCTTGTCTCAACTCATCTGCGTCCTATTTAGGACTCTGAGCATTTTTACCAATCTCTCTTGATGTCTTTCCTTTCTCTCCAGGACAGAATTACATCACTTCGGGTATGGTTTCCTAAAGAATATACTGATATTTGATTAAACAGAACAAGCTTGCTCTACTGTTTCTGATGACTCAGCTTTGGTGGCTAAATATGCCCCAGGCAGAGGTGTGCTACCTCCGTCACAGAAGTAGAGAGGCCATGACGTCATGTGGATTTATCACAGGATAACCTGCCTTTAATAAAGGTCCACTGCAGGGTGGGGGCAGAGAGGGGATCTTGTTTTCTGGAAGATTATACATGTTTTATAAACTTCTGTTTTCCCCTTCCTGTTAAATGGTCAGAATTAAAGCTAAAATCCATATGAGCTTAGAATCCAGCTAAATCTTGGAATTTATTACTTTGGGGATTCTAAAAGAAGCTTATACTGCCAGTCCCTGACTTTAGGGATACTTAAGTTTGGTTCTAGTGGGGTGTCCACTAAAGTGCGAAAAATACTAGACACCTCAGGGTGACAGCTTTGTTTTCCATTTAAGGCTCCACCCATTTTTAGGTAATGTTTAGTATATATGTGGTTTTCACCATCAGTTCTCATTGCTGTCCTGTCCACTTGAAGAACAGTCAATGCAAATAACTCCTTCCTTCCTCCTCCTCTTGCCTCCCCAGTGTGCACACACACACACACACACACGGCCCTAATGGGCAGAAATCCTCTCACAGGATGGTGATGACCCTCAACAGCCTGCCTCCTCTCCCAAGAACTGATAAGGAAGGCAACAGTTGGGGAAAGAGAGTCCAACGGCATCTTGGCTCCAATCTCCAGCTGGTCGCCCCGGGTGGCCCAGGGCGTGGGCACTGAAAGGCAGGGGACACAACAGACTTGTCCATATAGAGTCAGAGGCTGAGGAAGGTGTGATTTCCAGACTCAGCTAGATAGGAAGTTCTTCCTCTTCCCTACCTATCCGTGAACCTGGAGTGGGACTGATGTTCCTTCATTCATGAAGTTCAAAGGATGCTTCTTCCCAAAGCAGGAACAAAACAGATACACACACAGAAATATGGTTCAACTGGGTACATTCGGGCTAGAGTGAACCTGTGGAAGGAGATACACCTGCCATGAAAGATGAAGAGCCTCCTGGCTTCTCAGCTCTGCAGGAGGATGGGCTGAGGGCCTGGGGGAGAGGTTGGCGGCGGGGCAGGCGGGGGGGAGTGGTTGGAGGGGCTTTTCATCCCCTCTCCTTCTACCCTTCCCCTCCCCCCTCTTTTCCTTTTCTTTCTTTTACTCCCCCCTCCCCTCTCTCCCTCCCTTCCTTCTTTCCATCCTCCTTTTTTATCTTTCTTTTTTTTCTTTTCTTTTTTTGCTGTTATTTTCTTTTTTAACAGGCAGCTTTGGAGTTGTTTGTGTCACAGGATTCTTTCAAGTCCTGGTCCTCAGTCCTCAACCTCAGTCACAGGGCAAGCCCACTTTCAAGAAGCGCCCCCCCTGGGGAGCTGCCCGCGTGGACCCCAGAGATGAGGTACTCTGGCTGATGCCTTTCCCAAACCTCAGTGTGGATCTGGCATAGCTGATTCTGTTTTTGTTTCTCCTGACATTAACAAGCCACCGGTTCCACCGCTTCCCCGGCTCGTCATGACCCGGGACGCAGAGGCCATGTCAGGTCCACAAAGCCAGCTCCTCATTGGCCCATTTGTATCTGATTTCTTGAGATACTTCATCAAATAGCTTGGAAGCAGGGCCTCTACAAGAGGTAAGGAGGCCCGAGTCACAGCCCAGATCTCGGAGTCTAAAACCAGGGCGGGTTTGTCAAAAGTTTGTCCCTCTATCCCTGCTGGCATAGGTGGGCTGCAATGTTGAATTCCCAACGCCCCGTCTGAACTTGCCAACAAAGAGGCTTGTCCAAGAAGGCCACCCAGTCGGCTCCACATGAGGTGACCTGCCACCACCTGAATCTAGTCAAGGCTTCAAACAGCCCACTTCATCCCTCCAGTGCCACACACTCTGGTCGACAGAACAGTGGTCCCCACTGATGTGCACACCCTCGTCTTCCAACCCTGTGAATGGGACTTTGCGGGCGTGATGGAGTGAAAGGTCTTGAGGCGAGGAGAGAGTCCTGGATGACCCAGCTGGGCCAGTATCCTCATGAGGGTCCTCACAAGCGTGACACAGGAAGGTCAGGGTCAGAGAAGGACATGGGAGGACAGAAGCAGGGGTTAGGGTATTGTGCTCGAAGCTTGGAGGTTGGGGGCTCCAACCAAGGAATGAAGGTGGCTTCAAGAAGCTGGGAAAGGCAGGGAAATGGACTCTTCCCTTGAGCTTCCAGAAGAAAACAACCCTACCGATGTGTTGATCTTAGCCCATAACACCCATTTTGGACTTCTGACCTCCAGAACTGCAAGATAATAAATTTGAGCTGCTAAGTTTGTGATAATTTGTTTCAGCAGCCATAGGAAACAAAGCCACCCCACTAAGGTCACCGAAGTCCCCTGAGCCAACCAGTGCCAGCAGTCACAGCCTAAGCCTGCCCCCGGGCCCACTCAAGCTTCTCCAAAGAATCTCCGGGAGCCAGGTGAGTTTGGAAAACCCTGGTGTATAAACAGGACTCCTTCATGGAGACTCCTTAATGGAGCTCTCAGAAACTCTCGTGTATCTGTCTAAAAAAGAATAGGGCACAGGCAGAAGTTCTCCTGATGCAGTAACTGTGAAAGTATTTCAGGCAGTAACTCCAGGGGGTGGTCTGTGAAAGACTGAAGAGTTGTCCACCTCTCCCCAGCCCATTTGTCTCCACCCCATGACCTCTCCTGCATAGAGGCCAGTGTTGCCCGGAGAGAGGTGGGAGGGAGGACCGGGAGAACGACGTCAGAAGTCTTGCTTTTATATTTCAAAATGGCCCAACCCAGATGAGTTAATGGGAAGATTACACATCAGGCTCAACTTGCACACCTTTCCCAACACACACACACACACACCACAACCCCCCACACTGGTCAGAGGGAGGGATGATGGCATGGAAGTGTGAACCAGGAGAAGGCTCACCTTCGGTTGAATTCAGAGAAAATGCTCTGGACTCTGCCCCCACCCCTCACGCTGCCCCTCCTGGCTGAGTTGGAGAGAGGGAAGAGGAGGGAGCATATATGTGGGAGAAAATGCTTGAACCCCTTTAGTTCTGATGGCTCAAAAGTAGAGCAGCCCATCCCCCTCCAGGCTGCGTTTTGCTGCAGTGGCTGGGGGCTGCTCAGAGCTCCCCTCGTGGCCGGGGCAAGCAGAAGACAGGTACTGCCTGGCTGTCAGTCAGGTGGGCTTGTGATGGCACTTCCGAGGCAGAGGCCACCTGGCGTGTCTTAGAGAGGGACAGCCCCAGGACAGCCAAGCCTCAGAGGATCCCCTCGCCCACACGCAGCCTGGAAATGGACTCCCGGGCACTGCTGGGAACTTAGACACTGAGGACTGAGGAGCCAGCCTGCCAGGCTCAGGAACAGAGAGTCCCTTAAGGCTCCTGGATTCCTGTGTAGAATGACTGACATGTAATTTCTAGCCAGGTGGAATTGGCAGTTGCAAAAGCAATTACCCGGCAGACCCACGTTTATGGACAGAGAGGAAACTGCTAGGTATCTGAATGCCTACTCCACACCAGGTATTGAAGGAGAAACGCAGGCTTGCCACCACCCCCCCCCCATCCCCTGATATAAGCCTTTAGTGCTCACAGTGGCCACACAGACTTGACAGCCTGACGATCTGTGGCCACTTCTCGGTCCTCAGGTCAAATATCTGAGTGTCGAACAGGATGGACACTGCAAACAGCTTCCTCTCTGCCCGGCTCCTCGAGGCTTGCTGGAACTGTGAACTACACATATCAGAAGCCAAACCCAGCAAGTTCAAGCCGTGGGGGGATTTATAAACGGGATGTAGGGGTGTTGAGGGAACGCAGTCGAGCCCCAGGAATATTTGGGGCTGGGAATCTGAAGGCCACCTGGAACCCATTCCTTCCTACAACAAATACTGACTAGGCACCTATCCCAATTGTGGGCGTTGGGGCTACAGCAGGGGAATGAAACAGACGAGGCCCATGCCCTTCAGAAGCTGAAATTCTGTTGCGACAGAGAAAGAGAGCAGTAAACAAACAGATAATATCATCTCTGCTAGTGCAAAGTGCTGCAGAGACACTGGAGCAGGACAGTAGGGTCGAGGTGATGGTGCTGAGGGGTGGGGACGGGATATTTTAGCTAGGCAGCAGGAGAGGTGTCCCCGCAAAGGAGTCAGTAGAAAGATGTAGCCCTTTGAGTGTGAAGGACTTGGGGGACCCAGCTGGGAGAGTCCCCGGAAAGTGCCAGAGAGTAAGAGGAAGCATGGTTGGAAGGGTAGGGCCAGATCTCAAAGGGGCGTGCTCTCCAGAGCAAGAAGCTGGCCTTTCATTCCAAGGCCGATGGAAGACATCAGAGGGTTTGGAGGAGAGGAGTGACGTGATTTCATTTTTCTTTTAAAAAGACCAATCCAGCTGCTGTGTGGGGAGGGGACTGCAGCCAGGATGCCACCTGAGAGCAGCAGGCAGGACGCTGCCTCATTGTGGTCAGAGATGGAGAAAGGCGGGCTTCATGGCTTTCGCCTAAGCCCAGCTGTAACCCAGATGGGGGTACCTGGAGCAGACAAATGGGGCCCTTGGGACCTGTCCTCTCTCCTTGCCTCCTGTCCTGCATCTCCCCTGTGTCTGCTTCCTTCCTTCAAAGGGCTCTCTTCCTTCAAAGGGCTTCCCCTGCCCCTGGTCTGACAGCATGGCTGCCCCAGTGTGTGGTCCTGAGTCCAGTCTCTTGGAGGGACCAATCCTTCTTTAGCTCCATCTGCTCTGAGGTCCTCAGTCCTGTCCTTGGCTTCCCCTTGTGCACAGTGTTCGAAGATCTCCCCTGGGGCCAGTCCTGTCCCTGCCCTGGCTGCCCAGACCTCTTGTGGGTCTGATGTTCCAGGCCTTACCTGTCCAGGAGACAACCTGTACCTGTAGGAGGTTAGTGAGTGACCCCACCACCCAGCAGAGCTCTGAAGAAGCCCGAGACCAAGTCCATCCTGGGTGCCACCCACCCCCCCCTGCCAGCCAGTCAGTAATTATAGCTCTAGTGACTTTCACAGCGACCCCCTTCTCATCCTGAGGCCTTAGTCCAGACCGCCCTCAGAGTTCACCTGAGCTGTGCCTGGCACAGAAGTTAAGTGCACGTTTGCTGAATTAGCATGAAATCTTGTCCTTTATCTGTCTACACTTGGCTGGCTGAAGACAATGCAGTTGTTCTTCATCTGAAAAACTACACGCAAGACTCTAACTATACCCGGCTTTTATCAGAAGCCTAAGTACCACAAAGTACAAGCAGTGGCTCTCATTTTTTTCTACTGAGAAGTAGAAAGCATGCTGAGAGGATGCTGTTTGATCCTAGGCATATAAATCACTATTACAATGCCTCTTGGACTCCTCACTACCAACTTCATACCTGAATTTCCACGAAATAATGCCCCTGGCTGCCTAAGTCCTTTGATCTTGACCTTGGTGGTGGGAAGTTCTATGACTTCCTTCCCTCCTTCCCTTCCTCCCTCATGTTAATCCACTGTGAGTTAGGTATGATGTGATAATAGCAGAGAGATGAAATGAACGTATTCTGCTTGGGGTCAAGTGGGCGAAACAGAAAGCGAACCAGCACAGCAAAGTGTTGAGGGCCTCCGGGAGACGATCTATTGTGTAGATGCTCATGAATGTGTGCACAGGGAGACAGTCATTACGGCATCGTTTGTACAGGGAACAGCCAAGGTGTCCGTCAAGAGGGAAAAGGGTAGATGACACCTCTGGCATGTGTCATACAGCAAGAGGAACGAGCTAAGTCTGCAGGTATCAATATGGAGAAATCTCAAAAGCACAATGTTCGGGGAAAAAAGTTGCAGATGGAAAAATGAAGTGAAATTTCTTTGTGTAAATTTCTAAAAGAAAATAGTTCCATATATTGTGGTAGACACAGGCTTTTGTAGTCCAAGTATAAACATGGTGTGGAAATATATGCTGAGTTCAGAACAGTGGTTTCCCCTGAGGAAAGAAGGAAGAGGAAGGGGTCTGGAAGAGTCTGAGAGGTATTCAGGCTCTTCAGCTATATTTGTAACATGTTCTTTCTAAAAATATGAGGCAAAAATGTCAGCACTGGTCAAATCTGGTTGTGAGCACATTGGTTTTGTTTTATTATTCTACTTATATATATTTAAAATATGAATAAATTTTCCAGATGTTTATTTTTGAGAGAGAGCAAGAATAGAAGAGGGACAGAGAGAGGGGGGGACAGAGGATCCAAAGTAGGCTCTGCACTGAGAACAGAGAGCCCGATCGTGGGACTCGAACTCACGAACCATGAGACCATGACCTGAGCCGAAGTCGAATGTTTAACTGACTGAGCCACCCAGGCACGCAAAAATATGAATAAATTAAAAAAAATACATGGGGGTCTGGAGTTTGGAGAGAGGCCAGGCCCAAAGCTGCAGACAGAGGAGGGGTCATCTTTACCAAAAGCTCGGGTTGAGCTGCGGGATAGATGCACTTGCCCAGGCTCTGCGCCTTGATTCGCTACACCGATGGGAGCAAATACCTTGGGAATCACTTATTTTTAAGGGAGGATCTGGTGGTAAAGCAGAGATAGGTCTCAGAAGGGGACTCAGATAAGGAAAACAGCCAGGAGGGATGATTGATGAGGAGGTCCAGGAAAAACACATTTTTTTTTTCCAGCTCAGTATATAGAAACACAGAGAAGAATGCAGTGAGTCTCCATACACCTGCCCTTAACCTCTCCTTGAATTAAATAATTTTCAAGATTTTTCCAAGATTGCTTCTTCTCTTCCCCCTCTTCTTTCCTTTTTTGAGAGAGACAGAGATAGTGCAAGTGGAGGAGGGACAGCGAGCCCGATGGGGGCTCGAACTCACGAAACTGAGAGATCATGACCTGGGCTGAAACCAAAAGTCAGATGCTCAACTGACTGAGCCACCCAGGTGCCCCAAGTTGCTGAAGTCGTTTAAAGCAAATCCCAGACACTGTGTCTTTCTACCCCTCCATACTGCAGTATGCGTTTCTAAAATATCCAGACATGGAGAGAGATTTTTAAGGAGGGAAACATCAGCAGCATTAATTGTTGTAAAGGACTTGAGAAAGAAGAGGACCTAGGGGCTTTCACCAAGGTTCCGGGTACCTGGAGGGGCACACCTGGGGGGCTGTGGTAGCAGGGGAGGGGTTGACCCCAGAGGCATGGCTGGAATTGGCAATAGAAGGTAGTGGAGGCTGCCAGCTACGAGAAACGCAGCTCATCACTTCAAGAAGCGTGATGGCAAAAAGGAAGCAAAAGGAAACAGCATGTGAGGGTGGCAGGGAGGAGGAAGATATTTCCAGGATGGAGAGACATCACTATCTCGGGGCTCAGAGGACAGATGTGAAAAAGGGAGTAAAACTGATGGAGCAAATTTCTGGGGCAGAGGTGAACGAGGCAGAGTACAGTGGGGTTAATTCTTCCATAACCAGGAATGAATCACTCAAAGATCTGGGGGTGGGAAGAGAGAATGTTGACAATCTTTGAGGACACCGAGTCTGCTGTTTGGGACATGCGAGTTTGGAGTTCCCCACGGGCAAAGGGACCAGGGGTCAAGACAGGACGGTGATAATACTGTGATTTACTTGGCACCTGATGCAAGTCAGGCACATTTGTGAATCTCATTTAATCCTCGCACACTTTACAGTTCGGGAAAATGGACTCCAAGGTGTAAGTACTAGCACACACACTTCGTAAATCACAGAATTGCTGTGACCTCAGGGCTCTTCTGCACGGCCCTGAGGGCCCATTGTCCATAAATTGCAGGACTCCGGGAGGCACGGCTCAACCCCTAGGAAACAGCCAGCTGGAGTGGCTCAGGTGTGAAAGTACCTGGGACCCGGGCAGTGTGGAGGTGGCAGATTGCAGATCCAGGAACTTTGGGCTCTTCTGTCTTTGCTCTTGACCCGATCTTGTTCCAGTGTCTCCCTCTCTTCCCTCCCCCGAGCATCCTCTCTGGGGCAAGCAGGACTGTCTGGGCACCCCTCACACCCTCACACCTGGGCTTAGCTAACCTTGCCCTTCTATCCTGCAGGGTCACATCCCCACTGGCTTGTCCCCTTTTGTTTAGAAAGACCACGCCCACGGATGTTGCTGATCTGTTGGAAAGCCTTTGAGAAATGGAAGGAAAGATTGCTCTGCCGAGCTCCATTGTGATATTTGTCCCTTTCAGGGGTATGTTACAAAACAAACAGGTGTAATGTGGGGCTGGGAGGTGCGTGGGCTGTGATCCATAAACCACATCCTCCTTGTAAGAAGAGTCTTGGCCTGGCCAGTAGGAGGGAAACAGAGCCTCGCCCACAGTGAGTGTTGAGTGGGGGGCTTGATGGTGCTCCTCTAGGCAGTGGAGTGGACCAAGCACTGGATTTGGACACAGGCCAGCGTTTAAATCACTCTACAGATCACTTTGGGCACATCAGTCAGTGTTCTGGATCCTGAGGATAAAGGGAGAATGCTGCATGCCAATGCTTGGAGGGCAGATGAATGAAGAAAGGGGAGGAAGGTATGAATGGTCAATCAATGCTTGCTGAAGCTAACTGGAATGGACAGAGTATGTTTGATATGATCTTGAGAAGCAAATCACCGAGGTGAAGGAGAAATTTCATGTGGGTGACTTAAATGCTCAAATTTATTTATCTACCTATTTTTAAAGTTTATTATTTTGAGAGAGATGGAGACTGTGAGTGGGGGAGGGGCAGAGAGAGAGGGAGAGAGAGAATCCAAGCAGGCCCCGCGCTACCATTCTCGAAGCTGTGAGACCAAACCAAGAGTCAGACGCTTAACTGACTGAGCCACCCAGGCGCCCCTTAAATGCTCAGATTTAAAGATTCCTTGGGTAACTGGCCTGAGGTGACCCTGAGGGACTCTTGGCCGAATGTTCTCCAGGGAGCCAGGCCCTGCCTGGGAGATACACCCTGGGATGAGGGGCTGGCCTCGTTCCTGCTATGAAGGCCACAAGTGCCAAAAACAAGTCAGAGCCTGGCTCCAGGTGACTTTTTTCTCTAACCTGAAATGCAGCTTAGAAGAAAATGGGTTTTCCAACAAGGGAAGAACTGGTTGAAAATAGAGATCACTAAATGAGTCTTAAACATGTTAGTCACCATGCTATGTACGAAGAAAGGCTTTCTGTGTCTCTTCTGCCCATTTCTCACGCAGCCACGTGTAAAATACTGCTGTATTGGAGACTACAGGGGCCCTTCACTACGAGCCAATGCAGCTTCAGCTTCAAGGCCCCGCTGGTGCACAGGCCCCTGCTGGCCCGGGTAGGGGTCCCTCATCATGTTCTCACGGTCGTGTGTTTTGTAAGTTTTGCAAAGCAAGTTATTTCAGTTGCAAATGGTTGGGGCCAGTCTCTCTTTCCACATGATGTCCCCTCTAGCACATGCTTCCTGTGTCAGGTGACATTGGATGATCACAGTAAGTTTTGGGGTGAGGGGATGTCAAGTACAGCATACGCTGACTTCGAGCAGAGTAAGATAAGTTTGCAGTCACTTCTGAGTATGCTTCAAGCCAGCTCCTTGTGTAGATGGCTCCAAGGACGACTCTCCTGTCCAACTTTCTGACTCACCCAGTGTCATGGCGGTACGAGGGTTGCAGTATATGTGGAGCCATATGGATATTGGCAGAGGCACAGGTCTGGACGCTCAAAGCTACTCTGTGGAGAGTTCTCCCAAAATTGCTAGCAGGGAAGCTGAGTCTCATCGATAGAAGGTCTCTCCTGTCAGGAATATACTTGATAGTGCGGTCTATACAATTATAAACAACTGTCAATGATGAAAACATTCCCATCAACCATCAACTGGAGGAAAGACTGAATTATCTTTTATAACGTTGTCATATGAAGAGGCAATCAGAACCCTCAAATAGAAGATGAAGGTATTACACAAGGGTGTTCATTTATTTTTCTGGATTGTTCTGGATTGTTGGTGTTTGTGGCATTTAATACAAATGGCTATTCTTGTGTCAGCTCTTTAATATTTATAATCTGTTTGCATTCTAAATTGTCACTTTCGTACCTAATTTTTTGTTTGTAATTTTACAGCCCTTCTTTTTTTAAAAAATGTTTAATTTGCATTTTATTATTACTATTATTTTTAAGTAGGCTTCATGCTCAGCATGGAGCCCAGTGTGGGGCTTGAACTCACGACCTTGAGATCGAGTCCTGAGCTGAGATCAAGAATCAGACGCCTAACCTACTGAGCCACGCAGGCACCCCGAGTCCTTTTCCTTAAAGAGAACATACCCAACCACATAAACTTTAGGCCACACAAGACTTGGATCTATCCCTAATAAGGTCATTAAGTCACAGGCTGAAGTCATAGCCACAAAGTGGTCCAAACAGGATTCAAATCCAGAGTCCAAGCGCTGGCCTCACAGTGTCTCAGACTCCAACATGCACTGGTTCACCTGGGCTCTTGCTAAAATCAGATTCTGATTCAGTAGATGTGGGCTGGGGTCCCAATGGCATGACGGCCATTCTGTGGGCAGCACTCTCAGGACCCAGGGTCTCTAAGCTAATGCACGATTTGGCCAGCTCTCAAGTGGTGTGATTGGGTCACTAGAAC
Organism: Prionailurus bengalensis; assembly: GCF_016509475.1. Classification (NCBI taxonomy): domain Eukaryota; kingdom Metazoa; phylum Chordata; class Mammalia; order Carnivora; family Felidae; genus Prionailurus; species Prionailurus bengalensis. The sequence goes on from NC_057343.1 coordinate 19,591,897, forward strand.
TGCATCCTTAGGAACAGGGTCTAGCTCATCTGATTTCCTCAATCCTGGAGGCATGTGTGGCATTAAGAAGTTGCTCGAATACCACTTTTCACTACCTAACTTCCCTCTCACACATTTCTGGAACGCCTATGAGTGGTCGAGTAGTTTCTGTTGACCATCACTATGGCTACAAGGGGGTATATTCCCACCTTGTGGACGAGGACACTGCCATCCAGGGAGATCACGTAACTTGCCTGCGGTGGCAGGGTCAATGGTTGAACTCACATCTCCGGCCCTTCTTCACCTGGTAGCAGGGGGCTAAGTGGGGAATCCAGAAGTCAGCCTGTGTTCCCAAGGAGCATTTCCCCACCAGGTCCCTACTGTCAGGTGGGAGCCACTTGTATCTCTCCTCTCTCTAGGTGTCCTCTGCCTTGGGATGGGCCCTAGATGCTGTATTCCTCCATTCCTGTCCATTACATGGGCTTACTGTGACCACCTCAGAGAATTTTATGGGGATTACATGAAGCTTTACCTGATGGGGTACATGATACCACTCATGCTGGCCCAGAACCCCCATCAAAGTGGTCACTGTTGTCCCCGGGATAAGCTGACCTTGGCAATCAAGTGGGTAATCCTTGCAGCTTGTACCCCGGGCTTGCTTTCTTCCTGGTGTGTGTTAAGAAGAGACTGTGTTAAAACACAAGGACATCTGGAAACATCTCCAACCCTGCAGAGAGCTGAGCAGAGAAGGGCTTGATGGCAGCCACTTGTTCCCTGGCAGATGTCAGTTTTGCCTGTCGGGCCCTCTCAGTGTGTTTGCAGCCCAGGAGCAGGCTGACAGCCTCCGGCGTCCCCTTCCTGTCTTGGTCCTCCCAAACGCACCCAAAGCCCAGCCACGCGGCTTCATCACCGCAGGCCCACCTAATGACAACATGCTGCAGTGATTTTGTCATCTTCAGAACACGTGAGGCAATGTTATTTTCAGAAACTTCCGACACTTGTCCTGTGGATACATTTTCCAGGAGAAAATGCCGACGGATGGGGACAGGCTGCGTTCTTTGGCCATCCCCATCCTCTGGAGGCTTCTGTTCATTAGCATCCCCTCAAAGGATATATGCCATAATGGCTGCAGACTCCGGGTGGTCCTGCCTCAGGCTCTGTAGCCCAAAAGGTCCGACTTCCACATCCGCATGCAGCCTGGCCTGGATTTGGGTTATTTTAAGCTGCCCCTGCAATGCAGCTGCAAATCCAGAGAAAGAGGAACGCGGGTCCTGCACACCAGGGAACAGCTCGCTAAGCACACGCTGTCACTGGCCTGGAGAGTAGGCAGACAATATAATTACAGTCATGCCAAGAGATGCATTCTGCTGAATTGCCCCTTTAGGGCCACCCCTCCTATTTCTTTGGTACCGGTACAATTTTTTTTCAAACCCTTTGGTAAATTTCAAAGTGTTACAGGTAAAAGCAAACCTCTTCACTTAGCTTCTTGGTTATCTGTTTAGGATTTTATGTATCTCATTAGAATTTTTTTTTTTTTTTTGCAAATGGATTGAGGTCCCTGGCCCTGCCTTTTGGGGGAAAGAGAGGGTTCCAAGAGTGGAGCAGGGAGATGACCTCAACTGTACTCCACGTGGAACCTTAGCTTCAGGACAACAGTGTAGACCAAGCCCTGGGGATGCAATTTGTTTTCCCCTCTGGTTGTTAATTTGGTGTCTGAATCAACAGGCTTTGCGCCAAGAAAGAGGAAGAGAAGAAGCCATGGAATGTCTTTCCTTGGAAAGCTTTGTCTAACGGACACCTATTAGCACTGGATGCCAGACAGCGCTCTGGGCTCTGGGGGTGAATTTCAGAACCCTGAAGTCCTTTCTCCTAATCATTTCCATCAGTGTACTTTATAGATTCCAAAGTATTTCTCCTGCTTCATCTGTTCATGTATTCATTCATCTGCCCAGTGAGCATTTATTACATGTGAATGGATTTATTACAGGTGCCGGGAATGCACTGGGCCCTGGGGATACTGTCCCTGCCTCTCAGCTGCCTATAAGCCAATGTGGGAGGCAGACACACAGAAAGCATAGTACTGCTCTTGGGAGAAGCCCAGGGTGTGGGGTGCATGGGGTGACACCTACTGAGTGTAGGGGGGCATATGAGGCTCCCTGGAAGGGACCTGGATAAATAAGTAGGGGGTTGCCTAGAAAGAAACTTTGGGGAAAGAACAAAGATACTTAAAGGGAGATTTTAAAAAGTGTGGCCAAATGATGTACCATGGAAACCCTCTTTCCAATCTCACCACGGTCTTTAGAGACCCCTCTCTGTGAATGCACTGTGGCTGGGGGCTCTGTCCAGGATGCACAGGAGGTACTGATCTTGCTGCAAGAAGGGTGTGAGTGACACCCGAGGCTGCCACTTCCATGTGAGACAGAGAAGGCTGTTTGCAGAGTGGTCACGAGCAGCCACACCAAGATAAAGCCTGTGAACACAGGTCACAGGAGCTCTGCGTCCCTTGCATTTATTCAGTCTTTTCATATTAACTGAACACCTGCTGCATGCACTGTGCGAGGCACCCAGTGAATACCCCTGGATCGCTGCCCTGTCAGACCCTTATGTAATATGGGGGAGGTTAATTGACAGACAATTACATCTATGGTCTTCCAGATGGTGATGGAGGAAGACAAAGGATGGAGACGAGACAGGGTAGGGCTGAAGTGGGGGTGGGGGCACACCCTGGCAGGTGACATTTGAGCAAACACTCAAGGGAGTAAACTGTGTGGATACCTGAAGTAAATGAGTCCCAGGCAGAAGAAATGGTAATGCAGAAGCTCAGGCAGCAGGGAGAGGCAAGGGGGGTCGGGAGTGTGGTAGGAGAGTGGGGGGGAGAGGCACCGTGAGGGGGTTGCCTTGGTGGCCCTGCATCTGAGCAAAGTGAGGAGCCAGCGGAGGTCTGGGCAGAGGAGTGGCATGATGTGACTTTGTTTAATAGCCTGTCCACTGTCAGGTCAGTGGGGGCCCCGTCTTCAGAGCAGCAAACTGGTGCCTAGCAAAGAAAAATCAGGGGCCTACAGAAACTGATTACACAAAAATATTTCTAGAATGTCTAGTATATGATGGGTACTTTGCTAGGCAGTCTTGTCCCTATCCTGAGGGAGGGAGCCCCCTGGGTGAGTGGAGGACATGGGCACACAGGGAGATGACAATTCAGCACAGGGCAGTGCTTTACATACATTCAGGGAGGTGCACAGTCTCAGAAACGGCACCCAGAGCGGGTGGGTGTGCCAGCAGCCCCTGGAGCGCCTTGCGTCTTCTTCTGGGGATGGGCTTAGTGTGTGTCACTTGCATGTGGGATCACTGAAGCTCATGTTTGGCAGAGGTGAGCCACTCCACCCTTTGCCAAAGGGGTAAGTCTAGAGGGTATAATCTGTCTCACTTGGAAGGGGCTAAGTAAACAGCTCTTCAATAAAGCAAAGGTCAGTAAGAAAATTTGAATTTTATTTATGAAACTACCTACCAGGCTTTGCCATGAAGAGTAATCTCAGTCAAGCACCCAAATCAATAATCTCAGACCACAAACACTGAAACACCAAAGTGATAAGGTGCTGGATGCTTTGGTTAGCTATTGTGACTTAACGGATGACCTCAAAACTTACTGACCTAAAACAACAATTTATTATTCCTCATGATTTGGTTCTCTGGGAGGTTCTTCTGTGGGTCTTGTCTGGACTCACGCGTGTGGCTGTGTTCAGCTGGGGGGGCTCAGCCTGGGGATGCAAGCAGGTGAGATGCTGTGTCATCTGGGCCTTTCTCTCCATGCAGTATTGTCCTAAAATATAGGTTTTATTGTTACTCAAGCATGGTGAGGGCAAGCGATCAGGAGATGATTGACACTGAAAAGCTGGTTTGTTATACTCACAAATCCCCAGAGAAGAAGGCATGCTGGGCCACAGAGGGCTACCGAGGGAAGCATCAGGGTCAAGTCAGGAGGCAGAGGAAGTGAAGGGGAAATGTGGGCAAGGGCCTTTGTTGTGGTTTCCATCGGAACGAATGGGTGAAGCAAGGCAAACAGATTTAGAATCGGCAAGTTGGAATAATTTCGGTAGGCTCTGGGGCATAGGGACTGTCCCGACTTGTTTGGCATGATTCAGTCAGGTGGATAATGGCCCAGAGCATGAGAGCCAGATAAAGGAGGGGATTGGGGTGTGGGCCCAATCTGTATGTTTTCTGTATGAAAGGCACGCTCATGGGAGAGTTGCTTACTGTCTCTCACAACTGACTGGCCCTGGGAGGGGAACCCCCTCAGGGTCAGCAAGCCAGATGTCAAAGCATCAGAATATAGAAAACAAAAGACATGGTTTGTACAGGTCTCAAGGCCTTTCTCCACATGCTCTCTCAGTAAGAGCTGTAGCATGGGCTTCCTTAAGTGGTGGTCAGGGCACTCAAGGGAGCAAGAGCAGAAGCCACAAGGCCTCAGCTTGGAAGGTGTGCAACATCACCTCACTGGGTCACAGAATCTCAGAGACGCTCCAGAGTCACGCCCTTGACGAGAGGAGAGGAACACTTACTGTGCCAGCTAGGACAGTTGTTGTAGCCATCTTGTCACACAATCTGCCACAGGTATGCTTCTAGAATATTGCCAAGGCCTTTTTGAATTGATCAGATCCAACAGGAAGGACAGAAGGATGTGGACTTTTAGCTCCTTTGTCTCTACTGGTGTGTGGAGAGAGCGTGACCTCTTTCCACTGTGGGTTCCAGCCTCCAAGGTCCGTTAGGTATTTGCCCCAGAGTCCACAGGGACCTTTTCTACTTTTAGAGGAGGGTGGGCGTGGTTCTGAGCAGCTCTGCCTCAAATGGCCTGGAGTCCTGGCCCCCCAGGGAAGACCCTGCCTGCTCTGGCAGGGAGCCCACGGCTGTTTGCAACCTGTTTGAAGGCCGAGGGTCAGGCTGTCTCGTATTATTTTTCCTATGGAGTGAAAGTAACCCCATTACTTCTCCCACAGAAGTGCAGATGCTTTATTATACACATGCTGTTCATACAGCATGTGGAGTTTGGCCAATAGAGCCACCTTTCACCTCACACTTCAGACCCATGAAGCATTTTCTTACGTGTTCTTTCATGTGTTTTCACAGGCCCCCACGGAGGACGCATTATCCTGCTTTTTCATAGGAGGATACTGTGGCTCCAGGGTCTCAGGGACTCACCGGGTGTCTACACTGGCTTGGGCCTCAGGAGGTGCCCTGGACCACTCGCTCACTGGGTGAGGCTAACGGAGCCTGACAAATGCTCTCTCACTTCATTCACATGGGGCTTCAGTGAGTCACTTCTGCCTCCTTTTACTGCTCTCCTCTCTGGCTGTTCTCATTAGATTATTTCCCCCTTTGAATCAGATGCTTCAGAGAGTCCCCTTGTGCCCTGAGGAGTTACCCGTGGCCAGGAGATACCGCCCTGACACCCCTAGAAACAGCCCGGCCCTGCCCACTGCTCCACCCAGCTCTTGCCCCAAAGTCCCCAGCCAGGCTGGCCATTTGCTGGGAGCAGATTTCAGTCCCTCAAGAACACACAGCCTGTGGAAAGCCAAGCCGGCTCTCCACTCCGGACCCCTAGATCACCTCCCTGGTACGGGGGTGGGATTCATTCAAGTAAGTGAGTCATTTGTTCTGCTAAGAGTCTGAGCTAGACACCCACCTGTTTGCTTCTGAAACCCAACAAGTGAGGCGGTGCCTGCCAGTCCGTCTCGAGGTAAGAAGACTGAGTCATTGCTGAGTCAGTATCTAGCAGAGTACCATGGGCCACTTTCTCCAGACACAACAGGACCTTCACTGAGGATAATGAGGGCAGAATCTCTCAGTTAGATCCTGTTTCTTTGGAAACCAGAGGGCCGTCTTTCTTAAAGGCTTCACAGCCCATGATCACATTCTGCATTTCCTGGAATGCGGAGGCTTCTACAGTCCCTCCCGGACTCCGGGGGAGTCCAGAGCAGTGGCCACACCTCAGGATTCCATTTCCTGCTTGGATGTTGACTCAACCGTGAGGATTTGCCCGTTTGCCTCTGTTCTCTCGGGGCTTCCTTTGTGAACAGAGGTAACTCACTTGCCACAAAAAGATTTGACAGAGCTGCTCATGAGGAATCCAGGTTTCCCTTAGGACATCCTGAAAAAGATTCTGTCTGAACAAAAGGGTCCCAAGATGCAAAGGCATCTCCCAGACTAGGGCCCAGGGTGGGGTGCAGGCCCAGGCCACAGGTGCTGAGACTTCTCCAAAATCACGCACTTCCGTGGCTGTGGCTCCTAACGTCATGTTTATGGGTCTTGCTCCTGTTGATGGTTATTTTCTCCAGAGAAGGACAGTCTCTTCCTGTACAAGCTACCCACAAAAGTCAGGCTGGGACCAACACTGCTTTGCAGTGTCTGCCTTCCCCTGAGGGTTCTCAACCAAGGGTGATTGTGACCTGCACCGGGCAATATTTGGCGGTGTCTGGAGACATTTCTCCTTGTAGATGCTGGAGGTGTTACTGGCATCAAGTGGACAAAGGCCAGGGATGCTGCTAAACATCTTACAGTGCCAGGAATGCTCCTGGCTGGCTCCCTTGAAGGAGCCTGTGACTCTTGGTCTTAGGGTCATGAGTTGGAGCCCAAGCTGGGTTTAGAGATTGCTTAAATAAATAAACTTTAAAAAAAAAGAAGAAGAAAGAAAGAAAAACTTAAAAGAAATTATCCAGTCCACAGTATCCATGGTGATGAGGGGAATCTTCACCTAGCAATGAAGTCCAAGAGTGTCCCCCTCTCCATCAACACTTTTCACAATACTTCGAACGTGGGCTGTGCTTGTTTTCTCTCTTCTGAGCTACAACCTCCTTTTTTCCATGCTCATACTAGCAATTCCCAGTCAAGCCTGGGGAAAAGTATCCATTACCATTATTCATTACTGTCCATTAGCTACTGGAGGCCAGGTGATAATTTCCCCGATCTACCTCCTATTCTCTATCATCATCACCATCATTGACAACAACAAAGACCTCATAGTTGTCATAAGTATTGCCTATAAGCTAGCTGACGGTCATCAGTCAATTGCCCGTTGCTGGATGTCACTTGAATACACTTCCTGCCAATGCGTACTTCTTAACTCTAAAGTAGGCAGTACCAAAACTGTCCACAGGCTCATCAACAACCTCATTTCATCATCATCAATACCAGTGTTGTTGTTATCTTTACAAGCCAGCCAACAGGCAGTCTTTAAGTCCATGATGATGGTGGTGGTGGGGAGTGGGGAGCGGCTCTGTAGAGCATCACTGAAGTTCCAGCAGCCAAATGCACGGACATTCTGCTTGAGTTCACTTTTGTCCAGTGTGAGCACGTTTTTATTAGGAGTTGTTGGCACCTGAGCCTCAAGTGACACACACACACACACACACACACACACGCAGAGTGCTTTCTCTTTTTCATTTCTCAGTTCCCACTAGTGGAGCCTGGTAATTGCTTCCTTCTCTGGTCCCCCAGAAATTGAGACTTTGGGGTGTTTTAACTTAACATTTGACTCAGTGAAATGCCCAGGGCCTCCTGCTTCTACACCCAGGGACTGGGACAGAGTATGTTGGAGTAGGGGTGGGATAGGTAGAAGGCAGTTTGCCCTCACTTGGTGGCTTTCTGGATCTATCCAGTGGAGATAGCACCCAGAACCCGAGATGACAACTGAGGCATTGTCAGCCACAATGTAGAGTCCCTTCCCCCCGCCCACTCTTCTCTGTGCCTCCCCTCCCAACCTCCCATAGCGCACTTAGGAATGATTTATGAAGTGTCACACTGGGAAGCAGACTTGAATAGTAATGAGGGGAAAGCACTAGAGTTAGTTATTATTGATCATCTCTGTATGCACTTTATATATTTGCAAGCACCTTTCAGGACCTAGTTGGTAATAAATAAAGTGCCTCCAGATCACCTTGCTGCTTCCCACCGCTCCATTTCTGCTGACACTCTTCATGAATGCAATTTTAGTTGTGTGCCTCCTGGCACACAAACTAAGGACACGGTACCCACAAACAGCATGTAAAATACTTCCATGGTAGTGAGTGTGTGTGTGCACACACAGAGCTGTCAAAATCCTCTTTAGTTTATAATCAACACCCACAGTGGATGCAATTGGCACCCTGCCCAGGTCCCCTCCACTTCCCCCATCTTCCAGCTTCTGTGACTATTGGCTCACAGCAGCTGTCCCTTTCTGGAAGAACTGCCCTTGACAGAACAGGAACCACAATGCTCAGAAGGTTATCTGCTCTGGTATCCCTCAACCAATGATTGATTGTTGCCAGGGCTATATTAGCTATCTATTTCTCAAAATAATGACTCCAAAACTTAGTGGCTTAAAATAACTTCGGAAGTTTAAAGGCTTATTTTTTTTCTTTGTAACAGCTTTATTGAGATATAATTCACATCCCATCAAATTCATCCCTTTAAAGTTTATAATTCAGAGGCTCTTACTATATTCATAAAGTTATGCAGCCATCACCACTTCTGAATTTTAGAGCATTTTTAGCCCTACCCTTTAAAAAAACAAACAAACCCTGGTGATCGTGAGGACCCACACCCTATTCTGTGGTGACCATGAGTCTACTTTTTGTCAATTACGTATTTACCTATTCTGGATATTTCCCAAAAAGGTAGCCATACAATAATGTGGACTTTTGTGTCTGGCTTCTTTCACTTAGCATAATGTTTTATCATTTCATCCATGTTATGGAATGTTGTAGCATTCCTCAGTTTGATGGATATTCGGGTTGTTCCTACTTTTTGGCTATTATGAATAATGCCGTGAGCATTTTCAAGCACATTTTTGTGGGGACATATCCTTTATTTTGCTGGGGTAGACATGTAGGAGTGGCACTGCTTGGCTGATATGGTAACTCTTAACATTTTGAGGAATCAGCACATCGACTGCATCATTTTACAAGCCCATCAGCAATGTACGAAGTTTCCAGTTGTTCCACATCCTTGTCAACACTTATTATTGTCTGTCTTTTTTATTTTAATGAGCGTGAAGTGGTATCTCATCATGGTTTTGATTTGCCCTTCCCTAATGACTAACGGCGTTGAGTATCTTTTCACGGGCTCATTTGCCATTTGTGTCTTCACAGAGAAATATCTATTCAAATCCTTTACTTATTTTTAAGTTGTATGATTTGTCTTTTTATTGTTGACTTTTAAGAATTCTTCATAGAATCTAGACTGAAGGCCCTTATTAAATAGATGGTATGTCTTCTCTAGCATCCGTGGAACTGTAAGGTTAACCTGTGGCCGACTAGCTCCTGTCAAGGTGCTCATCAAAATCACACAGGAGCGTCAAAATCCGTACTGCTGGGGTTCCACTCCAGCCATTCAAACTCATTAGATCTGGAGTGTTTGTTAAGTTCCATGCATGATTCTGATGCACACTCCTAGCGGTAGTCAGGGAGGCAGGCCTAGGAGTCTGGCGGAGCTTCTGACAGGAAATAGGTCACAGTCAGAAGGATCCAGCACGGTTCTAGAGACAGTGAGAAGGTGGGTGCGATGGTGTCCCATAGGACAAGATGGGCCTCTCGGACAGTATCGGATTCTGCTTGGTAACACCTCGTACCTCTCTCAGGGCATCAGGTTGGGTGAGGCAGCATGGATTGTGCACTCACAACTTCTCAGTGAACAATTGCTCCCAGAAGGCAGTGATGGGGCTGCCCGTGGGCCTGCCTTCAAGAATTTTAGCTGGAAGGGTGAGGGGAGAAGAGGGTGGGGATGAAGAAATGCGAGATCTGTTGGGCCTCCACAGTTCTAGCTGCAACTCTGTTTGGCAAGACTCTGTGTCAACGTCCCCAAGTGGATCCTGCAGGGGACATTCCACGCCTCCCCCTCCCACCCATTTCCTGCCTGAAGCATAGAGAATCTAACTCGAATCGTTTGTCGTGAGGCTAGATTCCCCTGCAGTTACTACCACATGTGATCCGCACGTGCAGGGTGACCTCTCCACCTGCTGAAGGATTCAGAAAGCCACCTCCAGAGGCAGCTCCCACCCAAGGCAGCCGCTGAAGGGGCAATGCTCTCAGAGCCCCTGTCTGCTTACGGGTTCCCTGCCTCACCTCACAAACCACCGCAGAAAACCACGGGCATCCCAGCCAGGCTGGCCCTGCCTTCTTTTTTCTCAGAGTGACTGTAATTTCCATCCACATATTTGGGTTTGCCCTTTTGCCAATTTTTCAGCCTTGAGGCTACCAGGAATACGGCCCCCACCCTCCAGGTGGGCAGAGCTTCGAATTACATGGACACATGACTCCTACGCAGCTAATCTTCTTCATCTTATCCTCAGACACAGGGATTGGCTGGAGGGATGAATATGTCACCCAAAACCAGCCAATCAGAGTTCTAGCGAATTTCCACCCCCTTGGTCCTCTCCTGCATCTTGGCTCATCTTTAGCTGGGAAGGCATAAATCTGATGTTACCTGTGCTGATTCCCCTGTCCCTTGACACTCTGATTTGAATGGTTTCTGTCACTTCTAACCTCTAAAGTTGTGATTAATACAAATTTGTTTCCTATGTGATTTCCCTGTGCAGGTGTTGGTATGTCTCTATCCATTTAATCTCTATTTGAAAATAAACAAATGTTGCTGGCCTACCTCCAGATCCTTCAAGCTCTGTTCTGTGTAATGAACCCTTCCTTCCTCACTCTGCTTACAGCACTCTGCTGTTTTTGATGATTATTATTATTACTGAAGTCATATAAAGTTCTGTATTGAGGATTTAACATGTTTTCTGCACAAGATAACACACTTCTTAGTGATGACTTTTAAAAGCAGCTCCCCCAGGACTGACCTTAATTCTGGGCACATATCCAATGTATAATAATATCAATGAAATAAGAAAGATTTTTCAAAACACAGAACTCCTCAGAAGTATCACACTCCCCAGCGATCAAGCCCTTGGCTGGTGGCGATCATTTGACTATTCATATTCTTGGGTTGGAGCAGCTGAGCCGAGGTACAAATGGAAAAAGGCCAGAGGAAGAGATTTTTGCACAACTTTTCTGAAATAAAAATTGTCTTTGGAGAACCCCAGTAAAGTGCACATTCATTGTTTCTGACCAGTTGCAGGACCAAAGTGATTGTGAGGCAGCGAGACTTGGTTAGCTAGAAGAAGGGAGGGCAGTCTGGCATGGGGCTGGTTGGGGGTGGGGCAGGGGGGCGAGGGGGCGAGGGGAGGGTCTGCTTCACTGGAACAACCCCCTGGCTGAAACTTTGACCTCTTCGTGACCTGTCTATAGAAGGCCAAAACTTTCTGATTTGGGATCTCTTTTTGCTTTTACTTTCTTCCTGAGGGAGACAGAGCTTTGATGCATTTAATACAGCAAATTCTTTTTAAATGGCTAGAATAGATACAGTTTAAATCTTCTTGATCCCTTAAGCAAATATTTGAGAAATGCCAAGAAAGCAAATTAAGCCAGTCTTCACTCAAGAAGGTCTTCCTTGGTGCCTTCCCTTCTGTAAACCCTTGGAGAAATGGAAGCCTAGTGCAAAGCCCCTGCCAGGATATTCAGTCATTACTGCAAGACAGGTGGGTGTTTAATGAGCGTGTGCCTACAGTTTAAGGAGAAGGAAGGATGGACTTAAACACCGTTTGTCAGAGAATAGAAAGAGATGTGAACAAATGAGCTAAGAACTGGGTTAACCCTTGTATTTCAGTCTGGGTACAGTCAATAGAGCAGATCCCCGTGCCCATGTGATCCAAAGCTCAGTTTAGTAGAAGGAATTGAATACAGCAGGCTAGTTAGGAGGCTGTTACAAGAGCTGAAACCAGGGTGGGGGGGAGGGAACCCAGAGATTAACAACTGCAGGAAGGCACTACTACTCCTAGGGCTGGAGGAGATTGAGCTCTCAGACCCCATGCACCAGAGCTAGAACCATCTAGTAGGTGTTGCACAAGGGGCTACCTGGAAGCCCCATGGTTTCAGCTGTCAGGCAAGAGCTGTGGCTGCAGGGACAAGGCCATGGAGGGGATGGGGTGCAGAACCAGGGCAGGGGCTGTGTGGGCACACCTGGGTCCAGGCAAGAAAGTGGTCACTGCCAGAGATGTAGCTACTAAGACAAGACTGAAAATGTGGGTAGGCAGGATGAGCAGGGTTACACAAAGTTCTCCTCCTCTGCCACCCATGCCCTCCCCCACTAGCCCAACCTAACAGAAAGCAAGTGGGCATAGGGACTTAGTTTGCAGGGGTCAGCCCCCAGCAGTCTGAGCAGAACAGGGAAAGTGGGGGACGGGTCTGAAAGCAAGTAAGCAGGTGATCTGCCCATTTGTGCCAGCTATTTCCCTGCCACACAAGTCTGGGGTACTTGGGGGCATAGCGGGTATCCCTGATGCCAAAGTGGCAGGAGGAATTGGCGATGGCGAGGGAGAAGGCCGTATCCTGGAGAGTGAGTGATCTTGCTTCCAGGCTTCAGGGAACACGACCCGCTCTATTGATAGATGGCTTATGGGAATAAAAGTTCCCAGTCTTCCAAAAGCCTCAGACTAATCCCGTCCTCCCCCAGTTTCACCACAGCTAGTGCTGCTTCAGGGATTCAGATGAGGTAGGGAAAGAACAGACTTTCAAATTCCCTCCCTGACGTAAATGTTCTCCACTCCTTCTACCTCTGGGCATGAAAATGAGCCTTTCTTGGTATGAAATAAACAAGCAAACTGTAGCAAAATCTTTAAAAATGATTTTGCATCACAGTATGAATCCATCTGATCTTCAGAGTTCTGGTTAACCCAATTTTACAAATATTTTTCAAACCTTGTTGACCTTGGGGTGTCCGGATGGCTCAGCTGGTTAAGTGTCCGACTTCAGCTCAGGTCATGATCTTGCGGTTTGTGAGTTTGAGCCCCGCATCAGACTGTCTGCTGTCAGCACAGAGCCTGCTTCAGATCCTCTGTCTTCCTCTCTCTCTGCCCCTCCCCTGCTCATGTACTCTCTCTCTCTCTCTCTCTCTCTCTCAAATAAGCACTAAAAAAAATTTGTTGACCTCACAAAGCTTTTATTTGACTTTCAGTTCCATTCCATAGACTGTCCCCTGCCCGATGCCTCAACAATAGTCAAGTTCACCCTCTCCACCTCCAAATATTCTATCCAAAAACATTACTTGAGCATCTACTAAGGACTAGAGGCTGGGAATTCGAAAATGAATAAGGTACAACCCTGCCTTCTTTCTCTGGTTTGCCTATAATGGTAGTTGGCCCTTCTCCCCAACCCACCCCTGAAGTATCCCTCCTGTAAATGTCTTGTCACTGAGGAAAATAATACACAAAGCTAGGAAGGTGCAGCCAGGAATGCCACCTGTCTCCAATCCCCGTCTCACCCCTTCCAACTGTGGAGCTGGGGTAGGTGGGGGAGGGGGGTTCGGGGGGCCCTAAGGCACATTCAGTTTACAAACTCCTGCTCCAGGGCGACCAGTGAAAGAACAGAGACTCTTTAGCAAATCTATTTGGGGACAGAAAGAACATAAATTAGACTTGTCATAAAAATTGCTAAATTTTCCTTTCTGTGTGCCCTTTGGCAAATCTGAGTCTGACAGCTGAGGCAAGTACTCCCTAAACAGGGGGTGAGACTTTGTAGGAAAGAACCAAATGAGATAATCAGTTTGAAAGTGGTTCGCAAACTGTGAGCTTTAAACAAGTATCAAGGTTTTTCTTTTGGTAATTTTTCTTCCTTGACAGAACTTTCCAAGGCTGAAGGGAAAGAGAATGAATGCAAGAAGCTCATAGCGGGGGCTTTTCCTCTGGTTCGAGCTGGTGGAATGATCCCTGGGTTAGGGATGCCGGCACATTCCATGTAGGACCCAAACACAAGCCCCTTACTTTAGGTTCATGTCCGCTCAGCAGCTTGGCTGCTACCCTCATTACAGGCCTCCTGAAAGAGACGTGGCCACAGTGACACCTTCCTTGCGCCCTCACCGCCACCCAAGAGACTTATGCATGACATTCACAGAAGGAAATCTGTACGCACGCAACCCTGGGGGTTCACGCACCTTGTTTCTGTACTCAGTGGCCCTTGCTGAACCCTCCAGGCTCTGGGCATGCACCGCCAGAGGGCTCTGAGAGATCCCTCCACGCCCACCCCCTCCTCCAGCATTGGTACCCTCTCTCTGGCAGCTTGCCAGAAGCAGGGCTTCCCATGGGGGCTTCACACACTCAAGTTCACTGTTCTAAGATTCTTCCTCCTTCCCAGCATGGAGGACGTGGACCCGGGTGGAGCAGTGGGGACGGTCACGTCTCCAGCCCAGGCTCTCCTCCTGTTTTCCCTCCTAGCTCTGCCCTCCAGCCCAGGGAAGGGTTTGTTGTTTGTTTGTTTGTTTGTCTGCTTTTTTAAGTCTTCTCTCTGTCTGGCCCTAACATCATGATGTAAAATCTAGATTTAAAATTCTTTAGGTTCTGGTGGTAGGTATTATAGGAGAGGAAAAGTAATTTTCTCTCTACCCTTCTGAGCTGTTGGCTGAGACTCCCTGTAATAAAAGATCTACAAACAGAAGTGTTCAACACTGTTAAAAGATACACTGAGGCATATTAAAAATGTTGAGAGTTTTGTGAACAAAAATGAATTTGAATTGGACAGTGCTGAGCCGGAAGTGGTTAGGAGGTGTTCCACAGACAGAAACTGAGGAAGGACGTTTATGAGAAGACACGGACATTATGAGACACGTTTATGAGAAGACACGGACATTTATGAGAAGCAAGGACATTATGTGATGGGCTGTAGCTTAAAGTAATTGATTGCCTTTTTTGGGAAAACACCAGTAGGCTACCTTGAGGCATTCACAGGTTTGGGTGAGGTATTAGAACTACCTCAGTCTACTGGCCTCCTTGTTTAATTAATTTAACAATTCCCCCTTTTTGGCCATCCTCTCACACAGGAGAGATCGAGCAAAAATTTGGTATTAGTGCCACTCTCAGTCGCCATCAGGGTTTTGTTCTTGTCTCTTGTGAAACGTGTGGCTTATGATGTGAGTTTCCTGGAAGAATTGTTTTTGCTATTCATCTTGTTTCTGTTCCTCTAGGCTCAGTGAGACCATCCGATGTACTGCCGATGACCCTGAACACACACTGAAGACCTTGGAGAGAACACACCACACCGGGGAGCACGAGGTGATGACCATCATGAGGATGATGCCAACAGACTGGAATATGGTCCTTTGTGAGGGCTCCTTCAAGCGAAACCAGGTGTTCCAAATAAATGAGAGAATGTACCTGAAGGATGTAACCTGTTCTAGCCAGGCTTGTTTGTCAATTTTTCACATTTGCAACAATACCAGAGGTGTTGATCCTGGTACAGCAGGAGGTATTTGCTATGGCACATAGCTCCTTGTTCAGCCAGTAAGTCATCTAAAGCGGTACTATTATCTAAAACCACCTTAGCAAGAAAGCCTGGGGACTTCCGTTGTGTGACTATGGCCTTTCTGGTAGATCCAGTGATAGTTGCCAGAGTTAAGGAGGCTTGTTTCCCCATGCATTAACAGAGAGGAAAAGCAAGTAATGAAACGACAAAAGGAATACAAATTTCATATTGATGAAGGTCTTGCTCTGTGATCCTAGGAGACCTGCTCACTGCATGATGTCTGCTTCCGAGGAGGAACCTCCCTTGTCCGTTTTAATTTTAGATCTCCCACTGCTGTGCAGTTCCACGAGTCTGGAGATATAGACCCAAGGTTCAAGACCCCAATGTTTGACTGTGGTCTGGAGGTGAGGGGGATCTGGTGTATGGTCCCTTCTAGTGAGATTCAAGGCCAGTCTTTGTTCCAGTTCAGTGGGGATGATCTTAAAATTATCAGCAATCTATCTTTTAGGGTACTTGTCAAGATCTTTTCCATGAGTCTCTCTGGAGATGAAGCACTTTTACAAAAGCATCAAAGTAAAACAATAACTGTCTGTAAATGACAAAAAGGCTTTCAAAAAATAGCCATGGTTAAAAATCTGATAAAAGTTTATTCTATAAGGAATTTCAGTTATTTCTGGAGCAGAAAACAATTTAAGATCATAATTGGACAATGAGGGTATTGAGAAATTTCTATGAACTTCAAACAAATTCTGGAATGCCAGAATAACCCTCGTGCCAGAGAGGCATATTTTGGAGTGGCATATTCTGCCGATCTTCAGAATCTATACATGCTTGTTTCTTTTTTTTTAAGCACTTTTTTTTTTAAGTTTATTTATTTATTTTGAGAGAGAGAGAGAGAGAGAATGCAAGTTGGGGAGGGGCAGAGAGAGAGAGGGAGACAGAGAATCTCAAATAGGCTCCTCATTGTCAGCACAGAGCCTGATGTGAGGCTCAGTCTCATGAATTGTGAGGTCGTGACCTGAGCTGAAATCAAGAGTCAGACACTTAATGGACTGAGCCACCCAGGTGTGCCTCTACTTGTTTCTTTCACGATGCTTCCAAATTAAAAATACTTTGGTCTTCAATACTCCTGCCTCAGCTTTGAATTTCAGGAGGCTATTTGAGAATAAAAATAAAACTTTGGGTCTTTTGTTCATGCCATAATCTTTTGAGTTTTCTCTTCCCTAGAGCCCAAGACTCAGACTCATGATCCAGTTTTTATGTTGGAAGGGGTATATAATAAAACAGAATTAAGGAAAAGAAAAATACATAAGATGACATTTAAAATAGTGTCCTAATCAAAGTGATCAAAGCAGCGCTGCTGAGGTTAATGTAGAAGTCTAGGGCTGGCATTCCCCACTCTCCCACCCCTTCCCTGTCCCCTGGGCCCTCTGTGAGACCATGGAAAACCATTGTACCATCCACAAGCTTCAGTAGGAGAAGGCCATGCACCACTCACAGTTAGTAGCACATAATAGATGTTCAATAAATATTTGGGAACCATGTCTCTATATTTCACAGTATGTTTAACTTAAAAAAAAAAACACCAACCACACCAGATTTTTTTTTACTTAGAGAAAAATTTACTTTTTTGAGACGTATTTTAGTTTGCTTTGACTGTGGGAAAGAGGGATATAAAGTAAAGGGCTGGTAAGGAAAGGATGTGCGTGAGTAAGGAGGAGAGGTCAAGGATGAAACAGGCTATGTTTAAATCTAATGAAGAGGATTCCAAGGCGGGATCAGGGGGTCAGTAAAGAAAGGTGGATGAGGAGGGGAGGAGCCAAGATGGCGGAACAGCATGGAAGTTTTTTGTGTGTCTCGCATCCATGAAATACAGTCAGACCAACAATAAACCATCCTACACACCTAGAAAACTGATTGGAGGATTAACACAACAATCTGCACAACCTGAACCACAGAATTCAGCAGGTACACGGCATGGAGAGGTGAATTTGAGGAGCAAGAAGCCGCGAAAGGTAGGGAAACTCTTTTGGGGGCAGAGAGAGGATGGAGACTGGGGAGGGGGGCAGAATACGGGAAAAGCACCCCTCCCCAAAAACAGCTGGAGAGAAAGTGGAAAATTGGAAACAGCCGCAGGGACTAAACTAAAAAGGGAGAAAGGAGAAAGGAGAGGGTTTAAATTCCATTAAGACTGTAAACCAGGGGAGCGCAAAGGCTGCAACTCCGCAGCTCGGTACCTGGCGGTGCTCTGGCGGGAAGGGCGAATCCCCAGGAACAGAGTGGGGTCCGGGAGGTTCTCGGGCCACACGGGGAAAAGCGGTTCCACTGCTGGAAGGACATTTGGTAGAGACGGTTGAAGCCACCTGGTCCCAGCAGACCCTGGAAGGCAGCCACATTCGCTTGCGCTGGGGCAAGGTCGTTGAGGGTGAAGCCTGTGCCAGATGCGTGTTGTGATTTTCCATAATCCCTGAACGCTGCTGCGACACCATCTCGCAAACTTTTGCTGGGACGGGCTGGCACCTGGCTGCAGTCTCGGGGTGCCAGCAACAGCAGGGTCCAGCAGGCATTTCTGAGTGCAGACGACATTCAGCCATTGCTCATTCGGCCATTGCTCCGTGAGACCCGCCCACAGAGGGGCGGAATGGGTGAAAGCCCCAGTCCTTCGGAAGCAAGGGGCTGGGGAAAACAGCCACATCTGAGACAAAACTCAGGAAAGAGTTACTGCCTGGGGCTTGGTCACGGACAGTGAAGAAGCGGGGAGTGGACGAGAGCTGAAGACAGAGGATGGGTGCACAATTGCTGATTCGGGAGAACAGACTGGGTGGCTAGGTGGCGCCATTTTTCACTGCTCCCGCGCATGCGCACACGCACCTACGAGTACCGCCAACACTCCACCCCAGGAGGCTAGCAGCGCCATCTAGTGGGGAACAAAGCCATTACACTGAGCACCGCCCAACTGGGCCAACCTTGCCCTCAAAAACACAGGTCTCACCATGGGCTTAATTTATGGACTATAGAGCGCTACACAGACTGACCTCTAGGGGGGAAAACGAAGCAATTTCAGTCCTACTTTAATCTGTTAGCAGGTTCATCTATTCAATTTTCTTTTTTTTTCCCTTTTTCTCTTTTACACTTCTTTTCTTTTTCTTGAATACAGAAAGAGAAAAAATTCATTTTTATTTTCAGTTTCTTTAAAAACATTTTTCTTTAATTTTTTTTACTATATTCTTTACTTTTGTGTATATTTTTTCACATTCCATTTTACCCCCATCATCTCATTTTAGTCTACTTCAGTATATTCATTTTTTTCAAATTCTCAAATGATTTCCTTTTTTTTCTCCCCTCCTTTTTTCTCTAATCTGTCAAACCACTTTCAACACCCAGACCAAACACACAAATAGATCTAGCATCATCTATTTGATTTGTGTGTGTGTGTTTAATATTTAATTTTAATTTTTTTTAATTTTAAACATTTTTAAATTTCAATTTTTCTACTTCATTAATTCCTTTTCTCCCTTCAAAATCACAAAATGAATGACTTCACCCCAAAAGAAAGAGCACAAAGAAATGACAGGCAGGGATTTAACCAACACAGATACAAGCAAGATGTCTGAACCAGAATTCAGAATCACGAAAATAAGAATACTAGCAGAAGTCGAAAATAGATTAGAATCACTTTCTGCAGAGATAAAAGAAGTAAAAAATAGCCAGAATGAAATTAAAAATGCTATAACTGAGCTGCAATCATGGATGGATGCAGCAGCGGTAAGGATGGATGCGACAGAACAGAGAATCAGCAATATAGAGGACAAACTTATAGAGAATAATGAAGCAGAAAAAAAAGAGGGAGATTTAGGCAAAAGAGCACGATTTAAGAATTAGAGAAATCAGTGACTCATTAAAAGGAACAACATCAGAATCATAGGGGTCCCATAAAAGGAAGAGAGAGAGATAGGGGTAGAAGGGTTATGTGAGCAAATCATAGTGGAAAACTAACCTGGGGAAAGACACAGACATCAACATCCAGGAAGCACAGAGGGCCCCCATTAGATTTAACAAAAACCGACCATCAACAAGGCATATCATAGTCAAATTCACAAAATACTCAGGCAAAGAGAGAATGATGAAAGCAGCAAGGGGAAAAAAAGCCCTAACCTACAAGGGAAGACAGATCAGGTTTACAGCAGACCTATCCAAAGAAACTTGGCAGGCCAAAAAGCAGTGGTGGGATATATTCAGTGTGCTGAATCAGAAAAATATGCAGCCAAGAATTCTTTATCCAGCAAGGCTGTCATTCAAAATAGAAGGAGAGATAGTTTCCCAGACAAAAAAAATTACAGGAATTTGTGACCACTAAACTAGCCCTGCAAGAATTTTAAGGGGGACTTTCTGAGGGGAGAAAAGATGAATATATATATACCAAAAGCAACAAAGATTAGAAAGTACCAGAGAACACCACCAGAAACTCCATAGGGTAACAAAATGGATAAGAAAACAAGATCCATCTATCTGCTGTTTACAAGAGACCCACTTTAGACTTCAAGACACCTTCAGATTGAAAATAATGGGATGGAGAACCATCTATCATGCTAATGGTCAACAAAAGAAAGCCAGAGTAGACATACTTATATCAGACAATCTAGACTTTAAAATAAAGACTGTATCAAGAGATGAAGAAGGGTATTATATCATAATCAAGGGGCGTATCCACCAAGATGACCTAACAATTGTAAACATTTATGTGCCAAATGTGGAGGCACCCAAATGTATACATCCATTAATCACAAACATAAAGAAACTCATCAATAGTAATACCACAATGGTAGGAGACTTCAACACCCCACTCACAGCAATGGACAGATCATCTAATCAAAAATCCAACAAGGAAACAATGGCTTTGAATGACACACTGGACCAGATGGACTCAACAGATATATTTAGAACATTTCATCCTAAAGCAACAGAATATACATTCTTCTGCAGTGCACATGGAACATTGTCCAGAATAGACCATATACTGGGACACAAATCAGCCCTCAACAAGTACAAAAAGAATGAGATCATACTGTGCATATTTTCAGACCACAATGCTATGAAACTCGAAATCAACCACAAGAAAAAAATCAGAAAGGTAACAAATACTTGGAGACTAAAGAACATCCTACCAAAGAATGAATGGGCTAACCAAGCAGTTAAAGAGGAAATTTAAAAGTATATAGAAATCAATGAAAATGATAATACCACAACCCAGAACCTCTGGGACGCTGCAAAGGTAGTCATAAGAGGAAAGTATGTCACAATCCAGGCCTTCCTAAAGAAGGAAGAAAGATCTCAGATACACAACCTAACCTTATGCCTTAAGGAGCTGGAAAAAGAATAGCAAATAAAACCCCAAACCAACAGAAGACAGGAAAATACAGATTACAGCAGGAAAATTAATTCTATCAAAACCAAAAAACAGTAGAACAGATCAATGAAACCAGAAGCTGGTTCTTTGAAAGAATTAACAAAATTGATAAACCACTAGCCAGTTTGATCAAAAAGAAAAAGGAAAGGACTTAAATAAATAGAATCAAATGAAAGAGGAGAGATCACAACCAACACAGCAGAAATAAAAACAATAATAAGAGAATATTATGAGCAACTATATGCCAACCAAATGGGTAATCCGGAAGAAATGGACAAATTCCTAGAAACATATACACTACCAAAACTGAAACAGGAAGAAATAGAAAATTTGAACAGACCCATAACCAGTAAAGAAATCGAATTAGTAATCAAAAATCTCCCAAAAAACAAGAGTCCAGGGCCATATGGCTTCCAGGGGAATTCTACCAAACATTTAAGGAAGAGTTAACACCTATGCTCGTGAAGCTGTTCCAAAAAATAGAAATGGAAGGAAAACTTCCAAACTCTTTTCTATGAAGCCAGCATGACCTTGATTTCAAAACCAGACAGAGACCCCACTAAAAAGGAGAACTATAGACCAATTTCCCTGATGAACATGGATGCAAAAATCCTTAACAAGATAGTAGCCAACTGGATCCAACAATACATTAAAAAAAAGTATTCACCACAACCAAGCGGGATTTATACCTGGAATGCAAGGCTGGTTCAATATCTGCAAAACAATTAACATGATTCACCACATCAATACAAGAAAGGACAAGAACCATATGATCCTCTCAATAGATGCAGAGAAAGCATTTGACAAAATACAGCATCCTTTCTTGATAAAAACCCTCAAGAAAGTAGGGGTAGAAAGATCATACCTCAATATCATAAAAGCCATATACGAAAGACACAATGCTAACATCATCCTCAATGGGAAAAAACTGAGAGCTTTCCCCCTAAGGTCAGGAACAAGATAGGGACGTCCACTCTTGCCACTGTTATTCAACATAGTATGGAAGTCTTAGCCTCAGCAATCAGACAACACAAAGAAATAAAAGGCATCCAAATTGGCCAGGAGATGTTGGTGAGGATGTGGAAAAAGAGGATGTCTTTTGCATTGTTGGTGGGAATGCAACCTGGTGCAGCCACTCTGGAAAACAGTATGGAGGTTCCTCAAAAAAACTAAAAATAGAACTACCTTACAACCCAGCGATTGCACTACTAGGCATTTATCCATGGGATACAGGTGTGCTGTTTCGAAGGGACACATGCACCCCCATGTTTATAGTAGCACTTTCAACAATAGCTAAAGTATGGAAAGAGCCCAAATGTCCATTGATAGATGATTGGATAAAGAAGATGTGGTATACACACACACACACACACACACACACACACACACACACACACAATGGAATATTACTTGGCAATCAAAAAGAATGAAATCTTGCCATTTGCAACTACGTGGATGGAACTGGAGGGTATTATGCTAAGTGAAATTAGTCAGAGAAAGTCATATGAGGACTTTAAGAGACAAAACAGATGAACATAAGGGAAGGGAAACAAAAATAATATAAAAACAGGGAGGGTAACAAAACATAAGAGACTCATAAATATGGAGAACAAACTGAGGGTTGCTAGGGGGGTTGTGGGAGGGGGGATGGGCTAAATGGGTAAGGGGCACTAAGGAATCTACTCCTGAAATCATTGTTGCACTATATGCTAACTAATTTGGATGCAAATTTTAAAAAATAAAAAATAAAATAAAAAAAAAGAAAGGTGGATGATGAGAGGAGGCAACAGGCCTTAAAAAGTTATACGAAGAACAAGGTAAATTAAAATAAGCTAGAAAGAGAAAATGGAATAGTTTTCTCACTTATATCTCTAGTTGCTTATTGCTAAAACAAAGAAAAATACTCAAGTTTGAATATTTATCTTCTAACCAGCCATCTTTCTTTTTTTTTCTTTTTTTTAATGTTTTTTAAATTTATTTTTGAGACAGTGACAGAGACAGAGCACAAGCATTAGAGGAACAGAGAAAGAGAAAGATAGACACAGAATCCGAAGCAGGCCCCAGACTCTGAGCTGTCATAGCACAGAGCCTGATGCAGGGCTCAAACCCATGAATTGCGAGGTCATTATGTGAGATCATGACCTGAGCTGAAGTCAGTGTAACCAACTGAGCTACCCAGGCGCCCCTAACCAGCCATCTTTCTAAATCTCATCTTAAATTTAAGGTTTTTGTTTTTTTTTTTTTCAAACTAAAATCTCTGAGTTTTCCAAGCATATAATCACATTATCAGCAGAAAAGGAGATATCTTGATACCATTTCCATTTTCACGTTTGTTATTTTATTTTTTATTGCATTTATTAGAACTTCAGACAAAATGTTAAATAGCTATTCATAGAGAATTGATCCTGAAAATTTATGAAATAGCATAGAAAAGCTAATGGAAAACAGGTGATTTTCAAAGCTACTAATTTGAGAATTCTAATCAAAGAGATGAAACCATTGGGATGCTAATTAAGATTAAAAAACAGAGAGCCAAAGTAGCCAAGATTAGGGATAAGAAAGGAACACAATAAAAAAAAAAAAAACCACAGAAAAGCATCAAATAGTTATAAAAATGTCATGGACAACTCAATGGTAAAAAAAAATGATTTGAAAAATAGGAGAAAAGAAAAATTTTCTAGAAAAATATACGTTTTCCAAATGTACCTCCTCCAAAATGATTACAGATAGAGACACAAACCTGTAAAATACTAAAAATAAATGTAACAAGGAATGCATGGGACTTAGATAATTAGGACATGGGATGGTACAGAGGCCTTATTAGCTTGCCAGGCTGTCATAACAAAATACCAGAGGTTGGGGGCTCAAACTAGAGAGACCCCACAGTTCTGGAGGCTAGAAGTCCAAGATCCAGGTGTCGGCAATTTGGTTTCTCCTGACACTTCTCTCCTTGGATTGCAGATGGCCGTCTTCTCCCCATGTCCTCACATGTGCACCTCTCAGGTGTCTCTTTCTCTTCCCATAAGGTCACCGGTCATACTGGGCTGGGGCCCCATTCTTATGACCTTATGTAACTTCAGTTACTTCTTTAGGGGCCTGTGTCCAAATATATTCACATGGAGGTTAGGGCTTCCATACGTGAATTTGGGGAAGACAGTTTAGTCCATAACAGGGGGGGATATGAGGAAATGTGTAAATATCATAGCCTTTTAACAAAGTAATTTGATAATGTGTTAAATATGTTTTAAAAAAATACACTCTTCTGTGGGGTCTCTCCCAATCAGATGGGGACCTCCAAATGTGGGGCATTCCCACTCAGGAAGCTGGCAGCACAGACAGGGAAAGGGCTTACCCCAGACAGAACAAACTAGATAGAAGTTTATTAAATACACTGCAAGGGTGTGGCGGGCAGGACAGCAAAGGAGAGATTGCGACGAGGAGGTGGTAAGATGCCACAATTATAGGGCTGAGTGATGGAATGTGGGAGCGTATGGAGTTTTCCCTTTTTTGGTAACTGTGCTTGGGTCTAAGTAACCTGTTGGTCAGTTAGGGCCTATTGCTCTTTGGAGGTGGGTCACTTAATGAGCCTGTTTGCATTCAGCTTAGTGGTCACTGTGGGCCCTTTTGCCTTGCTCTACATTCCATTGCTCAATACTGCTGTCTAAAAGAGGCCTCTACAACGACTCAGCAATTTGTTCTTAAGAAATATGTCAGGGGCACCTGCGTGGCTCAGTCCGTAAAGTGTCCGACTCTTGATTTTGTCTCAGGTCATGACCTCACGGTTTGTGAGTTCGAGCCCTGCATCAGCCTTCGCATGCATACGTTCTCTCGCACCACCTCTCTCTCTTTCTCAAAGTAAATAAATAAACTTAAAAAAAAATAATAAATAAGTGTGTTTTTTAGAGAAATATCTCATAGCTAGAAAACCGCCAGTAATAAAGGACACATGTCCGAGGGTGCAGCAAAAAGCCATACCCGCACACACGTAAATGCCCATCAGTGGGAGAATGGTTACAAAATTACGGTGAGGTACACATCGCCAGAGATGATTCAGCCATGAAAAAGAAGGAATTAGAGCTGTATTGGAGGGGTTTCTATAAAATGTTGGTGTGGGAGAAAAGCAAGACAAAAGCATGCATACGGTGATTACAAACAATAATAATACAAGACTTATGTGTATCTCTGCTGGTGTATAACTGTAAGGGCTGTTAACATGGACTGCCTGGAAGGTGATGGGGAGAGGGACCGATGTGACGTGGTGAGGAACAGAGAAGCTGCAGAGGTAGGAGGAGTAAAGGAGAAAATGTTTTAAAAAGCACCTGGGGGGCTCAGTCGGTTAAGTGCCTGACTTCAGCTCAGGTCATGATCTTGAGGTTCGTGAGCGCAGAGCCCACTTCGGATCCTCTGTCCCCCTCTCTGTCTGCTCCTCCCCCTTTGCACTCTCTCTCCCTCTTTCTCTCTCTCTCAAAAATAAATATTTAAGTAGATGATAGATAGATAGGTAGATAGATGATAGATAAATGGATAGATAGATACATAGATAGATGATAGATGATAGATAGATAGATAGATAGATAAAAAGGTTGCATCAAGGGGTGCCTGGGTGGCTCAGTTGGTTGAGTGTCTGACTCTTAACTTTGGCTCAGGTCATGATCCCGGGGTTGTGGGATGGAGTCCCGTGTCAGGCTCTGTGCTGAGTGTGGAGCCTGCATACCAATCTCTGTTCCTCTCCCTCTGCTCCTCTACTCCGCTTACACCGTCCCCTCTCCCCTCTCAAATTAAAAAAAGAAAAAAAACAGGTTGCATCAAGGAAAAATACAGTGTGTCTAATATCGCATTTTGTCATTTATGTAAATTTAGATAGGCATGTATATTTTAGAGATATTTTTAAGGTGAAATTAAAAGAAATAAACTCAGCTCTGGCCTAGGAAGCTAGGATGGCTGGGTATTACAGAGTTAAGAGATAGTCATCAGATGAACAGGCCAGTTTGTCTTTCCTCTCGGTGGCCCTCTGTGGGCTGGTGGGCCTGAAAGGCTCCAAAATGGGAGAAGAAGGTAGAGGATAGAGAATCATTGACAGAGTCATTAAGAATTTACTGTCCTGGGGTGCCTGGGTGGCTCAGTTGGTTAAGTGTCCCACTTTGGCTCAGGTCATGATCTCATGGTTTTTGGGTCCAAGCCCAGCGTCAGGCTCTGTGCTGACAGCTCAGAGCCTGGAGCCTGCTTTGGATTCTGTGTCTCCCTCTCCCCCTGCCCCTCCCCTGCTCACTCTCTGTCTCTCAAAAATAAATAAAAAACATTTTAAAAAATTAAAAATTTTACTGTCCCAAAAGACTCATGTTTTTCTCTCCTGCTGTGGTCTGGTTATGGAAACAAATACCTCTAATTCCCTTTAAGTAGGATAGAAAATGAGCCACATAAGGCTATACATTACTGGATTAACAGAAAGGAGAAAGCTCAAAGCCAGCGACTTTCAGTAATAGAAACATCCATTGTCTGGAATGTTCTCTTTGTCCTGGGCAGGCTTTCAGCTAGTAAAGCAGGTTTTACAGAATGATGGACTTAATTGTGAAAGGCAATGATTTTGTCAAGGTCATCACTTGTTATTCCAGAAAAGAAAACACTTCAAGAGAACTAAAACCAAGAAAGCTTGAATCACTCTTTGCCCTGAATCTCCTCTGCCAGTCCTGTGGCCCCATTTTTCAGACTTCTGCAGCCAAAGCATGTCTCACAATGGAACTGGTGCTCAGTCAGTTCCTTGATAGTTGACCAGGGTAGTTAGTTAATGGTGTTTATTGAGTAACTCAAGGGAGTATGGCCAACCAACCACCAGTTGGCAAAAGCATTCCCACTATCAACTAATGGCCCCCAAAAGATCACCAGACAAACCTACATGTCAAGCAAAGCCACGTTTATGACAGCCTGAAATGAGGAAGTACGCCACATTGTAGAAACAGTAGTGTCCGAGAAGGGGAACATATGGGGAAAATCTGTAGTGTAGAGTTTTAGGTCCTGGGCTGAGTGATTTTAAGGTAGGTCTTACAGGGGTGCCTGGGGGGCTCATTCTGTTAAACATCTGACTTCAGCTCAGGTCATGATCTTACAGTTCGTGAACTTGAGCTTTCGTGAGTTCCAGCCCCACATCAGGCTCTCTGCTATCAGCACAGACCCCGCTTTGGATCCTCTGTCCCCATCTGTTTCTGCCTCTCTCTCTCTCTCTCTCTCAAAAATAAATAAACATTTTACAGTAGGTCTTATAAGTGGAGACCTGGTTGGAACTGGGTGGAATTTCTGACATCACAGCCTTGGATTGGTGAGCATAGTAAACGAGGATTTTGAAGTTAGTTTTGAGGGGCCAGCTAAGAATAAGTCAGCTATTTTAGTTGGGTGGCAATCTTATCTTCCAGAAACAAATGCTTCCCGGAGCAAATAGCTAAGGTAGATTTGCGCAGTCTCAGAATTATTTCACACCAGGACAGAAAACTGTTGGTTTCGGATGTCACCACTTAATCATTTGCCAGCCTGAAATTTTCAGTAACTGGACACTCGCTGCTGCTGGAACTCATGACAGTAAACTCCAAGACACTGCCCCAAGTCTTTGCTTGTAATGGGTCATATTGTAGTCACTACGTGTAGAGGCTGCTTTTAGGCA
Source organism: Prionailurus bengalensis (assembly GCF_016509475.1). NCBI lineage: Eukaryota > Metazoa > Chordata > Mammalia > Carnivora > Felidae > Prionailurus > Prionailurus bengalensis. The sequence continues at coordinate 19,619,249 of NC_057343.1, forward strand.
GCAGGCTTGAGCAATGGAATGTAGAGCAAGGCAAGGGGTCCACAGTGACCACGGAGCTGAATGCAAACAGGCTCATTAAGTGACCCACCTCCAAATAGCCATAGACTTTAACTGACCAACTACAAGCAGGCACAGTTCCTAAGCTTACCAAAAAAGGGGAAATCCCATATGTTCCCATAGCCCCTCACTCTGCCCTGTAACTGTGGCCCCTCACCACTGCCTCGAAGCAGACAGTCTCTCCTTTGCTGTCCTGCCCGCCACCCCCTTGCAGTGTATTCGATATACTTTTATCTCTTTTCTGCCTTGCGTGAATTCTTTTACTCCCCAGGCCACCAGCCCCCACCCGATCAGGACGCCCCACATTTGGGAGCCCTCATCTGATCAGGAGAGACACCACATTTGGTGGCTTGTGTATGGGGAGACTTTGTGGCCCTCCCAACTATGACTTGAAATAAGAATGATATGGGGAATTTAGGGGCGCCTGGGTAGCTCAGTTGGTTAAGCGTCTGACTTCAGTTCGGGTCATAACCTCACGGTTTGTGAGTTTGAGCCCCACGTTGGACTCTGTACAGGCAGCTCGGAGCCTGGAGCCTGCTTTGGATCCTGTGTCTCCCTCTCTCTCTGCCCCTCCCCTGCTCACACTCTGTCTCTCTCTCAAAAACAAATAAACATTCAAAAAATTTTAAAAAAAAAGAATGATATAGGGAATTTAGAAAAGTTTATACCTATAGGAAAAAAGATCTTTATTTATTTAAGATGCCAGTTGTAGCAAAGTTAAGAGCATTGGTTCTGGAGATAGACTGCTTTCATTTTTTTTTAATATGAAATTTATTGTCAAATTGGTTTCCATACAGCACCCAGTGCTCATCCCAACAGGTGCCCTCCTCAATGCCCATCACCCACTTTCCCCTCCTCACCCACCCCCAATCAACCCTCAGTTTATTCTCAGTATTTAAAAGATCTTTATTTATTTAAGATGCCAATTGTAGCAAAGTTAAGAGCATTGGTTCTGGAGATAGACTGTTTTCAAATCCTAGTTCTGTCATTTGCATGCTGTGTGACTTTGAATGAGTCACTTAACAGCTCTGTGTCTTATTTTATTTATCTGTAAAATGCGAATAATATAAATCCCTGACGTATTTAGGGGGTTAAGCGAGTTAATGTATGTATAACATTTAGAACATTGCCTGGCTTATATTAGTTATTCAACAAATGTAAATATTATTGCTTAATAACTTGAGGGTTAACATTATTTAAAACTAAAACCAAAGTCCATCACCTGCTGGCTCTTAGACCCCAGCTTTTCCATCAGTGCTTCCTTCCTTTTCTCCAGACTCTGTAGTCATTTGGCTACTTGCCACCCGCATCAATCTCAGTCACTTCTCTCTCTAGATCACCCATGCCACTCTCCCAAACCAGTATCATGAGACTGAAAGCTTTACAGCAAAGAAAGAAGTAGGATAGTTTCCACTGGAGGTCCAGGCACCAGGTGGGGAAGCTGAGCATGCAGGGAAAACCTTCTGAAGATTAAAAGGTTCTTGCTATCCGGAGCTTTGAGTGACCCATGTAGCCTATCTTCTCCAAGTTCTTGTTTGGGACATAAGACAAGCTTCGTATATGCCCCTTGCCATAGTTTTTAACAAACTTTCTGTCCTCGTTAGACATTTATTTGCTGGGCTTGATTTCAGGTGGGCCAGAGACTCAAAAATGGGATCCTGTGTTTGGGTAACAAGCATGTGTTTCTAAGATTTCTAGTTCCATAAGATCAGCATGTGACTGTTAATATCCAAAAGGAAGGGTCCCTCAGAGGACACCTCCTTCCGTAAGAAGATGAAAGCCAGTCCCATGCCCAAGCTTCTTTATAAGTGTTTTGGTCTACAGAAATTTTATTTGACTGTAATTTACTGCCAATCACCAATTTTATACAATTGTATCCACTCATGGGCTCGCCATATGAGAATTACATATGTAATGGTGCTCCATCCAGATGCCAATCAGAGATTGTCTCCCCCTGTGGCTCTCTCTTAGGACAGGTGAAAGATTCCATGGAAGCCTCTAGCAGACTTCAAACCTTATTAGACAGAAATGGGTCAGATGCTCATTCCTAAACCTGTCAGTGGCGAGGGGGTGGAATGACCATGACTGACTCTGACTGACATAGAATAGGACTCATGCAGCCAGCCACAGTGGCCCCTGAAAGCACCTGCTATGCCCCAGGCATTGTGTGAGGTGCTGAAATATTATTTCACTTAGTCCCATAGCAGCACTATGAGCTGGGTATTATTTTCCCCATTTTATAAACACAGAGACAGAGGCTTGGCAGTTGTAATCATCATCATCCTCATTGAGCATTTACTGTGCTCCAGGAGACATCCTTCGTGTTTTACATGCATCAGTTTAGTTAATCTCCACCGTTACCTTTTCAGATAAGTTCTGTCGTTCGTTCACGTTGTAGATGAGGAAACAGGGACACAGAGTAACTTGTCAAGCTACCACAGCTAGCTGGGGGCAGAGTCAAGATTCAAACCTAGGAAGTTTGGCTCCAGTGTCAGGGCACTTTGTCACACACTGCTGAGGTCACACAGCTGGCGGGTGGAGGAGTCAGGAATCACAGACAAGTTGGTCTGGTTCCAGTGTCCAAAATGTCAGTCTATCCTGTATTCCACCCCCCGCCCCCTTGCCATTCATCAGTACAGTGCTGTAAGGTTATCAAAAACACAGTCTGCATGTTTGTTTAATTATCAAGTTAGCCCTGTGGAGTGCAGTATGGCACACAGAAGAAAGGGCTAAGCCTGGGAGCAGGTAAATAGAGTCACAGAACAGAATGGCAGAAGCTGTTCTTGAACCATGACCCCAGGAGCTGTCATGACATGACCACAACCAGCTTGCCCTATTCTGATTCCCCGTCTGTGGATAACATGAGCTACATCTTTAATCTTGTATAACCCTCAATACAGGTGCTGGGCATTCCCTTATTTACTATAGAAATTATAGGAGAATGAGTGAGTAGGTTTTTCTGCAGGCAAACCGTAAGCGTGGCAAAATTCTGGCCAGAGTCTGCATCATTTATTAGTACTGCATGCATACTGGTCAATAATCAATAGTGATTATGTACTTGCTATCACTAGTCGATAGTGATTAAATCCCTGATGGCTCCAGGATGCTGTTTCCCCTGCACTTGGAACCTAGGAAAACAACAACACAGATTTTCATTTTGACATCATTTACAAATATTTTTAGTTACAAAGAGGAAAAAGTGGAATAGATGATATGACAAAGGAATGGATGGACCAAGGGAGGCACAGCTTCACGTGGAGGTGGGGGAGGGGCAGCTCACAAGTTCATCCGGGCCACACGGAGACGCAAGTGTCGCGTCACGGCCAGCCATGTTGTAAGCTGTTCGTGGTTTTTCTTGTCTTGTTTGATGAAAAGTTTGTCATATTTCTACTTTCACAGAGTAAATAGAACCATCACGTCTGAGTGAACCCAGAACCATCATCATGTCTCATCATTTCTGAAGCCACTTTTGTATGTTTGCGGAGGTTTCCTCATGGTTCTCATGTTTAATCCTCTCCCCCTCCCCTGCTCTTGTGTTCCTTCAATATTTTTTTAATTGCTGAGTTAGTTCAATGATTTAACTGGATTGTCACCTACTCTGAACATGTTTTGGTGTTTCTACTGGTCTGATATTTAATTCTTAGGAAGTTAATTTTTGCTTCAGCGACTTACAAAACCAGAGTTAAAGTCAATTGAAGGAAAATCATCTAGGATTCTAATGCTTCAATAAGCTGTTTAAGAACCAACAATAGACTCACCTTACACTTGGGGATAATGTATCCAGCTTTTCTTTCAATAGAAATTAGGAGGCACCAGCAACATAAAGGCCCAGCAGTCCAATTCCAAAAGTGTCACTAAGCATACATTAGGCAACGTATGTATTAATTATTGAATACACCCAAGGGTGACTAAATTACACAGTCACAGAATCTCAGGCACCGTGCTCAGCACATATCAGACATTTAATGAGGCTTTGATGAGTAAATGGCTGGCTACTTACAAAACCTAATGAGATCAGAGCCTCATGTATTTCAATCCCAGAACAATGTCACATTCAACGACACACAGTTCAGTGGTACAAAATCACGTAAAATAAATTTTTCTTTGTTATCTGTCTTTATGTTATTTAGACGAAAAACACATTTGGTAATAACCCACTCTTAACACCTAAGTAGCCCTGATAATCCTCTACATCCTCTGTTCTTCTTCTCTCTTCTCCTCATTCGTTAATCTCTTGGACACCCAAACCAGGTTTTAGAAAACAACCAATTCTTATTTCCAAATATTTTAGTACTACAGTCCCTCCATGTAGTAACATCCAGGAAGGAGAAAGGTTACAGGTATGCTTCAAGAATTTCAACTGATTCTCAGTTCTTCTTTGTGCACAACTTAGCTTAGAATTCTTACTTTTTTTGGGTAGAAAGAATTGAATTTAAAAGTCAACAATCTAGGAACTTCACAATTACTGAGACCGCCTGCTACCTTCCAGAAATAAGCACCCATGAAGACTACAGATGCTACTATTTATTAACCATACTTGTTCTATAACTGAGGTTCTCAAATTAAATTTAAGCTTGAAAACAGACACTCCGCAGCTTTGTCAATCACCCCTGCCCACATAGCACATTAGGTCAGGCCAAGTAGAGCAGGGCAGAGTGGGGGGGACATGAATTCCAATTGTTCCAAGAGGATATTTGGAGCACCAGACTTGTTGCTGTTAGTGAGGGTGTCAGTTTGAGGCATCCATGATGACTTCATGTGACTTCACCCCATGTTTTATCCTTTCCTTTTTTTAAAAAAAAAAGTTTATTTATTTTGAGAGAGAGGAGTGGGGTGGGGGGGCGGGGAGAGAGAGAGTCCCAAGCAGGCTCCATACTATCAGCACAGAGCCTGATGTGGGGCTTGATCTCACAAACGGTGAGATCATGACCTGAACCAAAGTCGGAAGCTTAACCAGTTGAGCCACTGAGGCGCCCCTGCACGTTAGACATTTTGGATTGTTAAAGTCTCTGTTGGCAGGTTTGGACGACACAGGGAACACCTTAGAGTCATCAGCCATGGTCCCAACCCCTTGTCTGATGGGCGGCTTCTGCCAACAGCCCCGGCAGCTCATCTAGTCCGTGGTGGAGACCCCAAGATCTTTGGTTTTGCACGATGGCAATTCTTGTTCCTTGGGACTTTTTCAGGTTCAGGAAATGGAAACCCACTTGAACTAATGTTCGCAAAACAGAGAAAGTCTTGTAAGGACACAAGAGTACCATGGAGAGCAGCCTAGCTGTGGAAGGTCAGGGGCCAGAAGGCCATGTGCTGCAAGGAGCCCAGGAGTGCCCTGTCCCCATCTCTTTCTCCACTTCGCTAAGTATGTTTTGTTCTTTTTTTCCTGCAGCAGACTGTTTTTCTCCACTTCTCAGCCCCTGTGAACAGAAGATGCCCCTTGCCAAGAACTCCCAGGTCTACACAGGCTCTCCTCCCAAGTCTACACAGGCTCTCAGTCTAACCGAGGCCGGGCACTCGCTGTCTCCCGCCCCTAGAGGCCCGCTTCTGCTCATAGCCCCCTCCCCTGTAATTCCCATTTACCAAAGCGGCCACAAAACTCAAAAATCTTTCTATTGAGGTTGAAAAAAAAAACAAGCGAAGGAACGTTTATGCCTCTTGGTATCTGTGAGCTGTGGGGCCCACACCCAGGACCTCTCTTGCCTGGTTGAAGGAAGGGTGGCTGTGAGCCTTAAATTCCCTGAATCTCTGAGTAAATCAGCCTGGTATTAGAACCCAAAACAAAACCAGGAAGCCCAATATGTCATCATTTTTATGTAATGTCTTTTTGGAAATTCTGACTAATGTATTAAAGCATTAGATAGAAAGTATTAGATAGATATTGATACAAATATCAAATTACATACAAACTTCATATATAACAAAGAGAAAGGAAGAGTTTTTTAATATATTGAGAGGGAATTCCTAATTATCAATTCAAAACATATTTCTGTCCCTTACCTCTCTCCAATACCAAATACTAATTTAATTCCATGTACATTCGAGAGTTACACACTTCAAAATAAGCTATTGGAGGGGGAAAACCAGAAGAAAATAAAAGTGAAGATTTATCAAGTCTGTGTATGGAGGAGAACATTCTAAGTATAAATTTTCCAGAAAAAAAAAAAGCAACTGCAAGCTTTTTAAAAATTAAAAGTGACCAAGTTATCCCTGAAGTAAAATCATTCAGTAGAACCTAAATAACACAACAAACAGCAGATTGGGAAAAGAATTTGCAGCAATAAGGCAGGAGACAGTACCTTTAAGTGGGTAAATCTTCATTCCAATTGGTAGGAACAATGCTAAAAACTCTGTGGTTTAATAAACAAAGGTAGAAAGCTGACAATCCACACAGAAGAGGAAGTAACACTAGGAAACAATCATTAGAAAAGGTATAGTCTCACAAGTAAAATTAATGCACATTTAAAATCCAAAATAAGGCCCCATTTTCACCTTAAAATTTTTTTTTAGCTTTTAAAGAGAGAGTGGGGAAGAGGGGCAGAGGGAGAGAAAGAGAGACAGAGAGAGACAGAGAGAGAGAGTGAATCTTAAGCAGACTTCACGTTCAGCACAGAGCCTGATATGAGGTTCCATCCCATGACCCTGGGATCATGACCTGAGCTGAAATCAAGGGTCAGTTGCTCAACTGACTGAGCCACACAGGTGCCCCTGCACCTTTTTTTTTTTTTTAATGTTTATTTATTTTTGAGAGAGACAGAGTGGGAGTGGGGAAGAGGCACACAGAAAGGAGGACAGAGGATCCTAAGCAGACTCTGTGCTGAGAGTGGTGAGCCCAACCTGGGGCTCGAACTCACAAACCAAACTGTGAGACCATGACCTGAGCCGAAGTTGGATGTTCAACCAACTGAACCCCTAAGGGGCCCCTGCACTTTTTTTTCCAATGGCATTACTCAAATTTAATGAGTGAGTAGTTGTAGGACAATAAAAATATTATCGGTGTCTGCCCCCAGTTCCTTGTGAGTTCCTAAGTGATAGGAGCATGAGGAACCTCTTTTGTTCTATCGATGCGACTCTTGGTGTGCTCCTGGTTGGCTCCTGGATGGGGCCTGGTCTTCAGAAGGACCAAGCCATAATTAGAAGCGGGAATTAGCAGCACCCCTCCTGCCTTCGACTTCCCCAGGGAGGGAGTGGGGCTGGAAACAGAATTAATAGTGGATCATGCCTAAGTGAGGAAGCCTGCACTGAAGGCCAATAACACGGGGTTCAGGGAACTTCCAGGTTGATGAACACACCCACATAGGGAGGGTGATGAACCCCGACTCATGAAGACAGGCACCCCTGTGCTCAGGACCCTCCCAGATCTCATTCTAGGCATTTCTTCATCTGGCTGCTCATCTGCTTCCTCTCTCCTATCCGCTATGAAACTGGTTAACGTAAGTAAGTGCTTCCCTGAGTTCTGTGAGCTGCTCTAGCAAATTATCTAACCTGAGGAGGGTCTGTTGGGAACCTCTGATTTATAGTTGAATCAGACAGAATTTTGGGGTAACCTAGAGACCCACTATTTACAACTGGCATCTGAAGTGGGAGGCGCTGAGCCCTTAACCAGTGGGATCTGATACTATCTCCGGGTAGACAATGTCACAGTGAATTAAATGGTGGGTTGCAGAGTATTGCTTGGTGTGGGGGAAACCTGGTCACATTTGGTGACCAGAGTGGTCAAAAGTGAAGTGTGAGTGGTAAAAGAGACACAGCCAGGTGGAAAACTGAGTTTCTCTGACACGGTAGTAAAACCAACGCCATTTATACAGAGCTGGTAGAATGGTCAATTAATACAGACGTGTCAGAAAATAATTTAGGGAACTTTACCCCTTGACTCACAATTTCTACTTCCTTGAGTCTAAACAAAAGAAATAATCCAAAATAGGAACAAATATATTCATTGCAGTGATTTTTATAATAAAATATATTTTTAATGTTTAGTTTTGATAGAGGGAGAACATGAGCAGGGAAAGGGCAGAGAGAGAGGGAATCACAGAATCCGAAGCAGGCTTCAGATTATGAGCTGTTAGCACGGAGCCTGACGTGGGGCTCAAACCCACGAACCTTGAGATCATGACCTGAGCCAGAGTTGGATGCTTAACCGGCAGAGCCACCCAGGTGCCCCTATAATGAAAAAAAATTAAAAAACAAACATAATGTTCAGTGCTGGTAGAAGGGCTTAGTAAATTATGGTCCATTCTCTCATGACCACAAATATTTATTGAGCACCTACCAAAGCTTGGCTTATGGGCCAGACAAAATCCCTGCATTGCCTTACAGTGTAATGGGCTGTATTATATGAGGTGGAGGGGAGAAAAAGCAGGGAGTAATTTGTTGAGGAATTACTATGTGTTTGGTATTTTACATAGATGGTCACATTTAATCCTCTGAAGTCCTGAGCCACATAGTCCTTAATTGGGAACAGACAGGAAGAAGCCAACAGAGAGGGGTCACACTGTGCCCCTCTATGGAGCCCACCTGCACTTTGTCATGTTACTTTCTCTCTTCCATCCCTGGTGCTCACTTCGTGCTTTTCAGATCACTCCTGGGAACAATGGTGAGTGTCAAGTTTTGGCTGGAAGAAGGGGCTTTAGCTTCAGGCCTCTGTTCAAACTGAATCTCCATTCCCTTTGCAGGGTAGAAATTCTACCACCACCAGCTAAGAATTCCAAAGACTTTTCCCCTTAGCATCCAGATGAATTCCTCTCTCCCTGCCCCTGCCTTCCAACTTGCATCTCAAATTCACTATTCTGCTGACAAATGATGCTCTGTTTAACAGAATCCCGTCTTCTATAAGCTAGTTGAGGGAATAAATAGCAAAAGAAATTTTCGCATGCAAAAGCAAGCAAACAAATAAAAGCCTTTAATGGCTCTCTAATACCTAATAATAAATTTAGACTCTTAAAATGGGTTTTCTAGACCCTCCAATACGTGCTTTCTCATCACCCATTACTCCCCAAAACATCATCTCCATTCCAGCACATTCCATTTATAAGCCACTTTGCAGCCAATGGCTCAGTTTTAGAAATGAGGATATAAGCCATCATGATAATAAAAGTTAACAGTAAATGATAACATAAATGCAAATGAGGTGGAAAGAAGTTAACTGAGCATTAACCAAGACATAGGGTAATCTTTGGAGCATGTGTAGGTCCATACACATTGAAGGGAAAGAAAAATTCTTCTCTACCCTCAACGTCTTCCAGCTGGATTAAATTAAATTTACATGAGCCAGGTTAACAGAAAAAAAACCCAAAGTTTTATTACCTGTGTGTGGAGGCCCAATAATGAAATTGAGACCTGAAGAAATGACTAAGGCAGGCAGTTTCTGTGCTTTTTAGGCGAGGAGACAGTAAGTCTATGAGGGCTTGACAGGACAAGAAAAACTTAACTTTGGGGACTTCAGTTAGTAAGGAATTCTAAAATGTTTTTTTAATTTTATTTTATTATTTTCGAGAGAGAGAGGCAGAGCACAAGTGCAGGAGGGGCAGAGAGAGAGGGAGACACAGAATCCAAAGCAAGCTTCAGGCTCCGAGCTGTCAGCACAGAGCCCCACATGGGGCTCAAACCCATGAACTGCAAAATCATGCTCTGAGCCAAAGTTGGACACGTAACCAACTGAGCTACCCAGATGCCTATGAATTAGTAAGGAATTCTAAACAGCATTTGGGCTGGTGTTGTAAATTAGTAAAAAAAAAAAAAAAAGTAACAAAGATTGTTTATACAGCCTTCTCAGCCCTGAATTTCCCATCTCTGAAGATAAGGATGTTTCTCACCTCCTGGTACAGGCAGGGTACCTCTCACATGGGACATTCATTTCATGCTTTCTGGGGGACAGAGGAGGGTCAAAGTGTCCTGCTTGCACAGGCTGTCTTTTAAGGAACTTTTATTTAAAATATTCAATATGACAAAGTGGTACATTTTGGGGCAGCCTGCCTTTGGCCCCTAGGATATGTAATGATGAGGAAGAACCTAACAGTATTTCTGGTACTCACAATGAAGCTCAGTTTCAATTTGGTGAAAGGCTAATGGAATGACTTCATGACTCCCTGAATTCCCTACCTGAGGACCTCTGGATAGACAGCCAGGGCTGACCGTGGTCTACTGACCACCCTTCAAGGGGCAATCCAACAGGGACTATTAAAAGGGAATATAACTTGGGAAGAGGTCAAGTTAGAGTCTAGGGAGGATGTAGGAAATGTTCCAGAAGCCAAGAGGCCAATGCTTTGGCAAATGGTTCCCGGTCTCCCTCTGGCTCCCTTCTTTCCCAGGGCACTCCCAGGACAGCTGCAAAGAATAAATTAGAAAGAGGGTCCGGGGCTGAGGATGAAAAAAAGGGTAGTAGGAGAGGCCCCAGCTTAGAAGAGATCTGTGCTAGGAAGGAGCAGCCCGGCTGATGAGAGGCAAACAGTTCAGTAGCTAGAATAGAGTTGCCAGGGGCTGAAGACCCAAGATGATGAAAGAACAGGTAAAAGGCTTTGGTTTTGGAATCTGGGTCTAAACAAATCTTTGTGTCTTGGTAGGAAGAGACAGCTGTCTACCACCAATCTCATACCCAGGGGCTTCATTAAAATGTATCCTGGGTAGTTTTCCACAGGCAAGCATGAACTGAAGCTTATCAGGGGATTGTATTTGGGCACTGGGGAGGGGTGTGGTCACCCTCCCCCCACCCCCCCCCCCCCATGTCAGCACCTTCTGCAAAGAGATTCTTTCCTTCCACTTTTCTTTCCCCAGCCAGGTCCCTCGACCAGCCACAGATTTCCATCACCCTGAGCCAGGTTTAGCCTTGGGGACATCAGGGTGAAGAAATTACCTCTGGTCCAAGTTCAAGTTTAGCTGACATTCTACTGAGTTTGGGGTGAGGTGGGTAGAGGGTCAAGAGAATTGTTATCAGAATGTCTTTTGGTGGTGTGCTATGTGTGGTAAGTTCAATCATCGATAAGAGTACTTGAGGTATGAGGGGCCTAAGAAGCTTAGCTTAACTTTTTATGGGGCTAAAGAACACACAACTGTCCATTGGAAGAGCTTTCTGTCTTCGCAGCAGTTGGGGACAGGTGTCCAGAATGGTTACTGAACAGGGCATTTTAACTTAATTAAAAAAAGGTTAGGTTCTAGAGCAGAGACAACCTGGGTCCAAATCCCCATTCCGTCTCTTACTGGTGGTGTCACCTGGGGCTCCCTGTGCCTCAGTTTCCCTATTTGTAATGGAAGCTAATACTAGTGCCACCTCCATGGGTTGCTGTGAGGGTTCACTGAGTATAAAATGGTGCACAGCACTTCCAACAGTGCCTAATGCAGAGTGAGCTCTTGACCAACATCAGCGATTATTCTCTCTTCTCAAGTCTTTGCTGGGGTCTTTCTTCTGCATTGATCAGGGAAATGTGGATCTCGAACTAGTTAAACCAGCATCTCATTTTGTTGCTAAGCAACCAACTCTGAGTTCTGCAAAAGTGCAGTGTGGCGTGCAGCGACACAGCCCCCCAAGCAATCGAGCCTCAGCCAGTCTGTTGCCAAGCACTGTTGTGTGTTACTTAGAAGCTCATTTGAAATTGTGGACCAGAAGGGAGGCACACACAGGCAGCACAGTCATAACCCATGAGCAAAACCAGCCTTTCCAGCTGGAGGGGCTCACGATGGGCAAAAAAAATAAGAAAGCAAGTAGTGATGTGTGCTTGCACCCACCTGCGGGAGTTAGGGAAGTCACCCATGCAATTCATTCTGCGCTGGAGTTAAAAAGATTATTATAGTGGTATCTTCCATAGACCAAGGGGGTATCTTTCCTTCACCCCGTTTGGATCTGGAGTTGTCAGGTCTGAGTGCAAACTGGGTTATGTGGCTCCAAGTTGAGGAAGGGCAGGGCCCACAGGGCTCCCACACTCTTTCTCTCAGGGGCATTAAGGGTCACAGTCACTGACTTCAGGGGAACTGTTCTCCCCTCATTCATTCATTCACTGACCTGTTATCATTAAGCATGATTGAGTGCACTAAGTGCTCAAGATTCGCTAGGCACTGAGAATAGCCTAAAGCAAGACAGTTACTCTCTGCCTCGTTCTGGTACTTAGGCGAAAAGAACCAAAACCCACTCTGGCTAGTTTAGCAGACAAGGTATTATTGAAGGATAGTAAGATGCACTCAGAATTTCCCCTAAAGCCACAGAATTGGGGTTGGTGACTGCAGAGCTGGGAGCATTGCCTAGAATCCAGTTCTGGATTGACAGTTTGGCTGAGTACAGAACTCGTAGCTGGAAATCATTTCTCTCAGACTGTTGAAGTCATCACTCCATTGTCTTCCATTGTGCCATTTGGAGAAATCTGCAGCTATTCTGATTTCTGGTCTTCTGTGCATTGCTCTCCCTCTCCCACTACCCTTCCTCTCTCCTTTTTGGCTTTTAGTATATTCTTGTCCTCAGTGTTCTGAAATTCCTTATCCTGGTTTAGAGCTATTTTCATTTACTGTTCTGGGCACTCGAAGGCCTCTTCAGTCTGTAAACTTGTGTTTTGGGACATAGTCTTGAACTGTTTCTTGGATAATTTCTTCTACATTCTTTTCTTTTTGGGTCTCATTATTTGGAGGATGGCAGTTCTGGGTGAGGCATTCATTCATTCATTCTTTCATTCATTCATTTTTAACTTCCCCTGACCTATTTTCTTGTCTTTTTGCTCATTTTTCTCAGCTAATTCTTCAGTTTTTTCTTCAAACTCACTTCTTGCACTTTTTATTCCTGCTAGGTCATATTCCCAATAACTCTGTTGATTTTCTAAAAATTTCTGACCTCTTATTTATTCTTGTTTCAGCTACTCAGTATCTTCTCTTATTTCTCTAAGGACATTAATGACAATTTATCTCTCCCTGCATATTCTCTATTTCCTCCAAATTACAGTTGTATGTTAATTGTAGCCTATGTCATATTAGAGGCTTTCTAAAGTACCTGGTGATCCTTGAACATCTATTCATATTTAAGGAGGGCAATACAGAGTTAGCTGGGAGCTCTGTGTGCAGAGGGAAGGCCCCAGGGCTACACTTTTAGGCCTACTCTCCTGGAATGGTCAAATTTCCCTGAGAAAGCTCTTCCAGTCTTGTGCCTAAAAGGTACAAGCTTGGCTGACAGCATTCTGGAAGCTGAGTGGGGAGAAAAAGGGTGTGTGTGTGTGTGTGTGTGTGTGTGTGTGTGTGTGTGTTATTAATCTATTGCTGCATAACATTACTCCAAAACCTCATGACTTAAAAAAAAAATTATTATCTCACAATTTCTGTGGGTTAGAAATTCAAAGATAGTTTGAGTGGTTCTGGCTCAGGTCTCTCATGAAATTACAGTGAGATGTGGGTCTACAGTCTTCTGCCTGGGCCTGGAGGTTCTGCTTCCAAAGTGGCTCACTTACATTCCTAGCAAGAGATGCTAGCTGTCGGCAGAGGCCCATTTCCTCCCCATCTGTCCTCATGACATGGCAGCTGCCTTCCCCCAGAATGAGTGATTTAAGAGAAAGCAAGGTAGAAGCCATAGTCTCAGAAGTCATGCTTTGTCATTGTTCACACATCCTACTGGTTACACAGATCTGTTCTATTCAGTGTGGGAGGGAACTACCTCAGAGCATGCATAGGGGAAGAATCACTAAGTGCCATCTTGGAGGTTGGCTACTACTAACTAGGGTGGGGTAGGTTGGGGAATCTCAACACTTTTAATGTACATTTTTACTTTTTAGTCATTTTTAGCAAGTAATCACCATCTTTAGCTATACTCAATGTCTCCAGTTCAAGGACCCAGAGTTTTGTCCTCTCCAAAGAAAAAATTTCCAAACCCCTGCAAAATGAAGGAGCAGCAATCTCCTGGCTTCACTGATTGGGGAAGAGGGTCTGGGAGTTTGCTTCTTAAAAAGACTTTCATCCAGTCTTCCTGTCATTAGCTCCCCCTTAACCCATTCTGAAGGAAGTATCTGGCCTGCAAATGCCTGAGTCTTTGAGGGAGGGAGGTGACTCTGCAGTATAAATTGGGTTGGTTCTTGGCTTTTCCCACTGCCAGTTTAAAATTCAGCTTTGCTTCTGCTAAGTCAGCTCTATTCATCCATCTACTTTTCTGCTTGCAAAATTTTGTTGTTATTGGCCTTTCTTTTGTTCTCTTTTTTCCTATGGATTTATATCTTTCTAATAATCTCTTTGCCATTCTTGACTGGGACTTAGGGAGGGAGTAGAAGCTGGCGCATGCCTCCTTTTTTTGTAAACTTCAACTGGCTATATGCCTCCTCTTTTCATCCTTGCTTTTTCTGCGCTGGGCCTTTTGATTGGAAAATTCTCTTTTCTTTTTTTCCCACCTCTCATAAAGCTTCTGAAATGAATCTTAAAAAAATTTTTTTTAATTTACATCCAAATTAGTAAGCATGTAGTGCAACAATGATTTCAGGAGTAATTCCTTAGTGCCCCTTACACATTTAGCCCATCCTCCCTCCCACAACCCCTCCAGTAACCCTCAGTTTGTTCTCCATATTTACGAGTCTCTTCTGTTTTGTCCCCCTCCCTGTTTTTATATTATTTTTGCTTCCCTTCCCTTGTGTTCATCTGTTTTGTGTCTTAAAGTCCTCATAGGAGTGAAGTCATATGATATTTGTCTTTCCCTGACTAATTTCACTTAGCATAATACCCTCCAGCTCCATCCACGTAGTTGCAAATGGCAAGATTTCGTTCTTTTTGATTGCCGAGTAATACTCCACTGTACATATATACCACATCTTCTTTATCCATTCATCCATTGATGGACACTTGGGCTCTTTCCATACTTTGGCTGTGGATGTGCATTGGCCGTACATTGGGGTGCATGTGCCCCTTCAAAACAGCATACCTGTATCCCTTGGATAAATACCTAGTAGTGCAATTGCTGGGTTGTAGGGTAGTTCTATCTTTAATTTTTTGAGGAACCTCCATACTGTTTTCCAGAGTGGCTGCACCAGCTTGCATTCCCACCAACAATGCAAAAGAGGTCCTCTTTCTCCACATCCTTGCCAATATCTATTGTTACTTGAGTTGTTAATGTGAGCCATTCTGACAGGTGTAAGGTGACATCTCATTGTGGTTTTGGTTTGTATTTCCATGATGATGAGTGATGTTGAACATTTTTCTGTGTGTCGATTGGCCATCTGGATGTCTTCTTTGGAGAAGTGTCTATTCATGCCTTTTGCCCATTTTTTTTTCACTGGATTATTGTTTGGGTGTTGAGTTTGATAAGTTCTTTATAGATTTTGGATACTAACCCTTTATCTGATATGTCATTTGCAACTATCTTCTCCCATTCTGTCGGTTGCCTTTTAGTTTTGCTGATTGTTTCCTTCGCTGTGCAGAAGCTTTGTATTTTGATGAGGTCCCAATAGTTCATTTTTGCTTTTGTTTCCCTTGCCTCCAGAGACGTGTTGGTTAGAAATTGCGGCAGGCAAGATCAAAGAGGTTTTTGCCTGCTTTCTCCTGGAGGATTTTGATGGCTTCCTGTCTTACATCGAGGTCTTTCATCCATTTTGAGTTTATTTTCATGTATGGTGTAAGAAAGTAGTCCAGGTTCATTTTTCTGCATGTTGCTATCCAGTTTTCCCAGCACCACTTGCTGAACAGACTGTCTTTATTCCATTGGATATTCTTTCCTGCTTTGTCAAAGATTAATTGGCCATACGTTTGTGGGTCCATTTCTGGGTTCTCTATTCTGTTCCATTGATCCGAGTGTCTGTTTTTGTGCCAGTACCATACTGTCTTGATGATTACAGCTTTGTAATACAGCTTGAAGTCCAGGATTGTGATGCCTCCATCGTTGGTTTTCTTTTTCAAGATTGCTTTGACTATTCGGGGTCTTTTCTGGTTCCATACAAATTTTAGGATTGTTTGTTCTAGCTCTGGGAAGAATGCTGGTGTTACTTTGATAGGGATTGCATTGAATATGTAGATTGCTTTGGTTAGTATTGACATTTTAACAATATTTGTTCTTCCTATCCAGGAGCATGGAATCTTTTTCCATTTTTTTTTTTTGTGTGTCTTCTTCAATTTCTTTCATAAGCTTTCTATAGTTTTCAGTGTATAGATTTTTCACTTCTTTGGTTAGATTTATTCCTAGGTATTTTATGGTTTTTGGTGCAACTGTAAATGGGATCAATGCCTTGAGTTCTCTTTCTGTTGCTTCATTGTTGGCGTGTAGGAATGCAACCGATTTCTGTGCATTGATTTTATATCCTGCAACTTTACTGAATTCATGAATCAGTTCTAGCAGTTTTTTGGTGGAATCCTTTCGGTTTTCCATCTAGAGTATCATGTCATCTGCAAAGAGTGAGAGTTTGACCTCCTCCTGGCCTATTTGGATGCCTTTTATTTCTTTGTGTTGTCTGCTTGCAGAGGCTAAGACTTCCAATACTATGTTGAATAACAGTGGTGAGAGTGGACATCCCTGTCTTGTTCCTGATCTTAGGGGGAAAGCTCTCAGTTTTTTCCCATTGAGGATGATATTAGCTGGGTCTTTCGTATGTGGCTTTTATGATCTTGAGGTATGCTCCTTCTATCCCTACTTTGTTGAGGGTTTTTATCAAGAAAGGGTGCTGTATTTTGTCAAATGCTTTCTCTGCATCTATTGAGAGGATCATGTGGTTCTTGTCCTTTCCTGTATTGATGTGATGAATCACGTTAATTGTTTTGCAGATATTGAACCAGCCCTGCGTCCCAGGTATAAATCCCGCTTGGTTGTGGTGAATACTTTTTTTTAATGTATTGTTGGATCCAGTTGGCTACTATCTTGTTGAGGATTTTTGCATCCATGTTCATCAGGGAAATTGGTGGTGTATAGTACTTCTTTAGTGGGGTCTCTGTCTGGTTTTGGAATCAAGGTCATGCTGGCTTCATAGAAAGAGTTTGGAAGTTTTCCTTCCATTTCTATTTTTTGGAACAACTTCAAGAGCATAGGTGTTAACTCTTCCTTAAATGTTTGGTAGAATTCTCCTGGAAAGCCATCTGGCCCTGGACTCTTGTTTTTTGGGAGATTTTTGATTACTAATTCGATTTCTTTACTGGTTATGGGTCTGTTCAAATTTTCTATTTCTTCCTGTTTCAGTTTTGGTAGTGTATATGTTTCTAGGAATTTGTCCATTTCATCCAGATTGCCCATTTTATTGGCATATAATTCCTCATAATCTCTTATTATTGTTTTTATTTCTGCTGTATTGGTTGTGATCTCTCCTCTTTCATTCTTGATTTTATTTATTTGAGTCCTTTCCTTTTTCTTTTTGATCAAACTGGCTAATGGTTTATCAATTTTGTTAATTCTTTCAAAGAACCAGCTTCTGGTTTCATTGATCTGTTCTACTGTTTTTTGGTTTTGATAGCATTAATTTCTGCTCTAATCTTTTTTTTCAATATATGAAATTTATTGTCAAATTGGTTTCCATACAACACCCAGTGCTCATCCCAAAAGGTGCCCTCCTCAATACCCATCACCCACCCTCCCCTCCCTCCCACCCCCCATCAACCCTCAGTTTGTTCTCAGTTTTTAAGAGTCTCTTATGCTTTGGCTCTCTCCCACTCTAACCTCTTTTTTTTTTTTCCTTCCCCTCCCCCATGGGTTTCTGTTAAGTTTCTCAGGATCCACATAAGAGTGAAAACATATGGTATCTGTCTTTCTCTGTATGGCTTATTTCACTTAGCATCACACTCTCCAGTTTCATCCATGTTGCTACAAAGGGCCATATTTCGTTCTTTCTTGTTGCCATGTAGTACTCCATTGTGTATATAAACCACAATTTCTTTATCCATTCATAGTTGATGGACATTTGGGCTCTTTCCATAATTTGGCTATTGTTGAGAGTGCTGCTATAAACATTGGGGTACAAGTGCCCCTATGCATCAGTACTCCTGTATCCCTTGTCTGCTCTCATCTTTATTATTTCCTGTCTTCTGCTGGCTTGTGGTTTTATTTGCTATTCTTTTTCCAGCTCCTTAAGGCATAACGTTAGGTTGTGTACCTTGAGATCTTTCTTCCTTCTTTAGGAAGGCCTGGATTGCTATATACTTTCCTCTTATGACCACCTTTCCTGCGTCCCAGAGGTTTTGGGTTCTGGTGTTATCATTTTCATTGGCTTCCATATACTTTTTAATTTCCTCGTTAACTTCTTGGTTAGCCCATTCATTCTTTAGTAGGATGTTCTTCAGTCTCCAAGTATTTGTTACCTTTCCAAATTTTTTCTTGTGGTTGATTTCGAGTTTCATAGCATTGTGGTCTGAAAATATGCACAGTATGATCTCATTCTTTTTGTACTTGTTGAGGGCTGATTTGTGTTCCAGTATGTGGTCTATACTGCTGAACATTCCATGTGCATTGGAAAAGAATGTATATTCCACTGCTTTAGGATGAAATGTTCTAAATATATTTGTTAAGTCTATCTGGTCAAGTGTGTCATTCAAAGCCATTGTTTCCTTGTTGATTTTTTGATCAGATGATCTGTCCATTGCTATGAGTGGGGTGTTGAAGTCCCCTACTCTTATGGTATTACTATTGACAAGTTTCTTTATGTTTGTGAGTAATTGATTTATATATTTGGGTGTTGCCACATTGGCTGCATAAATGTTTACAATTATTAGCTCTTCTTGGTGGATAGATGCCTTAATTATGATATAATACCCTTCTTCATCTCTTGATACAGTCTTTATTTTAAAGTCTAGGTTGTCTGATATAAGTATGGCTACTCCGGCTTTCTTTTGTTGACCATTAGCATGAAAGATGGTTCTCCATCCCCTTATTTTCAATCTGAAGGTGTCTTGAGGTCTAAAGTGGGTCTCTTGTAAACAGCAGATAGATGGATCTTGTTTTCTTATCCATTCTGTTACCCTATGTCTTTTGATTGGAGCATTAAGTCCATTGATGTTTATTTTTTTTTAAACGTTTTTATTTATTTTTGAGACATAGAGAGACAGAGCATGAACGGGGGAGGGTCACAGAGAGAGGGAGACACAGAATCTGAAACAGGCTCCAGGCTCTGAGCTGTCAGCACAGAGCCTGACGCAGGGCTCGAACTCACGGACTGTGAGATCATGACCTGAGCTGAAGTCGGACACTCAACTGACCAAGCCACCCAGGAGCCCCAAGTCCATTGATGTTTAGAATGAGTAGTAAAAGATATGAGGTTTTGCCATTATTTGTTTGTAGAGTTGGAGTTTCTGGTGATGTTCTCCGGTCCTTTCTTGTCTTTGTTGCTTTTGGTATTTATTTATTTATTTATTTATTTATTTATTTTAATCTTTTCTCCCCTCACAGAGTCCCCCTTAAAATTTCTTGCAGGGCTGGTTTAGTGGTCACAATCTCCTGTAATTTTTGTTTGTCTGGGAAACTTTTTCTCTCTCCTTCTATCTTGAATGACAGCCTTGCTGGATAAAGAATTCTTGGCTGCATATTTTTCTGATTCAGCACATTGAATATATACTGCCGCTCTTTTCTGGCTTGCCAAGTTTCTTTGGATAGGTCTGCTGTAAACCTGATCTGTCTTCCCTTGTAGGTTAAGGCCCTTTTTTCCCTTGCTGCTTTCATCATTCTCTCCTTGCCTGAGTATTTTGTGAATTTGACTATGCTATGCCTTGTTGGTGGTCGGTTTTTGTCGAATCTAATGGGAGTCCTCTGTGCTTCCTGGATTTTGACATCTGTGTCTTTCCCTAGGTTAGATAAGGTTTCCGCTATGATTTGCTCACATAACCCTTCTACCCCTATCTCTCTCTCTTCCTTTTATGGGACCCCTATGATTCTGATGTTGTTTCTTTTAATGAGTCACTGCTTTCTCTAATTCTTAAATCATGCTCTTTTGCTTTAATCTCCCCACTTTTTTTTTCTGCTTCATTATTCTCTGTAAGTTTGTCCTCTATATCGCTGATTTTCTGTTCTGCCTCATCCATCCTTGCCACCACGGCATCCATTGGAAATTGCAGCTCAGTTAGAGCATTTTTTATTTCATCCTGACTAGCTTTTACTTCTTTTATCTCCGCAGAAAGGGATTCTAATCTATTTTCGACTGCAGCTAGTATTCTTATTATTGTGTTCTAAATTCTGGTTCAGACATCTTGCTTGTATCTGTATTGGTTAAGTTCCTGGCTGTCATTTCTTCCTGCTCTTTCTTTTGGGGTGAAGTCCTTCGTTTTGTCATTTTCAAGGGAGAAAAGGAATTAATGAGGTAGAAAGAAATTAAAATTAAAAAATTAAATTAAAAAAATAAAAATTAAAAAATTAAAAGCAAACACACACAAAATCCAATAAATGATGCTAGATCCTAGGTGTGTTTTGGTCTGGGTGTTGAAAGGGGCTTGATAGGTTAGAGAAAAAGGGGGAAAGAAGAAAAAGAAAAAAAAAGAAATTGTTTGAAAATTTGAAAAAGTGAATACATTGAATTAGACTAAAATGAAATGATGGAAGTAAAATAGAATTTGAAAAAAAATTACACAAAAGCAAAAAATATAGTAGAAAAAATTAAAGAAAAAATATTTTTAATAAAAACTGAAAATAAAAATGAATTTTTTTCTTTCTGTATTCAACAAAAAGAAAAGAAACAAAAAGAGAAAAAAGAAAGAAAGAAAATTGAATAGATGGACAGGTGAACAGACTGAAATACGTCTGAAATTACTTGTTTTCCCCTAGAAGTCAAACTATGAAGCGCTTCATAGTCCATAAGCTAAGCAGGCCGAGAGACTTGTGTTCCTGAGAGCGAGGTTGGCCCAGTTGGGCGGGGCTCAGTGTAACGGCTCCTTTATCCACTAGATGGCGCTGCTTAGCTTACTGGGGTGGATTGTTGTAGCGCTCGTAGGTGCGTATACGGCTGCGCGGGAGCGTGAACCAGGCGTCACCCGGAAATCCAGTCTCTAGTATTGAAACTCTGTTCTCCCCGATCAGCAATCGCGCGCCCGTCCTTTGTCTTTGTCTTCCGTCCACTCCCCGCTTTTACACAGTCCGTGACCAAGCCCCAAGCAGCACCTCCCTCCTGAGTTTTGTCTCAGATGCGGCTGTTTTTCCCGACCCCTTACTTCTGAGGGACTGTGGCTCTGACCCGCTCCGCCCCTCTGCGGGAGGGTCTCAGCGAGCAATGGCCGCGTGCCGGCTGCAACCAGGAACATTCCTGGGTCCTGTGCTGCTGCCAATGCCCAGATACTGCGGCCGGGTGCCTGCCCGCTCCAGAAAAAGCTCGCGAGATAGTGTAGCAGCCACGTTTCAGGGATTATGGAAAATCACAACACACATCTGGCACCAGCCTTCACCCTTAACGACCTTGTTCCAGCACCAGCGAATGTGGTTGTTCTCCCGGGCCCATTGGGGCCTTGCCTTTGGGGGACCCACACAGCCTCTACCAGGTGTCCTCCCATCAGGGGAACCACCTCTCCCTGTGTGGCCTGAAGAACCCCGGAATCCACTCCGCTCTTGGGGATTCGCCCTTCCCACCAGAGCACCGCCAGGTATGGAGCTGCGAGCTGCAGAGTTTCAGACTCTGCGCTCCCCTTGTTTACAGTCTTAATGGGATTTAAATGCTCTCCTTTCTCCTTTCTCATTTCTCCCTTTTTAGTTCAGTCCCTGAGGCCGTTTCCGCTTTTCCACTTTCTCTCCAGCTGCTTTTGCCGGGGGGGGGGGGGGGGGGGGGTGCTTTTCCCGTATTCTCCCCCCAGTCTCCGTCCTCTCCATACACAAAAGCCGCTCTCTGGCCTCCCAGCTTCTCTCTCCCCGCCGTTCACCTCTCCGCGCCGCATACCTGCTGCATTCTGTGGTTCAGGTTGTGCAGATTGTTGTGTTAATCCTCAGATCAGTTTTCTAGGTGTGCAGGATGGTTTAGTGTTGGTCTTGACTTGGGGGGAGATAGCCCCTCCTACCTCTTTCCCTTTGGGGGAAGGGGAAGGGATTCACAGTATAGGCTCTTTATAAAGAAATCTTCCAAAGTTCTCCTGAAACATCCTAGTCCTGACCCTTTAGCACCTTCAGCGTGGGTGAGAGTTTAAGAGTTATTTAACTCTTAAATATTAGATTAGATTAGATTAGATTGCTGATCTTAACAATATTAAGAGTTATTAAGTGTATTTCATGGACACGAGACGCACAAAAAACTTCCATGTTGTTCTGCCATCTTGGCTCCTCCTGAAATGAATCTTAAGAACCTATTTCAAAAGCCAAAAACTGAATAAAGATTCTTTCAGTGTACATTTTAATCTTTCCTAAGGAAATGGATAACACTGGTTAAAGAGGAAGAAAGTCACATGCAAAAAATGAAGTATTATACATCCCAAAATATTATCTCACCAGAGGAACACCATCATCCTAGTAAAAGGGTTACCAGCAAAAGAACATCAGGTAAAAGAAGGTAACTAAAGCAAGTATGTTGAGTGTTCTCACATTGAACTCACCAAACTCCCTCACCAAATCTCATTGCTGAAACCCCACTATGAAATACAGGGCATACTCCAATGTAAAGAAGTAATTTGTATTGATTGATCATGAAAACTCACAACCTCTTAGCTAAGGATATCCTAATTGAGAAACTAGTGGTTCTCAATGGAGCAGAATTGCCTCCCTTGGAACGTTTGCAAATGGTGGGCTAATTTTTGGTTGTCATCAGATAAGATTGGGTAGCATTACAGGCCTTTGTGGGCCCAGAGATGCTAAATGTCATAAACGTTTTAGAAAATACTGAACAATGAAGAATAGTCCTATTCCAAATGTGAAGTCACTCTCATTAAGAAACACTGCATAGAAAGACACCTTTGCTGGAGCTTGAAATTATAGATACAATAACTAATCCATAAAGTACTAGAGCTTGAATAGTTAAGTAATTAACTTGTCTCTATCGAGATGTAACAAACTATTCAAAGGAAATTTTGGCTCAAGTACCGGGAAGTAATAGATACCAAATTCCAGAAGAGGTGCAAAAACATATACAGAGGTGACCAAGAAAGTTTCCAAAAGCTATTTACGTAACTCTTAAACTCTCACCCACGTTGAAGGTGCTAAAGGGTCAGGACTAGGATGTTTCAGGAGAACTTTGGAAGATTTCTTTATAAAGAGCCTATACTGTGAATCCCTTCCCCTTCCCCCAAAGGGAAAGAGGTAGGAGGGGCTATCTCCCCCCAAGTCAAGAGAGAGGAGGGCTTGAAGTGTGGCACCTCACTTACAGGCTTAAAATATGGCACTTAGAGGTTGGGTGACATGGTGGTCTGGTGACCAAGTTATGCCCGAGAAATCCAAAGGGCGAGAGGCTGGCTAAAGCTGCCAGTGGCATCAGAGTAGAGAGCTAAGGTGTGGGAAGTCACTGCCGTCCAGAGTTTGTCAAAGCCAGAGACGAATGAATGCATACCCATGGACCAGATGTGGGTTTTGTAAAAGAAAGGAGCCAGTATCTTAGATTCTATGCAAGAGGACTTTCTGGAGAGGTTGGGGGATCCCACTGATTGGTAAGGGCCATAGTTAGTATAACAAGAAAAAAGCTGAATAGTTACATCCCATGCCTGTGGATGGGAGGTTAAGAGTGCTCTTTCTTTTGGTGTGTGTGTGGGGGGGTGGGTAGGTATGTGGGGGATGTGGGGGGGGTGTGGGTATGATGGGGGGGGGTGACCAAGGAAGTACAAAAGCCACCATAAGATAAATAAGCCACTTTAGACAACTTCAAAATCCAGAGAAGGTCGAAGCTAAACCTCCATCATAGGACCAGTGAAGGAAGAACTTTACTGTCCCTCTTCCCTTCCTTCTGTCCCTTCTTCAACCCTGGAAGGATTCAAACCCAAGGCAAGTAAGGTGGAGAAGGAAGAGTACAATATCTCGGAAAGCAAAGGAAGAAGATGGCTGCTTCCTCTCTTCTTCAACTGCAGGAGAGACACCTTGGGGAGTTCAAAGCTTTGATCACTTTATATGGGAACGGAACATCTTAATTACTAATTGGGATTGTGTTTTTTAACTTAAAGTGACCAGGAGGAGCCATAGCGTCTACTTGAGTTTTTCTTTAGGGACAAGGGTAGAGCTAGCCCTGTTGACAAATATAAAGGGACAATGGAAAGCAAAACCAAAAATGCTTTATGATTACACCTCATGAATCATGCCTGTCTGAGGTAGGGTTACCAGGAATGTGTAATGGTGGGAAGTCTGATTCTGGCACATAGGACCATAGGAAATGACATTCTTCTTGAATCATGACACAGCTCCACCCCTGCAGCCTTGGGCACAGTTCCTTCATCTACACAATGAGGGTTTTCAACCACCCGATTCAGTGGGGTGTCTTCTCTATCTAAACTCTTACGTGACTCTAGGGACGGCCAGGTGAAGAGAGGTTGGGTGAGGAATTTGTTTCCTGGAGATGATTTAAGACCTAATTTTTGGAGGTCTTCATTAGAGACCCCGCAATTGTCAGGCTGTATCTTAAGCATGTCCCATTAATGATCACTGTTCAATAATGAGAAGATGGAACTTCCCAGATATCACCAGCTATTAAAGAAACAGCCAGTCCTTCCCTCCTTGTAGGCCCTCTGGTCCTAGATAAAAGTGAGATATGAAGTGGTCTCCAGTGGTTTAGTGGTGGGGTGCCGCACAGTGACTGACAGTGAGCCTTTAGATGTCTATTATCCTGGATTGGCGGCGGGGGGTTGGGGCAGAGATCAAAACCTCTTTCTTTTCCTTTTTTTCAAGTTTATTTATTTATTTTGAGAGAGAGAGAGAGAGAGAGAGAGAGAGAGAGAGAGAGAGAGAATGCAAGTGGGGAAGGGGCAGAGAGAGAAGGAGAAAGAGAATTCAAGCAGGTAGTGCAGTGCAGAGCTCCTGCTGGGGCTTGCTCCCCTGAACTGTGAGATCATGACCTGTGCCAAAAACAAGAGTCTGATCCTTAACTGACTGAGCCACCCAGGTGCCTCCAAACCCCTTTCTTCAAGCTTTGATCCTATGAGGCGTTTAGCAGGTGCCCACAAAACCCCATTCCTCCACCATGCTCAGGGGCAGCAAGAGAAGGGATCTTAACTGTATTTTGTGTTCTTCACATTCTGCACTGCTTAGTTGTAGATTTCACCATGATTCTAATAACATATGCCAGTTGGGATAATGAAAAAGTTCTAGTGTTATTTATTCACACCAATCTAAACAAAACCAAAAACTCCTACTTAAAAAAAAAATCTACACTCGGTCTCTCCCTTTGTGAGAGAAGAGTTCAAGGCAGGCCCCTCTTAGACCCCATTCAAGTATCTCAAGTCATTTGTCACAAGTCAGTCACAGGGCTAGCTAGCGTCATTGCAGATGCTTCTGGAACATTCCTTTGATGGAAGAACATTCACCCACACCAGGATGTGTCCTGAGAGGTCATTGTGATTATTTTTTTTTCCGATGTAGTCCAAAGGTCAAATACTGTCTGTTGGATAATGTCTGTTAAAGTATATCCATGTGGCCACACCTGTTGAAACATTTTAAGAGAAATACACATAAGGCTAGGAATTCACTAAGTCTGACAGACTGGACCAAGAAATAAACCACCCAAAGCAGCTAGAAAGCAAAAGGAAGTGGAGAAATCTAGAATTTATTGAATGATGTATAATGTGCTAGGGATTTTTACATGTATTTTCTCTTTTGAACCTCACCACATATGCACAGATCAATAGGAAATTTGTCAGAAACTTTTGACAACACCCATCTTATTCTGTGGGTGTTACCATTATCATTCCCATCTTACATATGCAGAAACAGACTCAGAGGGTTCAAAGACTTTTTAAAGCCACTCTAGTGGGTTGAATTGTGTCCCCCTAAAAGTCCTAACCCCAGGTACTTGTAAATGCAAATTTACTTAGAGATAAGATCTTTGTAATTAAGGATCTTGAGATGAGGTCATCCTGGGTTTAGGGAGAGCTTTCAATCCAGTGACGGGTGTCCCTGTAAGAGAAGGGTGGATTTGAGAAACAGAGACACACAAAGAAGGCAATGTGGGGGCACCTGGGTGACTCATTCGGTTAAGCATCCGACTTCGGCTCAGGTCATGATCTTGCGGTTCGAGAGTTCGAGCCCTGCGTTGGGCTCTGTGCTGACAGCTCAGAGCGTGGAGCCTGCTTCAGATTCTGTGTCTCCCTCTCTCTGTCTGTCCCTCCCTCACTCACACTGTCTCTCTCTCTCAAAATTAAATAAACATTTAAAGGTAAAAAATAAAAAGAAGGCCATATGAAGATGGGGGCAGAGATAGGAGTGATGCATTTATGTGCCAAGGAATGCTAAAGACTGCCAGCAGCCACCAGAAACCTGTAGGGTCATGGGATGGGTTCTCAGAGCCTCCAAGCCTTCAGGAACCTCCCCTGCCAGCACTTTGATTTCAGATTTCTGATCCCCAGAACTGTGAGATGATAAATTGCAGTTGCTTATGACTCCATGTTTGTGGTTATTTGTTAGAGCAGCTCCAGGAAATTCATACAGCTGCCCTCTGCTAAGTGAAGAAGCTGGCACCAACATGGGCACAGGGGTAGGGGTAGGGACTGCCCGTCTGAGCCCTAAGCTAGGTCAGGTCCCGCTACTTTTGTGACTATCAACAGTAATGAGGTATGCATGTCCCTTCGTTCTTCTGGGTCTGAGTTAAATGAGAAACTACATCACAAGTGCCGAAGATGAGAATTAGACCTGTCACGCCGTATGGTTTTTGAAGAACAGAAAATACTATTCAGCCTTTAGGGCACCCACTAGCTTTTAAGAAACACATAGATATGCTGAGAAGAGTCTAGCAAATTCCAGGTTAACTGGAGCATTTTTTCTCAATGTGCCATTGGCCTGTGCTCCACAGTAAATTTTTACCAGCTGGACATTTTTTTTTTTTACTTACTCAAAGTTTGTATCACTTTGGATTTTGTGTAGCTCTGCCCACCTCCCGGAGGTGGGTCTAGACTATGGGGACAGTATCCAGGCTTATGCAGAGAGGACAGAGAAGTTAGCAAGGACTTCCTTGGGTCACCCCAGGTGCCACCTCTTTGATGTGTGGTCTCTCCTCTTCGTACGTGTCCAGCAAACAGAAGCTCGATGCGCTGGTCTGGGCCACGTGCCCCTACGCAGGTGATCTATGCCTGGGCTGCAGAGGAAAGGCACAAGACGCTGAACTGTTCTTTCCCATCCTAACTTCTCAGGAGGAGCTTGGGCCTCAAACCAAGTTTCTAACAGTTGCCAACAGGGACTTCTGCAGTTAGAAAGTCCACTACTTCTGGGGCGCCTGGGTGGCTCAGTTGGTTAAGCATCCGACTTCGGCTCAGGTCATGATCTCACAGTCTGTGAGTTCGAGCCCCGCGTCGGGCTCTGTGCTGACAGCTCGGAGCCTGGAGCCTGCTTCGGATTCTGTGTCTCCCTCTCTCTCTGCCCCTCCCCTGCTCATGCTCTGTCTCTCTCTGTCTCAACAATGAATAAGACATTAAAAAAAGAAAAAAAAAAGAAAGTCCACTAATTCTGTAGCTGAAGAAACAGAGGCTCAACCTGGGCCTCAAGCTCTTAGCCATGAGCAGCAGAACTGGAAATAGAATCGGGGCCTTTGATTTCTATCCCAGAACTTTTTTTTTTTTTTTTTTTAACTACACACAAGCGTTTTTCTAGAATTCAGCTTGCATGAGAATCATCTAGAAAACATGTTTTAAAATAGAGGTTTTAAGGCCTGGCCCCCAGAAATTGTGATCCACTCCGGGGTGGAGCCCAGGAATTGTCATTTTGGCAAGCAATCCTAGGTGAGTCTGATGTGTGTGGCCCACGGCCTAAAGGTGTAACGACAGCCCCCATGAACAGATCACCTTTCCCTGAGAGACCCACTGCACTTCAAAAACGCTATCGTTCCCCTTCTGGCAGGTTTAGGGAAGAGCTTCTGGGTGGGTTCGGGCTTGGAGGGAAGACGACAATTCCTCAGAGTGAGTTCAGTGGCAAGGTACTAGTTACGGCAATAGAACCTGTCTCCAGCACTCCTGGATCTTCCAGTGTCTGCAACATGATTCTGGAATAAAGATGATTTCGGCTCTCCCAGCTGGACGAGCGGGACCCCGAGATGGCCTAGATGATATGTTCCTTGCCAGAGGGCCAAAGGAGAGGCGAGCTGCTTCGAGATGTCTGCCCGTGCCTTTGGTCATGGAACACCCAGGAGAACCCTCAGGAGCCCAGTGATGCTGTCGTGGTGCCATCTTAAAGAGGAAACCAGCTTTCACCGCTGTTCTGACTGTGAAGAAGTCTATCTGCATGTGGGATAACACTAGTGAAAATAACTCAGAAGTTAGAAGCCGCTTTCACGGACATTATCTGCATCCTTTCTGTGAGTCTATGTGAGGGTCCAGTGATTCCCAGTTATTAGCCTACACAGCTTACTTAACCTTCTGTTTTCTTTTGTCTAAATCTTGGCTTTTATTTCATATCTCTACAGATCTTCCTCTGCGTTTAACACACTCAAGTGGGGTGCACTGTTGGGGTGCTCTCAGAGAGGCAGTCCTGCCTACCCTCCTCCTTCCTGGTATTGGTCCAATTTTACAAATAATTACATTGTGATTATTTGATGATGGTCCTCCCCTCCGGGCTGCGAGCTTCATGTACACTCCCAGACATAGCCCAGAGCTGGCAAGGCACAGTGGTGGGTGAATGAATAAACAGATGACGAAATAACTGACGAATCAACCCTTTATGTAACAAAGGGCTGTTGGCTGCACAACTTTTTGTTGGGTGACAAGCGAGAAGGGTTGAGTTCACCCAAGTGCTGACCAGGCTTGGAGAACTTGCCCCACATGGCAGATAAAGGGGTTCTGCCACGTCTCAGACTACACTCTTCATCTCCCCTCAACCTGAATACACCCCATCCTGCTCTCCCTTGCCCTCCTCCCAGTGATGGGCACAGCCATCCCCTTTTTCACATCATCCTTGACACTGGCCTCTCCCACACTGGTGAAATCCAGCCCATCCCCAGCTAGGTGACTCTGATCGACCTCCCCAAGCTCCTTCACAAGCTGCCAGCTCCTCTTCACCCACACCTCACTGACACCAGTGTCACTTCTACAGATGTGTGCCTCCAATGTTAAAGGCCATGCAAATCACCCAGGGACCTTGTTAAAATGCAAAGCCTGATGCAATAGGTTGGGGCCTGAGATTCTGCATTTCCAACAAAGTCCCAGGTGAGGCCAGTGTTCCTGGTGCACAGACCACACTTTGAGTAGTCAGATGTCATTTCTAAAATTTAAATCTCAGTCATTCCTTCCTTAAAATTCTTCAGTGGCTCCCTATTGCCCACAAGACCTTATGCCATCAGTTTTCTGCCTTCTTGTCCAATCCACGGTTCTGCATATCTCCCATCTTTGCAGTTCCTCAAATGGTGACACATTCTCTTGTGCCTATGCTGTTCCTTCTGCTTGGAATGCCTTCCAACCTCTCAGGCTCCCTCCCCTAGCTAATTCCCACTGGACTGTTAGGATTCACCCCGTCATCACCTCTGCCAGAAAACCTTTCTAGATTCCATCCACTCACTCCCCAATGCCAGAGTCAGCTACAAGGCATCAAAGGAGCACTCCTGAGATCTCTCACGGCTCTCATCACCTTGGGATGCACTGGCCTCTTTACCTGCTTGTCTCCCCACCTAGACCTAAGAAACAGAGCCCGGGACAGTGCAAGTTCACAGCTGTTTGCTGGAGGAAGGATAGACTCACAGAGGGATACCCTGTCCTCTCTGGGCTGCCCCTCAAGTCCTCTTCAATTGGCACCTGTCTCTTAAATTGTTTCTAGGGAATGCTGTTAAAAGAGGGGAGGGTCTATTTACCACACCCCAGTTCCTGCCTCCACCAGATTTATGTCTCTTTGGCCTTAAGATTAACAATTCTCTTTACTTTTGTTTGCAGCAGAATACTGGGGATCCCTGAATCGGCAGCTCTTGCTGCACTGGGGTTCCCACCATTCTGTACGCCATCCACTGGACAGGTCTTCTTGATTCAGAAGGCTGGCCCTGACTCCTGAGAATCAGATGCCTTGCCAGACACCCCAAACTTTCCCAGAGTGATACAGAGCCACCGAGGCCTGGCTGTTCACCTAGGGGCCCCCATCGTCTCCTCTCCCTATCTCTTCACTGCTGCCCCAAACCCTGGTGAAATTCCAAAGTGCTGTAAGACTCACCCAAGCCCAATGCCATTATTGGCTGATCTACTCTAAAGCTGCGTTCCATGATCTAGGGCTGTCATTAGAAAAGGAACAGGACCAGGGCGCCTGGGTGGCGCAGTCGGTTAAGCGTCCGACTTCAGCCAGGTCACGATCTCGCAGTCCGGGATCAGGCTCTGGGCTGATGGCTCAGAGCCTGGAGCCTGTTTCCTATTCTGTGTCTCCCTCCCTCTCTGCCCCTCCCCTGTTCATGCACTGTCTCTCTCTGTCCCAAAAATAAACGTTGAAAAAAAAAATTAAAAAAAAAAAAAAAAAAAAAAGAAAAGGAACAGGACCAAGAAGCAGATGGTGTGAGTTCTAATCCTGGTCCTTCCGTTTGCTACCTGCCTGGCCATATGTAGTCACTTTGCTTCTCTAGGTCTCTGTTTCCACGTCTGTACAATGGGTTTATGTACCTTCCTTGTCAACCCACAGAGTTGTGGTGCTGGCTACATGAGTTGGTGAGTGTGAAAGTGCTTGTCAAGCAGGAAGGGATGTGCCCCAAGGCTAGGTAAGTAGATGCATTAATAAAGATGAGGGCCAGGCCTCAGAAAGGGGGAAGGCAGGTGTTTGCCTTTACATGTCTCAACTTCCACCTTCTGTTCGTTTCCATACCAATGCCCATAGAGACCATCTAATCCCAGAGGAAAAGCTGGGTGTGTAAGTTGCTGACCACATGAGTGTACATTCATTGAGTGTATTACCTCCTTGGGGCATTTTAATTTTGAATGAAGGAGAGAGATTCGAAGGAAGGAATTGATCCTGTCTTGAGGCCTGTGTGAAATGGGAATACATGTGGCAGGGAGACTGTCCTATGTGGAACACTTTGACTTCACCGGCAGGGAAGGGCCTTGCTCTAGAGCCTTCGCCTTATGCCCTGCCCCTTTCTCAGGCTACAGAGAACTGGAATTGAGAAGTTTGCTGGGCATCAGGAACCACAAGTGATGGGACCATTAGGGAATTCAGCCTGTGTGTTCTAAAAAGCCTGCAGGGACGATGAAGCACAATGAAGTCACTGTGGCCTTCTCTGAAAAGCTGTCAGCCTGCTCCAGGCCTCTAAGCCTGCTCAGAGTGGAAAAGAATGATTGTCCCCCAGCACACCAGAGGCATAGGTGACTCAGCTGCTCTCTGTCCCTATGTGTCTCTAGCTGGAGTTGTCTCAGCCTCTCTTCTCTCCCATTCTGACTTTTAAAGAGAGCTGTAGGGTCTCTATTCACAAACACTCACACATGGTGGGCTCATGGTGAAGTGCCCAGAACCAAGTTCTATACAGATAGCAGTACAGCCTGGAAGGTGGAAATATGGCCTTGGATAATCACAAAAGTGGGGGAAAAAATGAAGCAGGCCGTATTGAAGAAGTTGTTTCCCCAAACCTCTTCTCAGGACTTTATTAGGTCTTTTGAAGCAAGGAGACAAACAAATGCCTATTTTCTCCAGCACGTTGGGTCACCCTGGACTTGAATCCCTATCCAACAGAGTCTGGACCCCATGTCCCTTCATGTCCTGTTCTCACGCTCTGCCTCGGAAGAGGGCCAGTGACTGGGACCCTCCATTGATATTGTGGTGCCTGTCTTCAGGTATCTGCTCCTCAGCAATATGGCCACCACCTTCTACCCAGAATGCTTTCTCCTCTTCCCAGAGGGCATTCTCTTCCTCCCAGAGGGACTTTTTATCCTCCCACAGGGACTTTTCCTCCTCAAGAAGAGCTCTTTCCTCCACCCACAGGGCTTTCTCTTCCTCCCACAGGGCCTTGTCCTCCTGAAAAAGGTTCCGGTCTCTTTCCCATAAGGCATTGTCCTCTTTCCAAAAGGTCTTATCCTCCTTCCAAAAGGTACGGTACTTTTTCCAAAAGGTTTTTTCTTCTTCCCGGAAAGATTTTTCCATTTCCCAGAAGGCTTTTTCCTCTTTCCAGAAGGTCTTCTCTACTTCCCAGAAAGGTCTCTCCTCTTCCCAAAAGCCCAAGATCTGACCCCGGAAATCATGGATCTTGCCTCGGAAATTCCACATCTTTTCTCTGAAGTCTTCTATTTTCTCAAGAAAAATTTTCATCTCTTCCCGAAAAGCCTTATCTTCCTGCAGCTTGCAGATTAGTTTCTTCTGGCGTATGTTGGGTGAGGATCCCACCATTGACCGAAAGCAAGCAAGCCCCATCCATTTGCTCACTTTGAAGGGAAACATCTTCTTAGTTAGCCAGAATGGTGGGGTGGCCATGATGGAGGACAGGACTGTTGGCCAAGTCCAGGTCAGCTGGTCAAACCCTGCAGGGACAGTACAGAAAACAAGTTCATGAGTATTACATGCCAGAGAATGAGCCCTTGGGTCTGTATTATTTGATTTAGGAAAATTTAACCATTTCTCTCTTTGACCCATCGCATGTGTTTGTGAGAGATGAGATTTGGTAGAGAAACATGCTGGCTGGTTATAGCTTTGGGCTGAAGAGGGAGTCAATACATTCAAAGTCAAAGCCGCTGAAGTCATAGAATCTCAGCCAACAAGGACAGGGATGCTCAACTAGGATATCAGAACACACAAGTGTGACACGATCACTTCAAGGGGTGTGTCACAGTTTTCTTTTACTTTTAAATAATAAAGTACTGCAGCCCCTCAATGCTTTACTTTTGTTAAACCAATGAGAGTTCATTTGAAGTTTCGTCATTCTCACTTGGGGATCGCTCATAACCTTCTCATGGCCATGCTCGCAGCAGGGTGCCACAGGTGTGAGTGTTCTGTTAAGGCCACCTGAAAAGCAGAGGGTGAGATGCACTGGCCTAGGGGGTACTATTTTAGTAGAAGAGTCTATTTGGGGAACAGAGACTTAAAACAGTAAGGTAAAAGACAATGCCAAATGTTAGCAAGGATACAAATAAGAGGAGCTCTCACAATATCAAGTAATATTGAACAATAGGGAAGATACTTTATGACTCAGTAGCTCCACTTCCAGATATGTACCCTGAGGAATCTTATGAATTGTGACCAGGAGACATGTACAAGAATGTCTGAGGAGACTTGTTCATAAACGCTCAACTGCAACAATCCAATGGCCATCACAATAGAATGGAATTTAAAAATGGTAGTATATTCATGCAATGGACAGCACAGCTATGTGCAACAATGTGGATGAATAGTATAAGCATAATTTTTAAAGAAAGAAGCAGGATTGGGGCACCTGGGTGGCTCAGTCGGTTAAGTGTCTGACTTGGTTTCGGCTCAGGTCATGATTTCATGGGTCGTGGGATTGAGCCCCACATCAGGCTCTGCACTGACAGGGGAGGCTGCTTGAGATTTTTTCTCTCCCTCTCTCTCTCTATATGCCCCTCCCCTGCTCTCTCTCTCTCTTCAATAAACAAACATATAAAGCAAGAGAGAGAGAGAGAGAGACACGCAGGATCAAAGAATTTCAAAGAATAAAGTTCCCAAACAGGAAAAACTAAACTCTGTTGTTTACACACTTAGGTGATAACACAAAAAAGCATAGCAAAGAAGTGAGACCCATAAGTCAAGATAGTGGTTGCTTGAGAGGGGAGGATGGGATAGGGAGGTGGTGGTGGTGATTAGGTGAGGACATGAGGAGGGCTCCTGAGGAGCTAGCAGTATTCTATTTCTTTACTGGGGTAGTGGTTGTAGGTGTGTTCATCATAAAAATATGCTAAGCTGTAGGTATACATTTCAAGTACTCCGATAAATGTATTATATTTTACAATAAAATATAAGCTAGGGAGAAAGAAAGGAAAGAAAGAAAGAAGAAAGGGAAGTGAGGAAGGAAGGAAAGAAGAAAGAAAAGAAAAGGGAAAAGAAAAGAAATAAAGGGAGGAGAGACAGAGAGAGAGAACATTGCCATATATCTGAGGTATCGGATATCAGCACTCTCCAGACTACAGTAAGTACAAAGGTGGGTCAAGTGATGAGAAAAAGGGCTGGACACAGGAGAATGGTCAGAGGAAGGGAAGACAAAGGGTGCATGTACCTGGTGAGGGCATTAATTTCCATTTTGAGCTTTCTGGAAGGAGCTGCCAGGGTCTGGCCTCACTCCGTGGGCCTTGCTAAGTACCACATAATGGAGCAACATGACTTCCCTTTGGGAAGTCCCTCTGGGCTTTCTTCTTGTTTTTCCATTTTCAGACTCGGGATCAGGGAGTAGGGGAGAAGGAAGGACACATAGGTGGAGTGTGTGTGTGTGTGTGTGTGTGTGTGTGTGTGTGTGTGTGGTGAAGGGATAGACGGTGGCATCACCATGTCCACCCAGCCACACAAGCCAGAAACCTGGAGCTCATCCCTGACTCCTTCCTTTTCCTCACCAGACTTTGAATCAATCATCAACCCTCCCAGTTATGATTGTTAACATTTCTTGGAACCATGCCCTCAGATTCATGTCAGTGACCATGGCTGCTTTGCACCAGGACCCCTGTGACAGTCTCACCAGTCTCTCTGGTATTGACCTTACCCTCCCATCCACCCCTACTGTAGCCTCAGGGGTGTTTCTAAGTTTCTTTATTTATATTTTGAGAGAGAGAGAGAGAGAAGGCAAATGCTCAAGAGGAGGAGGGGCAGAAAGAGAGGGAGAGAGAAAGAATCCCAAGCAGGCTCTGCACTGTCAGCACAGAGCCGGACACGGGGCTCAAATCCACAAATCGTGAGATCATGACCTGAGCCAAAATCAGGAGTTGGATGCTTAACTGACTTAGCCACCCAGGGGCCCTGCCCCAGGGATGTTTCTAAAACACGTAATCACACCTGCTCACAAAACTCCGAAGACTCCACAGCCCAAATCCAAATGCCTAGTAAGGTTCTCTGTAACCTAACTCCTGCTTGTCATTCCCTTGACCTTCCTACCATCTCCAAAGCTAAGTTTCAGTAATAATGGGCCACATCCAGTTCTCTGGACAAGACCTGCAGTTTCAAGCTTCCAAGCCAAGGAACACGCTGTGTCCTCTACTGATTACCTTTCCTTCTCAGTGTGGCTTGAATTCCTCTCCACATCGCCCCCTCTGAAAGCTACTTGGACCTTCCAGACCAAGTTCATCACCACCCCCTCACTCACTCCTGTTGTTTGCTTGTCATGCTCGGCTGATAATTAGGTGTGGATGTGCCTTGCTGCCATCCCTGTAACCCAGCATCTAAGATGAAGCTGTGGGCATAGGAGGTAATTGATAGAAATGTTGGTTGACTTGAACTGAATTTCGTTGAATTTTGGAAATTTGATTTTCTAGGTTGTATTATGGTTGTCTTATTTATGTAACTGTTGGTATCTTGAGGTGGGGGAAAGTGCGTCCTTCTTCCTTCCTTTTTGCTATGAGAACGCAAAGCAGGCCCTCAACAAGTGTTTGTTGAACTGGATTTGGAAACTCTATAAGCAAAGCCTCAGGGTCAATTAGAGCCCAGGATAGCTGTCAACAACAATCAACTTTCTAATTACAATGTTAGTAACAACAACTACCTGCACATTTATTTAGCCCTTTTATGCTGGGCACTTTCCTGGCATTACCTGTGTAATCCTTTCAACCACGCTGTGAGATAGGCACCTTGATTAACCTCATTATATAACTGAGAAAACTCAGGCTTGAAGTTAAAAACCCATTCAAGCAATTAAGTAGATGAGGCAAGATTCTTCTAGTAAGTGCTAGAAGTGCATTACGTGGTCAAGCAATACTACTTGGAAACACCATCGGGCTGATATTTTAACTAGGAAGGTGTGTGTGTGTGTGTGTGTGTGTGTGTGTGTGTAAGAGAGAGGGAGAGAGAGAGTGAGAGCATTGTATTAAGCCCCAGACCTATTGATAACTTAATGATAACATTTAGCAATGTGGTCACTAATTTTAAAGGAAACCTCCTTTCTCCTCATACAATCCTGCTAAAAAAAATACACCAACACTCACACTAAAAAGCAAATCAAAGAACACTGAATGTTATCAGTGAAGAAAATATATTTTTCACCAAACAACAAAAAAAGGCTTACAAAAATCTATTTTTATATGTGAGACTTGTCTGTTTCCAGTTTGCAAAAACAAACAAACAAACAAACAAACAAGCAAAACCATTTCTGTGCAGGCTTCTGACTTTCTTCTGAAATGTTTCCTGGACATATTCCAACGCCAAAAGTAACCACCTTCCAAATTACACTAAAGCTTTATTTCTTATTCCTTGGGCAATGTTTGCACTAACTAGAGAACTCACTGAAACAGTTTAATAAATTCTTTTTTCCTTTGCACCAGAGATCCCAACTGTTCTCTGATTCTGAATTTCCCTTGCCTAGTGTCTCCCAGGCTCTTATCTTCTGGCTCTTTTCATGGCCTCACACTTTCTGCAGGTCTAACACCAGTTGTGGTTCTTGGCAGGCTTTCCCTTCAGCGCTGTGCTCCACAAAGAACCAGTGTCGACATTCATGGGGAGAGAGAACCACAAAGTTGAGTGGAGAAGCCAATTCTGGGGGACTGGCTCAGTCCATGGAGTCACTTGAGAATAGGAAAAACTACAAAGTATAGGTCAGTGAGCACTAAATGTTCACTCTCCCTGATTTTCCCCCAGTCTCGCTGCCTACTTGGGCCGCGGCAGGAGAGATCTGCTTACGACACTTGTTGACAAAAATAAATGTATTATAAGTCAAGTATTCAGGGACTGTCCCTTGTCAGAAAATCTGGGCTCCTATTTGTGGAGAAACAGGGCCACAGGCTGAAACTTCTTCAGTCTCCAGCTTAGCGACTTGGCATCCACATCCATTGTCAATGCCCACCTACAGGCTCCTGGGCAAAGCCAGGCCCTCCCCCATCTCCTCACAGCCCCATGGTGACTTTATTTCCTCAGCAATCCCTCACTCCTGGGCCTTCCTATCTCCCTCTCTGCTCCTTCTGGCCTCTCAGCACACGAACACACTCAAGTCCCTCTCATCTTAACATGGCCACTCAACCAGCTGACCACAGAATCCTCTAGCTCTCTCTGCTTACCGTGTGCTGGCCCTCTCCTCCTTGGATACTCTTCTCAAAGAGCAGCCGACGATCACTATCCACCATTTCTGTATTGCATCTACAACCCATCCTACAGCAATCTGCCTTTTGCCTCCTTACTCCACTGAAACTCTATTTGTTAAGATCCCTAGAGACGTGCGCATTGTTTAGTCCTTTGTCCTCACTGACCAGCCTGTTAGCAGCATTTGACATTAGTCCTTTTTGAAGCTCCCTCCCCCTTGGCTTCTATAACACGGGGCCATCCTGCTCTCTTCCCACTTCCCGGACCACTCTTTCTCCACCTCTTCGTGGACTCCTTTTCCCGACAGAATGTGTTTTATCCACGGAAGGCAGTGCCTACCTCACAGAGCTCTTGTAGGGAGTAAATTGGGCATTTCGAGTGCCTAGCCCAGTACCTGGCACATAGCAAGTGCTCATTAAACAGAAAGTAAGAATAATTACAATTGTTACTATTTTATGTCATTTTCAATCTTCTTAGGCCAGCATGCCAGGACGATCATGATCTGTCCCCACAAACCATTTTTGCTTTATCTCTCAGCCACCTTCCCTGATGCCTATGCTCTGGCCACGTGCAATCCCTCAAACATGCCAAGTTTTCCTCAGTTTCCTGTCATGTCGGTCTCTCTCCCTGGACAGCCTTGCCTAACCCCACTTCACTTCACCTAGTTAACTCTTTGGAACTCAGTCACCTCCTCTAGCTCTCCTGACACCCCTGTCTCTACCAAATTCAGAGTCAGTATATGCCTCTCCTTCCTGTCCCACTAGGAACACCGTTTCACAGCTCTGGGCCCAGCATCCAGTGCAACAGCTGGTACATAATATATGTTAAGTAAATGACAGCTGAATGAAGGGCGGTATCCCGGATTATAATGTTAGAGAAAAATTCATCTGCAAGTTTTTCTCACGACCACTTAAATTATCCTTGAGAGATAAATCAAGCATAATATCAAATACATACATGCGTATTTAGATATAAAGTGTAATATGATATGTGGATTCAATGTATCCAACTTATTCCCTACAAGAGCTACCTATGAGGTAGGCACTGCCTTCTGTGGATATAAAAACAAGAATCAAAGAAACACGCCTAGTTTTCAATATTATACTTTAGGACAGGAACTTACTTTTAAGGAAAATGTTGTATATAACTCTATGCTTAGAACAAATAACTATCCAATCTAAAGCCAACAGTTACTTACTGCTTAGCTGTTTCCCAACTGGGCAGTCCTCAGTAGCCCTCAGAGGCCAGGCAGTCATTGTCACATCACAGACCCCCTAACACTGTTGGCAGTGATCCCGCTGCCCCTCTTAGTCCTGACTCACAGGGTAGGGAGACCCACAATGGGTAAGGGACTTTAAGGAGTGGAAAGAGAAAGACCTTTCCGTCTTCCATCTTTGACTTCACCAATAGGGTGTCACTGTTGATGACTCACAAATGATTGTTACCTCACATTCTACCTGGGTTGTATCCAGGGACAGGCTTCCGGAAAATCACGTTGCAGTCAGGGGTTTTGTATGTGATGAATCATTTCTCTTGCTGCTCTCGAGATGCTGTCTTTGGCTTTTGGCAGCTTGACTATGATGTGCCTATGCATGGATCCCTTTGAGTGTATACTAGAAATTTGTTGAGCTTCTTGGAAATGCAGATTTGGTATAGTGTTTCTTCAAAGTTGAGAAGTTTTTGGCCATTATCTCTTAAAATATTCTTTTTTCCACTTTCTTTATTCTTCTCGGACTCCTTTTACATGTACATTAGCTCAATGGTGTCCTAAAGGTGTCTGGGGCTCTGTTCATTTTTCTTCATTTTTCTTTCTATTGCTTAGACTGGATAATCTCAATTGATCTGTTTTCAAGTGTACTGATTCTTCAGCTAGATCAAATTGCTCTCGATCCCCTCTATTTTTCATTTTTAACTGTAGAATTTCTATTTGGTTCTTATTTTTTAAATAATTTCTATTTATTGATATCCTCTATTTGGTAAGACCTAATTCTCAAGCTTTTCTTTAATTCTTCAGGCATGGTTTCTTTAATTCTTTGACCATATTTATTTTATTTAAAAAAAATTTTTTTTAATGTTCATTTATTTTTGAGACAGAGAGAGACAGAGCATGAATGGGGGAGGGGCAGAGAGGGAGACACAGAATCTGAAGCAGGCTCCAGGCTCTGAGCTGTCAGCATAGAGCCTGACGCGTGGCTTGAGCTCACGGACCGCGAGATCATGACCTGAGCCGAAGTCGGATGCTTAACTGACTGAGCCACCCAGGCACCCCTCTTTGACCATATTTATAATAGCTGATGTAAAATCTTGGTCTAGGAAGACCATCATCTCCAGTTTCTCAGATAGTTTCTAACCAAAAAGAGAATAACTCAAAATAATAATTTCTATTGATGCTTTTCCCTCCATGTGTAAACCATTCTTTCCTGTTTCTTTGTGTGTGTCCTAAGTTTTTGTTGAAACTGGACATTTAAAATAATATAATTTTAAATAATATCATCTAAACAATATAATATCATACAAATAATACAATATAGCAACCCTAGAAATGTGATGTCCCCCCTCCTCAGGTTCATTGTTTCTTGTTGCCGTCGTTGTTGTTGTTATCGCTATTTGCTTGTTTAGTGACTTTCCTGGACTCATTCTGAAAAGTCTCTTTTTTTTTGTCTTGTGTGGCCACTAAAGTCTGCTTCCTTAGCTTAGTGGTCAGCTAATGATTGAACTAAGAGATTTCCTTGAACTGGCAAGTGTCTCTTCCTTTGCCGAGGGACTCTGTGTAGGTGTGTGTGTTGGGGCATGACTTAGGTGATTTGCAATTCTGCCTTAGCCCTCACTTCCTTGCTTGTGCAGGACCTCAAGGTCAGCCTGAGGTGAAAGATTATGACCCTCCTCAGGTCTTTCTTGGGTATGTACTCAGTCAAATACACGTGACCTTCTAGATTTCCAGAAATATGTTAGAACTTTTCAGAATCTTCATGTTGTTCTCTGTTTTTCCTTTTAAGTTTTTGCTCAGCTTCTTATTAGCTCCAACTGGTGACACTGTCACAGGAAACTGAGATATTAAAAACTTGCCACTGTTTTCTTTTTCTTTTTTCTTTTTTTCTTTTTTTTTTTTTTTTGACAAATGCCCTGAGGATAGGGCCATTTGCACAAAATTAGCATTGAGTTAGGTCAAATAAAGACAAGCCCTGTGGCTGGAGCTTTTCAGTGAACTGCCAGACAAGTCAAGTAGTGATAATTCTTTGGAGATGGGGAATTCTTTGGACTCCAAACTCAACCTGTCCTCTTACTTGTCCATTCCAGGTGTCCCAGTCATTGATTTTAATCATTACTCTTTTCTAATATATGTACTTAAGAATGTCAGTTTCCCTATAAGTACACTTACTTGGATCTCACACGTTTTGACATGTCACATTTAAAAAAATATTTTTCATGTTTATTTATTTTTGAAAGAGAGAGAGAGAGAGAGAGAGAGAGAGAACATGATCAGGGGAGGGGCAGAGAAGGAGACACAGAATCCGAAGCAGGCTCCAGCCTCCGAGCTGTCAGCACAGAGCCCGACATGAGGCTCGAACTCACAAACTGAGATCATGACCTGAGCCAAAGTTGGACACCCAACTGACTGAGCCACCCAGGCACCCCAATGTTTATTTATAATTACACATATTTTTTATCTTTTCTGTTGCTCTTCATTTCTTCCTGCATCTCTATGTTTCTCTTTGAGATCATTTTCTTTTACATCTCCCCAAATCATACCCTAAACCTAAAGTTTCCTTTATTATGGGTTTTGTGATGACTTCTCTCAGTGCTTATTTGTTAAAAATACTTTTATTTTGCCTTAATTTTTATACTATCTAACAGATTTTATTATAGAATGGTTTCCTCAACATGCTTCTACTGTGGTATAAACAAATGATTCTTTCCTTTCATTTTTTCATTCTTCACAGTATTGAGTATTTTATGGCAATAGGATTTCAAAACATTGTAAGAAATGACTTTTAATGTCTATAAACATAGTGTGTCCAATGTGCTGTTTAAGTTATCCGTTCAATCTTTTTTTTTTTAAGTAGAGGGAAGCTCTGTGTCTTTTTAAAAATTTTTAAATGTTTATTTATTTATTTTGAAAGAGAGGGAGAGAGCATGAGTGCAGAGGGGCAGAGACAGAGGGAGAGAGAGAATCTCAAGCAGGTTCCATGCGGTCAATTCAGAACCCAGTGCGGGCCTTGATCTCATGAACTGTGAGATCATGACCTGAGCCAAAATCAAGAGTCAGACACAACCAACTGAGCCACCCAGGCACCCCTTAATCTTTACTTTTATTTACTAAATATTATTCGGGTCCAAAACATCCATGTGATTATTTCACACAGTTTTCAGGGGGTTTATTTTGTGTCACGTTTATTCATCTTGATTTTTAATTCCATGAACATGTTAACAATAGTTCAAAGTGTATGTCTTATTGAAGATCCAGATCTTCTGTGGATGTCTTTCCATTGTCTGTTTTTCTTCTCTTGGTTTTCTACCAAAACTTGTTTTCTTACATGGCTGGTTACTTTCACTGATGTTATCTTTTTCCAGAGGTACTTATTTTTGCTTCTAGTAAGCAGAGAGGCTAGAGAAGCTGATTACTTGATTCTAATCAGGAGTTGATATGGTTCTAA
The DNA here is from genome assembly GCF_016509475.1 of Prionailurus bengalensis. Classification (NCBI taxonomy): domain Eukaryota; kingdom Metazoa; phylum Chordata; class Mammalia; order Carnivora; family Felidae; genus Prionailurus; species Prionailurus bengalensis. The sequence goes on from NC_057343.1 coordinate 19,661,063, forward strand.
AACTAGGCTTTAATCTCGATGAGATATACTTCTCCAATTGACTCTTACTCCAAAAAAAAAAAAAAATGCTTATGATGTTTTCCAGAACATCTCCTCTCTGATACATCCTTAGCTCTAATTGTAGCCCTCCAAGCCCCTTTATATTGCTGGAACTTCCGTTCACACCCTCCAGCTTTTCATTCACTGCTTTCACTTTTGGAAGCAGCTTCAAATGTCACTCATCTCTACTGACTTTATTCCTTATTCAGATCTTGGCCTCCAAACTCCTCCCTGACTCAGTGTTTCTGAGATGTCCAGCACTGCTACTTGTTCTCAGCAGGATATGTTGTCTGAAACAACCTGGTCAGCCACTGTCCAGTGGAAAACTCATAGGGGGGGCTTATAACCAAAGGAGCGACATGATGTAACTCAAGATTGTTGACCCGGCCAGAAGGCCCAAAGTAGATGAAAATAAATTGATTATATAATTGATATAGCTAGCATTTATTGATCATTAACTATGTGCCCAGTTGCTGTTCTAAGTGCTTTTACATGTATTTTCTCACAACAAACTAACAAATTAGATATTATTGCTACTCCATTTTACAAGAGAAGAAAGAAATGCATAGAGAAGTCAAGAAACTTGCCTAAGGTCATGCAGAAGTAGAGCCCACATTTGAACTTACACAGTTTTGTTCGGAACACATACCTGTCTGATACAGAAGGTTGCTGTGGTAATGGAGGCAACAGATAGTCTGAGTCATGACTGGTATTGTAGCTGGGGAGTCAGAGAGGAATAGATAGCTACAAGAAATATTTCAAAGAAAGACTCATTAGCTGATCAAAAGAGTTGCATGGGATTAAGATGGAGGAAGTAAGGGCAAGACTAAGGTATGGGGCCTAAGTGCCTGGAGCATGACCATGCGTTTACTAGAAATTTATTGAGATGCAGTTGATTTAGATGAGTTGCAGTATTCTTACATGAATGTATTCTTACATGAATGTATTCTTACATGAATACATTCTTACAGTATTCTCCAGCTTTCATGTAATTCACAATTCATAAAATGTTGGCTGTTCCCAATAAATCTTACAGCCTCTGGGGGGAATGGCAAATGAAATTATTATTGCTGAATGTGAATGGAGTACTGAAAATAACTTGAGCATCAGCATCAATGTGCTCAGAGGATTGAAAAGGATAAACTTTTCCCTAGTGCTGCCTGCTTTGCACCAAATCAATGGCTCCTGTTCACTCAAGACACAAAGTTTAGCTTACATTCTGTTCAATATTATTTTTAAAATTTGTATGACCATTATTGCCAATTTTCAGAAAAATGCGTATTCATTGTGAAAAATATTAGGAAACAGAGCAAGGATAAAAAAGAAAATTAAAATCATCCATAACCCAGTACTCAGAGGTAACCACTATAAACATTTGGGGTATAGTTTTCCACTCTTTTTCCTATGCTTATGGCTAGATATATTCTATGAGACTGGTTTTGTGTTGTGCCTGGTGCTTCTTGGCTTGCCTTTGTATGCAGTAACATATCATAAGCCCTTCCCCGTTTCTTTAAATATTTCTGAGAACATGATTTTTAATAACTGCAAGAGTGCACATTCCCTTATTTTTGGAAATTGATTTATTCCATGAGGAATATAGATTATTTTCCTGGAAGAGTAGGTCAACCCGGAAAATTGCTCACAGAAGAAGACAATGGCAACGTAATCAATCATTGCTGCCCATGGCCTCAGTCTCTGTATTGAAAGAAGAGAATTCTTTCTAGCAGTACCAGTTATAGAAAGGGATCATTCATGGGAAGTTGGCCTTGTGAAGGCAGAGACTTTGTTTTGTTCCTGCTGTACTCACAGCGCCCATTTACAAAGAGCTTCTGAAATAAAGCAGAAAAACATAACCCAATAGATAAATGACCAAAGGATGTGAATACTTTGGTTGTCGACAAATAAAAATGACTCTATGAAAAAATTTCCAGCCACACTTAAAGAGAAATGCAATTGAAAATAAATATTGCATTTCCTACCTATCAAACTGGCAGAAATCCAAAAGTTTAACAATACACTATGTTAACACAACTATATAGAAATAGGGCCCCTTGTACAGTGCTGGTCAGAATGCAAAATGTTTCAACCCCTAAAGAGGGGAATTTGTCAGTGTCTAACAAAATTATAGATGCATTTATCTTTTGATTCAGCAATTCCACTTCTGGAAGTATATCCCACAGGTACACCTATTCAAGTACAAAATGATACTTATAAAGGTTATTCAGTTCATTGGAGTATTGTTTGTAACTTCAAAAGATTGGAAATAATCCACTTGTCCAGCAACACGGGACAACTTAAATAAATTATGGCATGTCACCGAGCAGAGTACTATGCAGCTGTTAAAAAAAAATACAGCAAAGGTTCTATAGGTTGATATGGAGAGTTCTCCAGGATATATAAAGTGAAAAAATCACCATCAACAAGGTGCAGAATACTGGTACATATTGTATAAAGGAGAAAATAAGAATATATACCTATGTATTTGCTTATATTTGCACAAAGGGATATTAGAAGAAAACCACCAAGCTAATAAAAATGGTTATTTCTGAGGGAAATGGTGTAGGGGAAGGGGTAGAAGCAAGACTTTTCTGTGAATACCTTCCATGAAGGCTTTGGTCTTTGAATAATGTAAATGGATAATGTATTCTAAAACAAAAAAAAATCTTAAAATTGGAAACAAACACATGAACATAACCATACATCAAATATTACCATGCCCACATGTACCTTGAGAGCACAGTGCTTTGACTTTACCTCTTAGTGGCTACAGCTACATGATTTGGTAGAAAGGTACCATGTGAGATCTTACAATGTATACTGCATGCAGGTGGGTGTTAGGGGATGATTTGCACCCCCCAGAATGTCATATGTTGAAGTTCTAACCCCAATACCTCAGAATGTGACCATATTTAGAGATGGGGTCCTTAAAGAGGTAATGAAGTTAAAATGAGGTCACTGGGGTGGGCCTTAATCCAATGACCGGTGTCCTTATAAGAAGAGGAAATAGGACACAAACATGCACTGACGAAAGACCATGAGCAGACATAGGAGAAGACGGCCATCTACAAACCAAGGAGAGAGGTCTCAGAAGAAACCAAACCTGCCAACACCTTCAACTTGAACTTCTAGCCCCCTGAACTGTGAGAAAAATAAATTTGTTGTTTAAGCCAACTAGTCTGTGGAACTCTGTTACAGTGGCCCTAGAAAACCAATACAGCAAGGGCTTTTTATTTGCTTACTGTTTCATTCCTACAGTTAGAACAGTGTCTGGCATATAATAAACATAGTCATTGAAGGAAAAAGGGAAGGAAGGAAGGAAGGAAGGAAGGAAGGAAGGAAGGAAGGAAGGAAAGAAGGAAGGAAGATCTATTCCTAGAGTTTGAAATAAAAGTAGGAGAAAAGATCTGTACTTGGAGATTTCCCCCACCAGTGATTTCTATTCTTTTGTTCCTCCTCATCATATTATTTTTATCTCTGAAGAGGTTACCCTCTTGCCTTCCCCTCCCACCCTCTTCCTCCAGTGGATTACTCACCAGCCTATCTTCTGGAGACTTTCTGTGCACCACCTTTTCTTCTGTGCATTCCTTTGGATCTCTTTGTTCTTGGTGGTTGAGGCAGAGTGGATTTCTCAAAGATGGCCTCAATGAGCTGTCTTATTCCATACACTTTTCTTATACTGTGACCTTTCAAAACACTCTCAAGAGGCAGAGTCTGTACCCTCCCCCTTGAACCTGGGTGGATCTTTGGATTGCTTCAACCAACAGAGCACAGAGGAAGCGATGCTTTGTGACTGGTCAGCAGTAATGTGCTGGGGCCCATGCTACCGGCTCTCCAGTGAGGGTGGATGTCTTTCTCCAGCCCCATGCCCAGTAAAGTCATGCCAATACCCTGGAAACAGCCACAGTGGGATTATCTTTGGTGCAGAAGCCAGAAAGGACTAGGATCACACACACACACACACACACACACACACACACACACACACCCGTGGTTGTTAAACATTTACCAGCAAACCACTATTTCTGAGGTTAGATCATAAAAAGTGATTCAGCTTCCCCTGGTTCTCCATCTCTCAGTACATGTGCTTTTAAATCCCAGCCGCCACGCTGTGTAGAAGCCCAGGGCACATGCAGAGGCCACATGTAGTGTTCTGGCTGACAGCCCCACCTAGCATCACCCCCACTCGGCATGTGAGTGAGAAAGCCCTCCCAGGACTTCAGCCTCAGCCTCCATCTGTCCGGGAGCCCAGTCAGTTCCCAGAACTGAGACATATAATAATAAATGAGCACTGTTTTACACCACTTAGCTCGGAGTGGGGAAACAGCAATAGGTAATCACAACAGTGATGCTCTTCTCTGCTCTTCCTCATGGCATTGTAAGTTAAGAGGAAGGAAAATTTAACATTTTTAAAATGTATCTGTTTTACGTGATAAATCTTCATGCTCAGAGTGAGATTTACTCACTCTCTCATTTATTCAACAGATATGTATTGAGTGCTAACTAAGTATCAAACCCTCTGCTCACTCAGTGGTAAGGGTAGAGGAGCTCCTTGTACACAAATACAGACAAAATGGAAATAACCAAATACAAACACGGTATGAAAGGCTGACCATGCAGAAGTGTGTCCAGGAGCCATTGGGATAGTGAAAAGGAGAAAGGGGCTAACTCTTGCTTGTTGAGAGTTGCACAGGAAGCGCATAGTCAAGGAAGACATCAGAAAGAATGTCTCGGCTAAGTCCCGAAAGCTTGATGGTGTTCCATGTTATTAGTGGGAAGGTTTTTGCAGACACAGAGTAACCCATAAGAAGGAATGAAACATTAAGATCCTGAAGCCCTTGTTTTGCACGACTGGATGTGCCCCATCACTGACAGACAGTTGCTGGAGGCTTATGATCAGGCAGCTTCGTGTTGAGGCATGTTGAGAGATAGAAGCGTGGAAAATAGGTTGAGACCAAGTTATGAAGACCCTTGACTCTATCCTGATAAAAGCTTGTAGCACAATAAGAATTAAAATATTGTTTTAAATCTATTAGAGGTCAACAAATGATGTCATGCTGGATGATAAAACTCTCAGAACTTACTATGTGCCTGTCACCTGGGTCGTTGCATATTGATTTAGCTATGCCGATAGCTTCCGACCGGCATCTGTTCCGATTGGCTGGTGCTGCCGTTCTGATGGGTCAGGGCCCTTGATCAGTTTTTAAGTACCGTATTTTGAATGTATCACCCCTGAAAATATTATTAAAATCAAGGACAGGGCAAAGTGGGTAAGCATTCGCCATTTTGTGAGTGATAGCCAATACATCAGACAACGAAATAAAACAGGAGGTATAAATACTAGAAAGGAAGGGGCAAAGCCATAGTTACTGGCAGATGATTTGGCTTTCTCTCTAAACAAAAAAGGAATCAACTTGCAATTTTAGAATTGATAACAATCAGAAAAAATAAGCATATGATGCCAGATTTCTCCAAATTTATTTATGACTTTAATGCAGTCTTGAACAGAATTGACAGAGGATTTCTCCCCCTGGGAAACTCAACTAAATCACCTTTAAAAAAGTAATCTGGACAAGTAAATATGTGATAAAGATAAGGAGTCTGACCCAGTGTCTTTGGTCTCAAAATTCTAGGTGACGAGAGAGACCCAGCTGCCGGGGTTGGGGTAGGAGCCAGGGGGAAGGCCGCTGTTTCTGACGGGAGGCCAAGGTCCCACAAAAGGCTAGCTGATGGTAGGGGGAGGAGGGGTAGAGGGAAGAGAAAACCCCTGGTGGGTGGGGTTGAGCATTTTCCCAATCGTGACACATACCCCTGGGGACGTTGAGACCATCCTGGACTTGGCAACCAGGAAGAGGTACATGATGACAAGTTATCACTCCTTCCCCTCAAGGCTCCAACTGGACCTGAGTAAAATGATTGAGGCTGGAAACCTTCCAGGGAGTGAGGAAGCAGTCTGCAGGGACATCGTGTCCTCACACCCTCTCTAGAGCCCCTGGGAGCCCTGAATGTGGAGCTCAAGGACGCCCTAGCATTTTCCTGGAGCACCTTGGACGACTGCCCAGTCCCACAGGGCCCTTTGAACTTTAGGAGTTTGACTGTATTTTTTTTTTTCCTTCTTCTTTGTCTCTTAGACCCCAAAGTTTATTTGTTCATTTATTTATTTATAAAATTGTGGCAAAATACACATAACATAAAATTTACCATCTTAACCATTTTAAGTGCAGAGTTCAGTCACGTCAAGTACAACGAGACAAACTGTTGTACGGCCATCCCCACCATCCATCTCCAGAACCTTTCTATCCTGCACAACAGAAATGTGCCCACGAAAAATAACTCCCATTTCCCTGTCCCTCCGCACCGCCTTTGGGCTCAGAGCTTGACCACTCTGGGTACCTCATGTAAGTGCAATCCTACGGTGTTTGTCCTTGGTTGACTGTCTTATTTACTGCACTTAGTGAAATGTCCTCAAGGTACATCCCAGTTGTAGTGTGGGTCAGGGGTTGACTGCCTTTTCATTCTCCTTCTGACTCTGAGCCAGTTCAGGACTCAGGCAACCCGCTTCTCTTTTTCTTAAATTATTTTCAGGAACAGGGTGCCTGGGTGGCTCAGTGGATGAAGTGTCCGACTTCGTCTCAGGTCATGATCTCACAGTCTGTGAATTTGAGCCCCACATTGGGCTCTGTGCTGACAGCTCAGAGCCTGGAGCCTGCTTTGGATTCTGTGTCTCCCTCTATCTCTCTGCCCCTCTGCTTGCGCTCTGTCTCTCTCTCTCAAAAATAAACAAACATTAAAAAAATTTTTTTAATTATTTTCAGGAAAATTAGAATGCTGAAAAAAGTTAAAGAGAAAATAAAAGTGTATATTGAAAATGCTTTCTGACTTAGGTGGGAGTTGAAGTGAGGGACCTAAAAGTTGCTTCCCCAGATAGGAAGCCGTTGGGATTCACAGATGGAAAATTTAGAAACAGTGACTCAGGGGTGCCTGAGTGGCTCAGTTGGTTAAGCGTCTGACTCCTTATTTTGGCTCTGGTTGTGATCTCATGGTCGTGGGATCGAGCCCTGCATCAGGGGCTCAAAATAAAATTAAAAAAAAAAAAAGAAAAGAAAAGAAAAAGTGACTCAAATAGAAGAGTGACATCAGAATAGAAAGCTCTCCAAGGAAAGCATGAAGAGAACGAGAATGATTACACAGAGCTGATTTGTTTGAGAATGACACACAATGAAAGACAACCTTCTGCACAATCTGGGGAGGAAAATGGGGGTGAACGTTCACAAACAGGGGGGGTCAGTGTCAACTGTTTCTCTGATTGCTCCTCATGTGGTACGCAACTTGGTCTTTGGCCAACTTTAATACCTCCCTTCATTTCTACGGCTTCTGTCGAGAATCAGGCATACCCTCATTAAGTCACAGACTCCTTTGTAATTAAACTCAGCGATACACTCATTAACTCATTACTCTTTTGAATTAAAATTTCTTATGGGATACATTGGATTTTATGAAATAACCCTTTTACTCATAGTGTCTGGCTTGGATGGAGTAAGAGCTATTGGTTCAACGAATGACTGAATTCACTTCTACCAGCAGGGCCTCATTATGTAGGCCACCCGAAGGCTTACTGGTGACAATACGCATAATAAAGTTTCCACTCCAAATTTAATTTTTAACTCAACTCTACTAATGTTTCCGCCATGGGGCCTTTATTCATATGGCAATAAGTGTAGTGGGCAAGAGGATTGACTCGGGATCACATCGTCTGAGTTTAAATTCATTACACACACTCAGGAGCTACGTGACCTTGGGTAGTTACTTAATCTCTCTATGCCTCACTCTACTCATCTGTGAAATGGGGATATTAATAGCACCTGCCTTGCTTTGGGCAGCATTTCTAACAGTGGTTTTGTACTCATTTCCCACAGTAGCTGCTTCCACTGTCTGTTGCTAATCTCTGAGTTGCCTACCACCGCCCCCCATCCCAAAACTTGTTTGACTTTTCAGCCCTTCCACTTTTGTAACTAATTCCTTGTTTTAAATTCTCTGTTTTCCTAAGTGATAAGACTATTCTTTTTATTCCTATCATTTAGCCTTAAAATCTCATAATCACTTTCCAAAGACTCATGCTTTTTTAAAAACAAGTCTGTTTCTGCGTATAAATATATATTGTCTCTGGGGGCATCTGGGTGGCTCAGTTGGTTAAGTGTCAGACTTGGGCTCAGGTCATGATCTCACGGTCTGTGAGTTTGAGCCCCACGTCGGGCTCTGTGCTGACAGCTCAGAGCCTGGAGCCTGTTTCAGATTCTGTGTCTCCCTCTCTCTGCCCCTCCCCGACTTGTGCTCTATCTCTGTCTCTCAAAAATAAATAAATGTTAAGAAAAAAAATTTTTAAATATATATTGTCTGGTTTGGGAACAAATATTCTGTGACCTTTTGCTGTGTCTACAGCTGCGCCTGGAAAAACTGAGAGGCCACCTGGTCACTGACCCCCAGGAGGACGGCCCCATAACCTGAAATTTAGTCTGTTTTGACTCCTGAGCTGAAACATGTTCAAAAAGGCCTACTGTCCTTCTTCAGCCAGCTCCAGTCTCTGCTGGAGGGTCCTGGGGGTTGTAAGGCTCTGCTCCCCCTGCTCATAACCACCCCACTTCAACTTGCTCAGGGGGAGGGGTGGCCCAGCGTTGCAGAGAAGAATCAGGGCACCCATACACCACCCTTTCCTCTGGCAGGTCCCCGTATGCTGTGAAGTGGTCAGCTTGGGTTCAGGGCTAGAATCTGGCAGGGCCAGGACTAGACTGAAACTAGGGAGGCACTGGACACAAGGTTTGAAGAGATGTCATTTTCAGGGCCATGCAAGTGCAGACTTGGCCTTAAAAGGGAATGCCTCCTTGTATTTTGTGCAGTCAGAACTCCCACCTTGGTCGCACCCTGTAGATGGGCCTTTTCCACGAAAACAACAACACAAAACGTAGCAAGCCAGGGCTGTAGGGTGCATTTAATGCCATCTGATATGAAATGGCATTTTCATAGAGTCTCAGACTCGTATAAAGTAACAGTTGAGGACTTCTGCTACCTGACGCTTGTAACAGGCGACGCAGCCTCCAGGAGTAGCGGCTTCAGACCGCGGACAATTAGGCGTTTATTATCCTGGACACACTGCTTGCCCCAGATTTCACTCTCCGATCTAGCCTCTGGAATGACACTGAATGTTTCCTCTCTTTTCTTCACGGCAATCCTCAAGCACCGACGGTGCCTCTCGTGTGCTCAGCCCCTCTTCCGGGACCTCCATCCCCTTCACTAAAACATCCCTGTTCGGTGGACCCTTCCTCACATGCCACGAGGCATGTAGGGACAGCGAGAAGTGACAAGAGCCTCTCCAGACAGGTGTGCACCACCAACTAAAGCTACGGCACTGGAATGGAATATTTCCAGCACTAATTATCACCAGCACTGAATTATAACCTCAGTCTGCATTGTAACGATCCCCCGGCCTTGCAAAACCTTCCTGGGATTGGTCTGCTGCCCCCTTCCGGCCGTGGGGAGCACTCCAGGTTGTTAAGGCTGCTGGTGGGGGTGTGCTTTTTACCCACCCGTGAGAGTGGAAAAGGCAGATAAGCCACCCCTCGCCAAGGCAAAGGCCAGGAGTTGCTGTTATGCAGCAGGCAAGAAATCTGAAATGGGAAGCAGAGACAGAAGCGTACGACAGAGAAGGGGACCTGAAAGTGCAGAGAGGCCCCACAGATGCAGACCTGGACCCCTGGGACCCCAGCGTGGCTGAATTCTGCTCAGGTTCTGCATGAGGCTCTTTCCTCAGCTCTAAAGGTGAGTCAGGACAGCCCGTGCAGCCTTTCAAGTTGGAGGAATGCTCCTAGCAGATGGTTTCTCAGAATCACTCAGAGGAAGATGGCAATGTGCTGATTTATGCTTCCTGGAAGGGAATGCCTGCCTTGTGGAGGTGCTTTTCTTAATTGTGTGAAGGGAACGAAAACCTTAATCTTCACTGAATCTAAGGAAAATGGTTTTTCTTGCTGAGAGAATTATCGCAAAGGAACAATGAACTACAGGGCGACAGCAAGTTGTGCTGGACTCTTAGAAATAACTTGCTAACTACAGGGCAATGAGTGCACAGAATCTACTGGGTCTCTGAGCTGGTGGCTTTGACTTGATCATTACAAAAGTGTCGTAGAGCTGAAAGGAAGTACGTTTTCCATTTCATAGGAGCCGAACAATGAAAGGCACATAGGGGGGTGGTGGGATCACTGGGGCACACAGTAGGTATGCAATGACCTCCACTGAATTTATGCATGATGCAATAGTTAGGAGAGGAGGGGCGCCTGGGTGGCTCAGTCGGTTAAGCGTCCGACTTCAGCCCGGGTCATGATCTCGCGGTCCTGGAGTTCGAGCCCCGCGTCGGGCTCTGGGCTGATGGCTCGGAGCCTGGAGCCTGCTTCCGATTCTGTGTCTCCCTCTCTCTCTCTGCCCCTCCCCCGTTCATGCTCTGTCTCTCTCTGTCTCAAAAATAAATAAAACGTTAAAAAAAATTAAAAAAAAAAATAGTTAGGAGAGGAAACGTAGCATAGACTACAGAGGGCGCTACAGGCAATGAAAGATTTGTGTTCCGAGCAGCTGAAACGTCTGCTGGAAATATTCAACTCTCTGGTTAACGTCTGCTTTGGAGGAACAGGGATGGAGATGGTTAATGTTTAACCGTTAAGGTTACTCAAAACCAAGCAATGAGTTGGGGTGTCTGTCACATCCGATTTAGGAGCAACCAGTCTCGTTTACCAAGTAAACCATTAAAATTACACTCACCAAGTCAAAGACGTGCTCATGCTTCATGCTGGAGCTTTGGGGTGAAAATCAGTAATGCTCAGTACTGACCCAGTGCTCAATGTCAAAAAAACCTAGACACCTATCCATTCAGGCTCACTGTTAAATTAGGACACAAACCAGAGGCTTAAAGTAGCATTTGATACATCTGAACACTAAAACTTTAGGGGATGTTTGATCTAAAAGGGTTTCTCCAACTCAGAGCTACTGACATTTTAGACCAGATCATTCTTTGTTGTGGGGGCCGCCTCGTTCCTTGCAGGATGTTTAGCAGTACCCCTGGTCTCCGTCCACCGGCCGCTAGCCACCACCCCCACCCTTAGTCATGACAATCAAAAACGTCTGCAGATACTGCCAAGGGTCCCTTGGGGAGCAAAGCTGCCTCTGGGTGAGGACCACTGAGATATACCAACTGGACTGAAAACTGAAGAATGTCATTTGGCAATTATTATCAATTAATTTCCTTCTGCCCTTTGTTATCAGTCAACTTCCAGGAGAGAAAGCAACAGGAGCTATTATCACTATTCTCTTTTAAAAAATTTTCTTAATGTTTTATTTCTGAGAGAGAGTCAGACAGAGCACGAGTGGTGGAGGGGCAGAGAGAGAGGGAGACACAGAATTGAAGCAGGCTCCCGGCTCTGAGCTGTCAGCACCAAGCCTGACGCGGGGCTTGAACCCATGAACCATGGGATCATGACCTGAGCCAAAGTCAGATGCTCAACCGACTGAGCTACCTAGGCGCTATTCTTATTGATGCAGAAGCACACGTGAGACAAGCAATCCTCTCACCGTCTTACATAAGGATGAACTTCTAGGTCATTGTTAATTCACACTGAGAGATAGTACTGCCCAGCTCCCTACCCCAATCTCTTCCTGTTTCAGATTTCTACCAAAAAAGAAAAACCTACCAAGCAAGAAGCATTTTCATTTTCTTATTACTTAGAAACTTTTGAAATTAACTAAAATTGTCATTATCACGAAGATTAACATGGTTCTACTCTATTGGGCATCTCCTGTATTTGAGGGATTGTGCTCTTAGAAGAGCTTCTGTTTAGAAGGGCTAGGGAGCATATCACTGAGTTTTGTGAGTTTTGCCATGTTCCCACCTTTAAAAATTTTTTTTAATGTTTATTTATTTATTTTTGAAAGAGAAAGAGAGAGAGAGAGAGAGAGAGAGAGAGAGAATGAGCTGAGGAGGAACAGAGAGGGAGGGAGAGAGGAAATCCCAAGCTCCACGCTGTCAGCACAGAGCCCCATGTGGGGCTTGATCTCACCAACCATAAGATCATGACCCAAAATCAAGAGTCGGATGCTTAACTGACTGAGTCACCCAGGTGCCCCTGACATGTTCCCACCTTAGCAGTAAATAGATCTTTGATTTAAACCTGTAAATTCACACAGCGAGTTCTGTGAATAAAAAAGCAGATTTGCTACTATATTTTCCAATTACAGCTTTTTTGGTGGGCTTGGTACCTCAAAGGTATTTGTTTTTGCTTTGATTTGAAATAAATCCACATCAAATATCATAAAAACTAATTCACAAAAGGAGAAGACGACCAAAAAACAAACAAGTCATGAAACAATGTTTAATATCCCTGGTAAACAAAAATTAAATTAAAATCGTAATTAAATTCCATTTTTGCCTATTAAAATAATAAAAATGCTTTAGTCTTTCTAACTCCGAATGCTGGCTAGGATATGGTGAAACTGGCACTTTGATGTATTGCCAGTGACATCATAAATGGATACAACTCTTTGGGAAATTAATTATATCTTAAAAGCCATAAAATTGTTCACCCTTCTAAATTCGGTAATCCCACATCTAATTATTTATTCTAAGGAAGTATCTAATGTATGGAAAAAGCAATCTTCATGGACATATATGTCTCCTAGGATTAGTCAAAATAATCAGAAATTGTAAGTAAATATCCAATAACCAGGTTATGGTTAGGCATAGGATGATATACATCCTGCTCTGTGGAATGTGGTAGAACTATTAAAATGATGGTTATAAAGACCGCATAATTACAGAAAGAATTCTCATGTCAAAACGTGGAGTGTTAATTTAATGTACCCATGAATGCGGCCATTTAAAATGTGTGTCTTTGTGCATGCATGTGTACACGTACAGGTACATATCTACACACTTGGAAGAAAAGCTCTTAAAATACTAACAGTTGATGGGCTACGTGTTCTGCAGTTGTTTATAGTGACAAATGGTTTTCTTTTCCCTCTAATTGAATTTTCTGTTAGTTTACTTCTGTAATGTTAAAGACAGTATTCCAAAAGAGAAACAGAGTAGACGAGCCTGGGTGCTTCAGTCGGTTGAGCGTCCAGCTTTGGCTCAGGTCGTGATCTCGCTGTTTGTGAGTTCGAGTCCCGCGTCGGCCTCTGTGCTGTTAGCTCAGAGCCTGGAGCCTGCTTCATATTCTGTGTCTCCTCTCCCTGCCCCTCCCCTGCTTGTGCTCTGTCTTTCTCTCTAAAAAATAAATAAACTTAAAAAGAAAAAAGAGAGAGAGAGAAACAGTATCTCCTCACCTCCATCACATCATCACATCCTATCTCCCTTTTTTGTTTCTCTCTGCTCTAGTGACTTGTTTCTGCTTGTCTATGCCCCCTCAGGCTACTTTTTATCTCTGGAATTGGGGGGAAACAATTTAACTGATTTCCTTTCAAAAAAATACTTCTTCAATGTTTTAAATCATAAACATAAAACAGGCTCAGGGGTAGAAAGGTGAGGCAGGATTAGGGTATAAAGTACAAACGAAAATACTTTGCATTCATGCCTCCAGCCCTTTCTTCGGACCCTACCCCATGGCCCGAGTTCTGGTTCATCTCTCCAGACGCAGTGGTTCTTAATGCGGGGTGTGTCTGTTTCTGAGCTTTTCCTGTGCATTTGTAGAGATGGTTTTCACACCCATGAAATCGTATTATATGCATCACCCTGCCCACTCAGGTTGTGACAGATTGTGCCAAAAACCCCTCCAAAGAAGTGGTACCAACAACGTATCCTTAGCTCTGTTTTTCTGTCTCCTCACTAAAATCTTAAACTGTTCGATCTTTGCCAAGCTGATAAGGGAAAGATGATAGCACACAGTTGTTTTAATTAACATGTCATTCCTTATCAGTGCAGTTGAACACAATTTATGAAGGCTGTTGGCCAGCATTTGGGACTCTGCATGGGAATTCTGTCATCGCTTTCTGGCTGAGCGCCAGAGCTCAGCTGCAAGGTCACAGCCACCTGTCTCTTCGGGGACATTCTTGAAGGCGTGACGGAATTAGTAGCACATCATTCTCTTTTAGTTCTCATCCATCTCACCGGCTTATGAAAATAAAGGGCTTGAGGAAACAAGAATTGCCCCACCTACAAAATGATCTCAAAACCTGTACCTTGTGTCGGTGTGTTCTTTTGGATCCCGCTTTACGGGGTCTGATCTTGTTACCAATAAGGATATCTTTGGTTTTTAAATGGACGTTTCTACCACTCTTTGCAGTTAGAGACTACAAAGATCAGCCGCTCTGGGATATTTGAATCTAAAAAGTTCTCTGTGCCCCCCTACCCTGTTTCTTGTAGTGGACACTGTTCAAGTTTCACGGGGAAACTAATGTGCATGTCTCCTACCCCATTTAGTGGTCCCAAGGTACAAACGTTTGTACTGTTCTGATGTGACACAGACAAGCTCAGATGGTTTCCACAAAGCTGTTGTGGATTTAAAAACTGGAATATCTTGGGGGCACCTGGGTGGCTCAGTTGGTTAGGCGTCCGACTTCGGCTCAGGTCATGATCTCACGGTTTGTGAGTTCGAGCCTGTGCGGTCAGCACAGAGCCTGCTTCGGATCCTCTATCTTCCCCTCTGTCTGTCCCTCCCCCTGCCCTCAAAAATAAGCAAACGTTAAAAAAAAATTTTTTTAAACATGGGATATCTTGGGTTGTAGGTATGATAGGAACAATTCAACTCCACACACAAGTCTGAACACTATGTATGATGGAAGAGGAAAATGTTATGGCCCCTGGCTAGATGTGAAGTCCACACCAACCCCTGAGAAGAAAATTCCACCAGCCTCTAAATGTTATTTACGTACCGATCCACAGTGCCCAGGGCCTGTTAGTGAAGTCCACAAGTTCTAGAACCCCAAAGGCCGAGAGGGCGGGGAGACAGGACATCTGGAGCTGAGACAGGAAGAGAGCCACGTAGGGACCGGGAACACAGTCTCTAATGCTGCCAGAGATAGAGGGACTGGGGTTTCTCTCCCCTCAGACCGGCCAGCACATACAGATGACGGGACTTGCCCAGAGCGAGGGCTTTGTGTCATACATGAGACACAACTGTTCTTTACCTCAGAAGGGGGAGGGAAGGAGCTGTCCCTCCCTATGAGGAGCCCTGCTGAGCCAGAGCCCCCTCCTGCCCTTTTCAACACCTGGGCTTGTCCTCAGGTACAGGATGGTTGTTGTCTAGACGGGGTGTTAAGTGGCCTCGCTTGTGTGGCACCCCCGTGGTCATCGACCTCCATAAGTGTGGACACCAACAATACATCTGTCATTCATTCAGCAACCAGCTGTTTATGACTGAGGGCCTGCTTTCTGTTTAACCAAAGGACATGCACCTGGAAAATCCCATCAGGCCAGAGGAGTGGCCTCATTTCATGCCTCTCCGTGGGAGGCCGAGTAAACGATGTGGAAGGAGGCTGTTGCTTATTCACGGCTGCAGTTTTCCAGATTCTCTGTGTGTGGGGATGCCAAGGGGATGGATTCTGCAAGGATAGTGTGGAAAAAGTGGAGCCTCGTGAAGAGACACTTGAACAGCTGTTTGTGGAGTTGCTCACCAAGCTCTTTCATCACCTCACTGTAATGGGGACTTCCAAAGTCGGCTCTGGTCGAGGGAGACCAGGCATCTTGAGTTTGGCAGATCTTTAGACACCTGAACCTAGCTCTGTGACCTTGGGCTCGGTTCTTCTGACCCCCAGTTTCCTCATCTGTGAAATGGGGATAGTACTCCTTGCCTGGCGAGATAAGATTGTGCATCCACAGGACCGATGGAAAAAGCGCACCGACCTCGCAGCCCTTGACTCACGCTGGGGAGCCTTTCTTTCTAGGTGCCCGCGCCTTTCCTCCTGCTCTGTGGTGAGGAGGGGGAGAGACCGTGAGCTTGGAGGTCACCGAGACCAGACTTCCGACAGTCACGGAGGTCTCATTTCAGATGCCAGCTCTCCCGCTCACTGGCTGAGTGACTTTGAACGTACAAACGGTGTGAATCTCGGTTCTTCCTGTAACATGGGGCATGCCTGCCTCCTGGGGGGCCGGCGGATGAAATGAGGTAGCAAGTGGGGGACCGGGGCAGCGCATCAGTGCTGTGCCTCTGGTTTGAGACCCCCCGTCCCCTGTCACGTTGACTCCTACTTGCCACAAAGGGGATTGTGCGGATACCAGGCCAGGTTTTGAGTGTGACACGTCCCCGAAGCAAAGTGATGGGGGATAAAAGCCCCGTATCTCATCGTAATCCCCGGAGCTGGAAGCGCTGGCTCAATCACCCAGCCCGAGAGTTAGCAGAGGATCAGCGGGGGAGAGACGCTGCCAGAGAAAGCGCTGCCTGCCCGGGTGGCCTCCTGCCAGCAGGCTCCCGCCGAGCGATGGCAGTGGAGTAAATCACAGTGAACAACAGCTTCAGGCGGCCCTGCTTCTTAGCCATCATTTCCACCTCTGTCCCCGCGCTGCAAATACCCACCTGTCACTGCCAGCTTCCCCTGCGTGAAGGTCTTTCCTCCCAGGAGGGCCGCGCGGAATACTGCCAAGATGCCCTGCTCCCCCCGGCCTGCGAACCGCGGCGTGACTAGCACTGATGAGGTTTGATTTTGTTTGATTTACTTGTTTCCTGAACATTAATTTTCTCTTTGTGTGAGTAGAGCTGACACACAATGTTCCATTAGTTGCAGGTGTACTGCATCGTGATTCAACAAGTCGATACGTTGCACCGGGGGCTCTCGCTACAGGTGTAGCGACCATCTGTCACCATCTGACACTGTTACAATAACACTGGCTGTGTTCCCTGAGCAGTGCCTTTGATCCCCGTGACTTACTCATTCCGTGACTGGAAGCCTGCGTCTCCCGCTCCCCTGCACCCACCTTGCCCGTCCCAGAGCATGCCTGCAAATGGAGCTGTGCCCGTTCAGTACAGGTTCCTGGAGACACTTTTTGTTAGCACCCTGTCTTTTGTATCCCGCCTGGGTCAGCCAGCCCTCCCACAGACCAAAGTCTGCCGAGCAACAAAAACTTCTCCCAAGTAGAAAATTGTACAACTGCCCATAACCAGGCTTCAGGCGAAAGGAACAGAAATCTGCCCCCACCCCCCAACCGCTCCCCTTAATGTCTTTACAGGGTGACATCATTCTCCTGGGCAGGGGAACTTGCTGTCTTACTTGATTGGTTGGAGTTTTATTGGGTATTATAAAATTAATGGCTATACTGAGGTGCCTGGCTGGCTCAGTCAGTAGAGCATGTGACTCTTGACCTCAGGGCTGTAGGTTCTGGCTCCATGTTGAGTGCAGCGATTACTGAAAAATAAAATCTTTGGGGCGCCTGGGGGGCTCATCTGGTTAAGTATCTGACTTTGGCTCAGGTCACTGCGTCACGGTTCGTGAGTTTGAGCCCTGCGTCAGGCTCGGTCCTGGCAGTGCAGAACCTGCGTGGGATTCTTTCTCTTCCCCTCTCTGCCCCTCCCCTGCTCTCTCTTGTACTCTCTCTCTTTCTCTCGATAAACAAACAAACAAACAAATAAATAAATAAAAATAAAATCTTAAAAAAACACATACATAAACACATTTTTAAAAATTTTTTAATGTTTATTTATTTTTGAGAGAGAGAGACAGAGTGCGAGTGGGGGAGGGGCCAGAGAGAAAGGGAGACAGAATCTGAAGCAGGCTCCAGGCTCTGACCAGTCAGCACAGAGCCCCATGTGGGGCTTGAACTCACAAACTGTGAGATCATGACCTGAGCTGAAGTCAGACGCTTAACTGACTGAGCCACCCAGGTGCCCCAACACATTTTTAAAAAATAAGTAAAATTAACACATACTTCTTCCAAGGAAAGGGAGATCTTTCTCATCGGGTCAACCAACTTGCTCAGACCATGGCAAGCCCCCGGTGAGGCTGGGATGGGATACAGGCTTCTTGGGTCTCAGTCCCAAGAACTATGGTCAAGTCTGTGGTTACCCTTTGTCCTTGGGCCCTCAGGGAGTAGTGTTACAATGCAGAGCAGTGATGTGTGTGTGAAGCGGGAAGGACTCCAGCTCTGTCGGTATACCTGGGTCCTGTGTAGATGCTGCCAGTTGTCAGCTCTGGCTTTACGGTCAGTCTTAGCTTCTCTGGGTCCCCGAGACACCTTCTGTAAACTAGAGTTAACGCTACTTCCCAGACAGGATCGTTGTGGGGATTAAATATGAGAATTTGTCTCTAAAGAGCTAACACAACACCAGACATATAACGGCTCCTCGGAGAGTGATAGCTATTACCATCTCACCCTCCCGACCCTGTATCTTCCCAGCTGGGCATCAGTGGGCAAGCCTCTTACCCTCTCTGAGCTTGATTCCCTCATTCCTGAAATGAGAGGCGCTTTCCCTACCCGCCAGATAACGGCTAACAAGGCCACACCTGCCATGAGACCAGCACGGAAGCGGGCACCCCAAATCCCGGGCTGACTGAGGCCACCGTGCAGGCACAGACAGTGTGCGTGGTGGTGGCTAATCGGTGCTGAGTAAACCCTGCCGTAGCCTTTCTAAAAAATCACGTTTGATCCCCAGATCTCTGTCAGCAGAGAGAGAACAATGCCAGGAGGTCTGGAGAAGGAGTGTCATCGATGCATTTAGAAAATCGCCAGCAACGGTGAGTCACAGCCCTGAGAAATGTCCTAGTTTTGAAGGATTTGGGGCTCTGGGATCCCATGACTTGTTGGTCATGTGATAGAGCCTGTGAACAAGTGACCCATGTGGCTGGTCTGTGCTTGGCTCAGTGTCCTGCCCTCTGCTAGTACCTTCTAGTTCTACTCCTTATATATTAACCTTTAGTTTTCTATAGTACGCAGAATGTGTTTTCAATATAAATATGTGTTCAAAAAAATGTTTGCGTGAATGGGGTCACTGATAACAACCAACGTATAATGGCATTGGAGCTGGGAGACATGGCAGGGAGGTGTGGAACAATTGCCTTTGCATTTGGGGTAGCTTTTCCTTGTACCCACCACACCGTCTCTCCTTACCAAATTAGACTCCCCCCCCCCCCCCCCGCTGGAGCCCCCTGTGTCCCAAGGGGCTGGACCATGTTACAGAAGGCCCAGGCTGTATCATGACATTTGGAATATCCTGAATGCAAGTCCCAAGCTTTGAGTTTCCTTGGGATGAAAGCATTCACCTCATGGTGAGATATGTTGTTTAAGCCTTTCCACAAGGTTCCCTTTATTCACAGTCTGTAAAATCTTAGAGCAATTCTATCCGGAGGCAGCAGTCAGTAGGCAGAGCAGACTAAGGTGGAGGGGACAACGACGGGTGCTTGGCTACAGTGCTATTGACATGTGGATAGCCAGGTACTATCTCCAGCTCCCCACACCCCTTTCCTCGCGGGCTGTCTGGTTCACTGCTGCATCCCCACACCTCCAGCAGGGCCTGGCACGTAGTAGGAACACAGCAGCTGTCCACGGGATGACTAGACGGGTGAATGAATGAACCACCTTCTCCTCTAGCTGATGTATCTGGTCCCACCTCATCCTCCTCAAGCACAACCTGACATTTTACTCCCCGGGATGGCTCTGGGGGCCACGGCCCCTTCCCCCACTGGAGCACACCCACCATGGTGCTGGAGCCTCTGCCCAGAGGCTCTGATGCTCTGGCAGGAATGAAAACACACAGGCAGGTTCGCTGGCCTCCGGAAGAGGCAACGCCTTTGGTCCTAGAACAATAGTTCTATGTTCTCCCGAAGTTCACTCCCACCCCACCTCTCCACACACATCCCTACCCATTCTTGCAGTGAGAGCCCTGACAGCGAGGCCAAGTTGTCAAGAGAGGAGGTGTCACTCTCAGGGCTTCCCAGAAAAGGGTGTTTCCACGTTGTACCGCAAGTCCCCTGGTCTGGGCCATCAGCTCTTCAAGTGCCCTTGAAGGGTGCTAGAAAGCCTTTGGTTGGCCCTCCTCCACCTGTGGTCTCCTCGATCCTTGAGCTTTCACTTTTTGTTCTGTGAACAACACTGTCTTCATCCCAGACTGTGGCAGGACCTCCTGTGTGCTCCCCCATCCCCTGCCTGGTCCCCTCTGCACACGCTCCACATACGGCCAGGGAGGTCTCTCCCTGCTTGGTGACTCCCCATTCCCGCAGGACTTCAGATCACCCAAAAGACGCTTTGTAAGCTGAGCCCTCCTCACCTTTTGTGTCATCTCTTGCTTTCTGACTTGTTACCCTGGAAAATGCAGCCAGACAAAAAACGTCTCAGCTTCCCTGGAAACTAGGCTCCCTTTGTTCCCTGGGGCTCCCAAAAGTGCACCTCTCCACCCAGATCTCTCCTATGTCCCACCTGCCCTCTTAGGTAAAGATTGGATCTGACAAGGGGTGCGTGGGTGGCTCAGTCAGTTAAGCAACTGACTTCAGCTCAGGTCATAATCTCATGGTTCGTGAGTTCAAGCCCCACATTGGGCTATAGAGCCTGCTCTGGATTCCCTCTGCCCCTTCCTCATTTGCTCGCTCGCTCTCTCTCTGAAAATAAATAAACATAAACCAAAAAGATTGGATTGGGCAAGAATCTCCATTGGAAGAGGAAATTTTGGTGACCTGTAGGATGCTCGCAATGTTTTAGCATCCTTCCATAGACTCTTTATTGGGTAGAAGGGAGAGAAAAAATAGTAATTATGCAGCGGGAAAATTGGGAAACACTTTGAGGTTCAAGATTAACGTCACCAATGCAGCGATCTGGCCAAGAATGGACAACCTCAATCTAAACACAAAGGGACATCTGACAAAACCAAAGTGAGGAATGTTCTATTTAAAATTTTTTTTAATGTTTATTTATTTTTGAGAGAGAGAGAGAGAGAGAGAGAGCGAGCACGAGCAGGGGAGGAGCAGAGAGAGAGGGAGACACAGAATCCGAAGCAGGCTCCAGGCTCTGAGCTGTCAGCACAGAGCCCGATGCAGGACTCAAACCCATGAACCATGAGCTCATGACCTGAACTAAAGTCAGATGCTTAACCAACTGAGCCATGCAGGCGCCCCTACCTCCCATCTTATATATTCTTTTCCATCAAGTTCACTCTGCTCCCGTACATTTGCTTCCCTGTGCCCTGACACTGGCCTGGAGGATGAATTTAATATCTGGGAAGCAATGAAATCTTGATGAATGCATGTGCGGTATGTGTGGCCGGCCTCTAGCCATCACAGGATAACTCAATTAAATGCAATGAGTGTAGTGAACCCAGGTCATTTGCACTTGTCAGGGCATCCTGGGAAGTGCTTTTAGCTCCACACAGAGATAGCAGCTGAAAAGGGGCCAACAAAGCACAGACTCAGGAGGGACACCGGGAGAGATGGCTTCCAGCCTGCAACTGGACCCAAAGAACTGTGACCCTGGGTGTATGCATCCCCTCAGCGAGGTGGAGGGAGGCTCACAATACTCAGTGTGCTGAATGTCGAGTGGCAATTTTATTCGACAGTTCTGGCTATGAGAAATAGCACGTTATGTTGTGTTGTGTTATTTTTAATATACTTTTTAAAACTTAAAAACTTCTCTCCTTCTGGATGAGATTAATCTGACTTCAATTTCCTACTTGCCACAGTAGCAAGAAAATCAATCTTGAGCATTTCAGTCACACAGGAATTCAGTTTGTTGAGGAGGAATTCAGGAGTTGAGGGGGATCCCTCTTTTGGGGGGTTGGAGCAGAGAATGCTTCCCCTCTCTGGACAAGGCCATTATTAGCCTATTCAGCCCCCTTGTGCAACTTTTAAAAGGGGCTCTCCCGGTAGAGGTAGCTTTAAGGACACACCGCTTAGGAGCAGAAAATGCTTGTCTTGGAAGGAAGGGCATCGTCACTTCCAGACAAGGGGGGTTTCCACTTTCCCGCACCCAGACCCCTTGTTTCCTGCACAAACCCCCTGTTTCCCCCTGTTCCCAGCAGCACGCTGTCTTTGCATGGAGCCAGCACTGGCGTCAGGCGTGGGCCATTGGGATCTTTACAAGGCTGGGGGTCTGGTGCCCCCTTCTAGGTGCTCCCTGTAATTCTCTCTGGAAGCTTCCAGGAAGAGGGCCACCAACCGCAGGTTCCATCAAAAACTCCATTTCTCATGGGCTTAGGAGGGCTGCCCTCCCCCTCTCCCCCCAATGCTCTCCCCACCGGGGCTCCACCTTTTTCCTTTGGGACAGCCCCATGGAACTGCTGTCCCACACACTGGAAACACCAAGTTGCCACCCTTGCCGGAGAAAGAGATTCTGACATCTGTCGGCCCAGTCCTTCTTACTAATTCACCCCGTTACATGAACACCTGGAAGCCTTGAACCTTGGGGAAGTCAAGAATGTGGGCAACGGGGGTGGTTTCAGAAAGTCCTGGGGCTCTGGGCTCACAGATTCCGAAACGGTCACCTGGCACGTTAAAGGCAGTGAATTCTGAACCAAACACATGTTCTTTCCCAAAAGCTCCCCGTCTTTCTGTCCTCGCATCTCTGTCAATGCCACCACCATCCTGTCGCCCAAGCACAACACTGGAGTCATTTCCTGTTCCTTTCTTTCCTTCATGCCCACACCTCACTGGTACTCAAGGTCCTGTCCCATCTGCACCTTTGGTTGCTCACCAGGCTAGACCACAGCTCAGCCTCTCGCCTGCTCTCTCTGCCCCATCGCCATAGCCCCATCCTTTTTCCAGTGGTTTGACTTTGTGTCACCCCAGCTCCAAATCCTACAAACAACTCCCTTTATCTTCCTAATAAAATCCAAATACCCCCTATTCTCAACATCTCCTTCCAACCTCATCTCTCATTCGTCTTGCTACGAACCACCTGCATTCAGCTAAACTCGCCGAGCTGCCACTCCCCAAAACCACCGTGAGCGTCTTGTACTTGAATCTTTTGTTTCCTCCAGGGTCTTCCCTTTGACTTGAAAAGCCATCTGTCCACAGCTCAGCCTTTCAAAACCCTATCCAGCCATTAACACCAGGGCCATATTGCCTTCTCCTGGAAGCGTTCCTCGATTTCCTGGGGACTCTCTTCCTCTGGGCTGCTTGCTGCTCCGTGCACCACTCGTGGCCTCTGTCACACACACATTTGTTTCACTCCTCGGGTACGCCTCTCATCCCCCTTGTGAGGCTGTGAGATCTGTGCTGGTGCAGCTCATCGTGGCCATTTTGAATATTGGTAATGAAGTCCATCCCCGTTCAAAGCAGGCAGTGGAAGCAAATGCCACCTCCTGCAAGCGGCTAGGGGCCATTACCTCTGGGGGTGAGTGGGTAGCTGCAAAACAGGCCAGGTGAGAGGATGCAGCAGGTGCTTACACAGCAGGGGAAGAGGGACAGATGGGAAAGACTAGGCAGAGACAGGATGCTGACTGTACCAGAAGTGGCATAGGGGACGGGGTTTGGTGCCTTTACGGATCTAGGGAAGTTGGGAGGGCAGTTGGGAGAAAAGAGGTCATCCTCCTGCACCCTTTGTCACTTGCCTGCTGGGCATTGGGTAGTCAGTGGGACCCCTGAAAGGTGGCGTTGCAGAGAAAAACTACCTGGTTTTAGTCTCAATCCCTGTGTTGAACTATTCCGCTTGAAGCAAGAGAGCAGGGGATACACTTGCTACTCACGGGAAACAGGCTCTGGAGATCCTTGAGAACAACGAAGCTGAGCGCGCCCACTTTTCCCATCAAGATTACCCCTTTTAAAAATGCTTTGAATGCTTCTGGCTGCCTACTTTGACCCACAGCCGGGCACTCCCTCGTCTCTAACCAGCGATGGTGGGAGCAGCGGGGTTAAACCCACTTCAAGGTGTGAGCAAGAACTCTGAGCTGGCTAACTGGGACACTGCCCTCCTCTTCATAGTCCTCACTAAGTCAGGAGGCAGTTTATTTGTGCTTGGCATAAAGAATGGTTTGGCTCCAACCTTCTGATTCTGACGTCCTCCCACATTGCTGTAACTCTGGATGACTTTCTCCTTTGGGACTCTCAGTTGATTGAGCTCTGTCACTGAGCTCTTTGCAATGGACTTGATAGAGACTCATTTGATCAGAACCCAGGATGCAGCGGGCTGAGCCACACTGCAACCAGTGCTTAGTAAGCTCAAATGCATCGCAGTATTTATCAGTGGCGGTCACTGCTGTCACACTGCCATCCTGGCCCAAGCAAGGTCACCAGGGAGCTCAGCCTCTGTTTCAGCTCAGCCCTGATGACCCACGACTGTGGGACCAGCCCCCCCCAGGGGGAGATCAGGGGAGAGGTGCGGGTTTCTGATCCCTGACTGTGGCGTGGCTGGTCCAAGTGGTAAAGAAGCCCCCGTGCTGTTCACTGCTAATTACTCATCCCGGTGAAACCCCGCAGCCCCGCACCTCACACTGCCCTGAGCGACCGGGCTGTAAGGAAGGCCTGGCAGAAATATCGCCAGCCTAGCTCACGTGAAAGATGGCATGTGGACGGCCTACTTCACCATCTCTGGGGGCCGCTGGTTTCAAACACAGATTCCCAGGTCCTGCCGGTGGGGATTGTGATTTTGTAGCCGGAGTTCTCAGAGAACCTGAGAATGATGTCTCTGAGGCTGAGTGGGTTTGAGCCTCAGACCCAGACAGTGGTGGTACAGACGGGGCTGGGGCACGGCCTGACTCCAGGGAGCTCTAGGTTTAAGACTGTCCCTGCTCAGCTCATCAGAGTCCGTGGGAACCATAGGGCCTCCCTCACAGCTGTTTTTCCAGTTCCCCATTTGATCTCTAGGTGGGGTCTGAAATCAAAGGGAAGTCACACATCCTTAATAATGATAATAGTGATGATAATGATAATGGCTAACACCCATGTTTATCATGCAGCAGACCTTGTGTTTCGTGCCTTACATGGGTTATGACACAATCATTTTAGCAGATCTGTTAGCAAAGTCCTATAATTATTATCGTGTTTTAAATGAGATCATTGAACCCTCAGGGTTCAGGGGGCCTGCAGTTCACACAACCTGCTGTGGGCCTGGAGTGAGATGTGGTCCCCAGTGGTCTGGCTCACCATGCTCTCCTCTGGGCTGTCGTTAGGGATGCTCTGGCCCGAGCCTTCTCTCCCTGACTCGCTTGGAGGTAGGAAGCTTGTGCGGCAGGGGCCTCCTCTGGGGCTGCCCCACGTCTCTGTGTCACTGAACACAACACCTGGATTACACACATGGCCGGGTGATGCCATCTGTCACAAGCCTGCAGCACAGTGAAGGGTTTTCTGGGATGTCAATCACTTTATCATCCTGCTAACAAGCTCAAGGCCAGAAATAGAGATGGGATGCTTCAGCTTCTTGCTTTCCTACCACTTCCCAGCAAGTAGTTTATTCCTTGACCTCCACCTTATACCAGGAATTAAAACAGATGTGGCTAGATTTCCTGAAACTCTCTCTTTAACTGGGCACACTGTCAGCAATGCGGTGTCCCCTGTAGTCAACAGAGCCAGCTACGTGATTTGCAAGGCCCGGTTGCAAAATGAAAATGCCGAGCACCTTGTTCAAAAGGCAGGGAAAAAACTCTGTTTAGGGTACTGTACATAAAGCTTTATCCTTTCTTCAGCAACCTCTTTTGATTTGTCATTGTATTTTTTATTTCCTATTTAATGTTGTTTTAAGTAAACAAAAATAAAATACACTTCATTAACAATTTTAAATGATTAGCATAAATGTTACCATTCACCTTAATATTGTTTAATGACAGCTATAAATGCAAAGGGCATCTGACTCACATGTAGAATCACCAAAATCACACATTCGTGTTACCTAGGTCTTAGGTACTTTGTTTTTGCCAGAAAACAGCAGAAACACTACGCGAAACTACCGTGATTATTTTCATTTCGCTTCTTGATCATGGGTGCTTTTTACCAAAACTCTCTGTGATGAGTGAGGTAGAACTGAATGGCAAAGGAACTAGGAATGGCCCTGACTGTCCCTTTCCTTGTGTGTCATCATGTTGGCGGGAAACGGCTGGCCACCGAGGGAGGCCACCTGGGGAAGAAAGGAAGTGACAGGATTCCTTGGCCATTTGTGTTTCTTAGAACACCACGGCCTCTGACTGCCTTTGAGGCAAGTCCTGGTTCAAATGGGAAATGTGGCCCTCAGGGTGGTCAGTGCCCCTGCTTCCTTGTAATATGCTTACCTTGTATTCATTTGGAGTCTTGCTGACACCTCGTGGACCCAGCAAAATTCAAGAACGCGGCAGCAAGAGTGGCAGACGCACGTGGCACGTATCTTCTCACACGCAGGCTCGACTGTCCCATTAGACTACGCTTGCAAAATACAAGTTCAAAGATAAATTCATTAAGAAATTCAAGACAGCAGCAGGAGAGCGTTAAGCCAAATGCAATTTCCCCCCAAGCACAGGGCACCGTGTCACTGCACGGGCTGCACATCCGTGAAAAGCCAGCTCTGGTGGGCAGTGTTACACTCATTCAGGGAGGGGCAGTTTGAAGGGAGGAGTGAACATCCGGGCAGATCACTCCGCGTGCCTGTCATCCTCCACATTTCCTGGAGGTGAAGGTCAAGATTGATTGGCAGGAAGGGGACGGGCAGGACCCTGCTCTTCCGGGGCGTGTAGTAGTGGAGTTTCCGGTTTGGTGGGGTGAGTCTCAGCAATTTTCTCCTCCTGAGACGACTGGGATTCACAAATCAACCTGTGGTCTTTGACAATCCGAAACTGGAATGGGCCTTGTAGATGAAACTAATTACAGAGGGTTCAGTGTAAGTAAGAGAAAATCCAACTCAAACTGGCTTAAATAATACAGAGGATCTATTGGTTCGTATCAAGAGAAAGTCCAGAAATAGGTTAGCTTCATGGGTGTGTGATTCAGTGGGTGACAAATGCCTTTGAAGACCTAGTTTCTTCTTGCCTCTCCTTTTTGCCTTCCACGTGTCATTCTCAGGCTGCCTCCCCTTCATGGTGGCAAGATGGCAGCCAACAGCCCTTAGAGCACGGCGCTTGCACACCAGTGGCGAGGGAGGGAGAGAAATCGTATTTTTCGAAGTTCTGTCTGAAGAGTGAGAAGGCTTTTTTTTCTTTTTTTTTTTTTTTCTCCCCTTGAGTATGCTGGGCTTAAAATGAATCATGAGCTTATCCACCAGATAATAACATACCCAATGAGAACTACTCTGCTGATTAATTTAGGGCTAAACTTCATGCCCTTCTCCAAAGTCCATGGTGGAGTCAGCTTGTGCCAGAGCACATGAACTGCATAGGAGAATGGGGATGTGGACAGGTGCAGAGACCAAAAGAAAAATTGGGGTGATTGCCTAGAGAGGAAGGAGAGAATGCTAAGAAGGCTACCATGATATCCACTCAGAGATTCTGTCTCTGCTCTCGGGCTGGCATTGGAATCTAGCGGGATGTGTAATGCTGTCTAAACTTTAAAAGCAGGGACTGGGGTGTAGGCCTACCCAAAAGGCATTCAAATTCATAATTAACAAAAAAGATGTCTAAACAAAACCTGTATGTGCAAGCCATTCAACAGATGGGGAAACCAAGAAGTAACAAGGGGAAAGAATTGCCTGATCATAATAGTGGCCGTAAACTGAGCTGGGGTGTGCATCTGCTAATGCATTTTACAGAAGAGGAATGTGAGACCCCAGAAGGCCATCTAATTTTCCTGAAGCCACATGACGAATGAGTGACGGAGCCAGGACTGGACCCTGGCTGTGTCTCCGTCCCTTCCCAATGCCAGGAGGGCGAAACGGTGGTACAAACAGGAAGCAAAGCCCCAAGCAGTTAAGAGCTCTCTTCCACTGTGTGTCAGTGAGAAGTTTTAGGAGACCATCTCGTATCATATTCTGTGGGACATGGGGCCAAATGAATGGAAAGGGAAAAAGACTTCGTGAAGCAAATTCTGGAAGTGATAAATCAGGTTGTCAGCGAATCTGAGGCAGGGAAGGGAAGAACCATCTGCAGCAGGTCTGGGCTCCCAGGAAGCACAGGGCTGATCCTGCCTGGCTCAGCGCATGCCGGTGGCTTCTGGCTTCCTGGCACTGGCAGAGCAGCAGTTTATAAACTCCTTTCCTAGAAGCTGTCAGACTTTAGAGAGGTGGTGCAAGAAATGTGGGTCTTAGAGTCAGCAGCACGAGCATCAGAGACATTCAGCTCTCTCAGAGAGGCAAGTCCTGGCTTGCACCTCCCCTCTTCTCGCTGAGTGACCTCCTGCCATCTGCCGACTTGCCAGAAGGTTGGGCCTCGCAGATGCATAAGGAAATCGCAGCGCGAAGGCAAGGAAAGGGTCTGTGTGTTTCCAACCCAGCGCCCGCTCCTCCTCCTTGCCCCCTGCTTTGCTTTTGTGCTCTTTGCCGTCCTGATGCTGCCGCTCTCCGTGGCCTTCACGGGTAAGCTGGCTGCTGAGCTGCCGGGCGCCACTGATCAGCCACATGCGGCCATGGGGCAACGACCTTCATCTTTAAATGTAAAATGCGGGATAGAAAGAGCCGGCCAGACGGGTGATTCAAATAGCATAGTAGCTGTAGTAGAATTATTTGGTGAACATTTTGTTTTTAAAAAATGTTTATTTATTTTGAGGGAAAGAGCATGTGCACAAATTGGGGAGGGGCAGAGAGAGACGGAGACAGAGACAGAGACTCCCAAGCAGGCTCTGCACTGGTAGCACTCAACCTCACAAAACCGTGGGATCGTGACCAGAGTGGAAACCAAGAGTCGGACGCTTAACAAACCAAGTCACCCAGGCGCCCCTATTCGGTGAACGAACGTTTTTTAAAAAAAGAGTCCTGGGCCCCACCCTGGGAGATATTGATGCAATGTGTCCAGGGTGGGGATCCATACCTGCTTTTAAAAAATCTGTCACCAGGTGATTCTGGTGCCTGTGGACCAGGTTGGGGGCCACTGGGTGAGAGGGTTTCCCAGGGCCGCTCTCCACCTCCTGTGTTCCCATGTGGAAGCCTGTCATGAGCAGTATGAAAATGCTATGGTAACATGTAGGTGCTCTGTACATTTCTCTTGCTGAACATACGGATAAATACTTCCATAAGTCATATGTATTAAATGACCTCAATTATGTCAAAGCGTGAAGTGTTGAGGGAGTGGGGCGCTCCTTACGTAGCTAAAAATGATTGTCATGTGTCAGTGGAATTAAACTCATGCTCCGGAATGTTGCTAATGGAGGCCCTGAGCTGTGTACACAGAACCTAGCCAGTCCTATTTCAATAGAGACCTAGAAAGCCTGGTGTTCTAGTTTCCAAGTTCACAGCATATTGGAGTAGAAATGAAAAGGGCATAGGTGTTGTTGAGTAAAACCCCAGTACCCTAATTGCTTAATGGGAATGAGGTTTCCCTTTGGGGTGATGACAATATTTTGGAACTAGATAGAGGTGGCAGTTATACAACTTTGTGAATACATTCAATGCCACTGAATACTTCACTTGAAAATGGTTAATTTTAGGGGCGCCTGGGTGGCTCAGTCAGTTAAGCATCCGACCTGGTTTTGGCTCAAGTCATGATCTCTCGGTTCGTGAGATCGAGCCCCAAGTAGGGCTCTGTGCTGACAGTGCAGAGCCTGCTTGGAATTCTCTCTTCTCTCTGCCCCTCCCTCACTCTCATGCACATTCTCTCTTTCTCAAAATAAAATATAATTTATAAATAAATAAATAAATGCAATGGTTCATTTTATGTGCAGTTCACTCAGCAAAAAAAAAGCAGCAATACTAAAAAACAAAAAAAAACCTAATACAAAATAGTACTCTTAAAAATTTTTTTAATGTTTATTCATTTTTGAGAGAGAGAGAGAGAGAGAGCAAGCAGGGGAGGGGAAGAGAGAGAGGGAGTCACAGAATCGGAAGCAGGCTCCAGGCTCTGAGCTGTCAGCACAGAGACCGATGCAGGGCTCAAACTCATGAACCTCAAGATCATGACCTAAGCCGAAGTCAGTTGCTTAACTGACTGAGCCACTCAGGCACCCCAAAATAGTACTCTTAAATTTGTGACAAGTGAAAGTTGACAGCTTGTTGGGAAATAAAAGAAATAAAACTCTAAAGTTTGTACAGAACTAAAATAGCCGAGAAGTTAGGTGCCTGGGTGGCTCAGTCTTCGGCTCCAGTCATGATCTCATGATTTGTGAGCTCGAGCCCTGCATCAGGAGAGCTTGAACCCCATTTTGGGTGAGCTCTGCTTCTGTCTCTGTCCTCTTTCTCTCTCTCTGTCCTCCGTGGGGTTCTCTACCTCTTCTCTGTTTCTCTCCACCCCTCAGGGGATCGTCTCTCTCTCCCTCTCTCTCTGCCTCTCACTCACTTGTGCCCTCTCAAAAATAAAAAATAAAATAGCTGAGAAGTCTGGGGCTGTTTGGTGGAAGAGTAGATGATTCAACCAATTCAGTAGGCCCTAAAGCTGTCATTATTACAGTGTAGTTCAAAATAAACATTTATTATATGGCTCTGCTCTATCAAGAAGACTTTCTAAGATGTTAGGTATCCCCTGCTTAGGAATCCAGGAGTATCCTTAAAAAAAAAACAAGTCCTGTGAAAAATCTATCAACTAAAAGATTTTTATTGAGTTAAAAAAAAAAAAAAAAGCTTTTGGAGCCTGTGGTTTAGTTATCTGGAAAATGAGCTTAACTGGAATAGTTCATTCACTAACAAGGCTGTTTAAATGAAGCAAGAACCTATAAGGCCAGTTCCCAGAGACACTATGCTAAAATCACTACATTCGCTGCCGGAAGAAAGTATTGGGGAATCACTGCTCCGTGGTTATGAGTTTCTGTTTGGGGTGTTGAAAAAGTTTTGGAACTAGGGAGTGGTGATGGATGCACAAGATTGCGAATGTAATTAGTGCCACTGAATTGTAATGTTTAAGAATGGTTACAATGGTAGGGGTGCCTGGGTGGCTCAGTCAGTTAAGCACTGACTTCAGCTCAGGTCATGATCTCATGGTCCGTGAGTTCAAGCCCCGTGTCTGGCTCTGTGCTGACAGCTTGGGAGTCTGGAGCCTGCTTTAGATTCTGTGTCTCCCCCTCTTTCTGTCCCTCCCCAGCTCGCCCTCTGTCTCTCTTTCTCAAAAATAAATAAACATTAAAAGATTTTTTTTAAATGGTTACAATGGCAAAATACTTTATATTATCACAATAAAACATATAAAAAATAATCATTAAAACCCCATAATATGGGCTCCTCCAAAAAGCCTAAAGAGAATCATTGTGATACTGCTCGTCAGACAGAAAGAACATCTAGAGGTAAAGTAGGTAGGTACTAAGCAATACGTGAAGAACACAAGGGGAAAGACGCTTTTATTAAATTTATTAGGATCCTTTTAAGCCATCTGTGCACTGTGTGACCCTCCTGTGAGCAGCAGCTGTTTTTACTCATTAGGAATGAACAGATATAGAAGTCATTACTCAATGTTCATCTCGCAGCTGGGTTTGAATTGAAAGGCAGTTCATATCCAACAACTTTGGCCCCAAGCATTTAAAGGTCCTTGTGTGAAAAGGTTGTATCGAGACTTGGAAAGTATTTCATCTAGTAGTGGATTCAGCTGAACATCAGAGCTATCTAGGAAGGCAAGCCTCCACAGGTTGACAATTGCAGCAATGTGCGTATTTGATTTTGCTCTGGGGTCCTGAATTTGTGGGTCTCTGTATACCCAGGAATTTTTGTTAATTTCAGTGGAATATGGTATCATCGTGGGGAAATGGCTTATTTCCTCTAAGTACCCATGCCTCTAATGCATTCATGGGAAATAAAAATCAAATCGAAGCTAAAACTTTAAATGTCATTTTAACAGAAGACTTTGATTTTACAGTGAGCATCCCGTTTCTTGGGCTCTATTGACAAACGTATTGGTCAGGGTAACTTTACTATGTTGTGGTAACAAATTAACCCGGAATCTCAACACTATGAAGCGGCTCAACACTATGAAGGTTTATTTCTTGCTCATGAACGTTCCGTTGTAAGTCAGGAGCCTCTCCAGGGTTCCAGAAGACTCCCCCAGGGTAATGTGATGACTTCACACTCCAAATGACTTCATTCTTGCTCACTGACTATCTCAACCCATGGATTCCAGGTGGTCAAAGCAGGAGAACAAAACAAAGGGCCACGTGCCAGTTTTTAAATGCTTTGGCCCCATACTGTCCCACAGCCCATCGGTTAGAAGTAGTCACACAGCATTGGCTACCCACCAGGGGGCTGGGAAGTGTGAGGGACATTCACTGAGCAATGTCTGTGCACAGCCAAGATGTGTGCTAGGACACATCCAAAGCCTGGTCATTTGAGCCAGATTGGTCACTGAGGGCAATGGGCATTTCTTATATATACATATATCTGTGTGTGTGTGTGTGTGTGTATGTGTGTATATATATATATATATATATATATGTGTGTGTGTGTGTGTGTGTGTGTGTATATATATATATATACATATATATGTATGTATACATATATTAGGTTTTTTTTCAAAAAATTTAAAAATGTTTATTTTTTAGAGAGAGAGAGAGACAGAGTGTGAGCAGGGGAGGGGCAGAGAGAGAGGGAGACACAGAATCTGAAG
Organism: Prionailurus bengalensis; assembly: GCF_016509475.1. Classification (NCBI taxonomy): domain Eukaryota; kingdom Metazoa; phylum Chordata; class Mammalia; order Carnivora; family Felidae; genus Prionailurus; species Prionailurus bengalensis. The sequence continues at coordinate 19,693,609 of NC_057343.1, forward strand.
CAGGCTCCAGGCTCTGAGCTGTCAGCACAGAGCCCGATGTGGGGCTCGAACCCACAAACTGCGAGATCATGACCTGAGACGAAGTCGGACGCTTAACCGATTGAGCCACTCAGGCACCCCCTTTCGTATATTTTAAATAATATACCATACCACCACTAGTTAATAATAGGCCTAGAAGACAGAGGCTGGAGAAAAGTAGAGAAGGCATTGCTATGGGAATTAAAATTGCCACTAAGAAAGGGTACAGTCGGTTCATACCCAGACAAAGTGATATCTGGTCCCTGCTCTACCTGACGTCTGGGGGACAGCCACTTAGTCCCCTGAGTATCCTGAAGATCAAGTGGCCAGTGAGACTGGGCATGCTCCACAAGCAGGGGATTGGGTTACAGTTTCCATGAGGAGCATTTGGGCCTCTGCAGAAGTCTACTGCATCTTCCCAGCTGGCTTTATGCTTTTGAATGCACTTCTCTTCATCCTTTTTCATTCTCTCCGCTCTGTAGGGATGAAGTTTTTGGAGGACTGCCCCATACAGACCCTCATCCCTCTCTATTTGCTAGCGGGTGGGATCATTGGAGCCTTAAAGGTGAAGTCTATTTATCCACTGTTTAGTTTTGCAGAAATTTAACTTACAGGCACGTGACACACATCCTTTAATTGTCTGCTACTCACGGAGGAGCCAGAACAACTTCCCTCCCTAAGCACAGGGTTATGGAAGCAGTGGGGCAAGGTGGATCCTGAAGTCTGCTTGCAGACACATGGGTTTTTCCTGATGAGGAGCATTCGCCCAGAGCTGGGCATCTTTGCGGTAGCCTCCCTCCTGCCGCCCTGAGAGCAATGTGCTAATTTGTGGCTTGGGTCTGACAACAGTTGAAGCAGAGGAGTGGCTGACTGCCAATTAATCCTACCTGTGAATTGAGCCGGCGTTATCTTGGCCTCTCTCTGCTTCTTTTTAGAAAGGTTCCTGTGGAGGGCAGTGGAGTTTGCATCTGGTTGAAATGTATTTGGTTTTAGCAGCTCTTATTTCTGTGTCTCTCCTAGCGCTCAACCGACCGGCACAGAAACCACTAGCTGCAGTCATCAATCAGACGTTAAACTCTGATGTTTCAGGGGAGGAGGGGCTTCTCTGTGACTCTCAAGTTCATGTCAGTGTAGGGAGCCGATCTGCTCCTGGGTTGTACTGACATCTGTTTTAACAGGAAAAGTGACAGAAGAAAAAAACATCAAGGGTCCTGGAGAGTCTACAGGTGTCAAAATCCCTGGCCCACAGAAATGTCCCACCTGTCCAAAGCACCTCAGGTCTAAGGTATCTTAGGTCCACATCCATTCACCAGTGACCCTTCCCAACCGTCCAAGCCGCCCTCAAAGCTTCCTGTATCAAAAGCTAGAAAACACAAGCATCCGTTTTTCCAAAATGGTTGCATAGAGATGAAACACAGAAGAAAACCATCAGGAGTGCCATATATAAAATTTCATTTGGACGCACTGTCTGATTTCTTTGCCAGCGTCTTTGTGGTGCTTGGGGCCTTCTGAAGATGCTGGCCAGTGGCATCAGTCAGGATATTGGTTAGGACATCAAAGGAGTGTCTTGCTGTTCTATGTAATCAGCAGCCACCAGCTCAAGTCATGGGAAGCAGGTCTGAACCTTTTGTGTCTGAGGTTACGTCACCATGAAATGCCCTCAACTCCTAACAGCAAGGCAGGGGCGGTGTTCTGGAATGTGCAATAACACGCATTCCCCCCCCCCTCCCCCCGTGACAACATCCCCACGGGATCAGCTGGGACTCTGTTTGGCTCCAAGTAAACCCAGAGGCTCTCTGCTCAGTGGGGCTTCTTATCCCCTGTGGCCCCGTGGTATGAGGGGAAAAGCCCTAATGAACCGAGCGCCATAGAGATGTTCAAAACAAGGGCAACGTTTTCAGCAGTAATCACCTCTGCTCAGCCCTCCCTCACTTGGCTACCTCATCATCAGGCCGTGAAGTGAAACTTTCCTGTGGAGATGTTAACCGTCCATGGGGTCTGTTCCTCTTAACAACGGCAAACTTTTCCTTTATGAAATCCGGCCCAGAACCCAAAGGTAATTTATTTTAATGAACAAACTAGGGCCCTGATAAACAGCACTGATTTTTTTTTTTTCCTGGCAATCTAGAACTGTTTGCAGCCAAATTAAATTTTTGTGCTCATCGTAGTGAGGTAATACACAGTGAGTCCGTAACTGTTAGAGAGCAAGAGCAAACAGATTTATAGAATCCCTAGATGGAGAAGTTTGCCAGTGATACCAATGCTCTGTCTTTAACCCACTCGGAACACTGCGCCACAGTGCCCAGCATCCTTTCTAAAATGCAGCAATAGCACCACGGTATTGCATCTTGTTGACGAGAAAGCAGAGCATCAGTGAGTGGACATTTCCCAGGATCACCAAAAAGAACTGAGTCATGACCCACTGGAAGATCATGAAGTGAATTTAGTAAGGTTGTGACCATTAAACAAAATGGAATAGAGGGACTCCTGGGTGGCTCAGTTGGTTCAGCATCTGACTCTTAACTTCGGCTTAGGTCACGGTCTCACGGTTTGTGGGACTGAGCCCCACGTCGGACTCTGCGCTGACAGCACAAAGCCTGCTTGGGATTCTCTCGCTCCCTCTCTGTGCCCCTCCCCCACCTGTGCTCGCACACTCTCCCTCTGTAAATAAACATTAAAAAAAAATAGAATAAAAAATACTAGAGTGCCCAGTAAGCATGGTGTGATAAACACATACACGTGTGTTTGGGCATATGGGCCATATAATTTAATCCAAATCGGGACACTTTTGAGAGTACACAGGGGCTTTAATAATCATGCCAGGAAAACCCCGTAAACCAGGACTCTGAGCCAACAAGGACACACGGTCCCCCAATTACTAGGTTGTGATGTAAAAGGTATTTGTTACTGAGGACTGTGTTAAAAAGAACGTTTCAGAAACACTGATTTAGTGGCCATTAACCTCCCTAATGCCCCACCTCATCCCCAATATCCCACTGCTCAGTGATCATTTCTACCACCCAGTGAGTGCTTACTATGTGCCAGGTGAGGTGCTAAGGGCTTTGCCCCATTTTGAACCTAGTCCTCACGATACCCCTTCAAGGCAGGTACTTGTATCAGAAAGGAGTTTTGAATACGAGGGACAAAAAATCGGGAGGAAAGGCCCCCACGGCATCCAGAACCTACCAGGCCTGTGATGTGGCCTGGAGGTAGCAGGAAAGTCTGCTGGGGTCCCCCCTTTATGAGGCAGGGGGCCTGTTGTGCAGCCCTCTAATCAGGACCAGGTACTCGTGTTATAAAGTCGTGTGGTGGAAGGGTGCGGGGACAGTCGAAGGAAAGTCTGTACGCCTGGCTTCCAGGCATAACTGCATAGCACAGTGACTTGCCGGGGGTGAGAAGACAGGAGGACCACAGGGCAGGGCAAAGGCACCCCTGAGGCACGAGCCACGTGTTGTGACTGCGCAAAGTCGTGAGCAAGAGGGCAGGTGAACCAAACACAGCTGGACCCTGTCTCTTCTTTCTCGTGGGGAAAGAATCACTAGAGGTACAACCAGCATGGTAGCTATTGATTGGTTACAGCAGATGAGGAGCAGGGAGGCTCCCGGGTTTCTAGCTTGGACAGTGTCACCCAAATGAGAGGCATATGGAAGGTAACGAGTTATGTCTTCAACATACTGAGCCGAGGGCCTGGGGGCACTCGGGGGAGCCTCACACGTGTCCGAGGTCTGGAGGAAAGTTCCGGAAGGGAGCCGCAGGCCAGGGCGCCATCAGCCTATAGGTGGGTGAGGTCAGGGCCTGGGCCATATTTGTGAGGGTCACCAAAGAGGGAAGCTACTGAAAGAGGCCAAGAGACAGAATAGCTTGGTGGAAAGGAAGCCAGCTTTGGCTGAAGACAGACCTGGTGCCTGGATCTTCCACTTTTTGTACACATGACCTTGGCCGAAATTCTTAAATGTCCTGGTCCTCAGCTCCTTTGTTTCTAAAGTGAGGAAAGTAATGTACGCTTCCATAGGGTTGTTTTAAATAAGACAACCTGCCTAAAAATAAAAGCACTTAGTATCTGTCTTAGCTCAGGCTGCCATTGACAAGATGCCACAGACCAAGTTGCTTCCATAACAGACATTCAGTAGGGGGAGGGAGGAGGACACTTTCAGATGATGACCATATGCAGGTTTGCAGTCATGGGAGGATGGGGAGCAGGTCACTGGAGCCAGGAAGGCCAGGGATGACCTCAAGGATGATGAAACAAACCAGAGCAGCAGCGACACTCTGGGTGTGGACATACATTCCAGTCAACTAATCCCTTGTCCAAAGCAGCTCACACATCAAAATAGAAAATGCCACCAAGGATGCTGACTAAGGATTGATGCCTTCATTCTTGCCAGTTCTAATTCTTCAAAATTAAATTTCACTCCTTGGCGGCATTTCCAACTCTAGTGTGGGCACTTTGCGCATTAAATCTCCCTCTCTCTCTGTTTCTCTCCTGGCTTCTATTCCCTCTCCTCCACCTGCTTTGCTGCCTTGCCCTCTGACCCCCCCATCCCCCACCCCCACCCCCCGCCGCCCTGCCGACCATAACCCAGGTGTCTCTCCTGCTGCATGACTCTACCAGGATGAGGCGGCTTGCGGCCAAGGCCGTGGTGATTGACAACCAACCAGGACGATGATGCATATCCCTGGAGGCAGACCGTGTGCAAGTATTATATCTACCTCAGCCTCAGCCTCTTCCTTTTCCTCTGGTTCCTTTCGGGGAATTACGGGGCCCTCTCCGTTTACCTGCCTGATTTTATTCCCCCTTTCCAGCAGCCTCAAGATTACTGTGACAAAACCCTGTACCCCTGTGCCGTAGGGAGTCCTCGTGCTCAGCCACACCATGCTGGTCCTGCTCATCCTGTGCAGTGGGCGTGTCTATGTGTGGTCCAGGTGGAGATTCGTTGTCGATGGAGACTGAGAATCACCCCCTCCGGCACACACAGGCACATATTCGCGCATGGGCAACTCCACACACTCACATGCACACACGCGCACGTATATGCAAACACGCACCCACTCACACTCTGCACACTCATGCACAATTGCAAGAGGAGGGCACACTGTAGAGCAAGAAGACGTCCCTCCAGGCAGTGAAGAAACCACCAAAATGCACTGCGTGTTTATTCTAGGCAGACTAAAGGAGCGCTTGCCTCCCTGGGCCTGGGGGAAGCCCTGTGGTTCTTTCCAGAGTGGGACTTTTGTACTCATGAGTTTGCAGAGGCATCTTTTTATGTGAGGGGATGAGGCGAGGGAGGCAAAGACTGGGAGGCTCTTTCCAGCTACAGGCAGTTCCAATGACCGTCACAAGAGCAAGTTTTACTGCTGTTACTGTTGCTACTGCTGTGTTGTCATCCAGCCGCGGGCAACCTGAAATTGTAGAAAGGGATATCTTCCCAACAAGACCTATCTTAGCTTCACTTGGGTGGCTTTGTTATGAACAGGAGAAAGGTGCTCTGTTTAATGACTCCGGGTGTCTTTTGGGAAAGAGCTCTCTTTCCCAGTCCCAAATCAGACGGGTTTGATTGGACCGGTAAGGGCATCCCAAGGGCAGCTATAAAGGCTGCCAAAGTCAAGGAAGTCAGTGCCCCTGGGGCTACGGTCTGGCCCGTGAGCCTGGCGTCACGGAGGGTAGCGTGCCCTCCCTGTGTGCCTTGGGGTAGTCCTACTGCAAATTCTTTGCTTGGCCTGAGTCTGCTTCTTTCCCTGGCCATCTGTGTACATCTCTGTAATGTGCTCCTGGCACAAACCAGTTTCGTGTAGGTTTTGGCCAGGTTGCACGTGGTGTCGTTAATGCAGGTGTTTTGGGGTTTTTTTGTTTGGTTGGTTGGTTGGTTGGTTGGTTTTTTTTTTTTTTTTTTTTTTTTTTGGTCTCTGAGTTTAAATACTCTACAGTAGCAAATCTACTTGATGTCAGGTTAGGGCTGGGCAGGCTTTTGCAAATCCATTTATCTGGAAGTTCAGGATGATACCGAAGAGCAAACACTAACATCCCTCCTGCTGCTGTCGTTAGGGATGAAGTTCCTGAGAGCTGGGGTACCAGGCCATGCGGTGCCGTCAGCGGGGGAGCACCAATGCTTTAGAATCTTGGGTGAAGACTCTGTCATGTGTGTTTCTAGGGGCAGTGCCCGCCCAGGGGGACAGTGGCCCCTTCGTAGTTGTGCTTCTGTCACAGCACGTGCACAGCCTCTGTATGTTACCTGGTGCCTAGCTACTGCTTGGTTTTGAGGCAGGGGGTGGGGAGGGTGCTTTGTAAGAAGACCAACCCCAAAGTGGCCATCCATGTGGCCTCCTCTCCCTGCTTCCAGAGAAAAGGACCTAGGAGTTCACGGTGAGTTTGGGCATCTGTCACCTGCTGTTACATTTGGTCCAGGTTCCTCCCAGGTCGGAAGAAGGTGCTGGAAGCGCCCTCTGCTGGGCCAAGGGCAGAAAGCCCTTAACTTTGCCCCTACCCCTCTGGGACTTTGCTGTTTTCATCTTCGCCCGAGCCTTGCAAGATTAGAGGGCGTACGACTCGAAGTTCCTGCCATCATCTGGGATGCCCGAAGTCACTCTCATTGTGCCCCACATCACCTTCTCCATGCCGGGGGCTCCAACACTAGAGCAGGCAAGGTGTTCCATGGGCACCCCGTTCCACCCTGCCTGCCTTAGGTGATGACTCACCAGTCACTCCCAGTCGCTTAGCTACTGTTTGGACACAAATGAACAAAGCCAGCAGAGCCCATTTGTAAGCTCAATCCAGGCCACATGTCAACCATCACTTCACTTAGCATCTCTGACACAAACTCCTGAGCAGGGCTTGAAAAGAGTGTCCAAAAAAGTAAACCAAGCCTACACAGGCGAAGCCAGACTCTGTACTCGCGGAGGAGAATGGCCTGGCAGCCCTCTGCAGAGGCAGGCTCCCCAAGTGCACAGGGACCACACCGCCAGAGCCTAGGATGGCAAACAGATTTGTTCTCTCCCGCCAGCTCCCATCACGGCTATGCGTTGTGTTGGGAATGACCCTGAGGATCTGAGACTCAACAAGGAGGTGTGAGGGGACCCATACAGTCCCACTGGGGGTGACCCTGGGGTTCTGGGGACCTGGCAAATGGAGGTTCTCCCACTCACATCTCAGCACGGTCCTCACCTCGTAGTGATGCATTGTGCCCTTGTGAGTGACTCACAGGAGGAGTCTGGCCATGGACAGGCCACGACAAGGGCTCCTTGTCACTGACTCCTCTTCATCTGTGGGCACTGAGGACCTAAGCCCGTGCACCCACAGTCCTGCCACACACATGCTTCTGAGATGTTGTTGCTGGGGCCTGAGCAAAGGTGGAAAGAGCTTGCAAAAAAAAAAATCTTTTTAAAAATCATAAACTTGCTGTTAGACTGCAGATATAGGCTAGTGCATTGGGTACCCCTGTAGCCAGGTCCCAGATGCTGGCGATTCCCAGTTTCTGATAGGCATGACTATCCCCGGAGTGTCACAGAAATAGCTGTGTTGGTATACACGATGACTTACCAAATATGCTTGAGAAAGTGGCAACTTATCCCCGTTCCCAGAAATAGCTTGGTAGAAGAATTTATTTCCTCCTTTCATTCCATTCCCTATATTTATATCTTGTTTCACAATGAATTTGGAGGGTCTTTAAATGCTGTATTTGAGGGGCGCCTGAGTGGCTCAGTCGGTTAAACATCTGACTTCAGCTCAGGTTATGATCTCACAGTTTGTGAGTTCGAGCCCCACATCGGGCTCTGTGCTGACAGCTCAGAGCCTGGAGCCTGTTTCGGATTCTGTGTTTCCCTCTTTCTCTCGCCCCTCCCCCACTTGCACTCTATCTCATCTCTCTCAAAAATAAATAAACATGAAAAAAATTTTTAAGTGGTGTTATTTGAGACAATAAAATTAAAGAAAAAATATATAGTCAAAAATCAAACGATAGGAGGGGCGCCTGGATGGCTCAGCCGGTTAAGCTTCCAACTTCAGCTTGGGTCATAATTTCACAGTTCATGAGTTTGAGCCCTGCATCAGGCTCTCTGCTGTCAGCACAGAGCCCGCTTCAGATTCTCTGTCCCCTTCTCACTCTGCCCCTCCCCCCAGCCCCTGCTTGCTCTCTCTCTCTCTCTCAAAAATAAACATTAAAAAAATAGAACTACAGGAAAAACTAAGATGGTTAGAAAGCAGTTTTCAACGTCTTTTTCCCCCCACACCAACACACTAGAGTCTCAACCTAGAGGGAGTGGTGAAGAAATGTGACGGCTTTCATATGTGCCCTACCCCCCTTTGCAAAGGGAGAGTATTGGTCGTAGGCCCTTGATAATTACTAAAACCTGGACTACATTTTTGGCTTTGAGTTTCCTTGCCACCAAAGAGGTAAGGAAAATCAGCTACAAACTGCCCATTTTCTGTGGAGTCAAAAAATACGCCCCCTCAGGAGAAACATGGGTTAAGTCTGAAAGACCATATTACATGCGTCCATTGGTAGCGGGAACACAGCGTGATTCAGTGGGTGACATCTTCAGCATACTATACAAAGACACTAGCAGCCTTTGAATGATAATTTATTAGGGCCTCCTTCAACAGATGGTGAAGTGGTTATGACGAGGCACCTTTCAGAAAGGTTCTGGGCCAAGGCAAATTGTCCATGACTACGGTTCTCTCAAGGTCTGGCTTAACCCAGAGAGAACTTTCAGAGGGTCTAGGAAGTGATCAGCTGCATGTCCTTTATGTGATTCCTGGTTAGGGTCATTTCCCTCATCTGGGGTTTTGGTGGAAGACGAGCGTGCGAAGTTCAGAGTTATTACCCAGAGCCTCGGGGTGCACCCCGCACTGATGCTAAGCGGACTGCAAACAGCGGCACAATGAAAGCACCTCGCCAAGAGTGACCCAGAAGTCAGCCATCCCTTCTTTGCAGGAATGGTTTTCTGGGGAAATTAACATGATAACATCTGAACTTGAGAGTGCTAAAAAAAAAAAAATGGGACCATTTCACGGGAGCCAACCACACCCGTGGCTCACAGACCTCAGTGAACCATCAGAACCACCCAAGGGTTTGCTTAAAATGCAGAAGCATGGCCCCCAGAAATTCTGATTCTGTGGGTCAGGGGACCACACCTGTGCACTCAGGCCACGCAGGAGTCACAGACTGACCCAGAACTGTTCCATCGTAGTTGCGAGCATGAGGGCACTCTGATGCTTCTCTGTCTTAGCACGAGAAGAGGCAAAGCGGTCAAAAACTTGCACTTTTGTATAAATGAATCTTGTGCTTCATTTCCTTGTGGGCGTTTTTCATTGTTGATGACATAAACTTGGAACAATTGTTCCTCAGTGCCTTCCCTGAATACCCTGGGGGAGGTCATCCTCCAGGCCTTGGGACGCTTCTCTTGTTCTTTCCTCCAGTGCGATGACCATGGGTACAGACCATACACAGGAGCCAATGACCATCAGAGGCCTGTTCAAGGCAAATTTTGCTCCATAAAATTCATAATCCTCAGGTGGACAAACGAGTTCATGGTGGATTCTAGAACAATGAACTCCTAAAAATCCTTATTGATTCTGGTGGCAATTTCCCTTTTCATGAGTATGGAACTAAGAAGAAAGCAAATCTCTCGTTTACAGAGGTCGAATTTCAATAGTTCACTTTTTAGGTCAGCCTGGTACTATAGCTGCCAACTTATCTTGGCATCTTAGGAGACAGCCTCTTGGTATCGCCCACAGAAGTGAAATAGCAGGTGGGTGTTTCTCAAATGCATCTTCTGTTGTTTTCTCTAGAACACTCTCTTTGTTAGATCAGTTAGCTTTTAAACTTTCTTACCGCATTGTATGGAGGTAAAGTTTCAAAGGCAAAGAAAAGACAACTCACACTTTATGCTGGTCCCACCCCAGGTGAGGTAGTAAGGGTTTGCAAATATGGCAAGTTCTAATAAGGGCACCGAAATCTCGTGACTGAGAATGTCTCTCTGTTCTGACTGCCTCCTATTCACCCCATTGGTGAGAGAGGGGTCCCTTGCCCTAAATGCTGGGAGATGGTTGAGCACACAACAGTTGCTTGCTGGACAGATGAGAATGATGGTGCTTCACTGGTCACATACATTCACAGTCCGGCAGGGAGGATGCAGCATGCTGTGCAGGGCCGCATGGAGGCTGCACGGAGAAACAGACTGAGCAACCAGGGATCTCAGGGGTCATGCTCTGTAGAAATAAGGTGGGGTGGGGGGTAAGCTCTGGTTCTGGCAGGAGAATGCGATGGGCTTGTTTGAATAACATCTGGAGCTGGCAGGGAGGTGAAACTCGTTACGCTGAGGAGCGGGTGGGGTGCAGCCAGTCGTCCGGGGGAACGAGCAGGTGGGAGCCTTTCCTGCCTCGTGGGGGGCATATCTGGTAAGAGCAGGGGAACTCATGGTTAGGCCTCTGGGAGGCTAAATATGTCAAGGAAGCTGATGAAATTTGGGGCCTTCCAATCACCCTCCAAGATCAATCTCTGCCTTTATTTGCCTATCTTCCCCAGATTACTTAGTCCTGGATTCAAATCTAGATTTGAATTTTCTCAACAACCAAAGCAGAAGGCAGATCAATCCATCATGAGATATACATTGTCCGTGAAGAAAAAAAAAGGGGGGGGGGGAGGGTGGCGCCTTGGTGGCTCAGTCCGTTAAACATCTGACTCCAGCTCGGGTCATGATCTTGCAGTTCGTGAGTTCGAGCCCCGCGTCGGGCTCTGTGCTGACAGCTCAGAGCCTAGAACCTGCTTTGGAGTCTATGTCTCCCTCTCTCTCTGCCCCTCCCCTGCTCACACTCTGTCTCTGTCTCTGTCTCTCTCTCAAAAATAAATATTTAAAAAAAAAAAAAAAAGCTGCTCCCCACCATCAACACCCAGGTTAGAACACTCACTTCCTGGACAGCTCTGGCCCTGGTCAGCAGCTCCAAGCCCTTCCAATTGTCTGATGATTTTCCCCACAATTGCAAAAATCTTGCAGTCTCACTGGATTCTTCCAAACCATTTTTTTTTTTTACTCTTTATTTCTTCATTTGAATATTTCAGCTTTAAAATGTCCTGTAGCCTGTACTTTTTCATAGCCGCCCCCCCCCCCAAAAAGGCGTTCACAAATTGATTTACAGCTTATAAGTTTGTTTATAAAGAAGCCAGTGTCTGTTCAGTTCCCAGTTCACTGGCGGAAGCAGGTGTGGCCCAGATCCCGCTGGGACTCCCTGTGCCAGCCCCACGGGGGCACCCCAGTTGCAGCAGGTGCTGTGGCTGATGGCTCACATCTGCAGCCTTTCCCGGAAACCCACTCTGGGTTAGTACAGCCAGCTTGCCAGGACGCACCCAGACTTACCCCCGTCCCCACCCCCCAACATATGCAGTTACTCATAGCTAAGGACTGAGTCGGGGAAGAGAGAGTAAAAGCCCAGCTCCCTTGGTTCAGGGCAGGTCAAGCTCTGTGGTGTCATTCACAGTCCAGAGCTTTCCGCGGATTCAGGCCAGGCTTCATCAGAAGCCACATTCTTTCCCATCTTCTTCCTCTTTCCTACCTTGCAATTTCGTTTTCCCAAGACCACTCCCTCAACTCGTCCCTTTCCATGAAGCTCCACCCCCAGGCTCTGCCTCCAGAGAACCTGACCTAGGACAGAGCTGTTTGTCCACAGCTGGAGGCAGGAGAAAAATCAATAGTATAAAGCCCTTTTATTTTCCTAAAATGTGATAGATGCTTATGGCTAAAAATTCAAGTAGTGTCAGAGGGTATAAAGTAAAATGTGAAGGATTTCACACCGTACCCCAACACCTCCAAAAGGTGGCCCGAACCTCCAAAAGGTAGCCGGTGCTAATTTTTTAGTATCCTTTCAGAACCTGTCTATGTATATTCAAGCATAAATTATATCAAATTATTCATATTATTCTGCAGCCTGCTTTTTTCCACTTGCTACATCATGAACTTCTTTCCCTTATCAATGCAAAGAGATCTGCCTTCAAAAATGACCAATAATAATGGGCGCCTGGGTGGCGCAGTCGGTTAAGCGTCCGACTTCAGCCAGGTCACGATCTCGCGGTCCGGGAGTTCGAGCCCCGCGTCAGGCTCTGGGCTGATGGCTCGGAGCCTGGAGCCTGTTTCCGATTCTGTGTCTCCCTCTCTCTCTGCCCCTCCCCCGTTCATGCTCTGTCTCTCTCTGTCCCAAAAATAAAAATAAACATTGGAAAAAAAATTATAAAAAAAAATGACCAATAATCATAAGACTCACTTAAATAGGCACATTCTCTGTTACTGATATGGTCTGTCATTTCTGTGAATCAAAGTGGAAAAACCAGTAAATGTGATATTTTATTTTGCCAAATGAGCAACTGAGAGCTCAGCTGGGGAAAGCAGTTGTCATTTTCCCCCTTGTGTACCGGGTGAAATGAGCCCAACTGAACCAAAACTCCCAAAGAAATTAGTTGCTGGACCTTTTGGATAAAGGCCAAAGGGAAACTCAATGGTCCCCAACAATGGATTAAAACTGCTGAGGGGAGGGGCACCTGGGTGGTTCAGTCGCTTAACAGCCAACTCCAGCTCAGGTCATGATTTCTGCGCGTGAGTTCGAGCCCTGCATGGGGCTCTGTGCTGACAGCTCAGAGCCTGGAGCCTGCTTCTGGTTCTGTGTCTCCCTCTCCCTCTGCCCCTCCCCTGCTTGTGCTCTCTCTTTCTCAAAAAGAAATAAAAACATTAAAAAAATATATTAAAATGGATGAGGGACGCCTGGGTGGCTCAGTCAGTTAAGCGTCTGACTTAGGCCCAGGTCATGATCTCACAGTTCATGGGTTCAAGCCCCATGTCGGGCTCTGTGCTGGTGCTTCGGATTGTGTCTCCCTCTCTCTCTGTCGCTTTCCTGTTCATGCTCTGTTTCAATCTCACTCTCTCAAATATAAATAAACATTAATTTAAAAAAAAAAACTGGTGACAGAAAAGAAGTTGAGCTGGTTCTAAATTATGCACATCCACAGGACCTCATCTGTCAGCAGCAAACCATCCCTTCAATATTGCATGTGTGGAAGCGTGTGTGTGTGTGTGTGTGTGTGTGTGTAATTAACTATCCTAAGCCATCAATGCAAGATGGAGGCAGCACCCAGAAAGCACCGAAACTATAAAAAGGATTTTAAGACACAGAACAAAAAGTAACAATGCAACACAAGGAGATTGTATCTCGCACCCATTCAGACGGCCACCCCAAAACCATAACAACAGAAACCAGAAAATAACAAGCGTGGGTGAGGATGCGGAGAAATCGGAACCCTTGTGCCTCGGTGGTGGGAATGTAAAATGGTGCCGTCGTCACGGAACTCTGTATGAAGTTTCCTCAAAGAAAATAAAAAATGGAATTGCCACGTGATCCAACAATTCCACTTCTGGCTGTACACCCAGAAGAACCGAAAGCCGGGTCTTAAAAAGACCAATGTGCCGTCTACACCGGTGTGCAGCAGCATTCTTCACGATAGTTAAGAGATGCAGGCAAGCCAAGTGTCCCTCAGCAGATGAGTGGATAAGCAAAGTGCGGTGAATTTCTTATGGAATACGATTCAGCCTTAAGAAGGAAGAAAATTCGGGGCACCTGGGGTGGCTCAGTCAGTTAAGCGTCCGACTCTTGATCTTGGCTCAGGTCATGATCTCATGGTTATGAGACTCAGCCCCTCGTCAGGCTCCACACTCAGTATGGAGCCTGCTGGGATTTTCTCTCTTTCTCTCTCTCTCTCTCTCTCTCTCTCTCTCTCTCTCTGCCCCTCCTGGGCTCTCTCTCTCTCTCTCTCAAAATAAATAAACATTTTTTTTAAGTTAAAAAAAATTTAAAAACGGAGGAAGAAAATTCTCATACATGCTACACCATAGATAAGGCTTGAAGACATCATGCTAAGTGCGATAAATCAGTCATAAAAGGACACATACTATATGATTTCTACTAACAGGAGGAACCTGGAATAGTCAAAGTCACAGAGAACAGAAAGGAGAGTGATGGGTGCCAGGGGCTGGGGGTGGGGAGGAGAGTTCATGTTTAGTGGGGACAGAGTTTCAGTTTTAGAAGATGAAAAGTTCTGGCAATGGATGGTGGTAGATGGCAGAATGTGAACGTGCTTAATACCACTGAACTGTGCCCTTAAAAGTGATTAGGATGGTAAATTTTAAGTCCATTTTCCCACACACACACAAAAAAAAGTGAACCAGTGTATTCAGTCCTTCCAAGCCTCCCTAGGATGACCGAATGGCCCAGAACTCACTGACGAGGGCAGGGTCATTCCAGGTGTATATAAGGGCACACGTGCTCACAGGCTCAAAACCCAACCTCACTCAGCTGATTGCAGGTCTCAGTGCCTCACCCCCAGAATGCCCCACCTTCAGTCACCCAGCCCCCCTGACTTGGTGGGGAGTCTGCGGTGGGGTTGGAGTGTGAAATGGAGAGCGGGGAACTAGAAGCCACCCATTCGAACACAGGAGCCAATCAACCGACCACAAAAAGGTCAGGAGATAGTAGCAGAAGTTTCCAGCCCCCCAGAAGTGACTAAAAGAAGAAACTGAGGAGAAGCCACTAGGAAAGGTGTCCCATCCTTACAGAAAAAGGGTTAAGTGTGTGGAGTCTGGACCCAGACTGTCCGGTTGGAATCCTGGTTGTGCTACGTTCTAGATTCTGGTGTGATCTTGGACACGCTACTGAAATTCTCTATGCTTCGGTCTCATTAATACATTTTTTTTTTGAGAGACAAACAGTGTGCACAAGCAAGGGAGGGTCAGAGATCGAGGGAGAGAGAGAATCCTAAACAGGCTCCCGAGCTGTCAGCACAGAGCCTCCTTCAGTCTCATATGAAATGAACTTAGAACAGAGCTTGGCTCATAGCAAGTAGAGTATGAATATTTGTTAAATAAGAGGAAAGGTTTTTTTTTTTTAAGTTTATTTTGAGAGAGAAAGCAGGGGAGGGGCAAAGAGAAAGAATCCCAAGCAGGCTCCACGCTATCAGCACAGAGCCTGACGCAGGGATCAATCTCATGACTCTGAGATCCTGACCTGAGCCAAAATCAAAAGTCAGACGCTTAACCCACTGAGCCACCCAGGCAGCCACAAGAAGAAATGTTTTTATTTCATCCTCACTACTGTGCCGTAAGGACTGGACACTTACACTGCTGTGTAGAGGGGAAACTGAGGCTCAGGGAGGTCAAGTGTCTCCTCTGAAGGGGTGTCAGGGCTCAATGTGAGTCTTCTGACTTTTGATCCCTGTTCCTGGCACTCTATGTCTGTGGCCTCTCCCTGCCCTACTGGTGGCCCTTCTCCTGGGCCAGTGGGAGGAACCAGGTGGTACAAGCCAGTAGGTGAGGGCCAGCTACAACAACCTCTCTGACATCCTCCAGGCTCTTATTCCACTCCCACCCCTGAGCCCCAAACTGCCTTTGCACTGGGAATGGAACCTGTTTGTCATACAACTAAAGCCCTAGAAACAGACTGCATGAGAGTTTCAGATCAACACAAGTCCACTGGTGGGAAATCATTTCCTTCATCAGCTTCATTACATGGAGACTGCCCTGCCCTTGGCCCTTCTTGCCACCACGTCTAGTCCCTGGTAGGTGGACAAGGGAAACAAGTGGACCTTGGCGTGTCCTTTATTTGACTGGGTGATTCATGCCCGTAATACAAAATTCACACTCTCCAAGGGTATTCAGTGTAAACTGAGTCTCTCTCCTACCCCTGCTCCCCAGTGCTGAAGCTCTTCCTAGAGATCCCCACTGTGATCGGTTTCCTGTGAAAGGAAGGAAACCCTTAAATCAAATGGATTTGCTCTTTAGGAAGTTGGTTCAGATGGACAGCAGACAGCCCTGGAGTGGACCAGTCTGTAAAAGCCAGTGGGCATCAAGGGACTGGGGAGGCAACCAGCAAGGTACTTCTAAACGGGGTCCAGCCTCCTGCTGGGTGACTGTGTGAGCTGCTGCAGGGCAGGGTCATCGTCTGCCATGTACATCTTGCCTGGGCTGCTTCTCTCCTCCATTGGTGTGAACCCCAGAAAACAGTTGCTTTGGGTTTCTTGTAATCAGACTTCTGTGATTAGGGCTGGGAGCCCCTAACCCCTTGCTGTCATTGCAGAAGAGACCAGTCCTTTAATCCATGCACAAACAGGTTCAGGACCCATGCATGACCTACCTACACTGCAGAGTAACGGGGATCAGCATCAGAGATCTTCTTCCCCACCCCCTGCCTCACCCTCCCTTCCTTTCCATTCCCTTACCTTTGCCTTCATTTCTCTTCCCCACCGGCATGTGCACATTAAACACATACAAAGAGCAGTGCCTGGGCTTCCTATGGATTTATGATTTATGGTTATTCATCTTATTATCTAAGTGAGATTGCCAGGTAAAATATTAAGGCACCACTGCCATTATAACCTTGTCTTCCATGATCTCATTGGCAGCTGGTGTTGCCATGACAACTGGGCTGGAGAAACTGGTACTGAGCTTCCGTGGAAGATGATGTGAGCACCGGTGTGTGTGTGTGTGTGTGTGTGCGTGTGTGTGCGTGCAGACTTCCCATCACGTATATCTGTTGTGTGGGAAGCCATGGATTTCTTAGGCCACACCTTCTGCTTCTCCTTCCAATTTGGTCAAAATTAGCTTCGGGACTCTAAATCAACTGGAGGAGGATTTCTTTGTTTGGCTTATTGGGTGGCAAATTGAAAGCAAAGACACATAAGAAATATTTTAGGGTCTTTCTACCCACATGAAATAAAGCAGCTATCCCCACTTCATGTCACTCTTAAAACACGTTGGGCCTACCTTATTTAAATTTTTTATGTATTTCTCTTATTAAAGAAAGTGAGAGCTAGAAAGGGTCTCACATGTCATCTGATTGCCCCTTTCATTTGGATGAGAAAACGGAGGCCTAGAGAGGTTAAGTGACTTGCCACCATATAGTATGGATCCAGGATGGATGCTATGACTTCACCTAAGTGACTTACCCCTTTAAGTCTCAGTCTGCTCATCTGCAAAATGGGGATGATATCAAGAGCAACTTTACTGGGTCATTGTAAGGATTAAGTGAGATAATCCACAATGCTTGGCACATATTAAGCCCCCAATAAATTTTATCATTGTTACCCAGGTAACCTTGGGAGTCAGAAATAGGACTAAAATCCAGCTCAGCTAACTCCTACTTAAACGGGAGCCTTTTCCCATTAATCCTTCCCTGTCCTTTGTCTTTTTGTGTACATATTCCCTGTCATCCAGGGGAGAGTGGAAGGCCCTTCTAAAATGGGGCTTATCTTTTCTTAAAAACCTCCTAAGAAGTGAGTGTAATGCACACACTAGATACCCCGTGGATAGGTGTTGATTTAAGGATAAACATTATATGCTTCGTGCACGCATGGACCATCGACTGAACGTACACGGCATGGCTATAATGTAAAGGGAGAAAGGAATGCAAAGAAAAGTTGAGGGAAGTGAACATTTTTTGATCCCTTCGGATGAAACCAGGCATTTCGCTAGTCTCTTTACAAAAGTGTCTGATCATCACCGCCATCTCACGAGGTGAGCATATTCATTCCCATTCTACAAATCAGAGAACCAAGACTGAGCGGTCACGCAGCACGCCCAGGACCACACGCCAGGGTAACAGCTGGGTTTTCACCCATCCTTTTACTTCAAGGTGCTGCTGAGGCCCTCGATAGACTTTGTGGTTCAAAACAACTTCTCACCCCCTCTGTGAGCCAAAAGCCTATTTCCTGAGGTGGTAGAGGGATTCAGGGCAGACAGACACCTTTTCTATCACTGCCACAAAGCAGAGTATACAGAGCACAGTTGCGTAACTCTGGGACTCTAAAATATTCTCCCAGCCAAACCAGACCGGTATTGAAAGTCACACCAGGCTGGGTGGTTTTCCAGAATGCCACTTGCTTAAACTCCCTTTCATCACTCTGTCAGGAATAAGAGCAATGCAGTGGAACTTCACAGTCCTGTTCAGACGAACAAACTGTTCTGGAGAAACTTATTTCCAAAGTTATTCTTAAGTAAAACCACATCCGCTTGCTGGGGGTGGAGGGCAGTGATCCTATACCTTACATCCTAGGTAACGAGGCCATTAAACCAGCTGGTCTGTACATCTTATGTAAGAGTGGCTCAGTCTCTGGGCGAATTGGGTAACCCAGTACAGAATTTAACTGTACTCCTCAATTTAACTCCACCCCTCAATTAGGGATGGAGGTCAGATATAGACTGGGATGTCTGATTCCTACACAGCAGGGCCCAGGAGGAGGCTGGATGACTTCACTGGGATCTAGATTGGCACACAACCATGCTTTAACTTACACTGTATGTTTTCTGGGGTTTTGGGGGGTCCGGGGGAAGGCTGATGGAGATTTGGAGGAGATCAAGGGGACCTCCTTGGCATTGCATGAGGTTGCTGAACTGGTGGCAAAAGTTCAGACTTCGAAGAGACTGACCTCTCCGGTGGGAGACACAGCCCTGCCTCTTGCCAACTGTCACTGTGTTCATGTTACCAACCTGACTCCTTGCACCTGCTGGGGAAGGGAGTTCTATCTTGGCTAAATTACTCGGGCCATTACATGAAACAAGATACGTAGGAACTTGGAAAATGCTGTGATAAAACTCATCGGATGGAGAAATCTTGTTAATATCATTACGCCTTATCTTTTTATTCCACATGATTTTCTGGGTAAGCAAATTCTACCAGCCATCTTTGCATCCCAGGCATACCCAGCAGACAGGTGTTCCCCAGATGACGCCCCAAGTGACGCCCGGTTTCAACCCCGAGTTGACCGTGTGACCCTGAGTGCCGCCCGCAGCAGGGCCCTCCCCCCCCTCCCTGCCCTCTGAGGCTGGGGCTGAGTGGGCGCTCCGCACAAAGCCGTACAGAGAGGCAGGGCGGACCAGAAGACTCCGCCGCGTTCCCCGTGGAGAAGAGCCCGCGGCTTTTACATAACTGGAATGACGTAACCGCCGGCGGCTCCGGAGGGCGGGGACACCGGGAGCGCGGACCCTACCACGTCCGTCCACCGCAGCGCCGCGAGGCTTGCCACAGGGCTGCGCGAATACACCAAGTAAGACGGCCCGGGCGGCCGGGTGGGCGGGGCTGCTGGCAGTCACGTGGCCCGCCTCGGCGCGGGCGAGCGGGGACGCGCCCGCGACTCCGCGATCCCGCTGGGCCGACTGAGTGACAGGGGCCCCCCGCAGGCATGCCGCCCGGCGGGCGGGGTCCAGCCCCGAGGGGCGGGGCTCTGCCGCGCCGGGGCCCGGATCCACTGACGTCAGGCGGCCCGCGCGCCCCGGAGTCCCCTGGGCGTCACCTTGGCGCCCTGCAGGGCGTGCTCGGGTAGCCGCGCGGGGCTGCTTTCGGCCCCGGGCTGGGCGCGCCCTAAATCGCTGGTGAGGACTCCGGCTTAGAACTTTCCCGAGTCGTTTTTGCTCACCGATAAAACGCAGCTTGTGGACTGTGACCTCTCGCTCCTGCTGGAACTTTCCGAACGCCGGTTTCGGGGTGGGTGTCCGCTGTGCACCCAGTGTGAGTTTTGTGAACGGCGTTCGACGGTTTCACTGGCCTGGTGGTCACCCTCGCTGTACCCTAGCCGGCTCTCCACCTTGTGGTTTTAAGAGGCGGCCCGTTCCGGGGGACAGAGAGGTGGTTTTTATCTTAGAATTAATTAGAGAAACGCGGTGGTTCTCAATCCTGGCCGAATAATAGGGCAAGAATCTAAAATACCAGCGTCAGACCCTGTCCCTAGAGATTCCAGTTCGGTTGGCCTGCACTGGGGCCTAGACTGACATTTTATAAATATCCTCCAGGTGATTCTCATGCCGCCCAGTTATCTAAGGGACCTCCTCTTCTCCCTGCACTAGGGTTTCTATGAGTTCCTAAGGCAGGCCGGCAAATTTCCGTGTTCCAAGGGGAGGCAGCATGCTGCTGCTGACTTCTCTCCTCCCCCACACCCCATCCTTTCGGGAAAAGTGCATGTTTTTCTCAGGAGCCAGGGCTGCAGAGAGTGGTGGGAAGCGGAGCTGTCAGCCCAGCTCCACTGGATTTTGGCAAATGGCAACCTCTCTCTTTCAAATAGTGGCAGTGGCCACTATTCGCTGGGTCTTTCCATGTTACACAGCAGCCTGGAGAGCTTGGGTTAGCTTCTCGCCCTGGGAAAGCAGGCTTCTGAAAGTCTCTCCCCGAACTCTTACATGGGGGTGGGGGTGGATGGGGGAGGGAAAGACAATTCCTAATATTTTCATCCCCATATGAGGGTCTGTAGTTTGGGTTTGTAATGCTTTTTCTTGGCACACCATGATTTTTACGAAGTTCCCCTATATTGCTCACCTATGCAACAGCATCAAGTCACTGTACCCTAAACTTGCCTGAACCTGACAATTACCTGGGACAATTAAAAAGAAAACAAACAAACCCTGACCCCTAAGCCCCTGACAGGTATAGATGAGGGCTACAATTTGCATATGCAAATTCCCTGTTGGGTAAATTGGGGGAAACTGATGCCTGGGAGCTTGCCCCCTGGTGATTCCTATCTTCCGGAGGTTCCGGAAACACAAGCACAGTGGTTGCTCAGCTTGAATCAGAATCACGCGGAGGGCATATGACCCTAGATGGCTGGGCCCCATTTTGAACCGTGGACTCAGTAGACAACGCATTTCTAACAGGTTCTCAGGTGATGCTGATGCCACCTGTCTGGGGAGCACCCTTTGAGCCTCACTGGTTCAGTAGAAGGTGCCCCAGGTTGGGGTGTTGACAGAATGGAAACCCTCCTTTGGCTTTATCACCTACCATTTTGTGAGGCATGTCATATATTTCTCTTCACACTGAAAAATAGGGACTGATATCAAGAGTTTGTGAACATAAAATACTTCCCCAAAAGAGGGCAGGGGGATACAAAAAAAAAAAAAAAAAAAAAACCCAGCCAAATCTCATTGTTCACAACAGATTGGCTGAGGACAGGATCCCGAGATGAAGTCAAAGAGCCAAGGCAAAGGACAGAAGGAGAGTGTGACAGGCCCAGCAGGCCAGCCTGGCCCCGCCCTCTTGGAAGGGCTCACAGCCTGGAGTTTGAGGAAGAGATTTAATCCACAGGAGCTGTCGTCAGCAAGCCTTGGTGTTTAATAGGATCAACATAATCTTCCGGAGGCTAAGGTCTCCTCTAGGTGTCACAGAGGAAAGCCTCAGCTTCCTGCCCCTGGAGGAGGGGATCTTTGGGGCGGTTCCTGGTTTCCCCGTATGTTCTCTGTGGCCTGCACTTCTGGCTCTCTTGTGTTTTGGGAAAGTCTCACTTGTTCCCCACCAGTACTTTTTCTCCTGGCTAGGACCCTATAGCCTAGAAGAAGGCCCTTAGCCCCTTCTTGAGGAATCATTTGCTTCTGCAAGAAAATCCTTTCATAGTGACCCTACCCCCCCCCCCCCCCGCCTGCCTGCCAACATTTATCAGAGAAAACAAATCTTACAGCTTTATCTTTGGTTATAGTTTAAAATGCTCTCAAAGCCCCTAATGATTTGGAGGGCTGGGATGGGGGTGGGGGCAAATGAGGAACTCAGTTTTGAACATGGAGAGTATTGATGTCATTATGAATAATAGTAACATAGCAACTGCTGTGTATTGAACTCTTAATTTATTCCAAGTGTGGTAAGAAAATGCCTTACATACATTATCTCATCCAGGCTGCCCAATAGTTAGCTTTTATTATCCCCTTTCTCTAGAAGAGGAGACAGGAGCCCAGAAAGGTTAAGTCAACACATGAGATCGCACAGCTATTAAGAAGGAGAGCTGTGATTGAAACCCAGGTTGTTTGATCCAAAGCCCTTATTATTGATAATTCTTTTTAGCTTCAAGTCAGCCTCGCAGGAACCTTTGGAAGAGTCAGAAGTCTTGCTCACCCCACTGTGCCGCTAGCAGCAGAAGCAGTGGGAAGGGTGTTCTCTGAGCTGCCCTGGACATTCAAGTGAGTTACAGATGGTGGGAACGGGAACATTCTTCCTGCTCTTTTGGCTGTGAGACAAGGGGCCATGACTGCCCCTGTGGCAAGGACTTCCAAACCTAACCCAGGCTGATAAACATTCTTTGGCCTCCTCTCCAGTGTCCTGGCTTGTAGTTGGCAATTGTGCTATACCAGGGAGACCAGCTGTTGGCAGTCTGTGTGTAAACACCGTGTGTGGGAGGGCACTGGGCTTTGCGTAGAATCTTCAGGGGAAAGAGACCGGTTCTCTGCTGCAGAGCAGGAGAAATCACTGGGCTCTTTGGGTGAGAGTTGCAAGCTCTGAGACCCCAGCCTGCCTGTGTGGGGGGAGGGCTCTGCCCTCAGGACCTCCTCCTGCTAATCCCCCTCCAGGCCAAACCTAGGAAAGCAAAGGTAGAAGAGGTATCTCAAAAGGCAGAGAGAAACAGTTAAGGAACTCAGGGTTACTTTTATGTGGTGTGATCCTTTCGTGCAAATGAGGAAAAGCACCTCCTTGGCGCGCTTTGCTGCCATCTGCAAAGAAGTTGCTCTAACGCAGATACAAATCTCCCATCACTGTGATCTGGACGGTGCCCCCTAGAGTTACGCAGCACACGCCCTGTAGCCCTGAAGGAGCCTTTGCTTTCTCCGAGGCGGTGCGAGCTCAAATAACGACCTTCCTCTAGCTTCATTCTGTACTTGCAAATCTCCCCCACCTCACCCGTCCTTCTGTAGCTAAGTAGGGACACCTGTCCTGCCACACAACAGGCATGATGCTAATGGTCTCCTACGCTCCTCCTCTTTTCCCCTCAAAATTGGAAAAATGGAAAATAATCCATCTATCAGACGATTTTTTTTTGTTTTTTGGAGAGGGGCACTTCTGGTCTCAGAGGCAGTCAGAGAAAGCTGATTTGGATGCCAGATTGTTAGGGTCTCCAAATATTTTTGAAAGTTCAGGAAGCCAGTGATGAGGAAATGTAAAGTCTGAGAGGGCAGCATTGTTCCTGAGACCAGGGAAGGAAACAGGGAGGCGTGGAAGGAAGGAGCTATGTGATGTGCTAGAGAGAGCGATCATGCCCACCTCACAACTAGGCTTTCTCCCTGCAGGGGTTTCTTTTCCTGGCTCCTTATAGTCCTTCTTTCTCTGGGCTTGCTGCTTCCAGGAGTGGCTGTGAACCAGCGGCTAAGGACTTTGTGCCTGAGGGCTTCGAGGTCCAAATTCCTGGAATAGCCTCCTGGGTCACTTGAGGGAACAGTGGCATTGGAAGAGCGACTGCTATTGAAATAGCCAAGCGAGGGGCGCCTGGGTGGCGCAGTCGGTTAAGCGTCCGACTTCAGCCAGGTCACGATCTCGCGGTCCGTGAGTTCGAGCCCCGCGTCAGGCTCTGGGCTGATGGCTCGGAGCCTGGAGCCTGTTTCCGATTCTGTGTCTCCCTCTCTCTCTGCCCCTCCCCCGTTCATGCTCTGTCTCTCTCTGTCCCAAAAATAAATAAACGTTGAAAAAAAAATTAAAAAAAAAAAGAAATAGCCAAGCGAGGTGAGCAGCCTGCTGTGTGTCCACTCGAGGTCAGCCTGTGGCCGCTCCACACTGGGGAGAGAGCCCGATGTCACAGGCAGGTCAGGAAGGGCCCAGCCAGCATGGCCAGGAGTTGACCGTGATCCCGTGGTAATCGGCTGCTGATTCTGAGATGGGCATTGAGCTTCCAGCTAGAGGTGGATAGAGCACGTGACCGGAGGAGCCTGTCCTCAACTCTTAATTAATTCACAGGAGAGCTTGGGTCACGGCCACACATCATTGAAAGCAGTGAGGGGCTCCCAACCCTGGGCATCTGAATCACCAGCAGAACTGGGACCCACCTCATGTGTTGTCATTGAGCCTCTGTGGGGGGATGTAGGGAGGAGAGTGGGAGTCCACTGCAGTTTGGCTGTGGACCCTACTTAAGAATCAGTGCCCCCAGAATAACTGGAGAGTCCTCCTTCCTGGGGTCCAGCCTCCAGGCTTAGAGCAGCTGGAGATGACCTCTTATTTCTCTTCCCTAACCTTGATTTTGTGAAAAGACTCTCTGGGTTCCCTGTCAATTTTTCCATCAGCTGAAGTCTTCCTCTGGGTAAACACCAGGATTTCCTGCACGAATTCAACTGCCCTGGGTCATGCAATGGCACTGTGGTGGCTAGAAAAGGCCACCGTGTCTATCCGGAGACTCTTCTCCAGAAAAACGGATGCTCCAGCAGAAGTTGGAGAATAGGTTGGGGATTTATCACTTTTCAAGATGCTCAAAGATGGTTTTTTTTTTTTTTTACCTCTAAAATCAAGTTAGGCATTTTCCAGGGCAATATTATACCATTTGGGCTGTATTTCATTATCTACCCAGTCAGGGTGAGGAATAAGTACATCTCAGCAACTGGGAGATCCCTCAGAAGCGTTTGGGGAGAAGGAGAGAGGCTGGTTACGTGGTTAGCTGATAGCCTCCCGTGAAACAGACTCCATTTAATAAAGCGGGCTATTTTAAGTGAAGAAACCAGGCTCTGTAATGATCGTTTTTTAACTGCCACAGCCGAGGAATTCCCCCTTTACACTTTGATTGATGACGGTATCGTCTTTGCTGGAATAGTCTAAGTGCCATTTATGGATTCACCCACTCAGTAAATATTAATCGAGTCCCTGCTACATGTTAGGCCAGTGCTTCTGAACTCGGGTTGAGCATTAGGCTCATTTGGGAGCTTTTAAAACATACCTAGGCCTAGACCCATCATCTGGAGCTTTAAGAACTCCCCAGGTGAGTCTAAAGTGCAGCCAGGTTGAGACCTGTGTGTCAGGTGCTGTGGGAGATGCTAGGGACGCATCTGTGACCCAAGACCCCACTTCTTATCCTTGATGTGTTCCAACCCCTACAAAAATCAGGACCTTCTCCTGGGTGCCCCATCAGTCAGCCCATATAGGCAGGAGGTCGGGTTCCAGGATCACCTTCACTATTACACCTGCTGCCCTAACTGTGGGGACCATCCATCTAGATTTTCCAGAATAGTCTCAGTTTCAGGTATTCTTCCCGCGAGCCTGTATGTCTTAATTCATTTGGAAAAGCTGGTCTCTACGGCCATAGCTGTCGCTAGAACTCACAGATGGTTTCATTGAATTCCACCAGGTGGCACAGTTCACCCGGTGTGTCGAGATAGAGACCAGGAAGGAGGTGCCAAAGGTGAGATCATCAGGGAGAGCGGTAACCAGGTGAGCTGCTCTTTGCCCCTCCCGCTGGGGGTTTCTTGCAAGCTGACCTCGTCAGCTGCTGCGGGGGCTGAACTGCTGCCCGCGCTCCCTGGCCTTGGCAGTGGCCTGTGTTGGTGCTTCTGCGTTGGAGGCAGCCCCCAACCCCCCTGGGAGCTGGAGCCGCGCTTGCTTTTCCATGGCTGGGTTTGACTCCACGCCCTGGGCTGCCTGTGAGACAGCAGGCGGGGGCCAGTCCCTGCTGCAGAGATGTTATACTGACTGTGACTCTCTTGGGATTTCCACCAGGGAAGGAGCCCGGGTCAGTGAGACACATTGAGGGGGACTCGGGCACCACAAGCCAAGCTGTGAACTGACCCAGTGGCTTTCCAATAAACAGGCAACAGTTAGCTCTTGACGAGAGCCACGTCCTCACGAGAGCTTTCAGAGCTGGCCCACATCTTGTGCTCTCCCCTTCCTAAAACAGTCGGAGCCAGGACTGGCTGCGTAATTTGCGGGGCACAGCGCAAAATGAGAATGTGGGCCCCTGTGTAAAAAGTATTGAACACTTCAAGACGGTGAAGGCAGACCCCCCTGAAAGTGTGGGGCCCTTCCAAGGGTGGGGCTTGCTTACCTACACGGGTTGGACCCCGTGAAGCTGGCCCCCAGATGGAAAACCTGGGGAAAACCCACTGTAAAGAGAGCTTGGGCAGTGTTCTTCGTTTCCCTCAACCTCAGTTTTCTCCTCTGAGAAATGGGGGTGATATCATTCTGTGAACATATGTTTGAGAGTGAATGCTATGTCAGGCTGCATGCTAGGAGCTGGAGACAGAAAGGGGAAGACGGAAGGGGCCCCTCGCGTTCACTGAAGAATGTTCCTCTGTCCTCCCTTCCATTCTGCCGAAGTCTCCTCCTCTTTCCGGGGAACCCTCTGCTCCAGCGGGTGGGCCCGTGGGAAGGGACTGGGCGGGGACGCAGCACCCCCTGCCCCCTCAAGCTTGGACCTTGGCCAGAAGGAAAAAATGCCCCAATCTAGAACGGAGTATTTTGCATCTGCTCCTAAAGGCTGTTATTATTATTTCTTAAATAACGTTTTCAAAGCAAGCCCCGTTCTTTCTCTTCTCACCACGCGTCTGTGGTCTCTGGCCGTCAGATGCCACACAGAGGCTCAGCGCTGGCGGCGAGCGTGAGGGTCTCTAAATCTTCTCTAATGCGTGAGTGCCGCCTCGATCTGGGGCTGCAGTTCTTGAGATTGAAAGCTGGCTGTCTGCCTGCTGATAACTTTCAGTTGTGCTGCTGCGGGACGCAACAAGAATACTAATAGGCCACAGGCGGGCCAGGGATTGCCTGGATTCCAGCCTGCTGTGGTTTGGGCTACATTTTTGACAAAGTGGATTGATACGGAAAAAGGTGACAGTATGGTTTTGTTTGTAATAGTGAGCCCTCCTTATATCCACCTCCACCACTGTTGGGAGCATAGAGCTGGAAAGAGGGAGCAAACGTGTTTCCGGGGCTGGGGAGAGAGGCAGCCCGTTATTTACTGCTCCCGGCCCTCCCCATGTACGTACCCAAGGTGGGGTCGGAGCTCACACAGTGGAGACTCCTTTTCTTGTGTTTGTAAGTGGCCTCCGGTGCAGAGAGCTCTGAGGGGCCGGGGCTGACAGGGCCTGTCCGCTCATCCCCGTGGCGTGGTGTCCTGTCCCTGACTCAGTGTACCCCCCCCCCCCAGGCTCTGCCAGGGATCAGCCGCTCCTCCCCTTTATGAAAGAGAGAGCTCCATAGCTTCATCTGGTCTAGCACATGCAGCCCCCACACAAACGTGGGGCGTGGGAAGGCGCTGGGCTCAGATCGGAGTCTGGTTGTGCGCTCGCTAGCCCTGTGAGCTTGGGCAGTGTTCTTCGCTTCCCTGAACTCCAGTGTCCCCAACTGAAAAGTAGGAGTGATATTACTCTATATTTGATCATATGCTTGAGTGTGAACCCTATGTCGGGCAGTGTGCTGGGAGCTGGGGAGAGGACAGAGTCTGACGCAGCCCCTCACGGTCTTGGGAGGGATGATGTGGTTGACAAGCAGTTGCAGGAAGCGTGGGAGTCCACCCTGGGGCCTGCCGGTTCAGCTCTGCAGCACAGAGGGGGCAGGCAGGGAGTAGATGCGCGGACACCCCGAGTACGTGTTTCTCCCGCCTTCACATCAGCCAGCTGCTGGCCGGGTTTGGCCATTGAGGAAGATCGGTGGGTGGGAAGAAGGGAGAAGCAGGACATTCGACTTCCCTGGCAACGGCCGGACCGCTCTGAGGGTCTTCCTTTTGGTGGCGAGCCTGGCTCAGGCCACACCACCTCCTCTGTTCCTCCAGCCTAGGCTGGTAGCTTCCTGCTCTTCGTCATCCCTTGGCTGTTGGCTGGTCCCAGCTGAGCCCTCACCTTCCTCCTCTGGGGACCAGTCCCTTCATTCAACTCCCTCTGTTGAAAGAGGTTTCTGGGGACGCCTGGGTGGCTCAGTCGGTTGAGCTTCCGACTTCAGCTCAGCTCATGATCTCATGGTTTGTGAGTTCGAGCCCACATCAGGCTCTCTGCTGTCAGTGCAGAGGCCGCTTTGGATCCTCAGTCCCCCCGCCCCTCTCTCTCTTCCCCTCTCTCACTAGTGCTCTCTCTCTCTCTCAAAAATAAATAAAACATTAAAAAGAAAGTTTTCTGTTAGACGGATGTGACGTTGTGTGTGCCATGACATGGGTAGTGCAGGGTGTCATTGAGCATGTAGCTCTCAGTCAGCAGGAGACTATTGCGTTATCCGTAGTTTTCGTACTAATGCTGTTACCACTCCCACCCTTACGTTCTCTGCCCCAAGGTACCCACTTCTCTTTAATCGGGGCGTAGGCCCGTGGAGCAGTGAGAGTATGGAGGGAGTGGTCCCGGCTGCATGTTGGGTGCAGGGGTCCCTTGAGCAGGAAGGCTTGAGCGTGTGCACCGCAGGCCAGCCGGGTCAGGTGACTGTGGGCACCAGGAAGGTGTGAGGTCGTGTTCACATCAGTGGCCTGTACACACTGGCTTGGTCCCGTCAGACGCGTGGACGGCAAAGAAGTCAACATCCTGCCGTGGTGCTCTTGCTGGAGTGAACGAATGCTTACTGACACGAAGTCCCTGCCCGCCAGCCCACTGTTTCTGGCACAATGTCTCCAGTGGGCCTGGGGGAGGAAATCAGAGTGGACCTTCCTTCCTCAGCTTCTTGTTGCACTTCATTACCATCTTGCTGTCTGTCTTTGATCTGGCATGATCTCCTTGGGCAACATTTTTTAAAAATCTTAGAATAGTCTAATATTTTAGAATAGTTGTACATGCACAGAAAAGTTGTACAACTAGTACAGAGTTCCCACTTACCCCGCATCCAGTTTCCCCTTCGTTAACATTTATTACATTTGTTACAACCGGTGGACCAATATGGGTACTTTATTATTAACCGAAGTCCATATGCTATTCAGTTTTCCCTCGTTCTTGCCTACTGCCCCGTTTCTGTTCTCAGATCCCATCCAGGACCACATTGCATTTGGTCATCGTGCCTCCTCAGTCTCCTCTTGGCTGTGATGGTTTCTCAGACTCTCCTAGTTTGTGATGAGCCTGAAGGTTTTGAGAAGTACAGGTCAGGGATTTTGCATACTGTCCCTCAATCAGGATTTGTCTGATGTTTTTCTCATGATTAGACTGGAGTTACAGGTTTTGAGGAGAAAGATTACAGAGGTGCGGTGTCGGGGCAACATTTTAACTCCTGCCGCATTCCTGATGTGGCCAGAAGGTGCTGTAAATGTGGCTTATGTCTTGTGGGGATCGACCCCAACAGTATGTGGACACTAAGAAGTAAAACGGGGGTTTCTACTCTCCAGATCTCCCAGGTCAATGTGGAATTTCAACCTTTTGAGAATTATTGGTTTAGCTTCCTGCCTGCCCGACGTGAATATTAACTGGCACCTCATTCCTACGCGGTGATTTCTACTGAGGGCACATTCGTGCACTGTTTCCCATTTGCTCCTCAGACTCACGCTCTCACATGGGTAGAGGGGTTCCTGTGATGTCGTCTCATGACTCCTAGGCCATGGAACATGGTGACTCATCAGCAGAAAGGATCCAGTTGGCTTTTGTT
This sequence comes from Prionailurus bengalensis, assembly GCF_016509475.1. Taxonomy (NCBI): domain Eukaryota; kingdom Metazoa; phylum Chordata; class Mammalia; order Carnivora; family Felidae; genus Prionailurus; species Prionailurus bengalensis. The sequence goes on from NC_057343.1 coordinate 19,722,911, forward strand.
CAACTTCAACAACCACACTTATATCCCGAGCTTTAAAGAGTTAGCACGGCAGTGCCCAGTGGCTCCTAGGGCCAGCCTTGACACATGTAGATCAGCAGATTGGTGGTTTTTGCGCACTTGTGTCTGTTCCTAGCTCCTTCTGCTGGTCACAGCAGACTCCTGGCCTTCCCTTCTGGGTGCTTTCTGGCCTTCTATTTTCTCCCAGAGGGAGACAGATGATTTCCTTCCATCTTTTCATGATGCTTCATTTCAGCGGGCCCCATGGCTGATTTATCTAGGACAGTGATTCTGTCTTCCATGCTGTTACCTCCGTCCGATGCTGGGATGCCCCAGGTGCCTCCAGGAAGCTCAAGGAGGTTGTGGAATGTTCAAAGTGGAATTGATTTTCGTTCACTTGAATTTTGTTGTTTTTTGAACCTGGATTTTGTACGAGTGTTACTTGGCACTATTGGGTAGGAGGGAGTTTTAGGGTGGTTGTGGGGAGGACCTCAAAAGAAAGGACTGGGCGTCTATAGACTTAGTTTGTAGTCATTGGAGTGGGGGTGCTCGCAGCCCATCCAGGAAGGAGTCAGCAGGCAGCCTGTGTCCACTGTGGCTGAGCAAGTGCCTTCACAGCCTTTTTTATTTTTTATGTTTATTTTTTATTAGAGAGAGAGCAGGGGACGGGCAAAGGGAGAGAGAGAGAGAGAGAGAGAGAGAGAGAGAGAGAGAGAGAGAGAATCCCAAGAAGACTCCATGCTCTGCAGGAGCACGGTGCAGGGCTTGATCCCACGACCCTGGGATCATGACCTGAGCCAAAATCAAGTCGGACACTCATCCAACTGAGCCACCCAGACACCCCCACAGTCTTTTTCAAAGAGCAGAGTCCTGTACAGACCATGCTTTTCCTAGCCTTTGAAAGTAGAGGAATATTCAGCTGTGTCAGACTTGAGCTGAATATGATAGTTAAGCTGACTATAGACCTTCTGAGGCATGAAAATGTAGGATTGTTTCCATCTTCTCATTTTCCAAGACTGTCTCAGAGAGTGAGAAAAACGATATGTTTTCAGAACGGTAGAAAGAAATTCTGACTATGGTCTTGGGTTCTATGGCTTAATTAATGGGGAAATTGAGGCAAGGCACCGAACCCTGCTTTATGAAAGGAATTGTGGCTGCTGCTCAGTATCTCACCTGTCAGTTCAGTTGTCAGGTCTCTGAAGCAGCAGGAGTCTCTGCCTTGGGCTGGTGATAAGTCACAAATGCCTTCCGGGGCTCGGACAGCATGTCCTTGCATTCACTGGATACTCAGAATATAAGCTTGATTCCTGTGCTGGGCACAGAGAAGGGGCTGAACAGCCCACATACATGAATCATTTATGTGTGTGGCTGTGTGTACCCCCATGAGGGAAGGGGGTGATTCAATATGTCTCCTCCATCGAGAAGTCCTGAGTCTACTGGGGGAGGGAGCTGTGTCCAGCAATGGCTATAGCACATTGTGGAAATTGATAAACATCATAAGCAAGGACCGAGTAACAAAGGAAGTTGTCATCTTATAGTTATGATGTACCTTGGATATTGTCGTAAGAGCAAAACATTGACAAAAAACTCCTAAATGACTGGCAGGAGGAAACTATAACACATCCATGTCAAAGTATGTTATGTAGCCATTAAAAGAAATAAGACAGATTTATATGTAACAAAAAAATCTCCAAACCTTAAGTGAGAAAGAAGGATGCAGAGCAAGGCATAGTCTGATCCTATTTGTATGGAAGGGGGCATATATTTATAATATGTGTATCGTGCTTAATATATATAATATATTTATTTTTATTTAAAAAAATTTAATGTTTATTTTTTATTTTTTATTTTTTAACGTTTATCTATTTTTGAGACAGAGAGAGACAGAGCATGAACAGGGGAGGGGCAGAGAGAGAGGGAGACACAGAATCTGAAACAGGCTCCAGGTTCCAAGCTGTCAGCACAGAGCCCGACGCGGGGCTTGAACTCACGGACCATGAGATCATGACCTGAGCCGAAGTCGGACGCTTAACCGACCAAGCCACCCAGGCACCCCTAATGTTTATTTTTTGAGAGAGAGAGACAGAGTGCAAGTGGGGGGAGGGAAGGGCAGAGAGAGAGGGAGACAGAATCTGAAGCAGGCTCCAGGTTCTCATCTGTCAGCACAGAGCCTAATGCAGGGCTTGAACTCACAAGCCACAAGATCATGGCCTGAGCCTAAGCTGGACATTTAACCGACTGAGCCACCCAGGTGCCTCTAATATACATAGTCTATATTATGCTTTAAACATATGTATATAACTACTATACATGCTTAAATTATTTCTGGATGATTAATAAGAAACGGTGAGCAACGGTTTACTTTCGAGGAGTGAGACTGTTACTTTCCGTTTTGTATTTCCAAACTATTTTATTTTAAAACCATGTACATGTATTTTGAATTAAAAAATGCTAGTTTCTATCTTTTTTTAAAAAAAAAAAGCTTTACAACTTTTTGTTTGTTTGTGTTCTGGTTTAGAACATCTTTCTGCACATCATGGCCTTGTCTAATTCCAAGAAAATATGGGAATTTATTGAAAATTTCAAGCAGGAAAAGAAACTCATTCTGGTAAGTTTTATAAACATAAGTAGAGGATAAATTTCGTGTGTGTACATTTTTGGTCTACATGGGTATGGAGTGATGTGTGTGTTTGTGGGTCTTTGTGACGACGTCTTAGTGAGAATCCTTTATGGTGAGGCTTATTCGTGCAATCAGTTTACACACTGGCTTCAAGGGGAGTGGGAGGATGGGGATATTCCATTTTTCATAAAATGACGATGCGTATATCTGCATTCCTGAGCTCTGTAGATTTGGGGATGGGTGTATTAAAATTAGAGGTTCTTGGAAAAATAAAAACAAGAAGTTTAGTCCAAAAGAATGCCTGCTACAGGGACGCCTGACTGGCTCAGTCGGTTAAGTGTCTGACTTTGCCTCAGGTTATGATCTCATGGCTCATGAGTATGAGCCCCGTGTCGGGCTCTGTGCTGACAGCTCAGAGCCTGGAGCCTGCTTCGGATCCTGTGTCTCCCTCTCTCTCTCCTTCCCTGCTCATGCTCGCTCTCTCTCTCTCTAAAGTAAATAAACAATAAAAAAAAAATTTAAGAATGCCTGCTACCAACAAGCAAACCTTTTAGTAGCACGGTGTGGGATTCCACAGAGAGCCAGGAGGACTCAGGTGGGATGGTATGTGTCTGTTCCTCCCAGATGCTCTGCGTTGAGCTGAGCTGCTTTTCTATCCAAACAGTTTCTAACGTGCTCCAAAACGCCCGTTTGGGCCAAGCTCTGGTCTTGTGCTGTCCAATATGGCTATAGAGCATTGGAAATGCAGGTAGTCCAAATTGAAATATGCTGTAAGTGTAAAAATGAGCCCATTTCAAAGACTTGGTCTGAAAAAAAAAAAAGCAAACCATCTCATTAATATTTTTATATTGGTTACATGTTGAAATAATACTACTTTGGAGATACTGAGTAAATAAAATATATTATTAACATTTACCTGTTTCTTCTTACCTTTTTAATGTGGCTGCTTTTGAGAAAACTCCAATTCCATATTTCTGTTGGACAGCTCTGGTCTAGATGCAATCCCAGAGCACCTCACTGAGGATTCGGTTGCCCAGCCAACCCCTTGTAATTGGAGATCTCTGCACAGTTCTGTGGCTGAGCTTTCTGCACTAGTGGCATTTTCCTGGAAGGGGTTTGACATGAAGGGACAGTTGAGCAGGACTGTGGTCGTCACTTGGATGTGGGACTGTTGGTGGCCATGGAGGTGTGGAGTTTGGAAACAGGTCTTCTGGCCCTGCTTGCCTGTATTTTGAGATGGGAATGTAATTTCTAGATCAATAGTGCAGGTTGCATGGTCAATAAGAGAGAGCTCATTGAAGATGGACTTGAAAAAACGCTTTGCTCCCTGTGCTCTGGGAGAGTATGAGCAGTTTTCTTAGCAAAATAAGCAGAGACCTAGATAACACCATAGAAGGATCAGAAAAATATCGGCCAGCTTTTTGTGTTCTTGGTCCTAAGCACGATTGTATTTTCCTCTTTCGCTGCATTAAATTTTCTTCATAAGACACTCTTTAAAAAATGCTTTTCTCGTGTTTTTTTATAATATGTGTTAGTGCCAGAAATACTTAGCATTGTTAAAGCATTTTTTTCTAGGAAGCTCAAGGCTCATTATAGATGTTATTTTGGCAAGGAGCGCTGGTTCATCCCCCGTGGAATGTGCAAAGGGAACTTCTAGCCAGGGCTGAGGAAGGTGCAACCGTGAGACGAGAGGACAGATCAGAAAGGGCATTCAGTTAGAATGCAGGACATCTGGATCCTGGTCCCTGATCTGTTATAACAGGCTCACTCATTTGATGCCAGCCCAGTGATTCTCAGAGTAGGGTTCCTGGACTGGCAGGTTTAGCATCACTAGAGGAACTTGGTAGAAATGCATTTTCTTGGGCCTCACCCCCAGATCGACTGAAACCAAAACTCAGGGGTGGACCCAAGCAGTCTGTGTTTTAACAGGCTCTCCAGATGATCCTGATGTACATTATCATTTCAGAACCAATGTACCAGCCTTTTAACTTCTTTGGATTTTCTCCTTCTTGAACCAAGGAGTCTGCAGTAAATTATCTTGGTGTCTTTCAGCTTGGAGATGCCATGAATATAAGCTTCTCTCCTGTATCCACTTCCTCACTATAATTTAAGCTTTTAATGAAGCATTAAAAAAAATTTTTTTTAATATTTATTTATTTTTGAGAGAGAGAGCAGCGCACATGAGAGGGGGAGAAGCAGAGAGAGAGAGTAAGGCACAGAATCCAAAGCAGGCTCCAGGCTCTGAGCTGTCAGCACAGAGCCTGATGATGTAGGGCTCAAACGCCCAAACTACGAGATCGTGACCTGAGCCGAAGTTGATCGCCTAACTGTCTGCGCCACCCAGGCAACCCAGGTTTTTAATGAGGCATTTTAATTAAATCTTGTCCTAAGTCACAAAGATGGCTGGCAGGGCTTGTCTGGTTGTTGGGGTCGTTGAGGATATCCATTAAATAGCAACCCTCTTCCCACTCAAGAACTGAACAAGTTGAGGAGTGAGACAGTGGAATAGTAACTGAAAGCCAGCATATATATCACTGCTGTTACCAAACAAGGCTAGTTGAAGGGCGTGGTGCGGTGTGAGAGCCAAATGGGTTTCCTACTATCGCGCCCAGGAAGGAGACCCACTTCCCTTGTCACAGCTGGCTGGCCTAGGACAGACTCTACCTTCTCCTGCCCGGGAAGAGGAGAAAGTGGGGAGCAGAGCTGAGCACGCCCAGTTTGTTGCTCCCAAGTGTACTAAATTGATTATTGATAATGGCTCTGCCTATCCTGGGCAGAGGGAAGAGGGGGCTGAGGGAGGGCAGAATCACCACCCTCTCTCCATGAGGAAGGAAATGGTGGGAGTCGGGAAGGACCTTTCTCCCCAGTGGTGAGGCTGCTTTTTTTTTTTTTTAAACCAATACCTAGAAGCTTGTCATAAAATGATGTGGAGTTTAGTACAAAATATTCTCTTTGATTTTGTTCCAAATGTAGTATCTTTGCCTGAAGTACCAAACCCAAATGTGGGGTCATGTGGGTTTTGCCTTATAACTTTATAGGGTGGCAAAGATGCCCGGAGAGCCACAGCTGGCCTCCGGGGGGCTGCTCAGCAGGACCACCTTTATGGTGGGGCCCAGTGACAAAAAAAATATGGCACCCATACTCAAAAATTAGCAATTGCAGCACACCGTCAACAGAGCATCAACCAAACGGGGAGGCCCTTCAAAGGTCAGGGGCCTGTGAGACCACATGGAAGAAGTCAGCGCTGCTGCTTACCTACCCTCCGTCCAACAGAATTCTGCTGGGCACTGACCGTGCGCCAGACATTGGGGAGTATTGTCCATACATAGTCATTTAACCCTGGTGACCATCCTGTGACAGAGGTATTCTTACCTCTACATCCCAGATGAAGAAACAGGCCGAGAGAGGTTGAATCGCTTTCCGGAGGTCAAGTGGGGGAGCCAGAATTTGAACCCAGGCCTGTCTGCCTCCACAGCCCATGAACAGGATGCAGTTCTGCCCCCAGCAGCCTTTTCCCCCTGTATTATGGTGAAGTAGGTGCTAGGGGAGCACAGGGAGGGAGGTGAGCAGTCCTGCCAGGGGGACGACGGGTGGGCTGGGGCATCGCTTGGCGGGCAGCTGGGAATCTGCATTCACACAGCGTGCAGCCGGGTGTCACAGTCTAAGGGGACTGCCTTTTTGATTGTACAGCTGGTTCTGTTGTACTTTTGTATGGATCTGGTCTGCTTCTGAGGACCTTGATATCTCTTCATTTTCATTTCCTCTTTGTGCTGAAACATCTTATTGATCTTCCCAGCCTCTCTGAGACGCATAATAATTCTCGGGCTTTGATATGTATTCATCGTCTCCAGAGTGGAAGACAGGGTACAGTATACAAAGCAGCATGTTAAGGACAGAGGGGGCAGCTTCATGTGTCTGTGCTCACAGATGAGGAGATACAGAGAGGTTAAAATACTGTCATTCTGAACAGGTCCAGAGCCAAAGGAACAACCCAGACCTCTGTCTGAATCCTAGGAAATTGCTGGCTGCCTCACTAATATGAAACATGTTTTCCTGGCCTGATTATGTAACGTGGGATGGGTTGTTTTCTCTGATTCTGTTGGGCCTCTAGAAACGTTTCCAATGCCCAGCCAAACACCGGTAGGTTCCTGACACTCTGAGGACAGGACAGCACCAGTCTTTGCAGAATTTATCACCAGATCCTGAGGATTTGGAAGCTGGAGGGCTGTCAGAGCCCATGCCTGCAGGTGGCCGTTTGTGGAGACATCACAGTGTATGAATTTGATTAAGGATGGAAAGAACTCTCCTTAACCTTCTGTGGGGGTAGGTGGGGCGTGGGGAGATCTTCATAGTTTGCCCTTTGGTGGGACAAAATGAGCTACTCTGGGTAGATCTGTGGGCGGATGGACCGAGGAGGCAAAGTGGTCTCGTGAGACAGGTTCTGTTTGGTTGTTCCTCTCGCCCCTGTTTTGGGTGTTCTCACATCCTATGCTCTTTGCCTGTTAGCATGCAGCGGCATTAAGCGTCCATTGGAGTGAAGACAGATGGGAGGGGAGGGGGGGGCCGTGCTAAGTGCTCTGCTGGCAGCCCGCCACAGCCTGAGCGTTAGCGCATTAAATCCACCACATCTTAGCCTTGCTCACGCCGCAGGACACAGGACGAGGACACTGACTCTACCTCCTCCAGGACAGCTGCGTCATCAACTAACTGACTGTAATAAACAGGCAGTGGTGCCTTAGTTCTCTGGCAGAAGGTGGGGGAGTTCAGCGTAGGTCATTCTGGAAGGACATACGTTGCTGTACAGTTAAGTGCTCTGTCACTTGACATTCGGTGATCTGGAGCTCTCTGCTCACTGGCATATCCCCACACGCAGTGGATACTGCTGTTTAAGGCAGGGACTCAAAGTCCAGAAACACCTCAATAATAATAATAATAATAATAATAATAATAATGGCACACATTCTTGGGTCACCTCACTCAATCCTCGTAACACCTGTACAGATTTTCAAGACGAGGAAACGGAGAGTCAGAAGTACTCTGAAACCACAGTCTGTGACTTACCTTACTAAACAAAGGACAACTAAATTATAGTTGGTGCATTTTTAGTATAGGGTTGTATCTGTCAGTTATTGCTACATAACAAACAATTCCAAAATCTCAGAGACCTACAAAACAAGCATGTACTTTTTGCTGACTCTTCTGCAGGTCTACTGGGCTAATCTCAGCTGGGTTTAGCAGCGTGTCTCAAAGCAGCAGGTGAGATCTGGAGTATGTCCCAAATGTCCCACATCTTCCTTTCACAGAGTGTGAAAGGAAGAGTATGTCCCAAATGCCTCACATCATCCTAGGCTGACCAGGATTTGTTCCCATGGTGATAGCAGAGGTCCAAGTATGCAAGCACTTTCAAGCCCCTGCTGGATTCACATCTGCTAGTATCCAGTTGGCTGATCCAAGTCACTTCATAGAGCCCCAAACCAGAAGTCAGGGAGCATACTCCTCCATGGAGGTGGGGAAGAGAAGGTGAATTATTGTTGACAATATTCTTCCACAAGGCCTGTTTTATTACATTCTAATTCTTTGGAAATAGGTGATCTGAGTTTGATGTGGTAACTATTTATTAACCAAAATACTTAATGAACAAAATACTTTATTTGTTCAGTAAACATTCAGAGATCACCTGCTATATAGCAGACACTGTGGTCAGTGATGAGGACTCAGAAATTGAAGGGGCTCCTGGTCTAGTGGGGGAATTAGACATGTAAGCAATTTCAGTAGCCATACAGTAAGTTCGCTTTTCATCCATGAAGCGAGCTAGGGTGCAAAGCAAAGAGGAAAGCAAAGAAGAGCACTGCCAGGGGAGAATGTTTCCTTAGACACCGCATGTGTTTGGTACCAGGCATTTTTACTTGTCAATAATCTTTACCCTGAGTTTTACCCGTGCACCATTTTGCTTCAAAGACCTCCTTCCAGCTCACAGATCTTCAAGCCTCCCAGAGAGGCACAGAATCTGGGAGATAATAAGTACTCTAGACATGTCAGCTAGCATTGTTTTAATATCCAAACCCTTTAACCTGGAATTAAAGTCCTCTGTTGTCATACCCCACCTACCTGCCCAAAAATATTTCCTATTTTTTTCCCACATGGATCCTCTACCAGTCAGCCCATTAATTTTGGAAAATGCCACTAACAGTTTTATGTCTCCCAGCCTTCATCCCTGCTGTCCCTCTGCCTGGAATGTCCTCCTCCTGGTTAACTTTTGCTTCTCTGTGACTCAACTGGGCACAACCCCAGCACAGAGCTTAGTCAGGTGCTCCACCTCTTGGCTTCCATAGTGCCTTCTGGGAACCTGTTGCATGACAGGAATCGCCTGTTGACAGGTTGGTTCTTGCGCAGAGCAGAAATCCTTGAGGGCAGACACTGCCTGGCCATTAGGAGGCGCTCGGTCTGTGTCGGCTGAACCACAGTCCAGGTCCTCCAGCCCTTTGTGCACAATGTACAAACCTGTCCACGCCTCATGTTCCCATTCTGTAAAATGCGGATAGTGATGCTTTTGCAGGCTAGAGGTGAGGATTAAAGAGAGAATTGTAAATTACTTGCCCAAGAGAAATTACTCACGTGCACACAAAAACAGGCACATGAATGTTTAAGCAGCTTTATTTTTATTCATAATCACCCCAAACTGGAAACAACCCAGATGTCCTTCAGCTGGTGCATAGATAAAGGAGGGAGGGGGGGGACTTCCACACAATGGAATGCTACTCAACAATAAAAAGGAACAAAATACTGATGGATGCAACAATGTGGATGAATCTTGAATGAACTGGCAAAAGTCAAGCCAGACTCAAAAGGATACATACTTGTATGATTTATGTGACATTCTGGAAAAGGTGAGCCATAGGGACAGAGAATGCATCAATGGCTACAGGGTGGTTGGGGTGGGTGGGGGACGACTATGAGAGAATATTTGGCTGAAGGAACTGTTCTGAATCTAACGCAGTTACCCAACCCTATGCATTTACAAAAATTCAGAACTGTGCACGCGTGCGCACGTGCACACACACATACACACACACACACAGATGCAGAGTTTTACCGTATGTAAAAAAAAATTTAAACATACAGTTGGCCCTTGGGCAACGCAGGTTCAAACTGTACTGGTCCACTTATGTGTGGATGTTTTTCAATAACTCCAGTATAGGACTGTAAATATACTTTTTCTTCCTTATGATTTTCTTAATAATATTTTATTTTTTATAGCTTAATTTATTACAAGAATACAGTGTATAATACATATACAAAATATGCGTTAATTGACTGTTCCAAATTATCAGTAAGGCTTCCAGTCAACAGCAGGCCAACAGTAGTTCAGTTTGGGGGGAGTCAAATTATACCTGGATTTTTGACTGCATGGTGGGGGTCAGTGCCCCTGATACTGCATTGTTCAAGGGTCAACTGTGTGTGTGTGTGTGTGTGTGTGTGTGTGTGTGTATTTGTATACATGAAAGAAAAAAGAAAGAAAAGCATTGTAACTCTCAGCACATGTCTGGCAGGTAGTGAGTCCATTTCTTAGAAGCAGATGATTTATTACGGTTGTTTCTTGGTGCCTTTTTTTAGTAATCAATGAGCTCCTAGAAGGGGGACTTTATTTTCTTCAGCTTTGAGCCCAGGTCACCCAGCACACCCAGAACACACAGTAGCAGGTGTTCAGAAGCATCATTGGTGAGGAATAAATGCAGAAACACCTCCCATGCTGTGCTGTGCGGAGACCGGGGAGGTCCCTTCCTGGTCTGCCTGCTCCAAGGACATTGGGGTACACAACAGCTGGTAAAGGAAAAAATGGCCACCTTTCAGTCCAGGAGAACACCTTGACCCCAAATTTTGTGTTTCCCGAGAGCCCATGTGGTTCTGGGAAAAACGGGATGGGGACAGTGGTCACAAACAATGAGCAGCCAGCCCCAGTGCCTCCCTGGGGTTCCTGTTGTTCCTCCATCATCATCACTGTCCTAGAATTGTCTCTGCACTGCCTTTCCCCTAAGAAGCCAATGAAAGGGAAGGGGACAGGAGGATGGAGCAGGAGAGGGCCACCATCCGGCTACAATGGAGTCTGGACCCCAAAGTGCCCAGACTCTTCTGATCTCTCTAAAAAATCAAATTAATGGATGCAAGAGTAACATCCAGGCCCCAGCAAGGCCAGTGTGGGCCTCAGCATCATTCCACATTCTGGACCATCCCTAGTTACCTCCTTTATTCTCCCCATCTCCCCTCCCTCTAAACATCTGTCTCCTTTCTTTCATTTCTTTAGGCCATATTCCTTTAGGGGTCCAGCTCACAGCTAAGCGAACCGAGGGATCTGTGCTCATCTTAGTAGGTGCTGTCTTCAGACTTTGTGTGTAGAGGGAAGGGGAGGGGAGGAGGCATTTATTCAAGATAACCTTTTTTATTTTCCTAATCTTAAAACAGATGAGTATTCATTTAGAAAATAGGGAAATAAAAATATGCAAGAGTAACAGAAAACTCTCCTGTAATTCCATCATTAAGCTATAGCCACTGTTAACATTTTTGGTCTATTTCTCTAAGCCTTTTTCTATGCTTGTCCCCTGCTCTCCCCTTGGAACCACGTGATATGTATCATTCTGAGTCCTAGGTTTTTCCACTTAACCACTGTATTTTAAGTGTTTTCTCATGTCATTTAATATCCTTTAAAATGTCACTTCTGGGGCACCTGGGTGGCGCAGTCGGTTAAGCGTCCGACTTCAGCCAGGTCACGATCTCGCGGTCCGTGAGTTCGAGCCCCGCGTCGGGCTCTGGGCTGATGGCTCAGAGCCTGGAGCCTGTTTCCGATTCTGTGTCTCCCTCTCTCTCTGCCCCTCCCCCGTTCATGCTCTGCCTCTCTCTGTCCCAAAAATAAATAAATGTTGAAAAAAAAATTAAAAAAAAAATAAAATAAAATGTCACTTCTATTCAGAATATATTCTATTGTATGAATGTTTCATGATTTATTTAATTAGCCCCCTCGTATGGGATATTTAGCTTGCTTCTAATTTCTCACTATTGAAAATGACTCGGTGATAAATGCTTTTGTACATATGTTTTTGCTTACGTCTTTGGTTACTGCCATAGAATGGATCCCTGGTGGTGAAATTACAGAGACTTAGTGTGTGAGCATTTTTAAGACTTGGATCTGTAGTAACCACATTACCCTCCAGAAAAAAATGTACCAATTTATATTCCCCCCAGCACTGGAAGTGCTTGTGTTTTTTACTTTCTGTTGTTCTCAAGTGAGTGAGCTTTGTAAAACTGATGGATGAGCTATGGCATCTTATTTTTCCTTGCATTTCTTTGGTTACTAGTGATATTGGAGTTGGTGGTGGTAGTTCATTGGCCATTTGTACTTCTTTTGCTACTTGTCTGTTCATGTCCTTTGCCCATTCTTCTATTGAGATTGTTATCTCTTAAACTTTCTTTATAAGCCTTCTTTGGCATATTTATTGCAAGTGCTCCCCTTCCCCCTTCCCTGTTGGGCAAATTGCTTTTTAATTTTTTTTTTTTTATGTTTTGGTTTGCCACACAGAAGTTCAATTTTTTTATGAGGTCAGGCTGTATATTTACCATTAAGACTGATTTATTCACTTTTAGGATTAAAAAATCCCTTGTTAGTCTAAGTAATTTAGTTACATGGTTCTCTCCCCACCCCCATTTTCCTCTAACATTTTCTTAGCTTTTTAATGCACCCGGAAGTCTTTTTGGAACAAGGTAGGTAAGGAGCCTTTAAAAAAATTTATTTCTCTCTTTCATGTTCTCTCCCTTATATTCTTAATTTTTTTTAATGTTTATTTGTTTTTGAGAGAGAGAGGCAGACTGCAAGCAGGGGAGGGGCAGAGAGAGAGGGGAGACACAGAATCCGAAGCAGGCTCCAGGCTCTGAGCTGTCAGTACACAGCCTGACGTGGGGCTCGAACCCACAAACCGTGAGATCATGACCTGAGCCGAAATCGGTCACTTAACCGACTGCGCCACCCAGGCTCCCCACTCTCCTTTGTATTCTTAATAAACAATGTCACACAACACTGCTTATTTACTACATGTGCTTTCCTTCCTTTTGAGTCGTGATCCCATCTTTATCATATACCAAATTCTCGTTAAGTTGCTTCTGTCTGTTCCACGGATCTGACTACTAATTATTATGTTCTATGTTCTGTTATGTTCTAATTATTTGCAGTATATTTTACTATCATCTAGAGCAAGCCCCAGCTCATTAGTTTTATTTCTACAACATTTCAACCCACAAGACTGATCGGTGGGGTTGAGGAGCCCCCCTCCGCCGCCCACACCCAGAAGGATTCTGGAGCCCTGGCGAGGTTCTTGGTCTTCGGCTGCCCTAGGGAGTCTCAGGAAAGAGAATGCATGAGCCCAAAAGTCAGAGGTCATTTGCCCATTGGCTTTTGGTTTTCTGCCGGGTATCCGAGGCTGCTTTGGATGAGGCCCAAAAACCACTTGGTGCTTGGATCTCCCCACCTGCCATGGGGGTAGGGGCGTCTGGGCTGCTGTGGCACTCAGGGCGGGGCCAAGCCTTCCCTGGGCTTGGCAAGGACTGCTCCCCTGGTCTCTCTGTCCCAGTCTAGGAAGTCAGCGTTGTGCTTGGAACGCCTCCTGGCCTGTGGGTCGGGAGCCTCATCTGATTACCTAGCTGGGATTCAGCCGTTGTTTTTAAAGGAGTTCTACCCGGCCCTCATTTAGGGGAATTTTACAAACAAAATCCCAAAGAAGCACCTTCATACTTTTAATGAGCGGAGGCCCCAGTGCCCACACCCAGGTTCTCCCCCCTGTAAAGCAGGTGTTCTCATTGTGTCCCCAGGGTGGTAGGCAAGAGCCTCCCTCGATGTGACTGCAGGGAGCAAATTCAGTCATCTTGCACCAGAAACACTGGTTTTGCCTGCGCACCTTGGGGCTTGGACCTTGGATGGCCTGGGGAGGATGAAGAAGTGACAGCCTTTTCACTTCTGTGTGAGCAACGTGGAACCTTTGGACAGGTGACCGGGACTCCTCCCTCAGGTGGATCCTTCCCGTTAGCATTCATAAATGTCCATTTCCGTGTCTAAAAATGACAAGCACAGTAACTTTGCTAGACTCCACGTTATGGCCACTAGCTGTCTGGATTTCCGCGGGACTAAGTGCGTTCCCAGCATGGAGGACTTTCAGTGCCAAAGCTGGGGGAGTGCTGGGCAAGCTGGGATGAGTCCCTGCTCCACACCCTGCTCCTCCTCTCCTTCCCTGCTGCTGGCCTCTCTCCTCCCTTCCTCCCTTCCCATTCACCCGAAACCACTCCATCCTGGCTTTCTCCCCAACCGTTGGTGACCCTCGCCAAGGTCACCTGTGACCCTTGTGTTGCCAAACCCAGAGGATGTGCCTCCGTTCTCAGCCTGCCTGACTCCCAGCGGCACTTGCCGTGGCTGTCTGGGCTCACGGGGAGCACTGTCCACATGGGCTCTGTGACTCCACTCCTGTGTCTGCGGCCCCTCCCGTCCCTGCTCAGTCCTCCCCAAACTCCTGAGCTGGCTGCAGTTTCTCTGCGTGACCTTGAAATGCTGCAGTCCCTCCCAGCCCAATCCTGGCCTCCTCTTTTCTCCCCCTGCACTCTCAACATTTATTTATTTTGGGGACAGAGAGAGACAGAGCATGAATGGGGGAGGGGCAGAGAGAGAGGGAGACACAGAATCGGAAACAGGCTCCAGGCTCTGAGCCATCAGCCCAGAGCCTGACGCGGGGCTCGAACTCACGGGCCGCGAGATCATGACCTGGCTGAAGTCGGACGCTTAACTGACTGCGCCACCCAGGCGCCCCTCCCCCTGCACTCTCTGTGAGAATCTCACCCCTGGCCGTGGCCCCACGTGCTGTCACGTGCCCTGGTCCCCCAGTGGTCTGCATGCAGCCCAGGTCTCTCTTCGGAGCTCCCAGCTCGTGTCTCAAATGCCTCATACTCAGCACGTCCAAAATCCAGGTGTTAGTCTTCCTCACTGATCTCTTCCTCCTCTCGTTGAGCCAACCTCAGTGGATGGCATGACCATCCACCCTCTTGCTCATCCTTGACTCCTCCCCTTCCTCCCCTCCTGTATGTAGTTGATTTGAATGAGTCTCCATCACATGCCTCCAATCTGTCTGCCTCTCTTTATCTCCACGCTACCTCTGCCCAAGCACCTCGGTCACTGAGACGCAAGCAGTAATACTAGGGCTCTCAGTGCCCTCTCATGCCCTCCCCCACCCTTGGTGGCTTCCTCCACAAAGCTGGCAGAATGACCCTTAAAAATGCAAATATGTTTCATTCTGCCTCAGATCAGCCCTTGGTGTCATTAGAGCTCGGTGTCGTTGGCGTTGGCCTCCAAGGCTCCAGCCTTATCAGGCCTCACTCTCCACCTCGCTCACACAGCTTCAGCCCCCCTTGGTTGAGCCCTGCAACCTCAGGGCCTCTTTGCCCAGGCTGTGCTTCACACCGGAGCACCCTCCTCCCCGCCCTCACCCCTTCCCAATACCCTTACAGCTTGGTCCCACCTCTCCTATAAATCTTAGATGCCACCTCATTGCTAACGTGGGCCCCTACACCACTCCCACACCGCCTCATGTGCTCCTGATGGCCTGCACACACTCTTCCATCACAGCACCGACCCGAACAGTGAGTGTGAGTTAATTACGAAACAGCCTGCTTACGCTTGGTGAACACGAAGGCCGGGGGCCCTCACAGTACCCCTCGTACGTAGCGCTGGGGCTGCCATTGAGCAGGCCCTTGATAAATACTGAATGAACGGAACTGGATGGGGAGGATGAGTTGAGGTTGGGGGCAAAGGGAAAAGTCTGACTCCCCCTCACTGTGGTCTGACCCCAAACCAAGAATAGCCCCTAAGAGGCTGACAGCATGAATGCCTCCTGGTGCCTCGTTTCCTGCAACAACCTGTGCGGCTGGCTTCCCCGGGTTGTATGACCTTTGAAACAGTCTTCATGCGACGTGTAAGGTCAGTGTGTGAGGCTCCCAGGAGCACGTCGGGACATTTTATTACCGCACAAGTGGAGAAGTACCAGATGGGATCCACCAGGGCAGGAGTCCGCTCCTTTAAAATCTGCACCAGTAACCTCCCAGAACCAGAGCAAAGTTCTTTGTCCAGTGGGTAGTCCAGCTGGTGGCAGATATCCCCGGGCTCATAACCAGCGTGGCTCTATTCAAGCTGGCTTTGCAGGTTTCCGAATAGAAACACCTGTCCGTTTTCCTGTGCTAAAATGTAAAATTTACAATACGGTTTTCTCATCAAGCAATAACTAACTTTAATGCTATTCAAATATATCAAACTCAGGATATTTTATGATTTTAGGAGCAGCACGATTTCTTTGAGGTATAATTGATGTACAAGATCATATTAGTTTCAAGTGTAATGAATTTAATATTTGGATGGGAATGTGGTTTTATAGTAAGGCTTTAAGGGAGCGGTACATCTCTCCTTCAGCATCACCCAGACGTGACACAGCTTTACATCCCTTCCTAATTAGCTTATAGAGAGAGCTTTGCTTCAAGTCATGTACCCATGTAATAAAGGTCCTTGTTGCCATATTTAGAAGACTATGTCCAACATAAATTCCACTCCCAAATCTCTTTCTTATAATGAACCTCCATCAACATAATGAGTTCCTTGGAAGGAAGGCATTGTGTAAATTAAAAATACTAATGAGTCATAATGATAATGAATTATTTTCTTTATTACTGGGAGCAGGACTAACCTTGGGCACATGTTCCAGTATCTGAAGGTGCCTTCCCTACACCTAAGATTGCCTCCCTTAAAATATCTCCTTCCTTCTTCCCCTTTTTTCCTTTCTTTTCTTCCTTCCTTCCTTCCTTCCTTCCTTCCTTCCTTCATTCCTTCCTTCCTTTCTTCCTTCTTCCCTTCCCTTCCCTTCCCTTCCCTTCCCTTCCCTTCCCTTCCCTCCTTCCATTTTTTGCATCAAAACTCTGAATCCCCCAAATGTCCCTGATCCTATCTGGTCAGTCTTGGAGGAAAGGAAGTTACCAAACTGGTCTACACTCAAATGAGTGACCAAAAGCACCCATTAGCCATTTTCAACAGTGCCCTAGCAGTACCTGGATACTGTTATTTTGAAAGGTAGCTGATTAGCACAGAGGAACTGGCAGACTTCCTGGCTGAGACAAGCTGTGTCTTAAGGATTGTCAGGTTACAAGTAACAGGAACCCACTCAAGCTGAATAGTCCAAAAGAATTTGTTGGTGGGCTACAGGACAGTCCTCACAGAACTCTGTGGCAGAGGCACAGCTGGGCTTTGGGGGCATCAGGGACAGGACAGGACTGCTATGAGGAACTAGGGTAAACTTCTCCCTTCTCTGGGACCGTTGTCCACAGACTCATCACAACTGCTTCACTCTCTCCCCTTCTGCAGACAGGCTCGCTCTGCTTTTCCATGCACACTGGCCAAATATGGCACCACTGAGTCAACCTGCACTCGGTTCCAGGGTTCTGTTTCCACATTCTTGGGTGAGGGAGGCTCGAGGCCAGATGGGACAAACACAGTGCCTGGCCCAGGGTAACAACTTCATTATGTGTTTGTTGATTTAGACAGGATGCGGGCCCGCCCCTCAGGGAGGGGGATGGGGTACCTCTCCACAAGAAGTCTACTACATCAGGCCAACGAGTTTTTTGTTTTTGTTTTTTGGGTTTTTTGTTTGTTTGTTTGTTGCTTAATTCAGTTGGAAGCCCAGGATGTTGAAGAGCTTTGGGAGAGGAGAATGACATTGGCTCACACTGGGGGTGGGGATTAGCAACAGGCCTGTGATGGGATCTGGACAAGTGGGGCAAAGAGCTCCCGGGGCCAAGTTCATCCTCAGGGAATAATACTTGCAAACAATGGGATACCTTCCCACTCCCTTGGCACCTGTGTTGCCTGGGACTCAGCCGGGGCTTAATGAGTCAAGAAAAGGGGGATTTGCCAATTTGTTTTCCACTTAGCATGCACTTGCTGGGAACTTGGACAAGTCACCGGACCTCTTTGGGAGTCTCCTGATTCCAATTCTTTTAATAAAAAATTATACGCATGCACACATACAAACACATATACACACATACATTACTTACGTCCTCTTATGTTATTCTTTTAGCAGATTATTATCGTGTTTCCCTTTGCTGTCCTGAAGTTACTCGGGAAGGGCCTCCAAAACCTGGCTGGGAGGCTCAAGGATTATAAATCGCTTGTGGCCAGAAAGAGAGATGGTTCACCTCCTTCTCGGGGAGGAGAAATGCGTGCTGTGTGTGAAGAGCTACATATGTTCTTTGTAGTGATGAAGCTGGTGATCTGGGAGGCAGAAAGCGCACAGAAGCAAATGATGTATCAGATCTGCTCCTTTGGGAGCGGGTGGGCGTGGGAGAAGGTCAAGGAAAGACCCGTTTTGTGCACTTGGGTTGAGGGAGAGCTTCAAAAGATAGAAAAACCCTTGGAGGGCCTGTGGCTAAAAACTGTGGATCTCCAGGAGTTTTTCTTTTTATTTATTTATTTATTTATATTTTTAAAGATTTTTTTTCAAGTTATTTTTTTTAATATTTATTTATTTTTGAAGCAGAGACAGAGCATGAGCAGGGGAAGGGCAGAGAGAGAGAGGGAGACACAGAATCCAAAGCAGGCTCCAGGCTCTGAGCTGTCAGCACAGAGCCTGACGTGGGGCTCGAACTCACAAACTGTGAGATCATGACCTGAGCCGGAGTTGGACGTTCAACCTGCTGAGCCACCCAGGCGCCCCTATTTATTTTGAGAGAGAAAGGGAGTGTGAGCTGAGGAGGGGCAGAGAGAGAGAGAGAGAGAGAGAGACTCCCAAGCAGGCTCCATGCTGTCAGCATAGAGCCTGATGTGGGTTTGACCTCATGAACTGTAGGATCACGACCTGAGCTGAAATCAAGAGTTTGACACTGATGAAATAAGCCAGTCAGGAAAAGACAGAAATCGTGTTTTCACTCATATGTGGAATTTGAGAAACTTAACAGAAGACCATGGGGGAAGGGAAGGAAAAATAAGTTACAAACAGAGAGGGAGGCAAACCATAAGAGACTCTTAAATACAGAGAACAAACTGAGGGTTGATGGTGGTGTGGGGGGGAGGCAGAGAGGGGAAAATGGGTGATGGGCATTGAGGAGGGCACTTGTTGGGATGAGCACTGGGTGTTGTATGGAAGTGATGAATCACGGGAATCTACTCCCGAAGCCAAGACTACACTGTATACACTGTATGTTAGCTAACGTGACAATAAATTAAAAAAAAAAAAAAAAAGAGCTGGACGCTTAGCCAACTGAGTTACCCAGGCGTCCCTCTCCAGGAGATTTTAAAAACCACCTTCCACTTGGCTGTGCCCTAGAGGAGAGTATCTGGCAGGATGAATGGCCCAGCCAATCTTCCTGCAGCAGACTCTGTTAACGTTTAAATTGGCAGCTCTTTCTGCCCACTGGACCTGTCCTCCCCATGCTTTAATAAAACTAGCTTTCTGCACCAAAAAAAAAAAATAATAAAAAAAAAAAATAAAGAAAAGAAAAAAAGAAAAAAAAGGTTCAGGTGTATTCTCATAGGGGATGAAACAGCCAACAAAACACACAACATCTATCTCCCAGGTAGGGAGAGGAGGTGCAGACAGGCTCACCCTGGCTCTCATCCGTCCAAGTCCAAGGCGAGGAGAGACGAGGTGTGCCCGGACAGGCAGGGTGAGCAAGCCCGGCCCTCAGCCTGGCTGGGTGCGGGTAGCGGGGCCTCTCAGAGGAGGGGGCTGCAGGCCTGCCGTGTGGAACCTCTTTCTAGCATTCATTTCCTTTGCTCAGGAGTCATTTATGACAATCCGTCCGTGGCAGGCCTATGGGGCAGATAGCTTTTGGCAGAAGGCCTTTCTCCTTCTCGCAAATGAAATCACACGGAGGGCCACTGGCAGTGAATACAAAGGAAGTGTCTGAGGCCACTGGATGGAGGGGAACAGCTGTTGGAGCCCGAGTCCTCAGGAGACTTCAAAATCCACAGACTCACAAGGCAGGACCCTCCAAAAATAAACTGGGATGTGGACAATGAAGAATGCTGTCTGGGATGGAAGTCAAAACCCGGAATTACCAATGCTGATGCAGAAACGAAGTAACAAACATGCACCGAGAGCCCTCCGGTCCACACACGCATTTTATTTCTCCACAGAACCCTCTGACCCTAGGAAGTGGGCTGGCCAGCGGTCTCCCCTCTACAAGAAACCAAGGCCGAAATTGCCACGGTGGCTTGCCCACGGTGCCATCGCTGGTGAGGGCCCAAATCCAGGCTCCTGGCGCCCACCCCAGTGCCCCGCCCGTGGTGCGAGGCTGCGCCCGTGGGCTTGGGTGCTGAGCAGGGCACTGCCAGGGTGGGGCGTCCAGCACTGGGTGGAACTGGTCAAGCAGAAACCCCCAGGAGTGGCCCAGAAAAGAGCCCAGGGCCCTGGCACTGGGAACCCTTACTTGTTCTCACCTCACGTTGAAAAACAATACAGATGGGCACGAGGACAGGCAAACAATAATTCCACCATTCAGAGATAAGCATTTTAAACATTTTAGTGCACCAAAGTATCATCCTTGCAGCTATTCCCCGTTTTGATACCTTTCCTCACAGAAATGGGACTCCGCTCTCCTGCCCTGTTGTAACTTCGCATTCTGTGTATTGTGAATATTGTTCTGTGTCAGGCACACTTCAACGGCATTTTTCTCATGTTGTTAAAAATGTGTGTGTATGTATGTTTTATGATTACAGAAATAATCATAGAATTATATGCTTGTTGTAAACTATTCTAATTCAAATAGTGCAGAAATGGGTAGCAAAGGAAGCCAACGTTTTGCTTCATCCCACGCTTGGGACATAAGCAGTATTACTAAATTTTGTATTTCCTATTCGTCCTTTTCGACGCACAGACCAGACGTGAGAGACTTACGTGCACATAGAAACTCTCTGCACACGGTGGGCTCGTAGACTGTTGTACACTTTGCGTCTCCCCTTCCTGTAACGTGGGCACCTCCTCCTCCCCGGACGTGGGGCTCTCAGGCATCTTGGCTCTAGTCCGGGGGCAGAGGAAGGTCTCACGGGACCCGAGAAGGAAGCAGTAGCAGCCGGGAGCCAGTTACAGCATTTGGACTGAAAACCCTCTGAGGGGAGGGAGACGGCAGCCCAGGCGGCCACTTGGCATTCGTCGGGCACCCGCTCACCCCTCCTCAGGGCCGCTGGCAGGAGGGGCCCCGTGGCACCAGGTGGCTCCCTGCCACCCTCACCGAGCGCTCTGTGCCTCCCCAGGTGTGTGTATTCTCACGAGTGCCCTGATCCCTGCCTCGGAGGAAGAACACGAGTCCAGAGCGGTGAGTTGAGCTCTTGGGATGTTTTGTGGGTTTGGCGTTGTTCCTAACGGGAAGCCGGTGGGCCTACATTTGGTCCACACCCATGGGGAGAGCCAGCTTGTCCGGTGGGCCCACGGGCCTTCTCTTTGGTCACCTAAAATCAAGCAGTGTTGTGCCAGCCTGGACGGCATCGAGGTGTGTCTGGAGAGGCGCTGACTGAAGGCTGGGAGGGACCCAGGTCAAGAGGAGGGTCAGTCCGGTGCTTCTTCCTGAGGACACACGTGCTTAAGGAGCTCCTGGCGTGTGGACTAGGATTCCCGAATGTTCATCCGGGCAGTAGAGGCTTCCTGGGAACCCGCGCCGAAGAGCACCTTCGCGTCCCCTACTCCTGCCACGGCCGGGTGGCTGCCTGCCGCCCACACACAGCCTACGAATTCCCTGCGAAAAGGGAGGCAGAACTGTGCAACTAGAAACGTTAAAGACTCCAGTCCTCCCCGGAGGCTTTTCCCCATGATCATCTGGGAGTGGGCAGAGCATCAGGAAAGGGAGGCCTCTGAAGAGCAGGGCAGCTGTGGGAGGCATTCAGGTCAAGGGTGAGGGGGTGCATTTCCTGGAGAGCATGCTGCTCCGATGAGAGACGACAGGTTTGTGGAGCCGGTTCTCTCCTAATAGGTTAAAATGACCCGCTCGGAGAAATCAGGGAGAAGGCAGTATATGCAGGCTGCCTTCTCTCTGCGGTAGTGGGCAGAATAATGACCACCTCCCACCCCCCCGAGGTCCGTGTCCTAATTCCTGGGACCTGTCACTATGTCACCTTTACATGGGGGAAGGGGACCTTGCACAAGTGACTAAATGAAGGACATTGGGATGAGGGGAGTATCCTGGGTTATCCAGGTGGGCCCAGCATAAGCACGAGGGTCAACAGAAGGAAGGGAGGTGAGTGCGAGTTGGAGAAGGAGACGGTCTCCTTCCGGGAGAAGAAGAGGTCACTGGGGCAGGGCAGCCATGAGCAAGGAATGCAGGCGGCCCCTGGAAGCCGGGGAAGGCGAGGCACTGGTCTCCCCTAACACTTGCAGAGCGAACACGGCTCTGTGACACCTCGATTTCAGACCTCCGGCCTCCAGAACTGTAAGAGAGCGCGTCTCTGTGGCCTTAAGCCACTAAGTTTGTGGCCATTTGTTACCACCGCCACTGAGAAAATTAATACGCTGCTTGGCAGAGAAGAGGAATGGGAAGGTATTGTCCATTTTTGCTTATAAACTTCTCTTGTACGTATTGTAGACGACAGTCTCCTCGGGAGGAATGCTGGTTCAGACACTGAATCCCAATGACCTAAGTGAGAAAGGACGGCACTTAATGGAACTATGGTCTGTGCACAAACAAAGTAAGTGACGTGGCTTCCTTAAGACTGCATTTTATGGAGTATTGCTTGGTGAGCAAGAAGAATGAAATCTTGCCATTTGCAACAACATGGATGGAACTAGAGGGTATTATGCTAAGCGAATGAGTCAGAGAAAGACAAATATGACTTTACTCATATGTGGAATTGAAGAAACAAAACAAATGACCATAAGGGAGGGGAAGCAAAATATGAAAACAGGGAGGGGGACAGACCATAAGAGACTCTTAAATACAGAGAACAAACTGAGGGTTGCTGGAGGGGTGGTGGGTGGGGGGATGGGCTAAATGAGTAAGGGGCATTAAGGAGGACACTTGTTGGGATGAGCACTGGGTATCATATGTAGGGGATGAGGCACTGGGTTCTACTCCTGAAATCATTCTTACACTAGATGCTAACTTGGATGAAAATTTTTTAAAAAGACTGCATTTTATTAATGTGCCACACGGGCCCTTTTCCACAACAGGTTTATTGTAGCATGTACATTGATTCGGATCCTAGTAGTTGACGGCAGGCCCTGCAAAGTTCCTGGCACAGCGGGAGTCCTCTTCATGAGGGGCCAGGCGTGGCCGTGCTCAGACCAGGGAGGACCTTCATCGTGCTCCTGGGAGAAGCCACAGAGGCTGCCAGCTCTCTTCTCAGTGTTTCTCAGGCCCACAGAAGAATTGCCGAGGGCTGGCGACCATCCGAACAGGAAGGAGCCTGGCAGAGGCGTCCCTGCCCCGCACGGCTCAGAGAGAGTAAGGATGGTGAGAGGTCACTCCTCCCTCCTGTGGGCAGCCCTTGGCTCACCGGCCACAGATGTCACAGCAGTGACTGGGTTCCCTGTGCTCACTTTGGAGGGCGTGCATGTTCAGTTCTGGAGCACTGAAAGGCAAGGGTCCAGATCTCTTACCTGATCTTAACAGAAACTACAGTCATACATTTCGAAAAGCCCCATCTGTAACTTCCACGTTGACATTCTTGCCCTTAAACTCAACTGGGGGGGCTCCCTCATTGTCTGTGAAGCTGCCGGCACCCATCAGCTCCCGTCATTGGTGCCGTCTGTCTCTGAAGGCCTCCCTGCCCAGTGCTCCCCCACTCCACCTCTGTCCTCCGCGTGCCCCGAGTATGTCCCGCTTTTGCTCGCTGATCTGCGGACCGTTGCTGGTGGATTACTTCTCAGGCCTCGAAATCCTGATGTTTCAAAGAGCCATACTTCTTCCCAGTTTTCCCGGGAATAAACCAGTCTCTCATTACAAAAGAGGCCCGGATGGAGTTCTTTGCGAAGCATAAGCAAGCTGCCCTGGGATTGGGCAACAGCGGAGATACAGCTGAGGCTCCCGTGCAGGGTGTGCTCTCCAGGCATGTCCAGCGTGTGGCCCACGCTCTAAGATGGGAGTTAACTCACATATTAGTGGGCAGCCCGCTCGGTGCCAGCCTGTGCCGGGGGCCTGAGGTCCCACAGCCAGCAGGGCAGATCCTGCCCTCGCCCAGCCTAGGTACAGCGAAGGCTAGAGTGGCATGACCCCCTTGGGAAAGGGGCAGATCTGGGCACTAATGTCACAGGGAGGGGCTCAGGAGGCCCGGGCAGCGTGCAGCATGACTTCCTTCATTGTCATGGTCACTCTCTTATGCTCCTTCCACCTCCTGAGGGGGGGCCAGGGTGCAGCCCTGGGTTCCAGGGAGGCGTCCATAAAGAGCTGATCAGGAGGACCGGGAAGCGACATCTGTGCACACTGCTGTCCCACACGAGGCTTGTGGGACGAGCGCCTGCAGCCAGCTCCCTTGCCTCACACCTGAGGGCGCCTTCTCTCTCCAGTCTCCCTGGTCCAGAGGCGGCGGAGGGTTCTAACTGAGCGGGGCACCCGAGGGCACCTGGCTCCATTGCTCATCGTGCCAGGAAGGTCGCAGCCTTTAACTTCCGTGTAGAGCAGCCACATGATTGACTCTCCCCAGGAATGACCTAAAACCAGAGTAAAGAGGACTAGGGAATTGCTTTAAGAGGGGCACATTGGGACTAGAAAGGGAGAAGCCTTGTCCTCAGAGGCAGTGCTTTGGTCTCCAGTTTGCATTGGGCGTGGCTGAGGGGGGCAGTGCTGGAGTCAGGGGGACCACTGGGGGGCCCCTCCTCCACGAGCTGTCCTGACTCTGGCAGCCTGGTGACAGAGGGGGCTGGTAAACGCTGGCTTTCCCGTGTCAGAGAGGCATGAACCGGGGCCGAGGGAAGTTGATGGGAGACCGATGGGGACCTGGGGACAGGCCCAGGCCCCCGCACCCCCACCCAGGTTTCTAGACATGGCGAGTGTGCAAAGGTAAGTAATCACTAAGGAGACAACTGGAATTATCTGGAAGCATGTTGGAACAGAAGGCGAGCACAGCTCTCTTCGGGATCTGCCCTTCCCAACTTTTATGAGGAGCTCTCGGGAAAGACCTCCTAAAACAAGGGAACTAAACCCAGCAGCAGACACCCCCATACACCCGAGGTGCCAAGGGCCACTCCCAGTGCCACCTGGGTACGATGCGTGTGTCCTCACGGCCCCCAGGGAATAGGCACCGCTGTCACCCCGTTTACAGGGGGGAACCAAGCACAGAGGCTGCCGGCCCAGCCGGGCCCGGCCACAGCGTCTGGGAAGCACGCTCTCGAACACCGCTGCCCCCTCTCCGAGAGCCGGTTTGTTAGAAGCCTAATTTGGATACACATCCTTGGAGTCAGTCCTAAGAAATAAAGATCTGGGAAACGAAGCTGCTCGTCGCAGCACTAGTGAGAGAGGGAGGTGATAAATTATGGAACACCTGTACAAGAAATCTGTTCAAACCTGAAAACCCTGCCGTAGATAAATGTCTGTGGGAGACGAAAACTGCACCGTATCATTAAATGAAGAGATCCGGTTCCAAAACCGTGCATGCCTTGTGATCCGATTCTTCCTATACCCGCGCGGCCGTAGAAGGAGACGTGTGCTGGTGCTGGGGAGCGCGCTGCAGAACCCTGGCTCGGAGACCTGGCCCAGATTAGCCCTCTGATGCACAGACCTGAGGAGGCTCTGAATATCCTGTGACGAATGCCCAGGGGATGTTCTCAGGGAAGCACACGCCCCAGGAGCGACTCAGGCCAGGAGTGCTGGGAGAGCGGCTTCTCGGTTCTTCTCCCTTCCTGAGGGAAACGTGCTTGGCTCTGCCTGACCGAGGTGAGCGCCATCAGGCCGCGGAGGGCCCCCTGCCCCTTGGTGCTCTGGGCGCATCATCCGGACACCTCCACCGTCAGCCTGTGTGCTTACAAAATCTCCGCCAGCAAGCCCACCGCCCGGATCTGTGCACCTGGCCCACAGGTCACAGAGCGGCGACCAGGCCTCTTGGGTTCAGGCAGCCCGGCTGTGGCCCTGGAGACCCGAGGGAGGGCTGGACGGGGGTACTGAGCACATGGACGCCTGTCCTCCATGAGCACTGCAACAGAAGGCGCCAGATTCCTTCTTGCTCTTCGGTATTTCCTCATTTTCCCATAACAAACAAGTAAGTACTGCTTCTGTAAAAAAGAAGAAAAAAGCTTATCTTTAATTTAAAAAATGAGAGCCCTACATGACACGATCCTTTCTAGCTCTGACATCCTCTGATCTCATTACAGCTCTTGAAGGTTTACTCTGGTTTCTTTTCTTTCCTTGGCTTCCCAGAACGCTTTTGTTTCCCAGTGTGCTCACTGTAGAGACGCCGTGTTCCCGGAGGCCCGTGGGCAAACGGGCCGCCGCCTGCCGCCGGCCGTGGGGCCCCGGGGAGGTGACGCTGGGTGAGGAGCCTGTGTGAAGCCAAGGGCCAGGGTGGGGAGGGAGGACGCGGCCGAGCAGCTTGGCAGAGGCAGTAAAGTTCCTTCGCTCTTACCGTGTTCCTCCCTGAAAAGAAGAAAACACTTCAGCAATTCAAGAAGCCACCAGCCAGGATACTCTGAGAGGCCAGACTCATTCGAGCTAGACAGCCGACCCGGGAGGCGGGAGTCTGAGCGTTCGAGCGGCCTCGGCCTCAGCGCGGCCCTCACGCCGTTGGAAGGAGACCCGGGTCTAGCATGCAGAGGGAAGGGGGGCTGTGCAGGGGATTTCGCTCCCAGGGGATGGGCTGGGACGGGTGCCCATGTCCCAGGGCCCGGAGGGCACAGGACCCAACACGCTCGCAGGCTCTGGCGGGCAGCACTTTCCACCCAGGCCGAGGGGCGACCCCTCGGGGCCTAACAAGAAGGTCTGGAAGCCGAGCAGCTTGGCTGAGTGCTGTTTTGAAGGGGAAAGAGAGCAGTTCCCGATCACAGTCCTTTGTGTTACCAGCGGTCCTGGTATTAAAAGGAGGCCAGCCATCCACAGTCTCTTCACTTGAGAATGCTGTCCTAATCTCCTCGTGTCTCTGTCCCTTCCTCTTGCGGCCGGCCGTGCACCGGGCTCCAGGACGGGGTGCTGTGGCCGCCCCGCCCCTGCGACCCCGCACACCTCAGCACAGGGTCTGGGAAGGCGGCCCACGCCCTCTCTCTCTAACCACAGACTGGGACCTCTCCATGTGGAGCCTCCCCTCCATGAAACTCAGGGTAGGGTGGGACTGTCCTCTTTCCCCATGAGTGTCCCCAGGCTTCACCGGTGAGACGGGTCCCTGGCCTGTCGGGGTGAGTTTTGTAAAGTGCCTCAACCAGATTTTACACCCCCCGTTTTTTTCCCCGTCTTTCTGAACTCAGGGGGTCCCTGGAAGACGGAAGTCCTCAGGTTGTGATCAGGGTCATCAAAGTCCTAGGCAAGGCCACGCCCTCCCTGGGTAAAGGCAATCCCAACCGGGGAGGTGGAAGGTCACCTGGGAAGCTGACTGAACCCCGGGGAACGGGATCCGTCCATAGCAGCAACGCGAAGCACGTTGGCCGTGACTCGGCTTTATTTCTGGAGGCGGTTATCTGTTGGGGTTTTGTTCTCTAGCTGGGCAGAGTCCCAAGGGACAAGCTCCGGGACAGGAGGAGCTGGGAGGAGGTGGCCAGGAAACACTTGAGCTCCGGGAGGAAGCCGCGTCTTCTCTCTGGCTCTCTCTCCATCACGGATAACCACTCTTGAGCCGTTGTGAGGCTCTCGGTGACCCGGTGGCCGTGAGGATGGCTGCACTTCTCCCCTGGCTACCGCCTGCCCGGTTCCCGAACACCTCACACTCCTGCCGTGGGCGGGCCCCACCCAGCCGCACCCCTGCCCCAAGGCCCTCCCTCAGCCCCCAATGTCTGTGTCAGGCAAACTCCCCTTGACTCCTTGTTCTCCCCTGCTGGGTCTCCCTGCTGTATGTAGCACGTCAGGACACTTCTCCGTGTGGACCCCTGAGGGCTGGGGCGGCACTTGTGGGCCCCCGGCAGGGGTCGGTGACATGACCCATCTGGGGCCCTTGCAGCCACAGGCAGAGGCGAGTCACGAAGCTGCCGTTCTCACAGCTTGGTTTCTCCCTCACTTTTAGCTCAGAAATCGGTCCCCACATACTTGCCCTCTTGCCAGACCATCCTCCTCATCGACTGAAGAGGGGAAACGAATAGAAATCCTGAAGAGCTGGCTCAGAGATCTAAGGAAGCCAGACCAGAGTCAACTGAGGGCCAGGGAAGGCAGGCACCAAGGGCCGGTGGGCGGACTCCACTTCCACTTCCCCCTGGCGACGAGGAACTTAGGGAGACTGGGAACTTTAATTTTAAAATAAATATGACTGGGGCCAGGAACAAGGAACAAGCCAACCTTCATCTTCAGCAGCAGGTTTCCCCCCCTCCCCCCCCCCCGCTGTGCAAATTTCTCCTTGATTTGAAATTTTGGTTTTCTTAAAAATTCTGTGTTTAAGATCACCCCGCATTGTTGGTTTGAGGGAAGCAGGGAGGGAAGAGGGAGATGTGCTAATGGGCTGTGCACCTCCGTACCCCAGGAGAGGGCTCCACCCTGCCTCCATGGTGTGCAGCCCCTTTGTGGCCCTAGGCTCAAAGCATGATTCTGGGATAGCACATATTGACATGAAATTACATGAGGCCAGTTTACATTTGCTTAAGATTAGGAGTGGCTTCAGTAATGCACGTGGCAGAGCGCCCGGGTGGTTTAGTTGGTTAAGTGTCCGACTTTGGATCAGGTCACGCGATCTTATGGTTCGTGGGTTCAAGCCCCACGTCGGGCTCTGTGCTGACAGCTCGGAGCCTGGAGCTTGCTTTGGACTCTGTGCCCCCTCTCTGCCCTCCCCTGCTTGCACGCTCTCTCTCTCTCTCTCAAAAATAAACATTAAAAAAATATTACGTACCTGGCATTCTAGTGCTAGTTTGAAAAACTTCTGTGTTACCCCATTTTACCTCCTAATGACTGCAAAGTTGTAACAACACATATAGAAATAAACACATATAGAAATATCTACATACGTTCTTGGTGTTCAAGGCAAAATAACCCTCACTCATCATTCATAGAGGAGGAAAACCCAAGTGGACGGTTCCTCAGAGGTGCTCAGATCCAGGCTATCAGCCAAGGCACCCCAGGAAGGGGTTCTCTGGGTGCGCCTGCCCGGAAGGTCAGCGAGTGTCGGCTCCATTTGCATCCGTCCTTTCCCGAAGAAAACGGGGTGGGCGGAGTGGACGGTACTTCTGGAGTGCGGGGTGTGGGTGGGTTGTCACAAAGGGGCCAGGAGGGAGAGGGGCCACCAGTCACAGGGCCTTGGTGTGAAGGGCAGTCCAGCGACCCCACCCGCTGTTCAGTGCCACGCAAGCCATTGTTTTCTTCCCACCTCTCTTCCGATCCATAAAATTGGCTTCCTGAGTTTTTAGCCCTGAAGTCCTTTCTCCTCAGTTGGAAAGTTTCAATACAGTTAAAGCAGACTTATGTGAAAGATAAAGAAAAGAAAGAGGACTACGCGGCCACAGCCCATTTGCTGTGCAGAGCCTGGGGTAAACGGTGGCTCACCTTGGTTTCCAGACTGTGGCTCTCCCTAGGTCTGGACAGCCAGGTGCAGGAGTGGCCCAGAGACTTCCCTTCCCTCCCACGGTTAGCACCAAAGCGGGGCTGTTGGGATGCATGTGGCCGCGCGTCTCAGCTTGACAACAATGAGGGACCACAGATGCGGGCAGGTTTCCACAGAGATTTATTTTAAACCGTGGAGGCAACTTTGCATTGAGAGTCTCTTACATTGGTAATGGCTACAGGCATGTTTCAGTCAGAGGGAACACAGTGGGAAAGTGAGCAGAGTTGAAAAACATTCACAACATCCAGCAGCATTTGAACAGAGAACGGGATACAGACATTTTGACATGGTAAGAAATTCTTGCTCCGTCTCACCGGATCAGTCAGGAAGTCAAGGTCAAGCCTGTCCGGTCTGGTTGGCGGACTCTACCGGCAGACAGCATGGCCATGCCGGAGGGTTCTGCTGGAACCACACGTGAGAGATCGGTTCCAGCCTCGGGCTCATTACCTTCTCAGCCTGACCCCTTGGGGAATCTCATTTCAGAAAGAAAGAAAAAGACACCCGAAGAGTGACGTGCCTGCTGCGGCCAGGTGCGGAGGTGGCCACAGACTGACGGCGTGCAGGATGGCAGAGTCCATTTCCCTGGTTATGAAGAGTGGGAGGCAGGCACGAACGTGGAGCTAGCACCTTCCCTGTTGTCCAGTTAGTAACAGTTTTTGTCCTTTTCATATAAAGATTTTCTTTTGCAAAATGACAGTACGTGAAAAAAAGTCATTAAAAAAGCAAGGCAAATGGCGTCAAACACAAATATATCAAGAGTACCATGGTTACCAGTGACACAAGTGTTTGGTCTATACTTCATACGGGTGGATGCTACTGACCTAAGGCTGCCATCTACCTGGATGGGAAAAAGAAAAGTGTAGACAAATGAAATACTTTTTTCAAACCATTTTCCCTTTTTGTAGTATAGTTCGCCCTCTTCTGATTCCCAGAGAACCGAGGGAGAAAGGTTATCAAGGTCAGATCCTAAATCTAATGTCGAAACTAACTGGCGGTTCCCTGACACCGTCTCTCCCAAGAAAGTCAGATACGCTTCTTAAGTCACAAAGGTGGACAGTTTGAGGTATCTATTTTTAATGAGATGGTAC
Source organism: Prionailurus bengalensis (assembly GCF_016509475.1). Classification (NCBI taxonomy): domain Eukaryota; kingdom Metazoa; phylum Chordata; class Mammalia; order Carnivora; family Felidae; genus Prionailurus; species Prionailurus bengalensis. The sequence continues at coordinate 19,753,329 of NC_057343.1, forward strand.
CATGATCAAGTTCCACCTTCTTTATCTTCTTCAGACCTCTAGATGGAAACACGCAGTAAGCAGTTTATGTGATGTGACAGACGACAAAGACATTCCTATGTCAGCCACTAGTCAAACAGTGAACAACATTAATGGAATCACAGGATCGCAGGACTGGAAGGGGTCTTAAGGACGATCATCAAATTCGATCCCTACTCCAGGCTTCAGCCTCCCTCCCACTTTGCCGACAAGGGGCTGTCTACTGGCTGTGCAAACATTTCCTGGCACGGGGAACACAGGGAGGAACGCCACTCCAGTATTGGGCAGATCTAATTTCTGAAGACTGCTTTTGGGTGTTAGGCCTAAATAGGTTTCTCAGTGGAAGGGATAATGTTCACGGGCAAAATTACAAACTAAAAACCCCAAGGGTTGGTATGGATGTAATTCTTGGTTGTAAACTTGAGCAGAAGTTGAAAAATGAACACGGGTACCCTGAATTAAGTTACGGACACACGATACCTGGCTAGCGCAAGACAAAGGCGAACGGATGCAGTGGCAAGAACTAGAAAGTGCCGAGCCCCACGGCAGAATGTTGGGGTGCCCTGGCTGGGCAGGGCCGGGTCTCTGAGGTGGGGGCTGCCTGAGCCCTTTTCACAGTCTCTGAATTGAGGAAAATGTTCCCTTCCACTTGGCGAGTGCCACTAGGTGGAGGATTTATCACATTTGCCACACTGTGTTGAGATGACCCATTACTTGCGAGAACGATTTAAGGCCAACAGGGAAATTGAGGGCAGCTCCTGCTTACGCACCGACGGGCTTGGCCACAGTTGTCTAGAACAGTCTCCTCCTGCCCCAGGCAAGCTCTTTCCTTTCTCAAAGGGGAGCAGCCGAGACTGGCCCACCTACGCAATAAGGGAGCTAGCAGGCAAGTTCTCCCAGGCCGAGTCCATGCATGCAGCGGTCTCCAGCTCCACCTCACGGCCTCCAGGACGGGGCTGTGCCTCCAGAAACTTCAAAAATTAATTACCAAGGGCCATTTTAACGTAACAATCCCAGGTATTTCTAAAGGAAAAACAAACTTTCATACTAGCCTCAGCTGCAGGAAAACTTGACTCTCAAACTCTGAGTGAACCCCTCCTGGCGAACTGTGTGCGGCCTCCCTCCCTGCACGGGCCCGCCCGTAATGACAAGAGCTCGGGCCCCAGGACTGCCGCTTGAGTGCGCGATTATTCTCCGGCAACTCCAAACCACTTGTGGCCTCTGCGTACCAGGCTGATGCCAGATCGTAGGCATTTGTTTCTGTTTCTGCAGCCTACAGGTCACTTCCCGACTCCACTTTCCCCACCTCCACCTTTAACCGGCTCAGAAACCCTTTCTGCTGGGGGAGGGGCACCCTGCACAGAACTCCCCGGGGGGACCTCAAGCATGCTCCTTTCACTGAATGAACTACATGGGACTGAAATGACCCATCTGCTCCCCCGTGTGGCCTCTGCCCAGGCCAGGAAGTGGACCCCGGCACCCCAGGGCCTAGTTCAAAGCCCTCGTATGTGATGGACACTCAACAGATGGCTCAAGTGGGCTATGATCTCTAGGAGCACCTAGAGAACTCTGTGCTTCCCAGTCAACTTGTTAGATACCCACTTTCAGTTAAAATTTACTATTATTTTATTTTTATTAAAAAATTTTTTTAAATGTTTATTTTTGAGAGAGACACAGAGCGCAAGCAGGGAAGGGGCAGAGAGAGAGACACAGAATCCGAAGCAGGCTCCAGGCTCTGAGCTGTCAGCACAGAGCCTGACTTGGGGCTCGAACCCATGAGCCGTGAGATCATGACCTGAGCCGAAGTCGGATGCATAACTGACTGAGCCACGCAGGCGCCCCAAAATTTACCATTGTTTTAAAGGAGAGAAAAAGAAGACTGTTTGGGCGAAGTGCTTTCTTTTACTTTAAAATATATATCTTAGTGAAGGAGATTGCTTACATACAATTAAACAATGAAAAGGCAAAAGCAAAGGAATCTCATTTAATGAATATTTGTGGCCAGTAACTTTGGTACACAGTTTAGAGCTATCCCTTTACTTAAAAGTCAAAATCCAGGCTTTAAAAATTGATTTTTAAGCAAAAGTAAATTATGCTTTTTAAAAGTGAATCTGGGGCACCTGGGTGGCTCAGTCGGTTGGGCTCAGGTCATGATGTCGTGGTTCACGAGTTCGAGGCCCATGTCTGGCTGTGTGCTGACAGCTCAGAGCCTGGAGTCTGCTTCGGATTCTGTGTGTCTGTCTCTCTGTCCCTCTCCCACTCGCACTCTGTCTCTTTCTCTCAAAGATAAATAAACATTAAAAAAAAAAATGAATCCCAAACCATGAAAAGGTGATCACGTTCCCTAAGAAAGACCGACTCAAGGCTAGCCTTCAGACAAAAGGGAAGATGAATTTTCAACACCCTTGGATTTCCACTTGGATTTGGCTGCTGGGGTGGTCCATGGAGAAGAGCGCCAGAATGAGTTTATTCTGATCAAGACCAGCAATAGTTGCCTCATTGAGTAGTACCCATCCACTCGTAAACAAGGCTGGAGCCAAAAGAAGTGTCAGGTTCACCTATAAGAGCATCAAATCTGGTTCCCAAGAGCTGCTTGGAGGTCACTGCTCCTAGTCATGCCATTACTAGTTAAGGTCCAAAAGCAACTGTTCCTCAAAAATTCTTCTTTTAGGTTCTCTTGTTTACACCTCAGCTGTATCCAACTGCCTGGTGTGACTACATGTTTTCTGCTTGGAACATTCTAGATCTCTGAAGATCCCTTCCAGTTTTGTGATTTTAGGATTCCTTGAATAATTCAAACAACCAAATGAGAAACACGTCGTCGACTGACCACATATAAAAAGACATGCAATTCCAAGTGCTTAATTTAAAACGACTTTCGCTACTGTGGACACAAACCCAGGCAGCTAGAGGTTCCAGTAACATTTCTTTGGAGAAACTGAGAGCAGGTGATTCGTTTTATCCTACGGAACGAAGAATAAGTCTGTGCATGACATGTGTGCAGTTTTGCCAGTTTCAGGTAAGGCATCACTTGCCGGAACTGGTCAAGTAACAGAGCAAAAACATATGTAAAGTGCAATTCCAATAGGGCAAAACAAGAACTATGACAGTTAACCTGGACAGGAGCAGAGCCAAGCGCTGGTGCCAGCCTTCACTCCTAATGGGTGAAGCCTCCAGCCACAAAATGCTTGGAAGACACGCACCACCCGCGTCTCTCTCTCCATGAGTCACAAAAATGGCGGAGGCACTCAATGTAAAACTCAAAGAATTCACAGTATCACAAAACGCACAGTTGGTTTGCTAAGCGCTTCTCACCAAATTCAAGCACCCACACAGACGAGGAAAAAGGAAAAGGCGGAGCAGCGGATGCCACGACACATCTGTGGTTTCCGATCGCGACTCTCATCGGTGGGGTGTCGAGTGGTTTCGACCTCCGAGTGGCTCTGAGGGCTGGGGTCCCGCCGTGCTGGGAGGGAGATGGCTGCAGTGAAGTGCAGGGTCACGGACCAGGGGGACCGTGGTATACACTCGTGACCCCATAGGGGCAGGCAGCTTCCCCGGTGGGGTGTGAGCTCGTCTAGACCTAACCCACATCCACGTCAGGCTTGAGGGGCACTGGCCTACTGCTTCCCTAACACTTCTCCCTCTCCCTATACAGGCCACTCTCCAAAACCCAGGAAGGGAAAACAGATTAATTTCTATTACTCATTTCCAACACATGGTTCTTTATCATGTGCAACTTAGTAAGCGGCTCCAAGTTCTGGTAGTAGACTATAATACAGATATTTGAATATTTGAATTCCCTTTTTAAAGCTCTCTCACAATGATGCAGGAAAGACTCGGATTGGTTATAACAGGCAACTAACTGATGGTAAGCAAGGGTCATGTGGAAGGGGACAGTGACGTGACCGGTGGTAACCGCTTCCGTGGGCGTGCGCACGCACACACGCAACCTTAGCGTTTGGGCACGTGAGCTCATCCGGTCTAAGGTCTCGGGTGATGGCCGCCATTACTCTGGCTGCACGGGGCGTGCGCACTGGTCCTGCGTCCCAGCGCTGCAGCAGCGGACCCTCTCTAGGAAGCCCCCTCCCCGGTCGTACACGGGCCAGTGTCAGGGGTCTTCAGACAATGGGAGTACGGCAGCCACGTAAGGCTGGTAGTACTTTTCCTGGTTGGAAAGAAAAGCAATGAATAGTCGCTGAGGGGCAAAAAAATGGCTTCCCCCGAAGCGAAAGAAAAATCGGGAGCAGTTCAAATACTACCACCAAAAAACTGTCAAATCAGGAATGCACAAGCTAATATGGATAGTGAAGGGCAAGTCATTGGCCTGTTTATCGGCGAGGCTTGATTTAACCTGGTGATCTCAAGAGACTTAGTGATCCCCGGCCGCCCCTGCCAGGGGAGGGTGACGAGGTGGTACACGTAAAGCATGCACAACGGGCCGGCTCATCGTGCATGCCTGCCGCTAACGCAGTCTGGCTTTACAGGTGAAAATAAGATTCCTAAAAGGGACTTCAATGGCCTGAGGTGAGTCACTACACATAAGAGTATTTCACTTCATCAAGTCTGTCTGGCTTCCCTTCAACTGAGAGCTCTTCAGGTTCATTTTCTAAGCTCCCCACCCACTTTTTAAAAAATTTTTAACATTCCCAACCGGAACACAGTATGAGCTGTACGACTCGGTACCTTTTACGTCTCAGATCACACAGGTTTAGTACGAAAGTGTGCACAGTGTTCTGAAATACATTAAGATCAAAATCTTTAAATATCTAGTTTTTAAAGGGGAAGAGAATACAGATGGTGAGTAGAGCAGGATACGATCTCGCAGTAACGAACACATTCGAATTCAGAGGTGCAGCGTGGAGAAACACATCTTACAGATGCTTCCCCCCCCCCCCCCCGAAGGTCATGGGTTTTTGTTTTGTTGTGTTGTGTTTGTTTTGAATATTGTGAGCGAGGAAGAGCTATGTGAATAAAGCCAAAACAGAAAAGGCTCAGACAGCTCCACCTGAATTAGAAATGACCCAGGCACTGCGAGTTGAAGCTCTGAGTTACAATCACCCACCTCTGTGGGGACGGTGGTTGGGAGCAGCTTTCTGACAGCCTTTTTGTAACGTGGGAAAGACGGAGACACGGAGGCAGAAGCACAAGGTCATGTCTACTCAGAACATGAGCGAGCGAGACGTGTCAAAGGGATAACTCTTCACGTGATTCAAGAAGTCGGTTGGAAAACCCACATGGTTTCCCAGCTCTCTCTGTTGAAGAGGATTTCTGTGAAAGCGGAAGCGCTGAGAAGAAAGAGCGTAAATATAAACACACTGGCAAAGAGCCGACGAAGCGGAGAGTAGGTAACAGAAGAAAAAGACGCTGACCACAGAATATGTGCCGGAAGTGAAGAAAACATGGAAACGACTTTATAATGACCAAAAATACCCTGAACAGATGCCTCCGTCATTTCTCCAACACGCAAAGCAACAACTAAAACGAAGTGTTGAAAAATGTAAAAATTAAACACCCCACACAAAGTTTTCAGTATGCTCAAAACAATGTAGCACAGCCAGACCGTATAAACCATTTGCTAAAAAAATATCTTCTTTTATATCGTATGAACGCGTTGAAAGTCTCCCTCACCAGCGTTCACTCACGAGCTCACCCCTGTACGCGTTGCTGCCCCGTCAGCTCAGCCCCACTCTGCAGTTTCTCTCGAACTCTCACACGTCCGCTTGCAGCTCCAGTAATGATGTGGATTAGAACAACCGTTTCTTGAGTAAATACTATCTTTGTGATGCCTGCAGTGTCATCAAGACACGACTGGGGTCATATCCCACAACTGTGAAAAGGAAAAGAAAACATCTGATGAATTAAAAATTCAATTGTGCTAAGGATAAACAGTCCCCATCGAATGCAAGCGAACGTTTTGACAAGCAACTAGGAGCTATGCTAACGTGCTTTCTAAATCTATTAAGTAGTATTTTGCCATGAAAATGTTTCACGTAAACTTTAAAACCGTGGCTGTGGGGAATTTCAATCCAGCCAGTGGAGAATAAGGCAGATCAGATTCACTTAAGGGGCAAGGGAACAGACTTGTGTTAGGCACCCAATGGGCGCCAGGGATGTGCTGTGTCCTTCCTATATCTTCCCTCATTCAGTCTTCTCAAGGTCCTCTAAGATGTCTCATTTTCAAAAATGAAGGAACCAAGGCTCCCAGACTTGACTTCTAGCTTGTTCCAAGTCACAGAGGCCTAGTGGCTTCGAAGGGGGTTATTGTAGCCACTGCATCCTGTGGCCGCCTCCAAGAAGGGCCCAGAGTGGGCCGGTGTGCCAGGCGACCCTGTGCCTGTTTGTCAGGGGTGGCGCAGCTGTGGCCCCTCCTGTCCTGGGCCTCTGCTGTAGTACCAAATCCATGCTCCATTCGGTCCAGCACAGTCCTCAGAGAGGCCCTGGAGGAATGCTTCTGGATTAATTGATCTCACGGGGGAAAGAGCTCGTTTATTTCTTGTTGGCTTACCTGAGTCCTTCCTTTCCTTCAATGCTCGGCTCAAACCCCACCACCTTCCTGAAGCCATCTCCAGCAGCCCCATCCCCCTCCACTGAATTCTTCAGGTAATTCTTGCCTGTATCACTCTTTTGGCTGCTGAACACATGACCTATTAGTAACCGTCGAAAAGACAGAGTACGTCCCCAGTAGACTACCCGCTGCCTGCAGCCAAGAGCCACGTCCGATTTTGGTGTGTGAAGCCCGTGTCCTGGTGTGGGGCCTGGCACGTAATGGGTTCTCAAAAACACTCACCGCTGAGAGTAACCTTGTAAGCAGACCTCACACAGTCTTGGGGCTCCGGTATATTTACATAGGGCCAAAGATGGAAAGCTTCTAAAATGAGATGGCATCCTACCTTAATAACCTTGTCAGTTCCAGAAGTCAGTAACCATCCTCTGGTTGCATCGAAATGCACATGCACAATGTTATGTTTACTGTCATGGAAGGTAGCCGTGGGTGCACGTCTAGAAGGAGCAAAGTAAGTTTCCGAGAGTGAAAAGTAGTGACACATGAATGAAAGAGACCTAAGGTGTCATTAAGCTCTAATTTGCAGCCAAATGGCTAAGACTGCTTCACATTATTTATTATTATTTTTTAATGTTTATTTATTTTTGAGAGAGAGAGCCAGATTATAAGCAGGGGGAGGGGCAGAGAGAGAGGGAGACACAGAATCCAAGGCAGGCTCTAGGCTCTGAGCTGAGCTGTCAGCACAGAGCCCAATGCAGTGCTCGAACTCATGGACCATGAGATCATGACCTAGCTGAAGTTAGACGCTCAACCAAATAAGCCACACAGGTGCCCCTATTTTTTAATTTTTTTTTTTTAATTTTATTTTTAAGTAAAGTCTGTACCCAACATGGGGCCCCAACTCACAACCCCTAGGTCAAGAGTTGCATGCTCTACTGACTGAGCCAGCCAGGCGCCCCAAGACTTACTCACTTTAAAATTACTCTTTAGGGGCGCCTGGGTGGCTCAGTCGGTTAAGCGGCCGACTTCGGCTCGGGTCACGATCTCGCGGTCCGTGAGTTCGAGCCCCGCGTCAGGCTCTGTGCTGACAGCTCAGAGCCTGGAGCCTGTTTCGGATTCTGTGTCTCCCTCTCTCTCTGACCCTCCCCTGTTCATGCTCTGTCTCTCTCTGTCTCAAAAATAAATAAACGTTAGAAAAATTAAAAAAATAAAATAAAATAAAATAAAATAAAATTACTCTTTATATCTACTGTTAGTCCCTGGGAACCTGTTAATGATTTTTTTTCTTAAGGAGCAACGATTCTTGTCTTCTCCAGAATGGGAAAGAGATGATGACATTTCCCAAAGTCTTACGGATTACTTGTTGCTCTGATAGAGCCTATGAAAATCTCTATTGATGCTTTTGACAAATCTTAAAACAAACGCCTCAATGCTTTTGCTAAGTCTCAGAAGAACTTGCTGGTACCTGTGCCTATTAAAAACAAAAAGCACACCTGTTACAAAGCCTAAGATACTATTACCATTCTAACTGAAGGGCTGCCTAATCTATTTCCTTGTGTTCCTGGTGTTAGCTCGCAGGCTTCTTAGTTTTTCTATGGTGTTCTAACTCTTTAACCGGTAAAACAACCTATCAACAAACATCATTATTTGTTTTGTATTTTTTCATCTGTGCTTTTTTTTTTTTTTTTGGTAAGAAGTCTTGTCAACTGCCTAGGTTGTCTAGAGGCAAAGCAGAAGAGGCAGGACAAACGGTGACATGGGGAGGAGGGGGAAGGAGGGACATAGGGAAGGAGACGGCTGTCCTCTCCTCGTGTTTCAAGGGGGCCCACTCTGCAGTGGGCTCTCTGAAGACGGCTGTTACCTGTAGCTAAGTCTGCAGCACAGATCTTGAGTATTCTAAAACGGTCACTTTCAAATATTTAGAATTCAAGATTTAGGTTCAATGTGCTGTTGCCTAGGCTATCTGGGTCTGTGTATTTATCTATTAAATGAAGAATTAATTTAGAAGATCTCTAAAGTTTCTTGCAGCTCTCTAATGAAAAGAACTCTCTTATGAATTCCATCACATATGATGAGTGGAAAATAATCAATGAATATAAATGCTTATTGATGCAAGGGCATCTTAATTTATATTTGATATGGATAAATAAGAAGGAAAAAACACATAAATTAGGGTTATCTGTAAGAGAATGCTTTGCTTTATTAATTGCCAAGAATTTCCTTTAAATGCTGACTTCCTCCGGTGCATTTTAAATGTGTTTCTATCTACGTGCCGCTTACAAGACACCTATCTTATACTTAAAACGATTCTACTGTAGACAAGGTACGGGAGTAGGTGGGGGAGAATCGGGCAGGTAAGTTCCTCAGGAGAGCGTGCCGTCATCCATTATATAAGGGGAACGTGTTGCAAAGCATTCTGTTTACTCCTGGGGCACTTTGGAAGTAGCGGCATTCAAGGGGTAACACAGATGTGCCCCTCCACGTACACACCCCAACGCTGACGTGCAGTAACCTAAGGTCCTAGGTTATTGGGCAAGACCAACAAGCAAGACTGAGTAGCCGCACGGCCGGAAGTCCTGGCCTCTTAGGTAAAGTGGCTTAGCGATTCTGGAGAAGACGCCAACTTCTGGAGCCTGTGGGCTGATTCAGCTCCTGTAAAGATACCAGCTTGGGCTAGAAAGTGAAGCTTGGGTTCCTACACTCCTGAGCAACCCTTAAGGAAATAAACAGATAGAAGGGTTTGCTGGAAGAACATCTGTTTGCAGTGCACATGTCCTTGGGGGTGGAGAAAAGCACAGAAGACATGAATTCTTCACGTGTACTCCCTTTTCCTGACTCGTAAGAGAACACGTATCTCTTGGAAGGAAGGAGGGCTTTACCCACTTGCCATGGTCTATATTCTATAAATTTTTTTAAGTTTATTTATTTATTTAGAGAGGAGGAGGGGGTAAGCATGAGAGAAAGGGGAGAAAGAGAATCCCAAGCAGTGAGGCTCAATCCAATGAACCATTAGGTCATGACCTGAGCCAAAACAAGGACACTTAACCACTGAGCCACCCAGGCGCCCTGCCATGGCCTATATTCTAAACCAGCAGGAACGAGGACACCGTTGGTCACGGCTGAGGTGCCGAGGGCAGCTTCCCAGATCACATTCTCTCCTTCACCCTGACAGCCCTGCGCATTGCTGGAACTCACTCTTCATCGGTGATGGCCTCGTGGCAGCTGTCACAGACCCTCACTTCAAACTCGAAGCCCATCAGGGGGATGGAGGAGCGCTTGGAGCTGCACTTGCCACAGACGGCCTTCCCACACTTGCGGCAGTGGTGCTGGTGGGAGAGAGAGCACACGCTTGCTGTGGCTCCCACGCCTCTGCCTTAGCAGGCTCAGGCGTGGTCAACAGCATTCAGGGGAGGATGTTAAACAAGAGCGCCCCAGGAAACTGAAGGAACACACCAGGCGTGTTCTCTTCGGGGCTCTTTATTCAAAGGAAAGCTGCTGGAAAGACATCTGCTCGTGCCACCGCACCCGCCCCTTCCCCCACCCCTACCACAGCCCCCTTTCGCCCATTCTCGGTCCTTCCCAGCCATCATTAGTATGAACTCCACAGATTATGCTGCTGGATGAAGGAGAACATGAGTGAAGCCCAATTCATGCTCAGGCCATGCTCAGGCTGGGTGACTAACACTGATTTCCTTGGGGAGGACCAAATCCAACCTCGAATCAGACTGAAAATGCTCTATTATTATGAGTAGCTCTAAATGACGAAAACTAAGATGGCAGGAGAGAAAGTGAAATTATTAAGAAGAAATAAACACCACTTACATAATTTCATGGTTTGGTACCACTATGAGCTAAGCGTGACCCCTCTAATTTTAAGATGTGTTTCGGTAGACGCCACTAGAATTCTAAAATCACATCCCTTAACTACTTGGAACAAGGCACTACAGAAACTGAACCCAGAAGGAATGAGCTGCAGTCGATAAGGGAATAAATTAATGTGCAGTCACAAAGTGGCTGCAGGGTTATAACTGACCCCCCCCCCCGCCCCCCCCACCGTCCCCGCCAACTTCTGCCCAGGGTGCTGGTTCTTCTAAGATCACAGGTGAAGTTATTTCCGCTCTATTACATTCTGATGAGGGATCTGTATCACCCACCTGTCTTAGGCCAATTTTCTTACTGTCCCACATTTGCTTGAAGTTCCAGAAGAAAGGCTGATCACATTTTTGGCAGGAGTCGCTGTCCAACCATTCAGGGGTCTTGTGAAATAAAGCACACAACGGGACACAGTGAGGAGCAGTGAGGACAATGAACGATTAACACCGATGAAAGTTACAGAATCAAGATGTGTTTACAAGAAACAGAGGTATGATTGCTCAGTTAGTCATTGAAAAAATATTCACTGAAGGCCTATTGTGCGTCGAGCCCTGGGGGACGTAGTGGTGAATTAAAAGAATCTCTGTCATCATGGAGCTTATAACTTATCAGGGAAGACTACACAAGAAAATATTATGAATGTCAATTACTTAAATAAGTGAAAGTGCTAAGGCCTGAGAAGGCGACGCAGAGTACCATGAGAGCGGAACAGCACAGGCTGGGGCTCAGGCGCATTCAGGGATGGCTGGGGCCACACCACACAGAGTTCTGAGAGCCATGGTGACTTTATCACATATTCTCAGATCGTATATCTGCTCTGGCTGTATATAATTATGTGTAACTGCACATGACACATATACACAGCTACCTGTGTGGGAAGAATACAATGTGGCCTCAGTGCGTACTCAGGGAAGCCGCATGTCCACCTTCCGCTCACGGCAGGGCCCAGCAAGGGTGCAGGCTTTGCTCTTTGCCTCATGGACCACATACTATTCCGTCTCTGTTCGCTATTTCCCAACCCCATCACGAGTACTCGAAACTGTATCAAATGCGTTTTAAAGACGTATTAAGCTTAAAGTTATTCCTTAGCAAATCTTTACGGATTATGCAAATGGTGACTCTACATCTGTTTCTAGAGTTCCATGTTCAACTCTGTACGTTTCATCATTTGGCAGAGAGACTGATCTCTTTCCACCTATCACTGAACCCAAGGAACCTGGACAAATATATCCAACTCCAGGGTTTCTCAAAAGTGAATTCCAGGAAACTCCAATGTGACTCGCAGGCCACTTACTATATAAAAGAAGCCTGAGATCAAACAAGTTTCAGAAATGTGGCAAACAACAGCCCATCCCCTCTCTCTACGAGATTCAACGGACAGCAGCATAGCCAAGGCTTGGAAAGGCTTTTGTCTGTTGATGTAATCCTTTCCCAAAGAAGACCTGTTATGGGACAGATTTGGGGGGTTAGCCTATTCTCCCACCTCCAAGCAGAAATGAACCTAAAGCTATACACACTGTCTCAAAAAAGAAAAGTAAAAAGATGACATTTTAGGAGTTCCAATTCTTGGTTTATTTATTTTAGCAAAACCAAAGAGTTATTAGGAAGTAAGCCTTGATTTGCTTTGTAATTTGCATGCTCTAATCAGTTTAAAGACAGATTTGACAAAGTAATACAAAGTTTTCAGGCAAAAACATTTTATCCCTGAAAGACTTATCTATGTTGTGATTTTTCAAAACACTTATGATGCAGGAAAATTCACAAAAGAGTCACATACACACACTACTGCATCTTTTGTAAGGAAGCATACAGGTTTAGGACATGTATCAAATGCATCACAGTGGGTGTCTATGAGGGGGAAATGGGAGTAAAGATCAGGAAAAGGGAACAAAATCAGCATGTGTGGTATGATTCCATTTTTTATCTACCCCCCGCCCCCCACAATGCTTGTACATGTGTATTTGCAGAGAAAACTATAAGGAAGGACTTTTGCCAACATGTTACGGGTGATATTTCTGGGGTGGGTGACATGTTTTGTATTTGTTAATGAGCACTCTGTGATTTTTCTACAAAGAACATGTATTGTATATACGTCTAAAAAATGATAACGATTCTTGACAAAACGGGTTTCACGAACAAGAGAAACACAGGTTTAGCCTATGAGATGTCAACTCGATGCGTGCTCAGCCACTCAGTCTCCCTCTGCTCCCCAACGCCAATCACCTCTGACTGCTTCTACTGCTCAAAGCATAGGGTGGCTTCTCTTGTTCACCTGGTCTTTACTTGTGGTGTTTCCTGTTCTGGTCGGAGCACATCCGGGCCCCATCAATCTTTCATTTCAGCGCCATGTCCTTGCACAAACTCTCTGCTGAGAAAGCCAACAATGGTAACGCCCCTTCCTAAATACCCGGCACTAATGTTCTATCTTACAACAACTACAATCGAATCCTTCATACCATTTAATAACAGAAAAGACCCACATGTCTTTTCTTCCAGAAAGTCAGCCAGCACAGGGACTGCTTCCTTACAAGTCTCCAGCCTCCTGAGTTAAGCACCCTGCATAGCATTTGCCAGGACCCAGAAGCTCCACAGATACATCTCAGGTCTTTACATTTCTAAAAGATGACCCTTGCAAGAAATGGCTGGAACTATCACTCAAAGAAGATGATTCAAAACAGTCAGCAAGTACCAAGTGCCCCTTTGATATCCGCATGTCAAAGGGTGTCACTTAAGCAAGATGACTCAAAGGACAGCCCATCAACCACCTGGTTTCATCTCTGGAAACCACATCATTATCCTCTTTGGGGCCTCTGTCCACCAAGGGTGGAGGCTGCATGCACTGAGGGAAAAAAGTCCGGTGGCTCCCCCTCTCCTGGTCTGGTCAGTTAGGCCTGGGAAGAAGTCAGGACAGACTAGGTGTGACCGTCCCTCACCCAAAGCAGGCTACAGCACAGATCCACAGTCACATGGACGGCCTGGCTGGCATGGTCACCGCACACTGCACCGATTTCCCTGCTGTTACACTGAAGGGGCCAAGCAGTGCTTTCAAAAGCCATATTCTACAATTCCCCACTTCCAAAGCGTAATGATCATTTTAATTAGTTACTAATAGAACTCCCATGGATTTATGGTTTGGGCAAGTCAGGCTTTAATCTTCTTAAGCATTTAATTACTGGCATTTGAAAGGCATTACATTGTGGATAATAGCAACTACTCTCTTGAAATGAGATTGGGGTGAGGGCGTGGAAAGAAGTTGGGAAATTGCTTTTGTCTTTTTAAAGTGTTGCTTTTCTAAGTCTTACACCCTGCAAAGAAATAAATTAGAAGAATATACACTGTCAGAGGGAAAGTTCACCCCGCGTAATTCTAGGGAAATGAGAAAATGGTTAACTTCAAAGTCCTTGTCAAAGGGGATATTCAGTAAACAGATCAGTTGTTAAGATGCTCAAAGATGAAAAAAGAAAACTCATAAAGAGTCCTATGATAAAACTTAAATGTATGCTTAAAAATGACAAAGTATATATTTATATCTGGAGAATGGTTGAAAGCACAAAAATAGTTATTTCTGATATTTCTACTAATATCAAACTAAAAAGACTCTGACTTCATCAAGTACCATTTCTCACATGTTAGCCACCGTTCTCTAACATAAAGCACATGAGTTTTCTATGCTCCTAGGGCACTTTAGGGAGTAATCGCCTGAAAATAGACGGTTCCCTTTTCCCACCTGAACTTTGGTTATGAATGGAGCAACAGATTCAAAGTCTGAACAGCTTAGTCTCGGTCGAAATTCTTATGAAATCTCTATTGCATGAATGTTACATGCCAATTTGTGAGGGGTACAAAAAATGGAATTTCCTTTTGTACGGAAAAAAATTCTTTAAGGTTTATTTGGTTTTGAGAGACAGAGAGACAGAACCTGAGTGGGGAAGGGGCAGAGAGAGAGGGAGACACAGAGTCTGAAGCAGGCTCCAGGCTCTGAGCTGTCAGCACAGAGCCGGACACGGGGCGTGAACCCATAAACCGTGAGATCACGACCTGAGCCAAAGTCAGACACTCAACCGACTGAGCCACCTAGGCGCCCCCGAAAATTTTTTATTCTCTGACATAACATGTCTTATTTCACAGTTTAATCATAAAATAAAGCAGAAATGAGCAGAAGGGGAGGCTGAGGCATTCCTCGGCAGACCCAGAACCGCACAGTCCAGCCCAGCGGCCATGGAGTGGTCCTGTGACCTGCTGTGACACATACCTCCTGCCTCTCCACGTCCATGTTCCAGACCACAATCCCACCGTCACCACCGCAGGAGATGAGCTGCCGTGTGTGCTGCGCATAGGAAAGGGCCTGGACTTTGTCACTGCAAAAGAAAGCAAAAGTCAGTGACAGTTCTGGAGAGCAAATGAAAGCCCTAAAGGCAGGAAGCCCAGCAAAGTCAATCAGTGCGCATGCTCACCCTTGAGCCCCAAGCACAGGTCTTAGAAATCAGATGGAATCAAAATGTTTAAGATGCTGAGGCCCAGGAAGAGAGAGTTTTTGTCAGTTACCAACACTTAAGGGAAAAAGCTGATTGTTGAACTCAGTGTAAGATAGTACTAGCTCTTTCCTTAATTGATTTATTATATATAAAATCTGTGGCACATGTTTGTGCTGTATTTGTTCTAAAGTCATGATTTTACCTTTAAAAAAAATTTTACTTTAGAGAGTGTGTGAGGCGGGGAGAAGGACAGAGGGAGAGAGAGAGAGAGAGAGAGGGAGAGAGAATCTTCAGTAGGCTCCATGCTCAGTGTGGAGCTGGACACAGGGCTCAATCCCACCACCCTGGGATCACAACCTGAGCTGACATCAAGAGTTGGATGTTCAACCGACTGAGCTACCCAGGTGCCCCTGATTTTACCTTTTATAAGAAAAGTATCCTTTTTTTAATGTTGATTTTTGAAGGAGAGAGACATAGAGTGCAAGTGTGGGAGGGGCAGAGAGAGAGGGAGACACAGAATCTGAAGCAGGCCCCAGGCTCCCAGCAGAGAGCCCAGTGTAGGGCTTGAACTCATGAACTGTGAGATCATGACCCAAGCCAGAGTTGGATGCATAACCGACTAAGTCACCCAGGCACCCCCCCCAAAAGTATCCTTTAAGAGTACTGGAGGTCATTCATCGGAATGCCCACTGCATTCCTGCCAGATCGAGGTAAACCATGTTGCCTGAGGTGTGAGGCACATCATGGTGGCTTAAGCCAAAGGGTGCCATTTCTTGGCTTCCAGAGTGAAACCAAAGTAGGAATAGACTTGAGTTTTGCTGACTCTCTATTTTCTCTAGTTTTCATTTCCTCTCTACTCATTTTGTGTTTTATTTTTCTTTCTAGTTCATACATGGCTGATGAATTATTCCTTCTTGGGGAGAGCCAAGACCAGTTCCGTGGTCTGACAATTTGAGCATCACTAACAAAAAGTTATATACATTATTCTCCATTGGGTGAGGGAATAGGAAACTGGCTCCTTGGTTGTTTCTGATTATGTTTCTATGTTGAGCTCAAATCAATTAAGGATTCTGTGCCCACTGGGAAGGAGAACAACTCCTTGAAATCTGGACTGGGGTTTTTTTTGTGTGCTTTCGTGTTTCTTTTTGCCCTGCAGCTGAAGTTGTGGAACAGATGCTGTTAAAGCCCCGTGTGTCTGCGTCTACACTTCAGTAAGGCCTGTCCCTCTCGTATATGGAGTGCTATTGTATTTCCAGAGGGTGTCAATAACTTAGATTACAGTATTATTTCTTTTTTCTTGTTTTAATTTCTTTTTTTTAGATTATAGTACTTCTTAAATTATAAGAACTTGTTCTATTTGGCTTATAAAGAGAAACAAATGTTTATAGAAATTCATTCTTCCTAAACTTAACAGAAAAAAAGGAAATTGGGCCTCTAAAACTTTACGTTTACTAGACTTAAAAATTCTTTTACACAAAATACTAACTCAATAGCATTTTAAGAACCTAAGTTCAGAGAATTGAGGCTAATTCTTTGGCAAGTGAGACTAGTATGGTTACATTTTAAAACACAGCTAGTCTTTTTCTAATTTATCAGTGTTATGTATAACACAAGTGTACAACTTATTTTAATGGGGTTGATTTCTTATAAGTGTATATAGGATAACTGGTCAAACAAGCGAATATGATGCCTATATAATGCTTAAGACTATTAAAAATATAAATTCGTGTTGAACGCAACTGAATTAATTGTTTTGATAAAGTTTCTCTATAACTAGCAATTATGTGTTATGGCACATCAACTTACAGATAATCCCTAAGATCTTTAGGTAACTTAAAATGGATTACTATTAGGTTGAACTAATTGATAAATAATCGTTGGATACCCACTTAGATAATTTCCAAGTAAGTCAGAATACTGAAACTTTGATTACAAAGCATAATATTAAGCTTATATATACTTCCTTTTTATTTTGTACATCCTAGGCAGGCTGCAACTTAGGTGAGTCACCAATGAAGACATCCACGCGTGCCACCTTAAGGAGACATAAAAGTGGCATACGTTGCAAGAGAAATTTCTGTGGTGTGCGCTCCCGAGCTTTGCTGGTCTGCTCGGATGCTTGTATGTGACAGCTTTCAATTATCCACATCCTCCCTCCTCCCAATTTTCTCTAGGAGATATACACTAGTTACTTTGGTTAATTATTATAATTAAAATGGATGGTTGAGACTATGCCAGGGGCAGTAATGGAAACAAGATATGACGATGTGTGGGCTTTTGTTTTTCAAAGAGAAAACAGAACAGTTTTGTCTTAAAGCAATGGTTCTCGAACTTTTTTGTCTCAGGACCCCTTTGCACTCTTAAAACTTATTTGAGGACACCAAAGAGCTTTGGTTTAAATAAGTGATAACTATCAATATTTATTTCATTTGAAGTCAGAATTGAGAATTAAAAAAAATATCGATTCATTTGGAATTAGCAACGAATCCATTCCATCTTAATATAAATAACATATATTTGATGAAAATTAACTGTACTTCCCAAAGTGACAAATTTTGATGACAGAAATGGCACTGTTGAACATTTCTGCAACTCTTTCTAAATAGTATGTGGCTTTACAGGAGCAAGCCAGATAAACATCTCTTTCTGCATTTATTCTGATGCCACTCGTCATGCAGCCTCTGGAAAACTCCATTGTACATTTTTGAGAGAATATGGATGAATAAGGCAGTTCGAAAGTAAAGTATAAATTTGTTCCAGAATATGAGAAAGAAAAATGAAGGATAAAACTTGGAACGTGAATTTTATTTGCTTTGGTTTATAATACTCGAGTCTGAAAAAAGAGCAATAAAATGCATTAAAATCTTGGCGTAGTTCCCTCAGTTTTGATGGCCTGCTTCCTTGCCTTACTGATTAATGCCTTTGACTACAATGCAAAAGGATATTTTTTACCTTCTATAGAATCTGCCTAGCTAGCAAAGATTTTGTGTGTCACCACAATTATTTTCAGAGCTTTACGTTGACTTGGTTAAAGTCCCAGAAACATCTCTGACAACTCTTTTGATTTTGCCTTCCCAGACTGTACCCTGTCTTTTGAAAAAATAAAATAAAAAAATTGGGATACTTTTTATACCTACAGCTATCTTTGAGATTTCCTGGAGGGATCCTTGAGAATTGTAAAGATGTGTTCCTTTGCCTCATAAAAAGAGAGATGCTATAAATAACTGTATTCGTTTGCTGTGTTGCTATTTTAAGAGTTTCATGGGACGAGTTGTCAGATCACAAGAGATGCTCAGTCTTCCCTAGGTCAAGTCAGTATAGATAAGATGTTATTAATATATAAGTATTTCTAAAGTTGCATATTTTATGGGAGGACCCTGGAGATTAATCAGAGCTCTCATTGTCTATAATATGTTTTCCCCTCTGGGGAAATAACGATCAAAACTCTTGGGAAACACTTATGTAGGCTATCTCAATAGAGAATTTTCTTCTCCTCCCTTATGATATTATCTGTCACAGTAAAAAAAAAAAAAAAAAAAAAAAAAAAACCTAACCATTAAAGTCTCTATAATCTATAGATAACTTTTGTTTCACTCTGATGCTTGCCTGAGGGCTCTGTTATAAGCTACAGGCCAGAAAGGAGAATCTCGAGAGTTTCACAGAAAAGGACGACATGTACCAGGTATTTTAAAATATTGCTATTTCAAAGAACAGACTCTCGGGCAAAGGTTACAGAGCTGACACGGCTTAGACAATTTGTAAGCTGTGCTAGTGGACCAAGTCTGGATTTCCTTGGATTTCTGGACTCTTTTTAGTCTGGCTGCAGATGGCTTCATGAATGCAGACTACTAAAGCAAGAACCAGCAGAACAAGAATTAATTACACAGGACTGAATGAACTGAAGAGGGACATTTTACTGTGGTTATATGTCTGGAATAGTCTTAAATGTTCTTTGGATCTATGAGGCTGCCTTTTCTCTTACTTTTTACCCTACGTCTGACCTACAATCTTGTAAACTCTGCTTTTATAAGCTAAAGAAACATTTAAACATGACATCCAGTTTTCAATGATTCCCCCGGAATTAAAACAGTAATACTGGATCCCCTTAAATTTAATGGCAATATATTTATTTTGTAGGTTCAGTTAGCCTCCATCCAAAGGATATGACTTGGCAACCAGGTCTTTACCTGGAGTGTCATATTAGAGAATGATGCTCATCGAATCAGATATGACTAGCCACTTGAACTTATGGCGCCAATGCCCACAAAGTGTTCCCAGGAAAACTGGCCTAGTACTGGCTTTGCAGGGTCCTGGCCTTACAGACAGTAAGGAAACTACCAGGCCAGGGACCTGGCAAACGTTGGCAACCTCGAGGAATTCAACCAAAGCTGTAAATACCACAGGTGAAATATGGTGCAGAATCTTTTGGGCTAGCTTTCCTAATCTTGGTACACCCAATAACAGAGGCTTTGAAAAGCCCAATCCAAGATTCCTTATAAAAACTTGCAGGCAGAAGTTAATTCTGCAGGCTTGATAGTTATTGTTTAATACTCTTTGGCTCTATTATTTGCAAAGCAAACCAAGAAGACCTATATGGCTAATTAACACTCTCACCGTACAATGTAAATAATCAGGCCAAACCTTATGAGACCAACCTTTTGTGATCGAGAATCATCTTTGAGATTATTATGATTATAGGAGGGGTGGGGGAAGAACTATCAGGCAGACTGTGAAGGAATGAAATGGGCAAAAAGAAATTACTGGTATCTTCAAATGAAATATCAGGTGATACCTAGCATACCTTTTGGGGTTGTCTGATTCTGTAGGGGTCTGCATCTTTCAGTACCATTAACTTTGCTATTTTATAACTCTATAAGTTACATGAACCTGGTATTATTGCAAATGAACCTTTCCAGTGATGATATAACTAATCCCCCTGCCCTCCCCCTCCCACAGAAGAAGCCAATTGTGAATCCACCTACAAATTCATTTCAGTTCTCCATTGCCTATGCATACGTCTGTTCTTTGGATTTTCCTTTGAACTGGTGTAACATCTTACTAGTCCCTTTAGTAATTAATGACTAATATAAAATTTTCACCGGGTATTTGTTAACAAAAGAGTCAACTGTTTTCTATGTCTCTTGGCTGCTACTTCACACATTTTAAAGTATGGAGCGCCACCATTCTGACATTCAAGGGCAAGAAGGAAAATCTATCTACTTGAACAGACTTGTAACCCGGTGATTTGAACTACATTTCATTTGTTAAGGCATCTTGATACACATCAGTGATCTTGTAAAACCAAAATAAGCTACAGAAGGAACTGCTTTGCCACTCATAGCTGGCAGCAACATTCAGCAACCAATACATAATTTATGGGACTCCAATACTGTTAATATTCCAACACAGATGAGTGGAACACAGTGATGAATGCTGGATTCCAAGCTTTGTAATAAAGCTGCTCAGGGACTTCTTGATTTAAGGATTCACAATCTAACCACCTTGCAGTTAAAAACGAGGTAAGGGAACATCCCCAGGTTCACAGATTGAGGGTTATAAAGAACAAAAGATACCTTCTTCTTACATTCATGTTTCATCTGACATCAGTGTAGCATTTATACTGGAAAGCATTTCAAAACTGGTTATCATTCCACGGGTGAGAGCTCCAAGTACTGCATTGCAAATGCTCTTACCGGTGCACAAAAGCCTCACTTTTCACAACTACCAGGATCTGCCAGCTACAAAGACTACACTTACTGGCAATGGCCTCATTTCCCTTCTCACCAGCCCAAGAGGGAACACAGGCCTTAGTAGGACTAGCTACATAATTGGGGGGGGGGGGGCGTCATGCACAATGAAAATGCAGGGCCCCTTGCTAAAAATGTACTAACAATGACAAGATGGTGACAGCAGGACATTAACCCAAGCATGGGGCCCATCCAAGCATGGGGCCCTGTGTGACTGCACAGGTAGCATGCCCCTGAGGCCGGTGCTGTGTCTGATGCTTATTAAGGAAAAAGGGTAGAGAAGCCTTTATTCTTTTTATTGAAACAGATTTTCAGACATAAGGTAACATCTGCTCAAATGTCAACTTAGGTCCTCTTCTACATCCTAAGAGTAGTATAGCAGCTTTCATTTCTTTGATGAAAAGTCCTAGATTACTTGGTGAAAATCTAATCAGTCATGCACCTGCTCCCAGAGAACTCGCTCTCTTATATTCAGAGCCCCCATATTCATAAGTCTCCCAAACCTCCAAGGACCAGAAAAGGCTCGTGAGTAATCCACACATGTGAGGTCCCCCGGATAACAGATACTTGGGGCCATCTCACACCAAAGGGACCCTGGATGGATCTGCCTCCCTGGGAATCCTTGGATCACAGCCAGCCTGAACCTGAACATAGGATCCTACTAGGAGTGCTGGTTCGAGATCGGCAACATTTGGCTGTTTACCGGCTAAGACGGAAGATCAGAGCAGCCGCTGCCCTTCTATCCGCCTGCAAGTTCCTGAAAACACTGTACTGAGTTCATGCAGTTCTGTTTTGGGTAACCTCCTGATCCTCAGAACAATGAGAACACATTCATCTCCTAAGATCCAAATCAACAGTGACTCCCTCCACTGAGGCTTCCCATTTTTCAGTACAACTGGCAAACTGTCCCACCTCATTCCCATTCTCATGCCTCTATAGCACCATTTAGGCAGTGGCTGTTGCCATAGTGCCCTTCATATCCGAAGTGTCTGCTATAAAGTCTGGTATATAGACAGAGATCAGTAAACTTCTGTTGAGTGTAATATAAATTGAGGGAGTAGGTACATGTGGCTATACTTCCACTTAAAATGCTATGTTCAGAGAGAAATACAAATCCTATCCAAAACTTGATTTACAAATTACTATAATTTTTATTAACAAGAATATTCTTAACACCTGTCACTTACTGTCCCTTACTCTTGTGCTGATTATTTTACATGCATTATATCATTTATGGTTTTTGACAACCTTTGAGGGTTTTCCTTTCCAATATAATCCTTACTTTGGAGATGAGGAAACTGAGGATCAGAGAGATAGAGAGCCCTGCTTAGAGCCAGAAGGGCTGGCTCAAAAACAGCCTGGCCTGATCCAGAGGCCAGCAATTAATGACCACACCACGGAGCACCACCCCTTGGATAAGAGTCCACTCTCCGTGAAAACCCTAATTTCGAATTCTTTGATCTATTATGCATTAGCCAAGTGTGAAATAGAAAAAAATCTCTTCCCCTGTATCCTAATAATTCTCCAGTGATACAATGAGAAATGCTCCTAAATCTGAGATTCGCAAAGAGAGAAACCTTGCTCTCTTGACCCTTTGCTGTCCTTCCCCAAACCCAGGAAAGGATGAATGTGAGAATTCTACTTCCTTTCCTAACTTGACAGGCAATTTACCTGATAAAGAGGGAAAGGTACAAATTCTCCCGATGGATATTTATCGACGAATAGCCCCTTTCTTTTAAAAAAAATTTTTTTTTTAATGTTCATTTATTTTTGACAGACAGACACAGAGTGTGAGCGGGGTAGAGGCAGAGAGAGACACACAGAATCTGAAGCAGGCTCCAGGGTCTGAGCTGTCAGCACAGAGCCTGATAAGGGGCTTGAACTCATGAACCGTGACATCATGATCTGAGCCGGAGGCTTAACTGACTGAGGCACCCAGATGCCCCACTGACTAGTCCCTTTCTTTACCAAAAGGCTTTGAAGATGCTTGTAACAAAAGTCTTATACATGCTAAGAGTCGGAAGAGAAAAACCAAGAGCTGGGACTATGGAAAAAGGAAGCAAATACACAGGCCATGTGTGCCAACAGCCGGGGCTGTGACCACGTCCCCCGTAACCGAAGATCCCAGTCTTGGTGGAGGGTTCCATCCCAAAAAGTTCATCTGTGCTTTAAATCGAGTTACCGTTAAACTAAATTGCCACAAAGTCTTAAAAGCCTGAGAAAAATACTGCTAGAAAGGAAAATTATGGTCATAAAGTTGGTCATGAAATGACAGGTATTATCTAAGAATAAAAAAGGATCTAAAAAGCCCAAGTATCGTTATTAGCTTTGACACGGTGGGCATGGGACAATAAATGTCCAGGCTTATGCTTCTATAATATCCATCCAACTGGTAATGGATACTTCAGAAACATAACTGGTCCCTGAAACTGGAACCTTTTCTTTGCCTTTCCTTCCACAGAGCTAGCACACAATCATGGTCCACTTGCTACAGGGAATAAAAATACCAAAATGTTTCAAATGCAGAGAATATTGTATAGAAGTATACTTTCTTAGCTTTTTTCCCTTGGACTTGGAAACATTTCAGTTACTCTAGTGCTAAAGCTCTCTCTGCTTTGATGGGTTTTTCACACACCAGATCAAATTAGTTGCACAAATGTCTTATTTCTGCTGAAGGATGGAATGAAGCCACAGGACCCAGGACAGAAGACCCGTAAAGCTGCCCCTTCACATCGGGGTCGGATATTCCCACAAAAGGGGAAGGTGGTCTTTCCACTCCTCTGGGGCTCTCTGGTCCGGTCGGCTCTGCCCAGTTCCCAAGCTCACCAACTCGGTGCCTGATTTGGAACTCTGACCACCCAGAGTCTCCCTGAGGAGAAGGTGGGAACATAAGGAATTGTAGGACAGCTAGGGGCAGCCTCGGGCCCCACGAAGAAACTCTTTGGCCTCTAGAGTGGAAAAGAGACCAAAAAAACATCATGGAGCACAGAAGGGGCCATCTGTTAGTCAATGCTCATTTCTCTGCCCCAGTACCTAGTATAGTGCAGGATGCAAAGAAGGCTCTAAGTAGCTTTCTTGGACTGAAAGAAGGTTTGAGAGACCCAAGCTACCAGCTGGAGGCTTTGAGGGTGGTAGCTCGATATTCTCATCTAAAAAATGACATCGGGCTTCCCTCTTACATATCCAGGGTTCTTGGAAGATTACACTGAGGTCCCTGTGTGTTTCAGAAGCTCTCTGGCAAAATACTAAGCTCCATTCAAAGACAAGAATCACTGAACACCAATCCAGTGGCCAATTTTCAGGACAAAGCAATGGTGGCCATGTGGCGCTATGCTCCCCTTCCTGCCTGCTGCCCTGGCCCCTTTCCTTCCGCCACCTTCTGTGACTCCCAACCTCCCACTTCCAGCAGCTCTGGTGCCTTCCCTGTCCTCACCTCGGGCACTCAAACCCAGGGTTAACACCAACTGATGCTGAGGAAGTTCATCTCTCCCAGCTGTGTGACACCAGGTGGCCCCTCCCAGGCTAAGGCCCGGTGATGGTGACCACAGAGTTCACATCATTCCTTTCTCAGCTTGAGATAAATAAAGCCCCAGGCAAAGGCCTACAGCCATTATTCCTGTTTAAAGCCAGGGCTGACCAGTGGCTTCTGGTCTCACCAGCCTGCTGGCCCACTAGGTTCTAAGGGTACAGAGTAACAGGAGGGACTCCCAAGTATGGTCTGTTCCATTTTCTAAAAGGTCAGGTCTGCATTCCTTAGAAACTAGAATACCTAATAGCCCAGGTTCCATTTTTCTGGGACTGAGAGACTGTATCTCAACTTCATAGCTTTTCCTTTCTTACCAAACTCTAGGCGCAAGTTTTCCAGAACAGTTTGCACGAGGGCACTCGGCACCCAGTGACGCTGGTGCTGAGCACTGTCATACTTTACCGCCCTGAGGATGGGTCATGCAAGATTGCCTGCAGTCTTTATTAACCACGGTGCAAAAATGAAACTAGTTATGAGTTCATCTGAGTGAGCCCAACAAATATTACTGCTCTTCATTCAAAACTGGCATTTTATTTCTCTGAGACAGCCTGAGGTGGCAGAATTACCTGGCAGAGTGGATAATAACTGAGCATTACTAAACAGGACTGTGTTTGCCTTCTCCTTTTCTTCACTTACACGGATGATGCCAACTCCTTTCATATGATACTGATGTATGTCCCCTTGCCATGGAGATAAGCACAAGGGAACGATTCCTCTTAATGAGCTGATGACGAGGTCCGAGTGGCCCCACAAGCCACACATGGCCCCAGACAATGGGTCTGTTCTCAAATGTGGGAAAGGAGGCCTAATAAGTAGCTCTCTAAGACTAAATTCTAACACTGCAATAATGACTTGTGCAGGGGCCTTCCAAAATTCAATCAGTAATAATCCCAACTGCAAAATTTAACTACTTAGGGGAACATTTTAAAACGAGTGCTTCCGGGCAGATTTACAAAAAGAGCTAATGTTGGTTAACACCAGTCAGTTCCTGGGAGCCCCACTAACATTTGTTTACGGATGTCTAGAGTCGCTGCTAACATCACTGTGGAAACTTTCCAAGTTAAAAACAATTCAGACGAGCTTAGAGCTTTGAAGCAAATCTACGGTTCTTTTCCGCACACGGCCAGTATGTGCCCCCGGAGCCTGTGGGCAGCCATTAGAGTGTGGTCTGAGGGCCACCAGGAGAGCTGCCTGGGAGGCTGCGAACAACAGAGGTGCCTCAGCTCCACATTGGTGACCGGAATCTCCAAAGACAGGGGCCAGGAACCTACATCAAAAAAAATTCCTTAGTGACTCTCAGCACACGGCAAAGAGTCTGCTCCAAGGAAATGCAAAGCTGCCTTTGCTTTTCCTCTCGGCCCGTGAAATCGTCCCTCAAGGAAGAAGAGGGCCTGATAGGAATCAAAGCGAGTCTTCAATAAATATGTGGTGAAGTACAAAATCTATTGTGTAAGAATATTATCTCTCCCCTCTTCCTCAAGCTGCCGGGAGCCCTGGCACCACATCTGAGCTCAATTACAGAAATTCTGTAGGCCTCCATGGCTTCTATTTTTAAGCTTTTTTTTTTCCTCTCTCTCTCTCTAATTTTTACTCTTAGGTCTCCCTGGTTCTCACTTTTACCTTTTATTTGTTTGCTGCCATTATTTTACTTCACGGTTTTTGTAGGCACTGTCAAGTCCTCTATGGAATTAAACAAGGTGACGTGTAAATAAATAAACATACTTAGGTACGGATACAATTCAAAGTGGCCGTTAGTTGAGTGCCTGCCGGGTTCCTTCCCATGCGAAGATCCTGCCACAGAGACTGGAGCACATGCCTTTGTTCTAGGCTTTCAGAAGGGAATCTTTTCTCAGAGTTTTTAGTAAAAGCACCAGCAGCCTTACTTGTGTCCTTGGAGCTCGATGGCTGTTCCTTTCCTCCCGCCGATGTCCCACATGATAACGGAGTGATCGGAGCTGCCGGAGAACAACACTCGCTGGACGGGGTCCCAACAGAGAGCAGTCACCCCACCTGACAGAACAGACACAGCGGGACATTCGTCACCAGGCAACAATAGCATTCACCAATAAATGTGAATGCAAAGGCGTTAGGATCTAGTGTAGTTCTTCTGCTTAGAGAACACACAAGTAATCCCTGAAGAGAAAAAAACGGACTCCCAGAATAAAAGTCCTGCCCTTTCAGCATTTTTCCACAAAACTTAATATACCATAAAATCAATTATATAAAAACCAAAGGAAATGAAAAAGGCAATTAATTGACAGACAAGAGACGTAATTCGAAGAATGGAAAATATCACACTATTTGGAAGTATTAACCATATTTCCTTGACTTCTGTCTACCTCCCGCCCTGACAATAACAGATGAGAAGTAAATGGAGTTTTCAATAGCTTAGTTGGATTCTTTACTCTTTTTAAAA
This sequence comes from Prionailurus bengalensis, assembly GCF_016509475.1. Taxonomy (NCBI): domain Eukaryota; kingdom Metazoa; phylum Chordata; class Mammalia; order Carnivora; family Felidae; genus Prionailurus; species Prionailurus bengalensis. Next base: position 19,779,889 of record NC_057343.1, read on the forward strand.
AAATTTTTTTAATATATATTTTCAAGAGAGAGAGTGACACAGAACGTGAGCAGGGGAGGGGCAGAGAGAGAGAGGGAGACACAGAATCGGAAGCAGGCTTCAGGCTCTGAACTGTCGGCACAGAGCCTGACGCGGGGCTCGAACCACAAACCGTGAGAACCTGACCCGAGCCAGAGTCGGACGCCCAACCAACTGAGCCACCCAGGAGCCCCAGATTCTTCATTCTTCAGCACAGATATAATTAGACTACAACATCGGAATTTAAAATTTATTTCCTCTCTTTGGGAATTTAAATTTACAGATTTGGGGCACATCATGTACATCCCTAAGGGTCAATTTCCTCAACTGTAAATGGGGATAATGGGGTTACATCCAAACATCTGCATGCAACTAATGATAATATCAACCTGGCCATTACCTACTTCATAGGTTGTGGTGATAATGAGGTTGGATCCGTTACATAGGACCCCTCTGTAAACTGTAGCGTGAGGTACACACACGCTGATTATTAGCGTTAGTCTACCGAGCGGCAATGAAATATTATGACAGATCTTTCTCTGGCAGTCCCCTTATAAATCAAACTCCTGCATGATGAGAACAATATTAACTTTTTCCACATGATATGGGCACAAAGCCTACAAACACTTAAGAATGTGAGAAATACTCATTTTTTTTACATTATTGGAAAATATTATACTCTGAAAAGAACAGAAAATACCATCTTGTTTCTTCAAATCTGCCTTTTTCTTATTTAGATTACCAATTTGTTCTAACAAAGCGCTGCACTTTAAAAGCTTTTAGGAAAGTTTCTTTCACATAACATTCTCAGAAGGTTGTTGTTGTTGTTTTCTCCCCAGGATCAAAAGGGAAAAAAATCCCACTATTCTGGCTTACGTTTAATAGCTTCTCCCTATACCTGTGTAACATTCTGCTGGTACATATTCCTGCCCACGAAGGAGTAAACACCCCAACCCACCAGTGTACCTGCAGGGCCCCCCCCCCCCCCGACACTCCCATCTCCTCCCCCACCGCCACATAACAGCTCGGAGCACGGAGCCAGCAGCAGACAGGCTCTGGGGTTGTCTCTTGAATGAATGAAGGAGCAGATGAATGAAAACACATGAATCTTTTTTTCACCCACCATCCTTGTTACTTGGAACTCCTCTACCAGACTCACTGACCCTTCAAAGTTAAATATTGCTTCTCCTTTTATACAACTCCTCTTGGTTTCCTGCTGTTGAACTCCATGCTTACAGCAGTCCCTCCTTGTCCATGGTTTCACTTCCTGGGGTTTCAGGTACCCGTGGACAACTGTGGTCCGGAAGTAGATGATCGTTCTTCTGCGGGACCCTCGGATGGTGAGCGGTAGCCTAACGCTATGCCATCCATCTCACGTGATCTCACTGCAAAGGCATCTGATCATCTCACCTCGTCACAGGAAGAAGGGGGAAGCACAGTACAAGAAGATGTTTTCAGAGGCAGGCCACGTTCGCATAACTTTCATTACAGTGTATGTAAACACGGTATATCTAGGGTTCAGTAGTATCTGTAGTTTCAGGCATCCACTGGGGGGTCCTGGAACTTGTCCCCCGCAGATTTGGGGGGGCTGCACTGTACTTTTTAAATTTAACCATCCTTCAGTAATTTCAGGATATTCCATCCTGCAAAACATGTTATTTATTCCCACACGGTACCCAATGGCTTACTTTGTTAAATACCTGTGGCAGAGTTAGCTAATCGTCCACCTAGATCCATACTTCCCCTTCCATATATGGAGTGCTCCCTGGAAAGCCGCTGTCCTGCAGGGACCGCATTTATGGGGCCCTCTTGCATCTAGGGGGCATGTGACCAGTTCTCAGCAACTGAATCCAGAAAGTAATCTGCGTTCCTTCCAGACCAGAGCAGTCCCTTTTTCACTTTCTCTTTGTACTTCCTCCCCTCCTTGAGGACTCCAAGACCCCAGGGCATGGAGAAACTACATTCTAGAAGGAGCCAGAGTCCCTGAATCACCACATGGAATAGAGCTGTAAATCCACAACCAGACTGAACCAGAATGAACAAAAACAGAATGAACAAAAACAACCACACTGAGTTGTCACAAGAGTGACAAACTTCTGCTACACGAAGCCACTGGAATGTTAGAAATTATTTGTTAGAGCCTTTTTTTTTTTTTTTAAGTAGGCTTCAAACCCAGCATGGAGCCCAGTGTGGGGCTTGAACTAATAACCCTGAGATCAAGACCTGAGCTAAGATCAAGAGTCAGATGCTCAACCAACTGAGCTACCCAGGTGCCTAGCATTAGGTATTATAATGCCATATACTTACTGGGATATGTAATAAGGCTGGCCCAAGAGGAAGGTGAGAGTCACCAAAAGCTTCATAAATCAGGCAAATAAAAAGAAGTTACTACCTTAGGCTGTTAATCTTGATGCCTTATGTTTCACCAGAATTGGAGAAGACCTCAGGTGGGGAACTATTCCATCAGCTTCCAAAGCAATCCACTATAAACTCTAAATTGTTTTTTTTCCAAAGATACCTAAAGTCTAAGCACTTCTGCCACCTCTAATACTACCATCCTTGCATAAGAGCCACTATCAAAATTCTTTCCTAGAAAATTAAAAAGCATGACACATATTTTGTTGGAAAGCCTTCGGGGGAAAAAGACACTCTCATATATCACTGATGAGAACGCAAACCAGTACAATGGGGAAGGCCGTATCCAACAAGCCATACCTGTGCTTAGCTTTTACCCTCACTTTCAGGAGTTTATCGTGAAGATATTGTCCCCATCCCCACCAAGTAATACATAGATACATATGCACAAGGAGAATGTTCATATAAGAGAGTGGGTGAATAACTATGGTACATCCACACAGTATTACGCAGCTATGAGAAAGAATGAACAGAATCATTTAGGTGGAAAGTGATTTCCAGGATACACTGTAAAGTGTAAAAGGCAACGTGCCAAAGAACAGCTATATTGCACTACCTTTCATGTAAGAAAAAAGGGGAAATAAATGAATGAGATGTGTTAACTTTAGCAGGTGCCTGGGCACAGCCATGGAGAAGGGGTGAAGCAGACTGGCACTTTCCTGAGTGTACTTTTTGTTTGGTTCTGGGTTTTGGAATCATATTGTTTCACATACTGAAAAATAAGTAAATAAAATTAACAAGGAGTGTGTTGGCAGGGCAGGGTGTGGACCCCAAACAGAATATAAACAGGAACAAGTGAACCTAACTGTATTACAAATGAATGATACAATAACCACACTAAAGGCGGGAGAGGGCGAGCTGACAAAAGTAACTTTGGAAAATAGTAATTTGACTACAGTCGAAGGCAAAATATAAGATTTGTACACAAATACAGTACTTTAGTTAGTAGGTTTGTACATGAGTTATAGGTTAGCAATTCTGAACCTATTCTGTATTTTAGGATTGAACAAGTAAATACATCGAGGATAATGAGAGTTGACTTTCTCACTCATAATAGGAGTTACAGTTGGGGGGAGGTTAGAATAAGCTCTTTGGTGTTAGAATGGAATTGGAAGTATCCGTATGACATCACATAAAAGTTACAGAAATCCTTACAGATGTGTGAGTGCACACATATTTTCTAGCTCTGTCTATTGAGGGCCCAGAAGCAATGATCCCTCCACCCTGCCATTAGCAGTGAGCACGCATGGCACCCTGAGTTTGGCTTCTAGAAGTATCCCCTCATACTATCTATTCTTCAATGAAAGAAACGAGGCTGTATGAATGTTAATTCTAGGGCCGAGGCAGGTAGTATACAACGTGAGTCAGAAATATCAAGACGTGGTTATCAAAAAGCAAAGGGACAGGTCAAAAGGTCAGAAACACCACCGTGAAGAAGCCAGTGTTCCACTGGTCAAATCTGGGACAATGTGAGCAAGAAAATAAATCAATGGTGGTAATGAATCCTCACACACAGAAATAATTAAGAACTCGTGAGCCCATACTGGTATAAACAATTTTTAAAAATAAATAAATAAATAAATGGGCGAGAAATGAAAGCTTTTCCTTACCATAAAGTTCCAACCAAAAAGTGTCGAAGAGAAAAGGACTAGAAAAAGCACAATCTAGCAAGCACCACAGTCATGACTGTTTCTGGTAAGAGTCATCAGTGGATAGTAAAATTACTGGGCAGAAATATGATGAGAAATAGTATTTACACGGCTTCAAAATATTTCCTCCTAAAATACTTATGAATTACAAAGGGTGACTATGGTGGGGAAACTTGGCACGCACCACCTTAACCAAATAATCACCAGAAAGAGGACAAATCAACATCATGCGCCTCTTGATACGATCCACTGTGAAGGACATAACATCACTTCCATGGTATTCACATAAAAAATGCATAACCTGAATTTCACCACGAGGAAACATCAAATGGAGGGACATTCTACAAGGGAGGGACTTTCTGGCTAGAATGCCAAGAATGACCTCAAAATGCCAAGGTCATGACAGAAAAAGGAAGACTCAGAACTGTTCCGTGTTCAAGGGAACTAAAGAGACATTATAAGGAAATGCAGCATGTGGTCCTGATCAGACTGTGAACCAGGAAAAGGCAATTAGTGGGATAACTGGAGAGACGTGAGTAAGGTCTGTAGATTAGGGAACAGGACTCTGTCAGCGTTAACTTCCTGATTTTGGTGTCTGTGCTGTAGTTTTCAAAGATGTTAACATCCGTGGAATCTGGGTGAAGGATGTACAGAACTCTCTGCACTGTTCTGCAGCTTCTTTAAAGTCTGAAATTATTTCCAGATGAAAAGTTAAAATAAAAAAGCCCCAAACTATAAGACTGTGTGAACGGCCTCCTACACAGGTTCCTCGCTTCTACTCCTGTTTCTGTAGTCTGCTCTCCACACAGCAGCTGAAGCGGCCATCGAAGAACACAAAGCAGATTATGACACCCCTTGCTCTAATCCCTCCAATGGTTCCCCATCCCGCTCAGAGTAAAATGCAAAGTTCCTCTCCATGGCCTTTCAAGACCCTGTGAAAGGGTCCTGCTCCTGCCCCTACTGTGAAGCTTCCCCCGCATCCCCCCACCGCCTCTGCTCTAATCACGCTGGATGCCCCTTCATCATGCTAGGTTCATTCCCACTTCTAGCTCTTTGCACTTTGTTGCCTCTGCCTGTGATTCTCTTCCTCCAGATTATCACTGGTGCATGCCCTCACTTCACAAAGATCCCTGTTCAGATGCCACCTCTTTACAGAGACCTTCCTTGGCCACTCTTACCACTCTCCTCTTTATGGTTTTATTTTTTTCTTCAGAACACATAGTTATTGTCTACTGCCCCCACAGAATATAAGCTCTGGGAGGGCCAGGGTTTGGCTTGTTCACCACAGTGTCTCTACGATCTAGAATTCTGTTCAGCTTACGGGAGACACTCAATAAACACAGACAAATGAGCAAATGATTGAAGTAAGTACATGAATGTTCTTTGCCTTGTTCCTAGCACCTGGAACAGGCATGTGGCATCTCTTTTCCTAGTTGACCAATGTTGTCTGTGGGACAGCCTTTATTCCACTCCTCACATCTTTTAGGTCAGTGAATGCTCATCTCAAGGAGACGCTCTGGAGATGGTTTTACTTGACTGGTTAAGCCACTGGGGACAGAAAAGGGAAAGAGGACTAATTTATTTTTTCCTTTCCTTAGTTTGTGTTTGTGTCCCCCCCCCCCCCGCCCCCGCCCCAGATTCCTACGTTGTAACCTAATCCTCGATATTCTGAGGTGATTAAGTCATAAGGGTGTAGCCCCCATGACTGAGGTTGGTGCCCTTATGAAAGTGATCCCAGAGAGCTCCTCAGTCCCTCCTGTCACGTGAGCTTACAGTGAGAAAGCAGCCATCTATAAACCAGGAAGTGGTCTCACTAGACATTCAATCAGCCAGCGCCTTGATCTTGGACTTCCCAGTTCCCAGAACGAATATCTGTTGTTTCAAACCCACCCAGCCTATGATAGCCTGTTAGGGCGGCCTGAATAGACTAAGACAACATATTAAGTGGGTAGGTTCTTTAAAGCATCATATGAGATTTAAATAATGGTGGCACTAGTAAAAAGAATAGTTAGAAAGGCTTGTTTGACATAATTAAAGACTTAATTGGGTGGGCTGTTCATCCTGTCAGAATAAACATGGAAAATCTTAAAAAAGGCTTACCATGTGCCAAGTGATGGATCCCTCTCAACTCCCTACCAGTACACACCCACATCTATAAGCACAGCACCATGAGAAGCAGGTCTTCTTTGTTGGTGACTATGGGATGAGGATGGTTTATGGTGAAGCAACAGGAAGTTTAGATGTGGTTATTGTAAGTGCACAGGCTCTGGAACCAGATCCTAGGCTCAACTCCTACTAGGTAAGTGACTTTGGGCAAATTATTTAATGTCTTTGTGCCTCAGAAACCTCATCTGTACAACAGGGATGACAATAATTTTGTTGAGATTAAATGAGTTAATATACACATCAACATACAGAATAGTGCCTAGCACATGGGGAGCGCTCAGTAAATGTTAGCTATGATTGTAGTGCAGGAGACCCCATCTATACCATCTGTGACAGTGTCCTCTGTTTAGTCAGCCTTGAGGCAGTCATCAGCCTGTTTCCAAACTATCCCAGCCATCAGGAGATCAATTCAAGTTTTAAAAACAAGACCAATCTCTAGTTTTTTCCACATTACATCAGGCTGTAAGGGGCCAGAGCCGGGAAGGGGAGTTCCTGGTAACCCAGAGTCAGGAAGAGAAAAATCAATGCCAGGTTCAAGAAAGTCAAAGTCAGGGTATATTTATCACCCCCTAGGGCTCAGAGTATTACACCACCCTTCAGTAAGAGTGGAAAAGATGGAAGAAAAATCTTCAAGACGGGAAGTAGGATGGGACTGGGAGAAAAACAAATAAATTTTGAGGTCCCTCCCAGCTCTACGTACATGTCCTAACAATGGGGTCTTGTGGATGTTGGCTTATAAATTGCAAACCACAATTTCAAACCAGTGCACTCACAGCACTCATTTCAAACCAATGCAACCAGCATCTACTGAGCATCTTCTACACGGCAGATATCACGCTAGGCTCTGAGGATATAATGAAATCAAGAAGTCTCAGACCCTACTGGACCAACACAAACACAGCAGAAGATGATGGGATTCATTCTGAGAAGAAGGGCATGCATGCTCTGTTTGGTGAAACCATTCTCTCATGGGACCTGTGGCTACTCCTCTGCCTGGAGGGCCCATCAGACCTTTCATCACCCTAAGTAAACTCTCTCTTCAAGGTGCAGCTCAGGTGACTTCTGCAGGAAGCCTTCCTCAACGCTCTCCATCTATGTGAGGTCTCCACCTCTGGGTGTGGTTTCTAGCCCTATACTCACCCACCGCATTGAACCTTGTCAGATTATAAATCTGTCCCCGTGGTAAATTTTAGGCTCTGTATCTTTGTATTCAAGCATAGTGCGCAATGCCTGGTACACAGTAGGTGCTTAATAAATGGGTAAGCACCTGGCCGGTTGAATCGGATGGCAGAGAGGAGTGAGAGACAATGAACAAAACCAGTAAGCCATCACTACAGAGGTGCCCTGCAGGGCTTTGGGGTAGGGGTCGGTGGGGAGGCAGCACGCTAAGTCACAGGGGGGCACAGAAGGGTGGAGAGGAGAGCTGCTGACCTACTGGCCTCTTCCTTCCCAGCAGTCTTCCCAGCAGACAGCTTCCTGACGAACAGTCCTTCCTCCAGATGCGTCCGGCAGCACAGAAAGGCAACGGCTGTTAGCGAGCCTGCCTTCCAGAACAGTGTAGACACGCACCTGTGCGCAGTCCACACCCAGGGCACCTTCCTCACCTTCCATATCTAGGTCGGAGTGCGAGGGCCAGGGGCCACAGCAATTGTGGGTTTCCCGGGTTTATGATATTTGAAATGACAGACATCATTTCGTCTGACTTCGCTTCAGACTCCATCCTTCTGCCCCCTCATTTCATGGTGTGTTTCTCCCTGCCTGTGACCTTCACAATATATGGCTGACAGAGCAATTTCTATCATAAATGAATTTATTCTCAAAAATAAAGGTTTTTGTCATTATAAAATTTATCTATACTATTATTACATTTTCTCATAAACATAGGTTTTAATGGTTGCATAATACCCCACACAGGGATGTGCCTTATTTCACTTACCATCACATTTTTCTCAACTTTTAACTACTCTAAATTTCGCCAAGCTGAAAATTTTTATTTGTAAAACTTTGTTCATGTTTCTACTGAGTTAGAAGAGATTCCCAAACATGAAACTGGATCAAAGAGTATCAGCATTTTTAGAAATTTAATACGCGTTACCAAAATGCACAGCCCAACTAATTTCTAAGAGACTTTTACAACAGATCTTGCAAAAGCTACAGACTACACGGAGTGCTGCAAAGTCAGGGCTGGAAACTGCCAGATCTGTCTTTACGAGTGCGATATGGCACCTCGCCCGGAACGTTCCAGCCTACCCTGCAGGGTAAGGAAGGGGAACAGCCTCCCTGTAACTACACAAGAGCCACCCGAGTCTCCAACCGCAAGGCCTCTTGAATAAAATATCTGACCTTTCACTTACTACATTCTGCAGTTACTCGGGCTGAAGCGAGGGATGTTTCTGTAAAGCTGAATGTGCTCTACCTCTTAGACTATGCTTTCCTCCTGACATCCACAAAAGGACATCCAGCTGTCCCCTTGCCACCACTCCTGGGGCGTCCCTGTCATCAGAATACTCCACCACCCTTCAGCCAGAGTGGGAAAAATGGAAGGAAGATGTTCAGCTCCAAGCACGGTGCTCTCTCCTCAAACTGCTCTAAACTCTAGCATTCCTGTTTCAGCAAATGGCATCACTATCCACCCAAATGCTCCAGATGGAAACCTGGGAGCCACTCCCACCCCAAATGCCAAGTGCTGCGGACTCCCAATCTCCTAAAACAATCTTGAATCCCTCCTCTTCTCCCCACACCCTCCACCACCTCCCAGTCCAAACAGGTGGCACTCCAACCCTAGCCTTCCTTCCAAATGGTTTTGGCACATCCATTCTCACCCCCACCCAACCACCACCACTGCTGCCACAGGGATTTCCTAAAATGGAAACCATGTTACCACCCTGCTTACTTCATCACTGGTTTCCCACTGCCTGAGAACATTGTCCAAAGTTGTTAATATCGCCTGCACGTTCAACCTGTACTCTGCGCCCCTGACTCTCCACACCGCCTGTGCGACTCCATACGTTGTTCACGTTTTCCCACTCTGGGCTTTGCATGCGCTTCACACACCTGGAGTCTAGAATGGTCTCACCACCTGGATGACAGACAACTCTTTCTCCTTATGGTATCATTTATTCATTTTTTAAAATTTTTATTTATTCATTTTTTATTTTTGAGAGAGAGGGGGGCAAGTGAGCAAGGGGCAGAGAGAGAGAGAGAGAGAGAGAGAGAGAGAGAACCTGGCTCACCTGGGGCTTGTGTTTTACCCAAAGCAGGGCTCGTGCTCAACCAAGGTAGGGCTCCTGTTCCCCCACGATGGGGCTCATGCTCACCCGATGAGGGGCTCAAGCTCACCTGAAGCGGGATTCGAGCTCACCCAAAGTGGGGTTCGAGCTCACCCAAAGCGGGGCTCAAACTCATGAACCATGAGCTCATGACCTGATGCGGAGTCATGCCTAACAACTGAGCTACCCAGGCGCCCGCCTTACGGATCCTTTAAACACGACTTCCTCGGCAGTCTCCCCTTAGCTCTCCGGATAGGGGGGTCCCTCTTGTTATTTACTCCCAATGCAAGCGCTATGAGTGGCACTGGGGGCTCACAGTACTCGCGGCACTCATAACATCCTGATGGACTACCTGAATTTATCGCTTTAACGACTGGATTCCATGACTAGAAGTTGAATAAGCAAGCATTATTTGTCTGATTCACCCCTATACCCCAGCCCTCATCATGCAGAGAGCTAATAATTCGGCTGACTCGGTGAAAATCCGTGTCTGCTGGATGTGGAAGTCTTCACTGTAAACAAAAATCAAGTTTTCAGCTTAACGATCTGAACCTGCATGTTGGCACTGAACCATGCCTCTCCATGTTTTCATTATTTTGGTTATAGTTATACTGTTACTTTCAATAATTCCCCTAACAGTTAACAAATTTATTTAATTTATTCAATGTATTTAATTTTTTGTTAAGTAGTATGCTTTGGCAATTTATGTTCGGCCCCTCCTATTTCCAATATGTTCATACTAACCAAAATAATTCTTAGAAGGAAAAGAAAAAAAAACCGAATTTATTGATACTATGAATTTCCAGTGGTTAAAATCTCATTTTTCCCCTCTGTGTTCAAGTCAGTGTATGACTTTTTGGTAGAATACATTCTAATTTCTGCATAAATAGCAAAGATCTATGTTACTTGGCATTTACTTCCAGAAATAAAACCAGCAGAGGGAGCAAAGGAACATAAAACTAGTTTCCTAGGTCCCCGCGGATTAGTAAATGCTATGCTGGCCTCCGGGTATGACTATTAGGCCAATTCCATCACTACCCCACATTTTTATATGACTTTCTGTACTATAATACAGAGTGATGGGTGAATGGCTATAACTCTGTATTACAGACCAAAGACGGTCTGCTTCTGAGTTTGGATCTGGACTGGTAAGACCCCTGAGATCATTCTTCAATGTATCTGGGTTAATCCTAAAGTCTTTGTTTTGGGGGTGGGGGAATGAGGAGATTAACTAATCCATATAAACCCCTTTTTCCAGAGTTGTGTCTGGCTGAGTTTGGGACTTCCCAGGGCCCAGAACGGGCTTATTGCATAGGAAGAGCTCGACAATACACTTGCATCATCATGGAATCTCTTAGACATCCCTGCTCTGGCTACAAATGAATGAGATGTGCTGTAGCCGGAGTGGACTGACAACTGTCTAGGGATAATAACAATACGTTGAATATGTGACCTGCAACATTTGCCTTCATGTTAGTTAGTAACTTTCCTGGGCCACATCCAGTCCTCAAAGATATTTCATGGTAAAGTCATATGAGAATGCTCTAAACTCTTTGAGAAAGATAAGGCATAATGCCAAGGTAACATTCTGTACTAGAACTAATCCGGAAGACAGGAAACCCACGGGCCACATCCGGCTCCCCACACACCAGTAAGCAGCAGCTACTTACCCCTTTTCTGGCCTGGAGGCAGCCACGGAGAACTCAGAGCACAGTTATCAGCCGTACAGTGAAGGGCTGAGTACCAAAGAGCCAGGCTGCAAGCCACCTTGGCCTGAACCAGGTCTGGGAACTACCCGGTGTGGTCACCAGGCCCGCTGAGCTCACCACCTGAACTTCACCTTCGGCCCACCCACTCTTGGCTTTCCCATCACTCCTGTCACATTCTGAGGGACAGTTTCCTACTATTCTTCTGCCAGAACAATCTTTTAACTTCTGACCAGGCTAACGTCCTTGCTTAAAACTCTTATGGTTTCTCACTGCCGTCAGGCTAGTGCCTCGGTGATCCGAACGGACGCTCGCTTCCTTTCTGGCTGCCTGCCTCCTGCTAGTTGGTGTGCCCACCAACGGCAGTTACTAGAGTTCCCAAGACAGCACGCTCTCGCAAATCTCCATGCCCTGGACTTCGCTGGTTTTCTCTGCCTAGAGTGTCCTTCTCACTTCTTTTTCATGAACTCAACACTTACTCCTTCCCAAAGATCTTAGGTCAGGCAACACCTCCTCCGGGAAGACCTTCCTGACAGACTCCCACTCCTGTCCGAGTGACGTGGCCACTCTGTGTTCTTTGAAGTGCCCAGTGCTCGCCTCCCCCTGACCCTGCCACCAAGCGCTGTGACCACTGTTTAGCACCCACGTCCCTCACTGTGTAAAAAATGTGAGGAAAGGACTGTACCTTTTATGTCTACGACGGGGGTAGTGGCTGAGATCGACCAGGGAGAGCGCGGAGTGTAAAGAGACCAGGGTCCGGGGCAGAACTCACAAAAAAGATCACTAAGGAGAGGAGAAAGACAAGCCAGAGAAGCAGAGGAAAACCGGGTGCGAACGCGTCACAGGAACCCAAGGAGGGCGGCCACAGGCAAGAAGAAGGGCCACAATGTAAAGTGCTGCCGACAGGTTCAGGGTGACGTGGTCCAAAACAAGTCCCCTGGATTCAGCAGCCAGCAGGTCACCGGCCACCTTGGGGACAGGAGCGTCAGAGGAGCGAGAGATGGAGCCAAACTGCAGGTGGATGGAAGGGAAATGAGAGGTGAAGAACTGGAAGCGGCTGGAAGACGATATTCTTTTAAGACACCCCGCCGTCTGCTACAACAGAAAGACATCACGCCGAGTGAAAGAAGCCGGTCACCAAACAACGCCTAGTGTACGAGTCCCCTCTGCGAGGGACCCAGAGCAGGCACACTCAGAGACAGAGAGCGGGATGGTGGCTGCCAGGGGCTGGGGGAGGGGCAATGACGGGTGCGCGGTCAGTGGGGTCAGAGTTTCAGTTTTACGAGACAGGGCATGTTGTGTGGACGGATGGTGGTGATATGAATGTCCTCAACGTCACTGCGCTGTATTCTTAAGAGTGATTAAAATGGTGAATTTTAGACGAGGTACAGTTCACCGTAATTTAGAAAAAGGAAAAAGAAGCACTGCTGTTAAGAGAGTAGGACGGACGTTGCTACAACAGGATACGGTGTCGAGAGGGTTTTGTTTGTCCAACAGAAAGGCAAGACACTTGAGCATGTTAATAAATTGAGAAGGGTGAGCTGGTCAAAAGGGAGACACGGGGAACAGTTTTTGATGTGGAGACCCCGAGAGCAAGAGATGAGGAGGAGGCAGAAGAAGTCTGTTGGAGAGGAACACAGGGTGGGTAAGAAAACAGTTTTTAAAGCCTCTATTGGCTAACCTCTATTTTTCTTTGAAGGCGGAGTCTGGGGAGGGAGAGGGGACTCGGGTGGGGTGGGGAGTGGTGAAGGTCTGGAGAAGTGGAGGGGAGTCCTGAGGACCTGCAAGGGACCGTGTGCAGGGACTGAGGCGACTCTGGCAGCTGGACTGGAATGCTGAATGTGCAGTGGGGAAGAAGGCCCCGGGCTCGGAGCGTGACCTTGCAGCAGCCCCAGGGGCTGAGTGCACAGGAGGGCTGGAGAGGGTGTGAATGGCAGACGTGTTCTTCAGGGAAGAACGAGGGCGCCTGACCAGAGAACGCTGGGCGCCTAGTGGCTGACACCCCTCTGGAAACGGAGAGAAGATGGGGCGCAGACACTGGCCAACAAGGACAAGAGCGACTGGCCAGCAGGGACCGACTGGCCACGAGGGCAAGAGTAAGGGGAGCTGGAGGAAGGGTTCAGAGAAGCGAAAGATTAGGAGACTGAAGTCAGCAGTGACACATAGCAGTTCAAGGTTCCTGATGTGGGACAGTTCTGGGTCCCTACCAGGCCAGGCTTAGCCAGGGTGGAGGTGGCTAAAAAGAGAAATACAATCAGGAAAGACCTGGGTCCTATCCACAGCAGATGCTTCTATGTGTTCTTCTTCCCAGAAAACATAGATAATTATCTTTTATGACTCTTTTCCCCTGGATTCAATTTCCTCTTTACTGCATTCTTTTTTTTCCCCTTGAGGAAATTCCTTATGATCTAGGTACTATCCCATTTTACATCTTCATTCACCTACTTCTGTTCTTATATGCCATCTGAACTCAATAAGAACCCTGTTCTGTACTAAATCATGGGTTGGTAATCTGTGGGAGACATAAAAGCCCATTAAGAGCCACGAAAACAGGCAGTGACTCATTTCCCAGGGTCAACATTGCAGATTAAAAATACCAGTAAAAACTAATCGTCATCATCTATTCAAGTCTTTCAAAGGCTAAGCATGGATATTTTATATTACCTGACTTAAATGATCCTGAACAGATCCTGAGCCCTTCCCCAACAAAGAAATCTGAAATAATAAAGGGAGTCTTGGGTTTTACACTGAGAAGAGCCCAGAAGGAAGTTAAAACCGAACCCGTGCCTTTTTATACAGCCTAGCTAGCCCCAATGACCATATTTTTTATTTTACCAGACTTAGAAGCGGGCATGTCTGTCTTGCATGCCATCTTCTCGCTCCAAGAAGGGCAAGGACAGACTGAGGCAGCTGTCTTTTTGGCCTTCCTGAGGTTTATGCAGTAGCCACATGGTCTCAAAACAATGTCTCATCAGCATATGCCAACACTGGGTTTCTCCAGGGCAATGTGACATAGAACCAACTCACCAACACTCTGGAAATAGACTTGTTCCTCCTTTGTTTGCACTGGTGTAAAAAATTTTTGACATAACATCTTACTGAACCATTGTGGAATCAGTTCAACGTATCCCTTGTATCTGTGTGCATGCTATACTTTGTCACTTTGACAACACAGCATCTGAAGGCCAGAACACACAGCAGGTGATAGATAGGTCGCTGTGAGAGCAGGCACATGGAGATTTTGCTTTCAATCCCACCTGTATGTCCTCTGAACGTTGTGACCAGGGTGCAGTTGTCTTGCTCCAGTTTGAGGATGGTTACTTGTCCCGACTGGTCACCAATAAACACATGCCGGGTTTCAACGTCAAATCTATCATGTAAGCATTAAGGATTATTTCTCAAAATTGAATGGAGGGATTTACAAAAATAAATAAATAACCAAACAAATCAAGAAACGTGCAAATCCCATATGAACAAAGCTTGGACGTAACACTGAAAGATACAAAAGCAGGCATAACAGAGTGAAAGACACAATATTATTGGACAGTAAGACTTAACACAATAAACATGTCATTTCTCACAATATGAATTTGCAAACTTAATATAATCTCTATAGAAATATCAACATAAGCTTTTTTCCCTAGAACTAGGGAAGTTTAAGTTCATATAAAAAATAAATAAACAAGAAATGCCAGGAATATTCTAAAAATAAAAGCAATACGGTATTTGATAGGGGAGATTAGCCCTACCACGTATTAGAACACGTTACACAGTCTTTTTAAGTGCAAGTGTGGTATTGGTGCATAAATAGACAAACAGACCCATGGAACAAAATGGCAAGTCTAGAAATAGACCCCAAAGTATACAGAAATGTAGTAGATGTCTGATAAGGGTGGCTCTTCAAGGAGTAAGGAAAAGATGGGTTAAAAAAAACAAAAGCATTGACATAAACTGGATAGTCATTTGGAAAACAAAACAGGATCCGTAGTTCACATTCCATATCAGGATAAACTACAAATGGATGAAGGATCTAAATGTAAAAAATGAAAAATGTAAGTTCGAGATGAGAGAGTTCCTTTCTAACCTTGGAGTGGGAAAAGCTACTACTCAAAAACACAAACAACAAAACAAACACCATCAGCAAGGCCAAAAGACAAGCTGGAAAAGATATTTGCAACTTATGTCACAAAAGGCCCAAATCTCTAGCATAAAAAGAACAAACCACAAACCTAATAGGAAAGCGGGCAAAATATATGAACACATAGTTCCAGAAGACATGACAATGAAAACGGGGCTGTGCAAGAGAGGCCTGACTGTCAGCCTCTGAAAGGCTGCTCACAAGGCTGGCAAGGTATCTGGCAACTGGTTTTCAGGGGGGTCCCACCATTAACAGACAAGAGTGGTTCACTGTGCCTGAACCGTGATGATACGGTTTTTGCCAAATACCTGCTTTCCTTTTCAGTCTGTAATTTTGGTACATGTCAGAAAGAGGCTGCCTACGTGACCAGTCTCTAGTAAAAACCTAAGGCGCTGAGTCTCTAGTGAGCTTCCTGGGTTGATAAAACCACTCAACCCTCCTTCTAGAGATCTATCCCAGAGATACACTCGGGCCAAAGTACAAAATGCATGCCTGAGGTTATTCACTCCACGTTATTTTAACAGCTAAAGTTTGAAAACAACAAAAAATTCCATCAAAAGGGGATTTACTGAACTATGATATAAGCAAGCGATAGGTCCTATCCAGCTAGGGGAAAAAAAGATCTCCATACCATAAGCAAACAGACATGGAGGAATTTCTGGGATACATTTTTTTTTTAATTTTTTTTTTCAACGTTTATTTATTTTTGGGACAGAGAGAGACAGAGCATGAACGGGGGAGGGGCAGAGAGAGAGGGAGACACAGAGTCGGAAACAGGCTCCAGGCTCTGAGCCATCAGCCCAGAGCCCGACGCGGGGCTCGAACTCCCGGACCGCGAGATTGTGACCTGGCTGAAGTCGGACGCTTAACCGACTGCGCCACCCAGGCGCCCCTCTGGGATACATTATTAAGTGGGGGAAGAAAAGCCACGGCATGTAAGAGTTTATAAGCTACACTATCTTTGTGTAAGAAAGGGAGAGAAATAGAAATATATGAGTGTGTCGTGTGTGTGTGTGTGTGTGTGTGTGTGTGTGTGTGCGCGTGCGCATGCTCATTTCACAAAAGGAAGCTCTGGAAGGACAAATCAAGATCTGACACACATGGCTGCCTATGGAGGAGGGAGGAACAAGGTGAGGAGACAGGGCTGGTGGTGAGTCTTCTATCATAGTTTGCATTCTGGAATCAAGTCATTATTTCACATATTAAAAATATGCATAAGATTAAAAGAAAAAATCCCCCATATTGATGACAAGGCATAAATGAAGGAACCTAACTATCAAGTTGGTGACATAACCACAGTTAACAGAATTATTGCAAGTGACTTTAAAACCCAGCATTTCAACTGTACATCCTTGGGGGGAATGTACTCCAAAGACAAAGAGAACTGCAAAGAAGTCTAAAATCTCACTCAGTTCTCTTGTAACTATAATACTTCCATAATTAGTATTTTGAAACAGCTTAAAAATATACCGTTGGATAAAGCAAAAACAAGTTCATGTTTTAGGAGAGAAAATTTTCAGTCCAAGATAAAAGAATCAAGTACAAAAGTGAGGTAAAAACCTTATAATGCTACATTTGGATTAGAACCGTTATATGAACTGATGATTCACTTTCTTTTCAAGAATACACACACCCATATTTCCTAGTTATCTCTGAGTCCTATTCCTCACTAAAAGAAATGGCTGATTCAGGACTGGGACAAGAAGGTACAAGAAGAGCTTAAGACATGCTGTGCCAAAAAAGGAAGCCACCAAAGGCAAGTGGAGCTGTATCAAATGACGCTGGAGCCAATATGATGGGGCTCTTACTGGCCAAAGACAGATTAACATTAGCATCGAAGAAGGCAAGTTATTGAAATTGACTGAATATATTATTTTTAGAAACCTTAAGAGTTTATAATAATGCTCAAAAAGAAAAAAAAAAGACACCTATTGGAGGTAACCTGGGCACTGACTCTCTCCTCTGAAAATGAGCAATTAAAGAGAAACAATCACGCATTTGTTGCTTTTTCCATATTAATTGTATCTCAGGGTAAGCAACTAGCCCTAGCTAATGAGGCAAAGTTCTACTTCACTTATCTTTTTTAATGTATATACACTTATTTGGGGGGAGGGGGGGAGAGCTCAAGCATACGTGGGAGGGAGGGGCAGACAGAGAGGAGAGAGAGAATACCAAGCAGATGCGGGGCTCGATCTCATGAACCGGGATACCACGACCTGAGCCAAAATCACGAGTCAGGCGCTTGGGGCGCCTGGGTGGCTCAGTTGGTTAAGCATCCAACTATCGATTTCGGCTGAGGTCATGATCTCACGGTTCGGTTCGTGAGTTCGAGCCCTGCATCGGGCTCTGCACTAACAGTGCAGAGTCTGCTTGAGATTCTCTCTTTTCCTCTATCTATGCCCCTCCCCTGCTCTCACTCTCTCTCAAAATAAATAAATTAATTTTTTTAAAAAAGTCAGACACTTGGGGCGCCTGGGTGGCGCAGTCGGTTAAGCGTCCGACTTCAGCTCAGGTTACGATCTCGCGGTCTGTGAGTTCGAGCCCCGCATCGGGCTCTGGGCTGATAGCTCAGAGCCTGGAGCCTGTTTCCGATTCTGTGTCTCCCTCTCTCTCTGCCCCTCCCCGTTCATGCTCTGTCTTTCTCTGTCTCAAAAATAAATAAATAAATAAAACGTTAAAAAAAAAATTTTTTTTAAAGTCAGACACTTAACCGACTGAGCCACTCAGACGCCCTGAAAAGTTGTACTTTATAGAAGAATTCCAACAAATACACGTGGAAAAAATTATAGGATTACAAAAATCGCCACTTTGCAGCCCTAATGAAAGGTCTGGTCCAGGCGAAGATCAGCAACTAAAACCACTGAATGAAAGGCTGGTGCGCGCCGCAGGGACCTGGCGGTCACCACCTGAATCACTGATCAACTCAGCATCACTGGAAGGGTGACAACCCTGTGCTATGGGCTTCCTGCTGTGAAGCAACACGAACCAGACAGCACAAGGACCAAGCGTTCTTAGCAGGAGCGGAATCTGAACGGAGTCAAGATTTTAGAGGCGGTCTCAGTTTACAGAAAAATATGGGAAACAAGGGAAATGACATCACGAGGCACCAGAGGCCACTTTAGAATGCGGGGCTGTCTACGTGAACACAGGCTCCGTACTCCAACAAGTCACAGTGGCATCAAAAAAAAAAAAAAAAAAAAAAGTGAAGGGAGGAGATCACTGCCCTAGATTGAGAGATTTAGGATATGAAAACCACAGCCAACATGTGAACTTTGTCTGGACCCGATTTTAAGCTAATCTGCTGCAAAAAGCCATTTATGAAACAGTAAGTGAAATGTGAAAATGGATTATTCTACAATGTCAAGTAGTAGTTATAAATTTTTAGGAGTAGTAACAGCATTATGATTATGGAAAAATTCCACATTTTTAAAGCGGGGTACAATGAAGTACCTAAGGATGAAATGACATACGGTCTGCAATTTGTTTTAAAACACTCCAGCAAAAAGGGAGAGAAAGCCAAAATGATAGAAGAATCAACACCGGGTCTGATGAATACGTGAGTTTCCATGATATTCTCTCCTCCCAGTTGGTACACGTTTTGAAAATTTTCATAATAAAACATTTGTTTTAAAAGTGAAGAACAAGGCATCACAAATTCCCTCAGGCTCAAGAACAACAGAGAAATGTTATGCTCTCCAAACAAGCGGTCAGATACATGTAAAACAATACTAAGATATATACGGAATAAGATCACCTTACATTTACCTTAATTATAAGAACACAGATGAAAAAACAATCTTTATGATGGCACGTAAATAATAGGATGCTTTGTAAAGAAATGCAACAAAAGCCATTTGAAAGAGGGTCGAAATAAATTATAGTACAACCTGAAAGCCAGAGTGATTGGCATTACGTATGATATGAGGATATACAAAAATCAAGATAATCTTAACAGCTTTCCAGCACTCTTGCCCTGAACAGATCTAAGAGACTACTTGGTGAAAAGACCTTGTACTGTACAGGGAGACATCTTGGAAATATCTCCAACATGCATAGAATCTTAAAGTGAAAAGTACCTGAATTATTTCTGTGGAAGTGTGATGAATGTGATCAAACATGGTCAAATGACAAGACTGAAAGGCAAGGCCAGATAAAGTATTCGCAAATTTAAATACCAGCAAGGGAAGGGTGGAAGAAAAACGGTTCTATTTCCTAACATCAACCTGCCATGTGACCTTTGGGAAACACCTCCATTCCGCCGTTATTTAGTAGTGCAGACGGCTAGCCGAGTTCTAACACCCAAGTTCTACTCCTGGTTCTTCCAGGTAACAGTTACGTGACCTGGAGAATGTCCCTTAGCCTTTCTTCCTTTTGTTGTTTTTTTTTAATTTTTAAAAAATGTTTATTTATTTTTGAGAGAAAGAGAGAACACAAGCTGGGGGAGGGGCAGAGAGCTAGAGAGAGTGAGGATCTGAAACAATCTCCATACACCGTCAGCGCAGAGACTGACGTGGGGCTCGAACTCACAAACCATGAGATCGTGACCTGAGCCGAAGTTGAAGTCAGACGCTTAACCAACTGAGCCACCCAGGCACCCCTAGAGAAAGTCCTTAACCTTTCTGAGCCTTGGTTTCTACACTGTGAAAATTGAGAATTCAGTCTTTTTGATTTTACTTCTAATTATTGTTTTGAGAGTGAGCAAAGTAACGTTATATAGAAGCACTATAAAACTCTCAGGGACTACAACTGTAAGATATTTTCTCCTTTTTCCTCTCCTTTCCTCTCTCCTCTCTTCCTTTTGATTCTTGTTAGTATTATACCTCACTTAATATTTGAAGCTTCAGATCTCTAGCCAAAGAAACCAAAGATTTGAGGTTATTCAGAAACTGATCATTCAATTTTTGAGCCATCAGTCTCTTTGTCTTCCTTTATTTCTCAATTTGAATTTTGGTTATTTTCACTGCACGATTACATCTCCCCTATGAGGCCTGAAAGAAGAGAGAAAAGGCTGAATTCAACCTGACTTCTATCACTTGCTGACTTGGATAAGTGACTTTTTGAGGTGAAAATTAGGAGACAGGTTACTTTGGGGAAGTTTCTTATATATGCCACCGGGGTCCACTAGGCAGAGAAATCAGGGTACTGATACTATTCCGAACAGTCTATGGTGTTTCAGCAGATCTCCTTCCTTCCCTTCAGAAACTCTAAGTATGGAAGGTGGAAGAAAGAAGAGGGAAGAGGTGGGGTGGAGGGTTCCCATGAAAAAAATGTGTTTAAAAACTGGATTTTAATGTGAACTCCAACACTGTATGAGCATGTTAACACTGTTAACAATCTGTACACAAGGCAGCTCCTAGAAAAAACCCTCCGGCCTTGGGAAAGTCACAAGTTTCCTATAGGAGACCCTTTGGCAAAAGCAGTGCTGTTATGCCATCAGTGAGCAGCACTGGAAAAATCTCAGGGATGTATGTGTTCCCAGGAACAAGGGCGGGCACCGTGGCTCCAAAACTGGAGCTAGCGAGGCAGAGCGGTGGAGGTGAGGGAATCTTCTGGAAGAACCTGTCTGTCTGTAGTACTGCATTTCCCCTCTACCTGCAAGATTGGACAAGATGGTCATTTACCTCGGGAAATGAACCCAGAGGCTTTTACACACATACAAAGTCTTCTGATATCAAATCATATGTGTTTTTGTTTTGTTTTGTTTTGTTTTGTTTTGTTTTGTTTTTTGCTTAGTAAGCCACATGGTGTGGCTAAAGGAAACAGCTGAAAAATGACGATGGCTTCTGGAGATGCCTGAAGAGAAGAGTCCAAGACTGCCACAGTCAGGAGACTTTTAATTCTGGGCATTCGTGTCTTGTTTTTCAATTCCAAATAGTCTAAAAAAATCAACTTCCTAAGGGCAAGTTCTGTACTTTTTCTATATTTTTTGGCTTGGTTAAGTGATATAGAAGATATATCTCTAGGCTGGGCTAGTGAGATAGAAGCCAGCATTTTTTTTTTAAGAGATTTCTTTTTAATGTTTATTTTATTTTTGCGAGTCAGAGAGAGAGAGAGAGAGAGAGAGAGAGAGAGAGAGAGAGAACAAGTGGGGGAGAGGCAGAAAGAGAGGGAGACACAGAATCCAAAGCAGGCTCCAGGCTCTGAGCTGTCAGCACAGAGCTCAATGTGGGGCTCGAACCCATGAACCATGAGATCATGACCTGAGCTGAAGTCGGATGCTTAACCGACTGAGCCACCCAGGTGTCCCGAAGTCAGCATATTAAGAACAAATTACACTGATGCTATTCATTCTGTTCTCAAATGTATGATGGGAAGAAACAAAACAAAACAGCAGCCTAAGGCAGAAGCCTCACATTCTGGTGATTTTCTGACATACTAGCCAGGTGTCTGCAGATAAGGCATGTGACCCTTTCTGGGCTTCACCTGTAAAACCAGGAGTTGGCCAGGATGACCTCTAAGGACCTTTCCAATTCGAACACTGTAAGAGATCTACTGACATAAGAGTGCACGTATTTCAATTCAAGCATTATGCTCGTCTCAACTGGCCTTTAGAAAGCAAACTTCAGACTTTCTTTCCTTAACAGGTGGGACCACCCTCTCGAAGATGAGTTGATCCTGCCTTCTGTTCCTTATCACCCTTGTTTCTGGCCTGCTTGGTGACCTGTCACATTTACAACCTTCCTCCATGGCCATTCTTAGTTTCTTCATCTTGCTCTTCCAGTGAGGAAAATCAGAGAGAAAAACAGGAGTGACATTAGCCGCCCCCCCCCCCCCACACCCAAATACAGCTACTGAGGCACGTCTGCGAGGAGAAAGAAACTACTCTGTGAGACTGTTGACAATCACGGACCAGGCATTTTATAAATACGAGATGAACATCTGAGAGTAAGTCTTACTATTTCTTCCTGCTTTTGCTGACAAGTGATCTGTTTCCATCTATCTCCTCACTCGTCACAGGGTGGAGAGTGATGCTTTGCTTTTTAAACTAAGAAGCCGGGGGCCCTTTACTCCTTCCATGGTAGCATCACCCACACAGGCTTCAGACTCATCAAGCCCGTGCTTGCTGGAGCCCAGTGGGCCAGACATGGGGATTTCCCGGCATTTACAGGTACTCACACTGAGGACATGGGCCCTGGAGACTCAGGAGATAAGAATTAGTATCACTCTACATACCCTGGAAGGGTCTTGTACCTGGAATAAAGTCTGTACCATTACCGTGTAGATACCAGCTAACCCACTCTGGTCCTGGCATGGTAGCTCCCCCATGAACATCTAAAAACAATAAATAGGAATCCTGTGGTTCTTTACAACCTTAATATCTATGTGTAAATTATTTCTGTAGGCAGAGAAGGAAAAGGCTGTATTTCAGTGATGGTTTTATCTCCATGTTCCAGAATCCTTTCTGACAGCTGAGGCTCCTAAATCCGGGCTGTGTCCTGTCTGGATGTCAGACCTGCATCATAGTCACTCCACAACCCTGCTCCGCAGGACCTGTTATTTGCGAGGAAATCGCCTCATTTTAATCCACCTCCGTGAGGACCCTTGATGATTTGCATATTGGTTAAGTCAGTGAGAATCTTAATCCGCAGGGCAACGCAGCAAATGCAAAACATTCAAGTTGCACATACCCAAGCTTTTCATGAAAGAAAGGAGTCAACAGCTAAGGTCCAACCAAGGGATTTTTGTCCAGCAAAGGATACTGCAGGCCCGAGGCGACGGCACTGGTTCGATACCCTCCCAGGCGCTGCCCACTCTCGGAGCAGTGCCAGGCAAATTGCTTGTCCTGCCCAGTGCTCAGCACCCACTCCAGCTCCAGGACGAACAGGATCATCGTCACTCTGCTCTGATGCGCTGAAAAACCAAGAGATACGAAAATAACCCATGAAGCATCATAAAGGAGACTGAGGAAGCATGGTGCACAGAGACCCATCATTGTCTTCTCCCCATCCCAGAGTAGGCTGGACAGTATGACAGCCACTGCACACACACCAGAACGGTGGTCCTCACCAGGAGCGCAGGCCCACCACTGTGGAGGGGCATGCTTGAGTTGTTAGACGGTCTTGTACAAACTATCCATTTCCTCCCATTGCTCTCTTTCTTTCCTACCTACACCAACCAAAAGTTTCCTACCACCCAGACCCCCATTACCAAGGGGTCTGGGCCATCTGTCTCAGACATTAAGTTAGGGCTGCTTAGCTGGAGAATGCCAGAAAGTGGCACAATGTGACCACAAAACAATAGAACGTGTTAGCAATGATGTTCTTATGATAAAGTCACCAGGGTGAGTTTATGTAAGCTTAAAAAAAGTAAAGAACATTACTGTTCTCCTTTTGATGAAGTATGGCTTCTTAAACCCACAACAAAGTTCTAGATGAATTTTCTATAAGAAATCAAATGCTGGAAAGGAGGACAGAATTATTCCCAAGTGCCATGTAAAAGAGAATGAGATATCCCTGACGTCAAAGTACACATACATGTGATAATGAGGGCAAATCTCCCAGGATTGCTCATCATACAGAGGCAACACCGCCACAGAATGACTGCATCACAGTTAGAAGCAACTGTTCATGTCATCTACTCCATCTCCCTATTTTACATGTGGGTAAACTGAGGCACAACGAAGTCGAGTAGTTTGGCCAAGGTCTCATGGCTTCTCAATTATTGAATAAAATCAATAAAAATTTGCTTTCTTCTTATACAATTCCAGAGGGTGAGGTAGAGGGGGTCCATGGCCACTGAACAGAACTGACTGGAATAACCAAAGATTGATATCCGGGAACCCGGACCGCCCTAGGCTCTGTGCCCAGGAGCTGGCAGTCTGGTGGGAAAGTGCAGACCCATCATGAAAGTGATGACGTGATGGAGAAAACATCAGTTTTCCATTTTGATCATGAAAATAAAGTTAGTATGGATGGATCAATGCAGCTCTATTGGCAAGAACAGCACGACCTGCCAATTTCTGAGTTACTAACAAATGCCAAACACTTAAATACAGTAAAACCTTGGATTGCGAGTAACTTTTGCTGCAAGTGTTCTGCAAGACAAGCAAACGTTTCTAGTAAATTTTAACTTGATAAACAAGCGATGCCTTGCAATACGAGTAGTATGTGATGCTAAACATCCCGTGATCACAACTGAGCCAATGGTTCTTAGTGGTTCTTCTCTCTCTCTCTCTCTCTCTCTCTCTCTCTCTCTCTCTCTGTCTCTCTCGCTTAGAGATTATGGGTGGTCATCTCCCATGCATGGATGCTCAGTCTCAGGCCCCATTGTTTGGCAGAAATCAGTGATTTTTTAGAATTCTGGAAGGTGCCCACAACTGGTACTTTTTTTTTTTGTCACTTCAAAGCACCTGTGGATAGTCCTTTGCTTTTCCATGTAAGAGTAACCTTAGGAATGCTTTGCTTCATTCTAGGTCAGGCTGCCTGCAGATATAGACCCTTCCCCCTGCTGCCTTACTGCCAGTTACATTAAATACAGTATATGATGAGAGTTTATTAATACTGTACTGTAGTCAACATCCATGTGAGCATATACAATGGCCCCCATGCAGAAAAAGGTTGAACACAAAAGCGGTAAGAAGATGATTATGGGAGAAGTTAAGAAGGAAATCATCAAGAAGTGTGAACAAGGTATGCGAGTGGTTGAGACTGAAATACTTTATAAGAAGTTTACGTCTGCATCTCATCTGCAGAAGAGAAGGAGAAAAAAGTAGAGGAATCCCTCACTTCAAATGAGATTAGGGAGATGTGTAAAATGTGGAAAACAGTGCAAAATTTTGTAGAAAAGCACCACCCAAATAAGGCAGTACGAGAGATGAATCTATTTAATGACAATGCAATGTCACATTTCTGTGAAATCCTCAAAAGGAGGCAAAATCAAGTGTCATTGGATAGGTTCCTTGTTAAAGTTGCACAAAAAGAAGATTCCATTGAGTCAATAGACAGGAGTGATTCCATTAGTGATGGTGAAAGTCGTCCTACACAATAACCCTCCTCTCTCGTCTCCCTCACACCAGCCACAAAGGTTTTCAAAGATAAGTGTGGGTTAATTTGTCTGTTTTTCTTTATATTTTGTATTTGCTTTATTATTTTGTATTATGTTACAGTACTGTAATCATTTTACACGATTATTTTTGGGTGTGGAACAAATCATCTGAGTTTCTATTACTTCCTATGGGAAAATTCACTTTGAATATACAAGTGTTTTGGATTACAAGCATGTTTCCGGAACGAACTACGCTCACAAACTAAGGTTTTACTGTATGTTCTTTCATTTAGTCTCTGAAATGATCCTACAAAGGTGGGTGGTTTCCCCATTTTACAGACATAACCTGGCCTTGGCAGGATGGCCCTTTCAGAATGGCCACCAAACCAATGGCTACCACTAAGAGTACCCACAGGACAGCCATTCCACCAAATGCCTGGTATTTTTAAATCCAATACTTAAAACATAGAGAATCTAACAGGGCATGGCAGGGGTACAGAGGCAATAACCCTATGACTTCTCTACACTAAATACCTGCCTGTCAGAGTATCAGCCACCCTTGAGATCAAAATGTTGTCTCTAACTTAAAAGATATAACTTCTTGGAGAAACTCCTGAAGATCTTGTCATCAGATGTCTAAATCAGGTCCACCAATGATAGAATAAAAATGAACTTTCTAATGGCCCAAGTTTCACAAGTCTATTTCAGGGAGAAAGTGGCCCCCAGTGAGTGTCCCTTTTTCTCATCCCTTTCTAAGTCCAAGGAGATGACAGCAGCCCAGAAGACAAGGGGCTTTAAAACCTCTGGGCTCCCATTATGTGAGAGGAGGAGACAGAGGTTCAAAAAGGTCAAGTCACTTGCTCAAATCTGTGCAACCACCGAGTGATGAAACTAAGGCTAAAATCATCAGCTCTCTGCCATAGTTGGTTCTCTCTCTCTCTTTCAGGCTGCCTAGGTCTACTGAAAACACCAAACACAAAACAAACCCCAAAACTCAGAGCACATATTCCTTCTAAGGTGACAGAATTCTTTCACTCAAAAAGAAATCCTTCAAAGGTACATACATATTACTAAGCTTCAGAAACCCGGGCTTGAAGTCCAGTTATACTTTTTGAACAGGAATGCTGAGAGACCACATCCTTGCCTTGATCTTGATCATAGGGAGAAAGCATCTCGTTTCTCATGATTAAGTACACTGTTAGCTGTAGGTCTTTGTAGACGCTTCTTTATCGGGGTGAGGAAGTTTGCCTCTACTCGTAGTTTGCTCAGAGTTTTTATCATGAATGAGTGCCCGGGTTTATCAAATGCTTTGTCTGCACCAATTGATATGATCATATCATTTTACTTCTTTAGACTTTTGATGTGATGGATTACACTAATTTTCAAATGTTAAACCAGCTTTGCATATCGAGAGTATATCCCCTTGGTCATGGGTATGTAATTCTTTCTAACTATTGTTGGATTTGCTAGAATTCTTAAAAGGATTTTAACATCTAAGTTCATGAGAGATACTGGTCTATAGTTTTCCCTTCTTGTATGTCTTTGGTTTTGGTATCACTGCTTTTTTTCTTTTAATGTTTGTTGAGGTAAAATTCATCATTTAAGACATTTTAGAGTATATAATATTCAGTGGTTTCTATATATAGAGTATATAATATTCAGCGGTACATATTCACAATGTTGTACAATCATCATGAAAAAATGTTCTATTTATAGAATGTGTCCATCACCCCCAAAAGAAACCCAAACCCCCAACTTCCCCTTTCCCCTACCCCCTATCCCTGGCAACCACTAATTACTTTCTGTCTCGATGGATTCCTCTATTTTTGACATTTCATATGATTGCGTTCAAAAAGTGTGGTCCTTTGTATCTAGTTTCTTTTACTTAGCATGTTTTCAAGGTTCATCCACGTTGTACATTTATCAGTACTTCAATCCTTTTTTGTGGCCAAATAATAGTTCATCTTACTGATATACCACATTTTGTTTATCCATTCACCATTCATGGCCATTTAGTCTGTTTCCACTTTTTAGCTGTTGTAAATCATACTGTTATGCACAATGGTATGCAAATGTTTGAATTCCTGCTTCTATTTCTTCTGGATATAAACTGGAATAATCCTCACTTGGTCATGATGTACTATCCTATACTGTTGAATTTGATTTGCTAAAATTTTATTTAGATTTTTTGCATCTGTTTTCATGGAGAACACCAGCCTGTATATTTCTTTTCTTGTACTGTCTTTGTCTAGTTTTAGTATCATGTAATGCTGATTTCAAAAATCAGTTGGAAAGTCTTTTTCTGAAAGTTTGTGCAGAGTTTGTATTGTTTCTTTCTTAAATGTTTGATAAAAAAAAAAAAGCCTAGGGTTTTCTCTGTGGGAAGGTTTTAATTATAAAGTAGATTTTTTAGTAGATATAGGGCTATTAGGGTTTTATATTTCTTCTTGAGGGAACTTTTGTCATTTTTACCTTTCAAAGATTTGTTCATTTAAGTTGTCAAATTTATTAGCATAAAGTTGTTCGTAATATTCATTATTAACCTTAAATATCCCTACAATCTCTAATAGTTTCACTTCCCTTATTCCTGATATTGGTAACTTGCATCTTCTCTCTTTTTTTTTTTTCTTCTGATAAGTCTAGCAGAGGTTTGTCACTTATATTCATCTCAACAAACAAGCAAAAACAATAGCTTTTGGTGTTATTGATATTTCTCTATTTTCTGTTTTCCATTTCATGAACTTCTGCTATGATCTTCTGCATAGCTTATGTTTCCATTTGTTTTCTTTCTGGTTTCTTGATGTAGAAACTAAGGTCACTGATTTGAGACCTTTCTTCTCTTCTAACATAGATGTTTAGTGCTATAAATTTCCCCTTAAGGACTGCTTTAGCAGCATCCCATAAATTTTGATGTTGTTTCCATTCCGATTTCTTCTTTGATCCATGGATTATTTTAGATGACCCATGGTTATTTAGCTTCCTAATATTTGGGGATTTCCCAAAGATATTTCTGTTATTGACTCCTGCCTCAATACCATTTTGATCAGAGAACTCATCTTGCATGACCTGAATTCTCCCAAATTTATTGAGACTCATTTTATGGCCCAGAATGTAGTGTACCTTGATAAATGTTCTGTACGCAGTTGAAAATAATGTATCTTCTCTTCTAGGTGAATGGAATGTTCTACAGATATCAATGAGAGTAATTTGGCTGTGTACTATTCAAACCTTTTATACCTTATTGATTTTCTGCCTACTTATTCTGTCAATTATTGATCTATTCAATCAATTATTAAGAGAGGAATATTCAAATTTCTGAGTACAACGAAGAATGTGTCTATTTCTCTTCTTGAAGTTTCATCAGATTTTGCTTCATGTATTTCAAAGCTATGTTTATTAAGCGCATACACATTTAGGATTGTTATGTCCTCCTGATGGACTAACCCCTTAGTCATTTTGAAATAATCTCTAGTAATACAATCTTTTATCCCTCGTAATATTCTTCTCTCTTAAGTCTACTTCAACTAACATTAACATAGGCACTCCAACCTTCTTTTGACTAGTCTTTGCATGGTATATATTTTGCTATCCTTTTATTTGTAACTTCTTTAGGTCTTTATATTTAAAGTGCATTTCTCCTAAGCGGTATGTATTTAGGGTCTCCTTTTTTCACTCAATCTGACAGCCTCTGCCTTTTAATTGGCCTTAGACCACACACGTTTAATATGACTATTGAGAACTGTTAGGTTTTACTCTTATCACTTTGCTATTTGTTTTCTATTTTCCCATATGTTCTTTTTCCTTTCTCTTCCTTTTTTTGGGGGGAGGGAGGGGAATGAGAACTGAGAATAATTTTTATGATTCCATTTTATCTCCTTGGTCGCCTTATTAGTCGTAACTTTCTGATTTGTTATTTTATGGCTGCTTTAGGGTCAGCAGTATACATCTTTAACTTACAGTCTTCTTTCAAGTGATTCTATATCACCTCATGTGTAGTATAAGAATCTTACAATAGTATATTTCCATTTCTCCCCACTTCTTGGTTTTTGTGTTACTGTTGTCAAACATTTTAATTTCACATGTTATGATCCTCATGCTACTTTCTTATTATTTTTATTTAATAGTAAGTCATCTTTTGACAAGCTGTAAATAATAAGAAAAACTCTCATAGTGATCTGCTTGGTGCTCTTCATTCTTTTGTGTGTTCTTCATTCCCTATTTTCCTTTGGCATCATTTTCTTCCCTCTTGAAGGACTTCCTTCTTTTAGTGCAGGTCTGTGAGTTCTCTCTGTTTTTTTATGCCTGAAAAAATTATAGTTCACCTCCCTTTTGATATCTGTTAATATTTACTCATAGTGGATTTTAAATTTATTTGTTAATAACTGTTATTTAACTATTATTTTATTTTTATTATTATGAACGTATCTTAAGCAGGGCTTGTTTTTGCTGCAGGATCTTCGTGTGACTTGTCTTGCTGAAGAGAGCTTTTGAATTTATTTCTAGCAGGTATCACAAGGACACCGTTGGCTCAGGACCAATTTTTATGTTAAATTCTTAAGGCTGCCTCTAGCCCTGCATGTATGATTTAAATTTGTACTCTAAATCCAAAATTTTAGGTTGCAATTTTCATTTATCCGGAAGCCTTTTCCCCCTCTCTATATATCATTTTATATGTAAATATCAGTTGCAATTTCCCATCTCACTCAAGCCCTAGGCCTTCTCTTCCACCCCTAAGTGAATGTTCATACAAAAGCTTCAAGCTATTAGAAGTTCTATTTTTCTCCCCAGGACAGCTGCATGTCAGGTACAGTATACTATCACTTTGAGTTTTCGTTCTTTTCTTTGCTTCTGGTACGTGGGACTTTCCCTCTTGTTTCTCTCACGGGCTTAGCATTACATTAAAAAAAGATTTAATGACAACTGGGATTTCAAAATATCTTGATAAGCTGAGATGATGGACTAAATAAAATGAGATGATGAATAACAGAATGTGAAGTCCAGCATTTAGGCTGAAAACAAAACAAAAACTACTCCCTCCCTGCCCTCCCCAAAAAAGCAATAGCTTCACAAGTACAGGCGATGTAGCCTAGTAACAACAGAAGTGAGAACCATTAAAGAATTTGAGCTGCTCCACAAAAGCCCACAGTGTAAAGTGGCTATCAGAAAGTTCACCCTTTATAGTAGAACAGGACCGGGACAGCAAGGAAATACCATTTTGTGGTTATCACATTACATGTATGTATTGGTTATCTGTATGTATTGGTATGTATGTATTGTGTAACACATTACACCAAAACTTAGTGGGTTAACACAGTAGACGTTTCTTATCTCGGAGTTTCTGTGGATCAGAAATCTTGGTGCAGTCTAGCTTGGTACTACCGCTGCTAAAACATGTCTCACAGGATAACATCAAGGTATGGGATGGGGCTATAGTCTCATCTGAAAGACTGACAGAGAGAGGACCTGCTTCCAAGCTCTCTCATGTAAGTGTCTACTGGGTTCAGTTCCTCACAGGCTGTTGAACTAACTGAAGGCTTCAGTTCCTTACCAGCTGTTGATGTGGCCTCCCTTAGTTCCTTACCACATAGACTTCTCCACAAAGTAGCTCACAAGATGGCAACTGGCTTCCATGAGAACCAGCAAGAGCAGGAGAAGGCAAGCAAGAAGGACTAGTCTCTTTGTCACCTAATATTAGAAGTGATATCTATCATTTGCCATATTTCAGGTCCAGTCTACGCTCAAGGGGAGTCTATGCTCAAGGGCATGAATACCAGGAGACAAGGATCATTAGGAACCATCTTAAAGGCTGCCTACCACAATGTGTCACATTTTAAATGGTCCCAAAGGTACAATATGATATCCCAAGACAACTGTGACCAAGAGAACTAAAAAACTTTTTTCAAGAACAAAAATTCAGGCCATGTAAAGGAGAATGTAAAATGTTTAGGCTAAAAAAGAGAAGGGATAAAAGGAGTAGAGGAGGGGACCAGGGTACGCTTGTAGGCAGGTACTATACATGTCTTATTCACTATTAAAATCCTCAGTTACTGGAACACATTAGGTATTCAGTGAATACTTGGTAAGTGCTATGTGAAAAAAAATTAAAGAATAAATCCATAGGGAAATGAATTTTGGCTCAAAATCTAGAAATAAGGAACTTAACGCTTAGAATTTTATAAAATCAGGACAGGTTGCTAGGTATGTCTCTGGAGGTATCAAAAGAGAGGCTGGATGATCATGCAGGATGAATGAAGTCAAGAAGTGTGGATGAAATAACCTCTAAGTGTTAAAAGATCCACCTCTAATGTTCTGATCCCATGACACTATTGGTCTGGATAAATAAATCATTACTGAAAATGGCTCCTGATCCATATTCTGGCCATAGCTTATGGTATACTGCCAATGTTGAAGACACAATAAAACCATAATTCCTTCCCCTTAGACAACAGGAACCCTCTAAGCCTTTTAAAATATTTAGCCAAAAAAGAAATGAGTCCCATGTGAAACAGCTCACTCCTGACACTGGCCCCACTCTCCATGCTGCTGCACTGCTTTGCAGCGGTGCGGTGTAGTAGAGACAAAGGACAAAGGCTGGGGGTTCTGGAATCACAATGACCTGCTCTGGCTCTGCACTTTACCAGCTATAGGACCATAGGCCAAGTCATTCAAGTCATTCAATTTCATTAGGCCTCTCTTTCTCTTTCTTTCTTTCTTTCTTTCTTTCTTTCTTTCTTTCTTTCTTTCTTTCTTCTTTCCTTCCTTCCTTCCTTCCTTCCTTCCTTCCTTCCTTCCTTCCCTCCTTTCCTTCTTTCCCTCTTTCTTAATATGAAATTTATTGTCAGATTGGTTTCCATACAACACCCAGTGCTCATCCCAACAGGTGCCCTCCTCAATGCCCATCACCCACTTTCCCCTCCCTCCCACCCCCCATCAACCCTCAGTTTATTCTCAGTGTTTTAAAGAGTCTCTTATGGTTTGCCTCCCTCCCTCTCTAACTTTTTTTTTCCCCTTCCCCTCCCCCATGGTCTCCTGTTAAGTTTCTCAGGATCCACATAAGAGTGAAAACATACGGTATCTGTCTTTCTCTGTATGACTTATTTCACTTAGCATAACACTCTCCAGTTCCATCCACGTTGCTACAAAAGGCCGTATTTCATTCTTTCTCTTGCCACGTAGAATTCCATTGTGTATATAAACCACAATTTCTTTATCCATTCATCAGTTGATGGACATTTAGGGTCTTTCTATAATTTGGTTATTGTTGCAAGTGCTGCTATAAACATTGGGGTACAAGTGCCCCTATGCATCAGCACTCCTGTATCCCTTGGGTAAATTCCTAGCAGTGCTATTGCTGGGTCATAGGGTAGGCCTATTTTTAATTTTTTGAGGAACCTAAAGACTAGGACAATATTCACCTCAAAGGATTGCTTTGTTTTGTTCCCCATGAATATTGTAAAGTGAAGCCATCAAGAAACATTTCAAAGTCTAGGTAAAAACACCACTCTCTCATTCCTACCTTGATAGTTTTTCACAGGAGTCATCTTGTTATAATCTTCTGATAAAATAAATTCCTGCAAAAGAGAAGAAAAATATCAAGCAAAAAGAAATTCTTTAAGGGAATAATTATGTTTCGATAAAACTAGATGGTATAAAGAAACATAAGCACAGAATTACATCTAACATTAGTATTTTGCCAATCAACTCAGCATTTTTGTATGCCTTTAAAAGTAGCAATCATAATTATGATCCAATGTAGTTATAACTGTTATCTTTTAATGCTGAAGTTCATTTTTTTCTTTTTTTTTACTTATGTGTGAGAAGAAAACTGGATCAAGTTCAGAGTCTTGACATTAGTCAATTTTGAAGATTACCCTGATTCCAAGTACTTTTCTCTCAATAGTGCCACAGCTGAAGATCTGCAGGGCTCTGGCCAGTGAGCAAAGAGATGCCAATCTTGTACTAGAGAGACACATCGGGTATTTTAAAGATTCTGTTTCTAATATCAGTAACTTATTTTTCCTCACAACAAGCTTCTCAAGGCTGCATCTGATTCGTGCCCATATCCCTACGGGACATGGCACAGTGTCTTGGTGCAGTAAGAAATCAATAAATATCCATCAAACAGATACGTGAAAGGCATCTCCCCAATCTGACGAGATTAATCTGGAGATCAAATTTACTCAAAAATAGTTTCTATATAACACACTGAATACACTCTTTGTGAGGACACCTAAAACACAAGTGGGTGAGTGTGTGTGTGTGTGTGTGTGTGTGTGTACACACTTCACCTAAGCATCTACATATACAATGACCTATATGTAGAAACCAATCAAGTGTTTATAAGCCTCAGCCAGGTTTTGAGTCTTTCAAATGCAAATACCCATATACTCTTAAAGAGTAAGTTGTCAAACATAAGGAAAGCTGCAAAGAATAATAAATTGATGCCTTCGTCTGAGCTTAGAAACAGAACAATGAATCCGTTCAAAACATTTGGAGGATTCCAGAATCTTCTCTTGATGACTTAAAGAAAGGTGTGTGGGCGGACAGATGTATAAACTCCTTAATTGCTATCTGGGTATTTACTGAGTCGATACAGTGTAACTTTTTAGAAGAAAATATTATTTTATTGTCTTTGTGATAGATGCCACAAAGGTAAGCATGAGGTGACAGATATGACAGAATACAGGACGTATCAAAATTCCTTTGAGTGTTCACTTTTCTACCCTATCCCTCCTTAAGAAGTTTAGCTACGAAATGGATTTTCTTCACCATGATTTTCTAAGTAAAAACATTATTCAACTTGTCACTTTTTAATTCCTATCAGTTCTTCCTTCAAGAAGTAGCACTCTACTCATTTCTCATTTCTGAAGAGTCAGACTCACAATGGAAGAGAGGAGGCTAAGTAGTAAAGTCGTTCTCCCGTGAGAAGCTAACGGTGGGGGTAAGGAAGGTGGGTACACGTCTACGCAGCAATTCTCAACCGCCCTCCATCACAACCAAGAGTAGCTTGCTCCTGAGCCTCCCGCTTTAGAGGGCCCCAAGTTTCCTCACACACACACACTAAATAGATTTATTAAAGACCATCATGATCTAGGCAAGTGTTTACTAAGTTCATAGAGCTCATGTGTTACTTTGATTATACTGAAACGGCTCTCCAGTTTGAGCCAAAGGTAACTCCATTCCTTTTGCAACAAGGCAGGATATAAAATGAAACCCACTTGATGCAGATCTGTATTTAGAATCAACATATTAGAATTAGCATACACAACACAATTACCAGTTCACTTAATTTTTTTTTTTTTTACAATTTTTACAATTGCCAGTAAACTTAATTTTTTGTTCATTTGTTTTTCTTATGAAAATAGCAACACACAATCGTGGAGAAAATTTGCGAGATTTTGTCAGCCTTCTTTCATTCTTTTTTTTTTTTTTGATCAAAGAAACAGCCTATTTTATTTTTTGATGTTTATTTTTGAGAGAGAGAGAAAGAGTGTGAGTGCAGGAGGGGCAGAGAGAGAGGGAGACACAGAATCTGAACCAGGCTCCAGGCTCTGAGCTGTCAGCACAGAGCCTGACACGGGGCTCGAACCCACCAACTGTGACATCATGACCTGAGCCAAAGTTGGACGCCTAACTGACTGAGCCGCCCAGGATCCCCGAGAGAGAATCTTAAACAGGCTCCACGTTCAGCGTGGAGCCCTACATGGGGCTCCATCCTACAACTCTGGGATCATGATTTGGGCCAAAATCAAGAATTGGAGGCTCAACTGACAGCCACCCAGACACCCCGTCAAATTGACTTTTTAAAAGATTTTATCTATTAACACTCACTAACAATATAATATGCAAGTATGGCTGTGGCTTAGATTATTTCCTTAGGTTTGCCCAACCAAAGCTCAGTAGATCAACGATGTACACATTAAAAAAAATGTTTTATTCATCCTTCTATTTTCCCCTCTTTACATTCAACTGACCACATATCTATCATCCTAACTTTTTTCTCAGATACTTACTTTTTTCAGAGCGTTTGTAAATTCACAGCAAAATTGAGAGGAAGGTATGGAGATTTCTCACATACTCCCTGCTCCCCTCCAAATAACATTCCAGCTCCAAATAACATTCCATACTCCAGCTCCCCCATTAACATCCCACACCAGAGTGGTACATTTATGATAACTGATGAATCTATACTGACACATCATTATCACCATCCAAAGTCCACAGTGAACCCTGCCGTAAGGTTCACTCTTAGTATTGTAAATCCTGTGATCTTTGATAAATGTATACTGACATGTGTCCACTATTTTAGTGTCATGCTGAGTTATTTCCACTGCCCTAAAAATCCCCTGTGCTCTGCCTATTCATCCTTTCTCTTCCTACCCAATCCCTGGCACCACTGATCTTTTCATGGTCTCCAAAGATTCATCCTTTCCAGACTGTCATACAGTTTGAATCATACAGTATACAGCCTTTTCAAATTGGTTTCTTTTACTGAATAGTATGCACTTAAGTTTCCTCCGTGTGTTTTTATGGCCTGATAGCTCATTTCTTTCTAGCACTGAATAATCTTCCATTGACTGGCTGTACCACAGTTTATTTATCCTTTCATGTACAGAAGGACATGTTGGTTGCCTCTAAATTTTGTTAATCATCGATAAAGCTGCTATATACATCCGTGTGCAGGTTTTTGTGTGGACGTAAGTCTTCCATTCCTTTGGATAAATAGTAAGGATTGCTGGGCTGTATGGTAAGAGTGTGTTTAGTTTTAGAAGAACGACCAAACTGTTTTCCCAAGAGGCTGTACCATTGTGCATTTCCATTAGCGATGCAGGAGAGCTCCTGCTGTTCCACATCGTTGGAATCATTTGGTGCTATCAGTGCTCTGGATTGTGGCCGCTCCAACAGCTGTGGTGGTATCTAATTTTAATTTGCCTTTCTCTGATGACACAGGAAGTGGAGCATCTTTCATATGCCTTGCCGTCTGTAGATCTTCTTTGGTGAGGTGTCCGTTAAGGTCTTTGGCTCATTGCTCATCTCTTATTGTTGAGTTTTAGTTCTTCATATATTTTGGATAACTCCTTTTATCAAATATATCTTCTGCAAATATTTTCTCCCATTCTGTGGCTTGTCTTTTTATTCCCTTGGCAGTGTGTTTTGAAGCGAAGAAATGTTTCATTTTAATGAAGCATAGTTTATCAATTCTTGCTTTCATGGATCATACCTAAGGCATAATACTGGAAAAGTCATCACCAGGGGCGCCTGGGTGGCTCAGTCAGTTGAGCGTCTGACTTCAACTCAGGTCATGATCTCACAGCTCATGGGTTAGAGCCCCGCATCAGGCTCTGTACTGACAGCTCAGAGGCTGGAGCCTGCTTCAGATTCTGTCTCCATCTCTCTCTGCCCATGCCTGCTCACATTCTGTCTGTCTCTCTCAAAAATAAATAAACATTAAAAATTAAAAAAAAAAATAAAGTCATCACCAAATTCAAAGTCATCTGAACTTTCTCCTATGTTACCTTTCAGGAGTTTTACGGTTTTGCATTTTGCATTTAGGGCCTGTGATCTATTCTGAGTTAGTTTTTGTAAAGGGTATAAGGTCTGTGTCTCTATCTGTTTTCACACGTGGATATCCAGTTGTTCCAGCAAGATTTGTTGAAAAGACTATACTTTTTTTCTCCATTGTATTGCCTTTGCTCCTCAGTTGACTTTATTTATGAGGGTCTATTTCTGAGATCTTTATTCTGCTCCACTGACCTATTTGTCTGCCTTCCACCCACACTGACTATCTTGATTACTAAGCTGTACAGTAAGTCTTAAAGATAGGCAGTGTCAATCCCCCAACTTTGTTCTTCTCCAATATCGTGCTGGCTATTCTGGGTCTTTTTCCTGTCCATATAAACTTTAGAATCCGTTTGTCGATATCTATAAAATAACTGGTTGGGATTTTGGTTGGCACTGCACTGAATGGATGGATCAGGTTGGGAAGAACTGACATCTTGACGATATTGAGTCTTCCTATCTGCAAACATGGATCTCCCTCCATTTATTTCAGTTTTTTAAAAATTTTACTCATCAGAGTTTTGTGGTTCACCTCATATAGACCTGGTACATATTTTGTTAGATGTATACCAAAGTATTTCATTTTTGGGGGTGCTAATGTAAATGGTACTGTTTTTAATTTCAAATTCCATTCCAAGACCCTCATTGTTCATTACCGGTATATAATAAACAACTGACCTTCATATATTAACTTTGCATCCTGCAGCTTTAATATAATTGTTTATTAGTTCCAGGAGGTTTTTTGGTCAATTTTTTTGTCAACATTTCTTAGATTTTTCTACATAGGCAATCACGCCATCTACAAAGAGTTTTATTTTTTTCATCCCAATCACTATATCTTTTATTTTCTTTTTCTTATCTTATTGCATCAGCTAGAACTTCCAGTACAACATTGAAAAAGAATGGCGAGGGGGTCATCCTTGCCTTAAACCTGATTTTAGTGGGAGAGCTTCTGATTTCTCCCCATACCTAATTGTTTTTAATGTTCACTGTAACAGATCAAACAACTCTGTTATGTGTAAGTAAAAATTCAGTAATTATCTCCACCTTCTATCTCATCCCTTTAAGGAAACCAGAGTTAATAGTCTGGTATCTCCTTTTACATCTTTCTTTCTCTTTTACCTTTATGTCAACACATGTAAATACATATACATATAGGGCTTTTTGTTTGTTTTATTCCACAAACATAGGGTCACATGATAGACATTACTTTACAATTTGCTGTTTTCATTTATAATACATCAGAGCTATCTTTCCAGGGCAAAACACTTGGTTCTAATTTATTCTTTCTGGTGGCTGTCTAGTACTCCAAAACATGAATACGCCATACTTTATTCATGTACTCCCTGTTAAATGGACATTCTATTTGTCTTCTATATATTACTATTGTAATAATACAGCAAGAAATGCCTTTGCATGTATAAACATATGAATTAATGTACATGTTGAAAAGATTGCTGGCTCAAAGATTATAAACACTTAATATATTTTTTTAATTTTTTTAATGTTTATTTATTTTTGAGAGAGACAGAGACAGAATCCAAGTGGGCTGGGGCAGAGAGAGAGGGAGGCACAGAATCTGAAGCAGGATCCAGGCTCCGAGCTGTCAGCACAGAGCCTGACGTGGGGCTCAAACTCACAAGCTGTGAGATCATGACCTGAGCTGAAGTCGGACGCTCAACCGACTGAGCCATGCAGGCGCTCCATAAACATTTAATAATTTAATAAACTCTGCCAGATCTCACTTTCCGGAAGTATGCAGCATTTCAGTTCCCTGCCATCTGACCCTCATACGATAGCCTATTTCCCCATATGTAATCAGCAGTGGATATTACTCATCTTTTCAATTTTTTGCCAAATTGATGTCCAAAAAAATATAACTCACTATGGTTTAATATGCATTGTCCTAACTGCTTATGAGCTAGAGTCCTTTTTATATGTTTATTTGCCATATTCATTTCTTGTTCTGTGAATTTCCTCCTTGAATCCTACCACAGCTTAGTTTCTTAAAAAGGAGGACGTGAGGCAAAACTTAAGTGCTACTGCTTTATTTGCAGGTGCAATATCAGCAGTGCGAGTGAAGGAAAAGCAAAGAGAAGCAGAGAAAGTTAGGTGGTCCGTCACCAAGCTGGCCTATGTTTCATGAAGAGGCCCAGGTGGTCCTCTAGCATACAGGAAGTCTCTGGCAGAGTTTAAACATCAGGCTTATATGCTGGAGGAATCTGTTGGAGGAAGGGATGGAGAGGGAATTTATCTGCCAGCTCTCTTCTCCCCTGCTTTAAATTTTGATCATAATTTAGCTTCCCCTCCTCTTCTGGAATATTATACCATCTAGCCTTTTTAAGAGCCACTGGGGAAGACAGATGTAAGTGCTGTGCTTCATACAACTCAGAAAGCTGCTGAGGAAACAGACAGCTATTTTCCTTAGGTTTTCATTTAAAGACAGCAAAGCACAGTGGTTAGGTTAAGAGCTTGGGTACTGGAGGCAAACTGTCTGGTTTGAATCCTGGTTAAAACACGTATATGATCTTGGACAAGCCGCTCAGGACCTCTTTAACAGTAATAAGGAGAGTCATAAGGCTGTAGTGAGCATTTGGTTAATATTTATAAAGCATTTAAAGCAGTGCCTGGCATATAGTAAGTACTCTATGAGAGTTAGATAAAATAAATAAATGCTACCTTTGTGAAATGAATTAAGGAGTCTTCCCTTAAAAAACAAAAACAAAAAACTTCTGGGGTACCTGGGTGGCTCAGTAGGTTAAGTATCTGACTTTGGCTCAAGTCATGATCTTACGGTTTGTGGGTTCGAGCCCCATGTGAGTCTCTGTGCTGACAGCTCAGAGTCTGAATGAAGCCTGTCTCCCTTCCTCTCTGCCCCTCTCCTGCTCACACTCTCTCT
This sequence comes from Prionailurus bengalensis, assembly GCF_016509475.1. Lineage (NCBI taxonomy): Eukaryota > Metazoa > Chordata > Mammalia > Carnivora > Felidae > Prionailurus > Prionailurus bengalensis. Next base: position 19,819,692 of record NC_057343.1, read on the forward strand.
CTCTCTCTCAAAAATAAATAAACAGTAAAAAAATTTAAAAAACTTCTGGAATATATTGAACAACTTAACAGAAGAACTAGAGAGAATTTTGCTATAAAATACTGAATGCCTGGTTCTTTTTTTTAATAGCAGCTCTTTAATAACTTTCCTATTTTCTCTTACAGTTATGGGTCTCATAAGCTTTCTTATCTCTCTTCGGGTCAAATTTATTAATTTATATTTTATTAAAAAATCCACTTCCTTGAAGATTTCAAATATATTACCATGGAACTAATATAACATTGTCCTCTGATGCTTTTTTAACCCTCTTTCATAGAAAAGCAGTTCTACTACAAACATTAGTTTGTTTCAACACGATTGGTAAATTAGGGAAACAATTTGAGCATAGCTCAAATTTCATGTCACTTTTGCAAAATTTTGTCCAGAAACACTAGATGAGCCCAAAAAACTGAACCAAGCTATGTAGGAATACATAAAACAGAGACACACAGATCTCCAACATCTACCTGCTACTTCAGTGTACCAACCCTTTAGAGCCACATCTATCTACATCTGGTGTTAAAACTTGGCCTTCTGACTTCAGATAACCTCCGCCTACCACTTCAAATAAGTCACAAGCTGCAATCCTTCCGAGGCACACTTCCACAAGCAAACTTCAGGGCTTTTTCAAGATTAAGTACCACAGTTATCGTAATGTTTATGTATTCCCTCATTTAGCACGTCGAAAACTATGCTACATTTTTACGAGTGTCCCATCTTTATTTTTTATGTATCACTAAGTTGTGTTTTTTTTCTTTTTAAACAATGTTTTTGGGTATTGTGTTCCTAAATTCATTTTCCCTAAGACTTTTATGGCTTTTATTGCAATTCTATATAGCACAGTGATTTTTAAAAACGCACATTGCATTATGGCAGAACTAAGTGGCCATATATATATATATATATATATATATATATACACACACAAAATGTTACATCTCTTTCTTCATGCTTCAAATTATATACTTTTTATTTCTTGTTTTCTTTAATGAGATGTGCCAAGAAATTTATCTATTTTATCAGTACTTTCTAAAACCCAGGTTTTGGGGTGCTTGGGTGGCTCAGTCAGTTGGGCGTCCAACTTCAGCTCAGGTCATGATCTCGCAGTTGGTGGGTTTGAGCCCCACATCGGGCTCTGTTCTGACAGCTCAGAGCCTGGAGCCTGCTTCAAATTCTGTCTCTACTCCTCTCTGTCCCTCCCATACTCATGCTCTGTCTCTGTCTTTCAATAATAAATAAATGTTAAAAGATTGTTTAAATAAAATAAAAATAAAAATAAAACCCAGCTTTTGGCTTCATTTACTGTCCTTTTGTTTTCTCCATCTTTAATTTCAGGACTCATTTTTAGAATTCTCTCTTCCAACCTTCTTTGGTTTATTTTATCACTTTTGGATAACTTAAATGCTTAGGTTCACATGTGTAAATTTTTATTTTAAAGTAATAATATTTTAAGGTAAAATTCTCTAATGCAGATTTGACTGTATTCCATAAGTTTATATACAAAGTGGTTCTCATTTAAAGCTATTTCTGCATTTTATGTATTTCAGGAATATATTGTTTATATGTTTACTTCCTCTTTAAATGAATAAATTACTTAGAAAAATGCTTACTTAATAAGCAGTTATATTTATGGCTATCTTTTTGTTGCTACTTTCTAGCTTTATTGGTTTATAGTCAGAAAACATAGTATCTTTACTTTTTAGAATGTACTAAGATTTTCCTTTTCATCAAGATATTCTGTAAATGTTCTGTAGATATAAGAAAAAATGCAACTTTTTTCTAATGTTTTTTTTTTTTTTTTTCTGGGGGATGGGGGGCAGAGGGACAGAGAGAGAAGGAGACAGAATCTGAAGCAGACTCTAGGGTCTGAGCTGGTAGCACAGAGCCTGATGCAGGGCTTGAATCCACAAACAGTGAGATCATGAGCCGAAGTCAGAGGCCTAACCAACTGAGCCACCCAGGCGTCCTAGAAAAAAAAATGCAGCTTATCCAAAGTTCTAGATCTACTTGTATACCTATTCAATGAAATGATGATAGTTTTCAAATATTCTATAGTTTCATTTTTTTTTGGCCTACTTGAATTTCACATTCAGAAACAGATGTACTAAAGAAATGTACTTTTTATTTTTAGAAATGTGCTTTATTTTAAATGTTTATTATTCTGATTATAAAAGTAATATGATACAGATAAAATTTTAAAATGGAATACTATCAGGAAGGAAAATTAAGTCTATAGTTCTGTCAAACAGTGCTAATTACTGTTAATATTTTGATGATTTTGCTTTTCCATCTTTTCTCATATACATAAAAACACATTAAATTGGAACAGTATACCACTGATGCTGTTTTATAGCTCTCCTTTTTAACATTATCACATGAACATCAAATATTTTTTGAAAATACATGTTTAATGGCTACTTAATATTCCAATGGAAGGGTACATATAAGATGTTATCTAATTAATCCCTATTACATTTCTAAGACACCAATGTTTTTATTATAAAAATGATTATTAAAATAATATTTATTATTATAAACAATCTTTTTTATGCTTATTTTCTTTGGATGGTTTTCTAGAAACAGAGTTACTGATATAAAAGTACAGATACTTCTCAAGCTCTATTACACATGATCAATACTTTTTCTAAATAGTTAATGCCTGTTTATGTCCCCTCTATCAATGCACAAGACAGCCTATTTTATTCAATGCTGGCTGACATGTATATAATAAAGTCAATGTTATGTAGGTAAAAATAAATTTTAAAAAATTTCACACATTAAAATGTCTATTAGCCCTTAGTATTTCCTTTTATGACTTTTCTGCTATTTATAGAATTTTAGTGCTTTTCTTATCTATTTGTATATGCTTCTCATTTATTGAAGATATTATCCTTCTGGTCATATTTTAAGCAACAATTTATTATTTTCATTGAAATTGCATCTATCTTTTTTTTACACCAAGAAATTTTGAATTTTATGCAAGTGTTATATTTGCCTTTGTGACTTGTATTGTTTTGCGCTTACACATTCTTCCTGATAGAGACTGTTTATAAATGTCTACTCTATTTACTTCTAGTTTTTTGCTTTTCTTTTTTTAAGGCTTTACTTTGCACATCAAAGCTGCTTGTAAGACATGAGAAAAGGATTAAAATCGATCTTTTTATTAAAAGCAAGCCATTTATTTAATAACTTCTCCCATCCGTGACTAACTTGTGATGTCTTCTTTCCCATATTCAATGTTCTTACATATAATTGGGTCCATTTGGGAGTTATCTAACGCTGTTCTGTTGACCTCCTATTGTCTTCTTGGGTCAAAATGAAAATGATTTAATTACTGCAGATATAAAATCTGTGTTAACATAGAGGCTATGTGTCTCCTAATTTCTCTTCTTAAAAAGAAATGTAGCTCAATGATCATTAGAATAATCTTTTTATATAACAAGAAAGATCACATTAAGAATTCTGATTGGAATTGCAATAAATCTTCTAAACTCAGGAAGAGAAGAACTGACCTTTAAAAGCCTTTTTTAATGTACATTAGCAAATTTTTATAATTTTCTTTCACTAAATTTCCTATTTCTTTTTCAGATCACTTTTAAGAGTTCTGTTGTTAACTTCTGTGAATGGGATTGTTTCCCATTACTTGGTAGACTCTGAGTGAAAAAAGACAGATTCATAGGTGGTACTTTTGGACTAAAACTGAAAAATAGTGATATCACAGTTCTTGAAGACACACTGTGGATCCACTAAAAGTCTTGATTTGTGGTAGTTATAGTGAGGCGATCAATATAGGATAGAGTACTTGGTTAAATGAGACGTTTAGCACAGTCGTAACTCCAAAGGCAGAGTGAAGCACCATTCTACTCCTAAGTTTTAGAAGGAAAGGAAAAAAGGCGTGTTTCAGGTCAAATTAAAGAAAGAGGAAAAAATGGCAAGACTGGTTAAGTTCCAATGTTATGGGATGTTGCTAACGGCCAGTGCTTTGGGCTGAGGATGGAGCAAAGAATAACAACGGAAAATGCTATTAAGCTTCTTTGTGCATTTATGAACTTTTTTCTACTCCTCCTTATGTCCTCGAATCCCTATGAAAACCAGGTCTTCCATAATGAATCAATCAGAAGGTAGTATTACTTTATTTGGGCAACATCATACTGCAAAGAAAAGTTGCCAGCATGCCCTGTCATTAAAGAATGTACACGAAGGCTCATGCTTGTGTATACACATGCCATTCTCAACCCTCCTGTGACATGTTTCACAAGAATGGTGATTACTTTCTATTGGCTTACAAAAATGTATCTGTCAAGTAGGTACCATGGCTCTTGTTTGGTTACAGAGGTCATCTCACCTGAGTCAAGTCATTACTCAGCTCTTTGTCAGTCTAAATTAGAGGTCAACAGACAGTACTTTGTATTTTCACTAAAAGGAAACGTGTGGGTTTTCTAGTCATCCTTAGACTCTTACATATCACAAGTTCCCAGGGATACCCTGGATTCTCCTGTGAAATGCAGGCAGTGACGGAACAGCAGACTATAATCCATGGTGCTGTGAGGCAGCTTTTGGTTCCACCCAAGGTACCAGGCATGACAGGGGCACAGTAAGGCCCACGTGCTGGAAGAAACTAAAGCATCTACATCCCCTGCAATGATACCCAAACTTCACATACATTTTAAGGCAGCAGCCCCCACCCTGGGCCAAGTACATTTCCTAACCAGTTTCCTACCTACCTCCCTGCCTCCCTTCTTCCCTCCCTCACTCCTTTCCTTCCTTCCTTCCTTCTCTCTCCCCCCCCCCCCCGCCCCAAAGTAATGTTCAACCACTGCAAAATATAAGAACTTCTTAGCAATCAATAATAATTAGGCTAGAAGGCAATGAGCTTGGCTCCTCTGCTATTCCCACAGTCACCCTAACCCTTCAGTACGAGTTTACAGTAAAGGAGTGCTACACAGCTTCAAAGCGTGGCCCACCTGCTCACCTATTAAGTGTTAAGGTGCAATAAAATAGATTCTAAAAAATTCTACTAATAGAACCATGGTACCTTATACATAGTTGATATATATATATATATATATATATATATATATATATATAAATTATATATATATATATATAATATTTTAGTTTCTTGCTAATTGAAAGTTTGCCAATGATTCATTTCTTAATATACAGCATTACTTTAGGGAACAGAAATATATTCTAAAATTAGATTATTAGCTACTGATTCCTTGTTTTGCCTGTTGTGTATCAGAGCATATAAACTGATTTAATGCTTGATAAATCTAATTTTTATAAAGAAAACTGAATCACAGCCTCTGTATAGGTTTTCCTCTCAGAAAAAAATACATCTCAAACCAACCAGCGAGGTCATACAAAAAATAAACAGGAACTCTTAACTCAGCCCAAATGTGGTAAGAATAAAAGAAGAAATCGTGTCATCTCCTTAACTATCCAGTAAAAGTATCACAAAGTAGACAGCTTTGAGGTACTCATGTGTGTGTCTATGCAAAACCATTACTGAAGAGAGGAGGTAAAGAGCTTCATGAACACAGAGATACAACATTCCTGGTTGGGAGCACAGGTGTCTTCTTTCTGCGTTTGCCTCCACAAAAGAGATTGATTTGGGAATACAATCTGGGGCAGCCGCCGTGGAAGACAGTTCCTCAAAAACTTAAAATTAGAACTACCCTATGATCCAGTAATTGCACTACTGGATATTTACCCAAAGAATACAAAAACACTAATTTGAAAGGATACATGCACCTCTGTGTTTATTGCGGCATTGTTTACAATAGACAAATTATGGAAGCAGTCCTCCACCAATAGATAAATGGATACAGAGATGGTATACACACACACACACACACACACACACACACACACACACACTGTAATACTATTCAACCGCGAAAAAAAATGAAATCTGACCATTTGAAACAATACGGATGGATCTAGAGGGTATATAACAAGAAACAAAACAAAGGGGGGAAAAAAAGAAGCCAAAATACAGACGTCTAACTATAGAGAACAAACAGATGGTAATCAGAGAGGAGGTGGGTGGGGGGATGGGTGAAATAGGTGAAAGGGATTAAAAGTACACTTCTCTTGATGAACACGAATATAAGGAATTGCTGAATCACTATTTGTACACCTGAAACTAACGCAACACAATATGTTAAATACACTAGAACTAAAAGAAAAGAGGGGCACCCAAGTGGCTCAGTTGGTTAAGCATCTGACTTCAGCTCAGGTCACGATCTCACGGTTTGTGAGTTCAAGCCCTACATCAGGTTCTCTGCTCTCATCACAGAGCCCGCTTCAGATTCTCTCTCCTCCTCTCTGCCCCTCCCCCCACTCCTCCCCAGGCACATGTGCACTCTCCCTCTCCCTAAAATAAATAAACATTTAAAAAATTAATAAAAAAAAAAAGAAACAGAAGGTAAAAAAGATATCTAGTCTGCCATACTGCTGGCAATGAAGTTTATAAAACCCAAAAAGCAAGTTGCTCACAAATTTTAGTAACTTCTGAAGATTAAATACTAAACATGGGGAAAAAAGAGAAAGTGGCTTAAAGCTGAAACCTTCCTGGAAGGCCCAATATTGGTAAACTTCTCATTTTATATTTCCATATAAAATCTATTTCTGCATCTGCTTTAGAAATGTTCAGGATATTGTCAAATATATTACTTAGAGTCTCAATTATCAATTTACATGAAGGTGACTGACTTTTTTCAGTTGTGGTAAAAAGTGTGTAACATTAAATTTATCATCTTAATCATTTTAAAGCATACGGTTCAGTAGTGTTAAGTATATTCACATTGTTGTGGAATAGATCTCTAGAATCTTCTTCATCTTGCAGAACCAAAACTTTATACCCGTTAAACACTAACTTCCCCCCACCACCTCCCACACACCCCTGGCTTCCTCGGTAACTACCCTTCTGGTTTTTGTTTCTTTGATTTTGTTTCTGTTTCTGCGATAGCTTAGATATTTCATATGACCAGAATAACACAGTATTAGTTCTTTTGTGACTGGATTATTTCACTTAGCATAACGTCCTCAAGGTTCACCAATACAGCATGTGACAGAATCTCCCTTTTTAGGGCTACATAATATTTCCTTGTGTGTTTGTATCACATTTTCTTCATCCACCTTTCAATGGACATCTGGGTGGCTTTCACCACTTGGTTATTGTAAATAATGCTGCAATGAACGTAAGTGTGCAAATGTCTCCTGCAGATCCTGTTTTGAATTCTTTGGGGGTATATACTCATAAGGGAGATTGCTGGATCACTTAGTGAGTCTATTTTTAACTTTTTAAGGACCTTCCTACAAGAAAGGGTGACTGATTTTAAATTCAGTGTTAGAAAACCACGACTACCTTTCAAGTTGCCTTCTTTTTTATCGTACAGTTTCAGAATTAACAATGTCTCCTCTTTGCCGCGGCTGTCAGGTAGTACAGAATCAAAGTCAAGTCTTACACAAACTGTGCTCGCCCTTATCATCTTCATGCATGTGTTACTCTAGGTTCCATTCAGCCTCTTTTGGTTGGCAGAAACTCAAGTCAGCAAAGAAGAGAGGATTTATGGCACAGAGTCAAAGGCCATAAAGGGAAACCTACGGGCCACTAAAGCTGCACTTGCCACCCTCTGTGTCTCTCTTGCAGGCTCAGGGCTTCTCCCCTGGTATCTCTGTGTCTTGTTTCTCCAAGTGCAATCGATTATCCTTCTCAACCACACAGTCTCTCCTGACAACTCAGCTCCTGTTCCCTCATGATTGGAGCTTGCGTGGAGCCATCAGGGCCTCTCCAAGCCCCTGTCTATTAACATGACCTTTCAGCCTCACTTCCCACTCACTGGCTTGCTGTCTTAGTACCTTCAGGTTCAAATTCAAGACAGGAATCTGAGCGGACTACATATTTTTTCTCACTTGGACCCCAATCTGTCCACACAAGCCCCTACCCGGTCTTTGGGCCAAGTGTCCACTCTCAGTCCCATCAGTTAATACTAAAAGAAAATGGGGTTACGGGCTGTAAAACATGGCCACCTCCATCTTTTCACGAGGGCCCACACGGGACCGTTCCTTCACCACAGAAGAGGTTGAGCATAGGCAGACACCATGTAGGACATATTTATCTGGCCCATCTTCACATGACCACGACATGTAAAACACACACACTCTAAGATTCTAATGTCTCTCACTTATGGCTATCTCCACATTTCGGTGCGTGCGCGTACACACACACACACACACACACACACACACAAATATATATTCTCTGCTCTTGATTCCAGTTTTTATTTTCACTTTCACTTTTAGTTTATTATGTATATTCTTGCAAGCCTCCATCAAAACTTTCTGCAATCAGGTGGGACATATAACAAAGAAAACCCACAATGATAGACAAAATCAACTTAATTTTACAGAAGCTGATCCTATTTTGAAGGCCATTTTTATACTATAAAATTGCAGGGTTTTGAAATTATTGAGAAATTTAGAATCTTGAAAAGAAATTCCAGGATAGTAGTGACTTCGGCTCAAATATTTCAATGGGGTGAGGGAGGGAGGAAAAACCTCATTTCCTAATTGTTTATAGAAGGCAAAAGGTCAAGATGCCGGCTCTTCCCACGGTTTCTGGCTGTTCTTTCCCATCTATGAAAGGAAGGAGGTCATTAGTCCATGGGGTGAGGACGAAGGAGTCTCCACCTTACCCATGGCGGTCTCATTTGGCTTCTCTCTACCAGTTTGTCTCATGCTCTCTCCGGGCTTGCTTTATTTTTCCTTCACACACAAGATCACAAAACCTGAAATCCCATAAGGATGATGCGGTGACCCCCAAAGATTCTTATGTTCTTACTTATGACTGTCTCCACACTTTAGCAATCAGTGACTTGAAATATGTACTTCCTTGTCATCCTTTTGTTTAAATTAGCAGTTCTCAAACTCTCTGGTTCCCTTGACTCTTAAAAGTTATTAAGGACTCCATGGGTTGTATCTACTGATATTTATCAAAATAGAAATTAAAACTGAGAAAATTTTAAAATATTAATTCGTTAAAATAACAATAACAGATATAGGACAGATTCATACAAATCACATTCTTTACTAAAATATCTATATTTTACAAAACAAAAAATTCAGTAGGAAGAGTGACACGGCTTTCCATTTTTGCAAATCTCATTAACAGAGGACAGCTGAATCTTTATACCTGCGTCTGCATTCAGTCTGTACACATACTAGAAAATGAGAGTGAAACCAGCAAATAGCATCTTAGTATTATTATGAAAATAGCTTTGACCTCATGGACCACAGCTTGAGAATGACTGCTTCAGTGTCTGACCTGACTTTTGGTTTTGACTAACCTCATTTCAGATTCTGCCGGTCTGCCTGCAGAATTCAAAGAATTATTCCTGTTTGTTGATAAATTATGAAAAGAGGCTTCTCTGGCTACATGGAAGAATTGTGGAGAATGAAACATCCTCTCTACCCAGGAACTAGAAGAGTAGGTGCCTTTTCATCCTCCTCTCAAATTGCCTAATGACCCTAATATCTTCTGACCACATGTATTTTAAGAAGTCGTGGGGAAGGAATACTTCTGCTGCAAACTCCCAGCTTCAGCTCCAAACTCTGTTAGAAACCCCGAGTTGGGGCGCCTGGGTGGCGCAGTCGGTTAAGCGTCCGACTTCAGCCAGGTCACAATCTCGCGGTCCGTGAGTTCGAGCCCCGCGTCGGGCTCTGGGCTGATGGCTCAGAGCCTGGAGCCTATTTCTGATTCTGTGTCTCCCTCTCTCTCTGCCCCTCCCCCGTTCATGCTCTGTCTCTCTCTGTCCCAAAAATAAATAAATGTTGAAAAAAAAATTTTTAAAGAAACCCCAAGTCATATTTCTAAGAAGACTGACATGTGTCACAATATGGAAGCAAGAGAAAAGATAACTCAGGTTCACATAATAGCAGCTTTTAGCCTCTCTAGATTCAAAATATCACCTACAACAAAACCAAATTGAGGCCTACAAATTCTTCCTATCAACTCTCATTCAAATTCAGGTTTACACACAAAATACACAAAGGCCATTTCAAGGTTTTTCCACACATTAACCACAGGGCTGGCTGCTGCTTCTCCAGGTTTGCCTGGGTGGTTACTGGTTTACCTGTACCCATCTTTCTTCACATGGATGGTAACTCATTTTTGTGCTTTCCTACCCCGAGTCTTCCAACACCGAATGCAAGTAACCAGATACTGTCGGTTTCAATAATATCTCTCCCAAAAGAATGGCAGGGAGAAGGTAAAAGAAAAAAGATAAACAGGTTTGAATGTAATGACTTTCAAGACCGCCTCTGGCAAATTTCAGAACCTTAAGGACAAGCGCTCTTGGAAGTTATTCAACGAATGCGGAATATCCTCTCAAGGCCAAAACCTGAAGCCAGAACACTAATGTGTTACACGAAGAAAGCTGCCAAAGTATTCTCAGCCCCCAATACCCTTCATGGAGGGGAACAGAGATCACAGATTTTCAGTTAACAGCTCTACACAACGAAAGTTCTGCTGTAACATTAAATGGCAAATTACTTGAGAGATCAGTTTACACAACGCCTAGTTGCTCAAACTTATTTTTTAAACAAAAAGAGCCTCAGAAATTTTGACCAAATTATTCTGAACAAAAAAGCTGCTAACATATCAATATTCCCAATCTACACTGAGTAAATTAAGGCCTGTGTAAAGTTAACCAACTTGCCCAATATTATCCAGCTAAAACACTTTAGAGCTAGGATTCAGATGCAGATTTCTCTGGAAGCAAAGTTCACACCTCAACCACCAAGACAGCCGCCCCTGATATTTGCCCCTGATGCATGAAGGCAAAGTGTGCTGACAGTGGTCTCTACCAGGATTTATGAATAAGCCCTACCTGAGGCAGTGAGGAGAGTACACTCGCTCTCTCCACAGCAAAGAGCTGACAGGAAACAAGGGCTTCTTGAAGGCCTACTAGACCATAAGAATGAAAGGGAAAGGACCAAGAACTTCTGGTGAAACACAGATGAAACTGATTGGTTTTGGGGTGCCTGGGTGGCTCAGTCAGTTAAGTGTCCTACTGCAGCTCAGGTCATATTCTGATGGCTTGTGAGTTTGAGCCCTCCATCAGGCTCTGTGCTGACAGCTCAGAGCCTGGAGCCTGTTGTGGATTCTGTCTCCATCTCTCTCCGCCCCTACCCTGCTCATGCTCTGTCTCTCTCTCTCAAAAATAAATAAACATTAAAAAAAATTAAAAAAAAAAAACTGGAAACTTCCTCTGGAAACTACTACTGAGGTTCCAATTTATGTGAGACTCTCTACTGGGTACTGGAAATGGCCATGCAAATAATATGTTTGCTGCCTTCAAGTTGCTCAGGCAATGGAGGTTAAGAAAACAAGGAAATTAGCATTTATGAAATGTCTCTTATTTACCAGACACTTTCAGGAACTCTATGTGTTATTTCATTTGATACACAATCATATACATGACACATACAGTGATACGTAAACTAGTACGTATCACTAAATACTAAAGTAAAAATTTGAACTAAGTGCTATGAGAACCCTTAAGAACCTTTTAACGCTGCCCTGGAGGATAGCAGGCTTCTCATAAGAATGGGTTTGGGGCTTTAAGCCAATTCTTAAAGGCAGGAAAGGGGCATCTGAGTGGATTAGTCAGTTATGCGTCTGACTCTTGGTTTCGGCTCAGGTCATGATCTCACGGTTTCATGAGTTCAAGCCCCACATCAGGCTCTGTGCTGACAGTGTGAAGCCTGCTTGGGATTCTCTGTCTCCCTCTCCCTCCGCCCCTCCCCGACTTGTGCTATCTGTGTCTCTCTCAAAATAAATAAACTTTAAAAAAAAAAAAGGCAAGAGAGGAGTTACTTGAGAAGGAAACAGAAGGTCTGGAACATTCTATGTCCATGGGCATTGATGTGTGAACCAAACGAGTCAGATATCTGGGTAGAAGAGTTGTGATAGATGAGGCTGATGAAATGGGTAGAATTGAGGAATGTGAATTTTATACTTCTGGAAGTTGCTGAGAGTCTATAAAGAGGAGTGACATAATTACAACAGAATTCTGAATATCTGGTGGCAGAGGAGCTGGGGGAAACTAGAGACAAGAGATAGTAGGAGTAATGTGGGGCTTTAATCCAGCAGCCCAAGCCAATGTGCATGAGACAGAAATTTTAAAGGTACCAGTGAGAACAGACATTGAGGGAGAGCCTGAAGACTGTTCTGAGGTCAGCGGGCCAGGGCAGTGATGCAAGCTTGCAGGCTGCAAGCTTGGAGGGGAAATGTGGCTCTACTATAATTCCTATATCTGGTTGGGGCTACTCAGTAATGCCGATTTACTAAAGGGAAAAGGAGAAAGAGCATATGCTGGGGAAAAGGCAATGCTTTCTATTTAGAATACGCTAAACCAGAGGTGTCCTAGAGACTCCCAGGTAGGGATGCCAAGGGCATCAAGAGTCAGAGGTCAGGCTCAGGAGGACAGAATGGGCCCTGGTCTTGAGAACCAAAGATGTAGGGATTACCAGGCTGTAGGAGTAGAACACAAAGAAAGAGAAAGAGCACAAGGCAGGGCCCCAGAAGTGCTGACATCTTGGGCTCTACCAGAGAAAGGAAGAGCCAGTAGGAAAATCTAGACAGAATTCAAGGTTGACTAAATTTAAAATACCATACCAATACCCAACCATGAAACCATGCAATCCACTGAAAGGCACCTGTCCAGCTCTTTTCCCTCCTATCCATGGTAGACAAGCTCTTGGCAGAAAAACCTGCCCTGTTGTGACTTCTCCCCATTCCAGGAAACCAGTTGGACCTGAGTTACTGCTGAGGATGGAAAAACAGTACTGTTCTATGTGTCAATATGGTTAGCAGTCTTTTTGCAACCGTGTAATTTGTTTCAATGAGCTTAAGGTCTCATACTGATTTTCTTATATATTTTTAATTTTTTTTAATGTTTTTTTTATTTTTGAAACAGAGAGACAGAGCATTTTCAGGGGAGAAAAAGAGAGAGAGGGAGACACGGAATGCAAAGCAGGCTCTAGGCTCTGAGCTCTCAGCACAGAGCCCGACACGGGACTTGAACCCATGAACTGCAAGATCATGACCTGAGCTGAAGTCGGCCGCTTAAGTGACTGAGCCACCCAGGTGCCCCACTGATCATTATCTTCTGACACTAAACTAGTATATATAAAAATACAACATTCACTGAAAACTGAGAGAAGAGTTATTCCCCCATCCGTGAGGAGGCAGAACTGGAGGCAAGTGGATTACAGAGCCTACATTCAAGGTGTAATGCCATAGGATCAGCAAATAAACAGGGAGGGGCACAAACAAAAACTCCTTCAGGCTACCACTACCCTGAGTCACTGGAGCATCCTACAGTAAAACAAAGAAACACAGCCCTGCACTGAACCCCCACTGAACCCCAGGGACCAGGGCATACCTAATGCCACTCCCCTCTCCACTGTCATAAGCTTCGAGCCAGCATGCAGGCAGCCTGTTTTCAAGAGTGTCTCAGATCATTGTGTGGGTGCAGTAGCACCAGGTGATAGCAATCCAGGGACAGTAAGGGCTATAAAAGAATAACTGCTTCTTTCACATATTTCGGCTCTAGTGAGTTCTCAAGCTTTATAGCAAAAGCATAAATGTCAGATGGCTCTTTGGGGGGTCGGTTTCATGACCGCTGTTGTCAAGGAACTTTAGGAGGAATGCCTTCAAAGGTGATTTATGTGGAAATGCCACATTGGTCTCTCTGGGCTCTGAACTTTGCCATCTAAATATCAGTGACATGAGAACCATGGCCCAGCTCTATAGTTTATATAAAAGATTAACTCCAAGTGAAAATCAGCACAATATTCGTGCACACAGAAAATATTCTCATATGCCCGGATGGAAATGGTTAAGAAAAGATTCATGAAACAAGACTGATTCCCAGTGTTGTAAAAATCTGCAGGACCACAGACAGCTGCCTGGACATTGGTCTATAAAACTCAGACTCCTAAATGAATAGAAAGTGACAGAGCCCTGATGGCTGGTAGCACCCCCTCCTCCCACACTTCTTCGTCTACTAGAGTGAGGGTGTCTCTTGTGATAAGAAATTTGCCACACCTTCTCCAAATATCATTCAGAGCATCTTCAGTAATCTGCACACCTCTCTGAGTTTAACCTTTTCCTGGGTGATGAAGGTTAAAATGGCAACAACTTAGATGAGAAATTTTTTGGCAGAAAAATTAGTACTTGAGAATCCCTGTTTTTTTGCAAATCACTGGTGAATTACTGTCGTGAGGCAGCAAAGATCAAAGATAGGACCAGAAATAAGTTGAACCATCCTATGGAGGATGCCACCATTAAGATGCTTCCTCCCCTTACAACTGGCCTGAGAAATCCACATGACATGGACTTTCACCAAGTCTTCCCAGTGAAGAAGGAATTTTCCTTCTTGGAAATTTGGAAGTCTTGGAAAATTTCTGTTTTCCAATGGAAGATGCTGTTGTTGCTAATGACAACGATGTGGAAAGTAGCCAATATCATGAAGCACTTGATATGCATGGGCACTGTTCGAAGTGCTTTATGTCTACTATGTCAGATAATCCTCACAACTCTGTAAAACAGTTATATTCTCCCCATTTTGCAGATGAGGAAACTGAAGCACAGAGAGTACAGCAACTTGTCCAGGATGACACAACTTGTGGGGAGCTGTGATTGAATTAGAGCTGTGATTAAATTCAGGCAGTCTGATTCCAGTGCCTATGGTCTTAACCTCTATATACTGTGAATGCAACAGACGACACTAATTAACTCACTCATTAATTTCTCTGCAAATATTTACAGAGCACTTACAATTCATGGGCACTGCGCTGAGTGTCAAGGATGTAACAAAGAGTCAAGCAGATACAGTCACTGCCTTGTGGAGCTTATGCTGACTATTCATATTAATCAAGTAATCACACAAACAAGTATAAAATGGCAACTATGACAGTTGCTACAGAGGAGGGGCACTCAGTGCTATGAATACCTATAATCCAGTAATAGGAACTATTGGAAAATCAAGGAAGACCTCCCCAAGGCAATGAAACTGAAACTGAGACCTGACGGATGAGCATTAAGTGGACCAGGAGAAAGGAAGCTCATTCAAGGCAGAGGCTCCATGAAAGGAAGGAAGCTGGTGAGCATAAGCAACCAAAAGTGGCCAAGGCTGAAACTCCAGAAGGGACAGCACGGAGCAAAAGGAGGATGTGGAGAATGGGACCCTGCCGGGTCACACGGGCCAAGTGAGGACTCTGGGCCTGTGTACTACAAGCAAGGGAAAGCCACTAAAGTATTTGGCAGGGGATATGACAAGGTCAAACGTGTATTTTGAAAAGATTTTTCTAGGTCCAATATGGAAAACAGACTGGAGGAGGTAGAACGGACATGGGATGATCAGTGAGGAGGTCAACTGGGGGGTCCAAAGAGGCGAGATAAGCAGGGTGATGGGGTGGGGGAGGGTTGATAACAATGAAGGTGATGATGTAGTGGAAGCTGAGAGGTATTTAGGAGGTAAAAACCAGTAACTGATGGACTGGGCAGAGTCAAGTGAGAGTCAAGCAAAGAGGAGGGAGGATGACTCCAAAGAGACCTGGCTCACACAACCAAGTGGACAGTGGTTACACTCACAGACACAGGGAATGCTGAGAAAGACCAGGTATGTACGGAGGCACAGGAGTCCGATTTTGGACCCGGTGAATTGGAGGTTCCTTTGAGATATTCAATAGGAAATATGAAGGAGTGGGAATGTCAGACAAAAGGTCTGAACAGAGATAAAAAAAGTTGAGAGTTATTGTCACATGGGTAGCAAACGATGCCATGACATAGGCAAGGCATCCCAGAGAGGGAAGAAATGAGAGCCTAGAAGCAACACTGAACCACAGCTGGCCAGTCCTCTGGCCTCTCATCCTAGGATGAGAACAGAGACAAAACAGAAAGTAGGAGGAAAACCAGGAAAGTGCTGCTGTGGATGTACACGGAGACTACTTCAGGAAGAAATGGCAGGGCGAACTGCTGCAGGCAGGTCAGACATGATGACGACTTAAAAATGTCAGCTGCACAGGGGCGCCTGGGTGGCTCAGTTGGTTAAGCATCCATCTCTTGGTTTCGGCTCAGGTCATGATCTCACAGTCCATGAGTTCGAGCCCCAGGTCGGGCTCTGTGCTGTCAGCGCGGAGCTTGCTTGGGATTCTCTCTCTCTCTCACGTCAACAAATAAATTTGAAAAAAACATTTTTTTTTAATTGTCCGTTGGATAGATCCACGAGATCTTTTCTAACCATTGCCAGAGTTGTTTGGGTAATGTGATGAATCTGACAGCCAGACTGCAGGGGTCTGAGTGGAGAGGGGAAATGAGGAAATGCAGGAAGGCACAACAGACAACTCTTGTGAGAAGTGTGATTATAAGGACAGAAGAGAGACAGAACATTTGGTGAACAGGGAAGAGAGCTGTGATGTCTATGTCTATGTTTTTCATTAAAAACAAATGGACAGACAAACAAAAGCAAACCTTAAGTGTGTTTAAAAACCAGTGAGAAGGATCCAGGGAGGAGGGAGAGGTTATTGAGACAGAAGACTAACAGAAAGTTACTTGGAATGCATTACGCTCATCAATTCCTAGCCATTGCCTTTCTGAAACACAGATATACCCCTTGATGTAGCCGATATAAGAAGATGACCACCCTCTGAAATAGTAATACAATGTCCTCGTAAGGCCATCCTTTGTGGCAGATAACTCCTGGAGACAGTGTAAAATGATTTCAATCTACCATGTACTCTTACTGGGGCTCTTCAGCACCCGATTTAAAATACAGGGCAATCTGGGTGTTCTTACAGATATCCACGCTACAGGATCAGTCTCAAGGTGGAACCAAGGAGACCTTCAGAAATTTATTATCGCAATGGAGAGGCCACAAAATGATCTTGGGGCCAAGAATGCTCTTGTCATCTGCAGTCACTACCACTTGACAAAGTTTTGCGATAACACAGGCACTGGACAAAAGATGATAGGATTACAAGTACAGTGACATAACTGGAGGAGAGAAGCTGGTCCTTGAGACGTTCTAAGAAGGTCTGTGATCCACACAAATACTGACAACATAGTAACTCCCACAACAACAGTAAGTAGATTCTTTGACAAAACCACCTTCAGTGAATTATACTGTACGAATACATACTAAGGAACTGGAATGTCGGCACCCCAGGACTCTTCCTTCAAGCTAAGCAGGAAAAAAGTTACTCTGTAAGTACAAAACTTGGAAGGCACCAGGGTCTCCCCAGCAGGAGTGGCCCAACTGTATACTCCACTTGGGTACAGCTGAAATATTTTATTCATAGGCTACCTGTCATCACTGTAGAACATGACCTCACCTTTTGGGTTTGGTCCCCGTAGGCTCATTACAACCCACAGTAATAAACAACTCATCCAAAATATCTCATTACATTAAAGGCTCAAATTCTTTTTTTTTTCCTCATCTTTTTAGCAGTGGCCAGATGCATGGAATAACACAATCTTCCAATTCATTAATGACCATCCTAGAGCAATTCCTTGTGGTTGGTCTGTCTTAGTTGTATGAAAAAAAAAAAAAATTAGCCTGGTATCATAAGAAAAAAACCTGTCCAGAATCAGGGAAACCCTAGCTCTGCGACCACTATCTTAACATGTGACCTATAAATACGTCACTTAATCTAGGGGAGGGTGGCATGAGATGTAGAAGAATGAAGGTCCCTTTCAATTCTAATATTTTCTTATCTCCTCCAAGGGGATTTTGAATCATCTTCTTTTAATATCTTTGGATGCCTCTTCCTGAAGGCATCGTATTGCAAATCTACAGAACTGTTTCCTAATCAACTGTTAGAACACTGTTAGAGAAATACTGTACATACAATCTCATCAGGTATCTTGAGTTGAACAGCGTCCTCCCCAAATTCATGGCCACCTAGAACCTCAGAATGTGACCTTACTTGGAACAAAGGTCTTTGCAGATGTAATTAGTTAAGATGAGATCATACGGGATTCGGGTGAGCTCTTAATCCAATGACTGGTGTCCTTATAAGAAGGGCACATGTAAATACAGAGACACAGAGAGGAAGGGGACGTGAAGATGGAGGCAGGGATTGCAGTGACACATCTACGACCCAAGGAACGGTGAGGATTTCCAGCAACCACCAGAAACTAGGGAAAAACAAAAAAGGATTCTCTCCTCGAACCTCCAGAAGAAGCCCTGTCAACACCTTGATGGTGGACCTTTTGTCTCTAGAACTGTGAGAAAATAAATTCTGTTGTTAGAACAGCCTTAGGAAAGTAAAACACCAGGTACTGATACCCCGCAACTGGTAATGACTCCTCTTGCTCTCATGGCAAATACACGAGGACTAGTAAGGTGCTACCACACCTCAGACCATCTGAAAGTGGTAAAACTGAACTTGGGGAGTTCAAGATCCTGGTTTCAGATGACAAAAACAGCTCTGATGACTCTTCGGTTTCCTTCCAGTGGATGCCAAGTATTACACTTTCAAAAAGGTAATTGCTCCTTTTATTTGAAAAAAGTAATATCCTCTCTCGCAGAAACTATATTCCTCTCCCTTGAAGCTACTGGCCTTCTGGAAGGGGACACTTTTTGCTTCCCTGTGGCAACAAGACTCCTTGCTTCAGTGATTACTGTGACCTGTTATCCAGATTCCCTATCTATGAGATTCTGCCAAGCCCTACACCACACACCATGTGAAGCAGTTTCAGAATATACCATCTAGGGAATAAATACTGGTGACCACAGAGCAATGCTCTTGTAAAGCTGTTAATTTAATAGGTAGGATAGGAGTCTCTAAATAATAGGAAATGATGTGAGAAGGCATCTCCTTCAACAATCCCAAAAGTTCAACAGGGCCCTAATCTTAGCGGAAAAATGAGGCAATGCCAGATTTATGAACAGCACATTTTTGGGGCTCACAAACTGTCAAGAACATGTTATGTTTCTGCTTAGGTTTCTTAGTGGTTTGCTTATTGCATCTCTGTTTACGAATTTCAAGAAGCAGAGTATGGACATCAAATTCTTCTATATGCCCCAAGTAGTCATGTAAAGAGGATTCGCTCACACTGTGTCAACCATTGAGAGCAATTTACCTTGCTGGTTACGTGGCCGGCTTTGGTGTTAGCATCCTGATGACCTAAATCGAAATGCCTTTCTTCCCTCATTCGACATTTTACAAAGCGACATTTTACAGTGGTCTAGCAACTCTGTGAGGACACAGACTGAAGCTGACGTGGGCTCTGCCTTCAGGCAGTTCACAGTCTAGTGAAGTACACAGTCTCACCAACAAATGAGACAACATGCCCAAGGGCACTCAGGAAATGGAAATACAGTCGCCTACTGGGGAAGAACGGGCAGGGAATGGAAAGCCTTCAGCAGGAATTCTTTATGGACACAGAAGTGGCTCCGGGGCAGTGGTGTGGGATGAGGAGAAAGCCCAGGCTTCACAGGCACACACAGTTCCCAGCTCTGCTGAGCGCTGCTTCCTGGCTAAGTAAGCTGGAGAAGGCGTCTGCACTCTCCAGGCCTCGGTGTCCTTATCTGAGGAGTGTCCCCCCTCCGATTACTGTGCTGCTGGAATGAGGCGACGTATGGAAGGCGGAGTGCCTGGGACACAGTGGATGCTCCATTCGTGTTGGGTTCTCTTTCCCTTTTCATTCCCTCGAGCAACCATGGGAACTAGCAGTAATACGTACTACGGGAACATCATAACCACAAGAACTATCAAAACAACAGCAACAAATCCATACGTGGTCGGTACCGTGTTTTTTGTACAATAATCACTATCTTGAATGCTACTCATTATACAGATCAGTCTTTTCTTCTCATCCCAAACTTACCATAAACACATATATGAAAACACTCTTCAGAGAACAGAGATTTATCATTTAGGGGCTTTGTCCAAAAACAAACAAACAAACAAACAACCTTCAATAAGTACACATTTATCTGGCAAGATTTCAATAAAAACTCCGGCTGAAGCAGATAGTATATGTATTTCCCAAAACTGGCATATATACTTGGCTATGACTACAGCCATTATTCAGTAGGGTCGGTGAGCATCAGCTCAAGGAAGACCTTTCATTTCTGCGTGGATGTTTCCTCAGCCGCTATCCTCTCTGAATACCTTAGAGAGTCTTCCAGTGGTGCTGGAGGGAGAGCTTCCCCGTTAGGGTTCCAGCGTCTTCATAATTTAACCACCCACCCTGAGCCAGGGCCTTCACGACCAAACCCCATCCACCTCGTATACTTTATACTCCACTCCGCAAACTGGGTCACTTCTGTCCAAACATTCCCTCCCCTCTCTTACTGCCATGTTTTTGCCTCCTATGCCATTCACCTTGCCTGAAGTACCTTACCTTCCGATCTTCAGACAATGAAATCCTAGCCCAGTTCCTAAACCCAGCTCACATCCAGTCTCCACAGAGCTGACCCGGACCATTACCTCCCACCCTCTCCTGACCTCACTGTCCTGACAACATCACACTCACTGGTGTCCCACTGCTGGGCTGTTTTTGTTTGTTTTTTTTTTATTCTGTTACTTACTTCATACCTTCACTCTTCATTTTTTCCCAACCAAATAAGCTTTTTGAGACTAGGAGCCACAGGTTAGAATCGAGCATAATTCTTTCACACATTATTGATATTAAAATTTATTTGTGGGTCGGCTAGAATACTTGAGGCACTGTAAATGAAAAATTTCAAAGTCCTACTTCAGCACTTAAAGCGGTTTGCACAATACGACTGACTTCTTTTGACATTAAAACAGATGACATTTCCGAAAACTCAAGATGAATTAAACTATCGGCATAACATTTTCCCCTGCAGAAGGAAATTCCGTTGCAACAAATATTTTGAAAGCAACAGAATTATACAAATAAAGTACCTCAGACTTTAAGCAGGTACTTATTACAGCCAGCTATATTAAATAATGTTTGTACGCTAGTCAACAACTTATTTAACAAATTATTCATCGAGTCCCTAATTTGTACAAGGAACCATACCGAGAGCCTCTGGGACGGGAGAGGAATAAAAGACAGGCCAAGTCCTCAACACTCAACACTTTAACGGAGAAGACAGACTTTAAAACTTTTATAAAACAAGGTGAAAAGAGCACTACGATATAGCTAACCTGCTGAGTAATGTGTGCGATTAATTTCACTTGGTGGGGCTTAGGAACCATCCGTCAAAACAAAACAAAACCAAAAAAGGAGAAGAGGACACTGGAACGAGGCACTGAGAGATAACTGGGACCCTGTAGACCAAGATGGCAGAAGGGGGGTCCGGGTCGTAAGATCAGCAAGAGCGAAATGGACAGACATGGAAACACACCCTCAACCATCCTTGCTTCTCTCACTTGGTGATGTAACCTGCTACCTCATGAGAAATCGAAATGGCCCTTCCTCTCCTGTATCTCCCAACTGTGTCTGCCTTCTGCTCTCTCTCGACAGCTTCCTCACTCTTCACCAAAGCTAAATTCTCCTAGCCGTTCAGGCCCCTCCGGCTGCTGTCTAATGTCTCATCTTGTTGCAGGCTCACCCTCCCTCTCCTTCCCTTTGTGGACAAGTGTCTGAAAGAATGGTCTCCATTGTCTCTACTCCATTTCTTTTTTTTTTTTTTTAATTTTTTTTAATGTTTTTTTTTTTTTTTTAATTTTTTTTCTCAACGTTTATTTATTTTTGGGACAGAGAGAGACAGAGCATGAACAGGGGAGGGGCAGAGAGAGAGGGAGACACAGAATCGGAAACAGGCTCCAGGCTCTGAGCCATCAGCCCAGAGCCCGACACGGGGCTCGAACTCATGGACCGCGAGATCGTGACCTGGCTGAAGTCGGACGCTTAACCAACTGTGCCACCCAGGCGCCCCTGTTTTATTTATTTTTGAGACAGGGAGAGACAGAGCATGAACAGGGGAGGGTCAGAGAGAGGGAGACACAGAATCTTAAACAGGCTCCAGGCTCTGAGCTGTCAGCACAGAGCCCGACGCGGGGCTCGAACTCACGGACCGCGAGATCGTGACCTGAGCCGAAGTCGGCAGCTTAACCGACGGAGCCACCCAGGCGCCCCTGTCTCTACTCCATTTCTAATTCACTCAGTTACATAAGGTTAACTGCCTCTTGAATCTTTTTTACCCAGTAAAATAAAGACAAACAAGGATATGCTTTCTGATTTCCTCCTTTGTTTTAAAATAAGTTAACCAATAATAATAATAAGTTAACCAATATTTTTAAAAAACTTATTTGCTATATTCAGGAAACAGAGAATGTATAGTCTCTGCATAGGATTTCTCATGTCCAGAAAGTAAACGATTATGCAGCTGAGACTCTGTGTATTTTCAGTGAAGAAGCTGTTATTGTCATGACCTCAAACAATCCCTTCTCTCCATGTGCCTTTCCCTAACTCAGCTCTTCACGGTTCTGCCGATGAGAATAGGTAGGGTAGACAACTCCTCCTCTTCAAAAGCATAAAACAGGCACTTTTAAGGAAATGATGTCATACTAGCTGGGTCCTCCATCTTTTCTAGAAGAACGGGGTACGGTAAGGTTTGGTTATCTCCACGCCGTACTGACACACCTACAGAGGCAGCCCAGTCTGGCCCCTGATTTATGTTCTGCTTCACTGGCAGTTTCATTTACTAAAGGAATAATGGCTGAGGTGGTCTCGCCTCTTATGTACGATAAATAGCCAGAACTCTCCATAACTTACTTTGCTCACCTTTCTTGCCTTCAAAGCCAAATTTATCGGCACCCATTAGCCACCTACACGGATTTCAAACAATGCAAAGACTCACCCATATGTTATATACATGTCCGTCTTCATGGACAGTGAGTGTTACATACACTAGTCCATGAACTGTTGGACAATATATAGATCTGAGCTCCTCTTTGCAGATTTCCTTTGTAGTGAACACTTCAGTTCACTGAACAATCCAGTTACCCCCCACTTCATCTTTTAAAAATAAATTTATCCCCCACATACCCCACTTTTTAAAAATAACTCTCCTTAAAGCAGACGAAGTTCTGTAGCATGCACTTCTCTTCTGTCCTCCTACAGAACAGTTTACAGACCTAGAAAATGCATTGGATATGATAGAAATTCCAAAAATATTTGTCAACAGGCAGCTTTATGTTTAACAATATTGTTAAAATTTCCATAAAGGTCACCGAACAAATGTTTTGACGAAGACCAAATGGAAAACTTCAGGCCCACCTCTTCAGACCCCTTGTAAGAATCAGGTTAAGATTACAGATGGAAACCCACATTCCATATGTCTAAATATTTAAAAGTTATGTATCAAGTTAAACTATTAAATAAAATATGGTCTCTTCCTCCAATCTTGACAAATATACCTTAAACCACCTGGAGGTACAGGAACGAATTCAGAATTTTTAGACTCCTTGAAGTTTTACAATATAGTACAAGCTCTAAGCTGTCTGGGGTCAGGAAAATGCCAGTCGGGGTACTCAGAACATGGGGGTGGGTGGAGTGAGGGCATGAGCTGGACACATACCCTTGATCCCTGAGGTCCTTCATCCTGTGGGGAAATGTGGCCAGAATAGGCTCCTCTAATTCACAGGTCCTAAAGCAGAGCCTCTCTTGCTGGGACTGAAGGAAATACTGGGTAATTTACCAAACTGGAGAGTTTACCAGATCAGTCTTGTTACACTTAGTTAATACACTAGCTGAAACTAAACATATAAAAAGATGATAAAGTAAGTAGTAAAGCCTGAAATTCCAATCCCTAATCACTTCAGCTCCCTCAAGCTCTATAATAAAAGAGTCTAATATTTATCTCAATCTACCCTACAGCCTAATGTAGATTCTGTGCCTTCTTTACAAATTTATACACTTGACAGAACTCCATTCACACACTAGAGGGAGTTAAGACAAGAGGGAGCAAAAGAAGAGAGCAAGGAGAAAAACATCAAGTATCAAAGATCAGACATGCAGGTCTAAGAAGACGTTTCCCTTGTGCTGTCACTTGTCTGAGGAAGCATATGACACCATGATTAACCATCTGATCAAAGCCGCGAGTATCACAGGCTGCTGTCACTAGCACACAGATTCATGTAGTTCATTCACTGGCCTCATAAAGCTCCTATTCTAGCCACTGTGTCCACGGGAAGGCAAGCTCAACCTTGTCAACGTTCCAACTGAGACTCACACGGACTCTCCCTACACCTTGCCGTAATCTGCCGCGCTGCACTTTCCACTTCACTTCGCAAGAACATTAATTTGTTAATTTGCAAAAAACTAACAAATAACTCTCATCACAATACATATATACGCACTCCACAAGAAGGGAAGTATTTCAACTGGAAATCTTATTTATGTGTACTTACTGAGATTGTACCATTGTCTAGACCTATGGACAGTCTTCTTGTTTCCGGGTTAAAAGACATGCATGAACATGGAGCTGAAAGAAATGAACATGTTGATGAAATTAACAAAATGATGATTCTCATCGATTCAGGAGCGACTAACTAGCTAAAAGCGTGTGGCTATTTTTTCCCCACGATTTCCTGAAAAACAGTTCATTTAACGCCCACTCACCGAAAAATAAAAACAGTAATTTTACACAAACCCCTAGTTTTTCAGTTATCCTTTTAATGAATATAACAAGTAAGATGTTCTCAAACTGGACTAGTTCCAATGGGCTTAGTCTCGGCTATTCTGTCAGTATCGAGTCTAAATTCACTTGACTAGGTTACCAATATTTTGTACTGTGTTCTCCCTCTGTTACCCGTCTATCTCTTCCACTCACACCCTATCTTTAATAGAAACAACCTCAACCAGGGGGAAAAAAAGAGATCTTATAATTCCCTCCTCCCCCCACCCCGACATATACACACTAGTATAGAAGTCTATTTTTTGATTTAGAATTGACTCAGGGCATGTGGACTAACAGAAGTTTTTTACTCTCAACATTCAAGGCCGCTAACTGAAAAAAGACTGAGGATCTGTCTCAATTTAAGAGAGAACCAACTGGACACAGGGCCAGGCTCTGTAGAAAAGAAATCCGGTCTGGACAGGGCCTCCCTGTGCTGCAAAATTGGCTACTACCTGAGTATACCTGAGCCAAGCAAACTAAGCATACTTGGAAGCCAATGTGGCCAAGAAGTGCTTGCTCAACAGTCGGCATCCGGGTTCCTACACTGGCTCGTAAGAATGGGGCCTGTTGACAATTTATCCTACACTGAAATCGCTGTTGTGCAAATGAGTCCAACACCAATTCTTAAATTTCTCCCCGACCTTCACAGTGGCCCTGCTCATCATCAAATCGTATTCAGCCTCAAATATTTTTATTCCTACTTTTTACAGTTATTGTTAGACGTCGTACTCAAGGTCACACAGGGAAAAAAAGTTGGAGAAGGTTCAAAGACATAATTCATATACACAGTCCCATTTTGAAATATGTAACTTAGCGATTATCTCGAAACTAAATTCTAAAAGAATTTCAAGTTCTACTAACAGAGCTACTTCATGAACACATCACTTAGTAACATTTTTTTCATTCTCTATAAAAGGACCCTGAACAACAGAAAAGATCTTCCAAACTACAAGTGTTTATTTTCTAGTTCTTAATGATATGTTCAGAAAATAGAAACACAAAAAATCATCCCCACACACACAACCTCCACCAGTACAACAGAGAATCTTCTCTCTGATTAGCCACAAAATTAAACTAGATTCCCAAAAGTACACTGCTGAAAAAAGTAGTCAAATGATATTTAATGTGCTGCCCTAGGAAAGTCATCCTTACTCGCCCATGGCCCGTGAAATATGTTGGCACAATTTCTAGACAGGTGCTAACATGCCAGGTCTTATAGCCTGTAACATGCGTGCAGAATTAAAATCTAACGATTTCATGGGAAATCATGTTAGCTGGAAAGAACAACAAAAAAATATATGTTGTTACTACAACTACATAAAGTACATAGACACCTAAAAACATACATGGAAAAATGAAACGGTTTTTGTGTTTGTGTGACAAGTTCATTTCTTAAAAAATATTTTTAATGTTTATTTTTGAGAGAGAGAGAAAAAAAAGAATGAGTGGGGGAGGGGCAGAAAGAGAAGGAGTCACAAAACCCAAAGCAGGCTCCAGGCTCTGAGCTGTCAGCACAGAGCCCAAGGTGGGGCTCAAACTCATGAACGGCGAGATCATGACCTGAGCTGAAGCCGGACACTTAACCAACTGAGCCACCCAGGCGCCCCCAAATTCATTTCTATAATATTGTCTTTAATCTTATTTCACTATTCCTCTTGAAAGTTTTAAATATCTAATGGCTTATTAAGGTATGGGCATGAACATATGAAGCAAAACTTAATTGCAGCCCAAAGGGCTATAAACTAGTCAAGAATAACCTCATCACTTAGCTGCCTGCCTGACCATAGAAAAGTCTTTTCTGTGTGATTTCCTCCAAAGTTCATATCTGGTTATGGAACAGTTAGAAAATCCACTGATCTCTGAATGTGATTTAAAAGACTTTTTAACAGCACTGCACAGGCTACCCTGACATCTACATTGCTATTTCTTTATTCCTGGATTTCTCATCCCCTTTACTAAATTTCTTGTTACTCTTTTTTTTTTTTTTAGTGTTTATTTTGGGGGGAGAGTGCAAGCAGGGGAGATCATGACCTGAGCCGAGATCAAGACTGAGCCACCCAGGTGCCCCTTGTTACTCTTTTAATGAGAATTTAGAATGCTTACTATGTTCCAGGCATATGATACAATTATATATAAGATATCAGAGCTGTCATCAAGGAATTTATAGACTGTGACACAAACCCTGTATAGGAACTGTTAAACCCATCCCAATGTCACCACTATGGTCCAAATCACTTTATGTTCACAGTAAGAAACACCACCAGAATTCAAAAGGAAAAGACCTTTCTCATAAAGTCCCATAAACAAAATAAATTTAGAAATCCTGTTGTTCTAGAACCCATATGCTTGAACCCAAGATGGTTCTAGACAGCGGAATGCCAGAGCTAAAGAGCACTAGCTTCCGGGTGCCCCCCCAAAGACAAAACCACTTCTTCGAGGGGGGCATTATTGGTAAAACACCAAGCAGACCTGTGGGAGGGCAAGGGGAGTGTTTACGGAAAGACTTTGGGCAGGTGAACCTTATGATGCTCCTCAAACCATTTCCGAACTGTGATACTCTCACAGCAAAAGGCCCTGGGTTGATTACCCATAGGCCCTGGCAGGACCAAGGAGGCAGGGAGTGAACTGAAAAGAATACTGATGGCTATATTTCTTGTGACAATAAATGTCTTTCCTTTTGGGAAACAGGGGAGTACACAGATTGACACAGATATCCTTCTAACTTCAACTCACCAGAGATTAACAAAAAAAGCAACCTCTGAAAGACTGGTGTTACGACCCATTCAAAATGGGGTCTTATCCATGCAAGGAAATATCAAAGGGGCAAAATTGTCTGGGGAAAGATAATAAGACACAGTAAATTCTGGCCAAATGGTAAAAGGAATCCCCCAGCAGGAAGAATTAGGAAGACACAAATAAAATATGATTTAAGCACAATATTTGTAGCTGGGTTGCAAAAATGTGATGTTTCACAAATAAGAATTCAGCTTTAAATGATGTGAAACTAATAATTCATAAGTCAATAAGGAAATAATTGCTCTATCTGATGGTTGAAAGTTGAGGTCAGAGACGAAATGGCCGAGAGACTTCTATATGCCCACCTTGCACTGGCTTTCTCCAAAGGCTCAATGAAATGTCTGACCAGACCCATAAAATTAAAATACAGTCCCTCCACTGACCACCTCCATCAAAACTGCATCCTCGAACTCTAGATGAGATAAACACACCATGATACAAGACATGAAGATATATTTACTTCCTCCACCTTTAAGTGTTTCCCCACGAGAAAGGATAACCACACTTCGTAAGCTTTGTGGGGTGACCCCCCATATACATCATCTGGATGTGGTTTGCCTGGGACTGCTCCTACACAAACCCAATAAGTGAAAATCAAGGCCTTGCCACTGGTCTGTTGATGTTCTATCATTAGCTTCCTATTTTTCCCCCCACGTTTCTTAAAACCTTAAGGGAAAAAAATGCCCGCAATTTAGTTCTCAATAAAATAGTACAAGAATTCATTTCCATGCTATCTGATTAAGACTTGCCACCCCTCTTTGCTGTTTCAGACTGAGGACAGACAGAAGAAGTGTATTTGGCAGAATTTTAGGAAGCAAGATAATAAAAGGTACAAAGAAGATGGAAAAGAAATTTGTGCAGGCCTGTGAGTACTGAAAAATAATAATCTCTTATGTAAGTACCAGGACTTTAGACCTTGATGGCTTGTTAATACCTTATTTTAAAAATTAAACACTTTCATAGTATCGAGCATTTTTAAAATGAAATCTTTGTAATTTCAGGCAGGTAGTCAGTTTAAGGTTTAGGGAAAACTAAAATAAAGAGAAACCCCAGTCTGGGTGATTATATTAATGACCATATAATTTGAAGGAGGAAAAGCTCAAGAGATATAAGCCCTAGACAAAGGAAACTCAAGAATCCCACATCAACCTCAACAGAGTCAGTAATTAAGTGGATTACGGAGAAACTGGCTACTTGTATTTCTAATACTTTTACCCCTCAAGTGGTCTCAAAAACTATATTTATGGCTCCTACTTTTTAAAAAAAATTTTTTTTCAACATTTATTTATTTTTGGGACAGAGAGAGACAGAGCATGAACGGGGGAGGGGCAGAGAGAGAGGTAGACACAGAATCGGAAACAGGCTCCAGGCTCTGAGCCATCAGCCCAGAGCCCGATGCGGGGCTCGAATTCCCGGACCGCGAGATCGTGACCTGGCTGAAGTCGGACGCTTAACCGACTGCGCCACCCAGGTGCCCCGGCTCCTACTTTTTAAAAGGAGTATATATAGTTGAGAGAAGGCATTCTCAAAATACTCCTACTGGGGGGAAAGTTACCTATTTTCTGTTATTTATACCTAGAACTCCTTCATTTTGTGGCTGATTTATTTTCTGTCCTTTGCTTATTGGTTGACCTTTGCTCAAATAAACACAAGTTTCTCTGAAGGTTGAGCTGTGGATTTCCAGCACACTGAGCGCTGTACAACGGCAAAGGCACTGCTCGTCACCCCACACTGATCTTCACGGGATGTTCCAGTGGTCACTTGGAAACTAAACAAACAGCGGCACTTCCGTGAGCAGAACTTCAGGTGTTAAACACACCCTGATCAAGTCAGATATCGGGATCCTCCAGTAAGAGGACTTCCAGGAGCACCCCACCACTGCACAGCAGAGATCTCACCCACAGACACGATCTCCTTCAGTCCTGGTTGTCACAACTCAGTATTTATTAGGTTTATAATGCTCAACCGTGTTTTACTTAATATATTAAGAACACGTAGATGTAGGACTTCAACTGCCTAGCATTAAAAACCATTTTTCATTTCAATCAACTATTTTAGGCACTCTACTAAAATTAAACCACTTGTTTTCTTTTAATTTAGTCTGGGTAACATCAGCAAATCACAGTGACTTATCAGTGGTCATTTTTTCTCTCCGACAAGTTTTAAGTTATCACTACAAGTTTAAGATCTAAGTACAGTAAATTTTAAAATACTCTGTCATATGAAAATCAAACAAGAGTATGCTAAGTAAATGTTATAAGTATTCAGATTAATTGACATCTGTTATCTTTAGCTTAGATAATCCACATTTTCATTTCCATTAAAAATCAGAAGTTCCTTAAGCACATTTTCTTCTTAGTAAGTACAGAACTAAAATATCAGATTACACAATTATTTTTGAAAATGTAAATAGTAAAAACAGTAAACTGGCTTTACATGTGGTTCTATAATATAACCTACACCAAAATAAACCAAGAAAGGAACCAAGGAGTAAATTGAAATAAGGTATAAAATATTAGGATGAGCACTTCCCAATTATACCCAAATCCCCTAGCCCGCCAAGAAAGTCCCTTGATGGAGTTAAAGATGTTGTCTAAAAGTCACCAAAATAATCACTACCTGATAAAAACAGAACTTCATTATTTTAAATTCATTATTTTAAATACCTTTCAACCACTAATCTATCCATATGGGTTTGGCCCCAAAACTCTAATAAACCCAGAAGACGTGGGACAACGCACAACGAGCTCCATACAAAGTCTTAAATTACAGAAAGTTCTCTTTTGACCAATGGGCAAATGGACATTTGCAATATATATACAAAATAAGTCATTTCCATCCTAGGTATAAAGCATATGAACATATTAATCATTCTAATTTTCTAAAGCCTCAATTCAAGTTATCTGTCGCTGCAGGACTGAAGTCCCAACACACAGGAAAAGGAAGCCAATCCAGCCACAACCTCACAAATTCCCATTGGGTTAAGATCAGCAATAACAGTATATATATTGCTAAATACCAAGAACCTGAAAGTGCAAATTACTTATTTAATACATCTCATAACCAAAAATGTTTTTGCAAATCTGAGATCAAAGCTAATGACAGTGTATTCAACGGGCTTCAGAGTAGAGAAAAATGTAAAGGACTTGCCTGAAGTGACTCAGCAAATTGGTATCAAAAACGAAAATCAAATTCCAGTTTCCCACCCTGGCACAGGTTCTAACCTACATGCTATTTTGAAAACATTAAAAAAAAAATACATATTTTTGGGTGAATTTAAGGTAAACAGTATATCTATGTCCAAACTTCATCTCTCTATTTGTTTTAACTAATAAGATAATTCATTTAATGCATTCCCCACCTCATTTCACAAAGAATTTGAAGAGACTTTAAAAGTAGATATAATAAAACCAAATCATAGAAATAAGCAAAAAGTCATGACAAGGAAAACAGGTGTAAGAACAGAAAGAAAATTGGAATAAAGATCTGTTGGCAAACGATAGGTTCCATGTGTCACATTATCCACAAGGACCATGAATCGGGTCCTTAGAGCTGTCCCTCCCAACCTTTTTCACCTCATGATATACAGAAAACTAGATCTGAACAGCCACTGGAATAAATGGAAGAGATTCCTAGAGCCCAGACGACTGGATTTCCCCTGCGCAGCTAAGGAGACCAGTTCTCAGGGTCTGTAATCCATTTGGATGATCCCAACATGATGCAGCACATGGGCTGCTAATTTCTGTCGTAGAGAAAGCAAAGGGTTTCTGGCCCTCTTAGCGCTTCTTCAAAGGAGCACTGAGCATTACAGTAGACAATTTCTTCAAAAACAGCCATAAAGCATTGCATATATGCACACACCAGTGCGAGCCTAGTGCACGTAGAATGAACGCATTTCTGCAGAGGGCTAACACAAAGTGGGAAAACTGTATCAACGAACAATCAGACTGAGGGGGCCCCAGCACAACTCCAGATTGGGCAAATGCCATCCCGCCACGCCAAGGCAGAGAGCTGGAAAAATAGGTCATTTTATTTCCGTGTTAGGTGTGCCTTTTATTTGTATTTATCTTTGATAAACTGTCTGTTTTGCTTTGGGGACAAATTCATAAACGCTTAGGAGCCAAAGTAAATTTCACCTGCCCTGGCAACTACAGAACCCACAGAGGTTTCCAATTGTCCAACACACCCTCAGTCCTGAGGCTCTGGGCCTCTCAACCTCCTATTCACCACATCTTTGGCAGCTGAACTGCTTTACCTATTCTGCATGCCCAAGGGGGAAAGCTGGCAATAGAGGCTCAGACACGATACCCAATACTTTAATCGAGTAAGCGAAATCTCAAACACCTGCCACTTTGGCTCCTGTTTGAGATTTCTCTCCTCCACCCCTCTGTCTGACCCCATGAATGGCAAACCTAGTTAAAAAAGTAAATCTAAAATAACTCAACCATGAAAATGGGAATACCTATGCTTTTCATTCTTTGTTTTGTTTTTCCTGCTGTAGAGAGATGCAAAGGCAGGGGTTGAAATGGTATCTACTAGAAGCCTGGAACAGATAATCACTAATGGCTACAACTGAAACCTCAACTCTACACCCTCAGAAAGGCCCCTCTCTGGTTTCCAAGCTCAAGCAGGTCCCAGTTGGGCACAGTGTAATTTGATCTTGTCACAGGCAATAAGCAGCTATTACAGGAGATACATCAAGAGGATGTTATTTTCTGGAAGAATATTAGATAAGGAAAGGCTCTTATTTCTCACTCATCCATAAAAATCGGCACATAGGAAACTACACAACAAGTCACCAGTCACCCCAAATTCTCTAGAGACGGCAGGGTTTTAAATGGACTTTCTTCTGGGAACCTTTGTGAGCATGTTTCCATTACACCTGCTTCTTGTGACAACACTCACCACACAGCATGAGTGGGGCTTATTTTAGGTCTGCCTTCCCCACCGTACACACCATGAAGACAGGAATCATCTGCCCTATCTCGCCACTATATTCTTGGGACGTTGCACAGTGTTTAGTATGGCAGAAACATTTAAAATTTGTTGAATAAACTGTCCAAAGAAATTAAATGGAATAAATATTTCTTTCTGCTTTTTTTCTTTACTCACCCTCACTTTTCGCAGACAATCTGCAGCTCAGCACCACAGTGGCACCAATCGGGACATGGCTCAGTCCTTTCTCTTTAAAGATCATAGAGATCCAGGAGAAACTGAACGGACAGGAATTGGGAGGTATACAATCTGGGCTAGGCTGAGTTAGATACTTGCAGTTAGGAGTGATGGGAACCAACTGGAGTGAAAGGAAGCACTAATGAGTGTATCCAGTAAAAGAGGGAATCTCTTGAACTCAAAGGCAGAAGCAGAGCCAAGGTTCTGGAGGGGAGGAGGAGAAAAGCCTCAGGCATCATCTGTTTAGGCTTCTCTCCCTCTTGAGCCAAGTGGTCCTTCCTCCTTGATTCGGACTTCCTTCTAAGCGGATCAGCTTTCACTGTTTCTTTACTCACAGCTATAAGGTCTACATATTCCCAACTCAAGGGACCAGCCAAGGCTGAAACTCAGCATTTCCTACTCCAAATCATAAATTCTGGGAAAATCAGGTTGGCTCAGGAGCAAACAGCCTTAACCAGGCAAGTCTGGCCTCTCCTCATTCCCTGCTAAAGGGGAAGTCAGAGCTTCTCAGAAAAGATCAGGTCTGAGGACACCCCCAAAGCACGATGTGCCTGCTCCTTACCCTTCCCTTGTGTACCACTCCCCCAAGTTCATCCAGCCTTATCATAAATCCCTGCCTTTCAGGCTCTCTCCCAACCATCAAACTCTGCCTCCACTATTCATTCTTTTTCATCCAATGCCTTCCCCTTCTTCCCACCCATTAAACTTCAAATTCTTCTCGCTGCTACAAAACAGCTATCCTACCCGGAACATGACAAATACTATATTACATTTTAATAAATGAAATAAACAAGTAAGCCATATATTACATGTAAAGATATTTTCTCTATGTTTTCTTCTGGATTTGGAATACTACTTATTATATGCCACTATAAACACATATGTGCCTTGTGATGTCCATGTCATAGCCTCCAGATATACTGTATCTTTTTACTTATTTTGTAACTAATACCACATAACCATTATTTAAGGACAAAACTAAGTAATCTCTTAACAAAACACCTTTCAATAGGAAGAACTGAAAAACAAACCTTTGGAAATTCAAAGCTATTTCAGGTTTTCTAAGTGTCCAAAAATATAGCATAATTCCTTATGCAACAAGATTCTGCCTCTCTCAAGTTAAATAAAACTGACTCTTGCTCAAATATTAGTTACCATGTTATCTAAATGCCTTCAACTCCTAGGAACATAAAAGCCAATCTCTGATCAATTGTGAAGAACATATAGTTCTTTTTACTTCTCCACAGTAGTGGAGTTATCCAACAATGAAAGATTATGGAAATCATCTTGACCATATGCACCTTAATTATCTGCAAACCCTGGCAACTAGCTCAGTGGCCTGGATACAGCAGGGGCACAATAAATATTTGATCCACTAGAATGTGTACTTATATCTAAGTATGTAGAAATCAATACTATACATGCATGAGGCTTTTTGTATGTGCTCAAAGAATCATGTGTAAAATAGATCAGCATGTTGGCTAAAATGTCAGAAGACACTCTTCTCAATGCACTTTAAAGTGCATTCAAATCGCCTAGGGATATCATTAAAAATGCGGATTCCGAGTCTATAGATCTAGCATGGTACCCAATACTTGTATTTTTGGTAGGTTCTAGGGTGACCTTAATGCTGCTGGTTCACACACATTTTAATAGCAAGGTAATGCCCTTTCCACTCCCTGTATGGAAGGCCACAGGCAAAATACACAAATAATGAAAGGGTCCTCTTTCTGAATCTCAAAGACTGTGTTCAGTCACTAGGAATATGTATGATAATGTTCTCAGGGACTTATCTGTATTATCAGATTCAAGTCTTCAATAAGTATTGATGTACTGAGCACTTTTGCCAGGTGTAGGAGCCACAGCAGCCTTTAGTCATTCACACAGCTGAATAAATGACAGAAAAGCAACTGGAGGCATCTCTGTATTCTCAGTGACATTCAAATAAAGACAGCATCACAGAATGACAGCAAAACGGGTTTAGATGTGTGTATAGGGAAGGGGGCGCATAAGCAATTGCTTAGGATCCTGTCTCCATGAGGTTCCTACTCAAGTTCATCTCAAGAAGATTCCTTGCTTACCATCCCTGAGCCCTCATCTTTCTGCCCAGGTCTGACTCTCCTCTGTCTTCATAGTCAAGGTAGTAACAGATCTCTAGAGTCAACTTCAACTTGCTGGACTACAGACCTTCCCCACTCCTCCAGTTAGATACCATGTCAGGTTTGATGAAAAGGGAAGATCGTAGAAAAGACTGGTTATACCACTCAAAGATCAGAAAAAACAATCAATCAGAGAGTTCCTTTCCCTTTCCTTCTGCCTGAGCCCTCGTCACTGCCACCGCTTAAAGAGGAAGTTCACCTAGGCTCTTTGCTGCATAAATGCTGTCTGCTGGAGGCTCAACAGGTTAAGAGGCAAATACAAGTCCTCAGAACCACAGTAAGTTTCTTCTTCCCTCATGCAGGACTGACCACTTGGTTCAGCTTTGTGGTTATCACTTGTTTGTTATAAAATTCTAAAGCCACACAAAACCTCAAAGATAA
Source organism: Prionailurus bengalensis (assembly GCF_016509475.1). NCBI lineage: Eukaryota > Metazoa > Chordata > Mammalia > Carnivora > Felidae > Prionailurus > Prionailurus bengalensis. Next base: position 19,854,919 of record NC_057343.1, read on the forward strand.
TTTGAAAATCACAGAAACCCATTATATCCTTAATAATTCATTTCTTCATAAACAAGCAAAATAGCTATTTAAGTTATTACAGCATTCTTTTGCCAGAGGCATAAACTTAATCACATCTATAATTCAGCATGAATTTATTCCGGTTGTACACCGTGGCACATACTTCTCAAACTGGGGTACCTGTATCCAGGGGGGGAATGCACGCTGTAGCAAGCCGGAGGGGACACAGGCCCAAAGGACAAACCTGAGGGATTTTTCTAGGGTGTCAGTTTTAATTAAGATTTGAAGGAGAGTCAGGGAAACGTTGAATAATATAACTAATAACAAAATTAAATAACTATTTTATACTCAAATAAACATGGAATAGGATCCCCAAACCTTATCACTTTTTAAAGACAAAAATGCCAGGCTAAAAAGACATTTCCTATTTAGAGGTGCTAGCTATTCTGTAGGAGAACTTCTGCCAGCACACAAGTCTAAGAATCAAATCTAAGGATGTTTTACAATATATTTAAATATTAGCTATTTATCGGCACAAGGACATATTTCGCATATAAAATCTTGAGGACATGAGGCTGACTTCTACTTAGAATGTTTCAATTATAAGCAAGCCCTTCTGGGTACCAAATGGTCAACGCTGAATGTCTTGTATTTGAATGAATAATATAACAATAGTGCAAGAACAAATTTACTTCACAAAGGTAATCACCAGGCAAAACTTTAAATGTCGAAGGAAGAACTCCACAAGAAAGTGAAACAAAAAGTTGGAAAGGAGGGAGACAGCTGTAATCAGAAAGCCGATGTCCTATAGCCCGTCTTCCATTAATCTTATTCAGAAACTATGAATATATGGCCAATTTCAGAACAATTTTCCTATTTTACATACTGAGAGCTAAAATGATTTAATATGGTACTTTCCATCATAAGGTTAATCTCAACCCTCAGACATCCCCCCTCAAGAAGAAAACACAGAGAAGGCAATCTGGAAAGGAAGTGGTCCACGTCTAATTTCTAAAGACAGAGATCCAGATACTTACAAGGCATCATATGGTATATGCTTGGCCAATATTGTCCACTGTCTCTCTTTAGCCATACACGAACGGTCCTACAAAAGAAAAAAAAAAGTGTATGTTAAATCACAGCATTGTTAGTCATGGGAAAATGTTCATTGATAGAAACCAAACCTCTTTAATTATATATATCTTAACTATATATGTTATATATACATATAGATCTTAACTATATATATACTGCATATACACATATATGTGTAAGCATACCACTTATGCCTCTCTATAGATCCTATATTTCTTAAATGTAAGACTTGTGTACACTTAGAATTACATACACCTTTGTGAATATTGTCCTCATATATGTCTATATACACACATGCGATAGCAAAGGTGCTTGAAAATTACTATTTTTGTTGTTGTTTTGCCTCTCCTAGTATGTGACCTCTGCCGTAGTCTGTTGGAAACATTCATGTGTCTGAGAAGTTATTAGGTTTAACTAGTGAAGGAAGTGTGAGGAGATAAAATGAAGAATCTGACATACACAGAAGGATTACATAGTAAGTGCTTTGTCTTACTGTAGTGCCAGGCTATTATCTTGAGTGAAGGTTTCTCCAAACACGGTCAGGTAATGATAAACTCTGAGACTCAGATTCCTGAGCTAGAGGGCTGGCCAATGGGGCCCACCGTGAAACAAGGGAGATTCTGCAGCAAAGGCTGTGGATTAAGTTCCAGGCCAGCAGGCCAGATACAGACATGGCAGATGCCCGGGAGAGCTCAGAGAGAAGGAGCCAAAGAGAAAATGAACCAGTGAGGGAGCACCACTAGGTTCTTACCAACCAGAAAGGCCCCACCATAAGTTACACCAGCCATGACATCACCGGCACATGCCAGCCAGGCAAACACAACTAGAAGGTAATAGGACACTCTTCTAGGAACCAGAGAAAGTAGCAGAACTCGAACTAAGGGGAAAAAGCAGTTCCCCACTGCCAGAATATCATACAGGCCATACCTCTCACCCCACACACTTAAATCATCCCAGGGAAAAAAGCGGACAAAGACTGAGCAATTTTATCTTACATATTTCAGTCATCATACTAGACTAAGTTTTAAATTGTATTGGATTTTTTTCCCTAATCAATGGGTCTCCCACCCAATGGAGTAGCAGGACAAAAAACCAGACCAACTACAGACACAATAAAGAAATGCCATTTTCTCAGCCACAAGATACAACGTAGTGATATACAGTGACACAGCTATATATATACAGATGCAAAATTTCATCTTTTGGGCCAACTATCTTAATTTATGAGATGGACAGATATAATGGTAAATAACTTATGAAAAGTAATTCAATATATACACTAAATACCTATCAGTTTCACTTAAACAAAAAATTCTTTAAATATGCTAGTACAACATTTTAATATGGACATTATTATCTCAACAAAAATAAATAGGTGACATCACCAAAAAGGGCAGAGTAGGAAGCTCCAGGAATCGGTCCCTAAACCAAATCAACTACTGAGCTGGCAAGAACTATTTTAGAACTCTGGGGTCTAGCTAGACACTTGCAGCATCTGAAAAATGCTTGATGAAGAAAGAAGCTGGTATATATCAGTGAATTTCACATTTTACTAGCAGCTGCCACCATGCATTCCTCATCCCTAGAGAAGGCAGCTGTGGCAACAGTGGCCCATACTCACAGAATGGCTTGCTGGTACCAAGGTAGGAACTCATCCTCCAACACTGGGGATGTGTGTTCGGATCTGCCTGTTGGTCCACTGAGAGAGGAGGGAGAGACTGGCCACTGTTTCAAACCCCTAAGGCTGAAGGGCTTCCCAGGCAATGCCTGTCAAAGGAATTTAAAGAGACAAAGACCCCTTTTTTTCTTTATTAAGTCCAGGCATTGGAAGAAATCACAGGTTGACCTCAGAGATAACAGAACAGAGACTTTAATGATCACATACAATAAGAAATACTTTAATGATCACATACAATAAGAAATACAGTCTTTGCAAAAATAATGTGTTAAAGTCACTAAACAGAAAACTGCAACATTCCAAAGTAACAACAGCAATCTCTGGAGAGGAGGGAGAATGTGATTTTCAGAGTTACTATATTATACTGTCTAAAATAATCAATTCTCAAGAAAATAGTACAAAGTATACAAAAAAACAGGAAATGGCCTTTTCGTAGGAAAAAAAAAAGTGACAAAAACCAATGAAGAAATCCAACACTGATTGGTCCTATCAGACAAAAACTTTAACTATCTAGGGGCACCTGGGTGGCTCAGTCAGTTAAGTGTCCAATTCTTGATTTTGGCTCAAGTCGTGACCTCGCAGTCGTGAGACCGAGCCCCATGTCGGACTCTGTGCTGAGTGTGGATCCTGCTTGGGATTCTCTCTCTCCCTCTCTCTCTCTCTGCTCCTCCACTGCTTGCACTCACTCCCCCCCAGCAAAAACAACAACAACAACAACAACAACAAAAAACAACCTTTAAATTAACTATCTATATGCCCAAAGGCCCAAAGGGAAACCATAAATAAAGAACTAAGGGAAATCAGAATAAGGATGTATGAACAAGTAGGGCATCTGAATAGAAGACTGAATTTATATAAAAGAGAATCAAATAGAAATTTTGGAGCTGAAATGAAAAACTCACTAGAGAGGCTCAACAGGAAGTCTGAAGACAGAAGAATCAGCAAACTTCAAGATAGGATGCTTAAATTACCTAGTCTCCTCCCAGTCTGAGGAGAAGAAAGAAAGAAGAATGAAGAAAAAGCAAACAGAACCTAAGGGACCTGTGGGACACTACTGAGTATACCCACATATATACTATGAGAAGCAGAAGAAAAAGACAAAGAGGTAGAAAAATATTTGATGAAAAATGGCTGAAAATTTCCCTAATTTGATGAAAGGTATGAATTTATATATCCAAAAAGCTCAATGAACTCCAGGACAGATGAACTCAAAGCAATTCACAAGAGACACATAATAATCAAACTGCTGAAAGTCAGAAAGAAAATCTTAAAAGCAGCAAGATTTTTCATCAAAAGGCTCAGAGATCAGAAGGCAGTGAGATGATAATGTGCTAAAAGAAAAGAACTGTAAACCAAGAATTCTCTATCTGGCTAAACTATTCTTCAAAAATAAAGGAGAAATTAAGACATTTCCAGATAATCAAAAGCTAATGAAGCTCATGACTAGTAGACCTTTACTACAATAAATACTAAAAAGAATTATTCAGACTAAAACAAAAAGACAATAGACAGTACTTGAAGACATACAGAGAAACTAAGATCACTGGTAAAGGCAATTACACAGGTGAATATAAAAGCTAGTATTATTGTGTGTCTTGTTTGTAACTTTTCTTTTTGTTTCCTGTGTGAATAAGTCACGAATTTTAGCCTATATTAATGGGCGCAAAACATGAGAGTATAATTTGTGACCATAACAAGAAAAGAGGGATACACAACTGATGAGTAGAGTTAATGTGTACTATTGAAATTAAGTTGTTATAAATTCAGACTACATTGTTATAAATTTAGGATGTTAAAAATCCCTTTGGCAACCACTAATAAATAACTTAAAAACATACATCAAAAAAGAAAGAAATCAAAATGGTACACGAGAAAAAAATCAAACATAGAAGAAGGAGACAGTGGGGGACTTGAGCAACAAAAAGGATGTGATACATACACAAAAAGCAAAATGGCAGAAATTCTTCCTTATCAGTAATTATTTCAAATGTAAGTGAATTAAACTACAAATTAAAAGACAGGTAACGGCAGAATGGAGTAAAAAGACATGGTCCCACTTTATGCTGCTTAAAGGAGACTCACTTTAGACCCCCAAACATAAATAAGTTAAAAGTAAAAGGATGGAAAAAAGATATTCTATAGAAATAGAAACCAAAAGACAGCCAGGGTAGCTATGCTAGCAACAGGCAAAATATATTTTTAAGTCAAAAACTTCTATAAGAAATAAAGAAGGACATTATATATTGACAAAGGATCAATTCATCACAAAGGCATAACAGTTGTAAATACATATGCACCAAACATATCAAACACTGGCAAAATTGAAAGGAGAACTAGATAGTTCTACAATAATAGTTGGGACTTCAATATACCACTTTCAATAATAGATGGAATACCTAGACAAAAGATGAAAAAGAAATTAGAGAATTTAAACAACACTATAAACCAACTAGACCTAACAAATATAAAGAACACTCCAACCAACAACAGCAGAACACAGTTTCTTCTTAAGTACACATGGAACATTCCTCAGGACAGACCACATGTTAGGCCATAAAACAATTGTCAATATATTTTAATAGACTAAAATCATACAAAGTATCTTCTCCAACCACAATGAAATGAAACTAAAATCAATAAGAGAAGAAAACTGGAAAAAAAAAATCACAAATATGGGGAAATTAAACAACATAACCTTAAACAACCAATGGATCAAAGAAGAATCACTAGGAAAATCAGAAAACACTCTGAAATGAATAAAAATTAAAATGCAACATAATAAAACTTATGAGAGGCAGCAAAAGCAGTACACAGAGGGTAAGTTACAGCTCTAAATGCCTACTTTAAAACAGAAGAAAGAGTTCAAATCAACAACCTCACTTTATACTTTATGGGACTAAAAAAACAAAAGCAAACTAAACCCAAAGCCAGGACAGGTAGAAGTATATAATAAAGATCAGAACAAAAAACAAAATAAGAGATTAGAAAACCAAAGAGAGAATCAGTGAAACTAAAAGATAATTCTTTGAAAAGATCACCAAAATTAAGAACTAATCACAAAAAACAAAGAATGTAAATAATTAAAATCAGAAATAAAAGTGGGAATGTTACTACCTAAAAGAAATGAAAGAGATTATAAGAGAATATTATGAACAACTGCAGGCCAGTAAATTTGATAATCAAGATTAAATGGAAAAAAATCCCCAGAAACACAGAATCTACCAAAACTAACCCAAAAGAAATAATCTCAACAGACCTATAACAAGCCAAGAGATTGAATCGGTAATCAAAAATAATAGTGCAGGACCAGATGGTTTCACTGAATTCAACCAAACATTTAAAGAATGAACAAAAATCCTATTCAATCTTCCAAAAAATAAAGAGGAAGGACTACTCACTTCCTAACATTTTATAAGGCCAGCATTATCTGATACCAAAGTCAAAGATACCACAAGAAAATAACAGTCTCACATCCCTCATGAATATAGATGAAAAAAGTCTAGCAAAACAAATTCAACAGCACATCAAAAGGATTGTACATCATCACCAAATGGAATCTGTCAGAAGAATGCAAGGGCAGCTCAACATAAGAATGTCAATCAACGTAATGCAGCACATTAACAGAATGAAGGGGGGGGGAAACCACAGATGATTATCTCAACAAACACAGAAAAGCACATGATGAAATTCAACAACCTCTCATGGTAAATAACACACTCAGCAAACAAGGAATAAAAAGAAATTTTCTTAATCCAATAAAAGGTACTCTTTAAAAATTCACAGCTAACATCATATTCAATGGTAAAGACTGAAAACTTCCTCCCTAAAATCAAGTACAAGACAAGAACGACCGCTTTCACCATTGCTATCATACATTACTGGAAACCCTGGCCAAAGTAATTAGGCAAATAGAAGAAATACAAGGCATCCAAATTGGAAAGGAAGAAGTAAAACTATCTGTATTTGTAAATGATATGATTCTGCCTACAGAAAATCCCAATAAATCCACAAAAGCACTACTAAAGCTAATAAACAAGTTCAGCAAAATTGCCAGGTACAAGATCAACACACAAAAATCAGTTGTGTTTCTATACCAGCAACAAGCAATGTGAAAACAAAATTAAGAAAACAATCCATTTTTAATAGCACCCAAAAGAATAAAACCCCTAGGAATATATTTAACCGAGGAGGTGAAAGACTTGCACAGTGACAACTACAAACGTTGCTGAAAGAAATTAAAGAAGATACAGATAAATGGGAAGACATCCCATGTTCATCGACTGGAAGACTGGATATTTATGACAATACTCCCAAAAGCAATCTACAGACTTAAGGCAACAGTCTCTTCAATAAATGGTGCAAGGACAACTAGACAACCACATTCAGAGAAATGAAGTTGGACCCCAGTTTCACTCCATACACAAAAATTAACTCAGGATGGATTAATGACCTAAATATTACAGCTAAGACTAAAACTATTAGAGGAGAACACAAAGTTAAATATTCATGACCTTGCATTCAACAATGGATTCCTGAATTGGACACCACACCCAAGCACTAAAAATAATTAAGTTAGACCTCATAAAAATTCAAAACTTTTGTGCAACGAGGGACATCATCAAGACAGTGGGAGAAAATGTTTGCAAATCATACACATGATGGAGGTTTAGTGCCCATACTATGTAAGAAACTCTTTCAACTTAACAATAACAACAACAACATGACAACCCAATTAAAGGGTGGACAAAGGACTTTAGTGGATACTTACCCAAAGACAAATAAATGGCCAACAAGCATATGAAAAGATGCTCAACATCACCAGTCAACAGGAAATGCAAATCAAAACCATATTAAGATACCATTTGACAGTCACTAGGAAGGCTATTTTATATATATATAAAGTATATATATATATATATATATATATATATATATATATATATATAAAGTAAATGTTCTAGAGGCTGTAGTGGAATAGGAACCCTCATCCATTGCTGATAGGAATATAAAATGATGCAGCCACTGTTGGAAATAGTCTGGCAGTTTCTCAAAAAGTTAAACAGAAACCATATGATCTACTAATTCTCTTAGGTATATACTCCAAAGAATTGAAAACAGGTATGCAAACAGACACATGTTCATGTATGTTCACAACAGCACAATTCTTGCCTTTGCAACAACAGGGATGGATTGAGAGGGTAATGCTAGGGGACGTAAGTCAGCTTGAGAAAGACAGATACCATATGATTTCACTATACGTGGAATTTAAGAAATAAAACACTTGAACAAAGAAAAAAAGAGACAAACAAGAAAAGAGACTCTTAAATACAGAGAACAAGGAGCACCGGTTGGCTCAGATGGAAGAGCATATGTATGACTCTGGATCTCGGGGCTGTGAGTTCAAGCTCCACCCTGGGTGTAGAGATTAGTTAAAAAAAACAAAATCTTTATTAAAAAAAACACAAAACAAAAAACAGAACAAACTGGTGGTTGCCAGAAGGGAGGTGGGTGGGGTGGGGACTGGTTAAATAAAGGTTGAAGGGGATTAAGAGTACACTTATGATGAGCACTGAGTAATGTATAACTGTTGAATCACTGCATTATACACCTGAAACTAATATAGCACTGTGTGTTAATTATACTGGAATCTAAAAAATAACAATAAATAAAATAACAGCACAATTCACAACAGCCAATAGGTGCAAACAACTCAAATGTCTATCAGCAGATGAATGAACAAATTACATACATATACTAGAATATTTTCAGTCAACAAAAGGAATGAAGTACTCATACATGCGAAACTTGTATGAACGTCAAAAACATTATGCTAAGCAAAACACTGTACGCTTTAAAGTGGTTAACTGTGTGTATGCGAATTTCACGATAAAAATTTAAAAACAATCAATACAGACTTTGCCTGGAGTTGAGGCAACCACATTCGACAGGAGACAAGATTGAGGACGGAAGCAGATGTGCTGAGGACAGCAGGGCTGAAGGTGGCAAGGGCCTGGCCTCATAATACCTCAATAATACCCCTGATCCACCAACTTTTTAGACCGACTTTAGACTTGCTTTTGAGATAATTTCCTTTATTTTTACCTTAAGCCACTGTTAGATGGATTTTGCTACCAGGATCTGAATACATGTTAACAGACAGAGAAGACGAAGGAAAGAAATGTCTCTCCTTAGGTTTGGGGTTTGTCCCACTACATGATGGTGTGGTCATTCACGGAAATGAGGAACAGTGGAGAAGGGCAGGACGTGGGGTGAGAATCATGAGCTCGATTTTGAACATTTGAATCAGAGGTGCCTTTGAGTTAGCCAAGAGCTCCTAGTTAGTGAAAATGAGAATTATAATTCAAACCTGTGGTATGAAGTTGTTGCAAAGATTAAACGTAAGGTCTGTGACATGGTGCTTAGCACAGAGCAGGCCTTCAGTAATTGCCAACAATTATTATTATTATTGTCATTAATATCACCATTTTTTTAAGTGCGCTAATCCACCACAGCTTGGGAGAGTTCAAGATCCAAAACGGTTCCTGCTTTGCCAACGTACTGAATATCTGAATCCTTGATGTAAGGGATTTTTCGCTCAATTTACAAAGATACCCTGTAAATTATTTATCCAGTCCTTTATGCCCTGCTTTAACATGTACTGGGTATCTGCTATGTGCCAGGCATCGTGCAGGAGCTCCAGACAACTTAACATTATCATGACAGTGGTGAATGATAAGGGCTACAAGGTATTTTATATCCATGCAAGCAATGTAGGAAAGGTATCTCATCCACATGGAGAAACGAGGCAGGCTCAGGAAGGGCTGACTCGGGAGGTGGCCATATCTATTACTCCATTTATTTCCTTCACTGCCCTGGCCACAATCTGTTATTTGACTTACCTACTCGTAGATGTGTTTATTATCTGAAAAATAAAAATAAGAAACTAAGCATGACAACGCGCACTATGATCTTGCTCACCACCATCTATCTACCGGGAGGCTGCCAGAGCGCGTCGCACATGGCAAATACGGGATATTCACTGGATGAATGAAAACAGGTGAGTCCGAGGCGACAGAGACTGCTGGTTGTCTACACTAGATTCATTCTCCTCTTCTTCCTTAGAAGCTCCCCTAGTGACCCGATGGGCAGAGCACAAAGGCCAAAATGGAAGGCAACAGACCTCAAGCTAAACAAGATGCTTGACAGAGGTTATTTGCCACGGATACTACTATAAGCGAACAAAAAAGTCTACTGGGCTTTTCAGGGGACCGTTTTGCCCACAACATTCCAAATGTGGCCTCCCAACAATCCCACAAGGTAGGTATGGTTATGAATCTCATGTCACAGAGGAGGGCTCTGAAGCACAGAGAGCCCCCAGGTTATACAGAGCCACAATCTGAACCCACACAGTCTAACCTCAGAGGTTGCTCTCTCTCAACCACTGCACTGGTGGCAAACCTGTTCCCAATACGGGAGGGGCAGGAAGGCAGAAAAACAGCAAGTTTCATTTTCAACAAACTGAATTTAAAATAACTGGAGATGAGAATAGCAATAAAATAAAGTAACTATAGATGCGGAGCAGTTCCTTATGTGAGGATTAGAGCTGAAGGTAGCACCGAAGCCATGCACACACAGGTTGTAACACTACCGTGATGTTAGTGCAATCGATGCTCCTAGTTTTCCAGGTGCATGAATTATAAGGTTATGTAGATATGTATGTACGTATGTGTCCACAGATAAATGTTTAAGTAAGAGTGATTCTAAAAATCCGGTTAAAAAAAAAAAAAAAAGGCACACATCAATACAGCTAATACAGGTTTGTTTAAAGATTTTTAAAGCAGCTGTGTAGGTCAAAAGGGTGGCAGGCTAAAATTAGTTTTGACTCTAATTATAGAGACAAGCATTTTCACATAAACAACAGCCCCCCCACCAAGCCCTTTGCGTATACATTTAATCCTTACGATAGCTCTATGAAACAGAAATCATCCTTTAGAGATGAGAGGGCCCACAGAATTTAAGTTTGCCTGAACCAATAACCTGCAGTTATTTTAAATTCTGTGCTCTCTTCACTAAACATACTGCCTTCCTTACACCAACATGTATTAAGGGCAATTGAGAACCCTTAGAGTCAAAAATAAAATTCTATAAAAATATGTGTTCCCTTATCTGTAGAGATATAATAATAGTTAAAAAAATAAAAAAGACACTACATCCTAGACATCCTAGAGGTCAAAAGTAACAGTGGGATAGCCAGGACTTTCCTAGAGAAATGTAAGTTGCACTATACAAAGCCTGCAAGAACTAATGTTTTGCAAATTATATTTTAAAAGCAACACAAAAAGCTTTTAATAGTAAGTATAAAACTTTTTCCTTGGAAAAAATTTCAAGAAAAAAAAAAAAAAAAAACAGCTGTGATTAAGAGTCATGGTTAAGCCAGTAGAGGTCAGTGTACTGGAGAAAATGGATGCCCCTGCTGGAAGGCAGGGAAACGGAATTCACCCCCCACACAAAGTCCTGGCCTCCCGGGAACCCAACAGAGCCACACACTTTGCACTGTCCTCCTCACTGGGTCCTGTAGTCTTCTCTCCCCAGAGCTCTCAACAAAGGCAGAAACAGACACCAAGACAGTTGGGAGAGAGAATCAATTCTCATTTCAAAAATAATAAGACAAGATCTCTCCAGTGGGCCTCAGTCAGTTTAGCAGCTGGGCTATTTTGAAAACAGCATAATCTTATTCTACATTGGACACAGCTGACCAGATTTCAACAGGTAAAAGTCACTTTTAAATATTAGTCTTAAATATTATTTATTCCTTAAACCTAAAAAGGTTTTTTTTTTTTTCCTTTTCATTTTTAAGGTGAAAACAGAGGGTAGACAAATTGTAGTATTTCTCAAACTGCACCACGATCAGTGCACCAGCTTGCTCCTTGACTGAGCTCTAAACACAATCAGAGAAGGAATCGCATTTTCTCATACTTGGCACCTGCCCAGGGCAAGCTCCACTGCCGGGCCCCAAAGTGGTGCTCGTCGTTTGTAACAGAGCAAGAGGATCAGTCAAAAGTTCCTCTCTACAGCCACCCACCCCCGACCGGTCCACTGTCAGGAAGTTCTCTGATCGCATCTGCAGAGACCTTGAGCAGAAGGCAGCAAAGAGGCTGAGCTCACACTGAGAAATCGGTACACAGTGCTGGGTGGGATGATGAGGAAGGAACTGCAAATCCTTCATTTACAGGGCCAGTGTCTAGCATTACCCTAAAGAAATGAGACATGCAAGGGCCTTCCGACCCTACCTCCCAACCCACTCCTACTCCCTCCAAAGAACTGAACCCAGTGCCCGCCTCCACTCCCACCTTAACTAGGACAGGTGTGACCTCCTCACAGGCAGCCCTCCCCTGAGTAGCCAATGTGACCACACAGAGGGATCGAACTTTCAAACAAGCAAGGAAGTCAAATGCTCCCTTTGTGAGATTTCTGAATTTCAGTTTGTACTTGACTTCCTTATTTCAAACTGTGCTGATACACACAAGCTGGCAATAGAGTGTAGTAATACACAGGTGCTGAACTGTGTGTGTGTGTGTGTGTGTGTGTGTGTGCGCGCACGTAAGTAGCCGAGCACCACACCAGTTCCACTCCCACCCCCATCCTATCCAGGAAAAATATACCCTTTGTTCTAAATTCTAGTGGTCTTTATGAGTCCACTTATACTGATGGAGACAATGAACTGCGGGGACTGGAACAAGTTGGACTTCCCAAGACGAGTAAAATCTAGAAGTTAGGAATTCTGCCCCGCTGCCTCACAAGTGCATTTATATACATATGCGCGCGCGCGCGTGTGTGTGTGTGTGTGTGTGTGTGTGTATTTGATCATTGACTTGTTGATCACTGATTCATTCACAGACATTTATTAAACACCTACTGGGGCGCCTGGGTGGCGCAGTCGGTTAAGCGTCCGACTTCAGCCAGGTCACGATCTCGCGGTCCCTGAGTTCGAGCCCCGCGTCAGGCTCTGGGCTGATGGCTCAGAGCCTGGAGCCTGTTTCCGATTCTGTGTCTCCCTCTCTCTCTGCCCATCCCCCGTTCATGCTCTGTCTCTCTCTGTCCCAAAAATAAATAAACGTTGAAAAAAAAAAAAATTAAAAAAAAAAAAAACACCTACTAAGCACTAGCACATGAACCGCACTGGAACCACAAGACAAACAAGCGCCACCTCTGTTCTCAAAACTCACCCCCCGCTGCAGGCGACAGGTAGCAGAACATGACCACTTGGCAAGGTAGGAGAGGCCGATGCTATTAAAGAAACATGTGCAGTGGGGGATGCATCTAACTCAGAAATGGAGCTTGGGTTAGGAGATGTTAGAGAAGGCCTCCCAGAGATGTCCGAAATGCAGGATGAGGAAGCATTCACCAGAGGAAGGGGGAGAGGGAGCGGGGGCATGTTCCTCATAGCGGGAGCAGCATGTGGAGGCAGGAGCAGGCAGGGAGGGGCAAGGTGGCAGTGACGAGAACCAAGCTGGACCAAGGAGCAGGCAGGAGGCCACACAGGGCTTTGCGGGCCACGCTGAGGAGTCTGGGATTTACTGTGAGGACAAGGGGGAGCCGCTGGAGGCCAAACAGCCAGCCACAAAATCACAATTTTTTCGTTTGTTTGGGAAAACCTGGAAGAAGCCTGCTTACCCTGAAGTAACCAGTTTGGGTAACCAGTAAACCAGGCAGAAAAGGACGCGGCTCTAGACAAGAGAAGAAGGCAGACTTGAGAGCATCTAGGAAGTGGAAGCATCCGGGTTCCGGGGCTGACTGGGTGTGGCGTGCTGCATGAATGGGTGGTTCCTCAGTAAGTGATTTTTTTGTAGAAGGCAATGCTGACTTCATCTTGAACTTGCTGGGTGGGTGTGGAGACGCTCCCGTTAGGACTGTCAAGGAGTGAAGTGCCTGCCTATGTGGAGTCCAGGGGTGAGATCTGAGCTGAGGATCGGTATGTGGGAGTCACCAACAATAAGCAGTAGCTACGTCCCTGGTGAATAAGAAGAAAATAGGGCCAAAGACAAACCCTGGAATAACACCAACAGTTTAGAGGTGCAGCACTCAGAAAATCCGCAAAGACCTCAGCGTGGGCCACCACGGATGTGTAACAAAGGCCTTCACCTCTCAGACACAGAACATGTCCTAATTTTGGGTCCAGAAAATAAGGTCATTGTAAACATACCTAAGAACTGAACCAAATTCACAGTGAAAACGTGCCCATAATAAAAAAACTATCTATATAGGTCACTTTTCTGAGAGAAGAGGGAAGATTGGGGGTGGTGACAAACAGTATACCACAGGTTGCTAAGCTACTGAATAAAATAAGACGAGGCGTCTACCCGTGTTGAAATTCAGGCTTTTAAAAATGTGCCCTAGAATGATGCAACCTTCATTAGTTACCATAGCAATGAGCTTCATTTCCCAGGGGACAATTGTTATTTTTGCCACCACTGAAGTAACTTGGGGGGGGGGGGGGGGAGTAGTGATGCCGACACCGACTGTGTTTTGAGGACCCTGAATTTTCAGGGAATACTCTTCTAATAGATCACAAAGCGTAACCTCAATACAAGCAGAAGGCAGCCCCTAGCGATGGGCAAACTAATAGAAAAACTTGAAGCAAGGGAATGTCACTCAATAACTTTTTGTTGTTTTTACAGCAACTTGTTTCAAGGGGGTAAAAAAAAATGCCTCTAATGCAAATAATGTTGCAGAAATTCTTGGGAAACACACCTAAAAGATTTTTTTAAAAACCATTTCACTATGATTATTTATAATAAAAACAAGCTAACAGCTTCTCGTGATATGCATTCAGATCACATGTAGTGAATAAACCCAATCTTCTACAAATCACTGTGTATCTCTGTATTGAGGATTTCTCCACAGCTAGACAGACTGCTGTGTGGAGTGAATTCAGGCACCTAGGGGTTTAAGACAGAGGGGCTCAAGCTGGGTGCTGTCCAGCATCTGGACCACCCCACCAAGCAGCTCAACTCAAGCCCAAGCTTAACCATCCACTACATCAGACCTAAACAACTTTGCTGAATCACAGACACCTGGAGTTTTGTTTTTTTTTCTCATAGCTGTAGGAACCTAGCAATCTAAGGCTGGAGAATAGGTGTGGCTGTTTTATATTTCAAAACCCGGAGCTTCTAATGGCATTCCTGCTTTAAAATACTAACAGCCATTCTGGTCATTCGCAGTCATGTGCTTCAGCGAGGTATGCTTATTACAGCCATCACCAGAAAGTACTTTAACCAGCTGGGTCCTTTCTCTCAAACCAAAGGTCATGGAAGCCTTCACAATTTAGAATCTTAAACATCACAATTAAGTAGCAGCCATCTTCATTGTTTTTTAAAATCTATAAAGTGAAGTCTCAAAATGAGGTTAAATAGCCCCCTATGGCTGGTGAGAAATTATAAACATGTACAAAATACATGGAATTACAGTCTTTATCAATCAATACTAAGGGTCTTAAGAGAAAGAAACCCCCACAAGGCCTCGATTCTGAGTCATTTCATTACTTTTTTTTAAGTTTATTTATTTATTTTGAGAGGGGGGGGGGCAGTGAGACAGAGGGAAAGAGAGAGAATCCCAAGCAGGCTCTGGGCTATCAGTGCAGAGCCCGATGGGGGGCTCAAACTCATGAATAATGAAACCATGACCTGAGCGGAGATCAAGAGTCGGACACTTAACCGATGGAGCCACCCAGGTACCCCTTAAGCTATTTCATTACTAATAAGCACTACGCTGGGTCTGCAATTCGTTTCTGTGCATTCTAGCCTTGCTTTGTATATTTTGTTTTCTTAGTTAAACTCTTAGGGGCTAATGTTTAAGCACAGCTTGCTGTCTTTGCATAGCTGTGGGCTTTAGAATTCCCAGACTCCCTCCCTCTCACCTCTCACCGCTGTTACCTGCATATCTGCTCTCTCATATTAGCGCACCTCCCCTGCAAAGCCTTCCAGACTCCTAGGTGGAATGAAGCTCCAGAATCACATCACATCTCGCCAACGTCAGAACAGTCACATGGCCTGTCAATGCTAGTTAGCAAGTTCATTTCTCCCCATCAGGTGAGTTCCTTGAGAACTTCAAAAAATTTTTATTTTTGAATATTTTTACCTTTGACTTTTTATTACCTATAATGCTTTTATTTTGAATAGCACTTAGCACAGGGAAGTGGTTGGAAAAGGTCATATGAATACACAAAAGGAAGGAAAAAGAACAGGAAATAGTAGAGAAAAAAAAGATGAACACATTCCCAGTGCAATGGTGAAGAGTGACCCATAGGGCAGCGCTAGAAAGGCACCAGATCAGAGAGGCTGGATGGGTTCCTGCACATTAGCATCGGCAATGCCATCTGCTCCTCAGCCAGAGTCCCTCACAGGCAAAAGAAACATGAGTACAAGCCTTGAACTGTCAGTCTGAGCAATTCAACACTGCAAGAGTGTTCATCAAATATCACCCACTAGGAGAAACACGGATGGAATCACTAGAGGAACGATGTAGATTTAAATATTGTTCTTGCCTCTATACACAGCAGGAGGGCGTGGTCTGTGTCCTCCTACTCACCACTATGTTCCTACAGCCTGTCCAGGGGCAGGCACGTGATAAATGCTCAACAAGGACTTAATGAAATAGTAAACTGAAAGAGCAGTGATTCAGAGGATGCCCCTGGCTGCCACTGCTCTGAATCTGTAGACAGATGAACCGCTCTCTTCTAGGGTAGCCACATGCAGCAAAATGGCCAAGAATTTTACACCTTAAAAAACAAAAGCAGAGCTGGCAGGAGAGGGCAGATGGGGAGTGACTGTTCAATGGGTATGAGCTTTCCATTTGGGAAATGGATTGTAGGGAAGGTGGCACAACATTGTGAATGTACTAAATGTCAATGGACTGTACTCTTAAAAATAGGTAAGACGGTAAATTTTGTTATGTCAATTTTACCACAATTAAATTTTTTTTTTAATTTTTAAAAAAGAAACACAGCCCTCTCTCTAAAAGTATACCCTTCATAGAGCTGCAAAAGATGTACCAGTTAGAAGACAGCTGTGGATAGCCTGGCCCTGGAGGGTCAGTAAAGGGCATCCTAGGCTGAGAATCCAAGGAATTCACTTGCCCACTCCAACAGGGTAGGGCAGCAGGTTTCCAACCAGAATTCAAATCCAACTTGGACTCAGGGTTTGGAGGAATTAGACTTGGTATCCTACGAAAAAAAAGAACAAAGGACAGTTTCTGAGCCGTGGGGATGTGGGTAAGTTTACATAACGAAAGGGGATGTTTTCAAAAGATTACGTCGGCAGTAGCAAGCAACTTGGATTAGACAAGATCGAGATTAAAACCTACGAGACCAGTTGAGAGCCTGCTGTAGGGATCAACATGTTAGAACAGAGTGGCGGCAGGGCAGTAAAGAGGAAGAACCAAATCCTAGATACGTTTCTAAGACGGAATCACAGGGCAGATAAAGAACCAAAGGTAGCTACATTTCCAGTCAAGGAAGCCACGCTGATGACGAAGGAAGATTGTGACAGAGCTCCTACACATATTTGAAAAACAAGGAAAGACCTCACAAAGTCAACTAATTTTTCCAGAAAGAGAAGCTGGAAAATCCCATTGATGTTTAGTAGTGTGACAGAATAGACATCGAAAGACCTTCTGGATTAAAACAATCAAATGCTGGCTTAAATTGAGTAGAATCTAGTTTTTTCTTTTTTGTTGTTATTTTAAAACCTATTTGAAAGTGAAGGATCTGAAGATCCCCAAAACTCGAATAAGGGAGTTTTTAGCAATTTTTTAACTCTTAAGTTTTTAACCTTAAGAGCTTCAGTTGGACCCTATAGATCTTAAGTATCCATTTTAATGCCACACTGGGCATGGGCTATAAGAGAAAAGGTCTAAAACCTAACCAACATGGGGAATCTAATAAGAAACTTTATTTAAGCCAGGATTTCAAAGACCACTTCCTTGGTACAAGAGTTTATAAGAAACAAATTCCCCCCATGCAGAAATGGGACAGCAAGGAAACTGTCCAGGTAAAAATAAACAAATCAATCAATGTATCACAAACTGGCCCTCAGGAAAGATATTTATTCTACTTGCGTGATCTGAGAAGCCTCTAATGGAGAATTTAATTTTAAGTGGTCCTAGATTTATGATGTCCTTGGGCAACCATAGAAGCAAAAGCAAACCCAATCTTATCTCAACTTCAGGGAGACCTTAAAAATTTTCTAAAAAGTTCTATGGAAAATGAGTGGGTCCAATTTTTAGAAATAACAAAGCCCACCAGGAAACTAGGTATCAGAGAGAGAGAACCAGCAAAAATTAAAGAGCAAAAAAGAGACCACCAACAAAGACTTGATACTAAAATCATCAGAAATAGAATATAAAATAACTACATTTAATGTGTTTCAAGAATAAAAGAGAAGGTGGAAAATGAACAGAGATGGGGGCGCCTGTGTGGCCCAATGGGTTAAGCGTCCGACTTCGGCTCAGGTCATGATCTCACAGCTCGTGAGTTTGAGCCCCATGTTGGGCTCTGTGCTGACAGCTCAAAGCCTGGAGCCTGCTTCAGATTCTGTGTCTCCGTTTCTCTCTGCCCCTCCTGTGCTCATGCTCCGTGTGTGCCTCTCAAGAATAAATAATTTTTTTTTAAAAAGGAAAAAAAAAAAGAAAAATGAACAGAGTAAGTGGATTGAAAAAAACAACTGAAAATGAAACATATAACATTACTGAAATAAAATTGCAATGGACAAATGGAACAGATTAGATACAATAGAAGAGAGGATTTATAAACTAAAAGACAAATGAAAAACACTCTACAGGACAATCCACACAAAGACCAAGATATGGAAAATATTACAAGTTTAAAAACATGAAAGGCATTGTAAAAAAGACTAGAATGAGAAGATCTAAGATATGTATAACTGGAAGGAACAACATAGAGAATGGAGAAAGAGGCAACAGTTGAGAAATAATGGCTCCGTCTCTGACAGACACTTTGAAATATGTCAACTCTAAGATGAAGATAATCAATGGCAGGAGATTAGCCCGGGTCAGATCAAAAGTTATCATTTTGGGGCACCTGGGTGGCTCAGTCGGTTAAGCATCCGACTTCAGCTCAGGTCATGATTTCCCAGTTCATGGGCTAGAGCCCCGTGTCAGGCTCTGTGCTGACAGCTCAGAGACTGGAGCCTGCTTCAGGTTCTCTGTCTCCTTTTCTCTCTGCCCCTCCCCCACTCGTGCTCTGACTCACTGTCTCTCAGGGATAAATAAACATTAAAAAAAAAAAAAGTTATCATTTTCTTTCCTAGATAACTGACCAGCCTACAACTGTAACTCAGCTAGGCTCCCTCTTCCCCTGATGTCTTAGAACTTCAGACAAAGAAAGTATTCTCTAAGTATGAATGTGGGCCTTGTTAGAGAAAATAGGAATCCAATCATGCATCACTAGATCTTAAACACTTTTCTTTGCTCTCCATGTTCTCGTAAGAAACATGCCATACACATTTTTCAATACCACCTCTTCTAATTCAGTGGTGACTGGAAATGCTCCATGAAGACTATGGACCCAAGTTAGGCAAGACATGATTTGGGAAATAACTTCCACTAATGAAATTAAAGAAAGCAGGGCAGAAAATATAAAGTTCATCCATTTTCCTGCCCTGCTCTATTTCTCTTTATCCCTCACAAAACACCCTAAGGTGAGTAAGGCAAAGATATCATCATTCCTAGTGATGTCTGAAGGTGCTAGGAGTCTAGAGGAATTAAACGGTTTGATCAAAGTTCCAAAGGAAGATGATGGGAAAAGTCACATCAAAAGCCTACTGTCTTGGGGCGCCTGGGTGGCGCAGTCGGTTAAGCGTCCGACTTCAGCCAGGTCACGATCTCGCGGTCCCGCAGTTCAAGCCCCGCGTCAGGCTCTGGTCTGATGGCTCAGAGCCTGGAGCCTGTTTCTGATTCTGTGTCTCCCTCTCTCTCTGCCCCTCCCCCGTTCATGCTCTGTCTCTCTCTGTCCCAAAAATAAATAAACGTTGAAAAAAAAAAAAAAAGCCTACTGTCTTAAGTACATCATGTGAACCTTATTTGGATTGTGGTCTGAATAAATCAACCATTAAAAATATATGTTCAAATTAGGGAAATTTGAACATGTTAAATGATATTAAGAAATCGTAGTTTATTTAGTTCTGCATAACAGCAGCACTGTGGAATATGGAACGAGCAAACATTTATACTATTAACAGGTAAAGTGATATAGTAATCTATAATTCATTGAAATTGAATCCCAGAGGGGCGCCTGGCTGGCTCAGTAGGTAGAGTATGTGCCTCTTGATCTCAGGGTGGTGAGTTCTAGCCCCACATTGGACGTGGAGCCTACTTAAAAAATAAAAAAAAAAGAAATAAAAAAATAAAGTGAATCCCAGAACCCCTACCCAACAAAGCATGGAGTGGAGAGATCCACGAAACAAGATTGGCAAAAGGTTGGTCATTGAAGCTGGGTAACGGGTACATCATTATTTTCATGTGTTGTATATGTCAGAAATGGTCTGCAATTAATTATTTTTTAAAATCTTGAGGTCTTGACTCATAACAACTGTATATATAACTGCATGTAACAGAAAGGGATAGCCTCCTTTGTAGAGAGAAATCATGAATAGAGAAACAGTAGTGGATACACAATCAAGTAGTACTAAACAGTTTTGTCATCCAGATGGCAATCTGAATTGGTTTAACATCCTTTGTTGGTATTAATAAATAGTTCACAAATGAAACACTTTTTATTTCTAGAGAATGGATAACAATTTCTGGGTCTCTAAAATGAATGAACAACCTAGAAAAAGCCCTGCTTTAAAAGATGTTAACAGCTGAGGCAAATTATCTAGCATATATGTCCAAAAGAAATTGCTACAAACTATCAGAATTATCCCACTAGAATATTTTTAAAGCTCTCAACACATAATATTCATGTTAAATATTCTCAACACATAAATTACAGTAGCATATGTAAATGGTAAAGGAGACGATAGCATATGGGTTGCTTTGAAGTAAGCAGAGTGGACGAAAATGTCTATTTTCCAATGCTTAAATATATTTCATTAGGAGATTAAATTCTCCTTACTACTGGAAAACACTACATGGCATAAAAGTATTCAGATTCCATATTAAATAACCTACATTATTTTGAACATCCATCTGCTCTCCTTTATGACAAAAGAGACAAGTATTGAGATTCTAGATGCAATCATAAAAGCCCTTACATTCTAGCCTATTTTATAAAGTAACTAAGACTAATCGTATTTCTCTCAAATTTTAAATGTATCGGACATGCTTTGTAGTAATACAAAAGAGATATAAAATGGGAAAATCAAAAAGACAATGACACTACATCTTTACTGTGCCAGATCAAATAAACAGAACAGTAGCCCTCTACAATTTTGCTTGATATAAAGTGATGATTTAGCATGAATGGTTGAAAAATCTGTTACCTTGAAAAACCATAATAGACAGATACCCTCTCCTCCTATAATCAACCTTTCTTCCTGTGGGTTTTTGAGATACATAATGTATACTCATGAATGTTAATAAATCCCATAAATCAAAATCACATTAGCTTCCCTTCCATATCGAACCTTCTCCATAAGCACCCATAGAATTTCCTTGATGTATCCAAGTACATGGTGTAAGACAATGTAGATGAACCTACAACAACAAAATTTCTTTATGTGTTGAAGAAAAGTCTATTACTAGAAATAATTCACTCTCTCTTGACCTCACTTGGAAAACATGCTTAAATTTAAGCCACACCAACGGTAAAGCTTACACGCACACCCATTAAACGCACAGAGCAGCCAGAGAAACAGAACCTTCTGTTTATTGGTCAACCCTCATTTATATTTTTGTGGGAGAAGTCAAGTAAAAGTAATAGTGGAAACTAAATTATTTTCTAAAATTCTTTTCAGGAATTCATTAACTTCCAGAAAGATTCCAAAATTCCTACAAATCTTGAGCTAAGGCTGACGAACCACAGAGCCCCTCCACCAGAAGCCATTCTGTAAAGCAAGCATGATATGTACATTATTGCTCTACATAATATGCAGCAGTATCGAGTTAATCCCTGCAAAAATAAACGTCCAAAAAGCTTAGCAGTACCCAATATTTCTACTAGCCAGCATTCTCCCAAGAAGTTACATACGTAATAAAATGAATGAAATCAGCATGTTCTGACTCACACAGAGTAGCTTTTCATGAATGGGTACTTAAGTGTGAAGACGGATTAACTCTGATCTCATTTTAATGAGTTTCTCTTTGTCTTTGAGGGACTACTCCGCACAGATGCTCAATCACTCCACTCCATAGTCATTTCAATCCATCCATTTAAGAGGTTTGAGAATGGTGCTGACCCGCACTTCTGTGGGCATACTAAATGCACCAAAATGTAAAGTCAGACAATAATTTAAATAATGTAAAGTCACCTCTTCTGTCCACTAGATTGCTAATTCCTGTCCAGGACGCCTCTGTGATGTAAATGAAATCTGTCCTGGCTCTGCTATCACATTGCCTTTGTTACACTCCCACTGACACCCGCAAGAGCCTCCTATCTGGTCTCCTGCCTCCTATTCCACTCTTCTCTGATCCCTTCACCCTGCCACTTAGGTACTTCCTAAAATGCAAATTCAACTATGGCTCCACCTTTAGAGATGTTCAACCTTTGTGTGGTCTACCAGGTCCTCCACAATCTGACCCATGTGCGCTCCTCTGGCCCCAGCTGCCCGATATTCTACCCAACTACTCTTAGTTCTCTAACTCAGTAATGACCAAACTTGCTTGGAGAAAAACTAAAACTGAAAGGCTGCCATAGGGTTAAACACAGGGTTGCCAGCTTTTTATTGCGCCAAAGAAAAAAAAACATCTCAAACAAACAAACAAGAGAACCCTACAATTGGCTGGCACTTTCATTTTACAAAAAGTTAAGAAGGACATGATCTTAGAATTCTAAAATCTGAATTATAGGGGTGCTGGGTGGCTCGGTCAGTTAAGCGTCTGACTTCGGCTCAGGTCACAGCTCACAGCTCGGTGGGCTTAAGTCCCATGTTGGGCTCTGTGCTGACAGCTCAGAGCCTGGAGCCTGCTTCGGATTCTGTGTCTCCCTCTCTCTCTCCCCCTCCCCTGCTCATGCCCTGTCTCTCTCTGTCTCTCAAAAATGAATAAACATTAAATAAATAAATAAATAAATAAATAAATAAATAACTCATAATGTCCTTTTTTCTTTTTATTTCACCACACACTGGTGAAAATTCTTGCACCAACTTCTTCAGCAAAAGCCATGCCCTCGCTCATCATACCCTTATGCCCCCTGCACGCGCTGACTCTCTGATGAAGCATCTGGTTCTCCCCCGTCCTCCTTTTTCACTTGCATAACTAGTATTCATCCTACAACACTCACCTTATAGGGCAGCCCTTTTCCAATTTTAGCATTCATAAGAATAACCTGGGGATTGTGTAAGATGCAGATTCTGATTACAAAAATTTTGTCCTATGGTTCCTTCCAGAAGCGTTGCGGTTTGGGGGTTTACATCTAAGTCTATGATCTATTTTGTGTTCGTTTTATATACGTATGAGGCATGGGCCAAAGTTCATTTTTTTAATATATGCATGCCCAACTGTTCCAGCATCATTTGTTGAAAAATAGTCCTTTCTCCACCGAATTTGTTGAAAATCAATTGACCGTGTATATGTGTCAGTCTCTTTGCAGACTCTGCTCTGTTCCACTGATCTGTTTGTTTAGGCCAAGCTATCACACATGTATCTTGAAGGCTCAAGATACAAAGAGCCTTGTGTGCAAATGAGAAAGGACCTGGAATGTACCAGACCTCCTTGATGTTTGCCTATGTTTTCTTTCTCCTGTTGTACTGTATCCAATGTCTTTACCACAGCCTGAGGTAAGTATACTTTGTGAAATCTTGTTGAGTCCTTTCAATCAATTGGCCCTGGGTAACTGCTGCAATGATTTTGCTTTCTGTGATTAAAAAGAGAACACAAGGCCAAAGAACTGGCTGTTTTCCATCTTGCCTAAGTGGGTCAAGGTCAATTCTCTCTTTGTCCTCTCTGCTAGGAATGGCACTTCCCAAGTTATACTCATCATGGCCTTTAGGTCTGCTTTGATTGTAACTAGTTAACCATGGCCAAGATAACGAAGATGATTGCAAAATGGAAGATTTTTCAGTCTAAGGAATGTTTAGAAACCGGAGTCCG
The DNA here is from genome assembly GCF_016509475.1 of Prionailurus bengalensis. Lineage (NCBI taxonomy): Eukaryota > Metazoa > Chordata > Mammalia > Carnivora > Felidae > Prionailurus > Prionailurus bengalensis. The sequence goes on from NC_057343.1 coordinate 19,878,956, forward strand.
TGAGCCTAAGAGTACACACAGGAATGTGAGCCACGGAAGGCAGATGAAGCTAACACAGCAACCTGAAAATGAGCACAACCCAGCAAAAGCTGAAACCTTTTAGGAAATATCACCAACCGCTCAACGGATAGTTGCTGGGCTTCCTGGTACATAAAGGAAGACACAGGTGGACCCCCAGCACATTGTAAAGATCGAAAAACTTCTGGTGGGCATCCCTTCCATTAAGAGTCAAGCTAGATTAACGCGTCCGCAGACACTCCCAGAGTCTGAGAAGTTACACTCCGGCACTGCCCAGACATGCAGGCACCGAACAGGAATGGAGAGTGGTGGTGTGGGTATCGAAGAAAAGCCTCCCTCGCTCCTACGGGCTGAGAAAGTGAGGTAGCGGGGATAGCAGCAGCAGAAGAAGGAATCATAACAACGGTCAGGGACAGAATGTTCGTGTCCCTCTCAAAATTCGTATGTTGAAATCCTAACCCCCAGTGCGATGGTGTTAGGAGGTGGGGCCTCTGGGAGGTAATGAGCTCATGGAGGCAGCGCCTCATGAATGGGATTAGTGCCCTTATAACAAGAGACCCCATCTCTCCACCATGTGAGGATATGGTGAGAAGACAGCCATCTAGAAGCCAGAAGAAGGCTCTCACCCAGAGCCTCCAGGACTGTGAGGAAACCGCCCAATTCACGATAATCTGTTACTGCAACCCATGCTTACTAGGACGCCACCAGAGTGAAGTTTCTTTATAGGAGACACACTGTGTTTTACTGGCTTTCCTTCATTTAATCCTCACAAAAGTTCTGGGAGGGAGATCCGGCTCTCGTTTCCGTTTTAGAAGTGAGGAACTACAATGTGCTCACACTAATCTGCCTGTGGCCCCCAAGCCAGTGAAAGGACGAACCAGGAGGTACTCGAGGCAGCCGGACTCTAACGCCTCGGTCTTACTCACCTCGATCTTATTTCCGAAGTTGTCTGAGCACTCTGAGAGAGGAAGAAAGCAGACTGTGAGGACAGAAGGAAAAATGCAGGAAGCTTGCTGAAGTTGTCACTATTTAGATAACAGAAGACAGGAAGCAAAGAAAATGGCCTCCAAGCAGCTACAGCACCTTGCACAGTGCTTCGGGTAGGTCTGGGTTTGATCGCTTCTAACGGCCCTAGAAGGACACGAGACAAACAACATGCGGCTCTGTCATATTCTCTCAGTTACACAGAGCTGCTATTCTTTTTTTTTGTTTAAGTTTACTTATTTACTTTGAGAGAGAGAGAGAGAGCAGGGGAGGGGGAGAGAGCAGGGGGAGGGGGAGGGTGAGAGAGAGAGAGAGAGAGAGAGAGAGAGAGAGAATCCCAAGCAGGTTCCATGCTGTCAGTGTGGAGTCCGATATGGGGCTTGAGCCCATGAACCATGAGATCATGACCTGAGCCAAAACCAAGAGTCGGATGCTTAACTGACTGAGCCACCGAGGTGCCTCACAGAGCTGCTATTCCTACAGGCTGGCATGGAAAATAAAGGTCACTTCATAATTTCTCTCTCTTCTAATGTCATTGAAAAGAATTAGGGCTTCCCTACAGGGCAGCTCTCCATATCTCCCCACCTTCTCCTCCTCCTCCAGCTCTACGTCTTGTCAGTGTGGACGAAATCCACTTAATCCAACCATAACACATCCAATCACTTTGATCAGTACACACAAAACGTTGTAGCCAACAAGTTCTCCTTGCTCTGCTAAATTCATTCTTGGTACTGAATACCTGAGAAAAATCGGCCCCGGATTTCCAGTCTTCAGGTGGTAACAGGTGTTGTAAATTTGCAAAAGTTTAATTGACTCTAATCTGGTTTCATGATACTAAAACTCTGTTTACTAAAAGGCCGAAGTATTACTCCTCCTTCATTTTGAAAAGCATGCACAAAGTATGTATTACAAACCAGGGCTGGTACCAGAAATACAAAGAGAGTATAAATGGGGTCCCAGCCCTCATTAGCCCACAGTCAGGTTTTTATTCACTCTTTCTCAAAAACACACTTCCAGGGCTTTGCAAGACTACACTACTAGTTCTTGGTGTTGTTATTTACAGAATTAAAACTACATCTCTGCTTGAAAATAAGGGAGAAAGAAGATAATGAAAAAGAGACTCTACAGTTTTTTGATCTCCAGTTTTGAAAGCTGGACTCGAAAATAAAAACATCTGTGCTGCATACGGTAGGAGATTTTGAGATATAATAATAATGACTAACATTTAGTGAGCACTTACCCCAAGCAAAGTTCAGTTCTCGTTACCTTCTGAGAATTACTTGATTTAATCTTTACACGGGTCCTATATAGATTGGCACTTTTACTATGTCCATTTCCAAGATGATGAAACTGAGGTACAGAGAGGTAAAGTAATTTACTTAACATCTTAGGAATTAAAGGAGCCAGAATTCAAACCCTGCAGCAGCCTGTCTCCAAACTCCATGCTTTTGACAACTAATCCTGTCACTGAGGAAAGAAAGATTCAAATATCAGAATTCTGTAGCAGGTTAAGCTGACTGACCATTGGAAAAAAAAATTTCTGGTCCCAGAAACAGACCCAAGTATACAGAAGAAAGATAAATTATACAATAACTTATCTTATTGTATAATTAATTATTGGTTCCCAAAAAGTGGACCCTTACCTCACACCATTTATTAAAATAAATTTGTTGCTTTAAAGAATTACACGTGAGTACCTGGAACCAGGATGATACAAATGACTCCCTTTCCTCATCGCTTTTTGTGAAAACGACCCAACTGACCCATCAAGAAAATTCTTCACCACCCACTGGGTGCTTAAGAGCCCCATCCACCGACCAGAACCCTTGAGGAGAGTCAGCAGAGGATGGTTTAGAAAAGCCCCCAGTGAGTGGAGAGCCCAATCAGCAGCCAGTCCCTGGGACGTCATTGGCAAAAAACTGCTGCCATTCACCAGTTACTGCGAGCTGGGAGCCCTACGAAGTGCTTCAAGCTGTTAACAAATTTCAAGATTATTATACGCGCCAGTAAGCTGATGTTCAGAGCGTTCCACGAGATGCCCAATGTTGAACAGCTTATAAGAAGCAAAGCCAGGAGTGGAACACCATGGCTATCACAGACTCAAGCCTAAACTCTGAAGCATTCACTGCACACAGAGGGCCCAAGTCCACCAGGGTCCCCTCTTCAGATCCTGCGCGCAGTTCCTGAATCACAGCAGAGGCTGGACCAACGTGGGACAAAGAGCTGTGCTGGAGTTTCTGCCTGGATGCCAGGCCAGGCAGCTATTCAGGGGGAAGGGAAACTACTCAAGGCAGCTTAGAGCTGCCAACCGCAACACAAAAGGGAGACTGTTCCGCAACAAAAGGGGGACTCTGCCCTGCAGCTGTCTCCCACTGCCTACAGCTCCATCCCTACCCCACACAGACTACTAGAACTCTAAGCTGCTGCTGAGAAAGTACAAGAAATCTAACTTTTCCCCTATTTTTGCCTATAATGAAAAGAACTCAACAAGGACCCACACAGTCTCTGACAGAGCGTATTTCAGTTACCGATATGGAACAAACCAGACCTCTCTCGGCAGATGGGACAACAGAGATGCCAGCAAAGTTGCTGGGAGAACTCTGATATTTGAATCTGAATAATCAAGGCAACGGCAAGACACAAGACAAGTTTACAGATTTTAAAACTTACATTTGCAGTAAGATTCCAAAGAACAGCGGATCACTGACGGGAATTTACTAGGATGAAAGGTGAAAAGGAGCAATAGGAAATGGGACTTGAAGGGAAAAAGCAAAACTGCAGGCCTGAAAAACAGAAGCAGTGAAATGCAGACCGGCAATAGCAGAAGCAAAGGAGAGCCTGGCATCGATGTATTCAGTGAGACCTGCCAAAACTCACAGGAAGATCATGAAACATTGGAAGTTACCAGTGAAAGGAAAGCTCCAGAATAACAGGTCCAGAAGCTCAAATATGTGCATAACAGAAATGTTTGAAAGAGAAAATGAAACGGGAGAGAAATAATGATTTGTGTAAAGGAGAAATAATAATTAAGTAAATAATGGGGAAAAAACCAGAACTTAAAAATGAGTTTTTCAGACTGAAATTACTCACTCAGAGCTTGGCTCTGAATTCATCGTAAGAGATCCACGCATCCCCAAATTTCTGAATGTCGGGAGGGAACTATCCCATAGACAGGCATCTGAACCTCCACCAAGATTTAGTAACAACAACAAAAAGGAACATGGATGAAATGGACATTGGGTCTCATCTGCCATACTAACTGTTAAAAGACAGCAGAGTAAGATGTACAGGACCCTGAAGGGAAAAGACTATGGCATAAGGCATCTAAATTGAGCTAAATTATCAATACTATAATCATCATGATAAGGCAGAAGAAATATGTAAGAATACATAAGAAATATAAAAAATAAAAATATACACTATGTAAGAAAAATATACCGTCCATAAATCCTTTCTTGAAAAAAAATTCTCTCTTTTTAAGTGTATTGATTTATTTCGGGAGGGGCAGAAGGGCAGAGAAAGAGAGAGAGAGAATCCCAAGCAGGCTCCACAACCTCAGCACAGAGCCCGACTTGGGGCTCAATCCCTCCACCCTGGGATCAGGCCCTGAGCCGAAATCAAGAGCCTGACATTGAACTGACTGAGCCACCCAGGCACCCCAGGAAAAGAAAATTCTTCAGGAAGGGAGGACACACAAGCAATTGAAAAAATAAATTAAAGAACTCAAGGGGCACCTGGGTGGCTCAGTCAGTTAAGCATCCCACTCGGTTTCAGCTCAGGTCATGATCTCCCCGTGCTTGAGTTCAAGGCCCACCTCAGGCTCTGCACTAACAGCACGGAGCCTGCTTGGGATTCTCTCTCCCTCTGTCTCTAGCCCTCCCCCACTTGCTCCCTCTTGTCTGTCTCGCAAAATAAATAAACTTACAAAAAAAATTTTCTAAATAAAGAACTCAAGAAAGTAGAACATATACAGCAGCACAGACATATAGAAGTATAAAAGAAATAGCAGTGAACAGTACGGCTAAGAAAACAATGCTAATGGTGTTGAAATTATGATAGGAATGTTCAGCAAGGATGCTTAAAGGGACAAAACATAAAAAAAAAATAGGAACAAACATTTCTAACTGTTTCAACAAAATTTAGGTGGTAAGAGGAAGCAAGGAAGGAAGGAAGGAAGGAAACAATGTGCTGAAGCATTCATGGTTTATGGGAACTGCACAGATACTGTTCCAATGTTAAATAAGTTCACATTTTAAATGTACCCACAATTAGAACACAAATTAGACCTGCAACTCCCAAGTCACAAAAAGAACTGTTTTTCTGCTTTAAAAGAGAGGAAAATTTGACAAAGTAAAAAAGAAAGGATAATAATTTGAAAACCTAACACAAGATGCCAGGGTAAGACCAAACATGCAGTGAATACTAAGGGGTTAAATACCCCTACAAAAGAGGAACATTCACAAATTGGGTAAAAGAGCGAAACCCACCCCCAGGGTTATTAAATGAGGCAACGTTTGCAAAAAAAGTGCCAGGCATATAGTAATTGCTCAAAAAAGTGTATATGAAGAAAGAAATCACATTGTAGGCACTGTGGCGAACCAAACACTTCAAAAAAGAAGAAGAGAGGAAACTTTACCAGTTTAAAATACCAAAATCTCGGGGCGCCTGGGTGGCGCAGTCGGTTAAGCGTCCGACTTCAGCCAGGTCACGATCTCGCGGTCCGTGAGTTCGAGCCCCGCATCGGGCTCTGGGCTGATGGCTCGGAGCCTGGAGCCTGTTTCCGATTCTGTGTCTCCCTCTCTCTCTGCCCCTCCCCCGTTCATGCTCTGTCTCTCTCTGTCCCAAAAATGAAATAAAAAATGTTGAAAAAAAATTTAAAAAATAAAATAAAATAAAATACCAAAATCTCATTAAAACTTAAAAAAAAAATGTTTTTAAAGTCTTATGATGAGCTGACAAGAAAATAAAGGAAATCCTCAGAGGTCAAAAACCTTAAAAAAGCATATAATCTTTGACCCAGAAATTCCACTTGCAGAAACTTATTCTACACTCACATGTTACACAAGTAAGGAATCAAGGGATGCCTGGCTGGCTCCCTCAGTAGAGTGTGTGACTCTTGATCTCTGGGTTGCGAGTTCAAGCCCCACGTTGGGGGTAGAGATCACTTAAAAAAAAAAAAAAAGAAAAAAAAAGTAGCAACTGTATGTGATAGGAGAAGAGAAAAGCAGTGTGTGGTCAATTATGGATGATAGGCTCTATGTTCATTGTGTGCAAAAGCCAGGAATCATATACGTGGGAAGAATGCATAAATTCAAGGCAGTTTTCTCAGTTTAGAATGACCTGGGCTGCAGGGGCCCATGGGTGACTCGGTGATTCTTGAGTGACTCTTGATTTTGGTTCAGGTCATGATTCGCAGTTTGTGGGTTTGAGCCCCATGTTGGGCTCTTTGCTGTCAGAACGGAGCCTGCTTCAGATATTCTGTCCTCCTCTCTCTCTGCTCCTCTCTCTCTCTGTCTCAAAAATAAATAAACATAAAAGAAGAAAAAAAAAAGAATGATCTGGGCTGTAAATAACAGAACTACAACTGCAGTGATGTAAACAATAAGACTCCCAGGCAGACAGTTCCAGGTTGATCAGTGGCTCACATGTATCTTTCATGGCTGAAGCCCCACATTTCCACCTATCCCCTTCGGTGTGCTAGGGACATCATGTTTGTTAGGCAAACAGGAGGTTTGTAAGATTGTATCGATAACACCATACTAAAATCGGAGGGGGAAAAGAGCTAAAAGAAACCTGTGTCCCCTGCTCACTGCTCCCTGTCTCTCAAAAATAAACAAACATTTAAAGAAATTTAAAAAAAAAAATCTGTGAGTAGTGGTCATTCCAACATGGTGGATCACGGGTGGTTTCTTACTGCCTTCTTTCTATGCTTTTTTTGGGCTTTCTGTATTTTTTTTATAAGAATGTAAATACTTGTAATAAACTGAAAAAAGAAAAAGTATGTCTTTCAGATGAACTGAAATAGAAATGCTACTGAAGAAAGGGGCTCAATGGCCTCTTGGCCATAATGGCATGGGTACTTTTCTTGTTTTCCAATTAGACTTCTTCCAAACTGACCTGTCACGCGTATGAGTTTTCTAATTCTCCACCACATGCATACTAGTTTTGTATAAAAAGTAAGCTCATGATGTTGTTAATGATTATCCCCTATGTAAGGTGTAACACTTTATACAACAGTTCCTTTTCATGGGCCTTTATTTCACGATTACTGTTACAGCCTTTATGGATAAACACAGGAAAATTAAAATAGAAAAACAGAGCACGCTGCAGTGAGGAACTTGACACTGTAATCATTCAAGAGCCTTCCCTAAAATCACATTAAATCAGGAAACTTAAATCCATTTTTTTGCCAGCAGCATTCTCTTTTCACGTGCCATCTTTCATAAAGATAATTTGAAGACAAATTCATGGTTATAATGCATCAATTTCCAAGGGGCTCGATTTCTTTTAGATATTTAATTAACACCAGTAACCATCTGTGCCCTAAATCTACTGTAGACAAAATGAATGTTGAGAGACCAAAGCAGGGCAGAGAAACCTACGCTACCCATTTGGTGTGCTTCAGTGACTTCCTCCCGTTAACCTTCCCCCCACGATGAGGTAGAATGGAACAGGGTGAGGGACTTCCCACATGTACAGTTTAATCTATTAACTTCAGAGGCATCTTTCAAGACTAACTTCTCCACAGCTTACACCTAAAAATCTGGATCTCACAATTTCAATTTCAAAACTGAAGGACCCCTGAGAAATAATCGAAGCAAACTCCCCATTTCACACACAAGGAAACTGGGAGTGTACAGCTGAAAATCATCACAATGGATCCCTGTTACAAGCAGAAATGTTCCACTGAGCACACAGAGGTCTTCGGAAGAGGTCTAAACCCTGCAAGCAGTTTTTTTTTTTTTTTAAATGTTTATTTACTTATTTGGGGAAAGAGAGCGCATGAGCACGGGAGGGGCAGAGAGAGGGAGAGAGAGAATCCCAAGCTGGCCCTGCACTGTCAGCACAGAGCCCGACGCAGGGCTCGAGCTCACAACTGGGAGATCATGACCTGAGTCAGTATCAAGGGCGGGACGCTTAACCGAATGAGCCACCCAGGCGCCTCTAAACCCTGCAGGAATTTATCCTGCTGCTCAATCTTTAGTTGTGATCCTGTTTGTTAAATGCTGGTCAGTCTGTTTCTAACGCTCTTTTTAGATACTATAAATCTTCAAGTGAGAAAATTCTATTCAGTCCAACATGGTGGGTACACTAAAGCAGCAAAGTGCCATCTGTGGGGCATGAAGTGCCCTGTGAAGTCATTCTCCCTCCTCTTCCCCCTCCACAAGGAATGGAAATTAAGCTCTGCCTTTATGGTTACTGTCGCTGTCTTTACTAATGTGACAAGAGTCACTGAAGAATGTGTAAACGTCAAATTGTAAACCAAAAATTCACTGAAATAAAAATTTTTATTAGGCGTGTTTCATTTTGTTTTAGGCCCTGCCACATTAGTCACATGAATTATGAAATGCAATATACTCCATTATACAAAGTTAAATAAACTATAAACATCTATGATGTTAATCATCAATCAAAATTAATCGTTGGAGCCACTGGTGGAGAAAGAGGAAGGAGCTATTTAATGAGCTTGGCACGGCAGATGAGGCTTCCTGTATTTTTCTGTGTGTTGGGATGATCCTTACGAGCCCTCTAGTAAACAGACACGAAAAACTCTGCCGTACAGAGAAGTAAACTGAGGCTCTGGGAGGTGAACTGATCCAAGCCTCGCAGATAACAGGATGGGCATCTCCAAACCCAGTCATCGCTCTACTGCACAAACGTGGCCACAAGTTCCAACAAAGAATGAGAAAAGATGAAGGTCCTACAGTGTGGAAGTTACATTCTAAAGACACACTGGGGCCTCACATCCTCACCTATTCAAGAGTTGGAGATCCCAAGCGTAATTCTAAAACATTAGTTCCTCCCTCAAATCCTCGCTGTGAGCTCACTGATGTGGCAGCAGGCCCTGGTGGCGACTGGGGTGGGGGTGGGGGGCTGGCTCTGGGCCCTCCAACTGTGGTTTCTACTTTATTTCACCAAAAATTCTTGGGCAGACTTACTCCTGACTGTGTGAACGCTGTCTGACAACATTAAAACAATCAGACAGAAGTAACTTGCTGGAGTGTGAAGCAGTAAATGCTACATCAGGTGAAAATTCCCTCCGCTGATATCAGTTTCCTTTTCAAAGTCCTGGCTCATCCGTGCCCTGTCAGCATTCCACCCTCAGCCAGGGCTGGCTGCGCTCTGAGCCGCCTAATCTTGGCTGAATTCCACAGGATTTTAGTTGGCCTCAGTAATATTTTTGCTTAGCTCTCAAGTCTGGAGATACTTCTTCTAGAAGTGATTTTCCTTTTTGCTCTGAACTCCTGAAAGCCCTGCAGACTGAGGAAGACGTTAATTGACTCGTATTAAGAAGAGGTACCAAATTTTAGTGGTGGTTGCCATGGGCTGCAGTGGAACAATTTTGCTTTGCATGTTAAAATACCTATTTGGGTGGGTTTTTTTTTAGAAGATTATTACTTTTAAGATCAACAGACACATTTTTTTCTCTGTATTACATAACAGGCTAAAAGCTACGTTCGATTTTTTTTTCTCTTTATTACGTAACCGAGGCTAAAAGCTGCGTTCGTTCAGCTTTGCAACCAGATTAAACTCAAGAAACGTGAATTTTGCACCCCAAACATTTACACAATCAAGTGCTAGACGCGTGTGCCCTTAACAGAGGAGGAAACCACCATATCAATACCAGGGATACGTGTGGTTAAAGTGCTGTTCCGCCAGAATATACTTGACCAGAAACCGCTAAGTAAAGTTGGAATGATCGAAGTATCCAGAACCCTACCACCTCTCACTACCTCTGCGACTGTAGTCCCAGTCAAAGCCACTGCCACTGGTCCTGCTGCAATGGGCTGGCCTCCTAACGGGTCCTCCAGCTGCTGTCCCCACTCACTCCCACCCAGCCCATGGTCGAGTTGCACATAAGTCAGTCGATCCCATTAAACGAGAGTAAACTATACTCCTCTAATCAAAACTCTGCATCAGCGCTCTCCTCCCAGCCACACTGGTCTACGCGCTGTCAGGAATATTCCTGCCACAGGGCCTTTGCACCAGCTACTCCCTCTGCCAGGAAAGCCCCACGGTTAGCCCCTCACCCTTCCAATCTTGGTTCAAACATGGCTCTCTCAGAGAAGACTTCTCACCTTCAGTGACGACTGCCTTGGCCATTCCTTTGCAAACAATGGAAATTTAACCTCCCTCCAACCCATAAATACCTGCAGTCTTGATCCTTTTACCTTGCTCTAGGGTTTTCCCATGCTGCTCATCTTTACTTATCCATAATAATTACTGTTTATTTCTCCCCACAGGAATATAAGCTCCACTGCGGCAGGATCTTTGCTTTACTAATAATCATCCCCTGCCTAGAAGAGCACCTGGTAGAGTCAGGAACTCAACTAACATTTGCTGAACACACGATGAATTAAAATAAGCAGAGTGAAAGTGGCCTAATATGGGCACATGAGGACCCAACACACAAGATTCTTGCCACTCCCAGTGATGAATGGAACCGGAAGAGCAAATCAGGAGTCACAACAGTACGAGAGCAATGGCTCACAGTCCTGGGCAACAGAACTATAAATATTCAGGCAAGAGTACTCTAACACAGGGCTAGAGTATCTCGGAGGAAATCTGAACTTCTGCTTTTTAGCAAATTCATTCTATCAGAACCCAGCAGTAATCTGTGCACAACAACCCCAAGAAAAGTGTGTGCGTGGAGTAGGTTCGATTAAATGAAATCAATTTTACCACGGAGTGGTTTCCCCCAATCTGATCCTCTCTCTGATCTCTCATCTTTATCACATTATCTCCAAGCAGGGTTCAGTCACTTCAAAGACGGGTCTTGAAAGGAGTATTAGGGGACAGAGGGAGCACCGTCATTTAATTATGTCTCTTTATTCTGTTTCTTTTATCATAAAAGCTTAGGGGACGGGAGGAGGCAGTGAAGAAATTACATCTATAGATTTAAAAAAAAAAAAAAAAAGAAAAGGATCCAACCCTTAAAAAAGAGCTGCCTGTAATGACTGTCCATTGTGGAAAAAGACAAACATGAGATTGATTGAGAGGACAGGAACCACAAAATATCCAGAATTTCTAGAGGGAATGAGAAAAAGCTGGAAATAAGGTCGTTTCCAAATGTTGACAGGATATGCATTCCTACATGCTGACATCTGTTGACAGGTCTGTACTGTGTAAACACACACACACACACACACACACACACACACACACACACACATATATCAACTTCTACAACAAAGGCAAATCACAGGTGACTACTAAAAATGGGTGAAGTTGATGCAAGCAGGCTAGGTCCGAGGACCCAGAGCAGGTCCCCCAGGACCAACCAAGAGGATGCTTGGCTTTGCACGGGATGAAAATCAAATGTGAGCCGAAAGGAAGCGAGAGCAGGGTTTACTGAAGACAGAGCAGATACAGACGGGAGCCTGTGGGACATTCGGAAAGGAAAAAGGGCACGAGTCTCTGCTTGGGGTCTGGAGTTTTTATTGAGGGCGGTGCTCTGGTGCACATATCTCTCAGGCATCCAGGAACTGGCCAAACAGGGACGGGGGCTCAGGTGTGTTCCATAAGTCACTTATGCCCTGGAGCCAGGGGTCTTGCTGTCAAGGTGTCTGGAGTCAGTGGTCTTAAAAAGCATTCATGAGACGACCTCTCTTGGACACTCCTTAGATGTTCTCTATTGTTCTGGAAAGACTCCAAAGAAATCATTAACTCCTTTACACGGTGGACATACATGATGGTGTGTGTAAAGTGGGGGTGCAGGTCCTAGGAAGAAGAGAAGCAGGGAAAGAAGTAAAGGGAAAAAACCCAGCTTTCTCTTTCATGGGGTCCCTTCCATTTCCCTATCTCAAAGAGATTTAAAAAACCATTGCACTCTTAGGCAGGATTCCAGGAGCTTGAATCAACTCAATGAATCCTGCTAACAACTCCTATGAATTAGGTGCTATGACCATGCCCATTTTAGAGATGAGGAAGGCAAGGCTTTTCTGTCATTCTCCCTGCTCCTCCTCCAGCCTCCCTTTCATCTTCCTAATAGAGGGCTTGGTAGGTTGCCCACTATCTGTTTTAGCCAGTACTGCCCTGGTTTATGTCTGTCATTCTGGCCTAGGCGGTAACAACACCTACTTTCACTTTTTTTTTAATTGTAGGAAGAAAAAAACACCTAACATGAAACTTACCATCTTAACCCTTTTCAAATTTACCTTTACTTTTAAAAGGGTCCTGGTTTAGACCATAAATTATCTGATCAGCCTTGTCTACTTTAACTTCTCTACGGTAACTCTTTACTTACCTGCCTCCCTGACGGAACTGTGAGCCTTTGGAGAACAAAACTCCAGCAGAGTGCCAGGAAGACAGTGAGTAAATGTTTAATAACTGAACAAATGAATAAAGATGTTATTCTAAAATCCCTCCTTGGTTAATGTTCATTTTACAGAGGGAGTCGGCCCTCTACCAGGTTCAGAATTTGAAACGTGCAAATTATTCCTTACGTATCTGAGACACATAATGTAGCTAGAGAAAGTGCCAGTGGTCTACAGAACGTTGTAAATGTGTGTTGCTGCACAAAAGAACAGTCATTTACCCACCAGTGAGCCGCCACAGGAGACAGTGGCTGCAAGAAAATGTGTGTGGGCTTATAAATATTTGGACAGATTCACAAGCCTGGAATAAAGAACAATAATAAAAAAACAAAAAGGGTCTCAAAACGAAGACAAGAAAGTCAAGTGCTCCACTTAAACACTCTTTTAAAATTCAAATATTATCTTTGGGGATGCGAAGCTCTGCACTGTCAGCATATGGCCTCCTGCTGTGAATCACAGCACAAACATATTCTGAGTTAATCCTGTACCTTTGTGAAGAGGGAAATAAGGACCTCCAATTTCAGTAGAATTTCATAAACCTAAAACGCAGTATTTAATGTGAAGCTAAACAACCCATCCTTCCCTCCCTCCAACACTCTTCCTCTTTCTCCCCCACCCCACACACATATACAATGTTCTCTCTCTCTCTCTCTGTCTCTCTGTCTCTGTCTCTCTCTCTCTCTCTCTCACACACACACACACACACACACACACACACACACACAATGTTCTACATCAACTTAAACTGAACAAAAAGATAAAAACAAAATTGAGAAAAAAAAGGATAGAGTGTGGTTTTTATTGATTTAAAAACAGAAAATCCCACTACATGACTAACCGGGACAGTTTTATCAACATCATAATACTGAAGTTCTGTTCGGTGTTTTTAACCTGCACCCAAATTTTTAAGTCACTGGTACCACTTGACCACTTCGGAACCAATCTAATCTCTGTATTTCTCCAGATGGCAACTGTCACTTGGGCCCGAGGAAACCCAAAAGGACCGATCTGGCCAGCCATCACATTGCATACTTTAAAACTCACTCAGAGTTGAGGCGGCTGCCACTCTGTTCTTTGTAACTCCAAGACGTGAAGGCCAAAAGATATCTTCAATTCAGTATAGTCTTAATTGCTTTAAAGTCTGCTGTTTCCCAGGTGAACAAGGTCCCTTAATTCTTACAGATGTAATGAAGAGAGTATTTTTGAGCTAGGAGTACACTTGCATTGAACATGACCAGCCCTCAAGCTATCAAAGGTATCTGTTCGCCTGGGCAAGGCTTCTGTGCTTCTGTTCCGGCAGAAATGTAAGAAGGGAGGATGGGATGAGAGGAGAGAGACATGATTTTGCAGCAGGAATCGCATGCTTTACCCAGAGAAAACATTTTTTTTCTAAATCACTTCAACTTTAGTAACACAGGGAAGCCAACAGGACTTGATCATCACGTTTTATACACGAGGAAAGTTCTAACACGAGGGAAGGGAAGTTCTAACCCAACAGGAGGAGGAAAAGGGGGCAGGGCCTGGTCCAGAGGGAAGTGGAAAAGAGGAAAGCCAGAGTCAGGAGAGGAAGTGGGGGAGGTAAGTGTGTCCCATCCCCCCCTCTTGAAAGGTGTGCTCACAGGGTGAAAGAAGGAAGGCCTCTGCCATGCTTCCAGTTTAGGATTCTGGGCATAGATTGCCTCGTGGGCCACACCACGTCGATTTGGTCTGGTCAGTCACATCCAAGTAAACTGTGCTACAGCAAAGTCAGACAGAGCAACGGCTGGAGCTTATCATTTACCTCTGCAGCCCTGACTTTTCTGTTTCCACGAACCCCAGAGAATCCTGCCTGAATAGGGTGAGACAGAAGTGAGCAGTTGCAGATGGGGTGGGCTGGACAGAGGGTCACGGGAGTGCCCGGTGAGGGGCGACGTGACGCCTCTACAAAGACCGTAGGGGACCAGATCACTAGGCCAAGAGCTGGCTGAAGGATATGGCAGAGGCCCGGAGGGGAAGCATGCCCGTAAGAGCCAAAGTGAAGCGGAGCCTGCCAGGAGCACGACCAGGCATGACCGAGCATGACAAGCAAAACAGGAGTTCCAGCAGCAAGAGCTTTCGGCGGCCGGCTCCAGGGAGGGACGCCCTCGCTCAGCCATCTCCAGTCCAGGCAGCTGCTCCACGGCAGAGCCACGAGGGACCCGGAGGTTACCAGGTGGGTTTACAGATCCCATCCACTCCCCAGCCCACCCCTCCCATTCACCCAGATGCCACCTTAGCGAGGTCCGTGGAGGAAAAGGAAATCCAAGAATCAGAGCACTTGACATGGGTAAAAGTGAGCATCTACCTAAAGACTACTTAAAGTTGTTGCATCAGACTAATTTCACTGGATTAAGCCATATTTAAGCTGCTTCCCCCATCGACTTCCATACTGGGAAGGGGCTTGTGAGGAAGGTCAGCCCAAATGATTCAAAAATAAGGAATCATTCTCTCCGCCTGTGGGTCCCGTAAGTCACCACTGTTTCTTCTCGCCCTTACTTCTGACTGCCCACAACACGAGGCAGAGCGAGGAAAACAGTCCCCAGTCCCACTGGAGGGACCTCAGTCCCATTACTTAATTGTGGAAGAACACCTTCTGGAGTTCTTCTTTATTTGCCTGTTGGGAAAGGCAGAAGAAGGCCCAACACAGCTGAGAAAGAAAAGAAAGCCAAAGAAAGAAAATGAGGCACGATTTTTTTCATACTTGGAGCTCTGCAGCTCACCCTTACGGTACATTTTTTAGAGAAGCAAAAGGCATCACATATTTTGTTCACTTCTCTAGCCTTACCAGAGGTGGATAAGCCCCAGCAATCCTGTGACCGCTGCCTGACCAAAGGTTTGTGGCGCTGCTCACTCCCTCCTCAAGGCACCCTCTTCCGGCGTTCACAATGGCGACAGGCAGGGAGGCGGCACCCCAAGCCTCCATGCTTTGGCTCTGGCAAGCCTCCCATCTCCTACAACTGTGATGTTCTGTGTTCAGGGGAATTCCAGCAACATCCTGTGAGAACGGGGATTGGTGACGGGCTGACGCCGTCTGCTAACAGTTGAAGGTTCGGGGCACGTCATGAGCCAGAGCAGCAGGCACGTTCCCTTTACACAAGGTAAACAGGCTGCACGCACTCTACCACAGGAGACCCTTCACACGTCCACTGATGATTTCGAGATCCAATCATTAATTGTAAATCACAAAGTTCTCCCGGTTAGAGACCAGCTGGTGCATCTGGACCGAGTCCGCTCATTAAGCCCTCCATCCACCTCCACAGGCATTCATACAACTAACATTAATGACACGCACTGTGGAATCCCACAGTGATACACAGGAGAACGAGATACAGTCCCTGCCCTCAAGAAGCTCAGAAGCTGGCAGCCGAGACGGATTTGCTATTCAAGCAGCATCCTGTCAACTCCTAGTTTACCATCGCTATCACCAGTACTAGAGTCAGAGACCGGCCGTCCATTAGCCTAAAGCAAACTTCTAGTAACGAGGTAACACGTGTCCTAGCACATGCTAGCACATGGCGTGCGGGAAAACGTCGACCATCTCTCCTGTACTCTCTTTACTGATGCTCTTAAGTGCTGTCAAAACGCAGCACTACCCAGGTGACCCAAGGAGAGCAAGACAAACTTCTGTGAAACGTGTAGAGTGCTTATCGCTCGTACTTGAGAGGCAGCCCAAATTTTGGCAATAAGGTGTATTTCGACACCAGCCAAGGTCTGACCGTTCTCTTCAGAGGAGTTTGATTTCCACAGCCAGGTCAAGGCTGCTGAATGACTATAGGCAGGTGAAATTCACGGTAAATAGACAAGCACGAGCAGCTTCGTCTTTTCTAATCAAGCTTCTTTAAGTAGTGCAAAGACTTAAGAGCATTTTCTTTTTTTTTCTTTTTTTTTTTAACGTTTATTTATTTTTGAGACAGAGAGAGACAGAGCATGAACGGGGGAGGGTCAGAGAGAGAGGGAGACACAGAATCTGAAGCAGGCTCCAGGCTCTGAGCAGTCAGCACAGAGCCCGACACGGGGCTTGAACTCACGGACCGCGAGATCATGACCTGAGCCGAAGTCGGACGCCCAACCGACTGAGCCACCCAGGCGCCCCTTAAGAGCGTTTTCTATCTACCAGCTAGAGAAGTAAGAAAAATAAAACCAATAAATCACACACGTTAGCTTGGAAATTTAAGGCCTGGAATATCAGCCTACTTCTCAAATAAATCAGGCTATGGACACATTTTTTGAAATTTCTGGAGATTCAACCCACCATTTTATTTAAAGTGACAGGAGAGATTTTTCTACTTCCCTCCCCCAAGATCCTGGGAGAAAGATTTGTCTGCCTTGCTCCATCCCAAAGAACTTCTGGATGTGAAACGTCTGCTCATGTATGAGATGACAGGATGGAAAAGAGCTGAGTCCTTCTGGGAAGTAAAATAAAATCATCCAAGGGAATGGGGCACCTGGGTGGCTCAGTTGGTTGAACTCATGGTTCCTGACTTCGAGCCCCGTGTAGGGCTCTGTGCTGACAGCTCGGAGCCTGGAGCCTGCTTTGGATTCTGTGTCTCCCTCTCTTTCTGCCTCTCCCCTACTCTCACTCTCTGTCTCTCTCTCAAAAAAAAGAATAAACGTTAAAAAAAATTTTTTAAATGATTGAGGGAATTAAGGGGAAAGGAAAGAAAGATCAGAGGGAGGAAGAAGAGAGCAACTTTGCTCTATACTACACGACGGGTATCACAATAAAGAAAGAACTCTGCACTTGGACTTTGTGTGCACAGAGGACTGCCAAAAAGACTCCTTTCTGTTGATGGAACATACCTTTCGTGTCAGCCAAACCCAAACAAACATAGCTAAGAGTTACTGCTGTAAATACACCCGTTGGGGTGCCTGGGTGGCTCAGCCGGTTAAGCATCCGACTTCGGCTCAGGTCATAATCTCACGGTACATGGGTTCGAGCCCCATGTCAGGCTCTATGCTGACAGCTTGGAGCCTGGAGCCTGCCTCAGATTCTGTGTCTCCCTCTCTGCCCCTCCCCTGCTCACACTCTTTGTCTCTCTCTCAAAAATAAATAAAAACGTCTAAAAAACATTTTAAAATACACCCCTGATAGCTACCATAAATAGGAATTTTTTATTAAATAGATTAAAACCTCATTATTTTGGTACGTTTTATAAAAATATACCAAAAGCCCTGCAGGAATTCCCTTTCTAATAAACCCTTTCTTTATAGATATAGTTAAAATAAACAATTGGGGGTGAGGGGATTTTCAAAATACGCAAGAAACATTTTTGTAAAATCTTACCTTAAAAAGAGCTACATACAGACAAATCTCTTCCACTTCTACAGGTATAATACAATGACGTGAACCCGACGGACGCCTGCTGATTCAATAAATATGAAAATCATTTCATACAGATTTCTTAAGAAATTCATCTAGTTGAGCAGAAATTATTCTCACTGTAAAAATGAAAACGCTTGTAACACTGTTCACTATGTGCCAGGCACTGTTCAAGAAGCTCATCTCACAGTGCTCCGTTAAAGTGCTACGACATCCATTACGGTGCTTACAAATACTAGGGATTCTCCTCCTTCCAAGCACATGGTAGAATGACACCTTGACGCCTCCCAGCCTCCTTAAATTCAGGCACGACCGTGGGGCTTGCTTTAACTAACAAAAGTATAAGTGGAAATGACGTGTGTCACTTCTGGGAAGAAGTCTTTTTTTTGAGAGAGAGAGAGAGAGAGAGAGCCAGCGTGGGGCTCCATTCCACAACCCTAGCATCATAATCTGAGCTGAAGTCGAGTCAGACGCTCAACCGATGGAGCCACTCTGGCGCCCCAAGAAGTCCTTGAGAGCCAGTGCAGGCTCCACCGAGCCCCTTTCCGCCACGGTGAGCGGCGATCCCCAAGTTGGTGCGGCCTCTCCTGGCCACCAGCTCTGTTAGCACAGCCCACACACGACTCTCAAGAGTTATGAACCAGGAGAGAGAAATAAACCTTGGTGATGTAAACCTCCAAAATGTGGAGGCTGTCTGTTATTACATTATAATCTAGCCTATCCTGACTCGGACAAGTGGTTGAAAAAACAGCCTTTCTTTCCCAATCGTCGGTCATTTGGACTGTTAATCTAGGTGGTTTTCTTCTTACACGTTATTTGTTCCTCCATCACTCCCAGAAAACAAGTCATAAAAATCATTATTTGCATTTTAGCATTTTTACAGAATCAGAAATGTATATATTCTTTTTTTAAATTCTGCTTTTAAAAAAGTTGTTAGCAATTTTTTTTATTTGTTAAAGTTTATCTATATTTTAGAGACAGAGTGCAAGCAGCGTTGGGATAGAGAGAGGGAGACCCAGAATCTGAAGCAGGTTCCAGGCTCTGAGCTGTCAGCACAGAGCCCGATGCGGGGCTCAAACTCAGGAGATAGCACAGAGCCCGATGCGGGGCTCAAACTCAAACTACCGTGAGATAGTGACCTGAGCTGAAGTCGCGATACAACCAACTGAACCACCCAGGCACTCCAGTCATTAGCAATTTTTTCAAAAAGCAATTCATCCTTGCAAAACACGCACACACACACACACACACACACACACACACACACACACACACGTAATTTGCCCTTGCATAAGATTCAAATAATATCTATGTATAAAAAGTGAAAAATCATCACATCTCTTACCCCAATTCTTTCATATGCATAGATCCACTTTTTAAAAGGGAGAGATGTCACAAAAATAATATACATATTAAATATACATATTAGTTTGCAACTTGACAACTTAATAGTCCACAGACAGCTTTCCAGTTAACAATTGCATTGTGTAGCTATAACATAATTTATTTCACCACATCCCTACTGATGGACATCTGGCTGATTAAACATTTTTATTTAATGGCAAGGCTACAATAAACATCCTTGTAAAATCATACTAATATTTCTGTAAAATTTATCCCAAGAAATGCACCTGCTGAGTCAAAGGGTATGAACATTTTGCATTTTGACAGGTATTGCCAAACTGCCCTTCAAAATGATGGTACTGGGGCACCAGCTGGCTCAGTTGGTAGAGCACGTGACTCTTGATCTCAGGGTCACAATTTCAAGCCCCATGCTGGGCACAGAGTCTACTTAAAAAAAAAAACAAAACGATGGTATCAATTCATACCAATAGTATATGAAAGTGCCTTTTCTCCCTAGATCTTACAAAACTGGATATTATCAAGTTTTGGAAATATCTATCCAGCTGAGATTTTTTTAAATGGTGCTTCAATGCTTAATTTGTATTGCTTTTATTATTTTTTTCCAGCTTGTTTTCACTACCTGTACATTTTCCGCAGAGAAATGTGTGCCTAGCCATGTTTTTTAATAGGGTTATGTTTTTATTATTTATTTGTAGAGGCTTTTTTATCTATTACAAATATTAAGAACTTAAATCTATGTTGGAAATATTTTCTACAAGTCTTCATTTATGAATGCTGGGGTCCAACACATAGATTTTTTAAAATTAATATGTTTAAATTTGTCAAAATTTCCCATTATAATATCTGGGTTTCAAGAAAAAGTCCTTTAAATTCATTCCAAGCTTAATAGGTTGACTGTGAGAACATTTCCACAAAGAATACAATTAAGCCCGTTTTTTTGGCTCTTCAAATCCACCCTGAACTTACTTTATTCTTTAATATAAATGTGTATATGATGTGTCTCTCTGAATGCTAAGGATTAAATAAGAGAATGCCCCCAAAGCAACCAGCACAGCATCCAGTATGCAATTTTTCAATAAATATTCCTTTATTTTGTCCTCCCGAGTTCCCTGAGTTCAGAGACAACAGACACACAATTCTTTCCAAAATACGTTCCATCAGAACTCCAGCTGTGTTCAGGGTGACCACACGCCCTGCCGAAACAACCATGTTTCCCAGCCTTGTGTATGGCGAGGGGTGGTAATATGACACAGTTCTGGTTAAGGAGATGTAAGCGGAAGTCACCGGACTGAGCTTCCAGGAAGCTCCTTGGAAGAGAACAGGAGCAGCCGGTTCTGCCTTTTGCCATCTGCCCTCCCCCTTCTTCCTGCCTGGAAGGCAGATGCAATGCTGGCTGGAGGGCAGCCATCTTGAGATTTCAAAGTGACAAGATCACTAAGGTCTTTGATGGTTTTGGCCAATCCTGGAATGCCCACCTCTGTACTTCTCATTAGAAGAGGAAAATAACCCCTTTACTCGTGTGAGACATTAATGAGTCAGGTTTTCCATTAATTGCAGCAGAATATAATATCTAAACTATATGTCGTGGTTCACCCAACATCTTCGCACAGATTTTTAAATATTCTTTCCATTTTCGTGGCTTGAGATGGTCCCTTGAACAGAAGTTATGCTGGTTTGAAGGGCAAGTTCTCCATTCACAGACACATTAATTTAAAGAGGAGAAATCAAATCATTAAGCACTTCAAATGGAAATCCAAGTGCCCCCTAAGGAGAAGTCAGTAATCAGCAACATATGGTGTCACCTGTGTTAATCCTGGCATTAAATCACCCTTATCAGGACACCGCACAGCTCATTTCAGTTGTGAAGTAAAATCTCCGGGATAAAAGATATTTTAAAGAAAAAAAAATCACACCATTGGAGGGCTTTTTAATAATTACACAAGACGGAATGGGGTGGGGTTTTTTTTTTGTTGTTTTTTTTTTTTTTTTGCCGTTAATCAATTCCCAAGAATTTGGGCTTTTATTTTTATTTGTTTTCAAGATTTTTTTTTAATGCTTATTTATTTTTGAAAGGGAGTGTGCAAGTGGGGAAAAGGCAGAGAGGGGAGACAGAAGATCTGCAGTGAGTTCCGTGCTGACAGGCTGACAGCAGCAAGCCCGACGTGGGGCTTGAACTCATGAACTGTGAGATCATGACCTGAGCCGAAGTCAGCTGCTCAACCAACAGAGCCACCCAGGTGCCCCGGATCGCTTTTAGTTTTAAATGAAATTAAGAATTAAGAAAATATTCCAGTAGGTACCCAGGGAAAGCCCCACCATTGGATTCCCCTGGATCAGGGAGAAAAAGAACTAACTGAGGGAAGTGTTTAAACACTCTGTTACCGGTAAGTACAGTCTCGAAATGCTGGTCTGATTTTAGCCCTCTCACTTCAGCTAGCCAGCCCTCCAAGCCTGAAGAAGGAAAAAAGGGGCCGAGGGAAGGCAGATTCCACCCCCAACAGCGGTCCTCTCCAGTACAGCAGTCACTTCAACTGGGCAAAGAAGAGGTGGGGGCCATAAACAGTAATCATCTCAGATGACTGGGCGCTAGGCTCAGTCATCTTTGCCACTTCCTCTTATCAGCCACCATTGCTTCCACCAAGAATAACTATCTTCTAAAAAATGCCCAACCCTCCCCCAGCAGGTATCTTTTTCATGACATTCAATATTTTTTTTTAATTTTTTCTTTAATGTTTATTTATTTTAGAGAGAGAGAGACAGAGTGTGAGTGGGGAAGGAGCAGAGAGAAAGGGAGACACAGAATCTAAAGCAAGCTCCAGGCTCTGAGCTGTCAGCACATGACCTGACACGGGGCTTGAACCCACGAACCGTGAGATCATGACCTAAGCCGAAGTCGGACGCCTAACTGGCTGAGCCACCCAGGTGCCCCCAGCATTCAGTATTTTTGATTAAATTCTTCAACTATGAATAAACTCCCTTACTCACTGTCCAGGACCACTGTCCTGGTCTGCCTCTGTAATAAGAAGCAATGTACCACCTACCACTGGTCACAGTCTCTTCACAGTCTATTATAAGGGGGAGGAGGGAAGAAGATGAAAAGAAAAAGGGGTAGAATGTAGAGAGAAAGTCAACAAAGAATGGTAGTGCAAAGAAAATCATGTACACGATCAACCATAAGCTTTCATATTAGCAAATGTCAGCTTCTGAAGTCAGACATGTAGCCCCTTCTCCCATTCAGTTCAACCGCGTTGGTCAGTTACCATCTTAATTCTTTTATAAGTGAGCCTTATCACTTCTCAACATGTAACAAATTTTTGAGATATACATCCACAAACTTAGGCAGAGTTCAACAAACTTCTTGAAATGTATATTCAAAAAACAATTTTAAGAGTGACTTTAATTGTGAAAGGGGCACCTGGGTCAGTTAAGCATCCAGCTCTTGATTTCGGCTCAGGTCATGATCTCAAATTGAGCCCCACTGTCGGGCTCCATGCTGAGCAGGGAGTCTGCTTGGGGTTCTGTCTGTCCCTCTCTCTCTGCCCCTCCCCCATGCAAGCACCGTCTCTCTCTCAAAATAGAATAAATATTTTAAAAATTACCGTTAATCTGTAAAGTTTTCATTTATGTCAGCCAAGTTAACGAAAGTAGGTAACCAAAGAATTCCAAAGCCGTATTTGTTACAGGTAATTAATCACCAAATAATTAGGAGGAACTGTCTAGAATATATTTCAAACACAAGTAATTGGTAATCCAGTTCCCTCCCAAGAAGAGAGACAGGGATGTTTATAGAGAAACTACACTGGGGAACAAGTAAGGATCAGAATACGTGTTTTAATTCTCCTGACTTCAATAGTGAGTTCACCCTGTAGCGATGATAATTTTAGAGCTCCAAGTCTCAGTCTCCTTGCCTATAAAATGGCAATAATGATACCAATTATTAGTAAGCATGCCTTCAATAGGAATAAGGAAAACTTATTCTCTGGTAACAAGAAGGCAGCACTACGGGAGCTGGAGAGCTGGTTCTTTCCGTCTTTTTCTCCCACTACAGAGCCAACATCCAGCTTATTTTTAGGGTCCCTTTTTTCCTTATTGTCACAAGACTGTTGTAGCAGCTCCAGGTGATCAAGTCCAGTCACGGCAAAAAGCAGCAGAAAAACAGGGGTTGTCTCTTTCTTGCGCACCCCTTTCAAAAAGGAAGGGAACTTTTCCCACACATGCCCTTACCTCTTATATCACTAGCCTGAACTGGGTCACATGCGTATTCCTAAACTGGTCCCTAGCAAAAGGAATGAACTTACTGTAACAGGCTTAGACTAACTGGGATTTAATCCTGAGTTATGTGACATAGGGGTGGACACCTGAACAAAATTGGGGTTCAACCAGCCAGAAAAAATAGACAACTGGGCAGATAATCAGCAGAGTCAGGAACCCCTTACTTCATAGTACTGTAGCAACATTCAAATGATAAAATGTGAAAAATCTGTAAAGTATAAAATGCTTTACACAGATGTAGGAGATTATTATTTACTCAAGAAGAATGTTGTGTACTGAGGAAACATAGTTCCCCGGATCTTTTTTTTTTTTTGTTCTCCAAAATCTTTATGAAGAAATAGATTCACTGAAAATAAAGGATATCCTTTTAAAAAAAAATCTCAGCATAGCAAACTATAATGACCACCATTCAAACAATACTAATAAAATGTGAGGTTTTGAACTACTATGAATATATGCGTTTTTCATATATATGCAGATTGGTAAATATCAAGCACCAGCAATGGGTTTTACAGGCAATACATACTTCCATCCTATATTCAACAAATATTTTCTGAGCATCTACTAGCACGTATTATTCCAAACACTGGGAATACTGTAGAGAACAAGGTCAAATCCCTGCCTTGTTGGTGCCTATATAACCACACTTAACTGCATAACTACTTTTGAAGAGAAACATTCTTAATCACCAACATATGTTGAAGTCAAGTTATCAGAATACATATGATTTTAAATTAATTATAATAAATTTGATTTTGGTTAATTCTAATTTCCTACACCACCCCAAAATAAAATCTGGAATAAAATGAATCTGGGAAAAAAAAAATTGACAGGTGCCCACCAATAGGAGAAAGGATATTGCTTTCGTCTCCCAATTCTGGATGAATGCCAAAAAGCAAAACCATGTTTCAGCTATCAGTTCTGAAAATGATATTTGCAAAGGGCTGAGCTAAAATAGCATCAACGTCTATAGTCTAAAAACAATCAAATACACACAAAATACAATCAGAGAATCCTGAGAACAATCTACATGTTTTCCATGATGCCCATTAAAAGTAAATTTGACATTATACTTTATACGTTTTACACTGTACATTATACTTTGTTTTTGACATTATACAGGAATGTTATAAGTAAATGTTATATTCACACCAATCCTTACCAAGCAAGATAAATGACATTACTGGATGCAAAGAGGGCTTAGTTGCCTTATTTTTCGTATCTGCAAAAATAGAGTTCCATGACACCAAGGAATCACACAAATTAGAAATGGAAATAGGGGCACCTGGGTGGCTCAGTTACTTAAGCATCTGACATGTGATTTTGGCTCAAGTCATGATCTCATGGTTCGTGGAATTGAGGCCCAGGTTGGGCCCTGCACTGATAGCGTGGAGCCTGCTTGGTATTCTCTCTCCCTCTTTCTCTCTCTCAAAAATAAATAAACTTAAAAAAAAGAAATGGGAATGAAATTTGTGTTCTTAAGCAAATATTCATCACCTGTGTTCTAATTAAAAGAATTTTCTCCAGGAATTTCGTACAATAAATATGTACTACTTACGCACATTTATTTGAGGGCGGGGGGCTATATTTCCCAAAGAAATAAGTGGTCAGCAGGGCTTTTTAAAGATCCACTTTACTTAACTCTTTAGAGATATTCATTCAAGGCTGTACCAAATTTTCTCTTTTTATTGAGAAAGATACAGGATTTCCTATTTCTGTTTCCAAGTAGAGGGCACCATGAAAGCAATACTGTTAATCAAGCCACTCCCCCGTTCCCATTAGTATGTGCAACACACAAAGTAGCAACAACCAAATAACAAATTTATTACTCTTCCTTAAACTTTGCTTTTTTTCCTACTTCCCAACTCCCTGAAACTTTGTATCCATACAAATTCCCAATGGAGAAAATCAGATACTTGGCTATTAGGCTAAAGAAAGCCAGATATGTCTGGGGGCAACCTGGAAAACATGATACAACTTTGAATCCAACTCAGAGGACATTCACAGCTGCCACCTGCTTGAGGTAAGGGATGCTCCCTTTCTACCTGCGCATCTGTCGCCCCCACCTCACAAACTAGCCAAATCTTTCTTACAGGAGAAATACGTATTTGCCATTTTTGGTGCTACCCTCTGGGCTTGGGTGTAAGTCAAAAAAAGACAAGAACTACATGTGCCTAGGATTCAATTCCATCTTTGACTAATCAGCTCTGATCAGAAAGGACTCCTCTGGGGAGTCTGCAAGAGAATACACTATGAACCAGACCTTCAGGGCTTGCTCTAAATCAACTTCCCTTAGAATCAATTTAGCTTTTAAAGATGAAGATGGGGTTGCCTAACGCACCATATAATGGATGCATATACTTGACATCTGAGCACACTGAGGCAGTCTCTCTGAATTTCCAAGGTAACAGACAGATGTCTTTTCAAATACCATTTTTTTTCGTTTCATCACTTTCATGATATTCTTCCTATTTTCCTATGTTCTTAAACATAAACTAACGTGGTTTCTTTTGCTGATTTTTTTTAATGTTTTATTTATTTTTGAGAGACAGAGCACGAACAGAGACAGAGAGAGAGGGAGACAGACTTTGAGGCAGGCTCCAGGCTCTGAGCTGTCAGCACAGAGCCCGACACAGGGCTCAAACTCAGGAACCATGAGATCAAGACCTGAGCCGAAGTTGGATGCTTAATCGACTGAGCCACCCAGACACCCCACGTGGTTTTTTTATGCCTTAATTATAGATATCCCAGGACCTACAGTCTTACACAAAGGGTTTCTTGTTCTATCACTAAATGTCCCAAACTCTCACTTTGTTTTTAGTTCAGATATCCACTTCCTGTAAGTTTTCTAAGGTCAACTATCAATTCTTGATTTATTATTACAAACATCCTAAGTAGCTCTTTTCACATTCCTAATATTTTGAGGACCAGCTGACCAAGTTTGTTAGAGTTCTGTCCAGACTATTAGCAGCAAATCAAAGTCAGAACACCGTTTACCTCTTGGGGGTTATGATCAGCGAAGGACACACAAGGTCCTTCTGAGGGGCCAACAGCACTAAATGTCTTGACATGGGTTTCTTTTTAATAGTGCACTTAGCTATACATTTATGCTTTATGTGCTTTTCTGTAGATTTCCTAATACAGAACTTTAAAAAAGAGTTAAAATAAAGTATTATAGGCAAAGAATTGAAAGGGTAGACACAGTTCCCCACCCCCACTCCAGCATGCACACACGTGGCAACATTCATTCAGGTAGTAATTCAGTTGCTTGCAATTATATTTGTAGACGACAGCCAAAGATATTTGCAGAAGCCACTTCGTTCGGCATTGTTTGTAGCAGAGGAAAAGACAGAGAAACAGGAGAAAACAACATCCAAAAAAACCTGGACACAACCTAAATGTTCCCCAAAAGTGTATGTAAAATAAATTATGGTACTGAATGAAAGAAATCACTTTATTCTGGTAAGAACATATCCGAGAAGACATTTAATTAAATAAGCAAGTTGCAGAACAAAACATGCATGTCTGATATGATCTTATTTGTACAAAAATGAGAGTGAATATGACTATTTCTGAAGAAGTGCAGAGGAAACTATTCACAGGAGTACCCCATACGATATGGGAAGGGTTGATCAAAAATAGGGGATTTTACCTTATACTGTTTGATTCTATTTGAATTCCTAGCCAATAGCCATGTTTTTCCTTAAAAGTAAGAAATTTAAATAAAGAAATATATTATTTCCATTTATAGCTCTAACAAATGACTTCACTTAAATGCCTTAAAACAACACAAATATATTCTCCTACGGTTCTGGAGGTTGGAAGACCAAAATGAGTTTTAATTAACGAGCTAAAATCATGGTTTCGGCAAAGCAGAGTCCTTCCGGAGGTCCCAAGGGAGAATCTGTTCCTTGCCTCTTCCAGCTTCTAGAAGCTGCCATTCCTTGACTCCTGGCCACATCTCATCAATCGATCTGTGCCTCATCTCCACAGTGCTTCTCCTCTGACTCTCATCCTCCCGTCTCCCTCTTTTAAAGTTTACTTATTTTGAGACAGACAAGAGACAGCATGAGTGGGTGGGGGGCAGAGAGGGAGACAGAGAATCACAAGCAGGCTCCACACCAGCAGCACGGAGCCCGACGTGGGCTCAAACCCATGAAACCTCGAGATCATGACCTGAGCTGAGACCAAGAGCCAGATGCTTAACCAACTGAACCACCCAGGCACCCCGCCTCCCTCTTTTAAAGATCCTTATGATTACACTGGGCCCACCCCAATAAGCCAGGATAATCTCCCCATCTCAAGATCATTAACTTAATCACATCTGCAAAGTCCCTTTTACCATGTAAGTCCCCCTGCTTGGGGGCCACTGTTGAGCCTACTACAACAAGTATGTGCCAAATTGTTCTTGGAGGATGCTTCCAGGGCCTGAGATGTGGGGGAAGGGGAGTGGGGAAGCACTTTAACTCTTACTCTTCTGTATTATTTTAAATTCTTACATTAAATATGTATTTTTAATTAAAAATCCAAGAACCCAATACACATACCATATTTCATCAGCTCTAAGATGCCACTGATCATAAAACACAGAATTTTATGTATGACTAAGAAAGAATGAAAACACTAAGTTATGATATTCATTGCCACATCATGGTAGATAGTTTGCCAAAATACCCTCAGAAATCCTTCCCATCCCAGCACGTCCACCCTTTTGCAATGCGACTTGACTGCTCCTCTCGGCAAGAGGTGGAGTATTTCTCCACTCCTGACTCTGGGCGAGGCCTCGTAACTTGCTCTGGCTGATGGGACACTGGCAACTGTGACTCAGAAGCTGGGAAAGGGCTTGCACACTGGGACTGGCGCTGTCTCCTGATGCTGCCTTTCTGCCATGTGAACAAGTCCAGGCCGGTCGACCAGCCACCAGCCATCTCCTCAAATCCTAGGCAAGGAATGACTGTTGCTGAAAGCCACTAATCCTGACGTCAGAAATACTGAAAGGTGAAAAAAACTGTAACTTCAAGACAATGAAGGATGACGCTGCAGTAAGTTTACTTCAGTATGATATCAGTTATTTAAGTAGGTGTCTAAGGGGTATTTCTAGGAGGAAAGTGTACAAATTAGTAAGCTGAGTTCTTACGCCCCATTTTGACTGCCTAAAGGTTACTTTTGCTTAGTTTCTGGTTTTCAGCTACATCTCATATAGTTGAAGTCACTGAATAAGTAAACGCTGGCACTATAGGGATACTGCTTTCTGCAGCAGAGTATTAGAGCAAGATAAATGATCTGGCCTGTTCAAGGGGAAAGAAACTAACAACCTCTAGAATTAAATGGTGAAAAATTATTACTTTGCCATGCAGGTAGGTACTGTGAATCATAAATTAAAAGTGACAACGCCAGCAAATATCTCTTCATTTTATCCTATAAAGTATATAATGTTATTTAAAAACTGAAAATACAGCGGCACCATGGGAGTTCTAGCATTTATTACACTTGTTAGTTTTTAATCAAAATGATTCCAAATACAAAAAAGGTTCAAGTCACTTCCCACTACAATACTGCATTTGTAAGCACACTGTGGCCTTCTTGGTTCATATCCCACAGATATAAACACGATATATTTCGTTAAAAAACAAAAAGCCCTGGGGCGCCTGGGTGGCTCAGTCGGTTGAGCGTCCGACTTCGGCTCAGGTCATGATTTCATGGTCCGTGAGTTCCAGCCCCGCGTCGGGCTCTGGGCTGATGGCTCAGAGCCTGGAGCCTGTTTCAGATTCTGTGTCTCCCTCTCTCTCTGCCCCTCCCCCGTTCATGCTCTGTCTCTCTCTGTCTCAAAAATAAATAAACGTTAAAAAAAATTAAAAAAAAAAAAAAAAGCCCCAAAACAACAGTGCTATAATCAAAGGTGAATTTTTCCGCTTTAAAATCCAGTTGCTGGATTATTACAATAGCCACCATTTATGGAGTGGCTGTTTCCCAAATAACTAGTTTTAATAATACCTGATCTGGGTGCATCCCTGAAGGTAAACGAGCACAGAAAGAACAGCTTTACCCCCAGGCAATTTCTTCACCACAGATACAAACAGTTATATAAATTCTTGGATTATTGATTTACTGCACAGTTACTGAGTGCCAGATGCTGTGCTTAAGGGTAAGGACACAAACACCCCACCAAAAAACTAAAAACTAAAATTCAAAAACCTGAACTTTGAACTGGAGGTATCAGCTAAATTAATGCGTTTTCTCACATCTAAAAACTCCTACCGCGTGCCAAGAGCTTTATGTACGACTCCTTCCGTCCTTCCATCCTCACAAACATGACACATTTTAAAAATGACTTCCACCTCTCTGAGAGAATAGGCTAGTCAATGGAGGAGTTGGGATTTCATCCAGACAGGTCTATCTGGCTTTCTTTACCACCCAATACCATCTTTCGCTGTCTCTGCTTTGTGCTTTTTGATTGCAAGTGGGAAGAGAAGAGTAAAGGTTTAAAAGTTTAGGAGGAGGAAAGTTAAAAGGAGGAAAGACAAGAGCAAGCTCACAGAGTAGCAACGAGGAAAAGAAGGCATCCATTTGGAAGCGACTTACCGTGATAAAATGTTGAGAAAGCCCTCTTCCCGGTCCCTTGTAAGACATGTAATTATTAGTCCCCAAAGAAAACATTTAAAATGTCTCCTGCACCTCATGTTTGCTCTCTCAGATGCACCGGATATCCCAGCATCCTCTTAATTGTCCAGTATGGGGTCACCATCCATGCCTTCAACTATTCTGAACTTTGTGAAGTATATTTCTCTAGCAGGCTCTGGGTAATGAGTCCCACAGTATACACAAAAGTAACGCTTTTTCATTTACACCACAATTATTTCCTTGTCATTCTAAATTTCCGACTCGGTGCCCTTTAGCTTTAATAACACATATTTGGTGAAAACTCTCCATGTTTGTACAATCCACATCCACCGTGATTCTCTTGTTATTCAACACTGAACTTCCACTTTTCAAGGATGGATCCTTAAATAACAAAACTAACATCTACTGAATGTTTACTGCATTTCAGACTCTTTACTAAGTCTGTATATGAATTATATCCCTTAATAAAACCCTTTGAAATAAATTCTAAATTCTGTTACCATGCCCAATTAGCACGTATGAAAACAGAGGTCCAGGTAATGGAGAGCCTGTACGTTAATTACACACTAGCAGAGCTAGCATATGGTGACAGCGAACCCACGTCCGACTCCAGTGCCCATACTCCCAACCAATGTGCTATCCTTATGTGGATGGACAACGGCCAACCCCAAATCCAGAATCCACTCCCCTTTAGAAACTTGGTTAGCGTCCATCTCTTTCTGAGATCTTCCCCGACTAACAGGCCTCACTGCAAGCCTCCCCAGCAGCTTCTCTGATCACACTGCTCATCGTCCTCCCTTTTCATTCTACCCATTTTCCCTGGGTTCTTGCATCCATTCCCAAGGCTTCAACAACCCCCATTTTTTAGCCTAGGAAACTGAGCCTTAAGTAACTTATCTGCGACCATACAGCTAAGAAATGGGAGAGCAGACTCAAATGTGACACCAGTCCTCGCTCTAACCCCTACACAGTGCTGCCTCCCCAAGCGTAACCTTCCCCAGGAAGCCTGCGGTCCTTCAGTGTGCCCACTGACAGTGCTTCAGCTCAGGCATCAGCGTCATTTAGTTTAACCTTTAACTAGACCTCCCACTTCATGGCCCTGTTTCTCTCCCAAACTGTTCCACAGAAGTTTCTGTGAGGACAGAAACATTCAATAATCTGCCACATGTGGTTTCTGAGGATCTGAAATGCAGCTAGTGCCACGAAGAAAGTTTTCATTTTAATTAATTTAAATTTAAATTTAAATTTAAGTAGTCACATATGGATAGTGCCTACCATATTGGAAAGCACAGCTCTAAAGGGTCCTCAAGTCTCTCCTGTTCCCAAACCTTGACGTTCATAAGGCTCAGCCACATTTCCTCCACCCCTGCGTTCCAGGAAGTTTTCTGCCAGCTCATAATAGACTCCCCTTTCCTTAGGCTTTGGGTGTATCTCTGTTTCATAGCTAAAAGTCAAGACTTACGTGATTCCTAGCTACTAAAAGAGTCCCTCCATGTGAATTTTTGTTTGATAGAGGGATTGTTTCATTATAGGGATATGTTCTTCAACATACTCAGGGAAGAAACTTTCAGTGGAGGATGTGAAACAGAAACCTGAGAGGACAAAATGACAACAGGAAGGAGGCAACCCTAATATGGCTGCCTTTTCTAACTGGAAACCTCGTCAATACATATTATAAATTGGTGTGCATTATTTTCCAAAGAAATTAGTATTTAGAACACAAAGGGCAGACTCCAGCCCAGGTCAATATTTTGCTTGCTCTGTAGAGTTTGTAAAAACAGTTTTCTCACTAACTTTATTATTTATTTATTTATTTAATTTTGAGAGAGAGTGTGTGCGTGCCATGTGTTCCGTGAACGAGGGAAGGGCATGGAGAGAGGGACAGAGAGAGAATCCCAAGCAGGATCCTCGCTCAGCACCCCTGCATGAACTTTAGAAACTGAAAGATGGCAGGGCACCTGGGAGGCTCAGTCGGTTAAGCGTCCAACTCTTGACTTCAGCTCAGGTCATGATCTCGCAGTTTGTGGGATCGAGCCCCACGTCGAGCTCCACTCAGCGAGGAGCCTGCTTGGGATTCTCTCTTTCCCACTCTTTCAAAATAAAGAAATTAATTTTTTTAAAAAAATTAAAGATGTCACCAAAAAATCTGGGTTTGCAGTACTTCCTGAAGAATCCAAGGATCTGGAGACACGGGGCCTGAATTCCCACACGGCAAACATTTGCTGGATCTGAGAAGGTGCCGTCCTCTTTCAGGAGGCAAGCACTCCTCACAACCCCCGCCACACCCTCTTGTATCAGTGACGCGGAGGCCCGACCTACTTACAACTAATTATTCTCAAAGCATGCTGCTTCCCTCGTTTATGTTACATGCCTTGTGCCTATGGCCATGGGACTTGGTGGCCCCTCACGGAGCTTTACAAAAGTATTTTCATCCCCATTATTTCATTTAATTCTCACCACGGTCTTATGAAGAAGGCAGCATTATTCTCCCTGTTTTATAAATTAAGAAGCTGACCCTGAGACAAATGAAGACTAAGTGAGAAAAGCATAATCTCAAGTTAGGCCCTGTAAGTCCTTCTCTCGCCCTCTTTATACCATAAGACGTTGCTTGACCGTAGCCCACGAACGATTCCATAATTTGAACTGTGGGGAAATTATTTATATTACAATGTTAAGAAAACACCCTTCGATATCTTGCTCAGAATGTCAGTGAGAAAACGTGGGCAGGTTTGATGACTTGGTTGTTGTAATAAGCCCAACA
The DNA here is from genome assembly GCF_016509475.1 of Prionailurus bengalensis. Lineage (NCBI taxonomy): Eukaryota > Metazoa > Chordata > Mammalia > Carnivora > Felidae > Prionailurus > Prionailurus bengalensis. The sequence continues at coordinate 19,911,852 of NC_057343.1, forward strand.
TAAAAGCCATGAGTGTCCCGAGAGAGGTGCTTCCCAACCCCTTACGGCACCCTGACACCTAAAGGTTTTCCCGGCCAGAAGCACACAGCCCAGGTAGTCCAACTACCCCAGGCCCTCCCGGGCAGCCCTGGGAGCCGAAGACATCACTACCTCACCACACCTACAATTAAACCCCCACAAGGGTACTTCTGCACCAGATATTCTGAATATAAATATTAACAGAAAACATACTTACTACACATTTAGAAAACATACAGTGGTTCAGCATTTACAAATTCTGCCAGCAGTTTGGTATCTGGCATCTAAATGAGAAGAGCAAATGGATGGTTTCAAATGGTTCTAAGAGGCTGTCAAGAATTGGCAAACTTTCTAATATTTCAGATTAATTGACGAACTTCACGGTGGTCCATGGCCAAAGCACTCATACATTAATCATCAAAGTCCCAGGCCTATATTCGTTCGCTTAAGAAACACAGGTCCCCACGCCTGGCTGGCTACGTCGGTAGAGCACGAGACTCTTGATCTCGAGGTTGTGAGTTCAAGCCTCATGTTGGGTAGAGATTACTTACAAATAAAAGATCTTTTAAAAAGAAAGAAAGAAAGAAAGAAAGAAAGAAAGAAAGAAAGAAAGAAAGACAGACACACACACACACAGGTCCCCACATATAAAGATTTAGATTACAGCATTCAGGCCAATCTGGGAATCTATCCCAAGAGGCAAAGGCAGTCCTGTAATATTAGCAGGAAGGACAGAGTTGGGGGGAGGGGAAGAGTTCAAATCAGCTTTGCAGGCTACAAAATTCAAATGTAACCTATCTGGAGACCAAGCTATTCCCAAGCTTAAAGCCAACATTAGTCAAAGCAGTATAGGATAGCTCCCCTAGCCAAGGGCCTCCTATGAGCAATCATCTCCCCATATCCAATTGTGTTAAAGTATTGAAAACAAACACCCTATCCTCCCTTGCAGTTAAGTGGTCTTGTGATAGAGTTATGAGCAGATGCCATAACGTTTCAGTTGAACGTTTGGCAGTTGAAAGCCAAAGAGCCATCTTGAGCCATGAGGCCACTATAGGGAAGAAAGCCACATACTGGAGATGGCAGAGCAAGAAGGCATAAGGACCACCTATCTCCGGATGTTTTGTTATATGAGAAAAATAAGCCTGTACTGGGTGAGGCCTAACTGATAAAGGCCCCATGCAGCCTAAAAGGCCTTCCTCATTCACAGACCCTGCTGTCCATCAATAAATGTGTAGCCCTTTGACAGAAGTCAAAGTCGTATCTATAATGTTGTTTGTTTGGGGTCAACAAGTCTTTTTTTTTTTTAGTGTGAAAAGATTAACACAGTAAGTTTAGTTAACATCCAACATCTTACATAGATAACAAAAAAAAAAAAAAAAGTTTTTTTTTTTCCTTGTGATGTGAACTCTTAGGATTTCCTCTTTTAACAACTTTCACATATACCAGTCACTGTAACCAGTCAATTACAGTCATCGTGCTGTGCATTATATCCCTAGGACTTATTTGTCTTATAACTGCAAGTTTAGACCTTTTGACCACCTTCCTCCAATTTCCCCTCTCCCTATCCCGTGCCTCTGATAACCAGAAACCTGATCCCTTTTTCTATGAGTTCAATTTTTTTTTTTCTGGATTCTACATGTAAGTGATACCATACAGTATTTTCTTTCTCTGACGTACTCACTTAGCATGATGCCATCAAAGTCCATCCGTGTTGTCACAAACGGCAGATGTCCTTTTTCATGGCTGAGTAATATTCTACTGTATACAAACACCTTCTTTATCTATTCATCCACTGGTGAACACTTAGGTTGTTTCTGTAACTTGGCTATTGTAAATAATGCTGTGATGAATATGGGGGTGCAGGTACCTTTTCAACATAGTATTTTTGTTTGCTTTGGATATATTCCCGGAAGTGGAACTGCTAAATTATATGGTAGTACAATTTTTAGTTTTTTGAGGAAACCTCCATCCTGTTTTCCACAGTGGCTGCACCAATTTACAATTCTACCAACGGAGCACAAGGGTTTCATTTTCTCCTTATTCTTGCCAAGCATTCATTATCTTTTGTCTTTCTGATGATGGCCTTTCTAACAGGCATACGGTAATATCTCAATACATTTTTGATCTGCATTTCTCTGATGATTAGTGATGTTGGGCAACTTGTCATGCACCTGTGAGCCATTCACATATCTTCCTTGGAATAACGTCTCTTCAGGTCCTTCGTCCATTTTTTAATTGGGTGATTTCTTTCACACCTGCAATTTTGGCATATTTTGGAATACCAACACTCAGAGCGGTAAAGAAGGGCATCATAAGGATGTAAAAGGACATCTACCCTCTTTTCTTCTTAATTTGTGCTATCATGTGTTGACTAGTTGATTTGCTAGCTTTTCCTCTGAAAAACCAAATTCAGCCTTTTGTGATCTCCATGGAGGCTGGTCCCTCTACCCCCCTACTGAGGCCTCTGAGAGGTGGTATAGCACATTAAGGCTAAACGGAAGGGCTGGAGTGTTCCACGATGCAAGGGCACATCCTCACCCTGCCTCTTCCTGGCAGCATCTGTTCCCTCCTCTCTCAAATGAGAGTAAAATACCAGCTTCATAAAATCACCTTGAGGACTAAACAAGAAAAGGCACATACAGAGCTTAACACAGTGCCTGGCACATGGCATGGACTCAATGAATGTCAGCTATTACTAACTACTATTAATATTCTTGAGGCTTTCCAGCCTTCTCCCTGAAATGGAATACATACTGTGCCCATATGTGCTTAATGTCATTTTTCAAATTTCAGTTTGTTAAAAATATAATGAAATATGTATGTAAGTTCATCCATCAGGGGGGAAAAAGAACTTTCCTTTAGCATGTGTTTCGATTTGGCGTTTAGAAAATATGGTTACCATATGGGGTCTGCTCACTGGCGCTAAAATTTGTCACTATAATAATGGCTTTTGCTCAGCAAACATTCATAGTGAGTACCTACCCATTCTCCACCTTATATCCACTACAAGAAAATAGCAGTCAACATGTCGAATCAGCAAAGGAAGCAATGAGGAGAAACCGGTGCCAGGTGCTATAGGAGCAGATTTCAAAGAAAGTCAGGCAATGAAGATCATGAGAACAGCACGTCGGTGTTCCTTATTCTGCTGCTACTAGAGCAACTACCAACACCACACCAAGCTACAAGGGCATGATCTCACCTTACGCCCACACTGCTCCAGCAGCGGGCACTTGCTGGATTGCGCGCTTTCCATCTCTTATCTGACGCTTGCCCTTTCCCCTCCCCACTCCACAGGCTGAAGCAGTGATGGCCATAACCTGCAACAGGAGCCCCCGTGTGGTCACAGTCCCAAAGGGAACAGTCTACCATGGCTGGACCAGTAAGTCCCTCCCCAAGGAACCCTGGAACCGGAACTGGTGGCCTGACCTCAATCCCTCTCTCCTTGCTTACCTACACTAGAACGTGTATGCTGCGGGAGCAGATGGCAGCCATATTCTGCCATGTGACTAAGTAAGAAATAGAGACAGCCAGTGTAAGCAAGAGAGAAGAATGGAGCAGACAATGAGAAACTCAGGAGCAACAGGGAGAAAAGACTTCCTGGTTCTCCATAAGCTCCAGTCTTTAGTTCTATTCCTGGAGTCCAAATGCCTCCCCGTCCTCAGATTCTGCAAGACACTTGAGCCTTCTGCCAGGAAACTCCAGAGCTGGTTTCTGTTCACATTACCAAAGCAACCGAAGAGACTGTACCATTATCTATCACCAGAAGACGACTGGTTTCCAGGGTGGTTCCCTCCCTCACCGTGAACCGACACACAACAGAAACGTCTACTGCTCCAATTCTGCCTACTGTGTTCTAAGTTCTGAGCAGAAGCCTTGAAAAACAACACGGTGCTGAGGATCCCAGAGCAGAAGATAAATAGATAAATAATTTTAATGCATGTTAGGAGGTGTTTTAACAAATACACAAGGAGCGTGCTGAGGGAATACAGGTATCAGATCAGGCGGAGGAGGAGGGGAAGCCACATGCAAACACTGCTAATCGCCAGAGTAGTTCTACGAGTAGAGTAGTTCTAAGAGTGAAGTTTACAGCTGCGAAAGCAGAAATGCCCAAAGAGATCCATATCAGGGCACGTGTCAGAGAGAGCATGTGCAAATCCTATCAGCTTTCCTTTCACAAAATCATAAGACCCACAAGTGGGAAGGAGTTTCATTTTTCTCAGGCTAGCCTTCTGAATTTCACAATTGCGTGTACTATCACCTTAAAAACAAGTTTAATTGTTTTTTAAATGTAACTGCCAGCATCTAGCTATTTTTACCTGGTATTTTTCGTTCAAATATTCAGAACTTCAGTTATGGTATGGATTAATTAGTACCCACAGGAAATGAACTACCAAATAAGCAACCTTTTCTTTTTTAACCTTAAAACCTTGGGGCGCCTGGGTGGCGCAGTCGGTTAAGCGTCCGACTTCAGCCAGGTCACGATCTCGCGGTCCGTGAGTTCGAGCGCCGCGTCAGGCTCTGGGCTGACGGCTTGGAGCCTGGAGCCTGTTTCCGATTCTGTGTCTCCCTCTCTCTCTGCCCCTCCCCCGTTCATGCTCTGTCTCTCTCTGTCCCAAAAATAAATAAACGTTGAAAAAAAAAATTTTTTTTAAAAAACCTTGTTTCTACGATGATTATTAAATTCTCAAATTGTGGCAATCTCCTAGCTAAATTACATTTCAAATAACTAAATGCCATTTTGATCCCAATCTCTCTGCAAATCCATCCAGGATTCACCACCAGCTTTAACCTCACTTTTCCACATAATATGGGCATGGACTAGTAGGCAAGAAAAGCAAAAAAGAGATCAATTTTTGTAAGTAAAAGTTTTGTAAAAGTAGAAATAAGCAATGCTGGGCCCTGAAAATCCTGACTACGACAGCATATTCGAAAGGACAAACTTAATATTTGTGCTATGTAAAAACTGTCCAATGCTTCAAGTTTTCAAGCTCAAGTTCAGTCCTTCAGGCTCAAGAATGGAATTTCCCAAGAATTACTTAGTGGTAAGGCATAAACATGCCCCTATTTCAAAACATAAAAATGTCAGTTATAGTCAAAGACACAAAAGGACCATCCTAGTTCCAATGGATCACTGGAAGCTACTCAAAGTAATCTCAAGAAACTAATTTTTTGTTCACTTATCAACAAATCAACAACTTAAAGAGCATGTATAGATCTTCTGAGTTCAGTACTGATACTGATCTATCCCTCCAGATGTATGCACCTCTTAAAGATTCATTTAAGAATTTTAAATTATTAAAGAGTAGAGTAAGTAGTATAGCAAGGCAGCAAGACACAAGGTTAATATACAACAGTCAAATGCCTTATTATATACCAGAAATGAACAAGTGGAACCTGAAATTAAAAACACAGTACCATTTACACTAGTACTGTCAAAAATGAAATACTTAGGTATAAATCTAGCAAAATATATTCAAGAACTATATGAGGAAAACTACCAAATTCTGAGGAATGAAATCAAGGAATAACTAAATAAATGAGGTGACATTCCACATTCATGGATAGGAAGACTCAATAGTATCAATATTCCCAACTTGATATATATTTTCAATGCAATCCAAATCCCAGTAAGTTATTTTATGGATATTGACAAACCGATTCTAAAGTTTAGATGGAGAGGCAAAGGGCCCAGGGTAGCGAACACAACACTGGAAGACAAGAACCAAGTTAGAGGATTGATGCTATCAGACTTCAGGACTTACTATAAAGCTACAGTAATCAAAGTGGTGTGGTATGGGTAAAAGAACAGATAAATTGATCAATGTAACAGAATACAGAACCCAGACACAGACACCCCACAAATACCATCAACTGATCTTTGACAAAGGAGCAAAGGCAATATAAGGGAGCGAAGATAGCCTCTTCAACAATGGTGCTCAGAAGACTGGCATCCACATACATGCAAAAGAATGAATCTAGAGAGAAGATTCACAAAAGTTAGCTCGAAATGGATCATAGACCCAAATGTAAAATGCAAAACTAGAAAACTTTGTTCTGACAGTCCCGAGCCTCCATTAAGAAGGCCTGCAGAGTACGTATCACTCATGGTGAGCTCCACAGACACTTCCCCCAATAGGGCACCTACTCATGGCCTGCGGGCCAGCTCTTGAGTTCTTATTACAATTAGAAACTACATTTCTGCAATAAACCATTACAGAACTTTGAGGAACAAGATTTATTACTCACAGATTCTGGAGGGTACACGGCATTCCAGAGGGCCACATTGAGGTCACACGTAGAGAAAGAGAGAGAGAGATCGGACCCAGGCTCTGCCTTTGTCCAAGAGTGATATCTAGGGCTTCATGGGTTCGTTCTTTACCGGCTAAGTTAAAATATGAGAGCAAGGGGCACGTGAGTGGCTCAGGCTGTTGAGCAGCCGACTTCAGCTCAGGTCACGATCTCACAGTTCATGAGTTCGAGCTCCACATCGGGCTCCCTGCTGTCAGTGTGGAACCCACTTCCAACCCTCTGTCTCCCCCTCTCTCTGCCTCTCCCCCACTCACGCTCACTCACTCTCTCTCTCTCTCTCTCAAAAAACAAAACAAAAAAAACCATGAGACCAAGAATTAGGGCACTGAAAGCGAGAAGTGGGGTCACTCACGCAGTCACTTACCCAGGTTACCCGGGGCTTTTTGAAAGAAGGACCTTCATGTGTGGGAATGGCCTAATTCCTTACCTGGTTGTTTTACTAGTAGCTGCATCATACAAGTGGCAACATGTTTACTCAAAATGACTGTCTTTTGAACTGAATGCTTCCACAATCAAAATGTCAGGAACTCACAGTACACTCCCAGAAGATGACATAAGAGAAAATCTAGATGACCTTTGGTATGGTGATCACCTTTTTAGGTAAAACACCAAAACACACAATCCATGATAGGAATAATTGAGAAGATTTACTTCTTTAAACCTAAAACTTCCACTCAGTGAAAGACAACATCAAGAGAATTAGAAGACAAGCCACAGACCAGGAGAAAATATTTACAAAAGACACATCAATAAAGGACTATTTATCCAAAATATGCAAAGAACCCTTAAAACTCAACAGTAAGAAAACAAACAATTCAATTTAAACAATGGGCCAAAGACCTTAACAGACACCTCACCAACAAATATCTACAGATGGCAAATAAGCATATGAAAATACACTTCACGTCACGTCATCAGAGAAATGCTCATGAAAGTAACAATGAGATATCACTACACGCCTACCACAATGGCCAAAATCCAGACCACTAACACCACCACATGCTGGTAAGGGTATTCTCATTCACTGCTAGTGAAAATGCAAAATGGTACAGACACTTGGGAAGCCAGTCTGGCAGTTTCTCATAAAACCAAACGTGCATGTGCCACAACACCCACTGCGCTGCTTGGTATTTATCCACAAAAACCAGCACACGGATGTTTATAGAAGCTTTACTGATAACTACCAAAGCCTGGAGGCAACCAAAATGTCCTTTAGTGGGTGAATGGATAAACTGGTATATCCAGACAATGGTGCTAAAAAGGAATGAGCCAGGAAGACGTGAAAAGAAAACTAAAATGCATTATTACTAAGAGAAAGAAGTCAATCCGGAAAAAGCAAAACTATGGAGACAATACAAAGATCAGTGATTGGGGGCAAGGGGTAGACAGGATGAACAGGTAGAGCATAGAGTATTTTTAGGTCAGTAAAAAGACGGTATTTGGTATTATAATGACGGATATGTCATTATACATCTGTCCAGAGAGTACATAACACCAATAGGGAATCCTAGGTAAACTATGGACTTTGGATGATAATGATGTGTTGGTATAAGTTCATCCTTGGTAAAAATGTAACATTCTGGTGAGTGATGTTCATAATGGGGGAGGCTAGGCATGTGTGAGGGGCAGGGGAATGAAAAAAAAAGAGAGAGTAAGGTAGTACATTTTTGAAAAAAACACTAACAAAAAGTAAAACCAGAGGGGTGGGGGAAAGATCATACCCAGAGAAACAGGGCAACCCACAGACATTATATATATACTGATAGACAACCCACACATCCCTCTGGAGACTCCTTGCCTGGGCCTCTTCCTCTCCCTTATACTACTTTGAACCTTTTCAGACTGAGTGAACTCTCTTTTCTCAGCATTTTTCCTACTCTGTTCAGATAAAGCTCAAAGATCTACATTGTGCACATCTGATATGCACTGTAACCAAATTCTGAACTAATTTAATCCACCCAACCAGCATGCTAATTCAGCTAACCATTCTGATTAAACATAACTAAGCCGTCTAATTTAATTTTACCTTATGGAGAAAAAGTATTCATTCTTCAAAACTCTTTAACAATCTAAGGTTTGGAACATAAAGAGAACTTATGAAGCCATTCAAATATAAATTCAAGTGGTACCTGGGTGGCTCAGTTGGTTAAGTGTCCAACTTCAGATCAGGTCATGATCTCATGGTTCGTGGGTTTGAGCCCCACGTCGGAATCTGTGCTGAAAGCTCGGAGTCTGGAGCCTGCTTCAGATTCTGTCTCCCTCTCTCTCTGCCCCTCTCCCGCTCATGCTCTGTCTCTCCGTCTCTCTGTCTCTCTCTCTCAAGAATAAACATTCAAAAAATTTTTAAATATAGATATAGATTCAAAAATCAGAACATAATAAGTTAGCCATTTCCAACATCCCTTCTCCCGCAAACTAGATCAACCTCTAAAATATCAACCAGCTGGTATTTTCCAAAGGCCAGAAATGCCAGTGAGCACTAAAACAGGTTACTATAATCCTAACAGCATGGGAAGCTTTTTTCTACTGAGGGTAACTGACTCCAGAAAAATATTAATCCAGATCTGCAAAATAAAAAGCAATAATGTAATTTTACTGGTTTTTTACATTAGAATTTAAATGTATTTAAACTCAAAAATACACATTCATGTTTTGTATTTATGGCCACAGTCCTTCACATTTGTATAGGACCTGACGGTATATGAAGTATTTTCACATACGGTATGCAAAACTATGAAAACATCAATTTCAGAAGAGGATCAAAGAGGGTTCCCGAACTAGTGTCGTGATGCTTGAGCCCTCTTTGCAGCACGGGCATATAAGGAAAGAATGGAATGAACACTAAAGGGAAAGAAGGATTGGTTCAAAGACAAAGAAGGGACGAGGAATAGTTAGAGGAACAAGACAGTTACTGAAGGATTAGAAAAGCAGCCTGGAGGAAGGCAGGCAAACCCTAACATTCTTGAAGAATGGCTAGATGGGGCACTTTAGAGCACCGCACCACTGAACCCTCAGAAGTATCCCACAGGGTAGGTGTTCTTTTAATTCCCATTTTACAGCTGCCAAGGATCATCACACAACCAGTAGGTGGCAGAACTGAGAGTCCAACCCAGCTTGTCCGGACTTGAGCCCCAAGCGCCAACACTGTTAGGAAGCCTCCAGAGAGGGGATAGGGAGGGATAAATGCCACGCCTGATTCACCAATACCTGCCTTTATTTTATATATTTGCTGTGTATAACATCAGGATCCCTTCTAAAGGGCGTCTTCATGTTTAACGTATGTGCATCCTCCCTCTACCCCCACCTAACTTTCTAGAAATATGGGCTTTCTGGGTATCTTTCCATTTCTTCTACCTCTTCTTCTGAATACCCAAAAAGCTCAAACTGCTGACTCCACAAGAGGGCAAGTGTCACCTTACAGATTTAGAGGAAGACAGCAAAGCTGCGTCTCGTGTGCCGTCTCCCCATCAGTAGGTAGCAGGGGCAGCGTGGGCATCCCTCTCGTGGCCTTGCCCGGCTGACCCTAACCAGAAGTGGGCAGAGCAAGGGACCCGTAAGAGGAGAATTCGAGGCTTGGCACAGCTACATCTTCCCATTTGTCAAGAGAAGCCGGCAATCTGGAATTTTATGTGGAATCCAGATTTATAAAACTTGGCTACTGATTCAAACTTCCAGAAACATTGCACCAGGTCAACATCTGCCTGAGGGTGAACTCAACCCACTAGCTGCGGGCTTATAAGGCCCAGGCTTTCAGTTGAAGGCAGCTCGGTTAGCATTACATCCCTACTTCCAAATATTCCCCATGCACTACATGGAAGACACAGCCCTTGCCCTCCAGGAGACCAATGGAGACAGTGGACACACTGTTTCAGGACAAGATGACAAACGGAAAAAGGAAGAAGCCTGTGGAGGAGCACAGCAGCCAGCAGCCACATAGATCTCCTGATCACTGATTTTTGAGGGGGGCAAGTTTGGGCAGTGGCAGTAAAAAAATGAGAGTAACGTTACCCTTCTACATCTAGAAAAGAAAGACAAGGGCTCTGAAATATATGAAAGTACACAAAGAAAAATTCAATAGCCCTGCCTTTGTGTCTCCAAGGTGACTCTTAAAGTAGGCAAGCCTTAATGGAACCATAGCAGCAGGAAAAGCTTCCCTACTAGAGGCACGGTGGAATCATAAAAAATACAACTGCCTTTTACTCAGCACCATCTATGCTCCCAGTACAACACCAAGTGCTGTGGGAATGTCAGCTCATGTACACCTCCCAACAATTCCAGAAGGAGCCAATTTACAGATGTGGAAACTGAAACTCTGAAATCCTAAAGTGTGGGAAAGAGCCAATCATCTGAAGCCAAAAAAAGATGCCTGTCCTATTAATTCACTGACCTGGCCAGAGAGACTCAGGCTATTGGCCATCAAGAACAACTCACTGGCTACAATAATTGAAAGTGTAGAACTAGTATTAAAAGAAGCAAAGAGGGGCAGCTGGGTGGCTCAGTTGGTTAAGCCTCCGACTTCAGTTCAGGTCATGATCTCAAAGCTCAGCTCATGAGTTCGAGCCCTGCATCGGGCTCTTTGATGACAGCTCAGAGCCTAGAGCCTGCTTCTGATTCTGTGTCTCCCTCTCTCTCCCCTACTGGCTTGTGCCCTCTCAAAAATAAATAAACAATAAAAAAATTTTTTTAAAAAGGATGCCATTTTATACTGTTGTTTCGGTGACATGTGTGTATGCGTATTTAGAGTCTTGGATAACAATGCTAAATGTTTTTCTTACTATGACACGTGGCCAAAAAAGTTTCAAAAGCATTACTCTAGACAACTCAGTCCCTGATATGGGGATCAACAAACTGCCCAGAGCTAAACTCTTCAGTATTTGAAACTAAAAGATTCATCCAGAAGTAGGAATGTAGTGAATCCAGTTTAAGTGAGTATCAGGCACCAATACTAATATTTCATCCAGGAATAAACAACCGCTGCCCTCCAAAGGCTCCAGAAAGCACCGTTTTACAGATGTCTCGTGACACATTTTCCCCCTCTGCGCACCTTCCTCCACTCAAGGTTTTAGGGTGATGTGGCTGCAGACACTTTATGCTTGTCTAGTCACTACATGGGCACATCACATAGTCAGTGTCAGAGCTAGGAACTCCTACATGCTCCTTTGCCAGATGGAATGATGCTCCTTTGCCAGAGTTGGAGTGATGAAATGTCCTGGGAAATGCCCAAGGTCAATGCTGGGTACAGCTGAGATCAGGCTCCCAGTCCCAGTTCTTTTCCAAGAATCCTTAAATTAAAGACACATGAGAGCACAAAGCAGAACACCCTGCCAAGAGACAAGCAGATGACTTTGTTTTCTTTTCTGGTCTTATTTGCTGGTTTCTTATACCTCTGAATTAATTTTTACTAATGACTAAATGCAGCATTTGGCTGAGGCGATCCCCTGTCCTTTAAAAAAAAAAAAAAAGTAATGGAATTGCACAAGCAAAGTTATTTTTTCTGTGTCAGGAAATTGTTTAGGTTAATTGTGGCATCTCCTTGGAAGACCTACTGAAATAAAAATAGGGGCCCCTGGGTGGCTCCGTCAGTTAAGCGTCCGACTCTGGGTCAGGTCATGATCTCTCAGTTTGTGAGTTCGAGCTCCACATCAGGCTCTGTGCTGACAGCTGACAGCTCACAGCCTGGAGCCTTATTCGAATTCTGCCTCTCTCTCTCTCTCTCTCTCTCTTTCTCTCTCTCTGCCCCTCCCCCACTTGTACTCTGTCTCGCTCTCAAAAATAAATAAAATGTAAAAAAAAAAAAAAGAAATAAAAATAAACAAGCATTACCTGCTTTTGAAGTCCTTCTATTCTGAAACCATAGTTAAGAAGAAAACCTTGGCTTGATAGCCATTTTCTTTTCAGGTAAGTATATACTGTATATAATTTAGTTTATTCCTATAGATATCAACAGATCACTACTTGAAATAGTCTTAAATCATAATTCATTTACTGATTTCTAAATGCCACTGTGTTTTAACTTCTCCAAAACTGTTAACTTTTTCATGACATCAAGGTGATTCTCAAAAACAAATAGAAAATGTTTCCCTCTCAAAGCCAAATTCAAAGTGAAAACAGAGCCAGGGAAAGATGCTATGCAAGTAAAAGTAGTATTTCCTTTTTCAGCCTCTTCCAGCTACTAACATCCTATGATTTTTACCTGTTTTTTCTTTTTCAAAGTAAGTTTAGTCACACTTGACGTATAAGACAGTTAGTTGGTCAGGATTTCACAATCCAAGAATCCCTCATTTTAGGAGCGTGAGAATTTTCCACTGCCCTGCAATATCCAGATGAATGTACCCTGATTAAGACCTTTGAGATCCTGGACAAAATCTGGTTGAACTGCATAAACTAAGTAGGAAATTCAGAACCATCAGGAGCTCTGGGGTCACTGGAGAGCTAAGCCTCCTTAAACAAGCCTTCCCAATAGTGATCTTTTCTTAAAAAGTCAATCTGTATTCTGACCTTTCAAGACACAGAGGCAGCCTGTTTCCAGACAGATCTGCTGGCAAAAAGACTGCCTCATGCTCTGAATTCGGCATAAAGGTCTGATTTTCAACAATCACATGGGGTAAATTCCCATTTTGGGACCTTGAAACCAGCAATTATTACTGCCAAGTGAGGAGTCTCAAGTGCAGAGTTGAAAGTTTGTTAATTTTGTGCCATTAAATAGAGACATGACACACTCAAAAATTAGTGTAGATGGGTTCTAATTTTGTCGACTTTAATGACCTCACACCTTCACTCTTAAGAACTCCTCAACCTTCAGAACTATGCTTACACTGCGGAAAAACTTTGATTTGCATTTTCAAAGCTATTTTTTTATGCAAGTGTTGTAAAGAACATGGTACATAAAACTCTACTAGGAGCTCAGCTGAACTGAGCCAAGCTGTAAGTATTAGTGAAACAATGGTTTCAACCAGAAATCTGAGACAGCGCGATTTCAGAATGGTAAAAACCAATGATACATCAACCAACAGCATGAGGATTTATAAAATGAAATGAAATTTTAATATATCTTTTCAACAAACAGTCAACTAGTCATGACCACTTAGAATCGAGTAGTTCAGAGTTAAAAAAAAAAAAAGTCTTAGAGATTAAAAAAAAAAAAAACAAAATCCAACCCATCTCTTGTCCCAGTCCCTCCCAATCCCCATCCCCTGCTACACTGTCCTGGCTGAAAGAAAACTACTAAGTTTCTCTCAAGCTCAACTCAAGTATCTTTGCTCCGGAAACTCACCACCTCTTCAGGCTCATTTCATTCCAAACTGGTGATCCGTTAGTCATTTCTAATTCCTTCAATGAACACACACTGCATTATGCTAGGCACTAGGGACCAGATGTCCTAAAAATCTGACTCCTTCACCATTGGGGGGGTTCTGTCCACCCTTAAGGATTATAGAGAACACTGCTAACTGTGCTGCATAAATGAGTCCTGAATAAAGTTAGAATATCAGGTGGTAGTTCCCCCCACAGTCCCCTCATTACCCTCATCCCCTACAGTGTCCCCTCCCCACAGAGCGTCCTCTCCGACACGCCACCACCACACCCTCAGATCTTTTTATCCAGAAAATAATTTCAAATTCTTGTCCCCAGAGGTTTTAGAAAGTTCCACTCATAGTGACTCCTTTGGAGAAACCAATTTTCCAGATTCCTCAAATCACTCAGAGCTAAGTTCTGAGTTCGAGCTGACTGGCTCCTGAATCGACACTCTTAACCAGTCCATTCCAGTGCTTCTCAGTGAATGGGAGTTTTCTTTTCCCCCTCTACCTACAATGCTCTTTCCTCTACCCTCACTTTTTCACATGAACTCCTACTCATCCTACAAGACCCATCCGCAGGAGCACTCCTTTTTTCTAACCACCACGAGCAGAGGAGATTCTGTGGCAAACACAGAGGACACTGTACCTATCTTCGGCACATTTCCTAATACGGAGATAAAAAACGGGACCCCCCTCCCCCGTCCCTAACCCACCGCAAAGGTACAGACTCCTAGGGAAAGAACAGCTTCCTATAACAGCCCAATAGCAACTACCTAGAGTTACTAAAACTCTCTATATGAATGCCAAAATTGTTGACTTGTGTTAAAATACGCATATAAAGAAACCTACAAACATAAAAGTCTAGATGGGGCTGGGTCCCACCCGGAGAGAGGTCTCTCCTGGCCTTCATCATTGAAGAAGAGGCTGTGTGACCAGACAAGGGAGCCCCTGGTAAGCTGCAGGCTACATGAGTGTTAACCAACATGGAGCTAAGATGCCTTGTAGGAAGCTCCGAAGCAAGGAATGTTAAAATGGCATCTACTCAGAAAAGATAGTTCAGAAAGCAGCTGACTCACGAGGAACCCAAAGTACCAAAGGTAGCTAAGTCCCCCAGAGATAGAATCCGGCTATTCTCAAAGCAAAGATAGACCCAGAAACGGCCAGTGAGTTCCAAGAACAGGTCCTATGTTACGACAGCCCCAGAAATCTAAACTTGAAAATCAGATTTTTATGTATTTCTTATATTCCTTCCTTGGTATCCAGGAAAGTTCCAGACTGTTCTAACTGTGCTAAGATGAACGGAGGGTGAGGGTTTTTATCAAAAACCCTGCAGATTTGGCCTGAAGATTAGAATACTATCAGCCCACTACTGACAGCAGCAGTAGCATGAACATGGTAATGCAATGCAAGTGAAAGAATCCTCCAAAAGAAGGTAAAATGCAGGGACAATAAGGGCTGTGGAGTCCAGCCACTCTTTCCCATCTGAAAATTCTCCTTTCAGTACTAAATCTTAGAGGCTGTGGTTTTGTTTTATTATCTTCTAAAACTTACCCCCCACTGAATTGTATCTGGAAACGATCTTGCCATTTCACCCAATGGAGTCCGCACGTGTGTTGGGAACACAACAGAAACTTAAATGTTTGTTGATGGAATGAATGAAGCGACGCGTGGACTTCCAGAGTTTTAAGGTATCCTAAAGACCATCCATCCAGTGCAATCCTTTTCCCACAAGTGTACATTCGTCCACACAGGGCTTTCATAGGTTGTCATAAAAGTCATTCGATAAGTATCAACTAAGTGCCAACAACAGTTAAGATGCTATGCTCTCAGGAACAACAATCAAAATGTTATCAGTCACTGATACACAGCAAATGTCTGGGGGCCTTCCATGGATCAGGCAATTTGCTAGGCCGTAAAGATACTACAACGAGTAAGACACACATAGCACCTTAGGGAAACTATGGAGAAGATGAAGGGACCATAAGTATCTACGATACTGTTTAAAATAGAAAATGTTAAGTGTTTTCAAAGGTTAGATAAGGGCTATCTGGAGTCATAGGTCAAAAAGGGAAACCAGGTTTCAAAAAATTTCCAGGACACGGCCATGCAGGACACGACATTATTTGTGGTTTAACCTTACAGTTCAGGAATGAAAACTATTAGTTTCTAGCTAAAGCAGAATAGCTAAAGGAAATGGCTTTGTAGGTTTTGATGAAAATCAATATTCTATCTTCATAAGTTCAGCATTATGTCAAATGGCACTGACAGTGGATTCTGGAAAGAATACAGATCAATTCTCTTCTAATGAAAACAATAATCAAAACTGAGCTCTAAATAACAAAGTTATTGCCACCCATGAGTACAGAAACACAGGTTTGTCAATCTGAATATTAATAAAACACACGTAAAGAATAATTCTGGACTGGGGCGCCTGGGTGGCTCGGTCGGGTAAGTGTCCGACTTCGGCTCAGGTCGTGATCTCACGGTCCGTGAGTTCGAGCCCCGCGTCGGGCTCTGTGCTGACAGCTCAGAGCCTGGAGCCTGTTTCAGATTCTGTGTCTCCCTCTCTCTCTGCCCCTCCCCTGTTCATGCTCTGTCTCTCTCTGTCTCAAAAATAAATAAATGTTAAAAAAAAAAAGTAAAAAAAAAATAAAAGAAAGAATAATTCTGGACTTACGGGTGGGCCTTATTTATTTAGCAGTAACTCTATAATAATAATTCCTATGATTTACCCTATAAACTAAAACATAAAAATTAAGTTACTATATAGCTACACATCACATTTCTTTTGACCTATCCTGAAATGAAATTTATCTTTCAGTTTCTCTCATATATGCTACTTTAGTTCCTCTAAATACCTTGAAATGCATCCCACTAACCCTGTTCCCTTCAAGATAACACACTAACATGGGAAGCAGAAGCCTGAGGACTAGGCCTGCTCACCAGTCTGGGCAGGTAAATTCTCTGGCCTAAATCTTCCCATCCATAAAATGAAGCTGTTAGAGCAAATAACCTCCAAGATCCCTTTGAACTCTTAAAAACAGTAACAAAATCAAAAACTGAAAACTTACCTCCACTGCCAAACTATCAATCAAAGCAAAAAGTTTTAAAACTAATATCAAAGGAATAGGGGCGCCTGGGTGGCTCAGTCGGTTGAGCGTCCGACTTCGGCTCAGGTCATGATCTCACGGTCTGTGAGTTCGAGCCCCGCGTCGAGGTCAGAGCCTGGAGCCTGCTTCGGATTCTGTGTCTCCCTCTCTCTCTTCCCCTCCCCTGCTCATGCTCTGTCTCTCTCTGTCTCAAAAATAAATAAAAACGTTAAAAAAAATTTAAAAAAAACTAATATCAAAGGAACTTAGGTTTAACCAACTTTTTTCCTTCTTTTACTTGATTCAACAAACTTATTCATGAATTTCCTACAGCAATTAGGTTGAGCAGTTCTTCATCCATAGCCGTCATAAACTGGAAAGTGATGTCAATATATTCCTTTAAAAACAATTCTGCAACAAAAAATTTCTAGGTCCAGAAGCAATCTCCTTAATAGAATTTTGCCTCTATCCAAAAATTAAACCCTCATAAACTTCTTTGTGAATGTCAAAAGGTTTTTAATCCACGTACTCCACTTCAGAATGTATTTATTCTGTTCAATGCAGACTGCTCGCCTTGGTGTATGTTTACAATTTTTCCCATTAGATCCACATAGGAAATGAATGGAACACCTTTTGTATGGAGTATGATGTAGACAAGTACGTGTCATTAATATACTTATCCTGGTTATATTGAGGAACCTATCATATGAATAGATCTATCAGGCAAATATTTTTGAGACCATACTGTATGCAAAGTGCTGAAATGACTATAAAGACAGTAACCAATACTGTTGCTTTACCCCTGCCTCCAACTGTAATTGTACTGGTCACCAAGAAAATAATTCTCTACCTCAACATAAGAAAATCTAAAAAAAAAAAAAAAATTAACCTAACTACCGTTTTAAGGAAAAGCCCCTTGTCATATACCTCTATAGTGTTACAGTTTTTAGAATGCTAGTTGGTATTATCGAAGCAATACTTCCAGATAAATACCATAATTACTATAGTCGGGCAGCATTCCTGTGGAAATCAGCTCCATCAGCCTGATTTCGGCATATTAAATGAATTAAGTTAAAGCGAAAATGCTATTGTCTGAAAAACAAGAGAAAATATTAAAGGCAGAACAACTGGCTCCACTTCTGCAAATTAAGCAAAATTAGGCAAAAAGAAAGGAAGCAGGCAAAGGGAAGGAACTCAAGAGCTATTTGCAGCAGTGGTCCCTTGCAAGTTAGTTCTAGGCGCTTCCCCTTGAGCTCGAAGAAATAAGGAGACCAAAGAAGAGAAGGCACCTCTCCTTTCGTTCAGAAGCCCAAAGTTATACTCTTTTCACAACTTGCAATATTCATTGAGTTCAGTGTAAGATGTATGGGAGATCTGGATTCAGTGCGACTGTCCGGGAGAAGGGAGTGGCATTTACTTTCTCAGTCTGGAGCCCTTAAGAACTGTATCAGAGTACTCAAAAACCCTTAGTTATCTAGCAAAGGCTCTCGGAGCATCCTCCCCACGCACACTCCTGCAGGGCTGGGCGGGTCCTCCCTCTCCCCCTTCTGTCCTTAGGGCTGGACCAAGGTCCAGTGGCCGGCGCACCGTTAGTCCAAGGGCCACCCTGGCCCGGCCTGCACCACCAGCCCCGGGCAAGGCCAGAGCGCAAGCCGCTGTCTGGTCTCCGCTTCCCAGAGCCACGCAGCGGCGGCGGCGCGCAGCTGGACACCAGCATCACCAGGATGCCCATTATAATAAAAACTTGGGGGAGTATGTCTACACTTGCACCGATGTGAAGGCACAGCCCGGGACGCGGGCTCCGGGACCGCCGGCCCGTCCCGCCCCTCCTAGCGGCCGAGGGGCGGCGGTCCGTACCTGTCCTCAGAGACGCTGATGACGCCCTCCTCCTTGGGCACGATCACGGCCATATTCACCACCTCCTGGGACCCCTCGACCCGCTGCAGCAGGATGGGCTTGCGGGTCAGCGGCTTGGGCTGGATCTCCGCCGCCATCGGAGGAGGGGGCGCGCCGGGCGCCGCCGCCGCCAACCGCACCGCGGAGCTGGGCTGAGGAGACCGCTCAGGCACGGGCACAAGCTGAGACAGGGACTCTGGTTGGCCGGAGCGGGACGCCGGGGACCCGCGATCATAGCCTGGCCGCGCTCCGGGAACGACTCCGCGCTCCCGGCTTCGGGCACCGAAACCACCACGACCCGGGTTGCAAGCCGGCGCCACCACCGGAGGAGGGGGCGGAGAGCTGGGGGGCGGAGCCGGTAGGGGGCGGGGCCTGCCGCAGGGGGTGGCCGCTGGTGGGCGCGAGGGCGGCGGCACTTCCGGAAGCGTGGTGGAGGAGGTGAGGAAACCTAAAAAAGGAGGCGGGACGTTGGCGGCCCAATACGCGTGCGCCAGCCCACCAGCCCATTTCCGCCCCGCCCCTGCTGAATTCCCGAAGCCTCGCAGCACCGCCCCTGGAACGCATGCGCCTTCCATTATCTGCGGTCTCCTAGACTCGCCGCCTTCCACCTCCAATCTGTAGTCCCCTCCCTTTCTAATCTCCCGTGAACGCGCGTGTAAACCCCCCGGGAACGCGCTTGCCAGAGGCCCCGCCCCCTCCAAAATTTATAAAAAGGGGGCGGAGTGGAGCGGGGAAAAGTGGGCCTGGACGAGGCCGGAAAGAGAAGAAGCTTGCAGGAAGGAAAGAAGCTGAACTAGTTGGGACGTGACTGGGCGTGCGTAAGGGTTACCTGTTCTGAGCTTCCATAACAATGAGCCTGCCGCGACGGGAGGCCATTTACTGCTCCCAGCATGCACCAGGCCCAGGCTGCCGAGTGGCAGCCCAAGGGCTCCTGGGAGTTGTAGTTTTTCGGAGCCTCGTCTCCTTTCTGGAATAACCTATTGCCCACTTCTCAGCGCTCCTGAACTGGGGAGCCCGGCACCGACCCAGGCAATTAACTGAGTCGCGGCCCGGACTGATCTCTAAGGAGGAAATTGAAGAGCATCCCAGGGCTGAGCAGGTGGTTAAGATTGTTTCCTGTAATAGTAGAGCCCGAGGGTGGGGAAAGAAGAGAATCTCTCGTATACGCATTTTTGAGGGAGTTTAGAGATCATCTGCAGTATCATCTAACTGGTTTTTCTTAAATGACTAAGTTACTAGCCCAAGGTTACTTTAGCTCCCAGTTAGGGCTGTGCCCCCACCACACCCCCGGACTTGAACCCAGTCTCCCTCCCCTACTCCTGGCCCTGTCTTCTTTCCATTCGCCAGTAATTCAGCCTTTCTGGCTTGCTCCAGAGACAATGGAGAGAGTTACTGTGATTATTGAATGAATGTTAGGTGCCTGGCGCAGGGCCTGGCATGTGGGGTCGTTCATTATTTGATGACCCTACTAAGCCCTCCCAGAGTTAACAAACTAGCTGAAGAGTGGTCATGTGGTGTGACTGGGCTAGCAAGGGCTCTGGAGGTTAGAAAAATAATATGGCAGAACAGGGCAAAGAAATGACAGGCCTCGTAGAACTGCATTTCTTATGCAGGTTTTTGGCAGCCAAGGACCTGTCTCGAAGCACACAGTGCAACTCTTTACCGCCTCCCATCTTTGCAGAAATTCTGTAAGGCACTAGAAAGTGAGACAGGTATTTTCCAGTTTGGGGACCTGGAACAAGGCATTCCACTTCTCTGAGCCTCAGGTTCCCAATCTATTAAGTGGAAGATAATAATACCTACCTTGGGTGTTATGTGAGAGCTACAAAAGACATATTTTAAGTGCCTTCATGCACAATAGGTCCTTCAGGGTTCCAGGTATTAGGACATGGACATATTTGGGGGACCATTATTCAGCCTACCACAATGGTTTTAAATACTATTCTTATGCTCCTCAACTCCAAACGCATATATCTAATGCCACTCCACTTTGTCAATTAACCATTTAATAGGTGTTTCAAGCATTCCCAAACAGTATCTTCAAATCTACCACACCATTCACCCAATGGTTAAAAATGGAGTTCCTAAGAGTCATCCTTGATTCTACTCTTTTCCTCACAACTCCTTTCCAAACCATAAACTCATCAGCTCCGCCTCCAGAGTAGGTCTTGAATTTTCCCACTTACATCACCTCTACCCCAGTCCGAGTCACCATATGCTCTGGCCTCTTCTATCAAAGTAACCTACCTGCTTTCCCTGCTTCTTCTCTTGAACCCTTCCCTCACCCACCCCAAACTCAACTCATTTAATCTATTTTTATCACAGTGACCAGAGGATTGTGTTTTAAAACATACGCCAGATCACATTACTCCTCTGGTTCAAGTCTGTCAGTGGCTTACCATTGCATTTGGGATAATGCTTCTCCAACCTCGCCTCTCCTCCTGTTCGATACTCTCCAAGCCCTGGCTTAGAAAATCCCAGAAACACCAACCTTCTTCCTGATGGTGGCCTTTGCAGTGTTTACATCCTGGATACTTGCTTCTCACCACTGAGGCTTCAGTCTAAAGAGTGTTACCCTCCCACCTCTAACATACCCCACCTCCTTATAACACTCACTGTCATATCATGCTGTTTTGTTTTCCAGTCCTCACTTCTGCCCCAAATAATCCTTGTTTCTTATTTATTTCTTAGTTCTCCATCTTCTAGAAGAGAAGCACCAGGAGAGAAAGGACCTTACCTGCCTGTTCATCATTGTATTCCCAGCCCCTAGAATCATAGCTGGCCCATTAGGAGGAATGCTGTAAGTATTTGTCAAATGATTGAGTAGAAAGAAAGACAGGCAAGTCTGAATTTAACTCTTTTCCATTAGAGTGTAATGGAAAGACTGGAATCTGGACCTTACCCTAATTCCTGGGATGGGATGATCCTTGGGAGAATACACAAAACAGGCAGATGGTAATACCAATATGGTAAAGCCAACAGGTGAGTAATTGGTATCCAAGAGAAAGGCTTAGTATGCAATTTCTCCTTCTCTTCCTGGTAGCAGGTACAAGGGTCTCCTCAGCAGCAAGGTTCTGTGGCACTGAAGCCCGGCTGCCCATCAGAATGCCTTGGGAGCTTTTTGAAAATGCAGAGCCCTGGACCCTATCCCTGAACAACTGGATTTGGTTTTCTAGGAGCTTGGTCTGAGAATATGAATTTTTATAAAGTTTCAGGTGATTCTAAAGCAGGTGATCCTTGTTTCTAGTCTACTCTGGGAAGCCCAGATCTAGGAATCCAACGGAAGGGTGCAGGAAAAGTGATGAGTGGTACAGAGGGCTGGGCCTCCAACTATGGGGCACATCTCCCCCTCCCTTTTCTTCCCCAGCATGAGAGACTAGCCAGGCTGCTTGTTCTTCCACTGGTAACATCTGTTGTTTCTGATCAGACTAATGCCTTTTTGTATGTGTGGTCCATTGAGTAACAGAACACTCACTGCCTGTGACTTTTTGCCCTACTCACCTGTGCCAGAATCAAGCTCCAGGCTTTTGCAAAGCTTTCCCCTTAAGCTTCCTCTCACTCCTCTCTGGTCTGGGCAGGCTTGAGCTAACAGTAGGTTTTCATGTATACAAAGGTATTAAGTAAGGTTCATCTAGGTATCTATATCTGTATCTACATATTTTTTAAATAGACTTTTTTTTTAAGAGCAGTCTTAGGTTCACAGTAAAATTGACTGGAAAGTACAGAGAGTTCCTATATACCCCCTGCCCCCACACATGGATAGTATTCCCCATGATCCACATCTCCCACCAGACTGGTACATTTGTAACAATCAGTGAACCTGCACTGATACATCTTTACCACCCGAAGTCCATTGTTTTCCTTAGGGTTCACTCTTTGAGTTGTGAGTTCTATGTGTTTAGACAAATGTATAATGACATGTATCCATGATAATAATACCATATAGAATAATTACACTGCCCTAAAAATCCTCTGTGTTCTGCCTGTTTGTCCCTCTCTCCCAGGCCCCTGGCAATTACCGATCTTTTTATTGTCCCCATAGTTTTGCCTTTTCCAGAATGTCATATAGTTGGGATTACACAGGGTGTAGACTTTTCAGATTGGCTTCTTTCATTTAGTAACATGCTTTTAAGTGTCACCCATGCCCTTTCATGGATTGATAGCTCATTTGTTTGTAGTGCTGAGTAATATTCCATTGTCTGTAGGTATCATTGTTTTGTTTATCCATTCACCTGCTGAAGGCCATCTTGGATATTCCCACTTTTCCACAATTTTAGATAAAGCTGCTATAAATATCTGTGTTCAGGTTTTTGTGTGGACATAAGTTTCCAATTCCTTTGGGTAAATCCCAAAGAGCCCATTTGTTGGATTGTATGGGGAAGAGTATGTTTATTTCTGTAAGAAACCGCCAATCTGTCTTCTAAAGTGGCTGCGCCATTATGAATTCCCACCAGTTAGGTTCATCTATATTTCAGAGGAAATGAATGCTGGAATTTTCTGAAGAGGAACTAGGAAGGCAGGGTAGGATGAAGTAAGAATAGAAACCAGCCTTAGGGAAATGGTGACAAGGTGAAATAGTGGCAGAAAAAAAGAGAAGGAGGAAGGGGGTTTATGTTTCTGTTCCTTCTTTGCTTTGTCTTTATTAATAATATTCATGCCACTGAAGACCCACCCATACCCTAAGCCCTGAATTGAGCTGAAGTGAGGGTGGGGACTGTGACTGATGATCTGCCCCTAAGCAAACCAAGAGCAGAGGAATCTCAAGTACATTTTGTCAAGAAGAAGTGGGTATACTATTCCTAGAACAAGTAGCTCTCAAAAAAAAAAAATGTTTGTTGGATGCAGGCATAAATGAAAACATAAATTCCTCAGTTTACCATTCAAATGTCTTAAATCTATTAGAATCTTTGGTTCAGCTTCAGGAAACTCAGACCTGCTCACGATTCCATAGACACTATCTTCCTTCATTCTTTCTTCTAGAAAATTGGTGCCTGCTGTGTTCCAGGGAATAAGCTAGGTACTAAATATGACTCTTGTGAATTTAAGGACAGAGCTCAATTTGACCCATGTCTTGATTTCATTATTGGAGGGCCACTGGCTCTGAGCACAGTGAACAGGTAGAGGAGTTGGTGTGAGAAGCTTTTGGTTTTAAAGTAAAGGTCAGGACTATGCTCAGGTTCTGCTGATGTAGTTGGTTCTGCTCTAAATCTTTTTCACAAATAATGTTAAATAGAATGTATGAAGGAATTAAATGGGACCTGTGAGGAATGAATGTTACCCATACAAAATAATGAGATGGGAGGAGGGGTGAAATATATTGCCATCTAGGCAAAATGATTAATCCATGTGGAAGGAATCGGTCTCTAACTCCCATATATAACTACAGTTACTTTACTGAGGAATGGACATTTTGTATTTTGTGGCAACTTTGGGGGGATACCACATTTTTTTCTACATGTGCCTGTTTTGGGTTCCATTTTCCACCTAAAATTATATACATGAGGGAAATAAATGATTCTGTAAACAAAGAATGAGATCATCTGTATCTCAAAGACCTTGATGGAAGGGCATGGTTAATGACCAAAATTCTAATGTTGTCACTGGAGTCCTGGCAGAATTGTATCTGACACTCTTTGGCTATCTGATGATACTTTTAAAAGTTTCTCATACACTTCAAGGATCAACACAATGCAGCCATCTTCCAGACGAGCCACCTGTAGTATATGCTTAGGCCTCATTGACATGGTTTTAGGAAAAGCATTTCCCCATCCTCAGAATCTATACCATAAGCCCTTTTTAAGCGGAGACAGCTTTCCTCTTCTGTTGAACTACCCCCTGGTATCAAGCCCAATGCAAAGCATGAAGAGGGAGCTCGGTAATGACAAGTAAGTAGAAAGATTAATTGAATCTTAATGTCTTTGCAGAACAGCTTCTGGTAAAACGGATCCTAGAAGCATGTTTTTCCTATCAACACAATTTACATGGCAGCTAATACTGGAGGCCAGAGAGATCGGGACAAGGGTTTGTTACCAAAGATGCCTCCTCTTGAGTAAAATTAGTTGGAATCAGATAAGATACCATGGGGAAAGGGCTTTTGTGCTAACCAAATCAACATTAGCCTTTCTCTTGAACTGCCTTTCTGTTTCAGTGGAAGGGAGAAACCAAAAAAAACCTCAAGCAATAGGGAAAAAGACTGTATTGACAAATAAATAAAATGAGTAAAGACGGAGGATAGAACAAATTCAAAGTCCTGAAAAGAAACAGAAAGAGGCCAAGATATTAATGATAGCTCTAACAGTGTAACCCAAACTTTGATCACTATGTTAAATCCCTTGAAGTGTTCTGTGGGCTTCTCAAACATACATTTTTATTTCCAGGATATGAAATCCTAAAGAATCTATATCCTTTATCGTCTGTTCACAGATTAAGTATTTTCAAAAAGCTGATTCTCTTTTGAGGTTGGTGCAAAACGGAGCTAAAAGCTGCACCCCTGAGTGGAATGATGAACACCGTGACAATGTGGTGCCGTTCTGCCACTGGCCTCACTGCCCCCGCCTTGCTCTCTCCAAGCCATCTTTCTCATTGCTGCTAGAGCAATCTTTCTAAAACTCATGTTACTCCCTAGCATAGCCTACACCCTCTAAGAGCTTTCTGTGTCTCTAGAATTGAAACTAGACTCATCATCTGGCTCATGCCTACCTCTACAATCCATTTCCCACTTTCTACCCCCTCAACCTCACCTCCAGTGACACTGCATCAGGTAAAATGCTTTTAGTTGTGAGTAACATGAAATTCTACTTGATCTTTTAAACCATGAAGGGAATACCAGCTTCCACTTACCTGGTCAGAGGTGGGTCAGCTCATTGGCTCCATTTCTGTGGCATCCCCCTCACTCTATGCGACATGCTTATCCGCTGGTTGGCTCTCCTTGAGGTAGCAAAATAGAAACCAGTAGCTCTCAGGTTGACATGCTTTTTCTTCCATGTGAATGCATCTCTTCTCCTAACCATCAAACCAAAATCCTGGACTTCTTTCTGTTTGGACATATCCAGCCCTGACCTAACATCTCTGAGGAATGCCATGGCTGATTTGCTTAGGCTTGGATGACACACTTCTCTGAGAACCAGCTACAACAAAAGAATGGATTCCACTGACTGCCTAAGGCCGATCAAGACCCATCCTTGGAGCTGGGAATAAGGTCAATTATATTCAACCCGTGGCTGGGAAATGTGGAGGGAAGGAGAGAACGGATGCAGAATAAGCATCTTCAGAATCCAAATTACTTATGACTCTCTAGGCCTTTCATCCCATGGTATAGCTCTCAAACTCTTTCTGAGATATTCTTTCCCCATTTGATCTGTCTGGCAAACTCCTACTCTGCTCTCAACTCCAGACCAAGCATTTCACCCTCTGTAAGATCTTTCAGGCTCCCTCTTCCCAAACAGTGGATTAAGTCCTTCTGTGTACCATTCTTATACCCAATACAAACTAAATTTATTGCCCTACTCGTTGTTCATGGATTCTTTGTTTGATAGATTTATCTCCCCCCAATAGACAGTTAAGTTCTTGAGTACAGAAACCCTCTTTTTTGTAATCCTTACTTTTGACATTTATAAAATGACCAGAGCATATATGAGTATCCTTTAAATAAATTCTGAGTTTTGTTAATTCTACTAGAGATTGATCACCACCTGTTGATGACCTACTTATGTGCTCTGTGTGGAGATGTGACCTCCTCTGATGTCTAACCTCAAGAAAGAGACAGATCCTCAAAAAAATTAAATGGAGCCAGGAGCAAAAGAAACAGAAGGCGAAATGCCTGAGTCACTCTGGTTCTTGGCCTTCTTGGTCCTGGTTGAGAGGGAATCTAGAGGTCCTTGAGTGTCCAAGTCTTACTAGTTTCCAAAAGCACCCTCCAACTATGAAGGCAGTTCAGGCACCAGACAACAGGCTTTCCTATATGAACCTCAAGCTGGAAACCTGGCCAACCAGATTACCTACTTCCATGTGATGTTCCATGCTGTGATAATTTTATTATTCCTAACCAAAAAAGGGAAAGCTTGCTCTAAATAGTATTTCCTTTCACCTTACAGCTCCAAAAAAAGAATACCATCTTTTACCTTTCCTCAACTCCTAGTATCTCTAAGGGGTGGAGCAAAGAATTGAACATTTCCAAAAAAGGAAGTGGAATGATCGTCCTTATCAGCAATTGTTTTTAACACACTTACTTTTGGTAGGGCACAAACACGTGTCACTGAGAAACGTAAGAAGGCCTTGCAAAATTTCCGGGAAGCTAATAATGAATTCACAAATGATAAGTGGTCTGCAAATAATAACATTGATTATAGTAATGCAAGTATTCTGGAGGACCCTGGGATTCAAAAATGAAAAGACATTTGCTGTAGTAGATGCCAGTATCTGTCATTAGAGTCATAAAAGCAGCAGAAGAGAGGCTCTATGACCTAAGTGAAGTCACATATAAATGTAACAGCTAGAGACCATGAATAAGTATATGATAGTGTAGTATAAATTATACATCTGTGATAGCACTGCGGCAACATTATTTGACTGATTACTGAGGGAGTGATCAGTATGGAATGATATTAGTCAGGAAAGGCTCTTGAAGGGGTGAGTCACAGGTTTTCGAACAAGAGGCTGACATGATGTAGTTGGCACTCAAAAAATATTGTCTTAGCAACTCTGTAGAGAATGAACTGAGATGGGAAAGCACAAATCAGGGAGACCAGGTAGGAGGCGGTAATGCAAACGAGGTGATGGGCGCCTGGACTGCCGTGTGGGCTGTGAAATAGAGTTGGAATGGCTTAGAGAAGGAGATGCAGTAGGTTGCATAATAGCGTGGGCCTTGCAGACAAAACTGATTTGGGCACCGATCCTGGCTCCACTGACTGGCTGTGTTACTTGGGTAACTAACCTACCTGCTCTGGGTCTGTTCCTTTATCTGGAAAATGCACTTGCGGGTGCTTGTTGTTTTTGCTGTCCAGTATTTGAACGTCCTTCCTAAGCAAATCTGAGTGAATCCCAATGTAGGGGGAAGACACGCAGGGGAACCTGCTTCTCCCACCAGGCCCTTGCATCTAGGGCATCGATAGGCACGTGCTCTGAGTAGGACCAGTTGCACCAGTAGGACCAGGTGCCCACCCGCCTGTCTGTCTGTACTGCAGAATAGTGATGCAAAGACACTGCAGTCGGTGTGAGAATCTTTGAGCTCTCCGTGCTCAGATTAGAATCCAGAAGTGTGGTACCTGGCTGGCTCAGTCGTTAGAGCATGTGACTTTTTTTTTTTAATTTTTTTTTAATGTTTATTTATTTTTGAGAGAGAGAGACAGAGCATGAGCAGGGAAGGGGCAGAAAGAGAGGGAGACACAGAATCGGAAGCAGGCTCCAGGCTTCAAGCTGTCAGCACAGAGCCCAACGCGGGGCTCGAACTCATGAGCCACGAGATCACGACCTGAGCCGAAGTTGGATGCTCAACTGACTGAGCCACCCAGGCGCCCCTAAAGCATGTGACTCTTGATCTCAGGGTTGTGAGTTCAAGCCTCACAGTGGGCATGGAGCTTACTTTAAGAAAAGAAGAAGAATCCAGAGACATGGTGGAACACGTCCTCAGAAATTGTTACTGAGGTAGGATCTCAGTTTCATGCTCTGCTTCTTCCCTTGGCTCTGCCCTGAACCCAGTCCTCTACCTTCCTATGGGCTGTGTGAGTTGCCCAACACCTCTCCAGTTAATTCCTCTTCTGTTTAAGTTACCTGCCATTTGCTCTCAAGAACCCTGACTAGAACATGACCTCATAGGACTATTTTGAGGATTCAATAAGACGATGTATATAAGGCCTTTAGCCCAGTACTTGTCATGGGTAAACACTTACTGAATCATTGATCTGAGAAACAACAAAGAAAATGACAGAATAGTGACAGACTTGGATACTTGGTTAGTTGTGGGAGAAGAATAAAAAGGAAGAATGGGGAAGGTAACACTAAGTTTACAAACCTGTCTTCCACATCCTTATTCTACCTCGAACAAGAATCTAGAAGCCAACAGAAGGATGGTTAGGCGTTAATGGCGAAATACTGACCTCTCAGCATGTCGACTGAGAACAAGGTAGTTTACTCACATGACAAAGTCTAAACTTGTCAGCCTGGCGCGTAAGGCACTTCATAACCCTGTTCAAACCTGCCTTTCCAGCCCTGAAGCTTGCCACTCCCCAAGAAGCATCTGACGCCATACTCAAATCACGCTGCTTGGTGTCCCAAGAACACATCATGTTATTCTGAACTCTGCTGCCTCTCACACTCTACTCTCTTTGCCTGAAATGTCCTTCTCATCCTCCTTCAACCTCAACTCATTTAGGACTTGGGTTGCATCTCTTACCCTCAATGAAGCCCTTCCCTAATTCCTTCCAGGCAATGTTACATTTTATTCTGAAGTGCTCTTTTTTAAAAAAACGAAATTCTTTTCCATCATTTTTTAAGTTTATTTATCTTCGAAAGAGAGAGAGGGAGGGCACGCGAGCAGGGGAGGGGCAGAGAGAGAGAGAGGAGACAGAGAATCCCGAGCAGGCTCCCACGCTGTCAGTACACAGCCAGATGCGGGGCTTGAACCCACAAACCACGTGATCATGACCCAAGCCAAAACCAAGAAAGAGTAGGGGATGCTTAACTGACTGAGCCACCCAGATGCCCCTGAAGTGCACTTTGTGTCTCTCTCCTTCACTCCCTTGTGTGGCCCCAGACCCCACGGACTGTGGTTTGGCCCTCCTTGTATCGCCATTGCCTGACATTGTCTGGACGCAGCCAGTACTTCACAGGCTCATTGTTGAACAGCCAGAACGTTCCTTTATAATTTGGTTAGAGATAAAAGGGTGTGTGTCTAAGACAACGTGATTCGACAATCCACAGACAAAAGTCAGTTTTGTTCATTATGTGTTTATGTATTAAGTAACAAATACAAGTCCTTTTAACTTCCCAGGTCCTGAAGGGCAGAGTTCTGTGTTAACTCACTTTGTACCCATTGGGTTTTACCCTAACCAGCAGGACAAAGGACTTGGAATCCTTTTTAGGTGTTGCTTTGATGTAACCAAAGCAGTGTTGCTCGTATGCTGAAGAAGCTGTGGTTGGAGACCCTGAGTGTAAGAGGCCAGCCCAGCAACCTTGGTCAGGTTTTTCTGTACTTTGAAGCCCTGATACCTGTGACTTACCCAACTCATCTTTCCTGAATAGGAACGCTAATGACAATGATTATTTCCATTTGCAGTTCCCCAAGTTAGCTTAAGCACACGTTTCCAGAGAAACATAGCCATGAGGCCAAAATTTAGTTTTATCTTCCATTGCCCTCAGACATTATTCTTCTTTATCTCCTAAAGACATTTTAAGAGATTTCACTTTTTTTTTTTAATGTTTATTTATTTTTGAGAGAGTGAGCGTGCACAAGCAGGGGAAGGACAGAGAGAGGGGGAGACACAGAATCTGAAGCAGGCTCCAGGCTCCGAGCTGTCAGCACAGAGGCCCATTGTGGGGTTCGAACTCACGAACTGTGAGATCATGACCTGAGCCGAAGTCGGATGCTTAACCGACTGAGCCACCCAGGCGCCCCAAGTGATTTCACTTTTAATTTAATTTTTAAATAAATAATACATTCTGTGGTTCAAAATTCAAAAGTATACAGTGCAAAGTGTGTCCCATCACCTTGCACCCTGGCCATCTGGCTTCTCTCCCTGTGGGCAACCAAAATTATTGCTTTCTCATGCTTTCTTCCCAAGATATTTTATGCACAGAAGGAAATATTTTTCAATTTCCTACTACGTGTTACAGAAAAGTTAAATTAGCACACATTGTTCTGCATCTTACCTTTTAGTCACTAAATGATATATCTTACAGGTCTTCTTGTATCAGTACATATCAGTGCCTACATTTTTTCCTGGCCTTTAGGGTTTCTCCCCCCAATCCTTTCTATTTTATGAATCAGTAGCTCTTTTAAACCTCCTTTCAAGGAGCGCCTGGAGGGCTCAGTCGGTTAAGCGTCCCACTCTTGGTTTCAGCATAGGTCGTGATTTCACAGCTCATGATTTCGAGCCCCATGTCAGGCTCTGCGCTGTCAGCACAGAACCTGCTTGAGATTTCTTTCTTTCCTTCTCTCTCTCTCAATAAATAAATGAACACAAAAAATTTTAAATAAATAAATTTCCTTTCAAACTTCCTAACCAGTCTCTGCCTTCTTTATTCTCAAAAAAATGCTGTCTCTCTTAACTCACAGAGGAAACAGAAACCATTAGATAAAGATGCTCTCAATTTCCTTGCCACCTGTCTACCTTGTACTTCAGACTCCTTTGGTTCCAAATAGCACATGGTTCTCAGGATATGCACGTGCTCTGGTCTCTGCCTCTTTCCGTATGCCATTCCCATTCTTACCATCCTTGATTTGCCCGGGGAGCTTCTGTTAACCTTTGAAATCTGAGTTTGGAAATCGTGCCAGAGGGAGTTAATCCACTGATGCGGTGTGGTTCATCTATACCTTGTTCCTCTTCCACTGTTGTGATTATGCTGGTTTGAGATTTGTTTACAAGTCTATGCTCCCATAGGTCCGTGAGCACCTTGAGAACTAATTCATTTCAGGATGCCCAGCACTTAGCACAGAGAGTCTGGTAACAGAAGCTACTCAATAAATATTTGTTAAATAAATGAATAAATAATGTGGAAGCGATCTAAGGCACTCTGTTATGGCAAGTATTTGCAAGACAGTAGACTGAATCTTCAACTTTGCACAGTGTAGCAGTAACAGTGTTGAGCCTGAAATAATCATGAGAACCCATGCTGGTCCACAGAAGCAGGAGACTTTTCTCACGTGTTCATTGCTCTGTCCTCAATGTCTAGAAGAGTGCCTGGCTCTTGAGCGCTAAGAAGGAGGCTTTGTGTCATATTTGTATCCTAATCTACTGAAGACACCCTTTATTTCAAATACTCTGCAAGGAGAAAGCTAGAACCACAGCTAGAACATATCCAGTACCCAGGCACGGGTAAGTTATCAGAAAGCCAGTGAATTAGTTTAAGTTGGACAAACTCAACCAATTGACTTTTACAAACGTATTGTATAGATTAAATGAACACATTTCCCATAGCCTCAGGTTTTTCCAAGTTTAGTGGTAATCACATGCTTCATCTGGGAACTAAAACAAAAACCTCACAGATACTCTTGAAGAGGCAGGGCTCTCTGCTCGTCTTGTATAAACACCAAAGAGCAGTAGCATGACAATCAGGCACAGGGGCTCTTTGATATAAACTGTGGATACAAAGTGAAGTAAGACCTTCACCCTGCCTGGCCTGTCTCCTAAGAGGGCTCTTTCTTCACTGTAGTCCTTTGGTTGCCAGAATGCAGATACTTTCCTGCCCTTTCTTCCTTGTCTTACTGAACAGTAGTAACATGCAGTAATATACATAGTTATAACATACAGTAATGTCAACTCTCTGTCAGTTTATGAAAATAAGATTCTTTCATCCTGATGCTTCTTTTTTTTAATGTCTATTTATTCTGAGAGAGAGAGAGAGAGAGAGAGAGAGAAATATCCACTCTGTCAGTGCATAGCCCGATGTAGGACTCGAACTCACGAAACCGTGAGATCGTGACCTGAGCTGAAATCAAGAGTTGTACGCTCAACTGCCTGAGCCACCCAGGCGCCCCTCATCCTGATGCTTCTGATCAAACACCATGGTGACCCACAGATTGCTTTTAGACCAAGACTGAATCAAAATTTCATGTTTATAATTTTTATTTCCACTGTGTTCAATAAATATTTGTGGACTGACTGAATGAATATTTCGCCATTAATTAGCTCTGTAACCTTGGGCAAATTTTATTTACATTTTCTAGGCTTCATTATCCTCATGTATACAATAAAGTTTGATTGTCATATTTCTCAAACTGTTTTTAATAGTTAAAACCCATTCTTCAAACAAAGTCTTAGAACCCAATATGTAACAGAAAAAAGTGGGGCTACTCCAAATAAAATAGGTTTGGAGACCTTTAGACCCCTTGCTTCACCTTGTCCTTCTCCATCCTTGTTTCTGTTCTGAGCCACTCTGCTGAGCCCCAGGGCTCTGTGAAGTACCATCTAAAAACATCTCTGCACATGGGGCACCTGGGTGGCTCAGTTGGTTAAGCATCTGACTTCGACTCAGGTCATGATCTCACGGTCCGTGAGTTCGAGCCCCGCGTTGGGCTCTGTGCTGACAGCTCAGAACCTGGAGCCTGTTTCAGATTGTGTCTCCCTCTCTCTCTGGCCCTCCCTCATTCATGCTCTGTCTCTCTCTGTCTCAAAAATAAATAAACGTTTTAAAAAAAAAAATCTCCTCACTCAATGATCATATATTTAACATTGACCCCTGACTTGTAAGGAAACTTATTGTCATTAGGGACCAGAGATTCCCAACCTGCAGCCTCTTAATTCTTAGGGATTAAACAAGGGAAAGCCATTGAGGCAAATTAAAATATAAAGTTTCTTTGCTTTGGAAAGTATTATATCAACTCAACTAATGTCAGTTGATTACTTAATGCCAAGCAGAATTGAAAGCTCTATATATACTTGATAAATTAACAATGCATATGAACATGTTAACAATGAACTACGAACATGGCAACATAATTACATTGCTAACATAATTTTTAGTAGGCAAAATTTCTCAATACATTATGAAAATGAGGGGGTGGGGTTAATGAAAAGAATCCCTAGGGAGTGAAGAGGGTGACAATAATGATGATGAATTAATTCCATTTTCTTCCTTCTTGTACAAGTAAAATGAGGCAGGGAAGGGTGGAGTGGCTTGCTGAGGACCTGACAGCTTTCCGGCAGAATCTGCAGCAAAACGCAGCGCTTGTAACATCCAGCCCAGTCCTCTTTCCCAGCCATGTTGCGTTTCTCTATGAGTTTAGGCTTTACGTGTCTGGGACCACAGTCACACAGCTACAGAAGGATAGAGCATCCTCATTATCTCAGTATTCATGATCTGAATTCCTGAGGTTTGAAGTTGAGTAGGAGAGTAAGAGTCATCATAACCTAGAAATGTTTACTTATCAAATGACGGCTTATGAAACCCACTCAAATATCCAGCTCCATTAAACATGAGCATTGATTCTCCCCTTCGGGATCAGCTCCTTTGTCAGGTCTCCAGCTGATGACTGCATTTTTATACATATTTGACAATATAGTACAAATATAATGCAAATCAACTACAAAGAGAAATTGCACATCTTGCAAAAGCCATAGAATTTTTTGAGATTAATGAAAGAAGGCCCGTGTGCTTAGTCCGTAGTGCAAGAGAGGGAAAGATGTGGGTGATATTGAAGAAGCAGACAAAGGACAGATTACGGAGGGACTTGTGGCTCTCAGTGGTTTTCATTTTCATCAGTACTGGGAATTTTGGGGGGCTTTTAAGCAAGGGAAGTGACAATCAGATTTATGTCTAAAATTGTCATTTTGACACTGGCAAATACTCTAAAATATATGACCTTGCAGTTGTATTCCTGTGATTCCATCCCATGGGTGCATCACCACAGGTATGAAATGACACGTGTGAGGTTTTTATTGTTGCATTTCTTGTAACAGCCAAAAAAGGACCCCGTTGTGATGTGCAGCAGAGGGGGCCTGGTTTAAAAATGATGGGATGGCCTGCCACTGTGGAAACAGACAAGGAAGGTCTCTATGTACTGATGTGGAAAGAGTTGTAGGATGTGTTGATAAGTGAAAGAAAGCCAAGATATAGAACGGTATAGAACAATGTCTCTGGTAGGCTACCTTTTGTGTAATAAGTTAGGAGATATTTTTGCATATGTTTGCATTTGCCTAAAAAACCCAAGAAGGATTAAGAAAAAAAGAAAAGAAAAAGACACCAATGGAAATGATTATCATTAGAGGGTCGGGGTGAGAAATGCAGGAATGGATACAAGACTTCTCCGGGCATATGTTTTTTTGTAGTATGTCGAATTTGGAACCATGGAAATGTAGTACCTCATAAAAATAAATGTACATTTAAAAATCACTCTGGCTTCTCTGTGGAGAGTGGTTGTAGGGACAGAAGAGTAGGAGCTGGGGGTCCATTTAGAAAGCTACTGATGTAGTTCAGGCAAGGGCTGATGGTGGCTAGACCGGAAGGTAGCCACGGAGGAGGTGAGAAGCAGTTGGCTTGAGGGTACAGAGCTGATGAATTTGTTGATGGATTGGGTATAGCATGTGAAAGAAGAAAAAAGGAATCAAGGATAATTCCTAGATAGTTGTCTAGAGCAGCTAGAAGAGACAAGATGGAGTTGGGGGAGGGAGGCCAAGGAAGAGCCAGAATCAAGAGTTCTCTTTTGGACGTGTTGAGACCATGTTAAATGGAAAGGTCCACGACCAAAAAGGAATACCTAGAAGGATGAAGTCAGCAGATTCTTCCAAAGATGAGTGCAGCAACCCTGAGTTCAAATTAAAAGAGTGAGAGACCCCGACAAAATCAATAAAACCCTCAAACAAATGTCCATCTTCATTTTTGTGCTACACAAATCAAGTAGACAGGAAAGCATGTCATTTGTGCTTCTTTGGAATTTTATTGGGAAAAAATACTAGGTTAAAAATTCGGAGTCAATCATCTGATTTGTTCTTGGTTCCTAAAGTCAGCCTGTAGTTACCACGATAGCCTACATTTTGTTAAATATAAAGTAAAAGAAATATAGTTTCATAATTTTTACTTCTTTATTCAAGATAAAGTTCAAATCAAAGATTTTTCACTATTCCATATGAAATGTAAGCGGCCTTCTCGAAGTGGCCTTTCCAGTGTCCTGAACAAAGTGCAAACAAATGTAACTTGGGAAACAAATACAGACTTTTTCTCTTAGACACTAAGTTCACATCTTTGTTAACAGAATGACTTACTACATAACCTGGACTGATAATGGGGCAGGAGGTAGAGAGTAACAATTTTTCCTACTTTACCTCTTGAGGAGGTAGTAAATATTTTTGGGTAAGAAAAAGAACTGCTTTCTGAAGAATTCTACCTTCAACTATTAATTTGTCTTTTGTGTGTTAGCCCTGAGTAGGACAGACTTTGGGAAATGTTCCAACGTTAATGTAAGTCAGGGTGTTACGAGCTGTGCTGCAATGCCCAGCTGCAATGCCCAGTGTCTCAGAAAGTTCAGGATGCCAAAATAAATTACCACGTGGCTTAAACAACAAACATTTAGTTCTCACGGTTCTGGAGGTTAAAAGTCTCAGCTCAGGGTGTCAGCAAGGTCAGGTTCTGGTAAGAACTCTCTTCCTGGCTCTGTCTTCACATGGCCCTTCCTTGGTACCTACAGGGCAGAGAGAGAGAGAGATACCTTGTATATCTCTCTTCT
Source organism: Prionailurus bengalensis (assembly GCF_016509475.1). Taxonomy (NCBI): domain Eukaryota; kingdom Metazoa; phylum Chordata; class Mammalia; order Carnivora; family Felidae; genus Prionailurus; species Prionailurus bengalensis. The sequence continues at coordinate 19,947,836 of NC_057343.1, forward strand.
TTTAAGGGCACTAATCCCATCATGGAGGCTCCACCCTCATGACCTAATCTAACCCTAATTACCTCCCAAATGTCTCAACATCCCATCTCCAAATGCTGACATGTTGGGGATTATAATTTTAACATATGAATTTGGGGGTAGGAGGGACGGGACACAAACATTCCCTCTCTAGCTCTCAGCCCAGAATCCCCTTCAGTTTGGAAACCCTCATACCTCCAGGTGCCTGAAGTGTTGGCTGCTGATAGCTTACAACTAACTGAGTCCTCCCAGGGACTGGCCAGAAGGAAGCCGCCTCCCTCTCGTTTAGGACCCCCTCCTTGGTAGGCGAGGGATGGCACACTGAGGAGAGAGTACAGAGAGTCAGTCCTCTTGCCTCAATATGGAACAACTTGGATGAGCACCCCCCCCCCCCCGCCCTTCCTGAACTTCCCACGAGGGCCAGTGAGCCTCTGTCTTGCATCCCTCACCCTCTGACAGGTAATATTCCCCAACAGACTTGCTGCACACAAATCTCGGTCTCAGCTTCTATTTCCTGGGGGATCCAACCAAAAGCACGAGTAGGTCTCATTAACAACAATATTCAAATAATAACAACATATTCACATCATCCAGATTTCTCTACATTTGGTGGTCAAGGCACAGCGTAAAAGGCAAACGTGGTGGAGTATGGCACAAACTATTGGACACTTCCCGGGCTTGCTTTCTGCACTTGGCATATATCATCCCCACATTTGCGGAAGAGAAAAACCTCTCGTAGGTCTGTTTGGCACCACATGTTTTTGTCTACCACAGGGAGTAGTCTCTAGGTGCATTATAACTGATTTCAGAATGCATTACAATGAGAGAGAACCAAGTTTTGATCCCATTATGCTAGAATTTATTTGTGTTTCTTAAAGAAGCATAACAACAGTAAGCCAAATTTCGGTCCTAGTATTCTCGGAAAAAATGAAGAGTAAGTAACAAAATGAAATAGCCAGTCCGGCAGCTCTCCTGGAGAATTCCCCAGCAGGGGTTATGTGGCTCCATCTAAAAAACAGGACTCAGATGCTGAGCTGATTTATCATACACATAAAAATTCCCAGGTCGTAGATTTTTCTGCTAATTCACTTCTGTCATTTTAATTTATTAAGCCTTCATTCAGTTCTCAAGATCCTTTATGACCATTAGTCAGATTTTTAAAATAGCACCGTGCCGGCAGGATTTCACAAAGAATATTCCAGCTCTCCTTTCCCCTCTTGTCACTCCGCCATAGCTCAGCATTTGGAGAAGTCCAGAGGATTTTTTTCATGGTACCAAAGTAGCCTCATTTACATTCAGAGATTTAGTCACAAAGAGAATTTGTCTTCAGGATTCTCTTTTATTTTTTAATGGTAATTTCTCCATTTATTCCCCCCTCAATGTTTGAATTTTGTCATTCTGTATTAAACATCTTGTTCTTATGGGGGTGCCTCAGTGGCTCATTCAGTTGGGTGACCAACTTTGGCTCAGGTCATGATCTCGTGGTCCATGGGCTTGAGCCCCATGTCAGGCTCTGTGCTGACAGCTCAGAGCCTGGAGCCTGCTTCGGATTCTGTGTCTCCCTCTCTCTCTACCCCTCCCCTGCTTACACTCTGTCTCTCTCTCTCAAAAATAAGTAAACATTAAACTTTTTAAAAATCTTTTTATTATGTAATTATAGAAAAATGAAAAGTGGGATAAATGAAAAAGAAAAATTATCCATAATCTGGCCAGCAGAATAAACCTTGGTAGTTGATTGACATCCAGACCTTTGCCAAAATAGTACATATAGATAGAATTTACAATTTTTACAACATACATTCATGCCATTTTATAATTTAGCTTACTCATGTATAATAGTGTCCATATCAATAAATAAACCTTTAAAATATTATTTAATAGATGCATAATATTTTATATTATGGAATATATCATAAATATAACCTTACTATTAAACATTTACATTGTTTCCTTTTTTTAACTTTTATAAATAGAGTATCAATGGACTTGCTTGTAAATAAATCCTTGTACTAATAACTGGTTATTTCTCCAGGGCAAATACTTAGAAGTGGGATTTCTGGATCAAGGAGTGGGCACATGTTTAAGATTTTTAAAAACACTTATTGCAAAAATGTTTTAATTTATATTCCCACAAAGAGTGGTTGAAAATGTCCTTTCCCTACACCTTTGTCACCCTGAATATCATTCTTTTTCATCTTTGTTAATCTCATAATCTCTTGTTTTTAGTTGTATTTCTTAGGTTTCTAGTGAGACTGAATTTTAAAAAAGTGTTTATTGGCCATATATAGTTCCTTCTTTTGTGAACTACCTGTTCATGTCCTCTGAATGTAAAATACTGAATTCTATTATTTCCTCTTACTGAATTTTAAGAGCCTATCTATACACGAGCAGACATTTCTCCAGAGAAAACATAAAGATGGCCAACCGACACATGAAAAGATGCTCAACGTCACTGATCATCAGGGAAATGCAAATCAAAACCACAATGAGACATCATCTCATACCTGTTAGAATGACTAAAATCAAAAACACAAGAAACAAGTGTTGACAAGGAAATGGAGAAAAGGGAACCCTTGTGTACTGTTGGTGACAATCCAAACTGGTGCAGCCATTGTGGAAAACAGTATAGAGGTTCCTCAAAAAGTTAAAAATAGAATTACCATGTTATCCAGTGCCACTACTGGGTATTTTCCCAAAGAATACAAAAACACTAATGCTAAAAGATATATGCATCTCTCTATTTGTTGCAGCCTTATTGGCAATAGCCAAAATATGGAAACATATATATACATATATATGTATATATAACACATATATTTTAAATATATAAAGGAATATATATACGTGTATATACATAATGCACATATATATATGCACATGCACATTATATATAAATACAATATATATACAATACAATGTGTATACACACACACACACACACACACACACACACAATATATATATATATCTTTAACCTACCAAATTTGATTACAGCAATGAGGTAGGAATCTCTCATTTTTCCTATTGTTTAGGCAATTGTACCAACATTTATGAAATAATACATCCTTCCTCTCTTTGATTGAAATGCTATTATTAATTATATTAATACATAATTGTATTAATATATGATAATTTTTTTAATTTAAATCTGCTTCTAGACTTTTTATTCTGACTGCGTGTTCTGTCTGTAAGTCCCATGCCTGTACTGTACTTTTAATCAGTATCATTTTATAATGTATTTTGACATCTGATATGACCCTTATCTCCTTGTGTTTTTTAAAGACCATGTCATCTTTAATGTTTAACTACTCTTCTTTTTTAAAATGTCCATTATTCTCACATATATATTTTTCTATATATTTTTTTTTAACTTTATTTTCTACAGCAGTTCTAGGTTCACAGCAAAATTAAGAGGAAGGTACAGAGATTTCCTATATATTCCCTGCTCCCACACATGCACAGCCCCCCTGCCCCCAGTATCAGCCTCTCCCACTGGTTGTACATTGGTTACAGTTGAGGAACCTACATTGACATATTTCTTTCATATATTTTTATACTATATTTAATATAATATATTCCTTCATATGTTTTTTATGTTTATTTTGTCACATTTCCTCTTCCTCTCCCCAACCCCCCGCCACCCCAAATCCTTTTGGAGTTTCCATTGGGAAACCAAATTTATATGTGAGTTCAGGAAGAAATTACTGTTTACAATATTAAAATATCCAAAAACAGAGTTAATCCTTGCATTTATTTAGGTCTTTGATTATGACCCTCGATCAGGATTTGTAGATTCTTCTCTTAGCCTAGCGTATTTCATGTTAAGTTCATTCTTAATGTTGTTATTGTTAAAGAGGCTATTTTTCATTATATTCTTTGACTTTAACCCAGCCTATTGACTCATTTTAAATTACAGCTTTATTGCCATATTATTCAAATACTCTAAAATTCATCCTTTTAATGTGTACACTCCAGGGCATTTTAGAATATTCACTGGGTTTTGCAAGTATTACCACTGTCCACTTTAGAATATGTTTGTCACCCCAAAAAGAAATCCATGCCTATCAGCAGTCACTCCCCTTTTCCCCTCCCTTGCCCTTCTGTGTCTCTTCATTAGCTGTTTCTAATCTATTTTTTACAATAAAACTGTAATCATAAGTATAGTTTCCTGAGTTCTGTGAGTCATTCCAGTGAACTATCAAATCTAAGGGAGTCATGGAAACACCTGAGTAATAATATCTAATTAAGCAGAAGTGTAGATGGCCTGGAACCTCCGAGGTGCAGGTAAAGTCATACAGGCAGTCTTGTGAGGCTTGTGCCCTTTACCCTATGGGGTCTGCACTCACTCTGGGTGGTTAGTGCCCGCCTCCAATTGCAGTACATCCAATTGTGGCAGAAGCACAACAGACTTCTTTTTGTGTGCTTTTTGACCAATTGTGTGTTGGCTTTGGACAAAAGTCTGCTTAAGTCTGTTGGCCATTTTTAAATTGGGTTGCTTATCTTTTTATTATTGAGTTACTAGAGTTCTTTATATATTCTGAACATCAGATATATGAGATAAATCAGATATATAATTGGTGAATATTTTTTTTCCATTCTGTTTGTCATTTTTTCCCATTTGTGGTGGTATCCTCTGAAGCAACAAAGGTTTAAAGTTTGACGAAGTCCCATTTATCTATTTCTTATTTTGTCATTTGTGCTTTGGGTATTACATCTTAGAAACCATTCATTACCGGGGTGCCTGGGTGGCTCAGTCGGTTGAGCGTCCGACTTCAGCTCAGGTCACGATCTCGCGGTCCATGAGTTCGAGCCCCGCGTCGGGCTCTGGGCTGATGGCTCAGAGCCTGGAGCCTGCTTCTGATTCTGTGTCTCCCTCTCTCTCTGTCCCTCCCCCGTTCATGCTCTGTCTCTCTCTGTCTCAAAAATAAATAAAAACGTTAAAAAAAAAATTTTAAAGAAACCATTCATTACCTAACCCAAGATCACAGAGATTTACTCCTACATTTTCTTCTAAGAGTTTTATAGTTTTAGCTGTTGTTTTCAGATCTATGATCCATTTTCAGTTAATTTTGTGTATGGTGTGAGGTAGGGGTCCAACTTCATTATTTTGTAGATGGATATTCAGTTGTCCCAGCACCTAGCCTATTGACTTTTAAATGTTTTGTAACCAGTCACCTGACATTACTTCCAATAGATTTAATGCATTCTTCTATTTTTTTCAAGTAGATAATATTATGTATAAATGATAAGTTTGCCTTCTCTTTGACAATATTATGTACTTATTATTTTGTCTTCTCAGATATTACAAAAATAGTGGTGATCCTCTTATGTGGATCCTGAGAAACTTAACAGAAGACCATTGGGGAGGGGAAGAGAAAAAAAAAAAAAGAGAGGGAGGGAGCCAAACCATAAGAGACTCTTAAAAACTGAGAATAAACTGAGGGTTGATGGGGGGGTGGGAGGGAGAGGAAAGTGGGTGATGTGCCTTGAGGAGGGCACCTGTTGGGATGAGCACTGGGTGTTGTATGGAAACCAATTTGACAATAAATTTCATATTAAAAAAAAATAGTGGTGATCACATCATCTTTGTATTATTCTTCTCATTAATAGGAGTGTTTCTAGAATTTTGCCACCAGTAAGTATGATACTTTGTCCTTATTCAGTAATAAATGCCTTTCAGTATCTGCTGCTATATCTGTATTTTGCTGCTACTGATATAAACTGAGGAAACGTGGCCCTGTAAAACTTCTTTAAAATTATGTTTAAGAATATATTGTTATAATTTCTACTTGCATATGGTTTAATATTTACTGGAGGGGAGTGCCTTTAACAGTCATTTTTGAGGAATATTTTCCTACAGTATTTATCCAGAGCAATTTATTTTCCATTAAAAAATAAGGCCTTCTTCATAAATGAAAATATGGTGTTTTTGACTCTATGTAGAAGAGAACGAATGTCTTTTAAATACTGTAGTTTTATTTTAAAAGTAAATCAGTTCATGAATTCGAATGGATAATTCACAAACACTGTTCAGATTTCAAAAGGTACAAAGTAGTACATACTGTAGAATAAAATCCCTTTTTCATTCTTATCCTCTGGCCAGCATGTTCTTTTCCCTGCAACCAATTCTATTAGAGAGGAGGAAGCAGGATTTTTTTTTGTAAAAGAAATACACACACACACACACACACACACACGCACACGCAAAATATATGGAATAAATACAAAATATATCAAATGTTTACATGAGAAAAACAATATGCTGAGCAGTCCTAAGGAGTCAGATGGGAGGCAAAGACTTGATGAAGAGTCTGGTCACCAAAAGAGAGAGAAGAAGCTGAGAAAACCGTTTGGTGTTTTTCCGATATTGTCAGTTAACAGTTTATTTAAACTCCAAGTTCCTTTTCTCACCAAGTTACAGCAAGAGATAAATCTGGAATCCCTGCCACATTAACTGCATTAGATATAAATGTCTTCCACCTCAGCTTCCCCGACCTCTGATGGCAAATAAGATAGGAACCACACATTCCTGAGATGCAACCAATCAAGGGTACAAAATGACAAACCAAATTTCTGTACCGAAATGTACTAAGCTTCTTCAGTTAGATGAGAGAAGCTTAAATAAATCGAAATCATGGTACAAAAATAACTTAAAAGCCTTTCCCCAAATAAATTTGTATTGTGTCGTAAACAACCGAACAGTCATTGGACCCGGGGTGTGTGAAGAGGGCGAGCCGGCTGTTTGGTGCGGGCAGGCACCTTGAACCCAGAGGCTGTAATGCAGCCCCAGGATTGATCAAGCTGTGGCCAGCAGAGGGGTTGGGGGGAGGAAGAGTGGAGCCTACGAGGTGGGGGGATGGGAGGCATTAGGGGAGGGGGAGGAGCTGATGCAAGCAAACCAAACTCACAAAAGGCTGATTTATAAACAGAAATGCCATTTGTTCATTAACCAGCACAAGGCAACCAGAGGAGTGCTTTATACGTTCTGCAGAAAAACCCAACATGCTGTTCATTGTGCAAAAGAGTATACTCACTGCTGGGGACCAGGACACTCCCGCCCGCAAATGCGATTCTCTATCCCCTTGCACAGTGTTGGGTGAACCCTCATATATACTATCCTTTGGTCTCTACTTTTTTTAAATTTTTGTCTTTTCATTCCAGTCACATCATTCCTTCAGATAGACCACAGTAAAATCAAGTGGATGGAATTACTCCACAGCGTTACTAGACTGAGTCTCCTGTGGTCTCTCCTCTCTCCTCAATCCTTGGAATGGGCATTTCTGTGGATGGCTGGAAGATAATAGTAACATAATGTGGCGGTCGCCTGCACAGGTTTTGAGCCCCCTAGCCTCAATTCCACTCCAGGCTGGCCATTTGCCAGCCGTGTGACCTCCCATGGCTATTTCACTTCTCTCCTCCTGGGAAAATGGAAATAACAATACCTGGTTCAGCAAGTCATGGAGAAGGTTAAGTGAGCTAATTCATTTTGAACCCCGGACATGGTGCCTAGCATATGCAGAACACTCAAAAACTGTTAGCCGTTGGTATTAAGGCTACTCCTCTCTACCCCTGTTGATTTGTAGTTGTTTCTGCTCACAGAGAATAAGCTATTTTTAACTCTTTGCCCAGATTAAGGAAAAACAAAAAAAGTCCAATGAGAACAATTTGATTCAGTGAAAATTCTTAAATGCCTTCAATGTTTCAAAGAAATGCAATTTCTTTGTGTTGCTTTCAGATTTGAATATAGTACAGCCCCAAATACATGGAGAATAGGGGAATAAATAAGTAAAATTTTTAAAGGAGGAATAAATTCATACAAAACGAGGAAACATCATGTAAAAATGCAATTTGTCATAAACAAGTATTTATGAGTACCCGGTATGTATCCTGTTCTTTCTGCTTCTATCCTTGCCTTTTGTAACTCTATTTGCAACACCGCAACCAAATCATTTTTCAGAGACTAAGTTAGATCATGTCATTTCTCTGTTCAGAATCCTCCAATGGCTTCCCACCTCATTTGAAAGGCCACAGCGTTCACACTGCCCTGTAAGACCTTATGTAATCTGTTCACCCCCACTTCGCACCCTGTCTCTCCGACTTAACCTCCTCTCCCTTACTTACTCAGTGGACTCTTTGCTGCTCCTTAACTATGCCAGGTACTCCTGCCTCAGGGCCTTTGCACTTGTGGTTTCCTCCACCTGGAATCCTCTTCTTCAAAGTCACATCTCCTTTAAGACCTTCCTCAAATGCCACCTTCCCTGACCCTCCTGTCTAATAACTGTAACTTCTCCCCCATTCCCACTGTCTCCTTTCCTGCCCTGATTTCTCTATAGCATTTCTCTACTTACCGCTTTATTTTGTTTATAATCTATCTTCCCCTCTCCCCGTAGCCCCCCCCCCCCCAGTGTAAGAGCCACATCAGGGGTTTTGTGTGTTTTCTTTATTGCTGTATCCTAATCCTCGTCATGGTGATGGCTCTCTCCGTGGGGTGAATGAATGATTTCATGAATGGTGCTAGGGGCTTTTACGTATGTCATCTCACTTACATATTTCGGCAAAGATCTGATTTTCATAATAATACATCACTAGATAGTAGCTGTTATTATAATTACATATTTTTATATTCAACAATCGCTGTTTCCTGAAATTAAAACTGGACTGAAAGCATCTTGAAGTTCTTGAAGCCAGAATTTGAGAAACACTGTTTATTTTAACGTGTGGATGTCCTTTAAAGGCATCTTACATAATAAGATGGAGATTCAGAGGAAGAAGTTGTTTTTAACTTCTCTACTCAATATGAACGACATCCTGCTTCTAAATTAAAAGAAATTAAGAATTTTCATGTAAAATTTAAGTTGACCTTTCCTAATTTAGCCTGAATTCCCCGACCCCAAAAAATGATTTTTAAATTTGTCCGAATGGTGCACAACAGCAGAAGTGTGGGCCCGGCTGTCCCTGCTGCTGCCTTGTGGGAGACAGGGCCCTGCCTACTGAATTTCTGGTGTCCGTTACAGTGATGACAGGAAAGAAATGTTTGTAAGAACAAATGTTTGCTTCCAGGCTGCAGCCTAATTTAATAGTGTACTTGAAAAAAGAAAAGTGGATGATTCATTCCAAAACCCCTGGGGAGGGAGGGGTGATTGTAAACCATTTGGAAAAGGGGTGAGAAGGCCTAACGTGAAACTAATGCAGCAAATCTTCAACAACAACTGAAAAAGTCTGGCCTGAACGCGATGGAATGCTGGGTGTTTTTTCGCAGAATGGTTTCAGCTGGGGGAAGCCTGTTAGGTTCAAAAGCCTTTTCCCTCTGCTCTGATCTGGGGGGTGGGTGGGAGGTTAAAACCAGATTGATTTTTGATAGTTTCAGATAATACTTTGTATTTGGATGAAAGATTACCCTGGAGGTTTTCATACTTGTGGTTTTTCTTAAAGCATTAGATGTGATTGTAATTTTTTTTTAGGGGCCACAGCCCTAGGGAAATTTTTATGGAAGAAGGAAGAGACTTTTTTTTTTTTAAACAGAAACTGAGATTTAAGGCACATCAGCCATCTAAGTAGGTGGAGTAGACAGCTGTGGGCAAGACCCGAAAACCCCTCCCACCACTTGCTTGTTGATGCCTGAAACGTTGAAAATCAGGAATTCATTTTCTTGGATTAAGATTTCGTCTACTAAAATACTAACAGCCCCACTCAGGATCACATGTTCAACTCTCTGGGCCATTTTCATTCCAATGGTAATGGCCTCACTGACTCCAGATCTAACAGGTTTTCCCAACTCAGAGTGGATCCTTGGCTCTTTGGAGATGAGCCTTACAGGTGTGACGGGGGAGGGAGAGGAGACACCCTTGGAGGAGCGCACCGAAGGTCACCAGAAAGCAAGGAAGCACAGGCAAGACGATATGAAACCTTTTATGTCAGTAAGACCATTTTTGCTCATTCTTACCCAAGTTTCCCTTCCCTGTGTACTGGCGGAGCATACGGTTGATACGGTAACATAGTCCAAAGAAAGCCGCACACCCGTGTCTCAGGTAACCCTAAACCACAGTTGGGATTATCCAAGCAGCTAATCCCTCAACATTAGCCAAACCACTTGCTTACTTTGACCAGTATCTTTTGTTTTCCCTTAACAACCAGAGACGTTCAATGTCTTTACCATTTTAAAATGTATTCTATAAAATGCTTCTGACGTGGGGGAATTAATCTTTCTCCTCCACAGATTTATGAAGGAGTAAATTTGCTGCTGCTGCTGTGTAGAAATGACTCTAGTCCCGAAGTTGCCTGTCAGGCTCCCTGGACTAGTGTTACGGGTTCCATGGTTACCTCAGTGAGAGAACAGTGACTTTTTTTTTTTTTTTTCATTTCTCACCATTTAACTTAGATATTTCCTTTTATGTAACCTGCAAGAACAATTTGGTACCCAGGAAGGGTAAGAAGGAGATTTTATAAAGTTTGGTTTATTATGCCATTTTTAAATAATTTGCAGTAGAGGACACGTCTTTCTTCTTAAAGCTATGTCACAGCAGTTCAAAAAACAAAACAAAACAACCCTCCTCTTGTAAAAATTGCCAGGCTTTTTCATCATCTTTAATTTCTTTACCACATATTATGAACACATTATGTAGCAGACACTGGGCTAGGCACTAAGGCCCCAGAGCTATGATCCATCATCCTGACCTCAGATTGCTCAGTCGAGTCAGTGGGAGGAGACAGACAAATTGCCACCTGCTAAGAACATGACAGAAGTTTGCACAGGGCTGCGAAAGAAGCCCCACCCATTCGGGGGGCGGCAGGAAAGCTTTTCTGTGGAACTGTAGTATCTGAGCTGAGAGTTGTAAGGATGTGAATAATGTAGGAATTAATCAGAGGAAGAAGTGTGTGTGTGTGTGTATTGTGGGGGGTAGGGGGTGGGGAGGGATGGTATTCCAGGCAGAGGAACAGCACATGCAAAGCAACAGTAGAGAGAGAACAGTACCGCCCTGTCTATCTTCACCTCTGTAGGACAGGGCCCAATTCTTAACTCATCACAGGATCTCTGGAGCCTGTCAGACCTGTCATAAGTATTCATAAAAATCTGTTGGACTTCAGTGAATTGAACTGCAAACATTTATTGCTGTTTTCTAGATGTCGGTGATAGGGTAGTGGCTAAAAGAGAAGTTTCTCTTCTTGTGGTGCATTTGTTCTAGGGAGGCATTAGTAGGAGTCAGTATTTGCTAAGAACTTCCTACCTGCCAGGCACTGTCCAAAAGATTTATGTATTCATTTGTTCAATCTTGAAAACAAGACTGTAGTAGGTATTATACTGTTATCCCAATGTGTTACCGTTGAGGACTCAGAGAGGTTAAGAAACTTACCGAAGCCTACCCAGCTTGTGAGTGGCAGAGCTGAAATTCAAAGTTGGGAAGTCTCGGTTTCCAGAGTCAGCCTCAACCTCTACAGTTAGGCCTTCAAAAATTTCAAAGTACCTCTCAGTCTTATTTTTAGAAAATAAGATAAAAAAGAAATTCTAAATGTCCATTCTCCCTCGATCCTTTTTCTCTTTGGCAACCTGAGACTCAATTACTTGGCATAAACACACGAGAAAAATAGACATTTTGAAAAGCAAGAGTAGGGTTAAAATGAAAGATAATATGGTCTTGAAAAAGGTAAAGAGGGGATAATGATCATATCAGATATCAAAATGCAGTTAAAATTATGCTGATTAAAAATAGAGGCATGGTGACTATGGTTAATGGTACTGTATTGTATATGTGAAAGTTGCTGAGAGAGTAGATCTTGAAAGCTCTATCACAAGAAAAAAAAAACCCTGTAACTCTGTGTAGTAACGGATGATAACTAGACTTATTGTGGTGAGCATTTCATAATATATACAAACATCGAGTCATTACATTGTATATCTGAAACTGATACTGTAGTGTTGTACATCAGTTATATCTCAAGAAAAAGGAAGAAAAAATATAGCACGTATTCTAAAATTGGAGTGATACAGAGATTAGCATGGTCTCTGCACAAGGATGATATGCAAATTCATGAAGCTTTCTACATTAAAAAAAAATGCGTGTATATATGTGTATATATATAAGCAACACCCAGGCGTCTCTCATTCTTATCTATTGACCTCCATTCTTTTTTTCTTTAACGTTTATGTATTTTTGAGAGAGAGACAGAGTGTGAATGGGGGAGGGGCAGAGAGAGAGGGAGACACAGAATCTGAAGCAGGCTCCGGGCTCTGAGCCATCAGCACAGAGCCCTACGCAGGGATGGAACTCATAAACTGTGAGATCATGACCTGAGCTGAAGTCAGACGCTTAACCGACTGAGCCACCCAGGTGCTTCACATCCGCCTCCATTCATGAAGGTAAAGTTTTGGTGTCCCTGAGAGGCCTCTTGGAATAGACAGGTACATTCATCTCCTTTGCACAAAGTAGGGAAGCATTCCACCTCACTGCCCCCACCCTCCACCTTTGTAATGGGCACTTGGGGGCAGGGCAAATGTTTTTCCGAGAAACCAGGGCATGACGAGGTCCACTATGGAGTTTGCCATCCATCTGGCCCTCCATCCTAGTGTCATTTTGCTGTTCATGCTCATGTTTATGCTTCCTTTTGGAGTTTCTTTCCCATATATGTTTGTCCCTAAGAAATAAAACCATTATTGGACCTAGAAAAAAAAGGTCAGGGGTGCCAGGGTAGCTCAGTCGGTTAAGTGTTCAACTCTTGATCTCAGCTCAGGTCTTGATCTCAGGGTTGTGAGTTCAACCAAGGCCCACATTGGGCTCCATGTTGGGTGTGAAACCTACCTTAAAAAAAAAGTCATATATTTATGTATATACATATACGTATATATGACATATGTATATGGTATAAGTATATAGCATAGTATAAACTTGGATTTAGGTACTTCTGTCACTTTCCTTCTCTCCCTAGACCTAAGAATTGGGAAGAACAATGAGAAAGAAATGCCTTTTAACTACAAAGAATCTAAACAAACAAATACAAAAATCTGCGGCTATGCCCTCCACTCAGTATTTCCTAGGCATTCCAATTACAAAACCAGCTCTCTCACATCAGATCGAGAAGTGAGAGAACTGGATACCATCTTAAGAAAAGTACTGACAGACTGATTTTTTTTTTTATGGGGAGAATTTCAAGATTTTGTGTAAATGAAATAAACATTTTTATTATTTGATTTGAGCACTAAATTTAATAGATAGTGTGCATTTTACCAACTTGGTAACTGAAAACTATGAAAAACCAAGTTCTTTTGCAGGGTGGAGGGGGGCACCTGGTTCAGTGGGTTGAGCATCTGACTTTGGTGCAGGTCATGGTCTCGCAGTTTGTGAGTTCAAGCCCCATGTTGGGCTTGCTGCTGTCAGTGCGGATCCTGCTTGGGATCCTCTGTCCCCCTGTCTCTGCCCCTCCCCCACTTGTGCTCTCTCAAAAATAAGATAAAATATATATTTTTTTAATTTCTTTTTTTTTTAAGTTTTTAATTTTAATTCCGGTATAGTTAACGTACAGTGTTTATATTAGTTTCAGGTGTACAACATAGTAAACTGCATACATCACCCTGTGCCCATCACAAGTGCACTCTTCAATCCCCATCTCTTATTTCACCCATCCCCCCACCCAGCTCCTCTCTGGTAACCATCAGTTTGTTTTATATAGTTAACGGAGTCTGTTTCTTGGTCTCTCTCTCTGTCTCTCTCCCCCTTTGTTAGTTTGTTTTGTTTCTGAAATTCCCAGTATGAGTGAAATCATATGGTATTTGTCTTTCTCTGACTTATTTCACTCAGCATTATACTCTCTAGCTCCATCATGTCATTGCTAAAGGGAAGATTTCATTTCTTTTTATGGCTGAGTAATATTCCATCGTATACACATACCACATCTTCTTTACCCAGTCATCTATTGATGAACACTTGACTGCTTCCATAATTTGGCTATTGTAAATAGTGCTGCAATAAACATAGGGGTGCATACATCCTTTCAATTTAGTGTTTTCGTATTTTGCGGGTAAATACCCAGTAGTGCTGGATCGTCGGGTAGTCCTGTTTTTAGTTTCTGAGGAAACTCCATGCTGTTTTCCACAGTGGCTACACCAGTTTGCATTCCCACCAACAGTGTGAGAGGGTTCCTTTTTCTCCACAACCTCATCAATACTTGTTGCTTCTTGTGGTTTTGATTTGAGCCATAAAAACCAAGTTCTTGAATGCCATGTTATCTTGCCTGATTCTGAGACAGAGGATCCAGAGTGGAAGTTCTGAATATTCCTCTACTGAACGTCCTGATATTTTAAAATTATAAATTTAATACACCTGAAAGTAATGTAACATTGTATCAACTATACTTGAATAAAAATGTTTTAAATTATAAATTTAACATAAAAATTGTAGATTAAAATAGGTTTATAAAAATTAATTTGTATAACTTTACTATCCTGTGGCCATATTTCTCTCACTTAAAGACTCTAACCTGAAGATTGATATGCTACTTAGAAAGTTACCTTAACAAGGAAAGAAAGCTGCTAGCAGTCTTACAAAGGAAAGATTAGAAAGGACAAGGCAGTAGTCAGGGGCACAGGGCCAGGTTGGAGATGGACAGGTAGCCGAGGGACTCAAGAAAAAAAACACAAATTCAAGAGATTTAGGAAACAAATGTGATCAAATTTTACTAATTGAGAACAGAATAAAAGAGAAGATTTGAATGAGGAGGTGAGAATAATACTCAGATTTCTGGCTTGTGTGGTTGGATGGATCATTGTATCACCCAACAAGAGGAGAGCCCAGGAAGAACGGGTTGGGGGAAGGGAGAGAGGAAGACTTTGAATTAGGACATGTTGAATATGATACATCTGTGTGACCACCAAGCAGAAATGTGCAAAAGGGAGCTGCTGTCCTAGGGCTCAGTAGAGCTCTAGGATATCTGGGGTATCTAGGCAAATTTTTAGAGAATCATCAGATTATGGGTGAAGTTGGAGCTATACATTGGATGGGATCACCAAACAAAAGTGTGAATGAAGTGAAGAGAAAAGGTGAGGACAGAGCCCTAGAGAATATAAGTGTTTGAAAGATTGGAAAGAGAAGACTGAAAAGAAATCATCAGTGGTAGGTGAGGAACCAGCAGAGGGTGATGTCACATGTGCCAAAGAAGAGGGAACTTAAGAAAAAGGTGTGGCCAGTGGTCAATGACACAGAGACGGCATGTATGTCAAAGCCTAAGAACTCCATAATGGATTGGGTGATATGGATTTCGCCTCTGCCTTCTGCTGAGGGAGCGTCATTATTTAAGTGGGAATGAAAGCCAGATGGAAGTAAAGTAAAGAAAAGGTAAAGTAGTCAATGGGAGGGTAGTAAAGAAGCAGTGACAGTTTCATGGAGTGATCTTTGAAAAAGGTTGCCTGTGAATGAAAAGAGAAAGTGTTGGTGTAGAAGAGAGAAGGCCTTTTTTTCCCTTTAAAGATAAAAAGCTTGAGCATGTTCATAGATTAAGGGAAGAGAGCAGTGGAGTGAGAAGAATTGAGGATACAGTATAGAATGCATAAATGAGACGACTGAAGCATCAAAGGAAATAAGAAAGATTGGTATCCAAAGTAGTTTTGAGCAAGTGGCGGACCACCCTCTCCAATGAGATGGAAGGAGGGGATGATCAGTGTAAATAAAGATAAGTCTCTAGTTTGGTGGAAGGAGGGTAAGAGATTGAGGGAGTTACATCTAATGATGGTTTGTGGGAAGGGGTCATGAGGAGAGCAGTAAAGGTTTTGAAGCACCATTTAGAAATTTAGGGTGGAATGGGGTAGTTTAAAGACCCATAGGATGACTGCACAGCATCATAGATGATCTGTCTGTGGTTGGAGATCATAAATTTATAGCTGTGCTAATTTGCACCACATATGCTGATTGGTCACAGGGGCAAAGATCAGACTGGAGTTACAACTGGGTTGATCTAGACAATGGAGCCATAAGGCTTTTTTTTTTTTTTTTTAATTTTTTATGGAGCCATAAGACTTTAAAGTCTCCAGGGAAGACAATTGTCTAAGGTCATATAGCCAACAGGAGCAGACTAGATTTGAGCATAAGGTTGAATAGGAAGATAGCCTTATCTGAACAGTGAGTCTGGAGTGCTAGTAGGTCAACTCTATTGAGAGGGAGACTATCTAGGTCAACAACGGTCCTTGGAATGAAGACAAAGCCTAAGGTCCAGATGCCAAAGTTTTTGATGGATGTCTCATGATTAAACACTTAATATCTACTGTTCCACTGTTGAGTTAGGCTTTCAACTATCCAGCATCACCTTTTATTCAATCATGTTAAAGATCCTTTTAAAGTATTATTTTTGTATTACAAAATAAAACATATCTATAGAGAAACTAGGAGGAGACAATTTAAAAATTAAATGTAATGCAAATTAAAACAATGAGACACCACTACATACCTATTAGAATGGCCACAGTCCAAAATACTAAGATATAGAGCAACAGGGGCTCTTATTCATTACTGGCAGGAATGCAAAATGGTACAATTACTTTGGAAGACAGTTGGGCAGTTTCTTATAAAAAGAAACCTACTCATACCATACAATCCAGCAGTCTGGCTTGTTGGTATTTTATCCAAAGGAGTTCAAAATTTATGTCCATCAAAAACCTGAATGTAACTATTTACAGCAGCTTTATATATAATTGCCCAAACTTGGAAATAACCAAGAAGATCTTCAGTAGGTGAGTGAATAAATAAACTGTGTTACATCTAGACAATGGACTATTACTCAGTACTAAAAAGAAATGAGCTGGGGCACCTGGGTGGCTCAGTAGGCTGAGAGTCCATCTTCAGCTCAGGTCATGATCTCAGGGCTCATGAGTTTGAGCCTCACGACAGGCTCTGTGCTGACAGCTCAGAGCCTGGAGCCTGCTTCAGATCCTGTATCTCCCTCTCTCTATGCCCTTCCCCCTCTCATCCTCTGTCTCTCTCAAAAAGCAAATAAACATTAAAAAAATTAATAATAAATAAATAAAAAGAAATGAGCTCTCAAGCCATGAAAAAACATGGAGGGATCTTAAGTGCATTTAGTGAAATGAAAGAAGCCAATCTGAAAAGGCTACATTCTGTATGATTCCAACTATTTGACACTGTGGAAAAGGTAAAACTATGGAGACAGTAAAATGATCAGTGGTTGCCAAGGGCTGGGGGAGGGTGGGAAGGGAAAAGGATGAATCGGTAGAGCACAGAGGATTTTTAGGCAAGTGAAAAGACGCTGAATGATGCTGTAATGTTGGATACATTTGTCCAAACCCATAGAATGTATAACATACAGCGCCTAGAGTGAACCCTTAGGTAAACTATGGACTTTGGGTGATAATGATGTGTTAATGTAGGTTCATCAGTTGTAACCCATGTACCACTCTGGTGAGTGATGTTGATACCTGGGGGAGCCTATGCGTGTGTGGGCACAAGGGATATGTGGGAAATCTCTGTACATCCCCTTCCATTTTGCTGTGAATCTAAAACTGACCTAAAAAACTAAACCTTTCTAAAAATTAAATGTATCACCTACCGTCTTGAAAACTAATTTTGTTCTCTTTACATACAAACCTTAATGAATGTGTGGGATTGGGAATCAGGCAGTGGAAAAAGAGTGAGGCAGGTGGTCATTGTCAATGAAGAGCCCTGGGGCAGAAATAAGGGTGGGGAGATGGGTATAGCTTGACTTCATTTCCTGAGCACTTTTTTACTTTCTTTTCATGTTTTTTTCGAGGGATAATGAGGGATAAAAGTTATCAAGGGATAACTTTTCCAAAGATTTCCTCCAAAAGCTTTTAAGAAAAGTCTGCACACACCTCCTTGGTAGCAGTAGGTGAAAAGCAAAGTGCTACTAATGGTCCATATGTCAGGTGGTAGGTGATCCAGGCCACTTCCCGACGTTAGGGAGACAAGTTATATGCAGAATATGCTTGCTTACCAGGGTCAACCTGTAACCAGACAGTGTTGCCAGAAAGCTAGGCCTTTTTTGGCCAATGATGAGTTTTCCTGGGCACGTTATAGTTCCTCTGACTGTGTACATGGAGTCAGTTCAGAAAAAAGAGAAACACACCTTACCACACCTTGCCACACCTCAGCATATACCATCCCACACCCCACCACACCTTACTTCATCTCATAACACCTTCCCACACCTCCCCACACTTCAACGTACCACATCTTACCTCACCTCCCCACCACACACACTCACCAGGAATGCCAGGATGGGCACTTGGAAGAGTGACTTGGGCAGCATGCAGGCAAGCCTCGAAGCCAGCAGCCAGGAAGAGAGTTGGCGCAATAACAGTGACAGCAGTCAAATGCAGACATAAAAAAGGCCATTGCAGTACAAGATGCAGGGCAAAGTGTATACGGGAGGGAAGGGCCAAAAAGCAGGAGGTACAAACCAAGAAAGGAAGGGGAAAATAGAGAGCCAAAGTCAATTTGTAGGAAAAACAAAACAAACAACAACAACAACAAAAACCCACAAAACAACTTTATCCTAAGGTCAAGAATGTTCTGGAGCTAGTGGCAGGAACTAATACTGTGCCTCTCTTGGAAGGAGTTCTCCTAAGGCACTACCAAGAAGGACGGTGTGATGTGAGCACATGCACTGCAATGACTTTAATAGTATCTACATCAAAACAGCAATCTAAGAGGATAAAACGAGACACGAAGGACTTGGGACTTTAGATCCCATGTATCGTAATTAGGCACATATATTTAATGTAATAAGTTGGCTATAATTCTTTCCATATTATCTTTATTAAATCGTTTTAAGGGAGTCCCTTTTTCCTTATAATTCCTTAAATTCACCCTTTAAGAATGCTAACACAAAATTGCTTGCTTCCGAAATACATGACGGATGTAGATAGATTCTATCAACCTTCTCTGCAATCACTGATCTGGTTCCAGAGGGAGATGAAGTATTTGAATGGACTTACCTCTGCTCCTACAAACCTGGGCAGAGAGAAGAAAGGAGATGGAAACTCAGTGCAGAAATTATTGACAAGAGTATCTTCTGTTGTCAAATGGATATTTGGGGGGAAATCTATTTTGTATTGCCAAACAAATTAGCCAGTGAATTAGGAAAGTGATTCTTAGCTATTGATTTTTGGTTCTGCATTTTCAATTGATATTTGTCACAATTTTTAGAACAATCAAGATTGAGCACTTACTGTGTGACAGTAATCTCAGACTTTGAAAGCTGCGTTAATTTGGAGATCTAGTGTGACTCTTCCTTTCAAAGGAGACTCGGAGAGGCGACTCCTCATAATGGCAGGAGCAAGACCCAAACCTGAGCCTCCTGGTTTCATCATATCAGTGCTTGATGCTGCTATGGCTGGGTCCCCCCTCAGAAATCAGACTCTGAGACAGATTTGCATGCAGGAAATACATTGGGAAATGTGCTGGGGGTCAATCCCTATGGGGGAGTGAAGGACATAGAGTTGGCCAGAGAAAGGCCAACAGAGTTACAACACATTGGGGTGGTCTTACAGGAGAGCTCTAAAGTGGGGATGATCCTTCTGAATGATCCTGACTCAAGGCAAGGGTGGGAGGCCTCTAGTACCCTCTCCTTAATCAACCAGTCTTTGGATGAAGGTTTTCAGGAAGGAGCATGATCCTGGGGGCATGGCGGTCTTCAGCTGAGGGCAATTGTGAGAAAGACTTGGCTGAAGCCTGTGGGTCACCACTGCTCCCAGTATCTGGGGAAATGAGAGAGCCACAGCGCTCAGCATGGAAGAGCACAGCACAGCCTCCCCTCCCGTCCTGAATGCTAGCTTGGTAATGATGCTTTCACGTATGTGGCTTGATTTCTCCCACTAGTTAACAGGATCCTTGTTGACTCTGTGTACGTTTCCCCTGACTGTGCATGGAGGCCGTTTAGAAAAAAATAGAGGGCTAGAACCCTGATTTATGTCAGGCTCAAAAGAAGTACAACATGGAGAGTACTGTTAAGACCCCATCAAGAACTCGATAGTATTAATCGGTTGATTAAAATTAGAGAAATCAATTATTATACTAACTGTGGTTTGAAGAGGGGAGCTTTTATAATGACATTTTCCCCCTGAATTAAAGCTATACTTTGAAATTAGGAATGTGATTTATCACATTACAATCATTATATTCTTAATATTAGAAATTCTCTTTGCTTTTTGATTGGTTGCCAACCTACATGATTGAAGCCGGGGGGGGGGGGGGGGGGAGAAGAAATTAGAAACCAACATGTTATGTTAAGATAAAAGAACATGAAGGTAAGCCTGAAGATACTACTTTCATGAAAGGCTTCCCTGTTGTCCTAATTAATTGCACAGAAGCCTAAGAGGGAAAAACCCTGCTAACTTCTAAGTTGGCTTGATATCCTTTTTCATTTGTATCACCAAGGGGTACAAAGTGAATAAATCAATATCCCTGAAGCATACACTTAAAAACGCTCAACTTTTTATCTCCCTAATAGTTTCTTTTTTTTTCATTAAGAAATAGGATTAAAGAAAATCTTCACATTTAAAGTAGGAGGAAGATTGGAAGTCAGAAGGATATAACACTAAAATATAGGACATTGTGTGTCACTTATTAAAAATGTGGGTTTGTATTGAGTAGTTCAGGCGTTCTCATCCCATCTGGAAGATCGTGTGTGCCAAAGCTGGGTTTAGTGTACTTATAAACCACTGTCCATGTACATAAAATAACTTTGATCTAAGAAAAAGATATCCCCAAGTTTTTACTAGTGCTCCAAACGAGAAGCAAAGTTCAAGAACAACAGTAAACAACAGGGGCCCCTGGGTGGCTCAGTTGGTTGAGCGTCCGACTTCGGCTCAGGTGATGATCTTGCGGTCTGTGAGTTCGAGCCCCGCGTTGGGCTCTGGGCTGACGGCTCAGAGCCTGGAGCCTGCTTCAAAGTCTGTGTCTCCCTCTCTCTCTGCCCCTCCCCCGCTCACACTCTGTCTGTCTCTCTCTCTCTCAAAAGTAAATTAACATTTTCAAAAAATTGAATTAGAAAAAAAAAAAAAGGACAGTAACAAAAGATGAATCCAAACATCACAAATAGCACTGAGGCCTGTAATGAAAGGCTTTTTGTGTCACTAAAACATCCCCTTGGCGGGCCCAGCTGCAGCTGTTACCGTTCGGGGAACATTCTCAAAGGGCAGATGTGCCAAAGTATGGCATTGCCCCTTTTCCACGGGGCAGGACATCTCGTCCCAGTTCTAGCCGAAAAGAGTGAGCCCCAGAGCCCTCACCCAGGGAGCAGCCTCGGCTGTGTCGGGGTGACGGGTGTGAAACAAGGGCCTGTCTCTCCTGTCTGAATCATGACTTCTCAAAATGCCAAAGAATCAACGAGGTGGAGCCTCGGCTGAGTTTTAACTTTTTGAGAATATTAAATATGACCCCCCGAAAAGTAACTGTTTGAACATATTAAGTCAGAGCTCAAGAAAG
The DNA here is from genome assembly GCF_016509475.1 of Prionailurus bengalensis. NCBI lineage: Eukaryota > Metazoa > Chordata > Mammalia > Carnivora > Felidae > Prionailurus > Prionailurus bengalensis. Next base: position 19,969,297 of record NC_057343.1, read on the forward strand.
CTTTTGAGGAATTTTATGATTGCTTTTTACTCGTGTGAATAGTCTGCTAAACAACCTATGAGCGTGGTACTCGGTGTTCCGCGTGCCTCCCCGATCACCACTGTGGGCTCCGGGAGCATGCAGCGATCTGCACGGACCCTGGCTGGAATTCCAGAAGCAGTGGAATTTCAGAAATGAAATACCATTGCTGGTGTGTGCCCTAGCGATGCTGAAATAAGGCAGATACCCTCACCCCATCTCTCAGAACCGCTGTACCTCATCCTCGTGGTGATGTCGCAGAGAATTTTCTTTTCCTGCTTCTCTTTTCTTCAGTGAGATGTTGATGTGTCCATTGAGTTACCTTCACCCTGGTCCTCAGTGGCTTTCCTTCCTCGGGAGTATGTCCACCTAAAAGCATGACTGTTCATTTGCAATCTCGCAGTCAAAGGAACCAAGGGATCATCTTGTCTGCAAGTTATTTTTGGTGTGATGTAGATGGCTAGGGGCATACCCAGATCTGCCCTCTTCAAAAACAAAACAGAAACCCTTTAAAATAAATAAGAAACCTCTTATAAAAGAATCTGCGAGGGGACCGTTTATTTGATTTGACTGCTCTCGAAACCTTGATCTTCACTCAAACATATCTTGGCCAGGTCTATATTACAATGATAATACCAGAAGGATTTATTTATAAAGGCCACAAAAAGATTTGTTGACAATGAAATTAGTCTCTGGAATTAGAACACTGTATAGAAATATACAATTGTCTTTGTACTGTTTTTTTTTTCCCAAAACAAATTAAAAGGTTTCTGATATCATTCTCCAGATCTTTCTAGAGTGATCTCTTAGGATGGTTTTTAAGAAACGTTTTGCTTTCCAAGCCTCAAATATGTGGTGAGAACCTTCCAGCTTTTTTCGTTGGTGGCAGGGTGGGGGTGACAAATTCAATCGGCAGCATTTTAAATAGCTCTCACATTGTGCTTGGACCAGACCACAGGTCTGAATAACAGTCTCCTTTCTCTGCATAATATGGTCTCAGGGAATCTTCCTGGTCCCCATTTCCATGCTAATCTGGTTCTTGCTCTCCATCCACCCCTTTGAACTTGATACCTCCGACTGTCCCTCTCTCACCAAGTTCACTGTTGCCAGAGTCCGAGGTTCTTGTTTCTTTTCCTTCTCTCTGGTGCATCTCCCTACCCACTGCAGACTTCACGCACAATTCCATGTGCCACCTTATTCCATCAAAACTGTGACTTCTGTCACTGCCACTTTCCTGCATTTTCAGCACTGAGGCCCTACACATAAACTGGCACAAGAAATTTGCTCCATTGTTCTGCCTACTGTTGCTCACACCGTCTAGTCTGTCCTCCATGGAAGACCCATTGCATTGTGCACAGTTCTTGCTTCCCACCAAAGCCCTTGAAGGTGACCTTCATATTGTTTCTTGCTTCCTACATCTGACCCCCACCCAAGACTTTGTTAACATTTGCGTTGTTTCCCATGGCTGCAGGGGAAAACATACCTTGATACATTTTATGCTCAGACTGCTACTTCTTCCCTTTGTTGTTGTTTTTTTCAATGTTTGTTTATTTTTGAGAGAGAGAGAGAGAGAGAGAGAGCAAGCAGGAGAGGGGCAGAGAGATGGAGACACAGAATCCGAAGCAGGCTCTAGACTCTGAGCTGTCAGCGCAGGGCCTGATACGGGGCTTGAACTCATGAACCGCAAGATCATATCCTGAGCCGAAGTCGGGCACTTAACCGACTGAGCCACCCAGGCACCCCACTTCTTCCCTTCGTATATGCTGTTTCCTCTGCCTAAAATGCCCTCCTCTGTCATTGCCTTCCTGAAGAATATGGGCACATGCAAAGTTTCCCCTAATTATTTCCTCCATTAATTACCACCTGTTCTGGATGATCTTTATACCTTGAAATTACTTCTATTGGTTCTCATACTACATAGAAATTATTTGTTTATATGCCTGCTTCTCCACTAAGATTTCTTGACATGAAGTCCTTGGTCATGTTTTGAGCCCCAGTTTCTGGCATAGTACTTAGAACATAATGGGTCCTCATTCATTTATTCATTCTTTAAGCAAATATTAATTGAGGATCTATTATGTTTCTCCTCTCACGGAGCACAGAGGACAGCGGAGGCAGAAATACCTCTGTCGGTTTTTTTTAATTAAAAAAAAATTTTTTTTAAGTAAACTCTACCCACCCCCGACGTGGGGCTTGAATTCATGACCCGGAGATAAAGAGTCACATGCTCTACTGACTGAGCCAGCCAGGTTTTTGATTCTTGTGTTTACTTTGACATTTCTTTCTTAAAAAACAAAATAAAACAAACCTCCAAACTGTCAGTGACCAGCATTTCCCTGTGTACCTGAGCATGGCTATGTCTTACTTCATCTCACCTTTTGTTTTTTAGTTACAAAAACCTTCTTAGGTCATAATAATCCAGGCTTTACAAACATATATTACTTTTTAAAAGTTACAGTAAATTTAAGACTGAGGGGGTGCCTGACTGGCTCAGTCAGAGAAGCGTGCAACTCTTGGTCTTGGGGTTGTAAGTTCGAGCCCCATGTTGGGGCTAGAGATTACTTAAATGAATAAATAAAAATTTTAAGACTGAGGCGCATAGTCATTTTTCCTGTGAATTTTGTTTTTAAGTTGTTAAAAAAGTTGTTCTCAGCAGAGCAGGTTTAGGAGACAGTGTTCTGTGGTTCCGGGGTAAGGGGCTTACGGGTTTCAGCAAGGTCAGTGTACTGGCCACGACCTCCATCTCCCCTCCCCCAGCCTTCAGTTTCACCATGACAACTGGCCCTGGGCTTAGACCACAATGGCAGCCACTGTGAGAATGCCAGCTTCCTCACGTAGGAAGGAAGCTGTCCGAGTCTGTTTAGCCTATAATGACAATACCAAGTTTTATTTTATCATAGTTGCTAATTAGGAGGCTAGAGAGGTTGCTAGGGGTTGGGGGTGGAGGTGGAATGGATTGGCTATAAATGGGCACGAGAGATCCTATTAGGGTGATAGAAACCTCCAAAAACTGATTTATGGTTATGGCTGCACAACCTGGTAACTTACCAAAACTCATTGAACTGCGCACTAGAAATGGATGAATCACATGACATGTAAAATACACATCAGTAAAGAGATACTAAAGAGCAAAGTATACACCACAGCCTCTTTTTTTATGGCCTTTTCTTTTTTTTAATTTTTTTACTTGAGTATAGTTGACTTACAATGCTATGTTAGTTCCAGGCGTACAGCAGAGGGATCAGACTTCTCCGCCACAAGGGCGGCTACCATTTGTCACCACACGATGCTATTACGTGTCATTGACTGTATTCTCTGTGCTGTGCCTTTTATTCCTGAGACTTATTCATTCCACAGCTGGAAGCCTGGATCTCCCACTTCCCTTCATCCATTTTGCCCATCCCCCCCCACTCCTCCTCCCTCTGGCAACCATCAGTTTGTTTTCTGTAGGTCTGTTTCTGCATTTTTTAAATTCATTTGTTTTGGGGGCGCCTGGGTGGCTCAGTCGGTTAAGCGGCCAACTTTGGCTCCGGTCATGATCTCGCGGTCCGTGGGTTCGAGCACCGTGTCGGGCTCTGTGTTGACAGCTCAGAGCCTGGAGCCTGTTTCGGATTCTGTGTCTCCCTCTCTCTGACTCTCCCCCGTTCATTCTCTGCCTCTCTCTATCTCAAAAATAAATAAATGTTAAAAAAAATTAAATTCATTTGTTTTGTTTTTTAGATTCCACATAGAAGTGAAATCATATGATATTTGTCTTTCTCAGTCTCACTTATTTCACTTAGCATAATACCTTCCAGGTATGGCAACATGTTGTTGCAAATGGCAAGATCTCATCCTGTCTTGTAATATTCCGCTGTGCACATATGCTGCCTCTTCCTTATCCATTTGTCTATTGGTGGGCACTTGGGCTACTCCCATACCTTGGTTATTGTAAATTATGTTGCACTAAATATAAGGGTGTGTATATCTTTGCAAAGTAGTGTTTTTGTTTTCTTTGGATACAACTGTGTTTTTAAATGCTACCATTGAAATGAAAAAGCAGGGACCCAAAAAGAAAGGCAACAGAGGCTGAACCATAATGAAATGCTACACAAACATTTTTTTTTTTTTTTCAGTGAAAGTGGCTACCTGTCTTTCTATTTGGGCTTTCACACTTATTCTACACTTAGTCTAGCCTTAGTATTGAAACACCAAAAATACGGGCACGGGAATGGGGACTGTCTATGGAAAAAAGAAGCAAAGGTGTCTGTACTACTGTTCTCCACTGATGCTGCTCACAGATGCTTAGCGGGGTGACTGTCTCTCAATATGTCTTGAATTGAGCATAGAGCCGTGTCACAGGCAACTTGATTTCATGTATGACCCAGCTAACGCCGTATAAGCCACATTGAACAGGAAGGGGGCAGGAACACGGTCGGGTGTTAAGTGAGCAGCATTTGGGTGGAAGTGATGGAGGTGTAAGTCCTCCTAAGGCCAGGCACTGGGGGGTAAAATATGCACGTGTGGGGAGAGGGTATGGAGAAGAGGAACAGCTACACCAGAAGTATACAGGTGGTGCTTTGAAGAGGCAAGGCACTAAATAGTGTGTGCGTGTGTGTGTATAAGAGACAGAGAGAGACGTCAGAGAAAGAGACAGACAGAAAGAGAAGGGTAGAGACCATCCCTGTGATCACCAGACATCACTAGCTCATGGTTGTGAAGTAGCCTCATGTGCTCAATATCATCTCCAGAAATGCTCCATGACTTTTTTCTGAGGTGGACACAGCCATATATAAATGCGTCAAGACAATGCCCCCCGAGGAGCATGGCTGGCCGCAGCAAACTAGGCTGGTAAAGAAGCAGAGAGCCTCGCCGTCCTTGTTGACCTTCTCTCCTGGGATTTCTTCCTGGACTTTGGTGAATCAGGCTTGGAAGGTGCAACGGGTGAGTGTAGGGAAGAGAGGGGCAGTTCAAGAACTTGGTTAGTATTGGTAAATGTTGAATTTGTATACATTTTTGTTTCATGGAGCACAAAATGTTCTGTTTTAAAAAGTCATCGGAAGGGGCGCCTGGGTGGCTCAGTCAGTTGAGCATCTGAATTTGGCTCAGATCACGATCTCACGGTTTGTGGGGTCGAACCCCGCATCGGGCTCTGTGCTGATAAGCTCAGAGCCTGGAGCCCACTTCAGATTCTGTGTCTCTTTTTCTCTTTCTGCCCCTCCTCTGCTTGTGCGTGCTGTCTCTCTCAAAAATAAATAAACATTAAAAATTGTTTAAAAATTAAAAATAAATGAAAATAACAAGTCAGCAGGAAAAGACTGGCAGTCCTTACCCTGCCTTTCTGCTGGAGATCCTGAACCCAGACCTGCTGGACTGCCTGGCTGCTCACTGCCAGCACCAAGGCTAAAACCTTCATTACTGAAGGCAGTTCTGTGGAAAGGCCTTTTTTGTTTTCTTTTCAGATGTATGTGCTCATATAAGTTTACTGTTACTTTGGGGAAAAAAAGAAAAAAACATAACACAACTCAGCAGATTAGTCTCAGACCTGGACTTTGGCCTTCTTATGCATACTTTGTTTTCAGCCAATTCCATCTTGGTAAGTGATCACCTTTCATTTCACACGGTATTTTCCTTCCTATAAACTGCAGGAATGGACCTGAAAAAACAAGCCTAGTTTTTTCATCATACACCTAAATGCACTATTTTAGCGATAGGTGTGTTAGCGAACTGTATACTATCCTTCAGAATTCATGTTCATCTGGAACCTGTCAATGTGACCTTATTTGGAAATAGGGTCTTTGTAGATGTAATCGATGAACATGCAGTCATACTGGATTACGACAGGCCCTAATCCAACAACTGGTGTCTTCATAAGAGGAAGGACAGAGAGGTTCAGACACAGAAACACAGAAAAACACACATACACGGGAAAAGGCCCGGTGAAGCCAGAAGCAGAGATTCAGAGTGACAAGTAGCTCCAAGCCCGATTGCTGCAACGGCCCGAAGCTGAGACGGGCCTGGGGCCGATTCTCCCTCAGAGGGTCCAGAAGAAACCACCCCTGCAGACACCTTGATTTCAGACTTGTGGCCTCCAGAAAGGTGGAAGAACACATTTCTGTTGCTGTAAGCCACCAGTTTGTGGTAATTGGCTACAGCAGCCCCGGGGGAGCCAATAGGGCAGGCATTCCAATGCTTTTGCTTAGTAGCTGCGCTGCCCACACAGCAGCCGAAGGGACTTCGTTACAATGTGAAGCCGACTGTGTCCAAGTGGAGAAGGCGAGGTCAATAGAATGCTCCGTGAGCTCTGTGTGATCTGCACTGCCCCCCACCTCTCTCCCCTCGTTTCTTCTCTTCTTTGCCATCTCCCCCTGCTCGGTGATTTTCCAAGACACCTCAGACTCTGCCTTTCTGTCATTCTGGAATGTTCTTTTGATATACGCATGGCTCCTTCCCTTACCTGCTTCAGGTCTTCATTCCACTGGTACCTTCTTGGTGAGACTTCCCCTAACCTCTCTCTTGAAAATCACTGCTTATTCCCTAGCCCCTTTGCTGCCTTAGTTTTCTTCTTAACACTCACCACTGTGGAGCATACCATATGTTTTGCTTACTCATTTCATTTATCACCTGTCCTCCCTAGTAGAAGATCAGCTTTCTGAGGCCAGGGAGTTTTGTCTGTTCCGATTACTGCTGCATCCTCTGCACCGATGTGCTCGACCCACACACGGTTGGTGCTCAATACATATTTGTTGGAAGAGTGCATGCATACGTTGGCGTGCGGGTGTGCTGTCGTGTTCACACACGAAATCACCTAATCTCTGAACACCCTGCGTGTGAAGAACTGCCGCAGCTGGCAGAACTTACATTGCTGTTACCGATTCTGGACGTGCCCCCGAAGCTGGACATTCGGCACGCAGGGCGAGGGGCACCTTGTGTTCTCGGTGCCCATGCCGTCTACCTGGAACGCTGTGCCGACAGAATCCACGTGGTTCTTGGAGGTTAGTGTCTTAGTCTGCTTGGGCTGCAGACTGGGTGGCTTAAACAACAAACATTTAATTTTTTTTTTTTTTTCACAATTCTGGAGGCTATGAGTCTGAGATCAGGGTGCCAGCATGATCAGGTTCTAGTGAGAGCCCTGTGCCTGGCTTGCCGGTGGCTGCCTTCTTACTGTGTCCTCACGTGGCAGAGAGAGAGACCTCTGGTGTCTCTTCTTAGACGCCAGTTCTGTGGGATCAGAGCTCCACCCCGATCCCCTCATTTCACCTTAATCACCTCCTCAAAGGCCTTATCTCCAATGCAGCCACATTGGGGTTGGAGATAACTAACTATAGTTACAGAGAGGACTACAGTAGAAAGCTCACAGGGAGCACAAATGGGTCAACTGTGTAGACACCCAGCTTTTACTTATGATCTACGTGGACATATCTTTACGGTGTGGGTTGATTTCGCATGACACACTCTTCGGTTGCAAAGTTGATGTAGGGGCGCCTGGCTGGCTCAATCGGTGGATCCTTTGACTCTTGATCTCGGGGTTGTAAGTTCAAGCCCCACATTGGGTGTACAGATTACTTAAAAAAATCTTAAAAAAAAAAAAGTTGATGTAACACAAAACTTGAAAAAAAAATTTTAATATTTTTTTAACATTTATTTATTATTGAGAGACAGAGAGACACAGAGCGTGAGCAGGGGAGGGGTAGAGAGAGGGAGAGACACAGAATCCAAGCAGGCTCCAGGCTCCGAGCTATCAGCACAGAGCCGGACGCGGGACTCGAACTCACAAACCGTGAGATCATGACCTGAGTCGGATGCTCAACCGACTGAGCCACCCAAGTGCCCCAAAAACTTGAAAATTTTTTGTAAAAAGTAAAACACACTCCTAATTCCTCTATCTGAACAGATTCGTTTTCCTGTCTCAATTTTATCTTCTAGTCCTCCACATGTTCATCTAGTTTTACATATTTAAAATCACAATGTAAATGCCATTTTTATTTTATTTTATTTTATTTTAGAGAGAGAGGGAGAGAAAAAGCATGAGTGGGGGAGGGGCAGAGGGAGAGAGAATCCCAAGCAGGCTCCACACACACGACCAAGAGATCATGACCTGAGCTGAAAGCAAGTGTTGGATGCTTAACTGACCGAGCCAGCCAGGTGCCCCTGTGAGTGCCATTTCTAAAATACTATCTTTTAATTTAAGGTTTATCAAAAATATTTTTGACACTTCCGCAGTCTTCACGATTCTGACTTTTAATGACCACGTAATATGGCATCTTGTTGATGCACTACACTTTTTAAAATCATTTTCCTGTTATAGAAACTTGGATTGCTTCTCAAGTTTGGCTGCTATAGATGGCCCTGTAGTAAAAATCTTTGTGCATATAGATTTTTGCTTCTGTGGAATTAGTTCCTTTGGATAAGTTCCCGGGAGTAGAATTGCTAGGTCAGAGTGACAGAACATCTGTGTGGCTCTTGCCACATATTGCAAGAAATGCAGTTTAAAAATACTATGCGGATATATGTTTATACAGAGAAAATGGATCTTGTTGTAGGAGTATCAGGCTCCCAAGTGCTGGATGCAGTTTCAGTTCATGCCAATGTAAGGAATCTTAGAAATAATCCCCATTGAAGATAAATATTGGCTGATACAACTTCCAACAAAATTTTAGTCATTTGTTGTGCATACAGGTAAATGGAAATGATACGCTTTCCGTAGGACTTTTGGGGTATTCTCACAACTGTTTACTCTTAAATCAAGTAAAACTATAAATTTACAAATTGATTTGAATGGTTAATCTCCACCCTCTAGATCAACGTATTCCTCATGGTTATTTTAAGAAAAGAGAAATAGCTACTTTTGTGTCGTGTGGAATCCAAAACCAGATTACATTCCTTGTTCGTAATAGGCTGTCAAATATTTGTTGAATGAATTAATGTATAATCGGTCTGCTTATTGCCTATTTTTAATATTTAATACTTAACTCTGACAAAGTTAATAAAAAGGTGCAAATCTTCAGCCCTACAAATGGAATTAAGAAAAATTGAAGTATAGGGGCGCCTGGGTGGCGCAGTCGGTTAAGCGTCCGACTTCAGCCAGGTCGCGATCTCACGGTCCGTGAGTTCGAGCCCCGCGTCGGGCTCTGGGCTGATGGCTCAGAGCCTGGAGCCTGTTTCCGATTCTGTGTCTCCCTCTCTCTCTGCCCCTCCCCCGTTCATGCTCTGTCTCTCTCTGTCCCAAAAATAAAATAAAAAACGTTGAAAAAAAAAATTTAAAAAAAAAAAAGAAAAATTGAAGTATAAAAAATATCACTTTTAAGAATAAAACAATTTTTAAAAAGACTAAAACAACAATATTATAGTCCACGATCACTTTTTTTTTTTTAATTTTTTTTTTCAACGTTTATTTATTTTGGGGACAGAGAGAGACAGAGCATGAACGGGGGAGGGGCAGAGAGAGAGGGAGACACAGAATCGGAAACAGGCTCCAGGCTCTGAGCCATCAGCCCAGAGCCCGACGCGGGGCTCGAACTCACGGACAGCGAGATCGTGACCTGGCTGAAGTCGGACGCTTAACCGACTGCGCCACCCAGGCGCCCCCACGATCACTTTTACTACATACAATTTCCTACTCCTCGTTGTTTAATTTTTAATTTTTTATTTAATTTATTTTTTTAATGTTTATTTATTTTTGAGACAGAGAGAGACAGAGCATGAATGGGGGAGGGTCAGAGAGAGGGAGACACAATCTGAAACAGGCTCCAGGCTCTGAGCTGTCAGCACAGAGCCCGACACGGGGCTCGAACTCACGCACCGCGAGATCATGACCTGAGCCGAAGTCGGATGCTTAACTGACTGAGCCACCCAGGTGCCCCCCCCTTGTTGTTTAATTTAACAATTCAAATATATAATAGTTAATATATCATTGTCAGTTGTCAGCTGCCAGAAAATTGTGGAGAACATTTTTTGATTCTTCCCAAATTTACATCCATTTCCATAGCCCTCTGTGTGTTAGATCATTGGCATTTTTTTCCTATAGAGTTTGAACTCTAAATTGATGGTGAAAATAGGCTTGCACCAGACACCAACTGTCACTTCTTTGGAAATTTTGATTTGAAATAATCAGTCTTTTGGATTTGAGAAATCAAAAATCTATATAATCTATCTCAAAATACAAATGCTTTCAGCTTTTTTTTACAATATACATACTTTTAGAATCACGTGTCTTAGACCTCACACTCTGGGGTTATGAATACAATTATTTATAGAGGAAAACATGGGCGGTAAAGGCATCAACCTATAACACCCAAAGGAAAAGTAAGTTTTGGGCTGAAAAGAGAGTCCTTCTGAAGCAGTGGACAAAGCACTGGAGAGGGAGTTGGAAGACCTAGGTCTAATCTAACTCGGTCTTTCGTGGCTGGCTCTGACCAGCCCTCCAGGCCTCCTCTCTGGCCCCGTCAATTCATTTTGCCTGCTCGACCCTGCCCCTATGTCCCACTCGTTGACGTTTAACGGTCATGCCATGCTTTTGGAAAATACTGCCCTTGCACATGCTGCTGCTTCTACCTGGAATGCCCTTTACTGTCTTCTCTGTCTGGCAAATTCCTGGTCATCCTTCACAGCCAAGTTCAACTGTCACTTGCACGATTAACTTTCCCCTAACATCTAGCAACCTTTCCTCCATTGTAGCCCTCCCACAAACAAACATACAAAAACAAACAAACAAACAAACAAACAAAAAACCTGGCCTGGTCACAGAAGAAAACCCACCCATTTTCTTCTCTTAAGAGTACTAGGCATATTGATACAATCATTCAAATGTTTTCTTGAATACCTTACTGTGCTCGACCCTGTGAAACGGTTATGAACATACAGACAAGCCTTCATAGGACTCTTGGCCTATTGAGGATAAACAGAAAATGAACCAAAAAAGTAAGTTGTTTATGAGGTAGATTTAAGGTGATTAGTGCTTATGGAGAAAATAGAGTGGGAAGGGCAATAGAAGTGCCAGGGTACTAGTGAGATGCTTCCAAATCATAATTGGGTAATCAAGGGAGACTTCAGTGAGAAGGTGACATCCGAACAAAGACTTGAAACAGGTGAGGAAGTGAGCAATGGGGATATCTGATGAAGAGAGCTCCAGGTAGAGGGAACAGCAAGTTCAAAGGTCCTGAAGTAAGAGCTTGCCAGTAATATTTGAGGAACAGCAAGGAAGCTCATATGCATGGAACAAAGTAGAAAGAGCAGTAGGGGAGACTAGATAAGAAAGATAATAGTGGGGCGCCTGGGTGGCTCAGTTGGTTAAGGGTCCAACTTCAGCTCAGGTCACGATCTCACAGTCTGTGAGTTCGAGCCCCGCGTCGGGCTCTGTGCTGACAGCTCAGAGCCTGGAGCCTGCTTCAGATTCTGTGTCTCCCTCTCTCTCTGCCCCTTCCCCGCTCATGCTCTGTCTCTCTCTGTCTCAAAAATTAAAAAACAAAACAAAACAAACAAACACACAAAAAACATTAAATAAAAAGAAAGATAATAGGATGGAGATGGGAGCCCAGATTTTGTGGGGTTTTTAGGCCACTGTGAGGACTTCAGCTTTAACTAGTAGGGAAACAGGAAGCCATTGGAGGACTTGATCAGAGAACTGATTTCACTTGAGTTACATTTTTAAAGGTTCCTGTGTTTTATAGAATATGGACTGTTGGGGGAATAAGGCAATAATCCATGCAAGAGAAGATGGTGGTTGGGACCAGGATTACAGCAGGGGACATGGTAAGTAGTGGATATATGTTCTGGATATATTCTGGATATATGTTGAATGTAGAGCCAATAGCATTTCATGATGGATTAAATCACAGAAAGAAACAAGTCAAAGATGACTTCAAGGTTTTTTGGCCTGAGCAACTATGAAGATGGAACTGTTGATGCATTGGGATGATGAAGGTTGTCGCAGGAGCAGATTTGGAGGGGAAGATGAGGAATGTGGTTTTGGAGGTGTTGAGTTTGAGATACTAATTAGCTTTTAAAGCAGAGATGTCAGGTTGTCGATTGGGTGCATGAGTCTGGAGTTTGGGAGAGACATCTGCTGGAGATAGAAATTTTGGAGTCATCAGCATACAGTTGATATTTAAAGCCATGACACTGGGGGCGCCTGGGTGGCTCAGTCGGTTGAGCGTCCGGCTTCGGCTCAGGTCATGATCTCACAGTCTGAGAGTTCGAGCCCCGCGTCGGGCTGTTGGCTGACAGCTCAGAGCCTGGAGCCTACTTCTGATTCTGTGTCTCCCTCTCTCTCTGCCCCTCCCCTGCTCATGTCCTGCCTCTCTCTGTCTCAAAAATAAATAAAAACGTTAAAAAAAAAAAAAAGCCATGCCACTGAATGAGATCATAAAGGGAGTGGTTGTAGAAAGAAAATAGAAGAGGTCCAAGCCTGAGCCCCAGGGTACTCCAGTGTTAAGTGGCAAAGCATACGGGTGTGTTACAGCATGTTCACATTTTGTTGTAATTGCCTCTATGTGTGTTACACTTCCATTACACTATGATCTCCTTGATGGAAAGGACTGGATCTTACTCATTTTTTAAAACAGCTTTATCTGAGGTACAATTTACCTACCATGACACTCCCCTGTTTTAAGGGTACAGTTCAGTGTTTTTTAGTTCTTACTCATTTTTGTATCTTCATTAACAGGGACGTGGTAAGCACTTAATAAACATTTTTCACAACAAATGGTGAATTTTTCAGTGAATTACTAAATGAATGAATGCATGTGATCTCAGATCAGCCCTTTGCATATCTGGATGCACTTCTCTGGGAACAAAATGAGAGTGCTGACAAGAGGATTTTTAATTCTCTTTCTACTTTGAAATGTAAATATCCCAGACATTTGTTTCAGAGGCAAGGAATAAACCTCAATGAGCTGCTCAGGTTTCCCCAATCACTAGCTTTCATGACATAAAGACATGAAATGTTTTTGGAAATTTTTTAGTGCAATGAGAAATTGGTTTTGACCTTGTTGGGTCAAGTTATAACTATTAAAAGTATTGTTTGATTTCACTATCTCTTCATGAATCAGTCATAAAAGAGAAGAAACTTGGAATCTAGTATTATTTGGTTTATAATAGGCACAGATGTAATATATAGATAAAACACTAGCACAGGCAATGAGTGAATGTTAAGTGGAACCATATAGTCACAGGGTTCCTATATTTCAAATTTTAAGTTAATTCAACATTAACTCTAAATAGACTGTGAAAAAGTAAAGATTGTAATTCCTGGAGCAATCACTAAAGAAATAATGCCAAGAGATACAGCTAGAAAGTCAATACAGGAATTAAAATGGAATGCTACCGATAATTGATTAACACAAAAGAAAGTAAGAAAAAAGGAACAAGAACAAAAACAGATGAGACAAATAGAAAGCAGATAGCAAAATGGTAGACCACAATCCAATCAGACCAAAAATTACATTAAATTTAGATTGAATAAGCACTGTAATCAAAAAACAGAGATTGTGAGACTGAGTCAGATCGGATAAAAAAGCAAGACCCAATCATTTGCTGTCTGTAAGAGTTTCACTTTAATTACAGTGATGTAAGTGGAGTAAAAGCATCTATCTATCTATCTATCTATCTATATGGCCAACTGTAAGCAGAAGAGAGCTAGAGTGTCTGTATTAATAAAAGATAAACAGAATTTAAGAAAAAATATAATAAGAGGCAGAGGGGACATTTTATGATAATGTATTATCTATTGTTATGGTACAAAATAAATGTAGTGCTTCAAAAATGTGAAGCAAAACTGATAGAAGTGAAGAAAAATAGACAAATGTATAGAGTTGGAGATTTTAATATACTTCTCTCAGTAATTAATAGAACAAACAGCCAAAATAATAAGGATATAAGAAGATCTGAGCAACATATCTGCTATAACCTAATTGACATTTGTAGAACAATACCCTCAACAATTTCGGACTAAAGCATTCTTTTTAAGTACACATGAAATGTTCATCAAGACAGACCATATCCCGGACCATAAAATAAGTCTCAGTAGGTATCAAAAGACTGAAATTGTATGTAGCCTACTGTCTGACCATAACAGAATTAAATGAGAAATAATAACAATAAAACAAATTGGAAAGCACCAAATACTTTAAAATTAAATAGCACGTATCTAAATAACTCCTGAGTCAAAGAAGAAATCGCAAGAGAGAAAAGAAAATATTTTGAACTGAATGACAATGAAAACACAATATTTCAAATTTGTTTTGCTGAAGTAGTACTTAGAGTAAAAGGTATAGTTTTAAGTGTTTATATTAGAAAAGGAGAAAAGGTCTAATATCAATGATATAAGTTTTTACAGCTTTGTAATACTTGAAGTATTACAATACAATAGCTTGAATTCCATCAATGATATAAGTTTTGACCTTAAGAAATTAGAAAAAGAAGAGCAAATTAAAGTAAGCAGCAGAAAGAAAGAGCAGGAGTGAATGAAACAAAAAATAAAAACAGAGAAGATTAATGGAAGCAGAAGTTAGTTCTTTGAAAAGATCAATAAAAAACCAGAGAAAGTACAAATTAACAATATCAGGGATAAAAGAATATATACAGTCTACTGGCATTGAAGGATAATAAGGAGATATTATGAACAAGTTACATAAATTTGACAACTTACATGAAACAGACAACTTTCTTGGAAGATAGAATTTACCAAACTAACGTAAGAAGAAATAGAAAATTCAAACTCATATCTACTAAAGAAATTGAATTAGTAATTTAAAACCTTGCCCAGACAGCTTCATTGGTGAATTCTACCAGACATTTAAAGAAGAAATAATATAAATCCTTCAAAAACTATTTGAGGAAACACAGGAGAAAGGAATAATTTCCAAATAAATCATTGTATGAGGCCGATATTAACGGGACACCCAAACCAGGTATAGATGTTACAAAAGAAGAAAACTATAGACCAATATTCCTCACAAGTACGGATGCAAAAATCTTAAACAAAATTTTGGCAGATAAAATTCAGCAGGATATAACAAGGATAATACATCACGAGCAAGATATAAAAATGATAACGTGGGGCATCTGGGTGGCTCAGTCGGTTAAATGTCCAACTCTTAATTTTGGCTCAGGTCATGATCTCATGGTTCCTGAGTCTGAGCCCCTGATTCAGGCTCTGGGCTGACAGTGGGGAGCCTACTTGGGATTCTTTCTCTCTCCCTCTGTCTTTGCCCCTCCTTGCTCATGCTTTCTCCCTCAAAATTAATTAATTATTTAAAAAATTTTTTAAATAACACGTTTATTCAAGATGCAAAGTTGGTTAGCCCTTGAACATCCATCAGTGTAACTTATCATATTGAGAGTAAATTTTGATGAAGTCTCTCAGTAAACATAGAATAGAAGGTAACTTTTTCAACCTAATAAAGGACATCAATGAAACAAAACGAAAAGTCTTAAGGCCAAGATCATCCTTTGTGTTGAAAGACTGTACGTTTTCTTCTTAGAACTGGCAATACATGGGGCGCCTGGGTGGCGCAGTCGGTTAAGCGTCCGACTTCAGCCAGGTCACGATCTCACAGTCCGTGAGTTCGAGCCCCGCGTCGGGCTCTGGGCTGATGGCTCAGAGCCTGGAGCCTGTTTCCGATTCTGTGTCTCCCTCTCTCTCTGCCCCTCCCCCGTTCATGCTCTGTCTCTCTCTGTCCCAAAAATAAAAAATAAACGTTGAAAAAAAAAAAAAGAACTGGCAATACAATAAGCTTGTCCATTCTTACCATTTCTTTTGGGGGAGATGGGGGAGCAATTCACATTTTTTTAAAGTTTATTTATTTATTTTGATGGGGGGAGGGGCAGAGAGAGGGAGAGAGAGAGTTCTAAGTAGGCTCACACTGTCAGCACAGAGCCCTATGTAGGGCTCAAACTCAAACTGTGAGATCATGACCTGAGCTGAATCCAAGAGCTAGGTGCTTAACTGACTGAGCCACCCAGGCGCCCCATTCTCACCATTTCTATTGAACATTGTGCTAGAGATTCTGGCAGGACAATGAAGCAAAAAAAAAAAAAAAAAAAAAAAAAAAAGAAAAGAAAAGAGAAACAGAAGGCATGAAGGCATAAAAAATGAAAATGGAGATGTGAAGTTGACTTTATTCACAAATGAAATTACTTTATTTGTAGAAAGTTTTGAAGAGCCAAGAAAAAAAGCTACTAGTACTCATAAGTGCTCGACATAGGTTAATATACACAAGTCAATTGTGTTTCTATACAATGGACAATTCAAAAAAATTAGAAAGAAAAAGAAAATTAGAATTGTTTATACCATAAAAATGTAATGTTATGGAAAATGAAATGTGGGGGCGCCTGGGTGGCGCAGTCGGTTAAGCGTCCGACTTCAGCCAGGTCACGATCTCGCGGTCGGTGAGTTCGAGCCCCGCGTCGGGCTCTGGGCTGATGGCTCAGAGCCTGGAGCCTGTTTCCGATTCTGTGTCTCCCTCTCTCTCTGCCCCTCCCCCGTTCATGCTCTGTCTCTCTCTGTCCCCAAAATAGATAAACGTTGAAAAAAAAAAAAAAAAGAAAATGAAATGTGTACAAAGCCTAAACACTGAAAAATACAAAATAAAATACTACTGAGCGAATTTAAAGATTGAAATAAATGGTGAAATGTGCCATGTTTATGGATTAGAAGACTTCATATTTCCAATATGAATGATTGTCAGAATGACTGTCAATCAAAATTGATCTATAGGTTCAGTGCAATTCCAACAGAACTTTTTTGTAAAAATTGGCAAGCTGATTATAAAATGACCAAGAATAGCCAAAACAATTTTGAAAAAAAAATTGGAGATATTACCCTAGTTAAACTCTTACTATAAAGCTACCGTAATCAAGACAGTGTGATTTGTCCTAACAATAGACATATAGATCAACAAAATAGAACAGAGTACAGAAATAGAGATTCACATTTGTGGTCCATTGATTTTCAACAATGGTACAAAGATAATTCAGTGGAAAGGAAAATCTTTTCAACAAACAGTGCTGAAACAACGAGAAATCTATATGAAAAAAAAGAAAGCCCAACTCACCTCATACCATCCACAAAAATAAATCAAAATGGATCATAGACATGAATACAAAAGCTAAAACAATAAAGCTTTGGGGAAAAAAATGGGAGAAAAATCTCTATGACACTGGAATACATTTTTAAAAAGGTGTTTTGATAGGATACAAAAAACCACAACCTACACAGGAAAATAATGATTAATTAGACCTCGTTAAAATTTTTGAAATGAGCTCTTCCAATGACATCTTAAATAATATGAAAATGTAAGCCACCTATTTAGAAGAATATATTTGTAACACATATCTGACAAAGGAATTGTTTTCAGAATACATAAAGAACTTTTGTAACTCAATACTCAAAGGACAAACATAACTCAATTAAAAATGGGCAAAAGATTTGAGTAGACACTTCACAAAAGAAGGTATAAGGGATGGCCAATAATCACGTGAAGATTCATCAGGGAAACACAGATGAGTCATCAGGAAAATGCAAATTCAAATCACAATAAGTACAACTTCACACTCACTAGAAAGACTAAAATTTAAAAGACTAATGTGAAAGTTAATTTTATATGGCAATTTAACTGGATTAGAGGATTCACCAAGTATTTGGCTCAACATTATTTCTGAGTGTGTCTGTAAGGATTTTCCAGATGAGATTAGTGCTTGGACTGATGGATTCTGTGAAACAGACAGCCCTCTTCAGTGTGGCTAGGTATCGTCCAAACCATTAAGGGCCTAACTAGAACAAAAGGTAGGGGAAAGAGGAATTCCCCCGTTTTTCTGCCTTATTGCTTCAGTGGGGGCATCTCATCTCATCTCATCTTCTGTGGCCCAGGGACTGGTATTTACATCATCAGCTCTCTTAATTCTCAGGCCTTCATACTCAGATTGAATTACACCATTGGCTTTCTGGGGTCTCCCATGGCAGATCATGGGACTTCTCAGCCTCTGTAATCACATAAGCCAATTCCTTATAATAAATCTCATTTTATAGCCTATTGGTTCTGTTTCTCTGAAGAACCCTGGCTAATACAACTGACAACCCCAACTTTAGGTGGACATGATGAAGCAAATGGTAATTTCTCACAAAATGAAATATGTACTTATCCTATGACCCATCAAGCCTACTCCTAAGTATTTACCCAAAGGGAATGAAAATATATATTTGCAAACAGCCATATGCAAGGATGGTCATAGCAGTTGTATTCATAATAGTCAGAACCCAGAAATAACACACTCATCCATCAGCAGAAGAATGGATAAATACATTGTGATATATCTTTATAAGAAAATACTACTCAATAAAAAAGAAGACTCTTCCAATTCCAGGCAACAATGTAGGTGAATCTCAAAAACAGTATGTTGAGTGAAAGAAGCCAGAGTCAAAAAAATACATAGCGTTTGATCCCATTTTCGTGAAATTCTAGGAAAATAATCTACGGTGAGAGAGAGGGCATCAGTGGTTGCTTGGGGATTGGGGGGAAGAGGTGGGAGTGGGGGCAGCTGGGATCTAGCAAGTGTTATGTCACTAACTAGCTGTGCGAGCTTGAGAAGGAGCCCTCTTCTCCTTTGTTTCTTCAAGTAGAAAAGATAAGTAAATAGACCCAGGTCATGCATACTAGCTGATCTTCAAGGTCCCTGCCAGCCAGCACTACATTCTTGGTCTCTTCTGTATCCAGGGCCCATAAAAGAATAAAACAAATGAGTGTGTTGGTGATGTTTGCATTGAATTGCTAAAAACTAGCATAATTGTCATAAAGTATTTTTGTCAGAGAAGAAGGGAATAACGATCTAGCATAATTTTTTTTTTGCCAGAGAAAAATATGAATTAATTGTAAAATAGGCCAGAAAAATGAAGGAAGACTTTCGACTGCAGTTGCAGGAGGCCTGTGATTTTGATAGGAAATGCTGAGTAAAGGGTGTGGTAAGTAGCGGAAGGAAATGAAAGTAAAGAAAGAAAAAGAAACACAACATCCAGCAAAATGAGGGCTCTTATCACCATCCAAATTGCTTTCCCGATACAAATTAGGTAACTATAAAAGTGAGAGCCATTTATTTTCCTAGTGAGGTCTTGCTCATAAGCTATTATATGTTATTTATAACAATCAAGTAAATAGACCCCACAATGCACTTAATAAGGGCACTTCGCTAGGCCCTCCTCTGAAGGAACACATTGCCTATTTCATAACAATCCCATGAGAGAGGTACTCGGCTAGTACCTTTCCCCCCCATTTTACAGATGGGGAAACTGAGACACTTCCCGCTACATTACCTTTCTAAAAACTAGACTTCTGAACTTGGAAGCACAGCTGGCTTCAAGGCTTTGGATGAGGGATCATGGGCCTGTAATACCTAACTTGCCCAAGGCGGTGAGGACTAAACATGATAATGTACGTAAATCCCCTGGTGCAGGCTCAGTTCCCTATAATGGCAGTTACTACTTGAAGGAACAATTCATTTTAACTGTGACGATTAGTAAAGTGTCTGGGAAGATGTAAGATTAAGCAGAACCTGAGTGACAAGACTATTCAAGACAAAGGAAATAACTTCAACAAAGTTAATTGTGTGACAGTGGAGGGCGTATTCAGGAACCGTGAAACAAGTGGGTGGCATCAGGTCTGGGGATTGTAGAGGAGACGAGGCCAGAAAGTTTTATTGGGGCTACACGTTGTGCACAGTTCGAGTTGCACAGCTCTTCATATGCAAGAGCAGGGAGACTATAAGCTTTGGTGGGTGGAGAGGATGCTGGGGTTTGACACAATCTTGCCAGTGTCTTAGGAACAGAACTCTAATGACAGCTTAGAGCATGGGCTGAGGTGATGGGCAGAGACTAATCAGGACATTCTTGCAAGGCTGAGATTTAATGAAGGTCAGGTATAGGGCTGCAGAGAAAATGGAACCTTGGGAACACAGTGGTAGGCTCAACCGGGTTCCTGGGTGGGAGACAGTGATGGGGGAGATGCTGGAACTTCGATATTTCCAGGATTTCAAGCATACGCGGTATGCAGCCCAGTTCTGATTGTGGTCAGGGGCTTCAGTCAAAAGAAGGACTAGGTCTGTAGGGAAGGATGGGTTCAATTCAGGACATACTGACACTGATGTCGACAGAACATCCAGTTGGAAATATGGGCCTGGGGCTTGGAAGATGGGTCAGCTAGAGGCAGATGGAGAGTTAGCCCCTTAAAGACCACAGCTGAAACTGCCCAATTAGACGAAGTCATTGAGGAAGAACATGCAGCATGAGATAACTACTACCGATATTGCAACCATTACAAGGATCTTCCCGCGTGCTCGGGAGATCTTGACTGATAGGGCAAAGAGCGTCAGACAAAATATTAAGTCTCATGTGGGCTGTTATGTGTTCACTGTCACTGATTTTCTCAAGAACACTGTGGGGTAGGAAAAAAGAGAGAGGAAGGACAAACCCTTCTTAAGGTCCCTATTTTCACGGTTTTGGCAGATGAGGAACTAGAAAAGGGAAGAAAGACCAAATTTTGTAAAAGTTACATGAAATCTCCAACAGCCAACTTCTCGCCACCAGATAGATCCTGCCTTCATTATTCCTAAACCCCAGATGAGGGTCCGGAGGCACATGTCCGGAACTGTGTAACAACACAAGGGGTCATTTGGGAACTGCCAAATTCACAGGACAAAAAGCGGTATTCAATTATGGCTTGGGCTGGATTGAGCTGGTCCAGGAAGGGTCTGGGAGAAAAAAAACATGTCTGTTGGGTCTTGAAGGGCAGCGGAGCATGAAGTGGAGAACAGAGCAGGTGGACATTGCAGGTCGGGGGCCACAGCCTGGAAGGTCAAGCATTTTCTCTTAAATCGTATTTACAACTTTGTGCTCTACAAAATCTCCTACAAACCCATTCTACTTACTGCCAGACTCCCTTTTTTTAAATTTTTTATTAAAAAAAATTTTTTTTAACGTTTATTTATTTTTGAGACAGGGAGAGAGCATGAACGGGGGAGGGTCAAAGAGAGAGGGAGACACAGAATCTGAAACAGGCTCCAGGCTCTGAGCTGTCAGCACAGAGCCAGATGCGGGGCTCGAACTCACGTTCTGTGAGATCGTGACCTGAGCCAAAGTCAGCCACTTAATGGACTGAGCCACCCAGGCACCCCTCCCTGGCTCCATGTTTAACTGTAAAATTTCTACTCACTCTGAATGCTGCTGGAGCATACTTATCTGTTCATCAGGTTTGGCAAAACAGTGACGTATGATCTTCCTTAAACATCAGCACATCTCAGCTTTTCTTTCAGTTTCCTATTTATTTTCATTCCGACATTTATTTACATACCTGTGATTTTTCAGTGTGAACTCTGTTAATGTCAAATAGCGTTACACTCTGAACTATTGACATTATGCCTGGAGATTTTTAAAGGACAATTAATTCTCAGTTACTTCCACATTAATGGTCTCTGCCCCCCAACTCAGGAGCGACCCTGCAGCAAGGTCATGTCCTAGATGGTAGTGGGCACTGTTCCTTGGCTTCCCAGCACTCATTTGCCCTCCCGTTTTTTAAGAGCAGTCCAAATTCCTTGTTGGAAATTACTGGCTTCTTATTACGAGACTGTCACTGGGACTGTCAAGGAACCCTGTCTTCTACTTGCCAAGAGTAATCACTGACTGAAGTTGGCCAATCAAATTTTATTCTAAGTTCATCTTGAGCAGGGTCACTGAAGGACTGTTAAAAGAAAAAAAAAAATTGGAATGGGATTTATTTCAACAGAGATGCTCTGAAGGCATCACTGATTACTTCCTACCACTTAGCTAAACCAGAGCTGTTCTGGTTCTGTCCTTCGTGAGCCTTATTCTTTAGGTCCTTTCTTGATTCTCTGAGCCATCTCATAACTTTCTCATAAATAATATAGTAATAAATAATTATTATATATATAATTATATGTAATATATAATAAGTAAATAAAAATAAAGGTAAATAAAAAATAACTTAGAGTCACTTTCTATTGTTTAAAAAAGAAGAAGACGATGAACTAATTTGCTGGCCCTACTAGAAAATCCAACATTTCCAATTGTCTGCCAAAGTGACCTCCACTGATGTGGGAAATCAGGGGGTGATAAGGATGGACTGGAAGGTATCTGTCTACTCTCCACCCTCCTCCACCTGCTGTCTCCCCCAGAGGATGGTTTGAACAGGACAAAGTGTTCTGGCTCCAGTGTTCTCTGGCTTCCTACTGAGCTTGGTCCTGTCTCCATCTTGAGAGCAAGATGTAGGTGTGAGTTTTCGCAGCTTCCTCATTGAGAGATTGCGTCAGGTTGGCTGTATCCAGCAGTGTGCTTGTAAATGTGTAACAGCTGGCTCCCTGAAAAAAAGGAGGAGGAGGAGTTCTTGTTCGTAGTATTTGCTGATTTCTGTGGCATAGTATTATCATCACAACCTATATGGTTGCCAATGTGACATCACCGAATGCAGAGTTGGGCAAAAATGCTAGCAATCAGCTCCTGTGTGTCCTAGCACACGGCTGGCTGTGTCCCCCAACAGAATAGCATGATTGTTTCTCCTTTAGAGTTCCACCAACTTCTCCCTCCTGTCCTTTTGTGTGCCTGGGGGTGATAATTCTACTGCCTCTAGCTCCGGTCACTTTCCCTAATCTCTGCACACATCTTTGCAAACTGTCCTCTTGTAAGAAAACCAACCATTCACACACACACACACACACACACACACACACACACATACACACACCCCTTTGAAAGCACCATCGTTTTCATATGGGCATAGGAGTAACCAGCCTCCAAGCTGGCCCCTAAATTTGAATGCTTGATCTACTACTTACAAATAGTGTGACCTGGGTACAGTCACCATCAGCAAATATAAATAATGACAGTACTTACCTCAGAGTGTCGATGTGAGGATTGAATCAGATGGTGTAGGCAATGTGCTCAGAACAGTGTCTGATACTTAATAAGTACTTATGCGAATGAGACATTTGGTTATTAGACATGAATTTAATATCATATCCATATCACAGAGCTATCATTTTGAGACTGCCCTTTTATTGCATCCTATACTTTCCAGTCATGCTTTTCCCTCTTTTTCCCCAAAATTATCACTGTGTAGCTATTGCTCAGCTTAGCTAAATGTACTTGCTTCACTTCCTGAAGGATTTCTCTGATAACTTGAACTGATGCAGCATTTTCTGTTTGCTATAAATTTCCCCACTTACAAGAAAGATTTTTAACATGCATGTACATTCATGAAAGAAAAGAAAATGATACCTACCCTTCAGGAGGATTCTGGGTCAAGGAATTAGTAGGAACAAAGAGGGGTAGCTGTATCTCAAAGAACATTGTAGATATAAATCAAAGCGAAGGGGAAATAGGAAGTCACATGGCTACAGCTTTTGATTATCCTGATCAGGATTATTTATAGCAAATCCTGGCAGGCATTTCTGTTGAAGGTACTAAATGCATTGAAGAAATAACTTAAAAAAATACCCATCAAACTGCCGATGGCTAAGATAACATTCTCACTCTGAGATCCCCAAGGTGAGACTGAGAATACCAATAATTATGGGAACCACAAGCCCAAAGATAATATAAGCCACCCCAGAAACCTATTTCACAGTTCAGGATCCCTTCCCCGTAGCATCCTCTTTAAGCTGAGGGGTCAGAGTTTACCTGCCAAGCCACTCTTCTCTCCAACACTAAACCACGGCTCTCCCCCAGAGTATATCCTACTTCAGTTGTAAAATGCCAGAAGCACTGCCTTGCGTGGAAGGTGCCTGCTTTTATAGCAGCGTCTGCCAGCCTTAAGACTCTTGCTGCAGAATCCTGACAGCAGGACTTGTCACTCATCAGAAATCTGCAACCCCCTCCCACCCCCACCCAAACCCTGCAAGGCTGAAGAGCTTAGAAGTCTCTGAAATGGCTCATTCTCAATGTTTTCTCGGGATCAGGGAAGCTGTACCATAGGTCTGATCATTGACCAAAGAAATACACGGAGGCCTCACAAATCTGCCTCTACATGATAATAAGATGAGCAACAGCTCCGTATTCCCACCCCAGCTGCTCCTGAAACCTCAGAGCCTGTGCTTATTCACCACTTAGACATGTTTCCTTGACTATCAGAGACTACCTTTTTCTCTTCTGAAACCTAAAACTTATCCCTGCCAAGGCCACACAACCCCATCCTTAGAAATTCCTCAACACTGCAGGGACAGGCCAAGTTTCAGAAACATGACCAATCTCTCTATGCCCCTCCTTATCCCAGGCTTACAGGAGTTTCCCTCTGTAATTCTCATCACTAAAATATTTTCACTGAAAAGACCACTAAATGCTCAGTTTGTCTCCATGGGCTCCCGGGATTGATTTGGTTAGATACCTGGAGTTGGATATTCTTGTCTTGGAGTCTTCTTTAAGCTAGAAACTCAGTGTAAGATATGGCTCTGGAGGTCAAGAAGTTCCTGAGAATCTGGGCCACCAACAATGGATGGCTACTGACCTCCGGGCAGCACTAGGAGTATCACATGGCCAAGGAGCTGGGATTCTTTTGTATCTTGAGCATTTAGTCGAGGCTGCCGGATGTGCCCATCTTGAGAGGATCAAGAATCAGGGATGCTTCTCTCTTATCTCTAGGTGTGCTCACTTTCTTTATGCATAGATCAGCACCTTGGTCAAAAAGTGTGTTGTTGGTTTTAGGCCTAGCTTAGTTTGATTATGAAAGGTTCTTTTTAATCAGTTGCAAGCAGGATCTGGGTAGGAGTCCAAGAACGGCGTAGAATTATGGCTGAAATTAAATTTCGCTGTTGATTCCAGTAAATAAAAAGAACTATTGATTGAGGCTAGGGCAACCTCAGTGTTCCCAGTCAGATTGCTAGTCAATACTTACTGTTCATATTAGGGTTTAGCAGATATATCAATCAGGGTCCCAACAAGAGAAGAACAGAACACTCGAATTAGGAGAAGTTAGGAATATTTATAAGGGACTAATTATAAAATGCAGGGAGAGTTAAGAGAGCCATATGGATAGGATTAATTCAGATATGGCAGAAGCTGGGCAGTTAACCATTCTTGGCCCCAAAAGGGACAAGGCAAGGGAAAGTTATGGAGCCTGTAAGCATAGAGAATCATGTATAGCAGTTGCCTTGCGAGGACCTATGAGTGACGTTTGGATAAGAGTCAGATCCACCCTAAGGCAACCTCTCCCTGTCCTCTCTCCTTTGGGTCTCTTGCCAGACACCCCTTTGACTATACCCATCCTGAAGCCAAAGACATGGAGCCATACGGGGCAGCCACTGGGGCTGAAAACAGAATGGAGATGGGTGGGGAGTGAATCTGGAGGAGCCAGTACCTATTACCTGGCACCCGTGGATTTCCAAAGCACAATAGGACCTCCTTCTACTTACCCTTCTAATCAACCTAATTACGTCTCATCTCCCCTAGGTTTTTCTTAAACGTGGCTGTCTCGCAAGGCTTCACGTCTCAGGACTCCCTCCACACTTCCTGCTGCCTCCCTCTTTTACCTATGGGTTTAATTCTCACCATCGTGCCTGGTTCCTAGGAATGTAGCCCCAGCTTCAAGCTAATCCAACTGCCTGCTGAGTAACTTGACCCAGAGGGCCACCGATACTATAAAATCAATAGGTCCCCAAACAAATCCATAACCTTCCATTACCACAACTCCAAACTGGCTCCTCCTCCTAACTTACACTACTTCTGTTAATAGGACCATCATTCTCCCAATTATCAATTACTCTAAGCTCAGTCATGCTTATCTGTCCTCTCCTTCTCCTTCTTCTCCCTCTCCTTCTCCTTCTTCCTCTTCCTCTTCTTCTCCTTCTCCTTCTTCCTCTTCCTCTTCTTCTTCCCCTTCTCCTCCTTCTCTTCCTTCTTCTTCCTTTCCCCTCCATTTGTTGCAAAGTCCTGTACCTTCTTCCAGTGTGCTTTTCTACCACGTGTTCAGTCTCATGATTGTCCTAGTTATGGGCCTTTACTTCTTACTTAAACTGTTGTAATAAGTTCCTCAATGTAACCCTAGCTCCAATCCACTCTGTACTCATTCCAATGCACAAATATTTAAGTGTGTTGCACCAAGTTACCTCATTGATACAGCCATAATTGTTGTCCCTGTCCTCTTTGAAATAGAACATTGGAAGGGAGAGAAATCTTCCAAAAGCAGTGCGTTTAGCACATACCCCTCATTTTGCATATGACAACCTGGGGCACAGAGGAACTGCTAGTCGGTATAATCTGTCCCGAAATCCCAGTGCTCTGAAAAGCCATTGATGATTCCTCCTCACCCTTCTAATTAGTACAGCATAAATTCTGCAGCCTGCCATTCTAGGCGATGCCTTCAACATGTTCTCAACTCATCTTTTTAGATGCAACTACTCTATATATAGCCAATTCTCTACCTAAAGTCAACATTCTGGAATATGACTTGCAATTGGCCTCATTAGTGTCTTTGCTCATCCTTTCTCCTACTTGAATTGGCCTCCTCTCCCTTGCTTCCCATGGTACCTGCTGAACATCTAACCACCTTTCAGAGCATATGCCACGGCATTCTTCCTTTGCATCCTCTTTCACAAAGTTCTTTACAACGCTGTTCTGAAATTTCCCCAACCAGACATGATCGTTCTCTTTTTTAAATCTCTAAAAAAACTTTCAGCACTGTTATTTTACCCAGACCTTTCAAGTATTTGCTTGTTGTAATTTGGATGCTTGTCCTAAGCCATAGCTTCTTCTAAGCATGGCCTATGCCATTTTCTTCAACTGTGTATCTCCTGTGGTATTAATGCAGTGCATTTTACAGAAATATTTTTAATTCCATAACTATTTTTAAATTTTGCCTTCTGATACTTTTTTTTTTCTTTAGAAAGAACTGGCTCCGCCCATACTTCTCCAACATAACTGTGTTTCACGTGTGTTCCTCTTAGGAGGAATGAAGTTTCGTTGTTATTGTTGGTCTCTTGTCTACTAAGATGAAGGTGCCCACTGAGCATGTTTCATTCCCCTGGTGCCTTACCACTCTCCTTGTCGAATTGGTGGGAGAGAAAGGTAAAGTCTACTCTCTATATTTTTTTAATTTTAGAGAGAATGAGGTGGGGGGAAGAGAGTGCCTATGTGAGGGGCAGAGGGAGATGAAAGAGAGAGAGAGAAAATCTTAAGCCCATTGTGGGGTTCAATCCCACGACCCTGGAATCATGACATGAGCCAAAATCAAGAGTTGGATGCTCAACTAACTGAGCCACCCAGGTACCCCAAGTCTAGTCTATTTTGTAAGTGAATTTGTTTTTGGCGGTTAAATTATGTGTGTAACATATGTTGAAGAAATGAATGAATAATTGAAAGGATGCATGCTTGTTATGACTGCCACTAGGTGTGCTTTCTGTCTCATTGGACACATTTCTTTTCAAATCCTATCTCTGCTACTTGGCCGAAAGATCTTGGAGAAGTCACTTAATCTCTTTGAACCTTAGAGAGTATGGACTAGGTTGAAATTTTCAAACTTCTCTTTTAAGCCAAGGATCTCTTATCAAACAAAGTCTTACTCAGACATGCACTATGTGAAAGCAATGAGATCAGAGGCAGAAGTAGTTTGGTTGAAAACTGGGGAAGGAGCTTTGAGGAATGAGGTGTGAAAACCAATGGACAAGTCCATTCCATATCTAACTCCTCTATTAACCACTTCATCAAAGAATACAGTCAGAGCTACAAGACTCACGCTACCACTGCCTGGTAGGACCTTCTAAAATTCTCATTGACTGAGGGCATTAAAAATGAGAGACAGATGCCACTTCACACCCATTAGGATGGCTACCATAAAGGAAAAAAAATAGAAAATAACAAACATTGGCATGGATGTAGAGATACTGGAATCCTTATTTATTGCTGATGGGAAGGTAAAATGGTGCAGCTGCTGTGGAAAACAGTATGGTGTTCCTCAAAAAAATCAAACACAGAATTACTATATAATCCAGCAATTCCACCTCTAGGTACATACCCAAAAGAATTGAAAATAGGGACTTGAATAAACGTGTACACCCACGTTCAGAGCTGCAGAAGTTTCTGTGAAGTCAAAACACGGAAGGAAACCAAGTATCCATTGACAGATGAATGGATAATTCAGTGGAATGTTATTCAAGGTCCAGAGGGAGGGAGTAATGGGGAGTTAATACATCCAGTGTTTGAGTTGGTGATGATAGAGAGTGATGATAGTTGCACAGCAATGAGAATGTAGTTAATGCTACTGAATTGTACACTTAAAAATAGTTAAAATAGTAAATTTATTTTGTGTATATTTTATCACAGGAAGAAATAGAAATAGACTTGTATTTATCAGTTTTGGAGTTTTTGCAATGTGGAGAAAATCTGCAAAGTGTATGTAGGACCCAGAATGAGTTTCAAGATATTTAATGATAACGGAGTTCTCCATTTTAATATAGGGAATTCCCTTTCTTTAAAATGTTTATTTTGAGAGAGAAAGGTGAAGGAAGGGACAGAGAAAGAGGGAGACAGAGAATCCCAAGCAGGCTCCGTGATGTCAGCGCAGAGCTCAATGCAGGGCTCAGTCTCATGAACCGAACTGTGAGATCATGACCTGAGCCGAAACCAAGAGTCAGACACTTAACCAACTGAGCCACCCAGCCACCCCACTATAGGGAATTTCTGAAGTGCTGATCTCAGGCGGAAGCTCATACTCACTGGGCAAAGACATGCAAAGCACTAAATCAGTGATCATCCCAGTGGCTTCTAGGACCGGACAGGTTGTTCCTCATTCACTACAGTGGTCTCTGAAGTCTAAGTCTCCAGTTCTTATTTTCCATCAGAAACCAGGAGAGAATTTCAGGAACGAAGCTAAGGACTGTGACCATATGCCAACACATAATCAGGCTTGCCTAGGAAAGGGTCAAGGAGTCCAGAAGTGGCTCTCACAGCCCTGTATCAAACCACACAAGGGAGTTCGGTCACGGGAACTCTGACTGCGGCAGCATACAGCAATTGTGGCCATAAGTAAGGGAGTAATTTTCAGGCCACAAGTTGGAGCCAAGACTGGCACCTCCCAGGGAAAGCACAGACTGGGTCTGTAGGTTTAGCCTGTCCTTTATACCTAAGCTATATCTGAAAAATCTTACCGTTTAACAATTAACAGACTTTCCTATCCCCTGCTGTCTGTTAGTTTGGCTGTCCTAACACTAAACAATATTAAAGTATACGTTTAGGCAGTTCAAGGCCAATATAGCAGCTTTACAACGACCAAGACTCAGGCTTTTACTCTGATTGCTCTGCTATGCTAGGGTGTGGTCCTTGTCATCATGATCCAAGACGTCTAATTATATTCAGCAGAAAAATAGAAAAAAGGGGGAGGAAAACATGTTCTTTCTCCTTAAAGTTACAACACCCAACTCACATACATTGCTCTGCACCCCAAGACCATGCAACACGCAGATGCAAGGGAGTCTGCATGATGGAATCAATTCTGAGAGTCTGTATGTCCTGCTAAAATTCTGGGGCCTACTTGCTGAAGGAAAATAGGAACTCCCTAACCTGAGCATTCCGTCTACTTGAAATACTGGTGGTTGCTGGCACTCTCCCAAGGTGGGTGGGTGCCCTAGATATCGAGTATTCAGCCTGGTCAACAATCTGTGTCTTGGGTGGATCTTCTGTTTGTAGGGCTGCCTTACACACTTACCTCCTTGTGTGCTGAATCTTAGATCCACAGATGGGTTATGCTCTGAGATCATCAGCTACCACCTCACCCTGAAGATCTGTCTTCATTCCTAAGCCTGGCGGGACATAATATGGCTCGTTTCCACACAAACTGCCTGGAGATCAGCGGAATTAAATACAATTTTCAAACTATGTATTTCACAATGAGCATGCACATTCCCTATCAATTCAGTAAGAAAATTACTATCCTCATTTTACTATTGAGGAAAATTATTATCCTCATGAGGTAATAGAGGCTCAGAGATGTGAAGTCACCTTCACTAGGTAGCTCAGTGGCAGGCGTGGGATAGCATACTTCTTCGTAAGGAAATTACTACAAATACAAGCCACTGCCATAAGAAGGGGTTTTGAAGGATTCAAGGAATCTATAGTAAAAAATTAACTACTTCTGACTAGAATGGTGACAGATTAGGGAGGACATGGACCACATCGCTCTTGTCTTGATAGGTCTTTTTTTTTTTTTTTTTAATTTTTTTTTTCAACGTTTATTTATTTTGGGGACAGAGAGAGACAGAGCATGAACAGGCGAGGGGCAGAGAGAGAGGGAGACACAGAATCTGAAACAGGCTCCAGGCTCTGAGCCATCAGCCCAGAGCCCGACGCGGGGCTCGAACTCACGGACCGCGAGATCGTGACCTGGCTGAAGTCGGACGCTTAACCGACTGCGCCACCCAGGCGCCCCTTGATAGGTCTTGATATGGCTAGTGTAGTAAGCTTATCCAGAGAAC
The DNA here is from genome assembly GCF_016509475.1 of Prionailurus bengalensis. NCBI lineage: Eukaryota > Metazoa > Chordata > Mammalia > Carnivora > Felidae > Prionailurus > Prionailurus bengalensis. Next base: position 19,999,753 of record NC_057343.1, read on the forward strand.
AGAACTAATAGGATGTCCCGGTGGAGGGAGGGAGGAAGAGGAAGAGTGAGAGTGAGAGAGAGAGAAAGAGAGAGGAGAGAGAAAGAAAGCGATTGTTTCAAGAAATTGGTTCAAATGATTGTGAAGGCTGGAAGTCTGAATTCTGCAGGAGAGGTAGGCAGGCTTGAGATCCAGGGAAGATGGTATTGCAGCTTAGATCTGAAGGCAGGCTTGAGGCAGAATTCCTTTTTCCTTGGAAGACCTTAATCTTTCTCTTTAAATGTTTTCAACTGATTAGATGAGGCCCATCCCCATTATGGAGGATAATCTGCTCCACTTAAAGTCTGCTGATGGAAATGCTAATCTCACCTAAAAATACCTTTCCAGGGGCACCTGGGTGGCTCAGTCGGTAGAGCATCCGACTTCGGCTCAGGTCATGATCTCACAGTTGGTGAGTTTGAGCCCTGCATCGGGCTCTGTGCGGACAGTTCAGAGCCTGGAGCCTGCTTCAGATTCTGTGTCTTCCTCTCTTTCTGCCCCTCCCCCACTCACACTCTGTCTCTCTCAAAAATAAATAAATATTTAAAAAAATAATAAAATAATAATAAATAAATAAAATAAAATAAAATAAAAAACAAAAACAAAAACAAAAATACCTTTCCAGGGACGCCTGGGTGGCTCAGTTGGTTAAACGTCCAACTTTGACTCAGCTCTCGGTTGGTGGGTTCGAGCCCCATGCTGGGCTCTGTGCTGACAGCTCAGAACCTGGAGCCTGCTTTGGATTCATTGTCTCCCTCTCTCGCTGCCCCTTTCCTGCTCATGCTCTGTCTGTCTCAAAAAAAAAAAACAAACTTTTTTTTTAATTAAAAATTCCTTTCCAACGACATCTAGACTGATGCTTACCAAATATATGAGTACTGTGCTAGCCAAGCTGACACATATTATTAGCCATCACAGCTAAGAAGAAGAGAGGCAGATTTGGGTAAGCTTTGAATGCTAGATGAATTGGTTTGGCTTTATTAAATTATCAAATTATGAAATATATATAATAGTATCTGAGGCATGGGAGGCACTCAAATCATAATTTCCTTTCTCTATAAAAAGATTTTGCAAGGAATCAGGCAAGGAGAAGGAATATGAGTTAGAAATCTATTGCCATGCATTAGGCATGAAGGAATAGATTCATCACTTACTATGTGTCAGGCACAAATATATACATTAGATACATTATCTTATTCAATAATCATAACCACCCTACAAAGTAGGTGTGACTTGACCAATGAAGAACTGAGACATTCTCCCCTACCCCACCCCAAATGAACTTGCCCAAGACCTTATGGCTAGGAAATGGTAGAGAGGGAATTCAAACCCAGGTCTTCTGATTCCAACCTATGCTGTCATCAGTGAAGGTGGTGGCAGCAGAAATAAGAAGGAAGGTCACGGGGGTGCCTGGGTGGCTCAGTGGGTTAAGCCTCTGACTCTTGATTTCAGCTCAGGTTTGTGAGTTTGAGTCCTGCGTCGGGCTCTGCACTGACAGCGTGGAGCCTGCTTGGGATTCTCTCTCTGCCTCTCCCCTGCTCACTCTCTCTGTTACTCTCTCAGAATAAATAATAAACAAACTTTAAAAAATTTTTAAAAAGGAGGAGCACAGAGTCCAATAGCATTGTGGAACTGAAAGAATTTAGCAATTCGTCAGATATCATTGTGACAGAGCTAAAGACAGTTGCAGAATTTTTAGTCTGGATGGATTTTTTTAACAGGCGAAAACAGGAAACTTCTAGAAAAAATAGGGTAGTCCTTATGAGAAGCTGGTTTTAGAAGAATCAGAAAGTTTTGGCTTCATTCAAGAAATATTCATTCAATTATATTTGTGTGGTAGACCTTGTTCTAGACCCTGGGGATCCGCCAGTAAATAAAACAGATTAACATCTCTGTCCCCACACTTTCCAGTGTGGAGAGATTAAAACAAAACAAAACAACAAGTAAGTAAACTGAAGTTGATATCAATGATAAGTGTTGGGGAATGAAAAAATGGGGAAGGGGGATTCAAGGTGGTCAGAAAAGTACTCACGGAGAAGTCATTCAAAGAAAGACCTCAAGGAGGGTACAAGGGTCATGCAGGTGTCTGGAGGTAAGCATTCCAGCCAGAGGAAACAATGAGAAGAGTGAACAAGGAAAAGAAGAGGAAGAGACGAGGTCAGGGTCTCATCGGGTGGGATCTTACAGATCATAAGAGATTTGGCTTTATTCTGCATGAAATGGGATGCCATTGAGGGGCTTTGTGTACGATTGTGTCAGGATGTGACTTCCATTTTAAAGGCACCACTATGGCTGCTGTGTTCAGAAGAGTGAGGTGGGGTAAGGGTGGGGGGTTGGGCCAGGCTGGAGCAAAGAGAAGTCACTGAATATATTTTGAACATAGACTAGATTTGTTGATTGTTTGGATGTGAGAAGGAAATGTGTGCATTTAAGGAAGTTTTTTTTTTAAGTTTATTTTCTCGGGTGGAGGGGGGTAGGGGCAGAAGGAGAGGGACAATCCCAAGTAGGCTCCACACTCAGCATGGAGACCAATGCGGGGCCCCATTGCATGATTCTTGGATCATGATCTGAGCCAAAATCAAGAGTGGACACTAAATGGCTGAGTCACCCAGACTCCCCTTAAGTAGAATTTTTGTATTTAAGTGGCAATTCCTAAAATATTTTTTTAGGTTTATTTATTCATTTCAAGAGAGACAGGGAGAGAGAGAATCCTAAGCAGGCTTCGCACTGCCAGCATGGAGCCTCATGTGGGCTTGAACTCATGAAATTTGAGATCATGACCTGAGCCCAGACCAAGAGTCTGATGCTCAACTGAATGAGCCCCCCAGGTGCCCCTTAGGTGGCAGTTTCTAATAGTCCTTGGAAACATGATGACTGGAGGACAAGCAAGGGGACAATGCTGGAGACAGAGGTTTGAGAAACTTTCACTGTAGTGCCAGTAAGATGACTTTTAAGAACGTGTCCGGATAGAGGATGTATGTGCCTGATGCAAAGGTATAGCTAAAGAACATAATGGAGGATATTGAATCTTGAGCCATGTGAAGGTTCAGGGTGTGGAAGAGGCACCAAGAGAGACACATAGGGGAACAGAATTGATGAATTCCGATTCACTAGATCTTGTACTTTGTGATTCAGTCTTTGAAAGGGAATGAATCAACATAGTACTATTGCTGCTATGTTTAGATGTCTACTAATGGTGATATTACTAAAATCTATTTGTGATTAAAGCATTTGATCATTTGAATCATCACATAAATCATCTGACAGTCACAGAACTTTGATTTAGCAAATTGGAAGGGTAACTGGTATCCTTTTGTCTTTTTAGTTCCTGCTAAATTTGTACTTATGAAAAACACGGTCCATCCACCTGTGATGAGCTATTCTATTCTTCTCACGGGCACTAACCTCATTCTTGTTTGGATTCAGTTGTTGTTGTTGTTGTTGTTGTTGTTGTTTTATATATAAAACACTAAGATTAATTTAATATTCACTTTTGGGCTTTTCAAGTCTTAATAGAAGTAAAACTTGTTTTCATTGGCTTTTCCTTTACAGGCTCAAAAGACTGAATTACAGTTAAAAATGAGTGTTATACAAACAAGGCGCTCTGTGTGCAAACAACAAATCCAAGATTTCACTGCAGAGCAGGGAGCCTCCTCTTTTACAGAAAGAAGCATTTAACTGTTCAGAATGTGCCACATCTCCACTGATAGGCTCAAGGCTCACCGACCCCACGGAAGTGCAGTGTTGCACAAATGTTTTTTTTTTTTAATTTTTTTTTTCAACGTTTATTTATTTTTTTGGGGACAGAGAGACAGAGCATGAACGGGGGAGGGGCAGAGAGAGAGGGAGACACAGAATCGGAAACAGGCTCCAGGCTCTGAGCCATCAGCCCCAGAGCCTGACGCGGGGCTCAAACTCACGGACCGCGAGATCATGACCTGGCTGAAGTCGGACGCTCAACCGACTGCGCCACCCAGGCGCCCCAAATGTTTTTAAGTTAGTAATGATCTCTCCTCAGTTGTATCTCACCAGCTATGATCACCACGGTGCAAACCCACCGTTATAATTTGGTCAGACCTCCTCTGCATCCCTTCACCAAATAAAGTGTCCACCTTACGCTCTTCCTTTTTGACGGCCCACACAAATTGTCTGAAACCTGGGTATGCTTCCTGCTCCCACTCCATCTTCTCTTAACTGCTTCATCCGAATGCATTTAATGACTGAGAGCAGGCTTACAACATGGCCGTCGTCGTCAAGAAACATCTTCAGACACATAATGGATTCCAGACCGAATATTTTTAAATGTAGAAGCCTCAGGTATTTAAGAACGTATTTGTACATCCTCTTACCCACTCCAATTAATATAAAATGAAGGGCTTGAGTGAATTTGTAATAGCAGCAGCCAACACTGAGAGCTTACCATGTGCCAAGCACGTCATGTATTTTAACTTGTTTAACCCTTACAACAAAATTCTGTGAGGCAGGTATTAGTATGCCCGTTTTACAGGTGGGGCAACTGAGTCTTAGGCCACTTAACTGACATGGCTGTGGTCATTCAGCCAGAAATTCGGTTTGAGCTCCAGCTGTGTGGCTCCACAGCCCACACAGAACCCCTAGACTCCTCTGCCTCTGTACTTCTTCACAACACGTCATTTACTTGTAATTGATGGGTCCCTTGGGTTTCTCAAGGGTGAGCGCGCCATTGGCATTTCATGGTTGTTCAGTGCCAAACTTAGCAGGATGTTTCATATTCCTAGCTCCTGGCACTGAATGTCAGTAGTTCCCTGCTGCACATCTCCCTTCTGTCCCTGAGAAACCAAAAGTGCCCTTGTACATTTCCAAAAACTTCCCAGTTAACACTCTCCACTTGAGAATTATCAACTGAATTTAAAATAAAAATAAATACATACATTCTCTCTCTCTCCCCCCCCCCCCCATCTATCTCATCACCACTTTTCTAAAAGTTTCATGAGTTTTATAAGTTTGTAACTTTAAAAAACTTTTATAGCTTTAGAGGCACCTGGGTGGCTCAGTCAGTTGAGTGACCGACTTTAGCTTGGGTCATGATCTCAACGGTTCGGTTCGTGAGATCGAGCCCCACGTTGGGCTTGCTGCTGTCAGTGCAGAGCCCGCTTTGGATCCTCTGCTCCCCTCTCTCTGCCCATCCCCCTCATGTTCTCCTCTCCCTCTCTTGCTCTTTCTCTCTCTCAAAAATAAATAAGCATTAAAAAAAAAAACTTTCGTAACTTTAAAAATACACCAACACACAGGATCAGGTTATGAAAATTAGGTGATTTTTACAGGGGTTTGCAATGCTCTCGTTATTCATGAATAAACAATTTTGAGCCTGAAGGATCTTGGATAGTTTGACATTCATCATTAAGTGAGATAAACTCTACCGTTTACCCATTTGCCTGGCAAACTTTTTTTTTTACAGTGCAAAGGTAAACTTGAGTTCGGCCTGGGCCAAATCTCAAAGTCATGCGTCTGAAAGTCATGATTGCCCCCCCACCCACCCATGTTTATTTTTGGCTATCAAACTTCAGACCATGAGGCAAATGCCTGTTGCCCTTTTATCAGAGCCAACACTTCCTCAAGGAGACTGTAACAAGTAAAAATATTGAGTAGAGTAAAAAGAATGTTGGGGTTTTGTTATTTTCTAAGCTGTGCTCGTCTGCATTATGAGACTTTGCACAACTGGAGCTAAGTCTCCAAGGTCACCACACGATGCAACCACATTACAAGGCTGAAATGTGGACTTTCAACTCCATTTTTAAATGACTGCTTTCTTTCCTAAGGATGTTGTAACAAGGCTCTGAGCTAGGTAGGAGGAGGCATACATTTACTTAAAAAGGAAAAAGGGTCAATTATAAGATGTAGCCTAAAATAGATACATTTAGGAGCTCCCCCACCCTTTCTTGGTTCACTTACTAAGACAGCCCACCAGTTTTAAACAAAATATTTTATCATCTTAGGTATTGTCAACAACGAGATAACAGTGTTGGGTTTTGTTCTGACCCTCTTTCGCCTATTCCGTATCTGTTTTGCAACATGCCGGCAGAGCTGGATCAACATAGTAAATGAGATACTTTGATGTCCCCGAGGGCTTAAAATTTAGGCCTTTTATTATTAGAAGTGTTTAATGATGATGTAGAGGTTTAAAATAAGAATTTCCCTTTGACAGCTATGAAATGACAGACAAACCTACATACTCTGGTATAGCCAAATGTTGAAATACATATTAAAATTCAGATAAAACGAAAGCAACTCACAAAAAATGTTTTAGTAGTTTCTTGAAACCTGGTTTATTGACATCGCCTTGAAATATGTTTATACCTGAGAAAATAAGGCAGGGCATACTTTAAAACACAGTTTATTCATAATGTGAGTATACATTTTTACTTCATTAAAAAAACAAAAATCTACCATGCCAGCCATTTTTACTTAACTTTGGCCATTTCCTTGAGAGAGGGCTGGAGGTGGTTAAGAGGAACAGGGCATTGCTAGCACTTTCCAGGCCCTTTTTGTGAAGGAATATGGCCTTCTTCAGTAACTAGAGTTCCTGGTGGCTTTGCTGCAGTGGGAGTTTGCTCAGCTTGACCTGCGGAAGGGAGCAAACTATCAGATCTGAGCAGCTAATAGGTTTGAGAATTCTTTATGAAAGTGAAAATGGTACTCCTTAAAAGGAGTAAAAGGATTTTATTGGATGCATTAGTGAGAAAAATGAAGGGCACTTGAACTTCATTTTTTTTTTTTATCTGTAAAGATCCAATGGATTAAAGAGAGATGTGCTTTTGACTTGAGTTCTTTTCAGAAGAGATAGAAAATATCTTTCCAATGTTGATATTGTTATGCCTAAACAAATTCTCCTTCACAGCTGAGATTGGCTTCCAGCAGTGAGAATATTGCCAACGGAGCGATAATGTTGCAGCACGAGCCATAGGCCAGAGCGGGACATGTGCTACCTTGGAGTTGGGGTGAGGGTTCCAGCATGGAACTGGAAGAGGTGCAATTAGGCTAGATGAAATAATTTTTTAGAAAGTTTATTTATTTATTTTGAGAGAGAGAGAGAGAGAGAGAGAGAGCACGCGTGGGAGCGTGAGTGGGGCAGGGGCAGAGAGGGGGAGAGAATCACAGCTCTGTGCCGTCCATCTCACAAGCTGTGAGATCATGACCTGAGCTGAGGTCAAGAGTCAGACGCTTAACCAACTGAGCCACGCAGGCGCCCCTGGATGAAATAATTTAAAGAAGAGAAAGACTTGCATACTACAGGCTTACCTATATGTGATGGGATAGATTCAAGCAAAGGGAAAAGTAAGCAAGAAAAAGGCAAAAGAAAAAACCATGTACATGCTCCCTGGCAGAACTATGGTAGTTAAAAACTGCAATTTGCAGATATGTGTACGTATACACACGGACATATACATGTATAAAGTTAGGTGCATAACTGAGTTAAGTATTTTGGTAATCACAGACGAAAAAAAGGCAAACTTTGTAATCAAGGGGCAGTTTGGGTTCAGATTTTATAAATTCGGCTACATTCATTAAATTATTCATTTCTCTATACTACAATGCTTTTATTTTCTTGGGTTGTACTTTGAAGAGGAACCTTGAACCAAATACATCTATTTACATCCACAATACATGTATTAACGTCAAAAGTCCAACACGGCTACAGGAAAGACAAAGAGGCTAATATTGTCCCCATATTCACGGGACAATCACGTGTTTAGGGTACAGAGCAGAGGAATCTGATCCACCTTTGAATTGTAGCCCCTCAGTCCCTGTTTGGGACATTTAAGAATCTCTCTGATGTCTCCTTTCCATGTGATTTCCCCTTACTGGAGTATTAGCGTCTCAGAGTTGTTGTAAAGATTGTGAAATACAAGTATTTGTAAAGCACTAAGCATAATGACTCCTAGATGGACTTTTAAAAAGGCTAGATTCCCTTCCTTTTATTACACACACACACACACACACACACACACCCCTCTAACATTTAATTCATTTTAAACTTACTCTCTTCCTTTTATTACACACACACACACACACACACACACACACACACCCCTCTAACATTTAGTTCATTTTAAAGAAAGTTTTTAGACAAGGGTTTATGTGAACTTTTTTTTTCCTACTCATTTCAAAACAATTTACATAGTAATAGTCCAGTATAACACAGTAATGGATTGTGCTTGAGCTTTTTGTGTTATCATGGGATTGACCAGTACATACATGATATTTCCTATAGATGAGGCAGATGTTAACTTTAGGTATTTTTATATCTATGAAATTCTGCTAATACTTTTCATGTTAAAAATGGTTAATTTTCTTATAAAATACATATTTTTCTTTTTTTTCTTCTTCTTCTTGTCGCTTCACAAAATGAAGTACCTCACATAAAACTTCTGGTATTGCCAGTCTAACGGCAGTGCTTATTACAAACTAGAAATTCTTACAACTGAAGTCAGAAACCCAGTGATTCCCACAGATACATCTTTTGAAGGTCAAGGTCTTAACAATGAATATATGAATAATACAAATGGATATTTGTGGTAGATTTAATGGTTCAATAGATATTTTCTCAACCTATCACTAATTTGAACATGATTTAGTTATGATAAAAACTACTTTCTCTCTCTGTCTCTCTCTTTTTAAGTAGGCTCCATGCCCAATGTGGGGCTTGAACTCACACCCTGAGTTCAAGAGTCGCATTCTCTGTCTACCAACAGAGCCAGACAGGCGCCCCATGATATAAAGTTCTTTTAATGATAATTAAATACAATAAATATTTTCCAACTCAGAGAGAAAGTGTCATTTGCATTTCAGATTTTTGAGACTATTGACCATTGTCCAGAATGATGATCTGGTTACTCAAATGAATTTTTAAAAGTTGCCATACCAATATTTTAGTGCCAAATGGAAGTTTAGTAAAAATTTGTTTTTCTACTAAAACTTATTTTATTACCACACTAGATTCTTTACACGTATAAAAACACTTCTTTGTAATTACTACAGAAGAAATCTGGAGGCGTCACCGCTGGTTTCATTTTTTTCAGAGTAAGAGCTACCAATTTTTCAGCGTCTACTGGGGGCCAAGCGCATGCCAAGCACCGCACTTACCTTCTTCTTAATCTTGGCAACAGTCCTGCCGTGATAAAGACTCCTGGTTGCCCTCCCAACACACAGTGCAGCCACTATGCAGATAAGAGGGGCCAAGTAACACAGCTGGCCAATCAGATCGACGAGGAAATTATTAAGTGTGGTGCCAGAAAATCTCTTTTCAAAGCAAGTCCAGATCAGCTGACGTGCTTTCTTTTCTTCTTCCATTTCTTCTGCCAATGCAAACCTACAATATTTGAGGTGAAATAGCTAACTGCCAGGTAACAAGAATGCATTAAGATGGGCTGGACAAGAAAACAGAGAACGCCTCACGTTCTTAATGACGTTCTAAAACTTAGAGTGGACAAATGAGGCCCGCCTGGACTGTCTTCCACTGGTATATGTGATAAAAATAACCCTTGTTTTTCAGGTTTCTTATTTATGGATGAATGCAATTCTCAACCAATTCACCTGCAAAGAAAACATTGACCTTTCCGTGTCTGAGAGGAGGCAACCAAGCAGGTAGAAAATAGGATAATAATTGGATGCTCGGGCATCAGAATCATTAATGATCTGATTCAAAAGTGCTTTGAGAACTTTGGATTAAAAGTGCTGTATAGCATAGGGGAGATACAAACATTTCCCTTAATTTTAATAATTTTTTTTACCTTGGACAAGTGTCTTTGACCCTAGTCCTCAGTGTACTTATCTTCAATACAAGAAAATTGTGCCCGATTATGTCTAAGACTCCTTAAAGACAGAACTATTAAAATGCTGTACATATTGGCCTATAAAAAGGCAACAGCAACAATCTGGCCCTCAAAAGCATGATTCCGGGCAGTCTTATGAATGCTAGTGAGCTACTAGTGTTCACAATGCAAAAACTGAACACATAAGAGTCATGCTATCCCTAAGATTTAGAGGAATAGCCTAATCAAACAGGTAGCATTATACTCTGTACGGAGGTTTCACAGAAAAGTGCCGAATGGAGTCACTAAAAGAACATGGACTCCCATCTTGAATTTTGCTTTTCTAGACAGATTGTGCTTTTTTAGAAAGAAGGAACGAAAGTGCTCTACAAGTACAATACAGATAGAGTAAAAGCATTCTCATCCAACACCGGTACTGTTGGTAAATTGAAAAAGTACAGAAAAGGGGCACCTGGGTGGCTCAGTCGGTTGAGCATCCGACTTCGGCTCAGGTCATGATTTCTCAGTCTCTGAGTACGAGCCCCGCATTGGGCTCTGTGCTGACAGCTCAGAGCCTGGAGCCTGCTTCTGATTCTGGGTCTCCCTCTCTCTCTGCCCCTCTCCTGCTCACACTCTGTCTCTCTCTCTCTCAAAAATAAATAAACATTAAAAAAAATGTTTAAAGAAAAAGCACAGAAAAGAAAAACGATGCTACATACCTTCAACTTTTAATTTTTTTTTTTTTAATTTTTTTTTTCAACGTTTTTATTTATTTTTGGGACAGAGAGAGACAGAGCATGAACGGGGGAGGGGCAGAGAGAGAGGGAGACACAGAATCGGAAACAGGCTCCAGGCTCTGAGCCATCAGCCCAGAGCCTGACGCGGGGCTCGAACTCCCGGACCGTGAGATCGTGACCTGGCTGAAGTCGGACGCTCAACCGACTGCGCCACCCAGGCGCCCCTCAACTTTTAATTTTAACCTGAACTACATTCCATTTGTCAATCTTTTGAAATGCAAAATATTTGTAGATTTTTACGTTTTCTGGGCTTTTGTAGTTTCCTTGCTTGCATCCCATTTGATAGCAATTTCTTCAGTGACTTCTTTACATTCCATTGGTTTATACAGTATTGAATTAATTAACAGGATTATAACGACAAGTTCAACTGGTATACAGGGACTTGAGGGAAGAGGCCTGGAGCTTGCAGGGAGAGTGAAAGTTCACAATTATATTAAAGGGAATTCTACTACTTTTGAGTATATACCATACTGTGGGCATGTTTTAAAGAGGGAACAAGGGGCATCATTTAATCTGGCAAATTAAGTGGGTGTCATGAGAGCTCCTATGTGCCCATCAGCAATGATAGATACTGCATAATAACAGGTTAAGATATTTTACTCACCGTTTTAGAACATGGGTCTGTGGAGGCTAGTGAACTAAATATTAAAATGACATTCTCACTAATATCCTAGAAGCTCTCACCCCTTTATCCTTTCCACCTTCTGCCTAGGAGCAAATTCTCCCCTTGTAAGAGATTTTGTTGATGGGTCTCCCTGTGGTTTTCCTCTGTGCCCGAGTCTCCACCTTGGTTTCACGCCAGGTGTCCCGGTTCTTCATCTTCGCGGGGAGTGGAGCTCCGTCCCCAAGCACCAATTCCCACCGAGGGGTCAACGATAACTCCTTCCAGACTTTCCCGGAATTATGCCTCTGAAATCAGATCCAGGTTCTCGTGCTCTTCTGCTTTGTGACTTTGAACTATGTTCATTAATATTACTTGGTCTCCTGATTCCTTTTCTGAAAAAGTAATAACACTTAGCTGGCAGGTTTGTTAGAAGATTAAATGATCGTGGGGAGCTCTAGCAGAGTGCCTGGCACAAGCAGGCAATGAATTGTTTGTTTTCTTCCCATTTCCTCGACGCCAGTAACATTTGGTCTTTACCTATTCGCATCACTCTCCTGACTCTAAGCTCTGACCTCTTACAGGAATGTTGGTTCAATTTTTCCGAGCTTGATCACCTGCCTGTCAGAATCTTTGCCCACTGAGAGTCCAGATGATCTGCTTGCTTGTCCATACTGTTCCCTATTTTTTAAGGGTATTTTTTTTAAGTTTATTAATTTTGAGAGAGAGTGCGTATGAGAGTGCATGCACTGGAGGGGCAGAGAGACAGGGAGAGAAGAGAGAATCCCAAGGAGAGTGGAGCCTGGTGCAGGGCTTGAACTCAGGAACACTGGGATCATGACCTGAGTCGAAATCAAGAGTCCAATGCTTAACCGACTGAGCCACCCAGGCGCCCCATTCCATACGGTCTGCTATTAGCACTAAAGGGATTTCCCTGGAGCATTCAGCTTAGCCCTGGGTGTCACTGGTCAGAGTGGGTGGCCATCCGTTTCCCACAATTCGCTCAGCAAACATCCTTTCTGCCTCTGAATTTCTCTGTAATTCTTCTTCTGTCATTTGACATACACACGTTAAACCTTTAGTACTAGGTACTGGCGTGTTAGGCAGGGTTCTCCAGAGAAACAGAACCAAGAGAAACAGGAGAGAAAGAGACACAGAGACAGAGAGAGAGAGAGCATAAAAAATTGGCTCACGTAATTATGGAGGTAGAGGAGTCCTGAGACCAGCAGCTGGCACACTGGAGACCCCGGGGAGCTGATGGCATACTTCCAGTCCTCCACTCAGCAAGCTCAGTACCCAAGAAGAGTCCGTGTTTCGGTGCTGAGTCTGACCGAAGGTAGGAAAGGACCAAAGTCCCAGCTGGATGCAGTCAGGCAGGAGGAGTGCCCTTTTACTCATGGGAGGGTAAGGCTGAAGGCTACCTACTCTAAGGAGGGCCATCTGCTTTACTTAATCTAGCCATTCAGATGTTAACATTATTCAAAACATCCTCACGGACACACCCAGAATAACATTTGACCAAATTTCTGGGCACCCCATGACCCAGTCAAGTTGACACAAAAAATTAACCATGGTACAAGGCACTGTGCTGGGCATTGTTCATATTCTTGTCATTATTTCTGGTCTCAGAGAAGTCAGTACCCCTTCTTTCACATCCCAATGTTCCCACCTATGCTCTTGACCCCGTCTTTCCTGATCCTGAGACCCACCACACCTCTTTCACACCTTCAGTTTTCCTCCGCTCTTTTTTTGTCTTTTTTAAGATAATTTTTTAATGTTTATATTTGAGAAAGAGAGAGAGAGAGCACGAGTGGAGGACGGGCAAAGAGATGGAGACAGAATCTGAAGCAGGCTCCAGGTTCTGAGCCTGACGCGGGGCTCGAACCACAAGCTGTGAGATCATGACTTGACCTGAAGCCGGACGCTTAACCCACTGAGCCACCCAGGCATCCCTTTTTTCTGTCTTTTTAAACAAATGTTTGGGTGCCTGGGTGACTCAGTCGGTTAAGTGCCTGACTGTTGATTTCAGCTCAGGTCATGATCTTGCAAGTTTTATGGGTTTGAGCCCCACATCAGCTCTGTGCTAATGGCTGACAGCACAGAGCCTGCTTGGGATTCTCCCTTTCTCCCTCGCTCCTTGCCCCTTCCCCGCTCATGCTCTCTCTGTCTCTCTCAAGATAAATCAACCTAAGTAAATGTGTATTTATTTATTTTGAGACAGTGTGGGGGAGGGGCAGAAACAGAGGGAGAGAGGGAGAATCCCAAGCACGTTCCTTGCTGTTAGCGCAGAGCCCAACGCGGCACTCAGGGCTCAATTTCACGAACTTTGAAATCATGACCTGAGCCAAAATCAAGAGATGCTCAACAGACTGAGCCATCCAGGCGCCCCTCCTCTGCTTTTTACCTAAAAACATGTTTGGGTTTTTCCTTTACCTTAAAATAAAGGTTCTCTTTGGTCCTTTGAGCTACCTACCATCCCATCTCCTTTTTTAGTGCAAAAAGAGTTTATATTTTCTGCCTTCTATTGACTAAAATCCCTAGTGATCTAATTTACCTTATTTCTCCTGTGTCCATATTCCTCTAACAAGACCCTTATAAAAGTCAACAATGGCTTTCTCAAACCTGACAGTTTTTGTTCAGCCTCTACTTTATTTGATATTTCAGTAACTTTTGAAAATGCAGTCTCCTTTCTGAAATTCTCTTTCTCTTTACTTGGGCCAAATTGGTACCTGGTTGTCCATCTTTCTTCCTGCTAAGCGTTTGCTTCTCTTTCTTGGCCTGTCCTCTTAGGTAAATGCTCCTCATAGCATTTTTTAACTTCTTTTTTTGGCATTTATCAAATTCCACTCCCTGTTTTAATTATTTCCATAGTACAGGTTTAAAAGGGAAACACCTAGGGGCGCCTGGATGGTTCAGGTGGTTAAGCAACCGATTCTTGGTTTCTGCTCAGGTCATGACTCACGCTTCATGGTTTGTGGGTTCAAGCCCCACATCAGGTTTTGTACTGGCAGTGCAGGGCCTGCTTGGGATTCTGTCTCTCTCTGCCCCTCCCCTGCTCATGCATTGTCTCAAAATCAATAAACTTAAAAAAAAGGGTAACATCTAGTCCTACCACTTCTTATTCCTCTTCCCTGCTTTTTCTGCAGAGCATTTATAAATATATGATGTAATCTGTAATTTACGTATATATTGTTTCTCTTTCTCCTTCCGCACCACGAGGGCAGGGATTTGGGACTATTTGTTCACTAATGTATCTCAAAAATCCAGAGCAGTAGGTAGTGTTCAAATAGTAGTTGTTGAAAGATTACAAAGATTTAGGTATAGGGCTGTTTAATGCATCATTGTTTATAAAAGTAAAACATCTGGACATAAACAAAATATCTACTTGTAAGAGGAAAGTAAGTCATGATATAGCCATGGCATGGGATAGTCTACATTTATTAAAAGTCCTATTTAAAAATGATTGCATGAAAAATGCTCACATTATATTAAGTAGAAAAAAAAAGCAAGACAGGAAGCATATTAAAAAGCATAGTAAAGCATATTAAAAAGACCCCAATTTAATATATAAAGGAGATATATACTAAAATGTTATCAGGGGCTCTGTCCAGGTAGTGAGATTAAAGTGATTTTTATTTTTCTATTATTTTCGTATTTGGTACATTTTTGACACATTCTTTTTTTTTTTTTTTTTTTTTGACACATTCTTTTAAGTGAAACGTGAAGATAGAAAATTGTAAAGCTTTGAAGAAAAAAGTGCTTTTTCATTCAGTTGCTATATTCTATTCTTCTAACTGGTCTGAACTCACTTCAATTAGAGATACAATTTGCACTTATCTTTTGGCACTGATTGTATTTTGCCTACTATTATATATCTTTATGTCTTCTACTAGGCTCTATACTTTCTAAAGTCAGAGAGCATGTCTTATTTATAATTTTCAATGCCTACAACACCTGTCTACATTCAATAACTGAAAGAAAAGATATTTAAAATGTTTTAATAGCTGGGAATAATACATAGTGTTAGTTGCTTAGGGAAACCATTAAATTATGTAATTCTTAAATATTGCTCTGATGTGCTTCATGACTGCCTTCAAAACACTAAGGTTTAAAGCTATAATAGGACAAGCATTTTAAGGGTTTGGCCTACCTCTCTGTTGCTTTTATTTACATACGTATTTTTTAGTTGTTGGTACATTACACGAAAACTTTTGATTCTCGAGTAAATTTGGGCATGCCCATAGGCTTCAGGGGCTGACACATTAAGTTGGTTAGGCTAGGTTGGTAAAACAAAGAAAGAATGTTACAAATGGATCCAAAACACATGGCTCAAACACAAGTTTATTTCTTGCTCTTAAGGGTGGGTGTTCTTCCTTGGCAGGCAGGTTTTCTCCACACATTTAGAGTCACAGTGCCTTCCATTTTATGCCTTCCCAGGTTGTACATGGCCACTGGATGCCAGCTGTATTTACTAATCTCTGACTCTGGTACTTAGGTTGTAAGTTCAGTGAAGTCATAGAATTGCCAGATTCAGCAAAATAAAAATACGGGACACCAGTTAAATATGAATTTCAGATAGACAACACATAATTTTTTCCTATATGTTCCAGATAACATTTGTAATTACATGTTCCCATGTAATTTGTGGTAATATGTCAAATTACTAAATTTGTAATATCACCAAACAGTTATGCATTATCTTAAATTCTGAGTTAATTGTGAGTCCTGGATTTTATCTGGCAACTCTATGAGGGTAGGGATTAGGTCTATCTCATTTAGCACTGAATCCCCAGAATCTAAAACAGTACCTATTGACCTGAAGACAAGTAAGTGTGTCAATAATATTTCATGAATAATTGAACCTATGTCAGCAAAGAATACGTATCAGAATACTGCTATTAATAAGAATATAATTAAGTATCAGCAAATCATTATTAATTACACTTATGAATAACAACACTTATTAAGCATCAACAAAGAAAACTAACCAGCAGATAAGACTTTAATATGTATTAGCATTTCAAACCACAGATGTTTTCCTCAACTTCAGTAAAGTAAATGGATAAACTCTGGCTTCCCCTAGAGATCGGCTCAGCTCTCTCTCTCCCTTCTTTCAGGTCTCTGCTCAAATGTCATTTTCTTAATGAGGTCTTTTCTGCTCTCCATATCTAAAACCACAACACTCCTCCCTCTGCATCACTCTTTTCCTTTCCTGCTTTATTCCTCCTCCTTAGCACATAGAGTACACTTGGCATAGGATTACTCATTGACCTTGTTTATTGCCTACCTCTCCCACTAGAATGTAAACTTCATAAGGACAGGCATTTTCCTGTGCTTTATTCACTGCTAAATTCCCAGCTCCCGCACATACTAGAGAGGTATTTGTTGAACAAATGACTGAGAAAACACCATTGGTTATTATTGGAATCTATAGTTATAGTTTGATGATATTCACTTTACATGACACAAGACGGATTGAATGTCAAAATAGATGATTCTGCCTGCATCCACTCAGTTCACCAAGTTCTGTCAATTCTAGCACCTCAATGTCTTTCGGATCCTCTCCTTTCTTTCCTGGTGCCACTTCCCCAGGAGTAGTGAGGCAGAAATTGCCTCACCGGTCTCCTTGCCATGGTCTTTCCGTTCTAATCATTCCTTTCCAACTGTTTACTGAAGTCATCTTTCTAAAATGAGAATGTGATTATATCACTCCCTTCCCCCCAAACTTGGTTTCCCTATCACCCAAAGATAAAATTCAAAAGTTCCTAGTTGGACATGAAACCCTCTCAGAGGGTTAATACGTATTAGCATTTCAAACCACAAATGTTTTCCTCAACTTCAGTAAAGTAAATGGATAAACTCTGGCTTCCCCTAGAGATGGGCTCAGCTCTGTCTCCCCTTTCTTTCAGGTCTGGCCTCAATTCCACCACACGTCCACACACATGTCCCATTCCCATATGATTTCTATCTGAGTGCATATCACTTCCTTTGTGAGATCAGCTGCTCTATCCCCAGTGCTCACAGAGCTCTTTGTGTATTCTAACGATGCTTATTTTAAGAGCTACCAGCACTAAATGGTATCTTCCCGATTCTAAAATGTACATTTCTTTCTACTTTAACATCTCTAAAATTGGAAGCCAACTTGCAATAATGGCATCTTACAATGCTGTCACCAGAAGGCAGTTGTGATGTAGCTGTACATGTGCAAAATTCATGGTTATTCCTGGTGGCAGGCCTAGGCAATTGCAAACCCTAGACGTTTCAGTCAACCAACCATTTAGAGAGAGGATATAAATCCTGATTGTGGTCTGAAAACTTTTTCACTGACATCTTCTAGTTGGATCAAGAAACATGAGCATCAAAACTTGTAGAATAAAAGCCTATGGTTTGGAAGAAAATACTGAAGACAATAGCGGAGTATTCTTTTATAACATGTTCCATCGTTAAAGCTCCTGGTTGGTAGAATTCAATATATTGTGGAAAAATTCTAATTGATAAAAAAAAACCATTGTGTCATAGTTTAATTAGCACCTTTTTTCTTTCAGTGTTCCAAAAATAATGGCATTTCTTAGAACCCGTGGTGTCTCAGAATTGGTGAAATATGGTATGTAACCTTGCATTTTCAAACCAATCCTCTTAAGACAGGTCTTGTTATCATGCTTGGTGTTTGCTGACTTATAATAGTGCAGTCTCATTATGCTGGTCTGTCTTCTGTCTTTCCATTAGATTACAAACTCTATGACCTACCATAGTGCCTGTCACATAGTAGGGATGCAATTAACATTAATTGAAAGAATTACAGCAATGGTCATGCTCTTTAGCTGGAGAAACTGCTCCACTGTGATTCTAATTCTCAATTTGGTGGTGTCTATTTCCAGGACTGATCTTGAATCCTCTGAGCCATCAACTGTTACTGTGAAATACTGCTTGTTGGAAAGGTTTAATTTCCTCTTCAGAAGTAGTCCCTTAGTAGCATTTTTTCCCTTGAGGATTGATTAGGATGACCAAAATTAAATCTCTTTATATATGTAATATCCAAATACATTCTGCTGTCTAGTTTCACATCTCAATTTTTATGCTTATTACTTCTTGGTTTTGCGTGTGTGTGTGTTCTTTTCTTTTTTTTTTTTAATGTTCTCAACCTGTCAACATCATTGACTACTGTGATCTCAAAGAGTAAAGCAGAGAGCTGAGAAAATGGTAAGACAGCCAAAACAAACTTTGTTAGGTTACATATGAGGAACATTGGGTTCATCTGATTACTCTGTTCAGATGGCACATCCAGATACCGTAAGCCAAGTCCTTGGCACATAATTATTTTTAAACTGTGTTATCCTGCTTAATTGGTTTAAAATAATTTAGCAGGGTGCTGGTTGGCTCCTACAAATGAATCTAATTCATCAGTTCTTAATTGTTAAAATAGCCCTATTTCGACAATTTAGGCTATTGTTGAAGCCAGAGTCGCCACTCCTTCAGAGGCTTTCATATAATTTATTCATTCCCTTTTAAATTGGAGCCCTAGCATTAGGCAGCATTCCTTTAAAAAACAACAACAAAGAGCAAATTTTCTCCCACATACCTCTTCTGACCAATGTCCTCCCAGAGAAACCTTCCCTAATCCCCGAGACTGCAACAGCACAGGATTTAGCGCACATACTCCCAACTCATTCTCTCTCCCTCTAGCATTGCAAGAGCTCACCGTTTTTTCACTTGAGTCTGATGAAATAGTTGGCTTACATTTAGGGGCCATGTTTTAGATAAATAAGCCTGCATAAAACCAGAATTGTTCTAGAATCACAGAGATTGGAAAGCTCTGGTACTATTTAGTTTTCTCTTTTTATTTTTTGTCAAACATGGTTGAATTCCTGCAATTTAAATAAGCATATGATACGAATCCACGGTTACCTATACTAGTGTCACATTTAGTTTTTTTCCCCCTTTACTTTGCAGATTTATTTAAGAACTTCTTTTAAGAAACGTAATAATAACTCTAAGGGTATGTGAATTTTTAAAGTTATTTAGTGTGTACTACTAGATGTAGACATATACATAATTTTTATACTTTAAGCATATAGTTCTTAATCAGTATTTATAAGATTCACCTAAAGAGCTTTATAAAAAATGAGATGACCAGGGCCCATCCCAATTCTACTGAATCACTTGCCTCTGGGTATGGGGATTTGGTGCATTTTTAACTCTGTGGGCAATGCTGATGTGCATTTCCTGGCCCCAAACCACTGCTTTAAGCCATCATCAACCAATAGCTTAATTGTCAACCAGAGTCACTAAGAATAAACTTGGCCTATTTCACAATTCTGTCTAGGGACCACTCGTCAATGCTTCCTGGTTTCTGATTGCCTCTTGATTTGCTGCCTATATATGTCCTGATTTCTTTCTTGTTCTGCCTCTGGCCTTGCCTTCCAGCACTTCTGGGCTTCTGAACTGGAAACCTGGTCTTTGATCTCAGAAGCCATCATAAGCACAGGTTCTGGTTCTATGCTCTAGGTTGGCTCTTTGGACTTGGCCTGATCTTTGCATCTAACACTGTCTCTACCATACATCTCCATTTATGACAATCTGCCAACTCCACTGAGTCAGGGAAGAAAGAGCCATGATGTCTCCATAGGAAATGATTTCAAATAACTAGAACAGGGAAAGTCATTATTAATGCATACTCATGTACTTCAGTAGTCGAGTTTGATTTCCTTCAAACACTGCTTTGTACTTAGTACCCCAACTAAGAACTGTAATTTATATGGGGAAAAAAAATCCTTAGTCTGGAATAAAGGCCCTCTACTGTCTAGATCTGACCTACCTTTCTGGATCTTAATACTATTCTTCACATACCTAGTGCTCCAGCTCAGCTGAACTACACTGTTCCCCAGGAAGCCCCTGGCACTGCTGTTAGCTTCCTTTCTTCGCTACATTTTCAATGTCGAAAAGGACTTTTTCATCAGCAGCTGCCTCTTGCTTTACCCACATATTCAAATCCTACCAATTCTTTGAAGCAGTGTTTCTCAAACCTGAGTAATGCAAAGGAAATTCCTGTCATTCTAGAGAATACATATTAGGATAGGCAGGAGTCCATGGACCAGCTTGAAAAGCACTGGTACAGTAAACAGAAGGTCAATTCTATGAAAATCTTTCATTTGCAAATTATCACTTTGAAAGAAAAATGTTGTCTTTACAACTGGTGTAACAATTTGTATATTGTCAGTAAAATGAAAACACACATTTTAAAGTCTCAAAGAACTCTTGATTTTTTATCTCCAGATCTAGGATCTCAGAGAAATGTGGCTTTTAAGGAACATCCTAAATATACTGGCCCTGGAAAATGTTCATCACCCAAGGGTAATACATTTTTCTCTTTTCTGAATTATTTAGCATCTAATCACTCTCTGCCTTGTAGTAGCTAATAATATGTATGTAGTATTTTTCTAAAAAAAACCACAAGCTCTTTGAAGGCAGGGTCCACATTTTAATCATTTTAAAACTCCACTGGTCCTCAGCAAATATTGGATGTAAGACCTGTATTCCATCTTATTTTGTAGTCCAAATCTCTTAAAAATCTCTCTTCTGTCGTACATACTCACAGAACAGCGTATGACTGAAACAGCCCTACTATAAATTCGTAAGAAGTTCAGAGGTTGTCCTAAGTATTAGGAAAAAGTCCAAGTTATGAAACTCAAGATTTTTAAAAAGTGCTACAAAACCAGTCTCTTTTGTGTTGAGACTGATAGGAACAATTTCATTAAATGATCAGCAGGCAAATAAGAATTTCAGGATAAAAAATAAAGTCGAAATGCAAGGCTAGCAGGAGAGGCCCTAAAGACATCTACACAGTCTTTATAAGGGTTGTGTGTCTCTTACACACAGGCACGGTCTTCAGTTTTTCAACTAGTATATTTGAGTGAACAGTGTTCCTCGGACATTTAGGAAAGGATTCATTACTTCGGGCAGGGTGAATAGGGGTTTCGTTTAACCAAGAACGACTTCCCGCATACATTATTCGGAACCAGTCTTAGACACAGCATGCAGTGAAAGGGAAGAGCACTGGCAGGATTATGAGGAACCCACTGTCACCTAGGCAAGCTGAAATCAGTTTTTCCATTTAAAAACGAGTTCTTGGTCTACGGTTTTCTAAGGTCCCTTTTAACTCTGAAATTGACGTTCTTTGGTCCTAAGAAAACTCGGCTTGACAGAGGTTATTTGGTAGAATCGTTTTTCCCCCCCGAGAATAAAAAGCGCAACAAACTGTTTATCGATATTTGAGTCTTTCCCCATGTCCTTTAAAGGGCTGAGTTAGGAAAACAGAAGGTTAGTCCTCTTTTTGTTGGGTCCTCCACCGAGAGCTCCTGGTGTGCTCCGGGTCCAGCCCTCACCCTAGGTCGCTCCCCAAGGCCGAGCGAGACTGCGGGCGAAGCTGGCCTCTCATCCCCACTCCCCGCCGGGAGCGGTGGGACTGGCGGAGATTAGTCCCAGGTCATAAACAACCTCTCACTTCCCCTCCCCCGCCCCGGGCCCGCCCGCGCAGGGGCCGGCCCTCCCAGGCCCAAGGAACCTCCTCCGGCGACCGCAGGCCCGGAGCTCTCCTCGCAGGGAAGACCGCGCGGGCCGGCCCCCTTCTAAGCGGGTATTTGATTACTTTACTCATCCCCTCCTCACTCGCCCCCGGGGGAAGGGGTTTGATACTGCGACCTCGCAAGGGGAGGTGAGGCCAGCCTCCATTTCCCTTCCTCCGACCCCTATCACCTCCAACAGCCAAGGAGAGGCCAGCGGCACTGACGCGCAGACTCACATCCGCGGCCGCCCCGCGCGCGCCGCCGCGGCCCCCTCCCCCACGCCACGGTCTTTCCGCGGTCGGTCCCCGCCCCTTCCCGGAGCCCGCCTCCGCGTCTGCTGGCCCGCCTGCTCGTCCCTTGCGCTCGCTCTCGCGCGCACCCGATGCCCCGCCTCCGCGCGTGCTCAATAACTGTTCCCGGAGCCGGCCTACAAGCTTCCCCCGCCCCTGAGCTGTTTGAATATGCTAATGAGAAGCTTGGGATTAGCCAATAGGATAACGGGGCGGTGCGTCACGTGGCTCGAGGACGTGTCAAGGGGCGGAGCCTCTGCAGACCCTGCCCGAGTTAAAACCGGAGTGTGAGAGAGAAAAGCGCTTCAGTAGCGAGAGGGGCTGAGAAAGTGGTGACACCGCCGGGGTGCGGAGGGAGTCCCTGAAACTTCTCCCAACAGCCCCAGGGCCAATCTCCCCTCAGCCCACTCCCCTCTTCGCCAGCTCCCAGGTCCCCACTCCCTGCACCGGGGGTGGGGTGGGGAGCCAGGCCCGTCTCCCGCTGGGACACACACAGGGGCCGGGAGCGGGGACGGGACCCCCGAGGCGGGGGGGACGGACGGACCGACCGACAGACAGACGGCCGGGCGCCCGCCCCAGCGGGCAGGCAGGCAGGAGGAGGCGGAGGCGGGGGTACGACGGGGAGGACTGGGTCTGGGGAGTTTCCTCTCAACTATCGGGGGAGAAACTCCCCGCAGCCGGAGGAAAGACCCAGACGGTGTTTTCCTCCCGGGGGCCGCGCTCCCCCGCCCCGCGTAGCGGCGGTCGCCGCCGCCGCCACCGGCGCCTCCACCTCTACCATCTCCTCTTTCTCCACCTCGGGCCCCGGTGTCCCCGGCCAGCACTATGCCCATCTTACTGTTCCTGATAGACACGTCTGCCTCTATGAACCAGCGCAGCCATCTGGGCACCACCTACCTGGACACGGCCAAAGGCGCGGTAGAGACCTTCATGAAGGTACCGACTGACCGAGCCCGGGCGGCGACCCGGGCCCGGCGACCCACGGGCGGCAGGGGTGGGGGGGAGGGTGGCCGGGGGCGGCGAGGCGGAGGTGTCGGGGACCTGACTGCGGGAGCTGCCGGGCTCGGGGACCCCCTCCCCCACCGCGCGGGCGGGCGGGCGGGCGGGCGCTGCGAGCCGGGCTCGGCCCAGGCCCGGGCTCCAGGCGGTGTGTGGGGGCCGATCTGTGTGTGGGGGGCGGTGTGGAGGGGTGGCCGCTGCGTGTGCGGTACTGTGGGGGGGGGGGCGGCGGGGCCGCTCGGCGCCCCTTCGCATCGTAACCTCGCTTCTGTGCTTCCCTCTCGCCCGCCCTGTTCCTTCTCCTGTCCCCCACCCGCTCTCCCGCAGCTCCGTGCCCGGGACCCTGCCAGCAGAGGAGACAGGTATATGCTGGTCACTTTCGAAGAGCCGCCCTATGCTATCAAGGTAACAGCCCTCGCCCTCCCCCTTCCCTTCCCTGTTCCTTCCTCGCTCGCCCTCCCCGCCCCCCCATTCACCCTTCATTATGCTCCCCTCCCCCACCCGCTGTGCTCCAGGCGCTGAGGTCTTTTCCCCTGCGGGCTTCCACCCCCTCCCCCGCTCCGGAGCGTCCTGGCGCGGCGCGGAGTCGCTGGGCCACCGCCGTCCCCTCCCCAGCCCGGCCCGGCGGTGGTGGCGGCGGCGGCGGCGGCGGCGGCGGCGGCGCTGCGATCAACATGGCCGACATTTCCCCTCCGCGGCGTGAGCGGCAGCAATGAACTGTGGGGGATATTTATTCAAGTTAGCCCCAGTGACAGCCGGGCCCGGCCGCGCCGAGCCCGGGTTTGCATTAAAGGGGACTCGGCCCGGGGCTCGGCCGCGCTCGCCCTGGTTGGCGAGCGAGCCGGGTGGGGGGCTGCGGAGCTTGGTGTTCGGATTCTTCCTCACAGGGCCGCGGGCCAGTGGGACAGCTGCAGGTTAACTTCAGAAGTCCTGCCCACTTCTGCTTTCCACCAGTACCTTTTGCATGCCCAAATCTTGGGTAGTAGGTTCGGGAGTAAATTTCCCAGGGAAGTTACAAAGTATTAAGGCTGTTAGCCACCAAAAGCTGTAGAGCCAGCAGGTTTATCCTTGGCCACCTTTGAAGAGAGTTTCCTTGGCAGTGATACGGTATTAACACGTTAATCTAACCATACTGTAAAGTGAAGCAAAGCAGCTCCTTGGCGAACGGCATATTGTAACGGCCGCCCGTGTGTACATGGCTTTAAAGGATGAAAAAAAAAATTCTTACATTTTCTTTACAGGCCGGATGGAAAGAAAACCATGCAACGTTTATGAATGAACTGAAAAACCTTCAGGCTGAAGGACTTACGACTCTTGGCCAATCCCTAAGGACAGCTTTTGATTTATTAAATTTAAATAGATTAGTAACTGGCATAGACAACTATGGGCAGGTAGGTTGAATATTAAGGTGGAAAAACAGTTGATTTTTCTTTTTGTGGAGAAACACTGTCAAGTCCAAAACCTATATAACATGAAATACAAGTATGAAGCATTTCAGATTAAAGTACGATATGCACATAATACAAAAGTGAAACTGACCATATTTTACTGGCTTTAAAGCCCTCATTTTTTTTTTTCTTAAAATGTATTTGTATTCAGAATTAGAGTCTGAATTTTTGTGCTGTAGCATTGACACGAATTTGGTTTTAATCCCTTGAAGTTCACTCAGGTTATAAAAGGGGAAAACTTTCTGCCTCACCACGCTCAGTCTCTGTGATAATCTACCCACAGACAATTGTGCAACTCCTGCAGTGACTTCTGGACACTAGTTGACTAGTGGTTTTCATTTTTTTGTTAGTAAAAACATCAGAGGAATTTTTGTTTTTGTCGGGGTTTAATTTAACCATATTTTATAGTTATTCTGAAAGGTAAGATTTTCATTGGCGTGCAGTAACTGAGTACATTAACATTTTTCAGCTGTTGAAGCATCCACAGTAAGCATCTATGCAGGAAGAATTCTGAATTCGCTTCTGAATTAAATCATGGGTCCAGAGGCTGTTATTATTTTTGAACTCCATACTTGGAAAAGAGGCTTTTTGAATTTTCTTTATCTCTGCCCCCCCCCCCCCCCCCCCCCCCCGCCAGCCCCCATATGATGGTTCACTATGAAATAAGGCAAAGTAGTCCGTTGTTATTTTTGAGATTGCTGGCCAGGAAAATTAAAGATACTGGTGAATGTGTAATGTTACACATAACAAAGGAATATTAGTTCCAAGTTCAATTTTTAAGTTGTAGTCCAGAAACATTATTGCCACAAATGATACATTTAGGAATACATTTTGTTCTTTTCTCAAGGTCCATGAGCCACAATTTTCATGAGTTTGACAAATTTCAGGAAAATTTCCAGTGATTATAACTTTTGGTTGCTTTATATAGGAAGAAACAGAATTATTCCCTTGTTTTAGAAATGTTTGTGCTTTGCTTAGTGGTACCTATTGGGCACCTAAACATTTTTGGAAAGAGCTGAATATAATCCTATAGCATTTAAGTATACATGATTCAGAGTCATTTTGTTCTAGTTCTACTGAATTGCACTTCCACTGTTTAATTCAGTAAATGCTTATTTTCTTACCACATAAATCTTTTAAGTTTTTCTCTCCTGTTTTATTTTGCAACATTTGTAATTTTAGGTAGGTTTGTCATGAACTTTTTCTGCCAAGAATCTGTAAAATAGATTTCTTACCCTTTTCTATTTCTTTGTTATATGTAGTGATATACAGGCCTACTGGTGAAGGTTTTGATCCAAGCTTCTTTGAGTTCAAAGACAAATTTGAAACTTGCCATTATTTGGTTACTCTTAATTTGGTTGTCCGGGTGTCAATGTATGGAAGAACTATTTCCTATTTCTCTGCATCATATTTCATAAGGCATTTACACACATTTACCTCCTGCCACCTATTAAAAATATTTCTTAGGGTGCTTCTTTAGAGAAGCTGATTGTCGTGGAGAGGCTGAGGACATTTGCAATTTAAGCTTGTATTTTCCTTTTCCCAGTTGCCATCTTCCACCAGAGAATGCTTAAGTTCTTATCTGTAAAGCGTACGATGTTTGAGGTTGAAGGTGGTCCTGCTGGGCTGTTACCACTTTGACCAAGAGAAGAGCCTGGAGATTGGGATGTTTTTGCATGTTCGGATTTATTAATTCGAGAAGGGGGAGGGATAATGCTTCTCAGTTATTTTGATGAGTAAGCAAGGATGCATGGAGTAGTACTAGTGCTTATGTCCTGAATTGGCACATAAAAGTGACACTAGCATTAAAATAATTGAGGAAGCCATAATTTTCAAATGAAAATGAGTAAAGCACTTACTTAGAAGAAAACATCTTCCCAGAGAGATTTCTCACCATAAGTCTTTATTTCGCTGATTTAAATATTACACATTTTCTGTTAAAGGATAGATTATCAAGAATTTTGGATGTCTCAAATACTTAACACTAAATATAGTTCATGTATTTTCTTTGTTAAGAGTACTTTGTGTTTGCCTGTTTTCTGTGGAATAGTTTTATTCTGTAACCTCAGTGTTTTTACATAAATACTTCCCCTTTCATACTCTACAAGGGTCTGTAGGACCCACAGTACTAAATACTTGTATATAATTTTAGTACGTGAAAGGAAATGAGACAACGTGAGCTAGATGAAAGGGACAGAGCATATTTTTAGAGAGCATCTAAAAACAGTTATGTACATTTCTGAATGACTTTTTTAAATACCTAAATGTGGATGTATATGTATGTATATTAGATACCCCCATAGCTACTCCCTCCCCACATACATGTACATATGTGATTTTCCATAACTAATCCCAAGGGTATTTTCAATGTCTGTATTGCTTGTGTTAAGTTAGTAAGTATACCTACAAATAAATTGTCTTTGAGATGTTAGTAATTAGGATACTAACAGAATTTGTAGGGTGTAAGTAAGGTTAAAGTAGCTGAGAAAAAAAACGCATCTTGGTGATTGTTTTCTTCAAGCACTTTGGATATCCCAGTAAAAACTTCCTTGCGTATAGAAGTCCGTATAAATATTTAATTTTGAAAATCTGTACCATTTGCTGATATTTCTGCAATCATGGAACAAAGTATAGCTTCTTTCTAGTCTTTTCCTTGGATATTATAGCAACACTTAAATTGCTTATCATTGCAGCTAAATGTGACACATGTGTTTTTTACATGTATTCACCAGAGTTTCAAATAATGCTGATCTTTTGAGAACCACCGAAAATCTGATGAAGAGAATCCTTGAGCAGTGCCTAAAAGCAGATACAATATGTGTTTAATTTTTTAAAGGATTTTCAATGCCAAATTTTACCTCATTTGAAAAATAGTAACTTTTTAGACAAGATCAAATTGAATGAATCTTAGGGAGAGAATTTTAACCAGTTTATTCTTCAGCATAAATATTTGTGAACTTAGCAAATTCAGGTGGAGTTCTAATACTACTTTTTTCCTTTTACCCAGGCAGTATCTATTTAGTACTAAGGTAGTACAAAATACAGGCTTTTCTTGTAATGTAGGTGAAGTAATGAAAACTTGATTCCCATTTGGGTTTTTTGTTTCCCTTAGGCTGTCAAGAAATATATTACCAGTAGTTTTATATTTATTGACCTGTCGACATTTTTTTCAAAAGAAAGTAGATTTTTGTACTGGAACGTGCTTCTGTGCTGAGTATGAACTGGAAAGAGTGGTGAATGGTATTTTGTAAAATTTTTAAGTCCATGAACTTTTTTTCCTAATTTTTTAAATTGTGGTAAAAAAAAAAAAAAAAGAAAACCCACATAATACCAAATTTACCATCTTAACCGTTGTTTGTTTGCTTGTTCATTTATTTAAGTAATCTCTATAACCGTGTGGGGCTTGAACTCAACCCAGAAATCAAGAGTCCCCTGGTCTTCCTGCTGAGCCAGCCAGATGCCTGCTGTACAATTTGGTAGTATTAAGTATATTCACACTGTTTTGCAACCAGTCTCCAGAACTTTTTCAATCTTTCATAACTGAAACTTTATACCAGTTGAACATAACTTATTTTTTCCTCCCTCCAGTCCCTGACAACCACAATTCTAATTTCTATCTCTATTTGAATACTCTAGAGATGCCTTATATAAATGGAATCATACAGTGTTAGTCATTTTGTGACTGGCTTATTTCACTTAGCATAATGTCTTCACCATTCATCGCTGTGGTAGCTTATTTCAAGATTTTATACTCCTTCTTAGGACTGAATAATTTTTCATTGTATGTATATACCACGTTTTGCATGTCCATTCATCCATGATGGACTTTTGGGTTTCCACCTCTTGGCTATTTTGAATAATGCTGCTATGAACAAGGTGTGCAAATGTCTCTCTGAGATCCTGCTTTCAATTCTTTTGAATATACACCCTGAAGTGGAATTGCTGGATCCTGTAATTTTATTAAATTTTTGAAAAACTCCTCTATTTTGCATAGTGGTTGCAATTGTTTTATATTCCCACTAACAGGGCACAAGAATTGCAATTTCTCCACATGCTTGTCAACACTATTTTCTGTTTTTCTGATTTGGGCCATCATAATAGATATAAGTGATATCTTACTGGTTTATTTGCATTTGCCCAATTATTTATATTGAGCATCTGTTCATATGCTGGTTGGTCATTTGTATATTGGTTTCGGAGAAACATCTGTTTAAGTTCTTTGCTCATTTTTTAATTAAGTTACTTGGTTTTTGTTGTTGTCGTTGAGTTGTGGGAGTTCTTTAAATATTTTGGATATTAACCCCTTACCAGATATGTGATTTGCAAGTTTTTCTCCCATTTCATGGGTTCCCTTTTCACTCTTGATTGTGTCCTTTGATGACAGAAGTTTTAATTATTGATGGAGTCCAGTTTAATTTTTCTTTTGTTGCCTATGCTTTTGGTATCCTCTCCAAGAAATCATTGCCAAACCCAATGTCTCTGAAGCTTTCCCCCTATATTTTCTTTTAGGAGTTTTAGTTTTAGGTCTTGCATTCAAGTTTTTAATCCATTTTGACTTAATTTTTGTATATGGTGTATGGTAAGGGTCCAACTTCATTCTTCTGCCTGTGGACATCTGGTGTTCCTAGCACCATTTGTTTGAAGAGACTCTCCTTTCCCCCATCGAAAGGCTTTGGCCAGTCCTTGAACTTCTTATAAACCTCTTAGACTTATCTTCAATAATTTTTATTGGCTCATAATTCTTACTGATGGATAGGGGACTCTACAGTCAAGTTTGCTTAAAAGTTTTTTCTCTCCATCTTTTTTAACTGGATAAAAGAAGCACAATGGCCAGGAATGTGAAAATTGGAATCCCAGTCCTGACCTTGATACTGAATTACTGTGTAACATGCTTTACCACCCTGTGCCTCTGCTTCTTCATATTCCAGGTTACTAATAATGAAGCCATTGTACTGTTATTATAGAAATGATTAGAGGTTTAAATGGGATGGTATATTAAAAATGTACTTTCAAACTTGTCAAGTGCCGAGGAGACACAAAGCTTTCTTTTTTCCCTCAATAGGTTAGTTTGTTTACCTCTAGTTTTCTGTTATTTTTTGACCTTAAATTTGAAATTTTGATTATAAAAATGTGGTGATTTTTAAAGCAGAATTTTATTACATGCTTTGAAATCTAACAGCCTATTAAATAGGTATTTTTTTTTTCCCTTGGGCTTTGTATTGCTTCCTGAGAAAGCAGTGTGGAAAGTAAATACTATCACTTGGCCGAGTTGTCATAATGGCAGTTGATAAATATGACGAAGCATAGGGATGGTTTGTAAGGTTCAGATAAGTCAGAAAGTCATTCTTTTTTGTAGGAATACAAGTTAGAGAAGAAGGGACCTTTACGTAGAACAAAAGCACATGTTGTAGGATTCTCTCAAATGGGAGCTCCCCCTAGTGCGTTTAAGATGAGATTTACACAAGTTTGTTTTGCAAGGAACCTTTGAGGAACACCTCTGTTGAGTATATCAAGGGATATTTTAATAAGAAGGTTTGAGCTTAAAGTAGCATGAAGTGTGTTTGATTTATTTCCTATTGAGTATTAGTTTTAAAGGTGGTAACTTAAATGAAAAATTTTAAGACCTAGATTTTATTTTCTTTGAAAACACTTACTGTCACTTTTCTTCATAATTTATGCTCTAAATCTGTTTTCTGAAGGATCAAAAAATTGCTTTGTCATGATCTTTCAAAAGAAAATGAAAAAGGATATCCAAAGGACATTACTGCATTCTTAATTAGAAATTACTGTGTAATTCTTACTGTGTAAGAAATTATAAGTATAAAAAGCAAAAAATAATAGGTTTTACTTCAAAGAGAATTTTATTTTCCCTTCATGCAAGGGAATGTCAATAATTACATATTAAATTATGTACAACTGAAAATTAAAAGGCTGGGAACAAATGTAATATTTGAATGAAAGAATTCTACTTTTCAAGTATTTTAAGTTGATTTAAGGTCATTTGTGGTCAGGAGTAAGGAAAGAACTGTTTAGACACGTTCATGTCATAGGTTTCTACAAAGAGATTGTGCAACATTTTATAACTTGAAATTTCTTTAAATATTTAAAATAACCCTTAGCCAATATAACCCTTCACTCAAGTTTCTAACGTATATGTAAAATCATCTTGGTGGTCTTTTTTCATTTGCTTCAGCAGTGCCCATATGTTACTAGCCCTGTGTTCTTTCATTTAAAAAAAAGTATTGCCCTTATGTAAACTTAATTTTTATTTAGCAGTGTTATTAAGTTTCTTAATTTAAACATGGTCCCAGACCATAGACAAAATACTAAAGTTTTTTGTTTCTGTTTTAGTTTGTCAGAAGAAGCAGATTCTTTTTCCCCCAACTTTTTTATTGAGGTACAACTTAAATACACAAATCTTAAGTGTGAAGCTTAGTGAATTTTTATATACGTTCTTGAGAACAAGATTGAACTTTTGTATCTCCTGACAGAAATTTTCATTGGACTTTATGTATCATTATGACTTTTGTTTTATGGGACTTTAGAATTGCAAGTCCTGTTAAAAGTTTACTCCATCTTCCTCATTCTATACATGAAGAAAGTAAAGCCCAGAAAAGTTTAGAAGGCTGATTTCTTTACACTTATGAAATATTTTAAAAGATTAAAATTGGTTATGGAACAGTTATACAGATTTTTTTATTAGCAACTTGTATGTTATTAAAGAACAAATTTTATTTACAAGTGTAACCAATAGATATAAGTCCCTTTTTAGGGGTATGTCTGTGGTTCTCTACTGGAATATGCTTTCTTTCGTTTCCTCTGGTGAAACCAGGCAATTCATTTTGCCAGTTTGTTACATTTAGCCTTTCTTGTAACACTATGAAAATACTGTTATATGCAGTTGGAGTTCCTCCCCACTCCCTTGGAAAAAAGTTAATATGAACGTTGGGGGCCCTGGGGTGGCTCAGTTGATTAAGCGTCCTACTTTCTGGTCATGATCTTGCGATTCATGGGTTTGAGTCCCGTGTCGGGCTCTGTGCTGACAGCTCAGAACCTGGAGCCTGCTTCAGATTCTGTTTCTGTCTCTATCTGCCTCTTCCCTGCTCACACTGGGGAGGGGGCAGAGAGGGAGAGGGAGTGAGAGAGAGAGAGAGAGAGAAAGAGAGAGAATATGAGAGAGAATCCCAAGCAGGCTCTTCACTGTCAGTGTGGATTCGCTATGGAGCTCTTTGTGGGGCTCAGATTCCCAAACTGTGAGATCACGACCTGAGTGAGCCAAAATCAAGAGTTGGATGCTTAGCCTACCAAGCCACCTAGGCGCCCAGATATAAGATAATTTTGAAAACCTCTTAGCATCGTCTTTTAAGATTTAGAAAACTCTGATTGGTTCTATCTGTTCCCACTCCATCCGTGAGTTCCAGGCCAGTCATGTAACCTCTCAGCCTCAGTTTCCTCATTAGGAAAATGAGGTGAAAGGATCTATGCTGCAGGATTGTGGTGAAGATTAACTGGTATGGAATGTAATTTATTGTAACACTTACTCTCATTTTTATGAATTTCCTTTTATTTGCATTTTAAAGACTGGAATTGTGGGCACATGGTATGTTATACAGCTTTTTTCAGTATAAGCAGTGTGGTACAGAAAGAACCGCTTCATTAGAACTGGTCGTGCCTGGCTCTGCCACTTACTAGCTTAGGCTGTATTGACAAGTCCCCTTAGCCTCACTGAACTTCAAATCACTTATCCACAAAATGGTGAAAATAACATAATTCTTGGGAATTTTTGTAAGAACTAGAAATATTAATCATTTAGCAAAGTGCCTGTTTGGCACATGGTAGGAACTCAGATGACGATGATTAACTGTCGTGCCCAATGTTATGTTAAACACTTAACCGGGCAAAGCTTTGTAATCCGAAACCTTTGACAGAAGTTCCATAACCCAACATCTATCCATCATAAACATCGTAAGATGCTAGAATTAGCTAGCCAGTATTTCCAGCTAATGTAAAATTTTGTGCCATAAGGAGCAAACAATGGTTTTGGCTTTAAATTGAAGCTCCAAAAATATTTTCCCCTTGGTGTTGAAAGTTTTTTCTCCAAAATCTCTATTTCTTGTTCAAAAACAGTTTGATAACATGTTTAATTTAATAAAGCAAACATGTTTTTCGATTTTCAGAGAAAGAAGGTTTTAATTTTTTGAGGAAACTTAGATCTGAGTCCATTTCTAGGGCTTCGTAAATAGTATATTTTAGAATACGAGTTGGTGTTGGTTGGGATGGGGTGGAGGGAGGATGTTCTTGTACAGAAGAAAGGTCAAATGTGAAATGTTATGATCCCTTTTATTATTTGTAATGTAGATTTATGTGGGAAAAATAGGATAAGCCTAGGAAGGATTTTTTTCTATATGGTAATAGTTCTTTTTTAGAGCATATGTGATCTAAAATCGGATGATTGGTATAGTGAGGTATAGTTGCACATAAGAAAATATTTTAACATAAGAATCTTACAATTAAGAGGATTATTTGTAACCAAAGGACAAATTTATATCAGGCTAGTGATGTCTTATCAAGATTTATTCTTGTTCCTATGCACTCTTGCTTTTTTAATCTGTTCCTTAAAAGGATATGGCATTTTAACATTTTCCATTTTTTGCTTTTGCCTAGATAAGCTGAGGGACTCGTGGTAAAGGTCCTCAGAAGGATTATATTGTCTGACAAACTGTTACAGTGATGAAAACAGTTCTGAGTATGTGAGAAAAAGTAATTGTAGCATTAGCTATTAGTAATGTACTTTGAAACTCCTCAATGGCAGTATTGATGCTGGCATGTTAAAGGAAACCTCGTTAGATATTAGGAAACATCAACAAAGTCTTCTGGTTATTTTGGAGTTTGAACACTGGAAGCATACCAACAATTATTCTGAAAGGATTAAAAACAATAGTTTTTTTTTTTTTTTTGGTTGTTTTTTATTTTTTTAATGTGTATTCATTTTTGAGAGAGAGAACAGAGTGTGAGCTGGGGAGGGGCAGACAGAGAGGGAGACAGAATCCAAAGCAGGCTCCAGGCTTTGAGCTGTCAGCACAGAGCCCAACGCAGGGCTTGAACTCCCTGACCTCGAGATCATGACCTGAGCTGAGGTCGCATGCTTCACCGATTGAGCCACCCAGGTGCCCCAACAATAGATTATTTTTAATCCCCGGAATTGAAGATGATTCTGTGTTCTGTGAAAGGTTAGGCTGCAAACCTCAGTAAGTGATGTTACAAAGGCTCCATCTACAAGATGATGACAGCATTCAGTCCTTTTGGATTATTGAGAGTAAGCAAAATGATGTCTTTGTGGCCTCTGATAATGCCTGAGTTGTGGTAATTCCTGGTCATTTATGTACTTTGGCAGGTAAAAGCTAATGTAAAATTTTGAATTTTTGTTGTACAGTTTTAGTTGTCAATCCATTTCTCAAAGCAGTAAGTTAGAAAAACCAAGAAATTGCATTCAGAAAATTGGGCCTAAATCAGATAATAGAGTAAAAAGTCTTTATATGTTGGAGTGCCTGGTGGCTCACTTGATTAAGTGTCAGACTTGATTAAGTGTCAACTCAGGTCATGATCTTGTGGGTTCGTGGGTTCGAGCCCCATGTTGGGCTTTGTGCTGACAGCTCAGAGTCTGGAGCCTGCCTCAGATTCTCTTGTCTCCTCTCTCTCCCCTTTGCCCACTAACGTGCACATGTGCTCTTTCTCTCTCCCTCTCTCTCAAAAAATGAATAAATATTAAAAAAAAATTTAAAAGGTCTTTATATGTAAATTTTATTGTTAATCCAGAAGGGACAATGTCTAATCTCAAACAACATTATATTGAATGAACTCTTAATGTAATAAAAAAAAAAAGAGTCATTCTTAGAGCTTCCATTTTAATGAGCTTAGAGCAACTATCAAAAACGTGTGACAACTATCCAGTCATTCATATGACCTCTGTTTTTTCATGAGGTTCATTTCTAAGGTAAAACCTTTGTGGATTTGTATGTATAGTTAGAAGGGCTTATATACTTTTCTTGGCAAAAGGCCCAAGTATTATGTGGTTAGTTTCTCATTTCCTAAACATGTCACCTATTTTGAAAATTTTAAATCTATAAACACTTGGGAAGGGACTTAGTACTAAGCATCAGTAAATGTTTGAGTCAGAGCCTAGGGAGTACAGAGTACAAATACCTTTTGTAATGGATTTGGAGAAATTTTAATAGTTCCTTCTAAAACTTCTGAAATTGGGTTACCATCAATTCTTTCCTAAAAAGTGAAAATTCATGTTTTTTTTTTTTTTACAAAGCAGAGCCCCTTAAAACTAATCTCGAATTATGATTTATCCAATTAAATTATTTTCAGTTGGCCTTCAGCTATAGCACATGGGAAAAAATAGACTGTCAATTTTTCCAAGTGCTTATCATGAGTTTTTTTTTGCTTTATTAAATTTAATGCTTTATTGCTAACTTTACTGACATGAAACATTTATTAGGCAGTTCCTTCTCATTTTCAGTTGTAGTCATGAAGATACTTACATAGAATGCTGTGGTTGAATTCCATCTTCTGTGTAGGAGAGCTGATGTGTGTGTGAATGATTTTTTTGTGAACATATGTGTGGATGTTTAGGAAAAAATAGCTCTTAATAGTTAAAGACATGATTTAACCAGACTTTTGCAAAGGTAATATCTATACATTTGGTGGTAATCAACACCTCAAGGAGATGATTGGTCTGGATAGTATAGGTAGGTCTGTGTGATTTATTGATGTCAAATTAATTTTCAGCATTATTGCTATATATAACTTCTTCTGTCTTTGAAGATAGGTTTTCATCCTGGCTTTTTTTTTCTTTTTCTGCCATGTTTGCAACATGTTTACTATTACATTCTTTGCTGGAATTTTTTCCCAAATTAATATTACCTAGTCCATTTAATATAATGAGCATATTAGGTTTTTTTAAATCTAGAATGTTAGTATTTTTTTTTAAGTTTATTTATTTTGAGAATGAGAACAAGCAGGGTGAGGGTCAGAGAGAGGGAGGGAGAGGGAATCCCAAGCAGCACATGAGCTCATCCATGCTCAGCACAGAGCCTGACGCAGGGCTTGATCATGACTGTGAGATCATGACCTGACCCAATGTCAAGAGTTGGACACTTAACCTACTGAACCACACAGGTACTCCCCAATTTTTTTTTTTTTTACTGCTATTACTGTTTAAATATTACCAAAACCAGTTATTTATTTGTAGAATAATCTTGTTTAAATTTTAGATTCCAGTTCAAATGTAAAACTCAAATTCTGTGAAGTTATTAAATATTTAATATTTTAGACCTATTGAATTTATATTACTGGTTTTTGATGCAGTATTTCTTAGCCCTGTATGTTATGGAGTTTCCTTAACATTTTTGTCCTAAAGTCAAACTGTTCTTCAGTTCTTACAGTATTTCTTTTTTTCCCCCATGTTTGTTTATTTTTGAGAAAAAGAGAGCATGATGGGGGAGAGGCAGAGAGAGAATTCCAAGCAGGCTCTGCTGTCAGTGCAGAGCCGACCTGGGGCTCAATCCATGAACTGTGAGATCACCGACTGAGCCACCTAGGCGCTCCTATAGTATTTCTTACATGATTACTGTGTGGTTTATTAATTGAATCAAATTATAGGATATTTCTCTTGGTCGTTATATTAAAATAAATATATGGGATTCCCCTGGCTTTTTCTTAAGTCTTATTTCATCTGTTTTTAATGATGCTAATATTTTTAACATAAGGAATTGTATGGTTAGGTAAAGGAACTATATTTGTACACAACTGTATAATGGAATTACTTGAAACTAAAAGAATATATATTTTAATGTGGAATTTTAATTGTTTAATTTTGATGTTTTTCTGTAGTTATAGACCTTAATTTATTCTAAGATGCTAGGTTTTCATACACTAGCAGATTTTTAAAGGTTTATTTTTAGATACTAAGCACATTTTAATTTTGACTACTTGTTTTGAATGTGTAATAAATGCACATGGTTAAAAAGTTCAAGCATTATAGAAAGTTACACAGTTGCTCACTTCCATTGTTCAGGGGCAGCCATGGTTAATCAGTTTGTAATGTATCTTTCAGAGATCTTTTATTTTATTTTTTTTAATCTTTTAAAAAATTTATTATTTTTAGAGAGAGTGGGGGAAGTGCAGGGGTGGGGGGAAGAGAGAGAGAGAAAGAGAGGGAGAGGGAGAGAATCTTAAGCAGGCTCCATGGTCAGCGTGGAACCTGATGTGGGGCTCTATTCCATGACCCTGGGATCATGACCTGAGCTGAAATCAAGAGTGGGACACTCAACCAACTGAGCCACCCAGGCTCCCCTTTCAGAGGTCTTTTCTATATATTCAGAGGTGCTATTTTTTTTATAAGCACTAATTTCCTAAGGTGAATATTGTAGAGTTTTTTTTTTTTTTATCAAAAGACTCATTTTTGCCATACCACTTGAGATCATAACTATAAAAGTAATAATCTTAAATTCTAAAACAAACATAAAACTTGTAATTCTGGCCTTGGAATATTGATTTAAATATAAGGCTGTCAGGCCTTTATTGACTTAAGTAATTAATATATTTTGTTTGGAATGTTTAATTAACCAGTTGTGATTCATTCCTGTAATATAACGAACCTCCCACCCTTTAAAAGAAGCAAAACTGTATTAACGACAGTGAATTATTGAATAGAAGATATAATTAGCACATCAAAACTGTGATTTCATAGATCTTATTGATATAGTTTGAGGCAAAAATAAAATAACTGACTTCAAGGGAAATATTGAGTACATAAATATTAGTACAGGTAATAAGCAGATATTGACAAAATTCTGGTTGTGGTATGCAGTTGCCTGAAGTTGAGCAATACTGAACTAAATGTTATATATACTAGTTGACTTGTATTTGCAAAGTATGTATTAAAAGTTGCTTTTCTCATTTCTATGTAGTTGTAATTGTGTTTATTATCAGTATTATGACAAGTCTTTGGAAGTGAATTGCATCCTAAGATATTTTTCTTTTAGAAATAAGTTTAAAGGAGATGAATATTATGAAGTAGATGACATCTATATCTAACACAGAACAATAATATTAATATTTCTGTGTTTTATATTTTCTCGATAGAATCTGAATTTTGACAGATTATGAAGGGAGTGTCAGCATTTCTAAATGAGAATGAAGTAGTTGGTCATATTTTAGAGGAACATATATTGTTACCTCTTTTTTAGATATGGTAGTAGAGGAAAATAGGATTGATAATGCCAGCTTTATGTACTTATTTATGTAGATTTTACAGAGATGTAAATAGGGGACCTAAACATCTAGTTTAGCAACTTAACCGTTAAAAAATTTTTAGTAGCTGTCCTACTGAGTACTTGTCCAGTGGCATATGCATGAGAACCATTACTAATGCAGTACTTCTCACGGCGATTCTTTCCTCCTTTTAACATAGTTGCTGTTGTTGCTATTACTTAACTTGAAAAGGAAGTTTTAGGTTGAAAAAGCACAGTCTGTTTCTGGAAGTTTCTGATTTTCTTGTTAGGGAATATGCTTTTAGCCTATATGCGTAAGACATTATACATCTTAACATCTCTTTGGTTGATTTCTTTTGACTGTACCTTTCTGGGCATATGGCAAAATAACTAGACAATAGTAGGTATAAGTAGCTGAAAATGCCATCACAGGAGAGCTGGTGGGCTGACATTTGGTGCACATTTTCTCTTCAGTAGCCCCTTTAATCCATGGGAAAGTAGCTTTGCCATGGCTGTCCTTATGAGGTTGTTCCAAGGACTGATAACATGGAGCATCATGGTGCACGGGGAGAAAATGAGTCCTTTGGTACCATAGCAGAGATAGCCAATGAAAGTTTTACTGAATACTCAGGGGTGCCCTGCTTTTGCTTTGGAAGATAATAGTTAAGACTTATTTAAGGGTACAGTAAAATTCCTGTATCTCTTCCAGCCCCCCCCCCACTACATTTTAAATTTATTGGGTAAAATTAAAAATTCTGATTCTGAGAACCGGGTTAGTTTGTATTTGAGGGAAATTTAGCCTTTTATATTTTCAAAAAAATTTTTTTGGAAAATGTTTTAAAATTTTCAAAAACTTTTTTTTTGCAAAAATGAAATGGGTTCTAGTGGGTAAGATTACTTTATTATTATTTTTTTCATTTATTTATTTCTGAGGGACAGAGTGAGACAGAGTGTGAGTGGAGGAGGGGCAGAGAGAGGAGACACAGAATCTGAAGTAGGCTCCGGGCTCTGAGCAAGCATTCAGCACAGAGCCCGATGCGGGGCTTGAACCCACCAACTGTGAGCTCATGACCCGAGCCGAAGTTGGACACTTTGACTGAGCCACCCAGGTGCTCCAAGATTACTTAATTTAATTCTTTAAATTTTCTTATTGAGATTTTATGCCTTAATTTCATTGTTTTGGCTAACCCCATGGTAATATTAAATTATTGCAAGAACTTAACATTTGCGTTTTATGTTATCTTTAGCGGAATTTTTACCTGAGGTTTTTGACCAGTAGTAAAATCGGTTGTTTTTTTTTTTTAATAAATTTTCTAAATGAGAAGATTTCCATTAGTAAATAGGTAGAATATTATACCTTGCACTCTATCCTTTAGGGACATATTTAGATTTCTTTGCACCAAGAAGTACAGCTCTGAGAGAACCATCTGATTTTAATTCTGCTAATGGCAAAAGTAAACTTTTAGTCCCTCTACTGGTTGCCTTTGATGTAGCAGAACCTAATATTACTATTTTTTTGGAGATCTTGTAACTAAGGTAAAAGCTATTTATAACTTTATGACCAAGGTGAATTTTGTGGTCTATTTTAATATGGACTGTCCCCAAATTGAGTGACTTCATAAACATACAAGGAATAAAAATGTAAAGATTTGGGAATTACTGAACTGCATTGGCTTGGCAACAGATAGTTAATGACATTAGAAGTCACAACTTTTGACCTTTGAAATGTTAAATTATTTTATGTAACACATGAAAATTGTCTCATGATACTGGTAGACAACCAGAAATGTGCTTTAATTTACTGGGTAAAAATGTGTGAGAAAGATGCCAGTTATTTCCTGTGCTTCTGCCAAGCATAAATGCACTTGCACAGGCGGGGGAGGAGCAGTGTAAACTGTATAGAAAAAATCTGTCTTGGAGCAACATCATCTGATCATTTGTTGCAGGTGATTTAGAAATTTATGCTTAAATAAATTTATTCTAACATTTATATTTCTATATAGAGGTAGGGATAATTTGTTCCTCAAGAAATAAAAACTGTCCTCTTGTATATATGTGCAGTAAGTCATTATTATTCTAATTTTTATCATGACTAATCCTATTGTCTTTTTTAGTGTGATTCTTGAAGGGATCTTAGCCATGTTAGGGTTAAATAATTAAATAATTATTTTATTAAATTATTTTATTAAATAACTTATTAAATAATTAAATAATTAGCCATGTTAGGGTTAAATAAATAGGTGAAATGAGGGTGGTCATATTTTTCTTTACTTTTTTCTACCTTTGATCTTTATCTCAATTTTCCAAAATTTAAAGTCATTAAAGATCTTAATATTGTTTTACCTTGGGTTTGTACCTATGCTCTCTGAAAGTTGGTTGATGTTCGTTTTCAAAAGTAAACATTCCATTTTGTTTACATTGTATTTTGTTGCAGTGTGTTTTTGTTGGGGAGAGGTATGT
The DNA here is from genome assembly GCF_016509475.1 of Prionailurus bengalensis. Classification (NCBI taxonomy): domain Eukaryota; kingdom Metazoa; phylum Chordata; class Mammalia; order Carnivora; family Felidae; genus Prionailurus; species Prionailurus bengalensis. The sequence continues at coordinate 20,039,999 of NC_057343.1, forward strand.
TGATTTATATATAGAAAATTTAGGGCTACCAGGGTGGCTCAGTCGGTTGAGTGTCTGACTCTTGGTTTTGGCTCAGGTCATGATCCCAGGGTTGTGGGATCAGGCTCTGTGCTAAGTGTGGAGACTACTTGTGATTCTCTCTTTTCTCTCTTAATTACCCTCTGCTCCTATCCCCGGCTCATGGTCTCTTGGTGTCTCTCTCTCTCTAAAAAAAAAAAATTTTTTTTTTTTGTGGGTGAGAAATCACAAAACAACAGGAAACCAAGTAAAGGAATAGCTCCACTGTAGTTAATTTTGCTGTAGATAGAATATATTAAATAAAACCAAACTGATTGTAACGCTATTCATTATTCTGTGAACATGGCACAGTCTAGGTTCGTGTAGAACTGTATGCAAGAGGATTTAGTTGCTACCAACAGGACTTTTAGATGCTGTGGAAAGACCATGATATTTAGAACTGGAATAAGGTTCTGGCTTTGCTAGTTACCAGCTGGGTAACTTTGGATTATATTATTTAATCTTGTGAATATTTTACTGTACCATGTTTTTAGGGTTAAATGAGATCATGTGACTTTTATTATTATCAAGTACCTGATTATTAGTAATTTCAGGTATAGTCGCTGTGGAGAGTACTATGTATATGACTCCAGTAAAGTTTCAACTAAAAGTTGGTTATCAAGGAAAGAGTCACTTATATTTTGATGTTTTAATTTAGCTTACATTTTAACTCAAAGGCTTTGCTGAATTATAATACATTTTAACTTGATTTTTAGATATGATGGTCCTCAAAGTATGTACTGGTTTTTGGATGCATATCACCATTCATAAAGTTCATTACGTCATAGATCATTGTTCTTTAATTACAAATGTAACCGACTGGCCTCTGAAGGATAATTCACAGTGTGCTTATACAGGAATAAAAATTGATGTCAGACTTTCATTCAGAAAATATAGAAGAAAATTTGAGTTAGGTGTAGAGGTGCTACAGAAGCACTGTTCCAATTATTTGGTCCACGTAGTTGTAGGTTAAGGGTAGAAGCAAGATAAAATAATTCTGAAGCTATCAGGATATCTTGGCCTTCTTTATCTCCCTTTGCCAATTTTTGATCTATCGTGGTATTTGTAGAGACCAGGAGAAGAGAGTTCTATGTACATAGGTACATTTATTATTGGTGAGATTGGATTATCAGGCACCTGACACGATGCTTGTCGTATGGCAGCCACTGAGTAAACATTTGAGTGACAAACATGAGTAAATGGAGAGTGGATGGCTAGACTGACACAGGACAGAGGCAGTGTACCCTTGTATCCTAGCAAATTCACGAGTTGTTATGTGTTAAGCTAGGGAAGCACTCATTTATATTGAGATATAGGTAAAGTATCTATATCTTCTTTCAAAGCTTGCTGAAGTTTGAAAAATTCTCAGTGGTTCCATGAACTTGGGCAGGTTTGTATTAAACCTCAGTCAGTGAATCAATGAGTATTTTAAGTGCCCAGTGCTTAAATATTTTGTGCTCAGTGCTGAGGAAGAAATAATGACATGCCCCTTGACTTCAGTTTACTCAGAATCAGGAAGCAATGATGAACAATACAAGACGGTGTATTTTTTTAAAAAACTATGGTAAATACACATAACAATTTACCATCTTAACCGTTTTTAAGTGTGGAATTTAGTAGTGTTAAGTATATTCACATTGTTGTGCAAGGTGTTGTATATTTAAATTAAAAATAATTTGAGAAGGAGAGAGGTTAAATGCAGGGAAGTAGTATTCAAAATGTACTCCATGGGGACGCCTGGGTGGCTCAGTTGGTTAAGCATTTGACTCTTGATCTCAGCTCAGGCCTTAATCTCAGGGTTGTGAGTTCAAACCCTGTGTTAGTCTCCACATTGGGCATGGAGTGTACTTAAAAAAAAGAGACAAAATGTACTCCATGACACCACTCCAAATCCAGTTTTATTTGAAGAAAAATTCTATGTATCTATATTTTTATTAAGTTTGAAAACTGCCACTATTAGAATTTGGAGAGGGAGAACGATAAATTATTTAAGGGCAGGCTAATCAGGGAAGGCTTCATGGAAGAAGAGGACTTAAACTGGGCCTTAAAGAAAAATTCGGAATTGAGTGGGTTGTGGGCAGGGAAAAGGGAAGACATTCTACGAGAGGGAACCAGGTGAAGTTCAGCAGTGACAATGAACATGGCCTGTTTATAGATCTATCAGAAGACTTACATTATTAGAATTTATTATTTATGTTGGGGGTGAATGGTGTGACAGGTAGTATAGTGTAATGTTTCTCCAAATGTATTCCACTTACCATGAATGTTGTGGAGAAGGAAGGGAAGGTAAATTCATGTTTGTTTGTTTTTTTAATCCCCTGCAAGTCTTCTGTAACATTTGGATGCTTCTATGCACTCGAAATCCTCTAAAAGTTATAGCCAACATATTTTAATTTGACCAGAGGTTGCTTTCCCCATTTGGAATCATTATTTCCTGGACACCTGTTTGAAAAATGTATATACCACCTGCAAGTTGTATGACTTGATCAAGAAATTTAAACTGCCAAATCTCCCCTTCCCACTTTATGAAGATCAGTTAAAATCACAGTGTATGTGAAGTGTTTGTAAATACATTTAACAAATAGAGTATGTGCTGTAATATGCTAGTGACTGAGAGCTATATAAGCGTAAGGGAAGTTTATTGAACTATAGAATGTTACATGCATATAACCCTTCTACATCCTTGCTATTCCAAATATGGTTTGTGGACATTAGCATCTCCTACATTGCAGTCTTGTTAGAAATGTGGAACCTTAGGGGTGCCTGGTGCCGGTTAAGCGTCTGACTTCGGCTCGGATCATGATATCTCGGTTCGAGTGTTGGAGCCCTGTGTTGGGCTCTGTGCTGACAGAACAGATTCTGCTTCAGATTCTTGTCTCTCTCTGCCCCTCCCCTGCTCACTCTCTGTCTCTCAAATATAAACAAACATTAGAAAACAAAATGTGAAACCTACTGAACCAGACCTACTGAATTAGAACATGCATTTTATCAAGATCAAAGTGATTCATATACACATTAAAATTTGTCATATGCTGTTCTGCATCATATCCAGCAAAACTTCATTCCATCCTTTCTTGAATGTGTTAATGGCAGAGAATTTGATAATTTTCAAACACAAGGTTTACTGTCTTGAAATTCTAGCCTTTGGTCATAATTTTGTCTTAAATGTGCCTTAATATCTTAAATGAGAGCCATTTATATGTAAAAGATAAGTTTATGTTTATCTGATTCCCTCATAGAATGTGTCCCTTAAAATTGATCATCATACTGAGTAACTTGGCCAGAGATTTGAGTGGAAGTTACCGAAGTTCTTTCACTTTATATATGGAGCATTTGAGAGTTTTGTGTCACTTGTCTTCCATTGCCTCTGTCACTGTTGTTTTTGTACCTTCTCTTGCCGAGCAATTTAAGTAACCATCCTTCTTAATTTTTCATATTGGGCTATCATTAAATTTCACTAACCTTAGAGTAGCCCTTGTGTTCCCATGGAACCAGATTTTAGAGCTCTTCCATGCATATATCCAGTCACTTGGTTAGATGTTTTGCTTACAGGCATAAATTACATTGCATTGTTATCTTCATGTACTATGTTGCCTTTCTCTTTAACAAGTTTTTCAGAAAAATACTGTCTTTTAATTTTGAATATCTAAATAAGATTATTAGAATTGAGCTATAGAGTTCCTTTTTAAAAATTAAGTACTTTTAGTTATTTAAGTATAAATGCTCACTGTAAAAAATTAAAATGATAGAAAAATGTAGAAAGAAGTGAAAAGTCTAACTTTTCCTCTACCTAATCCCATTTCTTTAAGGTTAACTTCTGTTTAGTGCATGTTTCTTTCTGAACCTTTTTTTAATGTACAAAAGGTATATATATACAGTATATGAAACTTAATAACAAGAAAAGTGGATTTATACAGTGTTCTAAGAATTGGCTCTTTACTCAGAAAAGTTAAGCTGATGTCTAGACCTTAATGTAATTAATGTGTTTTTGACTTTAGGGACGAAACCCTTTTTTTTTGGAGCCAGCAATAATTATTACAATTACTGATGGGAGCAAGCTGACTACTACCAGTGGAGTCCAGGATGAGGTAAGTTATATTCCTATCAGCATAGATTATGCAATTGCAGTTGAAAAATTATTATTTGTATATGTACTGTAGGGTACTGAACACCTTAAATAGGTTTGATTATTTGATGTGGTCTAGAGTCACTTGTCTCCTAGGACTTAACCTACCTTCTCTGTTCATAGCAGTGATCTCCAGATTTTCTTGAATAGGAATTTCTGTGAAAAACTTTGAGCCTCCCTCCATTCTCCAACTCCACATGTATTTTTGAGTTTATGTGAGGGTGACAGTGTCAGTTCATACAGTAAATTTAGTGAAAATGAAATCTTATTTTCAGGTTGAAAAAAATAGGCACAGCACGCTAATAATTTCTTCCATATCTCAGTGGATTGTCATGTGCACTCTACTGTGGAGACTTCTAGACTAGACTAGAGCAAAGCCAAGAGGAGTTTAAGACTAGGAAAACTGAAGGTTTTTAGACACTTTTATTCAAGTCATGACTTAAAGCTAGCCTCACCTATTCTCTGCTAGCATTCTTTATGCAGAATTGGTTGCGTGTGGTATGATAGAGTGGCTACAATAGACTTATTTTAACTTTAAGCTGTTTTTACTGTAGTATTTGATATAGTTGACCCTTGAACTGTGTGGGGGTTCGGATTGTCGACTCCCTTGTGGTTAAAAATTCGTGTATAGCTTTTGACTGCCCCAAAACTTAACTATTCATAGTCTGCTGTTCATGGGAAGCTTTACCAATAGCATAAACAGTCGATTAATCCATATTTTATATGTTATATGCATTATATACTGTATTCTTAATAATAAAGTAAGCTAGAGAAAAGAAATGTTATTAGGAAAATCATAAGGAAGACAAAATACATTTATAGTGCTGTACTGTGTTTATTGAGAAAAATCTGTATACAAGTGGATGTTGCAGTTCAAATTTGTGTTCAAGGAGCAACTGTATTTGTTTTTCAGAATATATTGATATATATGGGAGGTGTTTTAGACTACTTTTTTTTTTTTTTACTGTTTGCATTTGCTTTAGAATCTTAATTCTTGTATTTACAAAGGGTTTAATTAAGTAGGAAGAGTATAGTTTTTAAGTTTAGTAATTTTTAGAAATACTTTCATTCGTGTGATGTTGTGGAATGTCACTTGGACACGGAGTCAGGATGCGTGCGTTCTGGTCTTTGTTCGGTTACTTTCTAGCAGTGAACTTTGTACCAGTTACCTAACTTCTCCAATACGCTTTCCTTGTCCATGAAATAAGTTGGCAGTTCTTGCCTTACATCATAGTTTTGTTGGAAGACTGAAATGAAATAATATAGGTCAAAGTGCTTGCTGGGCTCTAAAGCAATGAGCGTAGTATTGTTCTATCATGAAACAATGGAACCAGTAGAGTTGTCTTTGCCTGATCTTGAGTTGTGTGGAAGAGAACCAGAATTGTTTTGTTTGAGCAGTTAATGTTAAAGGGAATTTAGGATATAATTCATAGAGATAGAACTGAAAATTTTAGGCAGATTAAAATTCATATGAAATAATTTATAGTCTATACATAATTAGTAGCATTGGAATGCTACATAGCTGAACCTAGTGGGTTTTTGGACTTTATTGAACTAGGTTGACATGCATAGCCAATTATGTCCTGCCACTATCAGGACCCAGATGGATATTAATTATATATATGAACAAGGAGTAGAAATGTTGCTTAACTTTAAATTTGAAACTTTGAAGTTGATTTTTCCCACTTTACTCTCCTTTTGAAAAATTTGAGAGGAAGATTTAGGTATCAATAATCAAATCGGAGGTATTATTAGAACCCATAGTAATTTCTTCAACTTTATTTTATATCAATTAAGTCTTCTGGTGGTTTGTTTGTTTCCTTCCTTAATGATTTTGATTTATAGTTGTGATGGCTGACAAAATATTTCTATTTTTTGTAAAATATTCCTACATGTAAGATTATTCATTCAGGATGCTCTGTCTTGCTGCCTTTGTAGAAATGTCCTTTGGGGTACAATATATTTTGTTCCTATATAACTGGATTCGTCATGTTTATAATATTTGTTTTGTAGGACCTCCTTTAACTTTTAAACATATTTTGAAGTATAAATGGATATTAGAATTGCTCATCTTTCTTCCCAGGTTTTTGGGAGGGATATTGGAGAAATGGGACTGTGTGCTTAAAGTAATCTAAAACTACCTGGCAAGTAAGATTGGGAAGATTTTCTTGTGGGCAAGCATCTTCCATTTTAGTTCTCTTGTAGCTTCTATGATAGTTAGCCTAGTACTGTGAACAGAGTTGATATTAAAAAATATTGATTATAGATACTATGGTATGAGTTTGGTAGTCCTCAAGATGAAAATTACTATTATTTATCAGAGGCAGAAGATTCATTTGTTTTAAGGCAAAGGTTTATTTTGCTAATGTATTTGGAACATAGGTCTGTGAGTTGTTTTGGTTTTCAAGGTTAGGAATGTTTTTGATCCTTTGAACATTTGGTTCTTAATGTCTCAACAAGACTCCTCTTGTGGGGCAGAGAGAATGTACCCCAGATGTGCGTATAGTTGAAACGTAATTTTTGCTAAAATATTGGGAAATGTTGGTCTGTTCTAGCCCAAGTAATTAAATTATGTGTTTCATTTTAAGGAGTCTTTCAATTAATAAAAAGTATAAAGATGCTTTTTGTTTGCTTGTGTGTGTGTGTGTGTGTGTGTGTGTGTGTCTGTCTGTGAGCGCGCATGCACGTGTGCACATGCGTGCTACATGTGATCTATGTTGTCATAATTTCTATTAGACAATGAGAAACAGAATTTTGTCTTTTGTCTCTTCCTCTTCAGATCTCTGAACCTTTGCTTTTGGCAAAACTTGATTCTTTTTTAGATTTATTGAATGAGTGAATATATCAGTGATTTCTACGCTTGTGTATATATAATTTTTGATTGCCTGTGGCTGCTATTAATGTGACCTGTTACTATTTATGGAGTTGTGCGTCCCACCTGACTGATATCCTCTGCTCAAAAGAGTTATACTATCTCACATGGGGTATTATATTTGATCTGTTGATGTTATTTTTCAGGAATACGTGTTTCTGCTGCTTTGAAATCATCCTTATGGCGTATAAGACGACTTAGAGCTCGTGTAGTCTTTTTATTTTACAAATGAGGATATTGAGATCCAGGGAGACAAAGTGATTTGCTCAAGGTTATAACATTTTTTATTGCCAAAATCTGGATTAGAATTGATGTATAAATTCCAAAGACATCCCAGCCCCTCCAGACCAGTGCTTTTTTTCTGTTAATCCTGCCTCTATATTTGATTTGTTTTTTTGTTTTGTCCTAAAATTTATCTTCTGTTTACCTGATTTCCTGTTTGTCTACTTCACCTTTCTATACAATTGTGATGTAGACATTATGTTCTTGTTCACTCAGTGCTCATTGAATGACTCTTATGACCAGGGCATTCATTTCTAGGCAATGAGGATACAAAAGATGAACAGGGTAGATCTTTGGTTCTTAAGTTTACAGTCTTATGGGGGGAGATTACTCATTAAATAGTTTTATTAAATAGAGATATATACTAAGTGGGAGCACTAAAGAGGGAGGGGAGTGTTAATATGACCTGTTTTGTGTATGTGTTAAACCCTGTGTACTGTGAATTTTTATCATCATTTAAATTTTCATTGAATTCAAGGGTCTTGTGGATGATTTAGTATTAGGATGTGACTCTTAGCTTGTATCTGAAATTATTATAAAGAAGCCTGGTATAAAGTTGTTTTGAGCCTAGAAAATAGTTAATAGAAAAACTTGGTGTCATATTGTCTCTTGACCTGGCTAAGTTTGTTGAGGACAGAATGACCCAATTTCTTATAACTTATTTGTCAAAATCATATAGGGATACCATTTCCTCTGTGATAGTTCATCACTTAGCAGTGTGTTAGGAGTTAGGAGACTAATGGTTTTGTATTGCAGACAAAAATCTTGAGCTGTATGTGATCGTTTTACCTTATTTCATGACTTTAATTGTCTTTTGGCTTCATTTAATGAAAGTCCAGGTTATTGTCTGATGTGTCATGAGTGTGTTTCTAGTGTAGTACTTCTGAATAACTCTCTAGACTTAGTGACTGTTGTGTTGGACGAGTATGTGTGTATTTTTTGCCTCTTTTTTTTTTCTTTTTAAGTGTAGCTATTTGATAAAATCGGTTCACAATATTTTCACTTTTGAGGAGTGAGTTAGATAGGATTTTGAATTCTGATACTCAAGAAAACTGTATTGCTTAGCCTCGTAGTAGTATTCTTTGATGTTGATAAGTGTACATACTAATGGCCACAGTACTGGCCATTAGTTTCATTCATTATGTTTAGTACTGATGTATCAGGTGTTTTGGTAGAATCACAAAATCAGAATTATTGAAAAAATTTCGTTCTGTTTTTAATTTCCTGCAAAGATCCTCCCTAGCACTGTTTTGCAATGGAAAACTATTCTTACTATGATTCCAGGAACACATGGCTAACTATATTGCTCAATAAAGTAGTCAGAAGAAATCCTGCCAGTACCTTCTTGGCGATGAATGACATTCCAGGGTAGTGTAGTAGTTATTTTTCTCTTCCTTGAAAGTGCTAATAGTAGTATTATCTTTCAAATATTGAGATTTCTATATGCCGAAGAATGTTTCTGCATCTCTTTATCAATGTTGTGATTGCCCTGGAGGCTAACGTTTTAGAGAAGATACTTGCAGTAAAAAATAAAATGTTGGCTTTTGACATTAAAAGTTTTGCCTTCTTGGGGCTACTGGGTGGCCCAGTTGGTTAAGCGTCCAACTTCGGCTCAGGTTGTGATCTCACAGTTCGTGAGTTTGAGCCCCGCATTGGGCTCTGTGCTGACAGCTCATCAGAGCCTGGAGCCTGCTTCGGATTCTGTGTCTCCCTCTCTCTCTGCCCCTCCCCCGCTCATGCTCTGTCTCTCTCTCTCTCTCTCTCTCTCTCTCTTTCAAAAATAAATAAACATTAAAAAAAAAAAGTTTTGCCTTCTTATGACTTTCCCAGCTATTTATTTATTTATTTATTTATTTATTTATTTATTTATGTGTCTCCCTCTCTCTCTGCCCCTCCCCCGCTCATGCTCTGTCTCTCTCTCTCTCTCTCTCTCTCTCTCTCTCTTTCAAAAATAAATAAACATTAAAAAAAAAAGTTTTGCCTTCTTATGACTTTCCCAGCTTTTTATTTATTTATTTATTTGTTTGTTTGTTTGTTTGTGGGACAGAGAGAGACAGAGCATGAACGGGGGAGGGGCAGAGAGAGAGGGAGACACAGAATCGGAAACAGGCTCCAGGCTCCGAGCCATCAGCCCAGAACCTGACGCTGGGCTCGAACTCACGGACCGTGAGATCGTGACCTGGCTGAAGTCGGACGCTCAACCGACTGCGCCACCCAGGCGCCCCACCAGCTTTTTAAGACAAACTAGGACAACTACTTTTATAACTTCCTGGCAAATGTTCAGAAAGGGCTTCTGTAGAAAGAGAATGTCTGAGTAATCTCAGCTCTGTGTTGAAGTGGCTACAGATTAGGTAGGGTCTTATCTTTCAACTTGTCAGTTCTCAAAAGCTGATGCAGAAGTCCCCTCAGCCTTTGAGAGGTGGATTAGTGTTAGTGATTTTTCTGGATCATTCTTTGTAATGTAAATGGTTTTACCTTTTATAAGGATAATCTTTAGGATCTATAATTATGGTTTATTTAACTCTTTGTGATCTGTACTGATCAAGACAATCCAGAATTTTTTGAGTTTTTTCTTGTACCTGAAGTAATTCTGAAATCTCATCTCTCCTGCCATAAATGTTTTTATTTTAGTAAAGTCCCTAAAAATGTGTTAAAAACTATTTAAAAAAATTTTTTAATGTTTATTTATTTTTGAGAGAGAGAGAGTGTGAGTGGGGTAGATGCAAAGAGAGAGGGAGACACAGAATCTGAAGCAGGCTCCAGGCACTGAGCTGTCAACACAGAGCCTAATGCGGGGCTCAAACTCACGAACCGTGAGATCATGACCTGAGCTGAAGTTGGATGCTTAACGGACTGAGCCACCCAGGTGCCCCGTGTCAAAACTATTTTAATTATATCAGTCAAGACTTTTAATACATATTTAAAATAGTTGTTTTTTTCCCCAGTACACTTAGAATTTTGGAGCAACTTTTTCGTTCTTTTTTCTTTTTAAAAAAACCTCTAAGAAATCTTGAGGAATGTCATTGTAGTATCATAGAATGTACCCAAAGGATCTGTGTGTAAATGCATTTTTTTGAGTTTTCATTCATCCCTTAGCAGTGATGCCTCTTACTGATTTCTAGGGACTCAGTAATTTGTGTCTTAGTAGTTTGTGATTTAAATGTTCTAAACATATGTATAACATTACTGTATATGTTAGTCTCTATCAATTCAACTTTCTAAGGACATTTAATAAGAATTTGTTGGATACAGATCATTTGTATTTTCTTTTTATACCCATATTTTTGGCCCTATTCTCTCAACTCCTGGATTTATTATTCCTAGTGTGCTATAGAAATGTATATACATCTGTAATTGAAAACTGAAAATATGTAAATGGTAATATGTATATGTGTATATAATATATAAAAATATTATATATACATTTATATACATATATAAACAAAATATATGTTTATTGAAAATATGTAAATTATAATACAAATTTATAATAGAAGTTGATGAAATGTTTCAATTCGATAACCTATAGTGAATTTCAGCAACACATTTACAGTACTCTTATTGAATATATCTTTTTTCAAGGGCACGTGGAAAGAAAAACCCTTTAAGGATGGATTGCCCCTAGCCAAACATTTCAATAGAATAATTTTTTTTAAATACTGGCTTATCACTCTTTAATGAAGCTGTATGGCTATAATAAGTAATCTATTATCTAGAATTCTGTGTAAGATATATCAAAATAATTTTTATTCAGCAGGTGAGGCAGTTTCACCCTGCATTTTATTAGCCTGTCAGAACCAATAAGTAATCAGAGATGCCATACATGTAAGGAAAAATTTACTTAGAGATGTTTCTATTACCCTCTGATTGCAGCTCTTCCATATATAGACTACTATAATGTTTAGAACGTTAGTTTTCAAATGGCTGCATCAAAATCACCTAGGGTATTTTATAAAATATTTATGGCTCAGCTCTAATTCTGAAAATTTTAGTTTAGTTGATCGTGACAGGAACCTGGGAATCTGTATTTTTGAAAATGTCCCAGTTGATTCTGATACACATATTTGAAAACCATAGTTTTAGAATACAATATAATTACAAATATGTATTTTAAACTATAAAAAACACATTTGAAAGTGAACAACTTTAACAAAACACCTTCACCATTTTTGACTTACAATGCTAGCAAAATATTTTAAGATAAAAATTAATTGTTGACCTTTGGAATTGTTAAACTTGGGAATGGGCTTCCTGGGAATATGGACTAGGTCTTCTGTGAATATTTTTTACTGTGTTTGATATGATTTAGAATTGATTATTGGATAGCCCTGAAATACTAACATGTGTGCTGACCACAGTCAGTCTATAATTACTGCATTTGTGGTATGCCGAGTTTGAAGAGGGCTTTTAGACCCCGAATATGAGATGAGGTAGGAAAGGAGAGGATAAGAAAAAAGGAGTAATTAATTCATATTATCTGTCATGTGCTTGCTATCACTGGCTTAAGGAGTTTTTATTCAAAGGACTGCATAGTATTCTGTTATCCTTATTGTGCTTTAATTCCTGGTTTGGATATTCATAGCTAGCATTATTAATATATATATATATATATGTAAATATATATTTATTTTAATATGGATGGATATATATATATATCCATCCATACACACACACACACACACACACACACACACACACACACTTAGATGAGGGCAATTTATAAAGAATTGGTGATAGTTACACTTAATTTTTGCTTTCTAGAGAGTTCCTGCTAAAATACCCTTCTCTAATGAATTGTTCTGATTTTCAATTCTTAAAGTATATTTTAGATTAGTTCATCAGTAATTGTGTGTGTGTGGGTGTGGGTGTGGTATAGTAACTTTGCTTGTGTACAAGAATAGTGGCACACCATACATTTATATTTAGTACTACTATTTTCTAGGTATTGGGGACACAAAGATGAAATTAAGCAAGGCTCTTGCCTCCAGAAGACATATTTGAAGATAGGCAAGGAAATAAACATTTGTAACACACTGAGATAAATCTCATGGCAGAAATAAAAGCTTTTGAGAGAGCATAAACAGGGGAACTAGGTTATGAGAGATGAGTAAGGAATTGAGCCATGATATTTCAAGAGGAGGGAATAGTGTGTGAAAGTATGAAGGCATGAAAACAGTATATGGAGAGACTTGAAATTATATGAGTGGAGTATAGAAAGCATAGGCAAGAGAACTGGTTCCTTGAAATGTAGGTAGAGGCCAGAAGAACCCCCTAAGGAGACTAGACATCATTCTGTTAACATTTGTAGAGGAAGTATTGGAGGTGTTGAGCAGCAATGGAGTCTCATGATCAGATTTGCATTTTAGTAAGCTTACTCTGCCTGCAGGGGTGAAAGAAGATAGGTTGAAGGATGGTAAACTGGGAAGAATTAACAAACGACATGAAATAATCCAGGAGAAACATGGGGTGTGCTAAAACTAAGCCAGTGCTGGATAGAAGGGCAGAAATGTGAGAGATTTGATGGGTATGCTAACTAGGCAGGTCTTCAGAGATGGTAAAGTAGGAGAAAAAAAATCAGCCTTTGAAAGGGATTCTGAACCAGGGTCCATGCTTGGGCTTTAGAGGGTTCTGTGAATTGCCTGAAAACATACTAGACATTGTCCATTTGTGCAATTATCCACATTTTTCTGGGGGACAGAGGTCTGTAGCTTTAACCATATTCTCAAACAAGTAAAAAAAAAAAAATACAGACTGCCTAGTTGTATTTCAGAGTTTCCAACTTGAGATCTGTGTGGATGTTGTTAGTGTTAACTGAAATGGGGATATTGGATATATAGTAGAAAGGAATATAAAATAATTGTTTGGTAAAATATCTTAAGGGTACCAATATTTTAAAGGAGTTACAAGCCAACTTTTAAAACAATAGTTCAAAGACTTTTTCTTGCCTTTTAACATTATGTCCTAAGAAAAGTATTTTGTATTTAAAAACAAAGAAATAAGCAGAATTTATCTCTAAATTTTGATAGAGTTTGTATTTTGAAGCAGATTAAATAAGTAAATCTTAAGTCATTTTATTACTTATTTATCAGGTCCTTAAGTTTTTAAATTTAAGTCATAGTGATATGAACATTTAAAATTGCTTATTTCAAGTAAGTGTGAACATTGAACTTGAGAATGCTGGGAGAACAGCATTGTGTGTGTGAGGACACCTTGTACTAGTGTGAAGTCCACTGAAGAGGATGCAAACCCAGTTTCTTTTCTGTTTATCATTATGTGATTTAAGAATAGTTGTAGATTGGCTTTAACTGCACTGGTAGTTTTCTGCCAATTAAACTCCGTGAAAGTGAGCCTGTTAGATGTATTTTATGCCTCTCTAAGTCAGATTACAGTTTGAGAGCATGAAAAAGTTGAGTATTGGTCTCAATACTGGTGAGGCACAATCCCGTAAGCCATAGGCTGTTAGTTGTTTATAAATACCTTCATTATACTTATTTAGCTGTGTTTCATAAATAGTTATTTTATATAAACCTCCATTTTCAATTGTTCTTTTCAGACGTAATAAAATAGATATAAAATTTTTTAGATTTGTGTATTAGGAATAAACTATGCAGTGACTGGAACTATGGTCTTTACATCAAGGCAAGGCTGCATTTTGATCTAGACAAGGCTGTTTGGTTTATTTTTCCCCACGCTCTGTCTTTTCAGGTTGAATTACTGATTTTTCCCCCTTTGTTTTGTTTGTTGTGGTTTTGATGTTTTTTTTCCTTTCAGCTAAAGGAGCAGCCCAGTGGTTTTCAAGAAGTGCCAAAGTGCACTGACTGTCTCATGATGACTGGTGCCTCAGGGAGGGTCATGATTCCTGGATACAGGATCGACCTGATCCTGGATGTCACTTCAAGCAGTCAGATCGTGGGGAAAAGCCTTGTCTAATGGCTAGCCTTCCTCAAAAGTCTGATGCTAGTCATCTCGGAAGGCCTCAGAAAAAGCCTTAAAGGTGAGCAGAGTAGAGTGTAGTTCTCTCTGGGGGCTGTGACTATTGGTTGGAGAATATGATTCAACATAGAATGACAACCCTAACTTGACAAATCCAGGTTCAACTGGTAAATTAACTTTAGTTTATACATGTGTTGGTGATGATGATCAGACCCCAACTTTTGAGTTGTTAGAAACAAATAACCTCTTAACCTTAAGATCTGTAAGGGGAGGAGTTTGAGATTTCCTGGGCCCTTCAGAACCTTAGGTTAGTATCTGTTGTCTTCAATGTAAGTAGCCTACTATCATAGCTAAGGAACATTTTGGTTATAAAATCAGATAAGTACAGATGGATTAAAAAAATTAGCTAGTGAGGTAATCTCTGAGTTTATATATTTATCATGTGTTAATTTGTATATCATGTATTGATCATGTGTATCAGGCAGTTGGGCTTCAGGATTCTGATGGACAAATTTGCATTTGATTTGTCTGTTATAATTAAGAAAAATTAACTACCTTTGAAGTAGTTTATGTAGTTCATATTCTATTGCATTCAACTTGAAGAATATTAGGACTGTTGCATTATGTGAATAACATTTTTAGACTCAATAAAAAGATCTTTTAGAGATGCATTGAGCATTTTGTTTTGGAAAAAGTTTTGTTCTAGACTTCTTTCTCTGTGCTTTGAAGCACTTACAAAACCCAGTTGTCATATAATAACTTCTTGGTTGCCAGATTTTCAAGTAAACTCTAAAAATTTGTCCTAAGACTCAATAGGGTTTTTATCGATTTATTTATTTTGTTGTTGTTGTTGAGTTGCCTGTATTAGTAAAAATGAAAAAATAATATGGGCATGCACTACCCCCAATGTTTGTACATTTTTATGTTTAGATATTATAAACGTATAAATTATACACATATATATACACACACCTTATATTAATATTAGAAAATATCTACAAAAATAGAAATTTTTAAAGATGAGATGAAAAAACTTATACAAAGGAAATTCTGATATTTTCTTCCCTCACATCATAATGTATACCAGGAGTTTGCAAACTTAAAGGGCCAGGTAGTAAACATTGTAGGCTTTTCAGCCCATATGATCTGTTAAAACTACTCAGTTCTGTTGCTGTAGGGCAGAAACAGCCATAGACAATGTGTTAAACCAGTGAGTGTGGCTGTAGTCAATAAAATTTTATTTGCCAAAACAAACATGGGCTGAATTTGGCTGGTGAGCCATAGTTTGCTGACCTCTGGAGTCTGTCTTGTTTTGTAGACCACTGAATTGTGTTATACTACTTTCAGGTCCTTTTCACCATGAGTTTTAGAGTGTAGTTGATCTTGCTTAATGAGGTGAGCAAAAAATACTAGTGGTCAGAATGTATTGTTTAGTTGAACAAATACTTCTTGAAACCAGTGATATTCAGACAAAAGGTTGGGTGCTAGGAGTATGAGTTTGGTGACAGAGAGGTCAACAGGTCATGGTGTAAGAAGTGAAATGATTACAGCACAAGCTGCTGAGAAAGTGAGGGTGGCGCTGGGAAATGATGTCTGAGGTTGGACTTTGAAAGATTAATTCAAGTTTGTGAAGCAGATGAGTGTAAAAGCATAAAAGGAAGTAGATGAGCATAAGGCATAAAGAGAGGAAGAGAACCTTATACACCTCAGCACTGATAGTTGACAGAATGTTCAGGAAAGAAGCAGCAGGAAATGAGCGTGGACAGATGGCATGGCCCATTTGTGTATGCCCTGCCAAGGAATGTAGACTGTCTTAGAGGTTGATGGTAATAACCATTGAAGAGATTTTGGTACAGGGGAAAGTGATCAGATTTGGATTTTAGAAAGATAGTAGCAGTAGTGTAGAATAAACAAGTTGTAGGTAATGTTGGCACCTTTTTTTTTTTTTTTTAAACCTCCTTATAAAAGACAAAATGGTCTGTGGGTCGTTTTATGCCAGAAATAAAATAAAGGAACTTGGAATAATATTGAGCAATAAAAAGAAATGGAGTACTGACATGCTATATAACATGGACAAACTTCCAAAACATTATGCTAGATGCAAAAGACCACAGATTGTATGATTCCATTTTTATGGATCGTCTATAAAGTAGATTAGTGGTTGCCTGGGGTGGGCTGGGGACTGACTGCAAATGGGGATGAAGGATCTTTCTGAGGTCTGGAAATGTTCTAAAACTGGATAGTAGTGATGGCACACTATGCAAATTTACTAAAAGTAATTGGACACTTTTAAAATGGGTGAATTTTATGGTGGGTAATTATTTTTCAATAAAGTTGTTAAAATATTAGACCTCACCATTGAAATTTGTTGGAGTAAAACTTTGTGAAAGAATTATTTTCATATCATTGATTGCCAAGTAATAAGTGCTCTTTTCCTCTGAACAGATACTGTTCTTAAATTTACTAGATTAAAAAAAAGAAAATTTTTTTTAACTTAAAGGACATGCATTGTAAGTAACTATGTGGAAACTACCAACTAAATGATTCAGATTATTAACTAAATTTTATAGAATTCCTTTTGACTAATAATTTCTTAATTTTCCTTTCCTTATTGAATATCATATGAGGAGAACTGTCTTAAATGCTTGTATTGGATAGTAACATAAAAAGCTAGAAATAGGGGGCGCCTGGGTGGCTCAGTCGGTTAAGCGTCCGACTTCAGCTCAGGTCATGATCTCACTGCTTGTGGGTTTGAGCCTCGCATCGGGCTCTGTCCTGACAGCTTGGAGCCTGGAGCCTGCTTCGGATTCTGTGTTTTCCTTTCTCTCTGCCCCTCCTCCCACATGCGCCCTGACTCTCTCTCTCAAAAATAAACAAACATTAAAAAATAAATAAAAAGCAAAAATAGCCTAAGGGAAATGTACTTGATTTTTTTTTCGAGGAAATAATTGCTAAAGGAAGAACCTGAAGTATGGTGATTTTAATTTGTCAGTTGTTTTTCATAATTTTAATAGTCATTGAAAACGAATGAAAAGAATGCAAAGCAATTGGAAAATGGTTAATTAAAATAATTTATTGAGGGCTTACTATGTGCTAGGCACTGTTTCTTAGAAACAGATTCTTACTATGTTACCTTCTTTTATTCCTGGCCGCTAAAATAATTTATATTGAATGTAATCATTAAGAAAATAATGTGTAAGACTTAATTTTGTTACTTTTCATTGTTTCAAGGTAATTTCACATCTCAATTCCCAATTCTGTGACAGTGAGGAAAATGAATGTTAGTAGAGCTGATTCTCAATTGAGAGGCATAGCTAGGACTAGTCTGTTGGGTTTTTTCTTTTTACTTCAGGTTTATTGCTCCTTACACTCTAGTGTGGGATTTAAAAAGAAAACAAAAAGCAGTACAGTACTGTATAAGGATAGACGTCTAAATCAATGGATAAATTGAGAGTTCAGAAATAAAACCCATACATTTGTGGTCAATTGATTTTCAACAGGGAAGCCAAGAGTTTAATGGGGAAAGAAGAATCTTTTCAACAAGTGGTACTGGACAACTAGATAGATATCCTTATGCAAGAGAGTGAAGTTGGACCCCTGCCTGACACCATATACAAAAATGAAATCAAAATACGTGGGCAGTGTAAATGTGACAGCTGAAACTCTTAGAAGAAAACATATAGGCTAACTCCTCATGACTTTGGATTAGGCAGCAGTTTTTTAGATATGACAGTAGAAGCACATTCAAAGAAAAAGGTAGAAAAGTTTAACTTCATCAAAATTAAAAACATTTGTGCTTCAAAGGATATTATCAAGAAAAGACCGTATAACAGGAGAAAATATTTGCAAATCATGTATCTTCATAAGGGCCTAGTATCCAGCATATAAAAAGAACTGCTATAACACAAAAATAAAGACAGCCCAATTGAGAAATAGGCAATGGATTTGAAATGATATTTCTCTAAAGACATACAAATTGCCAATAAGTGCATGAAAACGATGTTTAGCATGATGAGTCATTGGGGAAATGCAAATCAAAACCATAATGGAATACCACTTTATGCCAATTATGGTTATAATAAAAAAATGTATAGTAACAAATATTGGTAAGAATGTAGAGAAGCTAGAACCCTCATACATTACTGGTGAGAATGTAAAATGATGCAGCTGCTACCTATGGAAAATTAGTTGGCAGTTCCTCAAGAAGTTGAACCTAGAGTTACCTATTACCCCCAAACTCCATTTCTTGGTATGTACCCAAGAGAAATGAAAGTAAGTCCACATAAAATGTCTCAGTATCATTTATAATAGCTAAAAAGTAGAAACAATGCAGTGTTCATTAACTGATGAACAGATGAACAAAGTGTGGTATATACATACAATGGAATGCTGTTTAGCCTTAAAAGGGAATGAAATTCTGACATACTACAACATGGCCAAACCTTGAAAACATGCTAAGTAAAAGAAGCCAGATACAAAAGCCTAGTTACTACATGATTCCATTCCTATGAAATCCTCAGACTAGGCAATTCCATTGAAACAGAAATATATAAGGGTTGCTGGGGTTGAGGGTAAGAGTTGGTGCTAATGCGCATGGGGTTTCTCTTTTGGGTGATGGTTGTGTTCTGAAATTATGTAGTGGTGATGGTTGTATAATTCTGCCTCCCTGGGTCAGCCATTCTAAAAACATGAAACAAAACAAAGGGAAAAACTTGTGTCTTTACCCTCATGTACCCTATTTCCCTTTCTAATGATTTTCTTAAATCTTGTTTCCTTTTGTAGCAAATTTAGGAATTATTTCTGATATCCCCTTGACTTTGCTACCTTCTTTTTTATTCTTTAATCTGTTATATTCTGACTTCTTCCATTCTTAGTAAGGTCAATAATGCTTTCTCATTTTCCAAATTCATTCATAGGTTTTTGAGTTTTCTCTTCCATGAAGTTTTGCCTGCATTATTGAACACTCTTTCTTAAAAGTGGCTTCTGGGTTTATATTTTCCTGGCTTTTATTTGGCTTTTGGTTCCATTTAATCATTGATCTTGCTTTATGCCTATCTGTCCCCTTGTTACTTAGATTTTTTTTTTTTTTTTGCCTTTACATTTGACCTGTTCATTTCAGGCAATTTCATTTATTCCCACAGCTTCATCCATCAGTATATACAGATTTCCATCTCTAAACAGATTACCAAGATGTGTTTTTCTAGCCATTATCTTTTAACTTTCTTACTTTTAATTTTTGAGATGGTGTCAGTTTATAGACATAACCCACATAAACAAAAGTTCTTTAGGGTCCTCATTAATTTTTAAGCATGCAAATGGTGTTACAGTATAAACTGTTAGAGCACTGCTGCTCTCAGGGAGGGTGTGTATTTTATTGAGATATAATTGACATAAACATTAGTTTTGGATATACAACATAATGATTTGATATTTTGTATATATTATGAAATGATCACTCCAATAAGTCTAGTTAACATTAATTACTACACAGAAAAATTTTTTTCTTGTGTTGAGAGCTTTCAAGATCAACTCTCTTAGCAACTATCAAATATGCAATACAGTATTAACAGTAGTTACCATGCTGTATATGACAGCTCTCTGACTTCTTTATTTTATAATTGGAAGTTTGTACCTATTGTCCCCTTTCTCCCATGTTGCTGCCCCCAGCCACCTTTATCTTTCTCATTGAGTTTTGATGCTAAGCACTTGGGCATTCTCCCTTTTCCTTTTGTTTCCTACCTTGGGATATCTGTACTCCCTTTACCAGGTATAAAAGGCCCTTTATGATTTGATCCCAACTTTCCCCATGCTTTATTTGGTTTACATTGCATCTGAGTGCTTCACCAACACCAAAATGTTATTCGTTGAGTCCATCACACTTTATTTACCGGTGCCTGTTCCATGATTCTGGGGTGCTTCCTATCTCTTCCTACCTCTCTCTTCCCAAAATGTACTCAGTATTTGTTGAGACACTGGGCAAATGCTACCTTCTATAAAGCTTTTAGGCATTTAGTCACATTTTTTTCTCTGTACTTCTGTTCCTGAATTCTTATCACTCTTACCCCAGTTTATATTCATTCTGTTACTTGTAAGCTTCTATTGCCACTAGATTTTGTGGTGGCCTATCACACGTCTTTCAGTTTGGAAACTCCTATCTTTTAACTTATTTCTTTGATATATATTTTTCCCATCTGTGTCTCTCTTCTGACTTCTGAATTTATCCATTACTGTTATCCTCATTATTCTTATTTATCTTTTCTGTCCTTCCATCTTTGTTCTTTCTTGGAGTTTTCCTTAACTGGATTGGTAAAGGGCTTGGCTTGTGCTAAAGTTTGTATATTGTTTTATTGAGATGAAATTTGCATAATTCAGTGGCATTTAGTAAACCTTTCCTCGTTAATAAAACTCTCATACTGGGAAGAAATCTAAAGATGCTGTAACAGAGTGCATTGGTTCTTTAATCCTAAGCAGCAAATCCTGGGATAGTAGATTTCTTGCATATACCTTTTTCTCAACCAGATAATTTCAGTTTTGGTATCTTTGGCTGTTCAACTGTTCATGGAAATAATCAGAAAAATAATTGAGGGTTATAACTGTTGAAGGGTAAAACCTTAGGGAGAAAAAGGAAGTTGAAGGACTAAGTTTTGAGTCTTAGAACTATTCCTACATTTACTGGGAAGGAGGAAACTGAAATGAAACTTAAGGGCCTAATCCTAGTTATGTGGGTTTGTTGTTGTTGTTACTATTTGTTCTGAGGAAGAACTAAGGCTGTGTTATATTTGCGGAACGAAATTTAAGAAATACTCAGATTCACCAAAATGTTAACATTTTATTTGAAGCTTTTCTTCATCCATATTATCTGAGCAAATCTGAGTAATTGGCATTAGAGTGGGACTTGATCCTGGAGGTGCCAGCTTTCTATTTATTAAATCGCAAAGGCATTTATCGTTAATTTGGTTTAGAACGTGTGCTTCTCTGCCTTTAATACACATTTTGTGCCTCTCTGCATGTTCTGCAACAAGCAGACAAACTGACAGGCATCTAGTTGAACCTTCAAGAATTCTGGAAATCTTCTGGCAAGCTTATTTTTTAGGGTATTGGTTCAGCTCCTGTAATTGGACAAAAGTAACAGTGGCTTTAAAAAGATGGAAAACTTTTCTCTCACATCAAAGACAGAAGTGGTTAGTGGTGTGGGAGGTAGGGTGGTTTTGCTCCAAACTGTGTCTAAGTCCTAGGTTCCTTCTCCTTTTTTGTTTTGTCTTTGCTTTTATATGTAGAGTTGGTAACTGGTTTAACAATGTACTCTACCTAGTTCAGTGCTACAAATGAATTTCACCCTGTGGGAAGGAGTAAAGAATACGGAGGGCAGGCAGCCACCTAATGTGAACGTGACGTAAAACTTGTATGTAGCAGCTCCAAGCAAAGTCCATCAACCAGAACTTGACCATACTTAGGCAGAACAAAGCATGTAATCTCTGCTTGGGTGGCTATGTATCTAGCTAAAATTTGGGGGTTTTGATTAGAAGGAAGAGAGATTAGATCTTAAGAAGCAGTTAGCAGTTTCTGAAATAAGATGTATGTTAAAGAAATTAATTTTATTTTAAAAGTTTTGGAAACTACTTTCTAGTATGACAGTTTGTTCTAGGTTTATCTTGTGCATTTTTGCTCCAGACCTGGAATCCTACATTAAAGATGTAACCTAATTCTCTCTTGTTTGAAGCTTTAGTTTCCTCAGCTTTTAAGATGGGGACAATAATAACTATGTCTCATGGTTGTTGTAATAATTAAATGAGATAATAAGAGCTTAAGAAATGTTACTGTTTTTATTATTTTCTATTACAGTACAAAAAGGAGAGCTTCTAATTCTCGTAGAGGCCAGAGAAGACCGGGAAGGCGACGCTGATGCTGTCAGGAAAGACAGGGTCTTAGGGGGATATAGAAATATTTAGAAACTTATCAAGACAAGAGACTAACCAGTGGGTGTGATCTCCATTAGTTAAGACTGGAGCCTAAGATTTTGTTTTGACCTTTAAAAAAACAAAAGCCCTTTTTTCCTCATAGCCTTTAGCATAATCTCTAGTTACAGGTAATGTGTGTTCCTTTTGTTTACCACAGTAACCCCAGTGCCTGGCATAGAGTAGCTACTCAGTTGATATTCATACCATGAATGATTTTTACAGCACTTATAAATACCGCAAAATTTAGCATTTGATTATATATGTATATTATTTTTCTGCAGTTACTTCATAAGTGTTGCCTTATTCTCAGCTCTGCCATAGCTTGGGAACTACTACTAATTGATCCAATTTCTTTGGAATCAGGAACTTTTAATTCTCTGCAGATTTTTGCCACTTGCCCATTTTTTTTTTTTTTTTTTTTTTGTGCCACTGGATATGGTACTCTGTATTGGTTTATGTTTACTTTGTTGTTGTTTTTATTGTCCTTTTTGTTTAGCCATAATTTATATGCAGTATAAGTATAGTACTTTCAAGTATAAAACGTGAGTTTTGACAGAAGTAAATAAACATTGTGTCAACAACAGTTATGATGTAAAATATGTCTTATAACTCCAAAAACATTTTGTTGTGCCATGCCCATTTGCAGTTAATTTCTGTCGTCATTTCCTGGAAACAACTGATCTGCTTTCTGTCACTGTATCTGACTGTCTATCTGTCTATCTCCATCTATCTATCTAGTTTTACCTTTTCTAGAATGTCACATAAGTGGACGCATGAGTATACATAGTCTGTTGGGTCTTGCTTTCTTTCACTTAGCATAATGCTGTTGAGATGCATCCACACAGCTTCCTGTGTCAGTGGTTTGTTCCTTTTTATCGCCGGGTAATAGTCCAGTGTCTAGCTATACTGCAGTTTGCTCATTCAGTCACTAGATAGAACATTTAGGTTTTCCCATTTATTTTGATCGTTATGAATAAAGCCACTGCGTACTTGGCATATAGGTCGTTCTGTGGACATAAGTTTTCACTTCTCTTAGGCATATACATAGGAGTATAGCTGGTGGGTGATATGCTAAGTGTATATGGAACTTTATAAGAAACTGCCAAACTGTTCACTGGGGTGGCTGTACTACTTTTGCATTCCTGCCAGGAATATACGGGAGTTCTAGTTGCTCTCCATCCTTCCAACACTTGAATTTTTTCAGTCTTTTAAATTTTAGACAACATAGCGGGTGTGTAGTGGAATTTCATTTTCGTTTTAGTTTGCATTCCCTCAGGACTAATGGTGTTGAACATCTTCTCGTATATTTATGTCATCTGTGTATCTTCTTTGGTGAAGTGAGTGTTCATAACCTCTGCTCATTTTTTATTGGATTGTGTTGTTAGTACTGAATTTTAAGAATCTTTTACATATTCTCGATACATGTCCTCTATTGGATACATGTTTTTCAAATATTTCCTGTTAATCTATGTCTTGCCTTTTACAGTGTCTTTTGAAGAGCAAATGTTTTAAATTAATTTTTTCTTTCATAGTTTGTGCTTTCTGTATCCTGTTACAGAAATTTTTGTCTAGCCCAGTGTTACTAAGATTTTTCCCTATATTTTCTTCAAGGAGTTCTATGGTGTAAGCTCTTACTTTCAGAGTCATGATTCATTTAGAATTTTTATGTCTCATGGGAGGAAAGTATTGAGATTTCATTTTTTGACACATCATTAGCTAATTGTGTCAGTACCATTCATTAAAAGGATAATCCTTTCCCCACTGCATTGTTGTGGCATCTTTGTCGAAAATCAGTTGGCCACTTGTGTCTGTTTCTGAGCTTTCTATTCTATTTTGATTTTTGTGTCTGTTTCTTGCCAGTACAACACTGTCTAGTCTATTGGTTTTATAAGTCTACAGGTCAGTTAAAGTCTCCAGCTTTTTTTTTTCCCCCAAAATTGTTCTGTGTATTCCAGGTGTTTTGAATTTCCATATCATTTTAGAAGTAGCTTGATAATTTTTACAAGAAAGCCTACCACAGTTGTTTTTTAAGTAAGCTGTATGCCCACCGGAGGGCTTTAACTTAATGACCCCCAAATCAAGAGTCCCATGCTTGACTACTGACTGAGCCAGCCAGCTGCCCCACCTGCTGTAGTTTTGATTGGAATTACACTGAATCTGTAAAGTTACTTTGGAAAAAGTCGACACCTTACATTATTAGTTATTCTAATCCATGGAGATGGTATATCTCTCAGAATTTTTAAGGCTAATTTTTCTTGGCAGTGTTTGTACTTTTCATATATGTAGTTTACATATATGTAATTTTTATATATTTTGATGCTATTGTTAATTGGTCTTTTTGCTTTCAATTTCTGATTGTTGCTAGCACATAGAAATGCAGTTGATTTTTGTATTTTGACCTTGTAATCTCTGACTTTCCTAAATTCACATACCATGTAGTAGCTTTTTCTAGATTTTTTAGCATACAGAATCATGTTGTTTGTGAATATGGACAGTTTTACTTCTACTTTTTCCATATCTGATTGCTTTTTATTTCCTTTTCTTGCCTAAATGTACTGGTAGAAGCAGTGAGGATGGACATCTTTGCCTTGTTCCTTATCTTGGGAGATGGGGTGGGGAGTGAAACGTTTTACCATGTGTGATGTTAACTGTAGGTTTTGGTATGTTCCTTTTATCAGATTGTGGAAGTTCTCTTTTGTTCCCAGTTTGCTGAGTTATTATTTTTTAATCATGAATGGGTATTGAATTTTGTCTGTTTTTATTGCATATGTTCAGATCATCATATGACTTTAAATTTTATAGTGAATTATTAAAAAAATATATTTTTAAAATTTTTTAATGTTTATATATTTTTGAGAGAGAGAGAGAGAGGGACAGAACACAAGTTGGGAGAGGGGCAGACAGAGAAGGACACAGAATCTGAAGCAGGCTCCAAGCTCTGAACTGCCAGCACAGAGCCTGACGCGGGGCTCGAACTCATGAGCCATGAGATCATGACCTGAGCCGAAGTTGAACGCTTAACCGACTGAGCCACCCGGGTGCCCCTAAAAAAATTTTTTTTTCTTTACATTTATTTATTTTTGAGAGACAGAGACAGAGCACAAGTGGGGGAGGGGCAGAGAGAGAATGAGACACAGAACCCGAAGCAGGCTCCAGGCTGAGCTGTCAGCCCCGATGCGGGGCTGGAACTCACAAACCATGAGATCATGAGCTGAGCCGAAGATGCCCAAGACTGAGCCACCCAGGGGCCCCGTGAGTTATTAATTTTTGCTGTAAACCAACATTGTTTATGTGTATGTATATATGTGTCTGAGTGTAACCTTGTTACATATTGTAAAGATTAGAAAGCTGATACACAAAAGTTGTGATGTAAGTAAGCAAACACAGGAACCCAGAAAGCAGCATTCTGAATTATTTGCTATAAAGTCAGACAGAAAAACAGATTTTAGTAAGGTGACAGTATATGGCACAGTGTAAACATTAGATGGGAATCCAATAAATAACAAAGATATAGCAAAATGGGAGATGGTGGGTTTAAATCTTGTTTTTTCCTAAACCTGCAGTAACTTGGACACATGTATCTATCTCTTTGTATCAGGGTTTCCTTACCCTCCTCCCACCTCCAAATGATAATTCCATATTTCTTTGATTCTAAGAAACATTGTCTACCCATTCCCTACCCTCTTCAGCTTTTCTGAAATCAGGAGAAATGTGTTGGATTTTTCAGCAGGGAGGTAACAAGTGATGGACTCGTATCTGGTCATGCCTACGTCAGTGCATGTTTTAGGCATAGGTGTGGGTCATTGAGGTCTCATTCAGGCTGAACTGTTTGCTTATTTGCTTTGCTAGCACCTCATGTCATGTGAAATTAAAAAAAATTTTTTTTAATGTTTATTTTTGAGAGAGAGTATGAGTGGGGGAGGGGCAGAGAGAGAAGGAGGTACAGAATCTGAAGCAGGCTCCAGGCTCTGAGCTGTCAGCACCTAGGTGAATTTTTTATATTCTACTTAAAAGAGTTAAAATGTTTCAGTTTAACATGAACATTTGGCTAATATATTTACAGAAGGGCTACTAAAGGAAGGTAAGATTTCCTTCCCATTCTCATTTTCTTTTCATAAAGTCTTAATTTGCATTAAAAAATTAAATTTTTAAATGTTTATTTATTTTTGAGAGAGAGAGAGAGAGAGTACGCAGAGGAGGGGCAGAGAGAGAGAGGCAGACAGAGGATCCAAAGCAGGTTCACATTGACTGCAGAGAGCCCGATGTGGGGCTCAAACTCACAAACCGTGAGATCATGACCTGAGCTGAAGTCAAATGCTTAACTGACTGAGCCACCCAGGTGCTCCAATTACTTGCATTTTTAATTGTGTTTATTCACATATGTCCAGTTTTTTAAAAACTTTTACTGTGGAGCTTTCAAACATATATACAAATAAGGAAAATAAAATAATAAACATCAAGAACCCTTACCCAGCTTCAATTGTTACACACATTTTGTTGGTCTTGTTTTTATCTGTTCTGCTCCTACCCGCCCCCCATACACATTTTTGGTGGGAATATTTAAAGCAAATTCCAAACACTATCATTTCATTCATAAAAACTTCTGTATGTCTCTTTTAACATCTAAGGACAGCAAAATGTATCTGTCTGTATACATCAGCAATGTTCCATACTCCAAATGAAACTTAAATATATATTGACATTTTGTTAAATTTAAATTTAATCTTTTTTTTTTTTTAAGTAAACTCTAGCCCAATGTGGGGCTTGAACTCCCGGCCCTAAGATCAAGAGTCACATGGCTCTACCCACTGAGCCATCCAGGGGCCCTTAAATTTGAAGTTTTAAATAATTAAGTTAAATTACTTTTAATTAATTTATAGCTTACCAAAAATTATAAGGGGTCCAATCAATAATAGAGTCTAATATCTAGTCTATATCCCAGTTTCCCTAATTGTCTCACAAATGTTGACAGTTATTTGAATCAGAATCCAAACACAGTTTATATATTACATCGGATTGTTATGTATTTTTAATGAGAAGTTTCACAGAAGTTTAACAGAAATTTGGCTTCCTAATTCTTGCTTAAAAATTTTTAGAGAACTTATTGCCGTATGGTGAATTAACACTGAAGTGAGAAAAAACATGATACATGGAATAGGCATGCAATAAATAGGTGAGGCAAAGAAAGGCAGTTAGAATTGCAGACTTCTGAAAGTAAAACTTTCCCTGATTATGAAGAACTGTTACTGAGAATTCAAACATTTGGCCAAAGTCAACTTTTTAAAGAGAGGCATTGTATCATCTCGTAACTTATAATTGAAATGGAGATAATAATCAAATGGAAATGCAGATGAAACACTGGTAGTCTTTGAATTATACTCTTCAACTAAAGGTTAAACTAAAGGTTAAACTGAAGGTGCTAAACAGGCTATAAAAAATGACTGATGTTCTGCTTAATTTCTAAAAGCCAAAAGGGATTCAGAAGAACCTCTAGACCCAGTATGGAGAAGACACAGACTCAAACTATATGATCCTGAAACTCAAACTTAGTGGTATTGGAAGAAGAAAGGGTCATGGAGCTGTATAGATAATTGTGTGCTGTTGTTGGGGGAAATTTTTATACACATTTAATGTTAACTTTTGCGGAACCAAAGAAATATGTTAAATTGATGGTAGGCCTTAGAATCGTAAGTTATAAGTAATAGGTGTGTTGGAGGACTGAATGAGATGATTTAAGCAGGAGATTTAATTGAAAATCTGGTACAGAGTTTAGCAAGTGATGAATTGTCAGGCTGTTAACTTCCTGTGTGACTTGGGGCAGTATTTGGTATGAACAAGATGTCTTTAAATTTTTTTTTTTCTGCTTCTTGAAAAGTTTATTATTTTTAGGGGGTACAGTCTGTTTCCAGAAGATAAGGATATACATAACTTAGTGTAGAAAGTTTTTTGAAAACTTTTCATACTTGAAGTATTAGGTGTTCTCAGTTACCTAGAAAATAATGACCCTCATAATGATTCAGAAAGCTTTTACTATTTTTTAAGGTTTCTTTACCAACATGCTTTTAAATTAAACTTCTGACCTAATACTTTATAATTGATTATAGTTTTAATGTTGAATTCTTTATAATTTGAGACAGTATTTAACAGTTTTGAGTAGTTTTATGTTATTGTACATCTTTTAAGAAAAATATTCTTTTCTGGTTGTGTGTGTATTTGAAATTTAGTTTTGTAGTTTGACAAAATTATGCTTTATATACTAAGTACTCTGGTCATTTTGAGCATGTTAAATCATCACTTTAATAGCAGAGGTAGAGAAAGTGTCATGGCCTTAGGACATAACATATTGTATATTTTTTCATCTATAATTGTTTTTTATATCAGTCTCTTGCTTTTTTTTTGCTTTCATTAAATTGTTTCTTCCTCTCGTTCCTATTCCTTTTGCCATCAGTCACCCTGGTGCTTTTCTTAAACTATTACATTAGCTTCCTAATTTTTTATTTTTTTCAATCTGTCATACCATGGCAGTAATTATTCTAAAGCACACCACTTGAGTGCATTATTCTATTGTTCAAAATGTTTTATTGCTTTCTATCGTCTACTAGATTAGGACCCTTCACAGTTTAGCCAGTCGCCTTACTTATCCGTACATCATTTATTCATTCAGCCATATTTACTGAGTTTCTTCTATGAACCAGACACTGTGCTAGGTTCTGAGGATCACATGATGAGTAAAAAACAAGCAGGAGCTCTGCCCTCCCCCCCGACCCCCCATTGGTCTAGTTGAGAAGACAAACATTAATAAAAATATCGCACAGATAAAAGTAAAATTGCAAGAATATATCCTGCAAAAAAGAGAAAAATGTGCCATAAGAGCTTACAATAAGGGCACACTAGTTCTAGTCAAGGAGGTCATGGAAAGTTAAGATCTGAAGAGGTGAGTAAGATTTACTACGCAAAAAGTGGGAAAGGTGATCATATCAGGTGGGGGGACTGTACAAAGACTCTTTTCCCAAAGGGAATATGTTTTGAGAACAAGGCTAGAAAAGACTAATGTGACTTAGAGCGTTAAAGGAAAGGGATCATTGTATAAAATGGAAAAGAAGCTTGGGCTTGACCACATAAGGGGCTTTGAAGCAATGGCAAATAATGTTATTACAGTATAAAAGCAATAGGAGGCCATCCAAGGGTTTTATTTGGAGGTACTCGATGGAGGAGAGGAAGACAAATGGATGTTGGAAGACCACTTAGGCTTTGTTGCATCAGTTCTGCCAATAGCTTGGCCGAGGAACTTGGTGACAGTGGAAGAGATAGAAAGAAGCAGTCATTTTCAGAGGTAGTTAGAAGGTTAAATCAACCAAATTTGCTTACACGTAGTACATTTGAAGATGTAAGGAAGAGGGAATTGACTCCTTGCAATATTGGAGAGATTATGGTAGCATTCATTGAGCTAGGAAATGTTGAAAGAGTATCATTTTGGGTGGAGGAAAATCACGAGTTCAGTTTTGAACATGTTGAGTTTAAGGTACCTTTGACCCATTCAAGGGGAAGGTGGTTAAGTAGACAGAAGAATATTTGGTGCTCAGAAGAAAGATCTAGGCTGGGCATCTGAAAACGTTTAATATTATCAGAGTATAGATAGTAAACGAAGCTGTGGGTAGGTGGGTTGAGGGTTTAGAGTATAAATTGGCCAAGGCTTAAAACTAAGCCTTGAGGATCTGTTGCATTTAATGGTATTGGAGGTTTAGTCTGGGTTGTGGGTGAGGGAGGAAGATGGAAGAACAGCCAGAGGAGGAAAACCAGGAGAATATTCTAGCGTGAAAGGGAAAGGAAGAGTGTCTTTCTAAAGAGTTGTAAATAGTTTTTTGAATGCTGGTGGGGGGGGAAGCTAAATGTGAAAACTCTCCACTAGATTTAATGGCACCATTATCTGTTTCTGTGTAACAAATCATCATACATTTTAGAGGCTTGAAACAACAGTTTATTATTCTCAAGATTCTGTGGGTTGACTTCATTCAGCTGGGTGCGTAACTGGAGCTGGAACACTGAAGATGGTGTTTTCCGAAGTCTGGGGCCTTGGTTCTCGCTGTTGCCTGGGCACTTTGCTGCTTGTCCCTGTGGCTTCTATCTCCACGTGATGTCTCATTAGTCAGTGGTCTAGTTCAAGCTTCTTCATGTGGTGGCTGGCTCCCGAGAGGGTGATAGTGAAACTGTGAGGCCTGTTAAGACTTAGGACTGGCACGCTTTCCACACTTGTCGTTTACCACAATGACCAAAAAAAAAGAAAAAGATCATGGGTGACTTAGTGTGAGAATTGTTTTAGTGGACTGAAGAGACTAGGGAATGACTAGCAGTTGAAGAAAAAGTTCTTTTCATTCCTTTATATTTCCTCTAAACTTGACCCCAAATCGGCTCTAATTTCCTGAATGCTTCTGGTTTCTTCCCCCACGTGCTCACTTTCCCTGAATGTTGTTCCTGTCTCCCCCATATTAAAACCTTACTCCTTCTTAAAGGCTTTCTTAAAATCTGCAGTTTCTCTCCCTTGTACTTTACTCTAGGAGCGTGAGATCAAAAAATTTTGCAAGAAATGATACATGGTTATGGTCTTTGTATTTCTGAATAAGGCAAGAATTTGGTGGTTATATTCTGTGTAGGCCTCAGTGAAGTATGTCCATATGTAAATTCTCATTATGAGTATTGTACACTAAGTTAGGTGGAGTACTTATTATGTCTTCAACATATGGAATGGTTGTTTCTCCATCCCCTGCTGTAGGTGCCACACAGGTTTTGCAGCTCATGTCTTTGTGTCCTCTCTGTGTGAGCACATACAAGGGTCATAGAGATTAAGTACATACATGGCAAGAGAATCATCTTTCCAGCCTTGGAGGTGAGACTCCTTGGCTCTGTGACCCACCACAAACATTACCATAGAGTCTGTGTTGTGTGTCTTCATCTCCATCCATAAGTGCGTTGCGGTGGGGGGAGTACAGGTCTTCCTATTGGCAGGACTCGGAGGTGCTCGGGTTCTCATTGCTGCCCTCACTCTGCCCCCCTTATTCTTGTGCTTTTCCTTAGGCTGTAGGACCTCATTGATTTCATTGGACAAGTACTATGATGGGGGGTGGGGGACACAGAAAAGAATAAGATCCCTGACCCTGCCCTCTCTCAAACTGGTGAGATTGGTAAATAGGTTATTAAAACATAAGGTGGGAAGTATTATTAAAGGACATGTTATTTGAATTACTTCAGTAACAGGACCAGGCGGCAGAATATCCAAGTAAGTGCAAGGGGAAACCACCTAAGTGTTGGTACAGATTCGTCAGTCTTGGCTCTCGTCATCGGCTCTGGTGTGGTCCTCATCCAGGAGCCAGTTAGGCTGTGTGCCGGGAAGATCTGCTTGATTCCTGAATTAAAGATGTTTTAACAATAAATGTTTTATCTTCTTTTACTGTTTGTTAACTTTTATTTTTTACATTCTGCACGTTTAAAGAATTAAGTAGTAATGTGTAAGAATTCTGGTTATCTGAGGTTTTATAGTAGTTTTTCTTAAGGTGAGCCAGCTAAAATGTCTCAAATATTATTTGGCTTTGGTATAGTTCTTATTAAATCTTGACACAGTGCCATGCTTTAGTAGGTGCTCAGTGCGAAGTTAAGCCTTAGTCCATTCTTAGCACAGTCACAAATAATTAGGGTCTGAACTGTGATCAAACACAAAACAATTGAATAAAGGAAAAATTGTACTTTTATAACGAAGTTTGAGCAGGACTAATGAACTATCACCTACCTAATCTGCCTTTTACTTTTATTTTTTTAACTTTTTTTTTTTGGTGAGTTTACTTATTTGAGGGGAAGGGGTGGAGAGAGAGGGAACCTCAAGCAGGCTCCTCACAGTCAGCACAGAGCCCGACATGGGACTTGAACTCACGAACTGTGAGATCATGACCTGAGCTGAAGTCAAGAATTGGATGCCTAGCCGACTGAGCCACCCAGGTGTCCCTGCCCTTGACTTTTTATATCTATGGAGAAATAAATTTTGTTCTTTTTAAATAAGAAGTTCAGGAAAGATTCAGAGGTGAAAAGGCAGGCAAGGCAGGAAGATAGATCTCCAAAGGAAAGAGGGAAAATAGAGCAGTCTTCCTAAATTTAAGTTGGAGTTCTGTTTTCTTTTCTGTCAGCTACCAAGATAATTACAAAAATGTCTGTAATGGTGGTATCAGTGAAATGAATCATTTAAAATAATATAGAAAACCTCAATTGTATACAAGTAAAAATAAAACTTTGTTAGTATAAACAATAATTTTCTTTGTTAGTCCATTAGACTGAAATTTGCCAAGTATAATTTTATGAAGACCCTAATAAAGACCAGTACCATGATTATGGAAAAATTATTGTATTGTTAAATTGAGCATGATTTATCCAATTCTTAAAACTTGCAGTCCTTAGATGCTCTCAACTTGATTATACAGCAGGGACTATTTGAGTATGTATTCTCCAAGCTGATTTCTCTTGACATGGAATTTTATATTACAACTTATCTCTACAGCAGGGATAGTAATAGTACCTACCGTGTTGTTTTGTTATAAATATTATATGAAAAGCCCATAGAATGGTGTTTGGCACATAGTAAGTGCTCAATATGCTAGCTATTAATTATTGTGTATTTTTATTGTTATTCTCATGTATTTGAGAATTGGGAGAGAACAGCAAAAGGGAGAGAGTATATTGCTGTCTCTCTCCATTGGATAAAAGAGTAACTAGGGGAAAAGCATAGGACGCTTTATAAAAACAATATAAATTGTTTATAGGATATACTGATTAGTGGCTTAAAATCACTAGATTTTTAAATGGATGGTTCAAAATTTTTTTCTAAAAGTACTTATTTTCATAATTAAAGTTTTTTTTTCCATTTAATAAATTAGTTTTTAAAATATGGATATTTCAACACTTGATTTTTATTTTTTTCCTATTCTGTGATAATGGGGCTACTTATTCAATTTTTAATTTAAATTCTAGTTAGTTAGCATACGGTGCAATATTGGTTTCAGGAGAATTCAGTGATTCATCACTTACAACACCCAGTGCTCATTACAAGTGGCCTCCTTAATACTTATCTCACCCATCCCCCAACCACCCCCTCTATCAACCCTGTTTGTTTTCTATCATTGTGAGCTTCTTATGGTTTGTTTCTCTCTCTCACCCCTCTTCTATGTTCATCTGTTATGTTTCTTAAACTCCACATATGAGTGAAATCATATGGTATTTGACTTTTTCTGACTGATTAATATTGTTTACCATCATACACTCTGGCTCCATCCACGTCATTGCAAATGGCAAGATTTCATTCTTTTTGATGGCTGAGTAATATTCCATTGTATAGATATAACACATCTTCCTTATCCATTCATCACTCGACGACACTTGGGCTCTTTCCATAGTTTGGCTATTGTTGATAATGTCAACACTTGATTTTTAAAAATGTAGATTATGGTTTCAATAATTATTATTGATTATGATTCAATAATGATGTGTTCTCTCTCAAAATAAAATCTTAAAAAAATTTTAAAAATTTAGTGAATGAAAGAACATTGTACTCAGTGTTAACTTTCTTCCCTCTTCCTCATCCCCACCCCATCATGAATTTTGTCTGTAGCTTTTTAGTTCATTTTTATTTCTTTTGCTACATGCACATGTTAAACATATGTAAAAAAGGCGAAGTACTTGTTTAACAGTGCATACAAATGCTTTTCTATGTATGCCATTTTGCATCTTGCTTTCTTTTCATCTGATACTGTTTTGATTCACAAATAGACTCACACTTGTAGTGTCACCCAATGTAAGAACAAGATGATATTTTGGAACAGCAGAGAAAAGATGTTCTTTTCAGTAGCATGTCATTTGGATATCCATTTGAGAAAAAAAAAAATCCACCTTCATTTCTACCTTATATAACAAACTCAATTCCAGGTGTGTTTCAGGTTTCAATGTAAGTGGTAAAATAATAAAGCTTTTAGGAAATAGAAGAACATTTTCATGATCTTTGAGGGCACAACAAGTGCTAACTATGGAAGAAAAATAAGATATTAAGATATAACTTAATAAAAATAAGATCTTATAATAAATTTATAAAAAGCTACCACTAGAATAGTAAAAGAGGTCACAAAGTGGGAGAAGATTTTTACAATATGTATATCTAACAAAGGACTCATTCAGAATATATTAATAATTTTTCAAATCAATAAGAAAAGGCAGGTAACTCAATTTTTAAAAAGTAGACAGAAGACATTAACAGGCACTTCACAAAAGAGCACCTTTGCTCCTAGGTATATACCAACAGAAATGCATACTTAATGTTTTTCATAAATACATGCTTTTTTTTTTTTTAATTTTTTTTTTTTAACATTTATTTATTTTTGAGAGAGAGAGACAGAGCATGAACCGGGGAGGGTCAGAGAGAGAGAGGGAGACACAGAATCGGAAGCAGGCTCCAGGCTCCGAGCCATCAGCCCAGAGCCCGACGCGGGGCTCGAACTCACGGACTGTGAGATCGTGACCTGAGCTGAAGTCGGACGCTTAACCGACTGAGCCACCCAGGCGCCCCCATAAATACATGCTTTAATTTCATAGTTGTACTGTTTATAATATACCCAAACTAGAAACACCCTAAGTGCTTATCAACAAAAAAGTAGATAAATTCCAGTACATATTCTCTCTCTATCCCTCTTTCCTTCTGTCTCTCTCTCGGACTCACACACTATATGGCAGTGGGAATGAATGATCTACACTTATATGCAGCAGTATGAATCTCACCCCCATAATATTGAATGGAAGGAGCTATAAACCAGAGAGACCATATTCTATAATTCCATTTATATAAAGTTCAAAATCAAGAAAAACTGATCAATTGGAGAGGGATAATGACTGGAGGGG
Organism: Prionailurus bengalensis; assembly: GCF_016509475.1. Taxonomy (NCBI): domain Eukaryota; kingdom Metazoa; phylum Chordata; class Mammalia; order Carnivora; family Felidae; genus Prionailurus; species Prionailurus bengalensis. Next base: position 20,075,151 of record NC_057343.1, read on the forward strand.
GCATAAATTAGTAAGGTTCTGTTTCTTGATATAAATGCTAATTACACAAGGACATTCAACTTGTGAAAATATATCAAGCTGTCCATACATGATTTATGTTATTTTATGTATGCATGCATGAATTGTATGTATTTTATATTAAAAAATACTGTTTTGAGATCTATTCATATTGGATCTTAGAGGTCTCATTTATTCATTTCAACTCTGGTTTATAAACAGACCACAGTTTATTTATTGATTCCTTTACTGGACTTCTAGGTTGTTTCCTGTTTTCCTGTTTCAAATAATGTTGTAGACAGTATTCTTTTACATGGCTTCTTATAAAAATATATGAGAGTTTCTCTAAGACGTATAACTAGAAGTGGCATTAGTGGGTCCTAGTGTACGCTCAACTTTAGCTTACCAGATATTATCAAATTATTTTCCAAAATGATTGTATGTAGGAGTGATGGAAAGTTCCCATTGCTATATATACTTGTCATCACTTTTGTCAACCTTTAAAATTTTGCTAATATGATGGGTGTGAAATGGTATCTCCTCAGTATTGTAATTTGTATTATGTGGCCATATGGATTTTCTCAGGGTTCCCCCCCCCCCCCCATTTTTCACTGTTGGGAAATAACCTGTTCATAATTTTGTACATTTTTTATGGTTAATTTTAACATTTTTCTTGATTTATGTGCAATTTGCCTTGATTCTCAAAGTCCATATATTGAGAGAGACCTCCATTTGTGATTTTAACACATTGCTAGAATTTCAGCTGTAGACTTTAGCTTTGGAGTAATTCAACCTTCCTAAGAATATTTTTCCTTCAGGCCCTTTGTCCTGTCTCTGTTTGCCTGCCATCGCTCCTTCCAGTTTTACTAGCACATTTCAGCTATAGGGGCTTTTTTATCCCTCTTCTTTGTTGATGAGAAAGGGTAGTTGTGATATGGGGAAGGGGAAATGATAAATAGAAAAATGAATAAAAATTTGACAAGTTTATAAAATTAATATAACTATGTATAAAATATGGTTATGACCATTCTTAGTTGTTTGATTTATGTATTTGAAATAAATTCCAGATCTGGCATTCTACAAAGGCCAGTTATTTCATTGTGTATTGTCTCCCTTGTAGATGCTTATCATTATCTGATTTGTGTGTGTGTGTGTGTGTGTGTGTGTGTGTGTGTGTGGAGGGGCAGGAAGAGAGGGAGAGAGATTATTACCTGATGAGTTTCGTGTGTATGTGTATATAGTTTGTGGTCTGTCAGTGTGCTGTCTGCTGCTTACATATGAGGTCTGTGTAGTGCTGTTATACACTGGATTCTTGAGACAATTCCATGTATTCATGACATCCAGAGTAATTCTGTTAACAGTTCAAAACCCTCTTCCTCCAGTGCCACTTGTGCTTTGATGTTTTTGTGATCTTAGAGAGAAAATGACCAAGCACCAAATCGTTGTGCTTCCCAGGTACAGAGGTAACTGGTCTGGAGTAAAGGAGCTGATAGAAATAGGCTTTTCCTCTTTGTCTTCTTGGCAGTGTGGTAATATTAGCAAGGGCTTGGAGTTCCTGAACTGTTTTCCGAGAGTCACGGAGCCTTTGAGGTTAGGGAACCTTCATCACAGAACATCCTGGCCCAGATTTCTTCAACATTCCTTACTGCCACTGACTTCTGCTTTAAGTAGGATCAGTGCCAGAGGAAAAGCTCATGACTCCTGGCCATGGTCACAAAACCTTGGCTGATTTTGATCCTGCAGCATATTCTCTTGGCATGAACCTTTCGGAGAGAGATGCCAGTTTAGCAGGGCTTCACTAGGAATTCTCTTCCTAGAATAGAATCTGGTTTTTTTTTTTTTAATGGTTTAATGTAACTCATGAAGAAACTTGAGTCTTAAGTCAGTGTAGAATGACTTAAATTCCCAATTTATCAAGATTAGAAATCTTCTTTGTTAAGAAATAGAAAGGCTGTAAACAATACAATTAAGTTTGCTGTATGACCAAAGCAGTATAAACTTTGGCAGTTAATTTAGAGGTGTTGATTTAAAGTGTTTTCTGGGGGCCCCTGGGTGGCTCAGTCGGTTAAATGTCCAACTTTGGCTCAGGTCATGATCTCGTGGTTTGGGAGTTTGAGTCCCGCTCAGTTTCTGTGCTGATGGGTCAGAGCCCAGAGCCTTCTTTGGATTTTGTGTCTCCCTCTCTCTCTGCCCCTCCCCTGCTCGTACTGTCTCTCTGTCAAAAATAAAACATTAAGAAAAAATTAAAAAATTAAGTGTTTTCTGTATTTTAGAGAAAACTCTAAATAAATCCTGAGTATGCTGATCCCAGGCTTTATTTTTCTATAAATTATATAAGTAATAAAGATTTTTTTTTTTCCCTAAGCACCATGTCATTTTCACACTTAAAAAATTAATAATTCCAGGGGCGCCTGGGTGGCGCAGTCGGTTAAGCGTCCGACTTCAGCCAGGTCACGATCTCACGGTCCATGAGTTCGAGCCCCGCGTCAGGCTCTGGGCTGATGGCTCAGAGCCTGGAGCCTGTTTCCGATTCTGTGTCTCCCTCTCTCTCTGACCCTCCCCCGTTCATGCTCTGTCTCTCTCTGTCCCAAAAATAAATAAACGTTGAAAAAAAAATTAAAAAAAAATTAATAATTCCAGTAATATTATTCCAAATTTCCCCAATTGTCTCGAAAATCTTTGCTTTTGATTGCTTCATTTTATCTATAATATTCCACCAGCTCTCCCCACTCCCCACTCTTTATGTTTTCGGGCCATTGATTTATTGGAGAAATCAGGTCCTCCTCTGCCCTGTAGGTTGTCCCACTTGCTGGCTTTGACTTCTTGCTTCTTGGGGTGGTATTTAACTTGATCCCCTCTCCCCAGTAGTCCCTGTAAACTGGTATTTAGAATAAAAGGCTTGATTAGGTTCAGCCTAGTTTTCCCTTTCCCCTTTTCTTTCCTTTCAGTGTTACGCACTTGCTATTGGGTCACTTCTTGATACATATTCTGTCTGGTCGTCCCCATTTAGTTACTCTAAGATTAATGTGTGGATTGTCTTGGTACTCTATTACTCTTTTGGTGCAGAGGTGCCCATTAGAATTACTTCAAAGCTTTTGAAGATTCTGAAGAATCCTAGATTCTATTTTAGCAGGTCTGATGGGGTTGGGAAAACACATCTATTAAAAAACACATGGAGAAATAAAAACCCTCTACCTTTACTCAGATGTGGGAAGAATCATTATCTTTAATACATTTAACATGTAATTAGAGTGACAAAATTTACTTTTATGCAGGTGCTTTGTGGAATGTATGTTTTGTCACAAATAGAGCATAATTAAAATTATTAACTGGAGATGTTTGAGGCTGCTGTGGTGTAATAGAAAAAGCAGTGACTTGGACCCAGGTGGCCAAATCACTTACTCTCTGCAAGACATTGTTTTAATCTAGAAAACAGGAATAATAAGATATTTGTGATAGGCTTGTTTTAATGATTAAATGAAATGATTTATTTGGAAGCAGTCCAGCACTTGGTGGTCAGTTGAATGGAAATCTGGAAAGCATTACAGTAACAGATTTTTTTCAATCGAGGTCTTTAGAGTAAAAACTTAGGAGAATGAAGTAACTATGTCTCATGTGCTTATTTTAGCTGTATCTGTATAAGCTTTTGTTCTTGAGCTTGTTTTTTGAGTGATAGGAGACTCGTGATACATAGTTTTAATATACGTGTAATTAATGTGGCCTTTTGAGAAAAACATCATGTGGAAATCTTACCTTTTTCCCCCCTTATTTTCAGCTTCATTTACCTCTTAATTCTCCTTTGCCTGGAAGTGAATTGACCAAGGAACCTTTTCGTTGGGATCAGAGACTCTTTGCACTAGTGTTGCGGTTGCCTGGCACCATGTCAGTAGAATCAGAACAGTTGACAGGTGTGCCTTTAGATGACTCTGCGATCACACCAATGTGTGAAGTGACAGGCGGTAAGTTTTTCTCCTGGCAGTAATCCAGTGAGTTAAGGCAGAGTTTGAATGTTTTAAAATGCACATTTCAAAAACTCCATGTTGTCGTTCAACACGCTAATGGTAGGAATTAGTAGACCTACATGGTTTTAAAAATCCATTGATGAATGTCTGCGATCTGATTTGAATGGGGTTTAATACTATTGGATCTGAAATGAGTGGTCTTTTTCTCTACCCATATAGAAAGTGCTGGTATTTGAAGTTGTTAAACTTTTTTTCTTCTCTATAAAGATTACCAGTATTTACAAGTGTGGCAGAATTATTTTCTGTGAAAAATGCAGAATTTTGAGAATCATCTCATCAACCATATAATGATCAATGCCTGGTTAAGTGCTGTTTTCCCTAGAGGCAAAGAGAAAGCTGGATAGCAGGTTAGAGGACCAGGTAGCAAGGTCTTACCCATCTGGTCCCTGTGTTAAGTGAACAGTAATGATACTCTTGAAAGAAAATATGTAACAGACTCAGAACTTCTGTAATGTGGAATTGGTCAGCAGGTGGGTTAAATTCATACCGATAGGTATTGAGTGTCTACTGTGTATGAAACACTATCTTATGCTTTCAGACTTCAGTAGTGAGTATGACAGGCAACGGTATTCTTGCTTTCATGGAGCATTTTAGTTCTCACCTAAGGAATTTGATACTAAAATGTCCAGGTCTGGCATACCACTATTTCACCTGTGTCAGAGGCCTGTGACATTATTAGTCTCCAGACACAGTCATAGCCAGCTGTATCAGTTTAAAGGAAAATATGAGATTTAATTAACATTTTAGGTACCTTTCTTCAATTCTGTGGGGAGTTTGGAAATCTGCAAAATTCACAGACAAAATAGGTACCCTACAAGGATATGTAAAGTAGATAATTAGGAAGTTGTTTTCACATTATTAAATGTTCTTATTTATAGAAGTACTTTCTGGTGAACTCTTATAATTCTTTCAGTTTAATTTATATTAAAAAAAAAGTTATATACATACATCTTAAAGGGAAAACCTGTCTATCGAAATGTGAAAATTCACTGCTAACAATTCCTTGTGCATGAATAATATTTTTCAGTGACAGCCCCAATTGTTCTATGGGTAGATTCACATTTGTATTCAGAAAAGTTTAGTTTTTAGCCTTGAACTGACTTACTTGCTAAAATCCTGATACATCTATCTATCTATCTATCTATCTATCTATCTATCTATCTATCTCTATACATAGATAGGTAGATAGATAATATAATTTTTTTTTTAGTTCTAGTTTTTAATTAACAGATTGAAGTCCTTGAAGCGTAATTAACACTTTTGCATTGGAAAATTTTTTACTATATATTATTTACTCAGAATTAGGATAAAGTTATGGGACTATATGTACTGTAACTTTGGTCTTCTAGAATCAAGAATATTCAGAGTGTGAAATGAAGTGAGTGGTATAAGCAGAGAGGGTCTGCAGTGAACCTGAGAGATCATGTAGTGGTTAATATCCTTGCCTTTGGCAGTAATGTACTAAAGCTATTCTGCTTATTCTTTGAAAGGAACATCTCCAGATGAAGTCACCCTTGGTAATATCTTTCAATGACCCAGAAACCTTGGTCAGGAAAAGCTTCCCCAAATACATATCCTGAATGTCTCCTGATGTAGTGGTTTATTTGCCTCTTTTCATGCTCTTGCTATAGCAATAATGAGAAGCTGCTCAAATGCCACTCACCTTTTCATAGATCTGAATAATATGTATTCCTTTTTTATTATTTTAAAACGAAAATTTTACTAACGAAAGTTTTGAGGATAAAGCACTAGAAAAGTAGAAAGAACAGAAAAGTTAAACCCACTAGTATTGCACTATCCGGATATATAATCACTACTAACAATTCCTGTGCATTTTTAAACTTAATGGTAAGAGTAGTGTATGTTCATTTGTTTTGCCTTCATAGAATAATTCTTGTTTACTAAGGAAAAGTTGGAAAGAAATGTGCCTGTGTTGCCAAAATCATTAGTATTTTGTTATGTTTTCTATGTGTACTTAAAAAAAATTATATAATTGTCATTGTAAGCAATTTTCTTTTATTATCAGCTAATGAATGAGTATCCACTCTATATAACTGTTCTTGGTGCTGGAAATACAGCAGGAACAATAATAAGCAAAGGTTACTTTTTTGGACTGTGTGATAGAAAAAATCATAAAATTAATAAACACTATTGGAGAGTGCTACTTACTATGAAGAAAATGTAGGGTAAGGGTGTAGAGAATAACTTGAGGCAGAGAATGAGTGTTCTTAGAAGGTCTTTTGAGGAGGTGACTTTTTTTTTTTAAGCCATAAACCTAAAAGATACGCTTACCCCTCCTAGTTTGAATCAATTTAATATATTAGTTATCCTCGGAGATTATTATACTTGTTTAAAGAAATAAAAACATTTATTTATTTTTTTAAAGAGATTTTTTTTTTTAACGTTTATTTATTATTGAGAGACAGAGAGACACGGAGCATGAGCAGGGGAGGGGCAGAGAGAGGGGGAGACACAGAATCCGAAGCAGGCTCCAGGCTCCGAGCTGTCAGCGCAGAGCCCGACACGGGGCTCCAACTCACGACCTGTGAGATCATGACCTGAGCTGAAGTCAGTTGCCCAACCAACTGAGCCACCCAGGTGCCCCAACAACATTTATTTTATAAATTACATTTGTATATCTCTAACCTTAAAGGTAAAGCTGCTTGTTTTAATAGGGATTAAATCAATCTTAGTTGTGTCTTAAAAATACTAATCTCTCTAAAATTATTGTTACAGCATGTTCACTGAATCTTTATTGAGGTAGAACTGACCTACAGCCAATTAGTTTCAGGTATATAGCATAATGATTTGATATTTTATATATCGTAAAATGATCCCTCACAGTAAGTCTACTTAACATTCAAGCGAAGATCTGAATAATGGAGTAAACCATACAGAGAGATGTAGTAAGGGAAGGAACACACTTTGTATTTTGGTGAGCGGCAGGAACGCTGATGTGAAGTAGAGAGTAAACAGGTGGGTTTAGGGCAGTAGGCAAAGGACAAATATCGAATAACCTTTTAGGCTATAATAAATATTGTTTATTTCCAAATATGACGAGAAGCACTGGGGGCTTTTTATATAGGAGGTGACATCTGATTTCTTTATCTGAAAGATCACTTCAGCTGTTGGATGAGAATATAGTGTAAAGTGGCAAGAATAGAAACAGAGAGGCTGGTTAAGAGATGACAGTACTTTGGTCTAAAGTGCTGGGTTTGTGGGTGGTGAGAGGTGGTCTGATGCAAAGGGGAACTAAGGATGAAGGCAGTGAGGGAAGAATGAATCAAGGATGACCTGAATATTGGAGGTAAATGGCTATGACATGGACTGAGATGGCACACCAGGGAGAAGCAGGTTTGGAGGAGGTACAGGGCTATCAAGTCAAAAAATGCTCAATGGAGATGATGGTAGAAGCATTTTACAAAAATTGTGTAAGATTGTAGAGTAAATCAGTTTAACTTTCTTAGCCTCTACAAGGACTGTTGCTCAACTTACTGGAAATATTCTTTTTTATCTCTTTTCCATTTGACTAAAATGCTGGTATAGTAGGCTTCTGTGGGAGAATATTTTTTTTTCACTTTTGCCTTTAGACTCACTTTATTTAGTTTGATGTTTTTGTGGACTCTACATAACAATAAGTGAGCCAGCTTCTTGACTGTGAGGTGTTTGCTTGTCTGTCTCACAAACATAAGCAGTGATCCTAGAAACTTATTGCTTCAATACAAAGGGTTGTACAGTACAAGAGATGAGTTTTGATCTAGAGAATAAAAGAAATATTATATAGGATATAGGCTTACTTTGTAAAGATGCCAAAATTTCCTATTTCCTCTTTAACTTTCAAAGGAATTAATGGATTTTTATTACTTGCCAGGAAACTTAAGTTTATTAGCTTTTTCTTTAATTTTAATAAAGTATCTTTGTAATTCTATTTTATACTAAGATTATAACTCATTTACTCATATTTTTCTAATCAACCGATGATGACACAGTTTAGAAGAGCAGAGAGAGTTGCTACAATTACACTTTGGAAACTTTTGGTTTTTTTTATGACTTCTTAGGAATATGCTTAAATTTAATGAAATAAGATATTCAGCCTTTGTATAATCTTCTAAATACTTTGTGTATTAAGATGATCAGCCTTTCTATATATTGCTTTATATATGTTTGACTCAAAAATATTTTAATCTGCCAATTCTTTCAAATAAGTGTGGTTCCATTTAGGCATTCTTTTTAAAATACTAATTTCAAATTAACATCATGATTTCCAGGGAAAAGAGTATACCCAGATTAAAGTTTCTAATAACCTGTAAGGGTTTGACTCTTGGCTGTACTGCTGTTATTAATTTGGATAAATTAACCTCTCTGTGCTTTAGTTTTCTCACTTATAAAACGAAGAAAGTAACCCATACAGTTGTGGTTAGGATTAAATAAATTAATATGATAAAGTAAGTAGAATAGTGCCGGGCATGTAGACACTCAGTAATTGGTAGGTATTTTTATGATTACGACTATTATTATTGCATACAGGTAAGTTGTTTGTTATATGATACTTGTTTTTCTAAGTAGAGCTGACTCTGAGGATTTGAATCCTACTACTGCCTAATGTTTTCTTTTCTGAGTAGCCTTTCGCAAATCACATGTTAAGTATAAACTGATATGAGTAATTTGATAGGTCAAATATAATCATATAACTGTATTTGGAAATAATTGATGGAATCAGAAAAAAGAGTAGGACTGTTTTCATAGTGAGCTTATTGCAGATAACATTGTAAGATGTTTGAAGGTTTTCAGCATTGGTTTGGATCAACACCTATGAGAGAAATATGATACAAGTTACATATGTAATCATAAATATTATAGTGGTCACTTAAAAGGTGAAATTAATTTTAATATCTTCTAAGTCAATAAATAAAAATATTTCAACATGAAAATGATATTTAAAAATTATTGAAATAGTTTACATTTTTCCTATTAACTTTACAGAATCAGGTGTATATTTTATGGTTAGTATACATCTAAATTTGGACTAGTCATATTTCAAGTTCTCAGTAGCCATATGTGGCTGATGATTACAGTATGGGATAACACAGCTCTAGATATATTTATTGAAAATCCCTGTTTAAGAGATCTTTTCACTAGTATTTTGTCTTAACCACTAGCATTTTAAATGCTTTGTACTAAAAATCCTATAGGTTAAAATATACAAAAGGGAAATTCATTGAAGATAGGTTAATTCCCAACTACGCAAACCAGATGAAATTCAGAAAAGCCCATGCTACCATCTATTTGTTAAAGTGCAAATGTTTAAAATATGCAGTAATTTCCATCAGACCAATTAAATAATTATTGATTATCTGCCATGTGCTTAGCATTAATCTTAGTGATAATATTTTTGTTGAGCAGGAGTAAGATTTTGAAGGTTAGTTATTAGATGTTGTGTATGTGTATGAAAGATAAATTGGTAACAGTTGGGAGATAATTTTATAAATGCATTTTAAGTTATATCTTATATAATATGCATATATACTACATATATAAGTATATAATGCGATTTTTTTCATTGTTGTTTGTTCAGACCAAATTTCTATTTTCTGTATACCTATATTTAGAAGAAAAAGTTTACATACTCTCATAAAATGGAATTGTTGGTTGATTAAAAATAACTAGTTTTCTTCATTTTTCCATAAGATCATGAAATAAAGTCAAACTTTACCATTGAACTTTTGTTAATAGTATCAGAAACCTCACTATGGTTCTGTCTTGCTGAAGGTAGAAATTTCTGCAACTAACTTTATTCTTTTTATCTCAGGCCGTTCATACTCTGTATGTTCTCCAAGAATGCTTAATCAATGTCTGGAGTCCTTGGTACAGAAAGTGCAAAGTGGGGTGGTAATAAACTTTGAAAAAGCAGGACCAGATCCTTCCCCCGTAGAAGGTATTATTATACTTTTCTTATAGACATTCTAAATTTCATCATTGAACTAGAACTGAAAAATTACCATGATTTGGCTTTAAGATGGACAAGGTCAAATTGTTGAGATGACAAAATGGCTAGGTAAAGAGGGAAAATTAAACAGGAAAGTCAAGGTGAACTGCTAGTGGTTCAGTAGCATCACTTTTTTATATTGATTGTTGATAGCCTGAAATTTTTATAGGAGTCGAAAACCTTATTAACCATTTGCAGATTAGCCACCTTATATTTCGTTTTTAGGAAAAAGTGTGCCACTTTGATTCTCCCCAGCATATATGCTTCTCCTGTGTCCCATAATTCACAAGAGTGTTCAATCCTAGGTGTTTATTTCCTTAGCTGCATTTTGTAAGGATCAAACTGGTCAGAAACAAATAAATGGTTTGTGTGGTTACAAAAATGAGAAACTAGCCTTTGCCATTAAGCTGGACTCTATTAACTCTAGTTAAGCCCCACCTGACTTTATTTTAATATTCTGTTATCATGAACTATTTCTATTAGCTAGAGGGCATAAGGGGTTACACTAGAACCAAGGGACAGCTTATATCTGGGACCCTGTATGTAGTATGGCATTGTTTAGAACAAGAATTAGAAAGTCATTAATGACACCTGGCAGAGGTTGTCCACTACAGTGGGTAACTGGGAGAAGAGAAAAGTCATAAAGATAAAAAAAAAATGGGTACTCTCAGAGGAGGATTATAGGGAAGGAGCAGAAGATGGTAAGATTATAGAAATTATGTCACTGTCTCTGGTTTAAATAAACAAGCTTTTTCTTTAATTGAATTCTTAGACATGGAATGTATTTTTGAGTTATTTTAATATTTGGCTTAGAGTTAGGCACCAAGTAAATGTTTATTGAACTGTTGAAGACAGTTGCTATTTTGCTAGAATAAGTTTAGATTAAAGGTAGGTGCTTTGTATCTGGATTTGCATATTAAATTTTTTTAGTTAAATGGGCTTTAGTTAAAATGATTTGAAAGAAATATTCATTTAGCAGTATTTACGTAGCATTTACTAAGCTAAGAATGATGATGAAGAGATTGGGTGTTTGCCCTTATCATCTGGTAGGGAAAACCTATCATTCATTAAACAAGTATTTACCATAAAGGAGGTTTTACATATTCTGACTCGGCAAGCAAAGGATACTGTGGGACCTCCTTTCAAATGTTGAACTCATAGTTGGAATTTGCAGAATTTACTCTCTCATGATTTTAATATAAATGTTAAGTAGTCATGATAGTAGAACCATTCAAGAAAAATGAGAAAACTCAGACATTTTCATTAAGCAACGTAACAGTGGATATAATTTAACTTTTTTGCTTTTTTCCTTATTGACATATGCTTTCTTTGTCTTCATTTCTTTGCTACAGATGGGCAGCCAGATATATCAAGGCCTTTTGGATCACAGCCCTGGCATAGCTGTCACAAACTCATATATGTGAGACCAAATCCTAAAACTGGGGTTCCTATAGGTCATTGGCCCGTTCCAGAATCTTTTTGGCCAGATCAGAATTCTCCAACACTAGTAAGTACCTGAGAGACTGTGACTTTGTAATAGTAACCATTTAACTGCTCTTTTTTTTTTTTTTTTTTTAAGATTTTTCATTTTGAGAGAGAGAGAGAACACATGTGTGGCGGGGGGGAGGGGGGAGGGGTGTGGCAGGCAGAGAGAGAAGGAGACTGAGAATCGCAAGCAGGCTCCGTGCTGTCAGTGCAGAACCAGATGTGGGGCTCGAACTCCTGAACTGTGAGATCATGACCTGAGCTGTAGTCAGATGCTTAACCCACTGAGCCACCCAGGTGCCGCTTAACTGCTTTTCATACTAGTTTTAAGAACTGCTATCAAAGGTGTGGCTAATTTATTGGAATTAGACAATGTTCAAAGTGCTATGGTAAGCTGTTACTTGATTTAGTACACTGTATTGTTATGAAGTAGTAGGAAAAAAAGGTGTCTGTTTTCTTTAGAATCTAATACTATGCTTATGTTTTTATGATTGGCATCTGGATGCAAAATCATAGATGGAACAAGAGTTTCTCTTTGATCTCTAAATATAATATAATGTGAGGGTTTGTCTCTAGGACACAATTTAGAATTTAAATGAAAGTTTAGAAAATAGTTCCAGTTGCTTGTTTGTAATCTTTTAGGACGTAGCCTTAGAAATTCATGTAGACTTTCATGGTTTTAGGTTATGTTCAGTGTTCTCATTCAGAAGTTTAAGGTAGAAATGACTTTCTAGTCTTGTTTACATGAATTATTTTTAGAAACAGTGGGGCTTCTTGAATGATCATTGTGAATTATCAGTATTCACTATATGGTTCTTATAGTGATAGGATAACCTTATGTAAATTAATATCTATTCGGTGTTGTTAATACACTGTTTTTTCAGATCAACATTTTTTTCTGGTATCTGAAGGTTTATAGGATACTGTGTGGGAGAACATGACAGTAGTTCTTTGCTATTACCCTTAGAAGATAGGAACTGTATTTCAAAGATCATGAAGCAGTTTGAACAATGTTTCATGCAGTTATCCTATATGAATTAAACTGAACCCTTTCTGAAACCTTTATACTTCATTATTTTTATTTTAATTCTAGTTAACATACAGTGTGATATTAGTTTCAGGTGTGCAATATGGTGAGTCGGCACCTCCATACATCACCCTGTGCTCATCACAGTGCTCTGTTTAATCTCCATCACCTATTTCACCCATCCCCTGCTGACCTCCCCTTGTAACCATCAGTAATTGAGAGTGCTTCTTGATTTGTCTCTCTTATTTTTTTCCTTTTGCTTCTGTGTTTTGTTTCTTAAGTTACACATGAGTGAAATCATACGGTATTTTGTCTCCCTCTGATTTATTTTGCTTAGCATAATATTCTCTAATTCCATTCATGTTGTTGCAAATGGCAAGATTTCATTATTTTTATGGCTGAATAATATTCCATTGTATTTATATACCACATCTTCTTTATCCATTCATCTATCGATGGACACTTGGGCTGCTTCCATATTTTGGCTGTTGTTGATAATGATGTTGCACTGGGGTGCATGTCTCCCTTCGAATCCGTATTTTTGTGTCCTTAGGGTAAATACCTAGTAGTGCAATTGCTGGATTGTAGGGTAGTTCTAGTTTTCACTTTCGGAGGAACCTCCGTACTGTTTTCTACAGTGGCTGTACCAGTTTGCATTACCACCAAGAGTGCACAAGTTGAAACCTTTATACTTTAAACCTATATCAACTCTTCAGGGTACTTTTTACTTTTACTCTATACAGGTCTACAAAGTGATATTTCCTTTATTTAGTAGGGATTTAATGAAGTAATACATGAAATTAAGGCTTTATAAATTTTAGTGAAGTATCTTCTTTATTCCTTTCCTTGTTCTGATTGAATCATCATAGTTTTAAAATCTGGCCTTTATAGATAAACTCTTAATTTCTTTTGTCATTTTACTTTCCCTTTGGGTGTCCATTCAACTTTCATAGAACAGATACTGTGTTTGTGTCAAATATTGCCTTGTTGGTTATTCATTCTATTGTGTATATGTGTAGTACTTGTTAAGTCCTAATAGAAGGAAATCCAAAACCAGTGTCACAAGTATAATCTATTAATACTGCTCTAATGGCCTATTGCAAATTGTTAGAGGATTTCTAGGTGTGGGTAGGATTTCAGTTGGGGAGGAAACAATATGAGAAAAAGTATGGAAGTAAAAAAGAACAAGGTCCATTTAGAGGAATGAGAAATAGCAGAGTATAGGTGGGTCATACCATGTATGTGGGACATTGAGAATACTATTAAATAAACCAAAGTACTCACGACTTTAAATGCATGGTTAAGGAATTTGAGCTTTTCTCATTGGGGTTCACAGAATAAGTGAAGATGTTTTTAACAGAGTGATGCTGTAGGAAATTTAATCTGGTGGTTGTCATATGCAGCAATATTAGGAGATGAGTTGGAAAGAAAGCAGGTTATCTAGAGGGCTATTGCTATGATTCACGTAAGAAATGTTGAGAGTTTGAATTAAGATGATGGAAGAGAGAATCATAAAGAGACAATATTGGAAAGCACTGGCAAGATTTAGTACTGAAGGATATATTAGTGGGGAAATGAAATTTTTATAAATAATAGTATTCAAATAAGATGCAATGATACTGAAATTAAATGTGAGTTTTAGCAACTGGTTCTGAATTTTTATTTTTTGTTTTGTTTAAATAGATTTTTTTCATTTTTTTATTTTTATGTTTTGAAAGATACCTACCTTTTTTTAAGGTTCATTTATTTATTTTGAGAGAGAGGCAGTGGGGGCAGGAGAGGGCAGAAAGAGAAGGAGAGAGAGGGAGAGAGTCCCAAGCAGGCTCCGCATTGTCAGCACAGAGGCTAATTCGAGGCTCAAACCCACAAACTGTGAGATCATGCATGACATGAGCCGAAACCAAGAGTCTGACTGAGCTACCCAGGTGCCTCTAAGTAGATATTTTTTAATGTTCATTTATTTATTTTGAGAGAGAGGGAGAGAATCCCAGGCAGACTCTGCACTGTCACTGCAGCCCAGAGTAGGACTGGAACTCACAAACGGTGAGATCACAACCAGAGCCAAAATCAAGGGTCTGTCACTTAACTGACCGAGCCACCCAGCCACCCCTGGTTCTGAATTGAAATCATGGTTCCACGAGTTATTAGCTGTGAGTTTGGTCTGTTATCTTCTCTAAGCCTCAATTTCCTGTCTGTTAAATGGAGATAATAGCTCCTATCTCATGGGATTGTTTTGGGGATTAAATGAAGTAATAAATGCAAAATTTTCTTTGTCACGTTCTGGAAGACACCCTCTCTCGCCAACACACATTGTTGCTCTTGGATCTCAATATTTTAATCCAAAAAGATAAGTGAGTTTCATGGACTGATTCAGTAAGATATGTGTCAGTTACATGCAAGATACAGGAGCACAGTATGAGTAAAACGATGGTGCTTACCTTCTAAAACGACGGCATCTTACCATTCCATAGGAAGGTCAGACTCGTAACTGTAAACACAGTACACTACAGTGCTCTAACTGTGCTAGAGGCATGGAGCAGAGCCGAGAGGAGGTGATGCCTAAATGCCTGGTATGTCCTGGGGGTGTAGGACAAGAAAGGGTGTCAGGGAGAAAATCTCTGAGACATTTTACTTGCCAGTTCAGACTTCAAGACTTAGTTTGTTTGCCAGTATGCAAGGAAGAAAATAATAAAGCTGCCAGGGATGACATGAAAGCAGGAGTGTGAAAAGATGATGATCTACTTGCGTAACTTGCAAGTCGTTTGGCATGGCTGGAGCGTGGGGTGTACACGGTGTGCAGTGGTTGAAGTCAGATGGGGACCGGATCATCAAGGCTCTTTGTATCTGATGTTTAGAGAAAAGAGTCTGGGTCCTATTTTTAGGTGATTAGCTTGCTACTTTTACCAAATAACTGCAGATAGGGAAATGACATGATCATATTTATATTTTGTGGCTATGGGATTGATTGGAGGGAGCTAATTAGGGCCATTAAAAATAAGTAGTTGTACTAGTCTAGTCTAGTCTAGTCTGATGATGGCATAAATTAGAATACTAAGAAATAAAAGATAAATTTCTAGAGAGTGAGAATTTAGTACTGACAGAGGGCAGTAACTAAATACTGAGCACCTGCCAAGTTGATGTGTTCTGCCTGGTGGTTTAGAATTTGCGGGATTTTATCTAGGCCTTTGTGATAGTTAAATATGGAGGATAAAGAGATGTTAAGGATAACCAACCCCTAGGTTTTTAGAACAGGTTTTGTAGCTTAGGGGAGAAGTAACGAATTGCATAAGAATGTATTTGAGGGACTTCTGTCTAGTAGGCAGTTGGAACATAAGAGAGGTGAGAGAGATCCGGTCCCAACACGGTGGATTGGGAGCCACCAGGGCGTGGGTAGTAATGGAGTAATAAGAGTCTTTCATACTGTGAAATTTCAGGTTATTTCTTCAAAGCTTACATTTCCTTCAATTGGTGAGATTTTCAGGAAGGAGACTATTTGGCAGGCAGGGATTCTAACATGTCTTTTTTTTTTCCTTTAAGGTATTTTGGTTTTTTGTACTTTTAGATCAGGTTCTCCAAAGTAGTGTGTATATACCACAGAGGTAACCAGATGGTCTACTGGAATAGGGAAGGAAAACATTAGAACTTCTTTTTATGTATATTTTTCTCCTAATTTTAATATTATTTTGGTATATATCTTATTACATACTTATACGCTAATTTACAGATAATTTATAAGTAAATGTGTATAAGTCCTCATATATATTCAGCAATTTTTACTGACCACAAGGTCTATTATCAGTTTGGAAGCTACCACTCCATACAAGAAATTAAATTGCTACAGTTGAGAACTTAGTAAGGTTTCTGTACTTCAGTTGTTTCCTAGATGTGACAATTTATGAGTACTCACTTATTCCAAAATTTTGCACTTCTGACAAATTTGATTTTACCACCTAAAAAGATTTTTATCCTATATATAAATGGTTTGTCTTTTTCTTGTATTATATAAAATTTAAGCATTACATTTTAAAGTATTTTCTTTCAGCTTTAATAGTATAGTCAGTAGTAAATTAAACTAACCAGCAAAATTGAGGACTTGAGTAAATTTTGATAGTGAGGGATATGGAAAATGAGTTTGTTCTGGTATTTTGTGTAAATAGTAATAATAAGACTTTCCTCTCTAGCCACCTCGTACATCTCATCCTGTAGTGAAGTTTTCCTGTACAGACTGTGAACCGATGGTTATTGACAAATTGCCTTTTGACAAATATGAGTTGGAACCTTCGCCACTGACTCAGTTTATCCTGGAAAGGAAATCTCCTCAAACATGTTGGCAGGTGAGCTGAGCAACTACAGTGACCTAAAAATTGAAGTTGGATTTTTTTTTTTTAAGTTAAAGTTAAATTGAATCAATGGTTTCAATAACATTCTGTAAAGGTTATTAAATGTGAAGTTTCAACCACTCCCTTTTAACAGGTATATGTGAGCAATAGTGCAAAATACAGTGAGCTCGGTCATCCCTTTGGTTACTTGAAAGCCAGTACAGCACTGAACTGTGTCAACTTATTTGTGATGCCTTACAATTACCCCGTCCTCTTGCCCCTTCTAGGTAAGTCACTCGTGTCCCATTCTCAGTGGCTCAGCATACATACTGATTTTCCTAAAAACAAAGATTGGGAACATGTCTTTGTAAGTTCTCATGTTTTGTGGAAATTAACAGAACTGTTGTTAATACTCTGAAATATCGAACCTATCTAAGGTTGTTTTATAGCAACCTGTATATGTTTGTGGTAAATTAAAAGTCGGTGTCAAAACACCTTTGATTCTACAAACTATTGAAGATACTGTGTTTTAAATTTTTAAGCATTCCAAGTTTTCTACAAGTTAGCTTTCTTACATAGTGAGAATTGGTAATAGAGGCTTTGTATTTGGTAAATAAGGATTTTTGTAGAAGCATATATTTATAGATCTGAATGTATTTTCTTTCTAAGAATTTATCTATAATTTTCATTTGGCACATGCTTGTGTATTTATTTTTTTTAGAGAGAGAGAGTGTGCATGTGAGTGGGGGAGAGTGACAGAGGGGGACAGAGAGAAAGGAAGAGAATCTTAAGTAGGCTCCATACTCAGCACAGAACCTGACGTGGGACTTGATCCCAGGACCTTGGGATCATGACCTGAGCCAAAATGAAGAGTCGGACTCTCAACCGACTGAGCCATCCAGGCACATATTTTTTAAATGAATGAATGTGTTCCAGTGATATAATAAAAGCCTAAAGTTAGTTTCTGGGGACCCTCTGGCTATAATTTTTGAGCAGTACTGTTGGAGAAGACTTCTATGCATGGAACCACTTCAGATTTAAATATTATCGTCAAAAAAAAAATTTATAGTCAAAATATTAGTAGGTATATTTTATTGAAAACATTGTGTATACTTTGTTTCTGTCCTCAAATCTGTTTTATGTTGAGGTCTAGATAGTGTACAGATTTTCTTGTGTCTTATCTGAGTCTACCTTTATTTCATGAAATATTAGATCATGATTAGCATCTTTTTGTTTTTAAAATGGTATTACTGCTCAATGGCAGAACCAAAATTTTGCCACTATTAATTTTGTTAAAAATTGATGTCTGATATGTTACTCTCTTACAAATAAGAAAGCAGTGTTTAAAAATGAAACGTGCTTGACTTGATTTTCGTGTCTGAAAAAAATGATGATAGTTTGTTCACATTCATTTATAGATGACTTGTTTAAAGTACATAAAGCAAAACCAACATTGAAGTGGAGACAGTCATTTGAAAGTTATTTGAAGACAATGCCTCCCTACTATCTTGGGGTAAGAATGTGATTGTTAAAAATAGAACTTGTTACAAAATTTTACATTATGCTTATAGTTTACTTGTATTTACTGCTGTTATAGAATATATAGAATATATAGAATATATAAATGTCATGAAAATTGAGTGTACAAATGACCGATAAAGATGTAATGGGAAAGAAAGGTTTCAGTGATTTGTGGAATAATGATGATGGCAATGATGATGACGATGAGAACATGTATATAATGCTTACCTTAGGCCTGATATTATGCTAAGTATTTTGCCTCATTTAGTTTATATGGTAATCCTTCAAGGTAGAGATCATCATTCCTATTTCATAGATGAGGAAACTAAGGTATTAAAAGATTAAGTAATTTGTCCAAGGCTACTTGTGTGGGAGACTGGAATTTACTCCCAGGCAGCCTGGCTTTTAGAATAGCTCCAATTGTTGTACTGCCTTGTTAAATTGCAGTTTTATAATTATTATTCCTTAAGGGTGCAGAATAGTTTTGTTGCATTATTCCCTAAATCTCTAAAAACATGTTTTTAGGTAGATAAGTATATATTCTTATAGACTCCTATTTTTAGAACCACGAGATTGTGATTACAGTTGACCCTTGAACAACACAGGTTTGAAGAGGATAGGTCCACTTATATGTGGATTATTTTCAATAAATATAATGGAAAAATTTTTTTAGATATGTGGCAATTTGAAAAACTCTCAGATGAATCGTATAGCCTGAAAATATATTTAAAAAAAATCAAGATAAACCTCAGAGTTACTGTAAGAATACAGTCTATAATACATATTGCACAGAAAATTTGTGTGAATTGATTATGTTATTAGTAAGGCTTCTGGTCAGTAGCAGGCTATTAGTTAACTTTTTGGGGAGTCAAAGTTATCTGCGGATTTTTTATTGTGTGGGAGTTGGCACTCCTAACCCTGATGTTGCTCAGTGGCCACCTGTACTTAACAACCTAGTGTATCACAGTAGATAAGACCGTAATGTATATATTATTAAATATATTATTTACTTTTTGAAAAAGTAACCTCTTACTAAAAAGACCAATGCTAAAAGCACTTTTAAACATTACTTTTACTTTTAAAAATGGAGGAATAGTATAGCATTTGACTATAATCCTTCTAAATGGTCTCTACTAAGAGCATTAGTGTCTTGAGCTTTGAAAATCATATTTTAGAGTTGTAAGAGATAACTTGTGTGTCTAGCACATAGCGCCTGCCATGTAAGAGAGTAAAAAGAAAGACGCACTGAATATGAACTGTTAGGTCTGTTGACTTACTTTCGTTTTCCTAGCAACCTGGGGAATTCAGGCAAAGCTACATGGATTTGAGATGTCAGAGCTGGATTTGATTCCAGTTTGACACCAGTGCATATACACTTTCTGGTGTCAGTGAATGGCTGTCATCCTGTTTTGACTGTATCCCGCTCAAATATACTGGTGATTTTTTTCGTTGCACAAGTGGTTTCGACTGGGCTCTCCTTACAATTGAAAAGTATTACACTATGCATAGCAAATATTAAACTGGCTTTTCCTTCTTATTTTTCCCTCTGAGCTTGTTTTGATTTTTCAGTTCAGCTAATAGTAACAGTAGTAATGATTAGCACTTACTGAATGCCTCCTGTGTACCAGATGCTTTTATATGTGCTTTATGTGTATAGTTCATTTAATCCCATGGCAACCCTATGAAGTAGATTCTATTATTGTTATACAAAAGAAAAACTTCAGACACAGAGAGGTGATCTATAACTTGGTCCAGGGTCACAAAGCTAGTGAATGGTTGAGTCACAACCCACTCAGTTACCCAAAGTAGAAATCTTCCATTTTTCTTGACTTCTTTTCACTTACTACTTAATTTCTATCAAATTTACCTCTGTGATCTGTATCTTCCCCATTTCTTCCAAACTTAGTATCTCCAATGATACTAAGGAGTCCAGGACTTTACCCTTTCTTGCCTGTGTGTTGGTAAAATATAGCCTCTAGTCCTTTTTAAGGCAAACATTTCACTGAAATACAAATATGATCATGTTACTCTCTTATTGAAGAAAAGAAAGTCTTTCTTGGAAAATCTTCAAAACTGACAATACATGTAGCCATAAGTTTTTGACAAGTTTAGGATTGAGTGATATTTTCTTTTTTCCTATAGCCTTTGAAGAAAGCTGTTAGAATGATGGGAGCACCTAACCTAATAGCAGACAGTATGGAATATGGACTTAGTTACAGTGTCATTTCATACCTCAAAAAATTGAGTCAACAGGTAATGTTAAGAAATAGAACCATTAAGTATTTTGAATGGTTTTCAATGCAAATGTCAGTTCTCCTGGTTCTGATGGAATGACGTTATATGAATACATTACATGTTTTAAAACCACATATATATTAACATAATTCAGTCTCAAGTACGTGGTATGCTGTTTTGGAATGTTAATTTCAAATAATAATTCCTAGTTTATGAAAGTGGCCTCATTAGTGTCCTAGAAATTCTGTGAACATTCGTTATGTTTTCTTTTGAGAAATGTATGTTAGAAAGTTGCTTTTCTTAAAAATCAGTTTCTTTTGCTTTATATTTTAAAACCTGTAGTTTTTTTCTTTCAAAATGGGACTTTCTTTTGAAATATTTGTTGAAGACGCTGATTTTGTCATTTGGGGCATATCACAGTAATAGATTCTTTGGTAGTCAAGCAGTATGCAGTTAGACTGCCAAGATACTACTACTGTATAGAATACATTATTTTTCCGGTACTTTTGCCATCGCTACTTTAACTGCTAATTGAGATGTAGGTTGGAAAGAGTCAAAATATTGCTGCTTGTTGTCAGTGAAAAACTACATCACTTTTTGTTATACCTGTGAAGATTTAATTATGTGCTAATAATAGTGTCTTTAAGTAAATATTGATGAGATTTTTTTTCCCTAGTTTTATATCACCTCTGATTCAGAAATACATATTTTCATTTAGGATGCACTTAAACATTTCATGATTTAAGTGTAGTGGCTATTAGTAAATAAAATAAAATTGAAATTGTTTTTGTTTGCCCTGCTCCAGAAGGTTATTATAGTGATTTAAAATTGTAAGGCATTATTATTTAAGCTATATTTAGTTTACCAAGAACTTGACATAAGCTGTGCTACTTGAGGTTTTAACTTCTTACATACTTTTAAAATATAAATATGTATTTAATTTATAGAAGACCAAAACTATTAGTGTTTAATTTATTAATTTAGATTATGTTGAGACCAACTCTTTTTATTTTTACTTTAGGCCAAAATAGAATCTGATCGCGTCATCGGATCTGTAGGCAAAAAAGTAGTACAGGAAACTGGAATTAAAGTCCGAAGCCGATCACATGGTTTATCAATGGCTTATAGGAAAGATTTTCAACAGTTGCTCCAGGGAATTTCAGAGGATGTTCCTCACAGACTGCTAGACCTTAATATGAAAGAATACACTGGGTTCCAGGTTGCTTTGCTCAATAAGGTAATAGTTCTATGAATTTAATACTGCTCTGGATATATTCTGTTGTATTGTTGAATAAATCAAATTTTCTATTAGCTGATATTTAGTTTGTCCAAACTTTAGGAATACTTCTATACCTTTGTAGACTAATGATCATTAATACTATCATTGAATGAGTGAATTTTAGAATTAAAAAATTATACATGCCAAATTGATGAATAGATCAGTAAGCCAACCCATTCACTTATTTGTTAAATTCTGTAAAAAAAATTTTTTTTTTAAATTTTAGAGAGAGAGAACAGGGGAGAGAGGCAGAGAGAGAGAGAGACAG
Source organism: Prionailurus bengalensis (assembly GCF_016509475.1). Taxonomy (NCBI): domain Eukaryota; kingdom Metazoa; phylum Chordata; class Mammalia; order Carnivora; family Felidae; genus Prionailurus; species Prionailurus bengalensis. The sequence goes on from NC_057343.1 coordinate 20,097,290, forward strand.
AGAGACACATCTTAAGTAGGCTTCATACTCAGCACAGAGTTGGATGCAGGGCTCAATCCCACCACCTTAGAATCGTGACCTGAGTTGAAATTAAGAACTGGATGCTCAACTGACTGAGCCACCCAGGTGTCCCCATTTATTTTATAGATGAGAAAACAGATGGGGCATCTAGCTGGCTCAGACGGTAGAGCATTTGACTCTTGTCTTGGTCATGAGTTTGAGCCCCATGTTGGATGTAAAGATTACTTAAAAAAAAGAAGGAAAGAATACAGAGGCTTAAAGATTGCCTAAAGTTACATAGCTAGTGGGAGAGTTCACTGTAGTTTGGTACTTAAACTGATGACCTTGGGTGCATAGCATGATTTTAAAATACTTTATGAATATTCATTATTATAAACATCCTCATCCCAGGGATGCCTGGGTGGCTCAGTAGTCAGTGAAGTGCCCAACTCTTGATCTCTGCTCAGGTCTTGATCTCAAGGTCATGAGTTGAAGCCCCACACTGGGCTCCATGCTGGGCGTGGGGCCTACTTTAAAAAAAATTCTTCATCTCAGTAGCCTTTTTTTGTAGAAACAGACATGCCAATCTAAAATGTATATGGAAAGTTAAAGGTCCTAGAATAGGTAAAAAAATTTGGAAAAAAATAATAAAGTTAGAAGACTTACACTATCTATTTTGAAGCTTACTGTAAAGTTGTAATGATCATCAACATGTTCTGTTGTTGACATAAGGATAAACATATAGAGCAGTAGGACAGAAGAGAGTCTAGAAGTAGGCCCTCACACGTATAGTCCGTTAATTTCTAACAGAGGTGCCAGAATAACTCAGTGGGTAAGAAGACAATCTCTTCAGACATAGTGCTGGGCTCATGGGGAATTTAAGAAGCAAAACAGATGAACATAGGGGAAGGGAAGGCAAATAAGATAAAAACAGAGAGGGCAAACCACAAGAGACTCTTAAATACAGAGAATAAACTGAGGGTTGCTGGAGGGGAGGTGGGTGGGTGGACGCACTAAATGAGTGATGGGCATTAAGGAGCGCACTTGTTGAGACGAGCACTTGGTGTTACATGTAAGTGATGAATCACTGAATTCTCGTCAAACCAATACTACACTATATGTTAACTAACATGAGTCTGAATAAAATAAAGTAAAAACAAAATGAACAAAAAAAAGAAATAGTGCTGGATCAATTGGATACCCATATTCAAAATAATAAACTTGACCCTTACATTACCAGTGCTCATGGTCTTAAATGTAAAAACTAAAACTATAAACTTCTGGAAGAAAACAGGAGAAAGTGTTCATGACATTGGGTTCAGGGGTCATTGATGATTTCTAAAATATAACACAAAAGGTACATACATAAAAAAGTTGATAAATTGAACTTCATTAAAATTTAAACTTTTACACTTGAGATATCACCTCACGCCAGTCAGAGTGGCTGAAATGAACAAATCAGGAGACTAGATGCTGGAGAGAATGTGGAGAAACGGGAACCTTCTTGCACTGTTGGTAGGAATGCAAACTGGTGCAGCTACTCTGGAAAACAGTGTGGAGGTTCTTCAAAAAATTAAAAATAGATCTACCCTATGATCCAGCAATAGCACTGCTAGGAATTTGCCCAAGGGATACAGGAGTGCTGATGCATAGGGGCACTTGTATCCCAGTGTTTATAGCAGCACTTGCAACAATAGCCAAATTATGGAAAGAGCCTAAATGTCCATCAACTGATGAGTGGATAAAGAAACTGTGGTTTATATATACAATGGAATACTACTTGGCAGTGAGAAAGAATGAAATACGGCCCTATGTAGCAACGTGGATGGAACTGGAGAGTGTGATGCTAAGTGAAATAAGTCATACAGAGAAAGACATACCATGTTTTCACTCTTATGTGGATCCTGAGAAACTTAACAGGATACCATGGGGGAGGAGAAGGGAAAAAAAAATTAGGGAGGAAGGCAAACCATAAGAGACTCTTAAAAACTGAGAATAAACTGAGGGTTGATGGGGGGGTGGAAGGGAGGGGAAAGTGGGTGATGGGCATTGAGGATGGCACCTGTTGGGATGAGCACTGGGTGTTGTATGGAAACCAGTTTGACAATAAATTTCATATTAAAAAAAATCAGCCATAGACCATATGTAAATGAATGGGTGTGACTGGGTTCCAATAAAACTTTATTTACAAAAAATAATAATAAAAAAATCAAAAAACAATTTAAACTTTTGTCTATAAAAGAAACTTGGTAAAATGAACAGGCAAATTACAGCCTGGGAGAAAAGTATGTACAGAATAAAGAATATGTATCAAAATACATGAAGAACTCCTACAACTCAATATAAAAAGACAAATATCTAATTAAAAATTGGCAAAATATCTGAGCAGATATTCCACCAAATAAGATATACAGATTGAACATGATGTAAAAAGATGCTGTACCTTAATGGTCATTAGGGAAATGCAAAATAAAACTACAATGAGATCCCACTTCCCATCCACTACACTGGCTGTACTTGTTATATAATTAGCAGTTCTTCTTGTAGGTATCTACATGAGAGCAATGAAGATGTAGGTCCATATAAAGGCTTTATATGCAAATGTTCATAGTAGCATTATTCATAATAGCCAAAAACTGTAAAGAAAACTGTTCATCAAATGGAAAGTGGATAAAGATATGCTATATCCATAGAATGGAATACTAGTCTGGAGTAAAAAAGAACAGACTAGTGATACATGAACAATGTGACTGAATCTCAAAATATCATCCTTAGTGAAAAAAAGCTAGATAGAAAAGATTTGATATAGCAAAATTCCATTTATAAAATGGAATGTAGGGAGACAGAAAGCAGGTCGGTGGTTGCCTGGGGATAGGAAAAGGGATGGACTACAATGGGCACAAAGAACTTTTGTGGGATGATGGAAGTATTGTTAAACCAGATTGTGGTGATGGTTTCACAATTGTAAATTTACTGACACTCATCAAACTGTATACCTAAAATGGGTGATTTTATGGTATGTAAATCAAAGCTCTTTTTCTTTAAATTTTCAAAGTCTTCAAAATTTGGAAATTTGTTTTATAAGATACTTACTTTCCTTAGGCAGAATATATAATAAAATCTTGAAGAGATGTGAATTTGAGTTATTTGGTAAGTTCACTACCAATTTTTATCCTCTGGTTCCCAAAACAGTATATTAAGATTGCATCATAATTCTTTATTCTATTTTTAAAGCTAATTAGACTTGTATATCTTATTTCCAAACCTTTACTGCAGGCTAGAGATTTTAGTCTCTTATAATTCTATATTTGAAAATAAATTTGCCTTTGAATGTTTTTCAATAGGATTTGAAGCCACAGACATTTAGGAACGCGTATGACATACCAAGGCGGAATCTTTTGGATCACTTAACAAGAATGAGATCTAATCTTTTGAAGAGCACCCGCAGATTTCTTAAAGGACAGGATGAAGGTTGGATCATAGTTTCAATAATGGTGTTTCTTTTGTGAATTTCTTTATACTGAAAAAACATAGTATAGTAGTGTAGCTTTTAAAGCATTGTAGTATCTCATTTTCTTTGTAAATTCAAACAAATGAAGTAAAAAGTGAGTCGTCACTCATTCTCAGAATTTCTTTCTACCATCAGTGTTTCCCCCAAATTTTATTCCCCAGAGGTGACACCCTTTGTTAGCAGCTTAGTATCTTTTTTGGCTTTGTTCATGCATTCACACACACAGGTCCACACATGCACAATCATTTTCTTGTGATACACAATACTAGCATCTGGTGGTTTAACTTGGATGGTGAATACATGTCCTGTTCCTTCAGTTATACCCATGGCACTGACCACAGATCAAGTCAGATGAGAATTTAACTCTTTGCCATCTCTGACGTAAGCATTCCAGCTATACCTTTATTTACGTATTTGTTTAAATGTTTATTTATTTATTTTGAGACCGAGAGAGTGTAAGCGTACTTTGGGGAGGGGAATGGGTGGGGAGAGAATCCCAGGCAAGCTCCACATTCAGCGCGGAGTCCGACACGGGGCTCCATCTCACGACTGTGAGATCATGACCTGCGCCGAAATCAAGAGTCGGACGCTTAACCAACTAAGCCATCTGGGGACCCCTCCCACCATAGCTTTATATAAAAAGGGTTATCTATATGTGATATGTCTTTTCTATAAATTCTGCTATAATTAAATTCTGCTTATTTGGAATATAATAGAAGAGACATTCCTTTTCATGGTAATGTTAACACATATTTGCTTATTCTATACACTCAAATTAACTGCAATATTTTTGTTTTATTTAGAAGGTAAAATCAGTTCTTTTAAATTTTATTTTAAAAATCTCAAAGACTTCATTTATGTCACAATATTTATGACGACAAACCAATTTTGCATATATGGGAAGGGAAGACTGCCTAGGATAACCCCAGATAGCATTCAAATATAAGAAGGTATTATTTGGTAATTAAACAGAGTATCATTTCAGTGAGGTTAACTTTTGTTATTGCTCTGTTCTGTTTGAAAAGATCAAGTGCACAGTGTTCCTATAGCACAAATGGGGAATTACCAGGAATACCTCAAGCAAGTACCTTCTCCACTAAGAGAACTTGATCCTGATCAGCCTCGAAGGTTGCATACATTTGGCAACCCATTTAAGCTAGATAAAAAGGTAAGCTTGAAACGTTCCATTGTATAATTTATTTGTGGATTTAACAGTTCTAATTTCACTAAAGTAAGCTGAAGCTGTTTTGTTGGTAGACTAATAAATGTTAACATAGTTATAATCTAGTTGCTTTAATGGGAACTGGAATTAGTTGTGCCATTTAAAAACTATATGTAAATCTAGGGAAATTATATTCTCTTTTGTTACAGGGTATGATGATAGATGAAGCAGATGAATTTGTGGCTGGACCTCAAAATAAACATAAACGACCTGGAGAACCAAATATGCAAGGGATCCCTAAAAGACGTCGCTGTATGTCTCCACTGCTGAGAGGCAGACAACAGAATCCAGTTGTGAACAATCATATTGGAGGAAAAGGACCACCTGTACCTATGACTCAAGCACAGCCAGATCTTATTAAACCCCTTCCTCTTCATAAAAGTAAGAGTTTTTTAAAAATAAACATTATTTGCTGCTGTTTGTTTTTTGTGTGGGGAAGATATTTTTGTAATAAAGTATAGAAAAAATTGATAAAGTCTAAGAGTGTCTAGAGAAGATAATTGTTTATTCTAAATTAGCATGTAATCATAGTCCTTTTAGTGAACATTTGGACATTTCATGTATTTATTATGCTCTATTATAGCTGTCATGATCTAAATATCATTTATAAGCCTTAAGTATTTCAAAATAACAGTTATAGGGATGTTCTCAATACCCATAGAAAGGTGGTTTTCAATTCCAGGTAACTTCAACAACTAATTATTAAATACATATGCTATGGTAAACAGTGCTAGGCATTGAGGTATCGCAGTGAACGAGACAATAGTGATCTCTGCCCCCATTTAGATAGAATGAGGAAAGACAGTCATTGAACATTTCATTAGAAGTGTGGTGAATGTTCAGAAGGGAAGTCAGGTATGTTTTGGAAGCATGTGGCAAGAGGATTTTAGTCTGTGGGGTCAAGGCACTTTATTGAGGAAGTTACGTTTAAGCCAACATTGGAAGGATGAATGGGAGTTGTTTCACTAAAGCTGTGCATTCAGGAGTCTTGCTAAGCAGTCTGCTGCATACTATGTGTATAGTAGTAGTATAAGAAGAGTCTGTGCAAACGTATACAGTAAAGAGAAGCAGTTAAGGGGCTGAAAGAACTCTAGTATAGCAAAGGTGTTGGGGGTGAGGCAAGATGAGAGATGAAAGATAGGTTGAGGCCAGATCACGGAGGGCCTTGGAGGCCATTGTAAAGACTCCAGACTTTAAGGACAATGAGAATCTTTGAAAGGTTTGAGAAGCTAGTGACCTCATCTGGTTAGCATTTTATAAAGACCAGGCTGACTGTCCTGTGCAGAGTACTGTTAGGGAAGAACAAGAATGGATGCAGGGGAACTCTTAGTAAATTAATGGAATCATTAATTATAGGTAGTGATCATTTGTGGCTTATAACTGGAGAGAACCAAATATTATATAACTCCTGAAGGGTTTATACAGTATCACTTCTGAAATACTCTTGCCAAAAAACAAAAAAGAAAGAAATCGAACCTTAACCTGATCAAGCCTCTAGATCTAACTACCAATTTATAGGAAATACAAGGATAGGAAAACATATTAAATGACAAAATAGGGAGACAATTAGCATAATCCAGATGGTGGGACACTGTAAGACAAAGAATATGGGATATGTGTATATCCAGAAAAAATGCATAGAAAAAAAGAGAAGTACAGAAGGATTTTATAGATTAAAAGGTAGTTAAACGACCTATAAACCAATGACAGTGTGCAGGCCTGATTTGAACCCTGAATCAAACAAAATCAAACTTCCCTCCACAGAAAATATATAAAGTAATTAGAGATTGTGAACACTGATAGGATATTTGATGTCATTAAATAATTATTAGATGCACAGAAAGCAGTTAAGGAACCCAGGGAAGAGCTAATGACCTGCTAGTGGAGTTGTGAGAAGAACATGTATTTGAGAAATACTTGGACACATCAGTAAAGACTTGATGATGACTGGCTGGATGTTGGAGTCAGGGCAAGGGAGGAGTTGAGAGATGCTTGGTAGGTGAGGGTAACGGGGTGGAGTAGAAGAGCAGATGATGAGTGATTTTAGAAGTGCCTATTAAGTTAGCCACATGGAGATCCTAAGGTAGAAGATGGATATTTTAGTTTAGAACTAAAGAAGAGACTGGGATAAAGAGGGAGGTGCAGGAGGCAGTCTTAGCCCCAATTGAAGTGAATTAAATCACACCAAAGAAAACAATGAGAAGAAAAAGCCTAGAACAGAACTTTGAAGGTGCTAAAGTTAAGGAGAGAAATGAGTTTCAGGAAAGATTGAGAAAGAAGAATCCAAGAAATAGGAGATGAGAAGAATTTGGTGTCGTGAGAGCTAAAGGGAAAGAGAATTGAGTGGTTGGTGGTTTCAAATGCTTCTTAAACAGGTCAGTCAAAAGGATTAGAAAAGTTCTATTGGTCTTTGGCTCCCTTAGCAAGAGCAGTTTTGCTCCCACAAAATCACTGGGAAGGCAGACAGGAGTGGTCCAGAGCCCAGAAGAAAGAATGCTACTTCCAGTGAAGCAGAAAGGGTATGGGCACAAGTTGAACAGTGGCAAGTAGAGGAAGTTCCTGTTTCACAGCTCTGCTTTCCTTTCCTCTGTGAAGTGAGAGGTGATATATGCTCCTGAGTGGGAGGCAGGGATTGGGAAAGTCCGAGATGTTAAGAGAGCGGAGAAGGTTAGAATGATCTTTTGTGGGAGAGGGAGGAAATGTTGTAATAAGATTGCTGGGTCCTGTTTCTCCACTAGTGCTCATCATTCCAAATGCACATCTAGAGCAAGCAGATAGAGTCAGCAGATTTGGGGTTTTGCCTGGCAGGGAGGACAATAGAATGAGAGAATTTAGGACATTGGTAAAAAGTAATGCATATGGGATGTAAGTTGGATAGACAAGAAAGAGGAATCTAGAAGGTAGGATCTGCTCATTGGGAGGGGGAAAGTGGAAGAGATGCTGAAGTAAGAGTCTGGCTGAGTTACAGAGCCAACAGCAGGAGTCCTGCAAAGATAAGGGTTATGCTCCTCTGCCCGTGAATTTGTGTTTGATTTGAGAGCCAAACAAGGTGAGACATTAAAGAATTGAGGCCATGTTCTTGGCAGGTGATCTGCTTAGACACTGAAGTCCCATACAACAGTAATTCTTAAACTTTAATGTGTCATTGCATCACCAGGATCTAGTTAAACTGCAGATTCTGAATTCATTGTTTAGGGCAGGGCTCAAGGTGAACATTTCTAGCCAGCTTTCTGATGGTGCTAACACTGCTTGTATTAGACCACATTGTGCGTAGTAATGATCTAGGATAATGCCCAAGGGACATCAGGGTGGGAGGAAGACTGCGAGCCAGGTATGACCAGAGAGGTGTGCCTTAGAGATCAGTAAAGACAGTGATAGGAGAGAGAGGATGAGTGTAGTGGCCTCTACTTTCTCCCTCCCATTTATCAGAGCAAGAGTGTTATACGAGTGCAGGGAGAAAGTAACTTGAAGTGGCACTGGAAGGTGAAGGAATCGGTGACTGTACCTCCTTATTTTAAGTCCATGGAGAGTGTTTGAGAGAAAGCAGTTTCTAACTCCAAGTCTGAAAAGAAGAGCAGTTTCTTTGTCAGAGAGCTGCGTTTCAGTTAAAGCAGGAGTCGTTACAGAGAATATTTAGGAAAATTTGCAAATCATGGACGGGGATTTAGGAGGGAGTCAGAAGTTTGAGGGCTTTTTGTGGGCATGAGTTTACCTTTGGACGATAAATGAGGGAAGTAGAGATGACTTCAGCGGGTGTCCTGGAGGTTTGGTGAGCAGTCAGGGAACTTACAATTCAGCTGCTTTCTGTGGGGGGCAAGTGTTTGCAAGCTTTTTTAAGTCCAGTAATCTGATGAACTGCAGTGGGCACCAGGCTGTGGGCACTGTTCTGCGTTGCTCAACTAAAGACTGGATGAGTGGTTATAAGAAAAGAGTGTACTGTAAAGTGACCTGTCTGACAGTGGGTTCCCAGCAGAATATTGAACACTTTGGACTCCCTGTGTTTACTTTTGCCTCTAAATGATAGTAGACTGTATAAGGCAGAGGTAAGTTGGAATGAGTTAGGACTCTCTAAGGAAAGGGTAACCCTGATAATCTTGGTCATATATGTTCCCCTAAAGCATTAGAAATTTGCTTGTTCAATAAAATTGCCATAGATTAAAGCAGAGAACTAAAAGTTGTGTGAAATTGGCTTTTATTTTTTTTCCTAAGGGCAAAAATTTTACAGATTTTGTAAATACTGTAAATGTTTCACATTGAAACCCACCATCTCTTTGGCAAATCTTAAGAACCATATCATATTATTTGTTAATTTGCATCCATCAAGGAGATTAGTTGTGATTTGCTGTAATATTATTTGTAGCTTTTTTCTTACTGTGTGCTTTGAAGTTGGCTCATGTCAATTTTTTCTTCTTATCTTTGTTTTTAGTTTCGGAAGCCACTAATGATTCGACAGTAGATGATGTGGTTGAAAATCATGTTGCAGACCAACTTTCATCAGATATTACACCAAATGCTATGGATACTGAATTTTCAACTTCTTCTCCAGCCAGTTTACTGGAACGACCAACCAATCATACAGAGGCGCTTGGTCATGACCATTTAGGAACTAATGACCTCACTGTTGGTGGATATTTAGAAAATCACGAGGAGCCAAGAGATAAAGAACAATGTCCTGAAGAGAATATACCAGCATCTTCACTCAACAAAGGAAAGAAATTGATGCATTGCAGAAGCCATGAAGAGGTCAACACTGAACTAAAAGCACAAATAATGAAAGAGATCCGAAAGCCAGGAAGAAGTATGTATAATTAGAGGCAAACCCCATATTTGATATCTGTGTGGGCTCAAAAAAAAAAAAAATTTAGAAGCATATACCTGATTCTAGATCAGTTTTGAACAATATTTGAGCTATGTAAGATTTGATCTTTATTCAGCCTACAAACACTAAATGTCTGTTATATCCAAAGTAGTATGGTATAGATATGGTAAGCAGGAGGGACTGAGAGCAGAGCTTGAAGAACACACAGACAAATTACACATAGTTCCTACTATGACAGGAACCCGTAGTCTTGAGTATTCTTCTAAACAGCAACTGGAATTTAATGTAGCAGCAAACCCCCAAAAGTGTAGCGAATATTAAATAGTTTCATCTCTGTAGAGTTCCTGACATAGTGTCTACCACTGTGTTTAAGGGTTAAACTATGATGGTGAGCAGGGATGTGTTTAGGCCAAAACCCTAAACTTAGAAAAGCAATCTATGAAATGAATATAAAAGAACTTTGGCATAAAGTTTCAGTATTATGACATCCATTCAAAGATGTTGACAGATTGACGGACCATGTGCTTTAATGGAACACCCATGGGTGGTTCAAAAGTGGGTAAGACAGCCCTTGCCATTTAGGAGTTTATAGTCCTTGGCAGAATTTTAGGTGAAAACTTGAAACTGAACTAGCACTCTTAACCATTTTTTCTGTCTCCATATGCCCCTCCCCATCTTGTTAACTGGAGTTGAGAATTTAAATTATAAGTATGCAATTTTATAAAGGCTACTTGCTGCTGCTTTTTCAGTGGCCAGTACCAAAAGCTAGTCACGTACTTTCTAAGCTTTATGTTTGATATCTTAATGGGAACTTTTACCAAAACTTCTGTGTTTACCAAGTTATTTTATCTTGATTGATATATGATGAAATATGTGTATTAATGAGTGGTAGAATATTTTGGTTTGGTTTAGCATATCTTGATACCGTAAACTGCAGTAGAAAAATATTGAATAAGAGTGCATAGAAAAGCCACTAATTGTTTTCTTTGCTTCTGTTGTTTTAAGAATATGAAAGAATCTTCACTTTACTGAAGCATGTGCAAGGCAGTTTACAAACAAGACTAATATTTTTGCAAAATGTCATTAAAGAAGCATCAAGGTAAATAATCTGTTGTACATTATGAAATGATTATGAAATGAGTCCCCAGTTTACAGTCAGTGTTGTAACAGTTGTGACTGTTATAACAGTATCTGTACTTGTTGTGTTATGCATGCATATGACACAGCCATGTGTGTCCTCCTCCTCCTCTGTTTTAGTTTATTGAAAGAAATTCACTTAAAAAATAGCCACACACAAATTCTTCACCAATTATGGACCTTTTCTCCCTGTAGATTATAGATACTTGCATAATTCTCATTGATCCTACTCTGTGCCTTTTTGGGGTCTTTATATTTTATAGCCTTCAGCTTTTCTCCTTTATATATTTGGACTACAGTTGATATTAATCAGTGATTAGAAATAACCTTGGAAGACAATATTTGAATGCTGTTCATTTGTACGTGGGAAAACATGTAATTAAGGGGAGCAGAGTTGGACAAATGGGCCTTATTCTGATTGCTTCAGTAGCCCAGGATTATGTACTTTAATACAAGGAATGTGGATCAAGATTATAAATGGTAACTATGAAGTGCAATTAACTGGAAAGCATAGTTGTATGAGTAGTGAGTACACAAAACATTTTTCCTTGAAGACCTTCTTTAGTATTATAAGAAAACTTAGGGTTATCTCCTCTGACCTTTCAAATATACACAGCCTTTAAAAGTCCCCCAGTTTCTTCCATGCTATTCTTAAAGGCATTTTTAGATAGAGCGGTTACTTGGTTTTTTTTGTTTGTTTGGGTTTTTTTTGGAGTAGCTAGAGCATACACCACTTTGAGGGTTCAAAATAAGGCAGTAACTTTTCATGTTACTTATTTTGAGTATTTATTCTTTATGTAACATTCTGTCAGCTCAAACTTCATCATGGATTTAGCTATATTCCTGGTGGCCTGCACTCTCTACTTCTAACAGCTTTTAGAGAGTTGTGTAATATTATGGTGGCTATTCATATTAATATACAAGTAGAGAGGAAGTAGATATAGATTGGACAGTGTTTTTGGATATTCTAAAAAGCATCAGCAGTATTAATAACTTATGTAGACGAATGCAATTTTAGTCTACTATATTAGTGAAGAAAATTTTAAATGCCACTTGAACTTTCAATGTTTGCTATATTATCCCATACTGCAGATGTCTAATTATCCTTGATTTGTTAGCTTTCAAACTGTAATAGTAGAACACCAGGGTTTTTAAACGTTACTATCCAACTGTCATTTCTTCTTCCCTTTTGTGGGGATTATATTCATACTTTGTTCACATTCTTTCAACGTACAACTTTTAAAGAGCATAGGAAGTACGGGCACTTGGGTGGCTCAGTCAGTTAAGCGTCCGACTTCAGCTCAGGTCCTCATCTCACAGTTCGTGAGTTCGAGCCCTGCGTTGGGCTCTGTGCTGACAGAGCCTGGAACCTGCTTCGGATTCTGTGTCTCTCCCTCTGTCTCTGCCCCTCCCCAGCTTGTTCGTTCTCTCTCTCTCTCTCTCTCTCTTTCTCTCTCTCTCTCTCTCTCTCTCTCAAAAATAAGCATTAAAAAAAAAAAATTAAAGAGCATAAGAAGCTATTGGAATCATTGCTTTAGGAGTCCAAATTTTGTTGGAATATTTGTAACCCTTGTAAATGTTAGGGTTTTTTTTCTTTTTGGTTGTGGAACAAATATCTGACTTCCACTGTACCTGGGCCTGGATTATTTGTTTTAGGAACAAACTGCAATTCTGCACTGATAAAATAATTTGCTTATTATCTTCCAGTGGATTTTATATATCATAAAGTTGTTGTTTTTCATTTTCATTTTACTTTGAAAAATCTTCCCAAGGCAGTTTCTGTCTTTAAAAAAAGCATTATACTGATCTACATCCATTAAAAAGAAATTGAGAGTGCTATCACTTATTTTTTTATACAGGTTTAAAAAGCGAATGCTAATAGAACAACTGGAGAACTTCTTGGATGAAATTCATCGACGAGCCAATCAGATCAACCATATTAATAGCAATTAAAAGAAAACAGAATGTGGCCACTTATTTCACTATCTTCTCCAAATACAAAGTAAATACAAGACTGTTGTGATCTTGAATTCATTTTTTGACATGCATTGTTGGCTATTTGAAATACTAAGAGCAAGTCTACAGATCCTTTTTCCATCATTTTACAGTGACCTTTTCTTCATTTTGGTTTATTTTTGTAATGTGAAAAATATCACTCTAAAACACATTTTTATTTAACAAACTAAAAATATTCCTCCAAATCTCTTGCTTGTCATTGACTCTTGCGTGTCAATTTCCCTCAGGTTCTATTTTCTTAAACCAACCTTTAAAATTGTCACCTCTGTTAAGGTTGAACTTTGCCAAAAAAAAAAATAATAAAAAGTTACTTTGTAATTTTTGGGGAAAAAAGCACATACATTAAAACTAGGTAATGTTTTGTATATACAGTTATTTTGGATATATTATTGTAAGTTGTACAAATGTATTTTGAAGAATATTTAAGAAAAGCACTTTTGTTATTCCATCAATAAATGCTCTATTTTACTCTTGTGTGGTTTAGGAAATAATCACATTTAAAGTAATCATTTAAAACCATCTTAAGGATAATGGAATTTTAAAGGCCTTGCTTTTTAAGCATTGGACATACACCACTTGAAGTTCATATTTGTTAAAGCTAACTGTAATTATCTGTTACATAATCTGCATTGTCTTTTTACTCTATGTTCTTAGATTTTGTTGGCTACACCAACATACTCCCATTTCTGCCTAGATAATAGAAAAGATGGGATCTGTGGCAAATAGGCAGACACTTTAAAAGCTGTTTTAAACGCAGACATCTTTGACATTATTGGTTTCCTTACTCCCCTTCAACGTCTTTTTCCGTTCTCACTAGGATTATGGGTGGCACTAAGTTGAAGCTGCCAGTTAGGGAGGTGTAAGTTTGGGGCACACCACATAGTCTGAAATGGCCAGCCTTTAGCAGCTTGATGCCATGCTTACAGAAGTCCCACAACAAATTGGGAGTTCAAAGGGGATCTCTTTGTTTTCCTCTGCTGTTCTTACACTTAAACTCTTCATTTTGTTTAGAAGCTAAATGGAAAGGAAACATTTAAGATGACTTTGCTCATTTTGTATTCCCCCTGAAATACCCAGGATAAGGAAAAACCAACACTATTCATTGTCCACTCTCAGTCCAACGCGACCTCAGATGACTTCACTGAGGACGTTGACCCTGTGACCAGACTCCTCACTCACCTTTCATAGATCACTGCTGTGCCTTGTAGTGCTTTTGGGGTAACCAATAGAAAAGAAGGTTAAAATACATTTAGATTAACAGAGGGCAAAATAAATTTATAAAATTATAGTAAAATTGATGGAATTTTAGTTTCATAATATTTGAAAATCACATACCCTTATCTTTTTACACTTTCGCGGAACATTTTTAAAATTTCAGGGGTATAGCAGAATGCAATTGTAACTTTTTATGAAGAAAAGCATAGTTGACAGTGGAGAACATGCTTGAGATCTCTTAATTTAGTCTAGGGGATTTGAAACGCTCCCAATACTGAAGACAAATCCTGTCAAGAAAAAGAAGCATTTAATGTAACGTTACATAGTATTTTCATATGCAATTCTTTAAACCTTTTTTACCTCTACAAAATACCTTTAAAGCAGGATATCATTTCATAGATGGAATTGTCAAGGTAATTACCTGCAGTCACTGCTAAATTCAGGAGCTACACAAAATCCAGAATATATTGTCTGGATTTAATTGTCTTGAATTATGTATATTTAGATTCTGAGATTAATAGAAGGGATTGCAAGTCATTCGGATAAAAGTTCATACTTAACAAGAATATTTAGGAAGGGGATTCAGTCTATTCCGATGTTTAGCAGCTTTCCTTATCAGGAAGTTCTTATTTCCATTTTATAGATTGCTCCGGAGGTGATCATCTTTAAACCCTTCACCTTGATTACATTCTGGGGATGAATCTGGGAAGAGCAGTTTGTTCAGTCTCCTCTTTCTGTCCTTAATCTCTCTGTCACCATACTCGATAGCCTCATCCAAAACCTAGTCATAAGGTTTCAAACTAATCAAAACTCAAGCTTGATATCCCATCTCGAAGGTTTTTTACATTTTAAGAAACTGGGCATATTAGTTAAATTAGTGAAATACTATAGAATTCTTGTAAGCAACGGGGGGTTGAATTTAAGGGGAATATCCTGTCTTTTTTGGCCCTCTAGGTCACTGGGTGACTTTAGGCTAGACAAATGATATTCTCTAACAGTTTAATCTTGAGATTAAGATCGTTTTTCTTAACGTTCCCATATGTGTCCCATTTGTCAATGGATTCATTATTTGCCCTTATCAGTAAGCTGTGTCCATTTGGTGTACTGAAGGCTGAGACTGATTTCTATCTCTTCGACACCCCTCTCACCAGGAGAGTAGTCACTGTGCCGTGTGTGGTGTGGGCAAGTACCTCCCAGAAAGAGGTAAATAAATTCACAAAGACTATTCAGATGTGCGGCGGATTATGGAACTGGTTTTGGATTAGCCTTTTATGTTCATGTGTTTACTGAGGCAGTTCTGAAAACTCGTATCATCGAAACAGTGGTGTGTCCTTTACTAGTGCAGAGGTTTTACGTCATTGTTACGCAGCTGAATTCCAAAAGAGATATCGGTCTCTTTAACTGTCATCAACTTTTATTGGCTATCAGCTTTTGACAATGACCTTCCTATTTGCATTTAGTCCTGTCTCTGTTTCTTGAGGGAGTAGAGCCTGTCACTTTTTTCATCTTTCATTTTTTGGACATGTATCCTTTCTAAGAGAGGGCTCTCTGTTGCCTGTTCTGAGTGATAAGTGACAATTTCATCTAATAAACATGGGGATGGAATGATCATGGTGAAATCCTAGGAGGATATATTCTGTTGATGGACTTTTTCTCCCCAAATAATCCCCCAATAGATTATTTCCTAGTGAATGATTATCTTCATCCTTTTTGTCACAAAAGTGTTCCTTTGATTTCCAGCACAAGTTACAGCAGTATGCAAATGATTCTCAGATAAAATGATGTTGACAGTATTTCCTTAACAATTTGTGTAAAACTTATGCGTAATTTTCATTATTCTAACTTTTGACTTTTTTTCTCTCCATAAATAAAAATAATGCCTGATGTTTAGTTAAAGTAGATCCACTTTTGCTTGATTTTGTTAGTCTTGTTCCATCCTATTTCTTTTTAACACATTGTTTCGACTTGCCAACAACTCTTTACTGAGAATCTCTTTTCCTTCCTAGGCTGATAAATAATGGGGAGGGGGAAAGGGGGAAACACAGAGAGGAATACTTAGAATCCTTTTTCATCGCCGAAATGAGAGGAGCTCCGCTTGTCCCTCTGATGTGCTGAGGCTTTGCCTGGTCCATACCATTTCTGGCTTAAGATGAGGTTGTATAGTGGAACTAAGAAGTACTTGGGCAAACACTTGATTTTGGTGTAATTTCGGCCAGCTTGAGAAAGACCAACAGAAAAACTATAGAAATCTAGGTGCATTCACTAGAATACTGGGGTTGCTGAGTCGAAAGACTCCTTGGACACACGAGTGCCCTGAAGGAGCTATATCTTTTGTCCTACAGTGATGAGAAAGTGAGGCAACAATGGGGGCCGGGTGGGGGGGGGGGGGGGGGGAGTCCAGATGAATCACTTACATTACTTTCATGATCTTTCTGAGTCTTCCCCAGCAGTAGAAACCTGAATTTTTAAAAATCCACATCAACAAAAAAAATGAGCCGAAAAGCCAAAAACCACACGGAGGGTATTAGTTTCCTTTGTAGTTAAGAAATGTTCCCCTTTCTCAGGATACACGACAAGAAACTGGGAAGCTTCTGAAGCACCATAGAAACTAGCTAGAAGGAATGCTTGTTTTAGGCTGCAGTGGACAAATGGGCGCTTGTTGCTAGAGAGATGCTGATAAATATTTAATATATCTGAATGGTGTCCAGAAATACTGTCATACCTGTGTTGGGTTCTCTCAGGAAAAAGAAGAATGGCCGATCTGCTTTAAAAAAAGGAATCCGAGACCTTTTCAGTAACAACAGAGCTGCAGGAGGGAAAGAATAGGAGACTATTACATTTTTTTATTCATTTGAGGGAAGTCACTATTAAAGTTGGAGCCGAAGTCAGTTATATCCCTTGATTTCTGAAGAAATCAGAACATCCTAATGTATTTGTGTAGTGTTGTGATGGGGTACAAATGGGAAAATTAAAGAGAAAAGATGCCACTTAGCAACCCTGTGTCCCATTTTCAAAATGTTCCATGGAATGAATTCCTTACTGAAGGTAATTTTCAGAATGACTTCATCCCTTGTTTATGGGGATGATGGTACAAATCCTTTTCAAACTGGATTTCTCTTCTCTCGCCATTTTTCAAACTCTTTGTGTTAACCTTCCTTTTTAAAAAATGCTATACCACATATACCACATCTGGACTTGGGGTTTTGAGTGGGAAAGTTTAGAAATGTGGAGATTGAACTGGATAAACCTAACAAAGGCATAGAAGGGCAAGAGGTATGACTTGAGCACTGCTGACCCCTTGATGAACATACCGGTGGCTGTAGACGCCTTGCTGCCTTCCTCGGAAACCTCAATCTTGGCTTTGTGGATCGCTTCAGAAACATAAAAGCCATCTTGGCCTAATCCCAAGAAATAAAAGTGTGAATTGCTTATTTCCATTTTTAATGCATTTGGCTTAAGGATTTGAGTGTACTTTTAAAGAACGCACTTAATGACAGTCTCATGCTGCTTACTATAGCTAGGGAGAGATTTGTTTGGAAAATTCTGAAGCTGCGATTTTTTTTTTTTTTAATTTTTTTTTTTCAACGTTTATTTATTTTTGGGACAGAGAGAGACAGAGCATGAACGGGGGAGGGGCAGAGAGAGAGGGAGACACAGAATCGGAAACAGGCTCCAGGCTCTGAGCCATCAGCCCAGAGCCTGACGCGGGGCTCGAACTCCCGGACCGCGAGATCGTGACCTGGCTGAAGTCGGACGCTCAACCGACTGCGCCACCCAGGCGCCCCTGAAGCTGCGATTTTTTATGTAACTTTCAAAACTCCGATTTGGTGAGTTTAATAAATAACACCTCCCAAATTAATATTTAGAGCTGGGCCCTGTTTTTTCGATGTTAATTTTCCTGAGTAACTTGTAGTTAATATTGAAATCCTCAGCCAGTATTTTCACCAGAGGATGTGTCAAAATGCAGATTCTGGAGTCCAAGAATCCTTTTTCAGCCAGCTTCTGAGGTGGTTTCCCTTGAATGCTTTCTTGGACTGCATTTTCAGAGCCACTTTTAAATGACAGTTACAGGTTTGTACTATGGGCCTTAAAAGGCATAACTCAGTGTATTAAAAATGTGTCTCAAGCTGCATTCTATATACTGAGGTATATCAGTTAGGCAATTAACTTGCATGGGCTAGCATCTGGAAAGATAATGAGAGGTCAGAACTATAATAGTTGTGTGCTATCAACTTCAAAGATGTAAGCTTAGCAAATAGGAATAGGAGTGATTAAGTTGGAGGAACTGACAGGTTTTTGTAATTTAACCATTAATCATTTTTAAACAGCTCTCCACAGTGAAATGGTACTTGACGACATAATATTGAAGGAAAGTAAGAACCTTTAGAACTAGAAGAAACTTCAGAAGTCAGTTATACCAACCCTTTCATTTGAGAATGAGCTGTTAAGTGACCTGAAGTCATGCACTTGATAGAAGTAGAAACTGGGCATTTGCAGGTTTTCTGACCGTGCAGCACCCATTTCTACCCCACCCCTCCACACAAACAATGCCACCTTTCAAAAAGTGTATTCTAGTCACCTCTCGCATGCCACTGGAAAGGGGTCTGTGGCATGAGCCTTAAAATAGTCATTTCAATATACATGTTGTATTTAGAGAGAGCTGTGTTTCATCTTAGACTAATTAAATTGTTTTGCATTTTTCATGCACATACAAGGAGAAGCAAATGAATGTCGTGAGAGCATAAAACCAGCCGAGTATAGGATATGCAGCAGGTTCATCCATCTTCTAAATAAGGTATACCCAGGAAATTGTGAGTTGGCTGTATTTGTTGTAAGAAACAGTTATTTTCCAGCATCATTGAAGGGGACCAGACAAGGGCCAGAGGAAGGGAAAAATCAATGGAAACATTGATCTGGTATCATTTGTCCTAAAACCAGTAAAGAATCTGATTTATTTAGATTTATTTAGAGACCAAGTTGGTTCTCTAGGATCTGTAGGATCTTTTAGAAAGTAAATTTATCTCTAATTAATTGTCTTTCTCATTCGTTGAACGAACAAATGCAGTGCCAGAGTTAGAATTCTGTGGATGAAAAAAAATGATTCTTTGATGGTCATGAGGTTTTACTAATCTGTGATTTCATGACTATGGTATGGTGTCTGAACATTTAAAATAAGTGTTAATGAAGTTAGCAGAAGTTCACTATGAAACTCTGTATCAGCTAAAATGTAGTAAATGTGGTTGTGTTAGAGACCAGGCACCTTGACACAGTGTGAAAAATGGGACCAATTGGTATGAGTGAGGCTTTGGTTAGATAGACTTGGCTATTACAATTTCTGGATACTGGAGTCAAGGAGCTTCATTTAAAGAGCTTTTCTCCATCACACTACAGGAGTGGCCCGATAATTGACAGTCACATGTTGGTACAGCCAAGAGCCGTGGCCTGTCTTGCCCCAGCATCCACACCTCTCTTAAATTATATCTCTGGTAACACTTAACATTTCAGAAGACCAACATTTGTGATCAAAATAAGAATTCAGGAGTCATCTGTAGGTTTGCGTTTTTCTTCTTGTGTGATCTTGTATTACAGATCCCTGTTTGCTTGCTTTTGTCAAGTAGCTACTGAAATGTTATGCAACTAATGAAGTCAACCTAGAAGAATCCAAGCACGGAGGAATCTTCCTACTTTAGGCTCATCTTTTCCTGTTGGCATTGTTGGCAGTTGCCTTGTGCCATTGAGGGTCATACAACCTGTTTTCCCCAAATTTGTTCCCAGGTTGTTTATAGGTGCTATTCTATAAAAAGGGTTCCATGATGAATTAAGATGGGAAATGCAGGTTGAATAGTTTTGTGCTTTTGTTTTCACTAGTGGACTTCTTAGAGCTGATTATTTGCTATTGTTTGTAGTGAATCTCTGCAGGAAGACTGCAATATGTAGTGTTTAACCATAGAAAGACCCACACCATCCCCTGTCTCTAAATTGACCAGATTAGCATTCTGGGAAAGTGTAGCCCCCTATAAACCATTTGCTCCTATATTACATTTCATTATCCAAAGCAAAGTAGTAAGATTCTTCCTACCCTTCCTCCTGGCATACTCTCCACTCTTCCATAGTATTGTCAAGTGTTTATGTCAAACTTTCTTTTTAGATTATTAGCTTCTAGAAGGCAAAAGCTATTTTATCAGTTTTAAACCTTTTTTACTTCACCTAACATAATAATGCTTGTTACATCTATGTGTTCAGTAAACGTTGGATGAGTGAATAATAGGCACTCCTCATGTTGTACATTTGTTTCATTTCTCCATAAAACAGCTGCCTTAATATTCTTTAATCTGATTTCACCTGTAAGGAAATGTTGGTTGGTATCTATAAAATCATAGGGGTACAGTACAGAATAGGTCTTCGGCAAGTTTCACCCAAACGACTGTTTCAGTGTTCGTAGAGACCATCATTCTTTGTTCGTAGAGACCTCTTTCCCCTTTGTTCGTAGAGACCATCATTCTTTGTGTGTGGTTGATCAGTCTCAAAAGGCTTAAGAGTCTTCTTCATAATGACATTGTGTAAACACAAGACTCGGAAAATGTAAACCAATATCCCAACATTTGATCCTCAGCTTCTCATAATGTAGGATAAACATCATTTGCTGTGTTATTTGCCTTTCCAATTATTATTACTTACTATTGACAAATTTAGTGGCTTTAAAAAAGTTATTACCAGAATTTCCTTCTAGTTTATCTTTCTCCTCTTTTTATTGCTTAGTTGTAAAATATGGAATGTGTCCGTAAAATATGGAATGTAAAATATGGAATAGCACCGAGCCCAGGATATAGAGAGAGATTACTAAAAAGAATCTGAAATTGCCCCTGAAGCCAGGATGTGGTTTGTTGCTTTCTCTATTCTCCTCTTGTCCACTTCTCTTGCCACCCTAGCTTTATTGGATTATAACTGATATAACATGTAAGTTTAAGGTGCACAATGTGATGATTTGATATATGTATATACTGCAAAATGATTACCACAATAAGATTAGTTAACACATTCGTTGCCTCACATAGTTACAATTTTTTTTGCGTGTATTAAATTGTAAGATCTATTGTCTTTGCAACTTTCAAATAGACAGTACAGTATTGTTGACTATAGTCACCATGCTGTACATTACATCCCTAGAACTTATAACTGGGAGTTCATACCCTTTGACCACCTTCACTCAACTCCCCAACTCCCCCGCTCCTTGCCTCTCGCAACCATCAATCTACTCTGTATTTCTATGAGGTTTGATTTTGGTTTAGGTTCCACATGTAAGTGAGATTATATAGTGTTTGTCTTTCTGTATGATTTTTTTCACTTAGCATAATGCCCTCAAGGTTTTTCTATGTTGTTGCCAATAGCAGGATTTCCTTCTTTTTTATGGCTAAATACTATTCCATCAAAATATATATACCACAGCTTCTTTATCCATTCATCCATTGATGGACACTTAGGTATTTTTTCTGTATCTTGGCTATTGCAAATAATGCTGCTGTGAACACGAGGGTGCAGTTATCTCTTTGACAGTGATTTAATTTCCTTTGAATACATACTCAGAAGTAGAACTGCTGGATCATGTGGTAGTTCTATTTTTATTTTTTGAGGAACCTCCATAGTGCTTTCCATCGTGGTTGGACTGATTTACATTCCTCTCAATAGTGCACAAGGGTTCCTTTTTCTATATCCTTGCCAGTATTTATTTTTTGTCTTTTTGATAATAGCCATTCTAACAGGTATGAGGTGATATCTCACTGTAGTTTTGATTTGCATTTCCCTGATGATTAGTGATATTCACCATATTTCCATGTGCTTGTGGGCCATTTGAATAATCTTATTGGGAAAAACGTTCATTCAGATACTCTGTCCCATTTAAAAATCAGATTATTATTATTTGCAATTAAGTTGTGTGAGTTCCCTATATATTTTAGATATTAATCTTTTAGATATGTGGTTTATAAATATTTTCTCCCATTCTGTAGGTTGCCTTTTCATTTTGTTAGTTGTTTTTCTTTTGCTATGAAGATGCTTTTAGTTGGATGTAGTCCCACTTGTTTATAGCTTTTGTTGCTTATACTTTTGGTGTCAGATCCAAAAAATCATTGCCAAGACCAATTTCAAGGAACTTTTCTCCTATGTTTTCTTCTAGGAGTTTTATGGTTTCAGACATTTAAGTCTCTAATCCATTTTGAGTTAATTTTTGTGAATGTTATAAAATAGGGGTCCAGTTTTATTCTTTTGCATCTGAATATCCAGTTTTCCCAGCACCATTTATTGAAAAGACTATCTTTTCCCCATTGAGTAATCTTGGCTTCCTTGTCAAATATTAGTTGACTGTATATACATAGATTTAGTTCTGGGGTGTTGATTCTGTCCCATTTCCCTATGTGTCTGTTTTTATGCCAGTACCTTACTGTTTTGATTACTATATATTCATAATACAGTTTGAACTCAGGAAATGTGATCCCTTTAGCTTTGTTTTTTTCTCAGGATTGCTTTGGATATTTGGGGATTTTTTTGGTTCCATATGAATTTTAGAGTTGTTTTTTCTATTTCTGTGGAAAATGTTATTGGCATTGGCATTTTGGTAGGGAGTGCATTGAATCTGAGGATTTATTTGGGTAGAATAGACCCTTTAACAATATTAATTTTTCTGATCCATGAACACAGGATATTTTTCCATTTATTTGTATATTTTTCAATTTCTTTCATCAATGTGCTGTGGTTTTCAATGTAGAGATAGTTCACCTCCCTTGGTTAAATTTATTCCTAAGTATTTTAATGTTTCTGATGCAACTATCAATGAAATGGAATTGTTTTCTTTATTTCTTTTTCAGGTACTTCATTGTTAGTATAAAGAAACACAACTGATATTTGTATGTTCATTTTGTATCCTGCAACTTTACTGAATTCGTTGATTTATTGTAATTATGTGCCACTATTACAATATTAGAGAATCTAATTTTGACTATATATTTACCATTACCAATAATTTTTATATATTCATACATTTTTACAACATTAATTAGCATCCTTTTATTTCAACTTGAAGAATGTCCTTTAGCATATCTTGTAAGGCAGGTCGAGTGGTGATAAACTCCCTTAGTTTTTGTTGGTTTGGAAAACTTTTATCTTTGCTTCACTTATGAAGGAAAACTTTGCCAGGTATATTATTCTTGGTTGACAGGGTTGGTTTTTTTTTTTCCCCCTCCAAAATTTTGTATATGTCATTCCACTATATCCTGGCCTGTAGTTTCTGTTGAGAAATCCATTGGTCATCTTATGTGGGTTCTCTTGTATGTAACTTGTTTCTTCTCTCTGGCGGCTTTTAAAGTTCTTTGACTTTCAACAATTTAATTATAATGTGTCTTGGTGTAGCCTTTTTTGGGTTCAACCTATTGGGATTCCTTGGGCATTATGAATCTGGAACCCCCTTTCATCTCCCCATGTTTGGAAAGCTTTCAGCCATTATTGCTTTAAGTAGTTTCTCTTTTTTACCCCTCATTTTTTGGAATTCTCATTATGAGTATATGTTTTTTTCTGTGGAGTCCCCAATTCCTATAGGCTTTCTTCAGTCTTTCATTCTTTTTTTTTTTTTTTTTTTGCTCTTCTGACTAGATAATTTCAAATGACTTATCTTCTAGTTCATTGATTCTTTCCTCTGCTTGGCTGAGTCTGTTGTTGAAGCTCTTTTTGAATTCTTTGGTGCAGTCATTGTACTCTTCAGCTTTAGGATCTCTGTTTAGTTTTTTTGTTTTGTTTTGTTTGATGGTTTCTATTTCTTTCTTGAACTTTTAATTTTGTTCATGCATTGTTTTCCAAATATTGTTTAGTTGTCTGTGTGTTCTTGTAGTCTGCTGAACTGTTTTAGGAGGATTATCTGAATTCTTTGCCAGACAGTTCATACATCTCCATTTCTTTAGGGTAGTTATTGGAGCTTTATTCATTTCTTTTGATGATGTCATATTTTTCTGATTTTTCATGATCCTTGCTTCTTTGTATTGGTATCTGTGCATTTAAGTAAGTAGTCTCCTTTTCCAGGCTTTACAGGTTTGCTTTGGCAAGTAAAGACTTTTACCAATTAGCTGATAGCATTTGTGGGTAGGTGGGGCTTGCTATCAGGATCTCTATTTGGGCAAAGCCTTTCCATGTGCTCTGAGGTTGCAGGGGGTGCTGCTGGCTGGGTTCTGTGGTTGGGTGGGACTGCTGGTTGGGTTCTGTATTCAAGTGGGTCTGCTGGGTGGGCTCCCTGTTTTGGTGGGGCTTCTGGCTATGACCCACTGTCAGGTTAAGCCACTAGCCCTGCAATCAACTCTGGTCAAATGGGGTTGTAGGCTGTGTTCCCTGACAGAGTAGTGCCACTGGTTGGACACCATGACTGGGTAGTTATGGGATGGGCTCCACGATCCTTCCTGGTCAGGTGGAGTCTCACACTGTGATTCCCAAATGGATGGTGCTGCCGGCTGGACTCCATGTTCAGGTGGGGCTGCCAGCTGTGCCCTGAAGATGGGTGGGGATGCAGACTGGGCTCTGTGACTTGGTAACACTGTGGGCTGGGCTGCAAGGCTTCCCAAGGTCATTTCTTCAGGCTCTTTGTTTACTTGGGGGTAGGGGATATGCTCAACAGTTGGGCAGGGCTGCTGGCCAGGATCTCTGCCCAAGCACAGCTGTAGGATGGGCTTCTCAGCTATCTGAGTTCTCTGGTCAGGCTTCCTCAATGGATGGGACTTGAGATTATGCTTAGGTGTCGGGCAGGGCTGTGAATTCACTTTTCTTCAAGGTAGAGTGGTAGTACGGTCCATTGATTAGGTAGTATAGTCCACTGACTGTAGAATCAGGCAGAACTGCCAACCAAGCTCTCTAGCCAGATGGGGTAACCAGGCTGGCTTTGTAAGTGGGAATTGCTTTTAGCTGAGGTCTTTGCTTGGGTACTGCTACAGGCAGGAACATGGTCTGCCAAGGTTTGAAGGCTGGTTCAGGTAAGGCTTGCCCTCCCGCCCCATCTCTATCTGATTATTAGTTATCTCCAGGAGGCAAGATCTGAATAGACCTTCTAGAAAGTGTCCTGGAAGAGTTGGGTGTCCACCTTGGCTCCCTTTTCTCACTGGAGAAACTGTAGTAGGCCTGGAAGGGCCCTCTTGGTGCACTGCCGTGTCAGCCTGGAGGAAGGGTGATGCAGTCCGAGTGTAGCTGCTCCTCTTACCTTTCTAATGTGGTCCTTCTCAGTCTCTGTGGTTCAGAGGGGTGCTTCAGCTTCACATCTGGGAGCTGGGATTTTCACAGTGGTGACTTGTCTATGGATAGTTGTTAGGTGGCCTACTTGGGAGGGGAACTGAAGTTGGGAATGATCTAGCTGACAATCTTGCCGACCTAGTGTAGTGCTGATCAGTCATCTGGTGTGGCATAAGTTAACTTCAGTATGCAACCAAACAACTATGTGTGCTTTGCTCATTTAAGTTGTAGTAACTTGGAGCTTGTAGTTCTTACCGAACAGAGTTCAGAACCTAATTACTCCTTTGTAAAAGTCAAGAATAAGATAGTTTCTTCAAAGGTTTAAGTTTGTGCAAAAGAAGTATTTCTTGGATTAGGAAGCATGGGTTTGTATCAAAGCCTGCTGATCCTTCTGATTACTCAAGAAGTAAATCTCTAGCTGATATCTTTAGTGTAAGTGAAACTGGAATCACTCTTAAAAGCTTTATAACATGTAGTATCAAGGGTGCCTGGGGAGAAAAATGATAGCCTAGGCTCAGTTGGGCCTTAAGATGATATTGAACAAGTTTTTTTCAGGCAGCAAAAAAGGATTTGATGCCATGAAGGAAGAGATAGGTGAGTAGTGACTTTTAAATGTGGAAGGAGAACTTGAGTAAAGTGATTCTGGGCATTGGAACCAAATGGAGAGGAAAGGCCAAATGTCCTGTAGTTTGAGCTTCTGTCAATAGTACAAAACTACTTGGTAACTTCTCGTTAATTGTAAGAAGGGAGACCAGCATTTTCTGATGACTTATTTTCTGGCATGCTGTCTGCTGATAGTTTGCGATATGTTGAGGAATTTTATTTCCATAAGTAAGATATGAGATGGGTGGTAGCGACCTCATTTTAGGAATGATGAAACTATTTGTTAGACAGAGTCAGTCACCATGTCTCTATAATTAAGTCAACAGCCCACTTAAGCATAGAAGTGACTAGTCTCTTGATTATGTTTAAAGAAGGGCATTGGAAAGCAATACTTTAGTTGGTAAACTTTATCCGTAAAGGTCAAGATACTAAATACTTTAGCAACTGCAGGCCATATAGCGTCTGTTGCAACTGCCTAATTCTGCAGTGTAGCAGGAATACAACCATAGATGATCTGTAAAAAAATGGGAGTGGCTATGTTTCATTAAAACTTTATAAAAACAGGGATGGGTCATTATTTGGTGATACATCTTATTAGAGGAACAAAACTTTATGGGAGAAGATAAGGCTGATGTGTTTTATCACGTAAGATATTTGAATTCAAGCTTCATACTTGGCACATGCTAACTGCTTGATAAGTAGTTAACAACTTAAATCAATGAGCCTATATTTCTGCTGATTTGAACAAATATACATAGACCTTAATTGCATTATAAAAAAGGTACCAAAAAAAAATGTTCTTTCTAAAGTAGGTTGCTTGTTACATCTTGTCAGGAGAGCTTATGGGCCTTGAAAATCTTTACCAGTAGGGGAGCTGCATGATGTGGGTCAAGCTCAGTCCTGTTTGAGGACACAGGATTAATGGCACTTTGAGATGTACTTCCAGGACATAAAGGCAGAGAGATTAAGAGCTATGAAGGAACAATCAATGTCATAGTGATTAACTGAATGTAGTGTTGTAGAAGAAAAGGTAAAAATGGCCCCAGAGTTTTGAACTAGAATGATCAAAAGAAGAATAGTATCATCATCAACAACAGGAATGCCCTAGCTGAGGTCTGGAGTCACAAGAAGACACTGTGATTGCATTTTGTACATTATTACAGATAGAACATACTGAAGTTCTTAATCCCTTCCTCTTTCCTTGACCTCTGATCCTTTCACTCTACTGTTCTTCTATTCCCTACAGTGTCAGATTATGCCTGCGTCACCATGGAAATTTTCTGGTTGAGTCATTCAACCAAGTCAACAATATTTATTGGATATCCACAGTGTGCCAAGCATTGTTGGGGGCACTGTGCCCAAACTTGACTAGTGCTTTGATTATCTCTTTGCATGTCTAGGTAATGAGTACACAGCTGGTGGGTTTTAAACACTCTAGAATAGATCCTTCCTCCTGTGCTTTATTTGATAAGTAACTGCCATTTAGTCTGTCTGGTCACATCTAAAGCACAAGCCAAGACTGCTTTTGTGGACCAAATTCCTGTGTGTGTGTGTGTGTGTGTGTGATTGCTTAAAAAAGATTTTGAGTAATGCTTTAGAAAACTCTGTGTTATGAGGTTCTAGCATTTTAAGTGGAGATTCTAAACAAAAATAATAAAAAAAAAAATAAAGTGGAGATTCTGAAGCTCTTTGGGCACAGAAAGCATCAAGGTCCATGAAGATGCCGATGGATATTAGTATCCAGAGCAGAAACAAACCTGAGCCTTTGGAGTTAGAAATAGTTTATCTAATGGTCTCTGAGAGGATTCTGGAACATAAGGTTTTGGCATTCCATTCTTTTTAAATATATGATGTAAGTTCCCTGTCAGATCATAAGCAAATACAGTTCCTATTGATTAGTAGTAGCATGTCCACTAGGGGCAAATAAATTTAATATGGACTTTGGGAAGGAGAACATTTTAGGGCAAGGTTACAGGTACGTGAGTAACTTGAAGAAAGGAAGTTGGGTGGTTGAGGGAAAGTTTCAAGGTTAGCTTATTAGAAGCCAGAGGTGATACAAGGAGGGAGGGAGAGGGAGGAGGTAGGAACAAAGGGCGACTGTGAGGCTGGCATGACAGTGGGAGGTCAGAATGAAGACCTCTGTTGTTGAACCACTGTCTCTGGCAGGTTCCTAGTCATGATAGGCAGAGGGAGGGTGAGTTGTATTGTGTTCTATGGCCATTGGCCTCGCCCTGAAGGTTGTCTCCCAAAACGGTGCTTAAAGGTTTCAAGAAACACTCCTCCCCCACAAAGTCCAACTCAAATTTGACTGTTACCTGAAGCAACATATTTTTATATAAAGCAAAGCTCTTTCTTTATCCTTTTAAAAATGTTAACTCTGACTGTACCATTGAAACCTCTGTAGATGAAAATCCCTTAATCAAAGTATGACAAAGCTGCCCCCAAGCACAATGCCAAAAAGCTTGAAAGAAGAAGTGTTACCTGAAATTCCTTTCAAGTTAGCTTTGAGTGGATCAAAAAGATCGGTGACTCCCCAAGAATTTAAAATGCTTTTTAAATTGAAATGATTTTGGATCCTGAATCTAAAAAACAAAAGCAAACCATCAACTTTCATTTAAAAATCTCATTCAAAATATTTTCATACACACCACGACTGCCAAACTCCCTAACTTGGAAGTCAGGGATCTCCAGCCTCATTTCTAGCTTTGTATTTCATAGCTCCTTCTCATAAACCCTACGCACTGACTAGTCTGACCACACAGGGCTCTCTCCCACCTCTGTATCTTTGCTTCTGCTGTTCTTTCCAGGTCTTTTCCATGTCCTTTGATTGCCTTTGAGTTAATACTCTTTCCTCCAAGTCCAATGCAATTGTGATCCCCTCCTCCCCTCTCCAGCTGTTTTGTGGCATTTGGTCTTTAAAGCCCCATTAACACTTTTTCTGTTCTGCTCTTTGGATGTATAGAACATTCTGCTTCCTATTACTGTTATCTATGATATTGTAAATGACTTGAGACGCTATCCCAGTTTTTTTTTAATTTCCTAATAGTAACTAATATTTAATGGGTGCTCACCATGTGCTAGGCACTAGTTTTTTTATGTGGATTACCTATGTGCTTTATGTGGATTATCTAATTTCATCTTCACATAATTATGTTATTATTATCCTCATTTTACAGGTGAAAAAACTGACGCCTAAAGAGATTAAGACACTTGCCCGAGATGACATAAAGAGTACGTGGTGGAGCTCAACTCAAAGCAAGGCTGTTTGAGTGCAAAGCCCGTGCCCTTGACATCTACACTTTGCTACCTCCTGTCTCCTGAGGCATCTCACATAGTAGGTGCAGAAAAGAAGTTGTTGACTAATCAACAACTAATAGAGTGTCTCAATTAACATATTTATATTTGATAAGACATATTTTTCTGTTTTCTGCGTGCAGTGTGTGTCTTTGATGCACAGGAGGGAAGGAATGCAAGTTAAAGTTTTGGTTTTCCTAATAAGTCCTGAGAGCAGGAAGAATCAACACACCAACTTTGTAATATTTCTCCAAGGGCCAGGCATTTGCAATTTTACTGTTCAAGGAGGCTTTAAAAGGATTGCTCACATTATTTTTCTTTGAAAATAAAAAAGTTTGAAATGGCATTTAGACGGTCTTTTTGTATAAACTCTCCAGAACTTGTACAAGAGTAAAAATACTGGAAAAGACCATTTACTATCAAAGGTTTTCATTGCCATACAAGACAATGTGCCCAATATTTTAAACAGAAGTATCAGATTTTCCCATAAATATATGTTTTGGATCTTTAGAACGGTTTCCCAAAAAGATACATATGCTTTCTCCAACTATGCTGACATTCTCAAAACAATTTTGCATTACCTCTTCTGAAATTTTCATAAATGCTTAAAACACATTCTTTTTGAAAACTCTTAATACTGAAACACAGTGGTTAAGAGCATGAACTTGGGAGTTCATTGCCAGGGTTTGAATCCCAGCTCAGCCTCTTACTAGCTGAGTGACCTGGGGTAAGTTACTTTACCTCTCTTTGCCTCAGTTTCCTCATTTGTGAAATGAGCATAATAGTAGTGCTTAGTTCTTAGCTTTGTGAAAATTAAGCGAAATAATTCTTATAAAGTGCTTAGAACAATGCCCAGTACAGCTCATACACTTCAATGCTACCATTGTGGTTTTAGTGTTTCTCAGGAATATTAAGAAAAAGCTAAGGGATATTGGAAGCCAAATATGGTGATTATGGTAGTTGATAAAACTAGGTAATATCATTTTTAGTAACTAAAGGTAATAGTGAGGTATGACCCTAAAAGGCGAGAGTAATTTTTTTTAAGTTTATTTATTTATTTTGAAGAGAGACAGAGAGAGAGAGACTGCGCAAGTCGGAGGGGCAGAGAGACAGGGAGAGAGAGAATCCCAAGCATTATCCGTGCTGTCAGCTCAGAGCCCAACATGGGGCTTGAACTCATGAACCGTGAGATCACGACCTGAGCCAAAATCAAGAGTCAGACGCCCAACCAAATGAGTCACCCAGGCACCCAATTTTTTTTTTATATGGCTATGAAGGCCAGCCCAGAAGAAATGTTTCAAAAATATCTTGAGTGGAAAAATTGCCCTTTACCAAAACCAGACAATGATATCATGAGAAAAGAAAACTAGACAAATATCCCTTATGAATAAAGATGCAAAATCCTCAACAAATACTAGCAAATTGAATCCAGCAATATATAAATCCCATCATGACCAAGTGAGATTTATCCCAGGAATGCAAGGTGGGTTTAACATATGAAAATCAATGTCAAACACCGTATTAACAGAATAAAGGACAAAGGTCACATGATCATCTCAATAAATGCAGAAAAGCGTGTAAAAAAAGCCAACCCTCTGTCATGAAAACAAAAATCACTCAGTAAACTTGGGATATAAGAGAACTTTTTCAACCTTAAAAAGGGTCTCCACAGAAAACCCACAGCTTGCATCATACTGAATGGTAATGGTAAAAGACTGAATGCTTTCCTCCTAAGATCAGGAATCAGACCAGGATGTTCACCACTTTTATTTAACATCGTAATGATAGGTGTGCAGGGCAATTATGCCAGAAAAAGAAATAAAATGCGTCCAGATTAGAAAGGAAGAAGTAAACCTATCTCTATTCACAGATGACTTGGTCTTGTATATAGAAAATCTTAAGGAATATATACACACAGAGGAAAAACTACTAGAACTAATAAATGATTTTGCCAAGGTGACAGGATGTGAGATCAAGGTACAAAAAGTCAATGGCTTTTTTTATATTAGCAATGAACAGTCTGAAAATAAAATCCCATTGATAACAGCATCAAAAGGAATAAAATACTTAGGGTTCTAACAAAAGAAATGCAAAACTTGTATACTGAAAACTAAAAGCTAAAAAACATAATTGAAAGAAACTGAAGAAAACATCAATAAAGTGAAAAACATCCCGTGTACAGATTGCAACAGCTAATATTGTTAGAAAGCAATATTCCCAAACTGATCTACAGAGTAAATATAATAATCATCAAAAGTTCAGCTGCCTTTTTGGCCAAAACTGATAACCTGATCCTAAAATTCCTATGAAAATGTATGGAACCCAGAATAGCCAAATAATTCTTGAAAAAAGAAGAACAAAGTTGAAGCACTAACATATCCTGATTTCTAAACATTATAGTAATCGAGACTGAATAATACTGAGTAAATTGTAGACATTTATGCCTATAGAATAGAATTGAAAGTCTAAAAATAAACCCATTCATTTATGGTCAATGAATTTCAAGAAAGGTACCAAGAGAATTCAATGGAAAAACAAATAGTCGTTTCAATAAATGGTGCTGGGACACAGCAATTGCCCTTCTAGGTATTTACCCAAAGGATACAATAATACAGATTCAAAGGGGTATATGCCCCCTGATGTTTATAGCAGCATTATCAACAACAGCCAAACTATGGAGAGAGCCCAAATGTCCATCAACTGATGAATGGATAAAGAATATTATGGTTTATACCCATACACACACACACACACACACACACACATACACACACACACTGGAATATTACTCAGCCATCAAAAAGAATGAAATCTTGCCATTTGCAATGATGGGGGTGGAACTAGAGTGTATTACACTAAGTGAAATAAGTCAGTCAAAGAAAGGCAAATACCATATGATTTCACTCATATGTGGAATTTAAAAAACAAAACATGACATTAGGGGAAGGGAAGGAAAAATAAGATAAAAACAGAGAGAGAGACAAACTATAAGAGACTCTTAGAGAACAAAGTCAGGGTTCCTGGAGGGGAGGTGGGTGGGGGGATGGGCTAAATGGGGTGATACACAATAAGGAGAGCACTTGTTGGGATGAACATTGGGTATTATATGTAAGTGATGAATCACTAAATTCTCCTCCTGAAACCAATACTACACTACACGTTAACTAACTTGAATTTAAATAAAATCTTGGAAGAAAAAAAATCATGCTGGGACAACTGGATAACCACATGCAAAGAAAGAAATTGGACCTCTGCCTCATTATACATACAAAAATTAATTCAAAATGAGTCAGAGACCTAAATATAAGAGCTAAGACTATAAAATTGCTAGAAAAAAACACAGACATAGATCTTTGTGATCTTGGTTAAACAATGGTTTCTTAGATACGACATTAAAAGAAGCATAAGAAACAAAAGAAAAAATAAATTAACTGAACTTCATTAAAGTTAAAAGCTTTTGTACTTCAAAGGACATCCTCAATGGTTAGAGTGGAAGAGAGCCAAAGCATAAGAGACTCTTAAAAACTGAGAACAAACTGAGGGTTGATGGGGGGTGGGAGGGAGGGGAGGGTGGGTGATAGGTCTTGAGGAGGGCACCTTTTGGGATAAGTACTGGGTGTTGTATGGAAACCAATTTGACAATAAACTTCATATATTGAAAAAAAAACAAAGGACATCCTCAATAAAGTAAAAAGACGACCCATGAAATGGGAGAAAATATTTGCAAATTATATATCTGATAAAGGACTAATAACCAGAATATATAAAGCACCATGACAACTCAACAATAAAAAGACAACCTATTTAAAAATGGAGAAAAGATTCAAATAGATATTTCTTCAAAAGAGATATGTAAATGTTCAACAAGCACATGACAATATGCTTGATGTCATCGGTCATTAGAGAAATGCAAATGGAAGTCACAATGAGAAACCACCTCACACCAACTAGGATGGCTACAATAAAAAAGATGGGGGTTTTCTTCTCCTGTAGTTGTTGCTACTGTTGTGGGGTCAGACAGGTTGCATCCATCTTGCCTCCAGCCTGACCGAGAAGCCAAAACACAGAGGATGGCGTTGCTGGAGGGCAGAGGAGGCGATGTCTTCCCAGGTAATGTAACTAAGAATAACTATATACTTCCTAAATGTAAGCTTTATAACAACCCTACTTTTTAACCCAAATTTGGGAAGACAGTCTTTGTCTTCTCCCCACCTTCCTTCCCTCCACAATTCAAAACAAGATTGTAGTAAAATATACACAACATAACCATTTTAAGTGCATAATTCAATGGCCTTAAGAATATCCACATTGCTGTCCAACCACCACTGTTATCTTTCCACCACTCTGGAACTTTTTCATCACATCAAACTGAAAGTCTGTACCATTAACCATGAATGGGGACTTACGAAAAAAGATGGACAATAACAAGTGTTGACAAGGGTATGGAGAAACTGGAACCTCTTGGATTGCTGGTGGGAATGTAAAATGGTGCAGCCCCTTGGAAAACTGTCTGGTAGGTCCTCAAAATGTAAAGTGTAGCGTTAACACATGACCCAGGATTTTCATTCCTAGGTATATAACCAAGATCATTGAAAATATATATCATAAAAAAGTGTGCACATGAAAGTTTTATAGGACCCAAAAAGTGAAAACAAGCAAAAAGTTTCCAGGCTCTTAAATGTCTATAAACTGATTAATGGATAAGTAGAATGTAGTATATTCATACAATGGAAAATTATTCAGCCATAAAAAAGAATGAAGTATTGATACATACTCTGATAAGGACGGACCTTGATGACATCGTGCTAAGTGAGAACAGCTAGATACAGAAGGGCTACATGTGGCATGATTTCATTTATGTGAAAGGTAGAGTAGTATAGACAAATCCACTGAGAGAAAGTAGATTAGCGGTTGCCTAGGAGTAGTGAGGAGAAGGAATGTGGAGTGACTGGTAATGGGTATGGAGTTTCTTTTTGAGGTGATGAAAATGTTCTGGAATTTGATAGTCGTGATGGTTGCACAACTTTGCCAATATACTAAAAACCTCTGAACTGTACACTTTAAAAGAATTTTATGGTTATGTGAATTGTACCTTCATTAAAAAAAAAAAAAAAAAAAGAAAATACCCATAGAAAAGCACAATCCACACATGACGATGATCAGTAGCTCTTGGAAAGGAAGCCCAAAACTTCTGAATGTATGAGATCTGATGGATTTTTAAAATACTGATAAACAAACAAACAAGGAGAAAAAGAGACACGCACAAAAACCAGACTCTGAAATACAGAGAACACGCTGGCAGTTGCCAGAGGGGAAGTGGGGGGGGGGGATGGGTGAAATAGATAAAGGGGATTAAAAGTACACTTACAATGAGCACTGAGTAAATGTAGAGAATTGCTGATTTGTTATACTGTACACCCGAAACTAATATAACACTATAGATTAGTTATACTTCAATAAAAAATACATCACTTCTATTATGAGAAAAAAATGCTCATGCTTAGCATCCTACTATGTTGATCTAATAACCAAGTGTTTTATTCATTAAACAAATATATATTTGACATTATTAATCTTTCTTGTGAGGCATTACATTATTATGGATATAAATGACCCTTGTTAACACTCATTGTTGGCTTTCTTGATTATTCTTTTGGTATGCTAAGGTCCTTAATGAAGACTAATTGTCCCCATACATTTTATTTCACTTCTTCATAAATAAAATATTACCTCAGAAGCTAGATATCATAATTCATCCAGAATCTATGGATACACCGTTGGTGAAGCTTAATCCTAAGGCTCACCTCACCGCCACACGATATTTGCACCGCTACCCACAGTGTGCAAAAGTGTTTGCTTTTGCTAAATGAAAAATGCAGGGTAACTATAAAGCAGATCACATTAAATGAGGTATGAATGATTTGCAGAACTAGAGGTAAATTCTTGCCCAAAAGTTGACCTGGTCGACCACGGTCCAAAGTTTTGTACCCAGATTTAGACCTAAGATAATTGAAATTCTTTCTCTATTTATTCCTTAAAGGATTTTGAAGCTGGTTTCTTTGCTTGGCGAGTTTGGCTTTGTGAAACAGCCTCATTTTCCTAATACCTTCTATCCTTCTTGGATGTCAGGCTTTGATAGCATTAGGGAGATAAATTATGGTAACCAAACATTTTTTTAACAAGTGTTAACTGATGCTGTGTTACTATGATCTTTGCCTTCCCATCCCGTCCCCATCTTCAGGGTCTTTCAGCATCATTCCTCAACGCTGCGAGCTCTACAGGTGGCATCAGAGACAGCGGAGGACTTGCAAACGAGCTGGGCACTTTCCTGGGGACTCTTCCTTACAGCAGCTGCTCCAGGATGAGGCCAGCCATCTGTCTCCTAATTCTGAAAAGATTCCGACAAATTTCCTGCACCAGGTCGCACTGTCTCTCTACTTTTAACATTGAAAGCTTCTCTTCCTTTGCTGAGCTTCTCTCAAATATGACAGAAAGATGAAGGTTGCTTCTTTTCCGTGCCAGAGAGATCTGTTGAAATTTCTTGTCTTTGTGCCTTCATTTGAGGTCCAAGCATTTGGTTTGGAGAGACATAAACTTTATCATAGAGTTACGTTCACCTTCTGGTTATGCCAGATCCCACTCTAGACCTTGGCCCTTAACTCACTGGGTCTCTCCTTGTGTGTTTTTATTTCAGTGTCTGGACTTATTTTTAACTGCTCAAAAGAGCTCTGCCAAGGCCTCTGGCTCAGTGCTGCTGAGGGCCTGGTCAACAGAGCAGGTGGTGGCAGCCAGCAGGAAGGAGCATGAAGAATCCACATACTGAGCCCTGGGATAACATTCCTCACTTAATGCTGGTCTACAAATTAATTACAGGTTTACTCTGGTTTCAAATGTGCCAGAGAAGCTTGTCACTTAAAGAAGTTCAAAAAGGAATTCTTTGTAAAGTAATGAGTTTTGCAAGTAGGTTTTGCTTTGGAAAAGCAAAATCTAGAACCATCATTTAACTTTTTGACAATTTGCATTTGCACCTATTGGATTTTCTCAAAGAATGGCTCACCTCTATTTACAAAGAATGAGAACCTTCAGCATAGAGACTAAAAGTCTTGAATTTTTATGCTTTAATTTGTCTTCCAGTCAGAATTATCTTGGTTATTTGCTCAATTACATAAACTACCTTGCCTCTTTGGTTTTGGAAAAATGACAGTTGTATACTCTTAGGATGTGATAAGATTTGGGGCACATTCCTCCAAGGTAACTTCATGGCTTTTCTTTCCCTGTTCAGAGAGCTGGTTGTGGCATGAGGCCTGGAGCCTGCAGTCTGGCCCAGTGAACACAGAATATCTTCTCTTGAGAAGACCCAGGAAATTAACTCTGTTCCATCTGCATCATGAACTAGTCCGCAGAGACTCTGACCTGGACCCACACTCTAGGGTAACTCCCCCTTGGCTTAACCTCTCAGGGCACATTAGACAAGTTGGCCCAGTGGTTAAGGACAGACCCCAGAGTCCAACCACCTGGGTTCTCTGACCCAGGCCTGGCCAACAGGATTAGGTTGCAGAGCACCCCAGAAGGATGACACAGCCACTTACCTGGGCAGGAACACGTCCATTCTGGCTCGCCTGAGGCTGGAGGTCCAGATGTGGATGATGCTGGCTGTGAGGTGTGGCTCAACGTGGCTCAGCGGGGTGTCTTTGTCACGTGGCAGAACCAAGAGCAGACTCACTGTGTTTCCCAGGTAAGGCAGCTCCAGCACCCCCACCTGATGGCCTGCAGGGTCCTGGAACTGGCCTGGGGGTTCAGTGGATGCGGCATTATTAGTTCTGTCCCAGGAGACAGGGAACTAAACAGTGCCAGACCCTGGGAAGGGCCAGCTCACAGAACTGGGAACCGTACGTTTTATTAACAAGCTGTCGACCTCACCTTCAGGAAGCAGTTTGAGGCCAAAGACTGTTAGTCACCTTTTCTGATCTTAGGACCTAGAATTTCTTTTTTTTTTTTAACTTTTTTTTTTTTTTTTAACGTTTATTTCTTTTTGAGACAGAGAGAGACAGAGCATGAACGGGGGAGGGGCAGAGAGAGAGGGAGACACAGAATCTGAAACAGGCTCCGGGCTCTGAGCTGTCAGCACAGAGCCTGACGCGGGGCTCGAACTCACGGACTGCGAGATCATGACCTGAGCCGAAGTCGGCCGCTTAACGGACTGAGCCACCCAGGCGCCCCAGGACCTAGAATTTCTAATGATACCTTCACAGGGCTTGCATCGGCTGGACACAGTGGGGATGATGGCACGTGGGAGAGCCATCTACTGTCTTAAAGGGGAAGCCATTCCAATCCTGGCCTTTTGTGACCATGTGGGGACCCAGGCTCTTTGAGCCAGATCTTTCTTTCAACAAAAGCTCTGAACCCAGATATCATATAAAATTGGGAAGTGTTACGCAGCTGACAGATCAACCAGCATGAGTCATAGTAGCGACGGGAAAACATTAGGCACAAGAACTATAATAGTCATAAATATATATTTACATATCCAATTGACCTTCCTCTATGCTCCCCTTACTTGACCTCAGTTAATAGTTACTGGCAGGATAAACAAACGAATAAAAGCACTCACAACGTGTCCTGCATGAAATTGAAGCAGGAAGGTAGTGAGTTTTCTAAGTGCCAGAGTTCCCGAAACACTGTTTTAAGTCTCAGCGACTTTTCCCTGCATAAGAACAGAATTAATCCCACAGCTGGAAAGGCTGAGCCTGCAAACAAGGGCTGTGAGAGAGGTGTGTGGGGACAGGTGGCTGGGTCCCTTCTCCCCTTGCCTTGTGGGGGCCCCATGGCGGTGTCCACACCTGGAGCCAGCCTTCGGGGCTGGGCCCCCTCTCCCCTGGTGCTCGCTGGCCCGCACTCAGGGCACCTGCACCCTCAAGGGGCCGGGATGAGCAACCATCCACGCAAGGCAGAAGGACAATGTCAACCCCGCGTGGGCGCCCTCTCGAGAGCCATCTAAACTGAACTCTCCATCTTTTGCCCTTTCTTAGCACCAAGTGGCCATTCATTTTATGCGGTTGCCTGCCGAGGGTGGGGTGGTTCCATTCAAACAGTTTTGGTTTTACACTAACACCTCTTACTAGGTGCAGAGGGAAATGTCAAGCGTGAGATTGGATTTCTCTTCCCCCTCTGCTTCCTCACCCTCCTCTCTGGGTCCTCGGGCCCCTGGGGCTCTCCTTACTGCACACACATCTCACTGCAGAGGGAAGGCTGAGACACTCCGCGGGTCCTTCTAGAGCAGACGTGGCCCCCCTCTCTCCGCCCACGTTGTTCCCTTGTTCCCGTCACTTAAGAGGGC
Source organism: Prionailurus bengalensis (assembly GCF_016509475.1). Lineage (NCBI taxonomy): Eukaryota > Metazoa > Chordata > Mammalia > Carnivora > Felidae > Prionailurus > Prionailurus bengalensis. Next base: position 20,135,700 of record NC_057343.1, read on the forward strand.
CCACAGGTGGGAAGGAGCTCACCGTAGTTGACCTCGGCCATTTGGTACATCATGGGGACTTGGAGGACGAGGCCCGGGGCACAGGTGAAAGGCAGGAGCTGAGTGTCCCTGGAGGAGAATCTCTGCCGCCAAGTGCTCTGAAAGGACATGGTGCTCACAAGTGCCAGCTGGGGAAATGCACCGCCACCGTGCTCCCATGTCGGGCCGCCCGGGTTGTCACCTGCAAGCAGGAGAGCCATTGTGCGGCTGAGACCCGTGCACCGGCCCTGGAGGGTGCTGGGGCATCCCCGAGGTTGGGTTTGCACCTGCAGAACCGTGGTGTCTATAACTAGCTGTTGTTGAAGACTGTGCTTTTATCCTTTTCCGAGCAGGTTGTCTGAAGTGGCTATTTCCTAGGGCTGTTAGACACGCACTGCTCAGGTGGACTCCTGGGAGGCACAGGGCGCTGTGGTGGGGGCCACTGCGCTGTGTCCCTCCCATCCTTCCCGCAAATCCCGCTACCCCAGCTGCTGGGCCTCATCCCTGACAGAGCCTTTGCTTAGACAGCAACATCCAGGGCATGCTCTTGAGATTCCACGCATTACCAGAGAGAAGAGGGCAGGCTGACTACTGCCCCAGCCCGTTATTAATAAAAACACACATTGTGCCAGGCTCTGTTCTAAATGCTTGAACAAACCCTCACTGACTCCTCTGACCAGTTCTGTTGTTATTCCTAATTTTACAGATGGGGGCACCGAGGCTTGGAGAAGTGTGGTCACTTCCAGGTCACACACTTGTGAGTGGCAAAGCCACCATCCGCCCGGCTGCTCAAGACAGAAACCTTGGGTTTGAACCCAAGCGGCCTGGCCCCAGAGCTTCAGGCTCTTCCTGGCTGCCCCTCTTCTGTGAAGGACACTCACCCCAGAGGGTTGACGGCAGCTAACTGTGTGGCTTTGCCTAACCGCCCCCTCTCCCCACGCCCCTACCCCAGCAGCACAATGAGCTGAGACAGGGAATTAAACACTTTTTAAGTAAACTGGGAAGACATTATGAAACACTGGAGACAACTGAGCTATCAATGAACATCTTCGTATTTGCGCTGCAGCTCTGTGCTCCTTGGCCACCCACGTGTTGTTCTCAGTTCAGTCATAAAGTACACATCACCTTCTATTCTGTGTTTTAAACAACACTGGGTCTTGAACATTCTCCCTGTTTCTGTGTAGCCTTTGTAATGTTCAGGGATGCCAGAGGCAGACCGGCTGACTTAGGATCCTGGCTCTAAGGGATCCTGGGCCCCGGGCAGCAGGCATAGCTCTCCGTGCCTCAGTTCCTCTATCTGTGAACCCGTCACTAGTAACAGCACCTATCTCCCAGGACAACTGTGAGGGTGAACAGACATAATGAACACAGAGCACTTAGGAAAAGCGCTATAAGTCAATAAATGGAACCCCAGTGAGTGTAATAGATTTTCACCACCTTTAATAATTACAACTACATGATATGCGGGAGCTGTAATTAATGGGATCATTCCTAATGGCTGGGGGGTTATTTCTAAGTCTTTTTCTTCGGTAACCCTAACCCTGGGCTAAGCATCTTATTATATATAACTTTTTCTTCCCTTGAATCATTTCCTGAAGCTAAATTCCAAGAAGTTTTCTGGCTCCCACTGCATTTTGCTATCGCAGGGTGTTAATTGTAGGTGACAGCAGAGCTCGGTGGGGGGGATTCCCCTGAGGGGAACAGGTGCACAGAACAAAACCTGCAGGGCTCCCCTGGAGGTGAGAGGCTCTGAAGAGCCCCCTGCTGTGTGGGTGGGTGGGGGATGGGCAGAGGGGGCCAAAGGTCAGCTTTGCTTGCTTCATAGAGCACCCCACTTAAGGGTAGGGTCTCCCAAGAGGACAGACTTCTGTTGCAATCGAGGGTGGCCTGAGTCTCCACCCATGTGGCTTCTGACCAGCAATGCTTGGTATCTGTGTTTATAGCGCTCTGAAATCAGCCTCACTAAACTGGATGGTTTCTTTTACCTGCCATCTGCCTGGAGGCCCATTCGTTGACCCCGATGCTGGTGCTGTTGGGTTCCCTGAGGTTGGCTGGCTCCAGGCTGCTGTTGGCCCACTGGGAGATCTGTTCCACAAAGCAGGGGGAGAGGGGCGTTCCTGCTTGCACGAAAAGAGTGCAGGCCAGCTCCATTTTGGTGCCTCGTCCGGAGTTGGGCAGGGTGGCGTAAACAGTGTGTAAGAACTGTTTCACCCTCTGGTCTGTGAAAAAGGTGTTGGGGTAAATTGACAGCGGTGAGCGTAAGTAAGGAGTTTGCCCTGTCTCTCTTTGCACAATGCACTGAAATGGGGCCCCGGCAGGTACCACTCTTGTTTCACAAGGCTCATCTACCAGTTACAGCCAATTTGGATAAATCAGAACTCAATTGCTCAGGAATTATCCTGAATCATAGATTAAGAGCTGAGAGGTGGGGGGAAGCCATGCAAGATCAGAAAGAAATCAGGCTGTGATGAAGTCAAATAGAAAAATACCACCAATATCCCAGAGGCCATTCCTTCTTAACTTCTTGAGACAGACATGTTGAGGACACTAGAACACAGACAGCTGGCAAAACTGCGGGTCTGGTGTGCAGGGTGAGGGGGCTTCAAATATTTAAGAAGTCAATCGATTTATGGGGAATGTCATAAATAACAATGACAGACCAATTGTCACTGTATCTTGTTCAGGGCCTTAGATCCGTTCCCACAACTGCATGTCATAAGCCTGAGGGACATTCAGATGTGGCCTCTTTCAGAACTATGCTATCGATTCGAGGAACACAGAGGAAAGGTAAGAGCGCCTCCCATCCCCCTGCTCCCTAAGACCCAGCAGACAGCTTGTGCTATTAATGTCACCAAGAACCTAGAAGAATGTTGAGGAAATAATAAGCATCTGAGAGAGTCAATAGTTTCCACCTTCTTGGGGCGGGGGTTGGCTGGACTTATATTTACTACTTACACAGGAGATATCTTCCTTCTCTCCATAATCAATAGTGAATTTCTTTTTCAAGATAGTATTTACAATCTGTGGCTTTTATTCTCCCCTAGGAGGAAATCTGGAGCTGGAGCAGGTCCTCTCGCCCACTGGTGAGTCAGGGCACAGCTGAGCATCCCAAGCTTCTCTCTCCTGACACATGGAAGCTGGGCATTTCCAGCAGTCAGGTCCCCTTCCTGTGCAGGCTGCCTCTGGAACATGGCCCTTCCCTGCTCCTCCTTGCCTCTCCTTCCTCTTAAGCACTGCTCTGTGGTTATCCACAAATCTACCCCCACACTTTGTCCCTTCTTCCTGCACTGCCCTGTCCCTCGCCCAGGGCACCTGTTGGAATGGATCTCTGACCTGGCTTGGGGCCCATCCACTCCAACACCCTTCATGTCTCAGAGGCCTGCTCAGGGGACAGCAGCAGAGCCCCAAGTTGCCTGGCAAAACTTCTCTGAAGGGGCACAGATGCCCCCAATACACCCTGGCCGGGGTGCCCAACCACCGGGCTGCAGCCCACAGCTGTGGACAGATTTCACTTGCCCAGAAAACTTTCACCACCAAAGCTGCTTGTTAGAATCCATGACTGTAAAAAACAGACTCGGGTTGTATATCTCATGATTTGCAGCCTGACTCCTTTGCTTTTATTTTAATGAGCAAAGAAATGGATGAAAATAATACTTCTTGTCAGGTTTTCCTCTACTGAGGAAGGTCATATGTATTTATAGAATCATGTCCCTGTAAAATGTTGACCATCTTGCAGGAACGAAGTGAGACGTTTCACCGGTCCATAGTGTAGCGTGACCTCCCTTCTGCCCTCTCACCCAATCTGGGCCAGGGGACCAGCTGTTCTTTGAGGGATGACAGGCTACAGACTGTTCCTCCCCAGCAGCCTTGGAAAGAGGAACCTGTCACCGCTGGCTTAATTCCTCTCCCTGCCCGCCAGAGAGCGTCTTTCTTGCTGGAGGGCTGGTCAGGTAGATCTTACAAGGGTCTGGGAAGAAAGGAAGCAGAAAGAAGAAAACCCTTGGGTGCTGCACTCCATCAGCACTGTGATGAGGGCTGTGTGGAAGGTTGAGGAGAAGGTCCCTGGGATGCGCACAGAGTGGGAGGAAAGTGCTAGAAGAAGACATGATGTTTTCTCATGAATTTCTCTTGCTGCGGCTGAGCCTTCTAACTCATTTGTGAGCCCAGTGTGGAGAGCGCCTTCCTTTTGAATCAATGTGTTGAACTGAGCTTCCTGAACGTGACACTGAATCTGACTTTGTAAAGTTCATGAATATAAAATTCTCAAACTACAAACAGCGATGCTAATGTTTTACTTGCCTGAGAATTACAAGAGGCCTAAGTTGAGGATGATATCAGAGGATTTGGTTGAGCTGTGGGAACAATGAGGATATCTCTGATGAAAAATAGAAAAGACAATGTCCTTATACCTTTATGCTTCTGCTCAGTGACTTAGAGTAGGATGAAGGAATTTTGGAAAGAACATGAGATTTGGGGTCAGAGAATCTGGGACCTGACTCCTGCCTCTTCCACCTGCAGAGTCTTGCCAAACTGTTAGCCTCTTGTCTCATTTGTAAAATTGGGGTTATTAATTAATGTATGTGGTTTCTGTGAGGATCAAATGCCATAATAACCGTAAAAGTGAAATTCATATTATCATCAAACAGAACTCTTTCCCAAGAACCAGGCTACCTTCATTTCTGAGGCCTCTGTTCCTAGCATTATTCTTATGCTTAATAGAAAGCTAGAAAGCTTAAAGTGTTCTCATCAATTTACCTAGGAAAGCACCAGAACTCCTTAGAAGTTGGAACATCAGGAAATTGTGTCTTGTGCGGTGAAAGCAAAGATGATCCTTGTAGATACCCCTGGGGTCTGTTCTGAGTCTCATGCTGTGCCTGTCTGACCCGCAGGTGGGAACCCTAGCAAAGCTCCTGGTTGTCACGTATTGGCTGGAAACACAGGGAGAACAAGACAGTGCTGATGTGTCCCACTGCAGATGTGGATAGGTCTTCCTGTTGATTAAACTGGAAAGAGGCCTCAAGACCCTGGCGTTGCTTTGGATCCTGCTTTTAATACATTTTACTGGTCTGTATTGACTTTTGAAAGGAAGGCTGGACCTAGGCAGGTAGCGGGCACTGCTGGGTTGTTTTAAACAGTGCACATGATTCTCTGAGCTATGTTGGGTCAAACCAGACTACGGGGGTACTCTCTTAACTGGAGCTCTGGAAGTTGCACATCCCTGTTCATAATATTGAGCCACGGTTCTATAAGATAACAAAGCAGTTTATGAGTAAGCAAAATGGTGGGATCATGTTCCACAGAGTTTGACTGCTAAGCATTCCTCACATTTGGTAATTCTCGAATGGGGTCTATGGAAACCCTGTTAATCATCATATTCGGTTAGCCAGGGACCCTGACTATACCTGACAACAAAGAATCAACTGGAATCAGTTCCCTTTCTCTGGAGGATAGCCACACTTGCATTTCTCACTTTCCCCCCAGCTGTGACTTTTGTGAGTCTCTCTTTTAAGGCAGAAACGCCTGTCTCTCTTTCACACGCCTATTCTTCATGACCCGGCTCAGATGGCATGTCTTCCGGGCGTCTTTCTGTTCAGCCAGTGGAATAAATCATTCCCTGCCCTGTGCTAATTTATGTCACATAAATACACTTGCTGCACTGCACGAGGGTGTCTTTCTGTGTGCATCTTTCCTGTGACACTGACCTGCTCGCGTGCAGAGCTTTCCTTATCTGTCTGGATGCTGAGTTCTTGAACCGCATCATTCAAGAACTGAGTTCTTGAATCAGCACTGCAGCCGATCTCATGTGGCTGAAGAAGACCAGGGATATATGCATTTCTGTGATATTCTTGCTGAGAAAAATCAAGCCGGCCAGCAGGGTCACGAGAGTTGTTTGGGCAGGGGACAGGATGTGGATGGGGCGTGGGGAACTGGACACATGATTGGTGCCTTGTGACCTGGCGTCTTCAGCATTAACCTTTACCTGCCACCCCGAGCTTCTAGCTCAAAGGAAGCTCTCACCAGCACTGTGTTGGTATTCGTTCTTGGATTTCCTAAAACATATTGATTTATACAAGGCTAATGCCCATCCTTTTTTATTGGTATCTTATTCTAAGATAGAGAAGGAAAAGCGATGTGTGTATGTGTGTTCGCATGGAGTTGGTAGGTTGGTTCCGAGGCCAGGTTTTGAGCCGGAGGCCCTGAGTGCAAGCTAGGTTGACCTCAACCTGGCTGACCTCAACCTGAGCTTGAGTCCCAAATCTGCAACTTACTAGCTATGTGACCTTGGGCAAGTCGTGTAAACTCTCTGTGCCTATTGGCTCATCTATAAAATAGGGATGGGAGAGCCTGGGTGGTTCAGTTGGTTAAGCGTCTGACTCTTGGTTTCAGCTCAGGTCATGATTTCACAGTTTGTGGGTTTGAGTCCCGTGTCGGGCTCCTCGCTGACAGTGTGGAGCCTGCTTGAGATTCTCTCTCCCTCTCTCTCTGCCCCTCCCCTGCTTGCTCTCTATGTCTCTCTGTCAAAATAAATAAACTTAAAAAAATAAAATAGGGATGATGATATAATTCCATCACATATCCAGGGCTAGCAATTGTATGTGGTTTCTCTGAGCATCAGAAGACATAATGGCAATTTTGTTGTCATAACAATTAAATTACTACTTGGAAGGTGCTTCGGACATTTCCTGGCACCTGGTAGGCACTGCAGAAGGGCTTGTGACATGAAATTGGAAAAACTGCCATGGAGGGGCCCCTGGATGGCTCAGTCGGTTAAACGTCCAACCGTGGTTCAGATCATGATCTTACGCTCCATGAGTTTGAGCCCTGTGTTGGGCTCAGAGCCTGGAGCCTGCTTCGGATTCTATGTCTCCCTCTCTCTGCCCCTCCCCCCACTTGCGCTCTGTCTGTCTCTCTCTCAAAAATAAATAAAAACATTAAAAAATATATAAGAAAAATTGGCATGGAACCTAAGTTTAGAAGAGAAACTCAAAGATCATCATGGGGACTACAGTGCGAAGTCCGAATGCCGTCTGCTGCATTCTTGCCAGGCGGTCACCCTTCTCCACTGGTGGTCATCCAGCACCAGCCACTGGATTCGGGAACATCCCACCTCCTGAGGCAGCCTGAGTGGGAGCAGTAGAGCAAACAGGGGCACGAGCATCCCTCTTACCATGGACGGTGTAACCCAGGGCCTCGGCCAGCTGCCGGCCGGTGTTCCCTTGGGCTCCAAACTGCAGGATTTCCAGAGCAAGGGACACGCCAGCAGGAGAAATGACAACGTTGGTTTCATTTCTAGGGGCCGCTGCACCCTGGTAGAGGCGAAGCGCAAGCTCGGTCTTCAGCAAGGTCAGGTCCTCACGGAGGTCGCCCTGTCCTCCACGGAGCCAGGTGTGAAGCAGGAAGAGCGTGAACAGGGCCGGCTGCATGGAGGCAGGGAATCTTCCTGCAGTGTAGACGGAAGAGACCAGGGTGAGGCAGAAAGTCCCACCCCGCAGAGAACTGGTCTGTGTTCAGGACTGGCCATGGCCGAGGGAGGTGTGCCCGCAGTATCACCTTCCTCCCTGCCTACCCGCCCCGGCCCACCCGCCCCCGCTCCTCTACTGCATCCTGTTGTGTCCGCATTAGAAATAGGGGCCGGGAGGCTACACTGTGAGCTGAGGCTTTGTCGTCACTTACTAAATATATGACCTTGGGCAAGGTCCTGGTCTGGTCAGAAGCAAACCATTGAGTTGGAGAAGACATGTAAGAAGTACACTTGACTCATATTTCGTGGCATTTAGCCAGCTTGTAGCTGTGCCATATCTATTATGTATAATGATCATCAACAAAAATAAAAAAATATACAGTATGCTACAAAGGACTTTGTGTTTTCTCAATCATGACAACAGTTTTCCAAGGTGGCTGTCACTGTCTTTCAAATACAGAGAGGACGAGGTTTAGGGCACTCAGGGAACCATTGAAGAAAACACCTGGGCAAGTGTCCATCAATTGATGAATGGATAAAGAAGATGTGGCAGATACAAACACACACACACGTACACATAAATACCACACAATGGAATGTGATTCAGCCATCAAAAAGAATGCAATCTTGCCATTTGCAGTGACGTGGATGGAGCTAGAAAGTATTATGCTATGTGAAATAAGCCAGAGAAAGACAAATACGATATGATTTCACTCCTTTGTGGAATTTATGAAACAAACAAACAAACAAAGGAAAACAGAGAGAGAGAGAGAGAGAGAGGCAAACCAAGAAACAGCATCTTAACTATAGAGAACTGAGGGTTACCAGAGGGGAGATGGGTGGGGGCATGGGTTAAATCGGAGATGGGGATTAAGGAGTGCACTTGTGATGGAGTTGTTGATTCACTATATTAAAAAAAAAAGAAAAGGAAAAGAAAACACGTGGGGAAAGCACATGACTCAAGCCCTGGTCTTCCATGAGTGGTATATAAAACACTAAGGCTAGAAATGCACATGAAGATATTGATACACGAGGTAATTATACCTATAATATCACATGCTTGTGATGTGAACTATTCTCATAAAATAAGAGCACTTTCATGGAGAGCGGAGTTATACCAATATCACTCCTACCAAGGAAAGGCACCTCTCCAAGGAGCAGAGCATTAGCTGGAAATTAATGCAAAGAAGAGAAAGTTCAAGGTGTTTTCAATGACTATGCCATATGTACAGCCTGCAACAGGTTTTGCTAAGTTGTCTAACTTTGGTATCAGACAGGATTGGTGCAACAGAAGCCTCGTCCGGAGTCACTTCCTATACGTTTGCAAATAAGGCCATTGGGCTCAATGGTGTTTACTTCAGATAAAGGTTCAACGTGGAAAAACATCCTGTCTTCACTAACTTTTCCTGCAGCCAAGCCCACATATAGTGTTTGGATGGCTTAGTACCATAGGGGTGGGATGTGTGTGTGTGGGGTGTCTTTCTGTGTATGTGTTGGGAGGTGGCAGGTCCCAGCCCAGGGTCATTTGTGAAATGACCCAGTGCCAGTGTTCTTGCAGCTCCTATAACCTCCCACAAGGACACTCTGCAGTCAACCCCTTGTGCTCCTGGGCTCCCCATGACCACATCCCTGCCCGCCATGGTTCACCATGCTTACTCACGGACTCTTGCATCAGACTGTTGTGTCTCCTTGCTTGATCCTGTTCTTGTGGGTCTCCAGCATTAACGTGCTCCCCTTTTTAAAAAGTGGAGCAGAGTCTGCTTTGAATCACAAGACAGCGCAGGGAGGAAGCTGGCAACTGCCGTCTCTGCCGGCGATGTCTCTACCACTCGGTCCAAATTCCTGGAGCCTGAGGTCCTGCAGAGAGCCAGGAGAAGCACTGCCCCGGCCAGCAAAGCCCAGATCGGAAACAGAGCAGGCCCTGGGGAGGGAGCCAGCCACACCCGTCAAGCCTTCTTAGGCTTGTGACCTGGTTGTACCAGCAAGGAACCCCTCATCTAGCCCTTTGTCACTTTGAGGAATTCCACTGATAACTCTGCGGTCCCGGGGTTTGCTGGGTGCCAGGTACCTAATGCTTCTCCCCTCCTCCTGTGGAGAAAACAATAAATCAGTCATTGGGCACTGGACACGTGTAGCAAATGAAATTCTGCAGAAGAGAAAAGAAACGATGCAAGATATGGCCTCATAAAATTGAAACTTGTCTTATTTATTGTTAATAAATGCGTAATACGGGCACTGTTAACAGTCTTGTTCTTCTTACATGCAATACTTAATAAATCCGACGACTTAATTTGAGAAAGAGACTATGTTGTCCATGAGCAAGTGCACGTTTGCAGCAAGTATAAGCAGATTCTGTCAAAAGTCTGTCCTTGTGACCAATTCAGAATTCCATACATTTCTATTAAGGTCTTAGGCATTGTATTAAGTTCAAAATAGAGGATAGGCTATAGGTTGTTACAAGTTAAAGCAAAGAAAGTGACATTTCGAAATGAATGCAATTCTTAGTAATTATCTCTTAGGCATGTGTTAGTGTTAATGTTTGAAATGGAATGAGGCTTGTTAAATTTTTTTTTTTTTTTTGGTCTGACTGCTACTCATACCGCCATTATCAGTGGGCAATTTGCTTTAAAGCAGGGTTTGTTTCTGACCCTGGGGCCTGGGATAGTTTTTCGGTTTTAGAATAGTTACAGTTCTATAATTGTTTTACTTCACATCTCCCCAGATCCTGAATTTAGATAAAGTGCATTGTTGCATGTTTTGGATTCTAAGCCATAGCACGATAATGGAATAAGTATATATATCTCATTCTATAGCACCCAGAGAGGGCATTCCTTCCTTTCTTCCATCCATCCATCCATCCACCCATCCATCCACCCATCCATCCAACAAATAACCTCTCGCTTGCCTGCTAGGTTCCAAGGCCCTGTGCTAGGTCCTGTGGATAAAGAACAGAACCAGCAACCTGGGCTCAGCTCTCACGAGACCCAGAGGCTTGTCCCACTGAGTGCAGGCTTTTGATGTCGACGCTGACAGTGTTCAGAAGAAAGCTGATCATAAGGACAATGGTGGTAACTTAACAAGGGCTGTCTCCCAACGCTGTGAGTTCCCCAGGGCTGTTATCTGAGCATAAGCTGATTCACTCTTTGCCAATGGTGGGGTTAGGGGGATGCTTATAAAAAGATTTCCCAAATTGGAAAAAGGTCGGGCTACATGACTTCTATCAACATTGCCCTCCTAAGTCTAAGAATATATTATTCTAAATTGCTTTTTAAAAACGCTTTCAAGAGGGGCCTGTTGGCTTAGTCGGTTGAGCATTCAACTTCAGCTCAGGTCATGATCTTGCGGTCTGTGGGTTCAAGCCCCGCATCAGGCTCTGTGCTGACAGCTCAGAGCCCGGAGCCTGCTTCAGATTCTGTTTTCTGCCTCTCTCTCTGCCTCTCCTCTTCTCTCTCTCTCTCTCTCTCAAAACTAAACATTAAAAAAACAAAAATCATAAAAATAAAAACGCTCTCAAGGAAAAATGCTAGGGTAATTCAGCACACAAGAAGTATTTCCTGTATGGGTTAAACATTTCAACACGAACGAAAGATGAACTTCAACCGATTTTTCTTTTGTGTACTCAGCCGCGACCCTGGGTAAGCCACTGTGTTTCCTGCCCATTTCTGTGGTAATCACGCTCGTTTCTACCTTGTAGGGACGTTGGTGTTACTGCTAAGGAGGCCTCCGTCCTTGGAGATATCTATACACTATTATAACAACAAAAATAGCCGACACTGTTGAGATCGCATTCCAGATACTCTGTTATATACTTTGCATTTACAGTTACACTGAGTCCTCACAGCGATCCTACGAGGAATGTATTGTTAGCCCCATTTGGCAGATAACAACAGTAAGGCTGAAAGAGCTTAAGGTGGTTGCCTAAGATCCCACAGTTAGAGGCCAAGCTGGGTTTGAAGCAGGAACACTTGACTCCAAGGCTCACGCTCTTTGCCACCGTCTTGGTGTCTGTCTGGCACCCCGGGATGCTTGAAATCCCCCTTGGCTGTGGGGTTCGAGGACGTTTAGTGCCCAGCCCAGACTGTTGGCTCATCACGTGTGTGCAGTCCTCCCACATTCACCAGGAATGCTATGGTGAATCACATGTAGAGAGACTGCTGTGACGTGCAGTGCCTTTAATTATCATTTTTAATTTTTCCCAGCCTGACTTCTTACCGGTATAAACAAATTGCCTTCGAACCCAGAGGTCTACCGACTACATGATGGAGAGAAGCGGCGCATTTGAGTTCTGTTAGTACGTAATTAGTAGAGGGACATCTCCTCTTTGTGGTGTGGGCTGCTTGTCTGGGGTTGTACAGGGACAGTCCCCATTTTTTCTCTGCCCTTGAGAAGTTTGCCGTGGAAAGAGGGCACTGTGACCAAATTGTTGTGGGGGCACAACAGAGGAGTCCCGGGCACTGCTAGAGTAAGCCAGGGAGCGACACGAGGGAACCCAGCACACGGGGCCACAGATGGGGACAAAACCAGCAAGTCCTTCCAGGGAAACAGGGCAGGTGGCCCCGCCTGTCCCTCCAGGAAAGAGACAGAGTGGGTTTCCCTCTGTCACAGGTGATGCCTGACACCCAGCCTTCCAGTTCTTCACAGGTACCCAGTGCACGGACTCAAAATGAACCACTGCACCTTCTCAGCTTCTAACGCCTTTCAGTACGGCGTGGTGTGGACAGCACAAAGGCCTGGCTGCAAGTCAGTGCTTCCTGGGGTGCCTGGCTGGCTCAGTGGGTATAGCCTGTGACTCTTGACCTCGAGGTTGTAAGTTCAAGCACTGCACTGGGTGTGGAGCCTACTTAAAAAAAAAAAAAGGAATTGCTTCCGTACTAACTATATACCTTCAGCACATAACTGAATTCCTCTGAGCTTTAGTTATTGATTCTGCAAAATGGCATCATAATACCCACCTCTCACTCTGCACATTAAATGAGACAGCTTCTGTAAAGCCCCCTGCATGGTCCCTGATACGCAAAAAAAAAAAAAAAATCAGGTTCTTTGGATAATGCACCCAACTCTAGTCTCATCTAAAGAAAGGACCACTGAGGTCACATTCATGCTGGCACAGAAAGGGGCTTTGAGAATCACCATGTAATTGACCAGGATGTGAATCGATGGCAAAGAATCTTTTTGGATGGTTTGTAGGATAAAGGTTGGAAACTTTAACAAGGAACAATGGATGTAAATTCTGAGCTCATTTCTATCTAACCTGTAAGAAGTAAGTCATTCAGTGTTGTGACCTCGGAAGTGGAGGGTTTTATTTCATGCCCTATCATCACACTGGTGCATGCAAGGTTTCCCTTTTGTTATTTTGTTTCCTTTCAGGAATGTGCTCATGAGAGAGAGGGAACCTGTGTGTTCACTTGTGCAGATGTGGGGAAAGGGCAGAGAGAGAGAGGGAGAGAGAATCCCAAGCAGGCTCTGTGCTGTTAGCACAGAGGCTGGGCATGGGGCTCGATCCCATGATCAAGAGATCATGACCTGAACTGAAATCAAGAGTCCAACCCTTAACTGAAGGAACCACTCAGGGATCCCAAAAGACTATTTTTAAAAGAAAGTTTAGGTTTCCAGAAAAATTGAGTGGAAAGTACAGGGTTCCCATCAAGCCCTTCATCAAACAATTTCTCTCACTCCACACCACCCTCCTGTCTTCTGCCCCCTGCCCCAGTTCTCTACTTACTAATTTGCTGCATAGGTGTGATACATTTGTTACAACTGATACACTGTTATTAACTAAAGTCCATGATTTACTTCAAGGTTCCTCTTAGTGTTGTGTAGTTCTATGATTTTATCAAATGTATTATGTTGTGTGTCCATCAATGTAGTAACATGCAGAATAGTTTCTTTTTCTTTCTTTCTTCTTTCTTTCTTTCTTTAAGTAAACTCTACGCCTAGTGTGGGGCTCCAGTTCACAATCCCGAGATCAAGAGTTGCATGCTTTACCGACTGAGCCAGCCAGGCGCCCCCAGAACAGTTTCATTGCCCTGGGAGTCCTCTGCGCTCTGCCTACTTGTTCCTTCCCATCTCCCACCTCCAACCCCTAACAGCCACTGATCTTTTTACCGTCTCTATTGTTTTGCCTTTTCCAGAATGTCATGGAGGTGGAATCATATAGTACATGCCCTTTCAGACTGACTTTTTTCACTTAGCAATATGCATTTAAGATTCCCCCATGTCCTTATTGGATTAAGGGTTAGTATCCAAAAGATACTTAAGGTTAGTATCTATAAAGAATACCAAACTCAACAACTGAAAAACAAATTATCCAGTCAAGAAATGGGCAGAAGACATGAATAGACACTTTTCCAAAGAAGACATCCAGATGGCCAACAGCATATGAAAAGATGCTCAACATCACTCATCAGGGAAATACAAATCAAAACTACATTGAGATACCAGGGAGCAACACGAGGGCACCCAGCACACGGGGCCACTGTGCCCAAAATTAACAACTCAGGAAACAATAGATGTTGGCCAGGATGTGGGGAAATGGGAACCCTCTTGCACTGTTGGTGGGAATGCAAAATGGTGCGGCCACTCTGGAAAACAGTGTGGAGGTTCCTCAAAAAATTAAAAATAGAACTACCTTGCGACCCAGCAATAGCACTACTAGGAATTTACCCAAGGGATACAAGAGTGCTGATTCATAGGGGCACTTGTACCCCAATGTTTATAGCAGTGCTTTCAACAATAGCCAGATCATGGAAAGAGCCCAAATGTCCATCAACTGATGAATGGATAAAGAAACTGTGGTTTATATATACGATGGAATACTACTTGGCAATGAGAAAGAATGAAATCCTGCCATTTGTAGCAACGTGGATGGAACTGGACGGTATTATGCTGAGTGAAATAACTCAGTCAGAGAAAAACAGATATCATATGTTTTCACTCATATGTGGAACTTGAGAAACTTAACAGAAGACTGTGGGGGAGGGGAAGGGGAAGGGGAAAAAATTACAAACAGAGAGGGAGGGAGGCAAACCATAAGAGACTCTTAAATACAGAGAACAAATTGAGGGTGAATGGGGAGTGGGGGAGAGGGGAAAATGGGTGGTGGGCATTGAGGAGGGCACTTGGGATGAGCACTGGGTGTTGTACGTAAGCGATGAATCACGGGAATCTACCCCCAAAACCAAGAGCACACTGTATACACTGTGTGTTAGCTAACCTGACAACACGTTATATTAAAAAAAAAGACTTCTCCATGTCTTTTTGAGGCTTCATAACTCTTTTCTTTTCATTGATGAATAATATCCCACTGTATGGATGTACCACAGTTTACATATCCAGTCCCTTATGTCTTGATTGCTCCCAATTTTTGGCAGTTGTGTGAAAGTTGCTACAAACATTTGTATGTGGGTGTTTGTGTGGACATAAGTTTCAGCTCAACTAAGTAAATGCTTGGGAGCATGAATGCTGGACTGTGTGGTAAGAATATGTTTCGTTTCGTAAGAAACCACCAAACTCTTCCAAAGTGGCTGTACCATTACGGATTCTCACCAGCAGTGAATGAGAGTTCTGGTTGCTTCACATCTTTGCCAGTATTTGGCACTGTCAGTGTGTCTGTTTATTTTCTTATTAGTGTTAAGGATTCTTTGTATATCTTGGGCACAAGTCCTTAAATCAGATACGTTTTTTCAAATATTTTCTCCCAGTTTGTGGCTTGTCTTTTCAACTCTTAATTCTTTGTCTCTATGAGAAATCTGTAGAATGGAAAATGGTAAATGTGTTCAAGGGTCAAAAAGAAGTAGATGATGTGATCAGTGCATGGTTGACATGGTCTCTAAGGTTGTAATAGAGGATGGATGTCCCTGAATTAGAGGCAGTATTGGGCACACGATAGGGGGATTCACAGTGAGGTTTGGTTTTATTGCCATGCTTTGGTTCTGATTGGAAAGGGTGACGTTTGTGGTTATAAGAAGTTTAAAGTGTAGATATGGTCTGAGAAGCCATGTGCTGTGTACTAGAAGTAAGAGACTAAGTGATAAGACAAAGGGATGGGAGGGGTTTGGGAACATTACCAATGCTGGGGCCATATTCTCAGGGCCTGTTGTGGGTTTGTTCATACTGAGGAGCTCTAATGCCCAGCCCAACAGCTCTGTAGTTCAGTCTGGTACCAGAACCAGTGTGAATAGCAATTCTGTTTCAAAAACCAGTTACAAATAAGGCTTTGGGATAAGCTAAATGCAATTATTACTTAGTTTGGAGAAAAATCCTAAAAACAGAGCAAATTAAGCAGGGAGTAGCTCAGGTCAAAAATATAAAAAAATGCATCAAACTGTGTTTGGATGTTCTGGTTCTTTATATCTTGCTTTCAGTGTTACTTTCTCATACATTTTTGTATAATTAGAATCTCGGCAATTTCTTGTATAGATGGAATTAGAAAATAGGAAAAAAAAAATAGAGTTGGGATCAGTCCATGTTTTCCTCTCTCGCACTCAGGCTATGATAACTAGACAGGTGAGGCTGTTCCCCACTGAGCCAACATGACTATTCAGGAATTGGTAGGTGGAGTCAGTAGGAAAAATCAACCCAGAAGCTGTAAGTCCAGGGCATATGCCTCACCTGTTTCCCCCACGGAGCCATGGGCATCACTGACTTATTACAACAGCCTTCCATGCACTTGCCCTTGACCTACAATGCTTCTCAGAATAGGACTTGATGAGGGCGCCTGGGTGGCTCAGTTGGCTAAGCATCTGATTCTTGGTTTTGGTCCAGGCCATTATCTCATGGTTGTGAGATCGAGCCCCATGTCAGGCTCCACTCTGACAGTGCAGAGCCTGCTTGGGATTCTCTTTCTCCCTCTCTTTCTGCTCTTCCCCTACTTGCTCTCTCTCTCTCTCTATCTAAATAAATTAAAAAAAGAGAATAGGACTTGATGGACCTACTTCTAATTTATCATAGCTGGTCCACAGCTTAGCATGGGCTGCTATGACAGAATACCATAGCCTGAGTGGCTTAAACTACAGACATTTATTTCCCACAGTTCTGGAGCCTAGGAAGTTCAAGATCAAGGCACCACCAGATCCGGTGTCGGGTGAGGCTCCCCTCTTGTGACCTCATTACCTCCCAAAGGCCTCCAAATGCCATCAGAGTGGGAATCTAGGCTTCAGTATATGAATGTGAGGGGGATAAACATTCAGTCCATGGTAGACTATGGGAAGAAATGTACTTGTCACCCCTGAAGGGTCACAAAAGGAGACTTGGGTTGGCTCTGAAAACCCCAGTGACCTCCTGTCAACCTACCCACCAAGCTCAGGACTCTGCTGGCCACTGGATGACATGGCCGGACAGGCGTGTGGCCAAGCTGCTTCAGTACGATTACTCTACGCCGAGGAGACACTGACAGATTGCAGACACACTTAGGTGGCCCTGAACCCTGAGGTCTGGAGAGGGAGCTCCCAGACAACGACACCGGGCTGTGGCAGGCCACTGCCGTGGCCGGGATTCCTGTGGAGGCTGTGCCGCTGTGATCTCTTCTTTACCTGCGCGTTATCCATGTGGCCTGAGCCAACCATATCAGAAATGTCCGCTGCTGCTCACACTGGGGCCATGATCTGAGCAAAAATCACGAGCCACTTGAGAAGCTGTGCAGGGGTGTGTGAGTTGGGGTGAGAATGGCCAGGCGGGGGTGGGGGAGGGAGGCGGGGAATGTGGCAAGTCTTGAAGCTGTGGCTTTAGACAAATTCTGCCTGAAGGAGGGGTTGGGGCTGGGGCACAGGGCTGTGGGGTCCCTGAGCAGACCCTGAGGACTCCAGGGAAGAGGCAGGGAGCAGGATGCCACACGGATACATCAACACAATGATTATTTTATGTTCAAATGGCCCAGTAAAGCAAATTATCACCGTTTTGGGGGGGGGCAGTGGAGGGAGAAGGGAGAAGAGGTAGGGTGAGGGGTGAAGAGAGCAAGCACTCAACCACTCAGTGCTTCAGCTTTGAAGCCTTCTGTGAGAGCTCTACCATCAAAAGCCGCCCTTGGCACGGTGGTGTGTGGGGTTTGTGTCCTACACTGGGGGGGCCTGGCTCAGAGAGGCCCCCACTGTGCGTACCAGGGAGGCCGACCTCCTTCTCGAAGCTTTGCCGCTGAGATGGGGTGGAGGCCCTGAAGAGGCAACGTGAGGGGGTGTCTTAAAAGCGGAGGCGGAATTCCCAGCACGCACATCCGGGAAATTCGCCCCTTCGGGAGAGCAGGAGGTGAGAGGAGGTGGGGGGTGTGGGAGTGAGAGTTTACAGCATTATCATTTCTGGTTCCAGCACAAGGGCGCCCATGGCGGTAACAGCGATGTGGTTCGGTTGGCAGAGGGGTGGAGGACGCGAGAGCCTGCGAGTGCCAGAGAGGGGGCAGAGCAGAGAGACCTCAAATGCTGGTACCATTCTGGAACGTCTCTGGATGCACAAGCCAGAGACACAATGTTTTAGGAAGAGCGATGACAGAAAAGCACAGATTCAGCCAATGCTCTGAGCCCAGCAAGTGACGCAGCAGTGCCTTCATGGTCATCGTGTCGGGCTGTGGGCTGTGGGCTGGGGGCTGGGGGTGCTTGGTGGCAGACACAAGGCAGACCCTGGGGAAGCCTCTGCGGGAGGCCGGGGGGCCGGTCTTTTGGAGGATGAGGACCTGTCAGTCCTGCTGGCCCCTTAGCTGGGGGTGCGAGGGGTGGGGGCTTCAGGGGGCAAGTCAGGTCTATCACGAGGTTACACGTCTTGGGGAAAACGTAGCCCCTTAAAGGCCCGGTGCATTGTCTCTGAGAATATCCTCAGTCCAATCACGCTTAAACTGGGTTGTTCATGGAGAAGTGGGGAATTCCGTACGTGGCAGTCTCCCTAGAACCTCTTTGTTGGGTTTGACAATGTATATAATAATGGGACTGGTGATACACCTCAAGTGAAAACAAGAACCTAGGTTCAGACCGTCAAGGACTCGGAGGCCTCACGTACGAACATCAATTAGCCTAAACAGGGCTCAGGCATTTCTTTCCTTCCATAAGCTCAGGGGCCCCTGCAGCCAACCAGAGAGGTGGGGGTGGAAGGCATGTCCTGGGCTGGCCCATCTTACTTCCTGCTTTGGCCGCCACTCAGTCTCAGCCAGCACATCCAGCGGTCTCAGCTGGCAGAGATTTTGGTCTTCGTCTTCCCCTGAGGCAGGAGTCCCTTATGGTCCCCTGTAGTCCACCGTCTCAGATCATGCCAAGGAGATTTAGGGAGTTGTCAGCACTCGCATGGCTTGGCATCGGGGACTATATGCCAAATGGGGAGGCTGGGCACACTGAGCTCGCCTCACGGTCTATTGGTTCACAGTTACATCGGCCATGTTGGTCGTACCCCAAACTGCATAAGCCATGACATCATTGGCTGTGTACATGCTTTGCAAATTGACTCAACTTACCAATATATTCCATAATTTTTCTGTACTACCCAAAGCATGTTTATGACTTGGGGGTACAGCAGATGTTTATCTCCTTGGAAGGCGGTAGCCGTAGGCTTATTGGTAATGGAGGAAGGATGTTTATAACTCTAACTCCTTTGGAGAAAAACATGTTTACCAGCAAAGGAATGTTTTTGGTGGAAAAGCTTGTTTATCAGTTGTAAGCGCAGCGAACAGGTTTTTGTTTATACCTGTTAAAATAGAGGATGAGACATCCTTCACGAAAATTCATTTCACGTATCCTGGACTGGACAGTGGGTTACCCTCACCACCCATTGTTCGCCTCAATACGTATTTCGCTGCAGTTGCATTTTCCGGTACAGCCGGTTTTTCATTCTGGAAACAGCGTCGTGCTACTTTGGTTCGAGAACATGTCATTGAACAAACTGTTACCAAGAATACTTAGGAGAGTAATGGTGATCTGATCGTATTGGGTACTAATAGTTTGGGTTTGGGCTTTCTGGACACTGTACTCTGTGGGAATGTGGGAAGTTCTTTTTCATGGACAACTATATTCCCGATTCCAACAACAGCATCTGGCACATGGAAGGTGCTCCATACATATTTGTTGAATGAATGAATGAATGAATGGGAGAATGATTCTTTTTTGAAAAAATTTTTTAATGTTTTATTTATTTTTGAGAGAGAGAGAGAGAGAGAGAGAGAGAGACAGAGCTTGAGCGAGAGAGGGGCAAAGAGAAAGAGACACACACAGAATCCAAGGCGGGCTCCAGGCTCTGAGCTGTCATTATAGAGCCTGACGCAGAGCTCGAACTCAGGAACCGTGAGATCATGACCTGAGCCGAAGTCTGATGCTCAGCCGACTGAGTCACCCAGTCACCCTGGGAGAATGATTCTTTTAACAGACATCTTGTCCACCCACACCCCCCACTGCCAGGGAATTCAAAATACTACATAAGCCTTACCTTTTACTCAAAAACCTGTTTCTTATGTGATAAGAAGAACAGGTGTGTTAGCCATTACACAAATAAGAAAAAAAATCCTTCAAAAACTTTGCCTTTGGTTTTTTTAGGTGGATCCGTGGTAACGTGGGATCTCCTGGCTCCTTATCCCAGGCTCAGGGGGCTGGCCCACACAGCCAGGAAGGGAAGCTCTCGTCCCACACCAGCCGAAGGGCTCTGCATTCTGCCCATCACGTGGGGCAAACCAGTCTCCCTCCTGTATCTGTCAGGCCTGTGGCTTGTCCTGATTCTGTAGAGGGGGAGGGGCTTGTTGGCTTGTTGGGGTCGGGGGTGGGAGGTGCTGATGTCTGGTTTATAGACTCAGGTATGAACAGGGAGCCCAGAGTCAGAAATAAGGGGCCAGACAATGCTGGACTTCTTTCTCTGAAAGACACAGGAAGCTATCTGTGAGCCACAGTGCCACCAAAGGGACAGGAGCCACGACCCTGTGAGCAGAGTTTTGCCCTATGGCCCCTCATACTGAGGCCATGAGCAGAATAACTGTCATAGGTCCCACAGCTTAATGCTGGTTCTGCCACGCTGCTGCTCACTAAGTCACTGGGGTCTAGTCTTTCTAATGTCGTTGAGCCTCAGTTTCCTAATCTGTAAGGCAGGAGTAATAAACCCACCTCAAGTGAGTTGTGAGTGTGTAAACGAAATAAAGTAAATGAAAGTAGTCTGCAAATCATGAAATCCTATACAGGTATATTATTGCTTTTAGTTAGATTTTTTTTTTAGGAGAGCCAACTTTTATCGACAGTTGCTGTGCTGAGCCTTTTACAAGCATTATCTCATTTAATCATTATAAGCATCTTGTCAGGGAAATGCCCCTCTTGGTCATGGCAGAAATGTTTTAATAAAATAGGACAACGTAAAGAAAACAAAAAATACCTGTGATTCCACTGACCCAGTGATATTGTTAGTTGGTTACTTCAATGTTCCTCCCTTCCTCTGGAATGCCGATGCTGGTCAGGTCAGGAAGAAGGGCTCGGGAAAGGTGTGTGTATGTGCGAGGCCTGCGCCCAGGTCTGCACGCTGGCCGCTGACTCTAGCGGCAGTTGAGGTGGGGTGGCTAGTGGCCGTCACGCCATCTCCTCGGAGGTCAGCCAGGCTCAGGCCATCAAAACAGGAAAAGGGTCAGGGCAGAAAAGCAGTCCCCATTTTTAGCTCTTACCATGTTCCAGGCATGGAGTAAGAGCCTTGCCTGTATCTCATTAATCTTTACGATGCCTAGAAGTCAGATGTGAGCTATGGTTCCCATTTTGTAGCTCAGAGTTGGAGACAGAGAGAGGTTATTGGCCCCAGGGCACTTCTAGGAGCCATCCGTGCCCAGAAGTAAACCTAAATGGACTAGCTTCCTGGCCCGTTAAGCCCTTCTAACTCCCAAGAAGAGTGCGGCCCGTTGAAACCTGCTTTTGCCACCAGTCTGCTGGGATTTCTTCTCTTCAAGAGGGGTCTCGGTCTGGAGGGGCTTATCGGCAGGCAAAAGGAAAGAGATGTCTCTGACACGGTTGGTAGATTGCTGTTTCCCGGGCAGCCAGTTAGAGGCACCTGAACACACAAATGATAAATAATGTAGATTTGCTCATTTGTCAGGCACTGCCATTTGTTGAGTTGTGTGGTGTCAGGTACTTTTGTCCAAAGGGGGCGAATTCTAGAAGTCAGCTTCTTTCAGCGCTAAATGAACTCCACCACAGGCTCGGGTCCCTAGTAATGTGGCCAGTGGTGGCCAGCGACCTCTGTGGCTTTCTTCCACGTCATTCCGGCCAAAACACAGACAGTCCCACAGGATGCCTTCCAGGGCTGGCTGCTGGGGACGGCAGTCAACAACGGCGTGGATGTTTTGGAAAATTGGGAGAGGGGGTGTGGGTTAGGGATGGTGGACTCAAAAAAGTGCCCAACTCCAATCTTGAGCAAATTACTCACCTTGTTAAAGCCTTAGTTTCCTCAGTCTATAGAATGGAGATAATATTGCCTACCTCCGAGATGGGTAGGAAGAATAAATGAAGGATTATACGAGGTCATGTACATCTAGTGCTTAACACACAGAAGGTGGTTATAAGGCTTCGTTTGTAATACTAACACTAAAACTAATAATAGCTATTGTTTTGAGATGTGGAAAAATCATCAACCTACCCTCCCTCCATGTACACACTCAAAAAACCACCACC
This sequence comes from Prionailurus bengalensis, assembly GCF_016509475.1. Lineage (NCBI taxonomy): Eukaryota > Metazoa > Chordata > Mammalia > Carnivora > Felidae > Prionailurus > Prionailurus bengalensis. The sequence continues at coordinate 20,157,780 of NC_057343.1, forward strand.
CACACTGTATTCGTTTCCTAGGGCTGGTGTTAACAAAACACCACACATTCAGGGGCTTAGAATAACAGAAATTGATTGTCTCACAGTTCTGGAGGCTGGAAGTTGGAAATCAAGCAGTTAGCAGGTTTGATTCCTTCTAAAGGCTCTGAGGGAGAATCTGCTCCAAATGTCTCTCCTCGATTCTGGTGGTTGGTGGTAATCTCTGGCATTCCTTTGCTTATAGACACATCTCTGAGCTTTCTGCCTCTGTTGTCACATGGTCTTCTTGTAAAGACGCCAGTCATATTGGATTTAGGGCTCACCCTAGTTGAGTATAAGCTCATTTTAATTTGAATACATCTGCCAAGACCCTATTTCCAAACAAGGTCACATTCACAGGTACTGGGGTTAGGATTTCAACATATCTTTTTGGGGTACACAGTTCCAGCCACAACACCCATGTACCTCATGCTTAGAGAATCTGCACTTTTCAGTTTATTCTTTTTTTTTTTTTTTTTTTGCCATTATTTTCTAAGACTTCATTACGCAAACCCCAGGAGTTAGGTGAGTTCATTTCTTTTGCTGAACTGCCATGTCTTTAGTCAAGATTGAAATGTTCCAGGTAGAAAGGGTATACACTGTCTTATCTGTGGTTTTCACTTCAGTAGTTCAGTCATTGATTGACTGAATGAGGAGTTCATGGATTGACTCAATGAGGAGTCATTGATTGACTGAATGAATGAGTCAATGAGGAGTTCAGTCATTGATTCAACAAGTGAATTCTGAGGTCCTACTCTGTGCGAGACACCGGGATGGGTCTTGGGATCCCGAGTTAAATAAGGCACAATCCCTGGCCTCAAGCAGGTAGGCCTGGGGGCAGAGAGACAGGTGAAGAATCAGATTTAAATACTGTGATACCGCCTGGCCCTTGCAGGGAGCTGGGAGACCAGAAAGGCCGAAGGTCCCCACAGGAGAAACATACTCTGCCCGGGGAGTGAAGGGCGGCCTGCAAAAGATCACTCCTGCAGGACCCAGGGGAACAGAAAAGGGAATTCCTGGCAGGGTGGCCAGCGTGGCAGAGGATGGAATGAGAAGAGGCAGGAAAAGTGGACAGCACCAGGCCCTCTCCAGAAAGCAGGTGTGGGGGGGAGGGGAGAAGCATGGGGATGTGCACACTGGGACTCAGGAAGGTGCAGGGAGTCCCAGAAGTGGAGGCCTTTTTGCAGGAAGGTGGGATGGAGGGCTTGAGTCTGTTGCCCACAATCTACACTATGTTGTCCTAGGCAGGTGCATTAGCCAGTGTTCCCAGAGTAACAGAACCGATAGGATGTGTGAGTGTGTATATATATAAAATCATTATAGGAAATTGGCTCACACAATTGTGGAGGCTGGCAAGTCGTCAGATCTGCGGTTGGCAAGCCAGAGAGCCGGGAGAGCCAATGTGTGGTTGCAGTCTGAGTCTGAAGGCCTGGGTACAAGGAGAGCTGATAGTGTAAGTTCCAGCCTGAAGGCTGGCAGGCTCGAGACCCCAAAACTGCTGATGGTTCAGTGTTAGTCCAAGGCCGGGAAAGACCACCTCAAGCAGTGAGGCAGGAGGAGGTCCCTCTCACTCAGCTTTTTTCTTCTATTCAGGCCTTCAACTGATTGGATGAGGCCCACCCCCACCGGGGAGGGCAAATGGCCTTAGTCTGTCCATTCAAGTGCTAATCTCACCCCAACACACCTTCACAGACACACTGAGAAAGTCTGACCAAATATCTGGGTACCCCATGGCCCAGTCAAGTTGATACACAAAATTAACATCATAGCAGGAAATGACAACAGATCTCAATTTCTGAACCCTCCAGATCTTTTCCCCATGCCTGTGTGGTTTGGGGGGCCAATAGACCCTGCTGTTAATTATTGTAAAGGCTGGGGAAGTAAACTAGTTTGGACAAGGGCAACACCTGCCATCACCAGGGAAGTGAGTCTACCCAGTGCAGGTAACCCCTCCACCCTATACGGACAGCTGTGTCCACAGCTCTGGGAGTCTGGACTGAGTGAGCTGAGTTCCAGAGGTGGTGGCCAGGACTCTATCTTCTGAAATGCCTGGAGGAGAGTAAGGCCAGCTAAGCCCACCGAATAGGAGAGCTTGCACCAGGCAATGCACTCAAGGGGAAGGAGCAGCTCAGTCTGGGATGCAAATTTATGCAAACTAGCAGGTGGGCCCGTGAGTCCTGGGATTTTTTTTCCTACCACAAGAGCAACAGTGTTCTGATTCCTCACTGGTCTCTCCCGTTCTGTTTCTCCCGGCGTGCTCCCCGCTATAGGCTCGAGCAGAGCTTCATTCAGTCTTGTCCAGGGAGGCAGCTGGGGCTGCCCAGAAGTGGCTGCGGAACTGGGTGGTGAGGGGAGTGGACATCTGGGCTGCCTCCTCTGCCAGGGTCCCTTTCTGGTAAGCGTGCAAGGCCTCTGCGTGCCCGAGAGGGTTGGGATGTGCGTGGGCAGGTTGGAAATGCCCCCCGTGTGCCAGATGCCAGCAGGCCTGGTGCGAGGATCACACACTGAAAAAACAGGCCCGTGCCCTAGAGAAAAATGTGGTTTAAGGGGAGGCAGACGTGCAAATAAATGCTCATGTTAAGTTCGAGAATAGTGCTGTGTTCAAAAGCAATGGGAAGACACATAAAGGAGCAAAGACTTATTTAAAAATATCACATCAACCTCAGGAGATAGGAATTATGGGCCCGTTGTTATTATAGATGTGGAAACTGAGGTTAGAGAAATTCCCTCTCTTTCTCCCTTCCTCCTGCCTAACCTGCTCTCTCTCTGTCCCTGTCTCTCCTCTCCCTGCCCTCCCCCCATGCTCTTTTCTTTTTTTCCTTCCTTTTGTATTTCTTCCATTAAACAAATATTTACTGAGCACCTCCCATATGCTAAGCACTGTGCCTTGCGCTGGGAGTCAGTAGGGAAACACAGTCCTTGTCTGCAGAGAGATTTACAGCACAGAGGGGACATAGTCAGGACACAGCATCAAAAGCAACATAATTACTATCATGGTAGGAAGAGTAAAAGGCACAATGAGAGCATTACCTGGGAGTTCTCACCCAGTATGGAGTGTTGACCAAGGTCACCCAGCTGGCAAAGGTCAAGGCCCCTGTTGCCTGACTCTCTAGTTTTGGGTCTTGCCCGATATGCGGTGAGGAAGGGGACATTGAAGCACTCCCTGGGTAAGTTGTGACCAGGTACTTGCAGGGGTCACGATCTCCTGGACCCAGGACTGTGACTTTAGGGAAATGCCCAGCTGAATAGAGAAAGATTTTAATACTGGAGTGTGGGTTGCATTTAGCTGGCCTTAGCCCAGGGGCTCCAGAGACGCATCCTCAAGGACACAGCCACGTCTGCACCACTGTCACAGAGTGTGTCCTGTCTCCTAGCAAGTCCTGAGCACTCCAGGGTTGCACACCATGCTTCTTCACATCTGTAAGCTGAAAACAAACTGACCAGGAAAATTCTCTTATCTCAGAATCCCAGCCTTCTAGTGGAAAAGAGAGACCGGGAATTAGTTCACGCTAACCAAAATTCACTCATTCACCTATTAATAAACCCCTAGATATTATCTTTTGAGCATCGATTTGGGACTAAGGCACCAGGCTAGGTGCTGGAGAGAAAAAGAAACATCAAGATGTGGTGTGTCCCGTGGAGTCTGAGGGTGGAGGAGGCAGCGGGAACGTTAAGTTTCCAACTTCTGGTGGGTGCACTGACAGAGCTGGGCCTGGGGCCGCGGGAGCACAGCGAGGGCTGGCCGAGCATCAGGCAGGATTCGGGAGGGGATGCGGTGTTGGATAAGGCTGGGTGCTGTTTGGACAGGGGTCCTGCTTCCTTCCAGCAAAAGCACATTCCATCCCCAGAGCATCTGAGCAGCAGAGTCCCTTGGTCAGACCTGCATGTGAGCTGGATAGGGTGAGAGCTGTGTGGAGGATGGACTTGGGACGGGAGAGTCTACAGGTGACCACCCAGAAGGCTAATCCAGGGGCTGCAGGGGCAGGAGCGAGGCCCCGTGGGAGCCAGCAGGAGGAATGATGGGTTCTGCCTTGAACGTGGGGCGCCAGCCTTCCCCCAGGAGCTGCCGGGAAGGGTGGCGTTCGGGGGTGTGGGCGCGCATATACCAGGCGGAGGGGAAGTCACGTGACTGCCGGCGTAAGCGCACACGGTGCGCTCTGCTTTGACTTCCGGAAGCCCTGCCGGCCAGGAGACCTCTACCAGGGTAATCGCAGAGCCCCCTCCACGGCCTGGCTAGCTCCATGAGGACGGTACCCTGGAAGCTGGGTTCGGACCACGTGACGGCCAAGGGCGCACACCTGACGCACACAGGCCTGCTGCTTTCTCTCGCTGTGATTAAGACGGAGAGACTCAACGGTGGGAGGTGGGAGCTGAGCCCCACATGGGGCGGAACATCAAAGGGAAGATTCTGAATCTCCAGCTATGCACCTGAGCCCTCAGGGTTCTCCTTTCGGAGCCCTAGTTATTCAACTCTCCTTAGAATTCTCTGGGATTAGCCTTCCAAAATGTTCCTTTCTTTCCCCCTAAAGTGGGTTTTTGTTATGTACAACCAACATAACATTAGCTAGTACTCACTGGCCAAGGTGAATTTGCAAAGCAAAAGTAATATACTTTTCAAAGCCAATTTCGGACACCTTTGTCTGCAAGTTGAATTAGCCAAATTATGTCTACATTCCTGCCCTTCTAAAATTTGCAGTTCTTGGACATGGGCTGGCTTGGACATGGGCTGGCTTTCAGGATGGGCCAGGCTGGCAGCTGCCTTGAGACACGATGGACCAGGGGCTAAGAGGCCTGTGCCAACCACCTGCTCTGCCAGGGGCCATGCATCCTGGCGTCAGCATCAGCGGGGCCTGGTTACCCCCAGAGTCTGGTCTGAGCCTGCCCAGCCAGTGGTTGGGTAGAAGGCATACAGGAGAAAGAAGCAGGCTGGGTAGGCCTCATCCCCATCAGGGTGACCATCTCTCAGCGAGTGTGACCTAGACCCTGCCAGGACCAGAATTTGAAGGTCTTGTGTACTCAGGCCCAGTGACAAAGATCCGGCTGCATGCTTGTCTCTCCTGCCCTGCTTCTAAGACACATTTTCTGAATGCATTTTAGAAGTTCTTATTGGTCAGGAGGCAATATAAGCCTCTACCATAGAACACAGCAAGAAGCTGGAACGGGAACATTCTGGGTGCATTATAAATTTAATTAATTTGCCTGGGAATATTTCATTGCCTTCTCCCTCATATGAATGAAATCCACACGATTTCCAATCTGTTTCTATGGTTTCCTTCCTCTGTTCAGATACATTAATTAGCTTGTCAGTTCATTATGGACGTGGGTGCCTTTTATCCCCCTTCAAATCTGAGTCCATATTAATTTAGTTTTGATTTCAACAGTGTTTAAAAATAGAGCAAAATTATTTTGACTAGCATACAATCAGGCCTGTAGGTGTTTAAGGGGCTTGTCACATTAGTCTAGACTTCATTGCTTTTCTCTTTCCTGGGAGGGAGATGTGGCTGTGGTCTCCTGTTTTACTTTGCAGGAAGGGGAGTCGGCCTCAGTTTTCCCTATCATATTGAGTTTCACTGAAAACCCTTGACTCTTTGGCCTGCTGGGCAATCGCGAGCTCTAAAAATCATCAGGACTCTCCTGAGGGTAGGCGGAGGCAAATGTGTCTTCACGAAAAGAAAGATTGATTATGCCTTTTTTATTTGGTTGTTGAGAAGCATGAAAACCCAGACTCCCTCAACCTAAGACACGGGGGCCATCATTTAAGACTGTTCCAAAGAGCTGATGCTCTCAATCCAGTGCTCCCCTGGGGCTGCTCAGCCACTCCCTAGCTTGGGAGCAGTGGGCACGCCGCTCCCACCAGAGAGACTGCCATGGGGCTCACCCAGGCACAGGAGGGCCCTTGTGTCTCAGGCTCTTTGCTTTGTCTTACTCCCAGGACAGAAGTGCCCTAACCTGGCCGTACTTTTGAATCACCTGTCCTCGTAGAAAGTAGACGCCTGGGCCCCCGGCCAGCCCACATGAATCAGAATCTCTGGGGGTGGGGTCCAGTTGTTGGTGTTTGTAAATACCTAATGGGCAGCTGAGTCCAAGGAGCATTGGCTTCTCAAAGTCCTGGTAAAAAGTGGTGTCATGGGTTGAGCTGTGTCCCTCCCCAAAAGATATGTTGGAGTCCTACACCCCGGTGTCTCAGCACGTGACCTTATCTGGAGCTAGGGTCTTGGCAGAAGTAGTGAAGTAAAGAGAAGGTCAGTATGGTGGTCCTTAATCTAATCTGACTGGTGTCCTTACTACAAGGGGAGAGGTTAGGGACGGCACACACGGGGAGAACACGATGTGGAGATGAAGGCAGAGATCAGGGTGATGCTTCCACCAGCCACGGAATGTGAGGGTTGCAGGCAAACCCCAGGAGCTGAGAGAGAGGCAGGGTGCGAATACCTCCTCCCAGCTCTGTGAAGGAAGCCGCCTTGCCTATAGCTTGATCTCAGCCTCCTGGCCTCCATGACCGTGAGACAACATATTTCTGTGATTCCAATTCACCCAGTTGTGGTACTTTGTTATGGCGGTGGCAGGAATCGAAGACACAGGAACCTCACCCTCTGTTTGGAGGGGCCCAGCCCTGCCGGGAGCTGCTTTTGGAATCGCATTCTAAACCAGGTGGCATCCCTCACAGACACTGTCCCGCAAAACTGAGATCATCTGTGATCTGTTTGCCAAAACATCCAGGTAGACAGTAGAAAACTCAGTTTGCCATCGATCTGTTTGTTTTATATGTTGGGGATAGAAGCAATGTAGGCTCTGGAGTTTTCACTTCTTACCTGATTTTGCCATTAGCGCTTCACGCCTGCCTCCCCCAACCCCCGTCAGCTGGAGTAACTGAGGTGAGGCACCTGTGGACCTGGCCCCACCTGGTTCTGAAGCCAGTGTTGGCCGGGCCAATAAATAGGAAGATTCCTCTCCCTCCCCAAGAGGGTGTGGTCTCGAGTTTGTCTCGCTACTGGGAGCTTGGCCGTGTTGCTAGCCTGAACCCTCATTTACTGAGGGCAGTGGGACGTAGAGCTGAAGACAGGAACCTGGGTGCCTTTGCTGGTTTCCGCCTGCTGACTGGGATCTTGGGCTGCTGCTCTCTCTCTCCAAGCCTCTCATTTCTCATCTACAAAACAAAGGTGAGGAAGAACTACCCCTTGAGGTTGTGTTGAGGCTCACCCAAGATGCTATGCAGAAGGCGGTTGGCACAGAATAAGTCCTGGACTAATGGTGGCTACTGTTACCTTTAGCATCTCGCTTCTTTCTGTTATGTGCCCCCCCCGTGCCTACAACTTCTGGCCCAGGCCCCTCTGAAGCCAATGCTATGTCTGAATCTTGCCACTGCCTGGTCTGAGTGCTGACCTTGCACCCCATATCTGCCTGGGGCCCTCCCTGAACTCAGGCGGACCATAGAGGGTACAGTGTCACCCCCTCATCGGACTTTAGGTACTTCTCTGGTCCAGGTGGGGCTGCCCAAAGCACGACAGTGGAGATGGGGCCCAGTTCTCTCCCACTTGGGGCGGGAGGTGTCTGCTCAGACTCCAGTCTGCTCTTGTTCAGACCTACCTTCCTCCTCCCCGGGTCAGCTGCCTGAGGCCTCAACAGACAGTGTGAGCAAACTGCCTACCTCGGGACACTGGCATGTAACCAACATCAGGACTTTGGGAAACAACAGACTACACAAGTATAACTGTTTTCTATTTTGAACCCTGTTAGACCTTCATCTTTTCATTCTCTGTAGAGGAGGAGGGAGAAAGCAAAAACCCATCTCATTACAGAAACTGAAAAATGGATCTAAATCCACATGGCTCTCTTGGTGCCGTTACAGGCAAAATAGTGAATTTCAAAATGAGGTGAGCACTTCGATAAAACCCGTGTGTGTGTGTGTGTGTGTGTGTGTGTGTGTGTGTGTAAATGACACGTGCCATGCTGGATAGCCTCAGTGAGCTAGGTGAACTCACCCTCCCACATTCTGTCCCGCAGGTGTCTGGTGATGGCCCGTTCAGCTGAGCGGGAGCATCCTGTGACCTGGTCTTGTGTTCCCAGCATCTAGCTGGGTTCTGGCACCTACCAGGTGCTCAGTAAATGCTGGACAAATGTAAGAGCAAAGACCTGTCACCCTAGCTTCCTGTGAGCAACCTGTTGCTCGCTGCTGTTGCAAGTGTGGCCGACGCTGGTTTCTTTCTCCTTCTTAACACCTCCTAGGTGCTGGGTACTGGGTTGGATGCTTTTCACATACACTGCTCACTCATCCTCCAAGGACCCTGCGAGGAAGGGACTCCTGCTCCCATCTGCCAAAGGAGGCCCCTGAGACTCAGGTTGAAGAATTTGCTTCGGTCCTGCGGCTAACTGGGGACAGAATCAGGAATGTGTTCTGATCTCTGCTTAGTAACTCGGCTCTTTGATTTTTATTTAACTTTTGAAGTTCTTCAACCACATAAGCCCCAAGTATACAGTCGCTGTTTTGAGGGCAAGGAAACAAGTAATATTTCTTTGAAATTCCCCCAGTGCCAGGAGTAACTGATAAATACTGTTGATTGATCCCCATGAAAGACCTTGATATCAGACAGCTGACCAGTCTCATGACAAGCCTTTCTCTTTGAGAAACTTCATATCCACGAGTTGGCTCCAGGACCCAGAGATGAAAGCAAGTATTATGTTTGAAGACAGGATTGGGCATCAAGTCTGTAACCCTGGAAACCTGCTTTTCCAGTAACAGCCAGCATGAGTCAAGTTCATGGTTAAGGTTCTTAATACTTTTTAACCTTCCATGCCTTGTGCACACAGAGACAGGCACTCAGCATGGATTAAAGGAGCCCAGTTAACCCCTAACTCTTCCTACTTGGTCATTGTGCAGAAGGGGCTGCCAGGTCCTGAAGATTAACTGGTCTGGATTATCTGCCTGGGCAGATTAGCTGGCCCAAATTGGAGCAGCTGAGTGTCCCTCAGCTGAGTGGAGCTAACCGTAGGTCAGGGCAATGGGAAGTCCTGTGCAAGGGAGAGGTCTTGAGAGGCTCCTGTCCTACGTTGCGTGACACCAGTGTGTTTGTTTGGGCTGCTGCGACAAACCCACTACAGACCGGGTGGTTTAAACAACAGACCTTTATTCTTCCTCGCAGTTGTGGAGGCCGGAAGTCTGAGATCAAGGTGTTGGTTAGTTTCTCCTGAGGCCTTTCTCTTGGCTCACAGATGGCTGTCCTCCTGTGTCTTCAAATGGTCTTTCCTCTGTATGTGTTGGCGTGTGTCTAACCACGTCTTCTAATGAGGACACCAGTCAGGGGGGATTAGGGTGTAGCCTAATGACCTCATTTTAACTTCATTACCTCTTCAAAGACCTCTTGGCCAACTACAGTCAAGTTCAAAAGTACTGAGGTTAGGGATTCGGGATGTGCATTTTGGAGGACACAATTCAGCCCACAACAGTGAAATCATTGGTATGGATACCAAAAAGGGGCTTATCATGGATGACTCCCCAGCGGTGGCCATGACCTTTGGTCCTGCAAAAGAAGCTTGTTTCCCCTGGGCAGGATCTAAGACCAAGTGTGCTCAATAACCTTTGACGAGGGAGCCTAGAATCCAAGTTATGCCCCAGGACTTAATAAGTAAGAGGATTCTTATCTTCCAAATCACAGCTTTTGAGACTGAAAAGAGGACTTAATAATTTTTTTATTGTCAACAAATACAGACCAGTGTTGTCTGGCAAACTGGAGTAATTGGCCTTACTAAGAAATCATGTCACCGTGGTTTTCTGCTCTCGAAAATCCTACATTGAGTTAGGTCAGTGTATCCCTGGTGCTTAACACACAAGAACTTGTGATTTGTTTATTACTGACCTCAAGATACACTGAGTTGTATTGGGTTTCTTGGTTGCAAGCAACAGAAACCAATTCTGGGCTGCTTCGAGCAGAAATAGAATTTATATCAAGGATGTTGGTGGCTTGCAAAAGCTCTCGGAGGGCCGGAGAAGCAGGCTGTGGGCACAGAGCCGGGAACAACACCCCACATCTCTGCATGGAGGCAGCCGATGAAGGCCTCACTGGGCATACACAGCAGCCTGTGCTATCGATAGCACACGTGCTGGCCGCTCGCCTGCTACCCCTGGACCGGACAATGGAGCAGGCACTTCCTCCCTTGCTCCTTGGCATTTCACTCTTGGCACAGCAGCCAGGATGTTCTTTAAAAGTTGCAAATCCTATCACGTCTATTCTTCCCTGGCTTCCTGTCACAGGTGGATGATTTGGCCCCCACCTTCTCCCCGACCTTACCCTCTTTGTGCTCCATGGATACGAGCTCTTTCCACCCTGGTGTCTTTGAGTCTTGTTAGTGTCTTGCTACTCCCTCTGCCTGGGACTCTCTGCCTCAGAATGGCCAGTTTCTTCTAATTCAGGTTTCTCTTCAAAAGTCATATGGTCAGAAAACGGGCCTTACCGACCACCCAAGCCACAGAAACCCTCCCCTTCGAATGACTCCAGTCACTAGGTCTTGTGTCACTTCTCTGAAATGGTGTGCATTTATTCGTTTGTATTTGTGTCTGTTTCTCAGCTCTAGAATAAGTTTCCTGTGAGCACACCTACTTGTTCCTTGCTGTCTCAGCCCCAGAACACTGCCCGACCCGGGCAAGTGTTCAGTAAATACTAGAGTTCTTCTTCCTCCACAAATGTTTGCTAAGTAAATGAAGGGGCAACGTTTACCAGAGAGAAGCCAGGGGTTGGAGGGGACACTTTGTCTATTCCAAGGCCAGGGTGGGGGATCGAACGCTTCTGTCTTGTCTTTCTTCACTCCGTGGGAGTAGGAATGCGTCAGTTGATTTTAAGAGCCAAGACCTACATCTCCTAGAGGGAAGGATATCTGCCTGCCTTCTAGGACGGTAGAAAGGGCTGACCCTCCTGCACTCCTCGCCCAGGGAGTGAAGCACTGGCCTGGGAAAATGGCCCCAAAAGAGGTTTATTTTATTTGTTTTGTTTTAACTTTTTCTGCAGAGTGAGCTCATCTCACAGGCCTGCAGGCTTAGAATACCAATATCTGGCTCCACCCTGCCAGCTTTGGATTAAGTGGTCTGGGGTGGGGCCTGAACTTCCCTAGAGGTGAACACAATTCCTCTGGTGATTCTCAGAAGAGGCCAACTTCAGAAGCAGTGGCAGAGATCAGGCTCCTCAAACTTTAACAGCTTGAGAATCCCCTGGGGTGCTTCTTGGACAGCAGATTCCCATCCAGCAGTGTTCTACCGAGCTTCCGGGGACTATGGCCAGCTCTCGGACCTCTGAGTGTCCAGGGTCTAGAGCTGCCCAAAGGTAGCTGTAGAAGAACTTGAGAAGGGAGCAGGAAGCTCTAATTTGGCCTTGAATGCTTCAACCAGCTGCTTCTGGAGGGCCCTGCCTTTCAAAGGTATGGGGATTTGCCCACTCATTAATGACATTTTGGTTCCAATTTTGCTAGCATGATGTTCGTGCCCATATGTGCACTTCCTCTAATGGGCAGAATTCCCTAGTCGAGGTGGGATCCCAGGGCACAGCTGATTCTCCACCAAGGTGCAATCCAATGGTAATCAGTCAAAACTTCACTTCTAACCCTTGACACACAGTATGTCAGTCTTCCAAGACTGGCCTACTGAGGCACACTCGATCAAGCATTTTTTGCTTTCTCAGGTTTGCATACAGGCCTCCGATGTATCCGTACCCGTGTTCCGCATCTCCGCTTTACTGGGACCACAGTGGATACCCCAGGCCCTGGAGAACACCAGGTGGGTGCTCTCAGTTCTGACTGCTTCTCAGGACCAAATGGGGTCTTGTTCTTCATTTCTAGGTCCTTCTGATGTTCATAGTCCCCAGCCTCTGTCTTCTGGGCCCTTCCCTAGGAATTTTCCAGCAACTTAGCCTGAAACAGTAAGTTCCATCCATCATTTTGCCCCAGGCACCTAATACATTACCTGGAATAATCCTCCCCCAGTAAAGAACTGAAGGAATGAATGATCTCCTCTGCTCTGGTCTCCAGTCTGACCCCAAGCACAGTTTCCTTTAACTGTTGTTTTGTTTTTGAGTAAGAGGCTTCTGTTTTGCCCATAATTATGCTGACTGGTATTAGGCTTTAGGCTAGTGAGGGGGCACAGTATAGTTCTTGGGAAAACCTTAGTGATTACACATTAGACATTTGTAATCATTGCAATTTTTCATGGAATTTACCAGCCGTCGTCCCAATCAGTGGTTCTCAGTCCTGGCTGTACTTTAAAACCACCTGAGCAAGGGGTATAACTCTAGATGTTGGGCTTCCACACAAACCAATGGAAACTTTACCTCTGGTTTGAGCCTTGGGGATCTCCACAGATAATTCTGCAGCCCACTAAAGGCAGAGATCCTCTGATCTAATAAGAGTGAGACTGCCAGGAGCTTGGTGTGGTGGTTATTCCAGGAACACCTTCCAGAAGCGCATGGGAGTGGTTGGGCTGCTTCCAGCAGGCTGTGTGTATGCCAACTGCCCCATGTCTTACAACAGTGGTTCTTAAAATGGGGTCCCAGGACCAGGAGCCTCAGCATCAGCTGGAAACCTGTTGGAAATGGAAATTTCCAGTCCAGATCTGCTGAAGCTGAAACTCTAGGGCTGACACCCAGCAATCTGCATTTTAACAAGTTCTCCAGGTGATTCTATTGCAGGCTCACGTTTGAGAACTGTTCGAGGCCAAAAGGCACATCCATGGCACCTGGAGGAAGTCTGCCTTGCAGGTGTCTGCTCTTTTCCTCCAGCTACGCTGTGTCTTACTGGGCTTATCAGACCCAAATCCATCCATGCAACCAATATCAAGCCTCTGCTATGGCTAGCTATTATTGTAGGCTCCAGAGATGCAAAGGTCCATTTCCTCACGGAACTCAGTTTATTGAGGAGGACGTATTATTTCAAAGCAATAGCCCAACACATAATCAACAGTGAAATCTGAAAGACTAGCTTATGATGGGGGATGTGATCCAATTTGAGAGGACCGTCTTCTCCAAGGAAGTGACATTTGAACTGGGGCCCTAAGATTGGCATGAGTTAGGGATGTTTGGGGAAGAGTGATTCGGAAGTGGGAAGGGCATGTACTAAGGCCGTGCAGTGGGTGACCCATGACCTACCCACGGTGCCTAAAGAGGCCAGTGTGGTGGGGGTAGGGTTGCTGAGCATGGGACAGAGGGCAGTAGAGCAGTGAGTAGCTGTAGTGGTACCTATAGTGGCCATGGTTGTGTGTGTATATACGCACACATATGTATACACCTTTAGAGTACATGTATGTAGTACATATAGTAGCTATAGTGTGTGTGTGTGTGTGTGCGCGCGCGTGTGTGCGCACTGGGTGTATATTTGAGCCCCAGCTCAAGTGACACATTGGTAGTATATACAGTGGCTCTATTAGTATGGCCGCTGGGTCCCTGTGGTTACCCTCTTCTAGGATCACAACCCCTCATTATGCCCTAGATGCGATTTTTTGCATCACTGCTAACTCCACAGCCTTGGAGCCGTCTTGGAGCCTTTCACCCACCAAGTTCCCCTCATTTTGCGGTAATGACAGACCCTGGGAAAAGTGCAGATTGGATTAGCACGCAGTGCTGTTATTTCAGCGCCCTGGGGATTCACAGCTGTGAGTCACAGCTGTGAAAAGCTGGTTCAGTCCCACTCCCTTTCTGTAAATCAGCAATGACCTAAACAAACTAACCTCAATGCCCAGGAAATTTAGCTGGAGACAGTGCTCTGAAAGCTGAAAGGCACTGGACAAAATTGAAACGTTGATGGTTCTCAGAAGCCAAAGCTGAAAGCCAGAATCTATTGATTTGTATGTCTAGCCCCTCCAGAGCTCCAATTTCTCACGGAAATTTCTATTCAAAATTGCTTAAATGGGAACGCTATTGTGTTCCAGTCTCACTGGAGAATTCCATCTTACCAAGAGACTAACTTTGCGGGTCTAATCTTTGTGTAGTATTTTCAAATTAAACATCAACGCGATGCACTCTTTGTGCTCCTAAGAGAAGGAAGATGTAGTGTGAAATTCCTAAGGAATTCCTTGAGGAAGTCACAGGGTATCGAAGGAGAAGTTGCGGGTTCCCAGCGGCCCCGGCCAGTGAGAAGCACTCCCAGGAGCAGCTGAATGAAATATGACACAAGTGTGTGGGAGGGACCGATTAACTCTGATCTGTCTGGGGAGGTGATGAATGAAGCATCATTTCCTTGGTCTTCTCAGACTCTATTTCTTCCATTGCTTTGAGTTGCCTTGTGGATCGAGAGGTGATGGAGGACAGGAGAGGTGAGTAGAGCGGAAGAACCCTTTGCATCTGAACTGGAGGGAAATGGTAATGCAGGCTAGAGCAAAACCTAGTGAGCTGCTAGAACAAAAAGGAGCTGGGGAGGGGCAAAGGCACGGAACGCCTGTGGTGGGCTGGTGTGAGAGGGCTTCTCTGCAGAGAATCATGATGTGGTGTGAGACCCACACCTGGGAACAATGGCCGAAACTTGTGTAAAATTACACATTGGGCAAAATGGTGAATTAGCAAAAATGAATTTGCCCTTTTCCCTTTCAGATGTCAATTTTATTTTGCCACAGGGGCAGTGAGCAATATTTCATGGGTTATTAAGCACTGCCCTATTAGAATGTTGACCATTTTGAATAGTTTTGGATTTTGTTTTTATTACTTAAAAAAATTTATTAATCTTGAGAGAGACCGAGATGGCATGCGTTGGGGGGCAGGGAGCAGACAGAGAGGGGGAGAGAAAGAATCCCAAGCAGCCTCTGCCCATCAGCACAGAACCTGACCTAGGGCTTGATCCCATGAAACTGAGATCAGGACCTGAGCCAAAACCAAGAGTTGGATGCTTAACCGACTGAGCCCCCAGGTGCTCCAGATTTTATTGTTTTTATAATGTCTTATTTCTAGTACAATGCCAGGCAATTGTGACTCTTAATTGCTAGTCACCGTTTTCACGAATTCTTAAAATACTGTATTTTTGCTGTTAGGGAATTCTCCATCTGGAAAAAAAAAATTAAAAACTGCTTCTGATCACCTGCTCAGGTTTTCATAGCATCTGTAGAACTCTTGAATGGACATCAAAGCCTTTTTTCCCATTTTCTAAGTGGATATTGTTTTAAACAGTTGGTCAATTTTTAATAGGGTGATAGCTATCCCAGATTGTCTGGGAGTGAGCGTTTTTCCCAGGCCGTGGGACTTTTCATGCTAACACTGGGAGAGTCCTGGAAAACAGATGGTAGTCACCCTAGGTAGCAATGCTTGCTGGGGCAGAGATGGCCAGCTTGCCCCCAAACGTTCCCATTTTCCTCTCATAGTGTCACATTTTTGCCCAGCCAGGGACATATCCCCAGCCTCCCTTGCATTCAGGGGCAGCCCCTTGACTGCTTCTCCTCAACGGCTGTAATGTGAGCACAGGTGATGTGGAAACAAGTGCTCCTCCACCTTCTTCTATATTCCCTGGATGTTGACACCCAGGGCAACCTTGGAAATGTCACATATTGAAGACGGCAGAGCCACTGTTGACCTGGTTAGTGACTGACTACGTGAGGCCAATGCCCCTTCCACCCACCTTGCCACCCTTGCCGTGGGGCTTTGTATAAGCCAGACACCGTTTCTATTGGGTTAAGCCAGTGAGGTATCATGATTCCAGCAATTGGTGTTATCATAATTTATACAGTTATCCAAGCCTTTTGGGGTGTATTTTTTTTTAACATTTTGATTACATGTTCTTTAAAAAAAAATTCTTAAACTAACCCCTTCCCGTATAAAAAAAAATTTACCCATTTCTCCTACCTCCCACCCCTTGCCTCTGACAACCTCCAATCTGTTCTCTGTATCAATGTGTTTGGCTACTGATTTCAATTTCACATATTAGGGAGATCATACAGTATTTGTCTATCTGTTTGACTTGCTTTACTTAGCATAATGAGGTCCATACATGTCACAAATGGCAAGATTATGGCTGAATAATATTCCATTGTGTGTGTATGTGTGTGTACATGTGTGTACACGAATGTGTGTTTAGATACATATACACACGGATACACTTACTACACACATCCATCTATTCATTCATTCATTGGTGGACACGTAGGTTGTTTCCATATCTTGGCTACTGTGAATAATACTTCAATAAACATGGGGTTGCATATGTATTTTTGAGTTTTGTGGGGTTTTTAAGATAAATACCTAGGAGTGGAATTGCTAGATCATATGGTAGTTCCATTTTTCAATTTTTGAGGAACCTCCATACTGTTTTCCATAATGGCTGCACTGATTTATATTCCTACCAACCTTTTCTCCACTTCCTCATCAACTCTTGTTATTTCTAGCCTTTTTGATAATAACCATTCTAACAGGTGTGAGGTGATATCACTGTGGTTTTGATGTGCATTTCCTTGATTAATGATGCAGAGCCTCTTTTCGTGTACCTGTTGGCCATCTGTATGTATTCATTGGAAAAATGTCTCTTCAGATCTGCCCATTTTAATTGGATTTGTGTGTGTGTGTGATGGAGTTTTAGGAGTTCTTTATGTATGTTGGATATTAGCCCCTTATCAGATATGATTTGCAAATATTTTCTCCCACTTAGTAGGTTGCTTCTTTTATTTCATCAGTTTCTTTTGCTGGGCAGAAGCTTTTTAGTTTGACATAGTCCCGCTTATTTTTGCTTTTGTTGCTTTTGCTTTGGCATCAGATTAAAAAAAAAATCATTGCCTAGACCTATATCAAGAAGTTTACTGTCTTTTCTTTTCTTTTCTTTTCTTTTCTTTTTCTTTTATTTTACAGAATGCATGCAAGTGGGAGAGAGGGGCAGAGGGAGGAGGGGGGGAGGGAGACAATCCATGCTAGCATGGAGCCTGACGTGGGGCTTGGTCCCATGATCCTTGGATCATGACCTGAGCCGAAATCAGGAGTTGGGCACTCAACCAACTGAAACACCCAGGCGTCCTGTCTGTGTTTTCTCCTAGGAGTTTTAAGGTTGCATGTCTTATGTTCATGTCTTTGGTCCATTTTGAGTTTATCTTTGTGTTTGGTAAAGATAGTGGTCTAGTTTCATTCTTTTGCGTGTGGCTATCCAATTTTCCCAGCACAATTACTTTGTTAAGTTTTAAAATTTAAATTCCAGTTACCATACAGTATTATATTAGTTTCAGGTATACAGTATAATGATTCGACAATTCTATACATTACTCAGTGCTCTTCATAAGTGTACTTTTTTTTTAAAGTTTTATTTTTAGTTTTGAGACAGAGAGAGACACAGCATGAACGGGGGAGGGTCAGAGAGAGGGAGACACAGAATCTGAAACAGGTTCCAGGCTCTGAGCTGTCAGCACAGAGCCCGACGCGGGGCTCGAACTCACGGACCGCGAGATGATAACCCAAGCCGAAGTCGGACGCTTAACCGACTGAGCCACCAGGTGCCCCATAAGTGTACTTTTAATCCCCATCACCTGTTTCACCCATCCCACCCACCTCCCCTCTGGAAACCATCATTTTGTTCTCTATAGTTAAGAGTCTGTTTCTTGGTTTGTTTGTCTCCCAACACAATTTATTAAAGAGACCATATTTTCCCCATTGAACATTCTTGGCTCCACTGTTGTAAATTGACCACATATATGTGGGTTTATTTCTGGGCTCTCTATTCTGTGCCATTGATGTATATGTGTGTTTTTATGATAATACTGTACTGTTTTAATCACTAGAGCTTTGTAATACAATTTGAAAGCAGGGAGCATGTGGTCATCGGCTTTGTTGTTCTTTCAAGATTTCTATGGCTATTCAGGGTCTTCTATGGTTCCATACAAATTTTAGGATTGTGAGTTCTATTTCTGTTAAAAATGCCATGGGGATTTTGATGAATTGCATTGAATCTGTAGATTGGCTTGAGTGATATGGACATTTTAACAAAATTTTTCTAATCCATGAGCACAGAGTATCTTCCATTTATTCGTGTCTTCCTCAATTTCTTTCCCTAATGTTTTATAGATTTCAATATGTCTTTCACCTCCTTGGTTAAGTTTATTCCTAGATACTTCATTCTTTCTGATGCAATTATAAATGAGATTGTTTTCTTAATTTCTCTCTGATCGTTCATTATTGGTGTAGAGAAATGCAACAGATTTTTGCACACTTTGTATCCTGCATGTTTATTGAATTCATTCTAATAAGGTTTCTATATATAATATGTCATCTCTAAATAGTGACAATTTTACTTATTCCTTTCAAATGTGGTGACTTCTATTTATTTATTTATTTCTTGCTTAATTGCTCTGGCTAGGACTTCCAGTACTGTGTTGAATCAAAGTGGCGATAGTGGGAATTCCTGACTTGTTTTGGATCTTAGAGGAAAAGCTCTCAGCTTTTCATCCCGGAGTGTGATGTCAGCTGTGGGCTTGTTATATTTGGTCTTTATTATGCTGAGGTATGTTCCTTCTAATCGTCTTTCAGAGTTTTTCTTTTCTTTTTCTTTTCTTTTCTTTTCTTTTCTTTTTTTTTTTTTTTTTTTTTTTTTACCTTTTTTTATATATTCTCTTTAAATGAAAAGTCTAGGGAGTTTTAACAATTACAAAAATCATTAATGATCTTCTATGGTCACCATTTGGTAGGACTTCTGCTGCCTGAACTGAAGATTGAAGCTACCTCATGTGGATTCAGATTCAGTCTGAACTTTGATAAAGAATTCTAAGAGCAAGAGTGGTGGGCATATCAATAAGGGAAAGGCCAACTGGCAGATATCTGATAGGGGCAGAGATAATAGAAAGATAGGAGAACACTGTAGTTAATACTGATCGTTCCATTCAACCTTTGACATAAGGCATTTACTATCCTTTACCCCAGGCTAATGAAAACTGTATGTGAACTATATCTATATTCCAAGTCTAGAATTCTCTAGAAACCTGAGTAGAGCTGACAGCTCTGTAAGCACTGAGGGTATCAGCAGTCACTTTACCAACCAGACTTTCACTTAGATTTTTTTTTTAAGGCCTGAGAATAATGATGCTTACCTTTATAAATTGAGACAGTGTATTTAAAAATACCTAGCAACATCTGACAGTAGAGGCCCCATAAATATCATTTTCCTTCTTTCTTTGCAAAAGCAAAATGGCATTCATTTTTCCCCCTTACTCACATGATTTAAACGTTCCAGTGTTGTGTATCCATCCCTGAGAAGCAGATGCTAATATGAGATTGGATTTGCAGGAGATTCATGGGGAAAGTGGGGAGAGAGACAGAGAGAGAGTGCGTGCGAGCAGGAGGTCAGAGAGCCTTCCTTGGACTGTGATGCTGATCTGGACCCCCAGAAGACAAAGGGAGGAGAGAGACCTTGAGAGTTTGCTGCACCTCTGAGAAGTTCTTGGCCAGGCAACAAGGGAACCCCAGAGCAGTGAGTGCCCCACAGAGGATCCTGCGATGGGGAGGGAGGCCCGGCATTTGCTTCTTGGGAACCGCTCTGCATCCAGAGGGTGAAGCAGCTGACCGCCAGCTACGTTGCCTGCAGCCGCAGCTCCCTGGAAGGGAGAATTGAATGGTGCATCCCCATCATTGTCGGCCATTTAGAGAATTCCTTCCCCCCCCCCCCCGCCCCCCAAATGCGCAGGGAAAAACTGTTGAGGGTTTCTCACAGATTTTAGGTTACAGCTAAAACCAAACCTTCAGTAGCTGAACAGAACAAACGTGGCAAGTCCTGCTAGGAATGATTAGATTTTGCATAATAATAGCCCGTAGGTAGAAAAAGCCTCTCCAGTGAGAACATTTAAAGCCGCACAGCAGCCTGGGAATTCGAGGCTGCCTGGCAGAAGCTGGGTTAATGTCAGATCCTACAGATGAGACCACAAAGTGTATCACTCAGCGGAAGTTCTATCACTGAGAGAATTAAGTCTTCTAATTAATTCTCGGCTTTTAAGATATGAAATGAGAAGTGCACAGAGGCCTCAAGCATGTTGGGAGAGTGCTAGCACTCGATCTGCAGAAGGAGGCGGATGCAGATTTGGGGGGGAGGGGGAACCTATTTTGTTCTGTATGCCCCAAAGAGACAAAGGCGGAGAAGGGAGCTAATGGGGGATGTAATGACCTGGGCTTTGTTTCCAGGGTTTTCGCAGATTCAAGTTACTTGGCTGATCTGGATGTCAGTCTGGTGTAAAAAAAAAAAAAAGGGGGGGGGGGTAAGCTCTTCCATACTTCTGACTTTCCCACGGCAGATTGGCAAATTTAAATTTTAGATTGACTGTGGATTCCAGGTGTGAGTCCAAGTTTTCTGGGGCCTGAAGCTTACATCATTTGTGGGAACCCTTTTTAGACAAAGGATAGAAAATACTTAAAATTAGGTAAGCAGATGGATACTTAGAATGAAGAAAGAAATCAGCAAATCACAAAATGTGAATATCTGACAAATAGCACCAATCACAAAATCCAGAAAAATAACCTAATGTTTTAATGAACAAAGGACCTGAGGTGCCTCTATAATACTTTATCCTACATTTTTGTCTATAATACTTTATCCTGTATTTTTTGGTTGTATGCTTTTGTCCACCTCCTCCTGTAACAGTGATTTTGTAAGATATACAAAATCGTGTTCTCTTTTATAAATAAGGTAACTTAGGGGGACGTGGGGTGGCTGGTTCAGTTAAGCGTCTGACTCTTCATTTCAGCTGGGGTCATGATCTCACAGTTGGGGGGTTTGCTAGGGCTTTGCTCTGACAATACAGAGCCTGCTTGGGATTCTCTCTCTCTCTCTCTCTCTCTCTCTCTCTCTCTCTCAAAAATAAACTAAAAAAAAAAATTTAGACCTCCTGTAGTATGCTTCATCAAAAAGTTTTTTCCCCAGTTTTATTGATGTTGACCTATAAAATGAAATTTTAATTGACGGGACGTATAAAACATATGACCTCACATCCCGAAGTACAAAGTGTTTGCGTTATTGCTATAGGTTTGTGTGTTATGAACTCAGGAATTCTATTTCATAGAATTGCCATAGGAAAGAAAAATGTGGTATATTTATAATTATATTATTGAGTATATTCCTTATAAGAGAGAACTTCTCTTTTGGTGAAGCATCTGAAAACTGAATTCCCGGCTTATATTTATATGTCTGGGGGTTGGAAGGATTTTCTCCACACAAGCTCCTAGCTTGGACCTTTTCAAACCGTGTTTCTTCCCTACCCCACAAGAGTCGGTGGTGTCAGGTGCCAAAGAAGACCCATCACCATGTCGATGTGACCCCTGGCCTTGTGGGCTGATCGGGGCCTTCCAGAGAGTCTATCTTAACCACTGTGACAGCACGACTTAATTATACATGGGAGGGACTTCACAACAACACATAAATATATCCCACTAGACCCGAACGAAATGGATCCTCAGTTTAACTCTTTTAGAAAAGAGTTAAAGAGTTTTAGAAAAGGTAGTACAAGGTTGCAAAATTAAAGAGGCAAAAAAGAGAATAAATGCAAAATACGGTCTCATTCCTGTGTCCCCAACACCCAGGTCTGCCATGCTGAGATAACCTGAGGCACACATTTTCTGAGGCCGGAGAGTACTGGTCTCTTGTGTTTCTGTTTTATTCATGCCAACAATTATGTGTATATATATATACATATATATATGTATATATATATATACATACACACAATCACATTTGTTTCTATTTAAACTTTTTACGATAGGTGTATGCATATCATGGTCTTTTCCCCCCCTTTTAAAGAAATAAATGCAAGCATACCATAGGCACTACCCTCCATGCTTTTATATTTAAGACTGTACAACTCACAAATTGTTCCATATCCCTAAAGGTCTTTCTTATTCCTTTATTACAGCTGCATAATATTAAACTGTCAGAATGCATTTAACTATTACCTTACTAAAGGACACTTGGTTCATTTGTGATTTTTTTTTTTGTTCTATTATAAGCAATGTTTCCTTGCATACATGATTTCTCATATATGCAAGAATGCCTAGAGGATAAATTCTTTGAATTAGAATTGCTACATAGTAGCATTCAATACATGTGGCTTTGATTAACTATCACAAACTGTCGTCCACAGAAGTACTGGTACCCCCTTGCCTGCTGTATACGGAGATGCCTCTTTCTTCACATCCTTGCCAGCAAAGTTTGTCTTAAAATTTTTTGATCTTGATCGATCTGACAGATTAAAAAAATAGTATTGGAATGTGGTTTTTCGTGTACATTTCTTTTATTATGAATTCAGCTTTTTTTTTTTTTTTTTTAATATGAATGTACCCTTTTGACCCTGTTTCTGTTGTCACATCTTTCTCTCTCTTCGGCCTCCTTCCACCTTAAAAATCCTTCTGATTAGTTGGGTTCACCCCCAATTTTTTTTAAATAATTTTTTCATGTTTATTTAGTTTTAGAGAAAAAGAGACAGAGGATGGGAGAGGGGAAGAGAGAGGAGACAGGATCTGAAGCGGGCTCTCACAGAGAGCCGGATGCGGGGCTCGAATTCATGAACCATGAGATCATGACCTGACTGGAAATCAGATGCTTATGACTGAGTCACCCAGGTGTCCCTGGTCCACCTCAATTTTAAGGTCAGCCAGAAGCAACATTAATTCCATTGTAATTTGGGCTCCTCATAGGTTTCTTTGTATTCTTTTGCCCTGGTGATATTTGTTACTGATGCTTAGTTCTTTGTGTATTAAGGAAAATAGCCCTTTGAGGCAGGAATTGCAGATGAGTTCTTGCTCTTCCCGTAGCTTGTTATTTGCCTTTGGTTATGATGATTCTTAGCTTGAAAAATCTTAAATTTTATGTAATAGAATATATCTGCTTTTTCTTTTGGCTCTGGGACTCCCCCCCACCCCCGCCCCGCCCATACTTGGGCCTTCCTTGCTCTGAGGTTAACTAAAGAATTCTCCTGTGACTTCTTCTGCTTTTATGATACTATTTTATTTTTAAACTTAAATGTTTTTGCCACCTGGAATGTGTTTTGATGTAATGTATAATAAATAACTCCAACTTTCCCCCCCCACCCCCCCCCCTCCGATGACCACCCAGCTAATTTACCATTACCTTTTCCGTGTTGATTTGAAATTCATTTTTGTTGCTATATAATAATTTTATGTATTTGGATTAGTTTCAGTTCAGCGTCCTGATCTGTCTGGTTATTTATGTACTAGGATCACACTGTTTAGTAGCCTCATGTTTAAATATCTGATAGAGATGATTCCCCCTCATTATTTTCCTGGTTATTCTTATTTGTCCATTTTCCCATATGAACTTTAGAATTTGTCCATTTAAAAAATACTATCGCTTATTTAATTGGAATCATGTTAAAATTTATGGACTAATACCAGGAGAACTGATGATATCTTTATGATATAGAGATTTCCTATCCAAGAACATATTAAGTTTTTCCATCTGTTCAAGTCTTTTCTGTGATTTAAAGTTTTCTTCACATCTTATATGTTTAGTTAAGCTTATTTCTAGGGGATATTTTATTGTTGCTATTGGAAATAGGATTTTTCTTCCATTTTACCTTCTAATTATCTCTACAAATATTGCTGATTTCTATATAAAAATATTTCTCTATATACATCATATATAGAAATTCCTATACACAGGAATAGAGAAGGAGAAAGAAAGAAGCCCAGGAAGGCTCTGCACTGCACAGGGCCTGAAGCAGGGCCCGATTCCATGAACTGCGAGATCATGACCTGAGCAGAGATTAAGAGTTGGGCTTAACTGACTGGGCTCGAACCCACAAACCATGAGATCACTACCTGAGCTGAAGTCAGATGCTTAACCGACTGAGCCACCCAGGCACCCCAATTCTTAATTTTTTTAATTGAAGTATAGTTGACAGTGTTATATTAGTTTCAGGTATATAGCATCGTGATTCGACATCTGTCTACATTGTGTTCCCCATAGGTGTAGCTACCCTCGGTCACCATACAATGCTACTATAATACCATTGACTATATTCCCTATATTGTACTTTTTATCTCTGTGGCTTATTCATTGTATGAGAGAGAGAGAGAGAGAGAGAGACCTTTATCCATTCATCTTTTTTTTAATGTTTATGAGAGAGAGTGTGAGGGGCAGGAAGAGAGGGGGGAGACAGAGGATCAGAAGTGGACTCTGCACTGACAGCAGAGAGCCCGATGTGGGTCTTGAACTCACAAACTGTGAGAACATGACTTGAGCTGAAATTGGATGCTCAACCAACTGAACCACCCAGATGCCCCTATCCATTCATCTTTGGATGAACACTCAGGTTGCTTTCATTTCTTGGCTATTATAAGTAATGCTGCAATAAATCTAGAGGTTCATATATCTTTGTGAATTAGTGTTTTTATTTTCTTTGGGTAAATATCCAGTAGGACAAGTACTAGATCATAGGGTATTTCTATTTTTAATTTTTTGAGGCAGTCCAATACTATTTTCCACAGTGGCTGCACCAATTTACATTCCTACCAACAGTGAGTAAGGATTCATTTTCCTCCACGTTCTTGCTAACATTCTTGTCATTTCTTATCTTTTTGATACTAGACATTCTGATAGGTGTAAGGTGATATTTCCTATGGTTTTGACTTGCATTTCCCTGATGATTAGTGATGTTGAACACCTTTTCATGTGTCTGTTGGCCATCTGTAGGTCTTCTTTGGAAAGAGATCTATTCATGTCTTCTACCCATATTTTTTAAACGGATTATTTGGGGCTTTTGTTTTGGTGTTCAGTCGTATAAGTTCTTTTTACATATTGTGGTTATTAACCCCTTATTGAATCTATCATTTGCAAATATCTTCTCCCGTTCGGTAGGTTGCCTTTTCATTTTGTTGATTTCCTTTGCTGTGCAAAAGCTTTTTATTCTGGTGTAGTCCTAATAGTTTATTTCTGCTTAGGTTTCCCTTGCCTGAGGAGACATATCTGGAAAAATGTTGCTGAGGCCCACGTCCAGGAGATTACTGCCTATATTTTCTTCTAGGAGTTTTATAGTTTCAGGTCTCACATTTAGAT
This sequence comes from Prionailurus bengalensis, assembly GCF_016509475.1. Lineage (NCBI taxonomy): Eukaryota > Metazoa > Chordata > Mammalia > Carnivora > Felidae > Prionailurus > Prionailurus bengalensis. The sequence continues at coordinate 20,182,779 of NC_057343.1, forward strand.
TCTTAACCCATTTTGAGTTAATTTTTGTGTATGATGTAAGATGTGGTCCGGTTTCATTCTTTTGCACGTAGCTGCTTAGTTTTCCCAACACCATTTGTTGAAAACACTTCTTTTCCCCATCGTATATTCTTGTTTGCTATGTCAGATTAATTGACTCTATAAGCATGGGTTTATTTCTGGATTCTCTATTCTGTTCCACTGAGCTATGTGTCTGTTTTTGTGCCGGTCCATGCTGTTTTGATTACCACAGCTTTGTAACACACCTTGAACTCTGGAATTGTGATAGCTCCAGCTTTGTTGTTCTTTAAGATTGCTTTGGCTATTCAGGGTTTTGTGATTCCATACAAATCTTAGTATTATTTGTTCTAGTTCTGTGAAAAACACTATTGTCATTTTGATAGGGATTGCACTGAATCTATAGATTGCTGTGGGTAGTATGGACATTTTAGAAATTCTTTTTTTTTTTATGTTTATTTATTTTTGAGAGAGAGACAGAGTGTGAGTGGGGGAGGAGCAGAGAGAGAGGGAGACACAGAATCTGAAACAGGCTCTAGGCTCTGAGCTGTCTGCACAGAGCCCGATGCGGGGCTCGAACTCACGGACTGAGAGATCATGACCTGAGCCGAAGTCGGACGCTTACCGACTGAGCCACCCAGACTGATCCATTTGTTTTGTGTCCTCGTCAATTTCTTTCATCAACGTTTTATAGTTTTCAGAGTAAAGGTCTTTTACCTCCTTAGTTAAGTTTCTTCCTGGATATTTTATCCCTTTTGGTACAATTTTTATCTTCATTTCTCTTTCTGCTATTTTCTTATTAGTATACAGAAACACAACCAACTTCTGTATATTAATTTTGTATTCTGAAAATTGACTGAATTCATTTATTCGAATAGTTCTGGTGAAGTTTTTAGGGTTTTCTATGCATAGCATCAAGTCATCTATAAATAGAGACAGTTTAACTCTTCCTTACCTCCTTGGATACATTTTTTCTTTTTTCATCTGATTGCTATGGCTAGGACTTCCAGTACTATGTTGAATGAAAGTGGTGAGAGTGGACATCCTTGTCTTGTTCCTGATGTCTGAGGGAAAGCTTACAGTTCTTCACCATTGAGGATGATGTTAGCTGTGGATCTGTCATAAATGGCCTTTGTTATGTTGAGGTATATTCTCTCTAAACCCACTGTGTTAAGAGTTTTTGTCTTTAATGGATGTTGTTCTTTGTCAGATGCCTTTTCTGCATCTGTTGAGATGATCAAGAGTTTTATCCTTGGTTTTGTTAATGTGGTGTATCATGTCGATTGAGCTGTGGATATGGACCCATCCTTGCATCCCTGGAATACATCCCACTTGATCATGGTGAATGATCCTTTTAATATATTGTTGAATGCAGTTCGCTGATACTTTGTTGAGGATGTCTGTGTCTATGTTCACAAAGGATACTGGCCTTTTGTTTTCTTCTTTGTAGTCTTTGTGTGGTGTTGGTATCAGGGTAATGCTGGCCTTGTAGAATATATTTGGAGGCTTTTCTCCCTCTTCTTTTTTTTGGAATAGTTTGAGAAGACAGGTATTAACTTTTCTTTAAATGTTTGGTAGAATCTGTCCTGGATTTTTGTTTGTTGAGCTTTTTGATTACAGATTCAATTTTGTTACTTATTGGACTGTTCAGGTTTTCTATTTCTTCCTGATTCAGTTTTGGAAGGTTCTATGTCTCTAGGAATGTATCCATTTCCTCTGAGTTGTCCAGTTTGTTGGCATATAACTTTTTATAGTATATATGCTTTGTATTTCTGTGGTGTTTGTTCTCCTTTCATTTCTGATATTATTTATTTGAGTCTTTTCTCTGTTTTTATGAGGATGGTAAAGGTTTATCAATTTTATCTTTTCAAAGAACCAGCTCTTGCATACTTTGATTTTTTCTATTTTTTTTAATGTTTATTTATTTTTGAGAGAGAGAGAGAGGGAGGGAGGGAGGGAGAGAGAGGTGGAGGGACAGAGAGAGGGAGACATAGAATCTGAAGTAGGCTCCAGGATCTGAGCTGTCAGCACAGAGTCTGATGCGGGGCTGGAACCCACCAACCATGAGATCATGACCTGAGCTGAAGTTGGACGCCTAACCGACTGAGCCACCAGGCACCCCAGTCTTTTCTATATAAGTCTCTATTTTGTTTCTGCTCTCATCTTATTTCTTTCTAACTTTGGGCTTTGTTTGTTCTTTTTCTAGTTGATTTAGGTGTAAAATTGGATTGTTTTTTTTTTTTTTTTCCTCGAGATAGGCCTGTATTGCTCTAATTTCCCTCTTGGAACTGCTTTTGCTGTGTCCCAAATATTTTGTACCATTGTGTTTTCATTTTCATTTATCACTGTGTATTTTAAAAAAAATTACCTTTTATTTCTTTGTTGACCTATAGGCTGTTGAGTAGCATGTGCTTTAGCCTCCACATGTTTGTGTTTTTTTTCCAGTTTTTTCCTTGTAATTGATTTCCAGTTTAATTCTGTTGTGGTTGAAAAAGATGCTTGATATGATTTCAGTCTTCTTAAATTTATTGGGACTTGTTTTGTAGCCTAATGTGCGATCTATCCTGGAGAATGTTTCATGTGCACTTGAGAAGAATGTGTATTCTGTTGTTTGGGGATGGAATGTTTCGTTTGTATCTGTTAAGTCCACCTGATCTAATGTGTCATTCAAAGACACTGTTTTGTTGCTGATTTTCTGCCTGGATGATCTATTCATTGATGTAAGTGGGGTGTTAAAATCCCTTACTATTCATCTGTTACTATCAATTTCTCCCTAAATGTCTGTTAATATTTGCATTATGTATTTGGATGCTTCCATTTTAGGTGCATAGATATTTACAATTGTTATATCCCTTGTTGGATTGGTCCCTTTATCATTATGTAGTGCCCTTCTTTGTCTCTTATTACAGTCTTTGTTTTAAACTCTATCTTGTCTGATACAAATATTGGCTTTTTCCCCCACTTCCATAATCATGGAATATCTTTTTCCATTCTTTTACTTTGTCTCTATGTGCCTTTAGGTCTGAAGTGAGTTTGTCATAGGCAATATTAGGTCTTGTTTTTTTAAATTCATTCTGTCACCTTGTGTCTTTTGATTAGAACATTTAGACCACGTACATTTAAAGTGATTATTGATGGGTATGTACTTATGGCTATTTTGCTAACTTTTTTGGCTGTTTTTACAGTTCTTCTGTTTTTTTTCCTCTTGATCTCTTTCCTTGTGTAATTGACTTTCTCTAGTGTTATGCTTGACTTTCTCTTTATTTTTATGTATGTATGTATCTAGCTATATGTATGTATAATAGATGTGCTTGTGTGTATGTGTGGTTATGAGATTTATACATAACATCCCAAGTATATAGTAGTCTATATTATGTGGATAGTCACTTAAGTTCTAACACATTCTGAAACCATTTCATTTTACTCCCCACTCCAGGTTTTATGTATATGTCATCATATTTTATATCTTGTATTTTGTGAGTCCCTTAACTCATTTTTTTTTTTTATATAATTGATTTTACTACTTTGGTCTTTAACTTTCACACTAGCTTTTAAGTGATTTCTCTACTACCTTTATATTTGCTTTTACTCACATGAATTTTCCTTTTCATAATTTTCTTCTAAGTATGGACCTTTCTTTTCCACTTAAGAGTCCTTTTAACATTTTTTGTAAGGCCGGTTAAGTGGTTCTTTACCTTTTGTTTATCTGGGAAACTATCTCTCCTTCAAATCTGAACGGTACTCTTGCTGGGTATTCGTGGTTCTAGGTTTTTTCCTCTCAGCACTTTGAGTATATCATGCCAGTCCCTTCTGGCTTGGAAGTTTTCTGTTGAACTCAGCTGATAGCCTTATGGGTTTTCCTTTGTATGTAACTAGCTGCTTCTCTTCCTGTTTTTAAAATTCTTAACTTTAATTCTTGGTATTTTAATGATTAAGTGTTCTAGTGTGCACCTCCTTGGGTTTATTTTGTTTGGAAATTTCTTATTATATTTTATTTTTGAGAGAGAGAGAGAGAGAGACAGAGAGAGAGGCGCAGAGAGAGAATCCCAAGCAGAATCTGTCCTGTCAGCACAGAGCCTAAAATGGGGCTTGATCTCACCAAAGGTGAGATCAAAACTGGAGCCAAAACCAAGAGTTGGAGGCTTAACCAACTCAGCCACTGAGGCATCCCGGAACTCTTTGTTTCTTGAACCTAGATGTCTGGTTATTTTCCTAGGTTAGGGATGTTTTCAGGTATTTCTTCACCTAAGTTTTCTGCCTCTTTATCTCTTCTCCTTTTGAGACCTCCTATAACATGAATGTTTGTTCACCTGATGTTCAAGAGATCCCTTGACATATCCTAATTCCTAATTTTTTAAAGTCTTTATTTTTATTGTTCCGATTGGGTGTTTTTCATTTTCCTATCTTAGAAATTGCTAATCTGTTCTTCTGCATCTTCTCATCTACTATGATTCCCTCTAGTGTATTTTTCATTTCAGTTATTATAATCTTAAGCTCTGTTTGGTTCCTTTTTATATGTTCTCACTATTGAAACTCTCATTGAGTTCATCTGCTGTTCTCTAAAGCCTGGTAAGCATCTTTATGACCATTACTTTGAATTTCTTTATCAGACATATTGCTTATCTGTTTCATTTAGTTCTTTTGTTGAGGTTTTGTTTTTTTTTCTTTCTTTGGAGTATATTCTTCTGTCTCATTTTATTTGACTTTGTGTTTGTGCCTATGAATTAGGCAGGACAACTACTTCTCCTAAACTTGAAGGATCGGTCTTGAGTATAATCACCCCCTGTGTAAACTGTGTGTCTGGTTACTTTGGCCGGGGAGCTGGAGGTATGTCTGGTGTGGGCTGGGGGTCTTGGAGCACTCCATGCTGGGCTGCCCTGGTGGGATGGCTGGAGCTGATGTGGGTGTGGGATGGGCTAGTCCCAGGGCTCTCTGCACAGAGGGCACCCTGGAAGGATAACTAAAGCTGAAGTGGGTGCAAGCCAGGGAAACCTCAGGCGCTCTATGCAGAGGGTGGGCTAGTAGGGCTGCTGAAGCTGAAGCGGCTGTGGGTTGGGGATGTCCTGTGGCTCTCCACTCAGAGGACACCCTGGCTGGACAGCTGATGCCGGAGTGAGTGCAGTCTGGGAGGTCCCAGGGCACCCCATGCAGGGGGCACCTTGGTAGGGCAACAGAGGCCAAGGTGGATGCTGGCCAGAAGGTCCTGGGGCAGTCGGCCCTGGAGGTGCCATAGAAAGTCCTGTAGAGCTGAAACGGTGTGGTCCTGGAGTTTTCCAGGCTGCTTTGCGCCTGTGTTGTGTTGGCAAGCTGGCTGCAGCTGTAGTGAGCACTGATCAGGGGTATCCTGGTGTGCACTACACTGGGGCCACCTGGGTGGGATGGCTGGGACAGGTGTGGGCTATGGGCCTGGGGCTTACTAAGGTGGTAGGCCACTAGGGGCCCCAGACTCTGCTCCTATGCATGCTATCAAGGTAGAGAGAGAACATAAATTGTGGCACTCACCAGCCCCTCAGATCTGGGGAGAATACACACAGCTCCCCCACCATTTGGCTGAGTTCTAGGGCTGGATATTTTATATTCTTTTTAAAAAAAAATTTTTTTTTCAACGTTTATTTATTTTTGGGACAGAGAGAGACAGAGCATGAACGGGGGAGGGGCACAGAGAGAGGGAGACACAGAATCGGAAACAGGCTCCAGGCTCTGAGCCATCAGCCCAGAGCCTGACACGGGGCTCGAACTCCCGGACCGCGAGATCGTGACCTGGCTGAAGTCGGACGCTTAACCAACTGTGCCACCCAGGCGCCCCGGATATTTTATATTCTAATTGCTCTTTCAAACTGTGGCTTTTTTTCTGTGTCCCATGGCAGATGCACCTGTTCATGGTCCCTCAACACACAGCACTGGGGTGGAGTTTCCCTTCCTTACTGTGCCTCTGACTCTCTGGCTGCTATGTAGTCTATCTTTTGGTGTGTAGAAGCTATTCAGTCGGCCTTCAGTTCTTCAGAAGGAATTGGTTTGTAAATAAGTGTAGATTTGGTGTGTTCTTGGAGGTAGTGAGTTTGAGGTCTTCCTACCTCACTCTGTTGAACCAGAGCCCATTTTTATTTTTGAAGAAGCATCAAATTGTTTTCATAGGAGGAACATCAATTTATATTCCCACCAATAGTGCACAAGTGTTCCCTTTTCTCCATATCCTGGATAGTACTTGTTATCTGTGGTCTTTCTGATAATAGTTATTCTAACAGGTATAAGGTAATATCTCACTGTGGTTTTCCCCTTGGTTGGAATGAGATATCATTGACATACAGCAGAAATTTAAGGTATACACCATAACGGTTTGATTTACATATATCATAAAATGATTATCACAATAAGTTTGGTTCACATCTGTCATCTTGTATCGATAATTGAAGAAAAAGAAATTGTCATGAGAGCTCTTATGATCTACTCTTTTAACTTTCACGTATATATATATATGTATACACACACCATAGACGGTGTTAACTATAAGCCATCATGTTGCATATGATATATATTCCTAGCACTTACAGCTGAAAGTTTGCAAATTTTGATCACCTTCACCCACTTTCCCCTCCCCACACCCTCTGCCTCTGGTAACGAAAAATCTGATATCTATGAGTTTTGTTTTATTTTCAATTCAGATTCCATATATAAGTGAGATCATACAGCATTTGTCTTCTCTGTATGGCTTATTTCACTAAATGTAATGCCCTCAGGATTCATCCATGTTGTCACAAAGGCAGAATTTCCTTTTGTTAAAATTGTGGAATAATACTGCATTGTGTGTATATATTAATATATACCACAACTTCTTTATCTATTTTATCTATTTCCTATGTATTTCTCTATCTTTATCTATTCATCCACTTAGTTTGTTTCCATGACTTGCTATTGTAAATAATACTGCCATGAGCATGGGGGTACAGATATCTCTGATACAGTGTTTTCATTTCCTTTGAATATATTCTCAGAAATGGGATTGCTGGATCATATGGTGGTTTCCTTTTTTTAAATTTTTGAGAAACTCACTATGGTTTTCCACAGTGCCTATACAAATGTGAAATCCCACTAATGATGCACAAGTACTCTCTTTACTCCATATCCACACCAGGATTTGTTATAGTTTGTGTTTTTGATGATGGCCCTACTGACAGGTGTAAGATGATGTCTCATTGTGGTTTTGATTTACATTTATACGATGATTGGCGATCTTGAGCATCTTTTCATGTATCCATTGGCCATTCGCATATCATTTTTGGACTAACGTCTATTTGGGTCCTTTCCCCATTTTAAAGTAACATTATTTGAGTTTGTTTTTGTCTTTTTTTTTTTTTTTGCTGTTGAATTCTGTGAGTTTTCTGTATATTTTGGATATTAGCCCCTTGTCAGATAAGTGACTTGCAAATATTTTTTTTCCATTTCATAGGTTGTCTTTTTATTTTTGTTGATCATTTCTTTAGCTCTGAAGAGCTTTTTAGTTTGTTTATTTTGCTTCTGTTGCTTGTAGTTTATTTTTCATATCCAAAAAAATCAAAGCCAACACACATGTCAAGTAGCTTTTTTTCCTTGTTTTCTTCAAAGAGTTTTATGACTTTAGGTCTTATTATGTAAGTTATCTAATTTAATCCAATTTGAATCATTTTTTTGAATTGTGTAAGATAGGAGTCTAGTTTCATTCTTTTACGTGTGGATATCCAAATTTTCCTGGCACAATTTATTGTCCTTCATTCATAGAGTATTCTTAGCTTCCTTGTCAAATATTAGTTGACTGTATATGCTTGGGTTAATTTCTGGGTTCTCTCTTTTCTATTGGTGTGTGTGTGTGTGTGTGTGTGTTGCCAGTATCCTACTGTTTTGATTACTATTGTTTTATACTTTCTTCAAAATGAAGAAGGGTGATGCCTCCAGTTTTGTTCTTGTTTCTCAAGATTATCGTTTGGCTATTTGGGGTATTTTGTGGTTCCGTGAAAATTTTATGATTTTCTACTTCTGGAAAAATTGCCATTGTATACCTAATTAGAGATTTCATCAAATCTATAGATGGCTGTTGGTAGTATTGATGTTTTAACAAAATTCTTCCAGTCCATGAGCATGGGATACATTTCCATTTCTTTGTGTCTTCAGTTTATTTCATCAATGTTTTGTACTTTTAAATATAGCGATCTTTTACCTCCTTGGTTAAATTTCTTCCTAAATGTTTAATTGTTTTTGATTTTATTGTAAATGAGATCATTTTTTTCTTTTTCAGATAATTTGTTGTTAGTATATAGAAATGCTATTGATTTTTATATGTGAATTTTGTTCCTGAAACTTTACTGAATTCATTGATTAGCTCTAACAGTTGTTTTGGTAGCGTATTTAGGATTTTCTATATATAAAATAATGTTATCTGCAACAGTGACAGTTTTCTTTCTTTCCAATTCTGATGCCTTTATTTCTTTTCTTTTCCTGATTGCTCCAGCTAAGACTTTCAGTATTATGTTAAATAAAAGTGGCAAGAATAGGCATTCTTGTCTTATTCCTTATCTTAGAGGAAAAGTTTTCAGTTTTTTACCATTGCTTATGTTAGCTGTGAGCTTGCCATATATGGCCTTTATTGTGTTGAGGTATATTCCCTTATACTTAGTTTGTTGAGAGTTTTTTTCTCCTTTTTTATCATGAGTGTTGAATTTTGCCTAATGCCTTTTCTACGTCTATTAAAGTGAAAGATAAAAATCATATGATCTATTAATGTATAACATTGATTTTGTGGATGTTGAGTCATATTTGAATTCCTAGTGTAAATCCCACTTGATCATGATGTCTGATCCTTTTAATGTATTTATTTGGTTTGCTAATATTTGTTGAGGATATTTGCATCAATGCTCATCAGAAATGTTAACCTAAATTTTTCTTTTTTGTAGTGTCCTTCTCTGGTTTTGAGATCAGGGTAATGCTAGCCTCTTAAAATGAGTTTGGGAATATTTTCTCCTCTTCTGTTTTTTTTTTTTTGTTTTTTTGTTTGTTTTTAGAAGAGTTTTTTAGAAAGATTAGTTTAAATTTTTTCTTTAAATGCTTGGAAGAATTCATCAATGGAACCATATGGTCCTGGACTTTTGTTTGTTGATATGATCTCTTTACTAATAACCCAGTCTGTTTACATTTTCTACTTCTTTCTAGTACAATCTTGGTAGGTTTCACATTTCTAGGAATTTACCCATTTCTTGTCGGTTGTCCAATTTGTTGGTATATAATTTTTCCTGGTCTCTTAGGTATCTTTGTATCCTTTCTATCTGTGTATCCATTGTAATGTTTCCGCTTTAATTTGAGTTTGAGTCTTCTCTTTTTTAAGTCTAGCTAAAGATGTTTCATTTTTTTTAAATCTTTATAAAACAAGCTCCTGGTTTCATTGACTTTTTTTTCTATTTTTGTCTGTATCTAATTTATTCTCTGGCCTTTATTATTTCTTTCATTCTAACTTTGTGCTAGTTTGTCCTTGTTTTTCTAGTTCCTTGAGGTGTGAAGTTAGGTTTTTATTTGAGTTTTGTGTTTATTACTATGAACTTTCCTCTTAGAACTGCTTTTGCAGTCTCCCATAATTTTGGTATGCTGTATTTCCGTTTTCACTTGTCTCCAGGTATTTTTTTAGAATTATCTGTTTGAATACTTTGATTTATGGGTTGTTCATTAGCATGCTGTTTAATCTCCACTAATCTGTGAATTTTTCAATCTTCTAGTAATTGATTTCTAGTTTTCTACCATTGTGGTTGGGAAAGATGCTTGATATGATTTCAGTCTTAAATTTACTGAGACTTGTTTTGTGGTCTAACATATGATCTATCCTAGAGAATATTTCATGAGCACTTGAGAAGAATGTATATTTTGCTGCTGTTGGATAGAATGTTTTGTAAACATCTGTGAGGTCCATCTGGTCTAAAGTAGAGTTTCAATCCTATGTTTCCTCATTAATTTTTTTGTCTGGATAATTTATCCATTGTTGGAAGTGGGGTATTGAAAGTCCTCTATTATTGCACAGCTGTTTATTTCTCCCTCCTGATCAGTTACTATTTGCTTTATATATTTAGGTGTTCTTTTGGGTGTTAAGTATTTATGGATGTTACACTCTTGTTGCTTTGACAGATTTATCAGTATATAGTGACTTTTGTCTCTCTCTCTCTTTTTAAAAGTTAAATTCAAGTTAGTTAATACACTGTGTAGTATTGGTTACAGGAGTAGAACCCAGTGATTCATCACTTACGTATAATACCCAGTGCTCATCCCAACAAGTACCCTCCTTAATGCCCATCATCCATTTAGTGCCTCCCCCCACCCCCACCTCCCCTCCAGCAACCCTCAGTTCTCTGAATTTAAGAGTCTCCTATGGTTTGCCTCCCTCTCCATTTTTATCTTCTTTTTCCTTCCGTTCCCCTATGTGCATTTGTTTTGTTTCTTAAATTCCACATATAGGTGAAATCAAATCATTTCTTCCTCCAACTGACTCATTTCTCTTAGCAAGATACACTCTAGTTCCATCCACATTGTTGCAAATGGCAAGATTTCATTCTTTTTGATCACCAAGTAATATTCCATTGTGTGTGTGTGTGTGTGTGCGCGCACACACACACACACACACACACACACACCCCACATCTCTTTTTTCAGAGGGAGGGAGGGAGAGGGAGTGTGTGCAAGTGAGAGAGGGGCAGAGAAAGAGAGTCCCAGGAGAGGCAGAGGGAAAGGGAGAGAGAAGTGGGCCTTGAGCTCCCAAACTGTGAGATCCTGACCTGAGCTGAAGTCAAATGTTAAATGACTGAGCCACCCAAAGACCTATACCATATCTTCTTTATACATTCATCAGCTGATAAACATTTGGGCTCTTTCCATAATTGGAATATTATTGATAGTGCTGCTATAAATATTGGGGAGCATGTGTCCCTTCAACTCAGCATTTTTGTACCCTTTGGATAAATACCTAGTAGTGAAATTGCTGGGTTGTAGGATAGTTCTATTTTTTTCCCTCCAGGGTACATTTACTTAATTTTTTAAAAATTTATTCGCAAGTTAACATACCGTGTAGTCTTGGCTTCAGGAGTAGAAACATCACATATTTTCCCCACCCCCATCAACTCTGTTTGCTCTCTGTATTTAAAGTCTCTTAGGGTTTGCCTCCCTCTTTGTTTTTATCTTATTTTTCCTTCCCTTCCCCTATAATCATCTGTTAAGTTTCTCAAATTCCACATATGCATGAAATCATGTGATATGTCTTTCTCTGACTTGTTTTGCTTACCATAATGCCTTCCAGTTCCATCCATGGTGTTGCAAATGGCAAGATTTCATTCCTTTTCTTCGCTGAGTGGTATTCCATTGCATATATATATATACACATCTTCTTGGAATATACACATTCCATTGCATATATGCACATCTTAATTCATTCATCAGTTGATGGACACTTGGGCTCTCTCCATAATTTGGCTATTGTTGATAGCATTTCTATAAACATTGGGGTGCCTGTGCCCCTTTAAATCAGCACCCCTGTATCCTTTGGATAAATTCCTAGTAGTGTCATTGCTCCGTCATAAGGTAATTCTATTTTTAATTATTTGAGGAACTTCCACACTGTTTTCCAGAGTGGCTGCACCAGTTTGCATTCCCACCAGCAGTGCAAGAGGATTCCCCTTTCTCTGCATCCTTACCAGCATCTGTTGTTCCCTGACTTGTTAGTTTTAGCCACTCTGACTGGTGTGAGGTGATGTCTCAACGTAGTTTTGTTTTGTATTTCCCTGATGATGAGTGATGTTGATCATCTTTTCATGTGTCTGTTGGCCATCTGGATGTCTTCTTTGGAAAAGTGTCTATTCGTGTATTTTGCCTATTTCTTCACTGGATTATTTGTTTTTAGGGTGTTGAGTTTGGTAAGTTCTTTATAGATTTTTGACACTAACCCTTTATTGGATAGATCATTTGCAAATATCTTCTCCCATTCTGTTGGTTGCCTTTTAGTTTTGTTATTTTCTTTACTGTGCAGAGGTTTTGTTATCCTAAACAATGTTTTTTTTTTTTTTTTAATGTTTGGTTATTTTTGAGAGAGAGAGTGCGAGCTGGGGAGAGGCAGAGAGAGCGGGGACACAGAAGCTGAAGCAGACTCCTGGCTCTGCTTTTAGCACAGAGCCCAACTTGGGGCTTGAACCCATGGAAGCTTTTTACCTTGATGAGGTCCCAGTAGCTCATTTTTACTTTTATTTCTCTTGCCTTCAGAGACCTATCAAGTAAGAAGTTGCTGCAACCCAGGTTAAAGAGGTTGCTTCCTGTTTTCTCCTGTAGGATTTTGATGGTTTCCTGTCTTATATTTAGATCTTTCATCCATTTTGAATTTATTGTTGTGTATGGTGTAAGAAAGTGGTCCAGGTTCATTCTTTTTTTTTTTTTTTTAATATTTGTTTACTTTTGAGAGAGAGAGAGAGAGACAGAACACACATGAGCAAGCGGGGGAGGGGCAGAGACAGATGGAGACATAGAATCCGAACAGGCTCCAGTCTATGAGCTGTCAGCACAGAGCCCGATGCGGGGCTTGAACTCACAAACCGTGAGATCATGACCCAAGCGGAAGGCAGACACTTAACCGACTGAGCCATCCAGGTGCCCCAGTCCAGGTTCTACTTTATGTTGCTGTCCAGTTCTCCCAGCACCATTTGCTAAAGAGACTGCCTTTTTTTCTATTGGATATTCTTTCCTGCTTTGTTGAAGTTTAGCTGGCCATATATTTGTGAGCCCACTTCTGGGTTCTCTATTCTGTTCCATTGATCTATCTGCCTGCTTTTGTGCTGATACCATACTGTCTTGATGATTACAGCTTTGTAATATGGGTTAAAGTCTGGGATTGTAATGCCTCCAGCTTTGGTTTTCTTTTTCAACATTACTTTGGTTATTCGGGGTCTTTTGCGGTTCCACACAAATTTTAGAATTGTTTGTTCTGTGAAGAATGCTGGTGTTTTGATGGGTATTGCATTGAATATGTAGATTTGTTAAAAAAAAAATTAACAATATTTGTTCTTCCAGTCCATGAGCATGGAATGTTTTTCCATTTCTTTGTGTTGTCTTCAATTTCTTTCGTAAGCTTTCTATAGTTTTCAGCATACAGATCCTTTACCTCTTTGATTAGGTTTATTCCTAGGGATTTTATGGTTTTTGCTGAAATTGTAAATGGGATTAATTCCCCGATATCTCTTTATGTTGCTCCATTATTGGTGTATAGAAATGCAACAGATTTCTGTACATTGATTTTTATATCCCGTGACTTTACTGAATTCTAGGATCAGCTCTGGCAGTTTTTTGGTGGAGTCTTTCAGGTTTTCCATGTAGAGTATCATGTCATTTGCGAAAAGTGAAAGTTTGACTTCTTTGCCAATTCGGATGCCTTTTATTTCATTTTGTTGTCTGATTGCTGAGGCTAGGATCTCCAACACTATGTTAAACAGTGGTGAGAGTGGACATCTCTGCTGTGTTCCTGATCTTGGGGGGAAAGCTCTCAGTTTTTCCCCATTGAGGATGATATTAGCTGTGGGCCTTTCATATATGGCTTTTATGATGTTAAGGTATGTTCCTTCTATCCTGACTTTCTGAGGGTTTTTATTAAGAAACATGCTGTATTTTGGGGCACATAGATGGCTCAGTCAGTTGGGCATCTGACTTCAGCTCAGCTCAGGATCTCATGGTTCGTAAGTTCGGGCTCTGCGTTGGGCTCTGTGCTGACGGCTCAGAGCCTGGAGCCTGCTTTGGATTCTGTGTCTCCCTCTCTCTCTGTCCCTCCCCTGCTCATACTCTGTCTCTCTCAAAAATAAATAAACATTAAAAAAAAAAGATGCTGTATTTTGTCAGATGCTTTTTCTGCATCTATTGACAGGATCGTGTGGTTCTTAATCCTTTTATTAATGTGGTGTATCATGTTGATTGATTTGTGGATATTGAACCAGCCCTGCAGCCCAGGAATAAACCCCACTTGATCATGGTGAATAATTATTTTAATGTACTATTGAATTCGATTTGCTAGTATCTTGAGAATTTTTGCATCCAGGTTCATCAGGGATATTGGCCTGTAATTCTCCCTTTTAGTGGGTTTTTGTCTGGTTTTGGAATCAAGGTAACGCTGGCTTCATAGAAGGAGTTTGGACGCTTTATTTCCATTTTATTTATTTTATTTTTTGGAATAGTTTGAGAAGAATAGGTATTTATTCTTCTTGAAATGTCTGGTAGAGTTCCCTTGGGAAGCCATCTGGTCCAGGACTCTTGTTTGTTGGTAGATTTTTGATAACTGATTCAATTTCTGTGCTGGTTTTAGGTCTGTTCAAATTTTCTATTTCTTGCTGTTTGAGTTTTGGGTAGTATGTGAGTGTCTAGAAATTTGCGCATTTCTTCCAGATTGCCCAGTTTGTTGGTATGTAATTTTTTATAGTGTTCTCTTGTAATCGCTTGTATTTCTGTGATGTTGGTTGTGATCTCTCCTCTTTCATTTGTGATTTTATCTATTTGTGTCCTTGATAAGTTTGGCTAGGGGTTTATTAATTTTGTATATTTTTTCTTCACTGATCTGTTGTACTGCTTTTTGTTGTTGTTGTTTCTGTATCATTTATTTCTGTTCCAGTCTTTATTATTTCCCTTATTCTGCTGGCTTTAGGCTTTATTTGCTGCTCCTTTGAGATCTCCTTTAGGTATAAGGTTACTTTGTAAATTTGGGACCTTTCTGGCTTCTTGAGATAGGCCTGAATTACAATGTACTTTCCTCTTAGGACTGTCTTTGCTGCATTCCAAAGGATTTGGACTGTCATATTTTCATTTTCATTTGCTTCCATGTATTTTTTAATTTCTTATTTCACCCATTCATTTTTTAGTAGAATGTTCTTTAACCGCCATGTATTTGAGGGCTTTCCATATTTTTTCTTGTGCTCGATTTCAAGTTTCATAGTGCTGTGATCTGAAAATATGCATGGTATGATCTCGATCTTTTTGTAACTATTGAGGGCTGATATGTGACCTAGTATGTGATCCGTTCTGGAGAATGTTCCATGTGCACTTGGGAAGAATGTGTATTCTGCTGCTTTAGGATGAAATGTTCTGAATATATCTGTTAAGTCCATCCGGTCCAGTGTGTCTTTCAAAGCCATTGTTTCCTTGTTGATTTTCTGCCTAGATGATCTGTCAATTGTTGTATGTGGGGTATTAAAGTCCCCTGCTATTATGGTATTATTATAAATGCATTTCTTTATGTTTCTTATTAATTGATTTATATATTTGGGTGTTGCAAGTTGGGGGCATAAATATTTACAATTGTTGGATCTTCTTGATGGATAGATCCCTTAATTATGATACAATACCTCTCTTCATCCTTGTTGCAGCCTTGTTTTAAAATCTAGTTTGTCTTATATAAGTATGGCTATTCTGGGTTTCTTTTGACCTCCATTAGCATGATCAGTGGTTTTGTATCCCTTCACTTACAATCTGCAGGTATCTTTAGGTCTAAAGTTAGTCTCTTGCAAGCAGCATATAGATGGATCTCAGGTTTTTATCCATTCTAATATCCTATGTCTTTTGATTGGAGCATTTAGTCTATATATATTCAGAGTGATTATTGAAAGATACGAATTTAGTGCCATTGTGTTGTCTGTAGAGTTGGTGTTTCTGGTGATGTTCTCTGGTCGTGGGTATTCTTTGTTGCTTTGGTCTTCTTTTTTTTTCTCTACTCAAAGAGCACCCTCACCCCCGACCCTAACATTTCTTGCAGGGCTGGTTTAGTGGTCACAGACTCCATTAGTTTTTGTTTGTCTGGGAAACTATCTCTCCTTCTGTTCTGAATGACAGCTTTGCTGGATAAAGAATTCTTGGCTGCATATTTTTCCCATTTAGCACATTGAATATTTCCTGCCACTACCTTCTGGCTTGCCAAATTTTCAGTGGACAGGCCTGCTGCTAGCCTTATTGGTCTACTCTACTCAGTTAAGGACCTTTTGTCCCTACCTGCTTTCAGAATTCTCTATCTTTGTATTTTGCAAGATTCACTATGTTATGTCATGGTGTTGACCTGTTTTTGTTGATTTTGAGGGGAGTTCTCTGTGCCTCTGGGACTTGAATGCCTGTTTCCTTCCACAGATTAGGGAAGTTCTCAGCTATAATTTGTTCAAATAAACATTATGCCCCCCTTTTCCCACTTTTCTTCTTCTGGGACTCATATAGATATTGTTTTGTTTTATGGAATCACTAAGTTTTCTAAGTATCCCCTCATGATCTAATAATTTCCTTTCCTTCTTTCAGCTGCATTATTTTCCATAATTTTATCTGCTATATCACCTATTCTTGCCTCAATCTTTGTTGTGACTATATTTGGTTAGTTTTGCATCTTAGTTTAGTAATTTTATTTTAGCCTGACTAGTTTTTAGGTCTTTGATCTCTGCAGCAAGGGTTTCTCTAGTGTCTTCTATGCTTTTTTTTCAAGCCCAGTTAGTAGTCTTATGATTGTTGTTCTAAATTCTTGTCCACACTTAGATACAGGATGATTAGAAGCCAGACCTTCAGGCAGCAACTTTTAAAGTAGGCAAATAGACCTCTTTTAGGGAAAGGCAGGTTGGGTATATCTGTCTTTTCCCTCTCTACTGAGCATTGGGGAGTAGCAGGTTAAAAAGTATTTCTTTTCTACTATTCTGTTGGATCTGGAACTCAGATCTTAGTGGCCACCAGAGTCCTACTATAAATGGGTGTACCCCTTGGGCAGCAACCACAAAAGGGCCACACATGTGTTTACAAGTTCTCTTCAGGATGACACCAGTGTTGTAGAACTGGACAGGGGAGAGTAGGAAGATGGTGTCTGCCAGCCTTCCCAATCTCTAGGGAGTATTGCAGACTGTCGCTGGATATATGCCTGACCCTCAGGCAGCAAATTTTAAAGTAAGCAAGTAGACTTATTTCCAGGAAAGGCTGAGAGCTAGGCATATCTGTCTGGCTCTGCACTGAGCCCTAGGGTGTGGGATAAGCTTGGTGAAGTCTTGCAAGCCTATTAACTGTTTGCTTCGGTCTTGTGGATACAAATTGTGTTGGCTTTCAGACGTAAATGTTTTGGGGTCCCATCCCTACAGTGGAAATCTTAAAAGCTAAGAGACTAACTGTGGGTCCTAAACCTTCACTCAATGAGAACTGGGAATTGTGGGTTCACTCCCGATTATGTTGTGCCAGGAGTGGGGCTTATGGTGAGAGTGTGTCTTAATGTTTCCTACTTGGGTCAGTGTGGGGTTTTCTAATTCACTGAATGTGTAAGAATCACTCATCTAGTTTCTGGATTTCTTTCAGATGGAATTATTCAATGTGTAGTTATAGATTCGGTATGTTCATGGAGGAGGTGAGTTCAAGAACTGTCTATATTGCCATCTTGGAGGGGAACCTCTGAATTTTTGTTTATAATAGTTTGGGTTCTTTCAGTTTTTCCATGTGAACAATGTTATAATCTGCAAATAGTTATTTTATCTCCTCTGTTCCAATTTTTATACCTCCATTTTTCCCCTACTGGTTGATTGTATTGGCTGGTGCCCCAGAACACTGCTAAATAATTGAGGTTATAGTGGATGATCTTGTCTTGTTTCTGACCTTTACTGAGAATTCTTCTACTATGTCCTAATTAAGCTGACTTTTGGGCTGAGGGAGGGAGGGAGGGAGGGAGAGGAGGCAGAAGGAGAAGGGGTTATTTTGTTATCTTAAAGAAGTGTACATCTATTTCTTTAATGAAGGTTTTATATCAATAATAAGCAGTGATGAAATACACAGCCTGGCTGTGTAGTAGAGTGAATAAGCATTTGATTGAGACATCTGATTTGAAATGAATCTTCCTTTACCAGTCATGGCACGGCAAATCTTCCAGGTATATAAAACTATGAGGCCTCTACTTTGTGTCACTAGAGAACCAAGAGAATCTCTTTATGTATTACTCACTGTGCCCCACCTGCCTCTCCCAACCAGTGGTGAGAAGCACGAACACTGCTCAGAAGTATTGTTATCAAAGGAAAGAAATGGTTGCAAAGGAGCGAAGGAATGATTGAATGTTGGTGTATTAGTGTCCAATTGCTGCTGTAACAAGCGCAAATTTAGCAGCTTAAAACAACTCAATCTTACTTTCTTATAGTTCTACTATTCAGAAGTCTGAAATGGATCCCACTGGGCTAAAGTCAAGGTGTTGCCAGGGCCGTGTTCCTCCATGGAGGTTCAGGAGAGAATCTGTTTTCTTTCCAGCTTCTACATGTTGTCTCCATTTTTTGACTCATGGGTCCACTTCTTCATCTTCAAAGCCAGCAACATGGCATATCCCTGATCATGCTTCTACAATCAACTTTTTCTCTGATTCTCTTCGTCTGCCTCTTCCTTCCACTTTCAAGGCCCATTGTGACTATATTGGGGCCCATATACCCCAATACTGGGGCCCACCCCAGTATTAAGTTCATTTAGTTTCCAACCTTAACTCCAGCCGCAACCTTAATTCCCCTTTGCATGTAACCCAACACACTCAGCAGGTCCAGAGATGAGGACATCTTTGGGGATCATTTTTCTGCCTACCATCGGTGGCATACATTTAGAGAGGGTCTGTGGACTCTGAATGGAGGCGACCAAAACTAAGGGAACTACATGAAAAGGGGAGAAGGTGGCTAGCGTTGAGGGATGACCCAGTTCTGGTACACTGTGCAAACCAGGAAGCCATATGAGCCAAGCCAATGCCTATAGACCCTCCACTGACTTTTAACAAAAATTAATAAACTTTATTTCTTTGGACCATCTTACATTTATAGCAAAGTTGGCAGAAAATACAAAGAGTTCACATCTAATCCACATCCCCATACATGTACAGTCTCTACTGACTTTGAGGGAGCCCTACATGTCCCCTGTGCTGAGGGAGAGGTGATGGTTGTCCTTGTCACCAATATTTGGGGTGAAGTGGATGTGATGCCTGCTCTGGCCTTGATCAGATTCAATTTTGGCTTCTGTATGTGGCCACCCCTTTTTCCAATGACCCAAGGTACTTTCAGGACCCTGAAACAGAAGATAGGATCCTTAATGACTAGGGGGAGCAGAGACAGTAGTGCTGGAGAAAAAGTGCCCAACATCAGTATCGGTGAAGATAATTTCTATGGCACTCATACCAACGTTTAGATTCTTACTTTCCTTTGCTTTATATCAGATAAAGGCAGAATGCAATAACATGTCAAATAATTATCCAATCTGTTATGCCGAGGTGACATTTGGCTGGTTTGAATTGTTGTGGCTTGGAACTGCCGGTACCAGCCAACTGCCAGTGGCTTGGGACTCAAAGGCCGAATCAGGCCTGGGAAGTGGGTTTAGGAGTCTCTGTAGTACGAACGGATTTGACTTGGATAAAATTCAAATGTATCGAAGTTGAGGGCCTGGCAGGGTCTAAGTGATCCCAGGGGGAGGGCTGAAGAGCCAGACCCTTTGTTTGATGACTTGGCCACATGGGGTCACATACGTGAAGGGCCAAGCTGGCTTCAGCGAGCTTCCCATGGGAGCTGCCTTTGTGGAGCCTTACAAATAAAGTGTGCCACAGTGAAGTGTGATACAGTTCAGGGCCAAGGGCTTTCATAGCAAACTCCAAGGGATGGTTTGCAATCTTGGTTGCACCTGAACTAGACTGCATTTAATATTGCTCGACATGAATGGACTGCTGGCTGGGGCTGATCTTTTTTGCTCCTTGGAAATTTTCGTTGTAATTGTTTTTCTGCAAAAGACTGTTTACGATGATGCTTTGAACCTATACTTCTTTTTCATCTCAATACCTCTGTCACTTCTGAGACAGTCTGGTGACAGTGTGCTTTAAGTGCTTCATCATGTGTCGCCTGGACTTTTTTCCTTTTTTATTTCACAGCTTTGGTAGAGGGGAGGGGGCCCCTGGACTTAGAAACAATAATAGTTTGTGGTCAAGGGTGAATATCTTGGATTGTTTAATTTGCCTTTGATCTCCAGGAGTCAACAAGATGCTAAATGCTTTATTAATCAATTAATCACTTAAATTTGGGGGTAAATCTAATACCTCATTAAACAGGCAAAGAAAGCCTTATTATCCATTCCTTGTGCCTGTCATAGCACAAAAAGGAACACATGATAGCTTCTCAGGCTGTATTTAAGAGCCTTATTTATCAAAGTAGCAAAAGATCCTGGTTTTCATCAGGACCTCAGAGTCCTTGCTGTGTGGACATTGGCTTTCACTGGTGCATATCTCTCTGTCCCTTTCTTGCACGGTGCCTCTGACAGGCAGGTCTCGGTGCAGAGGCCCAATGTAGGATGTACTGCCTTTCTTGATTGAAAAAAAAAAAGTCAAATAGAATACTCCCAGTTTGTTACACGTGTGTTGGACTTTAGCATTTACAAAGAGCCATTATATGTAATATCTCCTAGAGACTCTTCAAATAGAGGAAACTACTCAGTGCTCCTGGGGAGTATTAATACACATTAATATGTATGTGGTATGTGTGCATACATCTCTATAGTATTTGAATGATTTATAATTTACAAAACACTCTTACAAATATATCCTCTCAAGGAGAGGAAGCTACTTAGTGCTCCTGTTCCCTTGGGTATAAATAAATATTAAATTGGGCTTAAGAGCACCAGGATTGCTTCCTCTGTTAAATTAGACTCTTTACTTCAAACTTGGACCCCAGCAGTCTTGTAGCTTCACTGAGGACCACTGATTTGTGCCAGGAAGGACAGCATTATTTTGCTAATATAAGGCAACTCATCAACTCTTTCAGAGTTTTCCTTTGATATGCTCATGATTTCTTGCAGCCAGAAGGATAGAGCTTAAAGCAGTAGCTCTTTTGCAAGCTGTCATTAGTCTGCCTTTGGGATTTCCTGCCTAAATCTCTTGCTCTGTTTCCATTTTTAAGCCTCAGGTAAGTGGCCGTTCACTTCAGATACAAGTGAGTGTGTGGTGAGTCAGATGCCTGGTGGACGGATGTGCCTGCCATAGGGTATTGTACATCCATGGGCGTCGTTTCTGAATTCCAGTGTATTTTCAGAGCTTCATTTCCCTTAGTGGTAAGGTACATCTTTTTCTGACGTTTCTTTTTTTTGTCATCGTGGTTCAATAGAGATTGAAAGTACCATCAGGTGCTGAGTCTGCTCACATTTCTTGTCCCCCTCTGCTGCTTATTTTGGGTGCCAACCCTGACCCAGACTCTCTTTCTATTTGTTGACCCCTGCTCTACATTCAGAGGCCAATTCAATCTGCACGTCACTGGATCAGTGATGATAGTAATTATTCAACAAAGTGAGAATTATTGAAATAACTCTTTACTTGTAAGGCTGTCCATACTTACAGCCTACGTCATCTGCTCTATTCTTCTTAAAAGGTTGACTAACTTTAAGGAAATCTGATGCTGGATCTCAAGAAACACCTTACGCTACACTTGTGAATAATCTTAAAGTTTCTTTGACGTCCATTTTTGCTGCCTTCCTTTAGTAACGGAGCCAGGTGATTTTTAGCCTCTGCTCTCCACTAGGTGGCCTCCAGCCTTAAACTGCAGTTCTCTGCATCCTGTGCAGCTACGTGTGGCCATGAGACTGAGTGTGAGTCAGTGGGATATGAGTGGGATAATGTATGCGACTTCTGAGTTTCTACTTAAACATGTTTACTCTGGCTTCTCTTTTCCCTTCCCACCACCTGTAAAGACAGGAGCGACCTTGTAAGCCATGTGCCAAGGGCAGTGGAGCTGCTATAAGCCCCATTCCATTTTCCCCAGATCATTCACCAGTGGATGGTAGTGTTTGTTGAGTACAGCAGATTGGGCTGTTCTTCAATAGCAATGAGCACTCTTAGGACGGAATACACTGAATTTCAGTGAGAGCTCTCTAGAAGGTAGAAGTTATAATGACTGGTGATTGTAACTGGTCCCTTGCCTTCATTCTCTCTTTTGACCAATCCTTTCTGCAAATGGCTGTCAACGAGAGGCCACTCTACTGTTTCAAATCTTAAAATCTTGTGCCAGCTCCCAGACACCTGAAGTCCCGAATCCTTAGCATGGGATACATACTCCGTCAGTGTTTGTTTGGGCTGAAAATAGAATTCCTGACTAAAAATAATTTAATAGAATTTTTAAAAATTAAAAAAAAATCAGGTTTTGGTCTTGTCTCATAACAGGGAATCTAAAGGAAGGTGTTTCCTGATGGCTGGACTCTGGCTGCCTTTGCTTTTGTTCTCTTGCCTTTTTTCTTTTAGTTACAAGACGGCTGCAATGAGAGAAGCTTCGTATTCTCCAACCTATCTGAATGTAAGAAGGGAAAGGGGCTCTAATTTTTTTTTTTTTTTTTTTTTTTACCAGGGAGGAAAATCTTTCCTAGAACCCCCTGGCAGACTTGCTCAGACCTCTTTGGCCAGACTGAATCATATGCCAATGCTTAGTGGCAAGTTGCCTGGGAAAGTGAGAATCTATTTTGGAAGAGAAACTCTATTTCTGATGCATAAGGGGAGCCGCCATGACTGTAGGGCAGGCAGTTGAATGTTTACTCCAAGAGCCTCACGTACTTTCCTGAAGCAAAAATATGACTGTAAGGTGAAATGTAAAAAAATTTATTTCCTGTGACATAAGGCTGGTTGCAAACATTTCTTTTGAATTGTTATGATTTATTGGCCAGAACACAACTTACCAAAACAACCTATAGTACAAATTTTGATAATGAGATAAAACAAATAAATTTGATTTTATTGGCAATGTATTTCTTAATGCTCTTAGAACACATATAACAGAAGAGTATTATTTATTTCTGGAATGGGATAGAGTTTAGCTTCAACTGAATTCTGATTTTTATGTTGTGGAATTTGGTTTTGAGTAGCTTAGCTCACTAAAAGAAGTTGATGGAAATGGAAGGCATTTTATAACTGCAAGTTCAGGTGGTTCTTTGGACCCTTCTGAGGTCTGTGCTAAAATCCACCAGGTGATCTATAATAAAAATCAGATTCAAAGTTCCAGGTGGGTGCGAGGCATTCAGGAGAAAGGCAGGTGGAAAGGAGACCCTCCTAAGACCTCCACCAAAGGTTGATAGATCAGTAATCAGCAGAGGGAAGAGGGCAGAGAAAGTTGAGAGCTGAAAATCGATTCTCTTAAAACCATCCGTGCTCAGTGTGCCTCTTGGAAAATGTTTGGAGACCCCAGTGATACATGTACCCCAGTTTAAAGACCACTGACTGTAAGGATCAAATGGGACAGTGCACACGAAAGCCTTTTGTGTGCTATAAGAGTGTTACAAGTAACATTAATCATAATCTGTTGCATGGTTTGTTATTCCAAAATTGTGGCTACAACCCACAAGGAAAAAAGCACTAAGTACTTCATGTTCTAAGTCTTGAAAGCCACCCACTATCAGGCAAGTCAGCTCCCCCACTGGGCTTGCTAAGAACCACCCCCAACAACCCTCAAGATAAAAGAAGGTTGGAGGAAGGGAGTGAGAGGTCACTTTTTCTGGGTGTGTCGAGTGTGGTTGGAGCAGGTGGGGAAGGTGATGGGAGAGGGTATCCCCTTGTCTTCTGCCTGGGTATCTGCTTTTCCATGGTGTTTGCTGACTAAGTCTGGTCTATGCGAACAGAAGGAAGAGGCTTGGAGGGGGAGCCACTCTTACCCCTGAGGTCCCTATTCCAGCCACATAGAAGACATAACCTGCCCGGGTGCTCTGACCCAGGGGGCCAGACAAAACTGGGGTCTGTAGGTTTGCCAGGCTGCGGAGTGGGGCGAAGCGGCTCACCCGATGGTGTGAAGTCACCAGCTAGGGACAGCCAGGCCACAGGGTCACGCCACTGTCAATAGTAGGAGGGAGATGCCTGGGGACGTGTCCTCTGCCAGCAAAGCTTGGGGACCACAAATCAGATCGGTGATAATGACCAATAAAAGGTGGAGAGTGACCTCAGTTCCACCACCATGCAATTGCTACGGATGGAATTGTCTTTTGGCCTTCTTACCCTCTTTCCTAGTCCAATACCTGGAGAACAGGCGCAGGAAAGGGGATGGGAATTCAGGCCACACAAATCCCTCTGTTAACTGCACAAAGTGTTGCTCAGCTTGCCACAACTCCAAGTTCAGGGACATCACCTTGGCAGCTTCAAATCTGCCTGGTGGGACTATTTATACCACAAGAACAGCAAAAGCTAGAGGTCAGTGCTTCTCCCCTTTCTTCCAAGTTGAGATGGGTGTTAGGGTGTCTAACGTCCAGCAGCACATCACTGACTCCAAGTCCCTGGGCCCAGGAACGTAGCATGTGGTGGCGGGGAAGAATGTAAGTCAAATATGAATCGTGATTTAAAAATGGACAGGGCTGAGTAACCAAAATGAAACTATGTTAATAATAGAAAGTGATTGAAAGCTGTTAATAGGACTAAAATGTCCTTACCCCATAGAAGAGTAGAGTTTGGTAACGAATGATGGTACATTCGAAAAATAATCCGTCTTATGACTATATTTCATAAATTGAAGATCCACAATCAAATTGTATATCTCCTCTCAACACAACAGTAGATACTAAAAAGGGCCCATTTAAATCAAGAGCTGCTGAACACGGTAAAGTGTCAAGGTCTTAAGGAATTGTTCCCTAACATGATCTAGTTGGCCTCAAGCCTTTTTTCTCCCCTTAGATTTAGCCGCTGTGGCCCCTTGACCACAAAGCAGCCCCGAGGGGTTAGAGGCCTTGCCTGGCCTCCAGCCCGAGGCAGACTCCTGCTTGGCTAAGCTGCTTCTGGCTCCAGAAGCGGATTCTACAGCAGGATCAGGATCACCCTCCCTCTGGTACTTGGGCTAGGCCATTTCTAAGGATGAGCAGCTGTGCAGAGAATTAGTTCTTTTGCAGAACAGAATCCTTTAACGAGACTAATTGTTTTTATAATAGGACTTTCACAGGAGAAGAAAAAACCTCTCTCATAAAAGCAAATGGATTCTCTGCTCAGAATGCACATCTTCTGCCCAGCAGGTACTGAATTGCAGATGGTGTTTTCACATTCCCAACTGGGTATTTAATGAAGAGGGAAAAGGGTCTAGCCTTCCTCCTCTCTCCCTGCCACTAACACTGGCGAATGTACTTCTGTTCTTTGAGATTCACTCTGAGAAGGAGAAAAATCTATTTTAAACAAAGGTAAAAGATTCAAGATTCAGATGGAATTTAAATTCGGTGGGGGGTGGGGTGGGGGGGGCGGGTAGGGTAGAGAAGGAAACTACATAGTTGTTTCCAGGCTGACAATATTTTAGGAACCAAGCCTGTTGTCCATAAGCTGCCGATTCCAGGTGATTTCAGAAACACTGGGAAGGCTTCTGTCTGGTTAGGGCTGAGCTCAGCTGACACAGCAGCATAACCAAACGGGATCTATCTTTACACACAACGAAACGTACGGCGTGGACAGCCCAGGGCTGATGTAGCTCCTCGACAAAGCTACTGTGGGCCTAGGTCCCGTCTAGCTTCCAGCTCCTTCTTTAGTATGGACCCCCTGTACTTGGAGTGTGGCAGGCTGACCTCCCTTCCTCTCGGTATTGCTCCCCAGGTGCAGACGGGAAGAAGGGCAACCAGCGGAGTCCAAAAGCGATGGGTCCTGAGCCAGGGTTTTTGCTTCTCGCTATCTACCCAAGTTAGTTAAAAACTGCTATTCATACAAAAACCTGCACCCAGATTTTTCTGGCAGCTTTATTCATAATTGCCACTGGAAGCAACCAGTATGCCCTGCAGCAGGTGAATGGATAAACAAATTGGTACATCCAGGTGAAGGAATATTGTTCAGTGCTCAAAAGAAGTGAGCTACGAAGCCGCGAAAAGACACGGAGGGACTTTCAACCCACGTTGCCAAGTGAAAGATGCCAATCTGAGAAGGCTGTGTGTACTGTGTGCTTCCGATACCTGACATTCTGGAAGAGGCAAAACTGCGGAGACAGCGAAGTCAGTGGTTGCTAGGGGATGTCGGGGAGAGAAGGACGAATAGAAAGAACACAGGAATTCTAGGGCAGTGAAACTTCTGTGTGAAGCTCTGGTGGTGAATACATGTCATCATACATTTGCCAAAATCCATAGAGTATATACACTGGGAGGAATGAGCCTACTGCAAACTAGACTTCAGATGCGAACGATGGTTTCATGAGGTTCATCAGTTGGAACAAATGTACCACTCTGGGGCAAGCGTTCATGTGTGAGGGCAGCTGGTATACAGGAACTCTGGACTTGGTGCTCAACATGCTGTGTACCTAAAATGGCTCTAAAAATAAAATCGGGCGGGTCAGTTGGTTATGTGTCCGACTCTTGGTTTCGCCTCAGGTCATGATCGCACAGTTTGTGGGACTGAGCCTCGCACGGGGCTCTGTGCTGACAGCGTGGAATCTGCTTGGGATTCTCTCTCCCTCTCCCTCTCTGTCTGCCCCTCCCCTACTTGTGCACTCTCTCTGCCTCAAAATAAATACACTTAAAAAAAAAATCTACTTAAAAAAAAAAGTAATGGGCCGATTGAGTCTATCCCTTTTCATCAATAAAATAGTAACTTCTCCAGAAATCCTATCCAGTAGACTTCTGTTTGTATCTCATTAGCCCAAACTGGGTCACATGACCATCCCAGGCTGAGTGACTATTTTATAATTGATTGTTGTCCTTTTTGCCCCCTTCCAGGTTTATTGAGACATAATCAACAAACAGCCCGGCATGTTTAAGGTGTACTGCATAATAATTAATATGTGTGTTATAAATGATTACCCCATTAGTTTAGCTAATATCCATCTCCTATGGTTACAAATTTTTTTTTCCCCAGTAATGAGACTTTACACCCTTAGCAACTTTCAGGTATGCCACACAGCGGTACTAATTATGTTCATGATGTTGTATATTCTATTCCCAGTACTTACTTATCTTAAAAAAATTTGTTTTACATTTATTTTTGAAAGACAGAGAGAGACAGAGACGGAGAGGGAGAGCGCAAGTGGGGAAGGGGCAGAGAGAGGGGGGAGACACAGAATCCCAAGCAGGCTCCAGGCTCTGAGCTGTCAGCCCAGAGACCCATGCGGGGCTCGAACCCACAAACCGTGAGATCGTGACCTGAGCTGCAGTTGGACACCCAACCGACTGAGCCACCCAGGCGCCCCTCCCCCCCCAGTACTTATTTATCTTGTAACTGGAAGTTTGTACCTTTGGATCACCTTCATCCAATTCCCCCACCCCTAATCCTCCTGCCTTGGTAACCACAAATCTGGCATCTGATTCTATGAGTTTCTATTGTTTTTGTTTTTAAGGTTTCACATGTAAGTGAAATCCTGCAGTATTTCTTTCTCTCACTCATTTCACTTAGCATCATGCCCTTGAGGTCCATCCCTGCTGTGGCAGAGAGCAGACTTTCTTTTCTATGGCTCAGTAGTATTCTGTTTGTATAGATTCACTTTTTCTTTATTCATTCATCAGTTGATGGATACTTCAGTTGTTTCCATGTCTTGGCTACATAAACATGGGGATGCAGATATCTCTTTGGCATAGTGGTTTCATTTCTTTTGGATATACCCAGAAGTGGAATCGCTGGATTATATGGTAGTTTCATTTTTGATTTTTGAGGAACCTCCATACTGTTTTCCATAGTGGTTGGACTGATTTACATTCCCCTCAATAGTGCACAAGGGTTCCTTTTTCTGTATCCCTGCCAGTATTTGTTATTTATTATCTTTTTGATAATAGTCCTTCTAATAGGTATGAGGTGTGATTAGGGGTATGGAACACCTTTTCATGTACATGTTGGACATTTGAATATCTTCTTTGGAAAAATGTCTTTTCAGGTCTTTTGCTCATTTAAAAAATATTTATTTTGACAGAGTGTGAGCAGAAGAGGGACAGAGAGAGACAAGAGACACACACACACACACACACACACACACACACACACACACAAAAGAGAGGGAGAGAGAGAATCCCAAGTAAGTTCCATGCTTGGCACAGAGCCTGACGCAGAACTTGACCTCACAACCCTGGGATCACGATCTGAGCCGAAATCCAGGGTCAGATGCTCAACTGGCTGAGCCACCCAGGCGCCCGTAGTGGTGACAATTTTTAAAAAGTACATTGCCGTCTTCTCCCACCCAAACTGCAAACCCACCCAAATTGCAAAACAATGAGAGAATGGATACTGGATACACAATCCAATGCCTTTTGCCTGATGGAAGTGTTTGCCACAGCCTCCCTTCTTGCCAACTCGAAAATATTTGTCCCGTTGGCTGCCTGCTACCAAAAAAGTAGCCAATTGGCCTATTGTCCTTTTTACTTAAAGTACTGTTTTCTGTGAGAGAGCAGAATCCCTGGGAAGGTAGCATCTAAGCATTCTTTGTCAGTCACATTTCAGAATGAGTAACTGCGTACAGATTCTTAGTTTTCCTCAAGGCGTAGGTGTCCAGAAGCACCCCACTTGGAGTCTGGGGCCCTTGCGTCTGTGGCTGTAGGGGATACTGCCTCCTGGCCAGAAGATGCAAAGCCAAGTCCAGCGGTACTGTGCCCTGAGCTGATACAAGAGGCCAGCTCGCACTGTGCCTTTGCCATGGACATTTGTTACGAACGTGGCCTCCCACATCCTTGAACGATATTCTTATGATATTTGTCTGCTTCCCAAAGGGAGAAGGCAGAACTCACTTCCCCCACCTGGCAGTTGAGGGCACAGGCTTGTGAAAAGGCACCCACAGAGAGCTGCTCCTGGATCAGAGCATGTGAGCAAGCTCGTGCTTGTGGGATCTATTCCTGGAAAGAATGGCGGGCTGGCTCTGGGGAAAGAACTGTAAGCTTTGAGGGGGCTGTGAGTTGGTCTCTTAGCGGCAGCAGCAGAGGGTCTTTGCTGAAATTGTCCCAGGTTGGAGTCTGGGTGTGGTTCCCGGCTGCATAACCTCTAACCTGACCCGTTGGCCCTCCCAGAGGTTTGGTGAGCAAACTAATGTCATTCACAAGTTCTGGCTATTGAAACAAGCTAGAGTGGGTACTGTTGTTTGGAATTCCTAACCCTGCCTGGCACAGCCTTACAACCTGCCATCCTTAGGCCACTATCCAAAATGCAAGACGCTTTGGACCTTTATCCTCTTCCACGCTTGCATGATCACCATGCTCTGTGCTTTCTCTCTCCATCGGTGGCCTCCTTCTCTCCTCACGGGCCTGCTTAGCGATCCCTTAAATACTACAGTGAAGTTCCTTCACTCTTGGACCCTCTATTGTCTGGCTAAATTTAGATCCTAGATCCCCCTCCTCTGTAGAGGGGGTGTGGTCATTCTTCCCTGCCCCACACACGTGGAGGCTAGCATGGAGAAGAGGGCCAGCATCTCTATCCATTTCTCTTCTCTCTTTGTGGATGACATCTGTGCCTTTCAAGTGAAAACCCTCTGGAGAGATCTTTTCATCCATTACATCTTAAAGCCCCAGCTTATAGGAATCGCACACAGCTCTGCTTATCTGGCTTTTCCATGGGGTGGCTGCCTTGGGTGATTGGTCACATTATCCATTCAGATTCCATTCCTCCAGGGACCAGATCTCAGACCATGTTTCTTCATACTTGAAAGCCTTGAGTCTAGTGTGCTGTTCTGCACGTAGTAGGCTCTCAGTAACTGCTTATTAAATGCCCTTTTTAGTAGACCTAAATCTTTTCACTCACTCTCTCCTTATTTTCATAGTTTCCATATCGTGAGTCTCACCTTCCCAAGAAAAATGTCCCTAGGATACATCTCCCAGCCTCCCTTTCTACCTACGGGTGGACACGTGATTCAAAGTCCCCTAATTAGAAGCACTCACAGAAGATCTGAATGGAAAATCAGCAATGGCAGGCGACACAGGGAGACTGATCTCTTGGCAAGCATGGCGGCAGAGGCCTCTGGCTCTTCTGGGGCAGTTTTAGTGGAGAATCTGATGTCCGGTCCTGGGCATAATCTGCGCCGGTCACGGGTCAGAGCAGCAGCGGTGTTTCTGCCGGAAGAATGCCACAGAGCAGTTTGGCATCGCTCCTGGCTGCATTATTCCTGGCTGTGTGGCAGTCAAGCCTGGGTCTCTGCCTCTTCCAGAGACTCTGCCTGGCATCCTTTAAGAAATCTCTTTCCAGATTCAAGTAAGAGACTGGATTCTGTTGCTTGTGGCTGAGAACGACTTCAAACCAAGCAGTGGGGAGGAAGTACAGTGTAGTGATTAAGAGCCTGGTCTTTGGAATCAGACAGATCTGGGTCTGAAACTTGACCCAGCCATTAACTAGCTGTATGCCATTGGACAGCTTACGAAATCCCACCGAATCTCTGTTCTCTCATAGATCAAATCAAAGCTATCACACTGGGTTGTTCTGAGGATTAAAAATAGAATGATTATAAAGCTTTTAGCATGGTGCCTGGCACATAGTTGATACTCAGCAAATGAAAGGGTAACTTTTCCAGTGAACCATACGTATATTTTCTCTTTTAACCTACTAGATTATTTAAAAACATTTTTTTTTCCAGTCATAAAGATGAAAAGCAAAAGGTTAGAAGTGGCTGGAAGTAAAAGCTCCTCCTTCTGTCCCCTATAGATATTTTTCCACCTGTCATGTTTCAGAGGGCGTTTGGAATTCTCCAGAAGCCAGTAATGGGGTCAGGTACTGTCTCTCTAGAATGTGGTCAGGTCTTTCTACACTAGACGTTGGTTTTATCACTGGCTCTGATTAGGCTAATGCTACAGTGACCCTGAAAGTAGTAATTTGGACGGGACAGAGGGGGAAGAACAAAAAAAATGGTATCAGTCATGACTTCCTCGAGCCTTTTGCAAAGATATTTTATTCCACATTATAAAAACAGCTTCTGCTTAATTCATATCTCTTTGTTCCTTCATCATGCATTTTTCCTTCGTGTTTAAATCTTTCCTCCTGGTCTCCCTCTCCATTTGGTCCAAACATCCTCTTCGGTTATTTCTGGTTCAGCCGTTTAGAACATGCTGATTTATGGTGCCTTGCTAAAGATATGTGGTAGGGGAGGAAGCTGCCAAATGCAATGGAAGACATTTGCAATTCAGCAGAACGGCCTTAACTACAGTGCTATGTTTCCGCTGCAGGAATTTTAGACAGTGTCATTAAATGAGCAGACAAAAATCCAGACAGGCAGGATGGTTGCTTTGAGGACCCTCTATTTGTGATAGGAAAATCAAATACTCCCATTCCCAAATTGATTGTGCTTAGCTGGGGAAAGGCTGGATGAACTCTGATGGTCCGAGGGAACTCTGTGACAGGCTTTGTGCAAATGGCCCTCATTCAGGAGTGAAATCCATGTGTGGGACCGTGGGACTCGTTTGCCTGCACGTTCCAGATGCCTCATCTCGTTGCTTCATTTGTTCTGATGACCCCTGGGCTCAACTGCATGCTCCCAGACCTCTACTCCACTCCTGATTCCAGAGGTAGACATTATAACTTTCCAAAGAGAGCAAATGAAAATGAATTTTGTTTTGAAAATTTTGTGACCTCTATTGACCTAATTGAAAATGTCACAGATCTGATTTTTGTAAACTATGTGATCGTGCACACATTATGATGCCTTTTCAATGCCTGATTGTGCTAATTTGTGATCAGTGTTTTAATGTTTTTTATATTTATTTATTTTGAGAGAGGGAGAGAGAGAGAGTGAGTGAGTAGGGGAGGGGTAGAGAGAGAGGGAGACAGAATCCCAAGCAGGCTCCGCATCTTCAGCGTGGAGCCAGATGTGGGGCTCGAACCCACAAACCGTGAGATCATGGCCTGAGCTGAAATCAAGAGTTGGTTGCTTAACGGATCGAGCCACTCAGGTGACCCAATGATCAGCGTTTTAAAATACCTGCCCTCCATGGCCACCAAAAGGCACTGTAGAGATGCAAATTCTCCATCCCACTTTGAAGTAAAGAGTGTGAAGAGTGCTTTACTGGTGTTGATGTACAGGGTTGAGTCAGGGCCTCCTAGGAACACCCAGGTACCCTGCTAAGGCCTCCCCATGTCTCTTGACCCTCAAAACCACAGCAGTGAGGAGCTCAGTGTGGAGCTCTGCTTTCATTTCTTCCGTCCTCGCTCCTCTTACCCCCTAGTTATTTCCATGTCTTCCTCTCTTCTGCTTCAAGCATCAAAATGGTGGGAAGAATTTGGTTTTTGGTTGAAGGTGGAAGGAAGGCAGAGACTCTTCCCCCTTCCCAGGCTCTGTGGTTGCAGAGAGAACAGCTGGTCTCCCAGTCAAAGCACAAATGTGACCAAGACCGTTGAAATGCAACTATGTGGTCCTCAGTGTGCCGACTATGGATGGGCCTGGAATTTTGTGTATTTGACTCTCCTAGAACCAGATCTTTCATGTGTTATACCTGGATATTCCTGATGACCTTCCAAAGGCAGGGTCAGACTTGTAAGTTGGCACACCCCACTTGCATCTGATGCAAGCAGGGCCTTCCTATTTAAAAGGAGATGGGTTTCTCTCTAGTTAGTCTTGTTAATGACCATAATTAAGTCACAGGGATAGAATTCTAATAGAATCTGCTCATAACTCCTGAAACCTGAATTTAGCCCTGGACAACTGTGTGCTGCTCCTCCTGGGCTATCCCCATCAGGTGTCGTGTCTGAGAAGAACCATCCTGTGAATTCTGCTTACAATTAAATTTGTGAACAAGTAAATAAAATGCATTGATATTTTGCTAACAAAAGAATGAGAAAATGATGCATGCTATGCTGGATGTTGCTGGTTTAATTACTCCTGTTTTGGGAAATCTCAACTTAAGAAGTGTTTCTGCCTAGAAAAACTTTCTCACATTTTATTCTTAAAATTTCAGCCTTCTTCACAACGCAGCACAGTTGTTACTTGCTTTCACAGGAGTGATTCCTCACTTCTTTACAAGAACAGAATGCTCCTATCACTTGCCAGCCACCTCACTCTTCCTCCTAGGTTGTCTGTGTTGTTTCATTTCACCTGCTATACCGCAAATTCCCGGGGGGGAAGTTCAAGTTACATAGAACTTTGTATGTTTTGATGTCATTTAGAAATTCTGAGTGTATTTATTTAACAGAATGAATGAATGAATGAATGATAATAATGCATTATTTCCTAGCTATGTGATCTAGGACAATTTCCTATCGACTCTGTGCTTGTTTCCTCGTGAGTAAAATGGTGAAAACTACAACTTTATACGTCTAAGATTAAATGAGATCATGTGTATAAAATAGCACAAGGCATGGCACATTGCATTCTCAATAAATGTCAGCTGTTTGTTTTATCATCATTGACAAGGAATGCAGTTTTTCAGTGGCTTCCTGGAGGTGAGGTGGTTTCTTTGCTGACCAAGGGCTTAGTGGTAAATGAAGGATAGATATGATCACAGTATCTCATAAAAGCAAAGTAACAGCAATAAAGCTAGAGTCATTTCAACTGGTAAAATGATGCTTCAAGTTCTCTATACAATAATGGGCAGGTTTCCAGAAGGGCCCAATGTACTCTTAAGCATACATTCACCGCGTAAAAATACAACTCAGCCTCATCATAAATTTGATCTATAGCCAAGATAATCTTGTCCGTTATCAAGTGAGTGCATATCGCGTTGGTCTCCCTGTGATCCAGTGTGCCTTTGGTGGTATCTTTAGTAGTCTGCTCTTTGAAAAGGACTCTACAAGGAAGGTTGAATTAATGCCTTATTTCTCTCTCCATTCATTTCCCATAGCAAGCAGAGACCTTTGCAATCTATGACCCTCAAGTCAACAATCAAGTAGGTTTGGCTAATATCTCTGGACAATGAGGTGGGGGCAGTTTTTTCACCAGAGATTCTTTTTTCAAAAAGCTGTATCCAGCATGTTTTCTCTTCATGTTCTCTACCTTCCCTAATTACCCCAAAGCCATTCTGTATCCCTTTTCTCTGGCATCGTGGCTTTCACTCATCTTCCCCAACCAAACTCAAACATTCACCTCCCCCAGGAAGCTTTCCTTATTCCCCAGGAAGAGTTATTTGTCCTCATTCTGGGCAACACATATGGTTCTTACTTGGGTCACTGCCATTATTTTACCGTAGGGCAAGGTTTAAAGGTTTGTGTCTATTGGTAGACTATGAGCCACTAAAAAGTGTGGATTTGTTTATGTCTCTAACACTGTAACAGAAGGGCTTGGGGACAGTGAGAAGACCATCTCTGAAGTCTTCTTTGAGCCTCCTTGGGGCAAAGTGCCTGTTATACTTGGGACCAGAGTGCTACTCCAATGGCCATGATGGCTACGACCATGGACCCAGCCCCAACCCCTCTCCTGATTTCCCAGCACCAAGTAAGCCCACATTATTATGTGATTCCTGGAGAGGGTGTGGGAGCCCCAGTGAAGGCCAGGATAAATTTCCTATGGGGACATGGGGATGGCAGGTCAGTGCTTCAGTAGATTACATTTGATCTATGGAAACAAAGGAATCCAATAGATCATGTACCCTAGAGATGTGGATGAATGTCATTCAATACCTAATAAGTGCTCCTCATTTGTGTGGATATTCATTTACTCATCCTTTCAACAAATATTTGTTGAGCACCTGTCAAATGTAAGGACAACGGTATGTGAGTTAGAGGAGGGCCTTGCTGTCAGGAGGGTACTTTAGTCAGGGTGCCAAATAAAAAATAATGCAATATACGGAGAAGACACTTTAAAAATTGTGATCTGTATCTGGAAGAAAGGCCAGAGGCTGCCTGGAGAAGAAAAGGAATGCAGGGAAGGGGATGCATGTGTGTGTAGATAGTTAGGTGGCAAGAAGACACAGACAAGTGGTCCATCAAGGAAGTCCTTTCAGAAGAGATGGCATTTGCTTGGAGTCCAAAAGAATAAGGCAATCGAGGCGCAAAGCAGAGGCAGAAGAGCATCGCGGGTGGAGGGACTGCATGTGTAGATTGTATGGAGTGTCGGGTGACCTGTAAGAAGTATGTTGCATCAGCAGAGAGTGAGGCAGGCAGAGAGGGGGGTTGGGAGGGAGGTTGAGAGAGATGAGGGACCAGGTCATGTAGGCCTCTGTGGCTCGGGGACAGGCAAATGGAATTTTAGTCCAAAGGCAATGAGAAGCCACGGAAGGACTTGAAACGGGACAGTGACGTGACCCAGCACACAGATTCCATCACCTTCTCCTCTTTTTCTACTGGGCTGTGAATGCCTCACCAGCTCCTGCGGTGTCTTATGCAGGGAGGTTCTTACCTGCACGTTCCCAGGCGATCTGGTGCTGCCTCTTCTCCCAGGGTAGAGAGGGACACGCTGGCCCTCCTGAGGTCTGACCAATCTGAGGAAGGTGGCCTCAAAGCTGCTGGTGCACTAAGAGGGAGGCCAGGGCTCTGAGAAATGCCCTTGAAACAGACAGGTGGCCTCCCTCCTCCTCCATCATTGTTTGCCTCACACTGCTGGGTTATTGCACCACATTTCCTAGTACCCTAGTGTTGAGTCTGCTAGCTGTTGGATTTTTTTTTACTGTTTTATTTATTTTTGGGTGGGTGGGGGGAAGAGAGAGAGAGAGAGAGAGAGAGAGAGAGAGAGAATGAGCGAGCAGGGGAGGGGCAGAGAGAGAGGGAGACACAGAATCTGAAGCAGGCTCCAGGCTCCAAGCTGTTAGCACAGAACCCGACATGGGGCACAAACTCATGAACTGTGAGATTATGACCTGAGCTGACGTTGGATGCTTAACCGACTGAGCTACCCAGACGCCCCATCTGTTAGATTTTTTAAAGTATATGAATAATTGCATGGTAAGTGCACGGGCATGGTGAAAATGGGACCCGCAGCTCCAGGGCGCGGCTGTGGCTCTGAATGAGATTCTCCATGCACAGCCCCATCCGAGGGGACCCCGGGCTGTTTTGTGTTACACGTGTGGCATTGGAGGGTACAAAATCTCCAAGGGCTTGGGTTGGTCTACCCTGAGGGAAATCTTGGAAGGTGATGATGGAAATGATTTTCAGTCTGAGGCTAAGAAACAGGTCAAATACCTGAGCCCTCAGATCTTCCTTGAAAGGCTGGGATTCTAACCTGAGGAACATTAAAGAGAGCAAGTAAGTGCGTTTATGCCATTTCAGTGTTCTTCAAACATGTGGATTTAAGCCAGCTGGGTTTGAAATCCATTCAGTTGGTGTTTTTGCCAAGAGTTTTGTGGGTGTAGAGTTTAAAAATAGCTATGTACACATAGGATGTCTGTAGGGAAATATGGGCAAATTCTAGGCTGGAAAAAGGTTCCGTGAGCAAGTGCCCTCAACGTTTAGCCCCGAATGTTTGTAAAGACAAGAAACATTTTAGAGGTCAGAGTAACAAGTCTGTGTTACTCTTGGTCCAAACCAGGGTGTGTCTGGATCCAAATGTGGGTGTGGATAGAGTGACTCAGAAATACGTAATGGGGAGAACGAAGGGCCCAGAAATAATAACTGAAATTTAAACAGAGGTGAGGAGGGAGGAACAGAGAAAATTCCATACAAACAGATCAGAAAAGTCAGGCTTTTTCAGTCTGGAAGCATAAAGGCAGATGGGATTGAAAACAGAAAACAAAGTTAAACATGGCGGAGGTTCTGTGTACATCCAGACTTGCTCAGCATGGCCCCGTGAGTCTTCCTCCTTGCCTACAATTCCTTCCTCTCCGGCCCCCCCTGCAGGACATTTGGGTTGAATAACCATGAAG
The DNA here is from genome assembly GCF_016509475.1 of Prionailurus bengalensis. Taxonomy (NCBI): domain Eukaryota; kingdom Metazoa; phylum Chordata; class Mammalia; order Carnivora; family Felidae; genus Prionailurus; species Prionailurus bengalensis. Next base: position 20,219,427 of record NC_057343.1, read on the forward strand.
TGAACAGCCTGAGGCGGGTCAGGGGCCTCGACTTGGGAATGTGAAAATGGGGATTAATCCTGAATGGCACACCAGCGAGGCCGCTGAAGAGCTGTGACAAACGTGAATGCCTCCCTCATGTGCTCATTTGAATCTTACTTATTCAGGTACTGCTTTGGACCAAGGACTAGTTTATAATTTGCCTGGGTAGATCAGCCTTGTACCTAAACAACAGCAAGACTGCCTGTGATTTGTCCTGAGTTACGGGCGACCGAGTGCTTACACAGAATGGCACCAGAAAGTGCTCTGGCAGCAAGAACCGGTCAGACTTCCTGAGGGAGGCGCTGTTCGCACTGGCCTTGGTGGAAGGTAGGGTTTGGGTGTTGCATGGGCGGAGAGTTGGAGGAATAAGCTGAGCTTTGGCATGCGGGCGGGGAAGCACAGGGTATATTTAGTGGAGAGTTAAGAGCCTGTTTGGCCAGAGCATAGAATAGTTAGTGCTAGGATGTACAAGGTGACGGGGGCCAGGTGGTGAGAACCTTGAGGGTGTATCTGGGGAGCGGGTACTTTTGCTTGGTTGGCAAGAAGGGGCCATGGCAGGAGGGTGTGCAAAGCACTTCTCAAAAAAATTGGCAGGAGTGGGGAGATGTGGGGGCCATGAAACTAGTTGGGAGTCTGTGGCCGTAGACGAGGGCAGTGGTAACACGGTTTATAAAGACACTGGATAGTGGGCGTGGCTCTCAGGCAGCAACATCAGGGGTGCAGAAATACTTTTGTAAACCAAACTGATTCGGACGTGGAGCCATCATCCTGTGCGTCGTAGGGAAGTTCCACTGTCGTTACAATTGAGTGCTGCCCTCCCCCGAATGGGGACATACAGGAGTCCAGGAGGATTAATGGTAGGTGAACTGGGGAAGGGTCTCTGGTCTCTTGTGGTCTTACTGACAACCTTGTCATCCTTGCCGTTCAGCCCCAGAGGCGTTCTTGAAGCCGGTGTCTGTATGGTGTAGACAAATTTCTTGAGAGGCGAAGTATCTGACCGCCCTCACTTGACAGATGAGGAAATGGAGTCATGGAAGGTTACAGAACTTGTCCAGGGCTTCACAGCTAGTAAGGAAGGAGCCAGGATTAGAAGACCCTTGCTCTAATCACTAGTCTACAACACCTGTGTGGCTAGGGTTGGGGGGAAGGAACAGAAGGCACGTAAAACCTGGAGAGGGCAAAGAAGCAGGAATGGGGACAGACGTGATGTGCAAATTGAGAACCCTCAAAGTGGCTGGGTGTCTCTAGTTTTACAACCCTTATTTATTCATTATAAAATTAATAAATGGTTATCATGGAAAATGTGTCAAGTGCAAAAAAGAAAATGAAACAGAAAAAATACCCCCCATGATGATACTATCCGGAAGCAAAAGCTCTTCTGCTTTGACATACTCCTTTGCAGTCTGTGTTTCTCTGCACTGTTCTACATGGTCAAGGGCAATCTATACACACGTGTTCAGGTTGTTTCCTAGTGGTTTGCTATTACAAATTGTACTATGACCAACAGATGCATAAGGCTTTACTTCCGTCTTGGATAATTTCTTTATCCATCCAGGGGTAGAGGCCTAGAAATTGAGTTACAAGGCATGAGCATTTGTAAGGCTACTGAGATCTATTGCCACGCTTCTCTCCAAAAAGGTTGCACCAATTACTGCTAAGAGCCATGTAGAAACATAAATTGAGTATTGAGAACCTTTGCTAACTTGAAAAGTGAAAACGACCTCTTGCTGTGCCGGACTTGGCCACTTGATCTCGTTTGTTCCTTAGAATGACCCTATGAAGAAGGCCTCGTTTCTTAAAATATTATTAACCTTGCTGCCTCAGTTTGCTCCTGAGGCGAGTGCCCTACGCCCAGCTCTGATTTCCTCCACTTTATAAATGAAGAAACCAAAGGTGAGAAATGAAGGTGGCTTGTTTTTGTCTCTTTTTAAAATTTTTTTAGAGAGAGTGATCAGGGGAGAGGAAGAGAGAGACTCTTAAGCAGGCCCCACGCTCAGCCCAGAGCCCGACGCGGGGCTTGATCCCACGACCCTGAGATCATGACTTGAGCTGAAATCAAGAGTTGGACACTCAACCACCTGAGCCACCCCAGTGCCCCGAGAAATGAAGTATTTTGATTCGGGTCACACGGCCAGTATGTCTCAGTGATGACATTCAAATCTGGTTTTTTGGATGTGAATGCTGAAGAGAGAAGAAACCATGAACAGAACTGAGGACTCATACGGCGGAAGGAGCTGGTCTTGCCTGGTATGTGAGTGTGGTGCTAGTTGGGTGTGGGTCACACTGATTTGGGAACCGGATGTGTCCATGTGGCAGGAAGCTGGTCACATGTGGTTGGGTCACGATCCTGAGCCTGCCTCCACAGCTGCCACCGGTTCCCTGGATCCAGCAAAGGCACAAAGGCGAAGCTGGACAGGGAATCACTCCTGGGAAGTACGGGGCAGGGCCGTGAGCTCGGACACTGACCAAAGAAGCAAAGGGGTCCCTGTGGGTCCGCACAGCCAGCTCAGGTCATAGACCCAGACTGCCACTGAGCTTTATGGCTAAGGAGAATTTCAGAGCTGCTGGCATGGGGTGATTTACTTGTATAGGGCACAGGAGGCTCATTTTGCAGGAAGTGGAACATAACTGTTGGAGTGGAAATAGGACCAGGACTCTCCTTGCTCAACAGATCGGCTTCCTCTGTTGAGCTGGGCTGCATTTCTGGTCTTTAAACCACGTCCAAGGGCAGAGGACCTGGCGGTCAATCCGTTCTACCCATTAGTGTTGTGTCCTCTCTGATGAGAGTCAGACACACGGCAGGTGATGAGGAGGGAGGCCGAGGGGACGGTGGGCAGTTCTGGTCGTGGCCGGATGGGAGGCAGGCTCGCTGCTGAGGGCAGTGCAAACCCAGACAGTTGAGGGGCGGTTGGCAAGTCGGAGCAGGTGTGGACGGTTGGAGCCTGTGAGTCGCGTGGAAGTTGGCCAAGCAGCGATGAAGGTGGGGTGGACGGGTGAGCCCCCCACCCTGGGGAGTCCGGGCAGTGAGGCCGGGCCAGTGCGTGCAGGGGCAGGACAGAGGGGAGCGTTGCAGGTGCCACACGGCCCGCAGCGCCCGAAGGAGAGAAGAGGCGGGAAGGCACAACGGGTTGCACAGGCTTGAGGCATTGGGGGTTGGTGAAGGGAAGCTCAGCCGGAGATCTGGGAGCAGCAGCGGCGGCAGGTGGGCACAAGCACAAGGTCTGGCTTTGCCGGCAGCCGCTTGAGATGGAGGAGAGACAGAAGCCGGGAAGCTGAGGATGTGATGACGGACAGGCACTTTCCTGTGGGGGGGAATCGTCCAGAGAGACGGTGGCGAGGGGACAGCGGAACTTGTGTTGTAAAAAGCGCTGGGAAGCCAGCCCTCGCCGTGCTCCCTGCACTAGGGAATGTGAGGAGCCTGGAGCCCCGGGGTCAGAACACGTGCCATCCTGCAGCCCCAGTGTCGGAGGAAAGAACCTCAGCCTTCACTCAGTATGGCTGTGTTGTAGGCATCGCAGGGCTTTCATGCAAATTACGCAATTTAAGTCTCCTAATTATCCCCCAAGGTAGGTATTGTTGTCCGTATCTTACAGATGGTGAAACTGAGGCCCAGGAGAATGAAATAACTTGCCCTCAGCTCACACAGTGGGTGATGGTCAGAATTGGAAGCCAGGCCTGCTTGATGCCAAAATCTGAACACGTAGGTACTTGCACCAGAGGTTAATTCCATCAGAGCGATCAGCGGGACTATAAAATCTAAACATTAATGATGGCAGTAGGGGCGGCTGGTTCTCTGAGGGAGAGACGACGTCTCTTCTGTTCAGTCCCGGGTCCCGAGCACCCAGCCTGACACGTAGTGGAGCTCAGTAAATGCTTGTTGGATGAATAAGTGAATCTCTTCAGAGCAATGAAGAAAGAGGTACGGGGACCTGAATTCGTATCAATTCTCAGGAAGCTCGGAGAGGGATGCTGAGGGGATTTGTAATTTATCAGGAAGGGCTTCCAAGTGCCAGGGAGAGGGGTAGAGAGTGGAGTAGACTTTGGAACCACAGAGCACGGGTGAGGATGCAGAAGGGCCTCCAGAAGATGTAGACTCTCTATGCGTGTAGGCGAAAACCATGGGTAGAAGCCTCTGCTTTCTCAGTGGGATGTTGGCCTCATCACCTGCCCTCCACGTGCCAAACTATAGATTTGGTCTCCAGAGTGCAGGAAGCCAGCCTTCAGGCTTTCTGCCCTCTCCCCACAGTGTGGCTGGAGATGTCTAGCAAGGCTCAGTCAACCCATGGTTGTGTCTGCTCCTCCAGATCTTGTAAATTCCATCCTACAATCAAGAAAGCTATCAACTTGGAGCAAACTAGTATCCCTTGAGAGAAAATCACTCCTGGAAATCCCTTTCTAAGTGATTTTTTAGAAATCTGTGCTAAGGAAAACTTGGTTCCCATTGAGGAATACCATCAAGGCAACTTAAATTATAATGAATATAAGGCAATGTCACTAGATTTTCAAATCCTATGTGAGAACCAGGCTATTCACGTTTCCCTTTTTGCTTTGGCTTCTGGGAGAGTCATCCACAACAGTTAGGTTTTTCTTTCTTTATGGTTGGCATATTTATGGACCCTTTAGCCGTTAGCCCTGCTTTTCTACTTCTATTTGCATTGTCTTCAGTCGTGATTTCAGTTGCTGTGATACCTTGTAGAAATAAATGCAGAATAATAAGTGGAAACGAAATGCTTTCTTGTTCACCTGGGTGGAGCCGTCTTCAACGAAAAGGGTGGTTGCTGGCCCTCCTGGGCATGGCGGCCAGCAGGTGGCACCAAAGCTTTCCCACAGCCAGCTAGCTAGCGAGATGAGTGGGCCTGAAGGATTTCGTTCATCAGGCCCTTTCTTGGACTGTGCCACACACATGTGGAGTTGCTCCTGTTCCAAAATGCTCTGAGCTTTGTTCTAGAGATTGGGCAAGGCTGACCTCAGGGAGCCTGGCTGGCTTCTTCCAGATGCTCAACTTCTAAGACCAGTGTTTCAAATAATGGGGTGGTTGCAGCAATCTCCAACTGGACTAGGCCAGATGGGGCCTGTGCCTCATCTATCTAAGCATTTTTTCTGTACCATCTTAGGCAGCTGGAAGTGGGACCCTCATCACAGATGGAGAGTTCAGAAAGCATGCCATAGGGACCCAGAGAAGGGGCCTTTTCAGTCTCACCAAATCACTCTGGAGACTCCTGTCTGAAATGGATATGTTGATCCTAATTTTGGGCACATAATTGGACAATAGTTATCACATCTCTAGAAAAATTATTTAAAAAAGACCAAAGTGTGCCAACATTACCATTGATATTTCTTCCGTTATTCACTCAAATTATGTGATTTAAAGACATTTTGTATCTAGACTTCTATGCCCAGGATTAGAAAACAGCCTTCAGTAAAAGTTGGAAGAGTTTAATTATATAAAAATCTTTAAATTCAGGTTCCTGACCCCTCCTGAATCCATTTTTATATGTAAAGTCAATTTCTCATGTTATTTTTCTCAAGCCTCTACTGTATCTGATCAATTGTATTTCCAAGGAATTAAAGAGAAACAGAACCCTATAAATCATAAGAGGCATTTGTGTTGAGACCAGAAACACGGAGAGATGCGGTGGGCAGGGAGGGGGAAAGAGGACTATTCAGCTCTCTCCACTGCTCTCCTGAAATTCAGATTTGAGATCATTGACCACAATGGCTCGTTGATAGCATTCTGGGGGTTTGGGAGGGAGGAGCTCTTCACGATTACTTTTATTTGTCCTTAAGAATCTCTTCCAGGAATTCTGAATCTACTTAGGTGTTTCTTACCTGATGAATTGGAGAATTCATTCATCTACACAGACTCCAGCAGGGGGAAAGAAAGACTCCTGTATTTCTCCTGATTTACATGGTTTTCCCAATAAAAGTAAACATTTGGTCTTACTTGGAACGTACTTTACAGCACGGTCCCACTGACTTCCATGTGACCGTTCCCCCGTTCTTGGGTCACAGGGCTCAAAGAACACCCAGGACTATATTCCATCTTGTACACACGTCAGCCCTCCGATCACAAAATTATCTTTGGTAGCTCACCAACCCACCCCCCATGGGTGACCCAAGATGATTTCTGTAGGGGCTGGCAGGTCAGTTGGGAACTACCTAAGAAGCATTTGATCTTTCTAGCCCATACTGGGTGGTATTTAGAGTAGACCACGGTGGGACCATAAGCAGTAATTTGGGGAGTCTTTTTGGAAAAGAGACAAGAGATGGGTTGTCCTAGACCAGGACATGTGGCACCATGCCCCACCCCCTGTGCAACACTGGGGGGAGATAGAAGATCAACAAGAGATTGGGTTCCATTAAATGACAAAAAACTAGGGCTAAAATCTAGATTTCCTACACCACAGAGCCTAATCCAGGAGGGAAATAATTTGAGACTGCCTCGTGTGTTTCAAGTGAACAAATTTATTGAGCACTTACAGTATGTCAGCATCTATCACAACAAAAGTAATGCGGCTCCCCCAGTGGGTGTCAGGAGACTTCCTGGATGAGGAAAATGCTGGTGCACAGCCAGAAGTTGAAGCTGGGGCTTTGTCAACATCTCTCTGTGACATTCTTCTGCACAGGGTGTACGGCCACTTCTGACCACAGCCTGGGAGGGAAGGGAGGGGGGGATGCATGAATGTGTGTGGTGGGCTTCCCTCAGTGCTCCCCTTGTGTTACAGGGGCATCTTGCATTTCCTGCTTTTAAATGGCATCACTGACATCCTTTGGGGTCGCTGAACTGGGTAGACTGGACTGTGCTGAGGGTGGGTCACAAAGAAGGGATCGGACCAGACAGCATCAGGGTTGGGCTCCGAAGCAATCCTGGGGGTGCATGCAAGTATAATAAGGGTACTGGTAGGGGGGAAGCCAGGAGGAGCCAAACTTGGCAGTTGGTCCACTTGTTTATGTCTCATGGACCTTTGCTACGCATGAGCTTGCCTCCTGTTCCTCAGAGGCTGCATCGACACCTCGGAGTTTTCTCTTCCCTAACGTTAACATGTTGTTTTTCATCCTCAGCTGCCGTGAGTCACATTTCCGGAGGGGAGGTACACAGCTAGTGGCTTTCTAGGAACCATCTCAGCAGAAAGAAGTCCCTCACTGCTCTGAGCCCTGTGGTTCTGTAGTCACTGGCATGACGTGAGGACCCCACAGCAGCAGAGGGCTGCAGACTGAGAAGCTTTACTGTGGACTGTGCCCGAGATCGTAAATCATCCTCAGTCCAGCACGAGGCTTAGGCCGGTTCTTGTGAAGAAAGCTTTACTGGAACTCAGCCACGCCCATTCACGTGCACATCTTCCATGGCTGCTTTCGCACTGTGATGACAGAGTTGAGTAGTTGCAACAGAAACCCAATGGCTGGCAAAACCTAACATGTTCATTACCTAGCCCTTTCTAGAAAAAAGTTTGCTCTCTCCTGGCCCAGAATTATAAGAGATCGTGTTTTTATTTACTTAAAATGGAGCATATTATGATTTGGGAGGCCGGGAATATCCAGGATGTTTGGGACAGGATCTGAGCTTCTCGTTACAGGGAAGGCAAAGGCTTAACGGCAGCTTGGAGGACAGTGTCGACGAGGATTCCGAGGCGGTGTCTGGACTGGTCTGGGCACTTTCAGAGAGGTGAGAGCTGGGCTACGAGTCATGTAGGCGAGGAGCACCAGATGAGGAAATGAGCAAGGCAAATAAATCCATGCCCTTCTTTCCCAAAGGTGAAAGCACTTGGCACTGCTGAGTTTGGAACTGTAAACATACCCTCACTGGAGTGAGAAAGGTGACACTGAACTACCATTCAAGCTTGACAGAGGCAGACAACAGGCAGAAAAGGCTAAGGTTGGGCTAGAGCTCCTGCTTCAGTTAAGGCTTCTATGTACTCATGGGAGGCTAGCAATGAAACAGTGTTCATCCAGGGCGGCATTTCCTATAAAGCTTCCCATTTGGAGAAGACGGGGGCATTTATTAATCTGTGCAATTGCAATGCCGCTTAAAAAATGTTACAAATTATTTAAGGACGAAAAGATCAGGGTGTGTGACAATGCACGTTTATTGGAGAAAGTGGTCTAAAATGTGGCTCCTGTCATTTATATAGAGACGTATATACGTAGCCCTTGGACTGTGGGTTTTAAAGTTGAAGAATCTTAACACTACCTACTCCAATGAGCAATTCTTCAGTGATCCAAATAAATCCGGGTAGTGGAGTGGTCCTCCGCAGACTCTCCTTGTTACGGTGAAGGTGTCGCTGAAAGGTGGATGCCAGTCTGGTTTTGGGAACTCAAATCACAGAGTCTGTCACTCAGGATAAATCCTTCTAAAATATATTAGCTACCTTCGCATAAATCCAGATTTCCCGATGTCGCACGGCATCCAAGTGAGACGCTACCCTAGTCTGATACATGTTTACTGTTTTATCAAGCTGAGGTTTTTCACTATTAAGCACTCCCTGGAAATTCTCAGGGCCACTGGTCCCTGGTAATGCAAATACATACGCAGAATCCAGTAAGCTGTACGTTACGTTATTGTGCACTAATCTCTCCTACAGGTCACTTAGTATCTTTCCCACATTCAACGTTTTGGCTTTAATTGTTTTTCCTTCACAGCATGAAAAATTGCCAAATCAGCTCCGGCTGACTAGGTTTTCTTTTCATTTCAAATAATTATAGGAAGCATTTAAATTGTATTAAGTGCACTAGACCGTATCTCAAAGGGAACGGAGGATTCAAAAAATTTTTACAACAGAAGCTGGAGAATTTATTTGCATAAAAACGCTGGTATTTTTCCACCGAGTGTCTAGAAACCTGCCCCCTCTCAGGTAAGCATGGGCCGTGCGGCCAACGCGTGATGAGCCGGATCCCAGACAGACCGGGGAGCGGGGCTGAGAACTCGGGTGGGGTTCGGGCCCCAGCGGGGCCAGCAGGACCCGAGCCAGTGTGTCTGAAAAACAAGGGCAGAGGGTGTTCAGATGTAGAATTCCTCCATGGCATTGTCCACAGGTCCGGGCAACGCTGGGGGCGGTGGGGCATCCCCGCCGGTCTGCTCGGCGCTGGGAGCAGCACAGGGAGGCTCCGGCGCGGACTCTGTGAGCGAGGAGGGGCCGGAACCAGTGGGAGCAGGAGCAGCTGTCGCGGAGGAGCTGGCGGGCCCTTTGGTGAAGAAAGGGAGGGAAGCCCAGGAGGTGTCTGTGGTCACCCCGCCCCCAGCGGGCAGTGGTCCGTCTCTGGAACCCCTGGGCTTGGACCAGTGGCCGCCGCATCTTGCAGAGGGGAGGGCTGCTTCCCCGGTGCCGCAGAACCTACTGGGTGCGGAATACGCAGAGACCACAGAGAGGTCCGAGGAGGACAGGCGGAGGCCCGTGTCCACGTCCGTCTCCTGGGCCCCCTCCAAGTCATCGATGGAGAGGAGGCAGCCATGCCTCCACTCCGATGCCCTGTGCCCCGCGTCACCTGTGTTTGAGAACCACTGTGGTAGGGCCGAGGAGCCCGGGGAGGGGTCTCCCGTGGGCAAACAAAACAAGGACTTGCTTCTCTGGAAAGACCAGGGGAGGCTGGGAGGGCCGCTGGCTCGTTGGGGCCCAGGAGGCAGGCCCGTGGGGCCGGGCCCCAGGTGTGACCCTTCCGGCAGGGGCTGCTGGCTGCCCCCAGGTGTGCTGCTCGGGGCCGGGGCCGCGGTGCTCGGCGGAGGCGCGGGATGAGGTCTCTGCTCTGACGCGGGCTGAGTTCTGCCGGGTTTCGGAAACTTCCTGTGCACCCTTTGCGCCTGTAGGGGGAAGAGGGCGCATCAGGTTAGCGGTGGGCGGGACTGTCACGAGACACACTTCCTGGTCACTGGAAAATTCCAGCAGGGTCAAGGCCATCAAACAAGACCAGGAATTTCCTTCTCCGAACTCTAACGCGAAGACAGAGGCGGCAGAGCTCAGGAGAGTGTGGCTCACACTTCTCAGCCTGAGGAGCCCTCTCTAAACCTGGGAGGAGATGCAGGCCCTCGCCTGGCAGGGAGTAACTGCTCTCTCAGCGGATTAGCCACAAGAAGGAGGGTTGGGCTGCGCACGGAGGAGGGAGATAAGAATTACCAGTAAGTGCAAACAGGATGCTGGGAGGGTGTGTTTCTCTCCAACCAGAGCACCACTATTTGCATGTAACTCATGGGAAGATGAGGGCGATCAGGGTGGGGTAGCACAGAGCATCTCGGCTCAGAAAACACGGGACGTGATTCCAGTACATGTGTGATTGCCAGGACATATCCTAGGGGTGGCCCGTGGCTCAGGGCAGTATATCTGTGACAAGTGAGGGGCTATCAGGAAATTAGCATTTATTTACTTGCCGTCTGGGGCCACCGATCCTCTACAGACCTTGCCTTCCAGGACCTGGACAGGAAGGGGGGCTGCTGACTACTGCCTGACACCTTGGATGCCCCACAGACCTTGGATAAGCCGTCTCTCTGCCTTTAACACCTCACCCTGTTGTGCTATTCCCCCACCCTCCCTGTGGCGCACCAGGAACCTGCTTCCGTTGCACAGAACTGGGGACTCCTCTTTCCGCTGCACATTCCCACTTGGGTCTGCTTCTCTGAGATTCTCCGCCTGGCCTAGCTCAGTGCCCAAGCTTACGGGCCAACCTTACTATGCAAAGTTTCCATGAAATAATGGTTTTGGGAATAGCAGGTCTGGCTCTATTAAGTACAGCATCATCTGATTTATGAATCCTTGAGATAAGGATTAGGAGGATGGTTTACTATCAGAGATATTTCCTGGCACCCAGCAGGCTATGAGACACCGGCCCTTCCCTACACAACAAGCACCCTTACCTCCCTATTAAATGAGAACTGTGTCTTCCCACAGCCACTTGGGAAATACAGTTGAATGTAATATACATTTATCGTGCATCTGTTACAGGCAAAGGAGGAAGGACTGTGATGAGACTCAGTCTTTGACCACATGAAACCTACATTTCATTGAAAGGATAGGAGACAAAAAAGAAATTGGTCAGACAAGAACGAGACTGTGATGACGAATAGGGCTATGAGGGCGAGACCATGCCTGCCCGGTAGGAGCAGAGGAGTCTTCAGGGGAGGTGGCCCTCAAGGTGAGCCTTTGAGATGGGCAGCTGTTCTCCTGGTGGATGGCATGAGTGGAGAGGAGGCTGTTCTGGAGAGAGGCCAACTCAAACAGAGGCTGACTGTTGGCAGGTAAGCAAGGAACTTGCAGGGGGCACTGAGTAGTTTGCCTTGATTACAGTGCAGGTGCATGAAAAGATAAGTTGCAAATGGAGTCTAGTGCCATAGTGGTCAAGGAGACCTTGACTGAGTAAGAAATCTACATACTTCTCTTTATGTTGAAGTCTTAATTGTTGGAGTTTTTTTGACCAACCAATATATGAATATATGACCATTCCTTTCATCGATTTCTAAGATCTTTGCCTAATTGCAGATATTGCAATCTTTTTTTAAAGTTTTAAAATTTATTTTGAGAGAGAGCATGTGCATGTGGGGGAGGGCCACAGAGGGAGAGAAAGAATCCCAAACAGGATCTGCGCTGATGGGGGGCTTGATACCACGGCCATGAGATCGTGACCTGAGCCCAAATCAAGAGTTAGATGCTTAATGGTGAGTCACCCAGGGGCCCTGATATCTCTTAATCTTATAAACAGACTCATTGACTCATTCTTTCAATCAACATCAACGAGGGTCTTTTACGCAGGGCTTCCTCACTGGTGTGTTTACGCTTTGAATGGGTTATCAAAGGCGAGCTGAGATCTGGATCTCTTTCACCAGCAGCCTGTTGCACTATATAAATATTATTATTATCATTTTCTATGTGCTCTTTGGTGTGAGAAATGTCTGGAGGGCCAGGCCAGATAATTTTGCGTAAGACATGGTCTTAGCAAACAATTAACAATACAATGTTCAAGTATAATAAAGTGAGCTCTGATGATAAAGTGAATGGCAATATACAAGCCATGTTAAGGCACAAAGGAGGGAGAGGTTGAATAGGGGTGAGGCAGCATGGGGAAAGGTAGAGAAAGCTTGCCTTGGTAAGTCACACTTGGATGAAATCTTAGAAGTGGAAGAAGTGTTTGCCACCTGGAGGGCAACAGGTGAAGCATGGAAGCACACTCAGGCACAGAAGCAGCCTGATCAGAGGCTGGAGGCAGGAACCAAAGCCAAGAGGTGAGCTCTGAGAGGCGAGAGGAGTCTTGTCGTGGTGGACCCCAAATCATGTGCATGTATAAGGCACATGCATTTCAAAACCCAAAGGCTTGAAAGCAAGATGGTGGCATGGCCAAATCTGTGGCAGCAGGGTAAAGGAGAAAGGACTGGATGGGGGGGCAAGACTGGTGGCAGAAAGAGCATTTGGAAGATACTGCTGTAGTCTTTCACTTTTGAAGATTCATTTCAAGTAAGCTGTATTTTCAGTTGCTCGCATGAGTTTCTTAAACATCAGTTCAGATATTCAGGATTCTGTATGGCTTTGCTGTCCACCCTTCCTGATCCTCTCCTTAATTCTCAGTCTCTACATTCTGTAGCGTGGATGTGTACCCTTGTCCTGCCGCTTCTAGTCCTGCCCTCCAGGCTCTGGAGAGCATCCTGAAATTCCCAAATCATTCTGCCAAGGGTGGCTTAAGGAGCTAAAGGTGAAAGCGGCAATTGAGATTTCTGACGGTCTGAAATTATTGACGCTTGAAGAACGTGACGCAGAGTGCTTTTAGTGCAGGTTGTAAGTGGGTTCGGTGTCAGTCTTCTAAAGATAGCGCTCCACAAGGCCGTCCTCACCATGACACTTCAGTTTGCAGCAGCCCCAGCTTTTATGTGCACGAGGGACCTTGCTGAACATGGCAAGAAGACTTGGAGCCGAGCTGGTTCCTGCTGGAGGTATGATCCACTCAGTAGGGCTTGCTGCTCCGTGCTCCGGCATCTCCCGGACTCCCACCCAGCCCTTCTGACTCTGGAAGGGTAAGCATGAAGAGTCCTACCTTTGGGATGGGGACAGGAGCAGCCTCTGAAGGCACAGCTGTGCCCAAGAGGTATCACAGCGAGGTGGCTGTCGGGGAGGCAAACTGATCTTCTTACTTGCTGGAGTTTGGCCAAACAAGAGAAGATAAATCATGAAGCTCTTTACAGAAGGAAGTCCTCGGGGATGGAGGAAGCTTTGGGAGGGGAGAGGCAATGTTTATTCATTAAAATGTCTATCAGGACCAATTCCCTGGGGTGCCCCAGTGTATTTTCTTATTTGGAAATTTTCTTACACATTACCCTATGACTTCCATCTGTGGAGCCTTATTCGAGGAGCACGCTCTTGGGGAGCATGTTTGCATTCTCAATCTGCTTGAAAAAGGGAGCCTCTGAATATTACTTCCTGAGAAGCCAAAAGCCAAGGTTCCCAAGAAAGAAAGTGCTAGGAGACATCTCAATCTTTCCGCTCTCAGGGACAGAGTGGTGTTAACTTTGACTTAAAACCAGGAACAACTGGCAGAGGAGGAACATTTGATGGCAGGCATTGTCATCGCTGTGCTTGTTTAACAAACCTACCTGTGCTCTCTTATTTTTACTCCCTTATGAAGGCAGGAATTCAGATAAACCCTAAATTATGCTGCTTTGAAGAGAGGAGGAGGCACCTGGTGTTTGTCACCAGAGGGGGGCCCAGGTGCGCCGTGGAAGTGCCAGCTGGGCAGGTGGGGCTCCAACTGGACTGGTGTTGGCTGGTGGTAATGACAGGGTCTGGGGGCAGGGAGCTGCAGAAGGGTGGCTGCGAGCCTCCACACCCCAGCTCTCGGGCTGAGCACACGTGGGATGTGTTTGCAGCACATCAGGTATTCCCTGGTGGTATTCCCCAGCTCTGTACAGAAGAAGCAGGGTCTTGTCTGTCTGAAAGACAAGTCGCGTAGACCAAACACGGAGCTGCTTTCTTGTGTCCTCCTGGCTGCGGTAGCTGTTTCCGGCCTCTCTCGTCTGCTCGTCTAACTTGACCAGGAACACTAGAGGCTGAGAATGAATGGTTGGAGATGTTTCAGGAAACCCCTCCCCAGGTGATCTTTCCAGAGTTGAAACAATACCCTATGTGCCCTCCTTCCTTGGAAGCCTCTCTCTCCTTCTGTGACAGCAGCAATGTACCTTGGGGTCACCTTCCTTTCTCTTTGAAGCAGTGCAGGCTAGCTGACTCACTGGAAGCCAGTGGTTCCCCCCTTTGCTATTTATGGAACAGAATGGCATTAGATAAATGAATCTGCTTAAGGCAGCTAGCCAGGAGATCTGATTATGTCTCTGAAATCATCAAAAACTTGAAATTGCAGTAATCAACCCAGAAGCTTCTCATGCAACTTTGAGCATAGACAGTTTGCAGTTAGGGAGGTAAAGGAGTCTGAGCCGAAGCATCTCTTTCAATGATCTGGGTGTCAGTAGGTTCATTCCCTGGCACATGGGTAGATTCCCCAGGGAAGGGGATTCTGCCCCTGACCCAGTGACCCTGGGCAGTGTCACACCGGAGTTCACGTTCATCCTCACACTTCCTCTTTCTGAGAAAGGTCATTTCTTGTTGTGTCCTTGGCACAAACACAACGACTGTGGCTTTGTCTGCTATGTAATGAGTCAGCAATAGAGCTTTTAACCCAGGGACTAATAAAAAAAAAAAATTAGGGGCAATTCAAGGAAATTGGGCAATGGGTTCACATGAGAAATCAGATTTTTGTTCTAAAGAAAAACCCATCTTCCTTCTCCTTTCACTGTCCTTTGGGAAGTTTCCATATAACCACTAAGAGGGATACCCACAGGCAAAGCCTATGTTGTTTGTGAAATTCTTTAAAAATTTTTGAATAAAATTATTTTACCAAAACAATTCATATTGAAATATAGTTGATATATAACATCAGTTCCAGGTGTACAACATAATTTTTCGATGTTTATGTATATTGTGAAATAAGCCTAGTTAATCCATCACCGCAGACTTTTTTTTCCTGTAATGAGAACTTTTAATTTGCTCTCTTAGCAACTTTGAGTATACAGCCCAGTATTGTTAACTACAGTCATCAAGCTGTGTTACATCCCCAGGGCTTATTTGATAATTTTACAAACGTTTACATCTTTTGAACAGCTTCACTCCCCATCTCCCAATTCTGACAATCACCAGTCAGTTCCTTGTATCTATGATTTTTTTTTAATCCACATATAAGTAAGATTATATGGTACCTCTCTTTCTCTGACTTATCTTGCTTAGCATACTGCCTTAGCATAGACAGACCCTATGTTGTCATAAGTGGTGGAATTTCCTTCTTTTTCTATGGCTAAAAAAAAAATATTTTTCTTTACGCGTTCATCTGCTGGTGGGCACATAGGTGGCTTTCGTACCTTGGCTATTTTAAATAATGCTGCAGTGTACGTGGGAGGGTGCGTGCAAATATCTTTTTGCGTTACTGTTTTCATTTTCTTTGGATGAGCGCTTACGAGTGGAACTGCTGGATCACATGGTAGTTCTATTTTTAGTTTTTGAGGAATCTCCATGATGTTTTCCACAGCGGCTGCAACAATTTACATTCCGCAGCCTTTACTCCTCATCCTTGAGAACACGTTGTTTCTTGTCTGTTTGGCAATAGCCGTTCTGATTGGGGTGAGGTGGTAGATAGCGTTTGTGGTTTAGATTTGCATGTCCCTGATGATTAGCGACGTTGAGCACCGTATTATGTACCTGCTGGCCATCTGAAAGCCCCCTATAGAAAAATCTCCATTCAGCATCTCTGACCCATTTTTTAATAAGATTTTTTGTTTATTTGCTACTGAGTCACGTGAATTCTTTATCTGGATATCAACCCCTTACCAGATATGTATTTGCACATATTTTCTTCCACTCAGTAGGTTGCCTTTTCATTTTGTTGACGGTTGCTTTTACTCTGCTGTGCAGAGGCCTTCTAGCATGCAGCCTCACTGTTTATTTTTGCTTCTGCTGCCTTTCCTTTTGGTGTCAAATCCAAAAAATCATCACCAAGACCAATGTCAAGCAGCTTATCACCTGTTTTCTTCTAGGGATCTTATTTCAGTTCTTAAGTTCAAGCATTTAATCCATTTCGAGTTTGTGTGTGTGTGTGGTATAAAACAGTGGTCCAGTTTCATTCTTCTGCATGTGGCTGTCTGTCCAATTTTCCCAGTCCCAGTTGCTGAAGAAACTGTCCTTTATGCATTGTATATTCTTGGCTCCACTGTTGTAAATTAACAACCACATAAGTGTGAGTTTATTTCTGGGCTCCTTATTCTGTGCCATGACTCTTTGTGTCTGTTTTCATGCCAATACCATACGGTTTTTATTGTTATAGCTTTGTAATATAGTTTGGAATCAGGAAGTGTGAAGTCCCCAGATTTGTTGTTTTCTTACGATTGCTTTGGCTATTCAGGATCCTCTGTGGTTCCATACACATTTGAGGATTATTTGTTCTAGGTGTACGAAAAATACCATTGAGATTTTGATAAGGATTGCACTGAATACGTAGATTGCTTTAGGCTGTATGGACGTTTTTTTTTTTTTTTTTTTTTTGGCAATACTGATCATTTCCTTCCAAACCATGAGCATGAAATACCTTTCCATAATCTGTGTCTTCTTCAATTTCATCAATGTCTTTGGTTTTCAATGTATAGGACTCTCAACTTGGTTAAATTCATTTTCTGTGCTTTATTCTTTTGATGAAATTATAAATGGTATTGTCTTAATTTCTCTTTCTGATAGTTCATTAGTGTATAGAAATGCCACAAATGTGTATATATTGATATTGTATCCTGCAGTATTACTGAATTCATTAGTTTTAACAGGGCTTTTTTTGTTTTTTTGTTTTTGTTTTTTTTTGTATAGGCTTAAGGGTTTTCTATTTACAGTATATCATCCATCAATAGTGACAGTTTTTTCTTTGCAATTTAGGTGCCTTTTATTTCTCTGTCTTCGTTAACTGATGTAAGACTTGCAGTATTATACTGAATACATGCGGGGAGAGTGGGAATCTTTTGTTTCTGGCCTTAGAAGAAAAGTTTTCAGCGTTTTACCACTATGTATGATGTTAGCAGTGGGCTTAACTGTTATATATATATACCTTTATGATGTTAAGGTGTGTTTCTTCTATACCCAACCCCAGTTTTTTTTTGTAAATGTGGAATTCTGTCAAATGCTTTTTCTGCATCTATTGTAATGACCATACAATTTTTATCCTTCATTTTGTTAATGTGGTATGTAACACTGATATGCAGATTTTGAACTATCCTTGCATCCCTGGAATAAATCCCCCCTTGATCATGGTGTATAATCCTTTTAATGTATTGTTCAATTCAGTCTGGTAATATTATTTTGTTGAGGATTTTTCCATGTATGTTGATGAGGGATAATGATTTGTAATTTTCTTGTGGCATCTTTGTCTGGTTTTGGTATCAAGGCAATGCTGGCCTCGTAAAATGAGTTTGGAATGTTCCCTTCTCTCCTATTTTTTGGACGAGTTTGAGAAGGATTGCTATTTCTTCTTTAAATGTTTGGTAGAATTCACCGGTGAAGACATCTGGTCCTGGACTTCTATTGGGAAGTTTTTGATTATTCATTCAGTCTCCTTATTAGTAATTGGTTTGTTCAGATTATCTATTTCTTCATGATTTAGTCTTGGTAGATTTTATGTTTCTGACAATTTATCCATTCTTTCTTAAAATTAAAAAAAATGTTTATTTTTGATAGAGTGTGCAGGGGAGGGATGGAGAGAGAGGGAGACACAGGATCTGAAGCAGACTCTGTGCTGACAGCAGAGAGAAAGCCCAATGCTGGGCTCAAAGTTATGAACTGCGAGGTCATGACCTGAGCCAAAGTTCAATGCTTAACTGGCTGAGCCACCCAGGTGCCCTGGCATATAATTTCTCATAGTAGTCTCCTATGATCTTTTTTTTCTGTGGTACTCAGTTTAACATCTCTTTCATTTCTGATTTTTTTTTGAGGGATATCCTTGGTTTTTTTTGTGATGAGTTGAACTAATGGTTTGTCAATTCTGTTTTAGCTTTTCTTAGGTTCATTGATCTTTTTATTATCTCCTTTCTACTACATCTGGGTTTTCTTTTTTCTTTTTCTAATTTCTTGAGGTGTAAAGTTAGGTTGTTTATTCGAGCTCATTGTGGTCTCTTGATGTAGGCATTTATCTCTATGAACTTCTGTCACAGAAATGCTTTAGCTGTGTCGCACATTTTAGCATGTGGAATTTCCATTTTAATTTGTCTCATTGACAAATGAGACACTATAAAATCATTATAAAATAACCTTTGTCTCTTATTACAGTCTTTCTTAAAGTCTATTTTGTCTGCTAGAAGTATAGCTTACCCCTGCTTTCTTTCCATTTCTATTTGTATGGAAAATCTTTATCCCTTTACTTTCTGTCCGGAAGCATCTTGTAGGTAGTATATAGATACATCTTGTATAGAGATATGTTTTTTAAAATCCATTCAGCCATTCTGTCTTTGAGGGGAGAATTTAGTCCATTCACCCTTGCTTATTTATTTGCTTATTTATTTATTTTGATAGAGACAGAGAGCAAGGAGGGGAGGGGCAGAGATAGAGGGAGACAAAGAATCCCAAGCAGGTTCCATACTGTCAGCATGGAGACCAGTGCAGGGCTTGAACTCATGAACCATGAGATCATGACCTGAGCTGAAATCAAGAGTCAGATACTTAACCAACTGAATCACCCAAGTTCCCCCATTTACATTTAAGGCCATTATGGCCAGGTATGTACTTATTGCCATTTTGTTAAAACTGTTTTCTGTTTTATAATCCCTTTCTTTTCTTGATCTCTTCCTTTATGACTTAATGATTTTCTGCAGTGGTGTGTTTAGATTCCTTTCTCTTTATCTTGTGTGTATATACTACAGGCTTTTGCTTTGGGGTACCATGAGGCTTACAAAAAAACAACTTATATACTGTAGTTTATTTTAATGTAAAACAACTTAAGTTTGAACACATCCTAAAGCTCTAAATATTTATGCTCCACCCCAACATTTTTGTTTTGATGCCATAATTTATATCATTTTATCCTGTATATCCAATAACAAATTACTGTAGTTATAGTTATTCCTACAACTTTTGTCTTTTAACCTCCATACTAGCATCATAAATGATGAACCCATCACCTTTACAAAATTAGATTTTTCTGAATTTTACTGTATATTTACTTTTAGCAGTGAGATTTATACTTTTTCGTTTTCCTGTTACTCATTAACATCCTTTTGTTTCAACTAAAAGTAGCCCCCTCAACATTTCTTGTAGGACTGCTTTAGTGGTAATGAACTCTAGCTTTTGATTGTGTGAAAAACTTTCTCTTCTTCAACTGAAGGACAGCTTCACCCAGTATTCTTGGTTGGCAGTTTTTTCTTTTCCTCTCAGCACTTTGAGTGTATCATTCCACACACTTCTGGCCTGCAAAGTTGCTGCTGAAAAATCCAGTGATGGTCTTACAGGGGTTCCCTTGTATGTAAGAAGTTGTTTTTCTGCTTTTAAGATTCTCTCCTTGTCTTTAACTTTTAACACTTTAATTATAATGTGTCTTACATGGGTCTCTTTGGGTTCATCTTCTATGAAACTCTCTGGACTTCTTGGATATGGATGTCTGTTTCCTTCCCCAGATCAGGAATGTTTTCATCCATTATTTTGTCAGATTTTCTGCTCCTTTTTCACTTCTCCCTCTGGGGACCCTTATAATATGAATGTTAGTTAGCTTCATAGTGTCCCATAAGTTCCTTAAGCTATCTTCACTCTTGTTCTTATTTTTTTCTGTTTGCTGGTCTAATAGGAGGAATTCCAAAGCCCTATCTAGAGGTTTACTGATCCTTTCTTCTGCTTCATCTAGTCTGTTGTTGAACCCGTCCAGTGCATTTTTCAGTTCAATAATTGTTCTTCAGCTCTATGACTTCTTATGTGGTACTTTCTTATATTTTCTTTTTGTTGAACTTCTCCCTTTGTTCATTCATTTTCTCCTGAGCTCAGTGAGTATCTTCATCAGGTAAATAACTTATCTCTGTTTCATTAAGGTCTTTTTCTGAGATTTCATCTTGTTATTTCGTTTGGGACATGTTCTTTTGTTCATTTTCTTTGATTTTCTGTGTTGGTTGTGTTAGAGAAACACACTTCCCAGTCTGAAGGACTGGGATCATGTCCGAGATGAAACTATTATTCATCCTTGCTCTAGCTCTTTATCTCAAAAACTTTGTGTTTGTCCAAGCAGCCCATTTTATTCCTAATTGCTCCAAACAATTGAGGGCGCTCTAAGACCTGTGAGTATCCCAGAGGGAGAATCTCAGTCAGCACCTAGATTCAGGCTGATGGAAAGCAAGAACCTCAAGCAGCACATTTGAAAGTATGCAAATATACCTCTTTCAGCAGAAGACTGGGTGACAGGCATTATTGTCTGCTCCCTCTGCACTGAGCTCTGGGATGACAGCCAGTTAAGAACCATTTCTTTGTTTGCTACCATCCCACTGAATCTGGGAACACAAGCCCTGCCGGACACCAGAGCCAAGCTATCAAGGAATGTTTTCTCAGGGTGGCAGCCACAAAACCTAGGGCACCAAAAAATATAAAAGCTCCTTTCGTGGAGACACTGGCAAACTTGGGCCAGGAAGAGGAAAAGTGTGAAGATGGAGAGCACAAGGATGGTGCCCACCAGCCCTCCCGGTCTCTGGAGAGGACCGTAGTCAGCTCCTATACAAGTGTTTAAATAAAAGCATGCCTCACAGGCCATAGCTATAAAGATATGCTAATAAGCTTCTTTTAAAGAGTATTTCAGTCTGATGCTTCTTTGCTGTGCCCTGACGTATAGCTGGTTAAGAACTCTTTTTCAGTTTGTTAAAATCCTGTGGAACCCATGAAAGGAAGACCCCCCCTGGACACTAGAGCAAGCAGCCAAGGAGTGTCTCCTGGATGACAGCTGCAAAAATCAGGGCACTGTCTAGCCCTTTAAGAACTATTTCTCAGGGTGCCTGGGGCTCGGTCAGTTAAGCATCTGACTCTCGGTTTTGGCTTAGGTCATGATCTCATGGTTTTGTGAGTTCAAGCCCCGAGTCAGGCTCTGCATTGGTAGTGCAGAGCCTGCTTGGGATTCTACCTCTCTCTGCCCCTCCCCTACTCACACTGTCTCTGCCTTTCTCAAAATAAGTAAACTTAATTTTTTTAAATAAAAAATTTAAAAAAATAAAAAAGAACTATTTCCCAGATCACTATAGCCTTGTGGGTCTCACGGACACGAGGCCCATGGTTTTCAAAGCTAGATGTTTTGGGGACTTATCTCCCAGGTTCAGGTCTTAGAAGCTGTAGAACCACAAGAGGAGTTCAAAGCCTTTACTCCACAGGGAGAGATTATGAGTTGTGAGATCCCTCTTGATGGTGGGTTACCTTGCCAGGGCTGAGATTCATTGTGAGACTGTGTCTCAGTCTAATTTTTTTTTTTTAATTGAAGTAGAGTTGGCATACCACATTACGTTACTTACAGGTACACAACACAGTGATTCAACAAGTCTGTATGTTACACTATGTTCACCTCAATTGTAGCTACCAACTGTCACCATAAGACACTATGACAGTAACATTGACTGTGTTCCCTATACTGCACCTTTCATCCACAGGACCTACTCATTCACTAACAGGAAGCCTGTATCTCCCACTCCCCTCCCCTCTGGGAACCATCAGTTCTCTGTATTAATGGGTCTGTTTCTGTTTTTTCTTTCATTTTAGTTCACTTAGCATAATACCTTCTAGGTCCATCCATGTTGTTACAAATGGCAATCTTATCCTTTCTTATAGCTAATATTCCATTGTGTGTATGTATGCATTTCTGTATACACACACACACACACGTATCTTCTTTATCCATTCATCTATCAGTGGACACTGGGTTGCTTCCATATCTTGGCTAATGCTACACTAAACATAGGGGTGCATATATCTTTTTGAATTAGTGTTTTTGTTTCCTTTGGCTAAATACCTAGTAGTGGAATTACTGGATCATAGGGTATTGGCTTTTAGTTTTTTGAGGCACTTCCATACTGTTTTCCACAGTGGCTGTACCAATTTATATTCCCAACAGCAGTGCATCAAGGTTCCCTTTTCTCCATATTCCTGCCAACAGTTCTTTCTTATCGTTTTGAAACTAGCTATTCTGATAGGTGTTGATATTTCATTGTGGTTTTGATTTGCATTTCCCTGATGATTAGTGATGCTGAGCATCCTTTCATGTGTCCATTGGCCATCTTTATGTTTTCTTTGGAGAAATGTCTATTCTGATCCTCTGCCTATTTTTTAATCGGATTATTTTTCTGATGTTGAGTTGTGTAAGTTCTTTGTATATTTTGGATATTAACTGCTTATCAGATACATCATTTGAAAATATCGTTTCTCACTCAGTAGGTTGCCTTTTCATTTTGTTGACAGTTTCCTTTGCTGTGGAAAAGCTTTTAATTTTTGGTGTAGTCCCAGTAGTTTATTTTTGCTTTTAGGAGACATATCTAGAAAAATGTTGCCAAGGCTCATGTTTAGTAGATTACTGCCTATGTTTCTTCCAGAGAAGCTTTATGGTTTCAGGTCTCACATCTAAGTTCTTAATCCATTTGGAGTTTATTTTTGTGAGTGGTGTAAGAAAGCTGTCTAGTTTTATTCTTTTGCATGTAGCTGTCCAGTTTTCCCAGCACCATCTGTTGAAGAGACTGTCTTTGTTGTATATTCTTGCCTCTCTTGTTGAGATTAATTGACCATATAAATGTGGGCTTATTTCTGGGCTCTCTATTCTGTTCCATTGATCTGTCATTTTTGTGCCAGTACCATCCTGTTTTGATCACTATAGCTTTGTAGTATAGCTTGACGTCAAGGATTGTGATACCTCCAGCTTTGTTCCTTCCCAAGATTGCTTTGGTCATTCAGGGTCTTTGTGATCCCATACAAATATTGGGATCATTTTTTCTGGTTCTGTGAAAAATCCTATTGGTATTTTGATCGGGGTTGCACTGTATTTGCAGACTGCTTTGGGTAGTATGGACATTTTAACAATATTTTTCTAATCCATGAGCATGGAATAGCTTTCCATTTGTTTGTCTTCAGTTTCTTTCACCAATGTTTTGTAGTTTTCAGAGTGTAGGTCTTTCAGCTCCTTGGATTAGTTTACTGGTACGTATGTATTCTTTTTTTTTTTTTTTTAATTTTTTTTTTAACATTTATTTATTTTTGAGACAGAGAGAGATAAAGCATGAACGGGGGAGGGGCAGAGAGAGAGGGAGACACAGAATCTGAAGCAGGCTCCAGGCTCTGAGCCACCAGCCCAGAGCCCGACGCAGGGCTCGAACTCATGGACCGCGAGATCGTGACCTGAGCTGAAGTTGGACGCTTAACCAACTGAGCCACCCAGGTGCCCCCGTATGTATTCTTTTTTAATGAAGTTAGAATTGTTTTCTTAGTTTTTCTGCTACTTTGTTATTAGTGTATAGAAATACAACCAGTTTCTGTGTATTCATTTTGTATCCTACAACCTCACTTTATTCATTTATCACTTCTAATAGTTCCTTTGGTGGAATCTTTAGGGTTTTCCACATATATAGTATCATGTCATCGGCAAGCAAGTAGTGACAGTTTAACTTCTTCCTCACCAATCTGGATAACCTTTATTTCTTTTTCTTATTGCTGTGGCTAGGACTTTCAGTTCTATTTTTATTTTTTATTTTTTATTTTTTAACGTTTATTTATTTTTGTGACAGAGAGAGACAGAGCATGAACGGGGGAGGGGCAGAGAGAGAGGGAGACAGAATCGGAAACAGGCTCCAGGCTCTGAGCCATCAGCCCAGAGCCCGACGCGGGGCTCGAACTCACGGACCGCGAGATCGTGACCTGGCTGAAGTCGGACGCTTAACCGACTGCGCCACCCAGGCGCCCCTAGTTCTATTTTAAATGAAAGTGGCAAGACTGGACATCCTTGTCTTGCTCCTGATCTCAGAGGAAAAGCTCTCAGGTTTTCATGAGTAGCAGGTTAGCTGTGAGCTTGTCATATACGGCTTTTATTATGTTGAGGTATGTTTCCTCTAAACTCCCCACTTTGTTGAGTTTTATTATGAATGAATGTTGAATTTTGTCAGATGTCTTTTCTGCATCTGAGATGATCATATGATTTTTATTCTTAGTTTTGTTAATGTGGGTATCGTGTTGATTGATATGCTAATATCAAAGCATGCATGCATCCTGGAATGAATCCCACTTAAGGTGAATGCTCGATCCTTCTAATGTACTACTGAATGCAGTGTGCTAGCATTTTGTTGAGGATTTTTACATCTGTGCTTATCAGGGATACTGGCCTATAGCTTTATTTTTTTCATAGTGTCCCTGTCTGGTTTTGGTATCAGGACAATACTGGCCCTGAAGAACATGTTTGGAAGCTTTCCTTCCTCTTTTTTTTTTGGAATAGCTAGTGAATAGGTATTGACTCTTCTTTAAGTGTTTAGTAGATTCACCTGTGAATCCATCTGGTATTGGACTTTTGTTTGTTGGGACTGTTTGGATTACCAACTCAATTTTGTTACTAGTAATTGGTCTGTTCAGATTTTATATTTTTTCCTATTTCTCCTGGTTTGTCCTATTTGTTGGCATATAATTTTTTTTTTTTTTTTTGTGGTGGTCTCTTAGAACCACACATTCTGTGGTGTTGGTTTTTACTTCTGTTTCTGATTTTATTTGGGGCCTTTTTTTGAGTCTGGCCAAAGGCTTATCAATTTTGTTTATATTTTAAGGAACCAGCTCTTGGTTCCATTGATCTTTTCTGTTTTTCTTTTTCCAGTCCCTATTTCATTTATTTCTGCTCTGGTCTTTATTATTTCCTTCCTTCTACTTAACCTTGGGCTTTGTTCTTTTTCTAGTTCCTTTATTTGTAAGGTTAGTTTATTTGGGATTTTTTTTTTATTTCTTGAGATGGGCCTGTTTCACTATAAATTTTTCTCTTAGAACTGTCATCGTTGTGTCTCAAAGATTTTGGACCATTGTGTATTCATTTGTTTCCATGTATTTTTCGATTTCCTCTTTGATTTCTTCATTGACCCATTCATTGGTTGTTCAGTAGCATGCTGTTTAGCTTCCATATATTTCTGGGGTTTTTTTCCAGTTTTTTTTTTTTTTCTTGTGATTGATTTCTACTTTTCATACTGTTATGGAGAAAAAAGATGCCGATTAAAACTTGTTTTGGGCCTATATGTGATCTAGTCTGGAAAATATTCCATGTGTACTTGAAAAGAATGTTATTCTGTTGTTTTTAGGTGCAGTGTTCTGTTTACATCTGTTAAGTCCATCTGGTCTAATGAGTCATTCAAAGACACTGTTTCCCTATTTTCTGCCTGCAGGATCTATTCATTGATACATGTAGGGTGGTAAAATTCCCTACTATTCTTGTATTTCTGTCAATTTTTCTCTTTATGTCTGTTAATAGCTGCTTTATGTATTTAGATGCTCCAATATTAGGTACATATTTACAATTGTTATATCCTCTTACTTATGTAATGCCCTTCTTTAAAAGATAAAGACTGGGGGCGCCTGGGTGGCGCAGTCGGTTAAGCGTCCGGCTTCAGCCAGGTCACGATCTCACGGTCTGTGAGTTCGAGCCCCGCGTCAGGCTCTGGGCTGATGGCTCAGAGCCTGGAGCCTGTTTCCGATTCTGTGTCTCCCTCTCTCTCTGCCCCTCCCCCGTTCATGCTCTGTCTCTCTCTGTCCCAAAAATAAACGTTGAAAAAAAATTAAAAAAAAAAAAAAAAAAGATAAAGACTGTAACAAAAGAGAAAGTCTATTTCATCTGATAAAGCACTGCTACCCTATGCTTTGTTTTGTTTTGTTTTTGCATGGAATATGTTTTTCCATCCTTTCACTTTGTCTTTAGGCATCTTTAGATCTGAAGTCTCTTGTAGGCAGCATAAAGATGGGTTTTTTTTTTTTTTAATCTGTTCTGCCACCCTATGTTTTTTGATTGGAGCATTCAGATTATTTACATTTAAAGTAATATTGGGACACCTGGGTGGCTCAGTTGGTTAAGCATCTGACTGCGGGTCAGGTCATGATCTTGTGGTTCAAGAGTTCGAGCCCTGCGGCAGGCCCTGTGCTGACAGCTCAGAGCCTGCTTTGGACTGTGACTCCTTTTCTCTCCGACCCTCCGCCACTCATGCTTTGTCTCTTTCTCTCTCAAAAAGTAAATGCACATAGGGTTGATGGGGGGTGGAAGGGAGGGGAGGGTGGGTGATGGGTATTGAGGAGGGCACCTTTTGGGATGAGCACTGGGTGTTGTATGGAAACCAATTTGACAAGAGATTTCATATATTGAAAAAAAATAAAACTAAAAAAAATACACATTAAAAAAATTTTTTTAAAGGGGGATTTATGCGATCTGAAGAGATATCAGAGTTATTGACATGTATGTCCTTATTGCCATTTTGTTAATTGGTTTCTGGTTGTTTTTGTAGTTCTTCTCCACTCATTTTTTTCTCTTGGTCTCTTTCCTTGTGATTGATGACTTTCTGTAGTGTTATGCTTGGCTTTCTCTGTCCTTTGATCTGTTACAGGTTTTTGGTTTATCATTACTATGAGCTTTATATATAGCATCATGTCTATATCAAGTGGATGGTCACTTAAGTTTTAGAATGTGTCCAAAGAACTTTTCTACTCCCCCTCCACATATAAAAATGCTGTCAGTTTTATATCTTTTTATTCATAATTTCCTTCTAATTATGGCCTTTTCCACATCAACATGTCCCTTTATCATTACTTTTAAGGCTGGTTTAGTGGTGATGTAGTCCTTTAACTTTTGTTTATCTGGGAAACTTGTGATCTCTCCTTCACTTATGAACGATAACCATGCCGGGTAGAATATTTTTGGTTGTAAGATTTTTTTTCTCTCCCAGCTTTTTGCATTCCAGAAGGGAGTAGCATGATACATTCCATTTCTGCTGAAAAATCAGTTAATAGCCTTATGGGGTGTCCTTTATATGTAACTTTTTGCTTCTTGCAACTTTTAAAATTCTCTTGACCTTTAAACCTGTGGTATTTTAATTATTATGTGTTATGGTGTAGGACTCCATGGGTTTATCTTGTTTGGAACTCTTTCTTAAACTTAGATGTCTATTTATCTCCTTAGGTTAGGGATGTTTTAAATTATTTCTTCAAATAAATTTTCTATACCTTTCTTTCTTATTCTTTTGGGACCCCCCCCCTATAATTCAAGTTTTTGTCTGATGTCCAAGAAATCCCTTAACCTGCTTCACTTTTCAAAATTATTTTCTCCTTTAGCTGTTCTATTACCTTGTTTTCCAGATCACTGATCCGTTCTTCTGCATCTGGTAATCTGCTCACTCCAATATATTTGTCATTTCAGTTATTGTATTTTTCAACTCTGATTCTTAGTTGAAGTTCTCATTGGGTCCTTCTACTTTTCTCTCCAGTCCAGTTAGTATCTTCATATACCATTACTTTACATCCATTATGAGGCATGTTGCCTATCTCCATTTAATTTGGGTCTTTTTCTGAAATTTTTTGTTTTTTTAATTTGAAACCTATTCTTCTGTCTCCTCATATTGCTTGACTTTCTGTGGATCCATGAGTTAGGTAGAGTAGCTACTTCTAAACTCAAAGGAATGGTCTTGGGTATAGTCATCCCCTTTGTAGACTGTGGGTGCAAGCCAGGGTGTCCTGGGGCTCTCCAGCAGAGGGCACTCTGGTAGGGGACCTGGAACTTACGCATGGTACTGCTGGGGGGTCCTGGGATGTTCTGGACTAAGAACTAAGAGCTGAGGCAGGCATGAGCTGCTCCAGAGCACTCTGTACTGGGGGTACCCAGCTGAAGTTGAAGTGGTATGAGCCTGGAGTACTTCAGGTTGCTTGTGCCTGTGTCACCTTCGTGCAATAGCTGAAAATGTAATAAGTGCTGAGCAGGGCTGTCCTGGTGTGTGCAGCACTGTGTTGAGGCCACCTCAGGGGGACAGCTGGTGTGCTGTGGGCTAGGGGCCTGGAGGTCACTGAGTTAGGCTGGCTCGGGCACATGGACCCTGCTCCCACCCGTACTGCCAAGCTTAGGGGTGGGGAAGCCTGCCCCTTAGACCCAGGGAGAGTTCCAGCAGCTCTCTTGCCTTGCGGCCGGTTATAGTGCTAGTTCCTTTGTATTGTAGTTGCTGTTTTAAACTGCAGCCTTTTTTTTCTGTGCCCTAGGACAGATGAATCAGCTCACAGCCCCTTTGTACTAACTCTTCCCACTTCAGTTCATAATGTCAAGGGTTGGGGGGGGTTCCCTTCATGCCCCCAACTCTCTTGATATGTGACTTCTCGGTCTTCTGTTATGCAGAAGCTGTTCATTCAGCCCTCAGGGGGGGAACTGCTCCATAAACAGGTACAGATTTGGTGTGCCCATGGAGGAGGGTGAGTTCAAGGTCTTCCTACATTGTCATCTTGGATCAGAACTCCCGCTCTTACCCACTTTAATGTGGGTGTGCTTCTTGTTTGCCTGATCTGGGGGATCTGCTTACCTGGTTTTTGGGTTTCCTTCAGAAAGCAAATCTCACAGCTGTAGTCTTAGTGTGTCTAGGGAAGGAGGTGAATTTGGGACCCTCCTATGTCACCAGCTCAACCTGAAACCCTGTGTTGTTTTTTAGAGTGGTCATTGGAAAGAAATGAGGACGGTTCAGAGGAAAATCACACTGTAAAGGTAAACAAAACCTGTGCGCATTTGGTGAAATCAGTGACATTTCTAGATAGGACATTTGAATAGTGTCGAAGAGATTTTTCTAGGCCATATAAATCTTTGCTAGAGGGTCATTTTATCCTGTGTGTCATTCTATAATAGAAGAAAAGTACTTTTTCTCCAGAATTGGCCAAATGGCAGCCAAGTGGTAACCATCCACACTGCCTGGCTTCCTGCTAACAGTCACACAGCCTCCCTAATTTCACTGCACACACCAATCTGCGTGATGTGGAGAAGGACAAATCTGAACGTGTCCCTTGGCGGAACAGACCCAGTAGCAAGCTCTGCAACACTGTACAGTTCCAGAAAGACACAAGACCGAAGGAGTAATCTTTGTGTTTTGCACCTGTTTGGAAATGATATTGTTCCCCAACACACAGGTAGGCTTATATCTCCATGACTTCATGCTTGTCTGCTTAGAGAACACTTGCCCATCTTCAGAAACCAAACTCAAGGTGATGGTGGGAAGCCTCCTATGGCCACCTTCCCTCTTTTGTGAACAATGTGCACTCACTTCTCTTGGGTGTATATCTAAAGGTGAGCTTATTTTTTTAGCATTAGAAGGTACTGGAAAACAAATGTCCAAACTGACTGTATCAATATATACTTCTAAGAATTTGTTTCAGTTGCCTCACATACTCACCAACATTTGGTGTTACTGTTCTTTAAAATTTTTGCCATCCTGGTGGGTTTGGCATTTTCCAGATGACTGATGATATGGAGTATCTTTTATTGGCCTTTTGGATATCCTCTTTAGTGAAGTGTTTGTTCTTCGTGTGTATTCTGGATTCAATTCTCTTTTCAGATGTATACATTCGGATGTAAATATCATCATTCATCATTTAAGGCTGGTACTTACTATGCTGTGTTTTAAGAAATTGTTGCTACCCATCTACCAGCTATGCTAAGTCACAGGGTGGAGAACCTAACACAAAAAAAGCTTGGAACCCTGAGGACTGCCACACATAAGACAGAGAAAGCAGCATGTATCTAATAAAGCCACTATTTGTCCTTTCATAAGCCTGACCTTGCAAATCGCTGAAACAGAGCCATTCGGCAGAAATGTATATTTATATGTAGTTAGAGGGACTGGGTTAACTGTAAAATCCCAGTGCTGCAAGGCTTTTAGCAACTGGGTTGAATGACTTCTAATATTGGTATAAATGTTCATATTTGCACATAACAGTCACTTAATAAATTCCTACTGCATGAATACAAAAATACACATGAGGTAAAAATACAGATATTCTAAAAGTGATTATCAAGGGAATTTTTTAAAGTGCTTATACATATATATATATATGTATATGTATGTATACACACACACAAATATTCATAAATGGTTTTTGTAGGAAAAGAAATCATGAGAACTCTGGGATTATGGTAAAGTGGCAGCAGCATCTATGATAAAAATAAAGTTTTCAAGTCAAGGAATGCCTCAGGGACCAACTTTGTTTAATATCAGTGGCAGCTCTTGGGACTATGTGGCAAGTATCATAGAAGATACTACATAGAAAGGGACTATAAACCACTGGAACTGCTAGGAACCTACCAGGCTATTGGATATATATTAAAAAGCTATCCATTTGAGGAACAATAGAGAAAATCTGAGAAAAACAGATCTGAGGATTGGGAGCTGAGGCTGATACATTTAATGACAGAATCTGTATCTAAAATATGATTCATTAGAGGAGCATATCATGCCCAATAGTTAAGCTTGGTCTAAGTCCTACAATTTTCCCTGAATGCTTTATGTATTACCTTACTATTGGCTGTAAAGAGGCAAACCGAGCTGAGTTTTGTATTAACAAAGGAACGTTAAGAATTTGATTAAGGAATTTCAGAAGAGAAACATCCCTTGTCATAGTTCAAATGAAGAGATCTTAGAAGTAGCTGGCTGAAATGATTACCAACAACTTAAACAAAAATCCCATTTTTTTGAAATTCAAAGAAAATGAAGAAATCCTATTTGAACTATGGGGCACGATCAAAGAAACCAACTCCTTCTGGGGCTTTTTTTTTTTTTTTTTTTCAACGTTTATTTATTTTTGGGACAGAGAGAGACAGAGCATGAACGGGGGAGGGTCAGAGAGAGAGGGAGACACAGAATCGGAAACAGGCTCCAGGCTCTGAGCCATCAGCCCAGAGCCTGACGTGGGGCTTGAACTCACGGACCGTGAGATCGTGACCTGGCTGAAGTCGGACGCTTAACCGACTGTGCCACCCAGGCGCCCCTGGACCACATGGATTTAATAGATATATTCAAAACATTCCATCCTGAAACAGAAGACACGTTCTTTTCAAGTGCACATGGAACACTGTCCAGAATAGATTACATATTAGGCCACAAAACAAGTCTCAACTAATTAAAAAAGACTGAAGTCATACCATGCATCTCTTCTGACCACAATGCTATGAAACTAAGAATCAGCCACAAGAAAAAATCTGCAAAGAGCACAAATGCATGGAGATTAAATAACATGCTACTGGGGCACCTGGGTGGCTCAGTCAGTTGCGCGTCTCTTGATTTCAGCTCAGCTCATGATCGATCTCACGGTTCATGAGATGGAGCCCCACATCAGGCTGACAGTACAGAGCCTACTTGGGATTCTCTCTCTCCCTCCCTCTCTCTCTGCCCCTTCCCTGCTCACTCGTGTATACTCTCTCTCTCTCAAAATAAATAAACTTAAAAAAAAAATAACATGCTATAAAGAATGGGTCAACTAAGTACTCAAAGAAGAAATAAAAAGAATACATAGAAACAAATGAGAATGTAAACACAATGGTCCAAAATGTATGGGATGCACAAAAGCTTTACTAAAAGGGAAGTTTATACAATACAGGCCTACCTCAAGGAGCAAGAAAAATCTCAAATTAACAACCTAAACTTATACCTAAAGAAGCTAGAAAGAGAACAAAACCCCAAACCAGTAGAAACAAGGAAATAATAAAAACTAGAGAAGAAATAAGTGAAACAGAACTAAAAAAACAATAGAACAGACCAATGAAACCAGGATAAAAACAATTGATAAACCTTTTATCAATTGAAAAGATAAACCTTTTATCTTTGAAAAGATAAAAAACAATTGATAAACCTTTAGCCAGACTCGTCAGAAAGAGAGTGTGAGAACATGCATATGAGAGTGCTCAAACAAAATCAGATATGAGAAAGGACACATGGCAACCAACAGCACAGAAATACAAAGGATTGTAAGAGAATATTATGAGAAGCTATATGCCAGCATACTGGACAACCTAGAAAAAAAATGGATGACTTCCTAGAAACATATAACCTTCCAAAAAATCAGGAAGAAAGAGAAAATCTGAACTGATTAACAGCAATGAAATTGAATCATTAATCAAAAAACTCCCAACTAACAAAAGTCCAGGACCAGATGGATTCACAGGTGAATTCCACCACATATTTAAAGAAGAGTTCAAACTATTCCAAAAAACAGAAGAGGAAAGAAAACTACCAAATTCATTCTAAAAGGCCAGAATTACCTTTATAACAAAACCACATAAAGACACTACAAAAAAGGAGAACTACAGGCCAATACTTCTGATGAACATAGATGCAAAAATACTGAATAAAATACCAGCAAAATGAATCCAACAATACATTAAAACAATCATTCACAACCTTCCTAGGTTGCAAGGGTGGATCAGTATTTGCAAATCAATCAATGTGTGATACATCACATGAATAAAAGAAAAGTAAAAACCATATGATCATTTCAACAGACACACAAAAAAGCATTTGACAAAGCACAACATCCATTCATGATAAAAACCATCAACAAAGTAGGTTTAGAGAGAACAAACCTCAACATAATAAAGGCCATATATGAAAGACCCACAGCTAAAATTATATTCAATGGTGGAAAACTGAGAACTTTCCCAAGTCAGGAACAAGATAAAGATGTTTACTCTCACCACCTTTATTAAGCATGGTACTAGAAGTCCTAGGCACAACAATAAGACAAGAAAAAGGAATAAAAGACATCCAAATGGTAAGAAAGAAGTAAAAATTTCACTATTTTCAGATGACATGATACCATATATACAGAGCCCTAAGGTTAGTAAGGTCACAGGATACAAAATCAACGTACAGAAATCTGTTGCATTTGTATACAATAATAATGAAAGAGCAGAAAGAAAAATTAAGAAAACAATCCCATTTACAATTGGACCAAAAATAACAAAATACCTAGGAAGAAACTTAACCAGGAGGTGAAAGACCTGTTGTACTCTGAAAACTATAAAACACTGATGAAAGAAATTGAAGAGGACACAAACAAATGGAAAGATATTCCATGCTTATGGATTAGAAGAACAAATATTGTTAAAATGTCCATACTACCCAAACAAATCTACATATTTTAATGCAATCCCTATCAAAATATCAGCATTTTATATGGAACTAGAATAAACAATCCTAAAATCCATGTGGAACCACAAAGACCCTGAATAGCCAAAGCAATCTTGAAAAAGAAACACAAAGCTTCACAATTCCCGATTTGCAGATCTATCGTAGTAATCAAAACAGTAGGATACAGGCACAAAAACAGATACATAGATCAATGGAACAAAATAGAAAGTCCAGACATAATCCCATGATTATATGGCCAATTACTCTTTGACAAAGGAGGCAAGAATATGCAATGGGAAAACGACAATCTCTTCAAAAATGGTACTGGGGGGGCGCAGTCGGTTAAGCGTCCGACTTCAGCCAGGTCAGGATCTCGCAGTCTGTGAGTTCGAGCCCCGCATCAGGCTCTGGGCTGATGGCTGGGAGCCTGGAGCCTGTTTCCGATTCTGTGTCTCCCTCTCTCTCTCTGCCCCTCCCCCGTTCATGCTCTGTCTCTCTCTGTCCCAAAAATAAATAAAAACGTTGAGAAAAAAAAAAATTAAAAAAAAAATGGTACTGGGAAAACTGGATTGCTACATGCAAAAGAAAGAAACTGGACCACTTTCTTACACCATATACAAAAAAGAAATTGAAAATGAATTAAGGACCTAAATGTCATACCTGAAACCATAAAATCCTAGAAGAGAAAACAGGCAATGATTTCTTTGACATCAGCCAAAGCAACTTATTTCTAGATATGTCTTCTGAGGCAAGGGAGACAAAGCAAAAATAAGAGAGTGTGTGAGAAAAATAAAAAGTAAAAAACATCAAATAAAAAGCTTCTGCACAGCAAAGGAAACTATCAATAAAACTATCAGGCATCCTAGTGAATGGGAGAAGATATTTGCAAATGACATATCTGATGAAGGGTTAGTATTCAAAATATATGTAAGAACTTAACACCTAAAAACCAAATAATCCAATTAAAAATTAGGCAAAAGACATGAACAGACATTTCTCCAAAGAAGATACCCAATGGCCAATACACACATGAAAAGATGCTCTGCATTACTCATCATCAGGGAAATGCAAATCAGACTCACAATGAGCTATCACCTCACACCTGTCAGAATGGCTAAAATCGACAACACAAGAAACAAGTGTTGGTGAGGATGTAGAGAAAAAGGAACCCTCATGCACCTGTTGATGGGAATGCAAACTGGTGCACCATTGAGCAAAACAGTATGGAGGTTCCTCAAAAAGTTAAAAATAGTACAACCATATGATTCAGGATTCATACTTCTGGGTATTCACTCAGTATGAAAACACTAACTCAAAAGGGTATATGCACCCTATGGTTATTGCAGCATGATTTACCATAGCCAAATTATGGAAGTAGCCCAAGTATCCACTGATACATAAATGAATAAAGGAGAGGTGGCATATATATACAATGGAAGATTATTCAGCCATAACAAAGAACGAAGTCTTGCCATTTGTAACAATAGTAATGGATCTAGAGGTTATAATGCTAAGCAAAATAAGTCAGATACCATACAATTTCATTGCTATGTGGAATTTAAGAAACATAACAGAGGAAAACAAACCAAAAAATAGACTAACTATAGAGAACTAATGGTTGACAGAGGGGAGGTGGGTGGGAGGATGGGTGAAACAGGTGAAGGGGATTAAGAGTAAAGGGGCGCCTGGGTGGCGCAGTCGGTTAAGCGTCCGACTTCAGCCAGGTCACGATCTCGCGGTCTGTGAGTTCAAGCCCCGCGTCAGGCTCTGGGCTGATGGCTGGGAGCCTGAAGCCTGTTTCCGATTCTGTGTCTCCCTCTCTCTCTGCCCCTCCCCTGTTCATGCTCTGTCTCTCTCTGTCCCAAAAATAAATAAACGTTGAAAAAAAAAATTAACAGTACACTAAGCCTGGGGCGCCCGGGGGGCTTAGTCAGTTAAGTGTCTGCCTCTTAGTATCAGCTCAGGTCAGGATCTCACAGTTCGTGCCCTGCATCGGGTTCTGCACTAGCAGCATGGAGCCTGCTTGGGATTCTCTCTCTCCCTCTCTCTGCCCCTCCCTCCCTCCCTCTCTCTCTCAAAATAAATAAACTTAATTAAAAAGTTTATTTAAGAGTACACTTATCATGATGAGCACTGAGTAATGCAGAGAACTGTTGATTCTCTATAGTGTACCTCTGAAAACAATATAACACAGTACATTAACTATACTGGAATTAAAAAAAAAAAACACAACAAACCCTCTTTCTTACTTTTTGTGAAACGAACTCTTACAACCTTCCAGCCCCCAAAATTTGTGATTCTAAAACACCACGAAAACCAAGACCCAGAAAATTGAGCCTGGTATAATTTGCACTGACAAAGCTAGTGGGAGAGGTGCAGCCAGCACACAGGAATATTCTTTTCTCTTTTTTACCCCTCTCATATCAATCAGAACAGCATTCACTTTTTCCTCACGTTATACAATTATTTTGGCTTAAGTACACTGAACTTGTTCTCTCAATTAACCTCTGTCTGGAAAATGATACAGATGATGGAAATTCCGAAGAAAAAGTTTCCACTGCCACCTTCCCCTCTCAGTAAGTTTTTACTCTGTTCTTATCTGAAAATCTGTTTTAATAACAAAATGTGCCTTTTAGCCTTGAATCCTCATCAGTCCCAACCACCGCTGTGGCTTACATAAGTTTCTTCTCGCAGTATTATCTGTTAACTCACTTAGAACAGACACAACTATTGAATGCGTTTATAATGCTTACGCCAGAAACACGAGGCTGCCTCCATCAGAAGAGATCAACTAACCGCCCTACAGAACAAAGACCCAGGCTGAACAAAAGCCCCATCCAGCCTTCCCCAGAACACGCAGACGTCATTGGCATTGTACATTCTAAAGAGCAAAGATGGATCTAATCTTTTCCGTGAATCTGCCTCGCTGGGGCAAAACACTGATTGCTGAGATTAGTCTTGTAATAACAATGCCTCCACTCAGCGAACAAAATTTAGGACAGCACCTGAAAGTTTCGTGGGTTAGTAACATGTCAAGAACTCTCTATTGCTATTATTTGCAATGCAGCAGTACTATGTCCTTAGGTGCTCTCCTGGCTAGAACTGTGTGTGGGCTTTCCTGGGTGATGAAAAGTAAGTAAAAAAAAAAAAAATCCTGTCTTTGAAGAGCTTACTATTCAAGACACAGATGCAGAAACAGAAGGACCTAAAGATGGAACAACTTGATAGATGTGCAACAAATACGTCAATGAAATAACCACTTTTACTGAAAATAAGATGGGATGCAAGTATCTTCATATGTTGCAAAGGATGAGTCATTTCAGGCTTGTATTTTCAGATACGGTGACAACCTGACATATGTTCAGTTGGCTGTTTGCCTGAAGAAATATTAGCCACTTAACCAGATATCAGGCCTGGAGGACAAATACAGGTCCAGGGTCACTGCTTGGGGTTGGGCCCATCCTGGGGTTGCAGAGGATCATCAAAGGGATGGGCTGGATCCCAATTTCCATGGGATCTTGGAGAGCCCTAAGTAAACAGAACCTCTCCCAGAATGCCATGAGTGGGAGTGGGTCCCCAGAACTGTCTCACTGGTCCTAAACTCACCCAGTTCAGTAGCTGGGTCCTTGGACTTTCTCCAGTTTTGGGGACGACTCCAGCTGTACATGGACTCGTTCTGGCTCGGATTAAACTCATCTTCCATTAGTTACTCACTTAAAATTCTAGAAGTTTTCTGATCTGCTTTTGTGTACAGAAAAATATCCAAAACTACTTTTGAAAAATTAATATCCCATTAATTAAAGTTA
Source organism: Prionailurus bengalensis (assembly GCF_016509475.1). Taxonomy (NCBI): domain Eukaryota; kingdom Metazoa; phylum Chordata; class Mammalia; order Carnivora; family Felidae; genus Prionailurus; species Prionailurus bengalensis. Next base: position 20,256,390 of record NC_057343.1, read on the forward strand.
CCAACTTCAAGTCCAATTTCTTCTTAAACTTACTGATTTGAGCTCAACTCCCAAATCTTATTATTCTCCTAATCTATCAAATGTTAACACTTATTATTAAAAGGGCTTTTGCAGCCTAATTAACTAATTTCCTTTAACATCTTAAAATACACTTATATATTTAATGTACTGATTTTCTAAATAGTTCAGTGACTGCTGATTTAACAAGAAAAACCTTTAAAATACTTTAAATATTCGTGTAAAGCTGATTAAACATATAAACATGGTGAATATTAAATCCTCTTAAACGTTTCAATTTTACAAATTTACTAAAACTTTACCCTATACCCCTCAACTTAATACTGCAAATATAAATCAATTATAAACTACATTTTAAATTGGAATCACAAAGTTGATCTCTTGCTCTAATAGACCAAATTCTCTAAAACACAACAAATTCTTTTTTTTTTTTTTTTAATTTATCTTTGAGAGAGACAGAGTGCCAGCAGGGGAGGGGAAGAGAGAGACAAAGACACAGAATCCGAAGCAGGCTCCAGGCTCTGAGCTGTCAGCACAGAGCCCAACGTGGAGTTTGAGCCCACGAACTGTGAGATCATGACCTCAGTTGAAGTCGGACACTCAACCGACTGAGCCACCCAGGTCAGGTGCCCCCACGAAATTCTTAAAATATCAAACATGAACAAATTATTTCTGAACCTAAAGCAGAAATTTTAATTTTATAGATTTTATTTACTTTATTATTTCTGTACTTAATTTTAATTTTTTTCTTGTATTAAAACATAAATATCCACTAAGGGGATAACTATGTTATTCCAAATAATTTGGGGTTGCTTTTCTAGTGGACTGAGGTTACACATGGATAGCTGTTTGGCCAGGAGATGTCCCAACAGGGAAAGAGAAGTAGGACCCTCTTCTATGGTTGCTTTACCAGGGATTCCAGGACTTAAAGGGCCCATCTCCCTGGATAAGTTCGCTCATTATGTAATTTCTGTCTACTAACAGCCTCTGCAACCTGCTCTCAGTCTGTGGCTAACTTCCATCACTGCTTTGTTAGGTCTCCATGTCTGTTTCTCTGAAGATATTTACATGTTACCCTATTGGATTCCTACCTTTTAAGGCTTTGCTGACTCTACAGTCCCCTGATAACCAGATATTCTTGGGTTCATGAAGCAGAGGAGCCTGTAAGGCCCAGCTATTTGAAATATCCCATGTGAATCTGGTGTTAATGGAATGACCCCAAAGCAGGTGGGAACTGAGGAGAGAGGAAGGGTCAGGAAAGAAAGGTGCTAAGCTGCTCGGGACTCAACTAGCAACCCCCCAAAACTTAATGGGATCATGGAAAAGCAATGTGATGCCCTGGCTTCCAGGGCCCTAAAAACTTGGCATCTTCTTGTGGCCATTTGTGGGCCCACAGGCTTCTAGAGTCTCTGCCTCCTCCTGAGGTCCCGCTTGGGCTTGTTCATGCCACATGGTCCTGCTCCCATTACCTCGGTTACAGAGCCAAGAAAGAACCCCCTCCGTAAGGGAAAGGAAGCGAAACAATGGGGTGAGTAACTGGATTCACTCCTGAACAAATACACACAGCCTATGGTGGTCACACAAACAGCATAGCAGGAGTCTGAAGTTATGTGTAACAGAAAAAGTTATTAGTTCTGACCTTACCGCATTTATTCTGATGAAAAGGAGATGAAAGGCCTTTTTATAGTATTGGAATAGGTTATAAAGTTGTTTCTTTATTCAACAATGCCCAAGCTCTGGAAGCTTCCTCCATGATCGTGTTTATTATTTAACTGTTTTCATTGATCCTTTCTACAGCCTTCTCAAAAGACGGTGATCCAAACTGAATTTTGTCCTATAAGACTGAACGTACTACCCTTTCAGTTGTCGAGGACAGAAACTTGTCTCATGCTTTTTAATAAAGGAAAATGTAATACTGAAGAAACACTCATAGCTGCAGAAGTGCAGTGAGCCACAGGAATAAGTGGAGCTAAGGATTCACATGCAGTGCGGTCCATTCTTTTCTCTTCTCTGGCGTTTTCTTGTTGGTCAGCACCATTCTTCTCTCTCACAGCGGTGTGGCTTTCTCTATGTGGTGGAAAACAGAGCTGCTAACCGCTCCATAGCTTTACATGTTAGAGCTTCAGCCACCTGGAGGGAGACTAACTTTTCTTTCCCAGCCAATACCAGTTCCCCAATGCCAAAATGACATCAATGCACGGTCTAAATAGTTCAACTAGAGCTGGGAGGCAGGACTGGGTTATCCTACCCTGGTGCTCCGCATGTACCTGTGTGAATGGGGGACAGGGCTCTTGACAACCAAGTACTAGGAAGGGAATACCTTACTTGGCCACGATACAGAGATGACCAGTGCTAAACATGAACAGAAGAACGTCTTAACCATTATACTTCATATCATAACTTAGATGGTTCAACATCAGGCTTTGTCTTAAAAAAATTACATTTCTCATTTACATTGTTTGAATGTCTTTAGAATCTGAAAAGGTAGAACATAAAAAAGAATCTTACTTATATGAAAGTTAGGTGACAAATAAATTGCAAAACCTAATTTCCTGGAAATGTGTAGGGAGTGTAGTCAATAACTTAATGACAGGTGTGATTTCAGCCTGGCTGTATTAGGCATTTTCTTTACTTCTCTTTTTAAGGAAGATACCCTTCTCTTTTGAGGTCCAAGGGAGAAAAATCCATTTGTAGTTTCTGACCGCAAATATCACAGATAAGCGATATATTGGGATCAGACTAAGATGACATGTATTTTGTAATTTTCAAAGTTACATACATACATTGTCAAGCGCACATGGAAGATTCTCTAGGATAGATCACGTGTTAAACCACAGGCAAGTCTTGATAAATTTAAGAGTTTTGAATCCTATCCTATCAACCTTTTTTTTTTTACCACAATGATATGAAACTAAAAATCAATTACAAGAAGAAGACTGGAAAATTCACAAATACATGGAGATTGAACAACACAGTACTGAGCAGCCAAAGGGTCAAAGAAGAAGTCCAACGAGAATTCAAAAATTACCTTGAGAAAAACACAAATGTAAATACAACATACCAAACCTGTGAGATGTAGCAAAAACAGTTCTGACAGAGAATTTTGCAACAATCAATTCCTATATCAAGAAACAAGAAAGATCTCAAATAGCCTCACTCAACACCTCAACGAAGTAGAAAAACAGCAAACAAAACCCAAAGGTAGTAGAGGAAGGAAATAACAAAGATCAGAGCAGAAATACGTTAAAGAGAGATTAAAAAGACAATAAAGAAGATCAATGAAACTAAGAGGTTTTTGTTTTTTTTTTAATTTTAATTCCGGTGGAGTTAACATAGTGTTATATTCATTCCAGGTGCACACTATAGCATTTCAACAATGAAGAGGTGATATTTTAGAGATAAACAAAATTGACAACCTTAGACAGACCCACCAATAAAAATGAGAGGACTCAAATAAAATTAGACATGAAAGTGGTGTTACAACTGATACCAAAGAAATACAAAGGATCAAAGATACTACTGTGAACAATTATATGGCAATAAATTAAACAGCCCACAAGAAATGGATAAATTCCTGGAAACATACAACCTACCAAGACTAAATCATGAAGAAACAGAAAATCTAAACAGATCAATTATTAGTAAGGAAAGTGAATCAGTAATCAAAACCGCCCAATCAACAAAAAAGTCCAGGACCTGATGGCTTCAATGGTGAAATCTACCAAACATTTAAAGAATTTATGTTAATTCCTTCTCAAACTCTTCCAAAAAAATAGAATTGGAGGGAACACTTTCATTTTATGAGGTCAGCACTGCCCTGATACCAGAACCAGACAAGGGTACGACAAGAAAAAGAAATTACAGGCTAATATTCCTGATGAACGTAGATATAAAATTCCTTAACAAAATATTAGCAAACTGAATTCACAAGATATTAAAAAGATCATACACCATGTTCAAGTGGGATTTATTCCAGGATTACAATGGTTAAGCATTAATCAATGGAATATACCACATCAACAAAATGAGGATAAAACATACATGATCATCTCAATAGATGCAGAAAAAGCATTTGACAAAATTCAACTCCCAGTTACGATAAATACTCTCAACATACTAGGTATGGAGGGAACATACTTCAACATAATAAAGGCCATATGGGACAAGTGAACAGCTAACATCTTACCCAATGGTGAAAACCGAAAGCTTTTCCTCTAAGATCAAGAACAAGGCAAGATGGCCACTCTCACCACTTTAATTCAATATAGTATTGGAAGTCCTAGCCAGAGTCATTAGACAAGAAAAAGAGATAAAAAGCATCCAAATAAAAAGGAAGAATGAAAACTGTCTCTTATTTGCAGATGACACTATATTGTATATAGAAAGCCTTAAAGACTTCACCAAAAACCAGTTAGAACTAATAAATCAGTAACGCTGCAAGATACAAAATCAATACACAAAAATCTGTTGCATTTATATACACAAATAATGAACTACCAGAAAGAGAAATTTTAAAAATCCCATTTACAGTTGCATCAAAAATAAAATGAAATGAAATGAAATAAAATAAAATAGCTAGGATTCAATTTAAGCAAGACAATAACAAATTTGTATACTGAAAACTGTAAGGTGTTGGATGAAAGAAACTGAAGATGACACAAGTCAATGGAAAAGTATTCCATGCTAATGGGTTGGAAGAATTAATACTGTTAAAATGTCCAGACTATCCATGGCAACCTACAGATTTAATACAATCCCTATCAACATTCCAATGGTATTTTTCATAGGAATAGAAGAAACGGTCCTAAAATTTGGATGGAATCACAAAAGACCCCAAATAGCCAAAGCAATCTTGAGAAAGAATAAAGCTGGAGGCATCACGCTTCCTGATTTTAAACTATATTACAAGGCTAGAGTAATCAAAACAGTGGTATTGCCATAGAAACAGACAAATGGATCAACTGAAACAGAACAGAGAGCCCAGAAATAAACACATGTCACATGTATGTATGGTCAATTAATTTATGACAAAGGAGCAAAAAAATACAATGAGGAAGACAATGTCTTTAATAAATAGAGTTGGGAAAACTGCACAGCTACATGCAAAAGAAGGAAACTGGACGACCATCCTACACCACTCACAAAAATGAACCTGAAATGGATCAAAGATTAAAATGTAAGATTTGAAACCATAGAACTCCTAGATCTTTGACACTGTTTTGGCAATAATTTCTTGGGTAGTCACCCAAAGTAAAGGCAACAAAAGCTAAAACAAACAAATGGGCATACATAAAAACTCAAAATGGATGAAAAACTTGAATGTAAGACCTGAAACCTAAAGCTCTGAGAAGAAAACACAGACGGTAAGCTCTTGACATTGGTCTCGGTGATGACTTTTTGGATTTGACACCAAATGACAAGGTGACAAAAGCAAAAATAAGTAGTACTAAATCGAACTAAAAAGCTTCTGCACAGCAAAGAAAATCATCAACAAAATGAAAAGGCAACCTACCGAATGGGAGAAAATATTTGCAAATCATTTATCTGATAAATGGTTAGTATCCAAAATCTATGAAGAACTCTACAACTCAATATCAAAGAAACAAACAAAAACCCAACCTGATTGAAAAATGAGCAGAGATCTGAAAAGACATTTTTCCCAAAGACATACAGATGTGCCAATAGACACACGAAAAGATGCTCAACATCACTAGTCATCAGGGAAATGCAAATCAAAACAATAATGACATAGTACCTTACACCTGTCAGAATGGTTATTTTCAAAAAGAAAAGGAATAACAAGTGTTGGCGAGGGAGGACGTGGAGACAAGGAAACCCTTATGCACTGTTGGTGGGAATGTAAATTGGTGCAGCCACTGTGAAAAACAGTATGAAGATTCCTCAAGAAGTTAAAAATAGAACTACCCTACTATCTGGCAATTCCTTCTGGGAATTTATCTGAAGGAAACAAAAACACTAACTGAAAAAATACCTGCACCATGTTCTTTGTAGCACTGTTTATAATAGTCAAGACACGGACACACCTTAAGTGTCCACTGGTGGATGAACAGATAAAGAAAAGTAATACACACACACACACACACACACACACACACACACACACACGAGAATATTACTTGGCCATAAAAAAGAGAACATGCAACAACATGGATGGACCCTGAGAACATTATGCTAAGTGAAACCAAGTCAGGGAAAGACAAGGGCTGTGTTATTTCTCTTCTCTGTGGTGTCTAATAGATACAGAGAACACACTGGTGATTGCCAGTGGGAGGGGGTGAGGGTGGGCAAAATGGATGAAACTGGTCAAAAGGTACAAACTTCAGTCAGGAAATAAGTCAGTCACGAGGATATAACATACAGCATGGTGACTACAGCTACATAATAGTCAATTACCTACTGGAAGTTTCTAAGGGTAGATCTTAAAAGTTCAGGTAATGGAGGGGCGCCTGGGTGGTTCAGTGAAGCATTCAACTTTTGATTTCAGCTCAGGCCTTGATTTCATAGCTTGTGAGTTTGAGCCCTGCATTGGGATCTACACTGACAGAACTGAGCCGGCTTGGGATTCTCTCTCCCTCCCTCTCTGTCCCTCCCATGTCTGTGATCTCTTTCTCTCTCTCAAAATAAATAAATAAACTTAAAAAAAAGTTCTGGTGATGGATGTTAACTAGACTTACTGTGATCATTTTGCGACACATACAAATCATGATGTTGTACCTCTGAAACTACTATTATTTTTGTTAATTGCACCTCAATTAGCAAACGCCAGAGAAACAAATCATCACCAAGGTTCCTGAAGTATAGAATAGAACAAAACATGTTGGTCCAGATTCATTAGCTTCAGTCAAAAGAACATGAATCGGTAGGTATGATGGTATATGCATTTTTATCAAATACTCTAGGAGATTTTGATGCAAGCGTTCAGAAAAATAAATTCTCTCTCTATATATATTTTGTATAATATATTCTGCAAAAGCGGAAGAGGGCATTTGAAAGCTAATATGGTCACTTCTCCCAAAGGAAGTTTATCCAGATGTTTCTAGAAGTTTTTGCTCTGGGTGACAGTGAATCTTAGCATCTATGAGGACAAATACTGCTTGACTAAAGTAAATAAAAATTCTTAGGCTTTGAAGGTTTAATTAGCAGTGTTTTGATAAACAGAATCAGCCTTGCACTGCAAGTCTTACAAAGTGTGAATCCATTTGTCCTCCCAAAGTATCTCCTAACATACTATAGAATTTATTATCTGTCTCCTCCTGCTCGTATAGAAATTTCATGAGGGCGGGGATTTCTGCCTTGTTTACTGCTGTGTTCTGAGCTCACAGTGCCTGGCACAGAGTAGGTACTCTGTAAATTGGGTGAATGAACAACTGGTTAAATTTAGGCATGATGTAAATTCCCTGTGGCCTACAGATTACAGGTCTGTGTTGACGCCACAAACTGCCGTAAGGATTAATTATGGGAGCGGATGGCGTTGCGGGACTGATCTTATTCCCAAGGGCCAGCACGAGAGCAGCAGCGCCCGGTGGAAGCCACAGGGCCTTGTGTGGGCAGAGACCAAGGAACATGGCCACACAGGAGGCAGGCCATACTTTCCCTAGGTGGGTGGCCGTGTCTTTTACTGGGAGAATACTCAAGTTTCTGCTCTTGCAACCTCCATTCCTTATAGACATTTTTACAATGGCTATAAACTTATGGTATTGTAAATCATTAACCTATATCGTCCATAATGGGCCTCATCCCCTTCTTTAGAGTCAAGCTGCCAAGTGCTGCGATAGGCAAACTGCACGTGCTTACTAAGCATTACTGAGCCCCACTCGCTCAACTGGCTTTGGGGTCAGATAAGAGGATTCCTGGTTACTAATGCACGTTAAAATGCTGCTTTAGACGTCCAATTCAAGAGTAAAGGAGCACTGTATTTGTTTTATATTTTACCTAGTATATTATAGTTTTTATATATTCTAAATACAAACCCTACAATGTCTATGCAGCAGACTTTAATGAAAGGCCCTCCAAACTATCCCTAAAAATGACTGAAAATATGTGTATTTTTTGTCAATGTTTATTATTTAACTTTTCAAGTATAGAAAAAATGTTGAAAGAATAGTACTAGGAATGCCCCACATACCACAGTTATTTTGTCTCATTTTCTTTATTTACATATGTATAGATATATTTTATACGTGTGTATATTTTACCCTTCAATTTGTCTATATGTATACACCTATTTATGAGAATATGTATATGTAGTAGGATCAATATATAGCTTTTTGCTGAACCCCCTGAAAGCAATGTGTGGCTCTCATAACATTTTATTCTTACATATTGCAGCCTGCATCTCCCAAGAATAATGTAGGCGTATCCCATTTATGTGGCAGAGGTGAGCGCATGTTCATATGTATCAGTCAAGTATCTTGAATTCTTGTTTCAGGCAGAAAGGTGCCAGAATTGTTATATTCTGGAGAGAGGCCCCAGAGGTTGGGAGGTCCTGGCAGCCACCAGTTCAGCTAATGGCAGAGTCACCTGTGTGCATGTGAAATCTTAGTGAGCCACTTATTAGCTCTGTGGCCTGGGGCAAGTGGCTTACTAGCTCTGAAGATGATGATAGCGATAACAGCAGCAAACACCTACTAGCTTACTATGTGCCAGGATTTACTATTCTAGATCTTCTCCCTAGGAGTGACATCTCCAAGATGGTAACATAGGTAATTGCTACCTTTACTCCCCTTCACAACAATAAGCACAACTAACAACTATTTGTGAATGAGACACCACTGAGAAAATCGTAGACCTGGGGGGCAAGGCTGATGCACCCCCTGCACCACAGAAAACAAGACAGATTCATTAGAAGGGTAAGAGAAGCAACTACACCTTGACCGCATTGCCCCATCCCCAGGACACCACAGCACCATGCAGAGAGGTTTCCCTTGAGCCTCCAGTGGGAAGAGAGAGCCCAGGGTGGACATCCCACTCTGCCAGCATTGTGCGTTGCTCCTTGGGAGCTCCCACTCCTGTCTCACCTCACGAGGATCATGAGGGCATCTGCAGAGCTTGACGACTGGAAATCTGATCATGATGGAGAAGGTGGGAGGGGACTGCAACCACCAGTAGTCGGATCTTTGCTGAGTTTCTACCTGCAGCACCCAAGTAGTAGTCCCAACCAAACTTGCTCATCTGCAGAGCCAAGATGGTGGCACAGTCTGACCAGGGAACTAAAACACAGGTCTGCCTGATTCAGCACTCAAGCCTTCACAGTTCTGGAGCCCAGTCTGTCCTCTCACCCAGGCAGGGGAGCTGAGTCACAGTCCCGTCCACTGCTGAGTATAGTTCCTGGTCCCGCCTAACCAGGAAGCCACACTGGAACACCTGAAAGCTGCACAGTCCAGCCACACTTGAGTGGAGTCCAACAGGCAGAAGAGACACAGAAGAAAGCCAGTGGCACCATTCAGCCAGGGTACCTGAGGTATGTGTTGACTTGAGTCAAGACCACACACAGAGCCTTGTCAGGCTTGGAGCCAGTTCTCTGTTCCACCCAGGTAAGGGGGTTAATTCAGAGTTCCATCAGAACAGCTGGGAAATTACATGAAGTCAGCTCTCCTACTCTGTCTGGAAAAGGGAGCTAATTCATAGCTTCACTCTACTGAGGGTAGCTTTGAGCCCTGCCCAACAGGAAAGCCTGGCCTGAGCACCTGGGTAACAGCTGGGTCCAGCAGCGCTAGAGAAGAAAGCCCAATGAGCAGCCCAGCCTGTCTTCAGAGGCAAGCTGGTGACCCAGTCTAGGCAGAGAGTTTGGTGTACAAGTCTGCCTGATTAGCTCCCCAGACAAGAGTCTTGTCAGCTTTCGGGTATACTCTGTGTGCCATGTCCCCTGGCCCCTTACCCCTCTGGGACAGGGAAGCTAACCTATAGCCCTGTCCCGTGCTGAATACAGCCTCCATCCCTGCTAACCAGGAAATCTAACAAGAGCTCCTGGGAATCTCAGTAGCCCACCCTGCAGCCCTGATTACTGTGGCATTTGAGCAGAAAATCCAACTAGTAGCTCTGTATCCACAGAGCCAATATTGTAACCTCATCTGTACAGGGAGCTTAATGTGTAGGTCTGTGTGATTTGATTCCCAAAGAGCCTTGCCAGACCTGGGGACTGCTCTGCAACCGTGCAGGGAAGACAATTTATTGCCACACCCAAAGCAGAAGAGCCTCCAGCTCTGGAAACCTAATCAGAGCTCCCAAGAATCTGTATAGCCCAATTTATAACTCCTATTATAGAAGCACTGAGTGGAGAGCCCAGCCAGTGGGCCCACTCATCTCAAGAGCTGGGACAGTGCTCTGTCAGGCCACAGAACTTGGTGCATAGTTCTGACTAATGTGATCCCCAAACAAGAGCCTTGCCAGTCTTGGAGCCTGTATGGGGCCCTGCCTGGGCAGAGAAACTAATTTGTAGCCCCATCCACTACTGAATACAGCTGTCAGCCCACCCAACTAGGAGACCTAAACAGAGCACATGAGAAGCTGTGTAGTCCGCCCTACAGCCCTGCTTACAGTGACACATGAATGGAGAGCACAACACAGGGCTTTGCCCATCTGCACGGCAAAATTGGTAGCCTTGTCTGACCAGGATATCCAGTCCTCAGATAATGAGCAGCATGGGCCTCGAAGCCTATTCTGCTAGCCCACCAGGACAGGGAAGCTAATTCATAGCCATGCCTACTACAGAGTATAGTACGCCAGTCCCAATCACCTGGGAAGCCTGACCAGAAAACTCCAGGAATCATGGAGCCTATCCTACAGCCTTGCTTGAACAGGGAGCAGTCCTATCCAGTGTTATCAGCCAGTTAGCACTCCCACCCACCCATGACCTCAGAGCCTTGTCAGTGGCCTCATCCAAAGATAGACTCTGATAGCAACCTCCACCTTCTTGAGTATGTTATCAGCTGACATGGCCAGATCACCAAGCAGAATGGTGAAGGACTGTCTGACAGAGTGAATGTGCAAAGTCTGGAAAAGGAAATAGCTTATTCAAACGCCCAGACACTAATGTAAGGAATCAAGGATTGTGAAAAATTGGGTAAACATGAAACCATCATGGGAAATTTATAAAGTTCCAATAACTGACTTAAAGAAATGGAGATCCATGAAATCTATGAACTGTCAGACAATGAATTCAGAATAATCCTCTTAAAGATATTTAATCAACTAAAGCAACACACACACAACTAAATGAAATTAGGAAAACAATGCATGAACAAAAATAAGTTCAATGAAGAGATGGAAACCATTTAAAAAAACACCCCAGAAATCCTAAGGCTAAAAAAATACAATGACCGATCTAGAGAATTCAATAGAGAGTTTCAAAAGCAGACTTGACCATGTAGAAAAAAGAATCAATGACCTGGCACAGGAAGAGTGTGAACGAATCAATGACCTGGCACAGGAAAAGAGTGAAAAATAGTGAAAAAAGCCTACAGGATGTGTGCAACACAATCAAAAGAAAAAACATTCACATTATGGGAATTCCTGAAGGAGAAAAGAAAAAGGACAGAAAGTAGACTTAAAAACACTAATGGCTGAAAACTTCCCAAACCTGTAGAGAGAAATGGACATCCAGAACCATGAAGCCCAAAGGACCCCAGACAGGTTGAACCTAAATAGGACTACCACCACCCCACATTATAATTAAAATTTCAAAAGTCAAAGACAAAGAATTCTGAAAGTAGCAAGAGAGAAGAGACAAGTTTCATGCAAAGTAACTCCCATCACATTATCATCAGGTTTCTCAACTGAAACTTTTCAGACCAGAAGTGAATGGGATGATATATACAAAATAATGAAAGAAAAAACTCTCAACCAAGAACTGTATACCCAGCAAAGCTGTCCTTCAGAAATGGAGAGATAGACTTTCCCAAACAAGCAAAAGCCGAGGAAGTTCATCATGACTAGACCTGTTTTACAGGAAGCTAAAGGGAGTTATTTGAGTGAAAGTAAAAGGACACTATTTAACAGCATAAAAACATAAGAAGATAGAGTGAAATTCACTAGTAATGGTAAATATATAGTCAAAGTTAGATTTTGTAATAGGGTAATTAAAGGTGGTGTGTAATAAACTTACAACTTTAGTTTAAAAGTTAAAAATACAAACAAAATAAAAATAGTCACAACTGCAATAATCTGTTATGGAACGCAAAGTACAAAAATACTAAAATGTGAGTGGGAGAAGTAAAAGTATACAGTTGTTATCAGTTTAAAATAGGGTGCTATAATTTTAACATATTTTATGTATGCCTCATGGTAACCGTAAGGGAAAAATCTGTAGTAATTACACAAAGGAGCATGCTACAGAAGTAAAGGCATACTGATCCTGAAAGACATCGATATATTTAAATATGTATATATGTATACATATGAAAATTTATAAAATATGTACATAAAAATATATGTAAAATATATATACTATATATAAATATACATCAAAGCAAAAGAAACAAGGAAAAATGGATATACAAAACAGTCAGAAAACAATGAACAAAATGGCAATATTAAGGATCTATCAATAATTATTATAAATGCAAATGGATTAATTTCTCCAATCCAAAGGTAGAGAATGGCTGAATGTATATATACATGTATATATAACCCCACAAGATCTAATGATATGTTACCTACAAGAGACTGACTTAAAGATACATGTAGACTGAGAGTAAAAGAATGGAAAAAGATATTCAAGCAAATGTTAATTAAAAAAAGCAAGGATACCCATATTTATGTCAGACAAAAGAGACTTTAAACAAATAATGGAATGATGATACAAAAATGGCCATTATAAAATGATAAAGAGGTCAATCCTTCAAGAAAATATAACAATTTTGAGTATTTATACTCCCAACATTGGTCCACCTCACCTCAATATATAAAGCAAAAACTAACATAAATAAACACCAATAAATAATAGTTTGGGTCTTTGTAAAACCCTCTCAACAATGGTTTGGTCATTCATACATTAAATTAATAAGGAAACAGAAGATTTGAGCAAGACTATAGACCAAATGGACCTAACAGTCATGTACAGAACAGCTTATCTAACAAAGCATGATACACATTCTTCTCAAGCACACATGAAACATTTTCTAGGACAGACCATATGTCGCGTCACTAAACAAGTCTTAGCAAATTCAAGATGACTGAAATTATACCAAGTATCTTCTCTGAACACAATGGTATAAAACTAAAAAATCAGTAACACAAGAAAGCTGCAAAACTCACAAATACGTGGAAATTAATGCTCTCTGGAGCAACCAATGGATCAAAGAATAAATTAAAAGAGAAATTTCTAAGTATCTTTAGACAAATGAAAATGAAAACACAATATATCAAAACTTACGGGATGCAACAGAAGCATCTGTAAGAGGAAAGTTCTTAACAATAAATACCTACATAAGCAACAAGATAACAAACTTAAGTCTATGCCTCAAAGAAGAGAAAACTAAGTCCTTCAGCTGGAGGAAGGCACTAGTAAAGAGCACCAATATATGAAACAGAGAGAAGGAAAACAACTGAAAAGATTAATGAAATTAATGTTGGCTCTTTAAAAAGATAAACAAACTTGACAAAACTTTAGCTAGACACCAAGGAAAAAAGAGGGAGGACCCAAATAAACAAAAGTGTAAAGGAAAGAGGAGACATTACAACAGATATTACAGAAATTTAAAAGATCATGAGAAGCTACTATGAACATGACAAACTGCACAATCTAGAAGAAATGGAAAAATTCTTACAAATATACAACCTACCAAGGCTGAATCGTTAAGAAATAGAAAATCTAAAAACACCAATTGAATATGTACATTGAATATGTAATAAAAAAATCCCCCCCCCCCAAAAAAAAAAAAACCCAGGACCATATGGCTTCACAGGTGAATTTTACCAAACATTTACAAAAGAATTAACACCAATCCTTCTCAAATGCTTCCAAAACACTGAAGAGCAGGGGACACTCCCAAACTCATTTTACAAGGCCAGTAGTATTACCCTGATACCAAAGCCAGAAAAGGACACCACAAGAAAACTATAGACCTATTCCTGATGAATATATATTTAAAAAATGCTCAATAAAATAGTAGCAAACAAAATTCAGTGGCATGTTATAAGGATCAGTCACCATGATCAAGTGAGATTTATCCTTGGAGTGCAAGATGTTTCAACATATGCAAATCAACAAATATGATACATTAATAGAATGAAAGAAAAAAAATCATATGATCATCTCAACAGAGGCAGAAGAAGCATTTGACAAAACTTAACATCCATTTATGATAAAAATTCTTTTTTCTTCAATACAAATTCTTAACAAATTAGGTATAGAAGGAACTACCTCAACATAATAAAGGTCACATATGACAAACCCACAGCTAACATCACACTCAGTGGTGAAAGGTTGAAAGCGTTTCCTCTATAATCAGGAATCAGACCATGGTGCCCACTCTCATTACTCCTATTCAACACTTTACTGGAAATCCTAGTCAGAACAATCAGGCAAATAAATTAATTAATTAAATAAAATGAAGATAAATAAGACATTAAAAAAAAAGATAAAAGGAATCAGCACTGGAAAGAAAGAAGTAAAATGGTCTCTAGTTTCAGGTGACATGATTTTACATATAGAAAATCCTAATTATGCCACCAAAAAAACTGTTGGATCTAATCAATGAATTCGGTAAAGTTGCAGGATACAAAATCATATGCAAAAATCAGTGGCATTTATATAAAAGCAAATTATCTGAAAAAGAAATAGAGAAAACGATGACATTTTATAATAGCATCAAAACCAGCAAAATACTTAGGGATAAATTTAACCAAGGAAATGAAAGTTCTCTACACTGAAAACTACAAGATAATGATGAAAGAAACTGAAGATTACACAAACATAAAGGGGTTCAATGTACATGGATTAGAAGAACTAATATTAAAAGTGTCCACACCACCCAAAGACTTGTATAGATTCAGTGCAATCCCTATCAAGATTCTAATGCCATTTGTTATAGAAGTAGAAAAAACAATCCTAAGGTTTACATGGAACCACAAAAGACCCTGAATATCCAAAGCATTCTTGAAAAAGAGGAACAAAGCTAGAGGTATCACACTTCTAGATTTGAAGCTATTTTATAAAGCTATGATAATCAAAACAGTATGGCACTGGCATAAAACCGGACACAGAGACCAACAGAACACATCTGAGAGACCAGGAATAAACCCATAAGTAGTCAACTAATATATGACAAGGGGGCCAAGAATACTCAATGGAGAAAAGATAGTTTCTTTAATTAATGCTGTTGAGAAACTGGATATTCCGATGTAGAAGAAAGAAATTAGACCCCTATCTTACCACTCATGAAGTAACTCAAAATGGATCAAAGACTTAAATGTAAAATTAGAAACCATAAAACTCCTAGAAGAAAACATAGGAAAAAAAGCTCCATGATATGGGTTTTGGCAATGAACTTTTGGATATGATCCCTAAGGCACAGCAGCAAAATAAAAAATAAGTGAGATTACATCAAACTAAAAAGGTTCTTCACAGAAAAAAAATTAAAAAGTGAAAGGAACACCTATGGAATAGGAAAAAAATTGAAAACTACATATCTGGTTATTTTTGTATACTATTTGTACATAAAATATAAATATATGTGTGCGTGTATGTATATGTGTATACACACATTTATATATATAAATATAATATATATAAATATAACATTTATATAAAGATATATATAGTAATTATATATATTATATTTATATATTTATATAAATTTATATTTATGTCATATTTATATAATATTAAAAATTTACATTTTACATATATACACTTTTACATTATAATTTACATATAAATATAAAATATTACAAATATTTACATATAAATTTACATTTATATAAATATAAATTTATATAAATATGATATATAAGGATATATTTATATAAATATATATAAAAATACACTTATGTATTTATACATATATTTATATATATAAAATCACTCAATAACAAAACACCAAATAATCCAATTTAAAAATGGGCAAAGAATCTGAATGGTAATTTTTCCAAAATGGTACACATATGGCTAACAGGTACATGGAAAGGTGCTCAACATCACTAGTTATCAGGGAGATGCAAATCAAAACCACAATGAGACAATGCCTCATGCCTGTTAGAATGGCCATGCCCAAAAAGACAAGAGATAACAAATGCTGGCAAGTGTGTGGAAAATTCTTTTGTGTACTGTTGGTGGGATTGTGAAGTGGTGGGCCACTATGGGAAACAATCTGGTGGTTCCTCAAAAAATTACAAATGTAATTACCCTGTGACCCAGCGACTCTACTTCTGGGTACATATCCAAAGGAAACAAAAAATCATGATGTCAAAAGATATCGGAAACACCATGTTCACAGCTCTATTATACACAACAGCTGAAACATGGAAACAACCTAAATGTCCATAGTGACGGACGCTTCTTTGAGTAAAGAAGTTGTGGTATATATTCACATTGGAATGTTACTGAGCTATTAAAAAGGAGGAAATCCTGCTATTTGCGACAACATGGAAAGGTTTTGAGGGCATTATGCTATGTGAAATAAACCAGACAGAGAAAGACAAATATGTGATCTCACCTATAAGTAGAATCTAAGAAAAAGCAAGCTCATAGAAAAAGAGATCAGATTTGTGGTTCCAGGGGTTGGGTAGGGGGATGTGTGTGGGAACTGGATGAAACTGGTCAAAAAGTACCAACCTGGAGTGATAAGAAAAGTAAGTACTAAGGATGTCACGTACAAAATGATGGCTATTCACAACGCTATATGGCATGTTTGAAAGTCATTAACAGCAAATCCAAAGAATTCTCATCACAAGGAATAAACTTTTTCTTTTGGTAACTATATGAAATGCCTGGTGTTCACTAAACGTCTCATGGTGATCATCTCACAATACATGTAGGTCAAATCACGCTGTATACTTATATACAGTGCTATATGTCAAATATATCTCAATAAAACTAGAAAAGAATAAAAATAAGATCCTTCCCTGTATTTCAGTGACTTCATCCCATAATCATCACAGCTTTGCATTGGGTCAACTTAGCTACTACTATGTGTCCTGGAATTCCCTTCTCTGTATGATTCTGTGTAAGGTTGGTCACAAGAGAAATGTGCTTGGGACGTGAGGTGGAAATGAAGGAGCGGCCATTTTGCACGCTCTACAGGTTGGAGCAGGTTGCTAGGCACTGTGGCAGCTTGTACATGCAGTGCTGGTCTGCTTGCTTGCCTGGTGGGCATGTGGCTGTCCTTGGGGCCTGTGGACTCCGGCTCCCACTGGACCTCCATCGTCAGCTGCTCCTGGCCCTGGTCAGGTGTCAGGTGCATTTCAGGTCCATTCCAGCACACCTTTGACCTTGACTTCCCCTCAGCTTTTTCTCCTAACTGTTGATCAGATCTGGGGAAATCTCAGGTCCAACACCAGGGGCACAGCCTTCTCTGCCAGTTCCCATGATTATGTACAGTCCGTATGGTAGGTCACTCATAAGCCTGAGTGAGCCCTGGTTGATACAGCTGTCCTACGAGGTGCTTATTTTTATTACCCTCCTTGACAGATCTAGAAACTGAGGCAGAGAGAATATAACTTGCCCGGGGTCATAGAGTTAAGTTTCTGGAAGACATGGGATACAAATGCAAACTGTGACTCAGAGGCCAAACCTGGGATAATCATTTTTCTAATATGCAAAATGGTAAAAAAAAAAAAAATGATTCTCAGCTTTTGGAGATTAAAGGTGATATATATCCACAAGAGAGGCAGATATATGCTTATTAAGTGGAAGCCATTGGTTTCAGCAGAGACACATCTTAAAGCATGAGCCACCAAACCCAGTGACAGAAGGGGACTGATATGTGGGGGCAAGGGGTGTTGGGTAGGAGTGAGGATTGAGTCCCGAAGGATGTACCAGCAGAAGGTGACTTGGGTTTTGAGGGACCCTATGAGAACAGGAACAAGGACAAGCGGCAGGGAAAGAAGGTGCCTCATGGGTCCACCTGAATGGTCGCTCCCATCCTGCCACTGTAAGGTTTTATGTACGCCATCTATAATTTATTTCCTCTTCCCAAGCCTTTGACAAATAACAAGCATTAAAACACTTCCAGAGCAAACAGGACAGCATCTCTCACCTAAACACAGCAATGGTTACAGCGACTAAAGTCATCAGTCATCCTCGACTTTATCCCTGGCCACACAAAAAACATTTCTGCATCTTCTAAAAGTCATAGCTGAAGACCATCCACTGTTATCTTGACTGATTGTTATAAAAGGAACCTGCTGAAACTCAGCACCCAGAAACGTTTGTGTTTTCAGATCTGGATTTTTTTTTTAAATCAAACAATGAAAATTGTACTTCTCTTTCTGCTTTGGCTTTCAGGAAGCTCAACAATGAATCCCCAATGCCTTTTTCTCTGCCCTTCTCTATATGTTTTCTGATCTCTCAAGACAACTATTCTGCGATACACACACTTACTTAAAACACTTGCAGAAGTAAGGCAGTACATAATTTATATATACCAAATACAGACATCAAGAAGTATTAACGAAATAAAAAGTAAAACCAAGCAGGATTGTGTAATATTATCAGTAAGTAGAAGTAAAATGAGGGATACTGCTTGCTTGCCTCCTTCCCAAAGTGATTGGAGAGATTTGTGCGCCCAAGTGGAATGCTACGCTAGTTTTAACCACATCCCCCCTACTTACAAGTCACTGAGTCTAAAGCCCATTTAGAAAAGGCTCACTTGGCTGAGCAAGAGCCTTACTGTGAGACCCAGCAGAGACGTGTCTCTGTCACTTGTTAATCACAGTGGCTCTTCAGCCAGGGGATGCCTGATGGCCTTTCATTTAACAGGGAAGGACTCGGTGAAGAGGCATCTTCAGGGATACAGTGAGATCCAGGGGCCAGGGAGGTGGGCAAAGAGGCCGGGAACCATTCAGGTCCCTTTTGGACAGAGCAGGACAGTCGAATCCAGGCATCTTCCTCCTGCACTTGCAGAGTGCTCACGGAGAAGGCACTCTACCCGATCTGGAGTCACACTTGGTCTCCTGGGAGCAGAGCTGGCATTGGGGCACGCAGGCCACCAGCTTTCAGCAGCAGGTGGAGAGACAGCCCTGTGGGCCAGGCCTGGGGGTTGTCCAGGCTCTTCCTCCTGGCTGCCACTGCCCCTCCCCGTGACTGGAACCCTCCACTCCTTCCTGCCTCCCTTCAGGACCTACTGATTACCCTGCCCCACCCTTGGTCCACACAGCAGAAGGAAAGGTCACAGCCCAAGGTCACTCAGTGGGAAAGGTTAGGGCTCCCACCCGAGGGTCTGCAGACCTTCTGGCTCCCACGGACATCAGCAGGGGCTATACTGGGTCCAGAAGCCCTCTCTACTTCACCATGGCCCTGGGTGGGGGGGGGGGGGCGGTGATTCTAAACTTCTGAGGCCAGTTGGTACTGGCAGTGTGGGGCTATTATTTAAAAGCAGGTGTTTACTGGAGCCTGCTGTGAGCGGGCTCTGTGACAGCCACTCTGGTACATATTAACTGGATCCTCCCAGATGTCCCCTTCCAGACCACCTTGGGAAGAAAGTGATTCCTCTTAGGTGACAAAAATCCAAACTAGTGGAACCTAGACTTCTCAGGTGGCAAAGCTGTATGTGAATACAAAGAGGGAGATAGAAATTCCCTCAGCATAAAGTTTCAGAGGGCCCAGGGGCTCATTCTCCCGGCATGAAGCCAAGAATCAGGCAGAAAGCTCCTTAAGCTCAAAGTAACATCTGAATTTCCATTTCGTTGGGTAGAAGGTTGGAGGTGAGAGAGAGAAAATCAACCAAAAGATCTGAAGCCCTTTAGCAAAATGTCTTTGCTGACATTTTTTTTTTTTTTGAGGACAGGTGAGAAAGAGAAAGCGAACAAAATAGGTTTTTAAAGAAAATGGATGTATACAGTTTACGTGACCAAAACCCCAAACAAAATAAAACAAAAACCGAAAGCTGGAAGAAAATGCACAAAAACGTCCCGTTATGGTGGTAGCAACAGCGTCGTTGAGAAAAACTCTCACTTCCAAAAGTAAATTTGGGGAATTTGGTTTCATTACTTTCTAAGGAAACTTAGAAAGCAATGAACACATCAAAGAATGCCTAATTGGAAGGTGACAAAAAAGTCTATTAACACAGGAGGAAAAGTCACTGGAGGCTAAAGTAGGTGTTTGGTGTGGTGTTTCACGGTTTAGCCAAGCTGACAGGGCTGGCAGGTTACCAGACAAACAGGGTTCGGTCTGGATCTGTGAGATCTGCAGCCCAAACTCCTAACGGCTGGCTCCCAGAAGGCATCGGCCGCAGTCCTGTTGTCCCTGGCCCCAGAGGGAGGCGCCCCAACTCCGGAGCATACACACCACACCCCACTTGGCCGCACCACACTTGCACACATCCTGCTCCATGGAATGGTCTGGACTGGCTGTGCACTTGGAGCCCAGGGACTCTCCTGGTCTTGAGAGGAGACATTCAAGGTGTTTGCTGACTCAGACGGCTCCCTAGGGTGCCAGACCATCCGTTTCAGACCACAGTGAGGTTGGCCTGCAGGGGACTGGCCCAGCTGGCCGGGAGCCGTTTGCCAGGTGCAGAAACAGCAGCGCTTTCTTCCAGATCCACCACCAAACCTGACTCCTTTGGGAGCACAGCCCTGGACAGACCAAACTAAATAAACTAAGTGAGACAGGCAGGCCAAAAGGAAAGGTGCTCTAAGACTAAGAGCAGAAAACATGCTTAAAATTCCTCACTCTCCTCCCTCTGCCTCAAAGAGCTGATTCTGAGTCTTGCCAAGGCTTCAAATCACAGTTTCCTTCTCTCCCTACCCCCCCCCCTCCAAGGAGAAAATTACTCTTCCTTCCAAGCCTGAAAGAGCTATGATGTCACTTACACATTCTGCAGAAATACCAAAGCCAGACGATGCTCTGGGAAATGATTTTCAGGGGGCGACTTTCAACCACCCTGGGTAGTCTGCACAGATAAAATAGCCCAGTATCGGCACTGTAGTTGGTTGAAAACAGTAATTTTCTTCAGAGTCTGGACTGGGAGCCACAAACCTTGTGAGTAGAGCCAAGTGGCATGACCGATGGCCTCTGGTTCACGTGGTGTGAGTAGATACCTTGCCCCTTGGGTCACTGCACCCCTACCCTGAGAATACTAGAGACCAAGGGGGAGGAGCTAATGTTTACTGAGTAGCTGCCGTGCACTGGACATCAGGCTTAGCGCTGGGAACAGGATAAAAACAGTTTTAGGTTTTGCACAGCAAAGGAAACCATCCGCAAAACAAAAAGGCAACCTACTAAGTGGGAGATCTCTCAAATCATATGTCTGACAAGGGATTAATACCCAAAATATATAAATAACTCATACAACTCAATATCAAAACAATAAACAATCCAATTAAAAAATGGGCAAAGGACCTGAATAGACATTTCTCCTAAAAAGGCGTCCAGATGGCCAACAGACACATGACAAGATGCTCAACATCGCTGATCATCAGGGACATGCAAATCAAAACCACAATGAGCTATCACTTCATACCCATCAGAGGGCTATTTTCAAAAAGACAAGAAATAACAAGTGTTAATGAGGATGTAGAGAAAAGGGAACCCTCATGCGTTGTTGGTA
Source organism: Prionailurus bengalensis (assembly GCF_016509475.1). Taxonomy (NCBI): domain Eukaryota; kingdom Metazoa; phylum Chordata; class Mammalia; order Carnivora; family Felidae; genus Prionailurus; species Prionailurus bengalensis. The sequence continues at coordinate 20,278,136 of NC_057343.1, forward strand.
AGAATGTAAATTGGTGCAGCCACTGGGGAAAACAGTACAGAGGTTCCTCAAAAAGTTAGAACTACCCTATGACCCAGCAATTCTGCTTCATGGGTGTGCGTATGAAGAAAACAAAAACATTAATTCTAAAAAATATATGTATCCCTATGTTGATTGCAGCAGTTTTTACAATAGATGTGGAAGCAACGTAAGTGTGCATTAGTAGACGAATGGGTAAAGATGTGGTCAACGTAAGTATGCGCGTGTGCACGCATTGTGCACGCACACGCACAGAGAAATATTACTCAGTTACAAAACAGAATGCAACCTTGCCATGTGCAACAACATGGATGGACCTAGAGGATAATATGATGAATGAGTCAGACAGAGGCAAATACTATATGATTTCTCTTCTATGAGACATGTGAAAAAAAGAAAACAAACTAAACAAAACAGAGGGGCGCCTGGGTGGCTCAGTTGGTTAAGTGTCCGACTTCAGCTCAGGTCACGATCTCTCATGGTTCGTGGGTCGGAGACCCGCAGGGGGCTCTCGGCTGTCAGCACAGAGCCCGCCCGCTTCAGATCCTCTGTCTCCCTCTCTCTCTGCCCCTCCCCTGCTCATCTCTCTCTCTCAAAATTAAACATTAAAAAAAAAAATGTTAGGAAAAAACCCAAAACCAAACAAACAAAGCAAAAGCAAAACAGAAATGAGCTCATAGACACAGAGAACAATCTGGTGATTGCCAGAAGGGAGGGAAGTAGGGGACGGTCGAAATAGGGGAAGAGGATTAAAAGGTACAAACTTCCAATTACAAAATAAATAAAACATGGGGATGCATGGGGAATGTAGTCGATAAAACTGTAACAACTTTGTATGGTGATAGATGGCAGCCAGACTTCTCGTGGGGATCACTTCATAATGCGCATAAACATTGGATCGCTGTTGTATACCTGAAGCTAATATGTCAATCACACTTCAATAAAATAAAATAAAAAAATACTCTCAACAAACAAATTGGCTCCAGTGGGTTTCTTGTCACTGAGGGGAGGTAGAGAATAGATTTTTTTTAAGAGGAAAAAAGCACAGTAGCAATTTCATTCTGATGAAAACAAAATAAAACAAAACAAAAACAGCGTGAGGAAGTTCTGCCCACTCTCCAGATACTTCCTGCGATTTGACTTTTTTTTCCTTTAAAAAAAGAATGATACATAACTGATACGTAACATTATGTTCATTCCAGTCGTACAACACAATGATTCAATACGTGTATGTATTGGGAAATGATCACCACAAAACTGTGACTTGTGTTCTTGGTGTTCTGTCCCAAGCCTGCTATTAAGTACAAGTATAATATACTTTAGAAAGTGGACATGCCCCAGGCAGCAATAATCGAACACAAAGCGGCCACTGGGTAGTCCTGCCTTATAATATCCCGCGTATGGTGAACAGAGAGGGTGTTACCAGCCGCAGCACCTGGGAGCTGGTCAGAAATGCAGGATCTCAGGCCTCACCCCGGACCTCCTGGACCACAGTCTCTGCAGGCACGCCTGACAATCTGTGATTTTCACGCCTGCTGAACTTAGAGAAGCACTGCTAGAGGGAATGTCCAGGCCCCCACCGGGTCCCTTGGACAAGGACACGGAATAGCACGACCAATGTGTGCTCGTGAGTCAAAGGTGCCGAGGGCCACTGCTGGTCCCCCCAGTTGCTGTTGGTGATAACGCCCCAGGGGGACGGGCAGGGAGAGGCCAGGGGAGGCCGCCCACCCCTCCTCTTTGCCCTCTGCCCAGTGTCCAGTGGCCTGAGTCCCACCGCAGTCAGCTAGGACACTCCTGTCTCAGTCTCCTCCTCCGGGTCCCTGTCTCTCTACATCCCCCTCGCCCCCAACCTCCTCCTAACAGCCACGTGCGGGCTTTCCACCACTCGGTCTGCCTGCACTGGGCAGGTCCGAAACAGCCCAAAGCCTCCCACCTCTCTCCCCTTCTGTCTTTCCTTCTTTTATTCATTCAAACACTGAGCATCGAGTATAGGCCAGACACTATTCTGGACGCTAGAGATTCACCAGTGGGCAAATCAGAGAAAGTCGCCGCCCTCAAGGTGCTTATGCCCAGTCACTAGAGAGCAGGTTAAAAGGTGACAGTGCAGTGGAGACAAAGAAGGCAGGGCAGGGAGCCGGAGCGTCTGCGTGCGAGAGAACAGGAAACGGGTGTTTTTCATTGGGTGGCTGGGGAGGCGTTGCTCATGAGGGCACGCTGAGCGGAGACCCGAGGGGGCTGAGGGAGCAGCCACAGGGCCCTTGTGTGGCTCCAGGCAGAGGGGACAGAGCGGAACAGTGTGTTCCACGGGACAGACAGCAAGGCAGATGGCCGGGTGGAGTGTGGCAGGCGAGGCAAGAACAGTGGACCTTGGAGAAGCAGGCTTGTGTTCCACGTGGGGCGGGATGGGCAGCCCTCAGGGGCTCTGAGCAGAGGACTCCCACGGTGTCACTTATGTCTGAGAGGGCCCTCTAGCTGTGCAGCGGAGAGTCTGCTGCAGAAGTCAGGACACTACTCAGGGGCTCCCGGGGAAACACCAGCGGCTGAGCCGGCCTGAGGTGGCAGTGGTGAGAGGTAGGTAGAGTCTGCGGGTATTCTGGAAGTGGAATACATAGGGACCTCCTGAAGGAGAAGGCCCCAGAAGGACCCTGGCGTTTCTGTCCTGAGCATCTGAAGAGTGGTTTGCGTTTCCAGTAGCTGGTTTCTCACTAGCTGCCTCCCTGCCCTCAGGACGGCAGCTCGGAACCCTGACCACTGCCCTGGGCCCAGCAGCCCTGCCTGGGTCTCTGTGTCTGCTGCTGCCCTGGGGCTCCCCTGAAACCCCCGGACCCACGGCCACCCTCAGTCAGCTCAGCTCAGGCATCAGTTCTTCTAAGAAGACTCTCGTGACCATCTGACCCCTGTGTAACAATAGCCCCTGTTCACTGATTCATGGGTGCTGACTGAGAGGTAGCTCAAAGGCATTCTTTCCAAATGTCCAACCTTGCACGGTTAAGAATTAGAATTCTGTATTTGCAGATTGGAAAACAGAGTTTTAGCAATGTCACGTCACGTGCCTGGAGTTACTCAACTCGCAAGTAAAAGAGTTAGGGTCCCATCCCAATACATCTGACTACAAAGCCTGTGCCGTATACTGCCCTGTGTGAGTATTTCAAATCACAGCATCCGGAACATTTTGCTGGATATTTTGGTTTGCATGACTGCTGCCTCCACTGGGCTGTGAGCTACCGAAGGGGGCGGGGGTGGGGTGCAGTGGTGGTGACGGGGATACTGTTGGCACAGAGGGGTTATCTAATAAATGTTTGCCAAAGTTTGCTTTCAACAGGGGATCACAACCCAGACGTAAGAAGCTATAGGGCGGTCATGGACCCATTTGAGATTCCAGTAATGGCTCTAGGCCCTCTTGTCCAACATCACATTCATTCATATACTTATTCATTTGACAGTCTAGTAATAGAGATAGATAATATAGAGGTAAACAAATATACAAAATAATTTTAGATGGTAGTAAGTATGTGAAAAAAAAAGATAATGTAATAGTGCTGGCGTCAGGCAAACAGAGCTACTTTAAGCGAGGCAGCAGGGAAGGCATCTCTGAAACCCAAATGATGAGAAGATCTTGGAGGAGATGATTCCAGGTGGAGAGAACACTGGGTGCAAAGGCCCTGAGGCAGGAGTGAGCTTGCCACATCGGAGGAACAGAAAGCAGGCCAATATGGAAGGCGTGAGGGAGCAAGAGGAGAGAGAAGTGGGAGATAAAGCTGGAGAGGTAGGCAGTGACCAGCTGATGTAAAGCCTTAGGCCTTGGTGAAGGTCTGGAAGGGCCTGCAAGGGCCATGAGACGCCTCTGCAGAGTCTTAATCTTGAAAGAGACAGATCTGATGCACCTTTTCTAATGATGCACGTAAACACATGCATACAACCTGTGCATGGTGTCCAAGGATGGCAAGTCAAGGATTTCTGCTGTAGAGTCTAGTTCTAGAGTACATGGGGCGCATCATAATAAGACAAGTCTCACCTCAATGTTTGCTCTATTCTTTCCACCCTCCTAGAGCCGAAAATGACATGCTGTGGCCTCACAAAGAGCAAGGCTTTCTCTTCTTTGGCAAAAAATAAGTCTTACCCCGTGCACTGTTGGTGGAAATAGAAAATAGTACAGTTGCTACAGAAAACAGCATGGTGGTTCTTCCCCATAAAAAAATGAGCACAAATTACCATACGATCCAGCAACTGCACTTCTGGGTATATGCCTGGAAGAAGCAGCAGTAGGAACTCAAAGAGATATTTGTACACTCACACTCACAGCAGCATCATTCGCAAAAGCCCAAAGGTGGAAGCGACCCCAGTACCCATCAGATGAGTGGATAAACAAAAAGGCGGCATGTTCACGAGGGAATATCGGTCAGACTTAGAAAAGAAAGAAATCCTGACATGTGCTACCACGTGGATGACCCTTGAGGACGTTATGCTGAGTGAAACGAGCCGGTCATGGAAAGGCAAATACTGTATGATTCCCCTTATGTGAGGTCCCTAAAGTAGCCGAATTCACAGGGACAGAAAGTAGAGTGGTGGTTGCCGGGGGCTGGGGGAGGCGGCACAGGGGTTGTTGTTTGATGGGTAAAGTTTCAGTTTTGCAAGATGAAGACAGACCTAGAGATGCATGGTGGTGGTGTGGGCACGACGTGGATGCACTTCACACTACTGAACCGCACATTTAAAAATGGTGAGGATGGGGGCGCCTGGGTGGCTCAGTCGGTTAAGCCTCCAACTTTGGCTCGAGTTCACGACCTCACAGTCTGTGAGTTCGAGCCCCGCACTGGGCTCCGTGCCGACAGCGTGGAGCCTGCTTGGGATTCTCTCTCCCTCTCTCTCTCTCTGCCCCTCCCCCAATTGTCCTCTCTCTCTCAAAATAAATTTAAAAAATAAAGACAGAAAAAATGTTTAGGATCATAAATTTTATTATGTGTCTTTTACCATAATTCAGCACTTTTAAGAAGTCTCTGGAGCCCCCTCAGTCCCTCAACTGCATCCTCATCAGCCTCTGTCCCCATGACCTCACAGCACCGGTGCCCCCCGTGTCCCGAGACTGGTGGTCCACTCAATCCCCTCACTATGTAAGAAGACAAGTAAAGTAGCTGGCACGGATGAGGCCTTAAAAGCTCTCCAGTGAAGAGAGTCTCAGAGGTTGAGCCTGGCATCTCAACAATTGTGTGTCTGATTTCTTGCCCATTTTTAAAAGTTTATTTTCTTTTGAGAGAAAGAGAGCGTGCACACTCATGAGCAGAGAAGGGGCAGAAAGAGAGGGAGAGAGAATCCCAAGCAGGCTCCACACTGTCGGCACGGTGCTTGATGTGGGGCTCGAACTCAGAAACCATGAGATCCTGACCGGAGCCGAAATCAAGAGTTGGACGCCCAACCGACCGAGCCACCCGGGTGCCCCTGATTTCTTGCCCTTCAAATCTTACCTGATCCATTTTGTCCAAACGGATTTCCCCTTTTGCCTTTTGCAGACACAAAGAACAGCTGGTGACCGTCCCCTATGGAATAAGACTCCCAAAGCCTTCGACAGCATTGTTCAATTACCTTGCTTCTTTGAAGATGCTGTCAACGTTCCCCAGCCTGAAGCTGCAGTCACTTGCTCTTGAGGAACCGAGCCTTGCGCCCTCAACTGTGCTTTGCGTGTGAGTTTGGGTGCATCCCAAATCATTCCTTAAGGACAGCTCTGGCCCTGCCCATGGCAGGGCCTCCAAAGGAGGCAGGTGGCCCTCCATTCAGGCCTCGGAGAAACAAACTTGAGGAGACTGCTTGAAGATGTATCCCTCCTTTTAGGATTAAGCCAAGTGCCCAGGGGCTGCTGGAAGAGACTGCCTTGTTTTGCCCACCCTCTGTGCGGTGGCTTTTCCACACTATGCTGGGCAAGGTACCCTGGCCCACTCTGAGGACACCGTATAAGAAAGAGGTCTGTAAAGTCTCGGTGCAGTTATTCTAGGGGTACAGGTGAGGGCGGGCTGTTGATCCTACTGTGGACATGAGAAGGTGTGGGTGGCACTGCTCCCACGACTCAGAACGAGGCAAACCTGCACATCTTAGGCATGGCTTATTTTTCCCCATGGACTCTAAATCCTGCCACTGATGAGTGTCCCCTGTGTTTCTGCTGCTAGAGAACTCTAAATCAAATATGAGGACTACTTCTGGAAGGATGCTGTCCAACACAACTTTCTGTGATGATGGCAATTTTATGTATCTGTGCTAGTCAATAGTGTAGCCACTAGCCACGTGTGGTTACCGAGTCCTTGAAGTGTGTTGAGATTGAGAAACTGGAGTTTGCATTTTAATTAATTCTGATTTTAAATTTAAATGGCCACATGTGGCTAGTGGCTACCAATTAGCTCTAGATACTATATGGGAAATGCATGCATCCTGATATCACCTTTGGCTTATGTGATTTTCCTAGCAATATATTCTATCTACTTCAAATCCCTTTGCTGTCTAATTATTTATAATAATCTTCTTGTGTGGTATATATCATTGTCAGCTACCTTAAATCTTTTTAAAATTTGAGATCTTCTTATAAGTACAAAAAAAAAAGATAACATACGCACATTCCCAATTTCTTGGACTAGATACTTCTTCCCCACTTGCTGCAAAACGGAGTAATTAATATGTTCATTTGCGGGAAGGGCATTGCAGGAGTGGGGAAGAAGCCTTCTCTACCGTTTCTTCATCTGGATGCTGCTTACACAAATGTTCACTTTGTGAAAACTCACTGAGCTGTGCACTTAGGATATATGCACTTTTACTATATCATTTATTCTTCAATAAAAAGTAAAGGGAAACCTATAAAGAGAACCTGCTGTGTCCAACATACAATGTTAGTTTAGCTCTAGGGGATGCGGAAAGATTCAGACAACTCGGATCGTGACTCCAGAAAGCTGCAGTTTAGTGTCACTGAGCACGAATGGAAATTTCTAGGATGCATTTTCCAGAGGGATCTCAGGCAACTTGTGCTAGCAACTCCCCACCCTCCTCTTCCCTGCCTTCCCCCGCCGAATCAAGCAGTGCCAAGAAAGGAGAGAGGAGTTTCAGGAGGAGGAGGTCTTTCTTTCTATCTTATCGTATTTTAGTAAAAGACATTTCCAGGAGTGCCTGGCTGACTCTCTGGGTAGAGAAGGTGGCTCTTGGTATCAGGATCATGAGTTCAAGCCCCATGTTGGGCGTGGCGCCTACTTAATTAAAAAAACAAACAAATAAAAACCAAAAGATTTCCAAATTCTTATGAAAGGCTGGGTAACTCCCAGAAAAAACCTTCCGTCTCTTCCAGGGGAATTAAATCAAAGGAAGAGTTCTCTGGAATACGGAATGTTAATAGGGCAGGATGAGGAAATAAAATGCAATCTGTGTTTTAAGAAAGCAACTAAAAACTGCCCAAGATTTGCTTCAGTGTATGGTAACTCCACCCAACTGAACAAAAGCATTTATATTAGAAATTATAACTAAAACTATAACTTGGGAGACATACACTGCTAAGGATGATGTGGCTAAAAGGTACTCTTCCAGGCAGGTCCCTCTCTCCATGACTTAACTATCTTAATGTTGCTAAAGACTGACACATAAATTTTTATTTTAAAAGTAACTTAAAGAGGTGGGCAGGTGCATATTTCATGCTAGAGCAGAAGGTTGCTTTCTGCACTGATTCTGTCACGGTAACCTGTACAAATGGCCATAATCAAGAATTATGGGGGGGCGAATATTAGTCATTTCTGTCCACATTAATTTGCCTCCTCGACATATTACTATACGGAACAAAGGCCTGCATTCCTGAGACCCAAGATACAAATCTTTTTTCTTACCTTTTTCACACTTTGATGCTCTAACTTCAAAAGCCTGCACCTGTACAGATTTTATAACCATTTAAATGTGTGAATCTTTGAAATATTCTTTCAATGGTTCCTCTGAGCACAGTCCAGGCCAAGTTTTTATACTTTGTTCTTTCACTTCCGTTATTACAGGCATCAAGAGAAAAAGTATTCTAATTACTGCAAAAAAGGAAGAAGTCCCTTCAAAACAATCATATTCATTTTGGTCTTTGAGCATAAACAAAACCCTTCCATTTACTTTTACTTATTCAACTGCATTATATTTTGCATACAAGCATCGGCAATCTTCAAACACAAGTTTTTTCTCACATTTCAAAAGAGACAATGGAGCAAATGCTAGCTAGCATTCAGTTCACTGAATAATAAAGCAATATTATTTAGTTTCTTATCTGTATAGTTCAAAGAAAAAACTGAAAAGTATCTGTGTCCCATAAACAGTAAATATCTCAAGGTGATCTTTCTGACTTGAGCAGTGTGGCCCGCCTAAAGTTTTAACCAGCTATCTGACATGTGCCAAATTCTCACTTCATTTTGGGATGTGTGGATTACAGTTCTGATGCTTAATGTCAAAATCAAGAACTATGAAGCTGTACCTGTGATTCAAGTAACTACAATCAGCATCTTCAGGAGGTGATTTCCAGATAATGGCCCCTAACTCGCTATCAACTTTCTCCTTCTAGGTAGCCAAATGTGAAAACTGAGATGCCCAGGCCAGGGGTTTTTCAGAAAAACAAAGTCCTGGGGCACCTGGGTGGCTCAGTCAGTTAAGTGTCCAACTTAGGCTCAGGTCATGACTCACAGTTGGAGTTGGAACCCTGCATCCGGCTCTGCTGACAGTTCAGGGCCTGGAGCCTGCTTCCCATTCTGTGTCTCCCTCTGTCTCTGCCCCTCCTCCACTCGCGCACGCGTGCGTTCTCTCTCAAAAATAAATAAAAATTAAAAAAAAAAAGAAAGAAACAAAGTCCTATGTGCTTGGAACTGATTTACATGTTAATTCCAGAAAGCCTGGGTTTGGAAAGCACTTATCAGGTAGGGCCAAGTGCAGGACATTCTTAAATCTACCTGCTGAATTTTGAATTCTAGAGTATGATTAATGATCCTGAAAGGGTGTCAGCCAGCCACTGGAAGGATGGGAGGAGAAAGGGATCCAGCAATTGAGTGAAGGATTAACCACAGAACGGGACTCTCTACTGCGTCCATTTCCTTAAAATGTATTCACTCGCCTCCTCCCAGACTTAATGAAACCAAAAACTCCAAAGGCATCACTTACTCCTTACAGTATTTATGAGAAAGTAATTTTTCAAGCGATCACTAGATTCCAACAACCTACTTACTGCCTAGTGGTAGAAGGGATGGAAGGTGGGGAGGCACTAAAGGGAAGAAAACAAGCACATCCTCTCTACGGAATGTCAATACAGTTTACAATTTTCAAAGAGCTGGGTTTTCCTGGAAGTCCTTTGTGGAAGGGAAGAATGCACTGGTAAAAACTCCCTAAGTGTGAGGGAGTAGATTCAGGAACCTTCCATAACAAGCAAGGTCCCTGGGATATAAGCTCATCTGAAATCCCCAGGAGTCACTGGCATTTAGCGGATGCTCAAACCGTGGGCGAAGAGGGGCGCAGAGGACCTGGAAGTTGCTTGCTGAGGCACAGAGCCAAGGCGGTGAAGTGAAAACAACCCATGCAAAGAACCCTTGATGCCTCCTCTTGTGTTGGGGCACAGTGTGGACGCCTCGATTTCGTCTAAGAGCCAGACAGGGGGCCACTGATCCCTCCTTTTTGTTTCTTAGCTCATTGCTCTTTACCAGGTACTAACCAGAGTTTCTGGCAGAGCCAACCCCCCGGTTTCTCTGTTCCCCCAGACAGACAGGGAGGTAGACCTACAGACAGAGACCTCCCCCCCCCCCCCCTCCACACTCCCCTTCCGTCCCAGGTACCTGCAGGAGGATCTTGTTCCCGTCGAGGTCCTCTGTCTGCCAGCGCCCCTCACTGATGGGGCTGCAGGGGTTGGGCAAGAGAGGCACGAGCTCGCCGATGTCCTTGACCCGGAACTCCAGCACCGAGGAGTCGGTGGGGACGGGGGTCTGGTCACAGGGCAGTCTCTTCAGGGAGAACTGGATGTCCACATCCAGATTGGAGAAAATGGGGAAGATGCAGAAGTCCGTCTTCTTCTGGCTGGGGCTGCGCCGGAGGATCAGCTCGTAGAACTTGAGGATGTCGGCGTAGTTGTCGTGGCGACAGTAGATGGTGAAGCGCACGATTTCCTTGCCGTAGTGCACGGGCCGGATGGCCCACAGCGGCGTCCCGGGGGCCAGCGTGAAGAAGTCCTGGCTGCAGGGCAGGTAGGGCAGGAGCCTGCGCGGCACGCGCTCCGTGTGGTGGTGGCGCCAGGGCGGCCGCTGCAGCGTGCGGTGCAGCTGCAGGATGGGCTCCTCGCCGTACTCCTCCTGAAGGAACAGCACCACGGCCAGCGCCGGCTGCGCCACCTTCGGGGGCTTCCTCCGCCGCCGGGGCGCCCGCCTCTCCGAGACCCGGAAGAGCTGCAGGTCCGGGTGGATCCAGGCCAAGACCTTGTCGATGGCCTCCTGCAGGGGCTGGGATTCCCCTGGGTCTGCGATTATGTGGATGCTAACCAGGAAAGGGTCCTGCGCCTCCTCCACGGAGAGCTCACCTGGGGGGCGCAGAGAGAGAAACGAAAAGGCCGTGTCATTAAAGGCGTCCCGTGATGACATGCAAGGCTTTCACGGGAGGAGAGGCTAAATCGTCACTGCGCCGACTCCGTGATCGTTCGGAGCCAAGAAGCAGAGACCTGACTACTGCTGGGAAGTTCCCACACCGGCCGGTGCTAGGAGGTCCCCGGTGCCGGACTTCATCAGGTCCAGTGTTACTTTGTATTAGGCGGCAGAAAGTCCAATCTCCACGGATGTGGAAGGGACAGCACGCCCATTAGAAGAGAGGCGGCCGCATTAAGTGCACGTAGGCCATTTAGTATTTCCGGAAGGAGCTGCAGGGCCTCGCCCCACGGAAGGTCCCTGTAACACTGCACTCCTCTGATTGGCTTGTTTTGCTGGTTTACATTGTTCATTCATTTAACAAACATTTATGGAATCCTTTCTTTACACTTCCTGCTAGGTGCTGAGCCAGGTACTCACTCTGACAGATAAAGCCCTGGCAGGGGAGGCTCACTGTGTCCTTTCAGTAGGCTGATCAGGTGGGGTGGCCTGGTCCTGACCACCTTGCTGCTGGAGCAACCATGGGGGTGGGGGAGGAGACTGTGCACGGGGAGCACAGTGTTCTCACAGTGTTCTTGCTGAGGCTGCTTACGGGGGCTGTCGGTTAGGGATGGGGGGGGGGGCGCATGATGGGGCCATTGCTACCTGCTTAATGCTATCTTACGGGCTTTTCCTTCGGCAACGTCCACTCAGGGGCCCACACATCCTGAACGGGTTGTGTACCTTCCCAATGTCTCTGGCAGAAAGAACATCTGAGAGCATTGAATTCAAGTGTGAGGTTGGCCATTTAACTTGGCAACGCTACCCCACAGGGTGAAAAGTTTGCTGGCCACACTGGTGTATTTCTAATTCGGAAATATTGAGCACATTTTCTCAGCCTGATATAAGCCTTGTTCTTGGGGCGCCTGGGTGGCTCAGTTGGTTGGGCGTCCGACTTTGGCTCAGGTCATGATCTTACGGTTTGTGAGCCCCGTGTTGGGCTCTGTGCTGACAGCTCAGAGCCTGGAGCCTGCTTCAGATTCTGTGTTGCCCTCTCTCTCTCTGCCCCTCCCTGCTCACACTCTATCTCTTTCTCTTATAAATAAACATTAAAAAAATTTTAAAAAAGAGACTTGTTCTTTTAAAAGGTAACTCTATTTGCATTTTTACAGGCTTTATGACTCATCCAAGGGAAATCAAGAAATCTTTAAGTCCACTGCAACTTGGGGGGGGGGTGGGGAGTGGCAAGATTCATCTAGAATGTAGATCTGTCATCACACACATGCCTCACAATGTCCACTAGGGTATTAGACCGAAGTCAATCATGCAGTCAATAACGTTTGAGAAGCGTGATGTGCTTTTAGGAACAATAAACTCGATCAATTCACAGGATGAAAAGTCAATTTTTTTTTCTAGGTTCGCAAGACATGCCAAATGGGCTTGCAGGTATATTTCATTATATTCACCTGTAATAACATGGTTTTAACTCTGTTGGATCAAAACCTGTCTGAATTTCCATCCCAACTCCGGCTGTTAGATTATTTCACTTGGGAACAGTTAATTCAGTCTGTTGTGGCCTTTCTTATTTACTCATTTATTTACACAGTTGTTGAGCAATCAGTATGTAGCAGACCCTTGAGAGATGAGGAAGCTGGTGTCATCGAGTATTATGGGAGTCTGTCGACGTAGGCCCCAGTGTGAATACTGCTGCTCCCCTAGAATTGTGCAGGATATAACCCAGACAACCACAACAGCAGCCCTCTAAAGAACCATTAAGTCACAAATGAGAACGTCGTAAATACAGTCATAAAAAATTAAAATTCAATCTGATATATGCCTATAGGAAACACAACAGAGTAGCATTTTAGGCAGGGGTTAGAGTCTAAGGTTACCCTGAGCTAAAAATTACCTATAGACAATATTACTATTGAAAAGTCCCTTAAATTTCCAATATGGCACTGAAGGTCCTGCTTGTAACAAGACAGCATAGTCAGACAGGTGTTCCTCTGGCTGAACCCCAGATGAAATAACAGGCTTGCTGCATGGCTTATGTCATAAAAGAATAGTCTTGTATCAGTAAGCACCAGATCCCTACTCAGCAGGCTGTGCCTTTCCCCCTGCGAGAGGCTTCTGGAACATAAGGATGGCCAAGGTAACAGCAAAGTCAAGTCTCAGCACTTCCATGATCATGGACTAGAATGGTGGGTGAAATTATATAACTCCAGCCCCTTATGGCTGAGCATGTATTCTTGAACTTGTACCAGTTAAATATGAGCGTGATGTCCTTCCAATTTACTACTGTGTGACAAAGGACGGAGCAACTTTTCTTCCAGACTGCTTCTGGGAAGGTTTTCTGGAGTTTTCTGAACTGGGCCTTGAAGGGTAAACAACATCTCACTCATAATAACCTCCAATGTGGGGGAGATCACTGCGGGGAGAGGGAAGACTGTTTATGAAGGCACAGAATGGTGCAAAAAAACAAGCACATTTGGAAGGGGGTGGTGAGTACTTCTGAAACGTGGTAACAGACGCAGCGGGGAAAAATGGACTGGAGCCAAGTTGTACAGGGCTTCAGCTCAATTTGGTAGTGATAAGGGGCAGTGGAAAGTTTTAATAAAGGGATGCTGGAATCCAGTCAGGGGGAAGCCAAGTGAGAAGTCATAAAATGAGTAAACAGCCTAGACAACAGATAACAAGACTTGGCCTTGGAGGAGATGGCGTTACTGGCCCTCGTTCTTTTCCTGCCCTGCATCCTTTCTCTCTGCCATGGGACTTTATAGTTCCTCCCACTAATGGGTGAAGTGCTTTCCCTTCCCTTTGACTTCGGGTTCCACCATATGTCTAACTCTGCTCAACAGAAAGACACGATGGTGACGCGTGTTGGGGCCCGCCTTCTTGTGCTTCTGACATTTCCCTGAGAAGAATGTGCTCAGGCTAGCACATTAGTGCCAGAAAGCAGGATAGGAGACACAGGGATCACAGCCGCCCTAGCTGAGTCCGGCCTGTATCAGCCAATCTCATACGCCCACAGAAGAAACATGGGAAGAGCCACCTAGCTGGGCCTGGTCTGGAGCACCTAAGACATGTGAGAAATAAGAATTGACTGTTGTTTCAAGCCAGTGTTTGGGGGGGTGGTTGTTACACAGCAATATTTCCAAGTGCAGGGTATATACAGAAAAGGCCCAGATTCACAGGCTCTTGAGGAGGCACAGGGGACTAGCTTTGGAGCCCACAGGCCTGGGATGGGAGGCAGGGAAAGCAGGAGAGGAGTGTACCATGATGTTTCTGGCTTGAGCAACTGGTCAGTTACCGATGCTTAACTAAGACACACAAAATAGAGGCAGAAGGGCAGATTTGTGGGTAAAGATAAGGAGTTCCACTTCGGCCATGTTGGTGAGATGGACAGCCAGAACGACTGTCAGGAGGGATGTCCTGTTAGCAATGGGACCTATGCGCTGTTGAGGTCATGGGCTGAACTGAAGGATGGATCAAGTTACCTTTCGACTGTATTCTTGCTTTCATGCAGTTATCTGATACACGTGTGCCCCCATATAGATCTGAATCAGTGGAAATCATCATGGTGGCTTAAGAAACAAATCAGAATTCATGGGCTCTTGTGGTTTTTCTCTTTGTTTGCTCTTCTGCTCCCCTGGCTACTTTCTGTTTCGCTGAACAACCACTATCAGCAGAAGTGCAGCACGAGGCAAACCAATGAAATTTCCCACTGGCCAGCAACTCCAGCAAAGGTAGGACAAGGTACCACAGCCAAGTAAAAGGCGTATTTCGCTTTCCCGCGGTCACTTGATCTCCCAACAGTGGGGACACGCGACTTTGCTGAACATTTATGAATGTTCGGTATGAACAGAAAGAGGTAGAAAGGCTTGGAAAGATTTAGGGGATGAAGAAATGTACTTGAGAAAACTACAGATGATTTCTGCGAGAGGAGAAAAGGACATATGGGGTAGAAAAAATATTTGAGAAAAGGAGCTGTCAGAACAGTGAGGCAGTCCCGCTGAGATGCTGAGCCCACTCTCAGGGTGTGTGCCTAGCCACGTATGTGGAGAGACGTTAGCTAAGACACATATGATGTTCTCTGGGGGCCGGCACTGTCTCAGTGTTCTACGTATATAAACTCATTTAATCCTTAAAACAACCCTGGGGGGGGGGGGACTATCATTGTCTCCATTTTAGAGAGCAGAAAATCGAGGCACAGAGAGGCGAAGTAATCTGCCAAGGTCGCACAGCATCCGAGGAGCGTCTGCACAATCACCGACGGTTCTGCAGGGAAGTGTGCTTACCCTCCAGCGCTGTATTCGTTTCATAGCAGGAGGAGAGCGGCCCCGCCCCATCATTTCTGGTCACACTCCTAGTCACCACTCTCCACTGCTTTCCTGCCTCCTTCTGGCCGGCTGGCTTCTCAGCCACCGGCCACCAGCTCCATATCCTGGACACTCATTTACGTCTCTTTCTTCTGGCCCTGGGTGTGTGAAGAAGAAGGATCCAGAAACCACCTCCCCGATGGCACACACCCAGGTCTTTACATCTGAGTGCTGCCCTCTCATGCTTGCAGGCGAGCGTGAGGCCTGGGTGTGGAGAGGTCGCGGGGAAGGTGGCTTCTGAGTCCCCGAGACAGAGTTGTCAGGGCGCCTGGCGTCAGGACACCTCCATCCGCCACACAAAGGTTTCCCAGAGAGAGCAGTAACAAAGGCCATGCTGAAGCCCCCGCGGATGAGTGCATGTTGACAGCTTTGCGGAAAGGCAAGATGCCCAGCCTTCGAGCAGGGTGGGGGCACGGCGAGAGGCATCTGACCGAGCCCCGGCTCGCCTGGGCAGCCTGGGATGCGGCCAAGAGCAAGCAGGGAAGGAAGATGAAGACCCGACCCCCGAGCCTCCCTTTGCACTGGGTGCATCAGGGCGATGTAAGTCGATAAAATCCTACCCTGAGAAGAATGAGAGTGGGCGGTGGCATTAATAGGCTCCCGCCATCACCAGCACGTGCCCACTGCACGAGGCCCTAAAATAAACGGGCCCCAGGAGCCACAGTGTGCAGCTCCAAACCGTCACTGGGTGCTGGGTGCTAGGGTTATCCACACCCCAAAGAAAACGTGCCTCCTGGAGCTGGATAGGAAACCAAGTATTTGAGGGGAAGGAGAGGAAATGTGAATAATTAATTGTCATGGAAAGCCTCTCTGCCTCCCTGGAGAAGCAGGGATGTTGCGACTGTGGGAGATGCTCTGCCTTTATCGTATCTATTACACGTCTTCTCGGAGGGCCTCAGACCGCACCTGTTCACTTAGGGTGAGACACAGACCAGACATGAACTGGGCAACAGACGGACTTCCCCAGGGCCGGTTAGAGGATGGGAGCTGTTCACAAATTTACAGGTATTACCAAAGCTGTCAGATTTCTTCCCGTGTGATCATGCACAGTTAGATTTTTTTTGATAATGTAAAACAAAAAAACAGCTCTAAGTAAAGCACTGTCAGAGTCAGGCCTTCTATGAGGCAGAAGGTGTACTATGAATCTGTGTATTTGTTACATTTCCCCCCAATATTTCACCTCTCTTGTATATCCCTTGTCTCTTATTTAGGTATTAAGAAAAAATGTTTTTTTTAAAACTTTTTTTTTTCAATGTTTATTTATTTTTGGGACAGAGAGAGAGCATGAACGGGCGAGGGGCAGAGAGAGAGGGAGACACAGATTCGGAAACAGGCTCCAGGCTCTGAGCCATCTGCCCAGAGCCCGACACGGGGCTCGAACTCACGGACCGCGAGATCGTGACCTGGCTGAAGTCGGACGCTTAACCGACTGCGCCACCCAGGCGCCCCAAAAATGTTTTTTTTAAATAGAAACTTCTCTTGCGAGAGAGAGAGAGCGCGCGCAAGCAAGCATGACTAGGGTAGGGGCAGAGAGAGGGAGAGAGAATTCTGAGCAGGCTCCGTGCTGTCAGCACAGAGCCTGATGCCAGGCTCTAACTCATGAACCGTGAGATCACGACTTGAGCCGATATCGAGTCAGACGCTTAACCGATGGAGCCGCCCAGGTGCCCCGGGTCTCTGAAGTTCAAAAGATAACAATTTAGACAGTAATAACCATATATGAAGCTCTTATTTGCCAGGCACTGTCCTAAAAGCTTTACATATATTATCTCACTCAATTTAAAACAATACCATGATAAAGGTGTATTCTCCCCACGCCGCAGGTGAAATATTCATGTATCTGACAAGGGCCCACCCAGAACAGGGTCTCCGTGCTCTGCACCTGTGCGCTTTCTCGCTCTCTATCTAGCTCACCGTCCTTGCTTTGCTTGGCTGGGCCCTGAAAGTGTGGCTCAGCTCCTTCAGGCAATGCGGCAGGAGATTCTGCCGTGAATGGAGGAGGACCATTATGCCTGGGCAGTTTCTGGCAATCCCGGGCTTGCATGGACACGTTAAGCTGGAGTCTGGTAAAGTCTGGGCAGGGACTGAGGTCCTTCTGCCTGTTGACAGACATCCTGATGCTGGACCTCCCACTCAGCTGTCTCAGTGCTGCCTGCACCCGGACTCCTGCCATCCTTCGCACCCGGGGGGCTTCACCCCATTCTTGCCTGTGCTGTCTCCCACTGCCTGGGGCCTGCCAGGCTGGCCCTCCTCCCAGAACTGGCAAACTACTGTGTGTCCCCAAAGTATTTCCTTCCCAGCAGCAGGTATGTCTAGTTCAAAGTCCGGATCTCTCATTTCAAAGGCGTGGCCCAGCCAACTCTCAGGATACAAGTTCAGACGCCTCCTTCTAGAAGTCTTGGACGGTGGCTGACGTCTCTGTCGTTTTATCCACCATTTATCACTGACGACTTACAATACAAATCATTTACCGAACCAGGCAGTGTTGATTGAACACCTACTCTGTGCTGGGCACCGCAGGATACAGTGGGGAACGAAAGACTTTCTGGCTTCCTGGAACTTATAATCTAGTGGGGGAGTCAGAGCAAGCAAATATAGAAGATGAAGTCAGGCAGCTAAGTGCAAGGGGCAGACACTTCACTGAGCAACCTATCCTGAATGTGGTACCCTAACAGGTTTCCAAGGCAACAGCCATAACCAGTTAGCATCACCTGAATACACTGCCACGTGCCATTCTAGTGTCACAAGAGGCTAAAAGAATCAGACCCAGGGCACCTCCAGCTGCTGCCGGGTTAGGGAATTTGGCCCCGGAGCTTGCCTGGACATTTCTCGAACCGCATATGCAGGAGGCTGAATAAACTCCTTATTTGCATTTCTAAAGCCCCTCTCTGTGGCACTGAGTCCGTCAGGGACTTGGATCCTTGGTCTGGTCAACCAGACCCTCATGACTGAGGGGCAGAAAACCCAGGTGAGACGGCGGATCGGGTGTGCAACAAAGGCAGGCCGGGCGCCGGCGGACGCTGGGAAGAAAAATTAGGTCAGGAAGCGGGAGGAAAAGAGGCTCCAGGGTGGCGAACACAAAACCGACTCCATTGTCAAGTGCCACAAAAGAGCCAGCCTCCCCCCACTAAGCTGCCCGGTCTTCCCGGGAATGCCTGCCTGAAGCGAAGGCTCTCAGAAAGGGGCTTCCAAATTCCTTCTCCAGAGAGTCTATTCATCCCGAATGTAATGAATAACCTGCCTTCATCGTTTTTTTTTTCTTTTTTCACAGTTTTCCTTTAAAGCTAGTTCCTCAGACCTCTGAACTAATGAACAAACTGAAGCAAGAGCCTTTGCCCCTGCCAAGAGCTAAGATAAAATCTCAGGCTTTCTCAATCCTTAGTGGTTTTAGGATTTCGACAGGGCTTTTGGTTGACCTCCAATGCTGGGCTGTGAAAGTGGCAAGGCTGACCCCAGTGCCAGCCCCAGCCGAAGCCAAAATTAGAGGCAGGGTGGGAATAGCGAGAATCTGGTGGCGACATCGTGACACGCAAGGTTTTTTAACATTGGGGATCCGAATAATGCAGATAAAATTGTGCTCCTCTCGGGGCCCCTGGGTGGCTCGGTCGGTTGAGCGTCTGACTTTGGCTCAGGTCATGATCCCACGGCTCATGAGTTCAAACCCCACGTCAAGCTTCCTGTGGTCAGCGCAGAAACCACTTGGGGTCCTCTGTCTCTCCCTCTCTCTGCCCCTAGCCCACATTTTCTCGCTGGCTGGCTCAAAGATAAACAAACATTAAAAAAAAAAAAAGTTCTCCTCGGGGCACCTGGATGGCTCAGTCGGTTGAGCCTCCGACTTCGGCTCAGGTCATGATATCACGGTTCGTGAGTTCAAGTCCCGCATGGGGCTCTGTGCTGACAGCTCAGAGCCTGGAGCCTGCTTCAGATTCTGGGTCTCCCTTTCTCTCTGTTCCTCCCCTGCTTGTGCTCTCTCTCTCTCTCTCTCTCTCTCAAAAATAAAGAAAGATTAAAAAAAAAAAGTTCTCCTCTCTCAGCCTGAGTTCACAGTACTTTCTTGTAATTGAAAAATGGAATATAGGCTGAGGTGGTTAAGCCAAAGCCTATATTTTCACTTGGCAGAGGAAAACAATGTGGAATCTTTCTGATCCTTAGGCCTTTTCCATCCGTAACGAGAGCTGCCTGCCTTCTCTATTCTCACCATCTGCTGCAGGAACGACGTCAGGGATCTGGAAGTGTGGCACTCGCGTGCCAGTGTCCTGCTACACTATTGAGACCCTATTAAGGACACTGTTAAGGACGAAATAATAGAGAAAGTAAGACAGGGTCTTTAGACACCCTGCATATTTTTTCCCCTTGAAAATGAAATACGCATTTTATTTTGTACGTACTTCTAAGTTTCATTCTGAAATAAACCTCCAGATAGGAACAAGAGGGGGAAGCAAAGGCCAGCCACTCACCAGAGAGCAATGACAAAGACCCTTTAAATTCCAACACAGCCTGGCATAAATTCGGAAAGGGGACTAGGAGGTCGCCAGGTCATTAGTGTGAGAAGGTATACAAGCGGTAGGAACGAGGGCCATCTCTTGATGGCAGAGTTGTTATCTAAGTCCTTACGACTGTAGTGATTTTGAAAGCTTATGAGAAGGTGACACAGGTCTGTTGCCCACCGCAGTCTGATGCTTAATACTGGACAAAGACCCTCGGAGTATAAAAGTTAAAGGGCTCGACATGACAGAAGCGATGCTAGTATTTTACACAGAATCCTTTCTTCTACTCAGGAATGTGTACTCGTTTTCAACCGCTTCATATATACCTTGTCATTTTCAGCAGTAGCAAAGTCATCCTGAGAGCCAGGACCTCAAGAAAATTCTACAGACTGGGAGATGAGGCAGCAGGGCTCGCAAACAACGGGGTTAGGATATTCATCGTGGTTTGAGAGGTAAGCTACATCTATCACAACGGAACAGACAAAAGCGGAGGACGGTGACCAAAACCTACCCCAATGATTTGTTCATCAACCAACCCCAGACCTCTAGTAACTGGAGCTGGTTGGAGAGGTCCTCACAATTACAGTAATTAAGACTTATTTTACAAAGGGATTTATTCTGGCAGGATGTTGAAAAATCAAACGTTTAGCTATTACAACCGGTTTAGGAAAAAGCACTACGTAGGTGCTCATAAAATATATCCTGACCGCCACAGGAGGAAGACCAGTGATGACATCTGGTGCTGGCTTTGCTCATGATCAAACTAGCAATGCAGGGAAGGGAGCCTGCGGACTTGTTTTGTTTGTTTGTTTGTTTGTTTTTTCTGGTTTAAAATTTGATCAAATGTTCCACTGCTTGACCAATCTCAACATGATACTGACACGTTCCTGGTCCTGGTTTCCATTTCCTTAGAAAATATGTACCTTCCAACCCCCTGAAGAACAAGACTACTGGACATGACTAGAAAATGAAAGATGGAGGAGGCATTTAGTCTAGCCTCCTCATGTCACAGATGAGGTCCAGCGACTTGCCCAAGTTGACCGGCCACTTAATGGCAGGCCTAGAAAGGAGCAGACACCTCCCAGACTCCCAGTTCGGGGCTCTGCTTCAGCTCTCCTGTAAACAGCCCCAACGACTGCACAGCAGGAGGACACATGCATGTCCCTTCTGGAGCTCACAACCTAACTGAGGAAGCAAGGTATTCACACACGACAAAGAGAAGGAAAACAAAGTGGGAGATGTGTTCTAAACGACACAGCAGATGAATTTTAGAGAGAATAACCAAAGTTCCCATTTACCACAATTTTCTTCTTGCCTTGTGGCCCTCCACCTGCACATTCGGGGCTGTTCATGGCTTCCAGGAGGGTGGGGGCAGATAGGCCTATGAGTCAAGTTCCTGAACTCATATATAGTTTCCAGATCACAGCAGAGAAGACAGTCTTGAAGGGCAAAGGCTCTCTATTGCAAGGGCTGGGGCTCTGGAGACAGAAGAGGCTTTCTGAGCTAAGAAAAGCTAAAAACCTAGAGCAGAGAGGGTTCTCCCCCAGCATCACCCGTGCCATGTTGCCAGAGTGGCCTTTTCAGCTCAGAGATTGTCAGGTTTGGGCTTCCGGTGGAAGGAAGAAGACTGGAAGGGACCTGACCGACGTCTGGATGGCAGAGGGTTTCCGAGAAAGGATCATGTACCGAAACTTCTGGGCCGAGGCCTGCAGGGGTGGAGGACCCACAGCAGAGAGCACCGTGCCTTCAGCTGCTAGGCATGAGGGCAGCTCAGAGTGAAGTTCAGCTTCAGTGTAAGTGCAGTGGTTCTAGTCTTATGCCTGAGCATGTGACTGTAAAAATTCATAGTCACTATAACAGGAGGTTCAAATAGAGTTCTCAACAGAGAGTAGAAAATGCTAGAATGTGACTCCTGAAGCATGCCATCTCATAGAAAGATGCGTCCAAGCTTGAGTCCAGGTTATCCGTGACCTACACACATTTTAGCCTCGCTGTGCTCAAGCCTGAGGCTGTGAAATAAAGATGAATCACAGAGGAAGCCCAGCTCTCTCTGCAACAGACAAATGAAGGACTTCTCACAACTGCTCTTGTTACAAAGGACAGAGAAGCCTTCCAGTCACAGGCTGCACTGCCTTTCTGTGCTAACAATAGTGGCGGGAGATGCCAGGTGAGATAAAAACAAAAGGGGGAGGGAGAGCAGATGGAATATTCCTTCCCTCCCGTAGTAACCAGCGGGTCGTACAAAATAGACGTTTGATCGACGTGGAGGAAGGAGAGAAAGTTTACAAAGAAGAAACGAAGGAAGATGGGCAGGATCCTCTTTGCCTTCCTAATCAATTCTGAATATCGTAAGCTTTAGTGGATACGACCTGGCTTTTTGCACAATAGTCCCCAAACACTTCCAACTTGTCATAACGCCTGTGCAGAGTACTGATGGATTTGCTGGCTGTTCCTGCTGCTAATGTCACAGTGGGAGTGTAATCAATACTGTACTTTTCAGGAGAAACACAGAAAAGACTTCAGGTTGCAGGTCTCCAAAACTTGAGAGTCTCCCCATTTATCACCGACTCTTCAGAGCACTTTTGACCATTGTTATTGTGTGTGTATCCGTCAATATTGTTTTTCATTCACAAAAATCACAGTTTTTATGAGGCCCTGGCACCCTCATCCATGCCAGGCGGGGGGCGAGTGAAATGGTACCCCTGGAGAATGAGCTGACAGTAAGCATCAAAAGCTTTACATGTTTATAGCAATTTCACTTGTAGGAATTTATCCTAAGGAAATAATGAAGGATACACACAAGGATTTAGTATAAAAATACTCCTGGCAATGCTGTTTATAATAATAAAAAAGTGAATATAACCTATGGTGCCAACAACTGGGCACTGGTGAATGTACAGAAATATAATGGAATACTGCACAAACTACTGTAGAAGTTTACTGACAACAAAGAAGTTCACATATACTTATTGAGAAAATTAGACTATAAAACTGTACTATTTTTGCTAATAATATATAACTCTAGCAATATAGATGCTCAGAAAAAAATCTATAAAGGCAAATTACGGCTGTTGGTTATTTCTAGATGGTAGCAATCTGAGTTTTGTTCTTTTTGCCAATATGTATTTTCTGAATTGTCTACAATGACTATGTATTATTTGAGTAATGATAATTACTTAAAATTGAGAAAAGCGCCAAGCATGTCAGGAAGGTGGGATGGAAAGTACTCACTGCAGACTGTGTTCCCTCCCTCCCTGGGGTGGGTAGTCCGGACGACCCCGGTAGACCAGCTGTCCCTGAAGGGTTACTTCAGCTTCTAAAGGAGAACATGGTTGTGAGAAGTCGGCCCCCATTTTTCCTTCCTATCCTGGACAGAAACTGACACCACCTCTAGGAGCTGAAGTCACACAATTAGAACTCATCTTTGGACCCATAGGACTGCACCCTATTTGGGGGGAAGCGGATGCCAGCGTAACAGAGCATCAAAGGAGTTGTTTAGGTGGTAGATGGTCTTCGCCCCTTGATTTCCTAATGTGTACCTTTGCTTGTCGCTTTTTTCTTACCAACTGCCAAATACCAGTGTTTCCCAGCCTTCCGGATTCCCATGCAGAGGACTTTGGCCGTACAGAACCCACACTGTCCAATAAAGTCTAACTGCACTGGTTTTCAGCTCCAGTACCCTCGTTCATCTCAGGCTTCATTCGCTAGTCTGTGATCTTACAGATAAGGCTGGCGCCTGCTTCTCAAAAACGAACAAACAAAACAAAACAAAAACAAAACAAACCAAAAAACCCCAAACACACACCTCTAGCTTGCTTGATAAGGACAAACTCTATGTTGTAAAACAAACTACTCAGGAGATAAGGACAACATTCTATGTTTTAAAATGAACTACTCAGGAGAGGAACACAGTTTTCTTCTTTTAAATTATCAATAATCTATAATTTAAATATTTGTCAAGTGAATTTTTTTTCTCATGTAGATAAGTCCTGGAGTATACAGATTATGCCATTAAAAATCAGAATCTAAAAGAAATCTGGATGGACCATACCTACCTTGCTCACTGGGGAGATGAGCTAGATTAGTGCCCCTTAAAACTTCAGTACAAACAACTCACATGGCTCAGGGGGTCTGGAGCGGGGCCTGGAATTCTGCATTTCTAATAGTCTCCGGGGCGATGCTGACGCAGTGGTCTGTGGACCATACTCTGAGTAGCAAGTTTTCCAGTTTGGAGATTTATGTGCTCTGCCAGACCAAGAATACCTTCTCGGGGCAGCTGACAAAATGCTGAGCGAGTGGACCCCAACCTGCACCAGCTGGCATTCTGTGGCTCTCAGGCTGGGGCTAAGCCTCCACGTTGAGTGGCTTCAAGACCCAGACTTGCCCAAAATGACGCAAGTGGCCTTTTCATTAGAGCTTCCTGCAAGCTACATGCTAAGTGGCTCCAGGTCTAAGAGGAAGGTCCAGGAACATGATGAGCGTCTCAAACCAGGAGCCATACTTGTCACAGAAAGCCTCGACGCTTGGAAGCATGAGTAGAGCCACCAACAGCAGGGCCCTCTCTCTAAAAGTCAGGGCAAGCTGGAGGGAGGCCAGGGCATTCCCAGGAGGAGGGAAGAAGCCTTAAGGGCTCTTTCTCACGCAGTGACAGGAGCAATGGCTGTAAGTGTACCAGGTGCCCGCTGCCAGGGGATACAATGGAGACTTCTGAGTCCAAGCTTTAATCCTACAGTCACCGTGGAAGGCAGAGCCACAAAGGAGGACAGAATGGACAAAGCAAGCAGACTATCTGTCCACATGCAAAACATCTTCATGATTTCCGATTGGTCTCTGCAGCCATGGCCACATGTCTAGGAGGGCTGTGTTATCAGGGCCACCAGCGTCCAACACACGGCCACTCACAGAGACCCTGCCTAGGGTTGCAGATTCATTCCAGCTATGTGGCAGGTCACCCTGAATCTCCTTCGAGAGCAGTTCTGGACGCAAGCATGCTTTTAATGCACACTGAAGATGGAAATCGCTCTTATTTAGGGTTCATTTCTGGATGCTGCAAAATTAAGAGCTCCCGGCTCAATGGAATGACCAAGTAGGACTTCAAAACCCTGACTTTCCTCTACTTGGAAATAAGTATAGTGTTTCTCCCATGCTTTGTTTTATGTCACCTGTTGGCTTTATGACAGTGTATCAAACATCATTAGTATCACTAATGAGCCCTGAGGACACTGAAGATGTGGGAAATGGATGACAGTCGTGATAGTCTTGAATGAAGCTACTTAAGACACTTGTCAGATTAGCCCCACAGACCATATTACCATCTATAACCAACTTTGCCTACAAGGCCACATTCTGATCTAGAGAAAATTCGTGACTTTTCTTCTGATGGTTTCACTGCAATAGGAGTGTTTAGCTGGGGATGGACAGGTGGATGTTTTAGTCTCTTTGCAAAACTGTGTACATTGCCAACTTCACGCTGGCCACAAAATTATGCACATGCAATGGCTAAAATTGTTCGTCATAAGGATTAATGAATAGATCTGGGTTTTTCCCGGATCTTAGGAAATAAGAGCCTACAGGAGCAAGCATTTATTCTGAAAATCATAATGGAGAAAGTATTGTACACAGAAGAAAAAAATGAAAACTATGAAATGTACCCATGGATCAAAGTTAAATTGGCTACCATCACCTTTTCTAAGATACTGACCGTCCTTATTTGCACAACTGGCTTCTTTAAAACATCCATCTGGGGACGCCTGGGTGGCGCAGTCAGTTAAGCGTCCGACTTCAGCCAGGTCACGATCTCGCGGTCCGGGAGTTCGAGCCCCGCGTCAGGCTCTGGGCTGATGGCTCAGAGCCTGGAGCCTGTTTCCGATTCTGTGTCTCCCTCTCTCTCTGCCCCTCCCCCGTTCATGCTCTGTCTCTCTCTGTCCCAAAAAATAAACGTTGAAAAAAAAATTTTTTTTAATAAATAAATAAAACATCCATCTGTCAATAACTTGTCTAACCAACCCAGAAAGAAAACAATGAATATTTCATTATCCCAAGTCTGAAGTTAGCGCTTAGATACAGAGCCACAGATCATTTTTATTTCAACCTTCCCCACCAGCAACAAGTTCCACAGAGCACCCCATGTCCTTTCAGTGTATTGCCTTCAAGGCTCCTTACTTTTACTAATTAAATCGCAATGAGGCTGACCTTTCCCTCGGTGCTGAGGGGAGGCACAGATGTGGCCAAAGACAAAATTAAAACGTGGGGTATTTTAATACCTTAAAACTTCAAGGAGATGATGAGACTATGAAGACATGAAAGGGAGAAGATGGTATTTATGTGGAACGATGTGCCTGTGAGACGAGGCAGCCTTGGGAAGGGATAAGATGTCCTCGCAGACAGCAGGAAGGCAGGACCCACAAGCCCCTGTAGAAGCTCTAAACCAGCCACAAGGCCTTGTGATGAACTGAAGACGCCTGACTTTCCTATTTGAAAAATGCCTGGGATCACTTGACCCTTTCTCCTCAAGAAGAGATTGTGTCCAGAGGCCCGCGGCATCAGGTCACAGATATGGCGGACCCAGGAAAGCTAAGAGGACAGAACTCCACCGGACTTACAGCCTGTGGGAGCTCTGGACCAGCAGGGAGAATGCAGGCAGGAAACCGGGAAGCTGCCTGAGTCACTGGAAGGACAGAGCAGGGAGCTAGGAAAAGAAAGCTGGGGAAACAACAGGAGAGCAGGAATCCGAGGCCTGGGTGGGTTGAAGAACAGATTCCGCGACTCCTGCCCACCCCATGATGTGTCCCTTCTCTGCATACCTTGGTATGCGGTCCTGGGCTCAAATCAGCAGAACACGCTGTTCATGACCCTTTCTCCATAATTTCAGATACGGGGAATTCCTCAGGGCATTGCCAAGGGCCTCGGTATCACTTCAAAGGATCTTCTACCATTTGCATTTTGAAAAGTATGAAGTGGCACAAAACTGTGAGGCATTTCTGCTGCCACTGGCAGTTTATATGGTAAAGAGTCACTGACTATACCTGAATTGTGAGAAGGAGCAGTTTTAAGGCACAGATTAGGAGGGCAAACAGAGGAGGCTGTTGGAGAACAGTCTCCAATAAAGAGAACTAGTTAATTCTTTGACCCCCTTCTCCTGGCATTATCCTGGGGCTAGAGATCCTCAAGAAATGTCACATTGTCCTAAAGATACCATTTTTAAGCTCCCAACGTATTCTAAGAATAATTCTCCGAGTCTGATTATAAACTTTATTTGAATGAAAATATTCAATCATACATGATGGGAATTTCATTAGCATTACCTGGCACAGTTGATTTTCTTCTCCCAGCATAATTATTGTTTTTATTTTATCCTGTTTATAAATTTTTTTTATTTAAATCACTTAAGAATGCAAATTGTACAAACTGGCTTGATGATCTTCTAACCAGGTTTCGGGAAAAACCACCTAAAATTCTGGGAGTATAAATCAAATTCATCTTTCCTAGGAAGTATTGTGATTTCTTGAGATCTGAGTGTTAACAGTGTATTTCGCTTTGTAGAAAGCACAAAGGAAAAGCTTGTCAACTCTGTCAATCTAAAAAAAGGCAAAGGGACCCATTGCAAGTAGAAAAAAACTTACCCAAATTGACATTTACCCCATTTACAAAACTATCCATTAAAGAAGCCTCCTCAGCCACTTCCCCAAGAACTGAAAGTGACACCAAACACATTCAATGGAAATGTGATTCTGAGATCCTTGAGGTCAAGGGAAAACAGAATGCCCAGTGAGCCACATGCCCTTCCTGACTCCATTCCGGAAGTAGGAGCTAGGAGACCTAAGTCCCATACCACTGCTTGACTACTTTCTCTTGGTGATGACCTTTCTTCTTCTGCCATCAGGGGCAGGCAGCATGAGGAAACAGCCCCTGCATTCTGAGGGAAGAGAGGCCACCTAAATAGCAACCAGTGCCCTCGGAGGAAGCTTTCCTGCCCATTCTAGCAATGATGAAACCCGACCGTGGACAAACGGACTCTAACCCTAGCTCAACCCACGCAAGTTCTTATGTCCCTGTGAACTCAGGAATGAATGGGTAAAAGAGCATCATGTGAATGTTGAACAGGACCCACTAGAAGACAGAAAAATCCATTTCCTAACAGTGAATGGTTAGAACCAAGGCTCAGATCCCAACCAGAAATCAGAACTGAGTCATTCAGAGAGACTGCCCAAGGGCAGGGGAATGATAGTGAGGTGCAGGGTCAGTACGACAAGTGGGAACTGGGACCAGTCAGCTCTGTGGGTCCTGCCAGTCACATAGAGGGTGTTGGCACAGGTGGGGCTGTGACAAGGAGCGACCCTGGAACTGAATCCTTCAGGATGGACAGTAAACATCTCTCCACTTAGTCCTCTGAATGTGATTATCTCGTTCTTGGGGAAATGAGGTTTTTAACATCTACCTGGAAAATACTTTTTATTATTAGAGCACTGTCAAACCTATGTTTTTAAAGGACAGATTTAAGGCTTCAGACTTAATTCTTTTTTTCTTTTCAGAAAGGGCCCACTCTGTTACCTTTCACTGACTGCTACAGGGGCCTTCCCCTACATCTGGGTGTGGCCAGGATTTGTGCTCCTGGCTGGGAGGAAAGACAGGCCAGGCAAACACTAGGCAAAGACAGCCAGGGACCCAGCAGTATCCACTCACCCCTTCTTCCTGCCCAGAACAAGGATGTGATGCCTGTGGTAGAGGCAGCCATCTTGTAACTCTGAGGCAACCCTAAGGACAGAAGCCAAAAGCCAAGCAAAACGATAAAAAGAAGCTTCCCTATCAGACCTGCATTGTCTCCTCTGAGTTTTTGTTGTTGTTGTTTTTTTTAATGTTAGAGGAAAACAAACCCCTACTTAAGTCCTTATTTTTTTCTCTATTATTTATAGCCAAATACATGTCCTCACTAAAATATGAAATGCATATACATCCTCACTTACCTAGAGGTCCCAACACTGAAGACTGAGGCAGGAATAACCAAACATTTAAAGAGAAAAGGAAGAGCAATAAACGGCTATTGATCCCAGTTGCACTGAGAGAAATTCCAACTCAGAGATCGCAATTAAAATAATGGAGAGGAAAGCGTCCCAAACCAAATTACCGGTTTCGCTGACAAGAGAGGTGCTTTGTTGTGACCCAGAGGACTGATTTGAGAGCTACGAATTGAGCAAAGGCTTTAGGCAAGTATTTCATAAAAATCATTCTTAAAGAAATGTAGCTTCTGGGCAAAACTGAGTGGAATGAGAATGGCAGCATAGAGAGAGAGAGTTCAAGACAGGCTTCCCTGATTTGTAGGAATCCAGAAGCTTCTGGGAGGGCATGCAAATCACTGGAGCATTATTCTCATTATTACTAATGGTTCTTAATAACTAAGGGGCAATGTTGGGTCTCCAGTTGGCTGAAATGATCACAGATTATTCGCTGCAGTTATACTAATAACTAAATACAATTTGACACTAAATTACAATTCCAGAAATACAGCTTTCTGCACAGTCTCTTATTGCAAAGGAAAACTAAGCAAGAACATCAATAAATAGAATAATCCAATTAAGTGGCCTTCCATTTGAGTACTACTTAGAATTGAGGCTTAACAGGGAAGTAAGATAGGAAAAACAATTCAGTATTTACTGATTCAAATAACCAGGGCTTTTATTGTAAGACAATTTTTTGTTATTTTAAAATAGGTGTTTAATTAATCTGAATGGCTTTGGTCATTTATGTAGTGATCCTAATCACTGCAAATTGTTCCTAGATATAAGGCCTAATTTCCCATGAGTAGATTTACTTGTAAATTAGCATTTAATACAGGCATATTTTTCTACGCTTACAGTGTGTTTATAAACACATTCCGAACCACTTTTTTTAACCACATAGGACAATCACCTACGACATCTGTCTGCAGATACAAAACTACAAGGGAGGACATTGACCCAACAGATGAACCGAGGCCACCCCCATGCATACTGAGCTGTTAGCCTTTGGGCTGTAGGTTTTTGATAAATGTTTGTTGAATGAATGAGTAACCTCAGATTATTCAGAGAGGCTGTTTTAGAAGCATCCATCCTAACGGAGCCTAGGCTAGTTCCTCTAGACTCAGTTTCCAAAGGGAAAGTAGTGGCCTTAACAGAAGAATCACCCAAGGTATCCTTGCCGAAGAGCATGATGCAGGATCCTCTGACTCTGAAAGTTGGGGCTTTTCCTGGAGAATTTAAGAACTAGTTAGTTCTTAGAGCTAGTTAGTTGTGAAATCAAGGAACAATTAAATTCTCCAGGAAAAGCCCCGACTTTCAGAGTCAGAGGATCCTGCGTCATGCTCTTCGGCAAGGATACCTTGGGTGATTCTACACGTAGGTGGGGCTGAGAGGCCAGTGCTGAAGGACATTTAAACCATACTTACTGCTGGTGGAGGACATGTGGCTGTAGTCAGACCTGAAACACAAAACCTTGGTGTTAGTAGGATTAGACATTATTTTTCTTTATCCAAATGATTTCTTCATGCTAGAATTTAAAAAAAAACAACAGTCTTACAGTGGTAAGTAACTATTTAAATGTGAGGAAATGGCACACATCAAAAATTGTAGTGCAGAGGGATTTTGTGTAAAACAAAGTGATGTCTGAATGTGAAGGCAAAATTTTAAAGGCATTTTTTTTTTTTAATTTTTTTAAATGTTTATTTTTCAGGAAGAGAGAGTGAGTGAGAGAGAGCGAGAGCGCACGTGCGAGTGGGGTAGGGGCAAAGGGGTGGGGACAGAGGATCCAAAGCGGGCTCCATGATGAGAGCAGAGAGCACAAAATGGGGCTAGAACCCATGAACTGTGAGATCATGACCGGAGCCGCAGTTGGACACTCAACCGACTGAGCCACTCAGGCACCCCTAAAGGCACTTTAGAAAGCGGGTTTCCTTCATGTGGGCTCTCTGGATCTCCAAGATGGCAGACCAGCTGGGTCCTGAACCATCTAAATTCACTGGCAAATTTGTGAATGGAAGCTTATTTTTTCTGGGGAGAAGGCTCAAAGTTTTCACCAGATTCTCAAGGGCGTTCATGATTCTCCAGAAGGTTAAACCTCCGCAAATGAGCACCTTCAAGTTAGCTCCACACCACGGGGAAATGTTTCTTGGCTGCCATCAGCAGAGCGATGATGGAACCTGGCGGCAGTGTGAAGGGACCTTGGCTTGTGAGGGCTTCCACAATCAGGGTGTGGCTGGCCCTCAGGAAACACAAAGGCACAATGATGCTTGGCTGATTTCAGTTCCAGCTGAGAAGAAATCCTGCTGCATATTAGAGTAACAGGATGTGGGCTGTGATAGGGAAAGGGAAAAAGGCACGGTAAGGGCCAGGGTGAAATTACCCATCAGTTTCTAGGCTGAAAGACCAGCTCCTGGCACTCAGCCTCTGTGAGAATGGGAATCTGGCCAAGGATCTGCCTGCTTAATCTCTATGAAGTTTCTGCTCTACTTGTGTGGCTGGGAAGCCTTCCCTCTCTGGCAACGTATATGCTATAGAAGCTCTTGGTTTTCTCCCCCCAGTGTCCCAAAGTCATTCTCAGTGGGAAATTAATCTCTCAAGCACGTAGGGATTTATTATGCAAGTGGTAGTTAGGGGATATGGTTATGCAAATAAAGTAGTTAATTATGTTTAATTTTCCACATACACCCTCCTTTTATTTACTTAGTCTCATGTTGCCTTTCTTAAATTATCCAATTTTCACTCCACTGACTTTGTTACCACATCAACAAAGCATATACAAAGCTTCAAAAAACATCACAAAAAAGCACACCTCTTACCCGTTGAAATGACCTACATCTCTCATGCCAAATGATGCACTGATTTATTGGTAGAGGAACAAAATGGAAGGAAAACAGCACGTAGTTTCCCCTTTTCAAATGAAATGCTTTAGCAGTTACAGAATCACTGAATTTTAAAGCTGGAGAGAATAGCGACTACTAACATTTCCAAATCCCTGTATGTATTACAAACTGCATCCGCCTACATCTAATCCAATTTTTTACATTCCTGGTTAGGAAACTAAACTGATACTATTGGCGAGGAGATCAGGAGGTGAGCAATGATAGGGACTTGAAGTACGGGGGCAGGGTGATGGCAAGACAGGAGCTGAAAGGTGGAAGGATTGGCTGGGGCATGGTGACACGCTGGCTAAGGAAAATGCAAGAGAGGACAGTCAGGATCATTGACCCCAGTGTTGGGGCATTAAATTCTTTCTGGAACCAGGCGGGACCAAATTAACTTTAGAACAAAACTTAGAAATCTAACTGTAGGGCCGCCTGGATGGCTCAGTCAGTTAAGCACCTGACTCTTGATTTCAGCTCAGGTCCTGATCTCCCAGTTTGTGAGATTGAGCCCCATGTCGGGCTTGGCACTGACAGAGCAGAGCCTGCTTGGGATTCTCTCTCTTCCTCCCTCCCTCCCTCCCTCCCTCCCTCCCTCCCTGTCTCTCGCTATCAAAATAAACTTAAAAAAAAAAAACAAGAAATGGAATTGCATATGAATGTAACAAATGGTCAACAAGCATTTTGCAACGACCAAACAATCCCAATCCAATATGATCATCTTAGGATGGTCAGGCTTTAAAGAAATTTCATGACAATTCAAATGAAACATTCAATGGCAATGTGTGATTGGACCATGTATTAAAAATGTGAGGGGCGCCTGGGTGGCGCAGTCGGTTAAGCGTCCGACTTCAGCCAGGTCACGATCTCGCGGTCTGTGAGTTCGTGCCCCGCGTCGGGCTCTGGGCTGATGGCTCAGAGCCTGGAGCTTGTTTCCGATTCTGTGTCTCCCTCTCTCTCTGCCCCTCCCCTGTTCATGCTCTGTCTCTCTCTGTCCCAAAAATAAATAAACGTTGAAAAAAAAAATTAAAAAAAAAAAAAAAGAAAAATGTGTATGTTCAGCTAGGATTTTCCAAATACTCCTGAGGCAGATGCATTTCACAAATGCATACAGGCATGCATGCAGATGGATGTGAACGTAGAATGGAATTTACATGCGACACCTCTATCGAGAATCTTAAGGTATAACGGGCAGTATTTTTAGGCTAGGTGCTTGTGTAACAAAGGTCCCGGCTGTGCATCTCTCTGTATGTAGTTCTTGTGACTAAAGGCACCGCCTGGGTCAGGCCTGACAGCTGGTCAGTCTCCCGACTGTCACTCTCGTCTCGCTCCAGTTCCTTCCCCAAACAGCAGCCAGTCTTTGCGAAGCACAAATCTGATCCTGTCACTCTCTGGATGAAGCCCCAGCTCAACAGCGTACCACATAAACCCCTCTTTTCATGAAGGATGGCCTCTGCCCAGCTCTGCAGTCTCATCCATCACCCCAACCTCCATCCCTGTCCACCATCAAAACGGAAATCAAACAGGAAGAAAAGTCACCGAAAGACTCACAGTGCTCTCCAACCGCTGATCCTGTTTATGTAATTTGTACACAGTTGCCATAATGATGGAGATACAATTCTAAACTGCTCTTTTCACCAAATACCGTCACAACATGTTGCTATAGTTCCTGTAATTATAATTGTAAAGTGATGTACTATAATTTATTCAACCATTTGCCTGTTGTTTGCTATATGATTGTTTCTCATTGTTCACTTCTGAAAGCACACAGAGATGAGATGCTCACAAATATAGCTTGAGATTTACTTTCTTTTCCTTACAAAAATTATCATGAGGGGAAACAGGAACTGAGTCAAGCGATGGGCACTTTTATAGCTCATAAAATACATTCCAAATAACTCCAAAAGATTATTTACTGCAATTATTATATTGCTGGTGAAAGACAAACTGTAAAGCTTAAAACAATTTTGTGCTTAAAGAGGTTCAAAAAGTTTCAGCTAATGACTACAGTTCTCTGGAGGGGCAGATAATCTCCAGCTTTTTAAAAAAATTTTTTTCTTAATGTTTATTTATTTTTGACAGAGAGAGACAGAGCATGAGCGGGGGAGGGGCAGAGAGAGAGCAGGACACAGAATCTGAAGCGCGCTCCAGGCTCTGAGCTGTCGGCACAGAGCCCGACGCGGGGCTTGAACTCACGGACCGCGAGATCATGACCTGAGCTGAAGTCAGATGCTCAACCTCAAATGACTGAGCCCCCAGGAGCCCCTCCCCAGCTTTTTTTTTAAGGTAGGAGGGAACAGTAGTGAATCCTGTTTATTGGTCTCACATCCTAAGAATTGATCCACTTGGTTCTGCACAAGACATTCAACTCTACAAGTATAAAGCATGAAAGGTGAATCCGTGAATTTTAGGAAGAGAATGTATGGGCACACGACACAGATAAGTAGAATGATGCAAGGATTGTAGATCTTCACACATCTGACACATATAGGAGACACATTTGCAAATATTACATTTATTTGGTACCTGTGCCAATAATAACCAGAAATTTAGATGCAGTTCCTTCACTGTAGTTTACTTACAATTCTACATATAGGGGTTATATACAAAAGCGCCTGCACTTAAGACAGGTTATCATTGTCAGCAGCCATATACCTTCTTAAATTCTCTTTTCCAGGAAAATCTTGGCAGAAGAATTGATCTTGGCATTTTAGTAATATTGATCTTGAGGTTTCTCTAAAACATCAGCTCAGTGCATTATGGATCTCATCTGTTAGCTCTCAGTCCATTGAATTAGATGCCATGGTAATTTAGAGCCAACTAGCCCCACCTTGAACACAAAGATAATAGAGTGCCTAATAGATCATCCTGTCTTCTCTGCAAGATTTCACCTTTTACTGTTCTCTAAACCTGTCCCATCTTCAAATTTATTCCCCCTAACCTTTCCCATTCACCTGCTTTATAAACAGTAGACCTGTGAATTGGTTGCTATCTCTTAAATCACACTGAAATGTCAGGTGGAGGTCACCCAAAGGGTATGGTATGACCCTATGTTTTCAGAAGCTCAGTGACAGGTGACATGGAAGTGGAGGTTCATTAGTGCCAGATCAACCCTCTGAATGAAAATAATCCAGGGCGCCTGGGTGGCTCAGTTGGTTAAGCATCCAACTTCACCCTAGGTCATGATCTCATGGCTCATGAGTTTGAGCCCCGTGTCGGGCTCTGTGCTGACAGTGCAGAGCCTGCTTCGAATCCTCTCTCTCTCTCTCTGCCCCTCCCCCGCTCACCTCTCTCTCTCTCTCTCTCTCTCTCTCTCTCTCTCTGAAAATAAGTACACAAATGTTTATACAGTATTAAAAACATAATTCATCAGATAACGGTCATATTTGAAAGAGCGTCTCAGAAGCCAAATCTGGGAGACACCACTAATGAAACACCCGTTGTAAAGCATTCGTCTCACTCTGTGCCTTTTATTTTGGTTTACAACAACACTGCCTGTCCCTCTGTTAAGGGATTCTGTTTCTTAAGATAGTTTCTTAAGATAGTAACTGGCTTGCCAGTTTTTTTTTTTCTAACGAAAAGTACACAGAAGCACAAAGCTTGCTTTCACGTGCATTTGGAAAAGGGGAGCTTCAAAATGACACCAATTGCCACCGAAGAATACTAGTTTGCCTTTAATCTTGGCCTGTACTAGGTGGGTCAGACAGCAGAGATAGCATTTTCAGCAAAAGGCAATGCCTGAGCGGGAAACGAGAATTAACTGCAGATCGATGGCTCTTTGAGAGGCACGAGGTGGGAAGCATGCTGGAGACCCAGGCTTCCATTTTAGGCCACTAACTAGTCGTGCACCCTCGGAACCTCCATTTCCTCCCCTGTAAAATCATAACATTTGTCCTATCCTCTCGCAGATGTTCTGAACGATGATCAAATTTCTTAGGGCACTGAAAAACATCAGAGCATCCACTGCGATGAGTATACAGAACATATGATCTTGAGGGCACCTGGAAATATACATTTTTATTAAATACAACTGTAAGTTTGTCATTTGGAGTGTTGTTCGTAACAGCAGTAACAGCATGATGAGAAATAACGTACTGAGGGTTCACTTACACCAGGCCCTGTTCTAGGGGCTTTAAATGTAGAGGCTAATTCTCACACGCACCGTGTCAGGTGGGTACTTTTATCATCTTCCCCGTTTTACAGCAGAGAAAACTAAAGGCACAGAGTTGAACCCCAGTAACCCGACTCTGTTGACTGTCACTTTTTAAAAATATTTTTATTTGTTTTTGAGTGAGTGAGAGAGAGCCCGTGAGTCGGGGAGGGGCGGAGAGAGAGAGAGAGAAGGGGACAGAGGATCAGAGAGCCCGATGCAGAGCCTGAACTCATGAGCTGTGGCATCATGACCTGAACCGACGCTGGAAGCTTAACTGACTGAGCCACGCAGGCACCCCCGATTGTCAGTGTCAAAGTGAGCAGCACAGTGTGCCCACCGGCAGTTGGGACGCACAAAAATTCTTAGAGCCTTCTCTTTGATCATGCTGCCGAAAGGACTGACAGCTCCGTCGATACCTCCAAATCCCTTGCTCCTATGTTTTGTTCACACTGGCCTGGCAATAGGACTTCTCCCCCCAAACCTTGATGATCTCAACCACTCACCGTCTCCCTTACTGCCTGTCCCTAAGGAGCTGAGCAGGAAAGTAAATAGCAAGGGGGAGCGGTCCCTTCATCCAGTCACAATCACTGATCCCAGTGATCCCAGGTGGGTTCTCACTCAGCGGTGCCCAAACTATTTCAAACCTCCATTTTCCTGAGGGAGGGGGGCCGCACCTGCCTGGAACAGAAAGCCATCTGCCCCGCCAGGTTGTAAGAAGAGACGGGCCTCCCCTTCTATGCAAAGCCCATCCAACCGAGGGGTCCCAAGTCCAACACATCTCCACCTTTTCAGAAAGTGGACGTCACAAACCATCGGTTTTTCTGTATCTCTATTCTTTCCCTTTCACAGAGTCTTTTCTATAAACACGTATTTATGGGAGACGGATTACTGCCTATGTTTCGGGAATCCTTCCTGCACCCCCTCTACCCTCCTCCTGCTACGGCCTCTCCTCACCCCTCCCTTTCTCGGGCACAGCACTCCAGCGACCTCCTCTGCAGCACGTTCTGCTCCCTCCTGGAGTCAGGAGGAGAGGACGTGGCTTCTGCCTCCACCACTCCTCTACTCCACCCTTCCTTCATTACCTCCGTTTGAGAAAAAGAGCACCTTGCGTTCCTGCATCTTAATGCACTTCTCAGTGGCACAGCTGACGCCTTTCCCTTCTTCCCCTTGGCCTCTAGGAAACCACATTCCTCCTTTTCGTCCCCACGCCTACTTTTCCTTAGGCCCCTTTATTAGCTCCTCCTCCTTCACCCACTTCTCAAGGCTGGTCTTAAATAGTTCCTGCTTCACAGCGTTGCTGAAGGATGACGTAAAAGGCCCAGCGCAGTACCCAGCATGGAGTAAATGCTAGTAAGGGTTTGCTATTTACTGCCTTTAGTTGATTTAAATCTGCCCCCAGGACTGCAACTGCCATTTTTAGGCCGACGGTTCCCCGATGCAGCGTCATCAGGCTGACCTCCTCTCTAAGACAGATACACTCAACGGCTGGCTCATCACCTTTCAGACGTCTCCCAATACCTCAGACACAACACGTTGAAAATGAAACTTCTCCTACGCTACCCAACTTCCTTTGGAGGGGATCGCAGGCTACTTCGAGCATCTGATGAAAGACCAGTCTCTTCTCACAAAAAGCCACAAAGAACATCATTTTGCATAAAATTTCAAACAATTCATGGACCTCAAATTAACGATCCCTGCCCGAGCATCTGTGTCACTTGAGCTGAGTCTGGAATGAAGGTAGAGTTTCAGCCGGTGGACAGGCATGCCAGGTGGAGAAGGGCATAGCTGGCGAAAAGGGCGGCCCGACAAAGGCAAGGAATCAGAAACACCTTGCTCATGTGGCTTGATGCTGGGTACGAGGGCGGTCCTGCCGAAAAATAAGGCCAGAGAGACAGAGGAGGACCCCGTAACACCAGGGGGACTTCATCGGCCAGTCTAAGCTCTTTGTTATAGATGCCAGAGCTGCTAAAAGTTTGGAAGGGAGAGGGAGAGAATCAGGTTCGTATTTTAAAAATAGTCATGACAGCAAACACGTATTAAGTGCTTTCTACATGCTTGGTAGATAGTCTCGACAGGTAGCTTTAGGAAAGCAAGGGAGGGCTAGAGGGGGCAAACTCTGCAAAAGCCAGGAAACTCCGAGCGGCTTTTTCGTAACCAAACCAAATTTCAGGAAATATAGGACTATGTGGCCTATGCAAGATTACTAACTCTACATCAAAACTCTTTTATTTCAGTGCATGCCATTTTACTTTGATCTTGAGCTTAAGGATGCTACTAAGGCCATAAGTAAACAATTCTATTCTGTTACAACTACACACTTCAGTGACAGAAGCAGTGAACAGAAGTTCTGGTGTCCGTATGTTCAGCAAGCCCCTCCCAGGAACCCTGGCAGCTGTCATGTTGTTCGCAGGGATCCCAGGGAGTCGTCACTCCTGGGTCAGGGCCTCCCCTCCACTTCTCCGGGACAGAATCTTTGGGGAAAACACCTGTCTTAGGTGAGCTTTGCAAACTGAAAATGGATGAACCTGTTAGTGCCTTATTTAACCCAGCTGAAAACGAGCTAGTTTGTTTTGCTTTGTTTTCTTCTTCTATTCATGGCCTAGCTAACTAGGGGCAGAAGGAAAAAAAAAAAAGCCAAGGATCTTCAATTAAAGTTGATAAATGCCGTATACACTAGGTGTGGGGGGAAAAAAACAAGGGAGTGCAGTGTTTGGAATCAGGTTACTTCACCAGAATGTAACTGGGCTCCACAGTGAGCCAGAAATGATTGCAAGTTGGGATGACAGGGAAAGCCCATTGCTGTAGGGTGTAAGGTCCCAGATTTGGGCTAGGAATGGGTGGAGCCTGCAGGGAAGGCTCGGGCTGGGTCCGCAGGAGTGACTGCCTAGGAAGCCTAACCCCTTGTGCCCATTCTGGGACTGGACTCTCTTCCTGTCCTCACAGGGCTGCCAAGCCCCGAGATTATAGTCTAAATGTCCTCAACTTTCCAGGAATGAGGCTTTCTGTAATCTGGGCACCTCCAGCCCACCCCCAGGGTTACTCCAGAGAGGAAAGGACATCCTTTCCTCCTGGGTCAGAATTCGCATCCTGGATGTTTGCTGACTCTGCACAGGGAAATCCTCTGGCGATAGGAGCTGGGTGGAAGCATTTACAATGACATTCATCTCCTTAAAGATACTCGGTCTTTTGTCCCACTCAGGAAAACCGTGTCGTTGGGAGAAGGCTAATTAGTCCCCAGAGATAAAGGTCTGGGCTACATGTTTGAGTCCAATGAAGCTGTTTCTTTAAGCAGGGCTGGATCATAGCACCATTTTCATCCCACCTGTACCCAAGGCTGGGACAGGTGCGCAGAGAGAAGTTCGGCGGAGAAATAGGAGTCGAGCAGCGGGTCTCAGCAAGCACAATAAAGCCGGGAATGAAAAATGTCACCCTCTTACAGGATTCTGAAAGAATTTTAGGTGCCGGGTGTCCTATCCTCTTCCCGTCCCCAGCCCCCAGCCCGGACTCCAGAGAGCTGCGGGGCTAGAATAAAGTCCTCGCAGAAGGTGGAAACAAGTGCAAGCGCATCTCCTAACGATGATCTCAGGGGGGCACCGCATTTGCCGGGTACTCGACATCATCTCCGCGATAACGGGGGGCCAGGAGGGGCGGGATGTGGTGGTGTGCGGGGGGTGGGGGGGGGGGGTTACTCTGAACCTTGAGTCCTTCCACTTTCCTCCCCCGGGGGGTGGGGCCCGCCCTGCCCGGGGGCAGCTACGGACCACGCTGCGCTGCCCTCGGGGACCGCCCAGGAGGAAGCCGGCCCGCCACAGCCCGTCTGCCTTCCACCGGGGGTCCGGCAGAAGGGGCAGCCCGCGCGGCCCCGTCCGGCCCCAGAGGCTCCGGTTCTGCCGCGGGGTCCGGGAAGGTCCCGGGCAGGGAGCAGCCGCAGCGCAACTCGGAGAGCGTCCCCCGCCCACGGCCCGGCCCGGCGCGGCTCACCCTCCGGTCTCGGCGCCCGAGTCCACGCAGTCATCCTCCTCGCCACCGCCCGTTTTGGGGTCCATGGCGCGCTCCCCGCCGCGCTCGGCTGGCGGGCGCCGGCGTGACCCGGGGCGAGCTCCCTGTGGGCCGCCCCGCCCGACCCCGCCTAGCCCAGCCCGGCCCGAGCTGGCTGGGCTCACTGCGAGCGTCTCGCGGCTCCGGGCTCCGGGAAACAACTCGGGCGCCAGCCGCGCTCCGCAGCGCCGCGCCGCGCCCTCTCCTGGCGGCGCCCGGCCGCGCACTGGCTGCCGCTCCCCGCCCGGCCCCGCCCCTCGCCGCTCGGCCGTGTGAGCGTGTGCGTGTGCGCGCGGGGGTGCGCCCGCGTGTGTGCGGGTGAGCGAGGGCACGTGCGCACGCAAGAGGGTGGGTGCACGGGGCGTGTGCGCGTGTGCGCGTGTGCGCGCGCGCGTGCCGGCGAGCGAGGGGGTGGGCGCGCGCGCGAGAGGGTGTGTGCCCGGGGTGTGAGCGTGTGCGCGAGCCTGTGCCAGTTCGTGTTTTGCGCTTCCGTGTGTGGTTTGAGTGCAGGAGCGGGCGAGGCGTGTGAAGTCGCGTGCCCCTTGTTGTGTGATGTGGGTGGTTGGGCGAGGTAGATGTTTGTCGGTGCGCGCTTGCGACCGCGGGTGGTGTGTGAGTGTGTGTGTGTGTGTGTGTGTGTGCACGCGCGTAGGAGCCGCCCCTCTCGCTGGGGCCCACAGCCCCAGAATTCTGCGTCCCCGGGATTGCCCAAAGGTGCCTGAGCCCCGTAGCTGGGAGCAGCACCGAGGAATAACCCGACCCCGACCGCACCGTGAAAGGAAGGAGGGATCTGGTTCACTATTGGGACCAATTGGAACGCCTAGGTGTTTTCCTATAGTTTCCTGAGAATTGCCAACACTGAATTCATTATCGCCTTTCGTAGCGCAGGTCTGAGTGGCTTCCCGCCACCCCAAGACACTTACAATCTGTGTCATGCATTCTTTTGCTATTTTTAAAAAATGCCTTTAAAAATAAAGACCATTGGATGTACCTGCAGGGGTTGTTGCAGTAAGGGTATGATAATGGATGTTTGTAAAGGACCCCCATCAGCGCCTTGGGGGGAGGTAATGATCACTCTTGGAGGGGCACACCTCTCCCTAGTAGGTAGTGTGAGGCTGAAAGGAAACTCGAGGGGAGGCGGGATGAAAACAATTCGGATTTCATTCTGACAGCCCTCTCCAAGCCATTGGAAGGCGCTCATTTCTACTTTCTTCTGTGTTAAGGCCAAGTTATTTAACTTTTTTGAGCCTTAATTTACTTATCTAAAAGATGGGGGCTATTGATATCTATTTTAGAGCCTGTTGTGAGTTTAATGAGAACATGCATGTAAAAATACTTAGCATCCATCGATCCTGATAATGTCAAGTACTACTCACCGGCAGCTATTGTTACATTGAAAGCATGAGCTAGCTACATTTCCAATCCTAACTTGCAAAGCAGTGATAAACTGTATCTTGAAGAGGAATATAATTTCTTTCCTCTCTCCTTCTCCTCTCTCTTCTGTTCTTCCTTCCTTCCCTACCTAAATATCACTCTGTTTAATTCGTATCTTAATTAAATTACACAAAAGAGAAATCCAATTAATAAAAGAATACAAGTGCAACCTCATCAAGAAAACGAGCACAGGTAAATATGCCAACGCCAAATCTTAACTGAATTATCTTTACTGAACGTAAAATTCCTTGCATGGAAGACAGAAATGGGTGTATTATACTCAATTTGTGCTCATTAGCTGGAAGAAAGAAGAGTGCCAGTACTTTACGGGAAACTCCCCTCACCCCACCCTATGTACTGACTTTTAAAAGAAAATTCTCACACGAGGCAAAATTACATTGTGTGAGGAGTACCTGAGTGGCTCAGTTTTCAGCCTAGGTCAGGATCTCTTGGTTCGTGAGACTGAGCGCTGCGTTGGGCTCTGTGCCGCCAGCATGGAGCCTGCTTGGGATCCTCTCTCTCCCTCTCTCTGCCCCTCCTCCACTTGTTCTCTCTCTCTCTCTCTCTCTCTCTCAAAATAAATAAACTTAAAAAAATTACACTGTGTAAGTGATCTGCCCAATGCCATTAATAACCATTTTCAATGTATCAATTCATTCAATAACTATTTAAATATCAGACAAGAGGGTGAATTCTGGATGCACAAATAAAAAAAAAAATGGGAACAGATA
Organism: Prionailurus bengalensis; assembly: GCF_016509475.1. Taxonomy (NCBI): domain Eukaryota; kingdom Metazoa; phylum Chordata; class Mammalia; order Carnivora; family Felidae; genus Prionailurus; species Prionailurus bengalensis. The sequence continues at coordinate 20,319,831 of NC_057343.1, forward strand.
GGACACCTGCCATCACGGGGTTTATAATCCAGAGGGGGAGACTAATTAAATTCCATATGTTAATATAAAACACACAAATGGAGAAAAACACTCCAAGGAGAATGGTGTGTCCTGAGAGAGAACACAATTTAAGTTGGGGTGTCAAGGAAAGCTCTCTCAGGAAGGGATATTTTAGCCCTCCTCTGCCTCAGGCCCTTTGCACTTGCTGTTCCTTCTCCCTGGAATACTTTTTCCCAGATTTTCTGCAAGATTCCTGCCACGTGTCCTTCAGGACTATGTTCAGATGGCCCTTTCCTTGGAGAACACTTCCTAGCTAAACCTGAATCACAGTATCCCCTTATCCTGCTAGTCTTTCTTAAAGCTCTACCAGCCGTGGGCGTATGAGAGATTTAGTTACTAATTAGCTGCTCTTCCCTCCCCTACCCCCTGAATGCCAGCTCCATGAGAGCAGGGACTCTGTTTAGTTCACTGCCACATCCCCAATATCTGGAGCAACGAATATGTGTCAGTGAATGAAAGGGAAACAGCCCCAGGGTGGAGGCAGGAGTGAGGAGAGCTTTCCAGGTAGAGAGACCCGGGGGTGTGAGGCTGGAGGGGGCGCTAAGCATTCAGTTAGACCGGAGGAAAGCTGGGTGATGAGAAGAACACCAAATGGCCAAGGCAGGGAGGCATTTCAACGTAAACGCGACATCCCCGGGAGGTCAACAGACCATTATAGCCTATGTGCAAAGTAGGACAAATTGTGCCAACGCAACCAGATCTAAAAAATCGATAAAACGGACGGAATGTGTAAGTAACAGACATTCTACCGTGTTATCATCCTTAGAGCTGTGAGGAAACCTACTTGGTCAGTTCTGTGTGGGGACGATTCATTTTTGTCCCCAATGCCACCTCATTTAGTCGTCAGTAAAGGTCGGTGAGGTACGTTCCGTTTTTCATCCTACAGGCGAGGAAACGAAGCCTCAGCAAGTCCAGGCGCCTTGCCCCAGGCCACCCGTGGGTACCAGAGGAGCAGGGTGCCCATTTAGTGTGGACGGAACCTACGTCACCTAACTGGAAGGCCGACCGGCGGGCCAGGCACAGCCTCGAAGGATGGCAGGAGAAAAGGGCGGAGGAGAAAGGGTGAACTAAGTACGGGCCCAAGAAGGAAGGCCATGGAAAATGGGTGCTCCTTGAATGACTTCCGTTTTCCTCTGATATCTCGAAAAAGGTCAGAGCAGGCCAAAAACCCCGGGCCGCACCTAAACATGATGCGCTGATTCAGGGCCCCTCAACCACGGGGGCCGCAAGTGATGCTTATCATTGGCACAAGGGCTCAGGGTAACTCGGTGATGCGTTTGTTATGGGGAAGAGAGGTTTGAACGGTAATCGTGGTCCCTCTGAGCAGCCGTGTCTCGGTTACAGGAGGGCTCCCACGTCAGTCCGCAGGTCTTAGGAGCCTCATTTGGTTTATTTGGTACAAGAGTCGCCAGCAGGTAATCAGCATGAGGACCTTGTGGCAACCACACAGGGGGTGTCTTGCCCGTCACCTGTACCTGGTTCCCGGGCTCTACTTCCAGTCACTGAGCATCGATGGCTTTGGTCCTGGGGCGCCCTGTAAGATGGGGGCAGGGGAGTATCGTGGTCTTCTGAAGGTGGTGTGCCTGCTGCCCGAAAGACATCAAGTCTGTCTGAGGATGGTGTCACAGGCCAGGAAATGTAAACCCTGGGTTCTGGACCTGAACGTCATGTCACTAGAACAGAGGGTGCCTCGCAACTGTTTTAAAAGCTCTTCCCGCGTCCCGGGCATTGTGCCAGGGGGCTTTACATACACGATCTCTTTAATCCTCACAAAATTCTCATGAGGCTTCCTTCGTCCTTAAACTAGGGCTGTTGGTGTCAATCTCGCAGGAGACTTGAAGCCCTCTAGAAATTGCGAAGCATACCAACACAAGATACCCCTGATTTTTTAATCTCTCTCTCTCAGACGAATTGAACAGCATTCTCATGTTGTATTTCACCTATAATGCCCATTTCAGTCGCTGTTGATGTTGTTGCCTGTGTCGGTGTGTTAGAAAATAAGGCCACTGATCCATTTATTTATTGGGCACTCACGGTGTGCCAGGCAGTGGCTGGATGCCAGGGACAGGATGGAGAACGAGCCAGAGGCGGGGCCTGGCCTAATGGAGCTTTCGAGGTCAGGAGAGGGCAGTTTATCAGGTTCCGGGCCCCCAGGGCAGAGCTGGTTTCCTACCAAGCCTAGCCTCCTTTAGAGGGCCCCTCAGAGCCCCACAGTGCTCCCGACAGGTGCACAGTGCTGTTGTCACTAGAGTGGAACCGGAATATCAAAGCCCTTAACCGGGGGGGGGGGGGGGGGGGGGGAACCTCAAACTAATCTGATGGTAAGTAAGAGCATCAATTTTACTGATGGGAGACACAGATTAGTAATTAACAAGGTCACAAGTAATTGGGAGGGGCTGAGGGTTTGGACCAACCAGAAGATAAGTAGCTTTAAGAATAAGAACTTGAAGCAATACAGATTGAGAAAGATAAACATTTAAATCTCCTGAGCATGGGATTTGCCTGGATTTGAGTTTCAGTTTGGAGGGAAGCTGGGCCACACCTTCTGTGAGTGTAAACCTTCTGGACCATTTGCTGTGAGGCCAGCCCAGATCTAAGATAAGCTCTTGAAATGAAATACTAGTTTAGGTTATCCAGAAGCAAATAGAACGGGAAGATATGTTGGTTTGGGAAGTTTTGCTCATTCTTATTTATTTATTTATTTAGTTATTTAGTTAAAGAGAAAGAGAGTGAGAGGGGCTGAGGGAGAGAGAGAGAGAATCTCAAGCAGGATCCATGATCAGCATGGAGACTGAAGTGGAGCTCAATCCCACGACCCTGGGATCACGACCTGAGTCAAGGTCAAGAGTCAGACGCTCAACTGACTGAACCACGCAGGCACCCTATTCGCTTTTATTTAATACCTTATTTATAAACCACGTGTTCCAGAAGCAAAAATTTCAGGTTAAAGAGAGATATGGGGTGGGGTGGGGGGGTGGGGGTGAAATCTCTTTCTTCCAAGTCTCCAGAAGAGTTTGTCTGATGTGAAAAATAAATATTATGATCATGACAAGAAAAAATTATCAACTATTGACAAATCTACTTAGACAAAGAAAGCCACTAGCCTTACAAGCAAGCATAAGGGGACCAGATGGCCAAGGGATAAAGGAAACTAAAGATAAACCGGTTGAGTTGGAAAATAATCTCATTAAAGTATAAATGACTCGGCTTGGATAAGGGACAGCAGAGACAGTGGTCTGGCCTGGGAGCCTTCTTAAGACTCTGAGCCTACAGTTCCCGGTGTGAGCTCTGGAGTTTAAGATCAGACACCCCACGGTATACCCACGTTTACCCCTCCAACCACCAGGGGTGGCCGAAAAGTGAGACAGGGTGGGGAAAGACCTCTGGAAAAGTGCTGTGGAAATTCAAAAGTACAATGAAACCCGGGACTCAGGACACTGAGGATAGCCACACCTCCTGGGAATTATGGCCAGGTCACCCATTCGTCATCATACTAATGATCTAGACTTGGAAAGGTTGGCTGTCTGTCCTCTTCACATTTTGACACTTTCCTTCAGTGACCCAATCTTCCACAGCTCTGACCGCCTGCATTAATATGCTAGACCTGTCAGGGTCACCTGAGTGGCTCATTCTGTTGAGCGTCTGACTTTGGCTCAGGTCATGATCTCACGGTTCATGAGTTAAAAGCCCCACATCAGCCTCTCTGTAGTCAGCACAGAGCCCGATTCGGATCCTCTGTCCCCCTCTCTCTCTGCCCCTCCCCTGCTCACACACTCTCTCTCAAAAAGAAATAAAAACATTTTTAAAAATCTGCTAGAACTGTTATAATGACGTACCACAGACCAAGTGGCTTAAAGAACAGGAATTTCTTACAGTTCTGGAGGCTACAAGACCCGGATCACAGTGGTGATGAGTTTGGTTTTTCCAGAGGTCTCTCTCGTTGGCTTGCACATGGCCACCTTCTCTCTGTGCCCTCACATGGTCATTCTTCTGTGCACGCACATTCCTGGTATCTCTTTCTGTGTCCAAATTTCCTCTTTTTCTAAGGACACCTGTCTGATTGGATTAAGGTCTACCCTAATGGCCTCATTTTAACTGAATTATTTCTCTAAAGACCTTATCTCTAAATATAGTCACATTCTGGGGTGCTGGGGGTTAGGCTTCAGTCTATGGATTAGAAGGCACACACTTGAGCCCATCACACTGCCTTTGAAGGAGTCTCATGTAGGACGCAGGATAGTCTGTATAATGGGTAAGACTGATGCTGGCCAGACTGCCCAAGTTTAAACTGTCCCTCCATCACTTTCTAGGTTTGTGATCTGGGGCAAGTAAACTCTCTAAGGGACAGATCCCTTGCTTGTATCTCGGGCATACTTAGGGCTTTGGGAGGATGGAGAAGCTACCTCGCAGAGCTTGTGCCTGGTGTGTGAGAAGCGTTGGGCGTTATCATCTTGCTCTACCGTCAGCTTCCAAGTCCGTATCTCTCTTTGTGAGCTCTCTTGGGTTCCATGTATGACCGTCCAAATGCCCTTGACTCTCTCCACGCAAATGCCATGCACTCACTCACTCCTCAAAATGATACTGACTTGGGGATCCTGTAGGATCTGGTCCACATAAGAGAGAGAGAGAGAGAGAGATCCTGCCTTTGAATCCTGACGGTCATTAGTGGGAGACCCAGGCAAGTAAACCCTAATCCTCAACACGATGTAATGAACGTTATGACAGACGTGTGTGCGGTTCAGTCTAGAAACACGTACAAAATGCTGTTAGAGCCAGTGGACGTGAGTGAACAATACATCCTGAGCAGCGTGGGAGGGGCGGGGGAAGGAGGGTGAAGTGACAGGGAAAGGTTTCACAGACTAGAAGATGTAGGTTGATTAAGTAGGTGGTGTGGATTCAGGAGTGCCCTTGTTGTGATCAGCACCGGGTGATGTATGGAAGTGTGAATCACTATATCGTACCCCTGAAACTAATATAACACTGTTTATTAGTTTATATATATTAATGTTGATGATTAATTTATTAACTAACTGGAATTAGAATAAAAACTTTAAAATAGAATAAACTTTCTTCCGTAAAAAAACAAAAAGAAAAAGATGCTTGTTGAGATTGAAGGAAGGAATAGAGTTCACAGACAGGGGAAGGGCAGAAACCTTGCTTCTCGGAGGCTCCCTTCCCACTCCCTGGACCCCACTTCTGAGGAGTGGACATTCCAGACATCTTGGTTCCTCCCCTGGCCCAACAAGGACCCTAGTATTTGCCCACATTCGTCGTTTCTACCCCAACCCTGCCTTCATTTTCTACCTGCTCCAAATGCAATCGGCAATTCCCAGATGCAAATCTATGACTGCCAGTTCCAACCTTCCCACTCTCGTTTCTGTCTCTGGGTCTGTTCCTTAGCCTCACAAAGACTTCTATTTGCACATCTTTAAGTGAAACCACCCTGAAGTGGGTCTGGATAGATCTGCTGCTATCGCCTGACAGCACAGCACTTAACTTTCATCACTACCTCCTGACTCATGGAATACAGGCAAACACGTCGACGTGACACTTGTCTTTCCAGCCTCATTTCTGTCTCTACCTTCTTTCTACTCCCTGTGATGAATCTTTCCTGGTCCATCAACTGCTCTGTATCAGGTACAGCACTGGGCATTGTGAACGCACACCTGGGGCACAACCCATGCCTTTAAGCAGCTACCAGCTGTATCCAAGAATTAAAAAGGAACTAGACAGTTTGGAAACCATGCGATAACCTTTCTCAAATCCAAAGCCAGGATGAAGGAGTTCTCCTTACCTCTTTGACCTCCCAGACCTTTTATGTAACACCTATTGGTGTACTCACCTTGTTCCCTTATTTTATTTTATTATTTTATTTTATTTTATTTATTTTTTTCCAGAACTATGTCTGGACCCCTGGAGACTTCTGTGAGATATGTTTACAAGTATCATGAACCACAGAATGAGAAGATTGCTCTATTTTTTGGGCTGCCTGGGGTTGCTGAGCAAAGCTCAGGCTCAGGCAACCACTGTCCTGGGTAGACCAGTAGACAATGCCCTGACCAGACCTCAGAATGGCAAGGACAAGATCAACTGACCGTATCTTTGGGATTCCCTGACGCTGGCAACAATGCTACTTGCTTTGGTAATGTGGTCATTGTTTTTTTTATAATCTAAGAACCTGACCTTGTCAACACCCACAATGACTACCTTCAAAATACAATCTTTCCACTTAAGGCTCCTATCCCCTCTAGCCTTCTCAGAAATTGTTCTCTATTGCTTGCTCCTTCTATCTGTGGTCTCTTCAACCTCTCATGGGTCTCTCCACTGACATTGAAATACACTCATCTCTCTCATGTTGAAAAAGAGAAAGACCAGGGCACCTGGGTGGCTCAGGCAGCTACGTGGCTGACTCAATCTCAGCTCAGGTCTTGATCTTAGGGTTATGAGTTAAAGCTTATGTTGGGTCCCATCCTGGGCGTGAAGCCTACTTAAAAAAAGGAAGGAAGGAAGAGAAAGAAAGAAAGAAAGCAAGCAAAGGAAAGAGAAAATCCCCATCCTGTTTAGCCTGTTTACCGCCATGTTTTCTCTCATCAACTGCCACTCCTCACCCAGCACATTTTCGGAAAGCATTATCTCTGTTTACAACCTCTGTTTCCTTTCTACTCTAGGTAGGTTTTCATTTCTCTAGACACTGTTAACTTGTCATTTCTTCTTGGACAGGTTCTTCCCTTGGTATCACACTCCCTAATTTTCTTCCCATCCCTCTGATCACATCTGCTTTGTCTCCCACGTGGGCTTCCCCCTCGGTCTTCACCGAAGGTCTCAGCTCTGTCCCTAGGCCCCCTTCTCCTCTTCCGTTGCATTCTCTCCCTTGGCCTATGGTTTCAGCTGGGACTTCTAACATGAATCTCCAGCTCTGACACCTCCTCCGTGCCTCAGGCCTGACCGCCTTACTATCTCTTCGGCATCTTTCTTTGAATGTTTCAAAAGCACTTCCAATTAAAGGTATACAAAACTTAGCTCATGATCACCTCCCCCACCCTCACCCCTGCCACGATGCTCCCATCCCTCATCCCGGTGAAGAGTACCAGCATGTATCCTCCTCTCCAGCCAGAGATCTAGGGGTCCTCCTTGAAAACTCTCTCTCCCTTAACTGCTTATCAATGCCTCACCAAGTCCTGTCGTTTCTGCTTGTTAGAGGTGCTCTGAAATCTTCGACTTGTCTCCAACTCCACTGCCATCACGTCAGTCCTTTCTTCCTCCTCTCTAGGCTAGCCTCCAAATGGCTCCGCACATCCATTTCCCTCTGTCCCATCGAGTCACCATACTCTTCCTGAAGGACAAGCCTGGTGGTGTCACCGCCTCCACAGCCTAAAGGATTGTAATAGCTTCCTGTTGCTCTTAGGACAGAGACCAGAATGGTACCAAACCTCCAGTCACGTGTCATCACAGCCACCCCTACCCCATTCTCTCTCCATTCTCTGTGCTCCAACCGCACCGGCCTTCGTTACCTCCTCAGATGACCAACTGTGCTTCCTCTCCCAGCCTAGAGCATTTGCATACGCTGGTTTCTCTATCTGGAATACTCTTTCTGGCCCATCTTTACCTACTTGGTCATCATCAGATCACCTGTCAATAATTATTTCCTTCCTGACTAGATGGATCTCCCTATTTATGCCTTCAGAGGGTCTTAACGAAGAGGTGATTTTGCATTTGGTTTGGTGGTTCCTTGATCATTCCCTTTTTCCACCTGTAAATTACGAGCCCCACGAAGACTAGGCTATTCTGCTCACCCCTGAACCTTCACGGTCTAAAACGGGGCTTCACACGCGGTGAGTGTTACTACAACAGATACTTCTGTGCCTAGCATTGGATACTGAGTCTGGGACACAGCAGGCATTCAGCAAATGTTGCTGAAAGGGTGACCGAACACAGGGGCTGTGAGTGTTCTAAGCCCTTGGAGGAAACCAGAAAATTCTCAAAGATGTTCACCTTGTTTTAAAAAAAGAGACTTACAGTTTTATTAAAGCATTCATCATGGGCAAGGCAGAATATGTAACAGAGCAGACATGGTCCAAATAATTAAGTTTCATCCCACTGGGAGATTTACTTACTGGAACAAGTCTGGAAAAAGGGTACCATGAGTGACAGTGGTTAATTCCCACAGCCTCTCAAGAGTTGACCCAAGTGACCTCTGGACTCTTCCAGGCGTGAGTAATATAATGTGGAAAACATTACATTGTGAACTGGCTGTGCTTTGATGCCTTCACTGTTCCATGATGTTTTCCAGAATTCGAAGTATTATACGGAGTCATCTCGAGGTAAATTAGGTCATTTTCTTCCCATTCTATCTTTGGTTAGCGGTCTTCGACTGCAATGGTCGTTTTGACATGGCACCTAGGATTCTCACAGGGTAGAGGTTGCTAAGCACAGAGAACTGTTTGCCAGAGGTTGTAGAATCTTCTCTTCTGAAAGGGAAAGCAGTTCTTTTAAATACAAGGATTCCTTAGTTCCTCGGGGTCAGGTGAGATGTTCTCCCGCTGAAGGGGAGTGTATTGACCCCGTGAGTTCCCCAGGCCTCCCTCTGCATTATGATTCCATGATCCTATTAATGTTTGACAGAAGGGCAAGTCTAAATGTGCAATTCCATATAACCCTTGAGTTTTCTCCTGGGGATGAAATTGAATAGAAAATGGAATATATCATAGTGATGGGAATCTAGCCATGTGCTTTGGAATAGTAACTAACTGCACAGCTTCATCACCTTGGAAACAAGCGAGGCCTGATATGGCGACCTCAGAGGGCGTGTGCGGCTGACTCAAAATTGATCTGGATTTGGCTTCACGGTGGGAGGAAACACATGTGATGGTTCATCTGTGAGTCTGGGAACATTGACAAATGGTGTTCTAAGTGATTTAAGAAACCAACAGTGCATTAACCCAAAAGATCAAGGCGCAACCCCCTGGTTTTATGCTAAAAGGAAGGGAATGTGGGTCAGCGTGCTGTGGAAAGTTTTAGGTTGTTTTGCACATGATGCTAAATATCGGGATGATTCATGGAAAAAAAAAAGACTGTCAAACATCTGCCCATTTCGTTTATATGATGCCAAACACTGAGATATTTGGAAACATTGAAATGTGTGACATCGCAGTGACCAACTTTCTGGATGAACAATTATGTGAGGGTTGTTTTTTTTTTGTTTGTTTTTTGTTTTTTTTTCAATTCCTTATTTTGGTGCTGCAGAAATCATTTTTGAAAAGTTGCTTTATTATATGTAACTAGGATTTACATTGCATTTCAAAACATAACCTAGGGCTGTCCAGAGAGGTTTTTGTTATTGTTGTTGTTTCTTTTAATAAGTGTTTTCCAATCCTATCATAGAATTTTTCCCAACAGAAAGACTATAGAAACTTTTTGACCTCTCAGCAGCAGCCCACACAGGCAGCCACACCCTCCTCCCTGGAGCACTCCCTTTACTTGATATCGTCCCCTGTTGGTTCTCTTCCCACATCTCTGAAAATTGCTTCTCAGATTCCTCTGCCAAATCCTACAGATCGATCTGACTTCCTGTATTAGAATCCATCCTAATTCTCTCTCTCTCTCTCTCTCTCTTCTCATTCTCCACTCATTACCTTGGTCACCCTATGCAAGCTCACAAATACGAGCACTATCAATATGCTGATGACTTCTAAATATGCATCTTTAAAAAGAAAATTTGTTGACTTATTTTGAGAGAGAGAGCAGGGGAGCAGCAGAGGGAGAGGGAGAGAGAAACTCTTAAGCAGGCTCCGCCCTGTCGTCTTGGACCCCGATGTGGGGCTCAAACTCAGGAACTGTGAGATCATGACCTGAGCCGAAATCAAGAGTCTGACGCTCAACAGATTGAGCCACCCAGGTGCCCCCTAAATTTGCATCTTTGACCCATTTCTACTAGCTGAGCTCCAACCTGAAGTTCAATTCCCTACCTGGTATTTTTCCTTCAGATACCTCAGAGATATGTCAAATGCAACATGTCCAAAACAGAAATTGTGATCCTTCTCCACAAACCTGCTGCTTTTCTTAGTATACAATCCCACCATCCACCAGAAACCAGGGAGTCATCTCTGGTTCTTCCATCTGTCCCACCTTTCACATCCAATCATCATAAGTACACCTTGTAAATGTTTCTTGAATTGTCCCCTTTTCTTCATTTCCGATGGAAAGAACTCAGTCAACATTGTTGCTAATTAGATGATAGAAATGGCTCTCAACTGGCATCCCTGTACCCACTCCTGCCCTCTAACAATATATTCTCTACACCAGGTAAAGAAATTTTATAGAAATGCAAACCATGCTACTTCTCTGCTTAAAGCCCTTCCATAATCTCCCAGCACCCTTAGGGGCAGAAGGAAGAGTGGGATTGCAAGACAAGACTACACACTATATCTTAAAAATGTTGAGCCTTGACATGTCTATGGGATTCAGTTAGGGTTCCCTGGCAGATAGAGGCCACAGCAGGAGATGTAGCTATGGTAGTCGCTACAGGAACTAAGAACCAAATGGAGATGTTATAAAGGTAAACCAGGTGGATCTCCATTAGGACTTACAAAATGGCAATCTAAATTGAACGTGGCCATGGCATTCTAGAAGCTTCAGAGGATGAAGAACTCTACTTTGCCGGGCCCCGCAGAACTAACCGGTGTTTTAGGGGCTGTTTTGTATACATCTAACTCACAAGTGATTGATGTATGACCAACACGTCAGTTCATTAATTTAGAGTGAGAAATAGGACCACTAAGTTCTCCCAAAGACTTAAGTTCACTGCTCAGTACGTTCTCTGTCTGAGGACAAATCAGTGTAAGACACATTATAATCAGAAGGCTGTTTGGTGAGTATAAAACCCATGACAGAGAAGTGAGGTTAATGATTCTTTTTGAACTGTTGGTCCAGAACAATCACATACAAGTTTCTAGGCACTGTTTGAGGCTGTGTCTTAAAGTGTTGTTTGTGCTTTTAGCTAAACTTGAGGTTGGGGTGAAAATAATGAAGCAGTTTCTGTCTATACATGAGAATTATTTTCTACAGATGGTTTTTGCTCCCTTATAAAAACGAAATAGCAAACAACCAACCTAGAAGACACCAGGCTGCAGAAATGTTCAGCATTTAGATAGAAATATTTAGCTCAAAATATATCATAATTCAAAAGGTAACTTTGTACTCTCCACAGGAACCAGCTGGAAGAATGTTCTAATTTATTAAACTTTTTACCCTGAGGAAGATAAAGCAGTTGAGCGAACAGTTCTTTGATTCCTTTCTTCTGCTTGGGTCTTAGAAAAAAATAACCAGAGAGAGAGCGCCATGCTTCTGATGTAATTGCCGTGGGGGGAAAAGAATCAGTGAGGAGGCAAGCTCTGCTCTAATGAGCAGAAATTAGGAGAGGCACAATGAATGTTCTGAGCACAGGACTGCTGAGATTTGTGGTATGTCTCCTGCTCCTCCCTGCCCATTAGGAGGATAGTGAGACTTTAACTCCGAGCCAGGCACTGTTCGACACGCTTCAAGTATATTAACTCATTGGATGCTTAAAACCCTGTGAGTTAGATGCTCTACTTATCCCCAGTTGACAGACCAGAAAAATGAGGTTCCGTGAGGCAGGTAATTTGCCGAAGGCATATAACCAGTCAGTGGATGAGCTGGGATTTGAGTGTAGGAGGTTTGATTCTTGAGTTAACAGTCCCGAGACCCCAGCCTCTTCCTTTTGCTCTCCTTGGAAGTGACAGAATCTCAAGCTGATGATTTATGGTCCTGGAAGAGCCCGTTACATCTGCGTGCAGGAAGCCACAATCAGTTTGAGGGGACATATGCCTGCACCCAAGGAGGGGTTCCACCGGAGGACCAAGATAAGGAAGGGGCTGAGGTAGGGGCTGGGACATTGGTGCCTTTTCGATTTTTTTCTGTCTTGCCCACATAGCAAAAGATGAGATTCTTTTCTTAAGTACCCTGGCTCTGGGCTGCTTACTTCAGGCAGATTATGGGATAGGGGGGTGGGAAAACAGGGTATGAACCACGGCAGTGAGCTCTCAGATCTGGCCACAAGGGTCCCCTCTCCTCTGGTCTGTGTGTTGGACACGTGGACAGATTGGCATTGTCTTGTTACTCTTTCTTTAGGCCACCTGCTAGCCACACCCTTCTATTCCAGTCGTTCTTCAGCGAGAACAAAGTGCGATAGTTCAGATTTCGGCTTTCTTAGTTAAAAATCTCCAGTTGTGCCTTTGGGAGAGGAAGGTACTCCCAAGCCAGTTGGTTGGGCTTGGACAGACACAAACAGCTTTAGTTTTGTATTTATGCGCCATCTCTCTATTTTCTTCTATATATGGTTAATATTATTCTCTGCGTTACTGACTTTTCTGTTTAACGCTGAGCAGGTGACATTACTCACGAGTTATGTTGACAGTGGTGGTGGGGATGGGGTGGAAATTGTCTCACTTCTCCCAGTGGATTAATATAGGAAGAATGCTATGAGCATTTAATCGAGAGCCGTTGCCAGGAAGAGAAGGAAAAGAGTCCAAGAGACCCTGGGAACATCACTGTTTAAGAGAGGGGCACAGGGGCGCCTGGGTGGCGCAGTCGGTTAAGCGTCCGACTTCAGCCAGGTCACGATCTCGCGGTCCGTGAGTTCGAGCCCCGCGTCGGGCTCTGGGCTGATGGCTCAGAGCCTGGAGCCTGTTTCCGATTCTGTGTCTCCCTCTCTCTCTGCCCCTCGCCCGTTCATGCTCTGTCTCTCTGTCCCAAAAATAAATGTTGAAAAAAAAAATTAAAAAAAAAAAAAAAGAGAGGGGCACAAGAAGGAGGAAACTTGGAAAGATCTAGATTAGTGGGAAACTATCTTACAGAAGCCAAAGTAGAGTTTGGGCAAGGACCTTTGTCATCAAGAATGTCAGATAATCTGTAAGAACCAAGAAGGTATGCAAGTGGTCCAAGTGTCCATCGATAGATGACTGAATAGAGATGTGGTACATATGTGTGTGTGTATTCATATGTATATAAAATATGTATAAATTATAAATATATAAAATATGTACACAATGGAATATTATTCGGCCATACAAAGAAGGAGATCTTGCCATTTGTGACAGCATGGGTGGATCTGGAACATAATATTTTAAGTGAAATAAGTCAGACAAAGAAAGCCAAATACCCTATGATTTCACTTATATGTGGAATCTAAAAAACAAACAAACAAATAAAAATCGAGAATCCTACTTACAAATACAGAGAGCAAACCGGTGGTTGGTTGTCAGAGAGGAAGGGGGTCAGGGATGGGCAAAAGAGGTAAAGGGGATTGAGAGGTACGAATTTCCATGTGTACAATAAGTAAGCCATGGAGATAAAAAGCACAGCGTCGGGAATATAGTTAATAATATTGTAATAATTTTGTGTGGTAGAGACGGTGACTACAGATATCTTGGTGAGCATTGAGTCACGTAAGGAATTGTCAAATCACTATGTTGTACACCCGAAACTAATACAACATTGTATGTTAACTATACTTCAAAAAAAGAAAAAAAGAGTGTCAAATATCACGAGGAGGTCAAGTAGAATGAGATGAAGAGGTTGCTGAGAGAATCAGAAAGCCCTGGCGGAAAAGCAGAACAAGGCGTTACCACAGTGATGGAGAAGCTATAGCTCATAGTCAGACAGGCTGGGAATCAGGTGATGGAGAGGTGGATTCACACAGGGAGAATGTTATGAACATTTAATTGAGAGCCGCTGCCAGGAAGAGAAAGAACAGAGTCCAACAGACCCTGGGAACATCACTGTTGAAGCGAGGAGCACAAGAAGGAGGAGACTTTTTAAAAAAAATTTTTTTTTCAACGTTTATTTTTTATTTTTGGGACAGAGAGAGACAGAGCATGAACGGGAGAGGGGCAGAGAGAGAGGGAGACACAGAATCGGAAACAGGCTCCAGGCTCTGAGCCATCAGCCCCGAGCCTGACACGGGGCTCGAACTCACGGACCGCGAGATCGTGACCTGGCTGAAGTCTGACGCTTAACCAACTGCGCCACCCAGGCGCCCCAGGAGGAGACTTTTTGAGATCTAGATGAGTTGGGAAACCATCTTATGGAAGGTGAAATAGAGTGTATTGATCCCAGTCCATGGGGTTGCAGACCCAAATCAGACTTGAGAATTAGGCAATGTGAACCCGAATCCAGGTGTGAGCTAAGAGATTACTCCATTACACCAGTGTGGACCGGGTGTCCTTACTGGGATAATGTCCATAAAAGGGTGCTCAAATCTTGTGGCTCAGGGTCATTTGCAAACCTGCCCTGCATAGCTGCAACTTGTTAATAGGCAGCTTTGGTTCTCAGGAATCACCCAGGATTTCTCGAGTCACCCCAATTCTCTTGGGATAGTAACCTCAGCTCTAATCCCCCGAGAACAGTAATCTCCATGTGCTTGAAATAACAAAACTATTTACTTGGTTAGTGTGTTTAACTCTGCGAATTAAAGAAATGATGAAATACACAAAATCTATTGTATTCATATTCGTTCGTTAAGTTTTAAAGTGATCTCGTACACATGAATGTAAAATTTGAAAGAAGTTCAGCATATTATTTGATCAACCTCTCCTACCTCAGGACCCTTGCACTTGCAACTCTTCTGCTTAGAAATCTCTTACTTCCAATAGTCTCATGCCTTGCTTTACTCAATCCGCTGTCTTTACTCAAATATCAACTTATCGATAAAACTTCCTCCAATCACCTTTTAAAAACTTATACTTTATCCCTCCCAACCTCCGCTCAATTTTCTTCACAGCACTAGCCACCGTCTGCCATACTATATATTTTCATTATTTATTTGCCTTCGCTGTGCACGAGGTACTGTTTTTTGTTTTTTTTTTTTTGTTTTTTTTTTTGTTTTTCCACGAGGTACTGTTCTAAGTGCTGTGAAATACCATGATAAGCAGGCAAAACAGACTTGCCCTTTTTGGAAGAATGGTTCTGGTTTACTGCTTGGGGTTCGAGTGAATCTAAACAGGCACAGCTGAGTAACGGATACTAACTGAAGGCACAATAAAAATGAACAGGACAAAATTGTCTAGAAGGACTTCAAACATCTTACACGATTTTATTAAGTTATATTAAGCTATTACTGAGTCATTGATGTGATTTCTTAAGCTTTAGGATAGATGCATATGGTAAAAAAAAAAAAAATTCAAATAGAGCAAAACCATATAAATGCAAAGTCAGGTTTTTTCCACCCCAAACATCTTGTCCTTTTGACCTAACTCCCTCCACCAGTTTTTCTGCTTCCTTTCAGACATTTTTCATGCACATGCTCACATACAAGAATATATTTTTTAGGTAATTTGCAACATTATTACAGATTTTTGTCTGCCTTGATTTTTGTCACTGAAGGTGCCTTGATTTTTGTCACTGAAGGTATTTTAGAGATGCTCCTGTATAAATACATACAGGCATACCTACTTCTAGAAAAGCTTTTCTTTCAATAGAGCATTACATGGGTTGCCACATTTTATTTTTTTTCAACGTTTTTATTTCTTTTTGGGACAGAGAGAGACAGAGCATGAACGGGGGAGCGGCAGAGAGAGAGGGAGACACAGAATCGGAAACAGGCTCCAGGCTCCGAGCCATCAGCCCAGAGCCCGACGCGGGGCTCGAACTCCCGGACCGCGAGATCGTGACCCGGCTGAAGTCGGACGCTTAACCGACTGCGCCACTCAGGCGCCCCAAGGGTTGCCACATTTTAAAGGAGTAACCTATTGATGAGCCCAGACAATACCTCGATGAACATCCTTGGAGCACCTCTTTGTTATTTTGTCCGGTATAAATATACCTGTAGGGTCAGCTATAAGAAGCAGAATTGCTGATATGGGTGTAGAAGGGCACATGACACAAGAGTTGAAAGCTTTTCCTTCTCAAACTCTAGTTTGAATGAATTAAAACTTGGTTTTACTTCTAGCATTCCCACTGTGTTAGTCACACGCAGGGATTGACGCTTCCTTCCTCCGGCCCAGTTTCCTATCCTGATGACGAAGATATTTAACAGCTATGCAAATAACATATCAGAGATGGAATTTATTAAAGTGGCACCAGAAAGTACCACTTACGCACTGGGAGATTTGACGTAATAATGGAATTCCACAAGCCTTTATCAAAGGCTCAATTCACGGGCCCGATTCATCCTTTTGTGCGCGTCTCGGCCCCGTGTGCGGTCCTTAGCCACCACAGAGGGGGGATGGAAGGCCCCTGTTGTGCCTTACCATCGGAAACTGCAGCAGTGGCCACGCTTTGAGTGGCTGGGCTGTGGTTAGCAGGAGAGCTTTCTACGAACACATTGAGTGGGGGGAGGAAAACCCCGCGTCCTAGGGCATCACGGGGCATCCAGCCCCTCCCAGAACCTCTGGGCTCGCTCCGCCTCTGTCTGTAACCACGTGTCAGGTACACTGTAGGGATGGAACGGCCCACGTGGAAGTCCTTGCAGAGTATATTAGAGTCGGGGAGCCGACCTACAAGTTTCAGTCTCACGAGCAGCTCTTACTTAGAACATCACAGGCTTAAGAACAGCCTTGGGAGAAAAAGTGCCGATGAAGTCAAACTTATTATTATTATTATTATTATTATTTTTGCAATCAGGTGGAAATATTATTATCAAAAAAAAAATGCAGCAGCACATTTCTAATGGTGTGCTGCTAAGCCATTGCTCTGGAGGGGGAGCAAAAAGCCCTAATTTGTAGTGCTTGCCAATTCCTATGGCGTAAGTATTTCCACTGTGGCCAGTCTGGAAGGTATGCACAGGCTCATAAGCCGGTATGAACTGCCCCTGGCACACCACAGCACATTGCCTTTACACAGAAGTGAAAGAACGGTTCACGTCGCCAGACAGAAAGAACCCTCGTGTGCAGATTTTCACAACTGTATCAATATTGCCACTTGTCCAATTGATAGAGGTTAGGGATCATTTTATAACTAACAACAAAGAATATCAGTGTTCCAGTGGCCATCGCTGCTAACAAAACCCTAAAACATAATGGCCTCGAAAACCTGTTTCATTCAGGGGCGCCTGGGTGGCTCAGTCGGTTAAGCGGCCGACTTCGGCTCAGGTCATGATCTTGCAGTTGGTGAGTTGGAGCCCTGCGTCGGGCTCGGTGCTGACAGCTCAGAGCCTGGAGCCGCTTCAGATTCTGTGCCTCTCTCTGCCCCTCCCCCACTTGTACTCTGTCTCTCTCTCTCTCAAAAGTAAATAAACATTGAAAAAGAAATAAAGTCCAAAAACTGTTTTATTCAGTCAACAAGACTAAAAGGCAACTCAGGGAATGGAAGAAGAGATTTGCAAATACATGCCGGATAAAGACAGATACCACATGGTTTCACTCTTATGTGGATCCTAAGAAACTTACCAGAAGACCATGGGGGAGGGGAAGGAAAAAAAAATGGTCAGAGAGGGAGGGAGCCAAACCATAATAGACTCTTAAAAACTGAGAATAAACTGAGGGTTGATGGGGGGTGGGAGGGAGGGGAGGGTGGGTGATGGGTATTGAGGAGGGCACCTGTTGGGATGAGCACTGGGTGTTGTATGGAAACCAATTGGACAGTAAATTTCATATGAATAAAAATAAAGGGTTAGTATCCAAAAGCTATAAAGAACTTATCAAACTTAACCTCCAAAAAACAAATGATCGGGTGAAGAAATAGGCAAAAGACATGAACAAACAATTTTTCAAAGAATACATCCAGACACACGAAAGGATGCTCGACATCACTCATCATCAGGGAAATACAAATCAAAGCCACAGTGAGACACCACCTCCCACCTGTCAGAATGGCTAAAAGTAACAACTCAGGAACCAACAAGTAACAACTCAGGAACCAACAGATACTGGCCAGGACGTGGAGAAAGAGGAACCCTTTTGCATTGTTTCTGGGAATGCAAACTGGTGCAGAAACTCTGGAAAACAGATTGGAGGTTCCTCAAAAAATTAAAAATAGGACTACCCTACGACCAGCAATGGCACTACTAGGTATTTATCCAGAGGATACAGGAATGCTGATTTGAAGGGGCACACTGCCCCCCCCCCCCCACATTTATAGCAGCACTATCAACAGTAGCCAAAGTATGGAAAGAGCCCAAATGTCCATTGACTGACAAACGGATAAAGCAAATGTGGTATATTTATACAATGGAATAGTACTCGGCAATCAAAAAGAAGGAAATTTTGCCCATTTGCAACAACGTGGATGGAACTAGAGTGTATTATGCTAAGCGAAATAAGTCAGAGAAAGACAAACATCATATGATTTTGCTCATATGTGGAATTTAAGAAACAAAACAGATGAACACAGGTGAAGGGAAGGAAAAATAAGATAAAAACAGAGACAAAGGCAAACCGTAAGAGACATACAGAGAACAAACTGAGGGTTGCTGGTGGGGTGTTGAGTGGGGGGATGGGCTAGATGGGAAGGGCATTAAGGAGGGTACTTTTTGTGATGAGCACTGGGTGTTGTTTGTAAGTGATGAATCACTGGGTTCTGCTCCTGAAACCATTATTGCAATGTATGTTAACTAACGTGGACTTAAATAATAAACAAACAAAGAAACAAACAAACAAAAATACCTGTTGTATAATGCTCACAGATTTTTGTAGATCAGGAATTTGGACAGGGGAGATTTGGTGATGGCTTACCTCTGTTATATTATTGGGACCTCAATTAGGAAGACTCCAAGGCTGGGTATGATAACTGGGGGAATGGGATCATCTGTCAGGCTTCCTCACACATCTGGTGGCCGACATTGGCTTTCCTCTGCTACTGCATCTGAGGCTGTTGGCCAGAGCGTCTGTTAACGGCCTCTCCATGTGGCTGCTTGAGCATTCTCGTAGATTGGCAGCTACGTTTCAAGAGCAAGCATTCCCAGAGAACTAGATGAAAGATGTATTGCTTTTTTTTTTTTAAGTTTATTTAGGGGCACCTGGGTGGCTCAGTCGTTTGAACAGCTGACTTCAGCTCAGGGCACGATCTCTCAGTTCGTGAGTTCAAGCCCCACAACAGGCTCTGTGCTAACAACTCTGACCCTGGAGCCTGGAGCCTGCTTCAAATTCTGTGTCTCCCTCTCTCTCTGCTCCTCCCCTACTTGCCCTCTGTCTCTCTCTCAAAAATAAATAAGCATGAAAAAATAAAAAAAAAAAGTTTATTTATTTTGAGAGGCAGCTCGAGTGGGGGAGGGGGAGAGAGAGAGAGAGAGAGAGAGAGAGAATCGCAAGCAGGCTTCATGCTGCCAGTGCAGAGTGTGACGCAGGGCTTGAACTCACAAAAGTTTGAGATCATGACCTGAGCCAATATCAAGAGTTGGGCGCTTAACTGACTCAGCCACCCAGCTGCCCCAAACCTGTAGTGCCTTTTATGACGTAGCCTTGTTTCATATTTGCTTATTTCTTCAAGGGAGTTTTTAAGATACAATGTCATTGCTAAAATTATAAGCCCATCAGGGTTCAAGGGGGAGGGAATATAGATGCTACCCCTCAATAGGAGGAGTATCAAAGCCACATTTCAAGAAGAGTATGTGGAATGGGAGGTATTTTAATGGCTATTTTTGGAAAAATACAATGGGTCAGAATTGGCATTTAGGGAACTCTTCAGAGAAGTAGACTGGGAATTACTCCCACCCAGTTCTCCCAAATTCCCTTGAAGCTTTGATCCTTCAGGGAGACATCTAAAAGCTCTGTTAACTATCCATTTTTTTGAGGTGTTCCAGACTCTATGTTCTAGACTCAGTCACCAGAGAACAGTGTGAGGGGACTCTTAGCTTAAGAAGCCACAAGAATCATATTCATCTATCCAACAAAAATGTAGTGGCACCTGCTATGTGCCTGGCACCATTCTGGATACTTGGGAGAACAGACAGATATGGTCCTGCACTCCAGGTGATTGCCTCCTACTGAGGGAGGCAAACAACAAAGTAACAAATAAATACGCAAAATGTTGATAACTTACAGCAAGTACTACAAGGACAATAAATAGGGTACGTGATTGAGAATGACTGGCAGGGCCCTTGCTTATGCTGGATAAGGCAAGTCTAAAGTCCCCGAGGTAGGAAGGAGGGAAGTGTGTTTCAGAGGCACAGTGAGAAAGGGGGAGTCAGATATGACCAAGGGGCTGGGTGGAGATAACACTGTGAAGCCATCAACCCAAAGATGACATTGACACTGTGGGGGAAGTAAAAGGTGACCCAGAGAGAGCGGACGGGTGGCAGGGATGGGGAGATGTGGTGCACAGAGGAACACCCTGTTTGGAAGTATGAAGGGGAAAGAAGAGGGAGGGAGGGACGGCAGTGATGGAAGAGGGGAACTAGAAACCACAACGACACAAATGCTACCGAAGGGAAGGCTTCCAGAATGCGAGAGCTGCCATCTGCTGAATCCCTCGCTCTCTGCCCCTCCCTCGCTAGTGTGCGCACGCACCCTCTCTCTCTCTCAAAATAAACATTTTTTAAAGCTTTACGTTTACATGAAACCAATTATTCCTAAATGTGTCCCCCCAAATTCACCTGTTGAAATCCTAACCCCCACCGTGATGGTAGTGGGAGGCGGGATCGTTGAGGGATGATGAGGTCAGAAGGGTGGAGCCCTCATGAGTGAGATTGGTACCCTCCTACAAGGGACCCCAGAGAGCTCTTTCCCACTTTCCCCACCACATGGGAATACCATGAAAAGATGGCAGTCTGCAACCCGGAAGAGGGCTCTCTGCGCTGTCAGCACAGAGCCTGATGTGGGGCTCCATCCCATAACCGGGAGGTCGTGACCTGATGCTTAACTGACTGAGCCACCCAGGTGCCCCGCAAACGAAAAGTTTTGAGAAACATAGCTCTAAACACCAGTCTTTACGACCTATCCTTCTAGAGCCTTGGCAAGCTAATGTGCATTAGGACTTTTCCTCCTTGTTTGATCACAGAAAGCTTTCTTTATCTTTAAAATCTTTTAATTTCTCTTTTCAAAAATTGTAATTACATTTTAATTAACCTTTCTTTCTTTTTTATTTAAAATTTTAACTTTATTTTATTTTTTTTTTTAATTTTTTTTTTCAACGTTTTATTTTATTTTTGGGACAGAGAGACACAGAGCATGAACGGGGGAGGGGCAGAGAGAGAGGGAGACACAGCATCGGAAACAGGCTCCAGGCTCCGAGCCGTCAGCCCAGAGCCCGACGCGGGGCTCGAACTCACGGACCGCGAGATCGTGACCTGGCTGAAGTCGGATGCTTAACCGACTGCGCCACCCAGGCGCCCCTAAAATTTTAACTTTAATTGTATTTTGCAACCAAGACTAATGGAACAAGCTTTAGGAAATACTGAGTTGACTTTTACTTTTTGTCCTCAAGTTTTATGCGAGGAGGTCATGAGGAAAGCTTACTAAACGTGCATTTCTTTTTTTTTTTTTTTTTTTTTACTATTTTCTTTTTTTCTTACTTTTAAAAATTTTAACCATGTTTGTTTGTTTGTTTTAATTTATATCCAAGTTGGTTAGCATATAGTGCAACAATGATTTCAGGAGTAGATTCCTTAAGCCCTTTACCCATTTAGCCCATTCCCCCCTCCCACAACCCCTCCAGCAACCCTCTGTTTGTTCTCTCTATATAGGAATCTCTTATGTTTTGTCCCCCTCCCTGTTTTTATATTATTTTTTGCTTCCCTTCCCTTAGGTTCATCTGTTTTGTATCTTTTTTTTTTAACGTTTATTTATTTTTGAGACAGAGAGAGACAGAGCATGAACGGGGGAGGGGCAGAGAGAGAGGGAGACACAGAATGGGAAACAGGCTCCAGGCTCTGAGCGGTCAGCACAGAGCCCTGATGCAGGGCCCGAACTCACGGACCGTGAGATCATGACCTGAGCTGAAGTCGGACGCTTAACCGACTGAGCCACCCAGGCACCCCTGTTTTGTATCTTAAAGTCCTCATATGAGTGAAGTCATATGATATTTGTCTTTCTCTAATTCGCTAAATGTGCATTTCTTTATCCTTTGCAAAACGATAGTAAGCACATTATCAGTTAAGTTAGTCAATGTGCCTTATATAAAGAACTTTGTGACAAATTTCCTCTACAAATCAATACGAGGAAAAATAAATTGCTTCTCTGGATGAACTGGGGCAGTTAAAAATACCGATCTGTGAATCAAGGATGAATCACAGCATTGTAGATCTAAAAATGACCTGAAGTTAACCTTGTCAATCCCACTACTTTTACAGAGGAGAACACAGTCCCAGAGATGTTAAAGAACCTGCTGATGTCCTGGGCTCCTCAGCAGCAATCTCTCCGCCCAGCCAGTCCTCGGGTCATGCCCAGTGGGGACATGCTAGGAGATGTTTCTTCACCATACAGACCTCCCAGGAGTCTTTGGCAGTGACTCTTGTTCTCAACCACAGTAACCAATTTATCCTAACCTCCTGATAACATCTACTATACTTTCTTAAAATTATTGTTTTTTCTTCCTGTTTTTAAAGAGTATGCTTTACTTGGCTTTTAGTTAACAGCTCCAGATACTCTTAGAAAGCATAATCATAACTATGTTAATTAAAAAAATGAGTGCATAGAGAAATTTACAAATTTCACGTGTCTAGAACCCGGAAGGTAATTTCGTGTATAAACCATGTTAAACACGATGGTTAGTTTCTACCACCAAAATCCTGAATCCGTAATGGAGTTGAAGTTTATCCACCTGTTCCCCCTTGGGCTGGTCCATTACTGCCCTATGAAGGGTTGCATGGTAAACCTTTATTCCCGCCTGTTAGGACCGGGACTTGTGAAGCAGCAGTGAGCACAACAGTGCCCTCTATGGGTCACACGCAGCAGGGCAAGCTGAGATCTGTTCTTTCCTGCGGACCCTCCTTCACTTAACATGGTTTTAAAGGCATGTTATTAATTTGTATAAAATAACCTGTTCTCCTATAAACCACCATTAAAACCCACAGTGTTTTGGTTTGGTATTTAAATGATATTTTTGGAGTGAAATAGTCTTTAGGGTTCTGACTACTGTACCCAGGGGCTGGTTATGTTAACCTAAAATATAGTCGTTACCCAGAAAAAAAAAAAGAAAACTTTAGGAAGTAGCAGAAGAAGTATACAGTAAGAAAATCTCAACCTACATTAAATCAGACCAAAAAAGAGTGGAGAGAATGAGGAAGAAGCTCTACTTCTTGAGACAGTGACTATTTTCTATGGAAGGACGCCAATCACATATTTAAGGATTGTATGACTCCCAAGAAGGAAAGTTAAAAGGATGCCACACCTAATACAGCCCTACTTTCACTGGGGACCCAGAGCCAAGAAATACTGACAGAAAACTAAAGACGAAGAGGCTATCTTAAAAAGCGATTAAAGAAAAAAGACATATTGCTTTTAAAGAATTGATGGCAATACTTTTCGTGAGCAATAAGTCAGAAAGCAGTGAACTTACTTCCTCAATGAATTAAGAAAGTCTAGATGTCCGTATCTAGCTAAAATACCCATAAAGTAGGAGTCTCAATAAAGATATAATCAAACACACACACACACACACACACACAAATGAGTTTTTTACTATCAGCCTTACAGATAACAAACACTAGATTAATACACATTTTGTATGTTATATGTATTATATGCTGTATTCTTACAATAAAGTGAGATAGAGAAAAGATAATTTTCTTTTTACTAAGAAAATCATGAGGCAAAAATACATTTACAATGCTGTGCTGTATTTATTGGAAAAAAAATCTGTGTGTAAGTGGGCTCACACAGTTCAAATCCATGTTGCTCAAGGGTCAACCATATTATATCTGTTTTCTTTTAGTGGTTACACTAGAAATTACAGCATGCATTGTTACCTTACCAAGGTCTAATATTAAATACTTTTCATCTCCTTTTGGCTAATATAAGGACATTGGAATACTTTAAGTACATTCACACCCTTTCTGATTTACATACTATTTTCGTTGGGTGAGGAGGGTGGAGGCCTCTTTGGGAAGGTCTGGACTTTGGAGAACAGTAATTATTATACCATATGGGATGTGACCTTTCTGCGTGATTTCACAAAATGTTTAGCAATGACCTCAGAAATCCTGACATTCTTAGGTCATTCGATTTCCTATGGAAACCGCAGTAAGGCTGAGTTCATGTTCTGACTGATTTCACCTGATTCAGGGTCAATAGGCATGGACGAAGGAATACAAGTCTGACCGATAAACGATTTTTGATAAGAAAGTGGGAAGTTGGCCTTCAGGGTGTCAGAGGTGGACAATGCCTTTTGATGGCCTCGTCCAGGGTCTAGTCATGGGAGAGGTTATTGAAAGGGTGTGGCAGAAGTTTCTGGAAGTGAGGAAGCAAAGACACAGAGGCAGAATTCATTCATAACAACCCTCATATTTTGATTATCATTGCTTACTCCTTATGGCTTTCATTATAACGAGCCAATCACTTTTGGGTGTATGTCTTCAATCTACTGCCTCTATATGACATCAAAATATCCAGATGAAAAGAGAAAAGTTGAGGACCACTCAGAAGGTGGTTTGAGTAACACCAAGCATGCAGCAGTGGGAAGATAAAATGTCACAGTGATTGATGAATCACCTTTATCCAGACATTTTGAAGTCAAGTCGGAACAGCCAGAAAATGGATATTGACAATTTCCTAGAGATGAAATTGAGTACTTGGAATAGGTCATTGCATCTAGCCTGAGAGCCTACAGAAAATGGGGTCTCCATATTACCCAAAATTAAAGTTGGTCAGTAAGATGAAAGGCAAGAGCCTGGGAAGTCTGTCAAAGGAACGATTTTGAAAATTTAGTAGCAGAAGATGAAAGACAATGTCACGAAGGAGATAAAACAGCCTTGGAAGTAAAACCTACATGGGAAGCAAAGGTCAAGAAATACAAGAAGATAAAGCTCAGGACGCTTTCGTGGTCCAGGCCTACAGGGAATATACTTCTGAGAATAAATGGAATGAGACATTAAAGAGGACCTTTACAAAGTTTAAAGCCTATTCTTCCTGTGGTCTAAGATCGGATTTAAATTTTGTTGGAGCAAGCTACAGATGAAGAATAAATCAAATTGAAGGGCACTACATAATATTCTTAATTAAGTAGAAGTCAGAATTTTTGATGATAGGAGTGGAGCGGTGAGGGAGCAGTTCTGTTGACCATGATCTGTAGACGCTATTTGACACTGATGTGCAAAGAATCACATGGGGATTTTTGTTGCAGATTCTGATTCAGCATGGCTGTCGTGGAGCCAGAGATTCTACATTTCTAAAAAGCTCTCTGGTGATGCTAGTGCAGCTTGTCCCTGGACCACACTGTGAGTGACAGGCTGTAGAGTAGAGGCTTGCACACCTGGATTCCAAAGAAAGCTCCCCAGGTAGTACTGATATGCAGCGGGAGTTTGGAACTAAACCGATTGAAAACCTTGGAGATTAATTAATACAGGAACAGGAGGAATCAGGAAGGAGAATCATAAAGCCTCTTCAAAGAAAATTATTATTTTTTCCCTAGCAGCATGTAGAAAAAATATTGTAGATGATTGTATAAGATATCTAAGGCAGCCATCAGAAATTTGGAGAGGGGCTGGTATGTTTTTAGTAAACCATACAGTGTCTGTTTGGAAGATGTTAAAGGCCTGGAGTGGATAAAAAAGGAGAGATGGGATGAGTGAATCTGTAGACATGTTTACACTTTTGAAAGTCTTTAATTATACTTTTAATCTTTTGGATAATAAATGTGGCCGGTAACTCCTTGTGTTTAAAGAGCCAGGAATGGAGACAGAGAAGGAGAGAGAGAGAGTATCTGAGCTGATGTGTGTATGAGCATGCATGTAGTGAAAGTGTGTGTGTGTGTGTGTGTGTGTGTGTGTGTGTGTGCATTTAGTCAGAGAAGCCCTACTTTCACTGGGAACCCAGAGCCAAGAAATACTGACATCCTGCATGAGTGCTATGCCTCGTGTTACATTCAGGTGGTGAAAATATAATGCTCTTCACACATCTACTCTCGTCCAACTTTACCAGACTCTTATAATTTCTGTAGACTCCCTTTCCTCTTCAGGACTGAATGGGATTCAGTCTCTGCCACCTCCCATTTTGTTCCTTTTAGTAAAACGTAATTAGATGCAAATATAAATCACAACTATTGTCAGAATTCAAATGGGTTCTGATGAGAATTAATATTTTCCATTCATAGAAGTACTAATTCAGAACACACAATAAGGCAAAAATTCAAAATTAGGCAGAAACCACTCATTTCTCAAGCAGAAATAGCTATATTCTAGTCATCTTATAGAGATTAGAATTTTGCAATGGAGATATCAGGGCTTTATGCTATAAATGATGTCTTATCCTCTTTCCCAAATCTTACCCTTCATGATAACAATTGAATAAATGAATATGTGGCAGAATTAATTGAATGCTATTATCTTCACTTTAGAGTTTTAATTTCAGATCTTGTCTCATTAACACAATTATCTAGGAGAGCATTATGTCAAACGAACACACAACTGTGATGTACTGTATATATTAATCAGAATTCTTGGTTTGCAAGTGACAAACTCAACTCATACTGATTCAGATCAAAGGAAAATGAATGTATTGGTTCGTGTAACTGTATAACTGAAGTGCACTTGAGGGACATTTGGACCCAAAGAGTTGATTATTCAATCTTTTTCTCTGTCTTCTTCTTCTGTTTCCTTTCAGTGTTGGCCTTATTCTTCCCATAGCAGACAGCTTTTTCCAATCAAGGAAGCTGTCTCAAAGCAGCTTGAATTTATAGATTTTAGGACTCAAGTTCCCAGAACAAGAAAAAGAAACTTTTTCCATATCCGCGGCAGAAAAATCCTTGGGAAGACTGTGCTTCAGCCTGGCTTACACGTCTTGTCTCTGAGACCATCATGATGGCCATTGAGCCGGAGCCTTCTGATTGTCCTTGCTTGAGTCACGTGCCCATCCCTGGCACTAAAGTGTGGTCAGCATGGTCCCCACCTTGACAACTTTGATTGTAAGGAGAACGTTTCTCCTGAAGGAAGGAGTGATAGGCAGGTTGATGATGTATTTCTACACCATTATAAGCCTTGCTTGAACGGTAGGTAAGCTGAGACTCATGCGGGGGCTGCCAAGAACAGGAAGACAAGTACTTGGAAGGGGCTCAGGGAAGGTTAAAGGACAAGACATAGAAATAACAGAGGAGGGGCGCCTGGGTGGCGCAGTCGGTTAAGCATCCGACTTCAGCCAGGTCACGATCTCGCGGTCTGTGAGTTCGAGCCCCGCGTCAGGCTCTGGGCTGATGGCTCAGAGCCTGGAGCCTGCTTCCGATTCTGTGTCTCCCTCTCTCTCTGCCCCTCCCCCGTTCATGCTCTCTCTCTCTCTGTCCCAAAAATAAATAAAAGTTGAAAAAAAATTAAAAAAAAAAAAGAAATAACAGAGGAGTCTCAAATTAACTATTAGTCATAGTAAGATTTCTGTGTATTGACAGCAGACTTCGGAAAAGCTATCAAGGCTGTGATGACCGTAATAGAAGAAAAAGGTTGTCTGGCTACAGTGGGCCTTCTTAGGAGACCTAACAAGCATAAAAGCATGTCATCTTTGTTTACTTATTTAGAGGGAGAGAGAGAGAGCTGAGGAGGGGCAGAGAGAGAGGGAGAGAGAGAATCCTAAGCAGGCCCCCCTGCAGAGGAGGGCTCGATCTCATGAACTGTGAGATCATGACTAGAACCAAAATCGAGTCAGATGCTTAATGAACTGAGCCACCCAGGTGCCCCTAAAAGCATGTATCAGTGAATGCAGGAATAGTTCACAATGATGTGTGTTATGAGATCTAAAATTAACCTCTGATATCTTTAAAGCATATTATCATGATTGTGTGTTTTGTCCGGAGCTCAGCTGAGCTGAAGGGTGTCAGAGTAGCCGACTAAAGCCACAAACACAAAAGCAACAGGGAAGCCTTTAATCGCTTATTGTGACAGCGTGAGCAAGAGGCCTAACTCAGGAAAACTCCAGCTCCCTTTGTTACGCTTTCCCATGGAGTGATGCTCCTGGCAAGGTTCAAGTGGATCGAGCAGACATGGGGACCGTCTCACTGTTGAGGGAGGGAACACAGGCTCTTGCAGTGAAAAAAAAAATTTTTTTTAATGTTTATTTATTTTTGAGAGAGAGAGAGACACAGCACGAACAGGAGAGGGGCAGAGAGAGAGAGGGAGATGCAGAATCTGGAGCAGGATCCAGGCTCCGAGCTGTCAGCACAGAGCCCGACGTGAGGCTTGAACTTACAAACTTCGAGATCACGACATGCAAGGCTCTTGCAGTTTAATGGCTCCTATGGTTTTATGGATCATATATAAACGTGACCTGTCTCATGTTTAATCTAGGGGCTGGGCCTGAAAAATCACACAGAGCTTTTAAACTTTTTTAAAAGTTTGTTTGTTTGAAGAGCGTGTGTGTCAATGGAGTACTACATGGCAATGAGAAAGAATGAAATATGGCCCTTTGTAGCAACATGGATGGAACTGGAGAGTGTGATGCTAAGTGAAATAAGCCATACAGAGAAAGACAGATACTGTATGTTTTCACTCTTATGTGGATCCTGAGAAACCTAACAGAAACCCATGGGGGAGGGGAAGGGAAAAAAAAAAGGGTTAGAGCAGGAGAGAGCCAAAGCATAAGAGACTCTTAAAAACTGAGAACAAACTGAGGGTTGATGGGGGATGGGAGGAAGGAGAGGGTGGGTGATGGCATTGAGGAGGGCACCTTTTGGGATGAGCACTGGGTGTTGTATGGAAACCAATTTGACAATAAATTTCATATATTGAAAAAAAAAAGAGCGTGTGTGTGTGTGTGTGTGTGTGTGTGTGCACGCGCACGCACAAGCAGGGGAGGGGCAGAGAGAGAGAGTGGGGAAAGAGAGAGAATCCCAAACAGGCTCTGCAGTGTCAGCATGGAGCCTGACAAGGGGCTCAATCTCACCAACCTGAGCTGAAATCGTGACCGGAGCTGAAATCAAGAGTTGGATGCTTTACCTACTGAGCCACCCAGGAGCCCCAATCACATATAGGTGTTTAGCCAGGAGCCCAACTCCTCAAATTAGCTCATATCAAGGGTAGAGTTTTCGTAGCATTTTAACATAAGATGACACAACATAAAAGATGTATTTTTTCCCGTGACTCATTCTTATCATGGTAGGGAAATGAAGTAGGAATTGACAATAAATGGGGCATTATTATTTCTATAGCTCCTGGTCCCAGGGGGGTTTTGTGTTCCACAGAATAACAAGAATTCAAAGACCTGCAGGATTAAAAGGACCTATAGATTTCATTTTACACTAACTTTTGATACTTATCCATTATTCATCCCCAAGTGGTCATCCTGCCTATGATTACATTCCAGTGACAAGAATCTTGTACTTAAAAAAAATGTTTATTTGTCTATTTAGAGAGAGAGCACCAGCATGTACAATCAAGGGGAGGGGCAGAGAGAGAGGAGAGAGAGAGAATCCCAAGCAGGCTCTCTGCTCACAGCACAGAACCCCACATGGGGCTTGATCCCATGAACCGTGAGATCATGACTTGAGCCAAAGTCAAGAGTCAGACGCTTAACTGAGCTAACCAGGTGCCCCAAGAATCTTGTATTTTTAAAGTAAATCGTAACATTTCCTCAGACTTTGATGGCCAGAAAATTCTTTATGAGACAAATTTGTCTGGCTCTTCACCCACTGATCTTGGGATCCTGTGGAACAACTATGTTCTCTTTTTCAACAGGCTATTCTTCAGATGTTTGGAGATAATGGTCACCTATCTTCCAGACTAGTCTTTCCAGAGCAAACATCCTTCGTCAGTCACTTCATCATCCTTGTACGATATGGTTTTGAGAACCTTCTCTCTGCCCATCTCCTCTGAGCAACCTTGCCTGCCTGGGGTTCCTATAGAACCATTATAGTGCCTACAACCACTCAAACAGCGTAGAGAACAGCCCCTATCTCTCTTGTTTTAGGTTTGGTAGTTTTATTAATGTAGCCAAAGACCAAGGTCCCTCTTAGGAATTGTTCTATCGCCCTGTTAACACACATTGAACTTGCGAGAAAACTTCCAAGTTGTTTCATGCAAAGTTTACGTCTCCTTTATTTCTACTTGTTCAGTTGCTTTGGGACTCAATTTTGTAGTGCAAAAAAATGCAACCTAATATATTTCTCAATTTGACATTTATAATACGATCCCTCTGTCTTAATAGCACAGTAAACAAGCAGTAAAGAATAATGGCTAACACATAGATTCTTTAAAAAAAAAATCTATATATTTTAAAATAAACCTGATGCAAAAGAAGCTGCAAAGCAAATGTTTGCTCAATGAGTTATAAGGGAAACAATCAGGTCAAAAAGTAGAACTTTGCCAGTCACGCCAGAAGCCCCTCTAATGCGGCTGATTCAAGTCTCAACACCTGTCTCCCCTAATCAGATATGACTATATAAATATGGTAATACAAATGAATCTCGTAATTTTTTGTGTCATTTAAATATTTTCAATAGGGGCGCCTGGGTGGCTCAGTCGGTTAAGCGGCCACTTCAGCTCGGGTCACGATCTCGCGGTCCGTGAGTTCGAGCCCCGCGTCAGGCTCTGGGCTGCTGACTCAGAGCCTGGAGCCTGTTTCCGATTCTGTGTCTCCCTCTCTCTCTGCCCCTCCCCCGTTCATGCTCTGTCTCTCTCTGTCTCAAAAATAAATAAAACGTTAAAAAAATGTAAAAAAAATAAATATTTTCAATATACAGATACATCAGTAGACACTATTGTTTTCCCATTTAAAGAAGTTACGACTAAGTCTCTCTTAATCTCTACTTCCCCCACCCCCAGCCCCCATCTCTTTACTTCTCTTAAAAGTTACCTGTTGCATTTGACCTGAAGAGTCACCTACAGTGTGGAATTTTTTACAGCACGATCATGGTAAAATTTAACGTGCTCCTTTGCCCTTTGTATTTCCTGCCAGTTGGTGGTTAGATCTAAAGTCTTGATCAGACTCACGTTTAACCCTTCTGGCAAGACCATAAGTGGTGGTGTGTTTGTTTTTTCCTTCCAGCTTGAGATATAATTGACACATAACATTGTATAAGTGTCAGGTGTACAATATGTTTTTCCCCATAAATTAAAAACATTTTTTATTTGAGTATAATTGACACAAAATGTTATATTAGTTTTCGGTGTACAACATAGTGATTCGACTTCTCTCTACGTTATGCTGTGCTCACCTTAAGTGTAGCTACCATCTGTCATAAGGTGCACAATGTGTTACTTGGATACACTTATAAGTGGCAAAACTGTACGTTATGCTGTGCTCACCTTAAGTGTAGCTACCATCTGTCATAAGGTGCACAATGTGTTACTTGGATACACTTATAAGTTGCAAAATAATTATCACCATAGCTTTAACGAATACCTGCTTCGTGTCCCATAATTACTATTTGTGTGTGTGTGTGTGTGTGTGTGTGTGGTGAGAATACTTAAGATCTACTTTGGTAGCAACTTTTAAGTATATTATAGGTTGCATTAACTGTAACAATTATCCTCTACAAAAGATCCCAAGAAAATTTTCATATTATAACTGCAGTCTTTGGGTGGCATTGTGTTCTATCATGAGGAGGCATGTTATGTGCAGTCATTTCTTTTTTGGGATGGTACAAGTTGATGATGCCCAACGCACAGATCCATTAATTTACTGGGATTTGGAGACAGTGTTCTTTCTATCACTCTTTGCAAATTATTTATTGTAGAACTCTTTATAAAGGGACATTTTGCTCATTTACAATTTGCTTATTGAGTGATAATTTATGTAGAAAGGATGAATGTTTTTATTTCCTTTCGTCTATTGGCTTTGAAGATGATAAATTGGTTTCCTATCATTCTTTGAAGGTAAACAATTAGATTTTTAGGGGCGCCTGGGTGGCGCAGTCGGTTAAGCGTCCGACTTCAGCCAGGTCACGATCTCGCGGTCTGTGAGTTCGAGCCCCGCGTCGGGCTCTGGGCTGATGGCTCGGAGCCTGGAGCCTGTTTCCGATTCTGTGTCTCCCTCTCTCTCTGCCCCTCCCCCGTTCATGTTCTGCCTCTCTCTCTGTCCCAAAAATGAATAAACTTTGAAAAAAAAATTAAAAAAAAAAAAAAAGAAAAAGAGAAAAAAAAATAGATTTTTAAAATATCATTATGAGCCTGTTGGTTTAATGGACTTAATCAATTGCAGTGATTCATTTAAAACTCAAGCTGTTTCTCTTTGGCTGGCAAGAGCCTCTTCAGGTTGGTCTCTAAGTATTTTTGACATGGCCCTTGTGGTCTTTGATAGTTTCCTTGCTATCTGGTATTCTAGGTGAATCTTGTTTTCATTTCCTACCCTAGACCTAGAATCAGCCATTTCCCCCCAACAAATTCTAGGTTCTTTCTTAACACCGTAATCTAGGTACTGTGCGATAAACGATGATGTATGAGATAACTAACTCACAAGTCAAAATGAAGACAGATCATCCAAGAGAACTCCTTTCTGTTAAAGTTTATATCAATTTCCAACCTCTGTTGGATTCACTGAATATATAAAGGATGAACTGGAGATGGTGATTATGAGCTGAAGATTACTTCCATGTCACCAAGAAGCTACCCATCTAAAATGAAATCAAAACAAAAGTAATTACACACTTCAGAAATGTTTGTCCTTTATTCATTCATTAATTCAATGGGCATTTATTAGCCACCTACTGTGTGCCAACGGCTCGGGAGAGAGTACTAATCCTGAAAATATATCTATGAGGTCTCTGGCATGTACAAAGTAATTGAAGATATAACAGTGTTCAGAGAGAGTTTCTAGACCAAGAAGAGAAGGGATGTGAGCTTCAAAGACATCAACACTTCGAGAAGGAGCAGTGTAGGAGGAACTGACAAAGAAGACTAAAAGTCTTAGCCTGAGAGGAGGGAAGAGGAGAGCAGAGCACCATAGAAGCCCGGTGGAGAGAGTTTTCCCGGTGAGTGTCAAATTCTGCTGAGTTCAGTCAAGATGAGAATGAAAAAGTGTCCACTATATTTAGCAGTAAGATCACTGACAGCTTTGGTTGAATGAACCTGTCTTATGGGGAGACTCCAGCATCTAGAGTTTAACACATTTCACAGATGGTGTGAGAGCCACTGCTCTAGCCTTTGCACATGATCTCTCCTTTGGAGTCTGCCCAGACATTTGGTTTACTATTTCTTGGACCACCTCTTGCTATCCCCACCACAAGTGAGTCCCCTATCTGAGGCCGATTCAGGTTTCCTGATGTTATATCTGAGTCAGCATTCCAAGGTTGGCTTGGCAGGGAATAAAAACCAGATACAGGAAGAAGTTAAGGATACCCTAGGATCCAGCTACATTGACCAAGTAGACGGCGATGCCTTTTACCAAAATTCAAAAAATAGATTTAAATAAAAAAGAGTGGTCTGACAAGAACACAGAGAAGGGCTGTGGTGCTCAGCGTTTAGAAACAGGTAAATTGGAGAGTGTTTTCTAATATTTTTCCTGGGTAGAGGAAGGAAATCATGATAAGTGGACAGATCTATTCTGTGAAGGCAGGATCATCCCTGTGATGAGAAGGATGATGTATTGGGCACCGATAATTTGCAACTACCATATACTTTCATATACTACACACTTTTGCTTGTATTCTACGTTTACCAAGTAATATTCTAATGGTTTAATTTACTTTTTTATAATTAAAGCAACATTGGGGCACCTGGGTGGCTCAGTCAGTTAAGCATCCAAATCTTGACTTTGGCTCAGGTCACAATCTCACGGGTTCATGAGTTTGAGCCCTGCATCAGGCTCTGCACTGACAGGGGCTCTCTTTGTCCTGCCTCCTTCAAAAATAAATAAGCAAATACTTAAAAAAAAAAAAGGCAACATTTTCTCATGCTAGAGAACTTGAAAAATAGGAAAAAGTATAGGGAAAAGAAAACAAAACACCATGTAGCACATAACCCAAATAAAATGGTAATATATTACTTTTGAGTGTTTTGATAATATACTTAATGATATTTGCATATACATATAAAATTATCCTTCAGATAATATATGTTAGTGACTGCAAAATATTCTCTTTTGGATATTTAGATAATTTCAACAATCTGTCATTGTAAATGACATTGATAATGAGCATTCGTGCCACAAATATTTGTCTGCTTTTGAGGTTGTTTACTTAATACTTAATAAAAGCTTAAGTACTTGGTCAAAGGACATTAATATTTTTTAACTCTTTATTGCATATTTCCAAATTGCCTTCCAGAAATATTGTATCAATTTAATTCTCAGTAACAGTCCTTGAAAATGACAGTTCTCCAGCATCCTTGCTAAGAAGACATTATTACCTGGTTTTAAGATATTGGCAATTTGGGGAGAAAAGATATCCTATTATTTTAATTTGCATTTGTTTTTGCTAAACAGTAATTTTGAAAATTACTCCTGTGTTTATAGTCATTTTTATTTTCTTTACTGCAAATTACATGTTCATGCTTTATGCCTGTCTTTCTGTATAGGCTTTAGTATCACCCGTGCTGATTTATTTCATAGCATTTGTATATTAAAAATATTAATCCTTTGCCTGCCATATTAACTGCCAGTATTTTTCTTGCTTGTTGATTATTGTTTAATTTGTCATTCGTTTACATCAGGTTTTGAAATTTTTATACGATGAGCCCATCATTTTTTTTTCTTTGTATCACAGGGTTTTAAGCTTAGAAAAAAAATGTCCTCTTTACAAATAGGATACATATTTACCTACCCTTTCTTGTCATTATTTTTACATTTTAACATTTATCCTGTTTTGTCTACAACTCATTTTGGTGTGCCTTGTAAAGTTATGGCCATTATTTGTTTGCAATCACCTGTTTTTGCAGGCCATTTACTAAATACATCCTCCCCAGACTGTGTGACTGTGGCATTGAAAGGAACGACACGGAATGCCATTTAGGAGAGCAAAACCAAAGAACAGACACCACCTAGAGAGAAGGCCAGGTGAGAAAGTATGGACATGAACGCCCACATACAAGTGGGTTGGCACGAATTACACAGAGTCACCAAACCTTCTCGAGATCGGCAACTACATGGAAATGGAGGGAAAGCAAAGGAATTTCTGGCAGATCTGAGAGCTAAACCCCTCAAAATTCCCAACACATTTTCACAGGAAAGTGTAACTCACTGGTCTGAGAACAGAAAAACTTGGACAGCATTTTGTAACCTTCAGTTTACAGGTGAGTGCTAAAGTGGACGGGACCCTGGGAACCCTCAAAACTAACAAACCACACTCCCTTGCAGAACAAAGTTATGGACCGAGGAGAAACCGCTAGGAGTCAAATCTAAACCGAGCAGGATGGGAACAATCGGTGCCAAAGAAAGAGCTTATTCTAGATCTGGTTCCCCCTGAAAACAAAGCCTGGAATAAGGGCTTGTGAGCAGATGGCTTATTTAGGCTGGGATCCAGGGACCAGGAGGGTGGCCCTGATGATGTGAAAGAGGGAAATGCAATGTAAGGATGTCTTTTCTTGCTCACCCCATGGGAAACTGGAACTCAATTCCATCAGAAAACACTGAGGAGATTCTTGTGATTTGCTATGTGGCCTATGATATATGATCAATGTTCAAAAATGTTTCCTGTGTACTCTAGAGATATTTGGAGTGATAATTTATTTCTCAAGATTCTTCTGTTAATTTGTTGTAAGCATGTTTAACAACTGCCATTACAGGATGATTTGGTCAGATTGATTTTTTTCCATGAAGCCTGATTGAGAATCCTGGAAACAAGTTCCAGAGTAGATTTGTTTTGGCTGCTGGGAGAGGGGTGGGGTGGCTAGGGATGGGAGGCCGGAGTTAGAGAGATTGTTGGATACCACATTCGCTCTCTGGTAATTTTTTTTTTAATTTTTTTTTTAACGTTTATTTATTTTTGAGACAGAGAGAGACAGAGCGTGAACAGGGGAGGGGCAGAGAGAGAGGGAGACAAAGAATCTGAAACAGGCTCCAGGCTCCGAGCTGTCAGCACAGAGCCCGACGCGGGGCTCGAACTCACAGACCGTGAGATCATGACCTGAGCCGAAGTCAGACGCTTAACCGACCGAGCCACCCAGGCGCCCCCACTCTCTGGTAATTAAAGCAAGCAAAGGTTAATGGTTCAAATAAGACAATTGAAAAAGAAGGAGATATATAATAGATATATTATATAGATCTCTCTCTCTATATATAGACAGATAAATTCAGTGTATTGTGTGTTAAATTAAAAATTGATAACAAATGTTCCCAGTATTGGCTTTCTTTTCAATGTACTTTAATGGATGTTCAGGTTTGGGGAGTGAAATAAATGCTGCCTATGAAATCACAACTGCCTAATACTACACTTGATCTTAGCCAAAAGGCCGAGAAGCGATTGCACAACTGCCTAATAAAGTATTGATTATTGATTAGGTTGCCAAGGGTGTCAGTGCCAAGAAAGATTTGCCTTGGACTTACTATTGCACGTGACAGCCAGCTACAGATGCAGATACAGATATAGATGTGCAGATATGATTATTATGTATATATGTAAATTACATAATATGTGTTATAAGTATATATATGTGTGTTTTGTAATCTGGATTATTGTGTATATGTATATATGATTGTCATATTATTCTGGTGAGTCATCATGCCCAAATACAGATGTTGTGAACTAGTTATCACAGACACAGTCTTACAATCACCCTCAATCACCCTCGAGCTCTGGACACCATTTGGAAGGTTCCCCTCCCTTATTATTACCATATAGATGGCCATGCGAGGGAGCCATCCTCTTGTTTATTTTTGTTTCTATCTCTTTATTAAATTTTTTTTAACATGTGTTTATTGTTGAGAGACAGAGAAAGACAGAGAATGAGCAGGGGAGGGGCAGAGAGAGGGAGACACAGAATCTAAAGCAGGCTCCAGGCTCTGAGCTGTCAGTACAGAGCCTGACGTGGGCCTCGAACCCACAGACCGCAAGATCATGACCTGAGCCATAGTCAGACGTTTAACCGTCTGAGCCACCCAGGTACCCCATGTTTCTATCTCTTTCTTATATGAGTACTCTGCTGTGGAAACCCCAACACAGAAGGTTCTCGAGACACGGTTACAGATAACATTTAAAATTGTGCTGACAAAGAACAAACTGTTGGTCACCAAAGGGGAGGTGGGTGGGGAGGGGTAAAATAGGTGATGGGAACTGTTGAATCACTATATTGTACACCTTAAACTAATGCAGCACCACATGTTAACTATGCTGGAATAAGATAAAATAAAATTTATTTATTTTATTAAAAAAAAATTTTTTTTAATGTTTATTTAGCTTTGAGAGAGACACAGTCGAGCAAGGGAGGAGCAGAGAGAGAGGGAGTCACAGAATCTGAAAGCAGGCTCCAGGCTCCCAGCTGTCAGCACAGAGCCTGACGCGGGGCGTGAACTCACAAACTGTGAGATCATGATCTGGGCCGAAGTCAGACGCTCAACCAACTGAGCCACCCAGGTGCCCCAAGATAAAATAAAATTTAAGAAATAGGATAAAATAAAATTGTATTTATAATGGACAAATATAGCACAGTCACAAAATCCTCTTGCAATGCAAGATGCATGCTTTCTACACACTAATTTAATTTTCAGTCCTTTTGGTGTAGTTTTTCCTTAGTTATACTCATTTCAGTTGGACATAGGGTTGGCTTTTGCCATGAGTGGTCATGGAAACGTAAGGTAGTGTAGTTGTTTTCCAATCTCTTATTCATAAAAGATGCCTTTTGGAATCTCCCATAGTTCAAGTGAAGTAAAGCCAGTCGATTGGATGTGCTTTCATGGGTAACTCTTCCCCTCCTCAGTGTGCTTAGGTCTTAAGCATTCAACCCCCATCAACTATTGTTTCGGTAAGAATGGCAGAGGGACTGGTTGAGGAGTTGACTGCCTCTGGGCAAGAAGATGAATAGTTCAGTAACAAGGACTTAGATGGATGGGTTTGGTACAATCTTTACACAATAATCGGAACATTATTTGGGCTTAAAATAAAGATCACAAATGAAAATTTAGAGAGGCTTTGAAAGAAGCCGGCCCTGTATGGCAGAGACCTCAATGCCTGAGTAATAGTAATAGTTTTTATTGGTTCCCTTACAAGCAGATAGCACTGAATTATACTGGGCTTTCAGCCCTATAAGCCTCCATAACCTCAGGCACATAGTTCTCCCGAGTCATTCTCTCCCCTG
Organism: Prionailurus bengalensis; assembly: GCF_016509475.1. NCBI lineage: Eukaryota > Metazoa > Chordata > Mammalia > Carnivora > Felidae > Prionailurus > Prionailurus bengalensis. Next base: position 20,358,142 of record NC_057343.1, read on the forward strand.
TGAAGAGGAAATCCGAAATCTCCATCATGGCTCACACATTTTTGGTTACTCTGAAAGACTGGGTGTGGTACCCAAAACATTTTTCAGAAAGGCCACAGAGGTCTTCGATGAATTAAAAGAATCAGGAAGTGAGAACCCTTTCTTGTCCTCATACCCAGGATTTAGCTGCAGGCTGGGCCAAAACAACAACAACAACAACAACAACAACAAACAAACAAAAACCCACGGACCCGCAAGTATGGCGTGGTCTCCAAAAATGAATCGGTAGATAATTTTGCTGAGAGAATAGGCATTCTGAGCCAGTGTTTGGGAAGATGTCCAAAAATAATAATAGCAACATCAAGGATACTAAGTTACCATTTATTAAGCACATTCCAGGTGCTGGGTGCTTTACAGAAACCATCTCTAATACTCCCAACAAGAAGTACATTAGTTTTCGTTAATACTTTCTAGACACAGAAACAAACTCAGGAGGTTAAACAAATTTTCCAAAATCAGAGTGCTGATGGGGATGCTAAGCCAAGTGTTTCTGGCATGAAAGCTCACGTTCTTAACTGCTCAGGTCCTTAAAAAAAATACTGGCCTCTACTTGCTGAATTAATATCAATTACCTCACATATGAGCATTGCTGATTGCGCAAAGCAGAATTAGCTAGATCCCCACTTTACAGATGGTGAAATAAAGGCTCAGAAAGGATTAATCGTTTGCCCAAAGTCACACAGCTAGTAATTTGGAGGATTTGAATTCAACCCCAGGTCTGTAGGCTCTCAGAGCCATACATTTCCCACCAAGCCACACTGACTTCTGGGGCCAAGAACTTTCCTGGATATGAAGAGAAGTGTGCTGAGTGAGGGCAGCATTTCCCTGATCTTCCAGATGGAGCTGGAATTAAATGTCAACTTTATTTATCCAGGAAAATTTATACAAAAAAAAAAAAGAAGGAAAGAAAGAAAAAAATGTAGCATATGTCCTTGGAAATAGAAAGACTTGGGCTTAATGTATCCCTTGTGAGCGCAGAATTTATCAGCCAAGACAGATGGCTGGCCTTGTGGAGTCAGAGAGTGCAGGGAATTTTGAAAGCCCAGCATCATTCAAGGCATGGGAAGTCAATTCTAGGAGCAAAATTTCACAGTTTGTGAACACTTGGAGGAGTGACGGAGAAGTCAACTGACTTTCAGAAACATCAGGTAGCTGTGTGATTTCAAGATGTTGAAATCCTGTGTCGTGTCCTGTATTCCTGATATGAGCTCATTGCATTTCAGTGAAATTGTAGGGTGGTCTTTGGGTTTGCTGCTTGACCAGGTGTGGGCACTCTGTCTGCATCAGAAGCCCGACTTCTCTCCCAAAGACAGTTATTTCTGTCTGGGAATAACTTGTGGCATTCTGATTACACCACAGAGAAACGGTCAGGATAAAGGGAGGGTAAAATAGATCCTTCAGAGCAGAAGCAACTTTGTGAAAGGAAGACATTTTCCTAAATGTATGACCTCTTTTCCAACAAGCACTGAGAGCTCTGATCCTTATGCCTACATTTCCATTGTTTGCTGTTCAGGAAGATAGCAAGCAGAGCACTGGGAGAAATCACTGTTACTTAGCTCATCACCTGGAAGTTAACGAAGAAGTCAAGGCAAGTGGGTGCCATTTTGTGGGCATTCTGGAATTTTGAGGGTGCCACAGGGTATACAGAGCCTGGTCAAAGTTCAGGATAAGAGCAGAAGAGAGAGATGGGCTAATGAGTGATGGGCATAATTTAAAAACAGGATTTCTTGTTTTTTGCTACAGTTGATAAGCTCTTTTTATAATTTGGAAATTAATCCCTTATCAGATACATGGTTTGCAACTATTCTCCCATTCTGTAGGTTATCTTTTCACTTTGTTGGTTGTTTCCTTTGCTGTGCAGAAGCTTCTTAGTTTGATGTAGTCCCATTTGTTTATTTTTTTGTTGCCTGTACCTTTGGTGTCATATTCATGAAATCATTGCCAAGACCAATGTCATGAAGCTTTCCCCCATGTTTTCTTTCAAGAGTTTCATAGTTTCAGATTTCATGTTGAAGTCTTTCATCCATTTGAGTTGACTTTTGTGTATGGTGTAAGATACAGGTCCAGCTTCATTCTGTTTTTCCAACACCTTTGTTTGTTGAAGAGAGAATTCTTCCCCATTGTGTATTTTTGGCACCATTGTTGAAAATTACTTGACCATATGTATGGGTTTATTTCTGGGCTCTCTATTCTGTTGCATAGGAATAACCTTAACTAAGAAGGGGAAATATTTATATACTAAGGAGTAGAAATTACTGATGAAAGAAATTAAATGAGGGAGAGACAAATGGAAAACCATCTTGTGTTCATGGACTGGAACAGTTAGTACTGTTAATGTGTCCTTACCACCCAAAGCTATCCACAGATTCAATGCAATCCCTATCAAAATTCAAAGACATCTTTTACAGAAATAGAAAAACAATTTTATGATTTATATGGAACCACAAAAGACCGCAAATAGCCTCCTTTGTTAGGAATGAAAGAAGAACAAAGCTGGAGACATCACACTCCTGATTTCAAAGTATATTATGAAGCTATAGTCATCAATATAGTGTGGTACTGTCATGAATACGGACATATCGACCAATGGAAAGCCATTTTCTGTTAATGGAGTCAGCTAGAAGAAGCTCACACCAGTTCCACTTACCTCCCAGTCATCAGAACTTTGTTACATGAGTACACCAGGTTGTCATGAAGGCTGGAAAATGTGACCTTGATTTTGGGAAGCCATTCGTTCAGCTAAAATCGAGAGGAAAGAGAGAATGGTTACTAGGGGAAAACTAGCAATCTCTGACTTATAAGACCATCAGATAATGGGAAATTATCTGATTTAAGTAACTGATATTCTAAACAAATCATATCTTTGATTCTTCTAACTGCACCTCCCATAGGTGTGTTTCCTTGTCCAGGAAATAAATGGTGATTAGTATTTATGAGATGTCTGTTACAGCATCTGGTACATAGAAGCGGTCAACAATGAAGGGTCTCTTTCTTCTCCCCTTTCGAGGAAGTACATAACTCTCAAAATTCTATGAGGACACTGTATTGTACAGCTAGCTGAAGGCTTAGAACCCAGATTTATTCATGGGAATTTCATCTTCTGGCTGGACATACACACTGAGAGGCAGCAGCTGGAAAGCTTACAATAAATGATTTTGAAAGCTTCTCTCTGAGCATACAGAGCTCACAGAGATTAAAAGTAAAAGCCATAAGGCAGCAGGATGTATAGTATATCCAAAGCCTGGTAATCGAGTTAGAAAAGTATGTTTCTTCTAACATACTGGGTTGGAATCAGAAACCCCTAGAGTTGATTAGTTGAGGCTCAATCAGGCATTAATGCCTATATAACAGAGATACCTACCCAGAAGATTAAAAATAAATAAAGGGAGCATTGAGACTTTCTACACCATGAAAATGGAATTTAAAGGTCGTCTGTCATTTCCCTGTAATTTTGTAGTCCCCATGAGCAAGCCAAGGCCTCCACCCTGTGCAGCAGATGGGCCATCCTCTTCCCTGCGTCTTCAGTGGCTCACTCCTTAGGCTTTGTTTCAAGGAGGGATTGGGGAAATCCTAGAGTCATGGGTTTTATAACTATTGCCTCTAGACACATATCAAAACAGGGCTTTTCAGCTTTAGAAGGTGCTGTTGTATATTTCTTCTAGAAATCCACTCCTTTCTTTGACTTGCCCAAAGACACACAATGCCCAGGTCACCCTCCCCGACCTTCCCAGAGAAGTGTATGTGAACATGTGTGTGTATGTGTATGTGAGTGTGTGTGTGTGTGTGTGTGTGTGTGTGTGTGTTTGCAATGCCTTTGGAGTTCGAATGAAGCAAACTCCTGGTCTGGCTTTATCATACAGATAAAGTCATGCTTGATTTTTTTGAACAACCTTTTTAAATGTAAATTCATTTGTTTGCTATTCTGAAGTCAAATAAGGCTGGAAAGAACAGTGTTTTATTTACATTCCAGCTCCTCTACTTTCTAGCTTTCTAAACTTGGACAAATGATGTCCAAATGCTTCTCTGTGTCACAGTCCTGCATTCAAACCCTGCCAGCAGAATGAAAGTGCCATTAAAGTACACATTAAAGTATCCCTCTTTTGACTAGTGATGTACCCTGATAGTAATAGTTAAATGGAAATAACCATTCTGTCTCATGGGATTATTATTAAGATTAAAAAATGTATGTACCCAAAGTACCTGGTCCTGAGTATGGCTTAGTTAGTGCTTAATGATGACTGCCATTATTATTTGGGAGTATAACGTTGTGTCGATTAAAAACATAGCTTAAATGCAGTTTTACATCTCACTTTTCAGAAACTGTGATTACTTATTGCCACCAGGAAAGTATCAGCAGAATCTGCCCTCACTCTGTATCTGTGACCACTATACATGGACGCATTCCATCAGCATTTCAATGAAACTGTTCTTGTCAAAGCAATGACTTCCATGTTGCCAAACCAAGGGCACATTCTCAGTCAGTCCTCACCCTCCATGACTTATCAACACCATTGAAAGCATCCTTCCCAAAATGCTTTCTTCACCTGGTGTTCCGGATACCCCACTTTCGTGAGTTTTCTCCTACCTCCTTGGGTTGCTCCTTCTTGGTGTTCTTTGCTTGTTCCTGTCCTTCCCCACCTATTATATTGACTGTCCCAGGAACCAGTGTTTGGGATCCAAGGCTCTCTATATTCCTTCCCTGCGTTGGTCAAGGCCTGGACAGGAAAAATCTAGGTCATTTCAGGAGATCTTACTGATGGGAATTTTGATGAAGATGTGAACACAGTTTAGGAACATCAGTGATTAAAAATCCACTCTTCTGGAGTTAGAAACAGTGGGGAACCTGAGGGGCTAGAGGCAGGAGTAGTTACCAGAATCTAGAAAGGGCAGCTGAATAAGTGGGCTGACTGATGGGAGCTATGGCCTTTGATACATGTTGGGGGGCAGGTGGGGCATGGGTAGGGGAACAGGTAGAAGGATTGCTCTAGATTAAAGGAGACTAAGACAATAGCACATACAATCGAATGAATGGAATATGTGAGCACTAATGAGATCCTGGATTTAAAAAAAAAATTCTAATGTTTATTTATTTTGGTGGGGGAGGCGGGTAGAGGCAGAGAGAAAGAGAGAGAGAGAGAGAGAGAGAGAGAGAGGGAAACATACAATCTGAAGTGGGCTCCAAGCTCTGAGGTGTCAGCACAGAGCCCGACACGGGACTCGAACTCACAAAGTGTGAGATCTTGACCTGAGCCAAAGTCGGAAGTTTAACCAACTAAGCCACTCAGATGCCCAGGATCCTAGATTTTTAAAAGTCAGCTCTAAAGACTTTCATTAAGGTAATTAGTGAAATTTGAATATAGATTGCCTAATAGTTGATATTGAAGCAATATTAAATTTTAGGGGTGTAGTTTCTTAAAAAAAAAACAAAACCTTTTTGTCTGCTAAACACAGGCCAGCCTTGACTCTTGTGCTCGTCTGGGTTCTTTCCACCCCACTTGTCTTTGATTATATAAGAGCAGGTACACATTTAGATAGATAATATAATGCAACCAACTACCAGGATCAGAGCCCTAATGGTTATGAGGCTCCAACCCTTTGCTGATCATCTAGTTTTCCTGTTCCCACTCATTTCACTTACTTTTTTTTTAATTTTTAAATTTTATTTAAATCCAAGTTAGTTAACATATAGTATCAATTACATTCTTTAACGGACTCTGGACAGTAAGCTCAAGAAGGCAGGGCTCTTTCCCGTTTTATTCATGGAAATACTAGAAGCACCTAGAACTGTGGCACGTAGCAAGGGCTAAATAAATGCCTATTGGCCAAATGAATTAGATACAGGAAGCCAACTGATCCTGGCACATTGATTATGATACTGAACAGCAGGGTGGAACCCACTTATTAATTCTACGTATTTATGAATTATCCCTTGAGTTTTCTTTGTGTGACCGTGAAAAAGGACATTTTATTTTGTTTTGTTTTGTTTTGTTGTTCCAAATCCTTGCAGATTTTATTTATTTTTCTTACTATGCTGACAGGGTCTCTAATACAACGTTGCCTAGAAGTGCCGGCCATAGGCTTCCGTGCCCTATTTCGTACTTCAGAGAGAATGCCTCTAGTGATTACCATTAAGAACGGCACTCTGTGTGCTTTTGGTAAATACTTAAAAAAAATCAAGTTAAGGAATTTCCTATTTCTGGTATGCCAAGAGTTATTATTATTATTATTATTATTATCGTCATCATCATTATTATTAATATATGTTCTCACTCATTTTATACCTGCCATCTTGAGCAATATTCTTCTAATCCCATTAAGAGATTGTGAATTTGTGAGCCACTGGAAAACAAACAATTTTTCATTAGTTTTCAATGAAGGAGGCTCATTTCCCACTTTATCTTTGGGGCCCCGTAAAGTATGTCAATATGGAGGAGCAAATCAAAGTTTTAAATATTGGCATTGTGTCAACCTAGTCTTAAGGTCACACTGCTTTGAGGATGAGCTGCCAGGAATGAGACATTCATGCTGAACAAAATGCATAAAAACGTGGAATATACATCGCATGTTACAAGTCAGCTGGCTTATGGAGCTGCGTGGTGAGTGAGACCCTCTGTCTTTAGGATCTTTACTCTTTCATTGTATGTGGGAATGTGTTGCATTGCTAATTACCATAGCCTTGAGATCTCAGCACAACAATGGGATAACAATGACAGCAGCAGAGGCTCAGGGAGAGAGAGAGAGAGATTGAGTTTTTTTTTGAAAGCCAATAAAAATTCAACTGTAATCTATTTCCTGAAAGGGGGTTAGCAAGCCAGCCACTCCCTGTGGCTGGAGGAAGCTTAAGAGCTCAGCAACTCAGAGCAGGGTTTCAGAATTCTCTGGACTCAGCTCCCTTTCATTTCTTGTCATTCTACACGGCCACCCCTACTTCCCCTACCCTTTCAGTCCTTGTCCTGACATCTGTTTTTTTCATCACTGTCAGTGAAAACAAGTGTGGTGCTGTCTGAACCCCATGAAAAGCAACCTCCGGGGAAGAAAATATAAATCATAGGTGGATAAATCATCTTCCCGGGGAGTTAGCATACCATCGACCTGCACTAGAGACTGCATTGTCATTTAACGCTGAAAATCAGCTTTTGTGTGTATGATTGGTGGTGGGGAGGGTAGATACATAAGACACAATGGCTTCAGTGACTCAGAACTGGCAAAAGTCTGTGTGCGGGGAGAGAGAGATTGGTGGATTCATTTTGGCATCTAATCAGTCCCCGAGAACAGTAAGAAAATGAAAAGGGAGCCAGCTTATCAGCATATTGACTTGCAATGAAAGCCCCCTTAAGTATTTCCCAGTTCCCTGTGCAGAGGGAACTGAGCAGGAAAGCCACTGTCACAGGAAAAAATTATTTGCCCGAATATTCTCTTTAACGAGCAGATTTATTCATTTTCTGGGGAACACTATCATTTCGTCTCTATCACACGAGAAGAACTGGCTGGCGCAATCAATTCCAGAGAATACCCATCAATTCCGTTAAACAACCAGGGGGAGGAAAACCCCCAGAAATCAATAACAGTTGTTTCATTGAATTGATGGGTTACTTCAAGTTGTTCAGATCCATCTGTTGGCTTGTGTGTTCAGCTGCTGCCATGTCTGCAAAGAGTCGTAGGGGAACTTCAGGCCACGGCAGAAGCTGCTGGAAGGCGTGGAAAGTGCCAGGGGACAGAGCAACGGGCTCACCGTGGCCAATGGGTGTTTCCTTGGCTGGGAATGACCTTGCTGCTCTGTGTAGCCGCCGTCATCATCGTGGGCAGCTTGCCTCTAGCGAGCACTGTGGCGGATCCTCTTAACCGTCACCACTTGCCGCGTGCCTTCTGGGAAAGAGACGCGTTACAAACATTATTACTTACCTTTAATTTTTTTTTTTAACGTTTATTTATTTTGGGGACAGAGAGAGACAGAGCATGAACGGGGGAGGGGCAGAGAGAGAGGGAGGCACAGAATCGGAAGCAGGCTCCAGGCTCTGAGCCATCAGCCCAGAGCCCCACGCGGGGCTCGAACTCGCGGACCGCGAGATCGTGACCTGAGCTGAAGTCGGACACTTAACCGACTGAGCCACCCAAGCGTCCCATTACTTACCTTTAATAAAGCAGCCAAGTGGGGATTATCATCTTTCCCTGCTCTTTTCTTGCTTGAAGATTTTAGAGAAGTCATTGACTTGGTTAGCCAGCAGTGAGAGGCAGAGGCAGGATTGGAACCCACCTCTGCCCAGGGCAAAAGCCAAAGTTCTTTTCAAGATACCACCTGCGTCTTTGCATAGCATAGTGCCCAAGAACATAGGTTCTGATAGCCGATGGACACGGGTTCAAATCCTGGCACTCCTTGCTGTGGGACCTTGGGCAACGTACTTAACTTTTCTGAATTTCAGTTTTTCCCATCTGCAAAATGGGTATAATACCTGTTTGTTGAAAGTATGTATATAAAGTCCGTCGTATAGGGACTGGGTCATTATAGATGTGGAAAAGTTTTTTTTTTTCTTAGCCGTTATTCTTAGTAATATCAATAAAGGTAGTGACATGAGGTTGTCTTGAGTTCCTCTTATGGCTACAAGCCTTCCTCTTTTCTCGTCCTGGCCACCTGCAAATCCTTGGCAAGGGCTTCGGGAGGCATAACACAGGTGTCAATATTTAATTGCCTATCTCCGAATTTGAGTGAGCATTGATTAGCCCATGACTCACTGAGGCTTCTACTAAGCCTGCTTTATTCCTTCAACATTTAAAAAATGCCAGTTGGCTGCTCCGTCACCTGCCTGGAGGAAAGCAAGGAGTGCCATGAAAATGCTGGCAGTAAAAATCCCCAAATCTCATTTCTATGAAGGTCAACAACAGGCCAAACTAACCTAAGGCAGTAGATGTCAGCCCTGTGACTACCTCTGGGGTTGGGGGTGGGGGTTGGTGGGAAAGAGGCAGGGGGGCCTTTGGGGGTGCTGGAAATGTTCTATAGCTGGACCTAGATATACATATGTGCGCATCACATTTCAGTTTTCACTTAGGATCGTGTCCTTTGCTGGTGTGTGTGTGTGTGTGTGTGTGTGCCCTTCCTCAATTGAGGAGAATTTACAACGTAACTGTGCAAAAAGCCCCACCTGTGCTGTTAGTAAGCCGAATGTGATGACCAAATTGTACTCATGGACCTATGGCACGGGGTAGCGGTTGGACTGATTGCTCCCTTACAATGGAGAGGGCCAGCCCAATTAATGGTGGGTCTAGGCAGTAATTACACTGTGGAAAATGGGACAGACCCTAGCAGCAGCCACGCTGGGGAGTCAAATGTCACTAGATTCACCAGTGCTCTCTAACAACAATAAAAACTACCTCCCGTCCAGTATCTATTTTGAGCCAAGTACAGATACATAGATTTCTTCTCTAGTCGTTACAACCACCTTATAAGGTAAGGTGTCTTCTGTTCCATTTTACAACTGAATTTATAGTTTAGAGAGACCTTATCATAAGTAAGTAGTGAAGCAAGACTTTAACCCTGGTCTGTCTGCCTTTTGGTTCGGAGCACAGGCTCTGGAGCAGAGTGCCGGGGTTTTGAGTCCAAGCTCTGCATTCCCTAGCTGTGTAACCTTGGGCGAGTTCCTTGCAGACCGTGAGAGCTGGAAATGTACCAGCAGTTATTCTGTTGCGTGATGCAATCTCCCAAAAGTGGAAGGGCCAGATCCAGTGGTGGTCTGAGATATAAAGTAAAATTTTCAGGTCACCTAAACCATGTTTGCCCTCTGTCTCCCCTCCTATAGGTTCAGTAGCAAAAAATCCGAAGTGCCTGCTGGGCTCATCTGCTTACCTCTTTCTTCCTGAGACCGCTCCTGTGTTACCGGCCAGGTAGTGCGGTTGAGGACTCTTGTCGCTTCAGCTTTCTGATTACACCGTGATTATCCTCAAGGTGACCTAAGAGAAAATGTTCCAGGCTTGTGGGTAGTCCCTATGTCCTGTTGGGCACAAAGGAGTCAAGAAGCTGATGGCACAAGGGCTTCTCCAGTGTGTGTCATCAGGTTGTCTGCCCGGACCTCTAACCCTGTTCCCACCCTGATTCTGGGAATTGTCCCCTCCCAGATTGCCCCCTCCCAGATCCGTGGTGACTGGGAAGGTCACCTGTTACTGGCCTAATTAGAGCCACTCTCCCAGAAGTCAAGATTTCGAAGAAATGTTAATGTCAACCTAGCTGGGTTTTTTTTTTAATGGAAGCGATTGGAGTTGAAAAGTGTAGGCAGCCACTTCCCACCTTGTCTTCTTGAAACTATACTGAGAAAGGCAACGTGCAGCACAAGGGAGAGGTGGGGCAGATGCTCAGATGAGAGCAGAGACAAGGCGCAGACACAGAGAAAGAGTTGTCACTCTGAGCCCCGAGACCTGAGACCACGGTGCGTGTTCCTCTGTAAATTACCCTCCTTCCCAAGCCGCCCGGAAGCTCTACCATCGGTAGCTGAGGAATCCAAACAAATACACCTGGGAGAATAATTAAGAGGAATGAAATTCACTCTGTGAGTTTTTCTAGGAAGGCTTTCCTGACTCCACGCCCCCTACCCCCCATACCTGACACTTTCCTGACACCACACGTTTAGCTTGGGTTAGCCCTAGCCACAGCCTTTTTAAAGTTTAAACTGCCTGCCTTAAAAATGCATTTGTCTGGGGGCGCCTGGGTGGCACAGTCGGTTAAGCATCCGACTTCAGCCAGGTCATGATCTCGCGGTCCATGAGTTCGAGCCCCGCGTCAGGCTCTGGGCTGATGGCTCGGAGCCTGGAGCCTGTTTCCGATTCTGTGTCTCCCTCTCTCTCTGCCCCTCCCCCGTTCATGCTCTGTCTCTCTCTGTCCCCCCCCCCCCAAAAAAAAAAAACGTTGAAAAGGAAAAAAATGCATTTGTCTGTAAAATCCTTAGAGTTTCCCAGAGTCATATTAGATTTGCAATGTCTAGATTTTTGTCTCATCCATGTAGTTTTTGCATTATTTGCTTCTATTTAATTTAGATTTAGCTTATATTTATTTATGTTTACATGGCTTTTTTTTTAACTGAGCATCATCCTAAGAAATATTTAAAATCAAAGGTTTAATGTATTAGATAGACGTTTTTAAACATACGTTAAAGTGAATATGCACCTATTTAAAATAAAAGATATTTATGGATTGCCTGAAATCATCTCGTGCACCACCTTGGAAATTTCTGACCTAGCCCCTAAGCCCATTGAAGGCAGGGATGATGACACATGCATGATCAACCCGCCCACCCCTGGCCCTAGGGCTCTACGTTTCTCTGTTACAAAACTTGGCATAATAAACTGTCATATGTACAGTTAGGTTACTGCCTGTAGGACCCTTGTCTGCATCATTTACGGCTCTGTCCTCAGTATCCTCACGTAGGTCTGGCTCCGGGCTGATGTTTAATATAGATGTATTAAATGAAAGCATACATTGATAAGTGAAAACCACTGGAATGTTCTGCAACCACAGATGCCAATACATGCTGCTCTTGACTGGTGGTGACACTTGGGGGAAAACACCCCCATTCAGTGCCTTGCTTTTCTCCCCTGCTCCACGTGGATGGTCACACAAGCAGGTCCCCAATTTACAAGCTTCAGTCTTCAGTTTTGATGGCAGATTGGAGGCAGTTCTCTGACGCTGACGATTCACATCCTGGCTGGTTGTGCACAGAGCATCTACATGGTTTTCACAGCCCAGTTTGAAATGAAGATGTTTGTTCAAAAAGCAGGAAACTGTATAATCCAGCAATCCCACCGCTGGGCCTATATCCAAAGGAATTGAAAGCAGGGTCTCAGGAGAGATATTTGCATGCCCATGTTCAAAGAAGTATCATTCACAATAGCCAAGAGGTGGAAACAACCCAAGTGTTCATTGGTGGATAACTGGATAAATAAAATGTGGCATATCAGTATGATGGAATAGCCTTACGGAGGAAGGGAATTGTCACACATGCCACAATATGGATGGATCTTGAGGACAAGATTATGCTAGGTAAAATAAGGCAATCACTAAAGGACAGATATAGTATGATTCCACTTACATGTGGTACCTAAAGTCGTCAAATTCAAGGAGACAGCAAGTAGAACAGTGGTTGCTAGGGGCTGGGGGAGGGGAAATGAGGGACAGACCATTTCATGGGGAGAGTTGCAGTTCTGCGGGACGAAATGAGTTCTGGAGATGGATGGCGGTGATGGATGGTTACCAACCATGTGAACGTATGTAACACTGTTGAGCTGTGCACTTAAAAAGGTTAAAGTGGTAACTTTTATGTTATGTGTATTCCATCACAATTTTTTTAAAAAGGCAGGAGAAAAGCTTCCTCCTTTCCTTTGTGGTCTCTTTCTCGGCCTGTCATGATTTTCTATTCGGTATTTAATGTTGCCCTCCCTCGGCCACGAAGACGCATGGATAGGTGTGGATTGCGATAGGTGCCCGGAATCATACCCTGCAACCCAGTGTGCAGGAAATGTGTGTCTGACCCCGATGCCTCCTGAGCCCATGCCCAGATGCCTATGGGGGTGCAGAAGGTAGCAATGGTCGCTGGGCAGGGCCAGGGGTGGGTGTCAGAGAACTGGTGCCGGGGAGGTGCTAGGAGGGGGGCTGTGTGAGTGTAGAAACCAAGTTCACTGCACCTGTTTTATTACCCATCCGTCTTCACTTATAAAACATCCAAAGACGAGATCATTAAGGATTTTTTAAAGAAAAATTTTAAGTTTATTTATTTATTTTAGAGAGAGAGAGAGAGTGCACATATGTGTGTGGGGGGCGGGGAGTAGAGAGGAGAGAGAGAATCCCAAGCAGTATCAGGGTAGAGCCAGATGCGGGGCTCAAACTCACGAACCGTTGAGGTCATGACCTGAGCTGAAATCAAGAGTTGGATGCTTAACCGACCGAGCCATCCAGGTGCACCAAGATCATTAAGGATTTTAAGATTGCAGCCAGAGAACATTAACTGTCAACCCCTTCTGAGTGTGGAGCCCAGTCGGGAACACCGCATTCACTCCCAGGAAGCCAGCCCTCCTCATACTGCAGGAACATAACAAAACCTCTGCAGTATGGAAACCCAATATCGGCATCATGCCCGCGTGGGGTAAGGATGGGAAGGACCCCCAGCAGTTACAAATAGAGGGGACCCCAGCTTGGTAACCGTGGAGGAGAGACACAGCTCTCAGACTAGGACTGACCCACGGGATACACGGCTTACGGGGCAGTGTTGACAGCATGTATTGCCCTTACCTAAAGCAACCGGACAAAACGTGGTGGCATACCCAGGGGAGAGACCACTCTAAACACCGGGCACTGGCAAACCCACGGGGAGTGGACCCTTGAGTTAGCTTTCCTTCAACCCTCTCTCCTGCAGCAGAAGTGTCTCCAGGGCCCCCGGGGGACACAATGCAGCTCTCGCGTGTGTCAGAACCATGGCCAACCATGGACGTGGCTCGACCACGCAAGCCTCGGAGCCTGGAAGGCCCAGCCGTGGATTTCCAGGAACCCGGGTCCTGATCATCAGCCCTCGGGTTTGCCAGAGCCACCCTGACCTGTTTTTGCTAATGGCGGGAGAAATAAATGGAAACTCAGTTAATTTGAAGACTTAGCTATTAGAGTGATTATTACAGGATTGAGGTCGGTGAGCAGGAGAAAAATTTGCTCCGTTACAACTGAAGTCACATTTTCTGGGAAACAAAAGGGTGACATTTGTAACCAAGCTTTTGTGAAACGAAGCCTGCCCAATGTGCCCGCGGGAGGCATGTGATCCCACTGTGAACGTGGTGTCTATGTGAACGCAGAGAACGACACGGGGTGGGGCTGCACCACTCCAAGCACTCCTACATGCAGTCCCTTCCATCAAGTCTATACGTGTGACCGATTTCTGGAACCTTGTCTCTGTTGCCTCCACTGTGTGGTGAGCAAGGGCAGTGATTCTCAAAGTGCAGTGCACATTCGAACCATTTGAGGAATCTTATTAGAATAAAGATTCTCACTCAGTAAGGCTGGGCTGTGCCCGAGACTCTGCATTAGTGGTGATGTCCGGGTCCCTAGACCACACTTGGAGGATCAAGGGTCTAGCCCAGTCTGGACAATAAAATGTTTCCCAGTTCAATATGCATATGTCCACAGGCAGGTGACTGAAAGGCTCTGGGACCATATGGACCTAGAGCTTTATAGACTTCTCCAATTGGCTTTCTGGGCTCAGCTGAAATGCCTCTCCTCCTCCAGGAAGCCTTCCTTGACTCACCCACACAAAGGAGAGAGCATGTTCTGTTCACTGCTCCCTCGGAGCTTGGTGCAGGACTTCAGTGCATAGTGTGTTGTCTGACTACATGTATGCATTTTTCTGTCCTTCTTGGGCTATGTGTCCCTGGAATACTGGGACATCTTTGCATCCCTATTATAGCTGGCTCAGTGCCTGGCTCATAGAAGTGTTGGCTATCTGTTGCTGCTGCAATAAATTCCCACAAATTTAGTGGCTTAAATCGATACAAATTTATTCCTTAGATTTCTGTAGGTTGGAAGGCTAATATGGATCCGAGAATTCGTTTCCTTTTCCAGCTTCTAGCGTCTGCCCACCTTCCTTGGCTTGTGGTCCTTTTCCCCATCTCACATCACATCACTCTGACCTCTTCTCTTGACCCTTCTTCCACTTTTAAGAATGCCTGTCATTACAGCGTCCATCTAGATGATTCAAGATAATTTCCCCAACTCATACTGATTAGCAATCTTAAATCCATCCATCTCTAGGACCTGGAGATTAGGACGTGGATGCTTTTTTCTGGTGGTGGGTAGGGGTGTCATTATCCCGTCTACCACAATGCATGACTCTTTGGGATCAGCTCAGAGCCGAGGGGTTCTGGAAAGCTGGGGATTTGATAGCTCTAGACTTCCTGTGGCCCCTTTTACGGCATTTTTGGTTTTTTTTATTCAGCCAGAGTTATGTCTGACTCCTGACATCTCAGAAGACATTGGTAGCCCCTTGACTCTAGGCATATACATAGAGACAAGGTCAACACAAAGAATTCAGTTCACTTCAGCAAGGATTGAGTTTTGGTTTCCATTCTGGGCCAAAAACTAGGGATGGAAAGATGATTACTGTCACGGGACTCACTGTGACTATCTTTCTGGTGTCACTAGGAGTGATCTCTAGGCAATCACTGGGTTCATCTGGGTCAGTCCATTTCGTTTATTAGGGTAGCCAAACCAGCTATCTGGAGAACCAGAGTTTCCATTAGATAGTCTTTGAAGATGTTTATAGTACTGCTGAGAGTGTATGCAATTTACACAGAATTTATGCCAACGTTGACCCGATACATGTTTTAGCTGGTGACCAGGACAGAGAAGTGTATTAAGGGAAGCACTTAAAAAAAATTTTTTTTTTAATTTTTTAAATTCAATTTTAAAATGTTTAGTTGTGGTAAAATACATACATATAAAATTTACTGTCTTCATCATTTAAAAATATATAGTTCAGTAGTGTTAAGTACATTCATACTTTCAACCAATCTCCAGAACTCTCAGGGAAGCCCATTTCTTAAAGGCCACCTTTCCAAGTGAATGACGTTCTAACTTTACCTTCTATGGGACCATCCTGAACTCGTTCCCAGCACGTTATGAAAACAAAGCCCAGGGGTGTCTGGCTGGCTCAGTCGGTGGAACATGCAACTCTTGATCCAGGGGTTATATAAGATTGAGTCCTACACTGGGTGCAGAGATTACTTAAAAATAAAATCTTAAAAAAATAACCCAAACAAAAAACCCCAATAGCTATGTCCCTCAACTTTCTCAGTAGGTGATGCCTGAGGCTGTAAATTTGAATGAAAATTACGAAGTACAGTGACCAAGTACCCAAACATGTTTGTCTGCACGATGATGACCAAAACCCCAAAGACATCCCTGATTCTGGGCAAATGTGGGGGTTCCTCGAAACAGGTTTCCTGTAAGTAACGATGTGAACAGTAAAAGTTTATCCTGTGTTTTTGCCTCACGAGCGTCTTCGAAGCATGCTGATGACACCTTTTGTAGAGTCCTATGACCTTATTTCAGACAGGGAAGGTCCTTTAAACTGGTTTCATATCTATGAAAACTTCACGCTTCCAAAGTTTGAGTTTGCTTGTCAGAGATTCTGTTTATACATGCAAAGTTTATATACATGCAAAGATGAGAAAACGTGTATCTTGTGTCTGTTTTCTGGAGAATTCTCTTCCTTGGGCTAAATGTGGACTCTGAAGAGAGTTGGTGTCTTTCTGTTCTGGTTACACCTGCACTGTCTCAGCTCTGCTCCCACATGTCAAAGAAGGTGTCGTCACCTACTCTCATTCTTACCCAGTCCTCCTGGTTTGTGCGTCTGGGGTCTGGGGCTGATCCACTGGAACCAGGCTGCCGTTGATCAAGCAGAACGATGACAATGACCAGGCTGAAGGATTTTTTTCAGCCTGATTGTCCAGAGTTAATGCCTCTGGCCTGTCTTAAGAGGCAGAGCCAGTTGGAGACTTTTCCAAATGGCTCTTTATGTAAGGGATCATTTTCTTTTTTTTTTTTTTCTTTTTTTTCAATATATGAAATTTATTGTCAAATTGGTTTCCATACAACACCCAGTGCTCATCCCAAAAGGTGCCCTCTTCAATACCCATCACCTACCCTCCCCTCCTCCCACCCCCCATCAACCCTCAGTTTGTTCTCAGTTTTTAAGAGTCTCTTATGCTTTGGCTCTCTCCCACTCTAACCTCTTTTTTTTTTTTTTTTTTCCCCCCATAAGGGATCATTTTCTAGTGGACTACATTTGCACCCGTAGTTCAGACCTGCCATGTTTGTTTTGCAAACATCTTCACCCTATCACATTTGCTAATCAAGGAAGGTATAGATGAAGCCAGATTTCCAACGGCTTCTCTGATTTCAGCCTATGGCCACTTCCTGTAGAAGAAGATCTCTCTCTGCTTTGGAAAAAAATTTCTGAGCAGCCTTCAGAACCAAATTAAATGATTGGAACTGTGAGCTGCACAGATGAAGGACCCCATCTAGTGGGAAAATATGAAGCTGCTACTGCAGTTATGGAGTGAAATTAGCAGGACCCTGGAAATTGCTGGCCAGCTCTTCCTGTGGAGCCCAAGGAGGCCCCTGTAGAAGCTTCAGTTCCAAATCTTAAAGAGACCAGCCTTTCTCTAAAAGTGAGTAGGGCAGCAGTGGGCAGTCCAGGCAATGCTTTGGCAAGGGAAGGAAAAGAGGCTTCCTTTATGTTGCAGGGAGATGCTCCCTGTGCCCCTCTCCAGAGTAAAGGGAAGCCTGATCTGGAGTCAGGAGCAGTCAGCCTGCAGAGAAGTCTGGGCCACTGGAAGATTCTGGAACCCCTGGCAGCCTCAGCGCTGGGGGAACTACAGCATGGCAGCATGGCGGGACCAGCCAGGGTCAGTCAGGGCCGGTCTGGCTGGAACCCAGGGGGAGGAGCATACTTCCTGGGTCCTGGTGCCTGAGGCCCAAGGGAATTTGCACCCTCTGCAGGTGAAGGGGTTTTACTCTTATCTTTCCTAAGGCAGGTCTTACCGGTGGAAGTAGATGCCTGTCCATCAGCTGGAAGCCCCGCCTTGTGGTGGAGGGAAGTTGTCTCGTTCCTTCTCTATGCCACAGATCTGATCCCTAGGGGGCCATCTCACACCCTCGTGGGGCCCCTGGTGGGCCCGCGCAGGCTGCTGTCCATTTGTGAGTCTCCTGGCTCCTCCCAGCGCCGCCTCCCTTTTAGTTTATGGCTCTCCACTTAAATGCCATCTCCCCGTGGGCACTTCCGCTGCGACTCCAGGGGCTTACACCTCCCACTGTCAACAACCAGTGCTCTCTGCAAGGCACCCTGTGGGTTTCCTCTGCGGTGCTCATCACAACCTGCTGTGTTGAGTAGGTTTCCATGTCTGTTGCTCTCTCCCCACCGGGGCAGGGACCGTGTCTGGTGCAGTGCCTGCCGTGGAGTTAGGTGCTCCAGTGTTTGTCTGAAGGGATGGAGAGACGGCAGCCCAAGGGCTGGGAGGCAGGGTGGTGGGAAAGGCCCCCCAAGACCCCCTCTCTGCCAGCCCCGGGTGTTTCCGGCCTCTCTACTAGAAGTAATAATAGCGGCACAATTTACCATGGGTTGTTAAGGAAATCACACGGGTCCAAAGTGCTCTGCAGATGCAAAGCGTTATCAAGTGCTGTTTCATTTCCATTTGCTCGGTTCCATTTACTGTAAATGCATCTGCTTTCCCGGATCCCTTTATTAGGGGAGACGAGGCGTGAGGTGGGGGAGGGCCCACCGTCACCCAGGGCCATACAGGAATGGCGAACGTCAGACATAGGGGGGCCTTCGGAGATCCCCCATCCAGGGCTCCCCAAACCTGTCCGCATGAGCAATTTGCAGCCGCGGGCCCAGGCCTCACCCCAGAGGTTCTGATTTAATTGGCCTGCGAGGAGGTGCAGGCACAGGCGTGAAACAGCTCTCCAGGTGATTCTAATGTGCACCCACGGCACACAGCCCTGACGGGAACCACCCTGTGCTTACAGACGGGTAAGCAGAGACAAGGAGGATGACAGTGGAAACATTTCCCAGGGCACCTGCCTCCCAGCCCATCCCCCTCTCACCGTGCCCGGGGAAGGGAGCCGCCACGGACACCCCAGTGCGATTTGTTCCACACAGGACTCATCTGAGAGGCCGGTCCCTTGCATTTAGGTTAAGAACGGTGTCCCCACCACGTCTAGCCCAAGGTCGGAGAGCAGCTCTGGGCAGAGCCCCTCGGGGTGGGGCAGGTGGTGCGGACCTGGAACTTCCTTGGGACGGAGCCCCCTCCCGGCCCCTGGGAGTGTTGCCAAAGCTCCCGAGCGCCCCCGCCCGTTGCCGCTGTTTCCTGCTTCCAGGAAGGGCATCCTGAGGTTGATGTAAGCCGGGCAAAGGCCGCGTGTGAGATTTCACAGTGGGCGGGCCATCCCCGTGGGCCGCGTCAAGCTGAGAAATCTGGCCAGGTGATAGGTAGAGGCCGGAAACACACACTGAGATTGAGGAGAAACCAGAGCTCTTGGCAAAGAGCAACTTGGTTTACATTTGAGGGCACAGGAGACCTGTGTTGTTCCAGGTGGAACATAGCTCGTGGATAGACAAAGGGCGAGGAATCCTCTGGTACTCAAGTCAGTGTCCGGGGTTATCTCATCCTGTGGCAGGGTTCTGAAAGGTCCTGATTCTGCAGACACTTATTAGAACCTCTGGAGAGTCAAAGGAGGAACAGGCCACTTCTATTTGTTGAAATACCTACTACACAAACAATTTAGAAACTCCGAAACGTATGGACAAATCGGGGTGCGTTTTGTATGTTTATATTTAACAGAGAAGTGCCTCTAACCGAACCCCAAGTGTGCAATGCAAAATAATTGTACTGCTTACAAGATAATAATAGGGTTTATAAAAGTTTGGAGTCATAATACACGTTAGGGGTGTGGTCTGAAAACAGGCAGCAAGTTTAAGGTCCAGTAGTGAGAATTTTTGTTTTGCGGGTGTAGCTGCATGGCTGCTGTCTTAGTGCGGGCTGCTGTAACGACAGAGCACAGACCAAGCGGCTTAAGCAACAGACATTTATTTCTTACAGTTTTTTTTTTGTTTGTTTTGTTTTTTTTAATTTTTTTTTTTCAACGTTTATTTATTTTTGGGACAGAGAGAGACAGAGCATGAACGGGGGAGGGTCAGAGAGAGAGGGAGACACAGAATCAGAAACAGGTTCCAGGCTCTGAGCCATCAGCCCAGAGCCTGACGCGGGGCTCGAACTCACGGACCGCGAGATCGTGACCTGGCTGAAGTCGGACGCTTAACTGACTGCGCCACCCAGGCGCCCCTATTTCTTACAGTTTTGAAGGCTACAAATCTCAGATCAAGGTGCTGACTGACTTGGTTCCTGGTGAAAGCCCTCTTCCTGGGTTACAGATGGGAGCCATTTTGCTCTGTCTTCACACAGGAGAGAGGGAAAGAGAGAGATCTGGTCTCTTATGAGGACGCTATTCCTATCACGGGGGCCCTGCCCTCATGACCTAGTCACCTTCCAAAGGCCCCACCTTCAACAATGGGAACTAGGGCTTCAACATGCGAATTGGGGGGGGGGGGCGCAATTCAATCCGTAGCATAGCATTTGGGAATCCCATCAACTGTCTTTATTTGAGACCCTTTGTGAATGTGAAGCTTGAGTCAAAGTGCCCCCGCCCCTCCTCTCCAGAGCCTGCCCCAGCTTACTTATGTTTCACAAGAATGGAGGACAGAAAGTAGGAAAGGAGAAAGGGAGCTGGGGTGTGAGGGGATCTGGACACTGGTGATCACACGGATGTTGATACTTCTGTACCATAGAACACTGGGCAACCAGTAGAAGTGAAATTGAAGAGAAATATGCAATGACCTGAGGAAACATACAGTCCGTGAAATACTGTTAAGTAAAAAAGCAAGCTTCCAAACTATATGCACGGTGTGGGCTGTGGGAGGCTTACATGCCAGAGCTTGGAAATGGAGGCTGACAGTGTAGCCATCATGAAATGATGTGAGACTTCTAGTTTCTTTGTTGTGCTTTTCCCAAATTTCTGGTTTCCATAAAGAATATTATGGAATACTCATGAATATTGCTTTTGTAATCAGACAAAACATATATATGTTGTTTGAAAATACTAATACGAGGGGCGCCTGGGTGGCGCAGTCGGTTAAGCGTCCGACTTCAGCCAGGTCACGATCTCGCGGTCCGTGGGTTCGAGCCCCGCGTCGGGCTCTGGGCTGATGGCTCAGAGCCTGGAGCCTGTTTCTGATTCTGTGTCTCCCTCTCTCTCTGCCCCTCCCCCGTTCATGCTGTGTCTCTCTCTGTCCCAAAAATAAATAAAAAATGTTGAAAAAAAATTAAAAAAAAAAAGAAAATACTAATATGAAAGAAAGGAAGAAGGAGGGAAGGAAGAGGGAAGAGAGGGAGGAAGGAAGGGAGGGAAGGAGCCCATCCCTCCTTTTGTGCTTCATCGGTTGACTGTCCCTCTGTCCAGGGGCTACAAGAAGGGGGAGACAGGAAAGGACAGAGATGCCAGCTTGGGGGACAGAGGGTACATATAGTCCTCAGGATTGTCCTGTCCCTCGTTCCCTCCCCCTAGTGAGGGGAGGCACAGACTTGGTCTGTGTTGCCAGGTGGTACCAGTCACAGCCCCGTTCAGGCAGGCAGGATCCTGGAACCCACAGACTCAGCCTGCAGCCTCCCAGAGACCTGCTGTGTGCCGAGGGCTGCTCGGCTGCACATCCCAGAGGGCCGTTCAGGCTTTGATTCCGTTGTCGAGTACCTAAAACCTCAGTTATTAGTTATGGAGCATTGCTTAGAAGTTTAGCACAGGGCATAATTTTGGTTAATTAGTCGGTACAAACACATACACTGTTTATCAACACAAATAAATTGCATAATGGGTTTGTTTAATTGCCACATGCACTCTCTTTGGTTTTTAGGATAACCAAAAGCTGCACATGGATGTGGCTGTACTACACCCACAGACACACACACACACACACACAAACACACACAGCTCTCCTCTCTTATGGGGCCAGGTGCCTGACTTTTGCTGCTCTCACCCTCCTCCCTCCCCTCCCCCTCCCTCCAGCTACCTCACCGTGTCCCTGGGGAGCAGAGGCAGCCAGGAACTGACACAGGCCAGGGCCACATGGTCTCTCTCACCATGGTCTTCCCAGCACCTAGCGCATTGGGTGCTTGGTGCATGTTTTCTGGGTGAACGAATGACGACATGAACGCATTCTCAGCACTTCTGGCTCGCTCTTGGCCTCTGGGGGCCTGGCCTTGGGCAGGTTACCCTCCTGGCATCACCATCCTTCCCCCAGGGCTGGTGAAGAGGTCTGTGTCTGTGCGCCCTCATCCCCTGGATGGTGCTCTTGCCTAGTGGGTACCAACTCTGGAACGCCTGCGCATCATTTGGGGAGCTCCTTTGGACACCGAGGCCGAAGCCCTGGAACCCACCCTGCGATCAGGCACGTCTGTGGCAAGTGGCCTTTCTGGGAGGCGGCATTTTACGGCGGCCCTTCCTTTGACAGCCGTCAGGAAGAAAACTGACCGAACCCTTCGTTCCCAGCACTCGACGGCTCAGGATCGGACTCAATGACTACGTACGGAGACTCCGGTTCTGGGTGGGGGAGTACAGAAGAGGGGGAGGAGCAGCTGGGGTTCTCTGGAGGACACGGCCAGCTTGGGTTTTAGATCCAAATCCATCCGGGTTTCACCTTGCCTCTTCTTTCCGAGTGGCAGGGAGGTGTGGGCAGACACCCCAGGGCCTGCCAAGCTCAGGGGTGGGCAGGAGTCTCAGAAGGAGGCGGCCTTGGGGGTTTGCGCACGGGGCGGAGGCTGAGGCCGCTGAGGGAGGATGGGATGGGTCTCAGGGCCTCCTCTCCCGGTCCCTGGCTGCCCTCCTCCAACCGTGTCCCACCCACGCCATCCCCAGGCCGAGTGGCCCCTCGCAGGGTGGCCTCTGTCCCCACACCTCTTCCCTCCCAGACGCTGTGTGGTCACAGCACTGAGGCCCGGCTGCCCAGGGGTGGGGCAGCGTGGGGCCCACTGTGACCGTGGGAGGGGCTAACCTCGCATTCACCCTTCCTCCCTCGGTGGCCCATAGGGACACGCTTTATTGTGTTCTGCTGTGGAGCAGTGGCCGGCATGGGACACGTGGCCAATGTCTGCTCCCCACCTACCCGCTCCCCATTTCTGCCCTCGCTCTCACTGCCCTGGGGGGCGGGAGAGAGGGAAGGCCCGGTGACTTCCTGTGGGAGACAGGAAAAGCAGGTGGAGGCAGATCATGGAGGCCTCGAACCCCTATGTACCTCACCACTACTGTCAGCATTGAATGAGTCAATAAATTGCCTAGACTGATGCCTGGAACTTGGTAGAATTCGTAACCGTTGGTTCGTATTCCTTCACGATGCGTCTACAATTTCCCTGCAGCGCCTTTCCTTTGCCTCCCCTCTCATCTTTTAAAATTCCTCACACACCTAGCACTTGACCCCTACTGAATTCCTCATTTGTCACAGCAGTCAGGTCTGGTCTTGGTCTTTGTCCGTCAAAAAAAAAAAAAAAAAAGGGAGAAAGTAGCAACCCTGATCTTGTGCCAGAACCTCCCTGGCAATCCAATCCTCTCGTCTCTGGCCGTCTGTCTCCCTGGCCGTCTGTCCCCTGGGAGGCCACTTCCCAGGCTAGGAAAGTGAAGGCAACACTCTCACACATCTCTATTTTGGACCACACGAAGGGCTCCCTTTTTTGCACAATACCTCCTATTTTCGAATCTGTTACTGTTTGCAAATAAAGTGTCCCAGAACCCGGGGGTGCATGTGGGCAATTTAACAAACGGATCAGAAGCTAATGCTTTTTAAATTTGCAGCTCAATTCCAGAATGTCTTAACTGCAAGAAAATAATTTGAATATTCTCCCCTACATCCCTTCCTCATCATCAGACCATTAAAATAGAATTTGCCTGGATGCAGTTCCTCTATTTATGCTTTTTGTATTACTATTAACAAAAAGATGCTTTATCAGCCAACTAAATGGGGCCAACAAAATTAGAGTGAAATGCTTATTTTGTTTAAGCATTAAGACAAATGCATTTCATTGGCACCGGTCTTCATGGCACTGGTTACAAATAATCCCTTGGTAAAAGAAATTAGGGGCACCTGGGTGGCTCAGTCGGTTAAGTGTTCGACTTCGGCTCGGGTCATGATCTCACGGTTTGTGAGTTGGGAGCTCCAGGTCGGGCTCTGTGCTGACAGCTCAGAGCCTGGAACCTGCTTGGGATTCTGTGTCTCCCTCTCTCTCTCTGTCCCTCCCCCCGCTTGAGCTCTGTCTCTGTCTCTCAAAAATAAATAAATGTTGAAAAAACATTTTTTTAGTAAAAAAAAATAAAAAAGAAGCACAATTTCTGGTATGTGGTTGTTGCTCAATAGTACCTCGACCTTTCTGCAAACCTCCGAGCCGTGACTATACATGTTTAGCTCCGTCCATTCATACACGTACTCACACAGGCACACACGTGAAATTTGGACACACAAATTTGGGCAGGTTCCTCTGATCCCAGTTCCCGTTCACCTTTAGACCAGAGGCGTGGATGGTTCTTGCTTTACTCTCCGCGTGGACCAGAGCTGGGCTATTTGTGTGAAGGTGCTGTCCTCTGGTGGAAGTTAGACGACTTGCATGTTTAGCCAAATGAGAGAAATGGCAGTCACCACCGTAAGAGCCCAGTAAATATTAGCGGATCACGTTGTGGTTGTGTTTATTTGATGACTGACGGAGGAAGGGGAAGGGAAAAGTCGAAGAAGACAGAGAAAGAGCAGCCACAGGAAAACCCCCAGAAGAGCCTGGGACAGGGATGAGCACAGAGTGACCTCCAGGAAATATTTGTTGCTAGATTAAAAAGCTAAGCCTGGGGCTGGGGGGTGGGCGCCTAGGTGGCTCAGTCATTTAAACATCTGACTTCTGCCCAGGTCATGATCTCCTGGTTCGTGGGTTTGAGCCCCGCGTCTGGCTCTGTGCTGACAGCTCAGAACCTGGAACCTGCTTCGGAGTCTGTGTCTCCCTCTCTTTCTGCCCCTCCCTGTCTCACACTCTCTCTCTCTCAAAAATAAATAAACATTAAGATAATAAATAAATAAATAAATAAATAAATAAAAAAAAAGCTAAGCCTGGGGGCTGTAGATTCTGATTCATAGACGGGGCTGGGCTTTGATGGCAGCAACCCAGGTGACCTAATCCTGCACAAGCACTGAGAATTCTGCCGCGTTTCTTTGAAATTTGTCAATATTCACTTCCAGGAGTTGCTTAATCCACCTGCCATTGCTGCAGAGGTGTGCGGCTTCTCTCCATCAGCTCTTGGAGCTACGGCATAGAAGTAGCTGCCCATTTTCCCCTCGAAAGGGAGGAAAGGCTTTAGAGAGAAAATATGCATTCTTGAGCAGTGCGATCTCTGCCCCGGAAACCGCAATTCACCCGGGCATCAATATGCAGGGTACAGGAGCAGTTTCCCTCCGATTCCAAGAAGGAGGAAATAACATGCTTTGCCGGAAGGGGCAAGCCAGGGGGCTGAGAATTTAGTCAGAAGATAATGCAATTATAGGTCAGGATGGACAGGTCTCTGGCACGTTTGCCCATCTGCTTGCAAACCTTGGGAGATTCACTGCTTCTAGCTGCACCTGTTCCTAATTTACTTGTCACAAATAAGAGTGGCGCCTCTGCCCAGGACAGAGGCTGTCACTGCGTGGAGAGACGAGGCAGGGTGCTGGCAGGTCCTCTGATGGAGTCTGAAACAATTCTTCAGGCCCCCTTTTCAGCTCAGACTGGGGGAGGAGAAGAATAGCAAATCTCACAGAGAGGGTTTTCCTCCAGGGTCATTGTAACATGTTTCTTTGGGAGTATGACTAAAAAAAAAAAAAAATCTTATTTAACTCTTAGGAAAAATGAAGGATGACTCTACATGTTATGGGAATAGAGATTTAATATAGGAATTAGGGCTTACCTGAAGTGCGAAGAGCTGAGGGCAGCTGGAAGAGATGTGAAAGCAGCTGGAAGGTCACGGAGACAGCGGGGAGAACAGCCTCAAACACCAAGGTGGGTGCTTCTCTAAAGTTTGGTGAGAAACTGCTACAATTCTTAAGAATCCCTGGGAGATCTGGCAAATCTGGTGCTTGCCAGGAAGCCCGAGAACCTTGTGTCTGGTCTGACCCCTGTGACCTCCTGAGGATAATTGCCTCTCTTCATTTCCACCTTCCAAAGCTCAGGCAAGTTCCTCTCCTTGAAAGAGTAAGCTC
The DNA here is from genome assembly GCF_016509475.1 of Prionailurus bengalensis. NCBI lineage: Eukaryota > Metazoa > Chordata > Mammalia > Carnivora > Felidae > Prionailurus > Prionailurus bengalensis. The sequence continues at coordinate 20,384,013 of NC_057343.1, forward strand.
CAATGTTCCAAGGAAGGGATTGCGGGAAAGGAAGGTCCGCTAAGCAGTGGATGGCAGTTCAGCAAAGTTGACCACTGACGACACAACACAAGCCCCAAGCCCCTACGTTCTTATGTTGACTTCCTCATCATGTGAGACAAGTTATTAATTAATTAATTCAATAAACCTTAAGTACTTTCTGGGTGTCAGGCACCGGGCTAGGTGGTGGAGGCAGATTAACTGTGTAGAATTGAGTCCCGCCCTGCACTAGCTCACATCGCACTAAGAGGGAAGACTGAAGCTACAAACAAAGCATTAGAATGCACAGAAGTTATTAAGGCTGTTCACAAATAGTCCGGCTGTCGCCCAGGCACGTGCTAGGATTGCCTTTCCCCACTTGCTTGGGAGCTGGGAGAGGGCATGTGACTTGCTTTTGTCAACGGAGTGTGGGAGGAAGAGAATGTGTAACTTGCACTGGAAGGTCTAGGAATAACACACCCTCCACCATGCCATCTTCCACCTGCCATGGTAAACTCTTCTGGATGGAGTTTCCGTCAGCCTGAGGCTCCTGAGAAACTAAGAACAGAGCCCCCAGCCAACCTCAAAGGACGTGGAACGTGACTAAGAGGCAAGTCTGTGTAACAAGCCAATAAGAGTTTGGGGGGTTATTTATGACCACAGCAAAACTCGCCCATGCTACTGACACGTAACACAGAGTGAGCACGATATATTGTGAGGGTGGCTGGGGTAGACGGAGGGTTGGTTGCTTCTGGATCAATACGCTGATTGATCATTTGTCACATGTGGCTTTGATTTGGCTCGCTCTCTGAGAAGACCAAAGAGAGCCCATTACTGAAGGGGGTAGAGCAGTGCACAAGACAGGTTCAGAACAACCCTCCTCTCTCCCTCTGTCCTCAGCCGCACGGCCCCCTCCCGCTGCTCTGACTTCCGATGACAGCGAATTGATCCATACAAGACTGGTGAGGACCCAATGAGAAAGAGAGTGCTTTAAAAGATTATTTTAAAATAAGGATCACGAACAAGAGCAGAAGTGAAAAAAAGAAGTGATAAGAATAGAGACCCGCAGGGTCCCAAGGATGTACATTCAAGCAAGATGCATCACAGATTATTCGGGGAGCTTAGCGTATCAGTAAAGCTCATTTGTAGTGGGCGCGAATTAACTAAAGCACAAAACACAGAACTGGCACTTTATGACAAGATGATAACAGTTAAGACATTTTTTTTAAGTTTGTAAGCGCTTTCATTTTCTGATCATATATTCTGGCCATACATATATGCATATTTCTGATATGTGTGTATTCTTCATACAAATATATAAGAATGAGACCTATTCCTTGCTTTTAAAGTTTAATTTGAGAGAGAGGGAGAGGGTGCACATGCAGGGGAGGGGCAGAGAGAGAAAGAGAGAGAGAATCCAAAAGAGGCTCTGCACTGTCCGCCCAGAGCCTGATGTGGGGCTCGATCTCATGAACCTGAGCCGAAATCAAGAATCAGACGCTTTACTGACTTGAGCCACCTAGGTGTCCTGAGGCCTATTCCCATAGTGGCCTTTGACGCTTGATTTTGGATAAGGTAAACTATTTTGCCATTAATCTTAGCTGAATGTGCTTAGAAAGATAAACTGATTGGGGTATATAGTACACCTCAAGTCAAGCATAAATAATTCAGAGATTATCCTTAAAAAGGAAGATAGGAGATCATCCTTAAATAGGCTGCCCTCCAGTGAGGTCCTCACCCCTCCCCGGCTGGCCACCACAACTCCCTAACAGACAGTGGCAAGAGACTGCCCTGGTAGCCCCAGTGAGCCTGTCTTCTAGTACTCACATCCTTGGGTCGTCTCCCCCCCCCCCCCCCCGCCCCCTCCTCTGAGCTAGTCCTGTGCCATGATCTGGCTTCTTCACAGAAGGCGGCGGAAGAACATGAAGTTCATTCGCAGCTTAGGCCTTAAGACCGACAGATTCTACCTTTGCACTGTTGGAAGCCCTGAGCAGCCAGGCGAGAATTTTGGCTACCCTGCTGGAAGGTCCCTGTGGAGAAGAGAGGCACACTGTCCCAGGTCCCCAGCTGACCCCAGCCCCAGCCTACCTGGAGTGCGGGCACAGGGGTGCCACTGACACCCGCACCAAAGCCCCACTAAATTATAGAACTGTGAGCAAATAAAATGATTGTTGTTTGAAGCCATTGAGTTTTGGGTTGGTTTGTACATGATAATAGATCAATGAAGCGCTAACTTTTCTTAAATCCTATGGGGCTCCCACTTAAGGTTTCTACATGGAATTTTCTCACAATCCCATTTGCCACACCATCTTCTGCTCTAAGTGCTTAACCGGTCAGGTTTGTCATGTACAGTTATATGGGTTGTGCACTGCACCAGGGTACCCCACCAAGAGAGCCAATGGGGACTGCTTGCCTGGCCCTCACCTCAAGAGGGCACTTTTTCTAAATTGCATGAATATGTCTTACCGACTCCCAGAGCTCTGACAAACGGTATTCAGCTGAATCAAATTCAAAGTTGTCGATCTGGCCCCTGAGCTTCCTTTCACTGCCTAATGCCACCTTTGCTCTCCCCTCTAACTTTCCCTCTCACTCTGCTCCTGAATCTTGGCCCAGCCGAGTTAGCCTACCTCCCATCCTGCCTTCCAGTTGGTGGCGGTTCCCAAACTGGGGTTGTGCCTTCTAGGGGCGTCTACAAGTGCAGCCCCTGGCGCTCCGTGCACTCAGGTGCCAGGACAGTTTTGGTCTTGTGAACCTCAGAGGACCTGATGTTTGCTTCCAGGCACATCTTAAGAGATTTCCAAGCCTGTTAAAGCACAAAGGCACGGCGAAAACATACGTTATTCCATTTTCAGACTCCACACGCAGAGGGCCAAGCACGGGGGTGGGGGTGGGGCGCTGTGGGGCTGAGTTTCTCTGCTTCCAGAAGGGCGGTGCTTCATTGGACAGCGGTCCAAAGGCACAGGGTCCTGCGTCTGAGCCACGGGAGCCTGTCTCCAGGGGAAATTCTTTTCCTTTCAATTCATAGCACAGCCCGAAGGCGAAATGTTCCAATACGCCGTGCAAGTGGACCAGAGCGACACGGGATACGCGTTGTCAAACTTTGTAATCTTACCCTTCATTAAATATTCAGCGTGGATGATTTGATCTCTTCCTTTTCTCAGCTCCCCCCCTCTTCCTCTGCGTTCCCCCCTTCATTCCTCCTATTTACCTGCCTTCTGGGAAGTGCTGACTCAGGGTCTCTTTCGTGTCAGGGGCACAGCCAAGGGGGTGTCTAGACCCAGGGCGAGCGGACAGACCATCTGCTTTGACCCAGGACCCTGTAGGAAGAGTGGCTGCAGCCTGGCAGGAGGGGAGAAGCAGCTCTCTCGGGATGCGTGCCCCCCCGCCAGGACTACCCAGGTAACAGCGCAGTCATGGTCAGCATTCCCAACTCTGAAGGGGTCAGGTGCTCACTGGCTTTGTGCTGGAAGGGAGGGAGTGCCTGGCCACGTGCCCTCGAAGCAGTGGGCTGCTCAGGACAGTCAGCATCCCTGGGGAAACACAGCACTGTCCAGGGCAGCGGGCTCAGCTAGAGATTTCCGTGCCCACCTTTCCTAAGACGGGCCTCAGCCTGTGACAGCTGCGAATGCTAAAGGTTGAGGGGCCTGGGTGCAGAGTATTTGTCTGCAATGATGGTTTGGCAGCCTTGTGCTGGAAGCCGCAAAAATAGTACAAGCAGTAATAGTATCTTGATATTATTGTGTAAGTTAATTGACGCTTTTGACTGAGCGAATAGGACATGTTAAGTGTTCCCTCTCTATTGCCTTCTGTAATCATAACAACTCGATGAAATGGGTAATAGTGGCTTTTGCAGGTGAGAACACCAAAACTCAGAGTTGAAAAAGCGTTCCTATGCTGGGAGGTGGCAGACCTGGGACCCAGACCTGATTCGAGGGAGGCTCATGCTGGCGTTCTCTCCTGCCAACGGCCCTGCCCCCTGGGCCGCGAGCATGGAGGCACGGACTAGGCCGGTGTGGGAGCAGACAGGAGCTCCAACACCCTCGTCCGCCCCCCCACCCGTGGCCACCACCACCTGGCATTGGCATTGCCGTGGAACAAACCCCCTGGGTCCCTCAGGACCATTCTGCTGCCGCCTTGGGATTCTGCCCTTGCAGTTTGAGAAATTCTGGAATAAAGCAAGGTTGGATACACTGAGTCACCTTATGCCAATTCTCTGGGGGCTCTAGTCAAGCCTCAAGTCTCTTGATATCTACACAAAGAACGGGTGTGCTCTGTGCTGAGTGAGGAACACAGCTCCAGGACCAGCTGGCTCTTTCCTGTGCACAGCAGGGCTGGCGTGGAGGGGCTGGGCTGGGGGCGAGGACGCAGTCGAAGGGCCCTCCCCACCTATGTGCTTGCCCGGCATTCTCCGTGATGCAAGGGAAGAGCCAGACCTGGCCTGATTTGGGATTTGATGGGCATTTGTAGGGTCCTAGAAATATGCTTTTTAAGACCACAAGGTGATTTCACACCCATTTCTTCTGGTGAGGCCATGAGAAAATCTAAATGAGGTATAAAGGCAGTTGCTACTTGAGATGAACTTTCTTGAACAGAGACAAAAAATATTTTTGTAGAGAGAAAGTATTCTCTCCCTTCAACTCCCTGAGCAGGAGCTCTGGAGAGAGGGGTGGCTTCGAGGCTGCTTTGGTAAGGAGGTGAGAGTCAGCTAGCTGGGCACTGCCTACTGCCAATGTCCTGTTCTTTTGTATTCACGAGATGCTCTGCAAGTGATGTCACTAGAATTGTCCATCAATTTTTTTTTTTTTTTGTAAGATTGGTCCTTAGGAAGAATCTAGCCAGGAAGTAGGAGCAGAGAGGAGAAAAATATAGAAGGTACTTTCATTCCCTTTGGGCCCAAGAGGTTAGGTTCTTGGGCCGTTCTGGATATGATATAGATTAGACTGCATTTAAAAAAATTTTTTTTAACATTTATTTTTGAGAGACAGAGAGAGACAGAGCATGAGCAGATGAGGGGCAGAGAGAGAGGGAGACACGAATCTGAAGCAGGCTCCAGGCCCCAAGATGTCAGCACAGAGCCCGACGCGGGGCTTAAACTCACGAACCCTGAGATCATGACCTGAGCTGAAGTCGGATGCTTAACTGACTGAGCCACCAAGTCACCCCTACACTTCATTTTTTATCTATTTAAACCTTTTCTAAATTTATGTTGAATTGATCTCATCGTAAGCCCACCGGCACAGAAGCGACTGAGAAAGGTCACAGTCCCTGGATTCCTCTAGGAAAAGTTCTGTCAGTTCTTGTCTATCCTCAGTGCTTCGATATTGTGCTTGTGCAGAGCCAGAGAAATGGGCAGGACAGAGACCTCAGAGCATGTGACGTCATGAGTCCATGGCACCGAGGGGGCAGTGGGGCTTGAAGAAGGAGGGTTGGGTCTGAGGACAAGTTTCTCACTCACCGATTTAGACCTTAGGTAAGTCTCCCAACTGCTCCAGGCTCACTTTCTTCGCCTGTGAATTGAGGACCAATAATGACAATGGAAAGGACTCTTCTGTCCCAAGGAAGCCATGACAGTTCGATAAATTAATGTGTGTGGAGGCACTTGATCAGCCCTGATGCCCTCTGCTACTGTACAACGTTAAGTGCTCCTGCACGTTCGGGGGCATGGGGTCACAGGGTCAACATCGTGTCTGGAATGCCACGCACGGAACCCGTGCTCAGTACGAAGATACTTACGATGTCTTCTGCTAGCTGCATTTCAAAAAGCATAGTCATCGCTCTGAAGCAGGATATAAACATTATTTTAGTTTTGTTTTTGTGTCACAGACCTCTCCAAGTGTCTGACAAAATGCCTGACGCTTTCTGTCTCTCTCTCAAACCAACCAACAAACAGAACAAAAGTCCGGCAAAAATAAACCGTGCTGATACACACATCCAGGAACACTTCCCATTCGGTGTCTGGGGTCTCATCGTCTTCCTCTAAGAGCTGTCCCAGCTTCAGCAAATGCCTGTGCTAGAGATTTAGAGGCGTCAGTCCTCTGAGTAAAGAAGGGAGAGAAATAGACTGTATGGAGAAACGAACGTAATAATGACGTTTGCCATTTGCCGGAGAAAGATCCTAGCGGGGACATCCCTGAGATTCTAATGTATTCAAATGATGCTCTTGGAAAAGCAGTTGATGCCTGATCATGACTAGTCTATTGAAATGAAAATGTGTTCAAGCCGAAGGACGGACGGGGGACTGCTCCGTGTACACGGCCACCCTCGGCTCACTAAGGCTTTTGTGCAGAAAGTTGTCCCGATATCTGAATCCTCCTGTCTCCACAATGGGCTGCTATCCGGTAACCGTGGCGAGGTCTCGTTACGGCAGGGTGAGGCGCCTCCAGGACACCCGCATGCCTGCTCAGGGCCCAGCTTATCGAAGATCTGAGAGCCTCCTGCCAACGGCCCTGGCCGCGTCCACCCTGGCCTCTCTCAGGGGACTGGATTTTACCTCAAGCAACACACGATTTTTGGCTTCGTGGTGTTTCTGCAAAGGAGGATTTAATTTTGGATGCGAGGCGTTTGGGACCAGAGCCAGCTCGGCCAAGGTGGAGATGTGAAGGTCTGCGCCAAGATCAAATCGAACGGAGTGAGACCGCGTCCAGAAGTGGAAAACGAACAGGAAGGAAAACAGCTGAGCAGAAGCAGCTTTGCCGCGCTTTCCGCATCCAGCTGGAGCCTTCGATGGAAGAGCACGGAAGGTATTTGCATCCGGTGGTGCTTGAAGGCAGCCGGGGCCCTTGCTTTTAAACTCCCAGGGCACGTCCTCGTATTCCCGGGTGGTTGATGGCATCTTGGTCATTGGATGTAAACGTCCCCCCCACAAGAGATGCCCAGGCTGCCCGCCTGACCGAGCCCACACTCTCCGGGATTGCAGAGACCCGAGGCCTCCTGGAAGGCGGATGGCGGGAGGCCCGTGCGTTGGCACCCCTGCCCCCAGCTAGATCGAGTGGCAGGGCGCAGGCGGCTGGAAGGCACCCGCAGAGGGAAATCGAGCACCATGCTCAGAAAGCTGCACTCCCTCTTTAACCCCGGCCCGCAGAGGAAGGCGGAGGTGGCCGAGAGTGCCTTCTACGACCGAGCCAGCCCCGCGGTGAGGCTGACCCTCAGCAGCTCCATGTACGTGGTGGGGGACCACGGGGAGACGTTCAGCGAGTCCTTAAAGAAATACAAAAGCACCGGCAGCATGGACACCAGCCTGTACTACCTGCAGCAGGAAGGGGACCGGGCGTGGATGTACTCCCGCACCCAGGACTGTTTGCAGTACCTGCAGGATCTGCTGGCCTTGCGGAAGAAGTACCTCTGCAGCCTCCAGGACCTGAAGCCGCACGGCGCCCAGGGCGTCTCCTCTACCTCCTCCAAGTCTTCCAAGAGGGCGGAAAAGGCCCCTGGCCAGGCCACCTCCCAAGAAAGAAAGGTAAGTGCTGTTGAGATGTACACTCTGGATGAGAACTCATCCAAGAGCCTCGGACGCGAGTTGGAACCTTGTCTCTCCGCCCCCATCCACACACACAGCCTAACGAGTCTGCACATTCGGAGCAGTGCCTCAGTCATCCTGAGAGGCTTTGCCGCCACCTCCTCCAACTGGGGAAGGGTGGCTGGTCCCAGGCTGATTCTTTTCCGGGAGGAGGCGAAGGGGAGGAGCAGTTAGTGGTATGGACAGAGCAGCCTGCGGGGAGGGCTTGGGCCTCAGTGCCAGGGGGTCCCGCGTTTGCATCGTACCTCTGTCATTTACCGCCCGCTTTATGGACGAGAGAGCGCTCGCGTGGCCTCCAAAAATCCCTGGGGAAAAGTGACATCTTCATGAGACCTAGATGGTTTCCAATAACCAGGCGTTTGGCTGCATGGGAGCCAAGCAACTGGGGGACTTGTTCCACCTCCACCTTGGGCCCCGGGTGTGCTGGGGACTCAGGCACAGCCTCGAGGGCCCGTGACATCCAGGAGACTGCCTTGCCGGGCCCTGGAGGCTTCAGGCCTGGACACCCCATGCGGGAAATTAGTGCAAGAAATAACTGGCAGTTATCTTGTTCGTACCTATTGTGGTCTTTGTACACATCGTCTTTCTTGGAGCCATCTAGTAATTCTGGAAGGTCAGGTGGGAGAAACTCCCATGTCACGGCAGAGCAAGCCGAGACTCGGTGACCTGCTCTGATAGGACCTCCAATTCATTAGGGGACTCATTCCTTTGTTCCTCAATTTTTTTCTTTTTTTTAAAAATGCCTGAGGTTTCAGGCTGTTTTACGTTCCCATCAATTGCTTCCCTGACGACTGCACTCTAAGGTGCTCAGAGCGGACCTGTCTTTCCCACATCCGGTTTCCCCCCAGTGGGTCCTGTGAGCTGAGCAAGCCTCATTAACGCTGAATGACTGATCGGCCTGCTCCCAAATCCCTAGGGCTTGGCCTCGCCCGACTGGTTTCAACTGTCTGTATTTTGCCCCCGGGGTGGGCAGTTGAAATAATCACTTCAACTCCCAAAGTAGGTCAGTGTCCCAGTACCTAGCCTTCCGTTCCAGGACCGACCCTGTGGCCAGCCAGCTGCAGATTTGGGAGCCAGACACCCCTCCTTCGGGGTCACCTCCCATGTCAGAAAGGGCTGCAGCGCGTTCTGGACTCCCTTCCAGCTTCGATACCCTGAGGGGTCTAGGCCCTGGTTAGATTCCCTCCAGGCACTGCATTTTCCTGAAGGGATGGGGTTCTCTCTTCGTAAAGCCTCGTCCCCTACGTCCACGCGCTCGTCTTCTAGTTCAGCTGTCTGAAGATACAAGAAGGGCTGAGGGGCAGAGCAACCAGCTCTGGCCAAACGGGAACGGCTGTCAAGGGAATGACACGAAGCGTGGACTTCCTCAGGAGGTACCTCTTGCCATGGTGGAACCAGAAAACAAAACAAAACAAAACAAGTCTTAAACTGGCTCTGAAGGCAGTCAGCTAAAACTGAATGTTAGTTCTGAATGTACCGGCTGTGGGCCTGGGTCAAGCTCACTTGGCCCCTCTGGGCCTCGGTTTCTGCAGCGTACAAATGGAAATGAGAATATACCTTGTGGGGAAAAAGCAAGAGCCTGCCTGTGACAGACATGGGTGGTCCAGTGTTTACCAACTCTGAAATGCAAGGTGTGGGGGGCTTTTGAGCCACCTGCAGACAAGTGGTCTCCTTTGTGGCTCCTCAAGAAAGAGCTATATGCTGGGTGCGCCAGGGGAATAGTGGTGCCATCTCCGTGGCTAGCAAGTGTGGCCCGTGGCTGCCTGGCTCTGTGCGTGGCAGGGGCAGGGGCCCAGAGAGCTCCTTTCTTCCAGAACTTCATCTGATAGGACCTCCTGCGTCGGTAGAAAACGCCTGCCGATGCTCGGATTCAGGGCGAACACCGTTCGCTTCCCTGACTCCCTGCTGTGGGTGGACTTGTGTCTCCCCAAAATCGTGTGTTAAAGTCCTGACCCCCCCCCCCCCAGGACCTCAGAAAGTAAACTTATTTCGAAATAGGCTGGTTACAGATGTAATTAGTTAGTTAGATTGATTGCAGGCATTAGGGTGGCCCCTAATCTGACACCACTGGGGTCCCTATAAGAAGGGGAAGTTGGGACCCACACGTGCACATGGAGACCCCCAGGCGAGGTCTGGAGTTGGCTGGCACAAGCCGAGGGCCTCCCAGAAGCTGGGTGGGACCTGGGAGTGCTTTCAAAGAGAGCCTTGCGCTGACAAGATCGTGGCCTCAGACTTCTGGACTCCGGACAGAGACAGTAAGTTTCTGTCGCTCTAAGCGGCCCAGCTAGTGGTACTTTGTTCTGACAGCCCTAGGAAAAGAGGCCAGCCCTCCATAGAACTAGCCGTTTCTCTTCTCCTCCATTAGTCTAAACACATCTGTGTTCTGGCATTTATCCCCTCCTTCTGTGGCGGGTTGGCATGTGCGTCTCCCCTGGGGGACGGCGGCGACCTTGGGGAGCTTGAGGAAGCGGACACGGGTTCTTCGTCATTTTTCTGTCCACAGGGCGCAACAAGGAATGCTTCTTGGTCACTTAGGGATGCTTTGTAAACTTTAAGGCTGGTCTTCCGTGCGTAGATCCTGGAAGGGCTGGCCCCCACGTAGGGAGTGGGCAGTGTTCTCTGGGCATCACAGCACCACGCAGACTCCTCTCCCTCCCCACAGACACCAGCCCCTGGCCTTGGCCACAGAACTTAAGGTCCCCTGTCCGTCTCTCTTTTCTGGAAAGATAACGGCTTTTAGGCTGTTCCATTTAAAACTCCCAGCAAGAAATATCCTTTAGGTATTGACCCAGTTGACTCAATAACAACCAAAACAAACATTTCATGGAACGCATGCATTCCTGTTCTCTGTTTGGTCCTCTGATTTTTTTCAAAACCTTCCATAGTCTTCTTGTCTGTTTTTGACATTGGTCATGACACAGTCACTTTATTTCACAGGCTACTAGAGGGTCAAGACCCACAGTTTCGGACACCCCAGAGTCAAGGCATTCCAGCAGGGCCTGTGGAAATGTCAACAATCTCTAAGGCGTGAGGCAGCAGGGTGCCAAATGGTTTGTGGTCCCAGCACCTTGGAGATAAGAGAGACTGGATGTACCCATGTAGATAGATGGGAGGAGGAAGTGAGCACAGGTCAGAAGTGAGGCGAGCCTGGGGTGGGTGTGGAAGCCCCTCCTGGGTCCCTGCATGGGGGAGGTCGTGGCCAGGCTCTGTGACAATCTGCTCCTCCCTCAGAATAGAGGATTACAAAAGTGAGCAAAACACACATTTTGCATCATTTTGAAATCAGAACAAAAACCCCACATCTGAGGACTTTTGTGTCAGTCTTGGGTATGAGCTGTAGTTTGAGACTCACTGTGTAAATGTCCAAGTGTTAGAATTTCTGACACATGGGCACCTGGGTGGCTCAGCTGGTTGAGCGTCCAGCTTCAGCTCAGGTCATGATCTCATGGTTTGTGAGTTCGAGCCCCGCATCGGGCTCTGTGCTGATGGCTCAGAGCCTGGAGCCTGTTTCTGAATCTGTGTCTCCCTCTCTCTCTGCCCCTAACCCACTCACATTCTGTCTCTGTCTCTCTCAAAAATAAATAAACATTAAAAAAAAAAAAAGAAAATAGATGTTCTTCCTGGGGCACCTGGGTGGCTCAGTTGGTTGAGCGTCCAACTTCGGCTCAGGTCATGATCTCACAGCTCATGAGTTCAAGTCCCGCTTTGGGCTCTGTGCTGACAGCTCAGAGCCTGGACCTTGCTTTGGATTCTGTGTCTCCCTCCCTCTCTGCTCCACCCCCACTCACGTTCTCTCTCTCTCTCTCTCTCTCTCTCTCTCTCTCAAAAATAAATATAACATTAAAAAAAGAAGAATTTCCAACACAGTGCAAAATTCATGTGGCAGAAGGAGAGCCTATTTGAAATGGGTCCTGTCCTGGAACATAGAGTTTCTGAACCAGTAAGGTAAAGTCACTCAACCCCCTGCCCTGGGCACCTTGGGGGTTCCTGCCAGTGAAGACGAGAAGTGCCGATCTCCTCCCCACACCGCCCTCCTCCCCCACCACCGCTGCTCCTCTGCCACAGCCCAGGCACCATTAGGAACAATCTGCAACTATTCCTGACTTCTAATCATCCTCTAAACCCAATATGTGGAGTATCAGCCCATTCTACAGGTGAGAAAATGGGCTCAGAGACAGTAAGCGATTTATGTGAGGTCGTGCACCTGATGAAGAGAGAGCCAGGATTTAGACCCAGTGTGTGTGTGTCTGAGCTCACACTCTGGTCAATGTAGCCACAGCACCTCTCAATCAGAAAACGTATTTTGAGCTTGTATAATATACATCGATGGGGGAGTGTGCACCTCAGGATGAGGTAAGCAGGTTTCTCTATCCTGCACACCTGGGTCAAGGGGAGTCATCAGAGAGGAACCCGTGTCCTACTCTGCCTGGATTTTGTGCTAGGGTAAAGCTCTCTCATGGGAGCTGGGTGGTTTAGTACTCCCTTGTCCAGGAGAAACCTCGGCCAGAAGCACGCCCAGAAGGCACGTATCAAGTTCTCTCCTCCCCACAATCCATGAGTCAAATTCCCCTCCATCTCCCTTCACCTTCCCTACACATGGCTACTTCTGAGTCCATTTTTATTCTTGGCCTCTGTAGCACTGAAATCCTGAGTTTGTGGTGCCTACTCTCGTACGAGGAAGAAAGCTGGGGAAACAGCGTGAGCACAGCTACAATGGGAACTTCACGATGGGACGGATGTGCCCTCAAATCATTTCAACAGAAATAGGTAGTCATTCTTTCTAACTCATTCTACAAAGTATCTCAGGTGAGCCCCATACCAGCAGAAAGAGTAGCAGCAGAAACTGAAAAGTTGGGAGAGACTAAAACACCAACAGAAAATCAACATAAAAACGCAAAAGACTACGCAGATCGTACAGCTAACTCAGCGACTACAGATGAGCTTTAGATCTGGCTCTGCACCTCTTGGACGCTACAAAGAGAGCTGGACTCACTGAACAATTCTGAGAGGAACAATCGTACCCTTTGGTTAGTGGAAAGGAGATTTTCCCCAGCTTTAAGTCCCCAAATTGCTCATATGGGACCTGATGAGAAAACCACGTGTGATGTGGTTTGTAATACCCTCAATCGTATTTACATAACAACTCATCAACAGACGTGTCCGTCCGTCCTTCCTTCCTCCCTTCCTTCCTTCTTTCTTCCTTCCTCCCTCCCTTTTCTTTCTTTCTTTCTCTTTCTTTCTTTCTTTCTTTCTTTCTTTCTTTCTTTCTTTCTCTCTTTCCTTCCTTCCTTCCTTCCTTCCTTCCTTCCTCCTTCCTCCCTCCCTTTTCTTTTTCTTTCTTTCTTTCTTTCTTTCTTTCTTTCTTTCTTTCTTTCTTTCTTTTCTTTTTTTTCTTTCTTTCTTTCTCTTTCTTTCTCTCTCTCTTTCCTTCCTTCCTTCCTTCCTTCCTTCCTTCCTTCCTTCCTTCCTTCCATTCTCCATCAATACATATTGTTTTCAGGAACAGGGTGTGTGCCAGGAACTGTTGTAAATACAGGTGAGCAAGTCAAAGTCCCTGTCCTCATGGGTGGTCACTCTTGTGGGAAAGCTAAGGCACTAAACCAGGGCACCTGTTTCTGGTGGTGACTCCTCGGAGCCCCCGCTGTGACAGCCCTGTGCTGCATCTTAGTGAGGGTCCAGAGAATGGCGCCTGGGTACCTAAGTTCTGCCCGTCCCTTTTGGACCCAGCAGAGAATTCAGATGCCAGAGGTGTGGGTGAACCCCACGCCCTCCCAAAGATCTTTGTCCAAATCCTCTGAAGACATGGAGCACTCACAAGAGAAGAAGGTTTGCGAAAAGTAAAAAGCTGTCCTGTTGTGTTTCTTGCTATTTTTCCCTCTCATATCCGCATCCCTGAAAGTGAGTTGCTCCCCTCGCACTCTGTTTTGGGGTCTTGCCTTGGACATGACTGGCCTCTGCCTCTGTGTTTCTCCCCTCCCCTGGTTCTCCAGGAAATTTCTTCCAGCTGCTGGGAGGGGCTCTGGGTTATTTGACTTCTCTCTTTCCACTCCTCATAAAAACCACTTCTCTCAGCTTGGATTTATTTTTTGAAATAATAGCTTTAATTTACATACCATGAAACTCACCCTTTAAAGTGCACTACTGAGTGGCTGTTAGTACATTCGGAGTTGTGCAACCCATCGCCACTAATTCTAGAACATTTCATCACCCATTTCGGCTTTTTGTGTGTGTGGGCGGCAAAATAAACATAATACTTACCATTTCCAACATGGCACTTCTTGGCACCTTAAGTGAGTGCTTTTTAGTATCCTGATTATGAGTAACGAAGTGTATTGCAATTAATGAATTCTTAAGAAATTGACTGTTTCTCTTTGGATGATTTTATGTAAATTTCTTTTAAAGAGAAATGTGGGCACCTTTCAAATTGCTAATTGTCAGACAATAACCAGAGTTCTTCACACTAGTTTTTCATGAATTTCTCCAAATGATTGTTTACATAAGCCCATAATAATTCACCCAGAAGACTATTAAGCCTGAGTTAATATATTTCTTAGAACACTTTATGAAATATATCAGTAGTACACCAGAAAATGAATCCATTAAGAGGTCAGGGAGGCTCTAAAAAGACTTCATTTAGGAATCAGGAGAATGCTTTTGTACAAGGTCTGACAATTATTTCTTTATTTCTTAAAAGATAAAAGCCTTTTCTCGTAGAATAAACTTTAGAAAGCTTTACCACGTTAGCCATGTTTTCAGTGTAGAATTCACTGGCAATGAAGCACATTCACAGTGTTGTGTAGCCCACAACTATCTATCTCCAGAACTTTTCCGTCATCCAAACAGAAAGTCTCTACCCAAGAAACGATAACTCTCCATTTTCCTGCTCCTCCCACTCCTGGTAAGCCCTTTTCTACTTTCTGTCTCTCTGGCTACTCCTACTCTAAACATCCCGTATAAATGGAATCATACGGTATCTGTCCTCCTGTGCCCGGCTTCTGTCGTTCAGCATGTTTCCAAGTTTCATCCATGTTGCTGCATGTGTCAGAACTGCCTTCCTTTTGGACAGCGGAGGAGCCTGGGTTTTGACGGGTGGTGAAGAGGGACAGTTTGAGAGTAGGCTAATTCTGACCAGAGTGCTTGTTAGCATTTGGGGTCCTCACTGAGGACAGCTCCCCACACCGTTAGGGCCAGATAAACAGGGAAACAGCAGGCATCCTTCCCTGTATGAGAATTGGGCCGTGTAAATGGATCCCAGTCTAGGTGGAGCACAGAGAAGAGCTCAGGGAGGCTGGCCACACACTCTAGGCTGGCCCAAGGAGGCCACTGGGGGTAGGTTGCAGTGCCCCATGGAACACTGCCCAGATGATTTGGGCTGGACATTTTCTGAGGCCAGGAATGTCAGTCCCCCACCACGGCCAGAAGAAATGTTATTAATTCTCCTGTGGATCATTTAGTTCTGAGCAGCTTGGATTCCTGATGTGTCTGCCTCGACGAACTGGCTGCAAATGCACACCCGTCCCTGCACCCTACCTCACCCTCCCTACCTCACCCCAGCCAAAGAAATTCGTCTGCTACAATGGTTTGAAAAGAGCCAATGGAATTCTAGAGAACGACTGCCCAAAGTGATCGATGTTTATTTAAAGTAGTTTTATTCTGGCAATAGTTTGTTTTCAGAATCAATTTTCTATTGAGGCCATGCAATCCTGCCTCATCGAATAAGACCGTGTCAACTTTTGACCACGTCAAATAGAAGATTTTTTTCTCCTCTATGGCAGGAGGAGCTGAATCCAATTCATCTAAAAAGACT
Source organism: Prionailurus bengalensis (assembly GCF_016509475.1). Classification (NCBI taxonomy): domain Eukaryota; kingdom Metazoa; phylum Chordata; class Mammalia; order Carnivora; family Felidae; genus Prionailurus; species Prionailurus bengalensis. The sequence continues at coordinate 20,399,333 of NC_057343.1, forward strand.
CCAAGTCACCCGTGTATAATATGTCTGTATAATTTCATATGGGATAGAAAGCAGGTACTAGATCGTTTTTCACACCTCTAGGGATTATTTTTCAGATCTGTGGGGAAGACTTTATGCAAACGGTGATATTAAAATGCAGGTTTTCTGTGAGCATCAGTTACTGGGAAAGTCTCTATCACTTGGCCTAAGTCTGGTTTGCAGATTTGAAAGGCACTACTAATTCGATATGAGCTGCAAAGAATATTCTATTTTGCTTGGCAGAGCTCTCCGCAAGATGACAAACAGTATAATAATGATTGATAACAAAGCGTATAATTCCTGTAGCCCCTCTCAGTCAGACCACAAGACGGGTAATTACATTCCCCAATCTATTTTCCAGGCACGTGCTGTTTGCTCAGCCCAGAAATAATAACTTCCTCCTCCCTTTTTCCTCTCCAACCACACCCTGTACACCTGGCTACCTTCTTGTCTTTCAACAGCAGAGAAAGCACTTCCCCAGGAAGCCATTTCTCACATCCATAATCTAAGACAGTGCATTTCCCCTCCTCCTGTGTCTGACCTGCATCTCAACACATAGCACTCAGCCCCCAGCACTCAGCACTCAGTACCCAGCACTGTAATTGTCTGTTCATTGGCTATTTCTGCTAGTGGCCATGAGCTCACTGAGTGGGGCCACTGTGTCTTGTTTACCTTTTAATCTCCAACCTCCTACACGGCTCGAAGCACGTAGCGGACATTCAATAAAGCAACAACCTGAGAAACTCCGACTGTAGTTTAAGAAGGTTTAAGAAGAAAATTATTACAAAATTCGGTGGCGGATCTAGAAAAGTAGTAGTTCTGTTGCTTTCGCCGAGTGCAAATGTATCTCTTATTTTTAGAGGCGTAGAATATAGTTTGAACATATTCATGTGGAATCACATCCTAATAACGAAAACATCCAGTGTGTAATGGGTCAGAGTTCACCATCAAAAGGACACTTTGGGCAAACTTTAAAAAAAAATGTTTGGATGATAAGATTATATTTGCTCATTAGATGAAATTTATAAAATGCAGAAGAGTGTAAGAAATAAAATAAAAACAACTTGGAATCTTATTTAGAGTTAGTCACTATACAATGTTTAGGTAGATTTTCTCCCAATCATTTATTTCCTGTATATTTGCCCATATGTATATTAGGGCTGTCTGCTAAAACCAAGGATGCTTATTTAAATTTGAATTTAAGATAAGTGATGGAGTTTTTTTTTTTAGTATAATTATGTCCATGCAATATTTGGTACGTATTTATACTAAAAAATTATTCATTATTTATATGTGAAATTGAAATTTAATTGCTGTCCTATAGTTTTGTTTTGTTTTTGTTTTTGTTTTTTTGAGAGAGAGCAAGAGTGTGAGTGGGAGAGGGGCGGAGAGGAAGAGGGAGAGAGAGAGAATCCCAAGCAGGCTCCACGCTGTCAGTGAGGAGCCTGATGTGGGGCTCGAACCCACAAACTGTGAGATCATGAACTGAGCCGCAACCAAGAGTTGAACACTTAACTGACTTGGCCACCCAGGCTCCCCTGCTGCTCTATATTTTTATTTGCTAAATGTGACAACCCTAATGTATGTGTATGTATGAATGTACTAAATTTGATTATGCCATATACTTCTTAATAATCTCCTTTTAGTTAACATTGCATTTTGTGGATTCTTTCCCTTTCATTGAGCGTTTCTGATTATTTCATTTATTTGAGAGAGACAGAGACAGCATGAGTGGGGGAGGGGCCGAGAGAGAAGGAGAGAGGATCCCAAGCAGGCTCTGTGCTGTCAGCACAGAGCCCAAGGCGGGGCTTGAACCCACGAAGACGAGAGATCATGACCTGAGCCGGAACCAAGAATCAGATGCTTAACCGACTGAGCCACCCAGGCGCCCTGGTACTTCCGTTTTTAAAAACCCAACCCTTCTGTCAATCAGCAATGTATTTTGCCATGAAGGGGGAAGTGAGAATCCACCCTGAATTTTCCCCAAATGGCAAAGTTGCCCACCACCGTCTATTGACAAGTCCATCCCTTCTCCCACTGGATTGTAATGGCTCACTGGCTGCACGTGTATGCTTTGTACTATGCGTCCAGGTTATTAGTTCAGTTTCATCAGGCGTCTGTTTTATAATTGTGAGCCAATTTTTGCGCTCCGTGTTTTGTTCAAGTGGAAGGATCACTTAGATGACATGCAAGGTGAGCGGCTACCAGGTATTGGCAAAAGAAACAATGGTCTAAAGATGAAAAAGCAGTGAGGAAAAAGACTAAGCCTATGAGCCCCTGAGTCTACAGTCTCCAATGTCAAAGGCAGAAGATATGAGGCTACGCTTCCAAAACGATTGCAATGTGTGGTTATGACAGGTAATGCCAAAGCTGAGTTACACTAGACTTGGTGACGAACTTTTTCCTGCTTTTTATCCCTTTGGGCTGACTTTCTCAGCTCTCTTGTCTGCTTTGCCAATTTTTTTTCTCCAGCTCAGGCAAGTGTGCCATTTAGCTTATCTGTTGAAAACATGTATGTGGGTGTATGTATGTATGTAATTACATTTCAATGATTATACTTTTTCATGTTGCTTTTTCTTTGCTTCTCAAAGCTTCAGTTATGTATCATAAACACCCATTCTTTACAACCTGCCTCGATTATGGGTACACACTTCCTTAGGTGTTGGTGGAATATAAAAGGCATAAGGTAAGTATCACTTTGGACTTGGTCTTAAATATCCATTCCAAGGATTACAGAAGGCAGAGAAGATGTGTAAGAGATTTTAGGGTTTGGCCTCAAAAGCTTATTATTATCATTATTATTATTATTGGTAATGTTAAGTTGCTTGTGGATAAACTTGAGCTGTTTTGTATTTAATTTCACCCAGCTGAATGGCCCGAGGAAAAATGATCTCTCCAACCCAGACTAGTTCCCCATTTGATCCTGGAAATTTCACTGTGATATACTGACATCCGTATTCCCAGGTATTATATGCTCAAGAGAGTATTAGCAGTACTCCACAAAAATAAGGAGTACGGAGTTCTTAAAATTTGCCAGTTGAATCCTAAAGGACACATTAGTAACATGCAAACCGATTCAAGAATGCAAACATTAGGTAATGGCACGTATGTGGCAGCATACATTCGTTCACTCAGTGAATAATTACTACCCTGTGCCAAGCACTGAAATACGTACTCAGTATTCACAGGTGAAAAGGCAGTCTGTCTGCCCGGACACAGCCCAGGGTCTCAGGCTGCGGTCCTCACCATCATTGTCTGAACCACACTGGTGTGTTGACGTTCCTTGGCAGAGAAACAGGTAGAATTTCAGTTGGAGTGGTGGGAGTTGTGTATATCCCGCAACCTATCTCATGTGGGCAGTGGCTGGTGGAGAGCATCTGTCCCAAGACTCTTATCTGTGCGTGTTAATTGCCAAAGCATTGCCAAAGAAGAGGTTAAAGATCCCTGGCCTAGTGTGCTACCGAGGACATAACCCAACGTGCTGCAGTGGACTATCCATTCCAGACGGGACATGTGCATAGACAGGCTATGCCTAGGTCCGTCTGCCAAAGGGAGCTGGCCCTCCTGAGGATGTGAAGGGGACACGCAAACAAGTGAGAGGAAGGTAGATGTTTAGTGGAGGCCCTCGTGGCTTTGGGTGGGTTTAGAATGTCCCCCGACTCTAACCCCTGACAAACGATTGCTGTTTACAACTGGAAGGTCAATTAGTAGAATCCAGACCTCTTGTAGACAAGAACTGAGAGGTCCCAGAAGAAAAATAACAAATCGGAGAAACCCAGGTACCCAGATGGCAGATGAAACCAGGCAGGGTGGCAGCTGATACGAAATGCAGAAAAAATATCATAAACTGCACTGGGGGACTCAGAAGTTAAACGAGACCTGCCGTGGAGTTTGGTTTGGGAAAATGCCAAGGGCTCTATCTGGGAAAAGTAATCTGAGACCCAGGCCTGGTGTGAGGGGGCCGTGGTTCAGGGAGGCTTGGAAAATGATAACCCCAAGGCCGCTGGAGGTGGAAGGTGAAAGGCAAATGGGAATGGAGTCGGCAATGCAATCCGGATGCTTTCACACCGGGTTCCTTCTCCCCGGGGCTGCTGTGGGGCCGAGAGCGAAGGAACATGAGCCCTGCGAACTGGGGCCTAAGCAGGTGCAATAGGAAACCGTTCCAAAGAGGTAGTTAAGAAATTCTGGGCTAGAGGGGTGCCTGGGTGGTTCAGTCGGTTGAGTGTCTGACTTTGGCTCAGGTCTGATCTCACCGTTCATGGGTGTGAGCCCCGCGTCGGGCTGTGTGCCGACAGCTCGCTCGGGGCCTGGAGCCTGCTCTGGATTCTGCGTCTCCCTCTCTCTCTGCCCCTCCCCCACTCCCACTCTGTGTCTCTCTTTCTCTCTCAAAAATAGATACACGTTAAAAAAAAATTCTGGGCTAGAAAAAAAGTCAAGACTGGGAGCGAAGCAATCCTTTTGTACCTGGCCTTTCAAGTTCAGAGAGGGAACAGTAACTGTATTGCATCTCACCCAGGGGTGCTGACGATTCATGGCCCATGTTGTACAACTACCTCCTCGTAAAGTAGATTTTGCTGCGATATTAGTCTGCAGCTTGAACCCTGCACCTCAGTTGGTGCCATTCTTGTGCTATCACAGAGAATGTGATAGCACAGGTGGAAAGAGGCCTCTTTAGAGGCCTCTAGTAGAGGCCCACGGAAGCTGTGGGAAGGCAAAAACGAACAGCCAGAATCGGTCTGGGCTTAAACCAGGACTTGAAAAGGCCCAGGGAGTCCAGACTTGGAGCTTAGCCTTGGTACTCAGAAAACTCACGGCAGCATTCATTTGGAGACATGTACAAGTGTACTTTCCAAGGGACACCAGGAACTCTGTGGACCAAATCCTGTGTAACTGGCTTGCCAGGTCACTTGCTGCTTACCATGCTCTCCAGAAGGCACAGACACAGAGAGCTGAGTGCTTGCAGTTAGAAGCCTACCCCAAGCCGGGGTATTATTGGCAAAACGCAAAATGACATACGCATATGGCGCTACCTTGAACACCAAAAGATTACGAAGAAGCCAAGGATCTGACAACAGGAGACCGTGGTTTCTTTTGATGGTGGGTCTGTACACTGGAGCCCTAGGTAGTCTACCAGGGATGAGGAGGGTCTCTGTCTACTGCTGGGAAGGCATCCTCAGGACACAGTGAGTGAAGAAAGTGATGTTTACAGAGGTATGGTATGGGCTACCTTTTGTTTTTTTGAAAAAAGTGGGTAAACACAAGTATAAATCCACATTTTCAGAAACAATGGAGGGAGAAACAAGAAACTTGGCATAGACGCAACATGAAATGTAGCGGAGGGTGAATGGCAAACATTACACCCAGGAAGCAAACAAAGTTGCATGAATACAAGGAGAGGGAATGCCTCCCCAGGAGGTGATTTTAGGTCAAGTTTGGGGACTGGGGGGGAAAGGTAGATGTTGGGTAGACCCCTGTGGGGGATGTTGTATACTCCCTGTTGGCACGGGAGCAGAGGGCGGATGGAGTTCCTCTCCTTGGCCCTCTGTGTGCAAAGGACACAGATGAACCTGGGCCCTGAAATCCAGGGCTTCTGTCCTCTTTCTTCGATGACCTGTGCTCTATCCCTTGGAGTCCTGTCCCTTGTGTCCTTGTCTTGATAGAGACATTCCTGCCGGCTCTTGCAGAGCCAGGGTGCAAGACTGGCACGTAAGATTTCTATCCTAAATAAGACCCTGGGGTGGGGATTCATGGGTGCTCTTGTTCCGTCCCTGATGCCGGGACTGCCATCGAGTGGTGGGTCTCAACTGCTGTGTATTAGAATCACTTGATTGTCTGAACTAACTGGTCTGGGAAAGGGCCAGGTATAGGCATTCTTTAAGAGCACCCAGGAGATTCCAATGTCCAACTGGAATTGGGCTCACCTGTTATGGAACCACCCCGACAGGGGTGAGGGAGAGGTGTACCATCACCATCTCCCAGGCCAGTCTCTCAGACCCATTCCAGGGATGCTGCTCTCACTTGCAGGGACGGAAGACAGGGCTAAGGAAGGAAGGAAGGAAGTCAATTATTTATTCATTTGTCTTTATTTTATGCTCCTACTTTATTCCATGAAGGGTTTGGGGGTAACTGCTGAAGGCAGTTGGGGCAAGTGGAAGAAGCTGTCCTTTAGCATGAGACTTGGTCACACAGGTCTGTACGTGTCAGCCACAGATAATGTCACCAATGTCTCATTCCCCTGACACTGCAGGATCCAGAAGCTCTTTGAACAGAAGCAAGTTTTATAATGGCAGCGCATTGGATGGCCCGGCAGAGACCCCAGAAGGGGGACCTGAAAGAGCAGACCCTCCAGGGCTGGCCGAAGAGCGTATTTGTTAGGCATATTTGCCCCCGGAAGGCAATCACTCCTCAGCCTGGTAGAAAGGGCAAGGCATGGGAAGGAGACCTCAGTCTCAAATCCTAAAGCTTGAGGCTTTGGAAACAGGCAATAGAGTTGAATATTGGGAATGAACCACACGTGTGGAGGTAAAAGGGCCCCCGTCCACTAGTTTTGATGGACAGAAAGCACAGTGGCTAAGGTGGTAATACATATAGTAGTGATTTATTTCTTAATTTGTAAATGTGATCCTCGAAGGACAGTACGTGACAAGATTCTGGGGATGTCCAAGAGGCCACAGTCAAGGACACATATCAACATAACTAATGGTGGTGATCTCGTTGGTTGCTGAGCCTTTGTTAGTTAAGACACCAAAGCTGACTCTTTTCTAAACTCTTTAGTAAATGAAAGCAGCTGATCCAGGTGGCTCTGAGCTGCTGGCCAAAGTCTACTTCCTGGAGACACTGCGGAATGAAGAGTTTAGATCATATTGCAGGGTGACCCCCCCCACGAGAAAAGAATGCAATGTTCACATGTAAGGCTGAGACACTTGCATTAAGCCAAACACCGATGGAAGTTGCTGCCAGAGATTCAGAGGCGCCCTCTCCGTGGGTTCTGAGATACAAAGACCTACAGACCTTGCACTCCTATTAAATACTATTTATCCTTCCTTTTGGGGTTTGGTTCAGATTGTGTGGCTTTCTCCATTCATCGTTTCTCACTCTTTCAGTTCACAAAAAAAATCTCTAAAATGATATGTGTCGTAGAAGAACTAGGTTCGGGGTGAGGACCATAGAGCCTAGAGGAGAGAACCGTCCAGGAGAGGGGCGGTCTACCTGGAGAATGAGCTGACCCGGCCAGTCCTGATGGATGAATAGGAACCAGCTCGGTGAAATATTCAAGGCCGAGAGACCAGTAAGAGGAAACACAGACAGGACAAGAATATTGACTTGCCATCAGAGATGAGCCCTCCTGTCACCGGCCTGCAGGAAGGGTGCACAGTGATGTGGCCTGCTGAGCTCATACAGACTGCCAACCAGCCCTTCAAGTTTTAGTCCTGCGCTCCACCCCCAAGCCTTGGTGTGCCTGGTGTTGCCAAGTCGGGTGCATTTCCCATTCCCAAGGGTCACATTGTACCCTTTTTAGGTGCTTGCCTGACCCATGATGCCCTGGAGGGCTGGTCCCTTTGCTCTTTTACATCAGCTCTCCCCTTCAGGTGCTCAGCAACTCCCAGAAGCTCTTGGAAATCTCTCTTTCCCCGATGGCCCCTCTCTTCTTCTCTTTGTCATTAGGGGTTTCTTCTTCCCGCTCTCCCTTCTTTCACTTCAGTGGGCTTGTTGAAGGGGGAGGAATAAGGACATGTGGATAGTTGTCCACTTTTAACAGAGAAGATTCAGGTCTATGTTGTGCTTCTTCAAAATTTTCCCAAGGAAAGCACCTTACAAATATAAAAGGAAAAACTCCTTCTATTTAAAAATGTTTTCTAGGGGCGCCTGGGTGGCGCAGTCGGTTAAGCGTCCGACTTCAGCCAGGTCACGATCTCGCGGTCCGGGAGTTCGAGCCCCGCGTCGGGCTCTGGGCTGATGGCTCGGAGCCTGGAGCCTGTTTCCGATTCTGTGTCTCCCTCTCTCTCTGCCCCTCCCCCGTTCATGCTCTGTCTCTCTCTGTCCCAAAAATAAATAAAAACGTTGAAAAAAAAATTAAAAAAAAATGTCTTCTAGTACTACAAAATGCATACATTTTACCAACACCTTGTATTTGCACATACAGGTGTCATCATTTTATTTCCCAACATTCCAGTCTATAATTTAATCCTATTCACTCTTAATACCATCCCCTCTTTAAAAATGCCCACGTATAGCACAATAGCAGATGCATATATCAACGGCACAGAATAGAGACTCCAAAAATAAACCCATGGTCATATGGTCAGTTAATCTACGATGAAGGAGGCAAGACCACACAATGGAGAAAAGACAGTCTCTTCAATAAATGGTGCTGGGAAAACTGGACAGTGACGTGAAAAGGACAAAACTGGACCACTTTCTAACACTGTACACAAAAATGAGCTCAAAATGGATTAAAGACCGAAATGTGAGACCTGAAAGCATAAAAACCCTAGAAGAGAGCACAGATAGTAATTTCTCTGACATTGGCTGTAACAACATTTTTCTAGATATATGTCCTAAGGCAATGGAAACAAAAGCAAAAATCAACTTTAAGATAAAAACTTTTTGCAGTCATGAATTTATTTTTTTTTTAATTTTTTTTCAACATTTATTTATTTTTGGGACAGAGAGAGACAGAGCATGAACAGGGGCGAGGCAGAGAGAGAGGGAGACACAGAATCGGAAACAGGCTCCAGGCTCGGAGCCATCAGCCCAGAGCCTGACGCGGGGCTCGAACTCCCGGACCGCGAGATCGTGACCTGGCTGAAGTCGGACGCTTAACCGACTGCGCCACCCAGGCGCCCCTGCAGTCATGAATTTAAAGAAAGACTAGTCTGGGGGCACCTGGCTGGCTCAAGGGTTAAGCATCCAACTTTGGCTCAGATCACGATCTCAGGGTTCGTGGGTTCAAGCCCCGCATTGGGCTCTGTGCGAACAGCTTGGAGCCTGGAGCCTGCTTGGGATTCTGTGTCTCCCTCTCTCTCTGCCCCTCCCCTGTCTGTTCCTGCTCTCTCTCTCTCTCTCTCCCTCAACATAAATAAACATTTAAAAAAAGAAAAAAAAAACCTTTGCACAGCAAAGGAAACCATCAACAAAACAAAAAGACAACCTACTGAATGGGAGAAGATATTTGCAAGTGATATATCTAATAAATTGTTAATATCAAAAATGTACAAAGAAATTATACAACTCAATACCAAAAAAAAAAAACCCAAACAATCCAATTAAAAAGTGGGCAGAGGACACAAATAGACATTTTACCAAAGAAGATATACAGATGGCCAACAGACACATGAAAAGATGTCCAGCATCACTCATCATCAGGGAAATGCAAATCAAAACCACAATGAGTTACCACCTTACACTTGTCAGAATGGCTAGAATCAAAAGGACAAGAAACAACAAGGGTTGGCTACGATGTAAAGAAAAAGAAACTCTTGGACCCTGCTGCTAGAAAGGTAAATTAGAATAGCCAATATGGAAAACAGTATGGAGGTTCCTCAAAAAATTAAAAATAGAAGTACTATATGGCCCAACAATTCCGCCACTGGGTATTTACCCAAAGAAAATGAAAACACTAATTTGAGAAGATATATGCGCCCTGGTGTTTATTGCAGCGTTATCTACAATAGCCAAACTATGGAAGCAATCCAAGTATCCATCAACAGATGAATGGATAAGGAAGATGTGGTATGTGTGTGCACACGCTCACGTGCATGCACACACACACGCACACACACACACTGGAATATTACATGGCCATAAAAAGATGAGATTGTGTCACTTGAGACAACATGGATGGACCGAGAGGGTATTATGCTAAGTGAATAAGTCAGACTGAAAGAGACAAATACTATACGATTCCACTAATATGTAGAATTAAAAAAAAAAAAAGAAAACAAATGAACAAACAAAAAGCAGACTGAGACCTAGAAATACAGAGAAAAAAACTGAAGGTTGGCAGAGGAAAAGGATGGGGCTGGTGGGCAGAACAGATGAAAGAGAGTGGGGGACACAGGCTTCCAGTTCTGGAATGAGTAAGTCATGGCAATAAAAGGCACAGCACAGGAACACAGTCAATGATAATAGTGTAATAGTGACGTAGGGGGGACAGATGGTAGGCACACTTGTGTGAGCATAACATAATGTATAAACTTGTCAAATCACTATGGCGTACGCCTGAAACTAATGTAACATTGTGTGTCGACTATACTCAAATAAAACAAAAATAAGTGAAATAAAAATGTTCACCTAAAATAGCTGGTGAAAACAGCTCAGGTTAACACATATTGTCCCTTTTGTCCCCCTCTCTGAGTTTTCTTCTTTCCTAAATTCCTCAGACAGCTTATTAGTTCACATGCTGATTCTGTGCCTTTCATTGTGAGTTCTCCATGGAGGTCCGCCATGGTGCTTGAATTTCCATGTTGGTCCTTGGAGGTTGTGAAGATGATGGTGATGAACCAGATCACGAAGAAGAACAAATCAAGACAGAGCCTGGAACCCAGTGAGGCATTCAGTAGACTTCTTTTCTTTTTTTTTAAATATTTTTTACATTTTATTTATTTTTAGGAGAGAGAGAGAGAGAGAGAGAGAGAGACATAACACAAGTGGGGGAGAGGCAGAGAGAGAGGGAGACACAGAATCTGAAGCAGATTCCAGGCTCTGAGCTGTTGTCACAGAACCCCATGTGGGGCGTGAACCCACGAACCACGAGATCATGACCTGAGTCAAAGTCAGACACTTAACTGACTGAGCCATCCAGGCGCCCCTCAGTAGACTTCTTTTAAACTCTGTATTTTATTATGTCTTACACTTTTATTTACTGTTTATTTTTTAAAGAGAGGGAGAGCATAAGTGGGGGAGGGGCAGAGAGAGAGAGACAGACAGACAGACAGACAGAATCCGAAGCAGGCTCCAGGCTCTGAGCTGTCAGCACAAGAGCCCCATGCAGGGCTCAAACTCAGGAGCTGTGAGATAATGACCTGAGCCGAAGTTGGAGGCTTAACCGACTGAGCCACCCAGGCACCTCTATTCCATATACTTTCCAAAGAATCATGCTAATTTCTTTTCAATTTATTCCATGACTTGAGTCCAAATGTGGCCACTTTAGGTACTGACAACTCTTTTAGAGCATCTCCAGTACATCTCGCCCTTTCTTTCCTACTGCGAACGTCTCATCGCCTTCCGAAGGAGCTGCACGATCCCCTGTTTATCAGCGGGGGAAAAGGCCAAAGGAAGACTAAGTATTTTGCCTCCAGGTCAGTAACAGTCCCTGAGCAAGAAAGAGGTAGATCTTACTATTTGTCTCTCTTTGAGGTAACTGGACATCCACTGACCTACGGCACTCGTGGAGCAGGGACATCCACCTTCCCCTCACAGCGCACTTACTCAAATTTACCTTTTAAGTTCTGCAAATGCATAACTTCACATACATTTAGTTTCAGCAGCACGGAATTCTTTTCGGCGGTTGTGGCTTGCTTGCGTGTGGGTGCTCAGAGGCTGGCTCAGGCTGCTCTCTCTCTCCTGCCCTTCACCTCTAGCAGAAAGCAACCGCAAAGAAATACTCCCAGTTCAGCGCGGATGTGGCGGAGGCCATGGCCTTCTTTGATTCCATCATTGCAGAGCTGGATACAGAGAAGCGGCCGCGGGCTGCCGAGGCGGACCCTCCCAATGAGGATGTGGACTTTGACGGTGAGTGCTGGCCGGGGGTGGGGGAGAGGTGAGCGGGGGAGGATGGACTGGGGGTGTGTGACGAGGGGGGGGTCTCTGGTGTGGCTAGAAGATGAGCTACCAGGAATCTCACCTCCCACTAGAGGGAAACTCGCACCTGCACCCTGTAGCCCAGCCTGGGGCTCGCTCTTCTCCTCGGGGCCCTTTGCTTTAGTTGTGCCAGCGGCCAGCACCCAGCCTACCCCTACAACACTCGCAGCCATATTTGGACAAAAACCCCTTCCGGCAGTCCACTGGCCCCAACTGCGACAAATGAGTCAAGAAAGGGATTGGAGGGGCGCCTGGGTGGCTCAGTCAGTTAAGTGCCCGACCTCGGCTCAGGTCATGATCTCGCGGTTTGTGGGTTCGAGCCCCGCCTCGGGCTCTGTGCCGACAGCTCAGGGCCTGGAGCCCGCTTCGGATTCCGTGTCTCCCTCTCTCTGCCCCTCCCCCACCAGCACTCTGTGTCTCTCTCTCTCTCTCTCTCTCAAAAATGAATAAACATTAAAAAAAAATTTTTTTTAAACATAAAAAGTAAAATCTTTAAAGGCAAGGGATTGGAGGGGGAGCTGGTGTCATATGGGTGCAAAGACAGAGTTTCAGCGTTGTAAGGCGAAGGACTGGGCAGCTGTCCCTCAAAAATGAGTATATTCCACGTCCCTGCACTGCACGCCGAAAGACGGCTCAGATGGCAAATTTTATGTTATGTGTATTTCACTACAGTTTTTGTTTTAAGAGAAGAAAAAGAAACGGAGAAACTGTTTAAAAAACTGTCTGTCGACTCTGCCGGAGCGAGTTTGGCAGTGTCCACACCGGGCTGACTGATCCTTCATCTGGTTTGTCCCCACTTTGCCCAGCACCCCCTCTGACGCCCTCGGGGTCAGCGCTCTGTGAGGACGCGCAGGGCAGGACAGGGCCAGGGAGCCCGCCTAGGCCAGCCTGGGTCTTTGGAGAGAGAGTAAGGTGAGGGCCGGGGGTGATGCTTCTCTCCTTGCCAACGTGTGTCACTCACTGGCTGTCTCCTGGTGGAAAGCAAACGATTCAATCACATTCATGAGTTCAGCCCGCTTTTAAATTCCATTACTTAACGGTCCGTTTCTTTTCAAGTTTATTGTATTTTGAGAGATAGAGAGCACACGCAGAGGAGGGGCAGAGAGAGAGGGAGAGAGAATCTGCACTGATGGTGCGGAGCCTGATGCAGGGCTCCAGCTCACGAACCGCGAGATCATGACCTGAGCTGGAACCAAGAGTCAGACGCTTATTTGACTGAGCCACCCAGGCGCCCTGACTGTCAGCTTCTTTAATCTTTGACTTGCCCTCCCTGGTGTAACTGATGGCAATTTTTTTCAGGGGTTCCTGGCCCCCGTTACTGAGGTGCTAGCTTTCGGTGCCCATACTAAGCAATGCTTGAGCTTTTTATCTAATGCTCAAAAGACCGTATTCTTGTGGTTTGCCATTGCTCCGGGCTCAAAAGACCTACATCAGGTTCTCATCGGGTTTGGTGGGATTTCACAGAAGGTTACCCCCACCTCCCCCGCAGGCTCACTGTGCCCTGCAGGCTAATCTGCCCGCCTTCCTCCTGGACTGCAGCCCCTCAGTCCCTGACCGAGGCCAGCCCTCCTCTTGGGAGTTGGACCTGGAAACCCAGGACGCTGGCGAAAGAACAGCAAAATCCACTGAGGATGCAAGTGTTACCTTCCACGATTTTTGAATGAAAAGGACATTATGGTTTTCTCTCATAACAATAGCCCTATACGTTCATTGTTAATCTAATGAATCAAATGATACACCAAAATACAAAGAAAGTAAAGAATATGGTCTGTAATACTACCACCCAGAGATAATAACCAGTGTTAAACTTTGGTCTATGTCTTTCCTTTCCAAAAGGTTTTAAACATACACACACGCGCGCGCACACACACACACACACACACACACACGCTCACTTAATTAAAAACAATAGGACCTCTGCCATTTTGTCATCTGTTCTTTTCACTTAACCATTTATAATACATCAGGGGTTGTCTTTCCATGTCAGCCATGTCAGTAAACATAGATGTATGTCTTTATTTTTATTAAAATTTTTTTTCAACGTTTATTTATTTTTGGGACAGAGAGAGACAGAGCATGAACGGGGGAGGGGCAGAGAGAGAGGGAGACACAGAATCGGAAACAGGCTCCAGGCTCTGAGCCATCAGCCCAGAGCCTGACGCGGGGCTCGAACTCCCGGACTGCGAGATCGTGACCTGGCTGAAGTCGGACGCTTAACCGACTGTGCCACCCAGGCGCCCCATGTATGTCTTTATTTTTAATGGACACATAAATATCCCACCATATCCCTACCTTATCATTACAGGGTCAGATCATCCCCCTCTCACTTGCCTTTCCCAGCCTTTCTAAGAATGTGCTGTTGTAATATAGGCATTTGTTGTGGGTTCTCAGCCTGGTTCACCCTCTCTTGCTCCTTCCCGGGCCCCTGCTTGTCTCTTCCAGTGGCCACCAGCTCCCGGGAGCACAGCTTGCATTCCAACTGGATCCTGCGGGCACCACGCCGGCACTCTGAGGACATTGCTGGGCACACCGTGCACGTGACAGATAGCCAGTTCCGAAGGAGCGTGGAGCGCAGGACCTTCGGCACTCAGAGGAGGCTCGAGAGGAACCCCATTTACTTGCCCAAGGCTGTGGAAGGGGCATTCAACACCTTGAAATTTAAGCCCAAAGCCTGCAAAAAAGAGTAAGTGCTTGGACCAAATGGTATAACTAAGACGTTTTCATGTCCTCCAGACTCCTGGGGTGGTTCTTCAGGTGCCTTGAGTCCCCGTCCTATATACCAAAAATTATTCTTACAGATTTTGGGGGAAGGAGATCTTGGCTAAAGATCTTTTTTTTCCCCGCTAGGGCTGCCTGGGTGGCTCAGTCGGTTGAGCGTCCAACTTCAGCTCGGCTCATGATCTCACGGATTGTGAGTTCGAGCCCCGCAATATGTTGTCAGCATAGAGCCCGCTTCGTGTTCTCTGTCCCCTTCTCTCTCTACCCTTCCTCCACTCGTGCGCTCTCTCTCACTCAAAAATAAATAAACGTTAAGAGTATTAAAAGATGTTTTCCCCGAGTCTATACGTAAACTCCAGCGTGGTTCACTGCTGTCTCCTCCCTGTGACTTCAGCTCTGGATCTGCCGGCCTTGCCTCTGGCCTACCTGGCCCACATGCTTTGTGCCACCCTCTTTCACTGTCGCCCCCCCCCCAGGGCCACGGACACCCTGTGTGCTACGAATTTTTTATGGGAGTTTGGGGTTGAGGAGGGCAAAGCGCCAAGAGGGAACCAACACCAGACTAACCAGACGCCCTTGCCTTGGAAAGGCGTTGGTTGACCTGACTTAGCTGGAGAACTTCTTGCAGGCCGGGCTCCCCCTGGCCACTTCGCCACCATCTCTCGGCCTCTTTCCCTCCAGATCCAACTCTCCCGAGACGAGTCCCCATGTTTAGCCTCCAAATTCCTGTGACCTACTCATTTGGAGTGGTCAGTGCTCTCTTGCTCTGGCCACTGCCACCCATGCTGCAGGGACCTCACCTTTCACAGCAGAAGGGGCTCTATCTGGGTTCGGGTTTGTACAAGAGCCATTCAACTCTGATGGATTCAGAGCTTTTCTAAGTAGCACTTTCCGCCCATAACAATGGACTATGTACCGGACAAAGTGAAACCAGGGCTCATCATCCAATCATCCGTCCTTCCCCTTCAAGGCCAGTCTGGGGTCCGGCCCCCATGATGATACCGCTTTGTCCGCCACAAGGCCCAGCCCTGGGGGGCATCTGATGGTCTCCGTTGGAATAGTGGATCAGAGCATGCCTTCTCTGTGCAGCCGGCCAAGCCAGACTTAAACCCTCTGCCTCATTCCTCCCTTCCAGCCTGGGGAGCCCCAGACAGATCCTCCTCAACTTCTCAGGAGAAGACACGGAATGGGATGCGGAGCTCTTTGGCCTGGAGTCCCTGGTGTCTCCGGGGGAGGACTACCACGAGACAGAGAACCCCAAAGGGCAGTGGCTGCTTCGAGAGAAGCTGTGGGAGCGGACAGTGCCCTGAGGCCCTTCCGGCCATTCAGCTTGGCTCAGGCTGGGTCCCTGAGAAAGTGGCTACTTTCAGGGCAGCACAGGTGTTTGGCAGAATCAAAAATGGAAGTCGGAATAAAGTCAAGCCCACGAGCCCATCAGCACTGCCCGCCGGTGCCCGGTTAGTGCCAAACACACGCGCGGTCTCCCAGAGGACCTGCCCTGGGGGACTCTGGAGCCGGGCTTTCCCGGCATGGCAGGTTGGTAGGTAGTTACAGCTCGGCGGGTCTCCCAGCAGGGAGTGGGAGTATCCAGGCTCACTCCCTGGTCTCCCCTGGCCTGTTTCAGTTCTCTGTGCATCTGTCCGAGTGGCTTCTAACACTGTGCTCAGGACAGGAAATGAGCCCACCCCTGGCTCTCTGGCCAAAGTTTTCAGAAAGGCGGCTCTTGTCTCTGCGGGGCTCAGGAATACCCTGATCACAGAGGTTGCCTTCCTTTGTGCAGAACACGGTCCCGGAAGCACCTCCTTCTGCACTAACACTTTCACGGTTCTAGACATTTCTAGAAACATCTGCTGGATTACACGGAAGATGGGGCCAGTGCCCTGGCATTGGGAAAGAGTGTGCCAGGGCCCTGCCTTGGGACCACACTATCTCTCCAGCCCTGAAACCCAGCTCTACTTCCCACAGGTGGTGGGCTTTCTTCTAATTATCGTCCAGAATATCCTGATAGACGCCCGTATGACCAGCTTATGGCCGGCTGTGCCTCTCCCCTCCCCACTTAAGAGGAAAATCAGCATCCCTGAGTTCTTTTGGACTAGAAAGGATTTGTGATTTTAGTAACTATCTGAATTAGAGTTACATCTTAAATATATTCTTTGCACTTCTCACATACTTTTTCCTGCTCGGGTTTGAGAACCACTGGTCTGGAGAACACATTGCATTCTATTCATTCCTATTACTTCTTCTGGTGTTTTCTTACAAAGAAAGAAATCGTCCAGTTGGTACATGCTCATGAAATGCCAGAGTGCTCTTGGGGGTAAAGGAGGGAGACAGACTAGGACAAACCAATAATCTAAATTAAGCCCAAGACGCTCTAGGCTAAGGTCACTCTGAGAACTGAATAGAGCTTTCTTTCTGCCAGGCCCATGTAATGATGGTTGTATTGTTCAGTTTTTTATAAAGAATGTTTTATTTATGTGAACTTGACTATCTGAATCTAAGTATTTAAAACTCCTATGAGAAAAAAAAACCTAAAACTTATGTGGCATTCTTAGCCATTTTATATCAACACATTTCGGATGAAAATATACTGGAAATGTTTTAATACTTGTCTTTATTATTATTTTCTTTTTGAGTGCCAAGGTCAATGTTTAGGAGATCTCTTTCATTTTGTTGCTTATCCTAAGCCCACTCTAGCCAGAAGCTTGGCTGAAAAATAAATGTTTGGGAGATTTGTTTTATAAACTGCATTAAAGCACACGAAGTTAATATTGCCACGTATCTTCCTTTCCCCCAAATGTGGCCTTGTTTTGAAGCCCCACAAATAAAAGTTCACTGCTAAGGATAAGTTCAGAATGAAGGTCTCTTTACCCTGCCTCTTATCAAACTACAGTTTGTCATAGATTCGACCCTGACATTATGTGGTGAAGACTTTGTGTACATTTTGCTTTTACAGATAAGAAAAAAAATAAACAGGACAGAAAGGATGTTTGGAGTCTTGATTTTTTTTTCTTTTAGCATTTATTGCTTATGGGACACGAAGCCATGCTTTCCTCTCTTGCTTCCCATTTTGTATATTTTTGTCTTTAATGAGACTATACACAGACTGCCTGAAAAATTCCATGATTCAGAAACAGAAGGCTGGCGTGTCTTTGGGATGATTTTAGGTATTTGAAATTGGCGATAAACTGCAGGATCTGGGCTTTGTCTAGGGAATCCTGAGATAGTGTCTACTGAGGTCTTAAGAGAAATAAAATTCATGGCAATAAAAGTCAATTCAGTAAAATCAGCTGATGTGATTGATTCTCCTCCCCCACGAATTGAGCAGTTATTCAATCAGCTGCTCCTTGAGAAACAATGGTAGTGGCTACAGCTTTTCCAGGATTGTCTCAGTTTTGATTTATGGAAATCTACCTATCTCTAGACCTCTGTCCAAAAAAGAGGATGTGAGCTCCTGGCAAGGGACTTACACTTCAGGCTTTGTTTTCTAGCTCCCACCACAAAATGTCTTCTTCATGCAGGAAGATACATGGGAGTTTAGTTTGAATGGTGTAAACCCAACTCTGAAGGATAGCTCTGCCACAGAGAACACGGCTTCCAGGTGGTTCTAACAGGAGGCACATTTGTGTCATCACGGATGGCCCTTTCATGGTGAATTCATTTCCTCCTGCTGTCGTAACAATGACCACAAATGCAGGGGCTTTATTCTCTTAGAGTCTGGAGAACTAGAATCAGGCCGACTGGGATAAATCAAGGTGTGAGCAGAGTTGATTCCTTCTGGAGGCTTTGAGGGGATCATCCGTCCCCTTGCCTTTCCGGCTTCCAGAGGATGCCCACATACCCTGGCTTGTGGGCCCTGCTTGACATCACCTGCACCTTCTGCTTCTGTCTTCACATCTCCAGCTACTCACTCTGATCTCTTGCTTGTCCCTCTTAAGGACCTTTGTGATTACATCAGTCCCACCTGGATGACCCAGGATCGTCTCCCCGTCTCAAAAACCTTAACTGAATCAAATCTACAAAGTCCCTTTTGCCATACAAGGTAACATTCACAGTTTCTGGGGGTTAGGATGCAGCCATCATGGGGAGGCCATCATTCAGTCCACCACACATGGAACCACAGCGTATTCTAGTCCTTCAAGGGTAGATGAATCTATCAAGTCCTTATTAAGCTGTACTTCGAGCAAAATAGTATAAGACACACTTTCTCTCCTTTGGTAATCGGCAACTCAACGGGGGAAGTTAGGACAAACACGGATAAAATGGTGCTGAGCACTTACTGCTTCATGAGCACCTCTGCCCCCCCATAAGAATAGCTCTGCAAAAGCAGAAGCCCATTTAGCTCAAGACGTCAGGGAGAACTTCACAGGAGAGGTTCTCTTGAAAGACAGCTTTAGTCTCTGGCAGAAGATTGCTAAAGACTGTCATTTCATGCAAAAGGACAGGTATTAGGAAAGTCACAGACATGGTAGTGGCCAGCAAGGGGATGCCCTTGACTGAAGGGCAAGGCTTTTACTGAGCATCCATGGAAGGCTACATTGATAGATGTCAAGTAGAATTGATCAGATGGGGGTAAAGAATTGAGTGTTATCTTGTTCTTGAGCCGAAGCGTAGAGAGCAGAAACCTCAGATGATGCAATACAGTTATGGGGGTGGTGGGGGGGGCGTGGTGGTGAGCCTGGAGAATGGCCCCTGAAAGTCTGTGGGATTAAACCAATCCAAACTTCCCATAGCTTCAGGAAGAGAGGATCTCAGGCCCCAGATCTGACTTCTGTGGTAGATCTTGCCCACGGTCCCTGTGCGGTTCACATGCGTTCTCAGGTGGTATCTGTTTCCAGCTGTGGTAGGCACCCCCCCCCCCCAATCAAACACAGGGTGCCCTAGACCCCCCTGTTCCTCATCAACACCCTGGGTCAGGGCAGCTCTCTTGAAAGGGGCATGAGGAGCATGGTGGTGATGAGGGGAGGGTTTGGGCAGACACAGGGTGTAAATAAATGTATGAAGCCATTTTGGTTGACCTCCCAGGCCATGGAGGATGTCAAAGCCTGCTGGCCATTCTCTCGGGGGAATTCCCATGTTCATTTATCCATTTATTTGTCATTTGACAAAGAATGTTGAGCATGTACTATGTCCCACCCTATGTCTGGGGACAGAACATAAATAGTCTCTCATGGAGCTTTCAGTTTGGTGGGAGAGACAGACCTTAATCAAAGGATTACAGCAGTACCATGGATCAGAATTGTGGTAAGGGCCAGGGGGGAGGCCCATGGTGTCACAGGGAACTTGTAAGAGGGGGGGCGTATGAGCTGGTTGGGGCATCTGAGTGGCTTGGGGAGGGCTTTCTAGATCCCATATGGCTTCACTTGTCCTACTCAAATACTCAAATGTCACCTCCTCAGAGAGGTCTTCTTGACCACCCTATCTCAACCATCACTGCTATTTTTTTTTTTAAATTAAAGCTTATTTATTTATTTTGAGAGAGAGAGAAAGCAGGAGTTGGGGAGGGGGAGGGAGGGAGGGAGGGAGAGAGAATCCCAAGCAGGCTCTGCACTGTTAGCGTGGAGCCTGACATGGGACTCAAACCCATAAACCGGAGCCAAAGTTGGATGTTTAACTGACTGGGCCATGCAGGTGCCCCTCAACTATCACTGCTCTTAATCTCTACCATGGATCAGCTGGCTGCGCTGTGTTTACTATGATCTAACACGTGATTATACACACACGCACACATATACACACTCACACATACTCACTCATATACATTCACATACGCACGCTTGCCCCCATTAAATTGTGAACTTCATGAGGGCAGTAGCATAGTCTATTCTGTTCATGCTCTGTCCCCTGCGTCAAGAAGAGTGCCTACACCAACAACTGTTTGTTGACTGAGTGACTGATTGACAGATTGCATAAATGAATTGAAATGAAGTGAGTTGAGATCTTTAGGGGGATAGGAGGCATCAGAATATAAAGGGTTGGGGGCTGTAGAGAGGGATTCAGGCTGAGGAAATGTCATGGGCAAAGGATCTGTGCTGGAGGGAGTATGGCACTGGAGGGAGTTCAAAGACATCACTGATTTATTCACAAGTTATACTGAGTACCCATATATGCTCACAACTCTCCCAGACCCTGAGAGTAAAACACTAAGACTAGATCCCTACCTTCAGAGCTTAGAAATTTGGTGGGAGAGGTGTGCAGGCAATAAGCCAGCATACATTATATGCATATATTCAAATGTAATAACGTGTCAGGTAATGATAAATGATATGAAGTAGAATAGAGAATGGGCTAGAGGGTAGATGAGCAGAAGGTGGGGGGTTTTTAGTCAGAGAAAGCCTCTCAGAAGTGGTGATGCTTGAATAGGGCCCTGAATGAGAGACGGATTAAGTGAGACCAGGGGAAGGACTGGTCAGGCCAAGGAGGGAGTCCGCACAAAGGCCCAGGGGCAGGATGGCATCAGGGAGGGGGTCTTGAGGAGGCAGGAAGAAATGTACTGGGTGGTTCTGAACGGGAGAGTAGCAGCTTCTGATTTCGTTTTTAAAAGAGGATTGTGGCCGTTGGGTGGGGATCTGCCTTAAGGGCTCAGAGGGACAACTTGGGACAGCAGCTGGGTCACTCTGCAGTGGGCCGGACAAGAGACGACGCTGGCTGCCTGGATGGGGGGAGTGCCGGGCTGCTACAGAGGACTGGGTTAGAGAGACTCTGAAGCAGGACAGGTGGGTATTTAGGCTTGCCGCGAACCGGATATAGAGACACGGGGCTCTCTCTTGAGGTGCAAGTGACCACAGATACCCTTTATTAAGCTGATTGACAGAGGGGCTGGTTAGCAGGGGGTTTTGGGGGGCGGTAACCAAAAGTCATCTCTTGGATGTATTAACTTAGAGCCTTCTGTGCACTTCCAGCTGGGGAATCAGACACTTTGGGTGGAGCTCAGGGGAGCGGCTGGATCTAGGGGTGCAAAACTGGGAAGTGGTGCCATAGAGACAGAATCTGAAGCCACGAGGAGCTGCAGTCACCAAGATACCCGGTGGAGATCTGAAAGGAGGTGAGGTGAAGGATCCGCTGGAGACCCCAATATTTAGAGGCCCAGAAGAGAAGGAGCCCGTGTGGTGTGAGGGAAAGCATGCTCATGAGGTGAAGAAAATGCTCCACATTTGGGGGGACGGAGCATAGACAGCGGAGGGGGGTGGTGCAGGGCCAGCACCTGGCATGCACCAAAGCCAGGTGAGAAGAATAGTCTTGACCTTGATTCAAAATGGTACCGTCTACATCCAGAGAGCTCACTGACCCTACTCGTAAAACCCAGCTCCAGATTCTTTCTGGCTCTTTCTAAAACTCCAGTGGTCCTGAGAGGCAGTGGAGGGTAACAGACCAGAGCTTCAAGGATCTCGCCGGCAGCCAGTGTCGGGGGCGGGGGTGGGTGGGTGGTGGTGATGGGTGAGTGGGCGGGGGGGGGGGGGTGGCATCAGGCCCTCACACCTCTTCCTCCAACGAGCAAGACCCACTCTCACCCCATGGCCCTCTGCAGACCATGCAGACCAGGGTGGAAAAGTAGGCCAGCGACTTGGGCTCCCTGGGCCTCATTTTTCTCAGATGTGAATTGGGCATGATAATACTAGCTCGTAACTTGCAGTGTTGTGATGAGGGTTAAAGGGCCTGCCAGACAGTAATTGTTAACTATGGGCATATTAAAGGGTGATGATTTGCTATCCCTTCGAAGAGTCAAAAATTCTGCCACACACCCTGAAAATAGCTATAAAAGAGAAATTCTAAAAATTTTGAAGACTGGATTAGAGGTAGTCTAGCCTCCTGAGATAGCCGTTTGGAAGAAGGCAGCACTGAATCAACGTGAGGATGGAAATGTGCTCTTGAGTCAGAGGTCTAGCCGGACGCTCAGCTCCCCCACCCAGCAGATGGTTGGCCTTGGACGTGACGCTTGACTGCTTTCCGCCTCAGTGTCCTGGTTGTAAAGTATCACAGCACGCGTGACTCCCTCACGGGGTATATGAGCACCTAATACGACAATGCACATAGAGTACTCCGCACAGTGTCCCGCACACAGCAAGCACACCATAAATACTGCAGTTAAGGGGTGCCTGTGCAGCTCAGTCAGTTAAACATGCAACTTGGGCTTCGGTCGTGATCTCGCGGTTCATGAGTTCGAGCCCTGCGTCGGGCTTTCTCTCTGCCGTCAGCACAGAGCCTGCTTCAGATCCTCTGTCTCCACCTCTCCCTGCCTCTCCCCCCACTTGTGCTCTTTCTTGCTCAAAAACAAATAAACGCTAGAAAAAATTACTATGAGCTCTTGGAAAATATCAATATATAAGTTATTACAATGTGACAATCCTTTATTGTCATGCTTCCTTTACATATGGCCTCCAGATCATCCCATTTATTTGCAGCTTTCCCCCAGATTAAATGGAAGCATAGATCAGGTTACATTTGAAGTCTGCTGAATTCGGTCTTAAAGGAGCCTTCAAAGGAGTGTCAGAGCTATCGTTTGGTTTGACTCCTCATCTCCAGGCTTGCCTGGCTTCTGTGTGTGATTTGTAAAGGTAAACTTGTCTTCACTTTGCAGTTCCTGGAGTTCCACCCCCTGAAAATCACAGCTCCGTATTACATTGAGGGGAACTGCTGTTTGGGGAAGACAAACGGCATTTTCATGATTAATCCACGCCTTGGGAACCAGTCCCAGAGGGAGGACTGAGAGCTGAGTCCAGTCTTCTGAGCTGTGTTCCTCCACTCGATCTGGATTTGTGGCCATTCAAAGCCACATACCATGGCCTCCCTACAGCAGAACAAGGATACAGCAGGCTGTTGGTATGTGATCATTTGGCCACATGGTGGCGCTTCACGCCTAGTAATTCTGCTGGTGCTCTTGCCCTATGCCTGAAGGTTTGAAATTCAAACAGAGAGAGAAAGAAGCATGCCCTCTTAGAATGGCACAGGCACCATTGCCAGAAAGCACAGGGTTCACTGAGGAAAAGGCTCAGCTCTTGCCGTTTTCCTCAGTTCTAAGGGGAAGGCTCTGGTCCCAAATGGAAAGACCAAGCGTTCTACACGCAAGAGCCCACTTTGCAGGTTGTTTTGTTTTTGTTTTTGTGTTTGACCCCCACAACACTGCACTAATTCCAGGTCCAAAGTAAAATGTCATCTACCAGTGTAGCAGATGAAAGAAAGGGGGCCCCCATGGGCCAGAGTTTGACTTTCTTGGAAAAAGATTTTTCTGGAGATACCACCTGACTTCAAGACAGCCCTCAGCTGCTGAAAAAAGGAATGGGATTATTACCCACCATTTCAATTCTATGACTTAAGGATCTAAAAAATAAATAAATAAATGAAATAAATAAATAAATAACCGAAAGGGATTATTACCCACTATTTTAATTATTTTCTTGGAGGTTATAGAGACTTGGGCCTGAGTTTGAATACCAGCTCTGACATTAACTAGTTTTGGAGCCTCAAGGAAGCTACTTAACTTTCTCTGTACCTCATTGTTGTCACTTTTAAGGGAGTTCATGATAATAGGACCTACTTTATAGGATTGTGATAAGAATGAAATAATATTAAGTGGAACCAAATGAGATTGCCAGTATTCAAGTCTTTGGCCCACAGGAACAGCAATTTCACGTAGTTCATGCTTGGGCACATAGTGAGGCTTGGTAGAGTGAGCTATTACTATCACAGCTTGCATGACAAGAAGTCAACAAGCACTTATTGTGAATATTTAGAAATAAACCATGACAAATGAAAATGGAAGCATAGCATACAAGTTCTTGTGGGATGCAGCAAAAGCAGTACTAAGAGGGAAGTTCATAGCAATAAATACCTACATCAAGAGGCAAGAAAGATCCCCAGTAAACAACATAACTCTATGACTTAAGGATCTAGAAAAAGAAGAACAAATGTGCTTAAAGTTAGCAGAAAAAAGGAAATAATAAAGAGTAGAGCAGAAATAAATGAAATAGAAAATGGGAAACAAAATAGAAAGATTAACCAAACTGTAAATTGGTTCTTTGAAAAGATAAACAAAATTGACAAAGCCTTAACTAGACTATCCAAGGGGAAAAACGAAAGGGCTCAAATCAACAAAATTCTAAATGAAACAAGAGACATTACAATCAATACCACAGAAATTCAAAGGGTCATAAGAGATGACACAAATAACTGTATACTAAAAAAACTAGACAACCTAGAAGAAATGGACAAATTCTTAGAAATATACAACTTAACTGAGACTGAAGAAAGAAAGGAATAGAGTAGAAAGAAATGAAGAAATAGAAAATCTGAATAGACCAATTACTAGTAAGGAGATTAAATCAGTAATAAAAATTCTCCTAATGGAGAAAAGCCCAGGGCCCAATGGCTTCACTGGTTAATTCTACCAAACATTTAAATAAAAATTAACAACATTTTTCAAGCTCTTCTAACACATTGAAGAGGAGGGAACACATTCAAACTCATTTTATGAGGCCAGCACCATCCTGATACCCAAACCAGAAAAGGACACTATTAGAAAAATACATACATACATACATACATACATACATACTACAGGTCAATATCCTTGATATATATAGATGTAAAAATTATCAATAAAATATTGGCAAATTGCATTTAGCAGCACATTAAAAGGATCATACACCATGATTAAGAGGGATTGATTCCTGGCATGCAAGTATGGTTCAAAATATGCAAATCAATATGACACATCAAATTAACAGATTGAAACCAAAGAATTATATAATCATCTCAAGAGACACAGAAGAAGCATTTGAAAAATTCAACATTCATTCATGATAAAATCTCTTAACAAATTAGGACAGAAGGAATATATTTCAACATAATAAAGGCATATATGAAAGACCACAGCTAACATCATGCCCAATGGTTAAAGGCTAAAAACTTCTTTTAATATCAGGAACAGGACAAGGATATCCACTCTCAACACTCTTCTTCAACATAGTACTGAAAGTCCTAGCCATAGCAACCAGGCAAGAAAAAGAAATGACAGGTAAAAATATGTAAATAAAATAATAATAATAATAATAATAATAATCATAGGGAAATTATAAAGAATAAAAGGAAATAAAAGGGATTCGAATTGAAAAGGCAGAAGTAAAATTGTGTCTATTTGCAGATGATATTTTATATACAGAAAATTCGAAAGACTCAACTAAAAATCTATTAGACTTAATCCATGAATTCAGTAAAGTTGTAGGGTATAAAACTAGCATACAAAAATCAGTAGCATTTCTATATGCTAACAATAAATTTTCTGAAAAAGAAATAAATTCATTTCATTTACAATAGCACCAAAAATAATAAAATATATAGGAATAAATTGAAAGAAATGAAAGATCTCTACTTTGAAAACTACAAGACACTGATGAAAGAAATAAAAAAAACCACAAATAAATGGAAAGATTGACTATGTTCATGGATTTGAAGAAATAATACTGTTAAAATGTGAATACTACCAAAACCCATCTATAGATTCAATGAAATCCTTGTCAAGATTCCAATGGCATTTTTTACAAAAGGAGAAAAACACTCCTAAAACTTACATGGAACCACCAAAAACCCCAAATTGCTAAAGAAATCCCAAGAAAGATGAGCAGAACAGGAGGCATCACATTTCCTGACTTCAAGCTCTACTATAAAGCTATACTCATCAAAACAGTATGGCATTGGCATAAAAACAGACAAATAAGCCCGTGAAACAGAATCAAGAGCCCAGAAATAAACCCAAGCATGTATAGTCAACTGATATTTGACAAGGGAGCCAAGAGTACTTAATGGAGAAAAGACAGTCTTTTCTATAAATGGTGCTGGGATAACTGGATATTCACATGTACAGGGATGAAAATGGATCTACATTCCACACCACCCACAAAATTTACTCAGATGGATTG
The DNA here is from genome assembly GCF_016509475.1 of Prionailurus bengalensis. Taxonomy (NCBI): domain Eukaryota; kingdom Metazoa; phylum Chordata; class Mammalia; order Carnivora; family Felidae; genus Prionailurus; species Prionailurus bengalensis. The sequence goes on from NC_057343.1 coordinate 20,425,783, forward strand.
AAGACTTCTACGTAATACCTGAAATCATGAAACTCGTAGAAGAAAACATAGGAACAAAGCACCTTGACATGGGTCTTGGTGATAATGTTTTTAGATGTGACATTTAAAACCCTTAAACACAAACAACAAAATAAAAAATGAACAAGAGAAACGACATCAAACTAAAAAGCACACCAAAAGAAGTCATCGACCAAGTGAAAAGACAGCCTGCAGCATGGGAAAAAATATTTGCAAACTATACATCTGATAAAGGGTTAATATCCAAAATATATAAAGAATTCATACAACTCAATAGGAAAAAACCCAAACAATCCAATTAAAAAATGGGCGAAGGATCTGAAGAGACACTTTGCCAAAGAAGATGTATAAAAGGCCAACAGGTACCTGGAAAGATGCTGAGCACAACTAAGCAACAGGGAAATGCAAATTAAAACCACAGTGAGGTAGCACCTCATGTCTGTTAGAATGGCTATTATCAAAAAGACAGGGGGTGATAAATGCTGGCGAGGATGAGGCTTATGGGAACCTGTAGAGCTTCAGTGGAAAACAGTATGGAGAATCCTCAAAAAATTAAAAATGGTACTACCAAATCATCCAGCAATTCCATTTCTGGGAATATATCCAATGGATATGAAAACAATAACTTGAAAAGATAACTGAGCCCTGCTGTTCATAGCAGCGTTATTTACAATGGCCAACTCATGGAAACAACCTAAGTGTCCATCAATGGATGAGTGGGTAAAGCAGTTGTGGTGTGTATACACACACATACACACACACCCTGGAATATTACTCAAACATTAAAAACAAGGAAATCCTAACATTTGCAAAAACATGGATCGTCCTAATATGACATTAAGCTATGTGAAATAAGCCAGACAAAGAAAGATAAATACTGTATGATCTCACATATACGTAAAATCTTAACAACAACAACAACAACAACAACAACAACAAAACCTCCTAGAAAAAGAGGTCAGACTTAATGATTACCAAAAGTGGAGGATGGAGGGAGGCAAAACTGGAAGAAGAAGGTGGCCCAAAGGTACAAATTTCAGTTATAAGATAAATAAGCACTAGGGGTGTAAGTAACAACATGATGATGGTAACTAACACTGCTAGACAGCGTATAGGAAAATTGTTCAAGGAGTATATCCTGTGAGTTATCATCACAAGAAGAAAATTGTTTTCCTGTTTTATTTTCTTCTTTTTATTATATCTCTATGAGAAGTGGCTGCTAGCTGACCCTGTTGTGGTGATCATTTCAGATGATATATAAATCATCCCATCACGCTGTATACCTTAAACTTCTCTTGTGATGTATGCCAATTATTCCTCAATAAAACTGCCAAAAAAAAAAAAAAGCCATCACCCTGTCTTCTGGAAATATTTTCCTGAAGATTCTTATTGCTAAGTACCCTATTCAGCTGCCGTATGCTAAAATTCCAAATATGAAAATATGCCTGAAAGAAATCTGGCTCTGTTTCACAGCCCTACCTGTAGCCAAGTAATCTCTACCTCAGGCTGTCAATGAGATGTTAGTCTCACTGGGAGGAAATCAAGGCCAACGTCGCGGCACCCATGGTGTGAGTAAAGGAAAGCGATGCAGAACTCACCCCTCCGAGAGAGCGCCCTGTACCTTGGGCTGATGCTGAAATTCCTCCTCCGTCTCTCTGATGCACTCACATCAAAGTTTATCTCTTCTACGTCCCAGTGCCTCTTAGCAAGCCAGGTGAATACTAGCTAATGCCAGTTTCTCCCTCTTGGGCTCACCAAAAGAAAGGCAGCTACACCCCTAGAAATGCAAAAACAAACACAAACCAGATAATGGTGATATTTTATCAGAGAAAATCGTCCTCCCACATCCTCTTTCCTTTGCTTCTTGCAGCTCTTTCCTCAAACTGTACAGACTGGTCTAGTGAACTCCCTGTGGCATCTCACCTTCCCCCTTGTCATGTGCAAAATGAAAACTTGTGCTTCTAATTACACATAAGTCACAGACTGTAGACCACAAGAGATGAGAGTGTCTTACAGGGCCTCATTGTGTATCACAGAAGATGTGTAAAGGAGCATGCATTTACAGACAGACGTCTAACTTGGGGAATGCGTTTCTTCAATGCACCAAATGGGCTAAAAGTTAAGAAGCCAGATGCAGAAGAGAACATGCTGCATGACTTAATTTATATGAAGTTCTGAAGTTCAAGAGCCAGCAAAACTAATCTATGAGGATCATCAGAACAGTGATTGCGGGTGGTGGGGCTGATTGAGAAGGTATGAGGTATGTGATGCTGGAGAAAGTTTGTCTTTTTATGTCGGTGGGATTCTGTGAACTACACAGGTGTAGACACTTGCCAAAGCTCACAGAACTGCACCCTGAAGACCAAAAGAAATAGCAGGGAGAAGTGGCCCCCAGAAAAACAATGTCAGGGTAGGAGGCCCCTTTTGTCATGGAAGAGAGGAGGGAAGTCCCTCACTGGGCTGTCGATGCAATTGAAAAACATATAAAACGTCAGCCAACTTTCCAGGCAGTTTCAACATCCAGGGACGTTTTTCTCCACGCATACACTGCCTATGTCTTTTCAAATGTTTACAGAGTATTTACAAAAAGTAGTCCTTTGGGTGGCGGTTGTAATTAGGAAAACTGGCAGTGAAAATTAACACATACCATACAAGAGAGATAATCGCTTCTCTGCCATATACAATATTATTATCAAATGGTATTTGCCAAGGAATCCAATTGGTCCATACGAGCTCAATCTCGTTGTTCTAGGAAAGATCGCCCCTTCCTTGTTACCCTTGAGGACGAAGCTGCCACAGCCCACGAATGATATGCCATATGGCACTTAACATCAGAATCGGAATGAGCTCGTGCTTTTTGTGTGAGATACTGAAATTTATTAGAAAATCAGAAAGCCTAATTTCCACCAAGTTCCTGAGACCTGCCATCTGCTGCGTGAGAAAGAAAATGGAGATTTTTTTTTTTAACCATTTACTTATTGTGAAATGTAAGAGTGCTGGCGTGTTTGAAAAAGGAGGGTTGAGGGCTGGGGGTGCAAAAGAGAGAGCCAGAGCAAGCCCACTTGGCAGGGGAGAAAGAAGACTGTCAGCTGAATGGTGGCAGAGGCTTGGGAAGCATAATTATGGAAATCACCTCTTCCAGAGCCTTTTTTTCTCCTCCTGAGCACATGTTCCTTCCACACAGGAATAGCACAGAGAAAGGGCAGCTTTTGAGAACAAGCAGTCTCCATTGCAGAAAGGAAGAAGAAGGGTCTTAAATAAGTACCCGTCTGTCTATTAGGTCTTTCCATGGAGGGGATAGTGGGAGGAAGACAGGAGGAGGGTGACAGACAAGGGAGCCCCAAAGGCCTACTGGGTGGGGAGGCAAGGAGAGCTTTCTAAGGGGGCTGCAGAAAGAGGGGGAGGCGAGACGGGAGATGGATCTGAGTGGGGGTGGGGAAGGAGAGCCTGCTGAGAGGGGAGAGATCTTTCAGCATCGTTTGGAATTTGGCTGTATGTGTTGGGTGTTGGGGATACAGAGATAAGGATGCCTTGTGCTTTAAGGAGGGCATGTCAGATGTCTGGGCATTCGTTTCAGAGGAACGCCTCCGTGCCTGGCATGGTAGGCTCATGAGATGCTGCCATGACATGTGTCACATCCATGTGGCTGTCCTACACCCTCCGTAGAGCGGAGCAGTGCAACCTCAAGGGCTTACCCAACCCCTTGATCCTGTTGTATTTATTTCTACTCTTGTTTTTACACCAAAGCTGGGGTGTCTGTGGGCACTGCCGTAGGCAGTTCACCCTGGACGTGGTTGGTGACTGTGTTTCTCACCTCTGATCACAACCCTGAGGAAATAGATGCCCTAGGAAATAGGTTACCAGAGCCTGAACGGAGTGGGGATGGGGAGGCAAGTAAGGCTCTAAGGCACCAGGGAATCTCATGTTATATTATAGAGTCAAGTTCTGGTCAAGGCAGGGCCATTTTTGGACCAGGTCCAAGGAGGTTTAATTAAAGAAGAACTAAAAAGAACTCTCAAAAGTAATGCCATCTGCAAGGCAGTCTTCCAGCAGGATCCCAGGGGCATCCTGAAAGTCGGGTTCAGGGTTCTAAGAGTGGTCTGGGGTCACAGGGCCCCCTGACCGGCCACCTGAGAACACATCCCCATCTCAGGTTCTGTACTCCGGAGGTGCTCACCGTGGTGACACCACACAGATAGGTGACTGTGATCTGTCACCTGAAAGGATGAATGACTTAGCAATAGCCTCCTGGGCTTCCGGAATCCTGGCCTCCCACTTAGGCCAAGCTAGGAAAGGATGCGTCAGAGAGAATTAGATGCCAACTTCTCCGTGGGGGAACCGAGTGGGAGAGGGAGCCAAGTAAGGTTTTGAGTTTGCAGCAAGATGAGGTGGGAAGCAAAAATTAGTCCCAGAGCCCAGCATGATGAGGATGTGCTCATCCTTGGAGCCTTCTCCCACATGAGGGGGGCAGACTGGTGAGGGCTGTCACCTGCCCCGGGGGCCCTGCGGGGCTCTGCTGCCAGCATGGTGCTGTTTTGTGTTGGTACCTCTGGGAGAAGTTCAAGTTTCAGGCCGAATCCCCAAGGAATTAGTAATGGGGTCATGCACCCCGCGGGGAACCTGGCTGCGGGTCCCATGCAGCAGCTGGCGGGGGCAGCCTTACTTTTTGCTCCCTCGGTGACTAAGAACTCAACAGTTAGCTCCTTGCCTGAAGGCCAGTGAACAGCTCCTGATTTCCCTGTGGATGCCCAGACGCTACAAGACAGGCTTCTGGGGTTGCCAGGGGTTCTTGTGAATGATTGGGGGCTGCCTGATAGTCAGGAGCTTGGTGCTCGCCCACGACTGCTTTTGCCTGAAGGCAGCTGCTGCAGCAACATGGTAAGACCCTCTCAGCATCCTCTGTCCTCACTTCCCCTCGGCTTCCATTTGTTGAACACTGATTGTTATCTAAGAAAAATGGCTATCATTTCCTGAGCATTCGCTACGTGTTAAGTGCCTCACCCCTAATGCTCTCATTTAATCCTTGCTACAACCCATTGAGGAAGGGACCACTGTTATGCCATTTTCCAGAGGAAACAACTGTGGATGAGTGAGATTTGCTGAAGGTCCAGGGTCAAGCAGCTGCTAAAATGTGGGGGTGGCTATCCACCTGGGTAGCTGGAATCATCACTCTGTAATCCTAAGAACAGTACTACAAGAGAGTAAGCACTATTATTTCACTTTAGCTCTTAAGCAGACAGGGCTCAGAGAGGTTAGGTAATTTACCCAAAGCCACGAAGCTGTAAGGCCCAGAGACTGAAAGCCATCTGGCTCCAGAGTGCAAGCTATTTCCTCTAAGCCGCACCCCCTCTCTGAGCTGAGGCTGTATTACATGATGGGGCTCCTTCCCCCAGCCAACAGATGGCAGGCCCCGGGGAGCTGGATTGGATATGGAACATGCAGAGATCTTTACAGGAGAAACACTTAGCTAAACTTAACATTTTCTGACTTTTTTAAAAAAGGAAACGATTACTTCTTTTGAACACTGATGTTTCTTAAAGGTACCATAGCTACTATCCAAGCGGCCCTCAAAAGATTCGGATGCCGCCAGCCAATGAGCGTCCCGACCTGCTTGACGATCTCACTAGTTTAATGGTGGTAGTTCCTGAGTGTTAGAGAATTTGGGTGCTATTTGTCATTCTCCCCCATTCGAACTGGGCCCTCCAGTGTATAAAGAGTATGTCTTAGCAAGACTATCTGTGAGCTGGTGTGTGAGAAGCAAATACAAAAGACCTCTGACGTGTGCAGGACCAGCCTGTTGTTTGTCTCTTTTTGGTCTCTCCAGGGGCAGTGACAGTCCTCCGATGGTAGCATTTAAGGGAAAGGCATATTTATAACTCGCAGAGGGTGAGAGGGCTGCTCTCTGACCTAAATGCTCGGAGCCCCCAAATGCTTAGCTATGCCACTGGCTTCAGAGACCATTGAACGCCTAAGACCAAGTGCTGAAGTGCATGTCCCACTGACCCTAAATTCATTGAATTTTGAGATCCATTATCCCACACGGTTATAACCCACCAGCAGACCTCTGGGTTCCCTTGTGCCTTGGTTTTCTTTGTCATACACTAGGAGGCTTAGGCAGCAGGCAAGATATTTTCATTGGCCTCCGCACTCTTCTGCAAACATTGCTAGGATAAACAGTTGCTATCTTTGTTAACATTGAATTGATTTTAAACGCCCGGAGGTATTTAAAAACTTTCATGGCTTTCAAACTCGAGGCTTTCGTTCAGTACTTATTTTTTCTATAAGAATGTATCAAATATCTACTCAGTGTCAGGTACCATCTTGGTACTTTCGTTGAAATACAGATCAATTACACCTACACCCCGAGGAACTTCTAATTTAGCAAAGGAGAGGGGAAAATATATGTAAAAATGATGTGCGTGTGTGTGTATGTGGGGGGGGTGATAGATACGTAGATAGATAAATAGGAAATATGTATGTGCACATGCGATATGACATAATATAACATACATAACATAACATAACAACCCTGTGGTTATGACGACAAGGAGAGTCCAGCGGTGAATCTGGGACACAGGGAACGCCAGCCAGTATCTGACAGAGGAACAGGTATGGGCTCTAGAGACAAGGCAACAACCGAGCCAAGGCTTGCCACAGAGTGACTGAGCAAAAGGGCAGGAAACACCATCAGAGAAGTGCCCTCCATATTTGGGGAGAAGAGAAAGGCATTTTGGGTAAACCTAAAGCAGCAGTGGTAGGGATAATGGAAACATGAATTCAGAGGCTTCTAGAGAGTGCTTTGAATGGCAGACTACAGAGTGGTCTTGTAAATGAGTCACACACATGTGGTGGACAGGTAGAGCCAAGAAGAGGTGGAGTGAAGGGAAAAGACTACAGTTTGCTGTGGAACTGAAAACACAGCCAAGCATGGCGTCCATTCCGTTTCCGGAAAGAACTGTCAGAGCTCAGACCCCTCTCCTTCCTGTTGGCACTGGCCTCTTTTCCTTTAAGAAACCCCCATATATAAACCTCCAAACTTGTAAGTCTTGGGCCTGATATTTGTGAGAGAGATTCTCACAAATATTTGTGAGAGGATTCTTTATTTTATGAAGATGTTTTTAAAAATGGAATTCCCTTGATGTTTTCAAATATAATCCAGTCACCACAGCCTTTAGTTTAGGTGTCCCCATGCTGTGGAGATGGGTGGCCTACATGGGCTGCACTGCCCTTCACCAGGCAGAGGTATTTATAAGCCCTTTTTTATTTAAAAAGTTTTTTTTTAATCTGAAGAAGGGAAAAAGGAAGATAACAGATTAAGGGGCACACCAGGTAGAAAACTGTTAAGCCCATTGTTCTTTCTTTATTATTGTTTTTATCCTCTCTTTATTTTCCTGCACATTTTATATCTTCTTCCACAAACATGCCCATCCCTGACTTACTTTTATAAAGAAAATTGTCCTTTCACTGCCTTTGTGACATGATATGACACGAGTGCCCTTCCTCATCCCCAGCTCTAACCCCCAACCCCATGCACCTGTTGTGTTTTTGAACTCTTTGTTCTAACCAAAGGATTTCCTTTTTTGGAGACGATTACCTGGAACCTCTTTTTTTTTTTTTTTAATTTAAACCCAAGTTAGTTAACGTCTACAAGGCACCTCTTCTAATTCTAGTCTGATTTCAAATTTAGCTCCTTAGGTTTTCTCTATGGAAATGGCTTCCCTTTAAGTTGGGAGAAACAGCATAACTATCAAAGAAGTAAACTCAGGAGAAACAGGGAAAAGGTGTAATTCATTTCTTCCAGAAGATGCCTTTGCAGTTCTCCTAAAAGACACCATTCAGATGTCTACGCCTGGGGATTTCATGCTTCATTATCCCTATTTTCCCTCTCGTTTTGTGTTCTAGTATGGATTTATCAACACCTGTCTTCAATCTCTTGTGATAGAGAAATTTGGTGAAGAGACCTGGGAAAAACTGAAGTAAGTATATTAAAGGAAAGATGGAGAATCCCTGGGGACAAGCCCCCAGTGTTTTGAAGGTCATGGGTTTTTACTAACCTTTTGATGAAGACGGCTATTACTAGGGACATCAATTTAAGTACCTTAAACATACCAACTAGATACAGGAAAAATCTGCTCTCCCATATCCATCATTAAGGAAGGTATCGGTCTTAATTACTAAGCAGCTTTAAAACAGGGTCCCTATGTGAATGATTATTCTACCTTTAATTTCATGAATGAATTCTTATTTCCTCCTTTTGATCACGGAAGAGAAAGCAACTACATTATTTCCATCGCACATAAATGGAGCTGTTGAAATCCCACAGAAGATGGGTAACCCTTTTGAGTTTAGCCAGAATCCCTGTATACGTATTCTTTGGTTACCTGTTACGGTTTTTCCTCTCGGCTGCCACCCAGCAAAGGCTGAACACGGTTAATTACATCTCCTTGTGGTCTCCTGTCTGATTCCTGTAACCTTGTACTGTCCTTCTGCTTCTTGGAGGCTCCCAGCCTCTAAGTGTTAGAGGACTGGGCTAAAGGGTCTCCTAGGTCTCCTGGTTCTTTCAAGAGGGAAGAGTAAAAAAATATGGAAAAATGATTGGCATCCTTGATTAATCAATGGCATGCAAATCGAAACAATTTGGTGCTGCTTTGTCTATTAAATCTACAAAACATTGAAGTGATAATAAGCAATTCTGGTTAAGATGCGGCAAAATGGGTAATTGCTGATGGCAATGTGAGTCAGTGCAGCCCTTTAGGAAAGCAATTTGACAATATGTACCAGAAGCTGGGAAAATGATAAAATCCTTTAAAGCAGTAATTTAATTCTTGAGAATTTATTCTTGGGAATCTAGTCCCTTAGAAACAAACATATCTACACACACACACACACACACACACACACACAGGTGTAACATAGCCCTATATTTATAAATAATAAAAGAAAAATTATCTTTAGCATTAAAAAAAACAAACCAACAGACAAATGGAATGGCAAGAAATATGCATCATTATATGTGATGCTTGCAAAGATTATGAAGCAATCTGTAACATTTTATGACAATGTTAAGTCAAAAAGGCAACCCCCCCCCCACAAAACAGCCACAACACAAAACAAAAAACCCCACAAGACACAAACTTCCATGGTTAGTAGATCAATCACACAAATGAAAAAAAAAAAAAAAAAAAAAGAAAGAAAGACCATACTAGTAACGGACAGTAATTGAACTAGAAAAAAGACGTGTTGGATGACTTTTTTGCCTAATATCGATTTCCCAAATTTTCTCTATTTTTTTCATTGCTTTTGTAGTGTGAAAACAGCTTGAAAAGCTTAGTGCAAACTTTCCCTCACCCCTTCCTATTTCCATTTTACCAATAAAATAATTAGAGCCGAGGGTGCCGAGGGTGCCGGGGACTTGCATGCATGGGGCTAAATTAGGAGGAAACAGGCAGGCCCCGCAGCCCTGGACCCCCGCTGCGCGCCAAGCACAGCAGCCAACTGCTCACGCATAAGGCGCCAGACCCTCCTCTGGAAAGGCAGCCTCAGGCCATTTCCACAGCATCTCTGGGGTAATTTTCTTAAAGCACCACAAGTTTGGGTGGGATCAAGAAACTCAGACTCCTAAAGGCAAAGAATACTCACTTCCAAATATTTCAGGGAGGAATGCTGAGTAATTACGATCAGAGAAAACTTGGACTGGTGGGTGCTTGAGAGATCATCTGGCCCGGATCTCCTCATTATACAGATGAGAAAACTGTGGTCTGGAGAGGTTAAGTGACTTGCCGAAGAGCTCACGGCAAGCAGGCAACAAGGCAAGGATGCAATGTCAGTCAGTATCTTCAAGTGCTCCTTTTCAATCCCCCAGGCCGCCCTGAGGAGAGAAGCATTTGAAGACTCTCAGGCTGTCTTCTTAGATTGCTATTATACTGTAGAGAGTAAACTCAGCAAGGAAAGGAGGGAAATAGCCTTATTTTAGGCATGTACTTTGGGTCAGGCCCTTTCCATAAGGATCTTATTAAAGCTCAAGAAGAACACGGCACAGCAGGTTACTGTCTCTGCAAAAAACACTGGAGGATTAAGTAATTAAGTAAGCCATTCTGCCTGGGTGATTTAATAATCTATAGAAATATATATATATACATATGTGTGTATATATATATATACATACGTGTATGTATATATACACACACACACACACACACACACACACATACATACACCTGGAACTATATAGTGTCTCTCTCGCTCTCTTTCTCTCTCTCTCTCTCTATATATATATATCTGGATTCTATAGAAAAAATATATATACATATATACACACGCATATACCTGGAACCATATTATTTATATATATATATATATATATATATATATATACACACACACACACACACACACAAACACACACACACGCATGCACCTGGAATCTATAGAAATACATAGATATATATATGTGTGTGTGTATATAGTGTATATATATATACACACACACACATCTGGAAGTATATATAATCTATATAAATATATATATATACACATATATACCTGGATTCCATAGAAAAAAAGATATATACACACACACATACACACACACACACACCTGGAATCTATAGAAATACATATATATATATATGTGTATGTATATATGTGCATGTGTGTGTATATATATATATATATATATACCTGGAACTATATATAATCTATATAAATATACACACACACACACACACACACACATACACACACACCTGGAATCCATAGAAATGTATGTGTGTATATATGTATATATACACATATACATATATATACACATACACACACATATATACACACACACACCTGGAATCTATAGAAATACGTATGTGTATGTATATATGTGTATGTGTGTGTGTATATATATATATATATATATATACACACACACCTGGAACTATATATAATCTATATAATCTATATAAATACATATATATACACACCTAGAATCCATAGAAATGTATACACACCTGGAATCTATAGAAATACATATATATATATATGTGTATGTGTGTGTGTGTGTGTGTATACCTGGAACTGTATATAATCTATATAAATATATATATATATATGTATATATATATACACACACATGGAATCCATAGAAATGTATACACACACACCTGGAATCTATAGAAATACATATATATATGTGTATGTATATATGTGTATGTGTGTGTGTGTGTGTGTGTATATATATATTTATATATATATATATATATATATATATATATATATACCTGGAACTATATATAATCTATATAAATATATATATATACACACCTGGAATCCATAGAAATGTATGTGTATATATATATGTGTATATATATATGTCCATATATGTGTATGTGTGTGTGGAACTATACACAATCTATATAAATATATATATATACCTGGAATCCATAGAAATATACACACACACACACCTGGAACATAGAAGCTGGGTGCCAAAGGCCCATGTCAGATGGCAAACTGGGATCACCTGCTCCTCCACAACCTGGAAAAGAGCAGGTCAGCCTGCCAGAGGGCCAGCTGCCTTACCGGGGTACAGTCAATCTTAGGAGGAGGAAGGAAGATGTGGCAAGGGCAGCCAGGCCGTTGGGTGGACACTGACATGGACTGGGAACCAACTTGGGAAATATGGTACGTGTACTATGAGAAGCCACCAGATACGGCTACAAGTCCCTAGGAAGTCCCAGTTGGTTTCAGCAGGGTCTCTGGAGCTACCGCACCTGGGGATGAAGCCCAAGTACCATCCTTGGGACCCTGGGCAAGTTACTTAACCCACTCTGTGACCCAAGTGTCTCATCATAAAACAATGACAATGGAAGTAGCATGGGGTGGTTGCAAGCATTAAATGAGATAATACCAAGAAAACACTTAGGAAAAATGCCTGACCTACGGTAAGCGCTCAACAAATGTGAGGTTTGTTAGTGAAGGTGATGATTATCGTTCCCATATTTTCAAGATGCTGGTCCTCAGACGGGCTGGGGAGAGGTGGGGGGCAGTAAGGTGAGCATCCCACTGGACTGAGTCCCGGCTCTGCTTCTTGGAACTATGTGTCCCGGAGCAGGTCGTTTCACCTCTCTGAAGTCGCTTCCTCATTGATAAAAGGCGAGTGATGCACCCATCTTCCAAGGTGGGAGAGACGATCGAGTGGATGCTCAGTAAGCGTTGCTTCCCCTCCGATATGCAGGAGTGACATTAGGATTAGACTACATTTGACATTAATAGGCAGTACTTTGCGGCTGGTCAGATAACTACACCTCCCATCTTGAAGACAGGATGTTCCTCTAAGCTGTTCTCTTTGCCCAGAGGAGGAGACCTGATTTTAGCATCACTTGGTGGATGGAACTGCCACTATTCCTTTTTCGGACTGGTCGTCCCAACACCCAGTAAAGGCATTGTCCAGCTCCATCTTGAGGACCCCCATAACTACCAGTGACCAGCTTATAAGAGGGAGGGAGGGATTGACTTTTGTTGACTGATTTTTGACTCATGATGCTTGCACCATCTGAATTCCTGGTTAGAACTTTTAGCCTCAGCTTAGCAGGTGGCCCCAAATAGTCTGTCCTGCCCAGGAGAAAGGCCAGGGCTCTGGGAATAACTGGAAATAACCAGATATATACCTGGAGCATTTAGACATGAGTAGAGGTAAAACAGCAAGTGTGTCCAGCTGAGATGCACTGTTAATGGAAGGTCTCTGGTGTTCCCCAATGTTATGGAGCAGATGAAGCAACTTTCCATGTGTAAGTAGATAGAAGTGATTTCTTCCTTTTGGACCCTTGGGGTACCCCCGCTGAGAGGAATAGGACATATTCTTCTCCTGCTCCTGAGGAATATTTCTTATGGCATACCCAAACAATCAGCAAGCCCTGGGATCCGCAGGAACTCCAAGATGACAGGACATTGGAAGGAGAGATGCAAAAGAATCAGAGAAATATGTCCAGGAACAGAGACCCCAGTGAGGCCATATCCAGAGTCTGTACAACTAGGCTTTACATTTTTTAATCTTGAAGTACCAACTCTGCTTAATTGAGTCTCAGAGGATATGTTTGCAAATACAGCTCTAGACACGTATGTGATCACATTGGAAAAAATCTTTAAACCAAAAGCAAAGCCTATCTAACAAGCTCAACCAGCAATGAAAATTGCATCATATTAGAACTCATTAAAAAAAAAAAACTACAGTGCAGAAAACTCAACTTATAAAATGCAAATTAAGGCAGGATTATTTGCCGTGCAAAAGGATTTGCTTCAGGGTACATTTAAATAACAAGTTCCCTGGTGCTTTTAAAATAGAATTTTAGCTGAAAAAGAAAAGCCCATCAATTCCTACACGAATTTTAAGAAGGAATGATTAGGTAAAATGAAGTATGTCTCCAGACTTTATGACCTAAATTTTATTTTATATGATATAATCAGAAACAGATGTTTCTCCTCCTTTGCCTGCATTGTTTATTTCTCTCTCATGTAACCTAGATTTATAGATTTCTAATTATGAACCACTCTTTTATAACCTTCTGGCTAAAGTCTTTATCAAGACTGAACAATGAGAAGCAGCTAATAGGTCGGGAAGAGTAGGGCCTCTGGAGTCAGATCAACCTTTACATTTTGCCTGTATCATTTACTAGCTGTTTGATGTGGGTAAGTTTACTTATTCAACAAGTATTTCTTCAGCTCCTAGTATGCGCCAAACTGAATTCTTGGCACTGGGAACAGTTGTGAAGGGAACAGATGAAGTCTCTGTTCTTCGGGAATGTGTATTCCAGCATGGGGCTGGAGGCAGACAATAAGCAAGTATCACGCTAAGGGCTGTAAGATACATGGTACTTGTTAGTGACCAGGGATGGAAAATGTCAGTTTCTCTGAGGTGGTCAGAAAAGGCTTCTCTACAAAGGTGATATCTGAGCTGAAAGGTGGGAAGGAGCCATCTTTGAGTTAGGGAAGTATGTGTGCTCTAGGCAGAGAGAACAGTAAGTGCAAAGGTCCTGAGGTGGGACTGGGTTTAGTAAATTTGAGACCCAGAAGAAACCTCACTGTGACTGGAGTATCATGACTGAGAGTCTGGTAGGAGATGGAAGTGGAGACGTGGTTAAGGACCAGAATATCCATGTGGTTAAAGAAGGAAAGGAACGGGAATTTTATTCTGACTGCAATGGGTTACTGAGGTCTTTGAGTCTCGGTGCCCTCACTTCTGAATGGAGATAATGATGGTACTCACCTTATCCTCTTGGGAAGATTGAGATGACTGACATAGAGAAGAGTCTGGAACCTAGTCCAGGACTTTGCTTGCAGGGATCAGCAATTCACTCTGTGAGCTAAAGTTTAATGAACTAGTCAGTTAGGAGTCAGAGGGTAGGGTTAGTAGAATTCACAGAGCTCAACTGTGGAAAGCAGAGAGACCACAGAGGAAATAGAAGGTCAGTGGAGCTCTCTCCGTCTCTATGTATCTTTTTATGTTGCCTCTATTTTCCTGTCTCTCTCTGAACATATCTTAATTTTTCTCCCCATTTTTTAGATGCCCTTTCAATTCAAGAGGTTACAATCATTTGATAGACTCAGTTTCTCAGTGTCTCAATTCCAGACACTGTCTCTTTCACTTGAGACAGAGGATTTGACAGACTGACTTTGGTCAGGAGCCAATACCTGGTCCGATCAGGTGGACTTCAGAGCGTAGGGTCCCTGAGAAGAGGTTCTGGATACAGCCAGCATGAATGGCATATTTCTCCACTGTAGAAACAAGTGCAGAGGGAAGGGATGGATGCCTGCATGATTTATGTATGCATGAATGGAAGAGGAATAAATGAATGGCAGATGGATGGATGCTTATCAAGCCCAAACTAATCAATTTAGGAGAGATGTGCTGTGGGTTCTTCTTTTAAGTTTAAATCCAAGTTAGTTAACATATAGTGTAATAATGATTTCAGGAATTGAATTTAGTGATTCATCACTTACAAATAACACCCGGGGCTCATCCCAGCAAGTGTCCTCTTTGTTGCCCATTGCCCATTTAGCCCATCCTCCCACCCAACACCCTACCAGCAACCTTCAGTTTGTTCTCTGTATGTAAGAGTCTCTTATTGTTTGTCTCCTTCTCTGTTTTCATATTATTTTTGCTTCTCTTCCCTTAATTCATCTTTTTTTTGTTTCTTAAATTTCACATGAGTGAAGTCATATGATATTTGTCTTTCTCTAATTTTGCTTAGCATAATACACCCTAGTTCCATCCACGTAGTTGCAAATGGCCAGATATCATTCTTTTGGATTGCCAAAAATACTCCATTGTATATATACCCTACATCTTCTTTACCCATTCATCCATCGATGGACATTTGGGCTCTTTCCATAGTTTGGCTATTGTTGATAGAGCTGCTATAAATATTGGGGTTCATGCATCCCTTCGAAACAGCACACTGTATCCCTTAGATAGATACCTAGTAGTGCAATTGCTGGGTCGTAGGGTAGTTCTATTTTTAATTTTTTGAGGAACCTCCATACTGTTTTCCAGAGTGGCTGCACCAGCTTGCATTGCCACCAGCAGTGCAAAAGACATCCTCTTTCTCCGCATCCTCGCCAACATCTGTTGTTGCCTGAGTTGTAACTGTTAGCCATTCTGACAGGTGGAAGGTGGTATCTCATTGTGGTTTTGATTTGTATTTCCCTGATGATGAGTGATGTTGAGCATTTTTTCATGTGCCGGTTGGCCATCTGGATGTCTTCTTTGGAAAAGTGTCTATTCATGTCTTTTGTCCATTTCTTCACTGGATTATGTGTTTTTTGGGTGTTGAGTTTGTGAAGTTCTTTATAGATTTTGGATACTAGCCCTTCATCTGATATGTCATTTGCAAGTATCTTCTCCCACTCCGTTGGCTGCCTTTTAGTTTTGCTGATTGTTTCCTTCGCTGTGCAGAAGTTTTTTATCTTGATGAGGTCCCAATAGTTCATTTTTGCTTTTATTTCCCTTGCTTCCAGAGACACACCGAGTAAGAAGTTGCTGAGGTCAAAGAGGTTTTTGCCCGTTTTCTCCTCCAGGATTTTGATGGCTTCCTGTCTTACATTGAGGTCTTTCATCCATTTTGAGTTTATTTTTGTGTATGGTGTAAGAAAGTGGTCCAGGTTCATTCTTCTGCATGTCGCTGTCCAGTTTTCCCAACACGACGTGCTGAAGAGACTGTCTTTATTCCATGCATATTCTTTCCTGCTTTGTCAAAGATTGGTTGGCCATACGTTTGTGGGTCCATTTCTGGGTTCTCTATTCTGTTCCATTGATCTGAGTGTCTGTTTTTGTGCCAGTCTCGCACCTTCTTGATGCTTAAAACTTTGTAATACAGCTTGAAATCTGGAATTGTGATGCCTCCAGCTTTGGTTTTCTTTTTCAGGATTGCTTTGGCTATTCGGGGTCTTCCCTGGTTCCATACAAGTTTTAGAGTTGTTTGTTCTAGCTCTGTGAAGAATGCTGGTGTTATTTTGATAGGGATTGCTTTATTTGTAATTTTATATTCTTTTTATTTTATATTCTTTTTTAAAGGAGGATCTCCAAATTACATAAACTTCAGGCCTTATAATATCTGTTTCTACCCCTGCTAAATTTATCTTCCATATAGTCCCACTAAACAAAAATATTTTCAAGCTTTACTTTTGATGGCCTTTATTAGAAAATTAATTTCTTTTTATATATGTAATAATATGATGATATTAAATATTTTTAAAATGTTCTAAGCACTTGAATATTCTGATATCTTTTGGGGAGTGAGTCCACCCACTTAGACATACTAACCAAATTGATTTCTCAAGGCCCTTGTGGTTCTGATGACATGATTTTAGGCAGCCAGATAAACCAGGAAACACACTCATGGCCAGGAATGGAGTGAGAGTGGGATATAGCCAACATTTCTCGATTTAAGTCAAAACATAGAAACTGTCTGCTTTTACTTACTTTTTAACCAGACCTTATTTATGGGAAAAGCAGAGAATATGGAGGGAGTGAGTGAGGCTTAGTGAGTCCATGGGATGGAGGTGGTTTAGCAGAAGGGGGATGAATAGCAGCCCTCCTGATTGTTTCTGGCTCAAATAGTTTTTCCATGCATTCGAAAGCATTTGTTTGTTTGTTTGTTTAATGTTTATTTTAAGAGAGGGGGAGGGGGCATAGGGAGGGAGAGAGAAATCCCAAGCAGTCTCCATGCCGTCAGCATAGAGCCCGATGTGAGGCTCGAACTCATGAACTGTGACATCATGACCTGACCCAAAATCAACAGTCAGACACTCAACCAACTGAGCCACCCAGACGCCCCTGAAAGGGTGTTTTTTAAGATGTTATAATGTCAGGTGCTTTTCTTATTTAGTAAGAACAAGATCCCAAAAATGTAGAGGCAGGGGTCCTTGAACATTTTAGGTCACAGAGCTCTTAGGGATTCTGATGAATACCATGTATCCTTTTCCCAGAAAATACATGTATACACATGTGTACTTTTTCAAAGATGATTTCAAATGTTCTCAGACCCTCTCAAGCCCATCCATGAGCCTCTAGTTAAGAACTCACAACACATCCTCTCAATAGGTGTAGAAAAGCCATTTGACAAAATACAGCATCCTTTCTTGATAAAAGCCTTCAAGAAAGTAAGGATAGAAGGATCATAGCTCAAGATCATAAACGCCATATACAAAAGACTCACAGTTAATATCATCCTCAATGGGGAAAAACTGAGAGCTTTCCCCCAAGGTCAGGAACACAACAAGTATGTCTACTCTCACCACTGTTATTCAACATAGTGTTGGAAGTCTTAGCCTCAGCAATCAGACAACATAAAGAAAGAAAAGACATCAAAATTGGCAAGGAGGAAGTCAAATTTTCACTCTTCACAGATGACATGATAATCTATGAGGAAAATCCAGAAGACTTCACAAAAAATCTGCTAGAACTGATCCATGAATTCAACAAGGTCACAGGATATAAAATCAATGTACAGAGATCAGTTACATTTCTATACACCAATAATGAAGCAGCGGAAAGAGAAATCAAGGAATCGATCCCATTTACTATTATACTAAAAACTATAAAATATCTAGGAATAAACCTAACTAAAGAGGTGAAAAACCTATACACTGAAAACTATAGAAAGCTTATGAAATAAATTGAAGACACAAAAAAAATCGAAAAACATTCCATGCTCCTGGATAGAAGAACAAATATTGTTAAAATGTAGCTACTACCCAAAGCAATCTACATATTCAATGCAATCCCTATCAAAATAACACCAGCATTCTTCACAGAGCTAGAACAAACAACTCTAAAACTTGTATGGAACCAGGGAAGACCCCGAATAGCCAAAGCAATCCTGAAAAAGAAAACCAAAGCTGGAGGCATCACAATTCCAGATTTCAAGCTGTATTACAAAGTTTTAAGCATCAAGAAGGTGCGAGACTGGCACAAAAACAGACACTCAGATCAATGGAACAGAATAGAGAACCCAGAAATGGACCCACAAACGTATGGCCAACCAATCTTTGACAAAGCAGGAAAGAATATGCATGGAATAAAGACAGTCTCTTCAGCACGTCGTGTTGGGAAAACTGGACAGCGACATGCAGAAGAATGAACCTGGACCACTTTCTTACACCATACACAAAAATAAACTCAAAATGGATGAAAGACCTCAATGTAAGACAGGAAGCCATCAAAATCCTGGAGGAGAAAACGGGCAAAAACCTCTTTGACCTCAGCAACTTCTTACTCGGTGTGTCTCTGGAAGCAAGGGAAATAAAAGCAAAAATGAACTATTGGGACCTCATCAAGATAAAAAACTTCTGCACAGCGAAGGAAACAATCAGCAAAACTAAAAGGCAGCCAACGGAGTGGGAGAAGATACTTGCAAATGACATATCAGATGAAGGGCTAGTATCCAAAATCTATAAAGAACTTCACAAACTCAACACCCAAAAAACACATAATCCAGTGAAGAAATGGACAAAAGACATGAATAGACACTTTTCCAAAGAAGACATCCAGATGGCCAACCGGCACATGAAAAAATGCTCAACATCACTCATCATCAGGGAAATACAAATCAAAACCACAATGAGATACCACCTTCCACCTGTCAGAATGGCTAACAGTTACAACTCAGGCAACAACAGATGTTGGCGAGGATGCGGAGAAAGAGGATGTCTTTTGCACTGCTGGTGGCAATGCAAGCTGGTGCAGCCACTCTGGAAAACAGTATGGAGGTTCCTCAAAAAATTAAAAATAGAACTACCCTACGACCCAGCAATTGCACTACTAGGTATCTATCTAAGGGATACAGTGTGCTGTTTCGAAGGGATGCATGAACCCCAATATTTATAGCAGCTCTATCAACAATAGCCAAACTATGGAAAGAGCCCAAATGTCCATTGACTGATGAATGGATAAGAAGATGTGGTGTGTGTGTGATATATATATATATATGCACACACACACACACACATACATACACACACAATGGAGTATTACTTGGAAATCAAAAAGAATGATATCTGGCCATTTGCAACTACATGGATGGAACTAGAGGGTATTACGCTAAGAGAAATTAGTCAGAGAAAGACAAATATCATATGACTTCACTCATATGAGGAATTTACAGTACAAAGCAGATGAAGGGAAGGGAAGCAAAAAGAATATAAAAACAGGGAGGGGGACAAAACATAAGAGACTCTTAAATATAGAGAACAAATATAGAGGGTTACTGGAGGGGCTGTGGGAGGGGGGATGAGCTAAATGGGTAAAGGGCACTAAGGAATCTACTCCTGAAATCATTGTTGCAATATATGTTAACTAACTTGGATTTAAATTAAAAAATAAATAAATTTTAAAAATTACAAATAAAAATTTGGCCTCAAAAGTGAGTATTTATTTAGAATGAGAATAAAAATTTTAAAGTTGACAGATAACATTAATATCAATGGTCCAAAAGGTAACACATATTTATTAACACCTGACCCACCTTTCTATTTTTCCCCACATCTTTGGCTGCTTTTGGCTTACCTGTTCATATGACAATGATTTAATGAGATCATTTTCCATCAAGAGAACAGAATGAATGTATCCCTAACACGGTTGGCTGAAAATTGTTTTTATCGTGTTTTATTTTTATTGATAGCTTAGACAAATTCCTTTCTGTCCACCTGTAACTTTCTAGGCAGTTGCTTACCACATGTGCTTCTTTCCCGATGGCAAGTTCTAGAAGAATGCCAGCCCTTTGTCTACTTCTACGTGTCTCACCTCTCTTTCCCCACCTTCCCACTGTTGTTTTAGGGCAGCTCCCCTACGTAGCAGGTGGTCCCCAATCAGGGAGCTGAAGCCTCTCTTTCAGATGCCTATTTTAGGGGTCACATTAAGGTCTGGATGCTTTTGAGTCCATCAGGAGGAGCTGGCTCTGGGGGCTGGCTGGTCTGCAGTCCCTTCCAGAAGGGCCTAGAACCATCATCAGGGCATACGGGGTGGTCCTTCCACCACCCTCCCAGGCTGGGGTGGTTCCAAACAAGGGAGGCTGGGCAGGGCTGTTTCTTCCCCAGAAGCCTCAGCTTCCTCTGCTCCCAAAGCAAACCCGATTCACTCTGGGTTTAAATTGGAAGTTCTCAAACAATTTGGCCTTAGGAAGACTTTTTAACCTTAAAAACTATTGAAGACGCTAAGAACTTTTATCTATTGGCCTTTACTATATTGGGAATTAAACCTGAGAAGTTTTAATAAGTGGTTATTTATTGATTTAAAAATAGCAATAATAAACCTATTACATGTGAGCATAAATATTTTTATGAAAAATAACTATTAGCCAAATAAAATAATTAGAAGGGAGACATCGCTTTACATTGTTTGCAAATGTCTTCAATGTTTGCCTTCCTAGCTGGATTCTATTTTCTCCGCTTTATCTGTTGCGATCTGTGTTTTTGGTGAAATGTATGAAGAAAATATAGGAGGAGGAAGTACTTTAATGCTCTTTTCAGATACCGGTGGATGTTCTTTTAAACTTCACAAAAGCTCTGCCAGGGGTAGTTTCTCAAGGATGAGTTACAATGTTGAGTGCGACTCCTTTGGCCTGTGGTGTACATTGAAATGTCTTTTACCATCATTTTGTCCTATCATCATTAGTCATTTGGAAAATATGAGCTGACAGAGTTATGCAGATCTTGTGACTATTGCCCTAATGCATTATACAATGTCAAAATCACACTTGTTAATATCACCACACTCTCATCATGGGAAGCTAATGAGCTCACGGTAGCAGACGCAAGTTCCCCAAAATTCCAATTCTCACTTGAGAGCTTGAGTTTTATCACTGGCAACACATTCTGTCAGTTATTTTTCTTGAAGTGACAAGTTAACTTTGTTCTGTTTTTTAAGAAAATGTCTGCCAAGTATCCAATTCTGAGTAACCGTGGTCCGTCTGTCGGGGGTTCTTCCCAGTAGAAATGATGTTCCATGAAGACGGTAGCTACTTCGGCTCACAAAGACCATCATAAAAGTGTTTTTCCTCGAGCTGACCATCCTCTTTCCATACACAGGAGAGGTGCTTTCTGTTGATGTGCACTTCCCACTTTGTCATGCAGGATGTTCAAAAGATGTGTACTCAGGGCCAAGATTTAAGAAAATTGACCATTTTGTTGCATCTTTTAAAAGAAACGTTATTTTTGAGACACATAGAGAGAGAGAGAGCGAGCACAAGTGGGGGAGGGACAGAGAGAGAGGGAGACAGAATCCGAAGCAGGGTCCAGGCTCTGAGCTGTCAGCACAGAGCCCCACACCGGGCTCAAACCCACAGACCGTGAGATCATGACCTGAACCAAAGTTGGATGTATGATCAAATGAGCCACCCAGGCGCCCAGTTTTATTGCATCTTTAAGGACAGTTTGAAGTGGAACCCGTTTTGTTTTTCTTTACCACGAGTGTGTGGCAGTGAAGAATATGATAACTACTCAGTGCAGCTTAGAGCCACTGCCTTGATTCACGCTACGTAGGGCACTAACAGATCTACCTACCAATGCTTTGGAACGGGTAGATCACATTTTAGCCAGCCAAAAGTGCAAACGATGTCTTAATTTTATTATGAAAATCGTTCTGACCTCATGGACCCTGAGAAGCTTCTTAGGCACCCCCCCCCCCCCACGCTTCCATGGAACACACTTTGAGAACTGCTGGTTTAGGTGCCAGAGTCATTCTCAGTGAATCACATTGTATGGTAGCTGGGGAGATGGGAGGGGAGGGCAGAGGAGAGTTGCACATCAAATTCTCCTTGGAAACGTTGACCTGACCCAATACGCTCAGGGTAAACATGGAGAGATGGAGGCACAGGGAGATTTGTTTCAAGTCACCCAGCTCGACTGTGGTAGGGCCAGGATTCATTTCCAGGTCTCCCGACTCACACAGTGGATACGTAAGCCTCTATCAAGTTAGGTCTCTCACACACACTTTGCACACCTCTTATGACGACCTACCAGGCTCTTATTGTGTGCCAGGTATATTAAAGATAGGAAATCAAATGCCATTTTCCTGCTCTTTGGAGCCTGTAGTCTAGGAAGCCCGTGGACAGGTAAATCAAAGGTTACGGTGCAGCCAGTGTTAAGATAGGTAAGTGGGGGAGATTCAGGAGCTCAGAGGAGAGGTGCTAGAATCGGACTTCAGCTCCTACTGACCAGAGCTGGTGATTCTGAGGCTGAGTTGGGAAGGAGGAACAAACGTTGGCCAGATAAGTGAGAGTGAGGCTCCTCCGGTCGGGGGAGAATCCACGGGAAGGATCTGGCATGGCGAGTCACAGGAACTTCAAGCATCTTGAGGAATGAGTACGGGAGGTGGCTGGAGGTAAGGGATGGGGTGCAGGGTCTAGGTTCTGGAGAGCTATGTGTGTCAACCCAGCAGGTCTGGACTTCGGTCACAAAAGCTTTTGTGACATTCCAGCTTGGCTGGAATGACAAGCTGGGGCTTCTTCTAAATACCAGGTGGTCACGACACTAGGACAGGCCGTGCAACTCTCAGGGCCTCTTCTTCCCCAACTACACCTTGAGTCACATGCTTACACAAGTTTGTTACATGGATTCTCTACCTACCAGAAAGGAGCTCTTGAGGGAGTGATTTCCCATGGCTTAGAACTGATCCCATTTTCTTGGCCTGAAACTTGTTACAACGTGCTATTTATTTTTCCTGTGGGCTTTATGGCTCGCTCTGGACTCTTAGAAACCATTACATCAGTTGTGTAATGCTGAACAATGTAAGATCTATAATTTGTAATATGTGGCCTTGCCAGATTGAATCCTAGAAAGTGTTTCTGAGCAGTGGTTTCCAAGCCTTGGAGAGATATCTGAGATGAGTGGTTAAATAAATATGGATTTCCAGGCACCGCCTCTAGGGCCCAGGAATCTGTATGTTTATTTAGATCCCCAAGTTATTCTGGAGTAGACAGCCTGGCCCTGGTTTCCTGCCCAGTTACTCTGGGTATCACTAGTTAAAACTAACTAAAGAGGGATGTACATTTATTGATTTTTAACATTTAGTTTTGAGAGACAGAGAGACAGAGACAGAGCATGGGTGGGGGAGGGGCAGAAAGAGAGGGAGACACAGAACTGGAAACAGGCTCCAGTCTCCGAGCTGTCAGCGCAGAGCCCAACACAGGGCTCAAACTCACGGACCATGAGATCATGACCCGAGCGAAGTTGGAACGCTTAACTGACTGAGCCAGCCAGGCGCCCCCAGAGGCACGTACATTTAATGGCCAACTACTCCAGTTAAAGACTGATTCGCCAGATCTCCTGAATATGTGTACGTGTGGCCACCTCTGTGGTTGGCATTTTTCACGTCACGTGAAACGTGCTCCTCTTTGTGTGAGTTTGAAACGTCAACTTACTTCATTTCCCACACTGCTTTTTCCAGCCCCCAGTCTTTTAAAAATGTCTTCTGAGGGCCATTTCTCTCTCCTTCCCTTCTTAGCGGAGGTTTTGCCACCTTGTGGGAAGGTTACCAATTGGTTTATTTATTTACTTTTATTCTTTGCGAATGTACTGTTTCACTATAGCACTTTGAATGACTATATATGCGAGCAGACACTGACCCTGTGGGAGGTGTCATATACAAGATTATGGAGATCAATAAGCAAGGCTGGCAATTCCTGTGTAATCCTAACAGTCTGGGCATGTCTGGCATCCCAGAGATGTGCAACATATATACAGACCAAATCAATATTTGACACTAAAGCATTACAAGTTCAGCCTATAGGAAAGGAGAAGCTGCCAGATCCAGACAGGGATGGGTGGGTGGTCCCACCAGAAGCCTGGGAGGTGCGGCGGAGTCTGTTACATTTCCAAGGGTCTTGGAGATGACATAATGCCTTTGGGGGCCTTCTGAATAAATGATGATAACACATCAGGTTTAAATTTGGACGTCGCTCATGGTGTTTCTATGAAACAGGCATAGAAGCAGGGTCCAAGGTTTCACAAAGGCCCGCAGGCCCTGGGCAAGTAGATGGAGGGTGATGACAACACGGCAGAGAGCCCCCCGCTGAAGAGAGTAGCGGTGGTTAAGGGCATCCTTTGTCTGCCCTGGGCGTCACATTCAGCTTTTCTGAACGGTTGCCTTTGATGATGCTTAGAACACACTGTACAGACACGGGCCAAAATAGGAATCTTACAAGTGGAGAGAAACCCAGAGAGCTTCTAGTTCATGATGGTCAAGTGCCCCTACAGGGCTGTTTGAGAAGCTCTAGCAAGTGTGTGTGGGGTTAGGAGGGGAACATGGACTGAAACAAAAGGTTTGGGGCGCCTGGGTGGCTCAGTCGATTAAGCATCCACCTTCCGCTCAGGTCGTGATCTCACAGTTGGTGAGTTCGAGTCCCGCATCGGGCTCTCTGCTGTCAGCACAGAGACCACTTCATATCCTCTATCTCCCTCTTTCTCTGCCTCTCCCCCACTCTCTTTCTCTCTCTCTCAAAATAAATAAACATTAAAAAATCTTTAAAAAAATTTTTTTTTTAAATGTTAAGGAACGCTGATCTTACCAACCACCTCCTTTACTTTACCAGTAAGGATACCGAGGTGCCAAGAGAGAAAGTCATTTTCACTCAGAGCTTGTTTGTATCGGGGATAGATTTGGAACCAGGGTTTCCCGACTCCTGGCTGGGTCACCCCTGACACAGCATATGCCCTCTCCGTGCCCTTGTTTTATTACTGCAGCTCCTCCTTGCATCCGTGTGGTATTTATTCTCTCCTTTCACTCCGGCTACCCTCTTTTATCCTCATCACTACTCCTGCCAGAAATGTGGGACAGGTATTATTCTCCCATTTAATAGTGAGAAAGAGGAAGTCCAGGAAGATAAAGGAGTGTCTAGCCCGGGGTGGGGGGCGGGGAAAGCTTTAGGGATGAATAAAGATCTTCAAGTATTAGAGGGCTGGTATCTGGAGGTGGGACCAACACCATCTGCGTGTCCCCAGGGTGCAGATCCAAGACCGGTGAGTGGAACTACAATGGCGAGGTGCCAGGACTGTGTGGGCTTCAGAGCTCAGAACCCAGATCGCTCACACGTCAGCTGGGGGATGCTGGCAAGACAACCTCTCTGAGCTCCCATTTCCTCAACAGTAAGGGGGATGATCAGAAATAATCTGTCAGCTCCATGGCCAAAAGCAGATGCCCATTACCAAGGTCTAGAAGTAGGTTTTGGTTCAACGTAAGAAGAGACTTTCTGTCCAAGAGAGCAGTCTGTAAATCTAAGGTGCTGCCTTGCAGAAGAGGGAGATTCTTGGCACTGAGAGCCTTTAAGAAGAAACTAGAAGGCTAGCAGTCAGAGGTAATATAGAATGGGAGAATTGGACTGCTAGGAAATTTCACGCTTCTTCCAAGATTCTGCGACGTGTTCTGGGATAAACTCAAATGTTTTGTATTCTTCTTGGTTCTTCATTCTCTCTGCTGCCTTGGAGCCTATTCACTCTGTCCAGAATGCTGGTCTCAGTAAATCTCCCTTTCTCAGGGAAGCATTCCCAAGCCCAGCCTCCTGAATTGACTGAATTGCTACATGCAGTTTAATGGTTCACACAAGAAGCAAGCCAAGAGCCTAACTCCCAGGTTAAGCCCCCCCCCCCTTTTTTTTTTTTACCAGGTTTGGCTAACTGTTTTAAGACTAAAGTCCATCGGCAGCTCCTAAAACAAAGCTACCATGTTGCAAAGCAGCGAGATTCTCAAGCAGCTGTCTTACTTGCTTTAGAGAATGAGGCTCTGCGACCACAGAGTTCCGTGTTCACTAACACATATTAGGTTCTTGACTTGTGCCAACCACTGTACCTCTTGCTGGGGGTTCAAAGATAAAAATAAGTCATAATACCCATGCTCAAGGGGCACAGTCTAGAGGAGAAGACTAATAATTTTGATATAAATTAGGGAAACACCTAGCCTACCGTAGATACTTGAGGAGGGGGCTCTTGCCCGAAGCTGGTGTCCGGAGAAGACATCTTAGAGGAGAGGACCCCTAAATACTCCACTGCCTCCTGTTCCTCATGATCAAGAGTGTTCTTGCTATATTATATCTCGCGAGTTACTGAGTATATCCTTGAGGCAAAGCTCCAGTTGCTGGGTTTTCATTGCTTCATGGTTTATCTTTCAGAACTTCCGCAGAAGTGCAAGATGCCTTCATGACCTACACGGTGTATGATGACATCATCACCATTAAGCTCATCCAAGAGGCCTGCAAGGTTCTTGGTAAGTCTGAAGAGGGCTTTGTTTTGGTATCTTAGGGCTGCTGTAACAAAGTACAATCGATTCTCATCAGCCACAGTGGTTCTGCTCTGCCAAGTCCCTGCGAACACTGAATTAGCAATACTGAGCCATTGTTCCGAGAAGAAACACAGGTTAGATTCCTGAAAGCCTTTGGCCACAATATTTTCATCAACCAATAAGTCAATCACCTTGTTTTATGCATTTCTGTTTAAAGATCTTAATATATTTATATATATTATATATAATATGTATATTGTTGTTAATATATTATATATAATATAATGCTTATATACAGTTATATATTGTGTGTGTGTGTGTGTGTATATATATATATATATATATATATACATATATATATATATAATTAACATTGGACTCATGGCCAGTACCGCTATAACTCGTACCTGAATGGATCTTATCTAACACACGTATTTTGTCTGTAAGGTACATCACAACCTTCTTAGGAACACCAGACAGCACTTCAGCACTGTTCTTGGGGCATTTTGAACAGCACAATCGCCAACAAAAAGTGCACAAATGTAAAACCATAGCGCTAAATGAATTGCAGAAAGGCCGCTTATTTATGAGAAATGAAACAAGAATACAGAGCACACGGCCTCATTTGATGTTAGCTAGAAACATGTGTGTTGGGGGACTCCATTGTTTTGCCACTCTGCACCTGCTCAGGAGCGACGGCTAAGGCTCCGTGCTAGAGATTTTGGGGTTACAGATACATTTTAGTGAGTGGGTAAATTTTGCAAATACAGAATCTGCAAATAATGAGGATCGACTGTACCTACAAACTGGATAGTTTTTAACAACCGAAATGTATTCTTTCATAGTTCAGGGGACTGGAAGCCTGAAATCAAGGCATCAGGGAGGCCAGGCTTCCTCTGAAGGCTCTAGGGAAGGATCGTTCTTTTTCCAGGTTCTGGGGGCCCCAGGCGCTCCTTGGGACAGCACCACTCCACTTTCTGCTTCCATCCTCATGTGGCCGTTTTCTCCCTGTGCCCGTGTCTCTGTGTCCACGTTCCCTCTTTTTATAAGGATTAGATCAGGCCCCACCCTAATCCAGTAATCCATCCTTTCCATTTGAATAGCTTCTTGCCGACGAACATCATGAGTGTCACTCTTGAGTTTTATCATCTATACACCACTTTCATGTTTGGCCTTGATGATGGCTTTGACAGAGGTAATAACTTTGAAATGGATCGTCACAATTAGCCCTGGGTTCACAGGAGGAACGGCATTGAAAATCCTCTTATGCCAACCACACTTGCATTTTTCTAGAAATAGACACGGTGTACTTTGTGGGGGGAGCTGAGGGCCCTTCTTCCCCGTCTGCTCTGCCACGGGAGGTCTTCCCATCTATCCAGATATTAAAATGCCATTGGCGGGGTCATAATGGGGGAACGCTTGTGAATGGTCCCACTTACAATGCACGTGGACTTTCAGGCTGATTCCTGGTGCAGATGTCTCAGCAAGGGATGGTTTATTATATTAATTTGCTCACTCCCCTGGCCCAGACGGGAAGAGGGTCAGGACGAAGAAAGAATACAGTTCTGCTTCTTTCTAGTTTAATGGCTGAGGGCAATTACTTACTCAGTTGTCGTTTTCTCATTGGTCTATGAGAATAATAATATCTACCCCTCAGAGTTATTTTTTGGATTATATGAGATGATATATGTGAAAATATCAAATGTGGTCTCTGGCATAATTATATGCTCTCAGAATCTATTTCCTTCTTTCCTTCCTTCTTTCTGCATTTCCCATTTCTAAATAAGGTGGCATTTGGAGGTTCCAAGTAGACATGGACTTTGAGGTGACACTTTGACCCAGCATACCCTCCTTTCCTTTACCCTCCCTTCTCACCAGCATGGAGCACACAGTGAGCTGGGGCCTGGAGAGGAAGGAAAGGCCAGCAGCCTCTGCTGCCCAGGCTCCAGGGGGCTTGTGCAGAAAGCAGAGAAAGTCCTCTGGTGCCTTCAGGTTCTTGGACGACATGACATCCCTCTTTGGGTCCCGGTTGATCTTCCTTTGCCTATTCCTGCAGCCACTGTGGCTTTGGGTCGTGCTGCGATGGCGTCTAGGGATTATTGCTGGCGGACCCTGTGTCAGCATTCTTGCCTGGTACCCGAGACCCTGGGGCAGAATTGTTGCAAGTGTGAGTGAGGCTGGGGAGCTTTAGGCTGGTTTCTGTGCAGCCCACAGGGGTTCAGGCAGCAGGGGCTGTGGTTTCTGTTTTTCTTGGAGTCTCTGAGGGCACAGCAAGTCGGCCTTCTGTCCTTAGGGCCTCCTTCACAGGTGGTCACAGGGAAAAGCCAGCCCCAAGCGCACAAGAACCAGCCCAGCAGATGTGCTTGAGAATACACGAGGGCAGTTAGCTGACACTAAGCCTGCAGAGACAGGTGGCTTCTCCAGAGCCCAGCCGTGTAATGTGCCCGTGTTGGGCGAGGCAATGAATTTGTTTCTCTTTCCCCTGAATATCAGAGGAATTCTCTGATGAAAAAAAAATTGCACCGGTTTTAACCCCATGCACCTGGATTCAATAGAAAAGGTTTCCCCCTTGTTATCACCTGGCAGTTTGACATCTGTGTCTCTTCTCATGTTCCTGGTCATTTCCTGGATACGGAAAACCTTTCAGGTGTCTGCATCTGGGAGAAGCCCCAAGTCTCTGCAAAGTTGGGTGGGGGAAGCTTTTAAGGCTCAAGGAGCTGAGTGTGCATGATGAGCAGATCCTCTCTGTTAAGGGACTGTCCCCTGCTGCCGCTGGTTCATCTGGCTGTTTTGGGTCTGTCTTGGAGCCACAGGGCCAAGTAGGGGCCAACAAGGGTTAGTGGGATGATGACAGTTGGAACTGGGAGGAATCCAGGCTATAACTGGTCATGAACTTCCAAGCTGATGTGTGTTAGCTCCTGGTCACTTGTCATCCATACCTCCTAATCGAACTAGACAAGGTTGTGTCTGAGACTGGACATAAGGTATAGGAATGAACGGTTCGTTTGCTCCTTCAGCTCCTGGAGCTTGGCCCCAAGAGCAGCAACATCTCCTGGATGCCTTCTAAAGACAGTGCACAGCCTCCCCCTGCAGTGATCCTCGAAGGAAGGCAAAGGAAGTTGGCAGACAGCACTCATGTAGCTTCTCAGAATCATAGCTGAGCACCTGTCCCCCATTCCCCATTCCAAAGAGGTTCACAGAGAGAGTTTCTATGAAGAAGACGGGCCAGGGCCTGGGCTGTATCAGCAACACCTGCGAACCCCACCTCTACCCTGTCCAACCTGCTTTTAGGGGGCTCCTTTGGGCCCCTTGCCTCTCCTACAGTTGATGCCAATGGGAATTTACATGGAGCTCGGGCTATCAAAAAGTAGGTGGGGTCGGGATTTCAGGAGGAGTCGTACCCCAGGGTATGTACTCTTCATAGTGCTGTGGGGCCCGCCCTGGGCTGCGATCCTGGAGACCCACCTTCTAGACCCAGCTCACCTCCTGGGTAGCAGTCTTCCTGCCCATCACCCAGCAGCCTGTCCGCACCAGAGTGAACCTCTCGACCTTCTTGTTTAGCACACCTGCCAAAGAGATTGTGTGGTTTATTTCCTTAAACACCGCTTTTTAATCTGTTAAAGTATGTGATTATGGTATTAAATATGATTCTCAAACCACGCAGGCAGACTCCTTCCTTATTCTGATTTGCTCTACGCCACATATGCGAGACCTGGCCCTCAAATAGTCCTGCGGGCCCCCAGGCAAGTCTGAGTGTTTACGATGGCCACCTTTCTCCCAGCTAACGTCAGGGAAGCATCCGGTTACTTTTCTCCCACAGAAAGAATAAAAATCATGAGGTGGGAGTTCTGTACTGGGAAGTGACTCTAGATTGACCTGAAAAGCTAGAGTTTTGACAGAGTTCAGGAAATAAAAGAGCAGTACAGCTTGCACTGGATGGTTGAATGAAGCTCTCCTTCAGACTTCTCTTGATTTGCTTTCAAGGGATCCCAGCAGCAGGGGCCTGTAGTGGCTACATCACGCAGTTTCCGTTTGGTCCCGAGCCCGCTGTCAAAGGGGGTCCTGTCGATATTCTAGAATGGGGGCCAGGGGTCGGATTCTGCTCTGTCATGTCAGCTGTGTGACCTTGGGCCAGTGATAGAAATTCATTGACAGGGGCGCCCGCCTGGGCGGCTCAGTTAGTGTAGGGTCTGACTCTTGCTTTCGGCTCAGGTCATGATCTCACGATTCATGAGTTCAAGCCCCACGCTGGGCAGGTCCTGACAGTGTGGAGCCTTCTTGGGATTCTCTCTCCCTTGCTCTCTGCCCATCCCTGACTCACTCACTCGTGTTATCTCAAAGTAAATAAACTTAAAAAAGTTCATTGGCAGTTGATGGCCTCCTCAAAAAGAAATCATACTGACTTCAAACGGTCATGGGGAAGGAAGGAATCAAATCAGGCAACAAACGTGAGGCACTTGGCAACATGCGTGGCCTAAAGCGGGTGCTCAGCAGATGTAAACAGAATGGTGACTCTGGAAGGGAGGCAGGGACATTTCTATGTCTTGTATCTCTGGCTGTTGTCCCTTAAAAGTAGAGATAAGCTTTGCTGTTCACCTCAAACAGCTGTGGTATAATATTCTGGGCCCTAGGGCAGTGATTGACAAACCACATGCAGCCTGGTGGCCAAATCTGGCTCCCCGCCTGTTTTTGTGAGTAAAATCTTCTCGGAACTCAGTTGTGCCCATTTGTTTACATATGGTCTATGGCTGCCTTTGTGTCATCGTGGCAGAGTTGAGGGATTGCAGCAGATACCTGGAAAGCTGAAAATATTTACTACTTGCCTTTTGCAAAAAACGGGTTTGTCATCTAATTCTCTGGAGAATGGATCTTTTTCAAGATTTTTTTAAAGCCCTTTTTATTTGAGAACTACTATGGACCGAGCTATGTTCAACCCCCACCAAATTCGTACGTTGAAGCCCTTCCCCCCAAAGTGATGGTATTTGGAGATGGGGCCTTTGGGAGATAACTAGATTTACATGAGGTCATGAATTAGTGCCCTTATAGAAAGAGGTATCAGACGGCTAGCTCGCTCGCTCTCAGGAAGCACGGGTGTGTGCTTTCTCTCTCTCTCACACTCCCAGGCCCACATCATGTGAGGACATGATGAGAAACCAGGAAGAGAACTCTTGCTAGAACCTGACCACACTGGCACTTTAATCTTGCACTTCCGGCTTCCAGAATTGTGCATCAGTAAGTTTCTGTTAAGCCACCAGCTCACAGTATGTTGTTAGTAGCCCAAGCAGACTGGGTTAGGAGCTCAAGTAAGCTTTACGTCTCCGGAAAGAAACACTTCCTATGTCTGATATCACACTCAGGCCATTTTGTACTTGTGTGAATGTGAACACCGTTTGGGGTGGTGGTACCTTTAGTAGAGAGATGCCTTCCCATACCTGCCCTCAGGCGTTCATAATTCCAAACCAACCAATACATTTGGAGGCAGAAATGATTTTATAGACTTTTAGAGATTTTGTAGTGTGTGGGGCTTTCTACCCAAAGCCAAAGTCTATCACTGAGATTTCTCTCTTTAGCTTCTTGTTGCTTATTTCCATAACATCTCTTGGCCTATACCTGAAGGGGTATATACATACGGTGAATGCATTTTTCAAATAAAAAGTTAGGATGCAAACTCAAAGGAACATGTGCGTAAGTGTTGGAATCTAGATAGCTCTGAGAAACACGGGCTGTATGGTTTCTCTCTACACACACACACACACACACACACACACACACACACATACACATACACACAAATACATACATACACATAACATTCCATGAGTCAGAGAGGGAACATGGCCCTGCCAGTGGTGGGGAAGTCTACAGGAAGGACATTTAACTGTTTAACAAAATACACTGGTCAATTGAGACAAACTCTTCCCTTAGACAAAGAAAAAAGCACGCTAGTTACCACTAGTCCATGCTTTGCTTTCTGAATGAGCTCCAGAATGCAATTTCCCTACCTTTAAGCAATTGTTGGGACTTCTCCAGACCATTCTGCCACTGCATAGCTCTGTGCTTTCAATTAGCATAATTCAGGATGGGACCAGATGGCAGGTTAAGCATTGCATAAGGCATTGTTCTGTACATGAATAAGTGCCTACTTAGTGTGTAAGTGGGTTATTAGTGATCTGAAGTGACAAAATGCAAAACAACACACAACAGCCATTTGGCACAGCTGTGTCGGTCTAGACTTTGCTTGCTAAGAAACCAATAGTAAAATGTGTTTCAACAGTTAGCTATCAGCAAATGCCAACAAGCCTTCTCTGCACTCACTTCCTTTAAAAGAAGAGTAACACCATAAAATTTACAAAGTCCCCAAATCAGGCATTATAACATTTGATCTTTCCCACGACCCCCAGAGGTGGGACAAGTAACTGAGGAAAGTGACTAACTGAAAAAGAAGGCCTGAACTCTGGCGTCCTGGCTCCGAACCCCGTGCTGAAGCACACGGGCTAGAGGAGCAGCTGACTGATGGGCACCAGGTCTGTAGCAAGGACTTTGGGGTCGGACGGACCTGCGTAGAACCCCTGGCCGTACCGTCCCCTAGTAATGTAACGTAGGGCAAATCCCCCATCGGTGATTAGCCACGATGCCTACGGCCCCTACCTCAGAGGGCCATCCTAAAGATGAAGCACAATCATGTGAGCAAAGTGCCTAACACAGAGTGGATACTCAATGGAGCAGACGCCTCTCCTTGTCCCCCTCCCCGAGCCCGACCCAGTGGAGTCCTGGTTAGACCAACTTCTCTGTTCCAAAGTTTGCCAGGAAGTAGGCAACTTGTTACCTACCAGGCTTATGTGAGACTGCTTCATCACCGCAGAGGACCTCCCGCCTGAGCTGGTGTGGTCCACGGCCAAG
Source organism: Prionailurus bengalensis (assembly GCF_016509475.1). Taxonomy (NCBI): domain Eukaryota; kingdom Metazoa; phylum Chordata; class Mammalia; order Carnivora; family Felidae; genus Prionailurus; species Prionailurus bengalensis. The sequence continues at coordinate 20,459,459 of NC_057343.1, forward strand.
CTGCCTTTTCTCTATGCCCTGGTAAACTTATTGCTACCTCTAGACCCCAACCCTCCGAGCTTAGAGTCTGTTTCCTCCTTGCAACCTGTGGGTAGCTGTTTCCTGCTTTTCTTCAACTCCTTTTTCCTACTCAACAAGATTTCTCCCACCCATTATCTCATGCCTGAGATTATTTGAGGAGAGTATGCTCGACGAAGGGCTCCTTCCAGACATCTGAAGATTTATTCTTCTGGATACATAAGCCTTGGGGGAAAAACTGCCCACTTTCGATGGAAAATTTTGTAAAACATACCACGTACACTTGCCTGTCTTGTGGAAGAACACGTGTTTCTCTGGGTGCCTCAGGTGGGTCCCTTAGAGGAATAGCTCTTGTTGCCTGTATCTGGGTGATGGGAGGTGGGTCCCTATAAGGGTGGACCCCATGCCCAGGAGGCCCAGAATAGGCAACTGTGTCTCTGGCTTCCCTCTGCCTGTGAGCCCCCGCTCGGGGTTTAGAGGGTATCCTGTCCCCTGGACAGCCCACCTCTGCTCTTTCCTGTCCCTTGAGCTGCCACCAGGAAGAAGTAAACATTTCCTGGTGCTGCTGAAGACCCAGGCTTGTTAAGTCAGAAAATTTGAGTTTATATCATTCCAATTGAAAAGCTTCTTAAAAGACTCCATACTTCTTCTAGAAAGGCAAGCATTTAGAAAATGGACCCTTCCCGACAGCTGTTTTTCTTCCAGCAGAGATGTCTTCCATTAAAAGAACCCCCCAAACCCTTTTAATAGAATGTTTCTCACACACACACACACACACACACACACGCAGAGAGAATTGTACATTCAAGCGCTTGTATCCTTCACCCAGCTTCAATAATTATGAATATTTCACCAATCCTGTCTCATTTCTCTGGTCCCTCCACCCTTTTTCTGGTTTTGTTTTTGCTGGAATGTCTTAAAGCAAATCTCAGGTTTCCCATAATTTTACCCATAAATATTTCAGCATGAGTCTCTAACAAGATAAAGACATTTTAAAACATAATCATAATGCCTTGATTATACCTAACAAAATTCATAATATTACAGAGGCCCAGAATCCAGCTGTATCTCAGCTGGCCGTGGATAAATGCGGTCTTTGTGGTCTTTTTGTATTAGATTTACTAAGGTCTTTTCAGGACAATCGGCAAAAACTTCTGCTTTGACATAACTTCGAACTCACAGGAGGTTTGCAAGAATAGCACAAGGAATTCCTATATACTTTTCATCTATATTGCCCAAATGTTAACATTTTACTATATTGGCTTTATCCTTCTCTCTAGATCTATATATTTTTTCCCTGAATCATTAGTATGTTACAGATATGATGTCTCAGTATCCCTAAAAAATTCTCTTACATAACTACAGTACAACTATCAAACTCAGGAAATGAACATTTGTGTAGGGCTATTATCTAATCTGCAGACCTTATTGAGATTTTTCCAGTTGTCCCCATGACATCCTTCAGAACAAAAGAAAACCTTGGATCATCTCAGCTGTCACATCTCTTTCATCTTCTGACATCTGGAATAGTCCCTGAGTCTCTCTTTGTGTCCTATAACGTTCGTGTCTTTGGCACGTTCTGGTCAGCTATCTTGTAGAAGGCCCCTCAATTCCAGATTATCTGACCGTTCCTCCAGATTCAATTCAGGTTATGCTTTCTTGGCAGGAAGACCACAGAAGTGATATTTTGTCCTTCCCAGTTCATTATAGCAGGGGGTATACGATGTCCGTTTGTCCCATTGTCCCATTACGGGTACTAACTTGGATCTGCCAGGTGGGATCTGCCAGGTTTCTCTACTGGAAGTTCCTATCTTTCCCTTTTAAATTCAGTAGCTTGTGAGAGGATACATCGAGACTATGAAAATATCTTGTTGTTTCTCAAACCCCTCCCTCCCCAATTTTAGTACTCATTGGTGATTTTTGCCTGAAACCATAATTATGGTGACCAAATGGTACATCATTTTTTATGTTTATTAGTTGGATTTATAGTATAAAGAAGAATTTCTCCCTCTTTCCCATTTATTTGTAGCAGTGTGAACTCTTGATTCTTATTATTTTTTTTTTAATTTTTTTTTCAACGTTTATTTATTTTTGGGACAGAGAGAGACAGAGCATGAACGGGGGAGGGGCAGAGAGGGAGGGAGACACAGAATCGGAAACAGGCTCCAGGCTCTGAGCCATCAGCCCAGAGCCTGACGCGGGGCTCGAACTCACGGACCACGAGATCGTGACCTGGCTGAAGTCGGACGCTTAACCGACTGTGCCACCCAGGCGCCCCTTGATTCTTATTTTTTAAAAAGGTTGTAGACCTTTGCTTTCATTATTTTTTTGACGCTCAAATTCTCCAAGATTTATCCCATGGGAGCCCTTCCACTTTAGGCACATCATCATTCTTTGATTACTTCTTTTTTTTTTTTTGATGTTTATTTATTTTTGAGAGAGAGCAAGCAAGCGAGCACAAGCGGGGGAGGGGCAGAGAGAAGGAGACAGACTCTGAAGCAGGCTCCAGGCTCTGAGCGGTCAGCACAGAGCCCCATGTGGGGCTCAAACTCATGAACCGTGATTTCATGACTTGAGCCGAAGTTGGACACCCAGCCAACTGAGCCACCCAGGTCCCCTTTACTTATTAACTTTCTGGCATGACTAGATGCTATAGGCTCATCTTATCCTTTCCGTGTTCCAGACCTGAAATCTGCCATTTCTTCAAGGAGACCTGAACTCTCACTCACTCTCTCTCTCTCTCTCTCTCTCTCTCTCACACACACACACACACACACACATCCATCCATCCATCCATCTATCCATCCAACCAACTAAAACCATGATGAGTCCTGTGGTCTTATTATGGTAGATTTGCTAATTCACTCCCACAGACTTCATTCTGTTCTTCCCCTTTCCATAATTGTAACTTCCTTCTCACACAGTGAGGAACCTGCTCCCCATTATTCATAGTATATTTACTTATAGGATGAATCCTCAAATGTTCAGGAAGTTATTTCAGAATTGCTCACCACCATCTTGGGAAGGAAGCGTAGAAACTACAGTCAATTATTTGTTTAAAGTTTGGTTTTGTTTTTGTCTTTAGCCCGAAGACAAAGCAGTCTGAATCCTATGTTCAAATGTCACTGGGTTAATTTTTTTTCCTGGGTAATTCGATCATTCAAAACTATTCTGTTCAAATACTGTTCTGTTCATCTGTTTCTGTTTGTATTCTATCTCAGGGTTTTCCCAATCTTTATTGACTGTATTTATCTTCTTTATTTTCACTATATGAGTCATTAACATGATTCCCCAAACCAAAACGTTCAAATAGTTATGCTCAGAGCATGTCAGACCCCCAGCCCCTACAATTTTTTTAGCCTTTCTACCTCATTCCCACCAATGCCCTGTAGGTAAGTCATCTCAATAGTCCCTGGTATTTAATTTTGCACAAATAAGCAGATAGATGCATATTTCCTTATTTCCCCAGATTTGTTACACAAAAGATAAAATACTAAGCATACTACAGATTCTCTTTTGCACTATCAAAAAACACGGGGCACCTGGGTGGCTCAGTCAGTTAAGCATCTAACTTTGGCTCAGGTCATGATCTCATGGTTTGTGAGTTCGAGCCCGCGTCGGGCTCTGTGCTGACAGCTCAGAGCCTGGAGGCTGCTTCAGATTCTGTGTCTCCCTCTCTCTCTGCCCCTCCCCTGCCCATGCTCTGTCTCTATCTCTCAAAAATAAATAAACATTAAAAAAATATGGGGGCACTTGGAGGTTCAGTCAGTTAAGCATCTGGCTCTTGATTTCAGCTCAGGCCATAATCTCCAGGTTCCTGAGATCAAGCCTGCGTCAGGCTCCGCACTGACAGTGTGGAGTCTGCTTGGGATTCACTCTCTCCCTCTCTCTCTCCTCCTCCCCTGCTCATGCTCACGTGCACTTTTAAAAAATATGTTAAGGCACCTATGGCTTGTTCAGTTTTCACATTTTCTTGCCGTTTCCTATCTGTCCCTGACTCCCTATGACTTAAGAGAACTCACGCAATCCTAAATTCACAGAGATGAAACTGTGTAACAACACACCACAGGAGTTGGTTTTTTAGTGACCTTTGTCCTCTGCTAGACAAACATTCTCAGTCAAGAATCTGAGAAGAAGGCCCAAACCCAGCACGGATGGAAAATGCCACAACCAAACCCGAGATCCGTGTTTAAGCAACAGTCTCCGAGCCAGCCGTCCTTTCCTATTAACAGAGCTGGGCGCCCAGAAACAAAATAACAGGGTCTGGAACGGGCATCTTCGCGGAGTTTTGTAGGTTTAAAGAAAAGTCAAGCAGATGCTCTTTCTACACAAGCCTGCCACCGTCACTTTACTATACCTTGCTTGCTGACAGCCCAGTCCTCCTGAGCGTGGTTCCCCCGGAGAAGGAGGCCTCTGGGACGTGTGCTTTCTTGGCCGGTAACAGGATGCACCTGCTTAGAGCTCCAGCCTGGGGGACGCACAGCACAGCTGTTTTTTCTCAGCCCGAACAAGCTAGATTTAGCAGGAAAGGAGGGGGGGAGGGAGGGAAGAGGAAGGAACGATTCCACACCTGTCCGTGTCCTTTTCAGGATCTCTCCTCCCAGGGACTCATAGGCAGTGGAAAGGACTTGAGTGGAATTTTTCTCAGTTCGTTGGGGCTTAGGAGGTGGCTCTTGATTGCTGTTATAGACAAGCCTGCCTGCATCCAGTTAGGGATGGACCCACAAGCAGAGAACCCAATAGAGGCAGTTAACGTAAGCCATTACCACCTCTGCCCTGCCATCCCAAGCTTTGTCTAGATTCAAAAGAGCTGGCTAATAGATTCTTGGGATGTATGTGTAACTCATCCCTGATAAGACCAGGCCAACTCAGTGGGGACTCTACCCTGTTCAGACCGCAGAACAATTATCTGCCCAATAGTCTAGGTATGGACACGAGCTATAGGGACGAGCTGCTCAGACCATCTCTGGAAGCAGGTAGAGGCTGGGAAGTGCCCAGACCTTCTCTGGTCCCCTGCCACCCGCGCAAGGATTGCTCTTACAGACATAGTTCAGTTGTGTGTGTTTGAACACTGAGAAAGAAATTGGAAAGCCCCTTGCTGTGAATTCTAGATCCAGCCAGAGCATCACAGGACCCAGCCAAGGATTATGGTGATTGTGAATTCCTCAGGACTCCCATAAACCTGGGCATTCCAGACCTTCTTCCAGCCCCCAAGACCTACCAGAGTCACCACACCACAGGAAATACGAGAGTGTTCTCTCACAGATGTGCCAGGCCACCGACATCAGTGAACGACCTGTCTCCTGTGTCAATGATGACAACCCATCAGTAGCCTTCACCCTGGGGGAGACCTCTTATTTCTTTGCTGCTCCAGGGGCTACGGGATTTGGTATGGGAATTACCGAATTTAGACTTAGAAACTCTGCCACTCTGCATGATTTGGGTGAATTTACAAAGCTGACACTCACCCTCAGAAAGGGGACACGATAATAAGATCATCTCCCTTACAAGGTTCTGGCAAGCACTGGGCAAAATAATTGATGATGTTGATTACTGAGCGTTTAATGACTGAGTGCTTCGGGAATTACAAAACATCCTGAAAAAACACTTCCGCCCCTCTAGAAAGCCACCGATCGCATGCTGTCTATTGCCACAGTGCAGACAGGGGCAGCAGCTCCAGCTAGAGCTGCAAATCTGCCCCCAGGTATGTATCAAGCACCTGTGCTGTGTATCGCCCAGAAAACGTGTCGTGTGCCGTCATCGCCCCTCAGAGTTATCGCAGAGTTGGGAAGAAAACAAAATGCTGCGCTTCGGGAGGGTGCTCAGGGTGATGTGGGATATTCAGAGAAATCTTTATGAAGGATGCGATGTGAAAAGTGCACCCCACAGGGACGCCAGGATGTGGAGAGGGTGAGAGCGAAAGGGGAAGCCACTGCGGGTATTTGGAGATAAGTTTGTCAGTGTTGTTCTGTAGTCACAGTGTTAGTTCTTTCTCAGAGATAGCTTTTTATTTTGCTTAAAGCCATAGTATTTGAAGATGTCCAGAGGTGGTAGGGAAGACCGCAGAGGACCATCCGCTGCCCTGCCCAGGGCGAGCCTCCTTCTGGGTGCCAGACTCAGCCATCATGGGAATACGACAGCTTCCCATCCCCTTCTGGACCAGAGAGGGATTTATGCCACGGGGACCACAGAAAAGATTGGAGTAGGGGTAGGAGGAACTCACATTTAATGAGCACCTTCCAGACGCCGGGGCTGCACTGGGTGCCTCACTGTGGCCCCGAGACGGGGATGTCGTTATTGGCATTTTACTGACGGCGAAAGTAAAACCTCAGGGAGATGTTCAGTCGTGTTATCACACAGCCGGGATTTGAACTCTTTGGGAATCACTGAAGACCCCCAGAATGAGAACAAACATTTTGCAGGTGCCTTTATTTTGGGGGTGTGTTTTGGGTTCCGCAGGTGTCTCCATGGAAGCCATTCTGAGACTCTTTGGAGAATATTTCTTTAAATTCTGTAAGATGTCTGGCTACGATAGGATGTTACGGACACTGGGAGGAAACCTCACGGAGTTTATTGAAAACCTAGATGCCCTCCACAGTTACCTCGCACTATCTTATCAGGTAAGGCTATCTGAGTCCAGTCTTGTTGGCTCGGTGAGGAAGCAAATGCCTGTGGGAGTTCTGGGCCATCTTCCCACAACCCCCGAGAGGGGTGCAGTTGGAAGGGACGTGCAGGATCCCTGGTTCGAGGTGTCAGGAGTCCCCTGGGGAAAGGAATGGAAAATGATAACCTGTTGGCCACTTTTATTAACTGGCCGGCAACAACCAATGAGGGACAAGCTGAAGAGGTCGGCTTTGTGACAGAGGATGGTCTATTCTGACAGTCGCTGGTGTGGGCTTGGAATTAGATCTGGAAGACTGATCACAGTGGGGACAAAGACGGGGAAACAATCAGGTTGTAGTGGACTGGCAAAATCTCCCCTCGGGTTTCCCGGCTTTGATGGAGCTGAGAAATAGCTTCTGTAGCCAGATTCATTCATTCACGTATCAGAAGGAAAGATTTGATAGGGCCAAGAGCCAGAGTCGGAAATCGTCCAATGCTGATTAACCCGCCGGGTGACCGCCTGAGGTGTTAAGAAACTAATTTCCCTATTGGGATATATCCTTCTGGAATTCATTCCTTGGCTTTCTTGTTTGTAGGCATCGTTGGGAATTTAAACGCCTAGACTTCCTCTTCTTTTTTAGAAAAGAGACAGCCTTATTAAAAAGGCAAACAGGCATTTACGTAGCTTTTAATAATAGTTTATTATTTTATATGAATTATTTGTACTTATTTTTAGGGCCCTTTATAGTTTACCAGGCTCTTTCTCCACTATTTTTATATTTAATGCTCCTAACCACCCTTGAAGGGTTGTCGTGAGGGTAAAATGGGGTTGTGTGTGCTAAAGTGACTCATCAACCATAGTGCACCCTTACACGTGTTCAATGGGAAAACTATTATTTTCTCAATTTTTCACGGAATATTTCTCCATAGTTCAAGGAATAAGAAAAAGCTTAACTGACTTCAGACAGGATGAGTAGGTGGGTCTGTCCTGTTGTCAATGAAGGGAACTACGCAACGGGATAGAAAGAGCCCTGGATATGGGGTCAGATGCACTTACCGCGCTGTCTGACCAGCTCTGCAATTTACTAGCTGTGTGATCCTGTACAAGTTATTTGCCCTCTCTGGCCCTTGATTTTTTCACTTTACTCATTTCATAAATATGTATTGAGGCTTTACTCTGTAATAAGCCCTATTTTAGGCATTGGGAAAACACAAAGAGGAGTAAATAGGAAAAAAAACTCCTATCTCATATATTGTGTGAATTCAAAGAGATCACATGTGGAAGTCCCCAGCATCATAATCACTTTACAGAAGGCATTTCATAAATAATAATAACTTCCTTCTTTTCTCTTTTCTCTCTGTTCAATACGGCCGGTTTAAAAATTACAATAATTTATGTGGCAGCTTCCTTTCCAATTTCTTAGCTACAGCACTGCACTTAGACACAAAGAAGTACAGTTAGACTCCTTCCAGAATCTCCCATAAGATTCCTTAATATAACATCTTTCGTCTGAAAATTTGGCTAATATTTCAAGTCACGGTTCTGGAGAATGTTAATAGTCTCCCATTCGTGTTAATTCATGGATGTGCTCCAAATACTGTAGTTACCATATTACTGCCACTCTTGTGAATAAGTGTGAATGGGACCGAGAGTCTGAAGTCCCCGCCCATTGTTTGCACACAGCTCCACTACCTTTCCTCTGGGGCAATCATCGGTCATTCCTTCCCGTGCCAAAGTCAACGCTAAAGAAGAGAACTTCTCAGGGTGTAAGTGAGGACATTTTGCACATAATGAGATGAATAAAATATATCAGTGTTATAATATGCAAGCCGTAATAAAATACACGCAATAATAACCTGGTAGCTCCGTAGTGTTTTACACTGGACGGAACGTTCTGTCTCTTTAAGCAAAAATAAAATAAGGGAATGCTGACTTTTCTCTACGTTTGCCTCTAGTAATTTGCCAGTGCCTTAGGGCATACATTTCTGGTTGTAGCTGTGCCTTTAATCTTTTCTTTTTTTTTTTTAAGCTAACTTTCATTGGGTGCTAATTATGAAGCAGGTGTGGGGCTAAGTAATTTATAAACATTGAATTGTCCTCCTTACACCAAGATTAGGTACTCTGATTTTTTTTCTCATGATACAGATGAGCAAACAGGTCCAGAAGGGTCAAACATTTGCCCTAAGTGGCTGGGTTGTGGTGGCTCAGCCAGGACATGACCCCACGTGTCTGTTTCCAAAGACCATGCTCTGGTCTGTTTCCCATTATTTTCCCTTTTCCCTGATTCTCTACTTTCGCAAGACCCTATTTTAACTAAGAAATAGAAGTACAATCTTACTATTTAGAGAGTCAGATACACTTAACAGAAGAATTACAAGCACAAATTTTGGGAAGTGCCTCTGGGAAGCAGCCTCGGCTGGGGGCGACGAGTGAGGGGAGACAAGGTAGCAAGAACATACGAATTTTCATTTTAGCCCCTTCTGGACTCTGGTTATTTTTTTCACGGTGGAGAGTTTGGATGGAAGTTTTTGAAATAGCCTTTAATCTCCCGGTTTATTTCATACTTTTTATATGTGCCACCTCAAATCCTCTGAAGATTTAATCAAGATGCAAACACACATACATACAAACATATACTTTCTCTATGTATATGCTTTTGAAAGATAAAATAAATTTTTTTTAAAAAAGGAGCTCATTTTAAGTAGAAACCCTCCCACCACAGAAGGAAGCAAAGATCTTGGTAGGAGCCCAGCTCCTTAAACTCTTCCCTCGCTCAGACCACAAGCTGTAAGCCGGGGTACTCAGCTGCCTACACATCAGGTCGGGGAGAAAGGTGCTTCTCTCGGGGATCCCCCAGGTGAAGTCTTCATCCTTATTTCCTGACGTACATCTACCGTGAGATGGTGCGTACCTAAGCGTCAACATTTATTCCTAGAGAAAGAGGATCTCTTCTGACATATCTTGATTTTCCAAATGAGTGACTTTAGACCGCAGACGGCATCTACTTCCAGGATGAGAAACCAACTCCTCTCCAAATTGCTCTGAGCGCCTGATCTTTCTGAGGGTGAAGATGCCCGTGGTCCCTTGGTCACAGGCCGAGCACGGCCGCTGGCCCCGCCCTGGAGTGTGGGCAGAAGCAACATGCGTGGTGAAGGCTCACTGGGGTCCAAACATTGTTCCTCCCTTCCTTTACCCTTGACTCCACTGAGCCTGTTTCTTCTCTTTAAAAGGGAGATAATACTTGCCATCTAGGATGGGTTAGGGAATTAGGGATAATATCAAATTCCTGACATAGGGTGCCCCAAACCATAGTGGATTTTATGTGATTGGGGGTATAGTTCTGTGTGCTGTAATGGGTAAGCACTGTTGTTTCACAAAGCCTCAAGAGCATAATTTAAACAACCTGGGTTCACTGAGAGAAAACACGTCGTGTCTTTTGGTTAGGAGATGAACGCGCCATCGTTCCGCGTGGAGAGAGAAGCAGACGGGAGGATGCTTCTCCATTACTACTCTGATAGGAGGGGTCTGTGCCACATCGTACCAGGTATGGGAATGTCTTAACCAGTCCCACCGCTACGAGGCCTCTGGGGGATGGTCCCCTCACAATTCTCCAGGATGGCTAATAGCCAACCCAGCTCTTCCATAATCTGAGTCTTTGCTGTCTTGACCGTTACTTCCAAAGTCTTTGAGCCTTTAAAATAAGTTCCCAAAGTGCCAAAAGAAGGAATAATTTCCATTTTTATTTTAACATTTTAAACTAAGTATTTACATAGTTATGATAATTCTGCATATATTATTTTGTATCAACCTTTCTTGTGTATTCAGCATTATGGAGAAAGCATCCTTCCACGTTTTTACGTGGTCTTTAAAACTCATTTTCAGGGGCTCCTGGGTGGCTCAGTCGGTTAAGCGTCTGACTTCAGCTCAGGTCATCATCTCACGGTCCGTGAGTTCGAGCCCCGCGTCGGGCTCTGGGCTGATGGCTCAGAGCCTGGAGCCTGCTTCCGATTCTGTGTCTCCCTCTCTCTCTGCCCCTCCCCCGTTCATGCTCTCTCTCTGTCTCAAAAATAAATAAACGTTAAAGAAAAAATTTAAAACTCATTTTCAAAGGCCGAACGGTATTTCATATGGTAATTGACCAGGCCCCACTGTTGAATTTGTAGTTGGCGCTACTCTTTTGCTATTGTAACCAGTGCTGTGGTGAACATCTTCATGCGTGCTTTTCCCATGTTTACATTATAACCCGGGGATAGATTTCTGGAGAACCTCTTTTTAAAACATGATCCTTAATGCTTTTACAACTAAACTTTGTTTACATTATTTCTAGAGTGTGTTTGTTTAGTGAGTGAAATGCCTTCCTGAAATAAACAAATGAATAGATGCTGAGCTAGAAATTAGAGTGGCAGGGATATATTTGGTATCCAGACATCTACAACGTAAACCTCTACCTGTAAGTTATTTTATTTTTGAATTTTATTAATCTACCGTATGCTGCCTGTCTTGATGCAAGGCCTGGACTTAGTGAACCCTGGAATGTTCATCTGAAGTTGTATAACTTGATTATTTTATGACTTTGGCTGACATAACTGCCTCTTGCTATCCCTCATCAGTAGGTGTCCTTCTGCTGCAGGTATCATTGAGGCTGTGGCCAAAGACTTCTTTGACATTGATGTGACCATGGATATCCTCAGCATGAATAAGGAAGAGGAGAGGACAGGAAAGAAAGAGCATGTTGTGTTTCTGGTTGTACAGAAGTCTCACAGCCAGATGGGAAGGGCAAAGCCAAACAGGTTAAAAGGCAATCAGGATATCCAGAGGGACCAAGAGGTATTGGGTTTGCTATGTCTTCAGAAAGCACAGATCCTCCTAGTGGATCTACTGGTCTTGGAACAATCTGTGCAAAGAACAGAACCAAATGGACCTTCTCATAGTGGATTTAAGGCAGATATTCTCAATCTCCACTATTGGCATTTGGGACCAGATCGTTCTTTGTTATGATGGCCTGTCCTGTGTGTGTTTAGCAGCATTGCTAGTCTACCCACTAGATGCAAATAGCACCCCCGCTCCCCGCTCCTCAGTTGTGGCAATCAAAAATGTCTCCAGGCATCACCATGTATCCCCAAGGCAGGGGTGGGGGACAAAAATCATTCCTCGTTGAGAACCTCTGGGTTAAGAAAACTTGGATAAACATTGGGAAGTATTCTGGGATGAACCTTAGCCTGGAACATTTTCACCTCTGAAAACACCAGTATAAAGGCCGGAAATTTGGATTTGGTGGCTTATTTTGCAATCCTTCTAAAATAAATTGACCTTTTGAAGTCCTTAGTGCCCACTTCCGTAGCTGGGGCCAGTTAGGAGTCTGGAGCCAATGTGCCATCCTAGGATTGGCTGCCTCAGTTGCAACTTGTGGAGTGAACATTATCTATTTAGGTACTACATATATTAGGTACACAGCTCTCTGTGTCCACACAGCTTATACAAATATCCAGATAATGTTGTGGTTCCTGGAGCCCACGGTGTTGATATCTTAGAGCATTCAAAGCCCACCTCACAGCCTGTTTGCTACAGAATCTACAACCACAAGAAGACAAGATGGTCAGGTGTCATTTTTCTGCCAGCCCTGTCTTGAGATTTGCAAAAAAAGTTCTTGCTGCCTTTGGCAGAGAAACAACATGAGGATTAATTAGATAAAAATCTTGGGGATAACAATGTCTTGCGAACATTGACCTTGCAAGGCCTTGCTGTTCCTCTGGTCCCAATTACAGCAGAAGGGGCTTGTGTGTCTCCAGTTACACGACCAGTCACATGATCAGACACGTGTGCTTCTCTCCCTGGCACCTGTAGGCCCTGGAGGCAGCTTTCCTTAGGATGAAGGAGAAATATTTGAGTGTCTCTGTTTGCCCTGTGAAGAAATCCCACTGGGAAGTTGTGAGAAGTATAGTCATGTTCGGAAAAGGTGAGTCGGCCATTCTCCTGACCTTGGCTCTCAAAGCAGAATCATTGTTTGGTGCACACAACTGGGCAAAGTCGTCTATGACGATGACGTCACTGATTTCTGCAGAGCTTGGATTTGGCGGGCATGGTCTTACGCATTCAAACATCAGACTCTAACTTGCCTTCCTTTGCCCCTTTTATTTGCGCTGGGTGGCACAGACACACAGTCTCCCGAGTAGTCAGGGAAAGCCACCGGAGAGAGGAGGGGAATCTGTCCCAATTGGTCACTGTGTTGAAAGGAAGGAGGAATGACTACTGACATATTCTCAAGAACAGTGAATTTTCTACAGCTTCTCAGGCCTTCTGGACTGGGATGCAATTCAGGCCAGGAAGCCTGTGGTTAATAACCACAGTATCCAGTAGTGCAAAGGACACTGGATTAGGAGCCAAGAAAGCAGATCTCTGGCTCTGTCCCTGAGGAGCTGAATGACCTTGAACAAGGTCCCCCATCTTCCATGTGAAAAATGAAGGCATCAGGCTTTCAAGGCGCCCTTGTCGACACTGAGCCCGTCTCATGATCAGCACCTAATGGCTGAGCCAGAATGAGAGCCCCGCCCCGTGGGGAGCCAGGGAGCTACAGCCCTCCCCATCATGCCCTGTGGGTCACGGTGACATGCATCTGGGAGGAGGTCTGCAGGGCTCAAAAGGCTGCATTTTGAGTCCCTCAAGCCATGGCAAGCGAGTCAAACACGCAATTGACATCCTTTGTCTGGGAGATTTTCATATCAAAAAGGCTCCATTTCGAATCTCTACCCCCTGCCAAATAGGGCTGTTGGTTAAATTTTCATGTGCCACCCAAAACTGTCAGTCTAAAAAGCTCCATGGCAAATGTCCCTGACGCTGGGCCGGGCACACACGCTCTGCTCCGCTAGCTCATTGTCTGGCTGTCACCGTTTCAATGCCGGCTCTGTTTTCCTGGCGAGATGTACTCAATTGGCCCAGAGACTCTTCAGTGGCGGGCAGAAACTTGGCAGGGGCTGGGGGGGCGGGGGGGGGGTGCTTCTTAACCCAGTAGCAAGTTTTCTGTTTGTTTTAATTTGGAAGAATCGCTGTGGCCATCTGGAGACGCCAAGGGGGCCTCTGATAGAGAGTGGGGACTGCTGTGGCCATGAAACATTTAAGACACTACCCCAAGCTCTGCTCTGTGTCAGCTTGGTGGCGTGAACGGCCTCTGAACAGGACTCTCTTTTTCTACATCCAGGGCATCTTGTGAACACCTTTGTGCCCGTTTATCCCGAGCGTCTCTGGATTGAACAGAAGACATTCTGCAATGCTTTTCCTTTCCACATTGTATTTGATGAATCAGTAAGAGGCCCTTTCCCGCTGTAGCTTGGACTGGGGCGAAGCTGGGAAGGGAGTATGTCGTATAGTCTTTCATGTCAAGTCCCTGAGGAGTCCCCAGGGGTTGGGGGACTAGGGTTTAGCCTGGCATGACCATTGGCTTCCTTTTCATTGTGGCCTCCTCCAGAAACTAGAATGTTGGAACTTCTCCGTGGGTATGGTGGGGGGGCGGCAGCAGCAAGGGGTCTGCACTGATGAGTGCACGGGAAGGTTTGCCATTAGAGAAAAAGGAAGTGACACCAAAGTTCACGACGCCAAGAGACAATAGAATGCAGTCGGTAATGGCAGGGTGAGATTCTAGATGTGATCCCTCGCCGTCCTCGTGGCCACTGTGGTTGTCTCAGTCCCAGTAGGGTTCTCCCTCTGCATCTTGAAGGCAGGGGAGAAGTCTGTGCCAACTCATGCCACTGTTCTGTGGGAGTTGTGACGATGACCATTAATGACAAACGTTTGGTTGTTATCAGTTTCCTTGGATGAAATATATGTCAACTGAAGTGACTATGAGCTCCTTTCAAAGGCAGTTAGGTAAAATAAATTTGGTTAAAAAATCAATTAAAATGGCTTCAGGTAATTGTGATCTTCTCTGCTAGTTGTTTGAATGCAGAGATATGTTTGGATCATCACCCACCAGTTGACTGCTGGATACAGAATCTATGAAATTTACTCATTTGAGGGTCATCTTTGCTTGCAAAGAATTGATCTGAGGAAATCAAACACTCCTATAAGAAACAATTAGGGAGGGGCACCAGGGTGGCTCAGTCCGTTAAAAGTCCGACTCTTGATTTTGGCTCAGGTCGTGACCTCAACAAGTAGGGAATTGTAAAGTAAGGTACTTTGGCTTTTCCCCAATGCCGTGAGGACACTATTATTGCTATTATCAATGTTTTAAATTCCGATGTACTTTCTTTTCATTTTTTTTTTTTTTTTTGAGAGAGAGAGAGGGAGAGAGAGATTCCAACCAGGCTCTGCACAGTCAACACGGAGACAGGCTTGGGGCTTAGTCTGATGAACCTTGAGATCATGACCTGAGCCGAAATCAAGAGTCAGATGTTTAACTGACCGAGCCACCCAGGTGTCCCTGATGTACTTTTTTTTTTAATTAAAAAAAATTTTTTTTTAATTTATTTTTGAGACACACACACACACACACACACACACACATAGCAAGCAAGGGAGGGGCAGAGAGAGAGAGAGAGAGAGGGAGACGCAGAATCCGAAATAGGCTCCAGGCTCTGCGATGTCAGCACAGAGCCTGATGCGGGGCTCAAACTCACAAACCATGAGATCATGACCTGAGCTGAAGTCAGATGCTTAACCGACTGAGCCACTTAGGCTCACCGCCCCTGCACCCCCACCCCATTGCCCCATACTTTTAAAACTCCTTTTCCTTTTTAAGTTTTGGGCATAGAATAACAGTAAGTTTAATGATAGTTATTCCATAATGTTAAGTTGATTTCTGTAGCCTAACAGAGTGCCCGTGGTTAGTGAAGTTATGTATTCCTGGACAGCCTGTGCAGGCATTGGATATTTTATGTACTCTTTGCTTCTTTCTTCCGTGTGTTCCCTGGAAACAGCAGTGAAAGACGTCTCCCCACCTCCATGATGGACGCCTTCACCTGGGCCTGGGTGTCAGATCTAAGTCACAGAATTGGCTAGTTTCTTTGTTAGTGAATTCTAAGAAGTCCCACAAAGCTGGGGAAGAACTGTTACTCCAACTGAAACATTTAACCTCTGTTTCTTGTCAGTCAAAGGTTTGCTGTTGAACACCCCATGCTATCCTTTTCTCTTTCAGAGATGAGCTGCAGATTTGATTTTTAAAATAATATTTATTACTTCCACGGTGTCTGACCATTACTGACCCCTTTTAGTGAGTTGCAAGCATGCGGAGTGATATTTGCAAGGGAGAGTTTACGGTGAGGGTTGCTTTCTGTTCCCCGGTCTCACACCTGTCCTCTGTGGGTAGCTGAGGGTCAAGCAAGCCGGAGTGAATATTCAGAAGTATGTCCCAGGACTCCAAAACCAGAAGATTCGATTGGATGAGTATTTCTCCATCATTCATCCCCAAGTTACCTTCGACATTTTCAGCATCTGCAAATTTATCAACAGTCAATTTGTCCTGAAGGTCCGAAGAGAAAGGATGCCTGAGGCATGGAAAAGTCAGCCCGCACTCAAACTGCGAGGTAAGGAACTCAGCCCTTTCCCATTGCTCTCTGCAGTGTGGGAGATTTCTCAGAAAGGGACCAGGCAGAGCTTTCTGATTTCTTCAGAAAAGCTGGCTAAAAAGCTGGAGGCTGCCCCGGGAGAACTAGTGAGAATCTTTAACTGTTTTTATCATTGAGAGAGCGAAAGCACATGCGAGCAGGGGATGGGCAGAGAGGGAGACAGAGGATCTGAAGCGGGTTCTGTGCTGACAGAAGAGAGAAAGCCAGATGCAGGGCTTGAACTCACAGACCAGAAGATCATGACCTGAGTCAGACGCTTAACTGCCTGAGCCACCAGGCATCCCTAGAGAGAAGCTTCAAAGTGTTGAGTGCAGCAAGCCGTGGCACTGGGGTGGTAACTGAGGAACAGATTCAGGAGATAATTAAGGCAGGAGTTGGAGACTGGACGTCGGTGTTGAAAAAGAGAGAGGATATTTAGGATAAGGATTAGCTTTCTTGCTCGGGTAACTGGGTGGTGAAGGTGTGATTAACAGAAAAGACCCCATGTGAACTCCCTGGGGCAGGGACTTTGCCCATTTGGGTCACTGCTGTCTCCTCCAAGTCTAGAATAGTGTGCCTGGCTCACAGTAGAGACCAAGTGCACGTGCGATGAAGCAATTAAACAGAACATTTGCAAAGGAGCTTGAAGACGAGTTCAGTTGCAGACACGCATGCATAAATATTAATAGGCAATTAAAAAAATCACTGTTGATGGGAGTATAAATTGTCACAATCATTTTAGAGGGCGTTTTAGCAATACGCATCGAAAACATTAAAAGTGAGCATATTCTTCGCCTCAGTAATTCCATTTCTGAGATTATATCCTTAACAGAATTGTCACGATTATCCACAACGACTTACCTTAAGCTTGGTCATTGCGATGTTGTTTATAGGGTGATAAAAGGGGTGTAACATAATCAGTGCTAGCTAATTGCTTAAGTAAAATACAGTATAATCAACGTGGCCAGCGAAAAGTATGATGCATATCTCCATTTATGCCATGGAAGGATATATCTATTATAAAATTGAAGTGAAAAATTCAGATTACAGAAAAAGATGGCAGAGAACCCCATTTTTTAGTAGTTATCTGAGCGGTGTGATTATGGGTGACTTAAAAAAATTTTTTTATTACAAAAATATTAATGTTTATTTTTGAGAGAGAAAGAGTATGAGTGGGGGAGGGGCAGAGAGAGAGGGAGACACAGAATCCGAAACAGGCTCCAGGCTCCGAGCTGTCAGCACAGACCCCGACGCGGGGCTCAGACCCACAAACCGCAAGATCATGACCTGAGCAGAAGTCAGGCACTTAACCGACTGAGCCACCCAGGCGCCCCTATGGGTGACTTTTAATATTGTCTTCAGCCGTTTTCATTTTCTGCAATGCATGTGTACCACTTTTATAATAAAATAATAAACAGATCTGTTCTTAAGGAAATACGTATTGAGTCCAGGCAGCAAGGTTTCTCTGGGAATTCAGATTCATTGTCAGCATGGTGTCGGAGGCAGCTGTGGGATACTAAGAGAGAACGCCAAGACAGAACCCCGGGGAACACCAGCATTGAAGGAATGGGCGAAAAAACCTAAAGGAAAAATTGCAAGAAGTGTCGGGGAAGTCCGTGAAAGTGAGGTTTCAGGGAGGGGGTTCTGCCCAACGCCATCCAACAGCAGAAGGCCTCAGTAAGGGAGAGACAGATAGACTCGTATTGGAGTAGGTAGATCGGAAGCCCGGGATGGGGCCACTTCCAAGTAAAGAGAGGCGCTGCGAGCCAGGGAAGATGGGTAAGTGGAGACAGGATGTATAGACAGACGGCTGTCAAGAAATTTGGCTAGAAGGGAAGGGGTGAGACCGTGCGGTGGATACGAGGGCATATTGTGTGGGTGATGATCTGGCGAGCTGTAGCACCGGCGGGTGACCTGCTGCATTGTCACCTTTCTCTCGTGACGGCAAGGCCAGATGATCTGGATGGAGTCCGCGCGGTGCATGATATACCTGTGCTCCCCGAAGCTCCGCAGCCTGCGAGAGCTGGAGGCGCACCGGATGCACCTGTCTGACATCGCCCCCCACGACACCACCAGGGACCTCATCCTCCTGAACCAGCAGCGGCTGGCAGAGATTGAGCTCTCCAACCAGCTGGAGAGGAAGAAGGAGGAGCTGCGGGTCCTCTCCCAGCACTTGGCCATAGAAAAGAAGAAAACCGAGACCTTGCTTTATGCCATGCTGCCGGAACATGTGGCCAACCAGCTGAAGGAGGGCAAAAAGGTCGCTGCGGGTAAAGCATTCCCTCCCCTTCATGGGTGCCTCTGGCCAAGAGTAGCGGTGTGCCTCAGGGGTTAGGGGCACAGGCTCCGAAACCAGACAGCTCTAGGTCTGGATTCTGGGTCCATCGCTTGTTAGCAGCATGATCTCGGGCAGGTTGCTTGAGATGCACGTCCTCAGTTTTCTCCTCCCAACATCAAGAATAATGAAAGTAATACCGGAGTGAAACATGGATTAAGTAAGAGTGCCTGTCAACTTCACCCACCTGTGGCACATTCTCTAAGACCCGAAAGCTATGGCTTGACACTGGCCTTTTCGTCAGTGGCCACGAATAGAGTTCTTTAGCTGGAAATAATACACCCACACGTTACCTAAATCATGGGCCTCTAAAGACCATTCTGGGAGAGCAGGCCATTTCTGGAGGAAACGATGCCATGTTTACTCTGACCTCGCGTCCCATTTGTCACGGGTGCGTGTTCACCCCCAGACATGTGTGGTAAACTAACTCAATGCCAGGGTGCTGCCAGGTCTCGAGGACCCAAAGGAGGTCACAGTCTTGCGGGTTTGACAGACATATACAGAATAATTTCACAGGGGTGGCGGTAGCCAAAGGAAAGGGAACTAACGTGCGTTGAAGAGCAATTATTGTGCCAGGATCTGTGTTAGACGTTTTTAGACGTGCCATTTCATCGAATTCTCTGAACACTTCTATGAGCGAGGTGCTATTATCCAAAACAGCTTAGTAAATCCACATTCATCCCAGTTTATGAGTAAAAGAGCTGAAGACTAATCAGAAGTCCGTCTAACTCCAACATTCATACTTTTTCCATGACAAAGGTGTGGAAACACAGACGCCAGGGAAATTCATGATAAAAAGGCGTCAGAAAGGAAGACAGGAGGCAGGGGCTGTGAGGGTTTGTATATATCAAGTGTATGGCACTTGAGTTAGACCTTGAGACTTTATTTCAGAGGAAAAGCAGGGAAAGGCATTTTGGGAGAACGGGATTGCAGGAGCAAAGGTGAGGCAGTCTCAAGATAAATACCGCAGCCTGTAGGATACTCCACTTGACATGAGTAGGTAGGTAGGAATTGTGGGGAGAGCTCGAAGAAAGTTCCTTGGGTAAGCTATCGATCTAGGAATTATTGCAGTGTGGGTGGTGGTTAAACACCGACTCTATGAATTATAAATAAGGTCATCCAGGGGGCAGGAGGTGAGAAGGGACGAGGGTTAGGTTTTGAAGCTTAAGGAACACCTATTATTTAAGGAGGAAGAAAAGCCAGTTGGAATGTGCGAAACAAGGAGATAAGAAAGGTAGGGAGAATATGAGGAGCGAACGGCAGGCCAGAAGCCAGAGGGCAGAGGAAGCTACGTGAAGGAGAGATTATTACCAGACGTATAAATAATACAGAGAATGCCCAGCTGTGTTCAAGCAGTCACCCATTTGGTCATCCAACAAGTATTTATTGAGGATCTACTATGTGCCAGGCCCTGCTCTAGGTGCTGGGGATACAGCAGAGTACGAAAACAGTCTCTCATCTCGTGGAGCTTACAGTCCAGTGGGGAAGATAGGCAACAAACAAATAAAAAAATCCCATATAAAATATGCCATGTAAGGCTTGTGGGGTTGGGGGCGGAAATCAGGCCAAAAGGATAGAGTCTAGGGACTGTTATTTTAGATAGAGTGATAAAGGAAGTTCTCACTGAGGTGGTTACGTGTGAGATGTGAGACAGAGCCCTTTGGATATTGGAGAAAAGAGAAGTCGGAGAAAAGAGGCAGAGGAAACAGCAGGTGCCAGGGGCCTAAGCAGGAGGCACTTATGAAACCCCAAGGAGGCCAGTGTGGCTGGAGTGGAGTAAGCCAGGGAGCATGGAGACGTGAGATCAGAGAGATGGTGGGGACAGAGGGGACCCCTTACTGGCCATGGTAAGGATTTTCTTTCTTTTCTTTTTTTTTTGAGGGTGGGGGGGGCAGTGGGGAGAGCAGGAAAGAGCACATGAGCAGGGGAGAGGCAAAGAGAGAGAGAGAGAGGGCAAGAGAGTATCTTAAGTAGCAAGGAGCCTGACACAAGGCTTGATGTGGGGCTTGATCCCACAACCCAGGAATCATGACCCGAGCCAAAACCAAGAGTCGGGCACTCAACTGGCTGAGCCACCCAGGCACCCCAAGGATTTTCCAGTTTAGTCTCAGTGTGTTGAAATCACGGATTTGAGGCACAGGATTGGAGGGTCTGACTTCAACAGGTCATCTGGCTGCCGTATGAAAATTAGCAAGACTGGAAGCAGCCCAAGGAGTTAGGAGGACGCACTGAGCACACGGTAGCCCTCTCGCCAGACACGGATAGTGGAAGTCGCCACTTCGTGACGACCAGTCTCTGTCAGCCCCGGCCTGGATCTCCTGTAGTTCAGGCTCCGCAGCAGGCCACCTGCCAGAAGCTTCTCTGTAAGCCAGACCCCACCCAACCTATTCCTGTCCTGCCGTGGCTCTCATCACACCTTACCGGGTGCTCCTTTACTCTTACGTCTTCTTCACTGGACTGGGAGCACCTTAGAGGCAGAGGTGCCGTCTGTTCCACGTTGCACGCGTCTCCCCGAACAATGACCAGCTCATAGCAGGCACTCAGGGAGTGTCTGTTGGCCGAATGGACCCGGCTCCTTTTCCCCAAGGCTCAGCCAGATTTGGTTCCCAGAGAGCACTCGAGTCTAGAATCCAGAGAATCATCATCCCATATCCTTGGCTCTCACTGACGCTCAGTTTACGTTTTACAGGAGAATTTAAAACCTGCACCATTCTCTTCAGTGACGTGGTGACATTTACTAACATCTGTGCTGCCTGCCAACCTATCCAGATAGTGACCATGCTGAATTCCATGTATTCCAAGTTTGACAGATTAACCAGTGTCCACGAGGTCTACAAAGTAAGTGTTCACCTACTGCGTGTGTGTCCCGCTCAGGCAGGGCGGGAGCTCGGTTATCGGTCTTCCTTCGCCTCTCTCTTCGCTGCTCTGTGGTCTGGTGTGGATGGGAGTGGGGTGAGGAGCTACAGCTAACAGGGAATTGGAGATATCTTAGCAATTTTAGTTTTTCAGAAATCCTTTTATAATATCCAGTGCCAAAAGGCCTTTGAGGGGCACACTGTTGTCCCAGAGAGTAATTCTACCCTTCCATTCAGCAGAGAGTCTAATCTGAATAACGTACGTCTGATATATAGCATCATACGCTAACTCAGGAGCCATGTCTTCTATGGAGCTTCCACCAGAAGCAGAAAGCCCTTTGGGCTAGCTCATTGGTGGTTTCCTGAGTCAGTTTTCCTCTCATCCCTCCCTTATGCTCCGTATACTCCTGGCCAATAACCACCAGCTTCGATATGGTCCTTCTGTCAATATGTGGAAAATGACAAAAATATTTAGTGATATATTGAATGCATGAAGGAAACCATCTGAACACCCTCTCTTCCCTCTTACAGGTGGAAACTATAGGAGATGCCTACATGGTGGTAGGGGGCGTACCAGTGCCCATTGGGAGTCATGCTCAAAGAGTGGCTAACTTTGCTCTGGGGATGAGAATTTCTGCAAAAGAAGTGATGAATCCTGTTACTGGAGAGCCCATCCAGGTAGAGAGAAACCGAGTACTCTGTTTGATATCGACCATCCCGCACACTACAAAGTAGAATTCTGTTTATTAGTCTGCTCACGTGGCTGCTGGGCATGTTACAGTAGGTACGATGGGTAACATCTCCCAACTCTTGTCTTCTCTTGAATATGTTTTAAGTAATAGAAATATTAGCAAAGATATCATCGTCCCAACTTTTCTTAAATTTCAGGGGAGGCTTTGGAGCGTGGGATTCTCATGTGATTTACCACGAGCGTCTTTCTCGATAGCTTGGGACGGTGCTGAGCAAGCCTCTCCACTTGCTTTGCAGGGCCCCATCCGTCTTGGTATCTGGCTCGTTCGTAACGCCTGCTTTTTTATTTGAGCATCCAACCTAACAAGTGGCTCACCCCCGCCCGCCCCTGGGGAAACTGTGTACTCAGCATGTCCTCTCCCAGGTCAAGTCAGGCTGAGGCGGGAAACTGCTTCCAGCCAGCAGCTCGGACACCACGATGCCATGAGAGATTTAGAACAGCTTTCCTCCCACCACGTGGCCCTGAGTGAGACGTCTTCCCACCTTTCTCACAGGAACCTGCTCTTCCAGGCATGGACATTTGTTCACACTGTAAAAGATGGACAATTTGGGAGATGAAAAGCAGGTGTCGTCTTCTGTCTGCTCAGCAGATCCTTGACGCCCTGAGATGCCTTAGAGCAGGGCTTCTGCATTTTAAAATGCAATCCCTTCCCTGATCCTGGCAGTCAGGTCTTCAAAATAAACTACACAGCCAACCAAAACTCAATAGACAAGTATAAGACAGAATCGGATTTTTCTAAATTATGACCCTTATGTAGGAGATTCTGAAGATGTGTTCAGCTCACCTTCACCACAAGTCAGACACTGAGAAATGCTGCAGGTTCTGGTTCCGGTATGCACTGCGTGCTTCTGAGTAAAAGCCGGCTTTACGTAATTGCAGGAACTACATATCCACAATATTTGGTCCGTTGGAAACACGCAGATACATCCGTTGAATAAAAGCCCCAGGATCATAAATAAAAAAATCAAGATGGGAGGGAATGAGATAAGAAGGTCAGATAAGGGATATGTGTTTCAGTTAAAGGGCTCTAATATAAGCCATTAAAGAAAAAAAGGATTGAATATATACCATTGTGTAAAGTGTGTGTGTGTGTGTGTGTGTGTGTGTGTGCACGTGAGTGTGTGTAAAAGGCATAGCTATAGAGATGACAGTAATGTCATACCAGTAAGAATGAAATTAAACAATGAATTCCTGGAAACTATCCTGGTGGATTTTACCCAGAAGAAAGCAGGAAAAGATGTTATCAAGTTTAAGATAAGAATAGGGACATAGGAGCATCATTAAATATCCTCCAGAAACAACCTACCGTGTGGGTTTATTTAAGGAAGTAGGGAAAAGGACTTGAAGCATTTCACTCTCTTAGAAGAACTGTGCTGCCATTTCAACAATTTTTAAATTAGTACTCTTTGAGATCTTCTACTATTTTATTCACATTTCCTTCAACGCACATGTACTGAGGTCCTACTCTGCATGAGACAGTATTCTCGGTGTTTGACAGGCTCATTTTCCTAGAGGAATGCATCTTCTTATTTCAGGGAGAAGAAAATCTAGCCTGAAAAGATAACTAAGTCTGGTTAGGACATAGAAAGCTGCAATAGGCTGCTCTTCCCATACTAGTCGTTAAAAAAACGTAGTGAGCAAAGAAATAGAAATAAACTGATTCCAGAAAGCAACCAGCCCTTTCAAAGAGGACACCCACAGTTATGTTCATGTCTAGTAGAGCTGCAGGTGAGGGTGAGAAGAAACCAGTCTGAATTTTAGCGAACTTTAATGGCCACATGGAGGCCAGAATGATAGGTTAGAATCCCAAAGATCCTGTCTTTCGTCAGTTCTAGCCACAGAATCTGTACCCGTCTACCAACTCTCCCACAAGCCTTCACCAAGTACATGTGGTTATTCAGTCAAAGGATGGGGTTAGGAGGAGAACTGAGAGAAACCCCCAGTCCCTGAGGCGTGTGAGGCACATTCTCCAAACGCGAGTCAATGGCCCATGAAAAGGTAGGGTTAGAGTCAGAGAACAGACAGAAATCCCTGTGAGGTATTCTTGGCCTTTACCAAGTGCACTACAATGACACTTTGAAGTCTAAGGGCAGAGAAGAATGGTAAAGAGAAATCTCCCAATGTGCAGAGAGCCAGCATGGGACTAAAGAGCAAAGAGACCCCCAAACACCTCACCTCACAATTAGGCTGTAAATCAGAAAGAGATCTTCCACAATTTAGAAAGCCGGAGACTTACTGTAAAGTATAAGGAGGTTCTCAGATCCTTGCTTGTCCCCACATCCCGAGCCCTGATGGCGATAAAATCCTGATCTAGCCTTCTTAATATATGAAATCATATATTGCATGGAATCTAGCAGTATCTTGGCAAAAGAAGCCCAGACTCAATTCAAATACAGATAAAATTAACCCAGTCTCCACTCTAGCAGCCTGACAAAAAAGAGATTTGAACTTTACTGAACACTGAATATTATCTACTTCAGTCTCTACTGTAGTTTCACATACAATATAGAACATACAACTAAATAATTAAAAATATGAGATGCTAGAAAATCAAGAGAAATGTGGTTTAGTGTATAGCCAAGAGAGGAAATAGTCAACAGAAGCAGGTCTGAAAATGGCCTGGATGTTGGAATTGTGGGACAGAATCTTTTCAATAACTACAATAAAGATTTTAGGAGATCTACTGGAAAAGGGGAACTGGTTTGAACAGATGGGAAATACATGCTATCTATCTATAACTATCTATTAATCTATCTATCCAATGGAAATGGAAACCATGATCTCAGAAATCGGGAATAGAGAATTCATTTTAGGGCTTTAACAGATTCTAGACACAGTAAAGGAAAGGATCAAGGATTGTGCAAATGAACAATACACTGAAACACAGAGAAGGAAGTAGGGTGAAAAAAATGAAACAGCACATCCTAGATCTGTAGGACAATATCAAATGGAACTAGGGTCCTAGAAGGATACAGTGAGACTGGGTCGGAAGAAATATGTGAAGAAATAATGACTGAGAATTTTCCAACATTGATGAAGGATATCAACTTACATATCCAAGAGCTTAGCAAACCCAAACAGGATAAATACAGAGATAAGCACTTCCATTCTTAAATACCAAAAGCCCTACTCAGTGCAATTCAGCAAGAAAAAGAAATCTACGACATAAAGATTGGAAGGGAAGATGTAAAATGATCTTTTTACAAAGACGGTGGTGCACTTATAAAACCTCAGCAAGATCAAAATACCCAGGTCACAGGATATAAGGACAGCGCACAAAAATTAGTTGAATATGTATATACTAAGGACAAAAATTTGGAAAATGAAATAGAAACAAACTACCTAAATTTAGTTTTAAATGTTGGAAAATAAGCAAACTGGAGGACTTGCACTACCTAATTGCAAGATTTACTGTAAAGCTACACTAACAAAGACAGAGTGAAATTAGAAGGATACACATGGATCATTGGAGCAGTACAGAGAGCCCAGAAAGAAACTACATATTTAAAGTCAATTAATTTTTTTTTTTCTCAACGTTTTTTTATTTATTTTTGGGACAGAGAGAGACAGAGCATGAACGGGGGAGGGGCAGAGAGAGAGGGAGACACAGAATCGGAAACAGGCTCCAGGCTCCGAGCCATCAGCCCAGAGCCTGACGTGGGGCTCGAACTCCCCGACCGCGAGATCGTGACCTGGCTGAAGTTGGACGCTTAACCGACTGCGCCACCCAGGCGCCCCAAAAGTCAATTAATTTTTAACCAAGGCACAAAATCAGGTCAGCAGGGAAAGGAATTTCTTTTTAAGAAATGGTTCGTTTCTGGGGCAGCTGGGTAGCTCAGTCGGTTAAGTATCCGACTTCAGCTCAGGTCATGATCTCGCAGTTTATGAGTTCGAGCCCTGTTTCAGGCTCTGCGCTGACAGCTCAGAGCCTGGAACTTGCTTCAGATTCTGTGTCTCCCTCTCTCTCTCTCTGCCCCTCCCCCACTTGCAAACTCTCTCTCTCAAAAATAAATAAAAGTATTTTTAAAAATTTTTAAAAAGATGGGGCGCCTGGGTGGCGCAGTCGGTTGAGCGTCCGACTTCAGCCAGGTCACGATCTCGCGGTCTGTGAGTTCGAGCCCCGCGTCGGGCTCTGGGCTGATGGCTCCGAGCCTGGAGCCTGTTTCCGATTCTGTGTCTCCCTCTCTCTCTGCCCCTCCCCCGTTCATGCTCTGTCTCTCTCTGTCCCAAAAATAAATAAACGTTGAAAAAAAAATTAAAAAAAAATTTTTTTAAAAAAGAAATGGTTCATTTTAATTGAAAATACATATGGAAAGAAAAATGTACCTCAATCCTTCATATATAAAAATTAATTTGCTATATATCACAGATGTAAACATAAATGCTAGAACCATAAAGCTTTTTGAAGGAAATATAGGCGAATAGCTCCATGAATTTGGGGTAAGCACTAATTTCTTAGATTGGACACAAAAAATATTAATCGTGAAAGTAAAAAAACCTGATAAACCTCATTATTGTGGGCCAAATTTTGTTCCCCCCAAATTCATATATCGATGCTTTACCCCCCAGGCCTCAGTATATGACTATATGTGGATATAGGGCCTTTACAGAGGTGGTCAAGTTAAAATGAAGCTGTTAGGGTGGGCTCTAATCCCATTTGACTGGTGTCCTTGCAAGAAGAGGAAATCTGGACATAGGAAGAAACACCAGGGATGCACAGGCACAAAGAAGAGACTATGTGAGGCCATCCACAAACCCAGGGGAGATGCTGCAGAGGGAACGAAGCCTGCCAACACTTCGATCTCATACTTCAAGCCTCCAGAACTGGGAGAAAATAAATTCCTGTTGTTGAAGCCACTCAGTCTGTGGGTGTACAGAATGGGAAAAATACTTGAAATATATGTGTATCCCATATCCAAGCATATAGTAGAGAACTCCTCTATATTAACGATGAAAGATAATCCCGGTTTTTATATGAGCAAACTCTTGAACAGACTTTTCAAGAAAAAAGGTACAAGAACGGACACAAGCTGCATGAAAATGTGCTTAACATCGTTAGCCGTCAGCAACATGCAAATTAAGACCACAACGAGGTAGCATTTCACACCCACCAGAAGACCAAATGATGGTGAGACTGTGGAGCAACTGGAGTGTCACATTGCTGATGAGAATGTAAAATGGTGCAAACACTCTGGAAAATTGCTAGCAAATGGTCTGATTTTTGGTTTTGTTTTGTAACATTAAATACGCATCTACCTTGTGATCCAGGAATTCTACCTGTAGGCACTTACCTAAGAAAAATGAAAATGGGTGTCTACAAACAGATCTGTATAAGAGTGTTCCTAATGGCCCCAAACTGGAAATAACCCAAATGTTCGTGAAGTTAGAAGCCTGGATAAAGAAACTGCGGTATGTTTTTACAATAGAACAGTTGCAGTAATAGAAGAATGAACAACTGAAACATACAACAACATGGATGAATCTCAGAAACATTCAACTGGATAAATGAAGGCAGGCAC
The DNA here is from genome assembly GCF_016509475.1 of Prionailurus bengalensis. Classification (NCBI taxonomy): domain Eukaryota; kingdom Metazoa; phylum Chordata; class Mammalia; order Carnivora; family Felidae; genus Prionailurus; species Prionailurus bengalensis. The sequence continues at coordinate 20,487,077 of NC_057343.1, forward strand.
AGAACAATATGCTCTATGATTCCATTTGTGCATAGTCCTAGAACAGGCAAATAATTCTTTGTAAAAGAAATGAGGAAGCCGTTACCCCTGCAGAGAGGCAGGGAACTTAACTGGAAAGGGCAACAAGGGGACGTCGCGAAGTAATGAACGTAGTCTGTGTTTTATTCTGGATGGTGGATTATAGGGTATATGCTCCTGTCAAAACTCACGGAGCTAAATGCTGAAGATCTGTCTTTCCGTTTTAGGTATATTATACCTTAATTTAAAAATAAAAGCAAGAGTATTCGACGGTCCCTTTTCAGTGAGATTCTCTTTGTACAGATCAGAGTGGGGATCCACACGGGACCAGTCTTAGCAGGTGTGGTGGGAGACAAGATGCCGCGGTACTGCTTGTTCGGTGACACTGTGAACACGGCTTCTAGGATGGAGAGTCACGGGCTTCCCAATAAAGTGCACCTCAGCCCCACGGCCTACAGGTAGCCATTCATTTATTCCTTCCTTCCTTTGTCTTTTCCTACTTACAGAATAGAATGCTCACGGTGCCTGGCAGCCGTGGGATCGAGGGTAGTGAAGGAAACCCGTGGTTCTTCTCCCGTGCCACGCTGGCTTATAGAAGACATTGTACCAGACAACAAATACTGTCGAGCCTCTTCCATAAGATAGTTTTGCTCCCAAGGAGCATATGGTCTAACGTGGGGATTGGCAAAGCATAGTCATAGGCCAAATCTAGTCTGCTGCTTGTTTTTTGTAAATAAAGTTTTATTGGAACACAGCCATGCTTGTTGATTTACACATTGTCTATGGCTGCTCTCATGGGACAACAGCAGAGTCGAGGAGCTGTGGCAGAGGCCGTATGGCCTGCAAAGCTGAAAATATTTACTCTCTGGTCTTTTGCAAAAAAAGTGTGCTGACCCTTGGTCTCGCAGAAAAAGAAAGAAGTGTTCACTAATAATTATTTTGAAAGTGTGGTAAGTACAATGGTAAAGATAAGCATAAAATAATACTTATGGTTTCTTGAGACCTTACAGGAGGTGAACCAAATTCTGTTCTGAGTTATTTTATATATGTATATGTTCATTTACTCTCACAACGGCTCTGTGAAAATGTACTATTATTCTTATCTACAGAGGAGAAAAAAAAAATCAGGCACAAAAAAGTTAATGACTCGCTTCGGGTCCCAAGTTGGCTAGGAAGGAAAAGAGCCCAGATCAAATGTGGGGTGAGGCTCTGAGTCCCTGCTTTATCCACTGTACTCTTGTGCTTGAGGTAATTCAAGCGTGTGTGTCTTGGGAGACTAAGCGGGGTGCCTCATCCAGTAAAGAAATCCTTTGTGGAGGAAGAGATTCCTGAGCTGAATCTTGAACAAGGAGTTCCGAGTAGGATTTAGCCAAAGCTGAGGCTTTGGGGGAGAAAACCCAGCAGTACCAGCACAGATGTAGAGTAGGAGCTAAGAACTACAATTTAGCTTGCTAGAGTAGACAATATGGAGCAGAAAGTAGCGTGAGCTGTGTGTGCCCTGTCGAAGAGCAAGGGTGTGCATTGTAGGTGGAGAAGAGCCCCCGGGGAGTGTGAGATTGCAGACAATAGGGGGCCCAGGGTTTTATTTGATGCTGATACTCAAGACCATGCAAGGACAGGGTGTACCTGGGTGTACCTGGGTGGCTTAGTTGGTTAAGCATTGGACTTTGGCTTAGGTCATGATCTCATGGTTTGTGAGTTAGAGCCCCACATCAGGTTCTACGCTGATGGTGTGGGGCCTGTTTGGGATTCTCTCTCTCTCCCTCTCCCTCCCCGCCCCTCTCCCACTTATTCTCTCTCTCTCTCAAAATAAATAAACTTAAAAAAAAAAAAGACTGTGCGAGGACAGATTTGAGGATCAGGAAACAGGACAGAGAGGACCTGTTAGGAGCTGGGTTTGAGCCAGAGCATTGGTGGTGGGAATTTGGGGGAAAGTAAAATCAGCTGAACCTGGTAACTGCTAGAAATGGAGAATGAGAAAGAGGGAGAAGCCTCGAATGTCTCCCAGGCCTCCATCCTGGGTGACAGCGACCTGAATCTCACCACTGGAGACAGGACAGGTAAGAGGGCTTCCAGTCTACAGGGGCAGATGATGAGTTCAGGTTCGGAAGTGTTGAATTCAAAGGAACCGCAGAGCATCCTAGGTAGAGGTGCCATTACATGGATGGATGAAATATGGAGTTGAGGTATTGGCTGGGGCTCCCAACTTGGCGAAAGCAACATATGGTTGGTAATTCAGCCAGGGGATTGATGAGATCACCTGGGAAAGGTGCGGTGGGAAAAGAGCAGCGCAAAGAACCAACATTTAAGTGGCAGGTGGATGAAGAGGGGCCCGTGTGAGAGGCAAAAGACATAAGAAAGAAACGGCAGAGTTCAGGCTGAGAGGCACCCTTGGAGATATTTTTAGGGAGGAGGAATTGAACAAAAGTGTCAAAATAGTGACAGGGACTGAGACACGTGCACCAGAGGTTTTGAGGACACGATCAGAAGTAGTTGTGGTAGAATGGTGGGGATAGACGCTGGGATATGGGTTGAAGGATAAGTGGGAGAGAGTGTATAGGATTAAGGGAGGAGATGATAACGTGGGAAGGTTTTTGCTTCTGTTTGGGAAGGAAGGGACCTTAGCAGGCTAGCAGGCTGAGGGAGGATGCAGACGGTGGGAGCCGGAGAGAAAGTGAGAAGTGGCTGGTTGGGCCAGGCCTTGAGCAAGCGGGAAGGGACATCGATCGGGTGCCCCTGCACAAGACACGGCATCCTCTGAGACACCTCATCCTCAAAGACTGGGGAAAAGGGGGCGTGTCGCCGGTGGGGTGAGAGGCTGTGGGGTCTTACCTATAAATGGTTAAAACTTCATACAAGAATCAGATCACAAGGTAGGAAGCACAGTGACTTGAGGGTGAGGAAAGCAGGTGCCAAGTGGGGGGACTTGAGGAGAACAGTGAAGGTCTGAAAACTCCACAAAACTGGGAAGGGACAAGGGAAGGTCAGTGAGTGCTAAGACCTGGCTGAGGCAGCTGACCACGAATTAGAAAATCTCTGGTCTGCACTGTTCTGTGGTTTCTCTCCATTAGCTGGCGACAGCCAGTAAATAAATAAGCAAGAAAGCGTTCCGTAGGTACCCCATAGCTCTGTCTCTTTTCACAGGCCCCCTCCCTACACCCTTCTCTTCCGTTCCTTGGCAGCCAGAAGTCAGGGAGCAAGCTTGGGTGGTTAGGATGAGCAAGCTGGGGTAACGGGGTGCCTGGGGAAGATGGAAAGGAGAGCGCTGATCTCCAAGGAGCCTCCTGCTTCAGAACCACGTGGCGCTGGCGCACACTTCCGCGTCACCCTCTCCATTGTTGCCAAAGCTTAAGTTCTACATCCGTGATCTTTGCTACCTGGTGCGATTTGTTCTCTCTGTGCAGAGCTCTGGAGAATGAAGGGTTTGAAATAGTTGAGAGGGGCGAAATCGAAGTGAAAGGGAAAGGGAAAATGACCACCTACTTTCTGATCCGGAACCTGCATGCCTCGGAGGACGAGATCATGGGCAGACCTCACAGCCGGCTTGATCGCAAGGGTGAGCAGAAAAGAGAAGCTGCATCTCAGTGTCAGATATTTTTTCCACTAACAACTTCAGATGTGTTTAGTGGAGCTCTTGGGCATGTGGGGTCGGCGTGGGTCATCCCTTTGCACGACTTTCTTTGGGTCGAGGCTCCCAAGGATCAGAGCAACCAGGATGAACACTTGCATCCGGGGTAGTCTGATGCCCCTGGAGCTGGGCTGATGGGCCCAGCCTAAAGGGTCCCTCATGCATTCATTTTCAAGGTTCTTGCTGGTCCCGCAAGGGGGCTTTCACATCTGTCTGTCCTGCAGTTTGGGGACGCCTTTAGAAGCTCTCTGCTTCTCAGCCTCAGAGGAGACTCCAGGACTGGCTTTCCTCACACCCTGAAACCATCCACCTTTCTCGTTTTCTGCTGGCTTCTAAAACTGGGAAGAAGGACAAAATCTGTGACTCACACAGCTCCAGGAATGACAGGAGAGTGAGTTTAGGTTAAAACAACCCAGTGCTAAGCCAGCCCAGGGATCCCCATTTGGCTCACGGTGCCGCAGCAGATGGAATCCAATGAGGAGGTTTCTATCGGCTGCCAGGCAGGCCCCTCCGCCCCACGCGGTCAGGGCCCCTTAACATCTGCCCTGGTTAATGCTGGGAGGTGCTGACCCGACGGGGAAACCCAGGAGCAGGGGGAAAACCTCCCTGAACCTCTGAAGCAAAGTGGAGGAGGAAGTGGATTCTTTCTGACAGGAGCTAATCTCTAGCTGCTCCAGGGGCTTGCCAAGGAAAATCTCGAAACCCAGGGGTTTCTGGTTGCTAATACGTGCGGGAGGTCTCTTTGGGACACACGGGTTAACGTTACTATTTTTTAAAGTGGGGCTATCCCAATAAAGAGATGGGTATTTGAAGAGCTTGAAATATTGTTTTCATAGCACGTGCACCTCGCATCGGTCTCCCTGTGAGCTGGGACGGGTTGGGGCCACAATTGACTGATGCAGACACTGAGATAGAGAGATCTAAGTTAAAAACTAGGAATAACTTTGGCTGGTATAGACCAGAGGGACCCTTAACAGAGTTTTGGGCCTGAATTTCTAGGCTCAAGGTGCCTCGCCCATGACATCACCTTCTCCCTCCCACCAGCATGCCCTCCCCACAAGGGAGAAGCAAGGTTTTTCCCCCCTTTTTTTTGCTTTGTTGTCAGAACTAGACAACGTAAATGGGGAGAGGCATTGTGCCACCTGATTGTGCGAGAGGAGAGACGGGGCTGGAGGCTTTAGCACCAGGACGCAACAGCATCCGGCCCAGATGCACCTAGCTGAAACTCGATACCGCTTTCTCCCTTGTTGCCCCCACAGGGGTTCTCAGATGGGAAAGTTTGAGAAACAGGATTCTAGAACATGGCGTGGGTCAGTCGACTCTAAACTCCTTTCGGTTCTGAGCTGGAAAAACAATACTAACCAACAGTAGAATATGAGTAAGGTGCCTCAGTTAAAGATTTCACTGTGGACCTTGAGAAAGAGAAAGGGTGTGAAAGAGAGGGAGGGCTAGCCCCTTCTGGACCCTAAACAGCATCTCTGTGCAAGTTGGGGAAAAGCACACTTTGGGGGGGGGGTAGATATCTCCCCAGGTATGGTTGATGGCAAAGGAAAGCCACCTGTTCCTCTGGGCTGACATCAGCCCCACTCCTGACCTCCTTGGCCAGGTATCTCCATGCAGAGAAATGGCAGAAAGATCTCAGCCTTTTTTCTTTCCATGCTTCTCTCCATTTCCCCCTCCCCATCAGCCTAGGATCTCCTGCCAGGAGCGGAGGTTCGAGCCCTGGGGAAGGGAGTGCCTGCCCCTCCCATCCCCACTGCAACCCAGTGCTGGAGATGGCCCCCAAACATGATCCTATTAGCCTGCAGGGGCCAAGGGACTTTGCCCCACACAGCAAGACCCAGCCTCTCAAAGCCAGTGATGGGGGAGGGGGATGCAGAAACACTAATATGCACGCTAATGTTCTTCCTGAATTGGCCTCTTTCCTCAGATTATCTCCCAAAGGACACACACACTGGTGTTTTGGGTGATTTGGGGGAGGCACGGGAAGAAGTCCAAGGAGATGAAAGTGAGCAGAGTGGCACTGAGGCCCACGCTAAGAACCATGGGTAACTGCAGTGGAGCAGGGTGAGAGGGCCTCAGCAGTGACCTTCCGGTGCCCTTGTGGGTCCGAGCTCCTCCCCAACCTGGCAGGAGGGGACACCCGGGAGGTAACAGGAGCAAGAAAGGATGGCACCCCGGAGCGCTCTTGCTCAAACCATTCTCCTTTCTCCCTTTTGTTCTCCAAAGCAAGTGCATTTACTGATTCATCTTCTAGCTGGTGAATGCATTAAACATATTAAATGTCACATAATCTCCCCAGCAGTGACATTTAACAGGTGGAACCACTGTCCAGCAAGTCCTTCACACGACGGGCACCTGAGGAAATACCCACGGGGCGGCTGATGTTCAGAGGCACCAAAGAAAGGCCCCCACTTCTGCAGCTCATGAGGTTGGCTTGCCACCCTCACTTTCCCTTCCCCACCTGCTTGTTCGCAGAAGCAACTACTCAAGGACGTCAAGACAGAGCAGCTGTTGCCATCATGCAGTACAAGGACAGTAGGCAGCTGTCCCTGAAGAGTGACACAGCAGATGGTGAGTTCACTGACCACTACAGACACCCCCAGCGCCGCGGGGCAGGAGAATCGGTGGGTTCAGAGGTGTGGCTCGTGGGGGGGTGGGGCAGCTCAGGTGGAGTCCCTGCCTTCATACGGCCTGCGTTTTAGTTGTGGAAGACACACAACATAGAGCAAATAAATAAGATCACTTTAGGTAGCGACCGATGTTAGGAAGAAAATGAAAAACTGGGCAATGGAGAAGAGGGCAATGGAGGCTCCTTCGGGGCAGCAGGATTTAAGCTGAAATGTGCAGGATAAGAGCCAGCCATGCGGCTGTCATGGGGACTTTCAGACAGTGCCATGGTGTAAGCAAACATGAGCATGGTGAAGAAGAAGAAAGAAGAAGAAGAAGAAGAAGAAGAAGAAGAAGAAGAAGAAGAAGAAGAAAGAAGAAGAAGAAGAAAGAAGAAGAAGAAAGAGGAGGAGGAGGAGGAGGAGGAGGAAGAAGAAGAAGAAGAAGAAAGAAGAAGAAGAAGAAGAAGAAGAAAGAAGAAGAAGAAGAAGAAGAAGGAAGAAGAAGAAGAAAGAAGAAGAAGAAGAAGAAAGAAGAAGAAGAAGAAGAAGAAGAAGAAGAAGACGACAACGGCCAGTGTAGACGTCTGAAGAGGAGTAGAAGAGGAAGGGGGCAGTAGGGGATGAGAGGTAAGCAGAAGCCCTGGCCAGTGTGGTTTTGAGCTTTCCTATCCACACACAGAAAGTCTGAGTGTAAGTAAGGGGCAAGGCAGGGAGCGATGGGAGCTCCATGGAAATGTTCCATGGGCGAAGGTCTCTACCACTTGAGTTCCTAAGTGACTGCTCCATAAACAGCTCGGAATGGGAAGTCTAAGAACCCTTCGTGCTCTAGGAAGGGGAACAAATTCATTGTTCAAACTTGCGCTACATGGGGATGCCTCCACAGGAGAGATGAACAGGTCTTGGCAGGAGCTGGGCTTCTTGCTTAACATGAGACAGAAGTTTCTCAGCTGGGCCCCTGATTCGGTATCTCCTCCAACTGCTGCTTTCCTGGACATACACCAATTCCAACAACTAAAGAAGGAGAAACTGAGGTCACTTCAGTTTGGGGGTGAAAACTGGATGGGTAGAGAACTGGCATTTGTTGGGCAACAAGTTCGTCCTGGGCATTTTACCCACTTTATCTCATTTGACACAAGAGTCCTGTGACTGTTCCCGTAACAGAGGTAAGAAAGTTGAAGTTCATAAAAGTGATGTAATTTCGATGAAGTCCCACAGCTAGTAATTGGAAGAAGTAGGACTTGATCCTCATGCTTGTTTGTCTCAGCAGCCTGTATTCAGGTGAGCAATGGACCCAAACGATTTCGGTTTCCCCAGGTGGTAGGCCTGGGGACCTCCAGACTTCACGGTGCCCCGCCGTGTTTCTCTCAGATCCTCTGGGCCCCGACTGAGCAGCGTTTTGGTTGTTTCTGAGTGTGATTAGCAGGCGTATTAGTGAGGACCAGCTCACACAGTGTGGGTGAATGATAACACGTGTGGTATGAGCCAGAGGCTTGGAAATGAGGACAGAGGGCAGCTGAGCCACCGGGCCTCAGTCTGGCCGTCCAGACTCAGACCTACCAGATCAGAAATTGCTTTGCACAACTTCCCCAGGGAATCGGAGTTTGAGTTTAGCGCGACACACAGGCTTCTTCCTCATCTCTGATGGCGGACAGCGGACGTAGAGTTTCCCCTTGAAGGATTCACGTCACCTGCTCCCAGGGCCTGCCTTGTCATTGTGATTTAGGTCTCAGTTCTGGTGGGTTTGGGGCTACATGTGATAATGTCACACTTAGCACTGAGGGTGCCAGGTCACTGCAGGAGCCCCCACTCTCACCTCCAGCCTCGGGGCCATTCCGGTCGGCCCCTACGTGGGCGTCATTACGGGAAAGTGCTTCTTTTAGCAGCCAAAACCTGTCAGGACCCTGACGATTAGGCTGTTGGCTCTTGGTACCTCAGGGTTCTGCCTGCCTCCCGACCTCTAGGCAGTTGGAAGGCCATTGAAGACTCACCTCATCCATCACGTCCGCCATCAACCTCACCAGGTCGTCACCTGGTTGCCACACTTCTGATCGCTTTCCAGGGGCACCCATTCCCATCTGACTTGGCTCCCAGATGTGGGAAGCAGGCGCTTCCCTGCCTCCCTCTCCCCCTCTGTGCACAGAGCTGCAGAGGCGGGGAGCAAACCACACAGGCCCCTCTCTGAGGGCCGGCTGAGATGTGATGTTCACCCCTTCCCTTGGCCCTCTTTCAAAGCGGGGGGGGCTCCCTGAATCTCTGTGAGGCCCAGCCCAAGTGTCTGCCTGCCCTGGCAATAGGAAACACTCCAGCAGGACCCAGGCCTGCAGGCTGCACCCAGGACCTGATTTGCACTTGAATAACACTCTTTTCTTCTACCCCACTATGGTTTTGGGTGTTAGATGTGTCGGTGGAGAGACTCCCCAGTGCAATTAAACGGGAGTATTGAGCCGGAGAGAAATCAGTGTGTGTTGACTCAGATATTTAAGCAACCACCTTTCAGTATTGACTAAAAAATTGGCCTTCCAGCTGTCCCTGCTGGCAGGCTCTTCTGGCATCTCGACAGACCGCTGTTACTGTGTTTTTCAAATTTCGACTTGCTTCGACTTGTCTCCTAACTGATTCTCCCAGCAATTATAATAATGGGTTCCAGGCTGACCTGTATACAGCACTTAGGCATGCAGCCCAGGCTCCTCTCTGGAGGTGACCCCTTCTTATAAATCAGCCCAAGGTCTTATAAACCAGACCACTTGCTGGGTTCATGGCAGGTTAAGTCAGTTTGAAGGACTTCTTACACAACTCCTACCTGCTCCGCTGGAGGGTGGTGGCGACAGGGGTCCCTCTCTGAGTTGAGCCGTCTACCTGCTGGGGGCTCCGCCGATTCCCCCCAAGTCTGACTCAGTCTTCCTGACAGGAGGAACTTCCCCACCCTGGGCCATCCTCCTCGTGGGTGATTCTCGCAAGCAGGAGTCTGTGGTCACTTAATTGGCAGGTCCTCGCCCCTCACTTTGCAGAGTCTTGACAATACAAGTCAAGTGTCTTTCCCAGACGTGTCCAGTGAGCTGGGGCCCCGCTGGTTGGGAGCCAGGCGAAGGAGCCTGGGCCTGTATTCCTGGCCCTCAGACCTTTCAGCGGCCCATCTGAGGCCTTTCTAAGCATGGCTGTCAGATCTTCCTGACCTCTTCTCTTTGGGGTTGATGAATGGCATAGCTGGGTGTTTGTTGTTGTTGTTTGTTTTTGTTTTGTTTTGTTTTTTGCTAGAAGACTGGTCATCATATGTATTTATTTATTAATATTGAAGTATTGTTGACACACGATGTCACATTAGTTTCAGGTGTGTGACACAGTGATTCGAAGAGAATGTGTACATTATACTGTGCTCACCACGGTGTCACCACCGTCTGTCACCATGCAGTGCTGTTACGATACCATTGACTATATTCCCCGTGTTGTGTCTTTTATCCCTGAGGCATAGCTGTGTTTAACCTCAGGCTTTCTAGAAGTTGCGCTGTCAACCCAACAATGTTCTGTAGAAGGAAGATCCTGGGAAGTATAAATGAACTCTTTACAAGCGGGGAGTTTCCTAATGGAAGAACACTGTCAGTGTTGGGACTGGCCTCGAGAATCATTTGTCAGCCTTGACATCATCGACTGGGATGTGGCTTCAGGCGCTGATTGGCATGGGAAGGCATCAGACTCGGATGGCTGGGCCTCACCCCAAGAGCCTACCTCAGTGGGCTCAGAGGGGGCCTTCCAACTCCGGTTTGTTAACCATCTTCACAGGGCATTCTGACGAGCTGCCAGGCTAGGGAACCACCATCATGGTAGAATGAGCACTAGCTTGAAATCAGAACTCCTGGGCCCATGTCCACATCCTGGTGCCCAGTAACCAGCTGTGTCAGTTTGGGCAAGTCTGCTTTGTTTCCTCTTTCTCAGCCTGTAGGCCGAGTGCCTGCTTTACCTGGTCGCTCTGAGGGACATGTAAGAGGCTGTGTATGATCTGGAAACTGTAAAGTGCTGAAGATATGTCACATATGCCAGCTGCTTAGTCAATTAGGGACCCTATTGTTGGGAATTCACTCACTTGACAAATATGTGATGGCAGGGACAGGCAGATCAAGGATGCGGCCTCTACTCTGATCTCTGGAGAATGCAGGGGCTTCTGGAAGCTGGAGATCTCATTCCTTCAGGTCATGACCTCTTTTGCCCGTGGACAGAAATAGGAGACAAGGAGGAGAGGAATTCTAGAATGGAAACCACCCCCATGAAACCTGGTGACCCCACTGCACCATTTTTATCACTAGAATAAAATTCTATCACTGGTGGAGTTTCCCCCCAAAGAATATCACTTCTAGAATTCATGGCTCCTTTTTCTGTTCACACTTATGAACGGCATGGTGTGGTCAGACTGACCGTCCCCCAGATCAGGTGGATTCGTTGGAAAATGAACTCAGATGGAACCAAGTAGGAGGAGATAAATTGTTCTGCACACATGGAGACCATTCAGGGTAAAGGCCAGGCCGGGTGCAGGGTGAGACGTACAGGTGGGAGGGGACGCCTAACTGCAGGCTCCATGTGGGGAGCACTCCAACGGGGTGAAGTCATGGGGACAACTGAGAAGATTCAACTGCGAGTCAGACTTCAGGCTCAGGCCAAAGCCCCCACCCCAGTCATGGAAACTCAGTACTGAAACCAAGATATGGTTTCCCACATCTTATTCTATCTAGGAGGTTAAATACAGATGCAGAATGCAGACAAGGAATTATTTCAATCGCAAATGTAAGAATTCCTTCTTATAACCCCATGTCATATCCTTTATGACTCATGGAGTCCTGTCTGTAATGATCAGCCACGGACCCAAATTCCACGTATATATCCCAAGGTGAGAATATTTCCCAGAACTCGCCTTTGCTGCCCCTACTGAACTACAGCATCCCCTACGTTCACATTTGACAATGATACACAGCGATGGTTGTTCCCCAAGCCAGGGAAGGTTCTTTCTACAACCATTCTTTTTTACTTAATTCATGTTTAATAGATATCGAAGTGGGTTTTGGTGTTGCTTTTAATTGTTTCCTGGGTTGTGTTGGTTTGTTCAACTGAAGATTATTTGCTTATTCATTTATATTATAGAAGTAATATTTAATTATTACCATTACGTTAAAACCAGAAGGTGCAGATAAACCAAAAGAAGAAAGCAAAAGCACCTGTAATTCCACCACCCAGAGAGGCTACTACTAATGTTTGGTGCCCGTCTTCCACACTTGTGCGTGTTAGGGTACTCGTGCGTGTATATGCATGGATGCTTCTCCGCACAGAATGGGGACTGTCACACATACATTGTTCTGTAACTTGGGAGGTGATGGATTTCTTTCCTTTGAATATTTAAACACAGTTCAAAAGAGAAGAGGGATATTTGGAAAAGACATAACGAGCTTGACATGTTATGGTATAGTTGTTTCCCATGCGACTTGTGCTGTGGTACACCAAAAGCCAATTTACATCACATCAAGTGGAAACTCCAATTATTGTGTACTTCTGCACATTCAGAATACATCTGTGAGGTAGCTGATATTCTGTGAGTCCTCAAGTTGCCTTTGAAGTTTCCAAGAAAGTCTAACCTAGTTCAACTTAGTTTTGATGTCTAGAATATTTCAGGTACCTAGATATCAGTCATCCATGGGAGACGCACATTGTAATACTCAATCAGGACACAACCACAGCACTACCTTTCCCAATGATGCGCAATAATGAACATTAACTTGTAGCAAAATGACGGTACCAGTAGGCAGTCCTCAGGGGTTGTGAGCAATAGTATTGTAAGAGTGAAAGAGGATGAATGAGAATTCATCCCAAATAAACAAGGAAAGTCTTTCACCATCTGGAGTGTGGAATGGGATTGGGGTAAAATGTCAAATATATATGTGTAGAAATTCCAGGAAAGTCTTACAATTCCATGCCGATCAAGGCTTGTTTGAATCATCAGGTGGCATTGACTCAAATGAAGCTGTGTTTGGCCCGGTAGCTTTCAATATGCTGTCTCAGTTCTCCCAACACAATGCTACTTGGTCATTTTTCTCCCCTTGTCCATCAGGGACTTTTTCTCCAGGGGCAGAAAAGGGAAACAGGAAGATGAGTGAGTTTAATAAGAGCGCAAGGGAAACATGGGTACGAATGGAGGAGAAAGAGGACCACAGTTACACACAAGCGAGAAAGTAAACAAAACAAAACAAAACAAAAGACCCAGTTAGAAGAGAGAAAAATGTGCCGTGGGAGCAAGAGAAATGAAACTGTGAGGAAAGGTAGGCTGAAAACTTTCTAAGAAGAGAAATTAGAAGGAAGAAAAACATGAGAAAGTGTCAAAGAATGGGGAGACTAAAGGGTCTGTGAAATATTATTTCCTGGTGTTGAGTTTACTTCCAAAATTCTTTGCGAGAGGTAAGCCAGAAAATAGATTATTCACCTTGGCTACAAAGAAATGATGGTGCTGCCAGGATGCAGGGGTACCTCATAAATAGAGCCTCCCTGTGGATAGGTAAACAAAAAGGTTTCCTTTGCTGGATTCTCTTATTTTAGCAACTCCAACCCCGTATTGGTCGGTTTGTGTCTTCGTCAGGGTGACCCCCGCTTTTGGTACCAATTCCGAAGGCACCAAACAAATTTCTGCACTCACAATGTTATCTTGTGGAGATTTTCTCTTACAGGTCTCATAACATTTCCTATGAGTTGAGTGGGAGGCAGATGTGTTGTGTAGTGATCCTTTTACAGCTGGAGAAACTGAGGCATGGGGAGACATTAGCTGGGGAGTTCAGTTGCCCCTTTTAGGGCTGATGGTTAGAGACAGACCTGGCTGCCGTCATGTCCTCTCAATAGTAATCAACTACTTTCCTCTCTGTTTGCCATAATACCACAGCAAAACTGATCTCAAACTTTTCTTTTTCATTTTTTAAAGTTTTTAAATGGATATTTATTTTTGAGAGAGAGAGAGAGAGAGAGAGAGAGAGAGCGAGCACGAGTGGGGGAGGAGCAGAGAGAGAGGGAGACACAGAATCTGAAGCAGGCTCCAGTCTCTGAGCTGTCAGCACAAAGCCTGATGTGGGGCTCGAACTCATGAACCGTGAGATCATGACCTGAGCTGAAGTCGGATGCTTAACCGACTGAGCCACCCAGGCGCCCCTCAAACTTTTCAAACACATTATGCTTATAATTAATCTTGCATATTCCGTTTTTGAGAAATTTGCTTTCTTTTAAACATTGTAATAGTGCTGGGGCTATTTTTGACCCAGCGTCAGGCTCTGTGTTAACAGCTCAGAGCCTGGAGCCTGCTTCGGATTCTGTGTCTCCCTCTCTCTCTGCCCTTCCCCTGCTCACACTCTGTCTCTCCCTCTCTCTCAAAAATAAACATTAATTTAAAAAAATGTATATAATAGTGCTTATATTTCAAAGAAAACTCTACCGCCATAAATTCTGTGATTCAAAGTGAAAGGGATAATAAAAACTTGTAGAGAATTAGCAAAAGACAAAAACAAAACAAAACAAAAAAAAACCCCATATCTGAATAATTAACAGTTTCCAAAGAGCATAAAATATTGCTGAGGGTGATTCAATATTTTGCAAGGCAGGGTGGGAGGGGGAGGGCGTACTATGGAGCTCAATGAACGTATAGCTGATGACATCTCCACTTAAGTAACTCCTGTTTGGCCATACCCTATAAGAATGTCACATCTGAGGGTGTTACAAACCTTGATTCCTTGTCAGATTAGCCCCACCTTAGGCATGAGCCGAATACTCCAATATGAGCCATCACCAGGAGTTGCCCCAGTGACATGGTTCTAGAATCATGGAGCTCCCACCTTGTTTGCTCCAGGGTCCTTTCCCAAGTTCTCACCTCATCCGGGGCTAGAGACAGGGGAGAAACTGGGGACAGACCCAGTAAGTCCAAATTTTTCCACATGAACTAATGTTCTTTAACGACCAGTACATTAGCAAATTGTTTGTGCTGAAAACTACCCATCGCTTTTAAGATCTTAAAGCAAGGTTAATCACTGAACCGGGTTCAGGAAGAGGTCTGAAATGCTAACAGTCCCTAACGGTAAAAGAAGTCATTCATTAATTTGGGAGCAGAAGGCTGAAGATAGAAACCCCTCCTGCATTTCCTAATTTCTAGAACACTAGAGCCGCACATCTAATACGTGAACCTCTCTGAACTCGGCTGTCTCTGGAGCAATGATTAGTGTAAAAAAAAAAGAAAGGGAAAGAAAGAGAGAAGCAGGAATGATATATGACTTAAAAATCTTAGATGCTAACTTTTCCAAATGAAACCACAGGGAAAGCAGGAAGAGATCGAGACAAGGCTTTCCATCTGCCTTCTTGCTTCCATTCCTTCTCTGAGTCCTGCTCCCCACCCTCCCTCCTTGCGTGCCTCATTCCCCGAGGTAGTTCTTTTCCAGTGCCTTCTCTCCCCGGGCTCTTTTCCATACTTAGAATAAGAACTGGCATGTTGAGTTCACACTCTGCGTTATCATTGTGTTAATCACCTTGTATCAATCATCTGATTTAGTTATAATACCACAATCTTGGGAGATCGGTGTAATCATTATTTCCCCGCTCTTCGGATGAGGACAAACGAGGCCCAGGGAGGTTAACAATGAACTGTGGCCATACCGGGTGTGACCCTCGGCCTGGGTCCTGCTGATGCTCAGACCTCATACACAGTCCCAAGGCCAGCAAGTCTGGAGGTGCGATTATGTGAGCTACGCACAAGTAAAGATTCGGTATGTGACCAACAAGATGACACAATGTGGGCCGAAAGAAATACAACAGCAACAAGGCCGAGGTCTGCCTGGGCTTCCTCAGCCTCGGCTACAAAGGTGTTCTCCGGCTGGGGAGGTGGGAAAGGGAGCCCAGAGCCTGGCTCGGACAGGAGCCCCCTGACCACTGAGGCCAGTCTGAAGCTTGACTGATTTGCTCACCTCATTGTCTTGTTTCAGCTTCTGATGAAATGACACCTGAAGGGAGTTCAGAGGCAGGACAGGACTCCGTGGAGGCAGCTGACAGACAGCGGTCTTCAGATCAGACAGAGACACCTCGCTTTCCTAATGACGTTCTGCCGTCTGGTTTCTGTGCTCTGTTGTAACAGAGGGGAAACGAACGCCTGGGCTTAATTTTTCCCCAACTTAGTTTTACGGAGACAAAGGAAAGTAACTTCTTTTCATTTCTCAGTTCAGAACGTCTTAAGCTGCGTCTCTTCCTCATTGTCCCTTTGAGAATAGAAGTCTAGAAACGAAACCCAATCCTGACAGGTTTGGAAAGTGTCTTTTACATTCTCAGTTCGAAGCCAACCCCCCCCCCCCGGCCCCCGCCAACTTTGAGACTGCGTCTTGTTTGCTCCCACAGATGAGAAGTTCGGCTGAGGGGCCCCTTTCTGTTTTCTTCTAACAGGGGTGAATGGCTTCCATGTTCTCATTGCTAGGGTTCCACTGAATCTTCGCCTCTGAGCAAAAGCCCCAGTGGCCAGCTTCAGAGGACACCCTGACCTCTGAGCGCGTTGTGTGCAATGTCTTGCTTTAAATGATGGTGGGAGGGAAGGGGGAGGAAGAGGCGGAGGAAAGAGACCCAGACCCCGCAGTTTATAAATCACCCCATAACACAGCCGGGACGTGAAAGGCACTCGGCCAGGGGTTGTGAAAGGAAATAATTTTCATTCCCAGCCCTGGGAATTATGTGAAGCAATAGAACGAAAGCTGCAATCCCCAGAGACTTTCCGAAAGTAGGATGCAGGGGAAAATGTGAAAATCACAGGAAGGGCAGACTTAGGAAAGATAGGGAAGCAGAGCAGAATGAAGTCAGACACCCAGGCCCCTTAGCCAGCCACCTTCACGACACAGAAGGCCCCTCTACTACTCGTCGCTGCGGGCATGGAAACACCTTCCGCCGCAGAGAGCGCCGGAGATGTTCTCAGAGGCATGGACCCGGGCAGGGGGAGGCAGAGATGTGGTCTTCGGACTATGCATCTGCGTTTGGGGATGGCCAGAAACTTAGCACGTATGTTTTACCTAGATAATAAAGAAAATCTGAGGGCACGCGTGGTTCTGTGAGTCATCCTTGCTAGGACCTGACTTGTCCCAAGAGGCATTAACTGTCTCCGACGATTCCCAGGAGGGCACGGGCAGGACCCGACTCCGTCCCCCAGCCAATCCCAGGGGCAGAAGGGAAGGGGAAGGCAACAAGAGCTGAATTCCTTGCTCTATCCTTCCGGGAGGCAACCGTGTCTTGTGTCTAGAAACGGGCAGGTGCGGCCCGCAAAGCAAGTGCTTTGTGTCTAGAAACGGGCAGGTGCGGCCCGCAAAGCAAGTGCTTTGTGTCTAGAAACGGGCAGGTGCGGCCCGCAAAGCAAGTGCTTTGTGTCTAGAAACGGGCAGGTGCGGCCCGCAAAGCAAGTGCTTTGTGTCTAGAAACGGGCAGGTGCAGGGCTATAACAAGCCAGGATTCGAATGAGTGCAAAGTGCTCAGTCAAAAGATGTGCGTTCTTGTCCTGACTCTACCGCTTGACCTCTTGGTACCTCAATCTCTCCAGCTATAAAATAGGGTTAGTGACAGCTGCCCCACCTACCTCACAGGGTTTTTGTTTTGTTTTCTGGTGAGGATTCGGGGAAATACAAGAGCACAAATATGCCCGTGATGCTCCCAATAATAGTAGCTACTGACGTTTGTTGACCACCAAACACACGCTAGGCACTGGCCGCGCATGTACGTTACACGTTACTTCCGCTCCTGGCAACAATCCCATAATAAGTCAGGTCTTGCCCTTCCCACTCAACGGACGAGGAACCAGCTCACACAGATTCAGCAGCCCGAGATCACACTGACGGTGCTGGCAAATAGCCCAGGCCAGACGCACCCTGCTCAACGTTCTTAGGTCAAATAAAGGCAGGACAGCCTGGAGGTATGGACCCTGGAGCCAGGGCGGGGGCAGGTCTGAATCCTGCTTCAGGATTCAACGTTCCGGCTGTGTGAGTTTGGGAAAGTTGCTTAACATCTCCGTGCCTCAGTGTCCCTTGTGTAAAACAGGGATAATTAGAGGACCTGCCTCATAGGAATGTCACGAACTACACGCAAAGCATTCAGAAGAGGTAGCCATGCTTTGCAAGCCCTCCTCAGAGGCGAGGAATTTTTACGTGCTTGAAACGCGCCTCTGAAACGAGCAAAAGTGATCCGGCTCACAATTCTTGTTACTTTCCGCGCACACTTTCCTTCGAAGTCCTTTAGCTCAGCTTTGAGCCACAAGAACCCAGCCCAAGACTATGAACACGGTTAGGTGGCAGCATGGCTGGAGACAGGAGAGCAAACAGCTGTTTGGGAGAGTGGCGGCTTTTTGTTTTGGTTTTGGAGGGCGCAGAGCGGGAGCCTGAAGCCAGGGGCTCCCCACCCGCAGCTCGCTTCGCTTCCTTGGCCCCAGCAGAATGTGCCCCTTGAACGCTCAGTTATACCTAAGACCGCCGGAGACTGGGAAGCAGGTGCCCTCGCCTTGCGTGAAAATGGAGAGGATTTTGTTCAGTGTTTATTATGATTGAAATAATTATTTCCAGCTGTAAATGAATGACTACATCGTGCATTTGGTATCCCTCCGGAGCCTGCTATTTACTCGGGAGTAAACACTGGTGGAGACGAACTTCGGCGCCCAGAGAAACCCGGCCGGGCTGCCGACATGCTCTGTGAGCCCCTGGCACTCTCAAGGGAGCGTTCTTTCTTGGATGCCCTCCTCGCCGCTGGAGCCCTCAGGGGCCCCCTTGCCAAGCTGGGGCGTGTGCCCGTCCACTAAGAGGGCAGGTCGGCTTGGGGGACGCCTGTACCTCTGCACACCTCTGCAAGTGCTATGCTCTCCCGACAACATCTGGTGGTCTGCCTGATGCCCATCCGCTGAACATCTGGCTGTCACTCCAGAAACAGACTTTTGTTTATGAGCCGCGAATGCTTTGCTCAGCAGGGAAGGCGCAACGAGTCCACACGGAGCCCCCTCCAGGCCTTAGGACCTTGGGGGGAGAGGGACCCTCCCACACCTACCACCTGTTAGGTTCATTTCATCCTGTCACCCTGTCTGGCGCCAGCCCCTCGGCTCCCTGCACCGCAGGCCACAGTCCTGGGCACGGCCGATTTAGATCCAAGCAGATGGCTTCTGACCCGGTCTAGCTAGCCAAGGGCTATTACGGACTCGCTGGCCTCCAGCCCATGGAGAGAGGTGGACGTTTTCATTAGCAAGAACTTGAAAACACCATCTACCGTCCTTCCCCACGGGAGCCCAGAGCTTAATCCTGTGGCTTCTACAGCCAGCCCGACCTCCCAACCCTTACACACCAGCCTCTGGAGGTGGGGTTCATGGGCGCAGGTGGAGGGGACGACAATATGCCGGGATGCCCCTCCTGCCACCCTTTTGCCCGTTCACCTGGCTTTCTCCAGGGCCATCTGAGCCTGGTTTTCGAACGCCGGGCCTGGCAGGGGCTGGGGTCTCACCCCTCCTCTAGGTACCAGCGCTCATTCTTTACAACAGCCTGAACTCCCCCACCTTTTCTTTCTCACCCTGTCTTCTTTTCCAGCTTTCCCTCAGCCCGAGAAAGAAGGCGAATCACGCGCCTGGCTGAGGAATGAGATCATTTCTCTCCCCTCTTAGCAGGCTTGCTGTCTGCTAGTCGGGGTTACTGGAAGAAAGCGGGAAAGCTCGATTTCCACAGAGAGCCATCTGGCTGCACCAGACCCACGCTGATGCTAATCCGTTGGTTTCTTTTTCTTTAGTCTTTTTTTTTTATTTTGTTATTATTATTTTTTCATTTTTTTGTTCCCGAGGAACACTTCATCTGCAGCTGTAAACTGAGACCTGGTCCCTCCGAAGGCGAGCCCGCGTTTAGTGCGCACGTTTGTTACAGCATTATGCACTCCCCGCCCCCTTGTAGGTGTCAGGGCATCATTGTTATCACTGGTGGGTCTATGTACTTGTAACGTCAGGGCCGTACTTTCAAATGGAAATCAGGCAATTATGCTCCACATGGAGACATCTGACAGATGCAGAAGTTTTACACCACTGGCTGTGTCACGGGGACAAAGGCGACCAGCGCTCCCAGGAGATGGTGAAATAAATAGAATATGTTGCAGGAGTGCAGAAAAATCGAGGAATAATGAGCCGTGTGATGCGAGTTCATAGCTCCTGTGGCTGTTTAACTTCAAAATGTGATAATGATATGTCAACGAACTGCTTAACTCATCCCTGTGAAGGCAGCATTAGAAAACCGACCACAATGTGCATTCAAACACGGGCGGACGCCCTTCTCTGCATGTTTTTCAGTTTCCCAATGCACGGCTTCAGAGTGTTTCCCCTTGTTTTGCCTCCCTCTCGCGGGGGGGGGGCTCCAGTCGGCTTAAAGACAAGTGGGGCTGGTTGTAGCCTGAGGTCTACGTGACCAGCAGCTTCCTGTCGACATGCAGCGTTAGACATGGAGTGCTCATGCTGGCTGGGAACCGTGGTGGCAATGCTCTCGCGGCCACCCGGGGTTGCGTCCGTGTTAGGCTCCAAGCCCCAGCCGGGTGCCCCGGTCCTGTGAGTGCGAGGTGAGTACTGTTACCATCCGACGTTACAGCTGGGGAAAGAGGCATAGAGCTGAGTGTGAGAACGGGGCTTCGGCTCTAGCCCCCGACTCCCACCCCAACTCTGGTCTTGGCTCAGGCCCCTCGCAGCCTCTCTGATGCTTCCATAGACGGTAGGAGGAAAGGTGTGTGCTCACGCCTGCTCCCTCGACAAAGCCCCCGAGGTCATACACATATAGTTGGAGTTAACTAAATAGGAGAGACCTACATGAAAGTTAAGACCGAATTTTTTCCCCATAGAATATCCAGCAGTTTAAACGAATGGCTAGTTGGAGCCTGAAGCATGCCGTAAGATTCATCGCTCGATGTGTGTAAAACTGAGTTCAAATTCATTTTTACTACCAAGAAGTAAAGTGTCCCCAAATCCTGCTCATTGCTCTCTCCTGTCGGGGAGGAAACAACTCGGAGCAGGCTTTGGCCCATCGCTTTGGACTTGAGCAGTCCCTGAAGATCCCCCGATACTCGGCTGCCTTGGATTAACAGGAAATTAACATGAAAGCGGATGCCAAATAACACTGAGAAAAAAGGGAAGACGTTTTATCTTCCAGAAACCGTATTTTTAAACTAAGCATATGATGAAAGAAATAAAACAGCTTTACATAGGAATCGCTGACGCGTTCTCAGATCAGGAAACGCCACTTTGAAAGTGCCTGAAGCACCGTGACAGGGAGAAAACATTAATCCAACAAAACCAGAGGCGGAGGGAGGCAAAAGGTTTACTAATTTGCTAGTGATCAGTAAACACCAGTCACACGCACGTCGCCCTCTGATCGTGACTTGTTCTACCCTGTCCGAGGGTGGAAGAACATTTAAGGAGACTGACAACTCTTTGCACTGTTAGCTTTGTCGTAGGCTAGGAAATAAATTACATTTCTGCTTATGGAAAATTAGTCTTACTTTTTTCATTTCTGCTGAACACATTTGTTTGAAGATACTACATTAGAATGGTAAGCTTGCATTGCAGAAGTGAAAAAATATCATTAAAGTATTCTCTTACATAAAGACCTCAATTAAAAAGGATTGAAAACACCAGTGACAAGCACAAGAGACCGAAGTTACAAATCACTCGCGAATGGGCCACTCAGGAGCTCAGCAAAGCAGCAGGAACCTCATCCCTTGGGTGGGGCCCGCCGTCCTGATGAACCCATGAGCCCAGCAAGGACTTGTGTCATAGAGACCAAGCACTAAGGACCGAAGGGAGGAAAAATAGGAGCAAAGAAAATGGGAATACTAATTAAAAATCAGGAACTAAAAAATCTAAAAAATCGGGGCACCTGGGTGGCTCAGTCGGTTAAGTGTCCGACTTTGGCTCAGGTCAGGATCTCACGGCTCGTGGGTTTGAGCCCCACGCTGGGCTCTGTGCTGACAGCTTGGAGCCTGGAGCCTACTTCAGATGCTGTGTCTCTCTCTCTCAGCCCCTCCTGGGCTCTCGCTCTGTCTCTCTGTCTCTGTCTCTCGAAAATAAATAAACATTAAATTTTTTTTAATTAAAAACCAAGAAAAGCTGGGGCACTGGGGTAGCTGTTGGGTAAGCATCTGACTCTTAATATTGGCTCAGGTCATGATCTCATGGTTCATGAGATCGAGCTCCATGTCAGGCTCTGCACTGGTAGCACAGAGCTTGCTTGGGATTCTCTCTCTCCCTCTCCCTCTGCCCACCCCCCACAAAATAAATAAATAAACATTAATTTTCTTTAAATCAAAAAGAGCTAAAACAGAGGTTAAGAGCCTCAAAATATATGCCATAGCTAACCAGCTGGACACTGGCTAGTGTCCATGATTAGTTAGCCTATAATATCTTTCCACAAAGAACTTTAACATCTTCATTATATGTTCTTTACCTATCAAAAGTATTTTTTAATGTTTATTTATTTTTGAGAGAGAGAGAGAGAAAGCTTGAACAGGGGAGGGGTAGAGAGAGAGGGAGACACAGAATCCAAAGCAGGCTCCAGGCTCTAAGCTGTTAGCACGGAGCCCAATGCGAGGCTCGAACTCACAAGCCATGAGATCATAATCTGAGGCAAAGTTGGACGCTGAATCGACTGAGCCACCCAGGCACCCCCATATCAAAAGTATTTTTAATTAAACATTTGACAAAAAATAAATCAGTTCACAGAGAAATCTCTAAAAATTTTTCAGGTTCAACCATTTACCATTTTGAAAGTTTTTCTTTAAAAAACCACCTCTGACTAAAAAAGTTGTTTTACGTTTTGGTTTTGCTTTTTTCTGGTCTCTAACACATTTGTTTGTAAATATTATGGTCATCTTGTGATTGTGAGTTTTTTCAAAGTGAGTATGATTGGCAAAATCAAAATTGATTTTGACCCATCTCTTCCAAAAAATTGTGTGTGTGTGTGTGTGTGTGTGTGTGTGTGTGTGTGTGAATATGAACCTGGCTCTCAGGTCATCTAGGTATCGTAACTCTGTATGTGACTGTGTGCATATCACCACAGTACTTAGCATCTTAAGAAAAGTAAAGCAGATTGCTGTATAATGAGGGTACAGTGGGAATGCAACAGTGCAGGAAAGCTTTCCATTAATCATTCTAGTAAAAACATATCAACTTTCTTTACACGTGATTATGGACAATGTGAACTTTGAAAAACCGTGCCGTTTATTGGAAGAAGAAATAAAATGAGACAGCAAGCAGACCATATAAAAAAACACATGTGGGATTTTTCAGATTACACCCTTCACACCCTTGAGAAAATCTTTTCAAAGGGAGCCACAGTCACTCACAGAAGTGAGTCACAGTTCTCAGATGGATCGGAATTGAAGGAACAGTTGAAAGCCACTGATTTAGATCAACATGTTAATAGCAGTCATCTTTAGAAGCTAGAATTATGGCCGACTTTCTTTTTCTTCATCATGAGTTTCTGAGTTTTCCAAGGAATAATGTAAAGGGCTTATAGCATGTTGGTTAAATGAATGGACACTGGAGCCAAGCCACCCAGGTTTGGAGTCTGGTTTTGTGGCTCATTGGCTTATGCAAATCACTTTCCACCTTTGGGCTCTCCATGTCATCTGTAGAATGGCAACCATCATAGTCCCTGTTTCAGAAAGTTGTTAGGATGGCTAGTGGGATAATTCTTGCAAAACACATAGCGTCTCGGGCACGGAACTGTGCAATAAACGTTAACCATTTAAGAAAAATCCTTTAACGGCCCATGTCTGTACGGTTTCTTACAGAAATAGAAAAAGCAGAAACCCCAAGTCTCACTGATGAAGCCAAATATAATTTCCATTTGCCACATTGCCTGATCCCTGGTGTAAGTGAGCATTCCTCCGGCTCCTGTTCTTCCACACTCCCCTGTGTTTTTCATTCATACGCCCACTGCAGCCTGACCCTAGCTGATTTGTTTATATGTGCTGGAAGTAGTCACCGTGGTTGGTTTTAAGCTACCAGTGGTTTCGCAAACGGCTTGCGAACTCCTGAATGTTTAACAATTTGCTCTCATGAACCAACATGGCACTGGTGAACTTCTTTTTGACGATTCCTACATCTGAAAATTGCATGTTATGGATGGATGGATGGATTTATTTTTAAAGTTGATTTATTTATTTTGAGAGAGAGAGAGAGAGAGAGAGAGAGAGAGAGAGAGAGCGCACAAGTGGGGAAGGGACAGAAAGAGAGGGAGAGAGAGAATCCCAAGCAGGCTCTGTGTTGTCAGCACGGGGGCCTACGCAGGGTTTGATCTCACCAACCATGAGATCAGGATCTGAGCCCAAATCAAGAGTCAGACGCTTACCCAAATGAGCCACCTAGGCACCTCTAACATTGCATTTTAAATGGCAGGTTGGGATTGACAGGGAAGAAAAAATAACTCCCCTCTCCATACCCCCGGGCCAGCACAAATATGGCAGTGAATTTGGGGACAATATTACTAGTAGGGGCCATTAGCCATAACTAAACATGTGGCCAAATGGACTATTTTCTGGGTTGGTCTTTATTATTGCAATGGTGAGATGAAGATTTCTTGGAAACCAATGGGATTGTCAAAGCAGAGTCCATTCCACGGGTCCCCAGATAGCTCTGGCACCCTGAGGAAAGGAGCAAGGTGGAGCATCTTCGGATTTCTTTAAGTATTTTTTTCCAATTTATTTCAAAAGTCAAGATAAGTAATACCATAAAATAATAATAATAATACCATAACGTGGCATACGTGAGGATGTCTTTTTCCCATCTCTGAACCTATCCACCCACTGCTGTCATTATAGATCAGCATTTGAAATTAACTTCTCGCTAATATTTTCTGTATGAAACTAGAAGCACACACACATAGGTGTTTTCATTCCCCACACCTACCTACCTTCCCCAAGAGATATTATCTACATGTTCTACACTTACTTTTTTCACTTAACACTAGAACCTGACATTTTTTCATGTCGGCATCTGGAGAACATCCTCATTCTTCTTCTTGCAACTGTGTAGGTTTTCATGAGGTGACACGCTGAAGACAGCCCCACATTCTTCGCTCCTCTTCCCACCGAGAGGTAGATTCTACTTCCTTCCCCTCGAAGATGTGCCGGTCGTAGTGATTTCCTCAGTTAACAGAACACAGTGCGAGTGAGGCCGTGCATGTAGGTCAGGAGCGAAGAGGTTGGCTGCTTCCCCTCCTGCCTCTTGGGACACTCCCCTGGGGGGGAAAGACGCTTGGGGAGAAATCTGACTACCCTGCGGCCATCATGCTGTGTGGCAGCCAAGCCAGCCATGCGGAGAGACCGTGTGCAGAGAGATCTCAGCCAGTCCCAGCTATTTTAGCCATGCTGGCCTGTGCACCAGACATGGCAATGAAGACCGTGGAGGCTTCAGATGATTTCAGCCCAGCCAACATCTGACTGCAACCCCACGAGAATTCCGAAGTGAGACCCGC
The DNA here is from genome assembly GCF_016509475.1 of Prionailurus bengalensis. Classification (NCBI taxonomy): domain Eukaryota; kingdom Metazoa; phylum Chordata; class Mammalia; order Carnivora; family Felidae; genus Prionailurus; species Prionailurus bengalensis. The sequence continues at coordinate 20,511,838 of NC_057343.1, forward strand.
CCAGCTGAGTCCGGTCAACCCACAGAACACTGAGAGGTGATAATGTGTTTTTGTTCTAACTATTGTATTTTGGGGTCATTTGGCTATAGCAACTGATAACCGGAACACATTGTGCAGCTATGCATAATTTATTTAGTTAGCCCCTTATAAACACACATTAGGGTTGTTTCCAGTCTTCTGTTGTGTCAGCCTATGAGGTCATGAATAATCTTACCTATATACTGTTTTGCACAGTTGCAGGTTTATAAATTCTCAGAACCGGATAGTGAGTCAAAGGACAGATGCATTTGCAATTTGGTGAATTTCCATTCATTTAAAGTGCCAATTCCTTGTGCATTTTTCTATTGGCTTGTTCTTTTACTTCTCAGTTTCTAGAAACTTGGGTCTTTGTGAAATGAGATACAAATAGTTTTTCCCATTTATTTTGTATTTGGACTTTGCTTATATTGGTTTTTGCCAGGAAGAATTCTATTTTTAAGTCTCCCATATTTCTTTCATTTCTTGTATCTTTTATCATTTAATCTTTGATCCATTTAGAATTCATCCTGATGCACACATCTAACTTTGTTTTTTCTAAATTGCTACTTGTCTTAAAATCATGTATGAAATAGATCCATATTTTTGCTGATTTGAAATTTTACCTTTATCATATACTAAGTTTTAGTATGCATTTAGGTCTACCCGTAGTATGTTTATTCTGATTCTTTATCATCTACTCATTTCCTACTGCACTCTTAATTTTTGTAACATAGAACTATAGTTTAATACGTGAGACGGCTAGTGTACGTCTTGTTCTTTTTTTATTAAAAAAATTTTTTTTAATGTTTATTATTTTTGAGAGAGACAGAATGCAAACAGGAGAGGGGCAGAGAGAGAGGGAGACACAGAATCCGAAGCAGGCTCCAGGCTCTGAGCTGTCGGCACAGAGCCCGACACAGGGCTCGAACCCATGAGATCTCAGAAGATCGTGACCTGAGCCAAAGTCAGACAGACGTTCAACCGACTGAGCCACCCAGGCGCCCCGTGTCTTGTTATTCTTATTTCAAAGGATTCTCCTGAATGTTCTTCTTAACTTATTTTCTTACGTGAGCTTTCGAGTCAACTTGTTGAGTTACACACATAATCTGGCAGAATATGGGTTGGAATTACAACACAGGGAGATTTCATTTAGGGAGATTTGCCATCTTGAAGATAGTCACTCCTTTTATCCAAGCATATGGTATGCCTGCATTTGTTTAAAACTGCTTTTGTGTCTTTCAGGAGCAGTTTAAAGTTTTTGTTTCATAAAGATGTGGAACATTTCTTAGGCTTATTCTTGGTTATTTTAGCTTTTTTGTTGTTATGCTAAGTGTAAAAAGGCCTTCCATTACATCTCCTAATCGGCTGCATAAATGAAGGAAAGCTTTTGAAAGTTATATATTGATTTTATATTAAGCCACCTTACTCAAGTTTTATTTTCAGAATCTTTTTCAGATAACTCTCTTGGGACATCCAAAAATACAAATATATAATTTGCAAATAATGATAATTTTATATCTTTTCAATTTTTCTGTGTCTAATTTCTCTTTCCTGTTTGTAACATTTTTAGCTTATTCTTGACATTAGTAGGGATGATATTGGTATTTCCACTTTATTTATTTTTTAGAGAGAGAGAGAAAGCGTGAGTGTGAAGGGGGCAGAGGGGGAAAGAGAGAGAGAGAGAGAGAGAGAGAGAGAGAATCCCAAGCAGGCTCTATGTTCAGTATGGACCCCAAAGTGGGGCTCAATCCTAGGACCCTGGGATCATAACCTGGGCTGAAATCAAGAAATGCTCAACTGACTGAGCTCTGGTATTTCTCCTTTAAACATATGTTGACTTTCAAGTTGGCTTATCCTAGCAGGTGCACATCTATTCTTATTTCACTGAATTTTTTAGATCAAGAATGGAAATTTAATTTTACTACATATCTTCAAAGCACCTAAAGAGATAGATACATAGTTCTTTTCTTTGATCACTTATATGGTGAATTCATATAAGTAGACTTCCTGAAATTGAACCATCTTTGCATGGAATAAATGCCACTTTTTCATGCTATACTATTCTCTTAAGGAGTTGTTTGAGTCTACTCGGTAGAACTTTGCTTTGTATTTTTGCATCGGTATTTTAAAATTATTTCATTAAAAAAATTACAGTTATTATCAGGTTTTTAAATTAAATATTATGCTCACTTTTGTGTTCTTCTTAATACATCTTTTCTATACCCATATCCATTTCATTTTGTTTGCTTTTCTCATTTTGACCCTCTAAGATCCTTGCTATGTTTTATTATTATCCATTTTCTCTCCCAATTCATCCCTTTCTTTGATGGTTCATTTTTTCTTCCATTTCTACCCTGGATGTCGCCAGCTCACTCTCGGTCTCTTGTCTTGCCGTCCCTGCTAACGGAGGGCTGAGCTTCTGCGTTGTGCCCCAACTTTGTAGAGGTGACTTCATCACTAAATATTTCACATCTGTAGTACAATACTTTATACTATTTTCATCTGCTCTTTGGCAACATTTTATCTGCCATTTGCTTTTCCTGATCTTGTTTTATGTCTTGCGTCTCTGGAATAATTTGGGTGGGTTCTTTTTGATGTCTCGCTTTTGGAGCCAGTGAGTTTTTCTTGCACCAAATATTTGCAGGGTCCCATCCAAGCCTAGTAGGAATTTTTTTTTTATGAATCAAGAGTTTGTGCATGAGTTAAAAAAAATTTTTTTTAATGTTTATTTATTCTTGAGACAGAGACAGAGCGTGAAAAGGGGAGGGGCAGAGAGAGGGAGACACAGCATTGGAAACAGGTTCCAGGCTCTGAGCTGTCAGCACAGAGCCCGACACGGGGCTCGAACCTATGAACTGTGAGATCATGACCTGAGCCGAAGTCGGACACTTACCCGACGGAGCCACCCAAGCGCCCCTGTGCGTGAGTTTTAGGTCTAGTCTCCCCAGCCAATAAAGACAGGCAGCAGTAGGGTTTTCAAAAAACTCCTCTCTTCCCTGCTGCTGGCAGATAGGGCTTTCCCTGCAAGTGTGTGTGTGTGTGTGTGTGCGTGCGGGTGTGTGTGTGTGTTAACCCCATCATTTCTACTTATCACAACCAAATTGGGTCCAGAAAGTTCTTGCCACCCTTATTTGTACATTGTTCCCTCTGTAGGAAAACACGAGCCTCAGATTCTGTTCCTCACCTCATTGTGCCCTTTTAACAAACGTATTTTACTGATTCGTCCTGGTATTTGAAGCCACGTGCTCCTCTCTCCCCTTCCCTGCTCTCCAGCATTTGCAGGCCTTCCCTCTGTTTTGCTGTTCTTAGTCTTAACTCCCTCCTCCTTTTGCTGAAAATGGGTATTTTATTTTCATTTCTTATTTTACTTTTGCGTTCCACAACTTCAGAGAAGGGAGAGAGACAGACAGGCCTTCCATCTTTACACTCCTATAAGAAAAGTTCGTGGACATTCCTATTTCAGATTCAATGCCAACAGTCTAAAGGATTCAAGCAGCTAATTTCGAAAATCTTTTAAGGAAAAACAATACGGGATTCACTTTCCAGAGCGTGTGATGTTCTGAAGTCTCAAGATGGGTTTAAAGTATTCAGGACATTTCCTTAGCTTATCATTTGGGCAAGTTATCTCTCTGGACCTCATTTCTCCAATGAAGGGAAAGGATCTCTAAAGCCTTAAGACAGAGTGGACAACCCCAGGCTTAACTCCAAGAAATTAATGACTAGCGGTGAAACTTGGGCATGAGGAAACTTGGATGGGGGGGAGGTTTGGGGCCCTGAATTAGAGGAGAAGTAAGTTGTACAGGGAAGTTACCATCTGCCTGGCTCTGTGCTAGGAACTTAACATACATTAATGTTCACGGGGGCAGGTATTATTATCGGCTCTATTTTAGAGTCATGGAAAATGAGGTTCTAAGAAGTTGGATAACTTATTCAAGATGACAGAACCAAGACAGAAATCCTGGCCTCGGTTTTGGAGCTCAGTGCTCTTTCTAGAGCAATTCTCTTTGGTGTGCAGGCCTGTCCTGCCTGAACTGCATGGGCCGTGGTAACATTCCCAGTCACTAAGGCCTTCTGCTTCCCTGCCTTCCGTCCCATCTCCATGGTAATTATTTAAAAGACCAGATGTTTTAATACACATCATATTGATACAATCATGGATGCAACCAAGCTAATTGGACCCACTCTGCTATTAATCCCCCAATGGCCACATCTAGGCTGTGTTACGGTAACTACATTATGCCTGTTCAGGCTAATGCTCTGGAAACTATATTCTAAACAACACGGTATTCATTTACTAAAACTTTAATTAATTTTAAGCCAAATCAGCCATTTTTAAACTAGACAAACTACATATATTAGAAGACCCAAGGCACCTTTCACGGAGCTCATCTCTTAAAACAAGACAAAGCAAACAAAAAACCCATCGGTACTTTGGTTCACATTTAAAAACTATTCCATACCCCATTTCGACCGTTTTTGATTGTTCACTAATGAAATCAATGCAAATAACCTTCATGTTTATTAAAAGAATAAAAAGGCGAAAAATTCATTTCCTCAAAATACATTTGCTTAGAAATTCTTTTTACCTTATGAACTTCCTTGGCCTTATAAACCTGTCAGCAGAGGAAACTGGGAGCCAGTTTCCTGCGGCCATAACCTCCACTACCCTTTTTTACAAGTCTTTATTCTTTGGAAATATAAACACTTGTGTTGAAAAACATCGCCTGGGAAGATAAATGAGCAGTAAAATGATTAGTGCCCATTTAGGGATTACTTACCTCTGGGCTTAACAACGGAGAGCTGACTTGAGGGGCTTTGAAAGCTGACTCCTCCTCCGCACCTGGGTAGATGGGGTCTCCTGGGGCCCTGCCTGGGCCTGCCCGACTCCGGGGCCCCTGGACAGGCGCTCCTCACAGACCTGTTAGCCTTTGTGGTGTCTCCTTGGAGCACGGGTTCGAACCACCACTCAACTTGGAATTATCGCTGCCACCTTTAGGCCATGGCACCAGGCAGAGAAAAGAGACATCAGATCCCAAAGAGGTTCTCCAAGCCCTTAGGTGCTGAGACTGTTTCCTCCTGAGTTCTCATCTGCCTCTCATCCTGAGGAAGGGCTGCGGCGCACGCAGTCTGCGCGCGCACGGACAGTTCACTCTCCCTGGGGCCTCGCCTCAGGCCGCACCTGCCTAGATCCCAATCATCCCAGCTCAGGTGCACCTTCGCCATGGAACCTTCCAGTCTGTATCCCACAATCCGTATCTCTTTTTGTGGCTCTTCTATTCTGTTTGAGAACCTACGTTTCCATCCACTTCCAAGCCAAACTCCTCTGCCTGGCTTTCAAGACCTGGATAACCTGACCTCACCCAATTTACTACACGTCGCTCCCGGATTCCCTGAGCAGCCATGCTGGGTCCTGCAAGGAGAGCTCACAGCTTTGCCAATTAACGGCTGCTGCGCCTCATGGTCTGCGGTCTTCCCTAGAGAAAAGTTTAAAAATAGCAAATGCATGGGTTTACATTTACTGGAGGAGAGAGCTTCCCCAAGACAGTATGTAACATACGCATCCTTATCACTGATATTGAGCTCTTGCCAAATGCAACCAATATTAAAATTAATTGGCCTCAGCTTATACGTAAAGTGAGATAGTATGATGGGCATGGCACTAAGTGGTGGTGTAGACCGCTCACTGTTGAACACAACGTTCTCACGAAGGATGTTCAGCCCTACAGGGATGTTCCTAGGAGTGACCCACTCTGAAATCATCCCGATTTTTATGGTTTTGAGTTCTTCTAACTGCATGTCCTAACTCTTCCCCTCTTCTTGCCCTGCCGAGATTACGAGGTGTTATTTCTTCCTCTTATCAGTGTGCCTGCCTATTGGTTGTGAGCGAAGACGCCAGAAAACAGAAGTTTTAAGAAGTCTTTCAAAAATAAGGATAAATTGGCCTTGACGGGAAGCCTGGACCTTGTGAAATAGGATTGTCAAAAAAACATGGCCTGAGGGGCGGGGGGAGAAGGGCAGTGCGGGTGTCAGGGAGGGCTGCACGTTGAAATCCTGGTGCCCAGACTACACTTCAGACCAATTCTATCAGAATTCCTAGAGCAGAGGCCCCAGCGTCATTGTGTTTTAAAACTTCCAGATGATTCCCAATGCGCAGTCGAAGTTGGGACGCACTCACTGCTCCCCACGCTGAGTGTCACTCTATGTGATAGCCAATGGGTGGTGGGGCAGCAGGGAGACAGGAAAGCCAGGGAAGATGCATCTGGGCCAGAGCGAAGGTTCTAGCCCATTGCTCCCTGTGCCTCCCCCGACTTTAGACACAGAAAATTGTCTTGAGAAAAAATTCTGACTGGCTTTGACTGTATTAAATTTCCGGAATCATTTCTTATTCCGCTTTTTTGGGAGGTTTGTGCATTCTTTATTTGGGTCATGGGGATATAGTTAATAAATTATAATATTTCTTAGTTCTTTTGAGAATTTCCACAGGATAGATTAAGCCCCAGCCCTCTGAAGTCATGTTCACTTTCATTTAAAAAATAGATAATAAAGCACTTAATAAATGTCAAATACTGTGCAAGTTTCTGGGGACACAATGGTGCTGGGAGAGTCCTCAAGACCACTGCCGTGTTTGAAGATCTGCTATAAGGACTCATGGGAGTTGGCAAATAGCCGTATTCCCAGCTAAGATTCATTACAGCGGCATATGGAGGGAATACAGCCAGATCATAAGGGACAAAGACACAGGTGGTCGGGAGAAATCCTGTGCAGGCTTCCTCATGCTCCTCTCTCTCTCTCTCCAGTGAGGGGGTCACACAGTGTGGCTGAATCTTTGTACACATTCGTGATTATTTCTTCTGTGGCTCACCGTGGGCACAGCTGAGGCAAAGGGAATGCAGCATTTGAAGGCCTTTGATGTTATTTTCCCACTTGGCCTCCCGAAGTTGTCCTTTTTTATATTCCTCCCAGCAGTGTTCACTTCCAGCACCCTCTCTGGCTCTACGCGGGACTGTTTTTTAAAAGTCCTTGACAATTTGACGAGGAAGGAGGATCTCCTTGTATTTGTGCATCGGCGACTCCTGTACTGAGCGGGGAACACGTGAGACACGCTCAGCTCTGTGGGGACTAGAGACACGGGCCACATGGTCTCTACCCTCAAGACTGCCGACAATCCAGGTGGGCAACAGTCTTAAACCTGGGGGCAGCGGGCGTGTGGAGGAGTGGACTTTTTTTTTTTTTTTTGAAAATGCTGGGGTTTTAGTGCCATTGATCTACTTTAGTTTTAGTTTCCCTGTGAACTATTTCTGAAGAAGGAACCAGTAAGACAACATAGTCACATACAATATATACGGCATTTATAAGTATATGACATGAAAACCACGTAGATGAAACAATGAAAGAGACTGCATGAAAAGTGAGTGTGGGGTTGCCAGCTGGAAAAGGGTAGAAACTCGATATTGGAAATGGAACAGCTAAGAAAAGGAGCTGGTTCAGGGCCAATGAAACAGTCACCTAGAGGAGCCTGAGCAGTGGTGAGGGTGGGGATTGTTTTCACCTTCTCTTGTCTTTTTAACTGTTTGGGAATGTCTCATGAATTGCTGCGTAAAGATTAAAAAGGTAACGAATGTTTAGAATTTTAGGTGTGTTGAATTTAAAGTGATGGTAGTTCTTCACAGTTCCGAGGTCAATGAAATATGAGGTCGGGGCACAGGTAAGAGAGTGGGGCAATCCGGTGACAAGTTAGGTGTCACCCGTGTTCATGACTTTGGCCACCAAGGAGTGGGTTATATTTGAGGTAGTGTGTGTGTGTGTGTGTGTGTATTTGTATGTGTACATATGTGTGTGTATATTTGTGTGTGTATTTGTATGTGTACGTGTGTGTGTGTGTGTGTGTGTGTGTGTAGCGAGAGACAGGGCGAGGGAGAGGAGAAGAGGAGAAAAGAAAACAGCAGAGGAGCAAGGACACAATTGATAAGTGGATCCAGTGGAAGACTCAGAACTGTTCCAACAAGACTTTCTCAAGCTGGGGAAGCCTCGTCCATGAGGGAGCCTGGTGCCCACGCAAGGTTTCCCAGCAGTGTCTTTCTGGAGGAGAAAGAGATAAGGGACAGCTGTCACATCCGCTGGCTCTCCTGCCCTGGTACGAGGTCCTGAGAGGCTAACCGAGTTGCTCCCGGATACATAGCACACTTTTCAGTAAAACTCCAGGGCTGGCAGTTGCTCTGGGCCAAAATATACACTGGACCCCAAGGACAGTGCTTGAGATTATGCAAGGAGAGGACGGAAAAGGCCAGGTTTTAACTCTGCAACCGTATGTTGAACTAGGTGTCAGGCTCTTGGTTCTTACCCAAATGGCCTGGATTCCAAACAGGTGATTTCTGCCAAGTGCTCCCTCTTGGAAGCCTGTAGGTACACCCTCGTTCCACAGCTGGCTCTCTAGAGTTGGGTTTCTGAAGAGGACGGCTCACGTACCAACTACAGAGCACGGGAATATTAAAAGTCCTTCAAGGTTAATGCAAATTTCTCTGTGTGGAAGGAGATGGGTAAAAAAATTACAAAGTACTTTCCAGAACCAGGCTCTACTTACCTGCTGGAGTTAGAGAATTAGAAACAAAGCTATTTTAAGAAGAGGTTCGGGGTCCTGTCTGAATGCAGGAAGATCACCGAGTGGCTTCTACTCTGCTCCCCTTGTGTGTCCGATGGACGAGCCTGCTCAAATCCCTGGATGTCTTTGCACAAATCCCTCCACTGCCCCCTACAACATACTCACTGTGCATCGATTTCCCCATGAAATTTTCTGGCAGGTACTTGCCACTTTCCCCCATGTCTTAGGTCCTCACTTTTAAAAATAGTAATAACACACATACTAGGCTTCTTTTAAAAATGTCAATGTTTATAACTCCAGCAGGTCGTAAGATACCCATGTTCAGCTACCACATTGAATTAGAAGCAGCTGACAAATTAATAAGGAGTAAAGAAAAGTCAGGCTTTCCCTCCCCTCCCCTCCCCTCCCCTTCTTTCTTTTTTAAGTAGGGGTAGAAACTTGGTTCAACAGAGCTTTTAGTGTGTGGAAATCAAGTACTTATGGTCGGCACACACATCCCTAAAACACATTCACCTGACCCCAGGGAGGCATTACTTCTAGGCCAGCATGGTCAGGTTTTCGAAAGGACCCCCATCTCACAAAGAGCCTCCTCCTCCCACTGCTTTGAAATCAGAAGCACGAGTCTGTGGAAGAGAAGACAGGCTGCGGGCAGAGGGGCGGTGTGGCTGGAGCTCCTCAGACCTCAGGCGGATTCACACCCAGAGGCTGCTCTCAAGTTCCAGGGATGGAATTGCCTCCAGGGTGGCATGCCATTAACCAATGGACGGGCGGTAGCCGTCAAAGAAGAAATGAATCATCAGTGGGTAGTTCTTTAAAATACACCTTTTGGCATTTGGAGAATTTCCAGGAGGCGCAGAAGAAACAGTCTTAGCCCTTTGAGAGTATCTGAAGTTCTAGAAGAAGCAGCCAAGCTTTGAGTGGAACGGCTGTCACTTGTCCCTTCTCTGTCTTTGTGCTGCCACCTAGAGAGAAAAGGAAAACATATGTTGTATTCCGCCGAGGAGAAGCAGTCACCTGACACCCCCAGCACTATCTGCACCTTCTAGAACAGAAAAGCGAGGCGGGCTGTTCTAGTTCTGAGAAACAGCAGTGGTTAAACTTCCGCCTCTGAGGGAAGACCTCAGGTAAGGGCCAGGGCTCCCGTCGTGGCCAGCCTCCATCCCCAAGCTCCTTCTGGAGCTAGTATTAGTCTCCTCCAGGAGCAGGGGTGGGGAGGAAGCGTATTTTCTTTCCACTGTTCAAATGGAGTGAAAGACGAAATCTTCAGTTCACCCGAATTTATGGAATGGACACCATCATTTTAGCAAAAAAAAAAAAATATAAGAAACCTATGAAAACAAGGTTCTACGATGAATGATTCTTAAATCCTTCTAGTCTTTGCCTTTTCTTTTTTGTTAAATGCAGATCCTTTTATGAGACAGCGAGAGGCCTTATGTGGACTCCAGTGTATAAAAAAATAGGTATCTCTAGACTTGTTGGCGGAAGTTGTCATCCCTAAAGAAGACTTGACTCTGAACACGTGTAATTACGATCCGCTGTTTTCCGTGTCCAAGTTCAAACATCATTTATTCTGGAGCTGTGTTCTCAAAGATTTTTTTTAAGTTAATGGAAATCAGATTTCCGTGCCATAATGGGGGATGACCTTCCCTAAGCACCTGCCTCCCCAGGACTATCACCCTCCCTTCCCCTTCTGCCATAGCCCTGGCACCACATGACATGCCCACCTCTCTGCTCACAGACCAGAAACTTCTTGAAGGCAGGTGTTTTTTGTTGGCCACGTTGACAACAGCATTTCCAGCGCCCAGGACATTTGGCGTGTAGCAGGTGCTCGGTATATGTTTTTAAAGGAATAAATGGATCTGCGCTTGTCCCTTGGCTTTTTTCTCTTTTCAAAGAGCAAATACCATGACTAACTTTAACTTTACACATCTTCTGATTCAAACACACGTGTAAGGTAACACCTCTTCTAACATGTGTGAAGAAGTCGATTCCTCTATAAATCACATATGGTGTTTTTCCTCCCTCTCACACGGGCTTGACTAACGTGAGGCCATCAAAATAACATTTATTAACCAAAGTACAGGAAAGGCTAAAATGCTGAGGCTGAATTGAAGATCTGACGTGCAGAGGCACCAGCTAAGTAGAGGCTTTCCTTAAATTCTGGCTCACCACTGCTGAGGATGCACGGACCTGCAGAACCCGTTTTGAATACGGCAAGAAGATGAAGCCCAGCAAATCTGAGTGTCCCTTCCTTAAGATGAAACTCACGATTAAAACAGACTAGCGAAGGAGAAATGGCCATAAAGCTACACACACAACGGTATGAATAAGGTACCTTTGAGGTAGGCTGAAAGGAAAGAGGCCTGGGCCGGAGGGTAAAAGGGCAGCGGTGGGCTCAGCCACTCTGTGCCACCCACCGTGACCAACTGGGAACACGGACACCCTCCCTTTCTGGTCTACGTCAGAGGGTTGTTGTAAGGATCAGTGCAGCTACTGAGAAGTGGTGGCTGCGGAAACCATAAAGGGCTATTCAAACACAAGGTAGGAAACCGCTCTGTCAGTCTAATGACCCTGAGCAGTGTATAAACACCAGTGTATGCAAGGTGTATAAGCCTGATCGCTTCTTCCCATTATTCAGACGAGTCAAAGCCTGTGGCCATCCTCTAAGGACACTAAGAAAATACCAGTACACCTCCCTTCCTGGACCAGGAGCTCTTTGTCTTCTACAGAGAGGTTTGACTCTTCAATGCAGCTGACTCTGGAGCTCTCCAGAGCTTGCATTAGTCCTGGAGAGAGGGCTTGTGGGAGGACGTATGTGATACACGGCGTCTAGCAAGTTCCATCTCCTTTAATAACGGAGGAAGTCCGTCCTAACCATGTGAGGAGACTGTCTTTCAAATCTAGTGATGGCATGACTTCCTAGAGTGTGACGGAAGTCAGTTCCTCTGGAGAGAGGGAGTTTGGTCTGGGAGTCAGGGTCCTGAGGTGAGCTTCTGGCTCAGCTCTTTATCAGCCGAGTGACCTCAGGCACAGAAGGTGAACTTCGCTTTTCCAACTGTAAAATGGGGGAAATAATAGCCAATTGTGCCCTACGGTTTCTGGAAGGATCTGCTGAGCACTTGGTGAGCCTTTGTTATTACTTCCCCCCAGTGGTGTTCTTCACGGTTGTTTTTCGCTGCAAGGCAATGTAATCTAAGGAAAATGAAGAAAAGAGACAAGTCTATGCCAGGGACACCGCAAGAGCCAGAACGAGCATGTTGGCAGGTTTCCTTCAGACTTTCTTCCAGTCAAACAGGTAAGATAATCCACTTAAAGAACTCAGAGGAGTGCCTGGTGCATGCTAAGTACTGGATGGATACTAACTCTGAAGCATTTTTCTCCTGGGTATATAGGAGCTGAGGCTCCCCACCCAGCAGCAACTGCAGGGAAGGACATAAAAGGACTCACTGATCCACACTCATTTCACGGGGAACACACGGCTGTGGGCCAGCAAAGCTAGTGATTTGCTCCCGGGCCCACAGAGTTAAGGCAGGTTCCAGGGACAGTATAATCCAGCTACTGTAAATTAACCGGTCTTTTTAGACCAATTATTCTTACTTTTTAAAACTTTTTAGTTCAGTTGGAAACACGGTGGTTGTTGGTCACTTTTCACTTTATTACATTTTTACAGATTCAGATATCTGTTTCCTGTTAGTGTCATAAGTTCGCATATAACAAAAGCAACACTGTACATTGGATAAGTAAAGGGATGCTTTTTAGTTTCTCACTTCCAAATTGCCTTCGGGTCTTGCCAAGTCTCCTCATGAGAGAAACATGATCCTGGGAATGGGCACAGCACACGAGAAACACACCCGAACTAACACAACACAATCCACTTGACATCCACATTAAAGCGGATGGAGGAGAATCTCCTCGGGAACGCAGGACCAGAGAAGTATAAGCCTCGAAAGACGAGAGAGCCTGAGAGCCGGGGTACAGGGAACATTTAAATCGAAGATAAACCAGACATAAAAAAGAAAAGAACGCTGGTAATCTGAGATCCGCTTCAGAATTATGTATGGTTTGGTGAAAACGGAGGCTCTTGTGTAAGTACCTAAGTGGTTTTATAGTTTGCAGAAGTTTTTGAAGCTCACCCCGAACTCAGCACATGAATCAAAAAAGATAAATAATGTTAAGTAACAGAAGCAAAGGACCAAGAGATTTAAGTAAGCTCTTTGGGTTAGACGTCACTATCCTGGCTCCTATGTCACCCTGCCCTACGACTGTAGCTGTTGTGGGGATTCAAGGAGTTATTATATGTAAAGTGCTCAGAACAGCAGAAATACATAAATGCTATACAGTGTGCGTGGTTATTAGAATCATCAGTTCTTAGTATTATGAAATGATCACATGAAAAACAGGATATTAGCATAGTTTCAAAAACTGAGGAGCATTTTTACAAAATAACTGACCAGTATTCTCAGAGTTGTCAAAGTCATTGAAAGATTGAGAGACTCACATGTTAGAAAAATCAGAGGAGACAGGGCAACTAAATGCAATGTGTGATGGTGGATTAGATTCTGGAGTAGAGGGCCGCCTAGGGAGCCGTGGAGTGTCAGTCGGTTAAGCGTCTGACTCTTGGTTTTGGCTCAGGTCATGGTCTTGCAGTTCATGAGTTCAGGCCCTGCGTCAGGCTCTATGCTGAAAGCACAGAGCCTGCTGGGGATTCTCTTTCTCCCTCTCTCTCTGCCCCTCCCCTGCTCACTCTGTCTCTCTCTCAAAGTAAATAAACTTAAAAATTGTTTTCAAAAGATTCTGGAATAGAAAAACGTTAATGTAAAAAGAGGTGAAACTCAAATAAGGTGGTAAATCAGTTAATACTATTGCATTACTGTAAATTTCCTGGGTTTGATCATTATACTATGTTTACATAAGGTGTTGACATTAGAGGAAGCTGGGTGAAAAGTATATGTAAACTCTATTGCTTTTGCAACTTTTCTATATATTTAAAATCATTCCAAAATTAAAAAGTAAAGAAAAAAAGAAAGAGAAAGAGACCCTGAAGTGACAGAGATGATGCAACCCGTAGACAGGGACATTTAAGCAACTATTGTAACTATAGTGAAGTATTTGAGAAGAGAAATGGAAAGACATAAAAAAGAACCAAATGGAGAATCCAGAACTGAAAATTACCATATTCGAAATAAAAATTTACTAGCTGAGGTTAATGGAAGATGACACAGAATAAGATAAAGTAAACTTGAAAACACAATGGGAGAACTGTCTAAAATGGAACATAAAACAAAATCCAGAAACTCAGTGAGAGCACTGGTGGGCTATTATCAAGTGGTCTAACATACGTGTAGATAGAAGTCCTAGAAGCTGAGGGGGTGAGAAGGAAAAAAAAAAAAGCAGAAAAATATTTAAAGAAACACTGACCAGAAATTTTCCAAATTTGATAAAAAATTACAAATTCAAAGATTCAAGCAGCTCGATAGGCCCACAGACAAGTTAACACAAAGAAACCCACATCAACACATCATAATCAACTTGCTGAAAACAATAAAGAAAAATCTTAAAAGAAGCCAGGGAGGAAAGGGAACACACTTTATATAAGCTAGAGGAAATACAAAAATTATCACAGATGTCTCATCAGAAATCACACAAGCCACAAGACGATGAATCTTTGAAGGTATCAAAGAAGTTAAAAAGTTTTTAGTTGGATCAACCAAACCAAACCAAACCAAACAAAAACAAAAACAAAAAAAGACACACGACCAATCAGGCATGAGAAAAGAATATCACTACAGATCCACAGATATAAAAAAGATAATAAAAATATGAGAAACAACTTATGTCAATAAACTTCACAATACAGATGAAACACATATTTCTTTCAAAGACAGAAATTACTTACACTGGTGCACACACACAGAAGAAAATTAGGATAGCTCTCTATCTATTACAGAAATTGAATTAGTAATTAAAAATTTCCCCAGAAAGAAAATTCCAGGCCCAAATGGCTTCATTTGGCGAATTCTGTCCAACATAAAAGGAAGCAACAATTACTAATCTCATATAAACTCTTTCAGAAAATAGGTGATGAGAGGATATTTCTCAATTTATTTTCTAAGGTCAGTTTTACTCTGACACTAAAACTAGACAGAATTATTACAAGTAAGGAAAACCACAGAGCAACATCCTTCATGAACAGAGACACAAAAATCCTTTACAAAATATTAGGAAGTAAAACACAATACTGTATGTGAAAAGAATAATACACTACAAACCAAGTAGGGGTTTTCCCAGGAATTTAATGATATTTTAATTTTCCAAAATCAATCATTATACTTCACATATTAAGAGATATTCCTCTATTAAAGGAAAACTACATGATCATCTCAATAAATTAGGAAAAAAATGTGGCAAAATTCAATACCCATTCTTGATCAAAACTCTTGGTGAACTGGGGGTAGGAGAGAAATCCACAAAAACCATGCACATCGATTGATAGAAGCAATGAGCACATTTTGTGCCTAGATTTTGGTTTCTAAATACCATTCTCCATGATAAGGAACCCTGGATTTTTAGGAAAAAGGCCGATTCATGGCTTGGGCAGAAGGAGTACCAGAGCCTGGAATAAACTGTCACAGAAGAAGAAAGGAAGTATTAAAGAATAATAGAAACACACCAAGAAGATACAGAGGCCAGCTAAAAGGGGCTCCCACTGGCCCTTCTGGGACAATATGAATAACAAAATAATTTAATATAACACAGTGGGCAAAGTAAAAAATCTACAAGTCCATACTGATATAAATTCATAGATGAAAAATAAGTAGAGAAGGGAAAGCTGTTCCTTATTTTAAAAACGCCAGCTAAATAAAAAGAAATAAATATAGAAGAAATGAAGGAGTTAGAAAAATCACCAGTCAATTCTAAACCTTGTGGGCGAATGTTTGATGAGGAATAGTATAGTTAAAAATCCCAGAGTATTTATCTGTAAATTATCTATTAATTATAAAGAAAAAAACAGTAACTCTACAGTGGATAAACCTGTATCAAAGGTTACCACCACCTTAATCTAGGTGAACATCATTGGTATTGGGTCACACTGTGACTCCTGAGATGGTGCAATGAGAAAGATACATCATCACCTCCGTGGGTGCCCATTAGGTATCATTCAAATCTAATCAAGAGGAAACATTAGGCAAACTCAAAGTACAGAACATTCTACCAAGTAATGGCCTGTATTCAATAATGTCAAGATCAAGTAAGACAAAGAAAAGGTGGGAAGTTCTTCCAGATTAAAGACTGTAACAACAATGAAAAAGAAGTCTCAGTGCTAGGTGGTTTTATCAAACGTTTTCTTTAATATGTTTCAATACTAGAATATTCCTATGCAAAATTATTCCTTCCAGAACATTGGTCAATATGGAAAGGTGGCATAATTCTAACGCTAAACATAAGAGCAATATTACTTTTGAATACAGATGCAAAAATTCTAAGTAAAAGCCCAGAAAAACAAACTGACATGGCTAAACCACATAGAAAGCATACACTATGGTATTCTTTATCTAATGTCAGGTGGAATTTATGGTAGGAACTCAAGTACAGTTCAATAGTGATAAAAACTCTCTTGTCATCTCAAGAGATGCCAGAAAGATACCATAACAGCCAACACCAATTACTAATTAAAACTTTAAGGAAACTAAGTATGAAAGGAAATTTCAAAAATAGACATTCCTTATATTAACTACAGCTAGTGTCAGAATTAATGGAAACGTACATTAACCAAATCACAAATTAGAATGACTACCATTATTATACTTTAAGTGTTCCAGGTATTAACCCATGTAAAAGGACATAAAAGATATAAGAGATATAATAATTAGAGTTACACACAACTTTTTGAAGATACGTATCTTATGCATCAAAACCCCAATATGAATATAATAAAAATATTTAAATTAATAGTTTAGTAAATTGGTCATTTAAAAGATAAATATGTAAAAATGTAAAACTTTGCCACAAAATAGCCAGTTAGAAGATCTAACTAAAGGAAAAAAAAAAGATTTCATTAATAGCAACAAAAATACCTTTGAGATATGCCTTAAGAGAAATATCTAGAACCTATATGGAGATGGAGAACCAAATGTTAGTGAAAGGTATGGTTAGGATTTTAGGAAATATGCAAAACTACTACATGCCTGAATAACAACAATGAATTTTATAAACACATCTGTTTGCCTCCAAATATTACTGATTTAACAACATCTCAATAGAAATCTCATTGGAGCTTATTCTTAGAACCTGACAAAATAATCCAACAGATCCAATGGAAAAATAAACAGGTGAGAAAACAATTAAATTAGAACTTTATCTCACAGCACATTTAAACACAAATTCTGTAGATGATTTAAGTAATTAAATATAAAACAAAAAATTAATTATTGAAAAATTAGAAGAAAATAAGTGGTTAGCCTTCCTGCAAAGGGAAACATCCTTCTAAGTATAACATCAATGTAAAGGAAAAGTTTATACACACACACACACACACACACACACAAGTCTACTTAAAAACCAAAACCATCTGCATGACAAAAAAGTCATACACAAAATTAAAGACAATTTACAGGCCAAGAAAAAAATTAACAATGAATATAGTGGACAAACAAGAATGTCTTTAAGTTATAGAATATCTTTAGGGTCCATAAGAAAAATACTGACACTCCAACAATTTTTTTTTTTAATTTTTTTTTTTAACGTTTATTTTTGAGACAGGGAGAGACAGAGCATGAACAGGGGAGGGTCAGAGAGAGGGAGACACAGAATCTGAAGCAGGCTCCAGGCTCTGAGCTGTCAGCACAGAGCCTGACACGGGGCTCGAACTCACGGACTGCGTGATCATGACCTGAGCTGAAGTCAGCCGCTTAACCGACTGAGCCACCCAGGCGCCCCGACACTCCAACAATTTAACAGAGGACATAATCAGACAATTCTCTATAAGATGACAAATGGTGAAGGAAATGTGAAAAAATATTAAATATTATTACTAATTAGGGAAATGCGAATTAAAACCACAATAAAATGCCTTTTTCCCCACTTATTTGCAAAGATAACATTCAAAGCTAACCAGGTGGCATGAATAAGACAAGAACTGATACTACCATATGATACAGTACAAGATCCCATACACTTTCTGTGAAAGATCTTCCTGTAAGTATGTATTTGGAAAGTTTAGTTATAAACTGGGAAGCCCACATCTAAAAATCCATTCTAAGGGAGAACTAAACGTTTTGAACAAAGGGCACCCGGCTGGCTTAGTCAGTTGAGCATCTGACTTCGGCTCCGGTCATGATCGTGCAGTCCGTGAGTTTAAGACCCTCTTCGGGCTCTGTGCTGACAGCTCACAGAGCCTGGAGCCCACTTCGGATTCTGTGTCTCCCTTCCTCTTTGCTCCCCCTGCCCCCACCCCTGCTTGTTCTCTCTCTCTCGCTCTCTCTCTTGCTCTTGCTCTCTCTCAAAAATAAGTAAATAAACATTAAAAAAATAAAAAAATAAATAAAGGCTTGGACAAATATTTACTTATAATGTGATTCTTCAAACAGTGAAACAGTGTAAGTAATCTAAATGTCATGGTCATGAACTAATCAAGTATCCAAATAATTTAAAATGACCATCATTTAAAAAAATTTTTTTAAATGTTTTATTTATTTTTGAGACAGGGAGAGACAGAGCATGAACAGGGGAGGGTCAGAGAGAGGGAGACACAGAATCTGAAACAGGCTCCAGGCTCTGAGCTGTCAGCACAGAGCCCGACGCGGGGCTCGAACTCACGGACCGCGAGATCACGACCTGAGCCGAAATCGGCCGCTTAACCGACTGAGCCACCCAGGCGCCCCTAAAATGACCATCATTTAAAAAGCATATTTATGAAAAATACTTTGGCAGCCTGGGAAAATGCTCACGAAATGATGTTGTCAAGGAAAAAGATTATAAAATTACTACTATGATTCCTTAAAAAATTATTCTTATAAAAACACATGCCATATTATCTCCAGCCAGTGTCAACGTGGGAGATTCGAATTTTAATTTTATACTTTTCTCTATTTTCTGCAAAGAACAGGTACTGATAAAACAGACAGTGTTAAACAAAAGATTTACCAAAAACTAAAGGCTTTTAGAAAACTAGTAGTTTCTGACAGCTGTTATCTGAATTCTCTTGGTACCCTGAAAACCAGATTGCTACAGGTACCATGTGGCAAAGCTGTGCAAAATTACAGGCATACACTCAAATATGGTCACATGTTCGTTTATTGAGGAAACTGTGAGGCTAGCTACAGATCAGCTCTGTTCACTTGATGACTTTTCATGATGTCAGACAAGACTCTGAAGGCCACAGGCCATGAAGTTACCCAATTACTTTCCCATATTTTGTTCAGAAACACAAAAATCAAATGCCAAGAAATGTTCGACTCTGAAAATTGCCCTCATTTTAAAAAAGCTTTTTTGTTTTCTTTTTTCAAAAGGTGGTAATTAAGGGTCAGGAGGTAGAGTGGCATGGAGGAAGGACAAAAACGGAACCTGGAAAAGGTGAATATTTTTTGCTAGATTTCATTTTCAAAGTTTCAAGTCTTTTCAAATTTTTTTTTTATTTTTTGCAGCGAAAAAGGAATCAATACTTTTCATTCCACTCTTGTCAACTTTAGCCAAAGCCTTCTGAGCTGCGGTCATTTTGTTATTTTTCTGTTAAGGAAAATAAGAGAACAATTGTTACAAATGTAACGTGTATGAATCATACATGCAAATCAAACAAGACCACGCATGTCTCAAGGTTCATTAAGAGAAGTATTTGCTGGTAACGTGCGCTTCATAAGGGAATGATAATTTTTTTTTTTTTTAAGTTCTGATTTCTATTCAGAATTCAGACCTAAGACACAAAATACGTTAAAAGAACCAGGACGCAAAACGGCCGCCTTCTAAGGAGGGGAATGTTGTAACCAATGGTTTACTTTAGGGGAATAATTCTGGAGGGTGTTTTAAGTGCAATAACACCAACAAAGGAACTGACATAGGCTGCGGTTGTCAGAGGAGGAATTACAGCCTGGTATTATAGCACGATGAATAATTCACAACAATTTACTGTTGGAGTTTATTCATAGGCTCTCCGGGAAACCAAGGCCAACACTATAATATTCAAAAGATAACCTGTACTGCAGAGCATCCCAGACCAGCAGGACCACTGGCCTGGGATTCCTCCAACTAAGAACTTTTCAAAAAGGTGACTTCAAGTGACTCTGCCTTTTAAATTTCTCTTTATGGTCACTGTTTGTTTTGTTTTGGTTTGGTTTGGTTTGTTGCCACATCCTGGAACGGGCACTAACAGGAGGTAAATAGTAGCCGAGTTTCCTTCAGTGCATCATAACTTCTCAGCAGAAGCATACGCGATGGGAAGCAGCGAAGGAAAAAAAATTCCTGTGTCTCCCTGTGAACTGTGAGATAGTCATTGACAGAGAACCTTTTAAGGGCTCGGTGTCTGATCCCTGAAACCTTGCTTCTCACGTTCTGTACTTATATTTTAGAAGGCTTATTTTCTCACGGGATGGTGAAAAGTGGCAGTCTCTTCGAGACAAGTTATCCCCTGTCTTTAACAGACAGCCGGGTCCAGCCCCTCATTTCCCTGGGGCGGTGCCCAAACAGATACAAGAGAAAGCAGCAGTTCCAAGGGTGGGGCAGAAGCAGTTCTCACAGAGAATGCCAAAACTTCCCTGCTTACAGAAGCCATGGAGGTGACCAGCTGTCTTGCCAGATCTCAACCTGGATTTTCCCCTGACGTCACATGCCCAGATGAATTACGTATAGATCAAAGAAAAAAATTATAAAAAAACCCATTAAGCTCTAAGGTGGGGGGTTAAATGTTAAAATCCAAGTGGAAGTTAATTTATCTTGGATTGGGCAAGGTCTTTTTAAGCATAAAAATAATGAGAAAATCACAAGAAGAAACAATTCCTATTATTTAATCCTCAGAAAAACTTAAAGCTGTTAAAAAATCAAATGAAAAGGATAAACACAGATTAGAAAATTATTTGTACCCTATTTCATATTAGTAATTATGGTCCTCGTCATAAGTTCCGGGAAGCTTCCAGGCAGTAGAGTTGACAAAAAATGACCTGTGGAGGCCCCCTCTCTTTGTGCCCCCCTACTCTTAATATAGAGCAAAGGGTAGGCACACTCTTGCGAAGCATATTGCCTTCGTGCCTCACAAGTCTTCTTGACTTGACATACCCATTGCCATTCACAATTTTGAATTACTGAGTCGCAGAAATGCAAGTTAACAATTCTTCATGGTTAAAACTGTAAAATCACCATCAAGCATGTAATTGTTCCTACGTGTCCTCATGCAGGATCACCTACGGGATCCAAGAATATGCCACTACAGCTGGACACACATACCTTTTCAGTCTTCCAATCTTTCCTGTTAAACTTAGTGTAATCTTCTTTTGCTTCTATAGGCTCATCAGATAACTTTACTTTCTGCAATGTTAGAGCAGTAAAGTGGTATAAAATGTCACCTCGACACATCACTCCATTTTAAAGAAAACAACAGGGCCAATCTGGCCCCACATCAAGGCCAAATGGAACAACAGACCCGGCAAAGGGCTTTACTTTGCATTTTGCCAATTGTCTGGGGAATGAAGCCACACGTCCCTTCTGAAAAGCAGCCTTGGTGATGGGGGGATATGATCAGGTGAGCCCACGACCCAGCCCCTTGGGCAGTCTAGTGGTACTGATCACATATTTTGTATGTACCAGGACCAGGAGGCATCTAGGTGACTGCTGACTTCCAGGACAGTCTAACGGGGTGAAGGCAGGCACAGGGGTCAAAGACAAGAATTTCCTTTAAGGGGGCCAGGTGTCCAGCCAGAACCCCCACTGCATTCACCATCTGGGCTGGTGTAACGTCCACTGAGGAAGAAGGCACACCATGATTCTGTTGTTACCATTTTTGCATAGCTTCATGATCTTACCTCCTTTCAACTGAACTCTCTCAGTTTGTCCACACAAGGACAACCTTGCAAAGCATGAAGCCAGCAGAAGGAAGCACAGAGAGACTAAACAAATGATCAAGGCCACCTAGCAGAGGACAAGGGCTGGGATCTCCATTTCTTAACAAGTGCTCTTTCCATGAGGCCCGGTGCAACCAAGCCCACCTCTACCTCATATTTTCACCATCCACATGAGCCTCGTGCACCAAGGAATGGGAGAATCTTGTCAAGAGCTAGACTGTGGCCTTAATGGTCCCATTATAGAAGAAATCGTGACACATTTACTATGTAAAAGGCACACAACAGGGCAGGGAAGTCTTGATGATTAACACAGAGAACTAACTGCACAGCGACCACAACCTGGTCTTCTATAGATCTTTGGGTTCTTTGTGGAGACACTGGGTTGACAAGATCTAACGTGACTCTTCCCTGGGAAATGCAGATTTGTTCCCGGCTTCCCTCTTCATATCCCAGCTTTTGCTAAACAAAGAACTGCAGGGCTAGGGCTAAAAGATTCCCTGGCACATGAATGAAACCCAAGGGGATAAAACAACAGGTCTTGAAATACTTCATTCTAAACAAGGGCGGGGGGTGGGGGGGGAGCGCTTCTGGGAATCTATAACATTATGTGACACTCAAAAAAAAAACCAGGGGCATCCTGGAAATCTATAAGGCAAAACCTTCTCTTGGGCACACCACAATCTAAGAAGGGAACCTTCAAAAGAAAAAGACTAGCTTATCACGAATGAACTACCTACCAGCAAAGTATGTATACAAGGAACTTAAGAATACATGTTTCTACTTAAATTAAGATCAGTAAGGGGTATTTAGGTGATGCATATTTTTACTAGAAAAGTCTCTTCAGCCAGGAGAGTGGAACTCACAGGGAATAACGATGAAGGCTCGGATGCAAACTGCAAAAAGCTTAACGTTATAAGGTGGTTTGCTTTCCTTCTCTGTGGCAAAATGTTCTACAGATGTCATTATAAACCCTTGGGCGTATTTACTTTTCACTGAAAAGGAAGTCAACTGAAAAATGTTCAAGGTAAAGGTTAAGATGAAAAGTGCTTCTTCACAAATATAAAATGTTTCGTAAGATGACTGACTTGTCCAGGTGTTTTAATGGCTCACTGCTAAGCAAGACACCAGTTGTCAGTGCTCACAATAACAGAAATTGATTGTGGAAGGCTCTGCCTGGAGTTTTCTTGTGTTATTCACAGCTCACGTTGAATACCCTTGAAAGAGTCATAGTTGTTACACTCACTTGAATATTTGTTATTTAAAAATTTTTTTTTCAACGTTTATTTATTTTTGGGACAGAGAGAGACAGAACATGAACGGGGGTGGGGCAGAGAGAGAGGGAGACACAGAATCGGAAACAGGCTCCAGGCTCTGAGCCATCAGCCCAGAGCCTGACACGGAGCTCGAACTCACGGACCGCGAGATCGTGACCTGGCTGAAGTCGGACGCTTAACCGACTGCGCCACCCAGGCGCCCCGAATGTTTGTTATTTAAAAGACCAAATCACTACAGGTTTGGAGGGATGTTTCAGAAGAAATAGAAAAGGGCTCAGAAAGACAGTAACAAAGGGTATGCCTAAGCGGGTACAGTTCTGGAAAGAGAGGGGGCAAACAGAAGAGTACCACAGGGATTCATGCTAGGATGGTCTGATTCTTACAAATGAGCTGCAAGAAGGAGCTCAGGAGCGTCTCCAACCTACTGACTGCATTCGGCTCTGCCAGCTGCCAGCGATAAATTCAAAGGATGGAAGGGGGCGACGGGTGGAAGCAGGGTTTCAATACAGGCAAACATGTGATAGTAAGAAAATAATGCGAAACATATTAAGGATGACAGGCTTCGTGCCATCGTTACAGACAGATACAAAGATACCTAATAGCCACTGGAACGTATTTCCTGAAAACGGTCAACTCTATTACTGTAAAAATCAATCAAATCCTGGACGCAGACAAGAAAGCTAGCAGAAGACATTACCCTAAGCCTGTTTAAGCCGTGGTACATCATCCAGTGCAGTTCACACTCTGCACGCCGGAGCCCCAGGAAGACACAATAGACCGGGAGACCTCAAAAAGCAACTAAACAATCCAGGAGATGAGGCTGAGATTTAGGGGAAACAGGACTGGGAGATCTAAATCAGGGGCTTGGCAAACCGCCCACAGGCCAAGCCCTGCCGGCCGCCTGTTTTTATAAATGAAGTTTGGCTGGAACACGGCCGCCCGCCTTCGTTTATGAATCGTCTGTGGCTGTCTCTGTGCTACCACAGCAGGGCTGAGCAGTTGTGACAGAAACCAGCTGCTTCGTGAAGCCTCAAGTATTCACTCTCTGGCCTTTGCAGAGTAAGTCTGCTGAACTCCGATCTAAATCATAAATGATGAATGACATCACAAATGATTTACATTTTGGAAATTAAAATAGGAAAACAGAAAACCGAGTTAAAAGCAAACGTATGAAATGCATTACCCCGGATGCTATCAGAGGCCAAAAGCTTCAAGAACAGGCTTCGATCTGTTCACAAGTGATCTCTAAGTTACTATGGAAGACGGATATTTGGGAGAAAGATGCTTAGGTTTTGGAAGGAGAGATATGAGAGAGAAACGGATATGCCCATCTCCTTAGTTACAGGAAGGCAATCATGTCTCTGTCCCCTAGAGCTACTTACTGTCAGAGATTAACTACCAGACTGGAAGAAGTGTGGGTCTGACCTAGAATGACCTTAGCAACTGACCTCTGCCCAGTGTTATTCCTCCAGAGAAAAGGATGCCCCTCCTCGGACGATCTGCTGAAAATGGCCCATAGCTACTACTGATGCACTTTAACAGGACATGATACAAAACAAACAAACAAAAACAACCCTGAGTATGTTGGCCATCGTGAAGGCCGGGAAGACAGAAAGTGCTTTAACATCCATGACGTGTCCACTGTACATTCTCAGGGCATCCATTATTCTGTTGGCAGGAGAATGGCCTCACTGACAAGCTGATGCATGTGTTTATTTCCCTGTCTCTGAGCAGCGCTCGCTTGTCTGAGATCAGGCCTGGACTGAGGGACGCCACAGTGTGCCATCAGGTGTGGTTCATGGCTGCCTTCTCTACTCTCTGTATCTGGGAGACAAAAACAAGCTGCGGCCCACGGAGCAGGGGAGCGGTGGGTGGCGGTCGGAGAACAGCTGGAAGAGGAAGGGTTTTGTGCAACACAAAAGTTGCGCTGATCATTTCAAGCGGAGGAAAAAAAAAAGTTCGGCTATCTTCGTTCAAAGGATTCTCTGTGTTACAAAAATCATGCTCTGCTCACCTCTGTGCCAGTAACAATTAGATCTGGCAAAGTGAGTTTAAGTTATACATGGAGTCTTCCTGATGATTAATAAAGTTAATTACAGGATCTGGCTGACTCAAGAAGATTTCGTCACGTATCTATAAGACTTTTACGTAGGTATCTGGCTAAAACCAGCTCTTATCTGGTTTTCACAGCACTTTATCATTCAGGTAAAATCTACAAAAATAAAAAATACCGATGGACAGCTCATTACAATCTTTAATCCATACAACATCAGTCCATGCAAGGTGGATTTAGAAAGCTTTAAAATGGGGGTGCCTGGGTGGCTTAGTCGGTTAAGCATCCGACTCTTATCTCGGCTCAGGTCACCATCTCACAGTTTGTGAGTTTGAGCCCCATGTCGGGCTCTGCACTGATGGCTCAGAGCCTGCTTAGGATTCTCTCTCTCCCTCTCTCTCTCTGCCCCTCCCCTGCTTGTGCTCTCTCCCTCTCAAAATAAATAAACTTAAAAAAAAAAAAAAGCTTTCAAATGTACTAGAACAAACTAAACTTATGTGGTAAAAATGAAATATTTTTCCAAGGGCCCCAAAGATAGCTTAGTCACAGCTCCTTACCTTTGATGGAGGGTTTGGCAATGAAGCTGAAGGTTCTGGAAGCCTAAGGAGTGAAAAATAAGAATCATAGTCATTGTTTTTCATAGACAAGCAAACAGAGAGTCTGGGCCAGCTTAGGACTTACAAGTCCCACTTTTAGGGAACAGCTTCACCTCCATGTATCTGACTGTACAACTGCCTCAGTGAAAGGAATGAAATTTCTCTAAATGAAGAAATCTTCATTTTCCTTGTAGTGAAACTGTCTGAACTAAAAAACAAAATTAGAACTCATTGTTGAAATGGAATTGCTTTACTTTAGCCTCTAGAAATTTGCATTCTGGCATTGTAGGATTTTTTTTTTTTCTTCAAAAACGACGAATGCAGCACATATATGAAATTGAAAATTATTTTAATTGTTGACAAAAAGTCACACAAACTTTACTTTTCTTCAATTAAAGAGAACTTTAATTGACCTATCTTTCTCCCCAAATCTTCAAACACTTCAGAGTAAAGAAAAGAATCTAAAAAATAATGGGAGTACAGAGACATAGGTCTCCAATGAGACAAACAGGCACTGAGAAACCCAGGGAAATATTAAACAGAAAGATAGGGTTATTGATTGAAAGCAGGCTTTGAAAGCACTTTAACTACACTAGAAACCAGTTCCCGCTGTTGTTTTTTTTTTTTTTTAAGTTTATTTTTGAGAGAGATGGCGACAGCGTGAGTTGGGGAGGGGCAGAGAGCGAGGGGGAGAGAGAGAGAATCTCAAGCAGACTCTGTGCCACAGCACAGAGCCCGATGCATGAGATCATGACCAGAGCTGAAACCAAGAGTTGGGTGGATGCCTAACCGACTGAACCACCCAGGCGCCCCCACTGATTGTTTTTTAAAGTAGGACCTAAGTAATTTGCTAAAAACAGCAACTATGCATCTGTTAAGAAGTCGCTTTATGTTTATGTATCGGAGGAGAAAGCTACTAGAAGAATCAGGGAAAGCTATTATCACACCCATAAAATCTTAACAATAGTCGCTAAAATCTAGAAAATAAACACATTCTTTTCAGCCTAAGGTAAAGTCTTTATAGTATATTAAATATCTTTATGAAGGACATAACACAAATCAGGTCCTTCTTAAACCCGTTTTCTGCCCTCTGACACAGATTGTGTTTCATCCTTTCAGCTTCAAGTGCTGGGCAAAATGAAGGTATTTGGTGAGTATCCAATGACGGTAAATATGGTACAAAGCCTTTACATGTAGCTTTCAAGAATATTCCACATGCCATCTCTTCTTTCCTTCTAACCTTTATTTCTCTTAAAATCATCACAAAGAACCAAATTAGTTAAGTGTAACTGGGGATCAATTTTAATACTGTTTACCCTCTAAAATCGTACCAATCCAAAAATCCAGTCCTAACATTCACAAGTTTCCGCAATCAGTATCCACCAAATCAATTTGTTCCAATCCACCAGTGTCCACTAAAAATTACCTTCAAACCACACGGTCCAGGAGGTAAGTCGAGAATACTCTCTTATCAAAAATAGTGATGTGATGTGATGAGCCATAAAGGACCTACTGCTGGGAGACCAGGAAGCGCCGAGGTACTTCCTAATTACGACTGAATAGGAATGATACTTACTTTAAATATTTACACAGGTCATCACTGAGTTCTCTAGGGATGTAATCAGATACCAGACCATGGGCATAACAAATATAATCCTCTGAAAGAAACAGAATGGAGAGTGAAAGAAAAAAAAAATTAGTAACAATTATGATAGTTTTACAACCAAATTGACCAGAGTTAAAATTCTGGCTCTAGCTGGCCTTAGAGACTCATTTAAGCTCACAGCCTCAGTTTCATCATTTGTTCTTTTTTTATTTAAAAAACAAAATTTTTTTTTTCTTAACGTTTATTTATTTTTGAGACAGAGCACGAGCGGGGAGGGGTCAGAGAGAGAGACACGCAGAATCCGAAGCAGGCTCCAGGCTCCGAGCTGTCAGCACAGAGCCCGGCACAGGGCTCGAACTCACGGACCGCAAGATCATGACCTGAGCCGAAGTCGGACACTCAACCGACTGAGCCACCCAGGCACCCCTGTTTTTATATATTTTAATAGTCGCTATGGTCTGTGGTATGTGAATGCTGTGACTTCAAGGTAGAAAAATTAGGCATAACAAAGAGGGGCCGATCTTTTTCATCATCTTTTTCTTTTTATTATTTTTGAAATGTTTATTTTACTTTTGAAAGAGAGACAGAGATAGAGCACAAGTGGGGAGGGACAGAGACAGAGAGAGAGGGAGACACAGAATCCAAAGCAGGCTCCAGGCTCCGAACTGTCTGCACACGACCTGACGCGGGGCTCGAACTCATGGACCGCGAGATCGTGACCCGAGCCGAAGTCGGATGCCCAACTGAATTCAGAGACAGAAGTCTACTAGCTATGACAGGTGACACTGGATAAGTCATCTCCTTCTCTGATACCACTTTTAAAATGAGGTCTATCTAAATAATGTCTAACATCCCTTCTCCTACTTAAAAAAAAAAATCTGGGGTCCATCCATCCATTTGACTCAACCCCTTCTCTTTTGTTAAAGCCAGTCAAAACCAGTGACAGCTGGTAAACTCAGTCAACTCAGCTCAGCAGAGCTGTCCACCATTTCCTGAATGCCTGAAGCCTGCTAACATCTACATGTGTAAGGTGTTTTAAGGTACATTTCTGCAAATCAAGGACTGCCTGAATTACCTTCAATCACAAACAGATCCCTGGTCCTAGTTTTAATTTTTTTAATGATGAAATTCTGATGCTTTGGAGTGGTATGCCTGTCTAGAACAGGGGAACATTGAATTGGAGTTTAAACTCAGAGTAAGTTTTTTTCTTTTTTAACGTTTATTTATTTATTTTGAGAGAGAGTGAGTGCAGGGGAGGGGCAAAACCAGGCAGGTTTTGCGTTGTCAGCACGGAGACTGACGTGGGGCTCCGTCTCATGAACCGTGAGATCATGACCTGAGCTGAAATCAAGAACGGGACGCTTAACCGACTGAGCCACCCGGGCGCCCCCAGAATAATTTCTGTCCCACAGTTGAGAATGTTAATTGTATTACATAGCTGTTTTTATTCAACTATACGTACAAAAATAAGGGACACTACACTGGAAAAAGCAAAAGAATGTACCTTAAGAATCTAAAAGAAAAAAATTGCCAAGGGCATCAATTTCCATCGAAGATCAAAATATTAAGATCCATGTAGGACATACATTTCTGGAGACCAAGATGCAAACAGAAGCAGCCCGTTGGAAGCCTAGGGACACACAGCAGTATGACAGAAAGGGGAAGCGTGTGGGCCCCAGAGTCAGGCAGGCTCGGCTTCACCACTTACTGGCTGTGTGGCTTTGGGTGCAGCCTCCAGACTCTCATTGTAAAGTGAAGCTTAAGGGGAGTGTTAGCTGGGATACTGTGTGTATACTGGCAAATTAGCCAAGGGCTTGGCACACAACATGATCTCAACAAATGACGGCCAGAGTTGTTAGGGTGGCTATTACTGTTTTTGCAAAATACGTACTTGCCGAAGGAATTATTTAAGCATCGATTAGTGACAGCAGCGATCTATAGTAGAAATACCACTTGGTTCTGAAACGAAGTGCACACGGCCACAAGATCTATGAGAACACATGGCCACGAATGCGAAGCTTCTGGGACATGAAGATTTTAAAATCATAAGGCAGGCATTTGTAAATCAGCAACTTACTCCAGGCAAAAGTAATTTCTGATAAAGTGATTTACCGGGGTGCCTGGGTGGCTCAGTTGGTTGAGCGTCAGACTCTTGATTTTGGTTCAGATCATGATCTCATAATTCTTGAGATCGAGCCCTGTATCAGGCTCCACGCTGAGTGTGGAGCCTGCTTAAGATTCTTTCTCTCTCTCCTTCTGCCCCCTCCCCCACTCATGCTCATTTTCTCTCTCTCTCTCTCTCTCTCTCTCTCTCTCAAATTAAAAATAAATAAATAAATAAATAAATAAATAAATAAATAAATAAATACATAATATTAAAAAAACTGATTTCCTTACCTTCCTTGTCACTGGAAGCCTGGTCACCAGAGAAAAATGCAGTTGCCTGTACCCGGGCACTGACATTTACATTATTGGTTTTTAAGGCTGCCACAATCTGATTAACCTATAAAGTAACCAAAAGGGAAACATCAGGGTATTTCCAAGGAACTTTAGAGATCCACAACCTTCCAGATGATCCTCGATCCATTTAAGATCCAGGAAGAAGTAACTGAGGACCTAGAAATGTCTTGACCAGATACCAGAAGATGAGAGAGAGATGCACATTTGGACAGGAGTTGAGCAACAGCGGCAGCATTTGGGGATGATGTCAAAACATGGACCTCTAAATGCCTACGCAGTATGAGAGCACTGCCTTTGGAGTCAGGCTACTTGGCTGTGCTCTGTGACCATGGACTACTTACTTAACCTCTCTGTGCCTCTATCTAATG
This sequence comes from Prionailurus bengalensis, assembly GCF_016509475.1. Classification (NCBI taxonomy): domain Eukaryota; kingdom Metazoa; phylum Chordata; class Mammalia; order Carnivora; family Felidae; genus Prionailurus; species Prionailurus bengalensis. The sequence continues at coordinate 20,541,858 of NC_057343.1, forward strand.
GGGACAAAAATAGTACCTAATGCATGGTATTGTGGTGAGGCTTAAATGAGTTCATATATGTAAAGCCTTTAGAAAAGAGCCTGGCACAAAGTTTATATGCAATAATTTTTTTTCTAAATGGAATAAATCATATAAATATCCCACTTCGTAGGAATTTAAGAAAAGAAACACAATTGATAAATATACATGTGAATTTGCGATTCACATCATCATCACTTGCTAACAACAAAACCTAAATGCCGAGACCCTGCTCAGCACTCACCCTTATTTTTCACCTGCTACTCATGCAAATGAAAACTGAACCGCGGGGGCACTTGTAAAATCTTTCCACTATTTTGTATAGTAGGAGCCTGATTAATTCCGCAAGGTTCACTTCCATGTTTCTGGGTTCCCCGTGTGCCCAGTAACATGGTACGACAAGTGTGTTTCCCACATACAAGACAGAAGAGAATCTTCAGAATCAGTACTATACTGAACTTGAAAAACTCTGTCATCAGTAGACCTAGACTGGTGAGATTCTTAATCAGTATGAAAGTCCACAATATTCTTAGACCGGTGGCTTTCAAAGGAGTTTGTTTCTACTACACCTACAGTAAGCAATACCCAGCAACCCAGCACTTCAACACATATATATGCTTCATAGAACCATACTTAATACTTGCCCTTACTCTGTGCTACATTGTAATACATCCTATCCTATCCTATCCTATCCCATCCCATCCCACCCCAATCCCATTCCATTCAAGAGAAATACTGGCTGTGACCCACAGAATCTATTTGAAAACCATTGCCCCAGACCTGAGATTAGTTCTGGGATGTTAGGATCACTAAGTTCCCTCCAGCATCCGGATGCTGAAGGTGAAACACACTTCCCCTAGGCCTGAATCCCGTCTGCCTCAGCCCCCTGCCTCGCTGTGTGAGCAAAAGGAACCTCTGAGACAGGGACTGAAAGCAGTAAGTGCGTGTCACGCCTGGTATTATCTGGCTTGTAAGACTCAAATATCCATCACCAAATGGTGGGAACTTCTTTCATTCAGGGGTGAGGATCATGGGAAATGAGGATGCAGGTCAAAGGAAAACATGGAGCTAAACCCAGAGATACATGAGTTAGGGAGGATGAAGAGTATTTGGGTATCTCTATACAGTTTCTGTATTTTAGCTGGATAAACAACATGGCCCTTTAGATTCACACTTACCTCCTTCTGTAAATATTTTTTAAAAGGAGCATTAAAACTTTCTGCTGTAAGGTACTGGAGGCGTACTCTACCTTTTTTTCCAGCCACTTTATCGTCTTCTCTTTGCTGTACTTGTAATATTTCTTTTTGTCTATTTCTGGATTAAAGAGAAAAACAAAACAAAACAGAAGCGTGGATTAAGCAAAAAAAAAAAAAAATAGACTCATAAGGTTATAGCGTATACAAGATATGTATGTAACATCCACAATAATTTAAAAATGTTTTGTAACAGTTTATATTCTTAAAAAAGTCAATCTCTAAGCCTGAGAACATACTTGAGAAGTTAAAAAATCATCGCAAGCCAGAACTTGGGTGACTCAGGTTTCATCCAACCGTTAAATGAATGGGAATTTAAGAAAATCATCAAATTATACTAATAGTTCTCATCCCAAAGAGAAATTTCTTTCTTGTCTTTTTATTGCACCTATAGGAGACGATAGATGTTAACTAAACGTATTGTGGGGATCATTTCATAATATATGTAAGTCAAGCCATTATGCTGTACATCTTAAACTTATAAGGTGATGTGTGTCATCTATTTCTCAGTAAAACTGGAAAAAAGGTTACCAACAAATCTGTAGAAAATCTGTGATTTTTAAAACTCAGCAAATGAACATGCCAAGCAACCTTCATTTGTCGACATAAGTTTAAGCTTACCTCAGTGTTTTCAATGAAAGGCTTCTTTTCTTCCTTTTAAAAAAAAAATTCTAATGTTTATTTATTTTTTTTATGTTCATTTATCTTTGAGAGACAGAGAGAGACAGAGACAGAGTGTCGGAGGGGGAGGAACAGAGAGAGGGGTAGACACAGAATCTGAAGCAGGCTCCAGGCTCTGAGCTGTCAGCACAGAGCCCGACGCGGGGCTCGAACTCACAAACCGTGAGATGACGATCTGAGCCAAAGTCAGATGCTTAACCAACTGAGCCACCCAGGCGCCCCGAAAGACTTCTTTTCTAAAATAAAAATGGAAATCCCAAGAAAGAAAACAAAAACTAAAAGGAGATGCATATGAAGTGTGTTGCAAACATTCAGGGAAAAAAAAAATCTCGTTCACTACTTAGTACTGTCCTGGTGGGATTAGTGAGAAGGAAGAAAAGATATGCCTATCTTTGAACACATCACCAGTCTAACCATAGCTATTCAGGGGAATTTAGATTTATGATAGGCTTGACTTGGCCCGTAATGTGGGATAAAAGGTTCCCCTCTTGGAAGTTATACTGCCCCCCCTTACAATCCACCCAGCCTTGCATACTGTGACCTGAGCTGTTAGTTCCTTGGTAACACTTCATTCATGGAGTTTCTTGCTTTCTGTGCAGTCAGCAGAGGCGGGGCTTGCACTCCCAGCCTCCTGCCCAGTGCAGGAGTTATCTTGGGGACCCTTCAATATCCTAAAGCCAGATGCAGACTTGCCCCATGTGATGTTGCTAGCCACGCAGAATGACAATTTCTCTTTCTTCCATAATCATCGTGGGAAGTGGAAATGCTTAGGGAGGGATCGTTTCCTGCAGTTTGTTAAATTGCTTGCATTCCTGGGACGGCTTAGATGGGAGAGGGGCTGGCCTCAGCACCTGTAGTCTTCCTCCCCATTGCAGCCTGCGGTTGTTCACGTTGTGGGCAACAGGAGGCGTGATGGAACACGGGCTGGGCCTTTGCATCCATCCCCTCGGCGTGTGTCACTGGCGTAATGAAAAGGAGACCGCTGCAAGTGGCACTGTCAGGAGTCCGAGAATTCCAAGGGGCAAAGTCTGTCATGCTGGAGCCAGGACCACCGGGGCCAACAGTCTGCTGTGGAACCAGGCGAGGCTGGACTCAACTTCCCTGGAGACAGTGTCCTACCCATGTGCAAGAGTAAGGGGCATTCTGAGAGCATACAGCAATCACTTAATAAATGTATGCTGCTGCATGGGTTAAAACTTCTACAGAAGCTCTGGTCACTGCCTGAGACAAATCTCCAGAGAAGCTCAGCGTGCAGGTCTCTCCTAAGACATCCCACCTTGACTCGGCTGCTCACTTCTCTCTGGCCTCCACCTCCGCATTTCCTGCAAGAACATTCCACAATCTGCCACAGTTTCCTTCCTCTCTCCCACTCCCTGAGCCCCTTGTAGGCCCTTCCTTAATACTCTACCAGAAGAAGCAGAGACCACAGGCTCTGAGCCATACTGCCTGGGTTCCGACCCACCCAGTGCACAGTGTCACCTATTATGTGACATGATCCATACAAAGCCAATAGCACAGCACCTGGCATGTAACAAATACTTAATATTACTTTAAAAAAAGATTAAATGACAGCTTGTTAATGATAACAGCATCAGAAACAAACATACAGTCAAGCCTTTGTAAGTTCTTTATATACATTTCTCATTGAATGTTCAGAATGGATCTCAGGTCAAAACCATTGCTTGTCCCTACCTTCCTAGACTGGGTTAGAGTGTAGTTAACTAGATTGTCCAAAGTCACTGTCCAAAGCAGAGGCACCAGATTCCTACTCCAGATGACTTCAGAGCTGTGGATCTGATACTCATTTTATTGAGATCAATTAGGTCTTCTACCCTTCTCAGTACTTCTGACCTTGTTCTTTGTGGGAAAAACTCCTCCATGGCTCTAGGTTCTACAAAAATTTTCCTCTTGGTTCTTCTGTCTTTGATGACTTTTCCTCTGATTCTTTCCTGGCTCTGCTTCCGCCTGCTCCAAGGCTAACTATACCTTTCTCTGCCGGGGGGTCGGGGGGGGAGGAGTTCATTTTGTTTCAGACTAAACAAACCCAATCAGGAAGTCCAAAGGCTTGAGCTGAGGCTCTGTATCTAAAGACAGACAGTTCAGCTTCCTCCCAAACCATCCTCCTGGTCAACCAGGCTTGAATCTCAAAGCCATTACTCACTCCTGCCTTGCTTCCCACATTCTATCACTGGATTCCAGCATTACCTTGTGGGAGCTGTGGGGTAGGATAAACAAAACAAAACAAAACAAAGCAAAACAAAACACACTGTATCAGAAATGAGGAGGCTTAGCTTCTTGTGCTGGATCAGTAACTACTTTAGTTTTTTAAAAATCACCTTTATTTAGGAATAATGTGCATATGGTTGATACACCCATTTTAAGTGTACAAGTTGAGGAGTTTAGCCAAATGTATACATATGGTCACGTAACTGTCACCCCAAAATGTTCTCTTGAGCCGTTCTGTAGTCAATGCTTTTACACCTACCCAGACTTCAGGTAACCACTGATCTGCCGTCATTAGAGTTTCGTTTTTGCTTGATTCTAGAATTTCACGGAAATGGAATCATACAGTAAGTATATTTTTGTGATCATCTTCTTTTGCTCCACATAATTTCTGTGAGATTCACCCATTGTGTTGCAGCTAGGAATAGTTCCTTCCTTTGTATTATGGAGTAGTATCCTGTGTATGGATATCCTACATTTTGTTTACGCACTCACCAACCGAAGGGCATTCGATTTTTTCCAGTTTGGGGCTATTTTGGAAAAGTTGCTATAAAAACAAAAAAGCTGTTCTGAACACCCTTGCACAAGTCTTTTTACATGGAGATATGTTTTTGTAAGGCTTGGGTAAATCTCTAGGATTAGAATTACTGAGTCATAAGAAATTGTTAAGTAGTTATATTATTTTATGCTTCCATCAACCAGGTAGGTGAGTTCCAGTTGTTCCTCAATTTATAGTTTTTCTTTTTATTTCACACCACTCTGGTGAATGCTAATGACATTTCCTTGTGGTTTTAGTTTACATTTCCCTGGTGACTAATGATATTGAACATCTTTTCATGTGCCTATGGGCTATTTATAAATCTTCTTTTGCCAAGTGTCTGTTCAAACTTTTTGCTGCATTTTTACTAGGCTGTATATGTATATTAGTACTGCGTTAAGAGTTTATATATTTGAGATACATGTTTTTTATCAGATGTGCCATGTAAACATTTTCTTTCAACTATGACTTCTCTTTTCTTTTTTCTTAATGGTATCTTTCAGAAAACAGGAGATATTAATTTTGATGAAATGTAATTTATGGTTACATTTACAATTTGTATGGTTAGTGGGTTTGTGTCCTAAGAAATCCTCGCCTATCCCCAAGGTCACAAAGTTTCCTCTTAGAAGTTCAATAATTTTGATTTTTGCATTTAAGTTAGTGATCCATATTGAGTTAATTTTTCTGTATGACTGTGAGGTGAGGGTTAACATTGTTTTTTATGTGAATATCCAGTTTTTCTAGATCATTTGTTGAAAAGACTGTCTTTTCTCCCATTATCTTGACACCACTGAAAAAAATTCAGTTGACTATATAAGTGTGGGTCCACTTCTACATTCTCTATTCTGTTCCATTATCTCTATATTTACTCTTAAACCAATACCACACTTTGGTTATTATAACTTTAGAGTAAGTCTTGACATCGGATTGTGTAGGTTCTACAACTTTGTTCTTCTTTTTTTCAAAATTGTTCTGGATATTGCAGGTTTTTGCAAATTCATTTAAATTCTAGAATCAGCTCATCAATTTCTACTCCCCGTCAAAAAAAGCCTCATAGGCATTACATTAAAGGTATAGATCAATTTGGAGAGAAGGAACATCTTAACGATATTGAGTCTTCAAATTCATGAAGATGGTATATCTCTCTATTTAATTCTTTAATTTCTCAGCAATATTTTATAATATCTAGTGTACTGGTCTTACACATACTGTGTTATATTTATTTCTAAAACTGCATGATCTTTGATAATATTATGAATGGTATGTTTTTATTCCACTGTATTATTTCTTCTTAAAGTATGGCAGAACTCGCCAATGAAGCTAGTTGGGCCTGGAGGAGTTTTTCTAGGAAGGTTTTAATTATAAATTTGTTTCTAACTAAACATTCCCAGGACAAGATGGTCACTAAAAAACATCCAGCTCGGATATCCCAGAATGCTACAAAAGGATCAAGTGCTAAACTACTGCTTAATTTTGAAATTATCAAATTTTGATAAGCAAGGGAGTTCAAAATATCCACGAAGGCTCACAATTATGAATTACCCACACTTATGAAAAATACCATAACATGTTTGCTCATGTCTTAAATTTAATATTTGCAAGGGTTGGTGAGTTAGATAATATGTGCACATGCTGGAAAGGTTTCTTTCCCTAATGTGTCTGGTGCCGATAAAACTGGTCTCAAACATCTGGAAAGATTGGGTTTACAAAATAAAGATGGAATAAAAGTGAGTCCACAATTAAATAACATGTTCAGCAATTGGGTAATCGGCTCACAATCTTGAATTTCCCTGATGCACTGTTGAACAAACTGCCTAGAGCACATTCTCACATCTACTTTCTCAATGTTTTCCATAACGGAGAAACTCATATGGTCTCTTTTTTTTCCTGCCTCTTGGGGATAGAAACTTGGCAACTGTACTTGGGGTATTTTAATCAGGTAAGTTTTCCTGGCTCTTCCTGTTAATCACATCGGACAGCCCAGCGCAGCTCTGGCTTGCAATATGAAACAGTGTTACACTCAAGATGAAGTTCATAAGCCCTTATTAGGCCTTTCCTCTGTCATCCCTCCACTGAATGTGAGCTTCTTTGGCAAAAAATATACTGGGCCCCAGAGCTAGCAAACAGAGACACATCATTTCCTTCACTAACAAAGCAGGCGATGTTAACTAAGGTCACCACCATCACCATTTGGGATGCAAACAACCATGGCTGGGTTTACTCGGTAGGGACACAGGGACAGCAGGGATGACTCGAGCAGGGGGAGGTTCTCATAAACCTAGCAGGCTTAACCAGGTCTTTAATGCCATAGACTTTTGAGACAGCATCTGGAGTCTAATATCAAAACATCTGGCTGGGGAATGTGAGTGTTTCAGGTTTTGCTCTGTCTGCACAGTGCCTGGGGAAAGAAGGACATTAAAGATAATCAGCTCTCTTCTTTATCTTTGCTCCTTCTCATGGATATCACCTGACCACTCCCTAGCAGTCCTCTTTGTTACTTGTTTTGAAAATCCTAGCAGTAAAACACAGAACAGAACCAAACACTAACTTATAAATGGACAGTAAGCCAAATTCAAACAAGCAACCAGTACCCAAGGCAATCACTAAAAAAGAGGGGAATGGGTACCTGAGAATGGAAGAAAGCTCATTGTTGGGATGAGAAACTTAGACGTCTTTTCCTTAAGTTATTGAAGTTCTCTGTCTTCTTTCCTATCTTTTTTTGCCTTTCAAGACGGGGTATACAAGATTTTTTGGATGTTTCTATTTTTACAGGAGACACCAACTGACAATTCTAATGGAGTGTTCTGGAAGGGTTTTGCAGTTGCAAGAAGGAAAGGAAAGAGTTGCTGTCAGACACGGGTTCAAATCCTGATTCTACCACTTCTACCTCTGTGACTCTAGTCCAGTAACTTCAACTCTTTGAGCCTCTGTTCCTCATTTGTAAAAATGCAGGTTGTAATAATAGTGAAAGGAAATTACTGTAAGGATACCATAACATATGTAAAGCAGTAGGCACAGAAATGATACATCATAATTTCTCATTATAGGGTAGATATTTTTATTGTTATCTGATTATCCCCATTCTACTTAAACCATTTGAATATAATTTAGCAATGGACCTTCAAAAACACATGTGTATCAGTGTATATAGTACTTAAACATCAGCAAAGAATTTAAAATTTCTAATTTAGCAGCCTTAACGGTATGAACACTTATTGAGCACTTACTATATATCCAGTACTCTCTTGGCACTCAGTTACTTGTAGGACATGGCACATCTCTTTAAGGTAGATTCCAGACACTATTAATTCCAGACACATCTCTTTAAGGTAGATACCGGACACTATTAATTGCAATATTTAAATAATGTTCACATTCTGGTCATTCCTGGTCATTCAGTAATCTCAATGCTATAAAGCTAAGAGCAAAAAGCTTTATTTTGTGATTTAGAACAACTTTGCAAAGTAGTAAATACAATGTATGAGGGATACTCTCAACCCTTCAAACTCTTCGTCTTACAAACCAAAGATGATGAAAAATTTGAATGATTTCTTCAAAACTATATAGTAAATACACTTCTAAGTTTTCTTGCAAGCCATCAGATCCTGAGATCAGATTACCAGACTGTTCTTAAAAAATTCTTTCCTCAAAAATATCTGAAGCAACTGTAACAAAACATTAACATTTGTTGATTATTGGGGTTGGGTACAAATAATATTTGCAGGGTTTTTTTCTTGAGTTTTTCCTGTATCTTTGATTTTTTTAATTAAAATAATTATTTTACCTGCCCATGTACTTTCATTTTCAAAGCAGATATAGTATCAGCCTCTACATAAACCAGGTTTCTAAACATTCCAGGCCTCAAATTTTTCTTTCTGTCTCAGTGATGTTAAGGCAAAACATAAAGTAATTCAGATTACATTTCATATACTAAAAGATGTATGAAATTCTCTAAAAGCCTTGACAGTTTCTTCATAATCAAATTCTTCCCCTAAAGAACTGCATTCTGTAAATCTTCAAATAATGGAAGGCTTAAAAGCCACACCCAAAATTTTAAGAACAAATACAAAAAAAGGAAATAGTAGGACCTCTTATTTTTCACCCTCAAAAAGGCCTCTTCATCAAAATACACATAAGCAATCTCACATTACTTATTTCACCCCTAATCCAGGACACAAATACGTGAAATATTTTCTTTACATCAGTTCTGAATACAAGGACAGCATACTGAGTCAGACATCTTTTTCCAGGAAGATCCAAAGGGAAAGGCATCGTATTTTGAAGTTTACTTAGAGCTGGTCAAACAAGAGAAGTGCAGGGCACGTGCTTTCTATTGCAGTAGAACTTCCAATGATCAGGCGATGTCGAGGACAGAAAGAGATGACGACGGGAGTTCAGATAATGACTCAGTAAACGGTCACAAGTTCAGCACACAAGAAGGAAGGAATGAGAGAGACGGAAGATCTTGCTTTGAAATGCAGGCTATAAGCTAACAAATGCCAGTGTGTTAACGTTGCTTCTGAATTTGGGTTTCTGGGTTTGGGTTTAAGGTAATTGTTCTTTATTCAGCTAATGTAAGAATCTGGGATAATGAATTAATTGCATTTTCAATTTCCGGTAACTTGGCAAAGTTAAAATGACTTGTAATTATTCGCCACTACTTAAGCTTTCAGAAATGGCTATTTGTCATCCACAAAACGATGGACGTCTTCTCCGAGCTCAGCATCAGGGAATGTCTTTAACGGGCCTGTTTTAATAAAACCTTGGTGCCACACACCATATCCAAAATGGGAGCCCTGAGCCTGGCCAAATGTGAATTTAGCAGAACCTAAAATGTGAAATGCAGTCAGTAAGGTTCTCCCCTCTCCCGCAGTAAGCTTACACTTCTTGGAACCACTGCTACTTTGGTCTCAGATCCGTCATGGTTGCCAAACCGACCGTGACCCCGAACAACCACAGCTCATCAGCCTGTTGTTTTGGTTCCCACGCTATATTTCCATGTTAACCCTGAAACTACCTGGATGACTTTTTTGAGACACTGACACTAAGGTTGTAGTGTTTCTAACTTATCAACTTATCGACTCACTTCCTCCTCTCAGAATTCAAATGAAGAGTATCTGCTACTCATCTCTTCTTTACCCCCAGCCTGCTCCTCTCACCTGTGTCTCCAGGACGCCAACCTCACTGCGGGTCAGGGCACAACTCTGCAGTCATCCTTGACTCCTCCTTCTCCTTGACCACCGCCCAACACCAGATGAGGCCGGTTTTCCCTTTCGGCGCTACTTTCTGCAGGTGCTAAGCTCAGGCCACCACCATTCCTGCCGAGACCGCTGTGGCAGCCTCCATGGACCTGGACTTGGCTTCTCTAGCACGTTTTCCACGTTATAGCTCTGCCCTGCTCCAACTCTGCTGACACTCCACTACCACGAGGTAGAGTCAGACACATACAAGACCCTTCACCATGTGAGCCCTTGCCCTACATCCTACCCCATTCCTTCCTTACCAACCTAAATGCATCCCAGGCATCCTATACTCTGGCTACCTTGAACCCCTTGGAGCTTCCTAAACATGACACTTTCCCATATATTGATGCCCCTGTCATGCTGCTACTCTTTGAGCTCCACTTAGAGCTCTAAGGGCACTTCAGGGATCCATTTAGAGGTCATTTCCCCCAGGAGAGCAACACAATACCCAACTTTCTGCACTCCCTACCTGCCCGGGTATGAATCTGTCCTGTGCATCCCCAGAAAACCGAGAGTTCACTTCTGTGACTCCTTGCTGTCATTGCCCTACTTGCATTTGTCCCCAGCAGACTCAAAGCTTAGTGAGGGAAAGGATGATGTCTTATTTATAACTAGCTTAGTTGGGGCGCCTGGGTGGCTCAGTCGGTTGGGTGACCGACTTCGGTTCAGGTCACGATCCACGTTCCGTGAGTTCGAGCCCCGTGTCGGGCTGTGGGCTGATGTCTCAGAGCCTGGAGCCTGCTTCCGCTTCTGTGTCTCCCTCTCTCTCTGCCCCTCCCCCGTTCATGCTCTGTCTCTCTCTGTCCCAAAAATAAATAAACGTTAAAAAAAAAAAATTATAACTAGCTTAGAGTCTAACCCTAGTGCTCAACATATGCTTCTTAGTTGGCCCTCAATAAACACTTCTTGATTCGGTGAAGGTATAGATTTTATGTAATTTTACAAGTGAGAAATCCAAGGCAGAAAGTAGGCAAGAAACCTAACTAAAGTCACAGACTAGTTAAAAGAAGGACTGAGACCAAAGCCCAAGCTTCACGATTCCTGGCCCTGTAGGAGACAGGCCACTGTATTCCACTGGTTGGAATTTCACAGGCTGAACAATCCAGTAGAATAGAGGACCAGTACTGACAAGGGGAAGCAAGTCTGAATGTCGGCCTCTCCTATGACCAAACTAGAACAAGTATTACATTCAGTGGGACGGACGCCCAGCCTTTCCAGCAGCCAAAGCCTCATTTCAAAGGCCACGTACTATACCTTTCTCTTCTGTCACATGTTGAAGTAACTTCTCAAGTTCAGGAAGTTTCAGCAACAAGATGCAATTTGGGAACATGTCATCCACCACGACTTGATCTAGGGGCTGGAACTTGCCCTGAAAAAAGACTTTATTCGGTCAGAATGTAGGCACTCCAGTCGGCAAACTCACACATAAAAAAGAGGAAAAGATACATCATCTTGTAACTGAACCTTTAAACTAAGTTCAAAGCCACTGGTTCCACCTAAGGAACCCCTACACTGGGACTGGTGCCAGCACGGACTCTCGGCTCCCTTCAGCAAACTCTTGAAAGCACTGGGGTTCCAAGCAGCATACTACCCACATCAAAGGCATAGCCACTGGATAAAACAGGGGAACAAAATTCTGAAAAAAATGCGAGAAGCCACGGCAGCTTGCGAAGATGGCAGATATTACCCGGGGCCGTTCCGACCCATTCAACATGAAGAAGAACCAGCTGAGTGAACAGAGCAGGAGTCCTGACCACCACTCGGGAATAAGCCCAGATCATGCCCGGAGCAAACTGCTCTGCTCCCTATCCTTACTCCAGGTTGAAGAAAGAAATCCCACAGCAAGAAGAAAATTATCAAAATGAATCCACTCCTGCCAGAGCTGTCTGAAGTACTTCCGAATGCAGACCGTAATAAAAGAAAAGATGGCCGGATGCATGAGTACAGTGAAGGTGCATGTATATTAAATCAGGCTCATCTATATACGTGTATAAGGCCTGGTAGCCAATGGGCCAGAAGGCAGAACATAGGAATTCAGAACATTCTTCTTCTCAGTCAGGTTTATTTTTACTTAACTGTACAGGGGCATGGAGGGGTGAAGTCTGTCTAAATGATTAGTTCCCTGACTTAACGATACCAGACTTTATAAAAAATGGATTCTTTTGCCCGTGTCCCACTTTTATCTCGCTATGCTTTTCTGTTTTAGTGACAACTCCATTTGAAGACAGAAAAACTGATCATCTTTCTTTCTGAAAATGCAGCTTTCTTTGGTTTTGAGATGAAATCTCATTCATTCAGCAGCACATGTGAAAGCTTGTCATACTTTCTCTTAGGTCAACAAGTGGCAAGAAGTGCCTCAATTTAAATGCTATCTTTTTCCTTCAGATAGTAAGAATAACCCAGGGATTTTCCAAGTCTTACTTTCACTTACTTACTTAATTTGACTTTCATTCTGTGCCTTCTGAACCAGCCACAGCACACTCAGGACTTCCAAACGGCCAGGGTTAGGGTTAATTCTGCATCCCCCGCCCGTGGTCTTAAGGGGACATATGGAAACATCACCACTACATAGGAGGGAGACACTTTAAATGTGCATCATTATAGGTACTAAGGCTGGTTAGTGGCTTTCTCTTAGACTTCTACCTTAATCTATATCCCATGATCAACCAATACCTTAAATATTTAGCAATTAAAAAAATATTTTAATTATATACAATGGACTGCCACACAGTTATGATATAATAATTTCATAATTAACTAACGCTTTATTCTCATTTTCTTTACCATACATGCCCCAAAGGGAAATGTAATGGCAACTTGCTTTGAATATAAAGTTAACAACAGTTGGGACAGCTAGAAAAAAGAATTTTCCTGATGTTAAATCTCAGGATTAAAAAAGACTAGGTCTGGGGTGCCTGGGTGGCTCAGTCGGTTAAGCGTCTGACTCTTGATTTTGGCTCAAGTCTTGATCTCATAGTCCATGTGCTGACAGCACAGAGCCTAGTTAGAATTATCTTTCTGCCCCCACTCCCCAAAAGAAAGAAATAAACTTAAAAAAAAAAGACTAGGTCAACATTTTAATTTTATTTCTTTTAAGTTTATTTATTTATTTTGAAAGAGAGAGAGAGAGTACCAGCAGGGGAGGTGCAGAGAGAGGGAGACAGAGAATCCCAAACAGTCTCTGTACTGTCAGCACGGAGCCCCATGCAGGGCTTGAACTCATGAACTGCAATATCACGACCTGAGCTGAAATCAAGAGTTGGACGCTCAACCAACTGAGCCACCCAGGCGCCATGGTCAACATTTTAAAAGTGCATACCGATATTTTTTAACTAAACAGGAAAAGACCATGTCTAAAATGCAGGGAAGGAAATACCTAAATGTCTCATGAGTTATTTTATAGGGCATTTCAAGTATTTCAGAAGAGGAAGTAAGACAGCTTACAATGAAAGCCAAGCACCACTTTGAACAGGAGGATTTCTGCTTCATTCTGTGCCATTCTGAACCAGCCACAGCACACTCAGGACTCACAGATGGCCAAGGTGAGAGTTAATTCACCCCAGTCATGGTCTTAGGGAAACATCACTACAACATGGTGGGGAGGCACTTTAAATGGGCATCATTACAGGTACTGGTTCACGGCCTTCTCGCTGTTAATGTATCTTAGAAAGCAAATGGGAGCCAATGGAAGTTTTCAGCTTCCTCCCTGAATACTACTAGGGCCTTCGTGGTGGTGACCAGAACCATTTCTGTTTGTTAGAGATATAAGACTTACTTGCCTCACTGCTTACATGCCTTAAATAGACTGGCTCCATGATAATGAGCACCGTGAATAAAGTAAGGAATACAACTTCACTAATCCACACTAAAGGACAGAGGATGTAGGAAAGGAGGAGAACAAAAGAAGTTAAGCTGCATCAGGAGAAAGCAGGACTTGAGAAGTTTGAAATCAGTTTTATTACTTCCAGTTTTTACGGCAAATTAAACTGACACACCTACAATATGGAAGTTTTGGAAATTTGGTCTAAGGACTAAATAAGATGAGCTATAAACATTTAAACTGTAAGTAAACACCAGGGTACGAAAATCCAGATTCTTCTGAGCAGTTTGAATAACAACTTACTCCTTAAAGTTGTTAATTCACAGATTTTCAAACTGTGGTTGATAGATCCCTGGGAGTCTCCAGCATCCTGTCAGGGGGTCTGCAAACTCAAAACAATTTTCACAATAATGCTAAGATGCTATCTGCGTTTTCACTGTGTTGACACTTGCACTGAAGATTCAAGTGCAAAGGTGGGTTAAACTGCAGGCTCCTTAGCACCAGTTACGGCCATGCCAACAAACTGTCCCAGGAGTCCCTGTACTCCTCATGGGCATGCAGGGCAGTTAAGAAAATTTTTTTTAAAAAGCCAGTTTCACTTGAAGGATATCCTTGATCAAGGAGCAAAAGCAACTACTTTTAGTTAAACCTTGAGCCTGAGTACAAATCTTTTAAATACTCTGTGTGTTAGGGGCGCCTGGGTGGCTCAGCTGGTTGAGTGTCCTACTCTTGATCTGGGCTCAGGTCATGATCTCGTTCGCGAGTTCAAGCCCCATGGCGGGCTTTGTACTGACAGTGCAGAGCCTGCTGGGGATTCCCTCTCCCTCTCCCTCTCTCTCTCTCTCTGCCCCCACTCAGAATAAATAAATAAACATAAATACTCTGTGTGTTAAGACAGATGCTAAAGTCCTTCTGCCACTACCCAGGCCCAGTGATCACCTCAAGGAAAAGTGCTTGCGTCACTGAGTCACAAGCAAAAATAATCATTTTTTGTAGGATACCATTTTTAACTGGAAAAAAAAGGAAACGTTACAGACAATGGCTATTTAGACTTAGGTATTTGATAGAACATAAAAGAAGGGAACCTGTCACTTCAAGGAAAAGACTGACAGTGCTTATAACCAATGATACAACTTTAACTTCTAAGCAAAAATTAGAACTGTAGAAAAGTTATATCTGCCACTATGACAGCTTCCTAATAAATAATAATAATAGTTTTCTGATGAGACCAGTGGTAATATTAACAAATGTGAGAGAGAGAGGGAGAATCTATGTGTGTGTGATGAGATGTGTGAACATTTTTAAGATCTGCATAATTCAGTGAAACAATATTTTCTAAGTGATCAATGCATGACATTACAAAGTCATACACGGGAAAAAAAATCCATTTTCAGTGCAAGACAGGCCAATCGATTTTCATGTGAACAGAGCATGAGAAGTTCATTAACAGGGTTTCAGATTCCACACTGCAACTAACTTCTCAGAAACCTCTACTCCTTGTTGATTTTTGGAGTAGTATCAAAGGGTAGTTAATGATAAAAGTTTCACTGTCAGGCTGAGTCAAACAAGTAAGGTACATAGCATGGAGGGCTAGGCGATTCTCAGAAGACACAGGAAAACTAGTCTGAGATTAGTGCTGCTTCTCAGATCTGAGTCAGTGATCGAGTCCATACCGGCACATGTGATACAGGTGTTCTATACCAACCTGAATTAAATTGAATCAAATGTGAATTGTGGGGAATCTACATTTGGATCATTAAAAGGAGAGAGAGAAGATCAAGCTAAAACAGTGTATTCTGTTCCCTCACTGTTAATATCCCGAACTGGGAACTCACCTCTTTATCAGCCTTTCTGAGGTAGTGGAGAAGCAGAAATAGAGGGTCTATAGGTGTGGCAAAGTGGAGAAGACCTCCTATAGATTAAAAAGAGAACAAAGGGAATTAAATGTCTTGGAAAGACAACTTAGTCATTTCATCTTAATCCCAGTGTGGAAACCATTTACTGAAAAATATACCTGGGTGGCTCAGTCAGTTAACCTACTGACTTTGGCTCAGGTCATGATTTCATGGCTCACGAGTTCGAGCCCCACGTTGGGCTCTCTGCTGCCAGCACAGAACCTGCTTCAGATCCTCTGGCCCCTTCTCTCTCTGCCCCTCCCCTGCTCGTGCCCTCTCTCAAAACTAAATAAACATCTAAAAAAAAAAGAAGAGGGGCATCTGGGTGGCTCAGCTGGTTGAGCATCTGACTCTAGATTTTGGCTCAGGTCATGATCTCATGTTCGTGAGCTCAAGCCCCACATTGGACTCTGTGCTGACAGCATGAAGCCTGGTTGGGATTCTCTCTCTCTCTCTCTCTCTCTCTCTCTCTCTCTCTCTCTCTGCCTCTCCCTTGCTTGTGCTCTCTCTCCCCAAACAAATCAAGTTAAAAAAATATTCCATTGTATATAAATATTTCTCCTCAGGCAAGGGGAACAAAAGCAAAAATAAACTATTGGGGGGTTCCTGGGTGGCTCAGTTGGTTAATCGTCCGACTTCAGCTCAGGTCATGATCTCAGAGTCCGTGAGTTCAAGACCCATGTCATCATCTGTGTTGACAGCTCAGAGCCTGGAGCCTGCTTCAGATTCTGTGCCTCCCTCTCTCTCTGCCCCTCCCCTGCTCATGATCTGTCTCTCTCTGTCTCAAAAATAAATAAAAACATTAAAAAAAAAACCTACCGGGACTACACCAAAATAAAAAGATTTGTACAGTGAAGGAAACCATCGACCAAAAGGAAATCTCTGAATGGAAAAATATATTTGCAAATGATATATCCAATTGAGGGTTAATATCCAAAATACATAAAGAACTTACACAACTCAACACCAGAAAAACAATTTGATTTAAAAATGGGCAAAGACCTGAACAGACATTTTTCCAGAGAAGACATCCAGATGGTCAACAGACACAGGAAAAGATGCTCAACATCACTCATCATCAGGGAAATGCAAATCAAAACCACAATGAGATATCACCTTACACCTGTCAGAACGGCTAGAATCAAAAATACGAGAAATAACAAGTGTTGACAAGGATGCAGAGAAAAAGGAGCCATTGTGCACTACTGACAGGAATGCAAATTGGTGCAGCCATTGTGGAAAACATTATGGAGGTGCTTTAAAAAAGTAAAAATAGAAGTACCATATAACCCAGTAATTCCACTACTAGGTGTTTACTCAAAGAAAATGAAAACACTAATTTGAAAAGATACGTGCACTCTGATGTTTACTGCAGCATCATTTACAACAGCCAAGGTATGGAAACAACCTAAGTGTCCACTGAAGGATGAATGAATAAAGAAGATAGGGTGTGTGTGTGTGGAATATTTAGAAATCATTTTTAGCAGAGGTCGTCCCACCACCCCTAAAGGCAAGAATTGGGGGAAATATGGACAGAACGTGAACCAGCAAAACATTACGAAACCTGTAGAAGTCTATCTATAAAGCTGCAGTAAAATGTAATTTCCTACGCTTTTGAGGATGAGGTCATGGGCAAGCAATAGTATTCTCTCCATACATAGCTCCTTCTATGGTCTGTGGGTTCACAGCTCGGAGCTTCCAATGATCGAAGGCTCAGAAGGTGGTTCCCCACCCCAGACCCTACCCTATCCACATCCTACCCTATCCTACTCCTGAAGAAAAGGCAAGAGGAAAGGAATCTAACAAGACTGAGCATAAGAAACAGGAAACTCTGCAGTAAGAGTCTAACTCTACCATCCAGGCTGAAGGGAAAAAAGGCGAATCAAACAAACTAGCCTACCTATTCCCCACTTTTCTTTCCTCTGTCACAGCCCCCTCCAAGCATCCAAGACTCCTTCTCCCATGGGAGTAAGCCAGAAGAGGAATTTCATCAAATGGAACAATAAACAATTCCTTTATCTCCAATCCTTATTTTGGTTTCAGAAACACGTGTACTTACTTTTATTCCCTAGCAGAACAACCTATCTATACAGCCAAGAAATTCTAACCCTAAATTATATATGTGAATCCATTTCATAGCAAGTAAAAGAAAAATTAAGAAAGTAACTTCATATTATATTAGTTGATTATTTTATTAAAAGTAGAAGAGAAACTTATGAAAACAAGCTGTAAGCTCATTTTATAGGAGGCATCCATGATAGTCAGAAATTAGGAACAGGTTTCTAATATCCTGGTGGCTATTCTTAAAAACAGCTCTTTCTTCAAGGCTAAGTTTAAAAGAAGACAATGATGAAAAAAGCAGACATCTTTGCTGTGAACCTAAAACCACTCAAATAAATAAGGTCTATTTAAAAAAAAAAAGCAGGCACCAGCTCAGAGGGAGAGATGATCAATCACTGCCTCCCGATGTAACCCAATTTCATCTGGATATTACTGTGTCTATCGAGCTGAACCCAACTGCAAGTGTATTACGTTAGAAGTTAGAACTCTCATATATTGCCAAATGAATAAGCATAGCAGTGACAATAAAAGGGAATATATACTTTCCACCTGCCAGACTATACACAGACTGCCATTGCATTTTGGCAACTGAAAGCCATTTCAGATATTCTCATGCACACAAGCATGTGAAATTTATCACCAGCAATAAACCCTTGTTCTGGAATGTCTGAGAAGAAGAAAGACAAAGTGGCTTTTCTACCTTGGCACTAAGTGGAGACATACACAGTCGACAGAAAGCAGAGGGCTTAGAAAGAAACAGAAAGCACTCTCTGGAAACAATGAGAAAATAGGCAGAGAGAATACAGAATACCTCAACTATCCCTGACTCCCCGCAACTGCCAGAACCATCAGAACAACATGCGGTTTACTTTTTCCTTCTGAGTCAATACTACCCCCAAATTAGAACATTAATAAAAGAAACAGAACTTTCTTCGGTGTTGAGTATGTGTGTGTTGGGGGTATGTTGGGGTGGGGGCAGCAGTGATTTATGTGACAAAGCATTAAAAAATCTGTTATATTCTATCTTATTTTAGAAGCAATATCGGTATCCATTTGCAAAGAAATAAGATGTTAAAACTTGAAAATCTTCAAAAGTGTCTAACAGAAGAGCAAAGAGTTCCCAGTCTGCGCAATGTGCAGCGAAAATGAAAGATTTGTACTTTCAGTGGTAGGAAGATCCTCTAATTTCTGACTAAGGACATGTCAGTGTTTTAGGAGACAAAGCAGAGGTATTCGTTTAAATTTTCCTACTATCTAAGACATGTAGGTATTGATTTAAACTTGCTCAAATTATCTTTCCTTTCCCCTTGATTAAGCCCTGCTCTGGTGCCAAGGAAGGCTAAGGCATGGACCAGACTCCAAACTGGGCAGACAGGCCTGTACCAACCCCCACACCCCCACCACGCATGAAGGTTGGAAAAGTTAGAGTATGTGTTTAGTTAATGGAAACGTATACGCTAGTCACTTACCTGATTGAACTGACTGATTTATAAACCAAGAATGGTGTTTTTCCTTGAAAACTTTTATTTCAAACAGCTGCTGTAGACACATATTGAACAAGTAAATGGTTCCTTCCCCTGTTAAGACAAATCTGTTTTTTATTTGTAAGTTTTCACACACACACACAAAATCAAAAGACTGTCCCATAGTTCTGAGGAATGTTCCTAATATGAACATAAACATACATAGATATATACTACACAAACTGACTCCAAGGAAAGCTTATAGCTATTATATACAGATGCTTGTTTTCCAGCTCTATAATCCTCACTGAACTTAAACCAATAAATACAAAAGTACAAGCCATTCATCTTAACTGCTACAAAGCCTCTCACTGAATCCTCCATTAGATCATGAGGGGAAGCCCATTATTAAACTACCCAAACCTAATGGTTCAGCCAGATGAACTGAGCTGGCATGTGGGTCCTTGTCAACAGTGCAGCGTGTGGCTCTGCACACAGAGGGCCCAAGAAAGGGACGGACCCTACACACCCCAGGGCCAGCTCGAAGTGAGAAAAGGCGAGGGCCCTTCAAGGCATGAAATCTTTTTCTAACCGCAGCACTGTCAAGGACCCTGAGTTTGAGTCCGTGGGTACCACATGCTTGGCGTGTGCCGTTGGGGAAGTTATGGAAACCTTTCTGTGCCTCTGTTTCCATTCCGGTAAAACGGAAGCAATACTGAAGCTACCTCACAGGTTTTTGTAAGGGGTAGAAAGACAGAATATATGTAAAGTTCCTAAAACAGTACTCGGAACATAGCAAACGCTCAGCAAATGTTAGCCTTTATTTTTCCACAGCCAACGTAGAAGATGCAAACATTTGTTCTTCTGTTGTTTACAGACAATTTAGACAAAATGGAAATTTTACAAGAAGCTTAGCTTTTTTTTTTATACCTTTATTTTCATTTGATTCTTTACGACCTTTACCACTACCTAAGACTTCTCTTGAAAAAAACTGCCCACCTCAGCTTAGTCTCACATCCAGTGAGGAGTGCCACATAACGTAGCTGACTGATTTCATTTTCAATTCAAACTCAATTTCATCTTGAGGAAAGAAAACTGGAGGAAGCCAGGAAATTCTGCCTCACTTGTGGCTTCTATTTGTATGTCTTTCCATCAACAATAATAACAAGGCACTACCCATTGGCTTTCCCTTGCTTTCACTATTCAATATTGTACCCGCCAGCACAACGCTCTAATTTGCTAAGTATTAGGTGTCTACTCAAAGCCTTATAAAATAACTTTATAACATAAACCTTGTAAAATAAATTAATGAAAAAACAATCCCACATAAAGACAAATATCAATATTACAGTATATTTACGGTATACTTTAACATTTTTGCCTAAAAATTAGGAAACAAAATGCACTGAATATAAAGTTAAACTAAAACGGCTTGCAATAAAATAGGTATCTCCGTATGCAATGCTTTTAATATAAAAAATTCGCCCCTTGACTGGGAACGAATATACTGCCTTTTGGTCAGAACAAAATAAGGAAAGTACCGCTAAAAATGAAACCACTCAAAATCTTGGCATGTCAAGTAAAAACTTTTTTTTTTTTTCACTCTGGTTGTTTATTTTACTTTACAACATAAAATGAATATAAGTGGAGGCTAATGTTGGATAACTACTCTAAGAAGAGTTGGCTTAAGAAAGCTAAAGAAAATTAGTCCGTTTTCCGAGAGAAACCAAACATGCCACTTTTTTGTCCTGCATGCATTTCTGACGAGTGAATGGTCTACAGATTTAAATTACAACAGCAAAAAATGTTTATAGGTCAAGCTTGTTTTGATCATCCAGTAATGGCAGCTTACCTTTCAAAGCTATTAAGGAAGGACAAACATACACGGTAATAAGTATATACACTTTGGGGCAGCAGTGTTTAAAAAACATTAAAGTTACAGTTCTCGGAGGCGGTGAGGAAGAGAGAGGAGGAAAGCTTACCTGAACACGGGTTCACCAGTTTGACAAACATAAGCCCACTTTTCATCTTCTTTGAAGCATCTTTGAAATATTCTGGAAAGAAACAATCAGTCTGTAAGATTAAAGGGCATTTGCTTTGTTGCTCACCTTATTTAGTTTACTTGGTTTTTCTTCCTTCTGTTTATATGGTTTTTCTTTGTAAAATCTTTAACTTCATTAGAGTTGGACCTTCTGGGTCATACTTAGAGAGGCTTCTCTTCCTCAAGCTTACGTGAATCACCTGTATTTTCTCCAAACACCTTAACGTTGTATCTTCAATCTATCTGAAATATATCTGGGTGTAAGATATGGAGAGGAGATCCAGCTTTTTTTTTTTTTTCCAGTGAATTGTCCAGTTGTCCCAACACTATCTTCTGAAGGACTCATTACTGAAACAATTCCTTTATGCTGAATGTTTAAAATACATTTATAAGTCTGTCTATGGAAATTCTATTTTGGTCCACTAATCTGTGTCTGCTTTAACATTATTACTTCAATATTTCAATTATTATAGCTTTAAAATGCACTTTATTACCTGTTGAAGTAAGTTCTCGCGGTATGTTTCCTCTACAATATTTTCCTGTCCAAGTTTTAATTGTGTAGATCGAAACACAAAGATCATGACAATTTTATTTATAACATTTCTTCCAGACGTTTTAAATGCACGTTCATAGAAGTCATTTGGAGAATCTCTCTCCAAAAGGAACAAAGGGGCTCTACTAAACGAGCAGAGCAACAACCTACCAAACAGCAAATGGGAGAGCTTTGGGGTAAGGAATGGCACTTCGGTGTGTTTTCTTTTCTGTGGCCCACGTTCCCTTCACCCCATTTCAGATCTTCATAAACTTAAATACAGCAAGCATGGTTAGAAATCGGCTTACTCATACATGGTTAAAATACAACTTTCTTCTTAAAATAATAGTAACACTAAATATACAAAGGTTTAAAAACCCTAATTTTGAGATTTCTACTTGCAACTAAATGGAGTAACAGGAAGCTGATTTATCCTCCCACCTGAAGCAACCAAAACAGTAACAACAATGACAACAACAATAAAATAATACATGAAACAACTGTTTTCAAGACACTGGGCATTGAACCCTGCAGGACAGTGACCCCGGAGAGATGGGAGACAACCGAGGTGCGCCCTGTGAATGCCCCAGCTTATTGCTTTGAGAGAGATTCCGGTCCACAGAGCGGAATGGAAGCCCCCAGGTGAAGCCTGGCAGACTCCCTGAGTTTTAGAGGTGGAGCGGAGAGTTCTAGAGACACCACGGCTACAGTTCACAGGGCAGTTTACAGGAAAGGAGAGTGCTACAAAGAAATAAAACGCCATAGATGTGCAAAGGTACTGCTTGAGTACTCAACGGAGTACTGATCAGTGCAGGCATATGATGACACTACCTGAGGGCCAGGAGAGGAGCCACCCGCATTGGATTAGAGGGAATAGGACCTCACACTCACTCAGGGCTCCAAATTCCAGATGGGCTGGAAAACCTCACAATTCAGAGTACTCAGAAGGGCCTTGCCTCAACAGTGGGGAGCAGATAGCCCTAGACTAAATGCTGCTGTGGTCCCAGCAAACTAATTTTAAAAGCAAGACCTAAAAGGATCAAACTGTTTCTAAGTACCTCCTCTGTGCTCCAGAATGAAGCTCAAGATTATTTATAGGAATACAAAAGTATTCATCAGCCACAAAGGTAAAATTCACAATGTCTGGCATCTAATCGAATGTTACTGCGCATTCAAAGAAGCGGGAAAATATGGCCTACAATGAGAAAAATAAAGAAATCAATATTGAGGGAAGGGTACTGATATTAGACACAGATGTTAGAATGAACAGGCAAGGGCATAAGAACAGTATTCCTCATGCACAAAAAATTAAATAGAGAGACGTAGTTTTTTTTTTTTTAAAGACCCAAATTAAAATGAAAAATACACTATATGGGATTAACGGCGGGAGAAAAGATTAATGAACTGAAGACACAGCAATAGAAACTATGTAAAATGAAAACACAGAGAAAAAAGAATGAAAAATAAATAGAGTATCAGTGAACTGTGGGACAACTTCAAGCATCCTAATAATATACATGTCACTGGAGTTCTGAAAGGGGATGTGGGGAACAGAAAAAACATTTGAAGAAATTATGGCTAAGTATTTTCAAATCTGATGAAAACAATAAACCCACACATCCATGAGGTTCAATAAACCCAAAGGACAGAAAGAGGAATAAACTATACATCATAATCAATAGCTCAAAGCCAGTAATAAAGAGACAAATCTTAAAAACAGACAGAAGAAAAGAGGACACATTTATGTACAGAGGAGCAAAACTAAAAATGGCAGCAAATTTCTTGTTGGAAATAATGCAAGCCAGAAGACAATAGAAACATCTTTAGAGCACTGAAAGAAAACATGATGAGCCTCGAGAGAAATACCCTCGAAAAATGAGGGTGATTAAAATAGACTTTTTCGGACAGCAAGAGCTGAAAGCAATAACCACCAACAGACCCATACTACCAAGGAATGCTAAAAGAAGTCCCGGAAAAAGGGAATACGATACCAGATGAAAATATGAATCTAAACAAAGAAATCAAGAGTGCCGTTAATGGTGACTACAGGGGTAAATCAATAAGAATTTTTTTATTACTTGAATCTCTTTAGATCACTGACTAAACAAAAGTAACAAGTTAGTGTGGGGCTTACCACCTACATATAAATGAGATACATGACGACAATAGCACGAAGGCCAGGATGGGGGAAATGAAAGCATACTGTTGTGAGTTTCTTATGCCGTCTCAGTCTTAAAAAAGCAGAAAGAGAGTAAAAGCAGTTACAAAGGGCAGATGAGATAAAGAGAAAACAAACAGAGGCTGACAGACTCAAACCTAACCCTATTAATCATCCCATGTGACATAAATCTCTGTGCACCCCAATTCAAAGGCAGAGGATTTCAGATTGGTTAAAAAAGTTAGGTAATACCACACGCTGCCTGTAAGAGACACACTTGAAAGCACTAGCAGATTACAATGAAGGAAGAAGATACATCGCCCGTATCATGCTACTTATAAAAACAAAGATGAAATAGCTCTGCTAATAACAGACACAGAATATTACCAGGAATGAAGAAGGTCATCTCACTGACTTGACTACTTGACTGGTTTCACTTAGCATTATACCCTTTAGCTCCATCCACGTTGCTGAAAATGGTGATTTCATTCTTTTGTTATGGCTGAGTAATATTCCGTCATATATTTATCATCTCTTCTTTATCCACTCATCAGCCAACGGACACTAGGGTTGCTGCCATATCTTGGCTACTGTAAATAACGCTGGAATAACCATACAGGTGCACATATCTTTTCAAATTAGTGTTTTCATTTCTTTGAGTCAATTTCCAGTAGTGAAATTACTGGATCATATGGTAATTCTATTTTTAATTTTTTTGAGGAAACTCCATACCGTTTTCCATATGATTTCACTCATATTTAGAATTTTAAAAAAAACAAAAAAAGATAAAAAGGGACAAACAAAAAAAACGGACTCTGAACTACAGATAACTGACGGCTACCAGAGGGGAGGTGGGTTGGGGGATGGGTGAAATAGGTGATGGGGACAAAGAATACACGTACTATGATGAGCACTGCGTAGTGTATAGAATTGTAGAATCACTGTATTCCACCCCGGAAA
This sequence comes from Prionailurus bengalensis, assembly GCF_016509475.1. Lineage (NCBI taxonomy): Eukaryota > Metazoa > Chordata > Mammalia > Carnivora > Felidae > Prionailurus > Prionailurus bengalensis. The sequence goes on from NC_057343.1 coordinate 20,566,744, forward strand.
CTAATGTATGTATGTGCCAATAAAACTCTACTGGAATTTAAAAAAATAATTTTTTTAAAGCCGGTCATGTCATTTCACAATGAGAAAAAGACCAAGAGGAAAAAATCTTAAATGTTTATGCTCACAAATACAGAGCCGCAGGACGTGCTGACCCTCAGAGAACCCTCTGCCCCATCTTCCACCCTTGGCAACCACTAAATCTGTTCTCCGTCTCTACAGTTTTGTGCTTTTGGGAATGTGATACAAATGGAACCATACCGATTTAATTTTAAGAATCTTTTAAGACTTTCCTTTCTGCAACTTGTAAAAATGTACAGGATAAAGTTTAGCACTGTTAAAAACTTTTCCACAAAACGAAAACAGGTTTTGGTTTCTCTCCTTGCCCCCGCCGTTTCTCACTTGTCCAGCCTCGCTTATCTCCATTGTGTCTCCAGGCACAGAAAAGGCGACCTCTCTCTTTCGGCAATACACCCTAATACCACAGTAAATCTTTCACCGTTAACTCGGTGAATCATTATTGATTTTTTCTGTTTCCTTTTTTTTTTTTTTTTAATAGAAAGTGCCAGTTGTGGTGATTCTTGCCAGGTCTCCTTCAGCCTTCCCATTCCTGCAGAGCTTAAAATAATTAAAATTTACAAACACCAAAGGGCCAAAAAATATATTTTTAACAACTAGACGAGGGAAGCACTGTTTCCATTTTTCTCAGGAAGAGCACTAAGTCCGAGGATTAGGTATGGCCTAAAATGTCAAACTGTAAGAACTTTGGATTTACTAAGTACAAATAAATACTGACAATGTGTTCTGCTGCAAATGCCAGGGTTCTCTGGAATATACTTTGAGAGGTATTAGTGCAGATAATGCTGAAATGTCTATTTGGTAGGGAAAAAAAGTCATCTTTTCTGTCGTGCCAATAAAATGAACTGCTGTTGGACTCAATCTTTCAACACAGAATTCCAAGTGAGATGCTATACTCAGGTTGTTTTTCCTCTTCAACGACACAATGGATTTTAAAACTAATCTCTCCTCCCTACTTCAGTCATTCATTTATTAACTATTGATTAGCAAAGCTGACCCAGCCTCTACCCATGAGACGCTTTTGGACTTTCCATGGAAGAGAAAGATATTGGGTGAAATTATCACACAAATGCGGACTCCAAATATAACAGCTGCTAAGATGAAAAAATACATGGAACTTGAGACCTTAAGACAGAGGATAACAACAGAGACGAGGAGGTCTAAGGCCTCCGGTGCCTAGCAATGGTTAAGTACTTTGCTTTGATGGCTAAGAAGTCAAAGGAATTATGCATTCACTTCACCAGCTAAATCTTCCCTTGTCTCCTGGGCCCAACCCAAGCCACAGAAGGGTTTTGTTTGATGTGCGCCTTTAAAAAAAATCTGAATTTAGGTGCCAATATTCAGAAATCAGGTGATTTGACATAAAGTGCAGACTGCAAATTAAGTATATTTTCCCTAAACGTGAAAAAAAAAATTACTAGGCAAAGATTTTGCCTTGTGCAATCAAAGAAACCCGGCAACAACAAGCTAACTTTGTGAAACCCCAACTACCACTCTCTAGTTCCCGTATTCCCCTATGGCAGCTGGTACATCCATCCCATGGTCAGACCATTGACAGATGCCACATATGTCCTCACTGAACTGCATTCCTGTCTGCTAGATTCTGTGTACCCACAGCAGGACCTAACAAGTATCAAGTGCTGAATAAATAACCATTTAGTAATAGACACCACCCTCTTACCGAATCTTTTTTGTTTTATTGCCAATCTTTATTTTATTTTATTACCAGTTTTCTGTTACCAGCCCAGGTATTAACCTAGGCCCTGAGGATACAGCTGTGAATAAAACAAGGCCCCGGCTCTCAGAGCAAGACTGCATTCATTACACCCCTTTATCTCCGTCTACTTCTTCTCCACCCCATTTCATCAATCCCCATGCTCTACCCTTAGCCTCTCAATCATCCAGTGCTACAGGACAGGGGATAGGGCCCACATGTACCAGAACCTGGAGGCCCTGGGTCCAGAACAGAAATAACATGCATTCCACAAATGTGAGTCACTTAGAAAATTTTAAATCGGTAAAATAAAAATTAAAAATAGGTAAAATGAGTGTCAATGATATATTTTATTTAACCCAATATACCTAAAGTATTTTCATAACATGTAAAAAAATTTCACGTGAAATGTGTTAGCATGTTACCTGTTTTTTTATAGATGTGCTCTATCAGACTGAGAAAGTTCCCTATTCCTAATTTTTTAACTTTTTTTTTTTTTAATCATGAAAAGCACTGTATTTTTTTCAAATGCTGTTTCTGTGGCTATTGAGATGGTTATGTGGTTTGGGGCTTTTATTTTATTAAAATGGTATATTGATTGATTTCGGTATGTTGAACTAACCGTGCATTCCTAGGATAAATCCCACTTGCTCATGGTCTATAATCCTTTTCATACTCCTGGATTTAGTTTGCTAGTTGTTGAGCACTTTGGCATCTATGTTTGCTAGGGATATTGATCTATACTTTTCCTATGCCTTTGTCTGGTTTTGGTATGAAAGTAATACTGGCCTTACAGAATGAGTTGGGAAATGTTCTTTCTCCTTTTTTGTTTTGAAAAGTTTAAAAAGGATTAATATTAATATGTTAAATGTTTTTTAAATTTTTTTTTAACATTTATTTATTTTTGAGACAGAGAGAGACAGAGCATGAACAGGGGAGGGGCAGAGAGAGAGGGAGACACAGAATCCGAAACAGGCTCCAGGCTCTGAGCTGTCAGCACAGAGCCCGACGCGGGGCTCGAACTCACGGACCGTGAGATCATGACCTGAGCTGAAGTCGGACGCTTAACCGACTGAGCCACCCAGGCGCCCCAATATGTTAAATGGTTAGTGGACTTTATCAGTTAAGCTATGTAGGATTGGGATTTTTTTTTTCCTATGGGAAACTTAATTTACTAACTTCTTTACTTGCTATAGGTCCATTTAGATTGTCTATTTCTTCCTGAGTTGGCTTTGGTAATTTATGCCACTCTAGGAATTTGTGCATTTTATCTAAATTATCTATTTTATGGGCATACAGTTGTTCATAGCGTTCCCCACGGTCCTTTTTAATTTCTGTAAGATCATTAGTGATGTCCCCTCTTGCATTCCTGATTTTAGTAATTTGAATCTTCTCTTTCTCTCCCCTCCCCTCTCTTTTTGTGGTCATTCTAACTAAAGATTAGGCAATTTCATTGATCTCTTCAAAAGGACCAACTTTGGCTTCATTGATTTTTCTCTATGTTGTTTTTCTATTCTCTCCTTTGTTTATTTCTGCTCTGTTCTTCATTTCCTTCCTTCTACTTGCTTTGGGTTTGGTTTGTTCTCCTTTTTCTAGTTTCTTGAACTGGAAGTTTAGATTATTTGAGATCTTTCTCCTTTTTAGATATAGCCACATACAACTACATATTTTGCTCTAAACACTCATTTGTCTGCATCTCTTCTGGTTTTGATATATAATGTATCATTTTCATTCGATTCATTTGATCCATTGGTTATTTTAAGAGTGTGTTGTTTAACTTCCACGTATTTGTGAATTTCCAAAATTTCTTTCTGTTATTGCTTTCTATTTTCACTTCAGTGTTTTTGGAGAGCATATTCTGTATAATATCAATCCTTTTAAATTTACTGAGGTTTGTTTTATGGCCTGTGATATGGTCTTTTCTGGAGAATGTTTCATGTTCACTTAAGGAGAATGTGTATTCCACAATTATTGAGTGTTCTATAGATGTCTCTGCAGTCGTTTTACAGTGTTGGTCAAGTCTTCTATTCCCTTGATGATCTTCCTCTTAGTTGTTTTAGCCATATTGGAAATGGATTATTTAGATCTCCCACTAATATTATTCAATTGTGTATATATACCTTCAATTTGATCAGTTTTTGGTTTGTATATTTTGGGGCTCTGTTGTTAGGTGTATATATGTTATATAATAGACTAACATTATTATCATTATAAAGTATCCACTCTTGTGTCTAGCAACAATTTCTGTCTTAAAGTCTATTTCATATGATTAGTAGAGCCATTCAACTCTCCTTTGGTTACTGTTTGCATTATACCTTTTCCCATCTGTTTATTTTCAACCTATTTGTGTCTTTTAATTTAAAGTGTGCACCTGGTAGATAACATATAGTTGCATCATGCCTCCCCATTGTGCCAATCTCTGCCTTTTAATAGGAATGTTTAATGCATTTACCTTTAATGTAATTACAGATAAGGTAGGATTTATATCTGCCATTTAACTTTATTTTCTATATATCATATGGTTTTGATCCTGTATTCCTCTATTATTGGCTTCTTTTGTGTTTAATAGATATCTTCTAGGGCATTATTTTAATTCCCTTGTCATTTCTTTTACTATATTTTTGGGGGAGCAATTTTCTCAGTTGTTGTCTTGAGAGTTATAATTAGCAACCTAACTTACAACAGTGTAGCTCAAATTAATATTAACTTGAAAATTTCAATAGTATCTAGAAATTTTCCCACAATATATTCCTTTTCTCCTCCTTCCTTTGTGCTATTACTATGTGCCATATATCTATGTGTGTGTGTACATATATACATATACACATAAATTATCTTTATCTATGATAAGCCCATCAACCATTTTAGATTTTTTGCTTATGAAGTTATATTTTAAATCAGATAGAAAAGAGTTACAAACAAAAGTACATTTTTACTGTCTTTTGTAGTTATCTATATTTATCTTTACCAGTGCTCTGCATTGTTTGTGTGGATTCAAGTTACCATCTAGTCTCTTTTCCTTTCAGTTGGAAGGACTAACTTCATGATTTTTGAGGGTCAAGTTTACTAGTGATGAATTCTCTCAGTTCTTCTGTATCTGAGAATCCCTCAGTTATGAAGGGTAGTTTTGCCAGATACAGAATTCTTGGTTGAGTGTCTTTTTCTCTCAGCATCTTGAATATGCCATCCAACTAACTTCTGGGCTTTTTGATTTCTAATGAGAAGTCAGCTATTCATCTTACTGAGGATCTCTGTACTTGATAAATCACTTGCTCTTGATGCGTTCAAGATTCTTTCTTTGTCATTTGACAGTTTGACTATGCCGTGTGTAGGCATGGATCTCTTTCTGTTTATCCTACTTAGAGTTTGTTGAGATTCTTAGATATGTAATGTTTTTCATCAAATTTGGGTCTGGCCATTCTTCAAATATTCTTTTTACCTCTTTCTCTCTTCTCTTGCTGGGACTCCCACTATACATATGTCAGCTATGCTTGGTGGTATGCTATAGGTCTCTGAGACTATGTTCAGTTTTCTTAATATTTTTATCTCTCTGTTCCTCAGGCTAGATAATCTTAATTGGCTTATCTTCGAGTTTTGCTAATTCTTTCCTCTGTCAGCTCAAATCTGCTATTGAACCTGCTCATGAATTTCTCATTTCAGTTATTATACTTTTCAACTCTGGAATTTATATATTCTTTTATAATTTCTATCTCTTTTTATTGATATACTTTATTTTGTGAGACTTCATTACCATACTTTAATTTTTTAGATATAATTGGTTGTAGTTCTTTGAATGTATTTATAAGAGCTGATTAAAATCTTCACAGAATAAGTCCAACAACTGGGCCCCCTCAGGGACAGTTTCTATTGACTACTTTTTTCTTCTCCTGTGTATAAACCTACTTTCCTATTTCTTCAGGTGTCCCACACCCTTAAAAAAAAAAAAAAACAAAAAGCTAGACATTTTAGATAATATAATGATTGATGTGACAATTCTGAAAATCAGAACCCCCTGCCCCAAGTCCCTAAGATTTATTGTTGTTGCTGCTTTTTGTCATCATTGTAGTTGTTGCTGTTTTTTTAGTGACCTTCCTGGACTAATCCTATAAAGTCTGTTACGCTTGTAACCACTGATGTCTCAGTTAGTTTAGTGGTTAGCTAATGAGTAGTCAGAGATTCCCTTAAATGTTTTGAACAAAGAAGCTTTCCAACATTTGCTAAGGAGTTCTGCATGTGTTTTGGGACATGCCCTCAACACTCAACCAATTTAAACTTCTACCTTACCTTTTATTTACTGCTTACCTAACTGTGAGAGATTAGGGCCCTCTCAGGTCTTTCCTGGGCATGCATACCGTCCTGAATATGTGCTCGGCCTTTTAATTTCCTAGGAATATGTCAGAGCTTTTCAAAGTCCCTTATGGATATCTTCTCCTCATATCTTCCTTTTAAGTTTTTGGCCAGGTTCTTATTTGCCCAACTGCTATTGCTCCCTCAGGAGCTGATATATTAACAATTGCCACTGATTATTTTTGACAAAGGCCCTGGGGACAGGGTATTTCTTGCAGAGCAAGTTCTGAGCTCCAATCTAGCTTTTCTAGGGAACTGCAAGACAGGTCAAATAGGGACAATGCTCTGGGAATGGAACATTTGGAGAAGCTCCAACAAGGCCTGTCCCATCCAGGGGTTGCAATGCTGATGGTTTTTACAAGTACCATGTTTGCAAGACTGTTGGTTTTCAAGGTTCCTGTAGACCTGGAGAGAAGGAGATGTGAGCAGTTCAAGTTACAATGCCACAAACCCTGCTTAATGAGATTCAGCAGTTTTTCTTGAATAAACACTTCTCAGATTGTTGGAAGACTTTGGCTAATTTCAAGAGTTTTGAAAAAGTTGATTTTGGCCATCTTTGCCAATGTTTTCATTGCTTTTATGGAGGGGTGGATTTACCCCCACCGAATCTTGAAGGCTTAGCATGAGGAAAGAACTCATATTGCTATAAGACTTCTGATAAATTCTTTAGTCTATACCTGGCCTTAGGCACACAAAGTTACTTGCGACTATAAATTAAAGGCTCTATAAAAGTTACAGTTTTTTTTTATTTTCATTTAAATCTGGAAAATTCTGGGTCATCCTATGGACTATTTCCTTACCCACAAGCCTAAAAGTTCTATCTTTTTTCTAACTTTTACCTGCATCTAGCACAGCTGAAGGATAGCAAAATTAATTAAAGAAGGGAAAAAAAATCTGCTTTTAGAAAGAATAAGAAGTGTATGAGAGTGGGAGTTGGAGAAGGGTGGTCCTCTATTAACCTAGTTGTAACTAAGGCCTATTTCTTTGACAATGTCAGCACAAAAAAAGAGTACAAGATCCAGAGACAGAGAGGTCCGCATAACCCTCTCTCAGTTCCTTTTCTTGCTCAGCAGTATGAACTTGGGCACAGTATGAACTGTGTGCCTCAGTTGTTTCATTTATAAAATAATTTTATAGGTTTTTTTAAAGAAAAAAAAATTTTTTTTAATGTTTTGTTTATTTCTGAAACAGAGAGAGACAGAGCATGAGCAGGGGAGGGGCAGAGAGAGAGGGAGACACAGAATCCGAAACAGGCTCCAGGCTCTGAGCTGTCAGCACAGAGCCAGACGCTGGGCTCGAACTCACAAACCGCGAGATCATGACCTGAGCCGAAGTCGGATGCTTAACCGACTGAGCCACCCAGGCGCCCCCAAATTTTATAAGTTTGTCTTAAGCTTAAATATATGTCAAAGTGCCTAGAACATGTAATAAACAATTAAAAATCAGTTCCCTTTCTCTCAGTGACATGGAAACATTAAGAATAGGCAGGGAATAATAAGATCAAAATATAAAGGTTAAAAATTCTAAACACAGAATTACCTAAGGGCTTAATGATTAGCTTGTTAAGAAGAGACTAAGTTAGGACCAGGATATCCTTTTCTAAAAGCCAAAACACAATATTCATTTTAGGTGCGAAAATGAAGATAATCCAATATATAGTAAAGTACCCAGCAGTTTTTGGCACATGGAATGTGCTCAATAAATGTTACATGAATGTGATGTTTGACTTTAGAAAAAGCTCAGTAAGAAACAGTAAAACAAGTTTTGATACCCAACAAGTTGAACTTCATTTATCTAGAAAATTGACTCATATGAAACACCTAAAGCTATGCTGAATAAAATAAGATTCAAATTGCATTTTTTAAAGAGTAAGCTTCCCACCCTTCTTTTTCTGACTGTTTTCTCTTACGTAAGAGATGACTTAAGCCATGCTGGCCAAAAGTGTTTTCAGAAAAATAAAAAAATTCAGACATAGGTACTTGGTATTTTGGGCCATTTTGGACTCAGTGATATCTCAAACTTGCTAATTGCCAATTGTCTCAAGCCCTGCTAGCTTTTGTCTAACCAACTCCACGGCAGTTTTCTTATGGCCTTTGTGTTTTCTATAAAGACCCAATTTTATGTCCCACTGGTCACCATTAACTCTAGCAGCAAATTCTCCATCTGTTGACCATCCCGATCTAAACACCTCAACAGAAAGGAAAGTCTCATTGCTACCTTCCTGACATTTGAACTTTAAAGAAAACATGCCAGTGATCAAGAGACAACTGTGTCCGATGAATGTAAAACAGCAAATAACAGCTAATACGTATTGGGCAGCTACCACACCAGGCAACGTCCCTGATACAAGTTACATGATGTCATCCTTATACTATTTCTACAAGGTAGGTGCTATTTTGATTCCCACTCTTTTGGGTGAAAACCTTGCCCAAAGTTAAGAAACCTGTTCGAGGTCACAGAGCTATGTAGCTGGACAGAGAGCCGAGATTTAAGAGACACTTGAGAGAAACTCTTAATCTCAAATCCCATCCGCATTAACTCAGAAAACACAAACTGCAGCTCTGAGGCGCAGTGACTATCTTGCACGCCTGTTCTCTTACAACGAAGACGTCGCAGACCCATTTGTCTTCTCTTGTCGTGTCCTGTTCAGCTTTGAGGACCAGAGGGTCGTCTAATCAGCTGCCCCCACTCCAATCCAGCCGGCTTCCCACACTGCCAGGGGTGCAGCAGAAGGAAGAGAGGGGCGGGGGTGCTGGGGAAAGCGAGAGAGACAAAAAGGGCTGGATCAAAAAATATATGAACAAACGAAGAGAGAAATCTGTCGTGGGAAACAAGAAACATCGGGTGATAAAAACAGATAAAGAAGTCTGACCAAAGGTAAGAAAAGGAAACTGCTCTTCCCATTGGAGAATATAACATCCTCTACACAGTTACATACACCCCCAAGTTTTCACAGAAAACTTGCCTGTACACAGCATGTATCACTGCACAGACTTAACCATTATGTAATATTGAAAAGTTAGTCAGGAAGTCTTGTAGAAGCCAAAATGCAACATGATTTTTCATCTTCAGACTACATGGTATGGGCTGTGCCGTTGATACGAAGTTACTTATCAACCAGTTTTTAAACTTGGCAGCTCTTTCTTATCCCTCTCTTGGTTAAGACAAGTTTCTTCGTATCATTTAAAGTTCAAAGACATGAGGCAGCAGAAAGAGCCACCTTTTTGCCAAGTGTTCTTATGACTTGGAAGCAACGGACATTTGTCCGTGACCCTGTCTGATTTTTGGCACACAGCAGATAAGCTCTGAGAAACACACACCCGCTGTTACATGGGGAAGAAAGGACAGACATCAAAGCACCATTTACTTTATTTTTAGATACTATATCAAGGCTATTCAGTTTTCTTAAGAAGATCTAATAGGAAAAAAAAAAAGATGAGAGCATCACTCTCGTGCTCGTGCGATACCTTGTCCTAAATAGGTTCTGGTTCTTTTTTTTTGCAGTCTTCAGCCATTAGAACATATTCACCCCCCTTGGTTCCTTTTGGTTTGATCGCCAGGGACAGCTCCTTGGGAACACTTGGCTAGGACACTTGCAATGCACGCAAGACAAATCAGCATAATTTTTAAGTTACTTGCCACTTCCAGGAATGTTAATTTAAGCAATGACTATATGTCTTCCCTTCCCAAGATGTTAACCACTGCCATCAAAGTCACTTCCCTTCCCAAGATGTTAACCACTGCCATCTGGGTCACTTTCCTGGCTTTGGGGCACTCTGTTTCCTTCAACGCCACAGGAGGCAAACCAAGAAAGCTAGACAGAGGCACGCACCAGAAAAATAATTCTCAAGTAATGGGTTCCTCTAAGAATGTCTTTTTAATTTTAAAGCTTTGAAGAAAAAAGAAAAAACCAAAAATCGGCCTTCACCAAGGCCATAGAAGATAAACTCTCCATTTTCTCAAGGCTGCCCCTATCAATAGCCATGTTTCTAGGACGGACCTGTGCGCTGAAGAAGAAACTGATGAAGAACTTCAGGATGGCGGGCAATTCAGAGTCACGAAGACCAACGACACATACAGATGGAGCTAAGCTTTTGAAATATCTGCGAAGCAGGAATATTCTAGAGAGGCAGAAAGGACAGACCCGACTGGGATGTCTACTGATAACCAGGGCTGGCACCAGGACAGGCGGTGTGCCTGGTCCCTGGTCATCAAACTGATGATAGAGGGAACCCCAGCCCTTTCTGATCCTCCCGCCTCTCCCATCCTGGTGGGATGCCACCACTCGGCCAGCAGAGTGGCCTCTGGCCTACAGCAGGGGTCCTAGACACCCAGGGAGGGCCTGGAGTGTCTGCCACTTAATTCCTGTGGGGTGTTGGGACAGATTGTCTGACTTCTCCAAGTCTTGTAAAATGATAAAGCTTGCCTTGACTAATTCCCAAGGCCATCCTGAGGGTCAAATACAACAGCAGACATCAAAGTGTACTCAAAGGTATAAGAGCTAGAAGACACAGGACCTAGAAGATGGGCTTCCTAGAAATTACACAAACCTTGGGTAAACGAAGAAGAGCACAAGTTACAGCCAAATCTACTTCTTCATACGATAAACCTCTGCCCCACCTACACACCATCTAGCCAAAGAGACCCCCAAGAACTGGGAAACTGAGAATGCTTGGCTGAGACCACCCTGTCACACACAGTGCAGGCTTCTGGCCAGAGCTCAGGCACACCCCTCCAGAACCCCTCTGTCCTCCCCGTCTCCCACCTGGTGCTGTAGTGGAGGCTGCCCCTCCAAGGCTACAGCTAACAGGGGGTGAGGCTGGGGTTGCATGTGATCACAGTGGGGCCAGTCAAAAGGCTGTAAGAGGAGAAAAGGGGCAGCTTCTCCCAGTAGACACTGGGGGATTTGAGAGGTGGGTGCAGCGTGCAGCCTATTATCTACTAAGTGGAGGAAGTTGGTTTGAGCAGAGGAAGTAAACTCTCAGGGGGACAGAAGCCCTGGACCTCTAAGTGCTGCAACACCCTAGTTCCAATGCTTGTATACTCTCCACCTCGCCTCTACCCCCAACACACAGCCGGCCCTTCCCAGGGATCAATGAACTGGCTAGGGAACCCCTAAGGAAGTATAAGCCAGGTTTTGTAACACAATTAGGATGAATGTCTCAACACTAAATGCATAGTAATTTCCATAACAAGCTAGATTCATGGTCTACTCAAACTGGCATCCTATTTATGGTAAGCACACCAAGGGATATTTGCAGGAGGCCATGGTTGTCCTAAAAACTTCAACCTCAAATGGCTTTCAAAGAATCCCAGCTTGCCATTGTGGCCATTATGGTTCTGTGAATTTACGTTCACCTCTCCTGCATCTGTTTGTATTTTCAGTCTTTACCCACTCTTAAAGATAATCCATTCAAAATATGCAGTCTATGCTGTGAAGTAATACTTTTTTTTTTTAATTGTTTTTTGAGAGAGAGAGGGAAAGAGAATGAGCAGGGGAGGGGCAGAGAGAGAGAGAGGGAGGGAGAGAATTCCAAGCAGGCACCACGTTGACAGCACAGAGCCTGATGCAGGGACAAACTATGAGATCGTGACCTGAGGCCAAATCAAGAGTCAGAGGCTTAACTGAGCCACCTAGGTGCCCTGAAGCAAAACTTATTTGGTATATTTGTTACAATAGAAATAAATTCAGGGGCACCTGGGTGACTCAGTTGGTTAAGTGTCTGACCTCAGCTCCGATCATGGTCTCACAGTTTGTGAGTTGGAGCCCCGCACCGGGCTCTGTGCTGACAGCTTGGAACCTAGAGCCTGCTTTTGATTCTGTGTCTCCCTCTCTCTCTCTGCTCCCCCACCGCTCATGCTCTGTCTGTCTGTCTCTCTCTCTCTCAAAAATAAACATTAAAATTTTTTTCTTAAAAAAGAAATAAATTCATAGTATAAGTAGAAAGAATAAACAGTGAAATAAAGCCAAAAATAGAAAAATGAGAAAAAAAAGAAAAACACCGAGTTCACACTAGGATACATACAATATAAAAAGACTGGAAAGAAATATTCCCAAAATTGTTATTTCTCAGTGGCAAGATGATAGATAAATTATTTCCTTCTTTATATTTTTCTGCATCGCTAAAGTTTCCATACTGGGAACTGGGTAAAGTTTCCATACAGCACTGGGTCTGTATTACTGTTCTAATAATATTCGACTATTAAAATATACAGTATAATATAGCATAGTATAGCGCAGTATAGTCTAACCTATACTATTCTATACTGATAAAGCAGAGCCTCACCAAATGTCTTAGACTCTTACAGAGAAATTAGCTCCGCCTAGAGACCTCGGCCAGCTTGGATCCTCGGCGTTTCAGAGGCAGATGATAAAACAGGCATGAGAACATGCAGATCTGACCACTCCAGCAGGCAGCCCATTCCACTTTAGCAACAGTCATACCTGGAAAGGCAAGGTATACCTAGAAAGGCAGATCTTTAAAAGGCACAGATAAAGGACCTCTGAACAAAAAGCCTGGGAGTCCTCAGTGGCACACCTCTGCTTTCAGAGGCACTGGGCAGGGGGAGGGCTCTGGAGCCTCAGGCCAAGGTGCCCAGCACTGAGGAGCCGGTGGTGGTGATGCAGGCGGAACACACGTGGATTCTCTCCAGCTGCTGGCATGTACTGGGGGTTCAATACGTCTTTCCATAAAAAGGATAGTGGACAGAATAATCACAAGATGCGTAGGTGGCCGAGAAGGTACCGCGAGCTCACACACTCACAGGGGAGAGGCTCGGAGGGAAGGTTGCCTGGAGGAGCCAGGGGCTGAGGTTAAGAGACAGGCAGGCATTTGGCAGGCAGAGGACGTGAACACGAGCAGGCAGGAGAGTCCAGGCAAACCCAAAGTCACGGGCATTCAAACAGAGATATGTTGTATAACCCCAATAACCCTGAGTATTTTAGCGAGTAGTATGAGTGCAGAGTGAAATAAAGGCAGAAATAGAAAAATGAGAAAAATTGAAGAATACTGGAATTCATTTGTGGTCTATACAAATGGCTTAGCTTTGTGGAAACTAACTTTGAACCAGGCCTTGAAGAAAGGGGTAGGATTTGGATAGAAGTGCAAAAGGAGGACAAAGGGCAGTGTAGCCAAGACCGCAGGAAAAAATGGCACGTGAGACATGCATCCTTCAGTGAATGTTTACCGAATGCCCACTCTGTCCCAGGTCTGCGACTAAGATCTTGGGTCGCAAAGGGGAGCTTAGGAGAAAGAGCTGTTCTCTCCACTGTAGAGATGAGGAAATAGAGGCTTTACAAAGAAGATGCAATTTGTCCAAGGACATAGAGCCAACAAATAGCATAAATCTAGTTTTAGGTATGTTTTATTACAACACTTTAGAAAATACTGATAAGTTGTTTGTGTCTTAACATCATGGTAATGCCTAGAGGATATGGGAAAAACCCATGTGCCCCACTTTTCTGCTATTCAAATAAAAAATTATGTTTTTTTTAGGTAAATACACAGTAGTGGAAGTACTAGATCATATGGTATTTTTTTAATTTTTTTAATGTTTATTTATTTTTTGAGAGAGACAGAGTGCAGTGGGGGAGGGGAAGAGAGAAAGGGAGACCCAGAATCCAAAGCAGGCTCCAGGCTCTGAGCTGTCAGCACAGAGCTCAATGCAGGGCTCAAACACAGGCATCATGACCTGAGCCAAAGTTGGAGGCTTAGCCGACTGGGCCACCCAGGTGCCCCTCATATGGCAATTCTACTTTTAATTTTTTGAGGGACCTCCATACTCTTCTCCACAGTGGCTGTACCAGTTTGCATTCCCACTAACAGTGCATGAGGGTTCCTTTTTCTGTACATCCTCACCAATACTTGTTATTTCTTGTCTTTTTGATTTTAGTCATTCTGACAGTTGTGAGGTGACATCTCATTGTGGTTTGGATTTGCATTTCCCTGATGATGAGTGATGGTGAGCATCTTTTCATGTGTCTATTGGCCATCTGGATGTCTCCTTTGGGAAAATGCCTATTCAGGTCTCCTGCCCATTTTTTAATCAAATTATTTGTTTTCCTGATGTCGTGTTGTATAAGTTCTCTCTATATTTTGGATATTAACCCCTTATTGAATATATGATTTGCAAATATACTTTTCCATTAAGTGAGTCGCCTTTTCATTCGATTGACAGTTTCCTTCACTGTGCAGAAGCTCTTTATTTTGATGTAGTCAAAACTTTTTAAAAAAGCTTTTTATTTTGACATGCTTTTATTTCCCTTGCCTTAGGTGACCTATCTAGAAAAAGGTTGCTATGGCCATCCCTATATTTATTATAGCATTATTTGCGGCAGCCAAGATATGGAATCAACCCAAGTGTCCATCAATAGATGAATGGATAAAGAAGATGTGATTGTGTGTGTGTGTGTGTGTGTGTGTGTGTGTATGTAAAATGTGTGTGTATACATACATACACAATGGAATATTACTTGGCCATAAAGACAATGAAATCTTGCTATTTGCAATAACATGGATGGACCTAGAGGGTATTATACTAAGTGAAATAGACAAAGAAAGACAAATACCGTATGATCTCACTTACATGTGGAATATAAACAAAGCAAAGCAAAGCAAACAGCAGAAAAGACCCATAAATACAGAGAACAAACTGACGGTTGCCAGAGGAGAAGAGGTGGGGTGAAGGGGAGTGGGAGATCCAGGTTTCAGTTGCAGAATGAGCAAGTCATGGGAATAAAAGGTAGGGTATGGGGAGAACAGCCAATGTGACACAGCAGCTACACTCGTGGTGGGCACAGCACACATAATGCACAGAGTGGCTGGAAGACCATGTTGCACACCTAAAACTAACGTAACATTAGGTGACAACCATACTCAAATAAAAATTGTGAACATTTCTTACTTTCCTTTTATGAAAACTCTTTTCTGCCCTGGAGGATAAATATGTGAGAGTTAAAAGTTCTTATAAATATCCCAAATCTTTCGGAACAATTACTAGCGGGACAGTATCAGGCTCAGCTTGACTGCACAACTGACAACCGACTAAGTCCACCCGCTTCAGAGTGTGCTCAGATAGGGCAGATCCAGTGGCCGTCTGAGAAAAGGTCGGTGGAACCGCCACCAAAAAAAGCCTCGTAAAGACAAAACCAGCCTCAGGATTTGTGTGGAAAACGTTAAACATGCTCCATGCTGGGAACTCAGAGACTCCCGTGCTGCTGACGGCCTGCAGAAGACTATTCAGTAAAAGACAAATCTCCCAAGAAGCGGAGCTTAGTTATTCAGAGATTGTCTAAAACCAGTGCTGGAATTGTGCCCCATCTCCTACCAAGTACAGTACAGGTTCCTGCCCTGTGAATAAGCTCTTCTGAAAGTAAGGAAGCTTTCAGCCCACAAGCTAGATTTCCAAACACAAACATGCATACGTGTAAACAGTGTTCACAAAAAACCAAAAAATCTGCTTATAGTTTTCTTCTGACATTAACCATGTGCCTTTAGGTAAAGGAGGAAAAAAGTTTTATTTATTTATGCATTTTAGGGTCACTGAAAAAAAAGTCATTTGGGTCTATAGCAATTCTTCCTTTACCACATACTTCACACTATTATTATTTTTTTTTTTCAAATAAGAGGTGTTTCGGGGCGCCTGGGTGGCGCAGTCGGTTAAGCGTCCGACTTCAGCCAGGTCACGATCTCGCGCTCCGTGAGTTCGAGCCCCGCGTCGGGCTCTGGGCTGATGGCTCAGAGCCTGGAGCCTGTTTCAGATTCTGTGACTCCCTCTCTCTCTGCCCCTCCCCCGTTCATGCTCTGTCTCTCTCTGTCCCAAAAATAAATAAAAAACGTTGAAAAAAAAAAAATTCAAATAAGAGGTGTTTCTTGTGGGCTTATTAAAAAGTTACAAGACTTGAATCAGAAATAACATGAATATAAATTGTCTCTAACATTAATTACAAAAACTACTTTTGCCTTTTAAAGTTGATTTTTTTTAATCCTTTAATTAGAACATGGTTCTAAAGCCTGCATTCTCACAATGCTTTCAAATCTATTTCTGTATTCTATTTGGAGAGACAAAGAGGATCGTATTGTTTGTGATCATCATGCTGCCTCTCATAAAAGGTTCATTAATGTATTTGGAATGTCTAAGGTAGGCAGGCAGGCCGGCCTGTGATTCTTACCTCCCCCCCAAAAGCAACCCATCCTCTACCGTGCAAAAGCTGGCACGATTCATGCTGTGGGGAAAGAACAAATACAATTCTTCTTAAAATGCTTTTGAATGTGTGTTTTCTGGAGATAAAGGTGAATAATTTCATTGCAAAACTTGTCTACAGCTGAAAATGTGATGTGGCATCTACCTTGATCTGGGGGCTTTTTAATCAGGGGGCTGAATGAGGGATGCTTTCAGCCTAAGCTAACCCAAATCAATTTAGTGGTCCTGAGATCATTTCTGTCCTTCCTTTCTTCCCTCACACAACATTACGGTTTTCCAATGTTTTGACATCTCCTTGGAGATGGTCCAGCCATAGGGTGCAGCCACACAAACAATCCACACAGACTCCTATACTTGGTGAATTGGTTCCCAGCCCACCTTTCACATTAGGGTCTATCCCAACCTAGTAGAGCTGACAAGTGTACAAAACCTAGACTAGAGAAAAATATTAAGAATACGACTTAAACATTTATTCTTAGGGCAGCAAAGAGAGATAGAAACTTATACCAAATTCTAAAAGATAGAGATGTTAATGGTCTCTTACAGTAACTAAAACTGTGAATAGGCTAGAACCCACAGGACTTTTTGGAGAAACACTGAAGACCATCCCAAACTACAAGAAATGCTTGTCTTGCTTGCATGGGAGGCAGTTCTGTCCCTGGCAGCCTAGGAAAGTCAAGGCCCTAAGCCTTACTACCTCACAAGTATCCTTTCCAAGTTTCAGTTTTTGTTTCTCTGGGAGTTTTGACTTCTCCAGAGGAATTAAAAAGCAAGAGGCCTAAATAGTCCTTTTTAATATATCCTTCAACATATAACACAATGTTATTGTAGACAACTTGATAAACAACATGAACTAAATGGCAAGAAAAAAGTGTCATCCCAAGGACCAGTGGCTTTGCATTTGCCTCATAGGTAAATCTCTAAAGTTCTATTCATCTGTTGGTTAATGAGCTTGTGTTCCAGTAACAGAGTAAGTTCCTCCAATCCCAGAAATTTCCTAAAACTGAGTGGAAACGGCTTCCACCAAATATTCTTGAAAAATCTATAATCTTTGTTTTCTTAATTAAGGGCCCAATTTCACTGGCGCTATGGTGCTCACTCCAAGGAGGATATAGTCTCCTTGTCTCAAATGCATAGCTTACCGTAGCTGATTTCTCATCTGCTAGAAAAAACCCACAAATATGTGTCTGTGAAGATGGGCCTCATACCCTGGACTTACACGCACACCCCTAAGGATACAAATTTCGGCCCATGAAAAAAGAGCTAAACCTGGGGCTGGCCATTCCTACTCCTCTCTACCCACTCCCAAGGGCTGTCTCAGTGCAGGGGTTCGGAGTGGTGTCCACAGACCGACAGCATCAGCATCACCTGGGAACTTGTTTGAAATGCACATTCTCAGGCCTCTCCCAAGAGCCACCGAATCAAAAACCCTGGCGGTGGGGCCCAGTTCCCCAGGTGACCTACGCCCTCAAGTTTGAGTGGCATTGTTGCACTGCAGGAACTGTGAAACCACCAATGTTTGTACGCTCAAAGCCTGCAGGTGGCACTAAAGGCCGGCCAGACAGGCAGGAACAGGAAGCTCAAGTAGTGGTAAAGAACAAGCCAGCCAGACAACGCAGCTCCTGAGCGGCTGGCTCAGCCCTCTCCAAGGAGTTCATAGGCCACAGGACATCTCAGCTTTGAATGGGAAGCAGACTGAACTTCTCACAGTCCAGCAGTAAACACATTAAACCTAAAATTTTCAGGGATATGGAAATTGCATATATTTCCTGAGCCTGGGTGGCTCAGTCGGTTGAGCATCTGACTTCGGTGCAGGTCATGATCTCACGGTCTGTGGGTTCGAGCCCCGCGTCGGGTTCTGTGCTGACAGCTCAGAGCCTGGAGTCTGCTTTGGATTCTGTGTTTACCTCTCTGTCTCTGTGCTCCTCCCTGCTCATACTTTGTCTCTGTCTCTCTCTCAAAAATAGGTAAAACATTAATTTTTTTTTTTAATTTTCAGGGATGCAATAGTTAATGAAGGTTTTTGTGGGTTTTTAAAAAATGTTTATTTATTTTTGAGACAGAGAGAGACAGAGCATGAACGAGGGAGGGTCAGAGAGAGAGGGGACACAGAATCTGAAGCAGGCTCCAGGCTCTGAGCTGTCAGCACAGAGCCCGACGCGGGGCTCGAACTCACAGACCGTGAGATCATGACCTGAGCCGAAGTCGGAAGCTCAACCGACTGAGCCATCCAGGCGCCCCAGGTTTTTGTGTTTAATAGGATGAGGATATATGCATTTTCAAGAATGAAAATGTCAATACCAATTAAACAGAACAAAATAAGAAACTCAAATTATCAGCAGCTGTTGTGTGTATCCAAATAATAATAATGCACTTGATTGTGAAAGAATTGGAGTTCCTACCCTTAAAATCTCACTGAATTGATGTCACAAAAACAAGAAGATTTTTCTAATGTAAAACATGTATACGAGTAGGCCTTTGCTAGATTCTATCAAAACCCTGAAATTTGCTTTAATGGTTTTAGTATATATACATCTCCGGGCACCTGGGTGGCTCAGTTGTTTAAGTGTCGGACTCTTGATTTTGGCTCAGGTCCCGATCTCAGGGTCGCAAGATGGAGCCCCATGTTGAGCTTCGGATTCTCTCTCTCTCCCTCTCTCTTCGCCTTTCTCCCTGTCTCTCTCTCTCTCTCTCTCAAGTACAAAATTTTTAAAAAAACTGCCTATACAAATCTCTGGTGAAGATATGAAGCAATGGGAACTCCTGGGTACACACGCCAGGGAAATGAGTGCCTCTTTCTACCAAAAGCCTCAAAAAAGAATGTTCTTAAAAGTGTAATTCATGGGGTGCCTGGGTGGCTCAGTCAGTTAAGCATCTGGCTCTCGGGTTTCGGCTCAGGTCATGACCTCAAGGTTGGTGAGTTTGAGCCCCGCATTGGGCTCTGTGCCCACAGTGCAGAGCCTGCTTGGAATTCTCTCTCTCTCCCTCTCTGTCTGCCCCTGCCCCTCTCTCTTGCTTGCTCCCAAAATAAATAAATAAACTTAAAAAAAAAAAGTGCAATTCACAATAGTTACCAAGTGGAAACAATCCAAATGTCCACCCACGGCAGAGGAAATAAACAGTATGGATATTCATACAATAAAATACACACAACAATGAAAACACAAATCGACCAATAAACCAAACCACTGCTACACATAATATGGATGAATCTCAAGAAATACTACTGAGTGAAAGAAGCCAGACCTATAGGAGTACACACTTACCCAAACAGGCAAAACAAATCTCTAGTGACAAAGGTCAGCACTGACCCGAGGCTATCTAGCAGCAAGCATGAGCTTGCTGAAAAAGTTCTACATCTTGACTTGGGGGATGATTACAGAGGTGTACACGTACGTGTACATAATGAAAATACAGGAGTGTATTTGCTGAATTGCACACTTAAATTTGTATACCGTATTGTGTGTAATAACTATAAAGGGAGAAAAAGTGAAACATACAGACAAAAATATTCTTGACACACTGTCAGGTAAGAATTTTCGATATTCACCATGAAAGTCTAGATTGCTAGATACCTATAACATCATCAGACCATTATTTGCTGTAAAAACACTGCATTTGCTGAGCTAAACCTAAAAATTAAACACAGTGAACCAAGGATTCTCCTTATTTCCAATGTTATGCCATCATATCAATGTATCAACCTACAAGAGGGCCAAACTTGACGGGCTTGCATTCCCTAGTCCCAAACGCCTTTCTGACACTTCCTGGAGCCCATCGCGTGCGGTATCTATTTCTCCAATCCTCTGCAGACCCCGGATGGCCCCTCACCACCTAGGGGGAGGCTGACAAAGGGCCTGGCTCCATCACTTCATTAACTACCCACCTGACTTTCTTTGAAGACTTGTCCTAACCCCTACCATCATCTGGGCCTTGTTAGAAAGGTGCACAGCGTCTGAGGCCTTTCCGGGCTCACTGGATCCTATCCAGTAGGAACCCAGAGCTGGGCCAGCTGCCGAGTGGGGAGAGAGACGGGGACAGCAAACTGCCCCCCGAAACAGACACTTCCGGGCCCCACAGCGTGCCGCGAGACCCTGAGCCCGCGTCATTCTCCACAGGCCTGGGCCGCTCCTTGCAGCCCACCGCAGCGGGAGAAATAACGCTCGGCCCGTTTCTGCGCTTTCGGCGTTGGGTTGCAAACCCCGCAGTCAGCTGTAAGGAGTGACCGAGAGCGGGTGCGACGCGTCGGGGAGAGAATCTGGTCCCACACCGGGGGCCCGGGGACGCGCAGCGCCCGTGCCCGCGGCGCCCGGGCTCCGCGCGGGAGTGGGACCCGCTGGGGTGCGCGCGCAGGGCCGCGAGCGCCGAGAGCCGACGTGGGGCGCGCCCCGCCGCCCCAGGTGGAAGTCCGGCCGCGCGCCGCCGCCGCCGCCGCCGCCGGACCGCGCGGGCGGAGGGCCGGGCGAGGCGCGCCGCCGCTCGGGGCGGGCGTATTTACCTGGAAGCAGGAACACGTGCTGCCGGGCGCGAGCCCGGTCCCCGCCGTCCATGCCGTCCCTGCCGCCCGCCTTCTGCGCGGGGCGCGAGCAGGCCTCACCCGCGGAGCCCGGGACCTGCCCGGAGCCGGCGGAAGATGGCGGGGGAAGGGTGTATCCCCGCTAGCGCGGCGCGCGGAGGGGCCGGCGGAGCCCGGGAGGCGGCCCGCGGGACGAATTAACTTTCGTTTCCGCAGCCAGCCGGCCGCGCCTGTGAACGTTTTTAAATTTAGCGCCAGGCCGAGGCGACCCGAGAGGTGGCGCGTCGCCCGCCGGCAGGGGAAGGGTCGCGGCCTCTCCCCTCCGCTGCGCGGCCAGTGGTAGGTCCTCACCGAGGGCGCGGAGTGACGCGGCGCGCGGGGCGGCCACCCTGGGACGCGGCGGCGGGCGGGGGAGCCTCGGCCCGCGAAGTGGTGGCGCGGCCGGCGGCGGAAGGAGTCCCAGGTGGGAGAGCCAGCGAGGCCGCCCCCCCCCCCCCGGGAGCCGGGGCGGGGGGGGGGGGGGCCGGGACGGATGAGGCCGCCGCACCCGGAGGGTTGGGGAGCGCGAACACCAAGCGTGGAGGAAAAAGCCTGCAGCAGATCCGTGTTAAGGACAACTGCCATCAGATTCTAATCCTGATGTCATTCTTGTTAGTATATCTTGTTTGTCGGTTGCATTCTGCGTTGGAATTGAGGTCACAGTATTTTGTGCTTTGTGGATTCATAATGCATTGTAAGTAGTCTTCGAATTGGGCTTAGCTCTCACCACTAAAAAGAGGTGCTCAAAATACGAATTTGTTATTTGGGGAGAATCTTTGTAATGAGTTAAAAATGTAAGACATTTTAAAAGGGATATTTAAGGGGCACCCGGGTGGCTCAGTCCTTAAGCGTGGGACTCAGTTTCCGCTCGGGTCATGATCTTAGGGTTCGCAAGTTCGCCCTGCATGCACTGGCAGTGTGGAGCCTGCTTGGGATTCTCTCTCCCTCTCTCTGCACAACCCCCCTCCCCCCCCCCATACTCTCTCTCTAAACAAATAAAGTAAAAAAAAGTTGTTTTTTTAATCAAAGCGATGTTTAGAAGTTAAGTTCATGAAATTTGGTGATTTAAACTTTGAAAAATAAAATTTTAATTGAAAAAGTGGTACCTGGTACAGGGTTTCTTAAAAGAAAATAATAAATAATTCTCTTATACTTTAAAGAAAAATCTGTCTGCCTCCTACCCCAGATCCCCAATCTCCATCCCCATGGGCAACTACTGTTAACAGTTTCTTGTCTGTTCTTCCAAAAATTTTCCATGCACGTACAAGTCCGTGTCTTTTTGCACGAATGGAAGAATAATATTTTACATAGCTTAATGCACTTCACTTTTCTTGAAGATAGTTAACTTTGGCAGAACTCCATCTATCTCAGCCTTCTGAAAGGAGTTTTAATTTCAGTCCAATTTCCCATGGGGAGTGGTGGTGGCAAATGCAGCTGAAATTGACTGGAGGACACACCCTTCTGCCTCAGGAGGGACGTCGAGATGCCAACGCTGGGACAGGCAGTAGATTAGTATTGCTCTGATCTCTTCCCTCCCCCAAGATTATACTAGGGGAAAAGCGTGTGTAGGCTAAACTCCCAGGCACACCATAATCGCTATTAACAGCTACAAGAGAAACGTTACCCACAGTTCCCTTGCTCTGACATACAGAATTGTTTTCATTCTCTGATCCTTTCCAGCCATTGGCTGTATGAATATGTATTTATCAGGAGGTAGTTTGCACAGAGTAAAGACAATTTTGTCTGCATTTCTCCCTTAGCATTGTATAAACATGTTTCCCATGGCATCCAGAGTATTGTTAAAGGAGGCATTATTTCATACTGCTAATGTACCAAGGTTACTTAGCCATTCCCTAGTGTGCAATATTTAAGTTATTTCAAACTGTTATTATAAATAATGCTACAGTGCATACTATACATGGACTTTGCGGCAGTTCAAAGCAATGGACTAGATGTTCATATGATGAACTACATGTACACACAGCAACATGGATGCTTCATATCAAGAGAAAAAAAAAGATGCAGGACTAATAGAATACCCAGTAGATAAATCAAAAACCCACATAAGGGGCACCTGGGCGGCTCAGTGGGTTAAGCGTTCGACTTCGGCTCAGGTCATGATCTCGCTCGCCGTTGGTGAGTTTGAGCCCCGCGTGGGGCTCTGTGCTGACAGCTTGGAGCCTAGAGCCTGCTTCAGATTCTGTGTCTCCAGTCTCTCTCCCTGCCCCTCCCCCCGCTCATGCTTTCCCGCTCTCTGGCTCTCTCAAAAATAAACATTAAAAAATAAAACCCACTTAAAACATTGTATCTTTTAAAAGGATACATGCAATTTTAAGACCATGGATGGAACACATAAGGAATGGCATCTTCAAAATGGAGGGTAATAGGATAAGGGACAGGTAAAGAGTGAGGGGGCAAGAAAAGTCAAATAAGAGAGGAGCCAGGGCACACATGGGCAACTGTCACTATGTTTTATGAATGAGTATAATTTACTTTCTGGCGTTTCCGTCCAGGGATAAAAACATTTTTAAAAAATCTGTTCCAACAAACATTTCTAAACGATTTCCTTTATTCACTTAAAATGTTTGAGTACCTTCTTAGAAGGGGTACCAGTGGTGATATAGGAAACTGACTCCAGAGTCCTATTGTCCTCAGGATAAATAAAGTCCAAGATACTAAGCTTTGAACAGAGGGACCTTGAGATCTTGTCCTCACTTGCCCCTCCAACCACACTTCCCACTGCCTCCCTCCCTGTCCACAGCCTAGCCACAAGGAACTGCCCTTGTCACATCGAGCACTTGACACTGTGTTCCCACTGCAGGGACACCCTGCTCTCCACTAGCCACATTCCTTCACTTTCTCTCTCTCCACCACCGCTTGGTCAACTTTTACTCACCCACCAGGTCTTATTTAGGCAATTCCTTCTCTACAGCACTCGTCTTGCTGCCCCCCAACACCCTCCCCAAGAATGAATGAGATGCCTCCAGTCTTCCCAGGTACATCACTAGGTGGGGGAGCCCAAGCCTCCACCAGTTCCTTGAGGAAGGATAGCATCTAGTTATTCACCACTTAATCCTCAAAAAATAACAATGGCTTTCTTTTAGTACTAACTGTGACAGCACCGCACTAAACATTTAACTCAGATGATCTCTTTCCATCCTCCTGCAGTCTTAAGGGGAAGTATTAGTGGGATCCCCACATTGTACAGAGGAAGAATGTAAATTTAGAGAGATAACTAATTGCTCAGCATGCCCAACCAGCAAGTGCCCGAGCAGGAATACCAACCCACAGATGGCTCTTCACCCTTCCTCCCTCCTGCCCTGGTGTCCAATGTCTAGGACGAAGTTTATGGGCACACCATGTGCTTAGCATATATCTTTTGAATAAATACGTATGTAGATAAATAGGCAGTTATGGTAACTGTGTGGCTTCTGGTATTTCTAAGTTTTACAAACAAGAACACACGGATTTTTCCAATATACCAAAAAATATTACGGAAATTAATTTTTATACTAGTCATGCTAACATGCAAAAAGTCAAGCAGGTCATTCTCCAAAGAATAAGAAAGAAACAGCAAGTAGAGAATTCGATAGAGAATCACAGAAGCTCTTCTAAATGCCAAAAGCAAGAGATGTTCATTTTCTAGTTTAAAAAAAAAAAAAAAAAAGGAACTGGGAGGAAGACATTCAGAATCAAATGACCTGTAGCAATGCTTAGTGGTGACCAGAGCAGAAAATCCTTGAGCTAAGGCGCAGAGAAACAATTTCTTTCTCTTAGAGATTATTAAAAACTTATGAGAATGCTTCTTTCAAAACAAAATGCAAATGAAAATTCACATCTATCATCACTTTTACCATAAGAAAAGATTGTTGCCTTGTTTTTGTCTTGTTGCCAAGTGTTCATCTAGTGACAACAGAGAAGACAACATTGAGCATAAGCTGGGGAGGAGAAAGGGATCAGCTCTCAAAAGAGCCAATTGTTTACAAAGGGGACCAATGAGTAGTAGTGAACCATCCTTTCTGAGGAGAATGTTTCCTTTATGTTCACTCTCTTATCCAACCCAACCTAAAATTGGATTATACTTGTTGCAGACGGGCAGTGTGGCACGTGTCAACTAGTGAGATCTGCCAGTTCTAGAAGAAAAATGACTGAAGCTATTAGGAAAGGAAGAAGAACCACCCTTGACATTGAGAAGCTGGCCCGGGGCTCACAGCTGGACCGTGTGACTCTGCCAGGAGACAAAAACAATTTCCCAGAATACCAGCCTCACACAAGCCTGCCCTGAAACCAGAAGAAAATGAGACAAAGCCAGACCACTTCATGGTTTGGGCCAAGCACAGACAACAACAGGTCACTGTGCCACCCACAAAATGCCACACACCTCCCCTCTCTTAGACCAAATGAGTGACTGCTACTTCTTTACCATGTACAGCTTTATCCTCATTCCAGTTTTCCCTTCCTGCAGATGAGATTCAATTAAGACCCTCAATCACAGAATTGTCCCACTTTCCAACAGCACCCAATCTGGAGGCCATGTCTGCTTCCTTAGGTTCTCCCCCGGGTCACACAACTGAAACTTCCTTCTAACACTATCTTACTAAGACCCATGATTTCCCATGGCGTGTATTCACCCTCCCTGCAACAAGTGACAAGTTGAACTTGTTCAACTACAGGTGTGTTTCTAGTAGTCTTTGGCTGAAGCTTATTGGCACTATGCTTACACATTCCAGTCTGGGTGTGCATATAGAGTTATAAACATCATATATATTTACATAAAATCAAGGTAGCAAGAAATCTCAGGCAACTCAAACTCCAAAATATACTTTTGTGCCTGAACTATCTGTAAAGATAGGCTACCGTGATCACATGAATCAGATAATTAGATAATTACATAGTTTGCTGCATGAGAGATGAAGCAATTATCATACACTTCAGAAAATTTTGATAACTTGATGTCTTCATTACTCATTTAATTTACTCTCATATAATACTAATATTTCAACAGTACAATGCTTTTGAGATGTGTGTTTTTAAGCCATGAATTACCTAGCAAGTCAATAAATTGAGAAATGTTTCAAATATCGGCTACTTTTCATTTAAATATTTATGTTCAAAAGCAGGATACAAACTTATACAGAAAGTATGGTCACAACTAAGAAGAATAACAAATAAAAGACTGGTGGCTAAAATCTAACCAGAGTTGTTCTTTCATTCTTTCTTTCTTTGGTGTATTTTCTAAATTGTGCAATTAATATTTTAATTTGATAATATTTTTTAAAATTTTTATTTTGTTTTTAGAGAGAGGGGTGGGGAGACGGGCAGTGGGAGAGAGAGAGAATCCCGAGCAGGCTTTACACTAGTGTAGAGCCCAACATGGAGCTGGGTCTCAGAGCCAAGAGATCATGACCTGAGCTGATAGCAAGAGTCGGGCGCTCAACCTACTGAGCCACACAGGCAGCAAATAACATAGATACAAACAATTATAAGAGAATACCATGAAAAATTATATGCCAACAAACTGGGCAATCTGGAAGAAATGGACAAATTCTTAGAAACTTACACACTACCAAAACTGAAACAGGAAGAGATAGGAAATTTGAACAGATCCATAACCATCAAGGAAATTGAATCAGGTATCAAAAATCTACAAACAAACAGGACTCTTCGGCCAGATGGCTTCCCAGGGGAGTTCTTCCAGACATTTAAAGAAGAATGAATACCTGTTCTTCTCAAACTGTTACAAAAAGTAGAATGCAAAGAAAGTTTTCAAACTCATTCCATGAAGCCAGCATAACCGTGATTCCAAAACCAGACAAAGACCCCACTAAAAAGGAGAACTACAGGCCAATATCCCTGATGAAGCTGCAGGAAAAAATTCTCAACAAGATACTAGCAAATCCGATTCAACAGTACATTAAAAGAATTATTCACCATGATCAAGTGGGATTTATTCCTGGGCTGCAGGGCTGGTTCAATATTCACGAATCAATCAATGTGATACACCACATTATAAAAGGAAGGATAAGAACCATCTGATCCTCTCAATAGATGCAGAAAAAGCACTTGACAAAATACAGCATCCTTTCTTGATAAAAACACTCAAGAAAGTAGGGATAGAAGGAACATATCTCAACATCACGAAGGCCATGTCCTCAACGGGGAAAAACTGAGAGCTTTCCCCCTCTGATCAGGAACACGACAAAGATGTCCACTCTCACCACTATTATTCAACATAGTACTGGAAGTCCTAGTCTCAGCAATCAAACAACCAAAAGAAATAGAAGGAATACAAATCAGCAAAGAAGAAGTCAAACTTTCACTCTTCACAGATGACGTGATGCTGTCCATGGAAAACTGGAAGACCCCCATCAAAAAACTGCTAGAACTGATTGATACATGAATTCAGCGAAGTTGCAGGATGTAAAATCAATGTACAGATATTGGTTGCATCTGCTTCTCCAATACACCAGTACTGAAGTAGCAGAAAGAGAAATCAAGGAATTGATCCCATTTACAATTGCACCAAAAGCCATAAGATACCTAGGAATAAACCTAACCAAAGAGGTAAAAGATCTGTATGCTGAAAACTATAGAAAGCTTATGAAAAAAACTGAAGAAGACACAAAGAAAATGGAGAAACATCCCATGTTTATGGAGTGGAAGAACAAATATTGTTAAAATGTCTATACTATCCAAAGCCATCTACACATTCAATGCAATCCCTATCAATATAACACCAGCATTCTTCACAAAGCTACAACAAACAATTCTAAAATTTGAATGGAACCAGAAAAGACCCAAAGTAATGTTGAAAAAAAAAAAAAGCCAAAGCTGGAGGCATCACAATTCCAGACATCAATCTGTATTACAAAGCTGTAATCATGAAGACAGTATGATACAGGCACAAAAACAGTCACATAGATCAATGGAACAGAATAGAGAGCCCAGAAAAGGACCCACAAATGTGTGGCCAACTTAATCTTTGACAAAGCAAGAAAGTTTATCCAATGGGAAAAGTCTCTTCAGCAAATGGTGCTGAAGAAAGAAACTGGGCCACCGTCTTATACCATACATAAAAATAAACTCAAAATGGATGAAAGGCCTAAATGTGAGATAGGAAACCATCGAAATCCTAGAGGGGAAAAGAGGCAGCAACCTCTTTGGCCTCGGCTGCAGCAACTTATTACTAGAAATATCTCCAGAGGCAAGGGGGAAAAAAGCAAAACAGAACTATTGGGACCTCATCAAGATAAAAAGCTTCTGCACAGCAAAGGAAACAATCAACATAACTAAAAGCAACCGATGGAATGGGAGAAGATATTTGCAAATGATGTATCACATAAAGGATTAGCATCCAAAATCTATAAAGAATTAATCAAACTCAACATCCCCCCAAAAGTAAATAATCCAGTGAAGAAATGGACAGAAGGCATGAATTGACACTTTTCCAAAGAAGACATCCAGATGGCTAACAGACACATGAAAAGCTGCTCAACATCACTCATCATCAGGAAAATACAAATCAAAACCACAATGAGATACAACCACACACCTGTCAAAATGGCTAAAATTAATAACTCAGGAAACAACAGATGTTGGTGAGAATGAGGAGAAAGGGGAACACTTTTGAAATGTTGGTGGGAATGCAAACTGATGCAGCCACTCTGGAATGTGATTCCAGAACCTCCAGCATGGAGGTTCCCCTCCAAATTTAAAATAGATCTACACTATGACCCAGCAATTGCACTACTAGGTATTTATCCAAAGGATACAAAAATGCGGGTCTGAAGGGACACATGCACCCCAATGTTTGTAACAGTGCTATCAACAATAGCCAAAATATGGAAAGAGCCCAAACGTCCATTGACTGATGAATGGATAAAGAAGTGGTACACACACACACACACACACACACGAATAGTACTTGGCGATGAAAAAGAATGAAATCTTGCCATTTGCAACAATGTGGATGGAACTAGAGTGTATTATGCTAAACAAAGTAAGTCAGTCATAGAAAGACAAATATCATATGATTTCACACATGTGGAGTTTAAGAAACAAAACAGCTGAACATAAGGGAAGGGAAGGAAAAATAAGGTAAAAACAGAGATGGAGGCAAAGCTTAAGGAACTCTTAAATACATTGGGATGAGCACCGGGTGTTGTATGGAAACCAATTTGTCAATAAATCATATTTAATATATATAAAAAAAGAAACTCTTAAATACAGAGAGCAAACTGAGGGTTGCCAGAGGGGAGGTAGGTGGGGGACAGGCTAAATGGGTCATGGGCATTAAGGAGGGCACTTGTTGGCATGAGCACTGGGTGTCATATGCAAGTGATGAATCACTGGGATCTACTCGTGAAACCAATACTACACTGTATGTTAACTAACTTGAAATTAAATAAATAAATAGTGTACTCTAAAAATATATTATTAATTTCTAGTTTCATTTTACTCTGTGCTTCCTCCTGTTTTTTTTTTTTTTTTTTTGTAGTAATTGTTGTTATTTTTAATGGCTATTTATTTTTGAGGAGGGAAAGACAGAGCATGAGCTGGGGAGGGGGGGCGGCAGAGAGAGAGGGAGACACAGAATGTGAAGCAGGTTCCAGGCTCTGAGCTGTCAGCACACAGCCCGCCGCGGGGCTCGAGCTCAGCAACCGCGAGATCACGACCTGAGCTGAAGTTGAACACTCAACCGACTGAGCCACCCAGGGCCCCCCCCCCCCCCCCCCGCTCCAATCTGTTTAAAGAATAACATTCTTACTCCCTTTTGGTCTTGATGACCTTTACCAATGGTCTCACAATTAAGAGGGTTGAGGATACACGTTCGCGGATTACCTCAAAGCAGTACGTTTCTGCTGCCCTCTGCCTACAAGTAAAATATTCTTCAAATAGTAATGAGATATTTTAGGAACTCATCCTGTCCGGCCATCTGAAAACAGGAACTGCAACTGCCAAATATGACTAATGCATCACCAAAGAGGAACAATTTTCCTGGTAGTGTGGCGTCCACCCGACATGTTGCTCAACAGCAAAAATTAGTAATATTGATTAAAGAGGAACTTCTGCATCTTCTACAGGATATTTAATTTCACATTAAGCTTTCTAATGTTTATTTACTTTTGAGAGAGAGAGAGAGAGAGAGAGAGCGAGCGAGCAGGGGAGGGGCAGAGAGAGAGAGGGAGACACAGAATCCAAAGGAGGCTCCAGGCTCTGAGCTGTCAGCACCCAGCCTGACGAGGGGCTCGAACTCACAAGACCATGAGCTCATGACCTGAGTTGAAGTTGGATGCTTAACCAACTGAGCCACCCAGGCATCCCTCACATTAAGCTTTGTAATTACATTGACCATGTAACTTTTCTTAGGTCTTAGAGTCTTCTTCAGAGTCCATGAAATATCCTTAATCCTTTAAGAACTTAATAAAAAGACTGTCCTTTAAAAGAGCTTATAACTTCTCTATTTTTAGCATAACCATGGAGAAAATTTACGAAAAAAATCATCTAGGTCTCAAGACAGAACAAATGAATGTTGTTAGCTCATAAATATCCCTAATTCTTTAAGAACTTAGTTAAATTAATAAAATGATTATCTTTTAAAAGTGCTTATATATTTTTTCTACGTTTTAGTGTAAATATGAAACACACTAAAAAAAAAACCTATCAAGACCTCTAGACAAAACAAATGAATCCCATGTATTTCTTTTTTTATTAAAAAATTTTTTTTAATATTTATTAATTTTTGAGAGAGAGCGAGAGACAGAGTGCAGAGTGTGAGTGGGGCAGGAGCCAAGGGAGAGGGAGACACGGAATCCCAAACAGCTCCAGGCTCTGAGCTGTCAGCACAGAGCCCGATGCCGGGCTCAAACTCATGAGCCGTGAGATCATGACCTGAGCCGAAGTTGATGCTTAACCAACTGAGCCACCCAGGCGCCCCTAATCCCATGTATTTCTTATCAAGATCATGCCAAGAGGTGAAGAATTTGTAACCAAGTAAGTACCCCTTGTTCTGGAGTTGGGGAAAAAAAAAACAGAGACATTTTAAAAGTTTAACATTGATTTAAGATGTGAAAGAATTGCCCTACCCTGAAAGGCTGCAGTATTTATTCCACAGCTTTGGCAATATTGACTGAACCGTGACAAGCCTATAATGAAACAGATTCTGTCATCTTTCTTGTAGACAGGAACCACGCAGACATGTTTCCATTTATTTAAAATGTAGCTTAAAATAAAAACAATATTAAGAAGTATGAATAAGATTTGGTGCAATTCTTCTGGCTTTGGAGATAAACACGGAGATAGAAGAAAGCTTTCAAGTTGAGTTTATGTTCAAATTCCTCAAATATCAGTACAGATTGGGAGGAAGGGGGGATAGATTTGGGGACAAAAGGAAAAATAATATAGCTTTAAGTTTCTCACAACAGTGTGGTAAGTAAATAAGCACAAATTAAGATAATGATTAAGATAAGTGGCCAAATGTGTAGGCATCCCTTTTGTGAAGTGTTTGGTTATATTTTGTTTTGGAAGGTTTTTTTTTTTAATGCTTATTTATTTATTTTGAGAGAGAGAGAGAGAGAGAGAGAATCCCATGCAGGCCCCGTGCTGTCAGCTCAGAGCCTGACATGGGGCTCGATCCTACAAACCATGAGATCATGCATGACCTGAGCCCAAACCAAGAGATGGTCACTTAACCTACTGAGCCACCCTGGTGCCCTTGTTTTGGAGTTTTTTGCTATTTATATGATGTCAATCTATTTGAAGTCTCCTTTTGTTATTTCTAACATCAAATATGTCTTCTGTGAGCCATTTTATAAATGGCATCCATACTGCAATCATGCACAAACCCAAAATGATATTTCTACCATTTCTTCCAGAAATTATTTATCTATTTCACAATCTTCCAGCTTTTTATTTACTTATTTATTTAAAAAAATTTTTAATCTTTATTTATTTTTGAGAGAGAGGCAGAGTGTGAGCAGGGAAGGAGCAGAGAAAGAAGGACACATGGAATCTGAAGCAGGCTCCAGGCCCTGAGCTGTCAGCACAGAGCCCGACGCGGGGCTCAAACTCACGGATCGCGAGGTCGTGACCTGAGCTGAAGTCGGACGCTCAACCGACCGAGCTACCCAGGTGCCCCAACCGTCTTCCAGCTTTTTAAAAATGGAAACTACTTCATATATGATGCTCATAACACTAACCAGATCAAGGTAACTTGTTTTGGAATAAGTACAAAAAGACACTGGAGATTCCCTTAGATGCCAGGAGTAGTCCCTGCTTCTATGTTGGAAAGTTTGAGGTGAAAGATAAATGAAATGTACCAAGAACATAACCCTCCTACCTGGGTGGCAGAGCCAACTCCTTTATTCCCTGAACTGGGGACCTTTATTCCCTGAACTGGGTGGCTTTATTCCCTGAACTGGGTGGCTTCGGAACCAAAATTTCAGGGCCCATCACCTTGATCCCCTTTTCTCCTTAAGTTTTAAGTTGTAAACCACGTGACACTGTAATTTATTTTCTGACCTCCTTTACTATTTCATTTTCCATGTTGGATAAATAAGCGCGTTCAGCAGAGGCACATGTTTTGATGATTTTACCTAGATTAGCTGTATTAAATCTATAAATTATCACCAGAGGCTCATTTCTTATGCTATACTCCTCTGGGATGGATTCTAAGAAGTTAGTGGAGGCTCTTGGTCTAATGGCTTATAGAGCCAGATGTGGACTGAGCCTTATAAGGAGCAAATGTAAGTTAGAATGCCTGCTTTTTAAGAAGGGTTAGAAGTTTCTGATAAAATGCAGAAAATAACCTATGAATGCAAAATCCATCTGGTAATTTTGAATTTGATGCTTGGTCTCTCTTGATGTGGGGCCAATCTAAATTAATTCTACAATATTTATTGACACCTGCTATGTGCCAGACCCTGCTCTGGTTGTCAGTAAATACAAGGGACAAGGATACCTGCCTTCCTGAAGTTTACATCTAGTAGAGGGAGAAAGGCAAACAATACACATAATAAATAAATTCTATGGTACAACTGAGGGTGGCTGGTACTATGGAGGAATGAAATCAGCAGGGAAAGGGGGGTTACGAGGAAAGAGTATGAGGAGGGTTGCAGTCCTGAATAAAGAAGTCACAGCAGGCCTCATTAAAAAAGGTAACATCTGGGGGCGCCCGGGTGGCTTCCTTGCTTAAGCGTCCAACTTGAGCTCAGGTCATGATCTCACGGTCTGTGGGTTCGAGCTCCACCTTGGGCTCTATGTTGACAGCTCAGAACCTGGAGCCTGTTCCAGATTCTGTGTTTCCCTCTCCCTCTCTCACTCTCTGCCTCTCCCCGACTTGCGCTGTGTGTGTGTCTCTCTCTCTCTCTCTCTCAAAAATAAATAAACATGAAAAAACTATTTTCACTGTAACCCACAGTAAGAAATATGTTCTACAGTATGACCCAGCAGTCACAGGACAGACACACAACTGAAACTTTTCCCAAACCAATACTTACTTGCATTACGTTCAATGGACTCTAATTCTAGTCTATTAGGTTTCTGTTCTTTATTCAACCCCGATAGCACTGACTAAATTAATTTCATACCCTAGTAATAGGTTGTGATCTGCCGTTGAAAAAGCATGGCTATCAGTAATGTGCTCATTTTAGCTACATCCTAACACATGGATGACGTCCTCGACATCATCAACTCTGAGCATGCCAGACACCACACAGGGCCTAATGACTTTGACCGGGAACTACCATTAGCTCATTAATCAAAATCCAATGTATATATACGATATTCTGCTTTCATGACAGCTGTCATTATATAAAAATACTGCGTGGGCTGGATCACTACTAGGAGATGTAAAACATATGAAATTTGGGCACATCATTTTTGACAGGCAGCCAATGTTCGTGGTAGTTGGCTAAAGAGATTTGACTTCAAATAAACAAATGTTTAGTGTTTCCATAAAAGCATAGATGTAACCCTAATTAGTAAATTTGCTAATAGATTTCTGTTCATTATCTCCAGACCAGTCTTTAGATGTATTTATTTTCAGATAATACAAATTTTAGAACTGTATCTCAAAATGTTTTGACGGATTCTCAACATGTTTGAGAGCAGCTTCTTTTTATGAGCTTATAAGCACTGGTACTTTTCTGAACTGTTAAATTGCTCTGTCAAAACTCAAAATTTGTTTTAAATCGGGGCTATAGTTTTAAATATTTTTTTTCCACTGCAAAAAAAGTTCTTACATTTGCCGTTGGATAGGTTCCAGTTTATTTGTTTGTGACTTAGTTATTTTACAATTGGAAGTTTGTACCCCTTAACCAACTTCACCTATTTCACACATCCTCTCACCCATTTGCCCTCTGGCAACCATCAGTTTGTTCTGTGTAGTTGAGTCTGTTTTTTGTTTGTTTGTTCATTCGCTTTATTAGATTCCACATATAAGTGAAATCATATGATATTTATATTTCTCTGTGTGACTGATTTCACCAAGCATAATACTATCTAGGTCCATCCATGTTGTCACAAATGGCAAGATTTCATTCTTTTTGATTTCATCACACACACATATACATATATACACACACATATATATGTGTATATATATATATGTGTATATATATATATATATCTTCTTTATTCATCATCATATCTCGGGTATTGTAAATGATGCTGTAGAGGTGAATGTATCCTTTCAAATCAGAGTTTCTGTTTTCTTTGGGTAAGTATCCAGCAGTGAATTACTGGATCATATGGCATTTTTATTTTTAATTTTTTGAGGAAACTCCATATTGTTTTCCATAGGAGTTAACACCGATTTACGTTCCCACCAACAGTGCACAAGGGTTCCCTTTTCTCCACAACCTTGTCAATACTTGTTATTTCTTGTCTTCTTGATACTAACCATTCTGACTGGTGTCAGAGGATTTATCTCATTATGGTTTCGATTCACATTTTCCTGATGATGAGGGATATAGAGCATCTTTTCATGGGTCTGTGGCCACCTGTATGTCTTCTTTGGAGCAATGTCTATTCAGGTTCTCTAACCAGTTTTAAATGGATTATTTATTTTATTTATTTAATTGTTTGGCGTTGAGTTGTATAGGTTCTTTACATATTTTGGATGTTAACCCCTTATTGGATACATCATTTGCAAATATCTTCTCTTAATCAATAGGTTGCCTTTTTATTGGTTTCCCTTGCTGTGCAAAAAAAAAAAAAAAAAGAAAAAAAATTAAAAGAAAAAACTTTATTTTGCTGCAGTCCCAACAGTTTATTCGTACTTTTGTTTCTGTTGCCTGAGGAGACATACACATAAATATGTTGCTGAGGCCAATGTACAAGAGATTACTGCTTATGTTTTCTTTTGGAAGTTTTATGGTTTCACGTCTCACATTTAGGTTTTTAGGTTCAAGTTTTACAGTAAACTGGAATCGTCCTCTGAACCACTGAGCACTCTGTGCTTTCTGTTAAGATAGCCACTAACCACTTGTGACTTTTGAGCACTTGAAATGTGGATTGTACGACTGAGAAACTGAAATTTTAATTTCATTTATTCTTAATGAATCTAAATCTAAGTAGCCATGCCGGGCTAATGGCTGCCATATTGGATAGAGCAGCTTTACAAAGAAAAGCTGAACAAGTCGTTTCCCTACTTAAACCACACCAGTGGCTTCCAATGATGATTCAAATAAAATTTGAAGTCCTCAGTTTGATATTCAGGGCCAAGAGGAGCTGAGCTGCCCACTACTTTCCTCCTGTAATGCCAGGGTTCTTTGGTCTTCTTTCTGTTCCTGCCACATGCCATGTTCCTTTCACCCTCAAGGACCTGACACAGATTGCTCCTTCTGACAGGAACGTTCTCTCCACCCCCACCCAACACGCCTCTCACGTCCTCCGTTTCTTTGGCCAGAGCCTATTCATTTCTTAGGTCTCTTTCTATTATTGGTTCACTTACCCATTCGTTCAGCAAATATTTTTTAGAGTTCCAACTGCGAGCCAAGCGTCATGCTAGCAAGTGACAGCAAAGACAACAGAACACGATAAAACAGGCCCTTTGTCTTTGTGGAGCTTACAGTCTAGTTAGGATGGTGGACTTTTTAGAATAAATAATCTCAATAATAGTAAATTGTGATAAACTTCTTACATCTGGGCTCTGAACCAAACCAGATAATCATGGCAGGTAGGGAGAGGATTCTCAGAGGATATGACATTTTCAATGAAGTTCTGAAGGAAAAGAAGCCACATTACGTGAGGCCTAAGAAGAAGGGCACTGGAGAGCACTTATTACAGTGGTAGTGAAAGCTTGGCCCTGTGATTACATATTTATTTAATGTCTGTAAGCTCCATGAGGCAGGGGCTCTGTCTATCTTGTCTTATTTTCCCATAGCAAGACCTGGCATATAATTAATGCTCAGTAAATGCTTGTTAATGGATGGGGAAGTAAATTTTTTAAAGTCTAAAAAAACCCAAAATAGTTGCTTGAGAATAATTACAACAAGAAAAATCATTAGTGATTATTAATTGTGATTCACTTTGGATTCAACAGGCAATTTTATCCAAAGATTTTGAGCCTTTAAAGCACAAAGTACAAAATGATTTCTCAAGAATGAAGAATTTGTTGATAGCACACAAATTTTTAGAATGTCTTTTTTTCCCCAAGATTTTACTGTATTTTATTATTATTTTTTTAAAGTATAATTTGTTGTTGGGGCGCCTGGGTGGCTCAGGTGGTTAAACGTCCGACTTCAGCTCCGGTCAT
Source organism: Prionailurus bengalensis (assembly GCF_016509475.1). Lineage (NCBI taxonomy): Eukaryota > Metazoa > Chordata > Mammalia > Carnivora > Felidae > Prionailurus > Prionailurus bengalensis. The sequence goes on from NC_057343.1 coordinate 20,603,395, forward strand.
GATCTCGCGGTTCGTGAGTTCGAGCCCCCCGTAGGGCTCTGTGCTGACAGCTCAGAGCCTGGAGCCTGCTTTGAATTCTGTGTCTCCCTCTCTCTCTGCTCCAACCTCGCTCATGCTCTCTCTCTCTCTCTCCTTAAAAAATAAATAACAAACATTTTTAAAAAATTAAAAAAAAACAAAACTGAGACCAGATATAAAACACTATACCACATCCTTAATTTGTAAAGAAGACAGGCTGGTAAATAACATTTAAAGAAATCAGTTATATGATGTGGACATGCTTTTCAGCAAAGAAAGTCCTGGTCCCTGTTTCCACTTAGGGTTGGGATAAAGGCAACAGACTTGAGTTGCAGCCAAAGAGATTTAGATTAGACATTAGAAATAACTACATATCTCTGCAAGACATTCAAGATTGCCTGGGGATTTGGAGAACAAGAGCTTTGCTGAAATAGCCGAGATCCTAGCCTATTTGGAACTAGAAAGGATTATCAATGTCATAGGTGTCCTTTGAAATTTGAGATTTGGTCTATGAACTCTCCAGATATGAAGATCTCAACAGATCTCAGAATCTACAGCAAGGCAGGAAGAACACCGAGGAAGAGAACAAGAAACTTGGTCCTCAGCCCTTATAAGAGCCTGTACTAATTAATGACAAGCTGTCATACACCGACGGACTAGTGGTGACCAGGGCTCTGGGGAACCCGTGATGCAGGGTAAGGTGTGGTTTCATCCGTACCACAGGTTATTTCTACTCACCCATCAATAAGCATTTGTAGAGGAGCGTTAGAAATCCATACTGTGCAAAGTGCTCTGCAGAATGGATATAGGAAGAGTAACATTACTGCTTATCCTTAAAAGTGTACGCTCAACTTAGAAAGGACTCGTATGTTTGAAATAATTAGAAAAACAACACACTGACTGATAATCAACGGCAAGTACTTCTGAACGCAAGGAAAGATTATGGGCTGGGCTCACTGTCACTGAGGAGGGGTTTATGATGAGTCCCTATGGGATGGATGGAGCTTGAACAATCACAGGAGAGTTGAGGGCATTTCAGATGTCAGCTAAATGTGGGCTCAGACCTGAGGGAGGAATATTCATGAGTATCAGAGAATGTTGTTCATGGAGGCTTCTGGCTATCGTGCAGATGCTTCAGAGGACATGGGAGGTGATGAAGTGAGATGGTTGATTAGTGGTGTGTGGTCACGGAATGCTTTGGAAACCAGCCAGAGAATTCTAGAATTAAGGATGGAAGGGGAAAGGAGCCTGTGTGTGTTCTTGAGTCGGGCAGGGATGTACTGAAAAGCGTGTGTCCAGGATTTATTTGGCAGCAATTTTCACAGTTAAATATTTCGTATGGATTAGGTACAACATAAAAGGTCTGCATGTTTTTCTGCATTTTTTTAAATGTTTACTTATTTCAGAGAGAGAGAGAGAGATATCTGAGAGAGAGAGAGAGAGAGAGAGCACAGTTGGGAGATGGTCAGAGAGAGAGGGAGACACAGAATCCGAAGCAGGCTCCAGGCTCCGAGCTGTCAGCACAGAGCCCGACATGGGGCTCGAACCCACGAATTGGGAGATCATGACCTGAGCCAAAGTTGGAAGTCTAACCCGGGGACTGAGCCACCCAGGTGCCCCTCTGCTTCTTTTTTATGTTAAAACTTGGGATTTTTGTTATTGTTAAATGACTACTCTTAATTACTTTAGAACACACTGAAGGAAAGAAGCCTAGGTATGATTGAATAACCTTCTTATCATTCAGTTTAGGCTGACCTTTAACCTGGAGCCTAAAACTCTTTTCCTGACAGTTAGTATTTCTTTAAGTTTTCATTGCATCCGAGGACAATTTCTTGGAAAGTAGCAGTAACAGTTTTAACACGGCAGAGCCATGAAAAATTCAGACTTCCTAAAATATAGAATCTCAACAGTTTTACTTCAGATCCCCCCAAAATGCTTGTAGAATGCTCATCTGCTACTGGAAAAGGGCACGAGGGTTATGCTCGAAGGTTCAGGATTGCAGAGCAGCAGGCTGAGCACTGAGTGGAGAGCAGGAAATGTGGGCTCTGTCCTACCTCTGTGCCTCCTCAGTGTTTCCGGACTCAAGTCAGGTCAAGTCACTTCTCCAGTCTAGGTTTTATCTAAAACGAAGGGGAATTAAGTCTGATAAACGAAAACAAAACAAAACAACATTTTTCAGTTCAAACTTGATATGAAAATACATTAAATATATTTATTTATGTACCTAGGGTTCTAGCTTGAGTTTAACCTGGCATATTCTAGGGTATCACTGGACATATCTGATGGTGGGCAGAAGAGGTCTAGTTGCATGAGGAAGTCTCTTGGGAAAAGAACTCAGTCCTAGAGAGTCACGCACACACATGGTTCACAATCAGTTCTTCAACACTGCAGAATGGAGACAATATGCCGTGCATTGTCTGCTATTTAGAGCCTCTTTGGTCCAGCACTTATGGACTCGTGGTTGAATTCTAGGAAAACTTCTGAGATATTGGTGTACAAATTGCTCAGAAGACCACTTAAATCAGTGGAGTAGTTTTTTCTTTTTTTTTTTTTTAAGTTTATTTATTTATTTTGAGAGAGAGTGTGCACAAGTAAGGGAGGGGCAGATAAAGAAGGAGAGAGAGAGAATCCTAGCAGGCTCTGCACTGTTGGTGCAGAGCCCAACACGGGGCTTGAACTCACAAACCATGAGATCATGACCTGAGCTGAAACTGAGTCAGATACTTAACCAACTGAGCCACCCCGGTGCCCCAAGTATTTTCGACTGTGAGGAATCAAACTACCTGACTCCACCTGGCATAAATAACCAGAATACTTATTTCTCTACCCAGATCCTGAAGGTAGAGAAGCCTTAGTCTCCTCCTAAGACTGGTTCTGTTTCTAGTCCCAGTTTGGCTGCCAGTGGCAACGGGAGCTACTTGCTTCCTGGTCTATCTGAGGCATGAAATACCTCATGCCTATCTCATCTCAGATTATGTGCCCAACACAGTGCCTGGGAGACGGCCATTGACGTGAACTTGAACTAATCAGGTCCTATTGTTGATGATCCAGGTGGCGGTCAAAGCCCCCAGCAATGTGTGGAAGAGGGTAGGTTTCTGAAAAGCACTTTTGTACTGTAAGGTACCAATGAATATTCTGCAGGCAATGAACATCTCCCAAGACTCTTACCTAGCATCTGGAGAGGTGGGGAGAAGAGAGCACCTCCGAGTGGTTGAGGGCACCAGAACACAGGGGGTGTTGCCTGCCAAGGAGGTTGTCTGTGATAGTTTTCCAAGAGACACGGTTTCCTCAAACCAATAGGCTGTCCAAAATGTAGCTTTGGTAATTCTGACAGTTCATGGTCTTTAATACGAAGTTTCTCATTTGCTGCTACTGATTTGGGCAGAAGTCACATGTTTCATGCAGCTGGAAGGAAGTTGCCTAAGAGAAGGTATCCAATGTGTGTGAGGAATGGAGGCTATTAAATATATAGATGGTGAACCTGCTGGCTGGGATTTGGAATAAGTGAAAATTCAAGAAATGAATTTGGACAGACCCCCTGGGGATTTAGCTAAAGCAGAGAAGGGAAGATATCTTTTTTAATGGTTTTTCCTTGATTCATGGTCTAATTATGCTTTAAATCATGAATTCAGCCTATTTCTTGGTAGGTGGGGTTGACGAACCGCAGAAATTCTAGCTCAGCTTTACCTCTGCTCATGGCATCATTTTAACGTTAAGGCCAATTGATACATGCCTCTTTTCTTCAGCAATAAGACCTCATTCAATGCATCTACTTTGCATGTAAACAGGGAGCTTGGTTGTGGCCTAACTGAATTTCTATGCACATAAGTGTGGTTTCCTGATAAAGAAAATGAAATCCTGTCTCCACGTTATTATGAGTCTAACATGCATGCTGGCTTTTTTTTTTTTTTTAACTGTATATCTGACTCACACTGAAAAATCCTATTTCTTCTCCAAAGGAAAAAAAAAAAGTTAAATTTATGTTACATGCCTGTAAGGCATTTTAAAGTTAATCGGGCCCTTTGGGTCTAATTTAATTTGTGTAAGATTGCTGTTGATGATTAGAATAGCTATTTAAGATTTTTGTTAACAGTCTGTTATGTGGACCAATGGAAACACTCCAAAAGCAGTCTGTTCACTTTCCCCTGTCAAATTCAGGTTACAGAGCCTTCACAGATGTTGTAAGTAGACATCGATATGAAAAGGGAATAGAGCACAAATTAAAATCATAAGTGTACTCAAACAGCCAACGTTGAGCTTTGGTTAAAAACATCTGTCACATAAAAGCAAACATTCAGAGCTATTGCGTCTTGTAACAATTGTCTTTATTTTTCATATCTTTGGCATTTTCATCATTTCGTGTTACTGCTCCCTTCGGAATTTTTCTTACGAATGATTGCTTTTTTAACATCACTGAGTTCTCTACGCAAACAGCATTTTATAAGGCTTTGGTACCAACATTATAAAGTGAAAGAATCCCAAGCATAGCTGAGATTGTCATGGTCCCGTAGAATTGGAAAGCTGACTACTGCAGGGCACTAGGAGGGAGGGAATGTATTTAACTCATTCAGGCAGGTCCATATTAACTCACACGAGTTCTTTGATTTCTTCTACAAGGCTATTTTTCATCATTTAAAATTTTAGTGACCATCCTTACGACATAAAACGACCATGGGAAACGCTTCGGTCCAGTTCTGCCTTCTCTGTAATCAAGGAGACTTCAGGATGCTCTAGTCTCCATCTCCCGTTGTTATAATCAGATGATTCTTTTTCCAGATTTAAAATTTGGTTTCTCTGATTACTTTGTTCCAAAGCTTTTAAATGTGTGTTCCTCTATTCTGTTTTAATTTTCTGTTTCCCAGGCTTTGCATTTCAAACCACACCCTGTAGTTCATCTTCCCTTTCTTGCTTTTCTCTTCCATCACCTCAATTTCTTTTCCGCTCTTTGACTCATGTTTCTTTTACAGAGGGAAAGGTTTCTCAGAGAAAATGAGATTTCCCAGAGAAAATGAGCTGCAGCCAAGTGCCCACACAGCAGAGCAGGAGCAAGCAGACAACAGGCACCATCCCAGCGCTATGTTGCACTGCCCAGGGACCCCCCCCCCACCTTGTTTCCTGTGTGGCAGTGAGGACGAGACTGTGCACGGCAGCACAGATGCCCACAACTGTAGGCCAATATTTTGACAATAATGAGATCACTCATTGAGTGGGAAGTGGTTGGACCAAAAGGCTGGCCTTTATTTATTCTTGATTTTACCCTTAAGGGTGATAGGTTATGATACTGTAATTTCTACATTGAAATCAATCAGGTGACTGAAGATTTAAACTTATGTGGAAAGCATTATCTTGATAGGCATTTGGCTGGAGGTTTGCCAAAAAGTACTCGTCTCTTACAATGCCTTTAAAAAGTGTATTAATTCATAAAAGGGGAACATGTGATTTAGATTAACCCTATTCCCTGATTTGAGGGAAAAATCTCTATTTTATCTTGCTTTTGCTAATGGATAACTGGCATTAAGAAAAGGGACTGAGAAACCTAGTAGAAAAAGTTGTGGATCATGCTGCCCCAACCTACTCTCCTCCTGATCACCCCAGGCTGGTCGCCATGCCCTCCTTCTTTAGGCTGTCATTTGCACCCTCCAGGAGATTATATCCTCTCTCACTTCCCGTTCACTCTAAACAAAATCTCTTATATGCTAACATATTCAATGCCATGAATAGTAAGGCTAAAATACGAAGACCCAGCAATCACATTTCCCCCCATAACTAATTGTGTAATTGTACAGTTTGGTCAAACCTTTATATTTTCCCCCCACCTATACTTTTAAAGATTTTTTTAAACTGCTCTTTTGTTTCTACACCCCTGACAGTAATGATAAAAATACCTTGCCTCCCCTATTCCTATATATCTATCATAGTTGTAATACTCTTGATTAAAAGAGGGCATCAGTGGAATTCAAGGAGAAAGAGCAGGCAGCCTTCTCACATGTACTTGTAATATGGAGATATATATACACGCACACATATATATGAATGACAGTCGAGGAGAGGGGCAGAGGGAGAGAGAGAGGATCCTAAGCCCCAATGCAGGGCTTGATCCCATAACCCTGGGATCATGACCTGAGCTGAAATTAAGTCGAATGCTCAACCAACTGAGCCACCCAGGCACCCCAGTGCAGGCTACCTTTAAAGGCTCAGGCCACCCTTCTGCACCCTTTACCAGCTGTGACTCCATCTTAGGAACTGTGTTCTCTTCTCCGTTGCAGACCATCTTCATGCAGAACCTTCGTGGACGGTGTGCTGATAAATGTCAACAGTTGGCTATAGTAGAGCATGGGGCTATAATTTGTAGCATTTACCAATTCCTGTGGCAGAAACGCTCCCAGAACTGCCACTTTCAAGCTACCAACTTGACATGACTAAGTGAAAAATTGGGAAGTGATATGTATAATGGGCTCTTGGGAACGGATACGAGCCAACTCAGAGATTATTAAACTACTGTTAAAAACAACACATCCAAAATGGAGTTGCTTATGCTAAGCCCCCCATCACCAAACTGAGACTTAATTACACAAATGGAATCTTCTCCCAGAAATGGAATCTTGAACCAATCAGGAATCACCTGGTCAGTACTAGTTAGGTAGACTGCCTGATGGAACAATGCTCTCCCCCAAAGGAAAGTAATCTTGCAATCACCAACATCCTTTTTGCCTAGTGTCATTTCCTTGATCCTGCTACATTGGCTATAAAAGTCTCTCATTTTGTATGGCTCCTCAGAGTTCCTTTCTACCTCCTGGCTACCTCCTGATTCGAATTAATTTTGGCTGATGCTCTTAAAAATTTTGATATGTCTCAGTTTACCTTTTAACGCTACTCAACAAACATTTACTTACTGTGAGTCCGCTGTTTTTGTCATGTACTGTGACATGACACAGTGGCCAGAGAAAGCAATGGCCAGAGAAAGATAGTATGCAATAGTGATCCCACAAACTCCACTAAAGAGACTCAGAAAAGCTCAAGAGAAGGGCACCTTGGTGGGGAAAGTGTGCTTGAAGGACACTGAGGACTTCACTATGTGGAGGAAAGACAAGAAGCCATTCCAGGCCAGGGAAGGCCTGAAGGCTGCAATAGTCATGATACATTCTCAGAAAAGATAAAACAGATGTCAAGTCACCAATACTGCCCTGCTGACTACAAATGGAAAACTTTTTGTACTATTACAGAATATTTGTTTCCCATTTACCAGATATTTTTACACACAATGCTTCTTTGGATCCTCATTATAACCTTGGGAGACATGTAGAATAGAATAGGTATTATTATTATTATTATCCTCATTTTATTTTTTATTTATTAAAGTTGTTTAAAATATATTTATTTTTGAGGCGGGGGAACGGGAGAGAGAGAGGGAGACATAGAACTCAAGCAGGCTCTAGGCTCTGCTCTGTCAGCACAGAGCCCAACGCAGGGCTTGAACTCACGAACTGTGAGATCATGACCTGAGCTGAAGTCAGATGCAAGGTACTTTTCCTCTACTTGGTAGTGTTGACCATGGTTGATTCCCTCTCTGAAAATTTCCATTGGCCAAAGGGAGATACCTGGCCCAAAGTCACATCTCCTGCCTGGGAGCATATGAATGGGGGAGGAGAGCCAATGGAAAGTTGCCTCAATGCAGGGGAACTCTGAAGGGAGAGGCAGCTCCAGACCACCCCATGGAATTAACACAGACTCTTTTGCAGCTGAGCTGCGATGCAACTTGCCCCTCTGTCGGTTCGGCGCCTCTCGTTCCCTTACAGGTGTCGATCCTGCGGTCACTCCCCAGTAAACTTCCTGCGGTAGTGCTAAGTTGTTTCCTAAGTGAGTGTAGCAATTTACTCTAGAACCAGTGATTTTCAGGAGCTCTTCTTCTCCCACATCTCTACCAACATTCTGTGTTGTCAGGTTAAAATGTATTCTCTGTCAAGCCAATGAGTGTCTTGGGCATTTCAATGTTGTTTTAGTTTTAATTGCTCTGAGTACTGGTGAGACTAGCCACCGTTTCACCTGGTTACTGATTACTCATGTTTCTTCTTCTATAAATTGCCTATTCACATCCTCTGTCCAGGTTTTCTATTGGGCTGTTGGGCTTTTTTTTTATTATTGATTGGTTGGAATTCTTTACATACTAATAATTTCTGTGTACTATGCAAATATCCTAGTGTGCATCTTGCTTTTGTACTTCTGTTTTGTTTGTCTTGTTTTTGTTTTTGTTTTTGTTTTTGTTTTATTTGCTCTTTTATTTTTATATGGTACTGGGTGGAGGATTTTTTCAAAGTTTAAGATATTCAAGTATACTATATTTTTCATGGTTTATGCTCTTGAATTTTACATAATAATTACGTCTCTATTTTAATGCCATAAAGATATTATTTTTCTATTCTCGTCCAAACTTTTACAATATTGCTTTTCTGACGTTTAGGTGTTTCGTCTGTCTGAATAGCCAATTTCCTCAAGACTGCTAACTTGTAATGCTGTTTCAAATGTCTATATCGAAGTTCTTAAGTTTCTAGACTTCTTTGTCTTTGGCGTTCTGAAGTTTCACTGTCGCAGGTCTAGCTATGGTCTTATTATTTTCATTCAAGAGCGAGGGCAAAGTAGACTTTCAGAGAAACAAAGCCTGGGACATTTACTAGATCCTTGCTAAAAGAACTACTGTGAAAGATACCCCTCTGGCAGAAGAAAATTGAAACCAGATGAGAGAATTAAGACACAAGAAAAGCTGTGCATCTTTGCTTTATTTGGCAAAGATGTAACTGAAACAAAACAAGCACCGACCATCAAGCAATGATCATAATACACGTCGGCTCTTCCAACCATTATTTAACAGCCAATCTCTTCTTAACGATACCATAGAAGGTAAGAAAGGGCAAAGCAGAGAGAAGAACAGAAAGATTCAATAGAAGGTGAAGATCCTGAGAAATCTGTGCTGGTTGAGATCAAACTTGGTGCTTTCCTCTTTTTTCCATGATGTGAGTTAGTAAGAAAAAAAAAAAAAAAACAGATTTATGCTTTTTCTAAAGAATGGGTACTTTGCAGATATTTTCGGTGTGGAATAGTATAAGCATCTTTCAAATGTTATTTTCAGCCTTAAGAAGCAAGGAAATAACCAAAAGGCGGACGCAACACAAGTATCCATCGATGATTAAACAGGTAAACAAAATCCATTAAATAGGTACAATGGAATATTGTTCCGCTTTCGCTGGAAATTTGAACACGTGCCACAGCACGGATGAACCAGGAGGCTTCACTGTGCTGGGTGAAATCAGTCATCAGAAGACAAACACTGTATGACTCCCATCTATATGTGGTGCCTAGAACAGTCAAATCCATGGAGACAGAATGTAAGCGGTGGTTGCTAGGGGAGTTATTGCTTGATGAATACAGGGTATCCGTTTTGTAAAAGACGAGAAAAGTTCTGGAAATGGATGGTGATGATGGTGGCACAACAATGTGAATGTAACTGTTGCCACTGAACCGCACGCTTAAAAATAGGGAAGGTGATACATTTTGTTATGTGTGTTTTAAGACAGTTTTAAAAATAATTAAAGAAATGAGTAACATTATTTTTTGGAGCTGTTTTATAACGTGTCCAGGGATGACAGCCCGTCTGAGAGAGAAGTTAAGTGCTCTGTCAAGGTTCTAAGACATTAAGTCCAGTCTGGTGGGGTCATACCCTACCCACCTCCCACAGTGTACCTCCAATCTGCCCTTCCTCCCTAGGGTCTGTTTTTCGACTCACTCTAGAACCTATTCCCCCTCTGTATTAGCACTCCAAGTCTCGGGTCAGGCCCTATCATTTCTCACTTTGATTAACACAATAAAATCCTAACCAATACTCCCTGCAGTCATTGTCATACTTCAGGCTAAGTGATCTTCCAAAAGGAGGAATCTGGTTAAAGAAGCGTGGGGGAGATAGTGGTTAATGAAGTGAAACGAGACAGAACGGTCAAGGAGAGAATGCAGCCCGGGAAACTGTTAATGGCTTGGTGTCCTTCAGGACAGAATAGTTTAAGGTATGGAGACAAAAGCCAAATGGCAGGGAGTTAAGGAAAAGTGAAGAAAGAGACATGAACTTGCCCGCCTGTCTGAAATTATCTACTCCCTTTGTCTGCCTGGCAAATACTGACTCTTGTAAGACCAAATAAATGACACCTTTGTCACAAAGTCTTCCTTAATATCTTCAGGAAAAGTCGAGAGATTCCATTTCTCCATATCAGAGTACCTTGCTCATGCTTTTACTACGGAACTTACCAGATCCCTCTAAGTCTTAGTTTTTCATCACTTTCTGTCACTAGACTGTGTCCCCTTGGGAGCAGATACTGTTTTCTATTTATCTGTGAATCCCCAGATCCTAGCATGATGTGAACAACACCAGTTCACAGGTGTTGAAAACATCTCTAACTTTGAAGGGACCTTAATCTAATTAATTCTTCCCCACCCAGAGGAAAGCTACTACATCAGTCTATTGAAAATCTATTTCCCTGACTACCTTCAGGCACAGCATCATTATGTACTGATATGATACTCACTCATAAATTCCATCATGTACGTCTGCATATATATCTGCATGATAGAGTCATATTTTATGCATAACACACAGCCACTGATTTCTGCCTGTAGCCAGCTATGGATCAATACAAATTACGCATGACCCTGATTCAGTTGGTAAGCTAAAACTGTGTGAGTAAACATGCTTTCATGTCTTGTGATACGTTCAGTGAATCGTACCATCTTCTGGTTTAAGCTCTTAGTATTATACCCGAATCATGAAATATATTTTTCCACTTTTCGTCGTCTAAGAAGTTTAAGTAAAAGAACTGAATGTAATAACATAATTCGGGATGTCACTATTTTTAGGTGAGTTCTCCATTCACTGTTCTGTCATAGACATGAAGCTCTTCAAATTGCAGATGAAGCTTCACTTTAACGTACACTCACAACTCCTGTTAAATTATACTGCATTGCTTATTAAGTGAGCATTACTGTCCACATTAAGTCTGTCACCAATGAAATAATGGCACACAAAGAAGAGTGTAATCCCCTCATTAGCCTGAGACCCCAGGGCATGCCTGCATATGCACAGAGGCCCTGAATACTCGGCTTTCCTTGTGGAGCTCTGACTTTGCTGAAAGATGCCTAGAAACTGATGGAGTCAGGCGGCTCCCTGCTGGCTACGCATTTGTACAGAACTCAGAAGCATTGTTTATTTCAGCAGAGATCTGGAATAAATTATCCTTAATAATTTGGCTCCTGAAATGGCTGTTTCCAATGTTAGAGCATGGTGAACTTGTACATTGTGGGAGTTCTCCCATCTAAATCATGACCCTTTTATTTTTCTACAAGTACACTAAAATGTAAGCTCCATGGGACTTTTATCTTGTACCTTCAGGCCCTGAGATGGCCCCCAGCACACAGTAGGCACACAACAAGCATTTGTTGGATAAAGAATTATGTGAATAAAGTCCATCACTAATATGGGAGATTCTAGAGGGCATTTTTGAAGACAAAGGGAAGTTTAAGCTCCTTTACATTAGTATGGATGTTGAACTTTGAGGCTTTAAAGCATTGTTTAGCCACTTTTAAAAGGGATGTGTGTGTGTGAGTGTATGTGTGTGTGTGTGTGTGTGTGTATTTCAGGTAACCTTGTGACAGGTATACAACCCACCTCCTCAGGACAATGCACATCTAATGAGGGGACAAGACTTAATTTCTGTATAAGATGCAGAAAGTTACAAGTCTGTCACTCATCTCTTTTTTACAATTTATCTTATTTTTAGAGAGAGAGAGAGTGAGTGGGGGAGAGGGACAGAGGGAGAGAAAGAGAGACCGAGAATCTTAAGCAGGCTCCACACTCAGCCCAGAGCCACACATGGGACTTGATCCCATGACCCTGGGACCATGACTTGAGCTTAAATCAAGAGTCAGACACTCAACTGATGGAACCACTCAGGAACCCCTCAAGTCTGTCACTCTTACCCTAACAAGAACAGGCCAGAAATGCTAAAAAATCATAGTTGGATTTGTTGCTGTTTTTGTTTACTTGTTTTATACCCATCAGAGAATTAGTGAGGCAAAAATAACTAAATTAACTAAATGTTAGAAAGAATCAGGTACTTTCTAGAAGAGGAGTCCCACACTGCTTTCACCCCTAGGGCAGTCTGGAAGGGGTATAGCAAAGGAAGGGAGAGACCAGCCTATCTGTAAACACACTTTCAATGATCGTATGTGGGCAGGCATGATACCTGTGCTGAGTACATGGGCTGAGTACACTGAAAGTTCATGCCAGGGCAGGGGTGCCAAAAAATATCCCCCAGAGGTACATCAAGGCTTCCCCAGTACAGGAAAGCAGCCTGCTGGAGGTGGAAGCCGACCGGAGCGGGAAGAGAGATTCTCTTAGGTACATGAATTTCATTGATTCTTAGGCATTGGCTTGCAAAGCTTGGGTGTAGCCAGCAAAGCTGAGAGAAGTTCTTTCCTCAGAGCACGGGCTCTCACCCGGGGCCAGGAAGCAGCCTGTAGAAACTGAGGCAAAGCAGGAGAACTGACAGGAATGCCCCCTACTGGAGGCACAGCAGGCCCTTACTCAACACATTGCAGCTGCCTACTGAAAGCTGGAGGGAGGGCATCAGACTGGAAATAGATATCCCAAACTTCTATGATGAAGAGGCAGAGTGGGAGCGGGGCGGGGGGGGGGGGGCAAAGAAAATGCTACAACAACCCCCAAAATTTGGTGGCTGGGTTCTAAAGCACAGACAGGTTTCCATAGTTTGGAAATCTGGGAGCTGGCCTGTGAAGCTTGAGGAAATTTCCAGAGTCTTGCAGGCTCTAGGGTTTCAAGACATACCGAAAGGAAAGTCCTGATCCCACTCTTAAAGCTCATGAAACCAGTCATAAACTGAATCCAAAAACTTGCAACAAAGCTTGGAACCCGCCCAACTAAAGATCAGGTTGACCAGCCCCTCAAACACAGAGGACTAAAAGAGCAGGATCCATGCTGCACAGGAGTAGATATTATTTACCTCCAACCTTGTTGCTCTATTAGACCACATGGCCAGTATAAAACAACAATATCATGAGCTACTGACAGTAATAGGACAATGTGACCCAAAGTCAAGATACAAATAATGTTATTAGAAGCAGATCCACAGATGGCCCAAATGTTAACAACAGAGGAAATCGGATATGGGGTATATGGGAACTATGTTATCTTTGCACTTTTTTTGTCATCTAAAACTATTCCTTTAAGAAAGTTTTTTTTTTTTTTAATTTTTTTTTTCAACGTTTATTTATTTTTGGGACAGAGAGAGACAGAGCATGAATGGGGGAGGGGCAGAGAGAGAGGGAGACACAGAATCGGAAACAGGCTCCAGGCTCTGAGCCATCAGCCCAGAGCCCGACGCGGGGCTCGAACTCACGGACCGCGAGATTGTGACCTGGCTGAAGTCGGACGCTTAACCGACTGCGCCACCCAGGCGCCCCAAGAAAGTTTGTTTTAAAACACCTGTGGGAAAATAGCAAATCATCCAGTATACATGTAATTAACAATTACGAAGCAGCAGAAAGAGGAATCAAGGAACCGATCCCATCTACAGTTGCCCCAAAACCCATCAGATACCCAGGAATAAACCTAACCAAGGAGATAGAAGATCTGTGCTCTGGAAAGTATAAAACACCTATGAAATAAATCGAAGATGAGACAAAGAAATGGGAAAACATCCCACACTCCTGGATTGGAAGAATGAGTATTGTTAAAATGTCCATACTACCCAAAGCAAAACACCAAAGACTCTACCCAAAAGCTGCTAAAGCTGATGAATGAGTTCAGTAAGGTCACAGGACACAAAGTCAATGTGCAGGAATCTGTTGCATTTTTATACACTAATATTGAAGCAGCAAAGGAGAAATTGAGAAAGCAATCCCATTTGCAGTTGCATCAAATGTAATAAGATGCCTAGGAATAAACCTAATCAAAGAGGAGAAAGATCTGTCCTCTGAAAACTATAAAACACTGATGAAAGAAATGGAACATGACACCACGAAATGGAAAGACATTCTATGCCCATGGACTGGGAGAAAAATAGAATGTTCATACTGCCCAAAGCAATCTACACATTTAATGTAATTCCCATCAATACACAACCAGTGTTTTTCACAGACCTAGAACAAACAATCCAAAAATCTGTATGGAACCACAAAAGACCCCGAATAGCCAAAGCAATCTTGAAAAAGGAAAGCAAAGCTGGAAGCATCACAATTACGGACTTCTAGGTATATTACAAAGCTGTAGTAATCAAGACGGCATGGTACTGGCATAAAAACAGACACATGAATCAATGGAACAGAATATGACACCCAGAAATGGACCTACAGCCATATAGTCAACTAATACTCGACAAAGCAGGAACGAATATCCAATGGAAAAAAGACAGCCTCTCCCACAAATAGTGTTGGGAAAACTGAACAGCAACATGCAAAAAATGAAACTGGACTATTTTTTTTATATCATACACATAAATAAATTTCAAATGGGTTAAAGACCTAAATGTGAGGCAGGAAACCATCAAAATCCTAGAGGAGAACACAGGCAGTAACTCCTTTGACATCGGTCGTGGCAACGTATTACTAGATAGGTCTCCTGAGACAAGGGAAAGAAAAGCAAAAATAAACTCTTGGGACTTCATCAAGATAAAAAGCTTCTGCACTAAATGATAAAGCAGAGCTCTCATATTAGTCAAAAACTAGAAGCAACCCCAGTATTTCAGCAGGTGAATACATAAACAGAATGTAGTATATCTATGCATTGAGATACTACTCAACAATAAAAAAGAACTACGTCTATTTACAACCACATAGATGACTCTCAAAAACCATAATGATGAGTAAAATAAGCTAAATGCAAAGGACTAAATACTGTACAATTTCGTTTCTATAAAGTTCTAGAAAAAAATTAATCTATAGTAACAAAAAATCGATTAGTGGAGGGAATATTGGATTGCCAAGGGACGTGAAAAAATTTGTGTGGGGGGGTGATAGGAATGTTTTATGTTTTAATTGTGGTGCCAGTTGAACAGGGATGCACATCGGTCAAATTTATGAAACTGTACAATTTAAATAGATGTAGTTTAGAGGCTCCTGGGTGACTCAGTTGGTTAAACGCCCAACTCTTGGTTTTGGTTCAAGTTGTGATCTCATGGTTCCTGGGATCCAGCCTGGCTTCAGGCTGTGTGCTCACAGCACAGAGCAGAGCCTGTTTGGGATTCTCTCCTCACCGTCTCTCTGCTCTTCCCCTTCATGCTGTCTCTCTCTGTTAATAAATTAACTAAAAAAAAAGTTGCAGTTTATTATACGTAACTTACACCTCAACGAAGGCATTTTTTTAATATGGATATACAACTTCAGGCATATGCAAGGGCACAGAAAATGGTTTGGACCATCACCTCTGTACAGGGAGGTAGGCTGGAAATTTGAACTTTTTACTCCGTATAGGTCCAGATTTTTAAAATGTACTATAAAAGGTACGGTTTCATAACAAAGATTCAGGGAGTACAGAAACTTATAAGAAAAATCACAGATTACCCATAATCTCATCACTCAGAAAGAGCTTTCTTAACATTTTGGTTCAATTTAAAATAGTATCATGTGTGTATATTCCTTGGGAGCACGATTGCACGGATGCACATAAAATTGAGATCATTCTGTATGTAATTTTTTGCATCCTGCTTTCTTATTGAATACTGTATCATAAGCATTTCCAAATGTCTTTAGCTGTTGTTTGAAAACATGATTTTTATGGCAGTGTGCTGTTCCACTGTATGGAAGCATCAGAATTTATTTAACCAATTCCTTATTGTTGGACATGTGGATTACTTCCCATTTTTTATTATAAACAATGCCTCAATAAATATAGTTAATCTTTTCAGGCATCCCTATTTAATACCTCTACACAGATGCTTGGGGGTGGAGGTTTTTGTGTCTAAAGCCGTGAAGACACCCCTCACTTTGTATGGTTCTTATATGATTGCGTTTCAGTGTCACACAACAGTGTGCAAAAGAGAGGGCCACCTGCCTTCGGATGGCTACAGACACACATGCGAGATTGCTTTTCCAAAGTGGTACCATAGGATGCAACCTATGGTCCATCCCAGCCAAACCTGAATAATGTCACTTTTAAAAATCGTTGATAATTTGAGAGGCAAAAAAATAGTATCTAATTCGTAATTTAGTTTTCTTTTATTGTTAGAAGACCTTAACATCTGTCATAGGTTTATTAATCGTTTGTATCTCTCCTTTCCTGAACTGCTTTAAATTTTGAAGCAAAATGCTCTGCAAAGGCTGAGTGGAATTTTTAAGTAAACTTTCTATCTTTGTAATAATCCCTCTACTGAGCAGCAAACTTTCAAATCTTTATAATCACTGCAATATATTAAAAACATCTTGGATGGTATCAGCAAAGGTGGAAGCAGTAAATAAATAATCCATAGTAGACACCCGCCAGCATAAAAATAGGTGAAAAAGGAATATAAATCTCACGGTCTTCCTTCACGTAAATCTCAAAACTTTCAAACCCATAAGGTTTGCTTGGACCCAGAATTCTAAATCAAATCGTTTCGCAGATACACAATTTCCATTTCCTAGGAAAATAAGCTACGTCCTGTTTCATACCATAGTTGTTGCGAAATACAAATGTTACATGTTAGTAGTGTATTTATAATGTGTAGCTTTCCACTATGGATGTGATAGAGATCTGTTTGAAATTATGAAATTGCCATTAAGGAAGGGAATATGTCTGGTGTGAGGCACATCTGTCTGGAAAACAGGACAGAGAATGTCAAAACAAAATGGTCTTCCAATGCAAAGCTCAGCACAGGGCTGGGCAGATAGAAGGGACTCAATTAACTATGTAAAAGAGTAAATGCTGATTAAATAAATACTATCCCTGCCTCCTTAGGATTTTTTTTTTCGTTTTTAATGAAATACAGTTGACATATAATATACAGAACTCAGGTGCTCGGTCCAATAATTTTGTTGTTAATCTGAGTATAGTTAACACACAATGTTACATTAGTTTCAGGTGTACAATTTAGTGATTTGACAAGTTTATACATTATGCTATCAGTCTAATAATTGTTAATAATCACTTACTCCTGTGTTATCATCACCCAAAACAAAATATAGAATACTCCCATCACCCCAGAAGTTTCTTACTGGCCCTTTCCAATTCATTACCCATCCCCCTAACCCAGAGTCAACCATTTTCTGATTTTTATCACCATAGTTAGTTTTTCCTGTTCATGGACTTTCACGTAAATTGAATCAACACTATACATTCTTTTGTGCCGAAATTATTTTACTTACTATGCCATTTTATTATTAAATTTTTTAAAGTTAATTTATTTATTTTTGAGAGAGAGAGAGAGAGAGAGAAAGAGCGTGGAAGGGGCAGAAAGAGAAGGAGAGAGAATCCCAAGGAGGCTTCCACCATCAGCACAGAGCGGACGCAGGGCTCGAACTCACAAACCACGAGATCGTGACATGAGCAGAAGGAAGTCAGATGCTTAACTAAGCCACCCAGACACCCCTCAATATGCCATTTTGAAGACTCATCCATGTGGCTGTATCGTTCTTTGCCACTTAGTATACAGTGTATTCATGGTATGGATATACCACAATTTGTTTTCCCATTCTCCTACTGGTGAATGTTAGGTTATTTTTCAATTTGTGGCTATTACGAATAAGACTGCTTTGAATATTGATGCACAAATATATTTTTTAAACATTTTTTTTTTAGTGTTTATTTTTGAGAGAGACAGTGTGAGCAGGGGAGGGTCAGAGACAGAGGGAGACACAGGATCTGAAGCAGGCTCCAGGCTCCGAGCTGTCACCACAGAGCCTGACCTGGGACTGGAACCCATGAACCACGAGGTCATGACCTGCGCTGAAGTCAGATGCTTAACCGACTGAGTCACCCAGGCATTCCTGCACAAGTCTTTTTGTGGACAGAGTTTTAATTTTTTTAGGTAAATTCCTATGAGTGGAATCGCTGGGTTATGGGGAAAATGTGCATTTAACTTTTTAAGAAACCTCCAAACATTCTCCAGATTGGTTGTACCATTTTATACTCTGGCCAGCAATGCCGGAGAGTTCTAACTGTTCCACATTCTTGCCAACGCTTATTGTCAGTATTTTGTCTGGTTGGTTTCGGTTTCGTTTTGTTTTGTTTTTAGGCATTCTGGTGGGCATTCATTGTGTTTCTTTGTTTTTGATGGACATATAAAGTTTATTGAATTTTGAAGGTTTTCTAAACCATGCAGTCACTGTGTAAAATAAGATAGAGAACACTTATTTCTATTACCCCAGAAATTTGCCTTGTGCCCCTTTTAGTTAGCTCTCTCCTTTAACAGGCAACTATTTTCTGATTTTTATTATCATAGATCCATTTTGCTGTTCTAGTAATTAAAATAGATGAAATCACATAGCGTGTTAGTTACCCATTTCTGCATAAAACTTTGCCACAAACTGAGCAGCTTAAAACGGCAGACATTTATCACCTCACAGTTTCTGTAGGTAAGAAATCTGTCACCGCATGGCTCAATTCTCTGCTCAGGGGCTCACAAGGCCAAAATCCAGGTGTTGGCTGAGGGGAGTTCTCGTCTGGGGCTCAGGGTCATCTTCCAAGCGCTGGTTGTTGGCAGAATGCATTTCCTTCGCACAGTTTCCTCATGGATTCCTCCACCCTGAAACCAGTCGGAGTTCCTCTCAAGCTTTGAACCTCTCCGACTTTCCCTTCAGCCTCTGCTTTTAAGGGCTCATATGGTGAATTAGGCCTCCCAGGATAATCCTGAATCATCTCCCTATTTCAAAGTCAACTGATGAGTTTCCTCAATTGCATCTGTAAAGTCCCTTTCCCAAGTTATGTAACATATTCACAAGCATAACCATATGACCAAGGTCATGGGGACAAAATTCCGTCACCTGTGGTGAGTCCTCTTTTTTGGTTCATTTGCTGCAATCAGATTAATACCTGTACGATTTAGGCATATTTTGCAATCATAAATAGTTTTAAACTGTTTTTTTTTTCTTGAGAAGTATTTTGTTCCACGAATATACCATAGTTTGTTTATCTACTCTCCTGTGATTGACATGTGTGTTTTTTCAATTTTTGGCTATTGTGAATAAGAATGCTGTGAATATAATTTTATAAGTCCTTTAGTTAACATATGTTTGCATTTCTCCGGGTAAGTACCTAGGAATGTAACTGCTGAGTCATAGGGGACATGTATGTTTAATTTTATAAGAAGCTGCCAAACAGTTCTCCAAGTTGCTCGTACAATTTTTTTACACTCCCACTAGCAATGTATGAGAGTTTCAACTGTGCCATATGCTCTCTACATTTGTTATTGCCAGTCTTTCTTTCTTTTTTTTTAAGCCATTCTAGTGAGTGTGAAATTGTAGCACGTTGTGGTTTTAATTTGTCTTTTCCAGATGACTAACGATGTTCAGCTACTTTTCTTGTGCCTGTTGGCTATTAATGGCTTCTTTTGTGAAATGTCTGTTCAAATTTTGTGCCTATTTTAAAAATAGGATTTTCTCAATTATTAACATGTATGTATCAGAATACAAGTCCTTTGTCATATATTAATTTTAAATATTTTCTCCGGTCTGTGATTCACCTATTTATTTTCTCAACAATAGCTCTTAAATAGCAGAAAATTTAATTTTCATGAAGTCCATTTTATCAATAGTTTTGCAACTATTTTTAGTGTTTTTGGAGCCCTTTCTAAGAACATTTCTTTTTCTAGAAGCTGTATAAGTACATATTGTTTACATTTAAGGCTGTGGTGCATCTTAAATTAATTTTCTTCTTTATAATGACATGGGGGTTGAAGTTTGCTGTTAAAATATAGATATCCAATTTTTTTTTAGCACTTTATTTTAGTAAAAAGACTTTCCTTTCCCCCATGGATAGATGTTTTGTCAAAAAAATTATCTGAAATGTCTGTATAGAAGTTCTATAGTTTCATTCTTCTTTTTCAGAATTAATTCTCACTATTATAAATCCTTTGCAAGTATTCCAACACCATTTGTTAAAATGATTTTCCCCACATAATTACGTTAGCAATTTTGTCAAAAAATCAATTGATCATATGTGTGGGTCCATTTCTGGACTCTATTCTGTTTCATTGATCTCTTTGCCTAGCTTATTCTAATACCAAATTGTCTTGATTACTGTAGCTTACAAAAAGTTGTGAAATCAACCTTATTCTTCTTCAAAGATATTATGGCTATTTTAGGCCTTTGCATTTCCATATAAATTTTAGTGTCAGTTTGTAAATTTATACAAATAAATACTAAAATTTTGAATGAGATTGTGTTGAATCTGTATATCCATTTACAATGAGTTGACATCTTAATAATATTTAATGTTTCTGATCAGTGAGCATGGCATATCTCTCCATTTATTTGGATCTTCTTTAATTTCCCTGATCAATGTTTTATCATTTTCAGCACACAAGTGTTGTACATGTTTTGTTAAATGTATCCCTAGTTATTTCTTACTTTTTGATGTATTATAAATGACACTTCTTTTAAAGCTTCAATTTCTAATGATTTGTTGTTAATGTATAGAAATACAATTGAGTTTTGAATATTGACCTCTATCCTGTAAATAAGCTATATTAATGTTACTTCTAGTGATTTTTTAATAGGTTCCCATTGGATTTTCTACATAGATGATCATGTTGAATGCAAACAGAAAAATAGTTTTACTTTTTCTTTTCTAAACTAGATGCATAATTTATTTTTCTTGCCTTATTACACTGGCTAGAATCTCTTAGAACAATATTGAATAGAAGTGGTAACAGTGAATAATATCCTTTCCTCATCTCAAATCTTAGTGAGAAAACTTTCAGTCTTTTACCATTCATATGGTGTAGCAGTAAGTTTTTCAAGGATGTACTTTTTCAGATTAAGGAAATTCCTTTCCACTCTTAGTTTGCTGCAAGTTTTATCAGGAATGGATGTGAGATTCTGTCAAATACCTTTACTGTATCTGTTGATACAATCATATAGTTTCCCTTTTTTAGAATGGTAACATGGTGTGTCCATAAGGAATATTCCACAGA
The DNA here is from genome assembly GCF_016509475.1 of Prionailurus bengalensis. Taxonomy (NCBI): domain Eukaryota; kingdom Metazoa; phylum Chordata; class Mammalia; order Carnivora; family Felidae; genus Prionailurus; species Prionailurus bengalensis. Next base: position 20,624,574 of record NC_057343.1, read on the forward strand.
GGGGAATTGCTGGATCAAAATGCATGTGCATTTAAAATTTTGGTTGACAACTTAATAATACCTCCAAACCATCCTCTAAAATGGCTGACTTAATTTACATTGTACCTACAGGCTCAGAGACTGCTCATTCCGTTTTCTACATCCTCACTAATCCAGGATATTATCAATTGAGGGTTCATTTTAGAATCAGAAAAATCAAGAAATGTAAGTCATAATCAACGAAGGCATCAAAACATTTGCATTCTGACCACTTATAATTTGTATTGCATTAATGGTAAAGAAGCAGATTTATAGAACATAAATTCCAAGAGGTATGGATTTTGTCTGGTTTTGTTCACTGCTATATCCAGAACAATGCCTTATACATAAGAGACATTCAGTAATAGTTGTTGAGTGAATGAATAAAAGAATGAAAAAATGAACAAAATAGAAATCAGAACCAGCAGGGATATTTGGAAATCACACATGTAAAGGCTGCAAATCGGAAAGACGAAGACCAAAGAGTTAATTCGCTGCTCAAGATCTCACACATGATGAGTTACAGAGACATAGCTAGACCTCGGGCCTTGTGAGAACCCAGGGTACTAGCAAGTTAGAGGTGATATTGATGAGGATAAAGAAAACATCCTGCCCCACTCTGCCACATACACTTGTCTTTCCTTTGTGAGGGGTATTACTTTTATCTGACTGATACTTCTTTAAGCCATATAATGCTCAACATCCTATCTTACGCAAAATATTTAGCCATGAAACCACAACACAGACTAAAGTTTTAGGTTGGAGCTAAAATTTCATAACTGAAAGTCCTCAGGTCCCTGCAGGACCAAAATGCAACAATGGCATCCCTGAGATGGAAATCCGTGCTATATTCTTGTGAAGCTTTCAAAGTTACTGAGGGTGCTAAAAATCTCCACAGCTCTCATCTTCACTGGCACCTAAAGTGCAGAGTGAGTGCCCTTCTTTCTTGTCCCCATTAACCAGGAGCATCTTCACTGGACAGTCAATGAAGGAAGAAGCAAACTGCTATTGTGTTAAATTACTGAATTTTTGAAATTTACTTGTTTTAGCTTTTAATTAATATAATGGTATGATAGGGGTTTTTGAGAGTATATAGAAGAGACAATTAGCCATCCTTAGAAGGTGAGAGAGGGTGTCCTGGAAGTAGTGATACTTAAGTTAAGCATCGATGAAATAGAAGTTAGACTAGGAAGAGAATGGCTCCCTGCTCCTGACAAAAAGGACGGCATAGGAAAAAGCTCCAATGGCAAGAGAAAGTATACTGAATCCGAAGAGCTGAGTGTGAATGGGACAGTAAGTGGCCAAAGTGTAATGTGAGAAAGAGGAAGAGAGAGACATGATGCTGGAAACTGACACATGCTGGAACATGGTCAAGTTCATGAAGATCATATAAGCTGTCTTACTGTGTTCATACTTTATCTTCAGGGTAATGAGAAGCTAGTGAACATTTGTTTTTCTAAATGTTGGATTGTATTTTAGAAAAACTATTCTGAGTGCCATATGGAAGATGAGTTAGCTGGTAGTAACAACAGAAGCTGAGAAAACAGGACAAAGTAGTAGCCACCCAGAGGTCAGATGATGATGATGGGTAAGAGTAGGGTGTAGGTAGTGGGTGGAGAGAAGTGGGTTGGTTACAGAGATATTTCAGAGGCAGATGGACAAATCACAAGGCTTGAGTTTGTGGAGAAGGTGAAGGACAGGGAAGAGTAAAGAATGACATCTAGTTTTTTGTCTGGGACACTGGAAGAGGAGCTGGAAACACAGCAGGAAGAGTAGTTACAAAGAGTGAAGAAAATTAGGTCGGTCCTGAATAAGTTGAGTTTGAAGTGATCATGATGTATCCAGGGAGAGATGTCTCATGGCAAGTTGATATTCATCCACAGAACTCTAGAGAGAGCTAAGTGAGTCTTATTTGGGGATGTCACTATCATAAACGTAGCAGGTAATGCCTGAAGTAAAGAAATGGCTCAAAAAGAATGTGTAGAGTTCATTCATTCATCAAACTGGTCAGTCACTGTCAGCATTTAGGAAAAAGCACTAAAGAAGCAAGATCTGTTTCTCACTGAAGTTACAATCCAGAGGGGGAACCTCTGGGGACAGAAAATAAACATGTAAACACATCAATAAATAAGATTTTCAATTCGTCCTAGTGCTAAAAATATAACAGTGAATGACTCTGTGTTTCAGATCAGGTGTTTAGGGAAGGAATTCTCTGAGGAGGTGTTGTATTATCGGAGCCAAGAGATAAGAGGGCCAAGGACTGAAACCAGAGGAAGACTGGCTTTTAAAGGCCAAAGAGACAGGATCCCACAAGGACGACTGGGAAGGCCCAACCTGAGATCTGGGAGAGCATCGATACACAAAGGTAGCAGAAGCCATGAGAAGAGAGATTTCCAAGAATGGAAAGGTTAAGAGACTGACAAGTGACCACTGAACTGACAGCAGGAGGCTGACAGGACCCGGGGAAGGGCCTGTTTCTGGAGTGGAGGAAGTTTGGCAGGCAAATCCCTGCAGCATGGGAACAGAGTTAGAAGTGAGGACGTGAGCACACAGAGAATAGGCAGGTCTTTCAAGAGGTGAAGGAAGAAAAGAAACTGGACTGAGGGAAGATGGAATTTTTAAGATGTGAAAAATAACAAGCATATCTGATGGAAAGAAGCCACTATAAAGAGTGCAATTGGAAATTTATGAGGGGAAAAAACAATAAAAAAGAATTCAGAGATTGCTTTGTGTACTAGGTGTTTTACATATTTTTTTTCTTATTTAATTCATACAAAACTAATATTACTCTTAGTTTACAGATGAGGAACTTGAATCACAGAGAGTAAATAAATTCCTCAATTTACGCAGCTAGTGATAGATGTTTTGGGCCTAACTCCATATCGGCCTGACTCCAGACTTTGTTCATGTTTTGGAAGAATTATTTTCATAGTATGGAGTTTCCTCAAAAAATTAAAAATAGAAGTACCAAGGTATCCATATCGGTAAGAAAGGAGCAAAAGTTTCACAATTTGCAGATGATACGATGCTATATAGGGAGAACCCTAAAGACTCTGCCAAGAAACTACTAAAATTGATGAATGAATTCAGTAAAGTCAAAGGATACAAAAGCAATATGAAGAAATCTGTTACATTATATATACTAACAATGAATCAGCAGAAGGAGAAATTAAGAAAACAGTCCCAGGTACCTGACTGGCTCAGCAGGTTAAGCATCTGAATCTTGATTTCGGCTCAGGTCATGATCTCACGATTTGTGAGCTCGAGCCCTGTGTCAAGCTCTATGCTGACAGTGTGGAGCCTGCTTGGGATTCTCTCCTCTCTCCTCTCTCCTCCCTCTCTCTCTCTCTCTCTCTGCCCCTCCCCCACCTTGCACTTTCTAAACAAACAAATAAACAAATGAGCAAACATTAAAAAAAAAAAAAAGAAAAGAAAATCCCATCTACAATGCACCGAAAACAATAAGATGCCTAGGAATAAACCTAACCAAAGAGGAGAAAGGCCTGTCCTCTGAAAACTATAAAACACTGATGAAAGAAATTGAAGGTGACACCAAGAAATGACACATAAAGGACATTCCTTGCTCAGAGACTGAAGGAACACATATTGTTAAAAAGTCCATACTACCCAGAGCAGCTACACATTTAATGCAATCCCTGTCAAAATACCAACAGCATTTTTCAACAGAACTAGAACAAATGATCCTAGAATTTATATGGAGTCACAAAAGGCCCGAATGGCCAAAGCAATTGTGAAAAAGGACAGCAAAGATGGAGGTATCAGGATTACAGATGTCAAGTTCTATTACAAAGTCTTAGTAATCAAAACAGTATGATACTGACACAAAAATAGAAACATAGATCAATAGAATAGAATAGAAAACCCATAAATAAACCCACAATTATATGGCCAGTTAATCTTCAACAAAGTAGGGAAGAATATTCAATGGGAAAAAACAGTCTCTTCAACAAATGGTGTTTGGAAAACTGAACAGCTACGTGCAAAATAATGAAACTGGAACACTTTCTTACACCAACACAAAGGAAAAACAAAAAAGAAACTCAAAATGGATTAAGAACCCAAATATGAGACCTGAAACTATAAAAATCCCAGAAGAGAGCACAGGCAGTAACTTATCTGGCATTGGCCATAGCAACATTTTTCTAGATCGATCTCCTAGGGCAAAATGAACTGTTGGGACTATATCAAAATAAAAAGCTTCTGCACAGGAAAGGAAATGATCAACAAGACTAAACAGTAACCTACAGAATGGGGGAAGATATTTGCAAATGACATATCCAATAAAGGGTTAGCATCCAAAATATATAAAGGACTTATACAACCCAACACCAAAAGACCTCAAATAATCCAATTTAAAAATGCACAGAAGAAATTTATAGACATTTCTCTAAAGAAGACATCCAGATGGCTAACAGGCACATGAAAAGGTGCTCAACATCACTCATCATCAGGGAAATGAAAGGAAAAAAAAAAACTACCTTGAGATATCACCTCACACCAGTCAGAATGGCCAAAATCAAAAACACAAGAAAGAACAAGTATTGTCAAGGATGTGGAGAAAAATGAACCCTCTTGTACTGTTGGTGGGAATGCAAACTGATGCAATCATTATGGAAAACGGTATGGAGGTTTCTCAAAAAGTTAAAAGTAGAACTACCTTATTATCTAGTAATCACATTACTGGGACGTACTCCCCCAAAATGTAAAAACACCAATTCAAAGGGATACATGCACCTCTATGTTTATGATACTTCATTATTTACAATAGCCAAGTTATGGAAGCAGCCAGTGTTCATTGATTGATAGATGAATGGATAAAGAAAATGAATGGGTTATACACACACACACACACACACACACACACACACACGGAATATTATTCAGCCATAAAAAATGAAATCTTGCCATTTGCCATGATATGGATGGAGCTAGAGAGTATAATGCTAAGCAAAATAACTCAGAGAAATACCATATGATTTCACTTGTGTACAGTAATTAGAAAAAAAAAAAAGACCAAAGAAAGAAAAAGGAGAGGGAGACAAACCAAGAAACAGACTCTTAACTAGAGAACAAACTGATAGTTACCAGAGGGGAGGTGGGCGGAGGGACAGGTTAAATAGGTGATGGGGATTAAAGAGTGCACTTGTGATGGACACCGGGTGATGTATGGAAGTGCTGAGTCACTATATTGTACACCTGAAACTAATATAATACTGTATGTTAACTATACTGGAATTTAAATTTTAAATTAATTTCATTTAAAAAAAAGCAATATCATATGATCCAGCAATTCCACTACTGGGTATTTACCCAAAGAAAACGCAAACACTAATTTGAAAAGATACATGCACCCGAGTGTTTCCCGTAACATTATTTACAACAGCTAAGATATGGAAGCAACCCAAGTGTCCATCTATAGATGAATGAATACGGAAGACATGGCATATATACAATGGAATATGACTCAACCACAAAAAGATGAGATTCTGCCATTTATAACAACGTGGATGTACCTAGAGAGCATTACGCTAAGTGAAATAAGTCAGGTACAGAAAGACAAATGGCACATGATTTCACTTACATGTGAAATATTAAAAACAAAACAAACAGAGAAACAAACAAACAAAAAAAGCAGACCCAGACCCATAAATACAAAGAAGGCATCGATGGTTGCCAGAGGGGAAGTGAGTAAGGGGATAGGCAAAGTGGGTGAAGGGGAGTGGGAGATAGAGGCTTCAGGTCAGGGGATGACTAATTCATGGGGATAAAAAGTACAGGGTAGGGAATATAGTCGGTGGTATTTTAGTAGCGTTCTATGGTGCAGATGGGAGCGACACTGGCAGCACAGCATAATGTATAGACTTGTCAAATCAGTCTGTTGTATCCCCAAAACGACTGAAACATTGTGTGTCAACTACACTTCAATGAAAAAAAACACACATTTTTTAAAAAAATTACCCAGGTAGTTCAAGGACATGTTATTCTTCTCAAATACCTAAATAATGTAGAAGTCTACAGTTAATCACTTGCTTAACAATGCTCCCAGCCTTTAGCACTGAGCACTTACATACAGATGTAATTTTTTAAAATATTGGAATCACACTATTACCCTCTAGTGGCTTCCCACAATACAAAGTCTAAAGTCCTTGGATCCATTGGGTCAAAGTTTATTGGTGGTGGTGGTGAGGGAGGGGGGAACTGGATATTTACAGAGTCTCAAATATCTCCCCACAAATGATTTATTACTTACCAAGAGGAAAAGGTGTCTATGCAGAGGAGACCATCTTAAATGAGTGATCGGAAGCATAAACCACCAGCAACGAGACAAACCGGCATTGCGTGCCTCCTGATACGACACACCGGGGAGGACATGTGGTTTGTGCAGCATCATTGTCTAAAGCACAGGCCTTGAATCTGATCACGAGAGAGCGTTTATACACCCAAATTGAGGCAAAACCTCCCCCAAAATTGCCTGTACTCTTAAAAAAGATTGATGTCATGAAAGACAAAGTGGTTGAGGAATGGTTCCAGCTTACACACTAAACACACATGACAATTACAGGTAATGTATGATCCAGGATTGAATCTTGATTCAGAAAGAAAAGGACATTACTGAGGCAACTGGTGAAATTTGGATGTATTAGACAGTGGTGTTTAATCAATGTTCAATTTCCTGAATTTGACAATCACACCATGATTATATAAGAACACGTCCTTGTTTTAATGGACTCATGAAAAGTGTGTAGGGATTAAGAGTCCTGATGTCTGCAACTTACTCTTGAATGGGTTATACAAAATACATGTAGTGAAAGAGATTTGAGTGAGAGATAAATCAAATGGGGCAAAAATGCCAACCACTGATCCAGATTCTAGATCAAGAATACGTGAGTCCTTTTCATTATTCTTAGAACTTTTCTGTTGAATATTTTCCAAAATAAAAACTTTAGGAAAAAACCTCCAAGGTCCATGCAGAACGCCCTGTGTGTTCTGAGCCCGGCCCTCACTCTGCTCCAGCCACAAAGCCTGCTGCTCTCAAACACATGGACCTGCTCCTGCCATGGGCCTCACTGCTAGCCTTTCCCTCAGGCCCAACAGCTCAAGGCTCACTCCGTCCACCTCACATAGGTCTCTACTCAGATGTCACTGCCTTGACTGCCATATCTAAAATAGGCCCCATGAGGGGTACCTGGCTGGCTCAGTGGGTAGAGCACGTGACTCTTGATCTCAGGGTCGTGAGTTCAAGTCCCATGCTGGGTGTAGAGCTTACTGAAAAAAGAATAGTCCCCGCCTGGAATGCTGACGAATCACACAGCCAGTATGCTTCTTGTAGGCAAGAGGACGAAAGCCACCAATGAGGATGGTAGAACAGAAAGCTGGAAGGAACGTCGTTCTTTGGTAAGCTACCCTCAGCTTCCCTCTCCCTAGCCTGAATTTCCGTTACACATTGATAAATAAATAATCCTTATTTATTCAAGCCTTGGCTGCTTGCGTTTCTCTCCTACCGCTGAACGCAGTAAAATGACACACAATGCTTGCTTTTTCTTCACAGGGATTATTGAACACGACTGGTGACATTTATTTGTTGATTTGTTAATTTTCAAACTTGCCTTAGAGTGTAAGCTGCTCCGGGAAGGAACTTGACCTGTTTTGCTTATTTCTGTGTCCCAGAGTCTACGACAGTGCCTGACCAGTTGAGAAGCTCAATCAGTATTAATATTTGTCAGGTGAGGGCATTGCCTTGTGACTTCCTTCTTTCCATATTAAGGGCTATAGTTCTACTTATGTTTCGTATCAGCATTCTTTGTAACAGAGACATATACTCTCAGTGTCCCATGATTTTCTTTACCCATTCCCCTACAGATAAGCATTTCGTTTATTTGCATTTTCCTCCTTTATTGCACACAGTGTATGTACAACTGTCCTCGCATGTGACTCTTTCTGGAGGATAAAAGGCTCCAAAACAGTTGACTTAGTATACTCCTACTAACGGTATATGAAAGTAGGCATTACCCTACATTGTTGGCCACATGTATTTTAATCAGCTTTTATTTCTGCCAGTTTGAGGGGCTGAGGAGTAGAAGGCCATATCTCAATGTTGATTGCACCTGCATTTTCCTAAGAACTAGTGAGGTTGACCATCTTTTCATATATTTATTAGACCATTGATTCTATCTCTTTTGCCTATATATATATATATTTAAAGTTTATTTATTTACTTTGAGAGACAGAGAGAGAGAGAGAGACAGAGAGAGAGAGAGAGAGAGAATCCCAAGCAGGCTCTGCAGTTAGTCAGAGCCCGACATAGGGCTCAAACTTGTAAACCGTGAGATCATGATTTTCCTAAGAACTAGTGAGGTTGACCATCTTTTCATATATTTATTAGACCATTGATTCTATCTCTTTTGCCTATATATATATATATATATATTTAAAGTTTATTTATTTACTTTGAGAGACAGAGAGAGAGAGAGAGACAGAGAGAGAGAGAGAGAGAATCCCAAGCAGGCTCTGCAGTTAGTCAGAGCCCGACATAGGGCTCAAACTTATAAACCGTGAGATCATGACCTGAGCTGAAATCAAGAAGTCAGGCACGTAACCAACTGAGCCACCCAGGTGCCCCTCTTGTGCCTATATTTTATTAAAATCTATCTCATTAAAATATTGTATCGCTTCTTTTTGTGTGTCCATATATTAATCCTTTGCCTGTTTTTTATGCTGCAAATATATTTTCTCAGACTTCACTAGTTTTCAAATGTTATTTACGGTCTTCATCAAATAAAAGTTTTACAATTTTATGTAATAAAATCTATCCAGTTTTTCCTTTGTGGGGTATATATACTGTACCTTGTATACATTTATGGGAACACAGTGTAGGCAGGGAACTTGGGGCCCACGTGGGGCCCACCTGACTGCAGAACAGAGATGCAGGAAGTCCGTGCCAAAAGCTTCCTCTGGAACGCTTTCCTCTCTCACATAAATCAGATCCCTGCTCCTGTTGAAAGCCCTTACCATATGTGCAGCTTCTAGTATATATACACATACCTGGCTCTGACTCTGTTGAGCCATTTGTCCATTTTGGTACCATTATCACACTTTTAAAGTTAGTATAGCTTATAGCACATTTTGATACACAGGACAGAAAGTCCCTCCTAACTTTTCTCATTTTAAAATTTTCTTGGGGTGCCTGAGTGGCTCAGTCGGTTAAGCGTCTGACTTCGGCTCAGGTCTTGATGGCGCGATTTGTGAGTTCAAGCCCCGTGTCAGGTTCTGTGCTGACAGCTCGGAGCCTGGAGCCTGCTTCAGACTCTGGGTCTCCCTCTCTCTCCCTGCTCATGCTCTGTCTCTCTGTCTCTCAAAAATAAATAAACATTAAAAAAGTTTTTAAATAAAATTTTCTTAAGCTATTTTGATGTTTTCTCTTCTAGATGAACTTGCAAATGAGTTGGCTGAGCTTCATAAAAATCCTACTGAGGTTTTATTGGGATTGCATTGAGTTATTAGATTAATTTAGAGAAAATCTATAACTTTATACATTTGGACTGTTGAATCTTTAAGGGAGTATTTTTCTCTTTTTAGGTCTTCTCTTACAGTTTAGTAATTTACATCTTCTTTTACAGTTTTTTAGTAATTTTGTTTTACATATAATTTTTGTCACAAGTCTTGAAAATGTTCATGTTTACTGTATTTCCAGCTATTTTCTAGGTTTGCTGTTATTATGAAATGGACCATTTCCCCCCTGACACTTCTAATCAGTTATTGTGGTATATAGGAAAGCTAATCAGTTTTTGTATGTTGACTCTATATATATCTGAAATAAATTTCACTTGTTCTTATAGTTTTAAGTTGATTTTCTTGGATTCCACAGGCAGGTGTTTCTATCATCCACAAAAGCCCAATCTGTTAGCTTCCATGAATGTTAAATTTGGGAACTTAAAATATTAACATGGAAATTTAAGAAAGCTAAAAAAGGTTTTATTTTGAAGTATAGTGTAAATTGTGATAAATAAGAGTTTTTAGGGTATATATTTTTGCTCATCATATACATTTATTTTAAGTAAGCTTTATGCCCAACATGGGCCTTAAACTTATGCCCTCGAGATCAAGAGTTACATGTTCTATCGACTGAACCACCCAGGCATCCCGTCACACGCATTTTATATTTTATGCTGACTTTGGAATAATACTTACTTAAAATTTTTTTTTAAAAACGAAGCCTTTGTTGGGGCACCTGGGTGGCTCAGTCGGTTGAGCATCCAACTTCAGCTCAGGTCATGATCTCACGGTTCGTGGGTTCAAGCCCCGCATCGGGCTCTGTGTTGACAGCTGGGAGCCTGGAGCCTACTTTGGATTCTGTGTCTCCCTCCCTCTCTGCCCCTCTCCCGCTCACACTCTATCTCTCAAAAATAAATAAATGCTAAAAAAAATTAAGAAAAAGAAAACGAAGCCTTTGTAAAATAGAATCATGTATTAAAATTAACATTTACTCAGAAAGCATTAAATTTCATTCTTAGCTGAAATGAAGGAGATGTTAAGAATTCCTTCAACACTTCTTTAACAAATTATCTACCATTATCTATGAATGATCCATTAAAGACTACAATTTAAGCTTATGAGTAAGCTTAGATATTTGAACAGAAGCATTATAGATCCTATTGGATGTGGTTTCAATTTTCAAATGGGAAGTACAGACCAAATAAAATTTATATATGGGTTTTTTGAACAAATGCTTGAAATTTGATCACTTCTACGGACCATTGGTGTTTTATGGTCAGATTAGCATCTGTAAGACCCCACTTGCTAATTAACAGTGAACAGTAAAAAAAAAACAAAAACAAAGAAACAGATGATGAGGATTAAAATATAGACATTCGTAATGCCAAAATACGCAATGTCATGTTTTTCTGTAAACAGAAGTTTTAAAATAGTTTATATCTTTTTCCTCCAAGGGGGGGGAAAATGGATTGCTTCCAGTCATATTCAACACATCTTTATTTTTAAAATGTCTTTTACCTTATTTCAACTCTTCTGACTATTCTCAATAATATTTTGAAACAAAGGTTTGAAATGACCAAACAAATAAAACAAGCAGATCTGTCAGCCTCGCTTGTTTTCCTAACACAGATTGCCAATGTGGGAAGGCACTAATCCAGTTCTCGAAACTGCTCAAGTTCCCCCTCCCCTCACGCAGGGTTTAAGAGTTGGAAACCGGATTGAAGCTCCCAGTAAGAAGTTCTGACTTCGCAGAAACATAAGCATAGTGATCTTGCAGTGATCTTGTATAGAACTGTGTACCTCCCCAAATCCCTCCTCCCTGCCCCGCCTTTCTTTTATTTCTCTTAGGAAAGAGAGCTCCGGAAAAACAGAAGGGAGAGAGGAGGAAATGAGAACGTAGATAAAAACACCAACGCCTGCTCCACCATAAAGCCTGACAGAAGAGGAATTGGGGAACAAGAACAGAAAATTCCTTAGAGAAAAAAAAAAATGCATCGGGGAATGAGGATAAATATAAGGACAGGAATAGTATATTTCTTTAGATCGTATTAAGAGAGTACCTACTGGAAATACAGGATGGCCATGGGAAGTGATGAGGGTGGTCACATCCTCACGAGCCCCCCGCCCCTAACATTAAAGAACCTGCAAATAGTTCAGGGAATTAAGCAGCTTTTAACTTTTTTTCCTCCAAGGGAAAGGTTATTCTTCAAGGGTTACATTCTGTAACCAGAAATTGAAGGGGAAACCCAGCCAGGTTGTCTTGTTGAAATTATGTGTAGGCAGCATGAAATCCAAAACAACTCTGTCACTCTTCAACATAAAATCATCCACCAAAGCTACAAGAATTAGGAAAAATCCTATCTGTGCTTTTTAAAATCCCCTTTTGATTTTTTTTTTTTTTCTGCCAACATCAAGAATTCCTCCTGGAGGTAAATTTGTCAGAAAGACAGAACCAAGTAAAATGATTTACATGTCCAGAAAGAATTGCATTTTCTGGTGAGGATGTGACTTGCACATCAGATTATGTCGGCACAGTCAGGTGAGACTCAGCGTTTTAAACTTCTTCTTTCTCCCCCTCCCTTTACTATACTTCCCTTTTTTTTCTCCACTCAGTTTTACTAAACTTCACTTAGCTTCACCAGTTTAATAGGGTCTGGGCAGGCAGTGCGTATATGATGTCCTGAAAACACTTTGCCCTATGTAAACAATTGTTTTTGGCAGTTCAGAGGTTTCGTGGCAGGACTGCATTTTTCTTTCTTTTTTTTTTTTTTCTGAAAATCAAATGTTTGGGCCAAACTTGGAGTTGCACGTGCATTTTTATGACCTGGCATATTCAAACATTACAATTGTATGTTTACAAAGGGAATTTGATCTTTTTTGCTCTTTCTTCTTCAGGTTTCCATCCTTTCTAGGGCCATTGTTTTCTCTTTTACGCTACATTTTCCTATCTTGGGATATCTCTTCAGCATCTGTTTCTCCTCAACCATAATTTTCATTCAAAAATAATAACTCTTTGGTCTCTTTGGACATGTTTTGTTTTGCTCCCGCCTATGAACTTTGCCAGGGTGTGTTGAAGGTTACCAGCTCCATTTCTGGAGTGCTCTTGGATCCCTTTTGGAGAAAAGTGCCAAAGTATATAAGGAGAGCTCAAATGTATCTGGGCTCTACCAAGTCCTTTGAGGAAGGCCTCATGTAGCTGCACCTCCCTTCCCCTCACTGTGCCAGGCTTCTTCAAGATTCCACATCCAAGTTCGTATCTTGCTACACTCTTGGTGAGCGCAGTGGAACGTGTAGAGATGTCTAACACTCGCCGTACCTCGGAAACAAGTGTAACATTGTGCATTGACTGTATGCCAATAGAAGAAACGACAAAAAGAGAGAAAAGAAGAAAGAAGTTCATATCTTTTGCTCATGTGGAAAAGAACCTTCGGATGAACAGAGGCGCCGGAATACGTATTCCTCTACCACACTCTATCATGTTTCTTAACAGATAGAACATTGCTTCTCATTTCACCGAGTTTTCTATCCTCTTCTCCTTTTCACCCCACATCACCCAGGGTCATGAGTGTTTCCACTGCTCATTTCATAATGCTCCTATCAATTGTCCGGAATACCGGACTTGCTCCAAGAGTTTTCCCCACGAGTGCTGAAGTAATAGAAAGTTGAGGTGAATGACAGAGGTGTTGCTGGAACTGGTTGGAAGGACCTTTTAGCAGTGTTTTGCCTGAGGGGCACTGGGTTACAGGATCACTCCTGTTAACATTGTAACATCGTATCCACCCTATAAGCTATGTGAAGCAATTTGCTTTCATTGTGACTTTCTGTTGCAAGAGGCCATAAACTCAACCTAAAGGGGCTCAAACAAAAAGAGATTTCAGTGGCCTATATAATTGAAGAGCTCAGAGGTGGGGTCATCTTGTTATGCTGCCAAATGTAGGGCTCACGTGTGTTGTAAGGCCACTGGCTTCTCTCTATGGACCCCTTGCTCTTCTCTCTGGAGTGTTGGCTCCTTCCTGGACAGGCTCATCCCTCAGACTCACAAGATGGCTGCAGAAGCTCCAGAGCTTACGTCTTCTTAGTTCCACATCCACAAGGGATCATTGCAGTCAGCCATTTGATAGAAGAAGGATTAGCTGCATGAAACTGGATTTCCAGGGTATCTGGAAAGAGGAGCATGCCTGGAGATGCGACACCCCTGGAGATTAACCAACCCTGGAACCATCCTACCTTAAGGTGTGTGATCCGAGACAATAGCTTATTCTGATTGATTAAATGCCTTTATATTGGTTTCTTGTTAAAAGAGGAATTCATCTTTTTTGCTATTTCATCTTTTGGTCCACACTTTCTTCTAGTTCCATCATTTTATTTGATATAGTACATTCAGCTGAAGGCATCCTAAATATTATTGTCAAACTTGCTCCAGTTGGGTCATGTGATCATTCACAATGAGAATGTGATGTGTAAGTGGCCCCAGCCTAAGATGCCCCTGTCCACTTGTGCAGTGGGACAGCTTCATCCTACTTGACTACATGGACTGAGCATGGAGGAGGACGGATAGCTACTGGGTGATGAGGGTGTTGTTTCCATTAAAGAGTGAAATAGATACTGTGAAGCAACAATATCTGGTGTCCAGTACCTCATCCAATTTGAGTGTGCCTTCTGTTACACAGGGGCCTCAAACTGTCACCATAGTGAGCTGGGAGTGTGTAATTAGTTGCTTGGTCTGGTAGCCTAGCATGTGTAACGTTGGGGGTGTTTAAACCAAAGGTAGATCTGCTGTGCTGCTGACCCATCTCAATAAGCCTATGAATACTTTTCCTCACTTAGGGCCTCATATCTCCAGCTTTGGGACATCAGCCATTAGAAGGTCCTAGCAAAGAAAAATGTGGTCCATGGCTAAGACAGATGCCGGAGATGGCCCTGAGTTGCTGGGCGATCCAGGGCTCTCTGAAAGATACGAGGAAACCCAGACAGTATAAGCAGTATGTACCAGCCCCTGGACCCCACGGTTCTGTGGCCCCTTCTCTCATAGTCCCTGAAGTTCAGCTGGTCTCCTGGGTCTCAGAATCAGCCTGCTCTGTAGAACAGTGGGGCCTCAGGTCAGGCTGTGTCTAGCCATTTCAATTTTGCTGTTGGCTGGAATTTCATCTGTCAAGGAGGTTTTGCAGTCAGCCATTTGATAGTGGAAGAGTGAGCCCACGAGGCTGGATTTCCTGCCTATCTAGAAAGAGGAGCACGCCTGGAGATCTGACGTGCTCTGTGCAAATTAGGGCTTAGTTTTTGCTATTCCTGGTCAGTCTCCGCTAAACCTAATGTATTTCAGTGTTTGAGGACTAAAACACACACAAACTCAAAGATTTTTTTTTTAATTTTTTATCATGAACTTAAGTAACTTCATCAAGAGAATCTCATCAATGTTAAGCTGTTTACTTCCTTCCAAAGTAATTTCCTTTCTGTCAATGCACAGACATGCATTTTTACTTAGTTATAATTAGTGTGAACATGCTCGTTTTTGTTTAAGAAAGGTTTTCTTTACCTTGGCATTCAGATTTGTTTTCATAGGCGAAGAAAACACTGAGAACTAGAAGGAACCTTCGCTGGAGAATTGGGAGGATTATATGGGGTCATGTTATCCCAGAGTTGAAGAAACCTTAAAGGACCCTGAATCTCACCCCATAGCTCTGAGGACTCCCCTTTAGACTAACAGACTCATTGGAGCAGCCTTCCCACACAAAGGTCTCTCCAGCTCTTACTGGACGGCACCAAGAGTGGACTCTCCCTTCTAAAGGAAGAATGAAATCCCATTTTCCATCACCTCCCCCCCCTCCCCCCCCCCCTCCCCCGGGGCTAGGGTCTATGGGTCTGTCCCTGGGCTTGTACCCTCCTTACCTGCTAAGTTATGCAAACAGTTTCCCATGCGGGAAGAAAGCGGAGACCATGCTGCTCTGTAACACTCTTCCAACCATTCTCTTCAAGCGTGTGTTGCTTTTCTCCCCCCTCCTAACATGTAACCACACACCAATAGTTTCCAATCTATCAAAGCTTAAATGTCCCAGTCTTCTCTCCTAAGTCAAGGACGCGGCGAAGTTAAGTTTAATTAAAAGCAGCAACTATTTGTACAGCTGTCTCGGGCTTCATGGCTCGTAAAAGGATTTAGCTTCAAACCTCCCTGCCCCTGTCCTCTGGGACTTTCACACAAAGCCATTTAGGCCCCTCATCTGGGCAGTTACCAGACCCGCGCTTCCCCAGTCACTTCAGGAGCGCCCCCCCCCCCCGGCCATGCTGTGCCCTGATGCTACTTTAGGGGTCAGATCCTCTGAGCTCACGTGGCATGGGGCAAGGCAGAGAGGGGCAGGACTTCCCATACCCGAGTCCCCTTGTTTGGTTTGGGGGAACACAAGGCCTTGACGAAGTTCCTGAAAATTCTCAGGGTTGGGAAAGGGGGGCGGGGGCATGATCAGGCACTGTCTTCCTTTCGTGAGCTTTCTCTGGCTCTTCGCACTTTTGATCCGGGCGGGTCTTTCACCGGCCACCTCCAGCACCCGAGGCACGAATGGTCACTGACAGGCCTCTTTCAAAGGAGATGGGGGCTGGCCATCCCTGCAGGTAGATGCATCCGCTCAAAGCAGCACGCTTCCCCCCCCCCCCCCCCCCCCCCCCCCCCCCCCCCCCCCGGCAAAGTCCTGGAGTCGGTGTAAAACCAGCGCTCAGCATTTGGCTGATTTTCGAGCGCACAGAGGCAGCGCTTCGGGCAGCCTTGGGTCTGCACACGCCCATGCGGACGGAGCGAATTCAGCGGCCAGCCGGGGTCACCCACTGCAGGCCGGGGCCGGGGCCGGGGCCGGGGGCGGGGGCGGGGGCGGGGGCGGGGGCGGGGGCGGGGCCGGCCCCACCCGGGAGAGGCCAGGGGGCCGCGAGGCCGCGGGTTAGGAAATGTGACCTTGGCGACCCCAAACGCCCCCGCCCCTCTCGCTCACTGCTGCACCTGCCCGCGGAGCGCGCGGAGCCGCGGACAGGGAAGCCGGCTTAGCCCCGCGCCCTTAGTGGCCTCCATCAGCCACCAAATGGTGGCTCTGCAGATTCTGCAGCTGCTGCAGCAGGAGTGGGGCTGAGGGGACGGTCCGAGCGACCCCGGGAGCCCGCGCGATCCAGACCACGTGTCCGCCGCTCCAGCGCGTCGCATAGGCAGGCCCTCGGCCGGCCGGGCCTGTCCTGGGGCGCCAGGATGAGGGGGGGCAGGAATGGGGGGGGTCTGGGGCTCGGGTCAGCTCCCCAGAAGCGGAAGCGGTGCGAGGCGCCGAGGGGGGCGCGGAGCTGCACCCTGGCCCAGATGGGCATGCGCAGCGCGCTGGCGCACGTGGTGGCCTCGACCTCGGAGCTGGTCAGCGTGGAGCAGACGCTGCTGGGCCCCCTCCTGCAGGAGAGGTCCTTCCCCAAGCATCTGAAGGCGAGTCTGGCCTCCCGCACCCGCGTGGGGCGCAGGATCCCCGGGCAGGGCGGGGCCGCCCACTGCGAGGCCGCGCTGGCCACAGACCTTCCGCCGGGGCGAGAGAGAACGCGGGAGGCGACACCCCCGGGGACTTGAGTCCAGGAACTCGGGCCCACCTGGAGCCCACCTGACTGCGGAGCCGAGACGCAGGGAAGCCTTGCCAAAACCTGCCTCTGGAACTCCTTTCTGTCTCTCACATAAATCAGCTTCCTGCCCCAGCTGAAGGCCCTTTCCACATGTGCAGCGGTCTGTGGATGGAGGACCGCTCCCCCTGCCCCCCTTCTAAATTAATAGCCCTTTCTCCAGAGCCTTGCATACACGTATGAGGTCCCCTCTGTCTTTTGCATGACAAAATCACCTAGATTTATTTAAAGTTCCTTCACACTTAAGACTCACGATTATTTTTGCATAAATCCAACTCCCCGCAGAGTTCAGAGGCCTTACAGAGTCAACCTAAATTCTCATAAAGTGGGGTGAGAGCGGGGTGGGTTTCGGGTGTTGAAGCGTGAATACTAATGCTAAACTCCTGCTAAGTCACGCAGCTCATATCTGTAGGGCACGTTTCCTCTTACGGTACCAAACTGTTAAGTCAGTCGAGCCAGGGAACATAGCAGCCGCCTCTCAGCCTCTCAGGCCGAGTGGGGCTGTGGAAACCTGGGGGGGGGGGGGGGGGGGGGCTTGGGATCCAGTCTCCGCTTTGTCATTAACTAACCTTAATTGGTTGAAGGTCACGGATCTTGAGATCTTCTGGCTTTCCAGTTTTGCTTCATTGCTGCCTCCCAGGCGGCTAGCAGAAGGAAATGAGGGAGGGATGTTGAAGAAAGCCTAGAGCCGTCCTCAAGAGTTGCTTTTCTTGCTCTACAAGCCAGGGTTTGGGGCAAAAATGGGAAGTGCTGCTCTACTCATGTTAGAAAGTTAAAAAAGCAGCTGCATTTCACTAATGCTCTCTCGTGTGAAATGCACCTTGTATTTGGCACCCCAAAGAAATAAAAACTCCTGCCAGTTAAACTATGATGCACCGTTTCTAAGATGTATCGCCACTTCCGAGATTTTTGAAACTTCGTGAAAAGAGGTGCATCTTAGAACTGACGGAATAGGAAGCTCTGTGTGATGTCAGGAACCTATCTGGGGCACAGGTAGGTTGGCAAGAGGAGAGACCGAGTGATGAGTTCCACCTTAGGTGATCTCGGAAGGCTTCTCAGAGGAAGTGATCTTTAAGAAACAAAATGAATGCTTGCCTCGCAGACATGAAAGGGAAAAAACATTTCAGGGGAGCTGTGTGATCCAAGGCCCGGAAGCAAGGAAAGGGCCTGGGCCTTTGGGGGACCTGAAATGAGCTCGCTATGGCAGAAGGTATAAAAGGATGCTGGAGACTAAGGGGTCTGATGCTGGGGTCAGGTGGCCAAAGGCCTGTGTGTCACGCAGAGGACGTTGAATCGTCTTGCAGGCAAAGGCAACTGTTGAAATGACTGAGGCGAGGACCTGACCCTGGATAAATCACAGCCGGGGAGGTCGCAGTTTGAGGGTCAGGTCAGAGACCGTGGTCCGAGGGCCTGACCCAGCTCAGACGCACTGAGCTCTCTGCTCTGGCCTACAAATCACACCTTCAGAACTTCACCCAGCTGTCACTTCTACTTGGTGACCCTCTTAACGCTTTCGACTTGACTTTTGTCCTCAACATGTTCCACCATCCTCAAGCTTTCTTTATCCAAACCTCAACCCCCTTACTCCTTTTCCAAGAAAATGGAGGCCGACAGACACAAACAGCTTCCTCTCGACCTGAAGAATCTCATTTCCACTCATCCTCCTTCTCGTCGCTAATAAAGAAATGCTGTTTGGTCCCCCTGACCCCCAACCAAAGTAGCCTTCCTCTTAGCTGCTAGAGCAAATCCTTCATCTGCCCTGGACCTCGTTCTATCAATTCCCTTCCCATCCATATAGTCTCTGCTGCCTGCACTCTGCCGGTTCCTCAGTCCATAAACTTGCTCAAGCTTCCCTTACCTCCCCGCACCTTGAGTCCCAGTCCTTTATTCACCTTCCGAGAAAACAAGTAGACATCTGCATGTGTTGCTTCCACTTTCTAGAAGTGTCCAGAGTGCTCATTAGGAACAGAGCTGTCAACTTTCTTACTCCCGGAGTCTGCTGCTCACCTGCAAGGGTGAGTTCTTAGAGCTCCTGAGAAGAGCCAGTACTTTCAGAAGGGAGAGAAACAGGCAGAGGTTTCTCTGGATGATTTGCCTCCTGGCTAACTAACATCTTGGGATTTTTCTTGGTTTTCTATTTGGAGAGAAGGTAGTATCTCCATTTGGTTGTGGAGTAATGATTATAAAGAACTCAGACTTAAGGACACAGTAGTTTGTCTTTCCAGGGGGCTGGTTATGCAGAGTTGGCTTCATTATCACTGGTGTTAACTCGAAAAAGTCGGGAGAGTTGTCTTCCTATATATTTTTTGTGACGTAAGTTTTAGGTGCCCAGCTTTATCATTTGACACCTGTATATACTACAAAGTGATCACCACCATAAGTCTTGTTATAACCCATCACCACACGGTTGACCACCTTCACCCATTTCACCCACCCCTCTACCCCCTTCCCCTCTGGGAACCACTAGTCTGTTCTCTGTATCTCTGATTTTTGTCTTTGCCTTATTTTGTTTGTCCTTTTGTTTTGTTTTTTAGATTTCACATCTGAGTGAAATCATACAATATTTGTCTTTCTCTGTTTGCCTTATGTCACTTAGCATAGTACCCTTGAATCCATCCATGCTGTCGCAAATGGCAAAATTTTATTATTTTTTATGGCTATGTGTGTGTGTGTGTGCATGTGTGGAGCCACCTCTTTAACCATTTATGTATCAATGGACATTTAGGTTGTTTTCATATCGTGGCTATTAAAAATAATGCTGCAGTGAACACAGGGGTGCATGTATCTTTTCACATTCGTGTTTTCATATATTTTGGATAAGTACCCAGAAGTGGAAGAGCTGATTCCTATGGCAGTTCTGTTCTTTATTTTTTGAGGGATCCTCATAGCGTTTTCCAAAGTGGCTGCACCAATTTACATTCCCACTAACAGTGCACAAAGGTTCCCTTTTCCCCACGCTCTCACCAACACTTGCTATTTCTTGTCTTTTTGATACTAGCCATTGTAACAGGTGTTAGGAGATACTGTGGTTTTGATGTGCATTTCTCTAATAATTAATTATGTTGAGCATCTTTTCCTGTGCCTGCTGGCCACCTGTATGCTTTCTTGGAGAAATGTCTATTCACATGCGCTGCACGTTTTTTAGCCAGTAGTTTACTTTTGTGTTGTTGAGTTGTATGAGTTCTTTATATATATTTAGATATTAACCCCTTCTCAGATGTTTGGTTTACAAATATCTTCTCCTATTCAATAGGTTGCTCGTTTATTCTGGTGATGGCTTCCTTTGTGGAGGAGAATCTCATTAGTTTGATGTAGTCACATTTGTTTATTTTTGCTTTTGTTTCTATTGCTGTTGGAGTCAGATCCACAAAGATGTGTCCCTAAGACTGATGTCAAGGGAGCTTACTGCCTATGTTTTGTACCCCCCGTCTCATTCTTTTGCCTGTGGCTCTCCAAGGTTCTCATTACCATTTATGGAAGAGACTGTCCTGTCTTCATTGTTATTGGCTCCTTTGTCATAGATTAATTGCCCATATATGTATGGATTTATTTCTAGCTCTCAGTTCTGTTCCATTGATCTGTGTGTCTGTTTTTGCACCAGCATTGTGGTATAGCTTTGTAGTATACCTTGAAATCAGGGAGCATGATCCTTACAGCTTTGTTCTTTTTTAATCGGGTTTTGGCTATTTGGGGTCTTTTATAACTCCACACAAATTTTAGAATTATTTGGTCTAGTTCTTTGAAGTATGCCATGAATTTTGATAGGGACTGCACTGAGCCTGTAGGTTGCTTTGGTTCGTATGGCTATTTTAACCGTACTAATTCCTTCAATCCCTAAATACGGAATATATTTCCATTTATGTGTGTCTTCTCCAATTCCTTTCATGTTTTCTATATTTTCAAATTAAGGACACGCAGATTGATTTTCTACACAGAATGATTTCAGGAGGACTTGTACTAATGGAAATAACACTTGTGTGTCACTTGGAAGTGTGTGGAAATGTCTCCAACATCAGGTCTCTTTCACAGTGTTACTTGCCACAGAGAGGAGGACTCACTTGGCCTGAAGCCCACAGCCCAGGTGATAGGCAGCAGGGACCCAAAGCAGAGACAGTGCAGCACAGCTCGGTGATCTGGTCTTCCAGAATATTTCAAACCTACTATGCCACTGCCTGCTGTAGGCCCTTGGACAGAGTATCCTTCTTGTGCCTCAATCCCCTTGCCTGTAAAGTGGGGGTAGAGGGATCTAACCTTACTGGGTTATTAAGATAATGCACATGAAGTCTTAGCTAGTGGCTGCCCATATAAAGTCCCAATACCTTTGAGCTATTATTATTATTATTAATAAGTTGATGCCTCATGTTCTTGTCAACTGTTATTATTGTGTTGCATTCTTGATATTGATGGATCTGACCCATGGACTCTATTTAATTTTCTGAGTTTACAGAAGCAGAGTCAGGATGACCCAAGGAGACTTTTAAGAAGCCTCCGCTCTCCAGAGGTCAGCTTTAGCCCATGTCTCTTATGAATAGCGTAGAGACGTTATCACTGAATGACTTCCTGATCAAACCACTGAGGATTAATTAAGGAAGTGAAATTTTTAGGCTCGAAGGCAGAGAAACTCTCAGCACAATACTAATGGATATTTTTTAATAGTATTTTAGTCTTTTCTTAAAGAATCCAACACAATATTCTTTTTGAATATTTAGAGATTATCAAACACACGCCAAACGTACATGAAGTGAGATTCTTTATAGTGGATAAAAAATGCTTCACGGTACTGAGTCTTGTTAAATTTGTTGGAGAGCCTAGAGTTAATCAGCTTGACAAACGTCTGTTACAAGAGGAAACTGAGGTTCAGAGGAATTTAGGATTTTGCTAAAGATCTCATAGCTGGGAAGTCATGGCCCATGATCCAAACGTGGTTTTAGCTGACTTTTTCTACCAAATCAATTAGAGAGGGGCTATGAATATCATGCTGAAATCAAGTACATGAGTGTGTACAGTTGACGGGGTACAGTCGTATGTGCCATGCACTGCACACTGCTTGGACTACAACAGTCACCTTATAGACTGGGTATCTTAGTCAGCGTGGGCTGGTGTAACAAAATGCCATAGACTGGGGGGCTTAAACCACGGGCATTTATTTCCTCATTGTCCTGAAGGCTGGAAAGTTGAAGATCAAGGTGCAAGCAAATTTGGGTTTTGTTAAGGGCTTTCTTCCTGGCTTGTAGACTGCCTGCTATGTCATGAATGGCTTTTCCTCTGTACATGCAGAAAGAGAGAGAGAGATCGATCTTGGATGTCCCTTCCTCTTCTTACAAGGACCTCAATCCTATCAGATTAGGACTTCACCCTTACGAGCTTATATAACCTTTATTACCTCCCTAGATGTCCTTTTTCCAGTACAGTCACGCTAGAGGTTACGTTTCAACATATGAGTTTTTTTGTGGGGGGACACAATTTAGCTCATTATATTGGGTCGTGTGTCCCTTTATGTGATGGCCACTTTACATAGTGACAAAAAGCACCAGACAAATGTAGGAAATCATTATCAAACTGGTAATAACTATCAAGGATGCTTTAGGCATTCACCACTCAAAGGGAACATAGAAACACGCAGTCTAGGATTTTAAGAGCTGCTGAAAATGACCAACTCACATAGACACCATTAACCAAGCCAATTATGAAGTCACTCTGATTGAGTTTGTCTGTCTTCCTTTGAGGAGTTAAAACCATTTACAGTTTCCAAGAGTTCTGCTCTGGAGCATAGTTTCATGGAAACTATGGCTGATGCCAACTTTCGGAGGCAAGAGAACATTCCTGCTGTTACAGATTCAACTTGCCTTTGGAGGGGCACCTGCATGACTCAGTCGGCTAAGTGTCAGACTCTTGATTTCTGCTCAGGTCATGATCTCACTGTTCATGAATTCGAGACCCACATCGGGCTCTGCACTGACACTGTGAAGCCTGCTTGGGTCTCTCTCTCTCTCTCTCTCTCTCTCTCTCTCTCTCAAAATAAATAAAGCTTAAAAAAAACCTGCCTGTGGGTTCACTCATTTCAATGAGCTAATTCCACTAGCAGTCATTCCTTCATGTTCAGTGGTCTTTGCTGGTTTTCTCATTCTACATACCGAGTGCGGTGGTCATAAAACCATTGGCTTTGGCTTCGCGGTCCCTGCTAATGTTCTTTGCAAACTGCAAGTGTGAATGTTGGGTCACTCAGAGGAAGACATTGGTGATGACGGCTTTTTTCCTCATTAACATCAGTTGTGAAGCCAATTTCTGCAAATGTGGGAACTGTGCCTTTAAAAATTACGAACATACTATTGAAGAAATAAATGCTCAGGGTTATAGGGTTAGTAGCACAGCCACAGAATTGCCCTTCACTGGGGATAAAATCATGTTTTTCTGTGACAGAAAGGCCCAGTGACTGCTCTTCAAGTAGCTTAACTCTAGCTTTGTTATTGCTCATAATGTGAATGATAAGAAAATCAGGGCATTTATGCTTCCAAAATGAAACTTTGGGGAAAGATAGGGCAGGAAGGCCCTAAAACAAAACTACTTATATATAACATCTTGCTGGAAATGCTGCCGTGCTTTATTTTACAGTTTCGAGGTTTGCCTTGTGAACGTACCTGAATCAAGTGCTTGTATCCATCGCAAAGTGCTTTTAACTGGACTTTTCTAACGAAAACGGTACCATACCCAAAGCAAATGCATAAGGAACCTTAGTTACTTTTGAGTGTTGAAACTGGGTATCCCACACGTAAAAATGTTTAATTTCCTGTGGACGATAGACTTTTTATGGTGACTGGCAGATACTTTGGTTCTTCACTGAGTGTTTTATTAACACAGTTGCATATCTATTTGAGATTGACCTGGGGTCCAGGCAACTGGAGGCTGCTCTGGGCCCTGTGAACTTGTAGTTCAAAGCCAGATGTTGATGAACCAAGGGGCAGTTTGTAGTACACTGTTTCTGATAGCGTGGTTTTCACAACACGCCTCTAAATAAAGAAATGGCATTCCCATTTTATGTACACATCCAGTGCAGAAGGTTGTGATGGGTCTGGGGGAGGGGGTTTGTGTTCCTTTAGTGGAGAGCGGCCTGCTGGCCAAGCTGAAGTTCATTAAGGTCAGGCTTCATCCCAGAAAGCTGGGAAAAAGCTCTTTCTTCAATCCTCTCTGTAGAGGGCATTAGGTTCATGGGGAGCAAGAAAGGAAAATGTGAAAAGAAACAAGGTTGCGGAGGCCCTTGTAAGAGAATATAGCTTAAAATGTTGCTGTTTCCAAAAGAATGGACTTATTTTAAAGCCGGCGGTTAAGCCTATACGAACTGGTGTTTAGTTTTTATAGATCTAGAAGTGATTTTGAAGGTGATGAGGTAGGGGGAAAGCCAAAAATCTTCCTCATGGATTGCTTAAAAGTTATCTGAATTGTAGAGCCTATAAAGTCATATTGTGTTTTTGACTTTACTATCCGTTGGTGTTGGTTTCAGAAAACAAGCCTTGAAACTGCTGCTGCCAGACTCTTTTTGCCTTCAAGCCTTCAGTTTCGATGGGAGTGCTTATTTTCAGTAAGAAGCTAAAAAAAGGCTTAGCTTTTCTTCCCTTTTGGATTTTGCAGGTGCATTTACGGTTGCTCCAGGGTGCCAGATGTGCGCGTTCCTAATAAATACAACGCAGAAGGCAGCCAAGGGCAAGTGGGCAGTTTTTGTAAGAGACCTCCCTTTCTCCCAGGTAGGAGAGGGCCGAGCGGCGGAAGAGTGAGCTCCAGCTAGGAGGTGTCTGATTAGCTACGGGTTGGCTTTGCATGGGGTGTAGAAGGTTCCACACCTTGACCGTCTTCCGGACAGCCAAACCCTCTCAATTATGTTGCAGGGAGGAGGGATGGGCCAATGGACCAATTTTCAGTTTGTATGTGACCAATGCCAGTTTGAGGTTCGTAACACTCAGCCTTAAGAAAAATAGAGTGACTGTGGCCAAAGAAGAAACATTCACTTGAAGACATTGTTGTTCCATCCCGAAGCTAGTGCGGTGCCTCTGCTGCGTGCTTTCATGGTATCCCTGCTCACCCCTCTGTGGCGTCTATGGTAGGGGGGGGGGGGATCCAGGCCCCCACCCCCTTCTGCTGCCTGCCCTGGAGAGTAAACTCTGCTTTGCGAATCACTGCTGTACCAGCCCGGTTTCTGATCTGGGGGCGGGTCTTTGATGAACATCTGAGTTTGGGAAGAGAGGATAACTCAAGCCCTGCCACTCATTTGCTGTGCGAGGTGGGTACATTGCCTGATCTCTCTAAACCCCTGTCATTCACGGACTGTTGTGAGGACTGAGTGAGACAGGGTGTGTCAGGAGCCTGGCTTTGGATCCTGCATCTAGTGGGTTAGGCCAGACCAGCGTTCTTAAAACTCTGGCTCGCCCTGTTATCCTCACGCTTGGAAGAGTCCAGGGACGTTACTGTGGCGCTCAAGGCTCACACACTAATTTCTGTCCTGGTTCGGAGCACAGAGATCTTTCAGACTGGCCCTTTCCCAGTACCAGCCCCTCCTTGACTTCAGGCCGTAGCTCATGTTATTCATTCTGATTGTGGGGGCCGTCTTTTCCCTGGGGGGCCGATACTGCTTTCCCTAGAATCACCTGCCTCGTAATATCGGTACACTCTTCCCACCACTTCTCTGATGCCTCATTTCTTCTGCAAGAGCTGGCAGGACAGAACTCTGATGGTCTTGATCACTTAAAAAAAAGATTATTGTGGTAAAAAAAAAAAAGGGCATAACATAAAGTTTACTATTTTAAGCGTATGGTTCAGCAGTATAGAGAACGTTCACATTGTTGTGCAACTAATCTCCATAATTTTTTCATCTTGAACATCCGAAACCCTGTACACGTTAAACAACAAATCCCCAGGGGCACCTGGGTGGCTCAGTGGGTTGAACCTCCGACTTCACATCAGGTCAGGATCCCACAGTTGGTGGGTTCGAGCTCCACGTCTGCTCTGTGCTGACAGCTCAGAGCCTGGAGCCTGCTTCAGGTTCTGTGTCTCCCTCCCTCTCTCTGCCCCTCCCCCGTTCGCTCTCTCTCTCCTCTCTCTCCCAAAAATACATTAAAAAAATAAAGGCTTATGGGGCGCCTGGGCGGCTCAGTCGGTTCAGCGTCCGACTTCGGCTCAGTTCATGATCTTTCGGTCCGTGTATTCGAGCCCTGCGTCGGGCTCTGTGCTGACAGCTCAGAGCCTGGAGCCTGTTTCAGATTCTGTGTCTCCTTCTCTCTCTGACCCTCCCCTGTTCATGCTCTGTCTCTCTCTGTCTCAAAAATAAATAAAAAAAATTAAAACAAAAATAAAGGCTTCTACTATGAAAAAAAAATAAACATTTTTAAAAAATGAAAAAAAAAAAAACCCCAACAAATCCCCATTTCTCCTCCCCCCCCAGCTCTGGCATCCACCATTCTTTCTGTTTCTGTGACTTTGACTCTAAGTACCACACATAGGTGGAATCGTACGGTATTTATCGTCTTGTGTCTGGTTTATTTCAGTTAGCATAATGTTCTCCAGGTTCATTCACATCATAGCACCTTTTAAAGGCTAAATAGTATTTCCTCCTATGTATATACCACAGTTTGTTTATCCATCGATTTGTCAACGGGCACTTGGGCTGCTTCCCCATCTTGGCTGTGGTGGAGAGTGCCGCTGTGGATGTGGATGTGCAGGTATCTCTTTGAGACCCTGACTCCGTCTTTTGGCTGTACTTGTATGTTCCAGAAGTGGAATTGCTGAATCGTATGGTAATTCCTTGTTTCATTTTTGGGGGGAGCCTCCATACTGTTTTCCAGAGTGGCTCGGTGACTTTCCCTTCCCACCAGCGGTGCCCGGAGGTGCCAGCTTCTCCACATCCTCACCAACACTTGTTGTGTTCAGGTTTTTCTGACCGTGGTCATCCTAACGGATATGAGGTAAGCTCGACCACTCTTTTTGAGGCTTAATCTTATCCTGTGTGACATCTCTGCTGAACACTTTAAATAGTTTCATCTCACCAATTAGATTCCCAACTCCTATGGGACATATTTTTCTATGCTTTGCTGTCCTTCCTTCCCCTTCTGTCCTTCTTGCTAATATCACCATCTAGCAGAGTACCCTATGCACAAGCTTAGGTTGATGGAGTGCCTTATAAATGCAGAGTTTGTGGGACCGTAAGCTTATTTGACCTTCACGGTCTCTCCACGTGGTCGCTGTTTCCGTTTTACAGATTAGAATACTGACTATTCCATAGATAAAATGTCTTGTCCGCAGATGGCCGATTAGAGGGGCAGAACCAGGGCTCTGGTGGCAAATCCAGTGCTCAGGAAGGAGTCAACCCCACATTCCAGGTGTCTTTGTAGATACCCGGAGGGCTGTCCCATCCTAACTAACACCTATGAAGTCCCTTTTGCCGCATAGAGTAACATGCTCACAGGTTTTGAGGATTAGGACATAGACATCTTCGGGAGGCCACTCTTCTGTCTACTATAGGGCAGACTTTGGCTAGGAATTAAGAAAAAATGTTCTGAAGACTAGAGCCAGGGGTTGCCTCCAGTGTGGCAAGCGGTGGGACACCAGGTATGCCATAGAAAGGATTCACACATCGGAACGAGCTTCGTATGAACCCTCTGCAGTGCTTGGATTATGAGTCTATAAATGTTTGTCTTCTGTAGGATTGGGTTTCCGTGTTTTTACCATAGCCCCCATCCCATTTCCCTAGACACTTGGATATATGCTCTATGTGTCTCAATCCTCCTATTAGGTTAGAAGCTCCTTAGAAAGTAGGCACTCATGTCTTAATGCTTTTTACCCAGTGAGGGCAAGCATGTAGTGGAGATTTTACACGTTTGAAATAAACGTAATTATTAACTTAAATTAACTGAGCCAAACAGGCTGAGGCCATTACCCCAGTAGATTAGTTGAGTCCGTATAAAATGTAGATGTTGGCTATCAGTTTGGACCACTGTAGCAATCAATACAATTCATATCCAGAGTCTGAAATTACACAAGGCTTTAGAAGCTCCAAAACCTGCTTCTAGATTGCTCATAGTGCTAATGCTGACAATGTGCTCAAAACCCCACGTAGGATATTACATCATTTCTGGAAGCATCTGGGACTTGTCAAATAAAGGCTGCCGGGAGGATGTGCTCTGTCATTGAACGGAAAGCACCATACAGGAAATCATCACGAATATTGATGATGTGATTTTCTACTGAAAGCCCATGAGCCATTCGATATTCCGTTGCCTCTATGCTGTGAATTTTTGGCCCCCGCCTGTGCAACAGAATCAGTAGAGGTTTAGTTGGAGGCCATGATTATTGGATCCACAGTTGGCCTTCAGACCCTTCAGAAAGGAAGAGAAGCAACCACCTGCTCTATTTTTCCATCCCCTGGCTTAAGAGTCCCATGGAAAGCCTGTGCCTATTAATTTGTTTTCTTTGACTGTGAATATATTTGAGAAAGGATTAAAAAGAAATACTGTACTAAAAGAGTAAAATAAAGAGACTTTGCAGAGCTTGCCAGGGATTTGAAGTTTACCCAGGGCCTCAGGGACCAGTACAGCCCAGCAGTGGAATTTTATTATATGTATACTTTCCTCAAACGATGCCTTCTTTGATTCTTTACAGTAAACGTGAAATTGACTTCAGATTTCAGGCCCACAAACATATTTTTAAAGGCATTTTAATCTTATTTGGGTGATGAATGCCTTTGCAGACTGGCTAATAGGCGCACGTCAGCACACATTTCGGTGGTTCCTTCAATTTTGAATTTCCCTTTGCATGTTGTCTTTGATCCTTCCACTTTGTACTTAGAGTTGTATTACTTCTATAAAGCAAGCGGACAATTTCCCTTGATGTGGATCTAGGGGAAGTAGTCCAGAGGCATTTTTTTCCCCCTCTACTTTCCCATTCCCAAGCAATATGCTCCAGGAATATAGGTTGCTCCATAAAGTAGGGGACAGATTATCTAAGTAGCCCCTTGATACCTTCTGAGCAGAAAGGAGCAACACACAAAGGGAGGGACGCGAGAATGCTTTAAAGAGGAATTCAAAACAAGAAGCATGGGTGTCTGTGAATAGTTGAGTAAGGGAACTGTGGTGTCTTGTGTTTATCTTTATCCCAGCACCTAAGTCACCTGGGTCCTGCTGCCATGGTTTGCCATGGTTTGCTGAATCGAATAGATGAATGTTTGTTTTGTTTCCCAGAAGATGTTCTGTAATAAACACTTTGCCAGAAGCCCACGTCCTTCTAACCCAAGTGACAGCATTTTTTGTTAGGGAGAAGAATACCTTCTCTTTCTGTACAGAATTAGGAAGAAAACTCTAGTTCCAAACTCTAATTTCAGCTTTCAGTTCTCTCTTTCATTTTCTTTGGGATTATCTGTTGTTGTTGTTGTTTTTTTCCTTTTCCTAAATTATTGAGTTGAATTCTTAGCTCAGGACTTTCCAGTGATTATTCTTTACTTATCTATAGCATTAAGTGTATGTATTTCTCAACGCAGCTGGATCCCACAAATTCGCGATCTACTGTTTCCATAATTGTTCAGTATAAAGAATTTTAAAATTTCAGTTATTCTTTCACTGATCTATGAATTATTTAGAAGTCGACTTTTAAGTCATATATGTACTGGGAAGATTATGTTACTGATTTCTCGTTTATTTGCATTGTGACTTGTATGATATAGACTTCTAGATATTCATTGAGAATTTGCTTTTGGCCTATTATAATATAATCAGCTTTCATAATTTTTCTGTATGTTTTTGAGAATAAGTGTATCTGCTTATCTTATTGGACCAAGCTTGTGATTAGTGTTTCCATCTTGTGATTAGTGTTTCCATCTTTTCTCTCAAGGTTGATTGATTGTTTTGTTGTTTGACTTACTAGTTCCTGAGGAAGCCGGGTAAAAATCAGCTTTTATGTTTGTGGATTGAATGTAAATTGACATTATCATATTAGGCACACACAGGTACAAAACTGTTATAACATCTTGGGGTATAATTTCTTTTATTAATTGTTGTTTATTTTATCCCCAATAATGAATTTTCTGGCTTTGTTTTGGCTTCTGTTTGCTTTGTATATATTTTAGCATCCATTTGTTTTAAGTTTTTAGGTGTTTTTAGTTTTAAATGTGTTTCTTATAAAGAACGTACCAATAGATTTTTTAAAAAAATCCAATCTGGTGAACACCATATTTCAAAAGGTGGCTTATTTGATGTTTTCTTTTCACCTCGATTTATATTTCTTCATTTTTACTGACGAATGATAGGATCAATTAAGTTTTAATATACCTCTTAAGTCTGCTGAGTTTTAACTTTACGTATTATTTCTGTGCTTTAATGATAGCACTGAATTTCCCACATGCATACTTAACAAGTCTGATATTTATCAATTTTGCCACTTTTCTCTGAATACGTACAAAGCCTCAGAACGCCACTCCATCCTACATGCTACTCCTATTCAGCGTCTTAGAAGCATCTTGCTTTTGTAAGCCCCAAGTTCATTGTTAGCTAATTGTCTAATCAGTTCTTTAGATTCGCGTCATATTTTTAAGTTCCTTTGTTCACTGTTGCTTCTTATATCTCATTCTTTCCTTTTGAATTAAATTTCCTTTCTGAATTAGAGCTCTAGAAAAATATGACAGTGGGGTAACTCTTGTTGTGCTATTAAGTGAAGGTATATTTATTTTGCCCTGACATTTAAATAATAGCTTATTTGGACTAAAAAAACCACTCTATGTTGACAATTATTTGAAAAATTATCTCATTCCTTTCTGTCTTCAGTGGTTGTAGCTCAGTAGTTGGCTGTCTGACTTGTCATCTCCTGAAGCCATCAGCCATTTTCTCTCTGGTTGCCTTTAAGAGTAGTTTTGCCTTGGGGCCCCTGCGTGGTTCAGTCGGTTGGGCGTCCAACTCCGGCTCAGGTCATGATCTCATGGTACCTGGGTTGGAGCCCCGCATCAGGCTCTGTGCTGACAGCTCAGAGCCTGGAGCCTGCTTTGAATTCTGTGTCTCCCTCTCTCTCTGCCCTTCCCTACTCACTCTGTGTCTCTCAAAAATAAAAAAAACATTGAAAAAAAATTTTTTTTAAGTACTTTTGCCTTAATAAGTTTAGATTTTAATCTCATTTAACTTATTCTGTTCTCGGATTATTTTACTTCCTGAATCTCTGTTCATGAACTTGGATTCATGTTTTGGATCAATTTCAAATAATTCTTATCCATTTTTCTCTTTGAATATTGCTTCCCCACCTCTCCCCCAGCCTCTCTCGTCTCTCCTGGAAGTGCATCTGGTGGGTTTCATCATTCTGTCATCCATGTTGCTTAACATCTCATTCATATTTCCCATGCCTGACTTTTCATCTTGAATTCTGAGTAATTTTCTCCTATTAACCATCCAGTTTACCATTCCTCACTTCCGAGGTTTATTCAGGTGTATAAATTGTCTGTTGAGTTTTTAATTTGTCATGATAGTTGTCATGCTAGAAATGGTATTTGGTTCTTTTTCAAGCCTGTTTTTACTTAAAATAGTTTTGATTCCTTTTTATATTTTTAATCACTTTAAACAGATTGTATAGTTTCTAGCTGAAATACTCGGAGTTTAATCCTGCCCTGCATTGGTATCTGCTGTATCATGGTGGACTATGTTTTAAATTTCATATTCTGAGTTTGTCTTTGACAAAGCTTTATGAGAATACTACTGTGGGGCATGGGCTGTGGATGTGTCCCCATGGATTAGGCTCTTGTTTGCTTTTACCAACGTGTCTGTGGATATTTCAGCCCAGTTCCAATTTTTTAAGTTAATTTCTTAGCGTGAGTGTTTCCGTAACGTATATATGGTATGGAGTGTAGAGGGCAGCTCCAAACTTAAGCTGCCGTGTAGTAAAGGTCAATAGTTATGCATCCTCGGGGCAACTTTATCCTCTATCCCAAACCCAGCTCGAGACCGACTTTCTTTTTTTGATGAGTATTGATGCACAGCTCAAATAATCTACTCTTCCTTTATCTTTGGCTGTTAGGAATTTCCATTGCTTTCTTGCAATATCAGAAAGGATGCTTGTTCTATTTTATTTAGAATTCAGTTAGCAAAAGATTTCGGGGAAACTAAGTGTGCCTTGTTACCAGAGCCGGAAGCCTGTGGAGAGTCATTTACATGTAGTTAAAATAAGTTATCTATTTAACATTATCGCTGAGATGGAATAATTTTGATTATTTATTGGAATAATTTTAGTATACCATGTCTATATAATGGATTTTAGAATGTGAACCATTTGGGGATTAAAAATCTGTTTAGTTACTTCATTATTTTTAACTACCTGGGAACTGTTCTTTCTAAATTTGCATTGGAAACTTCTTGAGATGATGTTATCAAATACAAATCCTGTATTGGAATTTTGAAGACAGTGAATATGGAATAATAGCAACAAAGGCTATCTGTGTATTCTTCAAAGCTCTGCTAGGAACAAATAACAGAAACTCAACTCCAAATGGCTTAAGTAAAAAGGCATATTTATTGACTCAGATACCCCCAAAATCCTGCGGTTTATTGTTCAAGTATTGCTGGGTCAATATGCTCAGACAATGTCATTAGAATCAATCGCTTTTAATACATTTGTTCTACTTTCTTCTGTGCTGTCTTCATTCTCATTTGGATTCTCCCCTTAGAGTGACAAGATGCTTTCTAAAAGCCCCAGTTCAAGAGAGCTTCTTTTTCGCAACCTAACAGACATTCTGGAACTGTGGCTTATTGGTCTGTGTTAGACCTGTCCATTCCTGACCACTCCAAGTGGCTGAAGGGGGGTGGTCTCCGATTGGTCTGGTCCCTGGAGTCGTAGAATTGGGGTCAGCTTTAGTCAAACCACATAGGCTGAAAATGGAGGGGAGAGGTTCTCTGAGAGAAAAAATGAGGTCCTGTGATGAGAAGAGACGGGAATGGAAGCTAGGTACACAAAACATAACAAATGTCCCATAACCTGTCTAATTGTACGTGTTTGCTGTTTATTTCAGGATCGTGTTGAGTTTAGACACATCTGCAGTCATTTGGCTCTACAAATTCAAGGACAACAGTTTGACAGAGATCTGGATACTGCCCACCGGTGTTTGAAGACAATAGTCATGAAGCTGATTCAGTCACTTGCTAATCTTCCTTCAGATGCCCACATGGTAGCCTGTGCTTCTTTGAGACAGATCTTACAGAATCTCCCAGACATATGGATGCTCAAGACACCAGAATTAGAACCACAGCCAGTACTGCTAAGAGGACTGGGTACCTGACATTCCTAATTGAATCAGCAGACAGTGGGTGCTTTTATTCCCAGGAAGGAGAGAGGTGATGACATATATAGCAGTCTGACCAGTGGCATCTGTACCCTTCAGAATCACAGCATGTTGGTGACAGGTTTTTAAAGCAGTAGTCCACATTTTTAAGTATGTTGATATATTTGCTTACTGTTCGATTGAAAGGTATTCCACTTGGTAGAGCTGATTGTATCATATATGTTTATATTTACCAATCCATAGAAGGATTAGTTTTGATCAAATGATACATTAATCTATACTTATATTAATGTAGGCCTATGAGGTTTAATATGGTTATTTAATATGGTTATTTATATATGGTTATGTGGTTAAAGCTTCATGGTTCTTAAAATTATCTTGAATAAATAGGATATTTGATAATTGATATGTTCTACTTACTGAGCACTTCATTTCATGTTATGAAAATGATCTTTAGATGTTGTAGGACCACATGTGTCAATAATTATGAGTTCCAATCCTGGCATTAATAACTTACTGTTGGACAGGAAAAGAGTTGCTTCTAAGCCTTGTGCTTTCATGTACTGATTTGTAAATTTATAATGATAATGAGCTATGAAGTACCAAGGATATATGATATGTAAACACAAAGTACAGTATTATTAAAGTCTCATGTGGAAACATGTAGCTCTTCTTACTGTTTCTAAATATTCCAATTGAAGTAGGAAATTCTTGTGAAAAAAAAGGAGGGAGTGCATATACTGGCAGGTTTCCCTAAATACTTAGAGCTGGGAAAAGAGAGGCTAACTTTTTTTGCAACAATGATCTGAACATGCTAGGAAAAACTAAATTTCCTATTGCTTAATGATTGTATCGTTTAATGGCTGTATTGAGAACCAAAGTAAATTAAAGTGATGCCTTACCCTTAAAATTTTAATAGAAATGGCATTGTATTTAGAAAAAAAAAGAGTACAATGTATATTGTAAACAGTGCATCTTGTTTTCTGAAGGAATGAAAAACTAGGTCTGTATGCTGAGAGTTGATCTGCTATTAAAAAATAAAGTATTAGTAGTAATCAAAGCCTTTTTAATCCCACATGTTCTAATCCTAGTTGGTTCCAAAATTTATTCCAGGATATAATGATGAAAGGTATATATATTGATTCTCTTTGGATGTAACTGACTATTCCATAGAAGAGAATTACATTAATGAGACTGAATTCTAAATGGAAGATGAAAGGTGTGTATTTGTGTGTGTGTGTGTGTGTGTGTGTGTGTGTGTGTGTGTGTATAAGGGTGAGGTGGGCCAGAAGAGAAGAGCATGTATTTCTTGGAAACAATTGTTAGCCCTTGGTTCTCCAATTCCTAAGAAACATTGTATTCTGGGACTATCACCATATTATATAGTCAAGTCTTTCTTTCCTCAGTGAAATTACCCCAGGACTCTTTCTCTAAAGACCCATCATTATAGGCCACTTTGCCCATTGTAATCAATAGCTATCTCAATAAATATTAAGGCTTTTTAAACTCTCATACCCAGGAAATATTGAATATCTTTGCTTCTTTGTATCAGTTCTTGTGTTTTTTCCTCATTTTGCAATGTTTCGCATAGAACAATAAAAACCCTATTTCATCCTTCAAGCCCTGATTTACCCATCAACTCCTCCTTGAACTCTCCTGGATCATCCTGGTAGGGCATGGTCTCTTCTTCCTCTGAACTCACATAAAACACATGTTGTGCTTGGACAGATTTGTATATTGCATAGCAGCTACAATTCTGAAAGTTCTTTGACCCTACTAGAACTCCCATTGTCTCTATCACTTTTCACACTGCCCCCCTCCCTTACTTCTGTGGCTTATGTTCTTTGCTTAATTTGTATAATCATTTGGTTGTACATGCCACCAATTCCCTTCTCCCATTTTCCTTTGGTTGAATTCTGCTCACAAAACTCCATCCCTGGTCAAGACCAACTCTGCTTACTCCCCATCTCTATGTGAGTTCTGAATGTGACTTAAGAACAACACATAGTCATGCAAATTTCACTTCAGTTCATGGCAACTAATCTCAAGGGGCCCTCATGTTATCCACTATCCAAATAGTTAGTACTATTTCATGCCCTAGAACTGCCATATCTAATATGGTAGCCACTGGCTACATGTGGCTATTAAGCACTTGAATATGGCTAGTCTGAATTGAGGTATGCTGAAACTGTAAAATGCACACTTTTTGGCTTTTAAAATCTTCTCAATTTTTTATATTGATACATGGCTGAAATAACATTTTGAATATATTTGGTTATATACAATATATTATTAAAATTAATTGTACCAGTTTTATTTTGCCCTTTTAAGGTGGCTACTGGAAAGTTGGAAATTCCATTCTTGGCTTACAGCGTGTACCTATAGGATAGTGGTGTCCTAGAAAATTCACTAGACAATTCAGTGCTGTGCTTGACAATTTACTCCCTTAGGAAGGCTGTTCCACACCTTTTCACACTTGATCCTTTTCCATTCTCCTCATTCTTAGCTGATGGCCTTGCTTTTTATTGCACAGGGAAAATAAAAGCCCTTAGAAGGCACATCTTCACACTAAGAAGTGCACACTTATTAATAATGCACACTTTCCTGCATTATTTCCTGCATTTTTGCTTCTCAACAGGAGCATTTTCATCAGCGTGGTGTTATAGTGTCTCCTCCAATCTTAAAAAAACAATTCCCCCAGCTATTACTCGATTTCTCTCCTCCCCTTAAAAGCAAAAATCATCGCAATTGCCCAAATTAGTCGTCTACGATTCTTTTTCCCAGTTCCCTTTTGAACTCGCTCTAAATGGGTTTTGTGTCCTCACTCCACCAAAAATGTTCTTCTCATGACTCCCAATGATTGGCCATGGATAAATTCCATGGCAGATCCTCAATCCTCATCTTATTGTATCTATCAGCAGCTTTTGACACAGTTGACTACTTCCTCCTTGAATCACTTTCTTATTTTGGTTTCCAGATCAGCAGACTTTCATGGTTTTACACCACTAACTCACTTCACGGATCTGTTTCTTAATTCCTCCACATCACGCTGGCTTCTTGATTTTCGAGTTCTTCAGTCTTAGTCCTTTTTCTATATTACACTTACTCTACAGTGATTTTAAATACCAGCTATCCACCAATGATGCCAAGATATATAGCTTTCGCCCTGAACTCCAGATTCCTATAGCCAACTCACAAAAGAGTATCTCTCTTTGAATGTTTAAAAGGAATTTCCAAATCCAAAACAGGATTCTCGCTCCCAAATCTGCTTCTTCCCCATCTTCTAAGTCTCACTTGGTGCTGGCTTATATCCATCCGGCCACATGCGCAAAAAGAACATTGAAATCATCCTTGACTCTTTTTATCACTCTCACATATAGCCCCTCAATCAGCAAATC
Organism: Prionailurus bengalensis; assembly: GCF_016509475.1. Lineage (NCBI taxonomy): Eukaryota > Metazoa > Chordata > Mammalia > Carnivora > Felidae > Prionailurus > Prionailurus bengalensis. The sequence goes on from NC_057343.1 coordinate 20,661,423, forward strand.
TTAATGGCTCAGCCTTCAGAATATATCCCAAATCAAATCACTTCTCACCACTTCCATGGCTACTACCCTAGCCCTATTCCTGCCTGGAATATCACGGTATCTTCCTAAATGGTCACACTACTTTGCTGCCCTCTCCATATTGTATATCAGGCACAGTAGTAAAAGTCAGACTGATTATTCCTCTATGCTTAATACGCCAATGGCTTCCCCTTTTACTCAGAATAAAGTTCAAATTCTGCCTCTGACCCGTCTCCTACTACACTTCTATTCTCATAATACCAGTCTCTTTGCTGTCCTCACTTCTAACACAACTAGTTTTAGGGCCTTTGTGTCACTCTTTCCTCTGCCTGAAAGAATTCTCTCCCATCTACTTCAAGTAAGTCTCCACTACAATACGCCTCATTACAGATGCTCTCTCTAACCCTTATCAAAAGTAGTATCCCCTGTCACTCTCTTATCCCTTCTCCCTGCTCTGTTTTCTTCATAAAGCCATCTTCTAATGCCTAAATTTATGTGTTTATTGACCAGCGTAGTGGATTGAATGGTGGCCCCCGAAGAGTATGTCCATGTCTTAGTCAGTAGAATGTGTGTCCGTTACTATATATTCCCAACAAAGCGAATATGACCTTGGATGGTAACAGAGGTGATTACATCACAGATAATGAGATTAGATTCTTTAAGGTCATCTGAGTGGACCCTAAATGCCTCCAGTATGCTTACAAGCTTTCCATCTTTCAGCAAATACCTAAACACCAAGAGAAAAGTTAAAAGGGCAATTTTAAGGATTAATTTATCCAGAACATTTTGGTTAAGTATTGGGTTAAAAACAGTCATGTAGCTACTACTCAATAAACGGTTAATAATCATAATGTTCATTGTAACAATGATGGGGCCAGTCCAAGTCACTCTGAAGAGTAGTCTTTTTCTCCTCAGATTTCCCATGCAGTCCTTTGCCTCTTCCCTTTACCCCAAATGCTACATAAATGTATCTTTAAAAAGGCACATTTTAGAACTTATGATTGTGGGCTACTTTCTTCCATAGCTCTATAATCATCATCATCATCATCAACGACAACGATCTTAATAAAATTCCCACATTTTTGTGGCTCCAGCAATGTTTGGAGAGATTTGATCATCTCAGAGTCAGGCGGTGGTTTTTGTTTAAGACTGTATAGTGCCTTGGGCAGTACGTGATACTTGTTTAAGGAGAGGTTCTGGATGTCTCTTCATAATGCTGAGAAAAACTTGAGCCATCTGATATTTTCTCTCTTGGATTCCCTTGGATACTTCATGCTCCCATTCCTTTGGACTCTTCTGTTTCATCTACTTTTTTTTTAATTTTTTTAATGTTTATTTATTTTTGAGACAGAGAGAGACAGACCATGAACAGGGGAGGGGCAGAGAGAGAGGAAGACACAGAATCTGAAACAGGCTCCAGGCTCTGAGCTGTCAGCACACAGCCCGCCGCAGGGCTCGAACTCAAGGACCGTGAGATCATGACCTGAGCCGAAGTCGGACGCTTAACCGACCAAGCCACTCAGGCGTCCCTGGACTCTTCTGTTTCAATGCTCCACAACAATAGATTTCTGGACGGTGGAAACACATTTGCTTATGGAATAAAAATAGGGGCCATGCTGGGAATTTTTAAGCAGAGGTAGACAAGCAATGACAACATGGTACCTACACGCTTCTTTTCCTTAGATGGTCTCCTCACTGCCTTCTCTACTTCTCTGGAAGTTCCATGAGCTTCCAGATCAGCTTGATCCTACATCCTTTTGACTGCATGCCTTATGCTGACATAGTAACTATCTTCAGGTCCCTTTGGCTGTGTTCCATTTTCTTTTGCCTCTTCAGAATTGGTCCCCTTTCCCCATATAAATGCTCTCTTACTCTTCTAACTGGCAGTTACTCCCCAAAGTAGATTAGTTTTCTTGATTTAGATGAAGGCCTTCGGAGAGTAGAAAACTGTAAGATACTTATTTCCTATAGACCAGAGGATTGCCAGAAAGATGTGTCTTTCACGTCTAAAAGTTCTCTCCAACAGTCAGCACCATTTCCATTGTTCTTCATGCTCCAGTGCCAGATACTTATGTAGTAAATCTATCTGAGAGGAGTATAAATTCTTGGGATTCATGAGTTTTAAGACACATTTAATTCAGCAGAACTTCAAACAAGAAGTGTTCCATATAATCTGGGTATCCTCATCAGGGATCCTAGTGTTCTCTTTTACAGCCAAAAAAATTTACCACAGTCCTGGTTGCACTTAAATATACAACAGAAGCAAAGGTCTGGGCTATTGTAGCCCTGGCATGTGTTACCAGTAGAGCTTACCTTTGTCTGATGTGACTTGTTTACTGCTATGCTCAATAGAAGTGATATTTAAAGCTGACCCATAGTTTATAAATTTCTCCTCTGGTAGACAAGTTTATATCTGAGTTTACAGTCATAAGTCAGGAGACACTTTCAAGACTGGCAGAAATTTTTCCAGCACAGAAGTAACAGTGATTGTTCCCCTTGCTTTGATGAAGTCTTTGATAATCGTGGCTTCATTTTCTTTTTCTTTAAACAAGCATTATGAAATGTCTGTGGAGTGTAAAAGGTATCTGGCAGAGAAATAAATTCACAGTGATCACAGAAACAAGTCACAGAAAACTGTGTTGACTTAAATTTGGAGCAAAGAGGAGAAAAGAGGTTCTTCGAAACCCCCTTCTCTTCCCTGCATGTGTCACTGTATCTCTGAGTGTAGCTTACGCGTACAGGATATTCTTGGAACAATCTGGAGTGTGTGGGGGTGGAGGGACTAGAAGGAAGGCAAAGAAGTACACCCAAGGTGCTGCAATCTCACACATGAAGAAAGCTGTGGAATAATTTGGGAATGTTAACGTCCTTGGGGGTATCCAGACTCACCTTGAAGAGCATATCCAATGAGTTTGTTTGGTTTGCTGATTTGCCCAAATGAAAAATACAGAACTTGCCTCACATGAAGTTGTTCATGCCACCTGTATACCCGACGTGACAGGTGTTTTATACACGATCTCACTCAATCCTTAGTCTGTCTTCAGTACCTTCTCCTCTCTCAGTCTCAACCTTCTCCACGTCTTGGACCATCTTTCCTAGAGTTTGAGGGCAAAGGCATTCATAAGACTGTTAATTGCATTATGGCTTTTATATCTAAACATTATTTTATGCAAAAACAAATGGATGCTGGTTCTGGTCCTTTCCATTTTTCATATATTCTCTTGCCTCTCTTCTGGTTTCAGACTTTAGGACATTTGTCAGTCATCTATTTCCTGTGTAACTCAGAATTAAACTGTAAGCGTATATAGCAGGAACACTATTTACACTCACATTGGATGAATAGTTCTTCCTAGAGGAATATGAATAAAACTTTTCTGTCCATTTTCCTGCCTGTCCTGAGGCAATGTTGATTAAAAGACAAAAAAAAAATGGCAGAATGAGATAAGCCTTGTAGGTTTAAAAACCTTGGAATTTCCAAACTGTTGAGACTATACAGGTGTCTTATGTTAATGAGGTGACTTTTGAATGGCACCAAAGGATGGGGGCTGATTGCCAATGGAACCAACCATGTGTTTAGAGAGTTGGAACTTTCAGTCCCATCCCAACCTTCTGGGAGGAGAGAGCGGCTGGAGGTTGAATCAATAGCAGGTGGTCAGTGATATAACCAATCATGCCTATGTAAGGAAGCTTCCATAAAACCCCAAAAGGACAGTGTTCTGAGAGCTTCCAGGTTGGCAAACGAGAGGGTGTCCATGTGCTACTGTGCCAGGTCCCAGATTCCAGAGGGCAGAGTTCCTTTGCTTGGGACCTTGCCCTGTGGATCTCTTCACTGGGCTATTAATTCATATCTTTTCGTATCCTTCGTAATAAACTGATAATCTAGTGAGTGTTAGTATCCTGAGTTCTGTGAGCCACGCTAAGAGATTTATAGAACTCAAGGAGGGAGTGATGGGAACATCTGATTTATAAGGTGGGTCTGAAGCACAGGTATCACCTGGGGCTTGTGATTGGCATCGGAAGTGGGGGAGGCATTTTGTGGGACTGAGCCCTTGACCTGCGGGTTAACTTGATATTCCCTCTAGTAGATAGTGTCAGAATTCAGTTGAATTGTGGGACACACCGCTGGTGTCAGAGAATTTCTCAGTGGCGTGGGGAACCACTCCCCTGCAAACATACACACACAGTGGAATTGGTGCTCAAAATTATCGTACTCGATGAAATGTCCCTCGTACTTCGGCTCAATCAAATTTAAATGGTTACCTCATTACCTATATTCCTCAATATTCTGGAATTCTGCATTTTCGTAGGCACCTTAATAATATATTCTGTTCTCAAAACCAAATTTTTGAATTTTTTATTAAAAAGGTAGGAACTTTTGCTATTTAGTAGTATCAGGAGCTATAAAGTTAATGGGGCTGGAATTACCGTTAGGAAGCTGCACTGAAAACTGTTTTGCTCCTGTTCTCGGGGCCTGCTTCAACGTTAAGTCACAAAACATTCACAACTCGCTGCAGCCTAAGTGGGCCCGGGGGACAGTTCACTTCAAATGTACTCATTAAGTTTGATCTAACTCTATACAAAACACCGTCTATTCTAGATGCAAACTGCAGCCGTTCCATGGTTTCCAGGCGTTTTGATGACTGAATCTGATCAATCTGATCAATAGTTGATCCGGTTAGTATGGCAATAACTGGAAAATAATTGATAGCAAATCCCATCAATTCAGTAGGAGTGTGTATGCATGTGCATATGCGTAATTCTCTATATTAATAAACACATACTTTCTAGGCATCCCCTCTCATTTTCCTTTACTCGTTTCAGTAGGCTAAAGAGGTCTTTGAGTGGAGAGATTTCTCTATTAGCAACGGGTAAAAATGAAAACTTCCGAGGGCCATTCAGTTCTGAGCAATCGTTACATATCTAACGTGTTCCCAAGTGGGTTTTTTGAGCACTGACTAATGATTACATCATAATTTCCCAGAGGTCCTTTGGCCACAGGTTTTAAAACTGCTCATTACGAATAAAGTGAGTTCCTTGGAAAGTGAGGGTGGCCCTTAGCAAACCGGTATCACTAGGGAAGAAAAGAATTTGCCAAATAAATAACTTGGGCCCTTTTATAGGCATCCAGGTAAGTCTTTCTGCATCTACTTATTTCTTAATATTTTACTTTAAAATAGTTATAGGCCTATAGATTATATTCACAGATTATCCAGAGACTACAGAATCACGAGAAGTTGCAAAATAGTACATGGGTTTTGGGCACTTTTCACACCACTTTCCCCAGTGATGCCATCTTATATGACTGTGACACGACAGCAAAAGTAGGAAACTACCATTGGTACAATCGTGCTAACTGGACTATAAGCCTTACCCAGTTTTCATCAGCTTTTACATATGCTCGTGTGTTTCCGTGCGTGTGTGTAGTTCTACACAATTTGATTCCACTATAAATTTCTGTCACCACCACCACCATCAAGAAACAGAGCCGTTCCATCCAAAGCGCTCTCTTGTGCTTCCCTTTTGTAGTTGAATGCACCCACTCCACCCACCATATCTCTGTCCTCTGGCAATCACTAATGTGTTCTCCATCTCTATAATGCCATTCAAGAATCTTACGTAAATGGAATCATGGCCTTTTGTTATTGTCTTTTTTAAACTAAACAAAGTCTGCTTGAGACCCCTCCAAACTGTTCCATGTAGCAATGGTTTCTTCCTTTAAATTGCTGAGCAGCATTCGATCTCTATGTATTTTTCAAATTGATTTTTGCCACAACACGTTCCAACCATGGGATTTGGGGGGCTCACTAAAATAAAAGATGTAAGTGAGAAAATCAGAATCTGGCATAAAGAATTAATATGCTCATGTATCGGAAGAATTAATATCGTTAAAATGTCCATACTTCCCAAAGAAATCTACAGATTCAATGTCATCTCTATCAAAATACCAATAGTAGTTTTACAGAACTAGGACGAATAATCCTAAAATCTGTATGAAACCACAAAAAAACCCAGATAGCCAAAACAATCTTGAGAAAGAAGCACCAGGCGGAAGCTATCACAATACCAGACTTCAAGAACTACTACAAAGTTATAGAAATCAAAACAGTATGGTACTAGCCCAAAAATAGACACAGAGATCAACAGAACAGAATTGAAACCCCTGGAATAAACCCACGTGTATGTGACCAATTAATCTATGACAAAGGAGGCAACAATATACAATGGGGAAAACACAGAATTTCCAATAAATGGTGTTGGGAAAACTAGACAGCGACATGCAAAAGAATGAAACTGAACCACTTTCTTATACTTTACACACAAAAAATAAATTCAAAATGGATTAAAAACCTAAGCATGAGACCTGAAACCACAAAACCCATAAAAGAAAACATAGGCAGCAATCTTTGACATTGGCCTTAGCAACGTATTTAGAAATATGTCTCCTCAGGCAGCGGAAACATAAGCAAAAATAAATTTGGGGGATTATACCAAAATAAAAAGTTTTTGTACTGAACAGGAAACCATCAGCAAAACAAAAAGGCAACCTGAATGGGAGAAGATATTTGCAAATGATATACCTGTTAAGGGGTTAATATCCAATGTATATATAAAGAACATATCTAACTCAACACCAAAAAAAAAAAAATCTGATTAAAAAGTAAGAAGAGAGGGGCCCCTGGGTGGCTCAGTAGGTTAAACATCCAACTCCTTCCTGGTTTTGGCTCAGGTCATGATCTCATGGTTCGTGTGTTGGAGCCCCACGTCTGGCTCACCAGCACAGAGGCTGCCTGGGATTTTCTCTCTCTCTCTCTCTCTCTCTCTCTCTCTCTCTCTCCTCCTCTCTCTCTCTCTGCTGCTGCTTCCCCACTCTCTCACTCTCTCTCAAAAGAAATAAATCAACTTTTATTAAAAAAAGTGAGAAGAGAACGTTGAATAGACATTTCTTTTTCCCGAGAAGACATACACATGGCCAACAGACACGAGAGAAAGATACTCAACATTACTAATCATCAGGGAGATGCAAATCGAAACCACCATGAGGTATCACCTCACACCTATCAGAATGGCTAGTATCAAACATATAAGAAATAGCAAGTGTTGGTGAGGACGTGGAGAAAAGAGAACCCTCATGCACTGTTGGTAGGAATGTAAATTGTTACAACTACTGTGGAAAACAGTATGGAGATTCCTCAAAGAATTAAAAATAGAAATACCGTATAATCCAGTAAGGCCACTACTGGGTATTTACTCGAAGAAAGTGGAAATTAATTCAAAACCATATATGCACCTCTGTGTTTATTGCGGCATTATTTATAATAGCCAAGATGTGGAAGTAACCCAAGTGTCTATCCACAGATGAATGGATAAAGAAAATGTTGTATATATATATGCAGTGGGATGTTACTTCACCATAAAAAAAGAAATCTTGCCATTTGTGACAACATAAATGGACCTAGAGAGTGTTATACTAAGTGAAATAAGTCGGTCAGAGAAAGACAATACCAGAGGATTGCACTTATATGTGAAATATAAAAAACAAAACAAATGAACATACAAACAAATAAACAGACACTTAAATACAAAGAACCAGCCGGTGGTTGCCAGATGGAGGTTGGTAGGGGGTGAAATAAAAAAAGGGTATTAAGAGATACAAACTTCCAGTTATAAAATAAGTCATGGAGATGAAAAGTACAGCATAGGGAATATAGTCAATAATATTGTAATAATTTTCAATGGTGACAGATGGTGATTATACTTATCCGAGTGTCGTGGTGAACACTGAGTAATGCCCAGAATTGTTAAATCAATAGGTCGTACACCGGAAACGAACATAACATTGTATGCCAATTGTACTTCAACGATAAATTTAAAATTTAAAACGGAAAACTAAAATGAAGTCAGGACGAAGATAAGCACATGAAACACAGGTTAACCAGTTGCTAGAAAATTTGGCTTTCAGCTTCCTGGCAGTTACCACAAGAGAGAAACAGCCGGCGAGGCATCTCATAGTCTAAAGATGCGGGCAAACCAGTTTCCCAGGGGCAGCTCCGCCACTCCTGGCACTCCAGCTGGAGGAAAGATTCTTTCCCAGGCTCAGGAGACTATGGCCAGAGGACACCTCACTCGGAAATAAGACAAGACTCTATCAAAGGATGCGTGTTAACAGCACAAGGAATTTTCTTGAGCAATTCAAGATTCTGATCATCCAACTTTCTCACTCTAGTATCTTAGGGCAATAGGGATGTAGATATTCTGGTCTGGGTTCAGAAAAAGTCGTTCATGTGATTGGATGTGAACGGAGGGGCAGACAAATATGAACTGAAAAGCTATTATGCTTTCCTTTGAAGTCCAGTGAGTTTTCCCCTTACCTGGAGGTGCAGAATAGAGTCCCAAATAATAGTCTGTGGGCCCAACTGGGCTGTGAATATCTTTTATGGGACCCAGAGAGAGTGATTTTGTCAGCCACGTTCAGACACTGGGAGAGTTCATATAATCAGGACTTCCAGTTTCTCTTGAAACACTGAGGTGGAAACACTGCTATCCCCGCTCCACCCCCCTTAAATGAGGCTTCCAGTCTCCTGGAATTCAGGGCTGCTCCCTCCTGAGAGGATGCATGCTTTCAACTTTCCCACGGTCAAGCCTCAGCCTGCTTCTTTCATTTAATTTATGAGGCTGGCTCCCAAGCTTGCAACTTCTGGTCTAGACAGTGTTAAGTGTTCATCTTATGTTCCTGGGATCATGTTATGGGCACTGTATGCTGTGGGCCTTTAGTTGGTTTGGCAGAGTGGCTATTGTTTGGCCTTAACTGTGTGTCACCCAAAGGGTCTGGCGACCACAAAGCTGGGATTTGCAGAGGAAATCTATAGAGACCAGTGAGCTACTCTACAAAAGTGTTTATAATAAAATGTTTATTATCTAATTTAAGCAGGCATAGTCTTCCCCTTTATTAATAAAAAATATCTCCCACTTATTCACTTGTTATTTACCATGTGCCAGAAGCTATGTATATGTTATAAACACAGTTTAATTATTATTTTAAAGCCTGCAAAAATAGCATTATTATCTTCATTTTAATAATCAAATAATTTTAACAATCAAATAATCCAGTGAAGAAATGGGCAGAAGACATGAACAGATACTTTTCCAAAGAAGACATCCAGATGGCCAACAGATACATGAAAAGATGTTCAACATCACTCATCATCAGGGAAATACAGATCAAAGCCACACTGAGCTATCACCTCACACCGGTCAGAGTGGCTAAAATTAACAACTCAGGAAACAACAGATGCTGGCGAGGATGTGAAGAAATGGGAACCCTCTTGCACTGTGGGTGGGAATGCAAACTGGTGCAGCCACTCTGGAAAAGTGTGGAGGTTTCTCAAAAAAATTAAAAATAGAACTACCCTATGACCCAGCAATAACACTACTGGAAATTTATCTAAAAGATACGGGAGTGCTGATTCATAGGGGTACATGTACCCCAATGTTTATAGCAGTGCTTTCAACAATAGCCAAATTATGGAAAGAGCCTAAATGTCCATCAACAGATGAATGGATAAAGATGTGGTTTATACAGACAATGGAATACTACTTGGCAATAAGAAAGAATGAAATCTTGCCATTTGCAGCAACGTGGATGGAACTGGACGGTATTACACTAAGTGAAATAAGTAAGTCAGAGAAAGACAGATATCATATGTTTCCACTCATATGTGGAACCTGAGAAATTTAACAGAAGACCATGGGGGAAGGGAATGGAAAAAAATAGTTACAAACAGAGAGGGAAGAGGCAAAACATAAGAGACTCTTAAATATAGAGAACAAGCTGAGGGTAGATGGGGAGGAGTGGGAAGAGGGGAAAATGAGCGAAGGGCATTGAGGAGGGCACTTGTTGGGATGAGCACTGGGTGTTGTATGTAACCGATGAACCACGGGAATCTACCCCCAAAACCAAGAGCACGCTGTACACACTGTATGTGAACCAATTTGACAATAAATTATATTAAAAAACATAAAGCTGGGAAAACTGAGGCTCAGAGAGGTATAGGAACCTGCCCAAACTCCTGCAGAAAGCAGTGTGGACACCAAGATATAAAGCTGTTTCTGCCTGATTCCAATGCTTGTGGTCTTCTCCCATGTCACATTGTTTTGCTCATTGTGGCTCATGGCTGGTTTTTCTCCCCTCTTCACAAGGGGACATGGGAGAGATGGTATGGCTTCTTTTGTCTCCCTGAAGTAAAGATGGAACCAGGGAATCAAAATAAAAAGTAGAGAGCTTCATGTGTCAGAAAATGTGAGTTCTAGCTCTGGCTCTAGGGCTAACTTACAGAGTGCTCTATATGTCCCTTAGCTTCTGGCTTTTCAATCTTGTAAGGGAATGATAATGACTCCATTCTAGGTCCCACTGTTACGAAGCATGGATTACCTGAGATGACCAGGACAAAAGGAAGAGTTGTGATTTATTTACATATGTTAGGTATAATTGTTTATTATTAGTTTGTTGTAGAAACAACATAATTTATGGGAATAAACAACATATCAATAAATACTCATTCATTGAGTATTAATGAATAAACCACATAATTTAGAACTCAATTCAGTCACGAAATTAGTTCTCTCAAAAATTTGAGTGGATGATTGAATGGTTGGATGGCTGGCTGGATGGCTGGCTAGTTGGTTGGATAGATGGATGGATGGGTGGTTGCATGGATGGACAGCCTGTGTTATTTGGTGTTCTATCAATGTTGGGCCTGTTTTTTTCTAGACTGAGACTAAGTTGGGTTGTAGAAGAGAGCTAAGGACTCATGGCGTCAGCTTCTATTTGTTCCACTTTCTTGTTTTCAAAATTCATTTCCTAAATGAAGGAGTTTTGTAAAATTTATACAATGTTCATAACTGGAAATTCTGCTAAGTTGGTAAATTCTAGTTAATGAAAATGACTGCCATCATAATCCTCATCAAAATCATTAGAGTGAAAGTATTTTCTTTTCTTGGGCTGGTAGAATGAATTTCCATATGTGTATTAGTCTCCCCCAACCCATACAACACATATTATGAACTAAATGTTTCCAAGTGTGACTCTTCCTTTTAAGTGATTTCCCGTATTTTCACTTCACAAGAGGCCTCTTAAAATATTATAGTGGTGACAATGACCTTGTTCAAATAGGTGCAGAGCCAGCCTTTTACATTTCTAATACATTTTTCTGGAGTTTAAATTAGATTGTAAAAAACTGCCTGTTTGATCTTACCAGGTATGGCTGATAATACTTTGCTAATTTAAACACTTTCCATGCTGAACCTCAATTCAATTTAAAAATACACATTGCTTAAAATGCCATCTTTTGTGGGTTTTTTTTTTGTTATTCTAGCCATGAAATAGAAAAGCTCAATCTCTTTAATATAAATTGGTTATTTCAAAGATCAAAATATGGCATTTACTATTTCATTGTAAAATAGATAATAAGAATGCCTTTATGGACAGAAATATCTCTTTAAAAATCTATTTCACCCGCAGTCAGAGAGGGAGGGAGGCAAACCACAAGAGACTCTTAAATACAGAGAACAATCTGAGGGTGGATGGAGGGGAGGAGCAGAGGGGAAAGTGGGTGATGGGCATTGAGGAGAGCACCCGCTGGGATGAGCACTGGGTGTTGTATGTAAGCGATGAACCATGGGAATCTACCCCAAAAACCAAGGGCACACTTTACACACTGTATGTTAGCCAACTTGACAAAAATTATATTAAAAAAATAAAAACACAAATGAGAAAAAAAAAAGAAAATCTATTCAATCTAATCAGTGGGAGATTTGGTATAATTTATATAAGGTAAGTGTATCATGGAGAGTAAATAGAACTTATTTATTTATAAATACTAGATTTATAAATAATGCATTTTGTCTCCTAAGATGGCGAGTCATAAAACAGAGCACTGGCTTATTTTACCATATTATTCCAGAATCATCACTTTAATATTTAACCCAAAGATCTCTATTATTTATCTTAAAGTGTTTATGTATTTGATATCAAAAATTTCAAAGAAATTATGGAGACTTTTTAGTTAATCAAGAAAGAATATTTAAACTCTTCTTTAAATCCTTCTTCTAAAGGTTAACAACACTTTTGGTAAAACTCAGATGCATAAATTTTTTTGTTTTTAAAAAAAATTTTTAACGTTTTTATTATTGAGAGAGAGAGACAGAGCACGAGCATGGGAGGGACATAAAGAGGGGGAGACACAGAATCTGAAGCAGGCTCCAGGCTCTGAGCTATCAGCACAGAGCCCGACGCGGGGCTTGAACTCACAAACTGTGAGATCGTGACCTGAGCCGAAGTCAGGCGCTTAACCGACTGAGCTACCCAGGCGCCCCTCAGATGCATAAATTTAAGTGTGTTTTTTCGCCGGACACATACCACCGCACTGAAGAGTTCTTGTATCTGTAGATTACTCTGGGAAAGGAATAATTTATTTCATTTTTATCCCTTCAGAGCATTTGTTTTTCATAGGCAACAAGTCATATTCAACTTGGAAAAGAAGTCTTAATTTTAAGACATATTGTTTTTGCATTAATTCCATAGCTTTTGCTACATTCATATCAAGATTTTCTCCATTGTTTTAAATATATTTATCTACGAAGTAGATTTATGCATGTAAAACTATATATAACTTCGCATATATCAACAAGTTACACCCTGAATCCCAACTGTGGTTGATTGAAAGACACTTGTTTTTATTCAGTAGATGAAAGTTTATGCCTTTCTGCTGATGTAACTTATGGTATTGCCCTGTGCTAGACCTCAGGACCTTCATAGCTATTTTTCTTGTGCTTATTTAGGAGTAAGCTAAATATCTTGCCATGGCCTTGCTTGCCCTTTACCCTATATCTCCAGGTATAGACTAACACTCATCTTTGAAACGTTAACCACACACATACACACCCAAATAGATTTTCTGTAGCTGGAGCATAGAGTCAGCTGCTGTGGGGGCTGGAAGGATGTCAAATCCCATCTACCCCACAATTTCACCAAGAGTGTCTCAGAAAAGATAAGACAGGCCAAGCCCACAGGGGTGCCTCAGGTCTGGCTTCCAGAACCCATCCCCATGGTATTTTCCACAATATCAGGTTGGCTTCGTGGTTATTTATTTATATCAATTTTCAAATAGCATTTCTAGTGAAAACAGGATTCTGCTACTGAAAAAAAAAGCACAAAATAAATACTGTAATTAATAAAAACAAAACCAAAAAACTGACAAACACCAACCTTCTTTTTCTTATAGATTTTTAAGTATAAGGCTAGAAAATTTAGGTGACTTTTTCAAGATTATAGAGACTGGGGTGCCTGGGTGGCTCAGTCGGTTGAGCATCCGACTTCGGCTCAGGTCATGATCTTACAGGTCATGGGTTCAAGCCCCATGTCAGGCTCTGTGCTGATGGCTCAGAGCCTGGAACCTGCTTCCAGTTCTGTGTCTCCCTCTCTCTCTGCTCCTTTCCCACTCGTTCTCTGTCTGTCTCTCTCTCTCTCGAAAATAAACATTCAAAACAAAATTAAATATATTTAAGATTATAGAGACCAATTCAGTTCTTCTGACTTCTGATTCAGGCTTCCCTCTGGTAGACCCCAAAACTCAAACACATCAAGCTGCCGGTATAGCTAGTCTTTGCCTACTCAGCTTGGCTGGTGATAGGCAGAAGGGAGCGTTAATGCTAAACCTGTTGAATGGGTCCATTTTCTCCCTGGGCCTAACCATAGAAGTCCCCGCTGGGTAATTTTTGTAGATGAGCAGATTTCCCTCTCAGAAATGCCAATCGTTACAATCCTTTTAGGGACAGAAGGTTCCAGCCAATTGTCAGCATTTCTGTTAAACAGATAGGAGTTCTATGTAAAGGACCAAACTCATGAGGCTCCACTCGGTACAGCCATTATCCATGGAGACCCGAGGACTCATTGTATGAAGTCTGATATGGGCCTTACTTCTCCTTGGTATCTTTCCTTCTTGTGCATACGTCCCCTTCTCACTGCTTTCTCTGGGTCCTCAACATTCACTTTCTGCCTACACTCTTCTGATCTGCCTTTCCTTTTCTGTTTACGTGCCCCCTATCAAGGCTCCAAAGCATGGAGTTTATCTATTAGGGTCATGGTAGCAAGTTTCTGTGGCCTTGACAAATAAAAGCAGGGCGCTCCTTGGCAGGTGCTTCCAGCTGCCACACATACGTGCACACAGACACACACGTACACGCACACACATGCATACGCACACCTTCCTGCATGAAACCACCAAGAAGTCTATGTGCTTTCACTGGTACCATAAGCTGTCCTAAAAACGTTCAGAACCCTTTTTATAGTAACCCTACTTTTAAAAATAATTTTCTAGGGTCCAGTCATTAAAAAGAAAATATCATTAAGCTCTTTGAAATTCCACTGGGGCTTAAAGATTTAAAACTTTTGGGGTGTTTAATATAAATTTTGCCAAACCTTTAAATAAACTGAAAAATCCACAACAGTTGAATTCCCCCAAGGTCCCTTAAAAACACTTACAGATTGCTGAGCTATGGGGTAATGATGGATGACCACGAAAGGGCATGGGCAGCACTCAACAAAACGCCTCCCCTTTCTATAGCCCTTGGCACCAGAAGTTCTCTGTGGCCTTGCCCTAATCTAGTGAATTCCAAATGCCAGTCGTGGCTCGGGGCCAGCTGTTGACATGGTCTTCAACTGAAAGTTGGAGTGAAATGAGAAATTTGGGAAAATAGATTCAGTTGTCTCATAGAGTTAAATGTATTCCGTGAAAGGTTCTGTCTTTCGTTTTGAGGTTTTTACACTTGCTTTTTCTTTCTCTTTTGGTATTTTGGTCCTTTCTCTTTTGGTATTAAAATATTCATTTCTTTTTTTTTAATTTTTTCAATGTTTACTTATTTTTGAGACAGACAGAGACGGAAAGTAAGTGGATTAGGGGCAGAGGGAGAGGGAGACACAGAATCCGAAGCAGGCTCCAGGCTCCAAGCTGCCGGCACAGAGCCCGACATGGGGCTTGAACCCATGAGCTATGAGATCATGACCTGAGCCGAAGTCGGACGCTCAACAAACTAAGCCACCCAGGAGCCTCAAAATATTCATTTCTTATAAAAAATGAGGGTTATAGTAGATGATAGAAATATTCTGTTTTGTTTAAATGACCTTTCCTTATAAAATTAAAAGATGAAAACTCTGTATTGGTTTTAAAACCAATTTTAACTCTCCATGAAATTTAGTCTGGAAAACATTGCTCTAAGGCTGGGTCAAATCCCAAGACCAGGAGTGAATTCCTACAACCGCTAAAATTCATAAGAGAATTTATCTTTTTATTTTTTTTGTTTTGTTTTGTTTTGTTTTGTTTTGTTTTGTTTTGTTTTGTTTTTAAGGAGAACTTCTCTTCCGGAAAACATAGACAATGAGGATAGTAAAGGGTCCATTACTACTCTATTCTTTTTTTCCCAACATGCATAGAAATATAGGTCCTCTTGAAAAGTGAAATAGAAGATGGGTAAGGAAACAAAAAGCTGCTCCAAAACATTATGAGAAAGTTGCCTCCATTGTTGATCTGTTTCTTGTGTTGCCTGGCTCAAAGGATCACAAAGTGTGACACTGTCACACACAGTCCCAATGTGTTTATTTTTTCCTGACAAATACTATAAATTTTCTTCTTGTAGTGAACAAACATTGTTTACGCAGCTGTGATTTCTTAAGTGAAAACTGACTTTCTACCCCAATGTATCTTTGTTTCAAAGACACTTAAAGAGAGCTCCCTCTTGGCATTTGGGGGGGGGTACTTTTCAAGTAAGACCACCTAATTAGGAACAATCACTGTGCATTAGATCTACCAGAAGGGGGGGTGGGGACAAAAAAAAAAAAAAAAAACTTGGCTTAGTTAAGTGCTTCCATCTTGGGTTACAGACCTCATCTAAAGCGGCTTCTCCTTTGGCCTGAGTAGTCTTTGCCGTAGAGACGGAAGGTAAGAGCCAATGCTGGCTGGCTGACAGAGATCTAGAACAAACCCACAGGAAATCTCAGCCCCACTCCTCTGAGACCAGCTGAGATTATTTTACTTCATTTAACTAACCAGATGATAGGTTGACTGATGGGGTCATTATGTCCAGTGCAAGTAATTTTAGAATGAAAATTATGCAATAGGATAGACCACAGCTCAATTTTTATCACCCCAAATGCATGCAATGTCCCTAATGTGATTACCTTTGGGCCAAGACTGAAAGAAATGTTCAGTCTCAAGGTGCCTATATTTTCTGAAATAGATTGAGTGAAACCTCTCTCTCTCTCTCTCTCTCTCTCTCTCTCTTTCAACCTAAACACATGGAAATGAATTTCTTAGGTTTTACTTTTAAAACATCAGATACAAAATAAAAACCGGAGTGATTAATATCTCCTATGGGGCCAGTGGTTGGTGAGGAAAAATTACCAAGCTTTATCTGACTATCTTATCCATCAAGTTGTTACTATCATTTTCATACTTGAGTCAGTCAAGTAGGTAGATAAGCTTCCCGACATGTGGAATTGCCTGGGAAACTGGAAATTGATCTTATTTTTAAAAATGTCCTCACAGAGAAGACATTTTGCTTAAGTGCCTTCTAATTTGAAATACACCTCAAAGACACCATATAGTTTCTTTTTGTGTTTTTTTTTACTTCCCTTGTTATTCCTATTGACTTTTCTATTTTTTTTTTTTGTTTTTGTTTTGAGATGAAGAAAGAATTTAATTTCGTGATTTGATTAAAAGAAACTCAGTTTGCAAGAATATCAACAGTTTCTCATTTGAATACCTTATGTTATTCCTAGTTGCTAGAGCTTAATTTTTGACTCCCAAACCCAATTTGTAAACCAATCCTCCTCTTCACTTCTACCCATCCCAGACTGACTCCTCTTCTGGAGTTCTTATCTTATCTTTAGGCATCGCTGCCTACTCAACAGCAAGACCTTGTAGCCAGAGGGTTTCCTTTCCACCATATTGGGTGCCTACTATGCGCCAGACTCTGCTTTCAGTACTGGAGATAAAGTCACGGACAAGACACATATGGATCCCTGTTCTCATAGCAACTACATTCGGGTACATTTCCTCCAGAAATATGCTCACCTTTCATGGACCAACATCCGGCCTCATAAATGTATGTATTTAAAGAGAAAATGCGTATATCATGATACGTGTCATGATAAATTAAATTAAAGAGAAAAAAATCTACATGTATCTAGGACAAAGACATTTCGTATGCTGGGATCTCTCTTCAATGACCAAATACCAACCAACCAAAGAAGCAAACAAAAAACCAATTCTTTGGAATATCATTTGAGAATTTATAATTTTTTAAAAATGTTTATTTATTTTTGAGAGAGAGGATGAGAGGGGCAGAGAGAGAGGGATACTGGCTGTCAGCACAGAGCCTGACACAGCGCTCAAACTCACAAGCTGTGAGATCATGACCAGAGCTGAAGTCAGAGGCTTAACCGAGCCACCCAGGCACCCTGAGAATTTCTAATTTTAATATACAGAGTAAACTCAGCAATTCCTCATTCACATCTCAGAAAAACCACCCAAAAGCAGAAAGGAAAACAAGAAAAACAGTAATGCAAAGCCTACCCTTTATAAATCTAGGAAACAACAGAGACCCCAAAACAAAAAATAAAATAAAAGACTTGCAAAATCAGTGAAGGTCAAACTGAAACATAGCAAGCTCCAGAGTGAAGGTGTCCATGGATGCTGAGTTCAGAAAAAGTCTTAAGAGTTATAAGCGATACATATTGAAATGTAAACCGAGCTTTTTACAACAGAGGCCAGTGAACTTTTTCTTAAACAGCCAAATAGTAAATATTTTAGGCTTTGTAGACATATGGTCTCTGTCTCAACTACTCAGCCCTGCCACTGTAGAGCCCGAGCAGCCATAGACAAACACATGGGCATGGCTGTGTTTCAACAAAACTTTATTGATAAAAACAGGCAGCTGGTCCGTGGGCTGCAGTTTGCTGACCCTTGTCTTATGCTAATAAAAGTATACCAGCTTGAGTGTGAGCTTCTCTGGTTTGGATCTCAAGCTGGTGAGGTTTCTAGAAAAAGGAGAAGAGATGGTGTTGAATGAAAAGTTCTACAAAAAAGCCATACTTGCTGGAAACAATCTGTTGGTTTGCCGGTGAGGAAGAAAGTTACTTTGCCTTATGAATGGCCCAAATCTGCTGATAATCAATTGGCTGGACAAAGTTAAAGGCTGAAATAACCCGCTTTTTCAGTAGAACAACTCTTGCTAGCTAGAATATGGCCCACACCTCTCTTTCACAGAAGTCTTTTGAAAAGAGCTGATTCAGAAAAACTTGCCTTATTCCAGGGTGATTAATCAAAAAGGAATCAACTCAGGATCTATAAAAATATATTAAGGGAAGAAAAAAAAGCAGGAAAAAAAGGAAAACATTTACTGGAAAAATGTTCAATGAGGTAGATGAAAATTGTGGCTAAATATATTCCTGAATTTTTAAAAATAAATGAGTAGTAATCACCTATATGCAATTTCACAGGAAACAATGACAAAGCAACAGAAGTAGATTACACATATGCTGACAGGATTAAGGGAAGATCTGAAAAAAAAAATCACAGAAATGAAGGTCAAATGCAGCTTGGAAGCTGCATAAAGACTGGGTACTGATGAAAGCACAGCTGGGGATGTGGAAGACAGGAATGGAAAAAGGGAATATAAAGAATCAACACACAAGACGTTAAAGGGATGATGTGATAGATATGGAATACATACAAAATAAATTAAATGCATACATAATTGGTGTCCCTAAAGAAGCAAACTGAAATAACAGACACCAATCTGAGAAATATTACACAAAAATAATCAAGACAAAACATCGTTAAACAAAACCCAGTAGCACATTAGAAAACTAATACACCGTGACCAAGTGTGATTTAGTCCAGGGATGCAAGGATGGTTCAATTTAGGAAATCTGTTCTTTTCACCACACAAATGGATTAAAAGTCATTTGCCTATATGTTGAGAGGCATTTGATAAAACCCAACGTCGAGTCTTTTTTTAAAAACCCTATCTAATACCAAGTGAGGTAAATCCCTCAGAGAAAGCCAAATAACGTATGATTTCATACCTATGTGGAATTTAAGAAACAAAACAATTGAACAAAGGAAGAAGAGAGACGGAGGGAGACAAATCAAGAAACAGACTCTTAACTATAGAGAACAAAGTGATGGTTATTAGAGGCGTGGTGCGTGTGCGGGGCGGGGGACGAGTTAAATAGGTGATGGGGATTAAGGAGTGCACTAGTCCCGGTGAACACTGGGTGTTGGACAGAAGGGTTAAATCACTCCATTGTATACCTGAAACTAATATTACACTGTATGTTAACTCTACTAGAATTAAGATTTAAAATTTTTAATTTAATTGAAAAAATCCCTATCAATAAAATGGCAATTGACACTGCCTTAATATAATTAAATGCATTTATCTCAATCTAAAACCTAGCATCATGCTGAGTGGGGAACCTCAGAACTATTCATCTTAAAATCAGGAACAAGACAAGGATATCTATTACTACTACTAATAAACACTGACCTGGAGATCCTGGCCAATTCAATTACATAAAATAAGGAAATAAAATGTATACAATTTAAAAAAGAAGACAAATCATCCTTGTTCATAGATCATATGATTTAATATTGAATTACAATAAAAAGTAATCCAACTAAAAAATATTAACAAAACAGGGGGGCCTGGGTGGTTGAGTTGGTTAAGCGTCCAACTCTTGATTTCTGCTCAAGTCATGATCTCATGGTTTCATGAGTTCAAGCCCCACATGAGCTCTGCACTGACAGTGTAGAGCCTGCTTGAGATTCTCCCTCTTTCTCTGACCCTCCCCTGCTCACACCATCTCTGTCTCTCTCCAAATAAATAAATAAACTTTAAAAACAAAGTGAAATGTAGTTAGGCCCTTGGTTCCAAAATTAATATATAAAGTCATCATCCTTCATATATTAAAAAAAGAAGTATTAATAGAAGAAAAGACTTGATTTTTAATAACAATTTGACTAGAAAATATTTAGAAATAAATTTATCGGCTGTGGAAGAGCTATATGAAGAAATTTTTACAATGCTACTCATGGACACAAAAAAGCACTAGCATAAATGTAAAGATATATGATGTTCTTGGCAAGGGAAACTCAATATCGTGCAGCTTTCATTTCTCTCCAAATTAATGTAAACATTGATATAGTTACTATAACAATGGAATTCTGGATCTATATATGATTCTAAAGCTCATACAGAAAAATAAACAAGCAAGAATAACCAGAAAAATTCAGCAAAAAAGAGAAAGAAAATATGTAGTACTAGCCCTACCACACGTTACCATACATAGGATGTAATAAGTGTGACATTTCAAATAAGTGGGAAAAAAAGTTGAGATTAAACAATAAATGTTGCTTAATCGGACTCAGTTATTCTATTGGGTTGCCTTCTGGACAAAGTAATATTGGATTCTTACCTCACACCTTGCATCAAAATAATTTTCTGATGAATCAAAGATTTTTATGTAAAGAATAAAAATATAAAATTACTAGGACTTTCCATGGGAAATGGAATATCACAAAACTCAGAAGTCATAAAAAAAAAAGACTAATACATCTGACCGCATAAAAATATAACTGGGCAAAACTTTGCAGCTCATAAAAGCACCATCCAATCAAGATATAATGCAAAATACATTTGCAAGTCTAAATTTTCTAGTGGCATCAAAAAAGTAAAAAGAAATGGACAAAATTAATTTAAATGATTTATTATATTTAACTTGACATATCCAAAGTATTTTCATTTCAATAGGTAATCAATAATAAAATATTATAAATGACATGTTTCCAAACTTTTTATTTTTGTAGTAATATACCTGGTGTATATTTTATAACTTATTGTTCATCACAATATGCATAAGCCACTGGTCAGGTGCTCAATAGCAACATGTAGCAGTTGGTGATCATATTTGACACTTTAATGAGTTAATCTCCTTATCATAGAATATCTTAACATAGAGTTCTCATAAACCTGTAAGAAAATCTAACGAAAAAGGACAAAATATTAATATTTTTTTAATTTTTTAAATTTTATTTGAGAGAGACAGAAACAGTGTGAGTGGGGGAGGGGCAGAGAGAGAGGGACAGAGAATCCCAAGCAGGTTCCATGCTGACGTTGCAGAACCCGATGCAGGGCTAGAACTCATGAAACCAACAAGGAGATCATGACCTGAGCCAAAACTAAGAATTGGCTGCTTAACCAACTGAGCCACCCAGGTGCCCCAAAACATTATTAATTTGCTAAAAATTAGAGAATTCCAAGTTAAAATACTGTAAGAAAATAATATTCCAGGGGCATCTGGCTGGCTATGTCAGTAGAGCATGCAACTCTTGATCTCAGGTTGTATGTTTGAGCCCCACATTGGGCATAACGGTTTACTTTATTTTTTACTTTTAATTAAAAAAATTTTTTTAATGTTTATTTTTGAGAGAGAGAGAGAGAGAGAGAGAGAGCATGTGTGTGCGCATGAATGGGGGAGGGGCAGAGAGAGAGGGAGACACAGAATCCAAAGCAGGCTCCTGGCTCTGAGCCATCAGCACAGAGCCTGATGCAGGGCTCAAACTCGTGAACTGAAAGATCATGACCTGAGCTGAAGTCAGACGCTTAACTGACTGAGCCACCCAGACACCACCACAAGAGTTTACTTTAAAAAAAAAAAAAAAAAAAAAGAAAAGAATATTACATTTCATCTCAGATTGGCAAAGATCAATACATTTTCTAACATGCTGTGTCCATGAAGAAGAGGAGAGTCAGCCATCTTATACATTGACAGTAAGAGGGTAAATTGGTGTCAGTAGAGGGAGGCTTGGCAGTATCTATCAAAATGACCAGCGTCTATATCTTTGACCTATGAACTCCAATTCTAGGAATTCTCCCCACAGATGTGTTTGCAAATGCAAGAAATTATTTATGTACCAACGATTTATTGGATATTGTTTATAAATGCAAAAAAATGGAAACTGCCTAGAAATGTATCAGTAGAGTACAGGTTAAATAAATTGTGGAACGCTATACAATGAAATACTATGCAATCAAAACTAACTAGCAAGTGTTTCAGGTGATGCTATGGGAAGCTATTCCAGCTACTGTCATATGAGAGGGAAAAGGCAAGACACAGACAAGTATAAATACCAAGGCTAGTACCAACTGTGCAAAAAATAATGTATATATATATATATATGTACAGGCATATTGAATCTATCTAGAAGGTTCCATAAGTAATTAGGAATAGAGATTGTCTAGGGGCGAAGAACTGCTTCACTCTGGAACAGGGATAACAAGGAGAGTTACTTTTTCTTGTGTATCCTTCTATGGGTTTTAATTTAGTACCATGAACATGTATTACCTATTCAACCTTTACATAAAATATTTACATCCGTTAAAAGGCGTGAACCAATAAGGATATTTACTGAAGCTGTTTTGCTCAATTTTTTTTATATCTACTGCAATGGATATTTTTAAATTTCTGGTTAAAATTCACCTCAACATAGCAGTGTTAAGGCAACATCTTGCTCCAAATGCAGGCACTAACCTGAACAACACAGGTTTGCTCTCTGAGAGTTACATTTTTGACTCTGGTTCTTAACAGTCAGGAACACCTGGTGTATTGTCTTCTTACAGTTTTCTGTTCACTGTGACCAAATGACAGTTATTTCTAAATCAGAATCTCCTCCACCAATCGCTCCCTTAATCTTACTGTAAGCTCCTGAGTAGGGAGGCCTCAGCTAGGCTTCCACTATAATCAGCAAGTGCCCAAATTTTAAAGGGCTGTTCTGGACTTGAGGGGTACACAGGAACTATTTCCTGACATATTTCCAGGAAAGGCAATGAGCTTGCATTTTTTTCAGGGTGCAGAGGTCCCCTTGTTGACTTTGGCTTTCCATGTCTCCAGAAAACCCTGGCTGGTTCCAAACCTTGGCTGGTCCCCATGAAGAGAATCACAACCGAACCTTGGCAGCACTGAGCCAAGTGGGCCTTCCTTGCCCACCTCCTGGCAGCCAACAAAGGCATTTGCAATATTGCATCTAGAGCAGACTGAGTTTGTAGCTGAGGTTATTATACCAATTGAAAATGGGGTTACAATCACCAACTGAAGTTCAAGGCATTTAACAGAAAAAAAAAATCTCATTTGGCAATTGGATAGTCAGTAATACCGTCCTGGGAATAGATTGACCTAGATTTCTCAGATCCCTGCGAATTCAACCTTGAGCATCCAAACCTGGGGTAGACAAAATGGTGGCACACGCTGTTTTGATTTTGGCAATGTTGGGCGCTCCGACGTCTGTGGTCCCATAGCTCAACATCGGACCAGAGTTTTTCAGAATCTGCATACATACCCCCATAAGGTGGATTTATAATCATTTTAAATTTCAGTCCACAGTGAAATGCTAGCATCTCCACGCGCAGCGCTGGCAGGCTCCCCGCTCAGCCTGTGAAAATGTGCAACATTTGGAGAGAAAGGGATTAAGGATTTCTATGCCAGCCAGTGGAGGTCAGTGTTGAGTCACTGATCTCTTGTGGTAGCTAGATGCAGAAGTTACTAAGGTGGACAGGTTCTTGCTCATAAAACAGACATAAAGAGGACACGTACAGATGACAAATGTGGGGCTGTGACATCCTGCAAAGTGTATATGCAACTCCACGCTACTGAAGAATGATTGCCGGGAGTAGCTGATGATATTTGGGGCAACCTCATGAAGGGTGTTGCGAAGCGAGAAGGTGGGTGGAGGGGTGACCATGTTTACATGCAGCTTCAGCTCCTGAGAGAAGGCCCTGTCTTTTAAACTAATTCCCCACATTCCTCCGGGCTGGGGATCCAAAGGGAGCATGCTGGTCTCCTCCTTATCTATGTGAGTTTTTAAAAGGGAGGAGAGGCTGAAAGCTGCTCCCCAAGAATAAAGGTAACTTTCAGGCAGCATGTTTCTCACGGCCACAATCCTTATTTCTAGGAAGTTTCAAAGCCTCCTCAATCATTCCAAAAGAAGAGCCACCCGCGCTGCTGGCTTGTTGGTGTCCCTCCCTGGGTGGGCCTGCCTCATTCACCTCTAGATACTGCACCGTGTGGGAAAATTGAAAGGAAGAGGGAGGAGCTCCAGCGAACCCGTTAACATGGGGAGGACATGCGGAGACAGAAAACTCCAAGGGGCCATTGACAGTTCTCACCTCTCCAACCTAGTAATTTGGAGACTTGAGGGTATAAAGAACTCTGCGGAATATCAGCACTGTTATTTCGGTCTTCATTACTGAAGTGACTTGGCTGAAGGGGTGGGGGGGGGGGGGGAAGGCGGGGTACAGGAAAACCCCAGGGTGTATGCTTTTAACTTTCTGGTTGCTAGTGGCTATATTTTCAGATGCTTACGTAGTCAAAGGGCAGCTGAGGAGGATCAAAGGCATCTCTCTGTGTGTGTTAATGCCTGGGGGTATAGGTAGCAATCAGTAACTTAACAGAGTGCTGAACAAAGTGCTCTTTATTCCTTCAGAGCATGTGATTCCTGCTCAAAACTCTGATAAGCAAAAGGCTTCCCCCCCCCCCCCCGCCCCCAAATAGAAGGGAAAGAAATGCTTTCTTCGTTTC
This sequence comes from Prionailurus bengalensis, assembly GCF_016509475.1. NCBI lineage: Eukaryota > Metazoa > Chordata > Mammalia > Carnivora > Felidae > Prionailurus > Prionailurus bengalensis. Next base: position 20,686,132 of record NC_057343.1, read on the forward strand.
TGAGTTTGGTATTCTTTTTTTTTTTTTTACACTTTGGTGTTTTGGGAGATTTTCCGTTTCTTTTCTCCGTTCAGTCAACCAGGGCTGAGTACCGGCCAGAGATATTTCTCATCTGATACAAATACCACGTACTTTAGTTACCAGAAACTGCCTCTGTTCTTTTCATCCCGCAGCCTCCCTCTCACGCTCCTGTGCCTTCGCTCATACTACTTTCCATTTGCCACCTTCCTGCGTTCTTTATGACTTGCCACCTCCAAGCTATGTACCCTCCCTGAATGGTGGCATTCTATCCATTCTTCAAACTTAGTTCGAATGTCACCTCCTGCACAGAGCCTCCAGTGCCCCTTGCCAATCCTTTTGTCCCCAGGCAGAATTCATCATTCCCTTTTCCATCCCCCAAGAGTGTTTCTCGATCGTGTTTACACACGTGTGTGTAGACTTGAAATAGTTAAAGAACACAACTTCAGCAATGCAGGAGAGAGATCATCAACCCCCGCCCCCCCCCCACACCCCCCAGGCCATTGCTGCCCTTGGGAGAATGAAGACAATGCGATGCTGGCTGTAATCAGAGAGTAAATGACTCCAAATGAGTGGAGGAAAGAGGAGACAGCCTTTCTAAATAGTTTTCTAAACAGAAACATTTTCAACTGCGGTCCCCAAATCAGAGTGGCCTAGGGATACTACTCTCCCCATCAGAGTGCAGAGAGATAAGACATTTTGTAGCAATCCTTTTACAGAATCCATTTTGGAGGAGACTCAAGCCTCCTCCAAGTGTCTGCCTTTGCCCACACCTGTGCAGAATAACCTAGGAGTGGAATTAGCTAAGTGTTATAGAAATATCGTCGTTAAAGAATCTAAGGCTTAGGGTAATGTTAGAACTTCTTACATTTAGAACTGTTGAGAACTTCTTACAGTTAGAACTAACTGTAATGTTAGAACTTCTTACCATCGCAGAGAAGCAGAATTCTCTGTAGTTAGCAAAACCTCTCTGACAGTCACTTGTCTGACCAATCTGTCAGGCTAAGCTGGGGCATAGACCAAACAAGAAGAGAAAACAGCATCAGCAAATAACGCAAAACAGTAAAGCCAAATACAAGAATCCAGACAGGGACAGGGCACAAGTGTTTCACATGGTCACTCGTGGTGTAGATTTTATCAGTGCATCAGTGAAGAGGGGCACTTGGTGAATCTAGACCACAGTGATCTCTGTGTAATTTGGAGGCCCCAGTATGCGCACCGTGTGCAAGTTTATAGTAAGTAGAATAATATTGTTACATCTTGACCCATTTGCTGCCCTACCCCGACCAGGCAAAGCTCGCTGACTGTTGGTGGTTTACTGACTTAGGGAAAGGAAGTGTTAACCAAAAGCAGAGAGAGGGGAGCCTCTTCTGGCTTCTCAGTTTCCGAAACCAGATAAAAGTTGAGACGATGAAAAGCAAAAACAAAGATTCCAACGTCCGGGAGAAAGATAAAGCTTTCCCAGCTTGGGCGAAGGAGAGGAATTGGAGGAGAAGCAAGGAGTGCTTAGCGAGGAGGTATCTTTTCTGCAAGTGGACTGAGACCCCAGAGCAAGTGGGGACCCAGGGTCCCAGGATGCAGGAAGATTCCGGAGAAGGAATGACTGTGCGGTATGAGGGCTTTGACAGTTGCACGGAGTTCCCCGCATTCCAATGCAGACAGTGAGCAAAAGAATTATCCTGCTTGTAAGTTCTGCCACGGCCTGGAAGTAGAGCTAGGACCTGGCCAGCCTCCAAGGGTTTTTCATGCCTTGGTGCAGTTTGGGAGTAGCCAATACTTCTCGTGAGCTCAAGAACCACCCAGACAGCATAAAGAGACTCCGGGCTGGATGAGACCTTGTACACATGACTGATGCATGGTGACCATGTCAGTGGAAGCCAGCACAGAACATGATGATGAAGAACCAAGTGCTCTGTGGGAGCCCTGGCATTGTACTGGACGCCCCCCCCCCCCCCCCCCCCCCGCCCTGCTGCCCTGAACTTACATGGAATCACAATTTGCCCAGGTTGCAATGTATGTCCCACTAGCTGAAAGGAGACTTAGGATACAAAGTAATTAAAGATATAAAAAGTTTTGTGTTTTGCACCATTGAGTTTCTGACGAGGCTTGTGGTTTTTGTTTGTTTCTGTTTTTTTACAATCGCTTAATTCTTCATCTACCCACCTGATAGAGTGCGAACTTCTTAGTTCTTAGTCATGTGTTTCCCTAAGCTCAGATAGTGTGACCCAGAAGGGGGGGGGGCTTTGCTAAATGAGTTGAAGAACCCTCCCCATGATAGGGGCAGTGATTTATCCTTACAATTCTTTTGCACCCCATGATATTCTGGCAGATTTGGGGACACAGAATCAGGGTCCAGTATGTGTTGAGTGAATGAGCAAATAATTTAAAAGAGAGAGAGAGAAAATATGTGGTGCCAAAGGGGTGTTCGGTGTCCTCAGCCCTTTTCAAAGGAAAGTGAATCTGCATCTCTGTCCCTTTTCCTTACTTACATGACTAAAGATCTTTTCATATCTTTCCTTCCCTGGGAGTAAACAATTGTTGTTGAACTCAAGCCCCAACAAAACGCAAAAAAATGCTTTTTAAATACTACAAAGAAGAAACTAACACCTGCCTTTTTTCCATCTCCCATGCCTACTTTAGTAACTTTACTTACTTTAGTAACTTTAGTAACTTTCTGTTACTAAAATATAAAAACTTGCAAATAAAAAAAAATGCCTGTTTAAGTGCTGCTCTGTGATTAAAGCCTTGAAAGTGTGCTATGAGGCCCCTGTGTCTGGAACCCTTATTATATTAGCATGGTTCAGAAAAGGATTCGATTTCTCTCAAGGTTGACTTTGGCTGAGTTTCCTCCCTCATGCCCTACTCCCCCAGTGACCCAGCTTCCTGCCCTGGACTCCAGGCTGGGATTCTTACTACAGAGCCCCAGTTTCCGGGGGGATGAATCTCCGCACACTTTGTAATGCCAACTGCTTCCCTTGGTTTGAATCCAGGTTCTAGGCCTACTGTCTGGGCCCAGCTTGGGGCCCGCATACTGGTGTCCCAGAACAACCGACTCCATCTACGGTGCTCTGTGTTCAGGTCTTACATCCTCTCAAACCTGACCGTGTCCCAAGTCTGTTGCAAAACCTCTAATGGATCCCGTTTTCAAGTGCAGAATTTCCCTGAGGCATGTCTGCGGCACACGTTGTTCCATGCATCAGCCAGGATAGGCTGACTGCACAAACGGCGCATCCCAAATTTGTAGTGGCCGAACGCAAACCGTTTACTTTTTGCTCACAACACCGTTCAGTGCGGGTCTTCAGACACCTCTCCGGTCAACCAGACGATGCTGGAAAAATAAGGACCGGACATGGGAGTCTTTTATGAGCAGGACGAGTAGTGGCACTCCTCACTTCTACTGGCGCCGCGTTGACTAGAACTTGACTCCATAACCACCCTCAAAAGGAAGGAGTATTAATCTGATCGCATGCTGACCAAGTAGAGGAGAGTCCGTGTTGGTGAGTGCTAGCAAACCGAGGCGCTAAAGTTAAGTAGTTCCAAACGCTTTTAGGCCGCGAGTGTCTGGTGATGCATAAGACAACTTATCCCCTAACTAGATATGGCCGCGTGATCTCGCCTAACGCTTATTCGCGGTCTCGTTTTTCTCACTGTAAGAACAGAGAAAGGAGTGAGCATAGATCAATCATAGCAATCGTGTTAATTATCTTCAACTTCCAGTTTATGTACTTGATCGCAATTCCGTCACTTGCTTTGAAAGAATTTCAACGCGAGTTAACACTTAAGGTTTTAGATCTAAGAGCATATTAAACAGCATTTGTGGGGCGCCTGGCTGGCTTGCTTGGCTAAGCGTCCGACTCTTGATTTCAGCTCAGGTCATGATCTCATGGTTCCTGGCATCTAGCCCCATGTCAGGTGCCATGCTGACAGTATGGAGCCTGCTTGGGATTCTCTCTCTCCCTCTGTCAGTGTTCCTCCCTCACTCGTGCTCTCCCCCTCTCTCTTTCTCTCAAAATAAATAAATAAACATTAAGGAAATAAGGAGCATTTGCCATTTATTAATGAATTTAATAAAAACCCAAATACGTGTTACATCCTTATGGTACCTAATGGTTCGAAATGTGAGAATTTCAATATTTTAACTATAATTTGAATTAAGAAATGCTGAACAAAACCAGGATGAAGTCATGTCCCTTCCTAGTTTAGACTCATCCCACATTACCACTCTTCTTTTACTATCAAGCTGCATTTGATGACTAGGAGATTAAGCAAGGTACTGGACAGCATTGGGGGGATCGTGGCAGCACAAGTTCAAGGTGAATTTCCTTCTTTCATCTCACTGTAGTCCCTAGTTTCACAGTCAAGGACTCTTGGGAGAAGGCCACTGGAGCTCACGAAGATCTTGTTCTAAAGATATATAACCCGTTGACCAGAAGCTGGTTTCCTCACGTCAGCCCCCCTTCTCCAGGAAAGCATGCATAGATTTTCTACACGTGATAGGAGCTATAGTTCCAACTTTTGGTTAATAATGGTAATTCACAAAGCAGTCCAAGGACACCACAGCTTAGGACCACTGTGTATTGTTTTTGAAGCCAGATCCGTGGGTGTTATCATGCTTAATTCTTTTTTTTTTTTTATTTTTTTAGTGTTTATTTTTGAGAGAGACAGAGCGTGAGCAGGGGAGGGGCAGAGAGAGAGGGAGACACAGAATCTGAAGCAGGCTCCAGGCTCCGAGCCGGCCGCACAGAGCCTGACGTGGGGCTCGAGCCCACGAACCGCAAGATCATGACCTGAGCTGAAGTCGGACGCTTAACTGACTGAGCCACCCAGGGGCCCCCACACTTAATTCTTAATTTGATGGAGATCACAGTCAGTCTAGTTTTCATCAAATAATTTTATTTTATCGGATAACCATGTACTTAATTCCCAAGTCAGCCAGTCGGCTTTTAAATGTAGGCCTTAATCTGCAAGGGGTTTGTTTGTATGTGAGAATCATTTGTGGGGGGCAAATCTGAATGCTATATTTGACTTTTATCGTGCCCTGCAGCAAATTCATCCATTTGAGCCTCCGTGAGGTGGAACTACTTAACAATGTCCACACCAAAGGTTGTTGCGAGAATGGATGGAGAGCCTGTAAAGAACACCTGCTCTTTCCTCTTGAGCACAAATTCACCACTATTACAAGCACAATTCCAACGAGTGGCAAGTCAGTGCCATGATCCTCATTGAAAAAGAATTAAACTTTTTTACCACAAGCCCGCGGTAGTCAGACAGCCTGATGGGGTAGATAAAGCACAGGAATAGGGGTCAGAACCCCAGGGTTCTATACCAAACTTGGCTTCAATTCAATTGTGTGAGTTTGGGCAAGTCACTTTAGCTCCTCATTTGTAAAATAAAGAACATAATCCCCGCTCCAGTCACCTCCCAGGGCTTCTCTAAGGCTCAGTGCTTGTAATTCTATCATTCCTATCAATCGCTTCATGTTAAACTGGGTCCTTTGATGCAACTTTAAAAATCACCCAAACTTTTATGACAAGGGCCCAAGGGGTGTGACCTGTTCATTCAACAAATATTTACTGCTGTGCTGGGCACCACTGAGGAGCTGGGATGCAGTGGTGGATGCAAGGTGGGTGGAAGGATATAAACAATAAGCCAGTTAAGAGATAAACTGGATGATTTGAAATACTTATGAGTAGTTCAAAAACTAAGCAACATGGGGGCACTTGGGTGGCTTGGTTGGTTAAGTGTCCAACTCTTGATTTCAGCTCAGGGCATGATCTTCATGATTCATGAGTTTGAGCCCCACATCGGACTCTGTGCTGACAGCGCGGAGCCTGCTTGGGATTCTTTCTCTCTCTCTTTCTCTCTCTCTCTGTCCCCCTGCTTTCTCTCCACCTCTCTCCCTCTCTCTGTGCCCCTCCGCTATTCACTTGCGCGTTCTTTCCCTCTTTCAAAACAAATAAATCAACTTTAAAAAACTGAACAGTGTGAAGAGTGAATATGGAGAAAATGGTCTGGCTTAAACTGGTTAGTTAAGGAAGACCTTTCTAAGGAGGTGACATTTGAGCTGAGATACAAAGGACATAGTCGGTTATTAGAACTTTATACACAACAGAGTGACAGAAAGTGATTGTGCAAGCAACTCTCCACAAATATTAGTTAAATTCTCTTCTTGGAAGTGGCCAGAGAAGCAGGGCGGGAAAGCGAAAGGAAGAAACAGACCAAGGAAAAGAAGGCAGAAGGGCCCCAGGGAGAAATCTTTCTCATCTCACAATTTGGCGATTTACTACCTACATTTCTAGGATTGTCTGAGTTACGGTCCTTCTTTCTCTCTCTCTGCATCCAAATCTCCTAGTCCTTTTACTTGTCCTTTCTCAATTTTCATTTATTGTAGCAAGACTATAATGACATTAAAAGAATTCTTAAAAATCACCCATAATTCTACCTCGCCACCACAGATGTTTCCATTTTTCTTAGATTCCCTTCTAGTCTTTGACATGCCTCTGCGTGTGTTACGTGATTAGATGCAATCATGTAACCAAGGCTCTGAGGGGTATGATTATCACGCACACTCTGAGAATCAGCCACCCCCTCGGGGCAAGGAGAAAGTACTGCTAGTGGGGGTCAGCAATGTCCCAGAACCCTTGTGCCCGGGGGCCATCGTGTCTCAGGGAGGTTCCACCCTTCTCTGCCCCAGGGCGGGGCAGTGCAGAGCAAGCACTTGGTGTGGCCTCACCTTCCCTCCCTCGTGAGACCGGGCACCTCCAGTGGTGAACTGTGGGGCAAGCTTTGTCACTAAAATCCCCGTCTCTTCGTGTAATGCCTCGGCTACCAGGATAGGGGAGTTATCTTCCCTCCAGAGAGCCACAGGCCATGTTTGGGGTGTGAGAAGGAGACTAGTGTCGACATGACATTTTGCCTGTTGACAAAATTATCTTTCAGAGTCTGACTGCCATTTCTGCCCAAGCAGGCTCTACAATTGCCAGTGACCAGTGAGCAGGGTGAGCTTTATTTCAGAAAGGCTTCCTCCACCCCTCCCTTCCTTCCTACGGGTCGTCTGTATGGTCAGGGGGGTGCTTTGCCCAAGACTGCCTGTTCCATCGTCTACCTGCCACTGATCTACTAGCCAGGGCACACTCACTGTGAAGCTGGGAGCTGGCGACCCAGGGCCCCCTCATCTCCAGGGAACTTCCAAGGCCCCGGAAGGAGGAAATGTCTTCACACAGTCCTACGGTCATACGTTTTAGTACGATTTGCAGAGGGCGGGTATTTAAATTGCGATCAGTTAAGCCTGCTGTCTATTTTCACTCTGTCTTTCCCCCCATCACACCTCTGCTGTGTTGAGCGGTGGTGGAGTGGCTGAGGACGTTTTTGGAAGCAGCTAAAGGGAAGTTGCCCCGGGGGATTCATTTAGTTTGGGTTTGGTGAGGTATATTTACGTGACACACGGTCACTTCTCTGTGTAGTTATTGAGCTAGTACATTTCCTGTGTAGACATATCCTCCGGGATGGAATTTCGAATAGAAGTAATGGGCAGATACTTGGATTATTTGATAATTCAGTTAATGAAGCGGAGTAAATCATTCACGTGATTCCTCAAACACATTGAAAAGGTTTTCATTTCTTGCCTCTTTGACATAAATATGGACACCGATGAGGAAATCAGGAAATAGAGTCACCACTACGACAGGATGTATGATACACTGGTTAATGAATGTTATATTTAAAGAATATTTAGGCTTAGCCACTGCGCAAGAAAACTTGAAATGACCTTAAATCCTGCAGCTCACATATGAAAGGAAGTTCACAGAGGTTTTCCCACACGTGGCAATTCTAAAAAAAAAAAAAGAAAAAAAATGTAAAATATTCCCAATAAGTTGTGCAGCTGAAGTTTTCAACTCGAAAGGAGGGGCTGCAACGGAATCATCTTCCCATTCTCTATGTAGAAAATGCTATGACATTATCATTGTCATAGGAAAAGAAGATCAGTAAGCAGCCAAGAAAATGTGGGAAACATATAAAGATGTCAGGCTGTTAACTGATTAAAATACGTTTCTAGGTTTTAACTGATTAAAATATATTTCATTGCCAGCTGTTTAAAGTTGTCATCTGTGGCAATTTCGTTGCTCATTCTAGATAAGTATTTCCACGCAAATTGCTATTCATAATTTTATAATTTTTTCTTAACGAGAGCCCTTTAACTGTGTACTTTTAAGACTCCACAAAGCTCAAATCCACCCCTGCAGCTGCCCCCTCGGGGAGCTGAGGGGAGATTCGGGTGTATCCGGTGTGGCCGAGAGGGTGCACACACCCACTCGGACCTCCACGCGAGCACCTTGCTCTACTCTCTCTCAGCTACTCCTCAGGTGGCCCGAGGGCTGCTTCTTCTGGAGCTACAAGCCTCACTGCCCATGTTCCCTGCACCCCATAAGGTCGCCTCCTGTAGGAGGCTAGGGTGGGGTCGGGGGCACAGGGCAGGTGCTGGGTCTGTGAGTGGGAAAGAGTTCAGGGGCTCCTGGGCATGTGCATAGCCCTGCCTGTCCCTGTAGATGGCACAGGGAAGAGCCTGGCCAAGCCCAGGACGTGTCTATGCAGCAGAAATTCTCCCGAATCCAATGGGACTCATATATGGATTTAATAAAGAGAGTGACTCAAGGAACCAGAGGTTGGGTACATTTATGGTAAATTTTACCCCTGAGGCCCCAGAGCCAGAACTGCCCTTGACTCTTCCTTTAAGTCCTTACTCCCCTCCCCTCCCCCACTCCTTTCCCCCTCACAGGCCACTGTCCAGAGCCACTAATTCAGATGGAGGAGGGGCTCGCCCTGACTCCTTCTCTACCACCTATCATGCTTTTCCTTGCGTACAGCTCGAGTCAGTTTATTTAGGTTGGCCAGTAATACACGAAACACTTTTTTTTTTAGCTTGAGGAGGGGACACTTTTTTCTAATGGGCACCGAAGCTCAGTCCTGGCCGTTCCTTCCAGAATGCAGGAAACCCCATAGATAGCACCCATGACAAATCTCTACACGCAGCCTCTTTGACTGCTATTGCCTCATCTGTAACAGGGGCTTAGTGATGGCATCCACTGTCCTCTTCCTCTCCTAGCCAGCAAGTCTGCACCCCCCATGCCAACCATCCCAGCCTAACCATGGCCTGGCCATCCCACTTTTCCACACTCCCTGCCATTCCCGATTTTCCCTGGACGTGTTTCCTTTCCACTAGTGTCTGTGAGACCGAACATTTCTCAGAGCTGACTCTGAGCAAGGATGACATCAGACTTCATGGCACATGCCTCAGAGATCACAAGCAAACGCAACAGGGGTCTCCTTAGACAAGGAGCATTATTTGGGTTCACACGCGACCCTGTGGGCTGAAGAGGAAATCTCAACATCCACAATGTTCCACGGAAGCAGTAAAAAAGGATCTGTAGGAAGAAAAACACACTTCTCTCCCCACAACTCTGGATCCTTCCCCCTTCAGATCTTGTTGTTGTTTTCGTTTGTTTGTTTTTTCAGCCAAAGGAAGATATATTAATGGTAGTGGACACCCAATAGTTGTGTGAATAGATAATCTGGGGAAACAGAGGCTTGTGGAAGTCTCTTCCATTCTAAGATGTTTCAGCTTACCTGAGCAGCACTTTAACTAGCATCATGCAGAATTTTATACAGGCAACATATTTTGATATAGGAGAAGTGGCCAGTGATTTCATGTTACTTTGTTTTCTCGGCGGCAATGTGAGAAGTTAGAACAAAACAATTTTCGAGATCCTTTCTAGGGCTAATGCTCTATGATCTCATACGAATAATGTTAACATTATCTTGACATTTGGTTAACATTTGTCTTGTTTCATATATTTTTAAGTGCCTTGTAATCGAGTCGCCAGGCATTGATTAACCACTAACAGGGCTGTATAACTCAGAAAAGCACTTTTCTGTAGGAAACAATTGTGTTCTTGAGAATGTGAATGAAATCTACATTTTGAAAAGGAATCAACATCCATTTTATATATACCATGGGGTTTTCTGCTTTCAAGAATCTCATGATGAAGCTTTGCAGAGCCTTATTTGTCTCGGATGTCAAATTCAATTTTCTTAAAGAAGGAGGTATGTTAATCCAGGGTGCTTTACATCTCATTTCCCCGGGCATGAAATTGAGGCACAGAGAGGTTAAATGGGGTTACTGAGAAGTCAGGGCAGCTCCAGGACCCTGGAGACTCTAGACCCACACCCTGACCCTAACATCCCCCGAGTCCTTCCCTGGCTAACTCTTGCCCCCAAATAACATGTTAACGTGCCCACGTGACGGGCATCCACGGAGCACGCCGAATTCTGAGACACCGAGCACCCTCTAGGCGACATTTCACGAGAAACAGACAACCTTCTGGATGCCGTTGTCGTATTGTGACAAGACTCTGTCTGTTTGGCAATGCAGCGATACTCCAGATGTATGTTTCCCCAAATTAAAACCATTTATTTACAGACATACCAAGGGAAGATAAACGTCCATCTGCTGCAGACTTCTTAGTAGCTGCTCTCCCCCTTGACATAACCCGAGCTCCCCGTCTCTGTCTAGGGCTGACAGTGAGGTGCTGTTGGTGGTGTGGCGGTCCCCAACTGTCCCTGGGAGAGTCACGTAGAGGATATCCCCCAGCCCGCGGGATTTGCTTCCTCGTGTTTTCCCCTGGGCTGCGGCCCTCAGTGAGGACTCTGACAAACAGGGAGCAGACTGCCCTTCTCACATCACCTGCATTAGAAGCAAGTCTTTAGTCCCGGTAGACGTCTGGACCCACCGATTGTCTATCAGCCCTGCATGAGGTTCTTTCCCATGTATTGTGTTCCCACATCTGAAAACCCCAGGCTCAGGCCCTTGATGCTCTCTTCCTCTCAGGAAATATTTTTCCCCTTATAATATTTTCACTTCTTGACCCCACGAAAATGATATAGTTCCACTGCTCTTTTCAGTCCGGAGAACAGAGGGCGGTGTTAAGAGTTCCGTGTTCTAAGTGACGTATGGGAGCCGGAGACACAGAAAGCATGATGGTGGTAGAGGCCCAGTATCTAAAGAGTATACCTGCAGTGAAGAATTCCTTCAATTAGAGGCCAGGAGTTGCTTTTCTTGCCTTCATCCTTTCTTCTCACTGCCTCGGTATTATTTGTCAGCATTTCCAGAAACACACGGAGACACAGAGGGACTAGGGGTGAGGCGAATGTAGGTGACGTCAAGGGCAAGCCTGGAACTGAGGCACACTTTTCCGCTCATATTCCAAAGGGAGGCTGAGCCATGTGGTCTCGCCAGGCACCCTGAGAGATGAGAACACACGTTTGCTAAGCATCCAGCCAGGCTGTGCCCTAGTGAGAGCACCGGTGCAAGGCTAGACCACTCGGCGAGTGAGTATTTACTGCTGGTGACTGCGTGCACTGGGCTACAGGCGGGAAATAGGAGGTGAAGTGAAACTCACAGTTCAGAGGCAGAGCCGGCTCTCAGTTCCTCTAAGCGCATGTACATAATACAGCAAGATGGTGGTGTCAACAGAGACGTGAGACTAGACAGGAGGGAACTGCCTGTTCCCTGGGCTTAGGGAGGGTCTCGATGCAGAGGTTGCTTTCAAGTGGGTCTGTGAGTATGACTTTGTGGGGAGGAGAAGGGGGCCGTGGCTATGAGGAGAGGTGAGGGTGGCAGGCACTTCAGCGTGAATGGGGAGTGAGGCCACCCGAACCAGCTGGGGGACACGGAGGGTGGAACTGGTGTGCCAAGAATAGATGGATCCATATTACAGGCAGAGGCTCTGGGGGTGTGTGGAGGATGAAGGGGTGGTCAGAGAGCAGCAGGAGGAGGGAGCCAGGTGAGGAACCCGCCTCAGCACCCTGGGCAACAAACGTCAGAGCAGATAGTGGGGAGGTGATGGAAGACTTCTCCAAGGATTTGGTGGCTGGTTGGATGGGGAAGGCCTTGGCCCTTTGATTCTCTCTCTGTTTGACCCCTTCTTGCTCACCCTCCACATCTTCTGATGTTTGGTTTACTCCCATCCCAAAATGCTAGTTTTAATATTGGTAATAACAACAGATAATGGTATTCATTTCTCCTCTGATTAAATAGTGGGGAGTCTCCTGAGCGAAGCGAAGGCAATGTAGCTAGTCATAACACTTCTGAGTCTTGCTCTAAATCCCCTCCTGGGCATTATTAGGTGGACATGACTTAACCGGCCAAACTCAGAGAGTAACTTTAAAAGCTTTTACTAAGTAAATGCCAGGCCCCGGTTTAAGGACTGTACGCATATTAACTCATTTAATCCCCATAGCCTTCTAATCCTAATAACCCGTTAAGGGAGGTGCTGTCAGAAAAAATTATCCAAAAGTTAGAATGAAGGCAAAAAGGTGGACAACATGTCCTTTCAATGCAAGAGAGAAAAGGCCGCCCAAGGATTTTCTCCAGGAATGTTCTTGGTTTGCCACATTGCTTAATCTTGATCCAAGTTCCCAGACTTAGGGAGTCATTTGTGCACTTGAAGACTTTGACCCAGGAGATTTACAAATAATTTATCATAAGTGGAACACATAGCCCCAGTGATTTACGACATGTTGGGCATTACTCAGGTCATATGTAACCCAATGACCTTATCCTACTATTTCTCTATTAAGTTCTCTTGTCAGTGTCCTAGTTTCTCAGATGCTCTTTGAACCAGTCATAACATCTTACTAGTTATTTCATTTTTAATGAATGTAAAAATCAATGATTTCATATTTTTTGAAAATTGCATTTTGAAAATCATTATCCCCATTTGACAAATGAGTAAACTGAGGCACAGAAAAGTTATGGAACTTGCCCAAGGTCAATGAGATACAAGTACTGCAGCTGAGATTTAAACTCAGGTATTCTAGTTCCAGAAAAGTCTCCTTATTCATTCCCCATGTATATTTATTGAACACTTTTCTCTATTCTTGACTTTTCTATATTTCCCTTCCTACTGAATGCAAAGATTTTTGTATTTCATTTAGCAGATATATATGGATCTGCTACTATGTGGCAGGTTATGAATTAATCTACTTCATGGTATATTGTATTAAGGCTGTATAGCACAAGCTTAAAAGCAAGCTCTTGTCCATGTGCCCAGGCTCTAGAAGCAGCCAGGCAAGGACTCTTCTGGGCATTCATAGAATTTGCCTTTTTCTTTCAGTTGGTGTCTATGGCTGCCTCTGCATATGGGGAACCGAGTATACTTGCCATTGTAGAGGGAGAAACCAGAAAAAGTAAAAAGCAGGCTCCTTGATGATGGGGTGAGGGCCTATGAAAATTCCAAGGATTAGGTGTCTTTCTGAACCCTGTGCCCATGGAATTCATATTTGGAAAGTTGGACATGCAAAATGATGTTATATAAAGATTCCCTTTTGCCAACTCTCCAGCATCCACGTTCTCCTTGAAAATAATGTAGTAGCTGCATTCAGTTGCCATACCTAATTCTTACGTTAATTCTGGTTCTTATGCTAGAATCTTTTGAAGCAATTATAATTGGTGGTTTCCTTCTATTTAAGCTATTGGTCTATTGTTCTATTGTTCTATTGTTGTTCTAACCGTGTCTCTGCCTTTAGGCTACGAAAGCATCAGATAAAGAGACCTGGGAAAGATAGCTGTTGCCCTGACTGAACTACCAGCAGATTGTCCCCTGAGAACTTCCAGCGAGTATTGGTGATAAATGATCTGCTCTTGAAGAAAACAGTTTTTCCCCATTATACTTTGAGATGCTTATCGCCATTTCATGGATGACAACTCAAACTCCCGAAGTCAGGAAATTTGACTATAGCCAAGAGAGGAAAAAAGTGGTGTGTCAGGAGTGTTTTCCACTCAGCCTGTCTGACAATGATAGATGCCCCATTTGTTCTTTAGCTTTGCAGTCTCTTGGTCAAGTTGTCATGGGGGATCCTTCCTATAGCTGGAGACAGAGCTGTAATGACTATTTGGCATTCCGATTTCCAGTGTCCAGTGGGTTATGTTGACTCCAGCATCTACTACCATATTAGGCTTCTAACACAGCAAAACTCTAGGAGAACCTCCCCACCAACAAATTAATCAACAAGATGTAAGGAAACAATGACATTATAACAGCTGCTATTATCAACTGTTACCTCGTCTGACTTGAGCTAAATTCCCCAAGATGTTAATAACTGAAATGCTAGTGAGTGACTGCCTCATTCCTGATTCCTGGTGTGTCCATCTACATGTTTCACTTGTTCTAACCCCAGGTGCCCATGAATTTGAGTTTCCTCCAAATGATTCCATATCGTGTCTGGACGAGTCACTCTTCCACTTGAGTCAGCAGGAGGAATGTTAACACAGGCTACCTGGTAGATTACTCCTTGGCAAGCTCTGGCTATAGTGAACCGAATGGTGTGCTGGCAACATAAAGGAGTCATAGCACTTCTGTTGTGTATGATGTTAACTGAGGGGTCATTACTTCTCCTCCTATAACTGACCCCCTTGGAAGCCCATCATATAAATTTGGAGATCAAAGAATCCCGGACTGTCCTCCACCGAGGAAGTGCTAATTTGTACATCTGAAGACTGCCAGTTTCAGGTTGGTGACTGACAGCTCTAGGAAGAAAGAGTTTAGGGGCGCCTGGGTGGCTCAGTCGGTTAAGCGTCCGACTGCAACTCAGGTCACGATCTCGTGGTCTGTGAGTTTGAGTCCTGCGTCAGGCTCTGGGCTGATGGCTCAGAGCCTGGAGCCTGCTTCAGATTGTGTCTCCCTCTCTCTCTGCCCCTCCCCCGTTCATGCTCTGTCTCTCTCTGTTTCAAAAATAAATAAACATTAAAAAAAAATTTAAAAAAAAGAAAAGAAAGAGTTTACCCAGAGCTACCCGTTAGGTAGGAATATGAATCCCCTACTTTTATAAAGCACTGAAGTGTTTACACAGATTCAGGGAAGGGATTATATGGTAGGGATCCAGGGAAGGAAATTGAACAGTTAGATTGATTCCCCACTGCAGATCAGAGAAAGGAGCTCAGTCAATTCAAGTGGTTTATCTGAGGTCACCTCTAGGGAAAAAAGGATCAGGGATGAAGGTCCAGGCTCTCAAATGCATGGTGATCTAATCTATGAGTGTCTCCAGGACTGGCTGCCGTTTATGCCCGTATGAAAACATCCTTGAACACTTCTCCTGAGTGTGACATGCTCTATGGAAAGAAATGTTTATTACTTAGTTGGAGCACACACATCTTTCTTGAAGAAAATGTGCTTGAGAATTCCTTTTTCCTTTGAGATGGAAATAAGCTAAGGGAGACTAGCGAAGGTGTGAAGTAAGCACCCCAAGAGAATCAATAAGCAGGCTAAATTAAGGTAGATATGCATATTGAATTCCAGTATGTCTGATTTCTATGTGAGCTGCATTTTTCCATCACTCCTTACAGGCCTCCGAGGAGCTGTGAAAAGCACCTGGTCTCTAGGGAACAATATTCTAAAGTAAGCCGTTAGGAAAAATCCTTCTCTAATATGTCTTGATATGAACTCATGATTGGACCAGAAATATATCTTCATTCAACATGAGCACATCATAAACCAGAGAGCAGAGGTGCTTCTAAAGCACTTTCAGGTGGGTGTTTGATTAACATCTCAGAGCCCGTGGAAGCTCCAGACATGTTTGGAAATTCTCGGTGGCCCAACCCTAGGCAACTTGGCAGTGGGTTTCTGAACTGAAGCTAAAGCTATGGCTTTGCAAGGAGACTTTACAGCGGGGGGTGTCAGTTTCTGAAAAACAAGGAGTGGTGGGTTTGGGATCCTCATTCTGGCAGAAGCAGTTATAGCAGAGGCCTAGGGGGCCTGGCTACCCCTCCACAGGTGTTCACTTGGGCAAGGTATGGGCCAGCATTGGGAGAGGCCTGTGGCAGGGACCAGGGAGGCAGTCCATGGGGATGGGTCTGGGTCTGTGGGTACCTAAAAAGTGTCTGTTCCTGTTGTAAATGTCAGATTACTCACCTCAGTCTACCAATACATCTCCAACATCTGTTTTCTTTCTGTTTTACCTTCCTTTTACCTGTTTGTGGCAGACATTATCAGCTATCAATTCATCAGTGATAACCTCCATTTTCTTTTGCTTAGAGGACCAGGATGTATTCACCCTCTTCTGAGAGGCCTCTTTTACAAGAGGCTAGGCCTTTCCCCACACTAGGGAGAGGAGTTATATTGGTCTAAGGGAATCATACAGATCTCACTCCATTACTAATGGATGAAAGTGTAGAATGATTACAACTTGGACTGAGATGGTTTGGGGACCACTCAGGCCAGAGGATGGAGTATGTGTTGAGAACAGATGATGTAGCCTAAACAGGTAGGCTAGAATCAAATGACAGGAGGTAGTCAAGAAGTTTAGATTTTGTTCAGTGTCATTGCTTGGGTTCAAATAGTTTCTTTGGGAGGCGATATTAGGAGGCATAGGGGAAGAAAGGGGGTGAGACAGGGAAAGGAGAGAAGCCAATGAAATGTTTATTAGTGATTTACTGCTGAGGCAACTGGTGATCAATCCTGCTAGAGAAACTGAGGAGTATGCTTCAGAGTTGACCAACTAAGGGATGAGGAGAATAAGACATCTAGCCAGTGACAACCCCCCCGAAACCCACATTGGTTAAGGGTTGCCCTCAAGGGTGTCAACTTTTCCCAAATTTGGGGTTATACCTTTAGCAGAACACCCTTGATGCTGAAGAAAACTTTCAGGAAAATAAGAGATGAAGACTTTAAGATGGCGAATTGTCTTGGGAAGTGTACCCCATGGCTCCAGAAGACCTCGGGAGTGAGGGGATGTGGGCCCAGGGAATCAACAGTATCCCCTACATTTGGTAATTAATGGAATACACAGAAAAAATTTAAATTGGTAAAAAGACATAATTAGAAGTTTCTTTGGAAAGATTTTTTTAATGGAGACAGTGTATATGATAGGTGGCATTTCACATTTCATTCAAAAGACACTTCTTGACTCCTATGCAAAATGCCAAGAGTATGTGAAAGAGTAAATCTTTTGCCCTCAAGAAGCTCACTGTCCTATTGCTCTCGGAAGATGAGGAAGCTATGTTACTGGTCAAGTGAGTTGATGAAGTAAATGAAGCCTGACAAGGGACGGTACGAAGCAGACAATGGACATGAGAGGCATGGCAGAGGTAAACTGAAGGGGTCTCAGCAGCTAGTTGGATGAATATGTTGAGTGAAGAAGGATTCACAGATGGCTGAAGTTTTGATAATGACTCTTGGAGAATATTATGCTGCTGAGAACAGAATCTTGGATATTAGCGAGAAAAGCCATATTGGAAGATAGCATGGAGACTAGGAAAATGATGACTATGGACAACATACATACAGGTCTGATTTCCATTAGCCATTTATTAACAAACATGTTTAAAGAGTATTAGGGGCCACGTCAGTCAACTGTACTGAAGTCAGATTACAAAGACAAATGAAAAATATCTTCAAGGGGCTTACAGACCCTTCATGAAGGAGGTAGATATCCAGGTATGTGAAGAGCTCACGGGAAGACTCTCTAAGGGAAGGGAACCAAAGGAAGGAAAGAGGTTGTAAGGAAGGCATAAGATGACATTTGAGTGAAGGTTTTTTGTTTTTCACTTTTTGCTTTTTAATAGATGTCATACTTTTATCCTAGAAGGCAACCCCGAGATACATAAATACAACCAAAGTTTGGATATATACGAATGAGGACTGACAAAATGTCAAAGGGCACTAATGTCTTACAGAGGCTCAAATTAAAGTGTATAATGGACATCTGGAATCAAATTTAAAAATTTTCTAACCTCTAATATAAAACCTTAACATCAAAGCCATACATTTCTTATCCTCAAAGTGTCTGCACGTAAAATAATTTAGACTTCTTATTGCATTTTAGGTAAAATATATGTGAAAATTATCATAATTTCCTAGTTAACTGGGCTGAGACTTAAAGCACAGACAGGAGTTTTCCAGGCAAAGATGGGCCTGGCCCAGATCACGGTTGCTGCTGTTGTGCCATGTTTAGACTTATAACTTATCCTCTGGTTGATAAGGAGCTACAAAAAGATCTCTAGGTAGGGGAATATCCCAATTAAAGGTTTGTTTTAGGAAGATCAGTGAGGCAATGATGTGGGATAATAGGGTCCCAGGGAAGGAGGCAAGAAAACCATTTGTAGATGCCATAGAGCAACAGTTTTCAAAGTGTCTGGGAATCCTGGGAGTTCCCAAGACCTTCCTGGAGCTCTGTGAGGACAGAACTATACTCATAGTAATATTAAGATGGTATTTTCCTTTTCACACTTATTCTATCACTGCTGTACATTGGAATTTCCCAGAAACTAAGTGATATGTGATGACATAGAGGTCCTGGGACCAAAAAGTATAAGGATCATTGCTTAATAGATTTTTATTGGTTTGATTTGGAAAAAATAGCCAAGGAATTTGAATTAAGGAATGTAGGCAGAAATGTCCCAATTATTTGAACAAGGAAACAGAACATCAGCGAATGATTGACAAACCCAAGGGTTTTCTCTCCAGAGAAACAGAACCAACAGAATGAGAGACAGAGAGAGAGACAGAGAGAGAGGGAGGGAGGGAGGGAGGGAGGGAGGGAGGGAGAGAGAGAGAGAGAGAGAGAGAGAGAGAGAGAGAGAGAATTACCCCTTCTTCAGCCTTTTTATTCTATTCAAGCCTTCAACAGATCCGATAAAGCCTACCAGTATTGGAGAGAGAAATCCGCTCTACTCAGTCTACTGGTTCAAATGTTAATCTCATCTAAAAACATCCTCACAGACACACCCAGAATAATGTTTGACCAGACGTCCAGGCGCCCAGTGGCCCAGTCAGGTGCTAACTCTGGGTGGGCAAATAGAGACTCATCAGTAAGGAAAATGGAAGGACTGGAGTGGAGAGGAAGAAAAGGCACTGCGTTCACTGACTTGCTTGTATTTTCTGCCTGCCTACAGATTTTCATTGCTCTGTCTTCATGCTCACAGATTCCATTTTCATGAGATCAACCAAACGCCTTCTCATCCTCCCTCTGCCTTGTGTCTTATTTCATTTCTTCAAGAATCCTTTTGGACAAAGATCAAGGCTGATTCTACTTTTTGGACTGAGTTTACTTCATCTCGGCAACTATGCAGCGTCAGGATGGTGCTCTCCCCCCGACCCCAAACCCATATAAAACCCATAACCTTGTCCTCACAGAGGCAAAGAACACATATATTTCTCCAGAAATGTAGTAAATGCTCAAGCTGGTTTTATGAGGAAATCCTTAGCTGTAATCAGAGTCCCATACGATAATGTATTGCAAATCACTAGGAAATGCTCTTTTCAATAATCTGAGCACTAACGCTGGCTTTCAACAAGTGAGTCATCAGTAGAAAAGAAAATGACCCTTCGTATCTGGGGGTGCCATTTAAATAAAAAGTCCTCGATGAAATGCATTTGGTGGGCTCAGCTCAAAAATTCTCACAGAACAATAATCTGTGGTGTAACAGAAACTACTACTTGGGAATAATGCAGAGTCACCCTTTACCCCCAGGAAATACAACTAGGCCATACCGTCCTGAGTGACTCAGAGTTGCTCAGAGTTCCCGCCATGGCTATCCACCCAAGTCTACCCTCTCGAGGGCTCTAACCACCTAGTCCTTCTGCTAGCTGTCTGTCAAAAGTTACCAAGACCTAGGCCTTTGTAGACATGAGCTTGTTGCCACCGACAGAAAAAATCATATTTGATGTCTTAAGGGCATCATGTAGTGATCTTCAAATTGTGTCCCATAGAACATGCCAGCTCTGGAAGGTCAGGAAAAAAAGTGTTCCTGGTAGCATAACTTTAAAAAAAATCCTCTTTGCAGTGTCAGAAAAATACTAGCTATTTAAAAGCTCTGAAGACTCGCCAAGATGGCTATTTAGCTTAAACTAATTTGATCAGGTGGCAGATACCGTGGGTTGGCTCACTCACCTCTCACCCTACTGCCCCTTACAGTGTGCATACCTCCATTTTCCAAAAATTACATTTCCCAGGATTCCCCTGCAGGCCGGGTGCCGGCACATAGCCTAGAGGCAACTAATCAGATGTGTGCCCAGGCGGTACCTGGTGAAGGAAGTCAACGCATTAGAACAAAATTGCATCTCTTGGCAAGCATAGGGCTGTGAGTGTCTGATTTTCCTAAGGGATCTTGGCAAGGTACCCAGTGTCCACTTTCAAGTGCAATAGTTGCCAAACGGCAGGCGATAGCAACAGTGGTGTTTGTACCAGAAAACTGCCACGGTGTGGTTGGGCATTGTTCTCTGCCTGTTGTTGGCCCTGGTTGCATTGTTTCTGGCTGAGTAACATACAAGTCTGACCTCCCAGGACATAATAATAACAATAGCAATCATACTAGTTATTTTGCTACTTAAGCTAGCTAGACGGAATCCAGGTTGCAAGTAAACCCTGACTGCTCCAACCACAGAAATTATTAAATACTTAAGAATATCCTGTAAAACTAGTGAGTGGTTCAAGGAATACAAGTTTGGAAATGCTCTTTTTCAAAGAGAACCTGGGGAGACTCATAGGTTAATCTAAGGGAATATAAACCCCAAGGGTGGGAATTTCAGATACTGTGCCAGGCAATGTCTGCCATGAAGACAGGGCGGCTGTATATGTGCTATGTTATTCTCCATCTCTGGACCAGAAGCTCTCGAGGTACTTCCTAAATCTACAATTTCATGAAAACATTGGCTAGAACAAGCATCTGTTCTTTATCTCACATCCTGCTGAGTCCTCATGAGGAAAAACAAATGAGTGAATGGTTTGATTTCTCTTTGGGACTAACAAGACGCTAAAGATTTATGTAGGAAATCATTAGGGAATGTAGCATGAAGTGCTACATTTTGAGGTTTAATACATCTAACTTATTAAACACATAAATTATAAAGCAATTCTTCCATTATCTAGGATTTCCTTCTCTGAATTAGTGGCTCATAAGCCACACTGGGTCCATAGAAATGTTTCACTTTGCCCACACAGGGTTTTGTTTAAGTGAATTCGTTGACAATATTTACAAAACTGGGAGATTTTGACCTTAAAAGTTAAAAGAGCTGACAGCTAAGGGCAGCGATAACTATGCCATTTTCTGACATGAATACTGGTTTTTGTCTACTTGCTTGTTTAATCTCTAGAATTATGCTTTTCAAGGGACACTGACTATCTGGTTAGTTTTTCTGATTTTTTAAGTTCCCTCAATGCAATTGTGCCCTTGAAAGAAGCTTATTAGACTGATGGAGGATGACCCACTGGGGTCATTTAACAAAATACCTGTGGGAGGGAAGGAAGAAAGAGGCAGCAGATAGGTGATGAAGTCAGAGATGGATCCTGAGAGATTGGGCTTGTCACTTGATCTTTCCGGGAACGATGTCCCCAGCTAGTAACAAACAGGGCTGGAAATAGGACAAAGGTGTTCTGATTGTCAGTTGCAGTGTTCTATCTACTTCATCACAGCCCTTCTAATGAAAGCAAATACAATACCGTCTAACGCATGAGAAGGAAAGGTTAGAAGGGTGAAGGCAGGCCTATGGAATGATGGAGGTTGCAAAGACTAAAGCTCCCTCCTTGCCGGAAATTTTGTGACACCTCTTTGACTCTTGGGGACATCTTCAATCAGACTTCTAGTTCTGTTAGGTAACAAGAAAGGAGCACTTTCAAGAATGGATATGAGTTTGACTTTAAAAAGGCTTGTTTTAAAAGAAGAAATTATTTACTTGATTGCCACACATAAAAATCTGATAGAGTGCTATTAGCCCTGTGCCTGCCAAATTTAATACTTCCAGAAGTCAGGAATGCAAGACAGGGCAGTGGTTCGTGTGTCAGTTACCTTGGCAACTGGCAATCCCAAGGGCATTTATCCCATCTCAAAGGGGAGGCCACTACTCAGCTTCAGCTTGTCATTGCCAGGTGAGAATGTGACCCAATATGGACCAAGATTCCAAATTTTCAAGAGAAGATAGAAATCTGGAGTTTTGTGTGAAATGTCCAGATTAGAAACAAACAAAATAAAACTTGTAAGCCACCAATTTGCAAACTCTGTTTAAAATCCTCACGTCATTGACTAGGCTACTTATGAACAAACGTAGAAATAACAGAAATTGTCCCTTAACAAAACATCGAGTAACTGTAGATAAAATGTTAAAAGAAAATGTTTAAATGTATAGTTAAGCTCTTTAAAGAATAAAATAAGTCCCTAGAGTAGTGAGCATTTGAGCTGACAGTGTGCCTTCCCTGGATTTGGGGATAGTTTCCAGTTTTAGAATCTAAGAGGTTTGATTAAAATTTTTTTTTCTTATTTTTAAGTTTATTTTAATTTTACTTTTTGTAATTTTTGTTATTTTTTTTGTTATTGTGGTAAAATACAAATAACATGAAATTTACCATCTTTGCCATTTTTATGTGTACGATTCAGTAATGTCAAATACATTCATATTGTTGTGCAACCATCACCATTGTCTATCTCTAGAACTTTTTCATCATCCAAAACCGAACATTTGTACCCATTAGACAATGGCTCCACTCCCTCCTCCTCCTCCCCTTGCCCAGACCCTGGCGACCACCATTCTACTTTCTGTCTCTGTGAGGTTGACTACTCTAGGTACTTCACATAAGTGGAATTATGCAGTATTTTTCCTGTTGTGACTGACTGGCTTTCTTCACTTAGCATAATATCTTCAAGATTCATCCATGTTGTAGCAAGTATCAGAATTTCATTTCCTTTTAAAGGCTGAACAATATCATACAGAGATACAGATATAGATACAGACCTAGAGGTATAGATATAGACCACATTTTCTTTATCCATTTATCCATCAATGGACATTTGGATTGTTTCCATCTTTTGGGTCTTGTGAATAGTGCTGCTGTCAATGAACATGGTTGTACAAATATCACGTCAACTCCCTGTTTTCAATTATTTTGTGTATATACCCAGACATGGAATTGCTGGATCAACTGGTAATTCTCTTTTTAATTTTTTGAAGAACTGCCATACTGTTGTCCGCAGTGGCTGTGTTATTTTACATTCCCATCAGCAATGCATAAGGGTCCCGGATTCTGCACATCAATGTCAACACTTACTATTTTCTGTTTTATTTTGTTTATAACAGCCACATTAATGGATGTGGAATGAGGATGCTTGGGTTTATGACTACTTAAACACAGGAATTGAGATCTTGGACCCACGAGAGGTTCAAAACCTTCTACAGAACCAGTATTCTTTTTTTTTTTTAATTTTTTAAAAATCTTTATTTTTGAGAGAGAGACAGAGTGTGAGCAGGGGAGGAGCAGAGAGAGAGAGGGAGACACAGAATCCAAAGTAGGCTTCAGGCCCTGAGCTGTCAGCACAGAGGCCAACGCGGGGCTCGAACTCACGAACCGTGAGACCATGACCTGAGCCGAAGTCAAATGCTCAACCGACTGAGCCACCCAGGTGCCCCAGAACCAGTATTCTTAAATGGCTAATCCCTTATTAAAAAGAAGAACTATAAGTAAATCTACCTATCAGCATAAGGATATGTCAAGGAAAATTGTCTATTTCTATCTGGTTGGAAAAAAGTTTGCTAAGGTACAAGAACCCTGAGGCTAAGAAATTAGTTTAAAAGTGTACCCAGGTCAGCAATGGTACTGGGATATTTGGTAATTCAATGAAAAGCCTCTTTGGATGGATATACCCTTCACCAAGGATTGTTTCCACAGATAAAACTCAGCTGAACATAAATTCAAAATCCAAATTTGAGTCAAAAACTCAAGTACACAATGATGCAAACCATCATGAACAGAAATCAACTAACCAAATAGGTAACTTGATTTGATCCCCCCACCCATGATGTGCCGATAATACAACTCCCAGATAGAGGTTATAAAATAAGTATAGTTGAAATGATGGGGAACTTAAAAAGGAATTAAAAACATAAGAAAGAACAAGGCCCTTGGGGGGCAAAAAAAGGCTGATTTCAAAAAGATAGAATTTCTATAAATGAAAAACACAGTCATTGAAATTAAAAACTCAACCCACAGATTAAATAGTCACTGAAACAAAGCCAGAGAGAAATTTAATGCATGGAAAGATATATGTGATGAAATTATCCAGACCATAACACAGAGGGAAAACAGATGAAAAGTATGAAAAAGAGTAATGGCAGAATGGAACATTTAGACACTCTCCGGCCAACAACAATTACAGACTCTGGGGTAAAAAGCAAACAAACAACTGGGAGAAGAACAAAAGCTGGCAGAAACTGGCGAGGATTTGATCCTTCCAGAGTGAGATGTGCACTTATACGGTGTTTCCTCTAAGGGTACACCCAGGCCCATCAGAGTGTGGCAGCCAGAGAGGAAGCAGAAGGCAGTCTCCGAGTACTTCGGAAACAGAAGATGGAGTTTGGGACTGCTGGAGACACCCACAATTGAGAGCGAGGATAGAATTCCCAAAAGGAAGAAGCCACATAGGATGGCCCCCAAATCAATGTAGAAACTCCATTTGAATCACTGGGTGCTCCTGGACTACACATGGGTGGGATGAGACTCAGAGGTGCCCAGGGAGGCACAACATCTGAGAGCTGAGTAGAGATTACGGAGGTGCCCGTCACAGATACAGCTTGGAATTCAAGTCCTGCCAGTTAAATAGATGTGAAAAGTGCCTCCAGATTTTAAAACTAAAACCTGGAAGCTATGCCTTAGGCCTTAAGGTCAAAGGATTCACCCTAAGATAGTTGCAAAACTGAAATAGAACGACCCTAACAAAGCCTAAAACCAAGCCTTCCCAAAAGAAGGTCACGGCCAGTAATTTAACTGCCTTCCAAAACAAAAGTCAATATTTTTCAGAGAAACATGAATCCAGAGTCCCTACAAAGTGCCATTCACTGCACCTACTGTAAAACAAAAATTTACTAGTTATGCAAAGATACAGGGAAATGTGACATAGTCAAGAGAAAAGTCAATCATAAAAAGAGACCTACGGAGGGGCGCCTGGGTGGCTCAGTCGGTTAAGTGTCTGACTCTTGACTTTGGCTCAGGTCTTATCTCACAGTCATGAGATTGAGCCCTGATGGGGCTTTATGTTGAGTGTGGAGCTTGCTTGAGATTCTATCTCTACTTCTCTTTCTGGCCCTCCTCCACTTGTGCAAGGGCCTGTGTTCTCTCTCTCTCATTCAAAAAAAAAAAAAAAAAAAGGAGACCCAAAGAATAACTAAATGTTGAAATTAACAGACAAGAGTTGTAACAGAATTATGGTAAATACGTTAATTAATTTCAGGAAAGCATGGTTATAATGAGTGACGACATGAGAAATTGTCAGCAGTGATGTGTAAATGGAAAAAGGAATCAAATTTAAATCCTAGAACTGGAAAACACAGTATCTGAAAAAAAAAATTCATTTCCTAGCATTGACAATATATTAAACACAACAAAAGAAAGGCATATTGATCACGAAGACAGGTCAGGTCAGTAGAGGTCATTGAAGCTGAAGGACAGAGAGAAAGGGACTTTTTTAAATGAGCAGAGCTTCATTGAACTGTATGACTGTCTCCAGAAGTTTAACACATATGTAAGAAGGAGATGACAAAGGAAATGGGGCAGGAAAAAAATGGCAATTATACTGGTTGGAGAACAGCAACCCAGGGGCTCCTGGGTGGCTCGGTCGGTTAAGCATCCGACTTCGGCTCAGGTCATGATCTCACGGTCCATGAGTTCGAGCCCCGTGTCGGGCTCTGTGCTGACCGCTCAGAGCCTGGAGCCTGTTTTAGATTCTGTGTCTCCCTCTCTCTCTGCTCCTCCCCTGTTCATGCTCTGTCTCTCTCTGTCTCAAAAATAAATAAACGTTAAAATTAAAAAAAAAAACCAGCAACCCAGAAATTAAAACAGCAACCCAGACATCCATGAAGCACAGCAAGCCCTAAACAGTTAAAGCTAATAAAACCATGCCTAACCACGTCATAGTCAAACTGCTAAAAACCAAAGAGTGAGAGTAAATCTTCAAAGCATCAAAATAAAGAAACATTATAAAAGGAAGAATAATTATATTTATGATGCCTAACTTCCCTTTAGGAAAAAAATGGGGCTAGAAGATATAGAGCTACATCTTTTTAAAGCAATGAAAGCAAAACATTGCCAACTTGACATTCTATACATAGCAAAAATATTTTTCTTAAATGCAAATGAAATAAAGACATTTTTAGATAAACAAAAGCTGAAAGAATTTTTTGCCAGCAGACCCCACACTACAAGAAATTCTCAAAGATGTTCTTCAGGCTAAAGAAAATAATACCAGATGGAAATTCAGAGCTACAGGAAGAAATGAAGAACATTAAAAATGGTAAATATTTGAAGAAATATAAAGGATATATAAGATTTTTGTCACAATCAATGCTTGTCCTTCAAAAAGCACCATTAGGAAAAGTGAATGGCAGAAAGCATTTGCCCCCGATCTCACTGCTGCCACTCAGGAGGGATGGCGTGAGGCTGGGCTGGGTGCTAGAACAGCAAGAAGAAAAACGGGAGATTTTCTCTCAGGAGCCATTTTTCCGCTCTTTGAGCCAGGGCCAAGGGTGTCCCTGGAGCTCTCTGGGTGCATCCTGGTCCCCACTTCTGGGTTTCAGGCTGTCTTGCATCCAGGCTGGGGGACACAGAAGTACAAATGGGGAACTCACCACCACCAGTTCAGTGGCACTCAGAATTCTGGTCTTCTTTCCCAGTCCACCTGCTGCTTTTCAGAGTCCTCCAATGGCTGGTCCAGGGTTTGGAGCTGCATTCAGTGAGAAAGACAGGGCGGATGGAGTGTGTTTATCCATTGCTGGAGGAGGTCGTTAAGAGGATGAGACTGTTGGTTCACCTTAAGTGGCACCAGGAGCCACTTCAGGGATGCAGCCTTGAGAGAGAAATGTGTGTTGAGATCATCTGGATGGTGTACAGGGCTGAGTCCCCTTAGGCCTCTGCATAAACTTTTGAGATTCTGGCTGGCAGGTGCAGCGATCCACTAGTCTTGCAGCAGCCCAACAAAAGCCTCCTGTGTGAGTTCCCTTGCTTATTAACCATCTGGGGTGTTCTTCCTTCTTCTTCAGCCTCTCCTTGCCCTTCGTGTAGTGGGAACAGTTTCAACTTACCCCAGGAACACACTGGAGGTTGCAAGCCAACATTCATCTCACCTAGAATCAAAACCCGTGGATTACGTTGTGAGCATGTGACACCCGAGGTACTTGTGGGCCAACCACCTGAAAATATATCTGAAGCTTTGAAGTGAGATCTGGGCTAGAAATAAACATTCCGGTCTTCAATCTGCAAGGTGCTTCCAGGCATAGGAGTGGTGGAGGGCAATGAGGAAGAATGCCTAGAATAAGCCAAATGAACTGAGACTAGAGCTGTGGGACCATCAACGTCAAAGAGGTGAGCCCAGGAAGAAGAGCCAATGCAAAGAGGTCCGACAGGCTGGAGGGAACCCGAGTGGCCTGTGTGAGGTGTTCACCCATCTCTCTCCTGAACAGTGCACTCCAGCAGGCTCCGGGTGTTCCCAGGGTTCCTGGTGTCTTGTCTATCTGTCACCTGTCTCAGCATCACCTGGGGTTGGGGGGAATGTTAGACATGTTGATTCTCAGGCCCTATGCCAAACTTTTTTAATTAGAATCATAAGTGGTGGGGCCTGACTGCCTGAGTTTTTAATTAGCTTTCCAGGGATTTCTCATGAACAGTTAGAGACCCAGCGTCTGAGGCCCAAGGAGTGTGGGAACCTCTAAGTCTGTCACCAGCATCAAGAGAAGGTGCTGAACAGGGGGGATGGTAAGAGCAAAGAGGGAGAAGGGAAAGAGAGGTTCCTGAAATTTGGTAAGTGGTGCAGGAGGAGGAGGAGCAAGGAGACCTTTTATTCTCATTATTTGAGTCCTAAGGCTGACACTCTTGGAGCAGCTGTGTCGGGCTCATCTTGGGAGTTTTGTGTGTTGAGGTCCATCCACCACGAGCCCAGCACGGCCACACAGCTGTAGTGAGTGTGATGATGAACGTGACAGGTGATGAGCAATTCGGCTGACGCTGTCCTTCTTTAGACAGTATCCAAAGGTAATGCAGTCCTGTTCCTTGCAAATGACTCAGTCAACCTAGGTTAAGGGGTCCATTTCATGCCAAATCCAGTAGTCATGTTTTACTCTGTGCTGCTCTGGCCAAACAACATCTGTTTGGATAGGGGAATGAAATGTGCTGAGATGCGAAGTCACACACGTCCCTTTCTCTCCCGGCCTCTCTACCAAACAGTGTATTTAAGAAATCTTTTGAAAAAGTCCAGAAGTTAATGTCAATAGAAACCCCATTCGATGAAAGGGAATTCACCAGCAAGAGAAAAAGCGCTTGCTTGCCCTCTTCTGTGCCTCCTAATAATCAATGCAAGGCCAAGTTTTCTTGGCCTTCACTTGAGTTGTTTCCAGCCTTGATGCTTTCCTGCAAGTGTCTCACAGCTGCAACCATGCGTCCCCAGCTCCGTATTGCCAGACTCCCAGCACGGTGCCTGACACTCAGTAGGGGCTCAGCTCATTTGTTAGATTGACAAAGCTTAACTTGGAGTCTAGCATCTCTGTGACATGTGTTCTTCCTGAAGTCTTCTACATTTCTTTTTCCTCCTTCCAGATTTTTCCTCTTCTTTTTTTCTATCTCCTTCTTCCCGTTTCTTCTTTCCCCTCCTTTGGCTTCCTCCCTCCTCCTCCAGTGCCCGAGGAGGCACTTCATTGCCAGAAGAGGACCAAGTTGGGAACTGATCTGTGAAGAAGGTGACTCCTCCCAGTCCTGCCCCTTATCTCCCCTGCTTTCCTTTCTTTTCTTCCTTCCCTTCTCTGCATGCAGTCCTCCACGTTGAAACATTAATGTGAAGAATGCAGAGCGATTCAAGTAAGAGAAACAAAAGCTAATTCTCATTTCCTATTAACCCCCCATCCTTAGCGATTCTTAGTTTTGAGTGGAAAAATGCTCTTCATTCCAGAACTCCGGAGCACGATCCATTTAATAAACCTAATCTTTCAGTATTCTTAATTAGTGAAGGCACAAACTTTACAAAGAATTATTATATCTCCATCCACATTTGGCAGACCGTCTGATGTCCTGAGGACACAAGACATTTGACCAAAGTCCTCCCCATGGGCTAAATTTGTCAGATCTTCTATTGAACAATGAACAAATGCTTATGGACAATCACTGTGCCAGAAATTACTGAGATTATGGGTTTTCGTACCCATATATAAAGTTTCACTTAAAAGATGCTTGACTTGCTCCAGCCCCTTATTCTTTTGACTCGCTGTGTTCTTATCAGCAATTCACATGTTTCTGAATAATCTGGACCGTTGGGCCATCTGGAGATCTCGCTGGTTGATAGCTAACCACTCCTGGCAATAGCAGGGAGAGGATTAAAATTCAGGCCAGCATATTTTCCTTTTTGAAAGCAGCTCTCAGAGAAGCTGAGCTCCTGCACGAACTATATTACTTTTCACGGAGAAAGAAATTAGGAGTGGAAGAAGGAAATCAATGTTGTTGAACCCCTTCTATATACTAACTGCCAAGTGTTAACTCATTTAATTCTTTTTAAAAAATTTTTTTATTAATTTTATTTTTTTTAATTTACATCCAAATTAGTTAGCATATAGTGCAACAGTGATTTCAGGAGTAGATTCCTTAATGCCCCTCACCCACTTAGCCCATCCCCCCTCCCACAACCCCTCCAGAAACCCTCTGTTTGTTCTCCATATTTATGAGTCTCTTCTGTTTTGTCCCCCTCTCTGTTTTTATATTTTTGTTTCCCTTCTCTTATGTTCATCTGTTTTGTCTCTTAAAGTCCTCATATGAG
Organism: Prionailurus bengalensis; assembly: GCF_016509475.1. Lineage (NCBI taxonomy): Eukaryota > Metazoa > Chordata > Mammalia > Carnivora > Felidae > Prionailurus > Prionailurus bengalensis. The sequence goes on from NC_057343.1 coordinate 20,715,977, forward strand.
TGAAGTCATATGATATCTGTCTTTCTCTAATTTCCCTTAGCATAGTACCCTCCAGTTTCATCCATGTAGTTGCAAATGGCAAGATTTCATTCTTTTTGATTGCCGAGTACTACTCCATTGTATATATATACCACATCTTCTTTACCCATTCATCCATCGTTGGACATTTGGGCTCTTTCCATACTTTGGCTATTGTTGATAGTGCTGTTATAAACATTGGGGTGCATGTGTCCTTTCGAAACAGCATACATGTATCCCTTGGCTAAATACCTAGTAGTGCAATTGCTGGGTCATAGGGTGGTTCTATTTTTAGCTTTTTGAGGAACCTCCATACTGTTTTCCAGAGTGGCTGCACCAGCTTGCATTCCCACCAACAATGCAAAAGAGATCTTCTCTCCGCATCGTCGCCAACATCTGTTGTTGCCTGGGTTGTTAATGTTAGGAATTCTGTCAGGGGTAAGGTGGTATCTCATTTTGTTTTTGATTTGTATTTCCCTGATGATGAGTGATGTCAAGCAGTTTTTCTTGTGTTGGTTGGCCATCTGGATGTCTTCTTTGGAGAAGTGTCTATTCATGTCTTTTGCCCATTTCTTCACTGGATTATTTGTTTTTTGGGGTGTTGAGTTTGATAAGTTCTTTGTAGATTTTGGATACTAACCCTTTATCTGATATGTCATTTGCAAATATCTTCTCCCATTCTGTCAGCTGCCTTCTAGTTTTGCTGATTGTTTCCTTCGCTGTGCAGAAGCTTTTTATTTTGATGGGGTCCCAGTAGTTCATTTTTGCTTTGTTTCCCTTGCCTCCGGAGACGTGTTGAGTAAGAAGTTTCTGTGGCCAAGATCAAAGAGTTTTTTGCCTGCTTTCTCCTCGTAACTCATTTAATTCTTAAAACAAAACAAAACAAAACCAAACCCTCAAAACACTGAAAGGAAGGGAGGAGTTATTTCTTTATACCACAGTTAATGGAATGGGGGGTCAGAGAGGTTAGGTCACTTGCTCAAGGCCACAGAGTCACGGAATGGTTAAGCTAGGATTCAAACCCAAACCTGGCCAAGTCCAAAGCCCACATGCTTTCCAGCACACTCTACTCTGTGGTGCATTAATCTCACTGCGGGACTATGAGCATGGCTGTACTTATTTCTTCTGCGACAACTGTGCATAATGAACATCTCCAGAAATTTCTCCACCCACACTTCTCCTGCTCCTCCTGAACTCCTCCCTAATATCCTTTCTTACTTTGCTTTCATCAATAGCAATACCTCACATTTGTATGGTGCTTTACAGATATTTATCAGGAGCTTTCACAGCAACCCTGGGACGCAGTATCAGTAGGTGTGCAGTATATAGATGTGGAACCTGGGATCTGGAGGGATGATGGAATTGGCTCTTTGTCAGAGAGCAAGTCAGCGTCTGAGCCGATTCCAAAAGGAAGATGGGCTGTGGGCCAGGTCACTGGGGAGACTGCAGGGCAGAACAGGGAGCTACGACCGATGAAAGCCAGGTCAAAGGGAGTGGGGCAGGCAGGGCGATTTGGGGAGCTGAGCATTTCACTACAGAGGCTGAATTCTGTTTGCTGGGAATTACAGAATTTTCGGAGAGTTCTGTTTCGCATTTTGCTGTTTAGAGCACTTGTATAATCCCCTAACTTCTGACTCTGAAAATTCTTGCTTCAGCCAAAGAATTGCTTTTCTTTTGATGTTCCTCTTCTAAAAGCATTATGCGTTCTCTTCTTCCATCCGTACATGCATAATTTCTGACACAGGCCTTCACCCCATCTTGCACAGACAACTACAGCAGCTTTCAGCTTTCTGATTTGTCCCCCTGTCTTTAGCCAGCATCCCCTCCCCAGCATTTAACACTAGACTGATTCCTCTTAAATGAAAATTCAATCATGTTATTTCTCTACTTAACATCTGTTAGTGCCTCCCAATCACCTTTGGGATGACGTCCAGACTCCTTATTACAACATACGATATCCTTCATAACTCGACCTCTACCCACCCCTCCCGGACCAATTCACAGCACTGCTGAACTCTTGCCTATTTTCATGCACCTCTGTGTCTTTTCACATCACTGTCCTTCTGCCTGCAATTGGCTCTGTCTCCCACTCTACCCAGTTCATTGCCAGGCGGATGCCCCCACCCCCCACCTCTCTTCACCGGGCACTGTCTCCTTTCCTACTGGCCTGGGAAGACTTAGGGTTCCCCTCCCCACGCTCTCATCACATATGTTCTTGTTGGTCTGCGGGTCTCTCCCCTCACCAATCTGAGACACATGCGTGGGAAGGACTTTACCTTTTCATTTTTGATCTATTGCTATCCTCAATCCAGTGTCCTTTCTTGGATGTGGATCTTTCCAAGGGTAGGGTAGTACTTTTTGTAATGATGGGGAGGCAACCGATACTTTTTCTTTTTTTCAAGCACAATAAGGGGCCGGGGGTTAAGCTCTAAGTGTAAAAGTGTGTTTTTGGTGTTTGTTTTGGGGGTTGGGGAGAAGGGTTTCATTTTTTTTTTAATTTTTTTAAACGTTTATTTATTTTTGAGACAGAGAGAGAGACAGAGCATGAACGGGGGAGGAGCAGAGAGAGAGGGAGACACAGAATGGGAAGCAGGCTCCAGGCTCTGAGCCATCAGCCCAGAGCCCGACGCGGGGCTCGAACTCACAACCGGGAGGTCGCGAGATCATGACCTGAGCTGAAGTCGGACGCTTAACCGACTGAGCCACCCAGGCGCCCCAGAGAAGGGTTTCATTCTTAAACCACCTTGGTAGCATCTTCCCTCTTTATTGTCCACCTTGAAGATGACTACACATTCTTTCTCCCCCACTTAATATTTTAAAACTTATAAATGCTGGTGAAAAGAATGCAGATTTCCATCAGGTTCCAAAGGTTCAAATTCGAATTAGATAAAAAAGACATTTGTCTTCAGAGTTGAAGAAATGCAAAGTCCAAATAAGTGATGCGGTGGCCAGGAGAGGTTATGACCCGGGTTCTGGTCTATTCCATGAGCACCACAGGGATATGTGCTATGTAGGCTTTGAGCGTGACAAGCCTGTTTTTAAATAATGCCTCAGTGACAAGCACGAATCCGTACAGTTAGCTCCTTGGCTAAAATTTCCAGTTGTGCTACAGTCTCAGAAAGTAACTCTCCAAATTCCTGGCCCTGGATGGCCAGAAACCCTGGGAAGACACAAAATGATATGTAGAACTATTTTAAAGAATCAAAATTACCATTTATCTTATTTTTATATTATCATTATATTATGTTATCATTTATATTTTCGTATTAAGAAACCTCTGCCCAGTTGGTATTTACTTCTGGGTAGAAGCTGTCAAAGTAGGCATGTCTTCTTCCTCCCCCTTTCCTTGTAAAGGTGACCTTGGAAGCATGTGACCTCCTGGTATCAGATGAAGGAGGACTATGTGAATCATACTGGTCCCACTTGAAGGAGAAATAAACCCCCATTGTGTTGTGGGAGACCATGAAAGATAGAATTGTCCACTGTGACTCCCACACATCCTTGTCTCCAATAGCTGTGCCCCGACCACTTTTTTCCCCCTTGTTTCTCTCCACCCTCTCTGATAAATTCAAATTGTTCAAACCATGGCTGCTAATCCACAATAGCAATTCTTCTCTCTTCTGAAAACTCTCCTTGATTTAATGATTCCTGAAACTGGTTTAACTATAGCAGATCTCTTCTTTCTAAAGCTCTATAAAGATTTCTGCTCTCCTTCAAGGTAGAAATCCCATTTGGACTTATGTCTAGAATTTTTGAGTCAAGATTTCTGTTAATGATGTTCTGGTTAACTTTTTTTCATGGTGCCAAGTCATCAAGATTGCAGGTCTCATTCACTATCACATCATACCCTACTTTATACTGATGAACATATTTGCTAAATTTATAAACAATATTGGAATATTTTATTGAACTTAGGTTTCATCACATTAAAAAATGTCCTTACTGGTGGATGGGGGTGGGAGGGAGGGGAGGGTGGGTGATGGGTATTGAGGAGGGCAACTTTGGGATGAGCACTGGGTGTTGTATGGAAACCAATTTGACAATAAATTTCATATATTGAAAAAAAATAAAAAAATAAAATGAAAAGAGCAAAAAAAATGTCCTTACTTAGGTTTAAAGGAAACACTTAAATGCATGGGAAGGTTTGTCATTGGATAATTCAAGTACTTAAAGGTATGTACATTCATAAATTAATTAAAAATATTCAAAGGTGTTTAATTTAATTTGGCTTATAAAACGAGACCAAATATTATTCAAGGGATCCTTAACTGTGATTCCTAAAATTTGCTAGACTTTTAAATAAAATAATATGATTTATAAGATGCACTCAACAGCTTCAGGAGGAAATGCATTTATTAACATGACTTTAATAAATCTAATAGTGCTTTCTATAATCAGCCCAAACCCTGAAAGGTCTTTTCTGTGCATAAAATCTACAGTCAAAGATAATTAAATGCCTTCATATTTAGCAGTTTGCTGTGGGACCAGGTAGAGCTGACACTGACAAATGACCCACATTGGAGTCACTACCTAAGGGAGAGTGAGATCTCACAGAGAAGGAGTCCAAAGAACAGAAAGCTGAGTGAAGGGATGGTAGAGGGAAGAGAGAATCTGCAGGAGAGGGTCCAGGAGAGAAGCTCTTGTTGTGGAGGGGGCGGCCAGAGAAACATGAATAGAGGTCAGGGGCAAGACAGGTAAGGCAAAGAACCCTCCTGAGTGCGAAGCAAGCACACTGTGAATTTGATACATGGAAGTCAAGGAAGATATCTTGAACTTCAGTGTGAGGGGAAAAGGCCAGTTTTTCCCTGTTACTCCCTTACTAATGCTGATGTTTCTTCACTGGGGGAAAAAATGGACCAAAAGGAGGGAACACCTGAAACTGACTGGCTGAATAGTAAGACTGTTTCCATTACTGTCTGTCCTACCCTGACCCCTTCATGTTAACAGCTAAACAATAATAAGCCCTTATATGGGTATAGCACTTTACAGTGTACAAAGTACTTTATAAAAATCTCTAAATCTCATCCCCTTAACCTTCACTGCAGACCTCTGAGATCTTTACTTCTGTCATGCATTTTATTTCATTCCAAGTTGTCACACATGGAATCATAATCTCATATACTTCTAAAGCTTTAAGACACCTGAGAGATCAGTGGGCTCAAACTATTCCTTTCAGCCAATGAGGGACTGAGACCCGAAACACTTAAATGATTTTACTAAAGCCACACAGCTAGTTGGGATAATGTCAGTCAGGTTTTCTGTCTGGTGGATTGGTGGTTTTTACTTCCTCACAATGCTAAACCCAGTTAAAATACTGGGTTTTAATTGGAAAGTATGTATATGGGGGCAAGTGAGGAAGGAGACAAAGAGGGGATGGGGATAAACTGACCCTCATCTAAAAGCATGTGTTTGCAAGTTGGTGGAGAAATTCTGATACAACAAATTTTCAAAGGAGCTCAGATTTGCTTGTGGCATCTAATTATTACAGAAGTCTCAGTGCCCTAATAGGAGACATTCTCCAGCATGGAGTACACATTATAATATTAGAAATAAGAGCTGTGGTAGGAAGCCTCTAAGTCTCCAATTATCCCAGCCTCCTTGTGTAATCTTTTCCCCATGAGAATGTATTGGGCTCAGTGACTCACTTCCAATGAAGAGAAAACGGCAGAAGTAATGGAGTGTTACTTCTGAGATTAAGTTAGAAAAAGGCAATGGCTCTGTCTTGAGTATACTCTCTGTGTCTCAGTTTCTTTCTCTCAGCACTCACTCTGGAGGAAACTAGCTGTCATGTTTTCAGTCAGCACTGTGGGGGATCCCGTGGCAGGGAACTGAGGGAGGCCTTCAGCTCATAGCCAGTAGGAAACAGGGGCCCTTAGTCCAATTGCCCATGAGGAACAGAGGCCTGACAACAACCAAGTGAATAGATTTGGAATCAGACCCTCCCCACTGGAGTCTGCAGATGAGACTACAGCCCTATTGACAGTTTGACTGAAGCCTCATAAAAGCTCTTGAGCCAAAGGCTTTCAGAGAGTGGCACCCAGATTCTTGACTCATAGAAACTGTGACACAATCACTGTGTAGTGTTTTAAACTGCTGAGTTTTGGGCAATTTGTTTTCATCAACAGGTAACTAATACAAGGATGAAAATAAGGATGAAAGAAATCTTGGTTAATTGCTTTCTCCCTTTGATCAGTGTGTATCACAGTGTTGAAAACAAACTTTGGATTGTTTTTAACTTTCCTTCGACACTGTTAACGATAAGCTTCCAAATCACAAAACTGAAAAGTTTATTTATCCCCTTAAATGTGTTAGCCCAAATTATGGTGAAAAATACATATTGATTGGACAGCATAAAATAAATGAATAAATTCCTAGGAACATAACTGTCTAAAACTGAATCAGGAAGAAAAAGAAAATTTGAACAGATGGATTACTACCAATGAAGTTGAACCAGTAATAAAAAAACTCCAAAAACAAAACTCTAGGGCCAGATGTCTTCACAAGTAAATTCTACCAAACATTTAAAGAAGAATTAATACCTATCCTTCTCAAACTAGCACACAAAATAGAGGAGAAAGGAAAGCTTCCAAATTCATTTTACAAGGGCAACATTACCCCGATACAAAGAAGTGATAAAGACACTACAAAGAGAGAGAGAGAGAGAGAGAGAGAGAGAGAGAGAGAAACTGTAGGCCAAGATCTCTGATGAACATAGATGCAAAAATCATCAACAAAATATTAGCAAACTATCTCCAGCAATACACTGAAGAAAGCATTCCCCATGATCAAGTGGGATTTATTCCAGGAAAGTAAGGATAGACCCATATTCACAAATCCATCAACGTGACACATCACATCAACTAGAGAAAGAATAAAAACCATATGATCATTTTAATAGACACAGAAACAGCACTGGACAAAGTACAACATCCATTCATGATAAAGATTCTCGGCAAAGTAGGTTTAGAAATAACATACCCCAACATAATAAAAGCCATATATGACAAACCCACAGCTAACATCATACTCAAGGGTCCCTCTAAGATCAGGACCAAGACAGGGATGTCCACTCTTACCACTTTCATTAAACATAGTACTGGAAGTCCTAGCTGCAGCAATCAGACAACAAAAAGAAATAAAAGGTACCCAAATTGGGAAAAGTATCCAAAAGGGAAAAGTAAAGCTTTTACTATTTGCAGAAGGCATGAAAACCCAAAGACTCCACCAAAAAACTACTAGAACTGGTAAACAAATTCAGTAAATTTATAGGATACAAAATTAATATACAGAAATTTATTGCATTTCTATACAACAATAATGAAGTAACAGAGAAATTAAGAAAATGACCCCCCCCATTTAAAATTACACCAAAAAGAATAAAATACCCAAGAATAAACTTAACCACGCAGGTGAAAGACCTGTGTACTCCGTAAACTATAAAACGCTGATGAAAGAAATTGAAGGTGACATGAACAAATGGAAAGATATTCTATGTTCATGAATTGGAAGAACCGATATTGTTGAAATGTCCATACTGCCCAAAGCAATCTATAGATTTAATGCAATCCCTATCAAAATACCAACAATATTTTTCACAGAACTAAAAATGGTACTAAAATTTGTATGGAACCACAGAAGATCCCAAAGAGTTAAAGCAATTGAGAAAGAACAAAGCTAGAGGTATCACAATCCCAGATTTCAAGATATTCTACAAAGCTGCAGCAATCAAAGCCCTATGGTACTGGCACAAAAACAGACACATAGATCAATGGAACAGGATAAAGAGCGCAGGAATAAGCCCACACTTGTATGGCCAATTAATCTACGACAAAGGAGGAAAGAATATACAAGGGGGAAAAGACAGTCTCTTCAACAAATAGTACTGGGAAAACTGGGCAACTACATGCAAAAGAATGAAACTGGATTACTTTCGTATACCACGTACAAAAATAAATTCAAAATAAATTTAAAGCCTAAATGTGAGACCTAAAATGATAAACCTCCTAGAAGGAAATACAGGCAGTAATTTCTTGGACATTGACCTTAGAAACATTTTTCTAGGTATGTCCCCTCAGGCAAGGGAAACAAAAGCAAAATTCAACTGTTGGGACTACATTTAAAAAAAAAAAAAACAGAACACTTTTGCACAGTGAAGGAAACCAACAAAAAACCAAAAACACTGGGGCATCTGGGTGGCTCAGTGGGTTAAGCATTCAACTTTGGCTCAGGTCATGATCTCACGGTTTGTGGGTTCGAGCCCTGCATCAAGATCTGTGCTGACAGCTCAGAACTTGGAGCCTTCTTTAGATTCTGTGTCTCCTTCTCTCTTTGTACCTCCCTTGCTCACTCTGCCTCTCTCTCTCTCTCTCTCTCTCTCTCTCTCTCTCTGTCTCTTTCAAAAATAAATAAACATTAAAAATATTAAAAAAATATTTTTAAATGAATAAACGTTAAAAAAAAATTTTTTTTTTTAATTTTTTTTTCAACGTTTATTTATTTTTGGGACAGAGAGAGACAGAGCATGAACGGGGGAGGGGCAGAGAGAGAGGGAGACACAGAATCGGAAACAGGCTCCAGGCTCCGAGCCATCAGCCCAGAGCCTGACGCGGGGCTCGAACTCACGGAGCGCGAGATCGTGACCTGGCTGAAGTCGGATGCTTAACCGACTGCGCCACCCAGGCGCCCCAAAAAAATTTTTTTAAAAAAAGCCAAAAAGGCAACCAACCTCCTGAATAGAAGATATATGAAAATGATATATCTGATAAAGGGTTAATATCCAAAATATTTAGAAGACTTTTACAAGTCAACACCAAAAAAAAAAAAAAAAGAAGAAGAAGAAAACCAAAACCAAAACAAAACAAACAAAATCCTATTCAAAAATGGGCAGAGGACCTGAATAGATATTCTTCCAGAGAAGACATACAAATGGTCAACAGACACATGAAAAGATGCTCAACATCACTCATCATCAGGGAAATGCACATCAAAACCACAATGAGATGTCACCTTACACCTGTCAGAATGGCTAAAATCAAAAACACAAGGAAGAACAAGAGTTGGCAAGGATGTGGATAAAGGGGAGTCCTCATGAACTGTTGGTGGGAATGTAAATTGGTGCAGTCACTGTGGAAAACATTATGGAGGTTGCTCAAAAATAAAAATAGAATTATCATACAACCCAGTAATTTCACTACTGGGTATTTGCCCAAAGAAAATGAAAACACTAATTTGAAAAGATACATGCACCCCTATATTTATTGCAGCATTATTTACGATAGCCAAGATATGAACACAACTCAAGTGTCTATCCATAGATGAATGACTAAAGATGTTATACGTATATATGGGGGAATATTACTCAGCCATAAAAAAGAATGAGATCTTGCCATTTGCAACAACAATGATAGATCTAGAGGATATAATGTTAAGTGAAATAAGCCAGTCAGAGAAAGACAAATATCATATGATTTCACTCATATGTAGAATTTAAGAAACAAAACAAATGAATGAACAAAGAAAAAAAAAGAGACAACCAAAAAAATACTCTTAAATACAGAGAAGAAACTAAAGGTTGCCAGAAGGGAGGTGAGTAGGGGGCTGGGTGAAAAAGATAAAGGGAATTAAGAGTATACTTATATTAATGAGCATATAGTAATGCATAGAAGTTTTAAATCATTATATTTTACATCTGAAACTAATATAACACTGTATGTCAATATACTTCAATAGAAAAAAGAAAAAAAGGTCCTTCTTGGTAATGAGCAAAGACTTTACTTAGGAACAAAGTCAGCTATAATTTATTTCATCAACTTATCATATTTTAGGTGCCAGGTCTAGAATTGTTTTTAAAGACATGGTTGAGTTGCTACTTGTAGGTGTGAATCACTGTCTGGGCCAGAGTGCTTCGCTTTTTTCCGGGTGCCCCTTCCCAACAAGTGGCCAGTTCTGGAAGTTGCCCAAGGAGTGCCTGCACTTTTGCTGACAGTGTGGTGCTTATTTTCAGAGCTGAAGATATGCCTGCAAAAGGCATAAAAATTCCTGTTTTATAATCACATCTAGAAAGAGAAATATATCCATGTTCTACCTCCCAGCTCCCCAGCCGGAAAGATGGAGGTTTAGAAGAAAATAGAAGTTTCTTGCAAAACAGGAATGTCAAATTGCATGGCAGAAGAAACAGACCTGGTCTAAAGGCGTGAGCTCTTAAACTTAGAAAGTACAGTTCTGTGGATGCTTGGCCAGGGGGGAGATTCCAAAGTGCCATGTAGCCAAAACAAAAGGGAACTGTGATCATTTTGGATGTCTGTCAATAAACCCAGAATGGTGGATCAGGGGAGAAGTCAAGAAGAGTGGTGACCAATGAAGATTAATTGAATTTGAAGTTCCTATGAGTAAAGAACAGCTCATTTGTATCTGAGTGCTGGGCTAGAAGCCCAACTAGTATCTTCTCCCCCATTTTTTTGTTGCTAATTCCTTTTAAGAAAAGCTTTTAGAAGAACCAGCCCAAAGAAATGAAAGAGACTTCCACAGCCTCATGAAGGAGATACAGTCAGCATCTCTCAATAGCTCCTTCCCCCTTACTCTTTTCTCTTCTTTCTACTGTTACTTCTATCTGTCTCTGTCTCTGTCTCTGTCTCTCTCTCTCTCTCTCTCTCCCCCCTCCATTTGTCCTTCAAAACACTTGCTAGCCTCTTGTACCAGCCTCTTCTGCTTTATAATAGGGAAGCAAACAACCCCTCCGAAAGGTGGAGGTGGAGACCTGAGGAAGGACTGTCACAAGAGGCCACTCTGCATCTCTTGTGAGTCTTTCCATCCTTAGCAGCACTAAAACTGTCTTTCTACTAGTTTTTAATCGTGAGGCTCATTATTTCTAGACGTGGCCCTTTCCAAATCTGTTTTCCTGATAGAGAGGCTCCATCAACAAGGAAAAGAACATTGACGTTTTCCAACAATATAACTTACTAATGACCCAGGGTGGCTTTTAAATATAGAAGTACTTTGGGGGCCCTATTGTGTGAGAGGAGCAGCCAGGAAAGGTGCCCTGCCAGCTGTGAAACCTGTGATTGGTTTCTAGAAAACCTATACCAGAAAGAAAGAAAGAAAGAAAGAAAGAAAGAAAGAAAGAAAGAAAGAAAGAAAGAAAGAGAGAGAGAGAGAGAAAAGTTAAAGGACACCATGTAAGAAGTAAAAGAAATAAATTGAACACATATGTATAATCATTATTCATATGAGCATTCTCTGTATTACTTCATAACACAGCTGTATACACAAAGAAAGGTCCCCTTTGCTTCTTCCTTTTGGAGTCTTATTAATTTCTGTTTAATGAAACACAAATGTGTGTGAGCTTCATTTTGAGGAGCATGCTCTAGTTGGGTGTTTGTTAGGCGCTGGCCAGAGTGGCCGTGTCCATCTAATACAAGTGTCTGTAGGCCTTTCAAAGCCCCTTGACAGGGCATCTTTTGAGCATGCTAGTTGCCATGGTCCCCGGTGTGCTGATTTGCAAGGAAAATTGGAAGCCATGCTCATTACGTCAAAAACTACATCGGGGGATAAAGAGAACATGTTTGTTTCGAGAGCTGGCAATTGGGGTTTGTTAGCCTCCCCACCCACACACTTCCATCAAACAATGTCTCATTCAACTACATAAGTCAAAGTTTACAACTCCCATCTTTCCAGCTGGAATAGGCTTGGGGAGTGTGAATGGAATAGTATCACTCACAGAATAACAGCACAGGCTCACGTGCTGACCTGTCGTAGTGACTTGCAAACACAGTAGAGGGGGCATGGATGGGTGGAGGACTGGGAGCATTGACCACCTGTGTTCTGAGACCATCTGGCACCAACCAGATGTCTGATCCAAGCTTGTGACATTTTGGGTTTTCTTCATCTGTAAAATGAAGTGGGTAGAAGATAGCATCTGTAGGGTCCCTCTCATCTCCCAACGTCTGTGATTCGAAAACACACTCTATGCTGAGACACTCATGGTGTATGCTCAGGCACACACATACAGCTTTACTTGCTTCGTTTTGTTTTGTTTTTTCCTTAATGCTTACTGGTTTGAGAGCATAAATGGAATGCCTCATATTTTTGTATGAAGTGTGTATACAAACCCAACCCCCTGTTCCAATACAGTTGTCCAACCTACAAACAAAAGAGCTACAGTAGTTTAAGAAGTAACCTCAGAAAGCATCGATTTTAATCACTTATGATTACTTTCCTTAGTAATTATTATAATCTTCTTTGAATAATCAAAATGCTACCTGTAGTGAGTCCTGATTCTTACCATCATTTCCTTTTGGTTATGTTACATGAAAATTTATGCCTCAAGTATTCTAAAGTTTAGATTCTACAAGTACCTACTTATATAAATTATAATTACATAAATTATTTTATTATTTATATATTTATATAAATTATTTTATAATTATATATTTTATAATTATATATACATATATATGTATATATGTGTGTGTATATATATGTGTGTATATATATATATATATGTAATAAGGAAAGGTGAGCCTAGATAATTCTCCCAAAGTCTCATGGCAAAGTGGCAAAGCTTAGGTTTGAGTATCAATCCTGTTGATGTTAAAACTCATTCTTTTCCTATCTACTGGGCCACTTCTTTTCTCCTTCCTGCCGGTTTTCACTTAACAGACTCTGGAACTCAGGGTGAGAACAGAAAGGTTTACTATAAAGGAAGAAATCCAATGAAAATGTGCTAGAGCCTAGTAAGATTTTTCCAGAAAAGGTAAAATCACACTAATTAAAGAGGTATATGTATGTATGTATGTGTGTAATACTGAAAAGTGGCTAATATCCAGGGAGACAAGGCATGCCAAAAGGTTAATAATTTTTGTCTCCATTTTATTAAGCTAATTATTCAAATAAAACTACTAAATGTTGAAAGCCTGCATATTGTATCAGGAAACTAAATTTATCCACTGACAACTGTGATGAAGGAATAAAAGCACTTTAGAGCTGAGTTGGAGTAAAAAAAAATCAAGACTCAGTGAGGCCAACAAAGTCACACTGCGTCAACTGAACTGCATGATTATTATTTTTAGCATTTGGGGATTTAATTTTCTTTCACTGTAGGATTACTTAAGCATCAAGTGAGTTTGTGGATATGAAATTGGGTTGTAAATGAAATGCTTAACCAATGTTAATTACTATTAAACAAATATTGATTTGCTTGTTTTAACAAATGCTTATATAGTCGCCTTTGCCAGGTCCTATTTTAAGAGCTTGATTCTCCTAAGGACACTAAGAGATATTTACTACTATTATCTACATTGTATAAATAAGGAAACAGAAGCCCACAGATCAGCAATAACTTGAAAGAGCGTAGCCCTCTATGCCCTTGGTATTTAGTGTTACAGATCCTTAATATATATTATAGTTGACTTCTTCCTGATTTCCAAAATATTTAATAAATTGTTTCTGTTTTATTCCCTCTGAAAAATATGCCTTGTTGAAATGTGATTAAAGTTTTTATTTCCTTTCTCTTCTAATTCCTTTCAATTCCATATACTCTGTTTCCTGTGAATCAGACTGAAGAAAACAGGAAATCTATTGCTGTTGAGAGCAACAACAAGTTGTTGATAAATATCCACCCCTGAGAATCACTATTCTACTTTCTATCTCTGTAAATTTAAATACTCTAAATACCTAATTTAAATGAAATCATATAGTATTTGTCTTTTTGGCTTATTTCACTTAGCATAACATCCTCAAGGTTCATCCATGTCATAGTATGTGTCAAAAGTTCCTTCCTTTTATGGATGAATGATATTCCACTGTATATATAGAACATATTTTATCTATCCATTCATCTGTTGATGGACACTTGAATTGTTTCCACCTTTTGGCTATTGTGAATAATGTTGCAAAAAACTTGAGTGTACCAATATTTGTTTGAGTCTCTGCTTTCAATTCTTTGGGGTGTATACCCATAAGTGGAATTGTTAGATCATATGGTAATTCTATTTTCACCTTTTTTGAGACACCTATATACTGTTTCTCAGAGGAGCTGTGCTACTCTACATTCCCACCAACAATGCATAAGAATTCAAATTGCTCCACACTCTCACCAACACTTGTTAGTTTCTACTTTTGGATAGTAGCCATCCAATTAGAGATGAAGAAGTTTTCTCATTAGGTTTTGATTTGCATTTTCCCAATCATTAGTGATGCTGAGCATCTTTTCATGCACTTATGAGCCATTTACATATCTTCTCTGGAGAAATGTCTATTTAAATCCTTTGTCCATTTTCTAATCAGTTTGTTTGCTGTTGTTGGTCTTGAATTGTAAGAGCTCTTTATATATTCTGGATATTAATCCCTTAGCAGCTATAGGATTTTTACATATTTTCTCCCATGCCATGGATTGCCTGTTTGTATTTGTCTTTAAACTGGATTTTTATTTTTACAGTGTTGTGTTTAAAACAGTTTCCTTCCTTGCTTGAGGCTTTTTACTCATGGAAGTATGTTTATTGAGCCTATTCCCTAGATGCAATGCACAATTTTTGAAACTGTTAATAGAACTTTGTGAGCTAGACTGTAACCACCATACACAGCCAGAGTCCATTCAGGAGACAGAAACCATACCAATGATTATAACAGAATGAATCTAATATGAAGAATTGTTACATGGGGGATGGAAAACTGAAAAGGTGAAAGGAGGGAAATTGAGACACACGCAATAGTAACTACAGGAAGGAGCTACTATCCCTATGGTAAGTGGAAGGAGGGGCTTGTGAGGTTGGCTCAAACGTCTGCTAATATCTTGGAGGGGCATTGATGAAGTTGGATCTAGGAGTGTGGGAACATGGCAGATGAATTGCTGTCACGTGGGTGAATAAGCCTTATGGTGGTGATGCTGATATGACATGAAGCAAACACGAAAAAAAGCATATATCCCTTCTCCTTCCTGTAGCCTTCCAGTCTCCCTCTAGCACACCCATTGTCAGAGCCTAATAGGAAGCAACTGTTAGAGACAGGTGGTTTCCTGAGTGTCTCTCCTAGGATCACTAACAGAACACAGAAGGGTGGATTTACAGCTCAAAGAAAATGGCTTAATAACATATTACAGCTACCGAAACCTCTTCAACTCTCTGTTGTTAGAAGTGAGAAAGCTTTGCTCATGTTTGTAAGCCCAAACTAGCACAATGCCAGGAATATAATAAGTATTGAAAAGCATTTGCTGAATGAAAAATGTATGAATCTAGAAAACAGATTTCTAGAAAGGAAATACAATGCTCAATTTACTGCTTTGTTCTTCACTCACCTAGGACTTTAATCATATTTTAATTTCTAGTTGCTCTCAGTGAAAATTTCTTGCTTATAACCTCATTTATTACAGTGGTTTCCATTTGCTGGGCAATTTTGTTGTGTTAAAGGTTCAATATACTTTTAATTCCTTTCATAAATCCTGCAAGTTAAGGTATCCTTATTCCCATTTTACCAATGAGAAAACTGAGGCTCAGGGGTTAAACAATATGTTCAAGATCATCCAGCTAGTAGATACTAGAAACAGGATGTAAAACTTAGGTCTGTTTGTTTCCAGAAACTGTACTCTTAGTGACTAACTTCACATGCTCAGTCTTTCACATGGTATTGACTATCATTTAAAAAACTTTTTTTTAATTTTATTTGAGAGAGAGAGTGGGGGAGAGAGGCAGAGGGAGAGAGAAAGAGAATCTTAAGCAGCTTCACAATCAGCATGGAGCCCAAAGCAGGCCTCAATCCCATGACCCTGGGATCAAGACCTGAGCTGAAATCAAGAGTCCGACACTCAAATGTCTGAGCCACTCAGGCACCCCTTGACTACCATTTTTAGACACTCATTGGACAATACTTTAGCCTTCTTTTCTGTCTTAGATGTCCTCTCAGCAAACTTGACACTATGAAAAAATGACTGAACAAGTCATTCTGCAGTCCTGTATATAGAACCTTTCTGTCACCTTTTACAAAATAACTCTAATACAGAGGGGTCAATCCTAGACTACCTTGAACTTCCAAACACAGGTTTACCAGTGCTCAAGTCCTTTCTCACTCCACAAGAAGGTTTCATAGTCGTGCTGATGGTTGGCAAACTTCAGTCTGTGGATTGCCTGTAAATAATATTTTATCAAGACACAGCTTGTTCATTCTTTTATCTATTGTCTATGGCTGTTTTCACACAACAGCAGGGTTGACTAGTTGCAACAGAGACTATGGCCCACAAAGCCCAATATAGTTCCATCTGGCTCTTCACAGAGAATTTATTGGCCCCTGGTCTACACAGACCAATGACCCAGTTGATCTCCCATCCACCTCATCAGTACTTGGAACTGCTTCATCTCAGTGCCTTGGGATTGGGAGTTTTTCTTCGGTCATCACCCACATAAAGAAAGCAGGGCTACAAACCACACTAGACTTTGAATCCTGAGTGTGGCTTCCTGTGTTAGCCTTAAAATAGTGTTTCCCTCTCCAAGAAATACGCACTCCTAGGGCAAGTGGAAAGTGTTGCCTGATCGTTAAAGCATCTGGGATAATTATTTAAGTCATTTTAGGGTTTTTTTTTAACTTTAAAAAAGAAGCAAGGGCCAAAGTCTTCAGTTTCAAAGAGAATCATTCACACAGGAGAACAATAAACTTTCCACCAAATGCTTTTACACACACACAAAAAAAGGCAAATCATTTTTAATCTTGCTCTTTTATGAGTTCATTGATTGCATTTCTTTTTTTTCCCAGATGATCTAAAAACACAAATATGTCTGCGTTCCTGTTCTAAAACCTGAAAAGTCCCTATACCTTAACTTGCCTGCCAGTTCTACAAAGGGATAGCATTATTTTACCAATGTAGAAAAATAAAGCTTCTGAAAAAAATAAGTAAGCTTAAGTATATTAAGTACATTTCTTTGAACTTCGTAGGGCAAAGTAAATACTGCTTAAATTTACTTAACTAAGTGGATGTACTCATGAAATTGTGTGGAAAGTAAACATCTATATGTGAGATCATGATTTCCAATATTGGAGACAAAAATTTTGGCTCCAATATATAATGAAATCACAGTAATGCACCAAAGACCATGCTATGTTTGACAATTCACATGTACTGTGCATTTGGCTCTCCCATGAAAACATTTGAAGAAAACTTCACAAAATGGACAAAGGACAATGAATTACTGTGGTTTTTTTGGATGCTTGCTTGTTTCATACATAATTTGAATATCTGATTCATGCCCATTTCACTGAATTCTCATGGTCTCTAGTGAGATAATGCTATTTATTTTATGGTATTAATTGGGAAAGCACTGTTCAAAATATAAAATCATTAAAAATATGAGTCAAGAACAGTTTTGGGGAATTCTTAAAAGTATGGGATATAATCTTTGCTGTCAGGCAGTTTATAATCTTGCTGAGAAATCGCAATAAAACAGGAAAAGTGAATGTTGATGTAGCCAGATTTGCTGGGCCTTTGCTTTGAAATAGTTGTCCTCAAATTAATTTGTGCATGGGAATTCCCCTGGTAGGATAGGGGAACTTGATGATTGCCCATTTCTTGGACCCACCCCCAAAAGATCCTGATTTAGGTCAGGGGTAGAGCTCAATTATCTGCATATTTACTAAACACCCATGGCTTTCTTATTCAGGTGGTTAATAAGCCGTGTCTTCAGGAAAGATGCTCCAGTGTTTTCAAGAACAAATGTAGGTGGAAGTAAAACCGGCAATTGAAAAGGAAGACTCGTCATCCTCTTTAGGAGATAATTTACAGGGACTGAGAAGACCCCTTTCCTTGCTTCTTCTCCCAAGTAACTTTCTAACACTTCCAAATTAAAAAACAAAATAATTTTACAACTGGAAATGCATTCCTTTGGCTTGGAGTATCGTACCTAATAAAGTACACGTAGTTTAATGGAGAAGATCACTTTGTCGCCTTTATCTATCCCTCAGTTTGGCTGACTTTATTAGGTCTTTCCTTGGAGAGATTTTGATAGGAGAGCAGGTTGTGGAGGAGACACTAGTCTCCAGAATGCAGAGAAGGGAGGGGCCTAGTGGACAAGGCTATTCTAAATGTTTCCATCACTTCAGGAAGAATTAAAGATATGGGGAGGAAAATGGAAGGGAAAGGTGTGGTATATATAGGGCTCTCCCTTTATAAGCAGGTTAGGTCCAAAGAAGTTGGGGGTGTCCTTACAAGGTCAAAGTAACGCTGTAGGGTTCTCAATGAAATTGATGCATTTTTGCTCTTCATTTGTATCTATGAAAGTTATAAAGTTGAAAATTTGGATGTGTGTGCATCTGTACTTGGGACTATTCCTTTGTGTAGGCATACTTTTGAATTATAGATTTCAGACATGGACTATAAGAAGACTTAAAGATCTAATTCCATGGCAGTGCATAGATTTCAACTCATATGCAATATCTAATTGATTGGTAGTGACTGCCTGGTATATTACGTTGCAAAGGATTCTATGAGTGATTAGTGTTCTGTCTGTCATGGAGTAGGCAAAACTAAGTCTAATATCCTAATTTTACACACACCAGGAAATTGAAATTCAGATTAGTCACAGAGAAACCTCAGAAAAGATGGAAAGAAATAAGTCTATGGTTTATAAATCTTTGTATGGGCATGGTTTTAAAATGACTTCTTGGTTTCCTTTATTAGGAAAGTTGTACACAGGACTTCACATGTTGAAAGAGGGATTTACTGTTACATTATTATGGTTTGGGGTTGTTGTGTATACTGTTTTGGCTTTCCATCTTTTTCTTATTTGTTCATCATTACACAGGGATCAAGGCATCAATAAACGGAAACCGAAATACAGGGGAAAAATGTGTGAGCCCCTTTTTTGAAATAAAACTCTTCATACATTTTCAAGCTCTTTTGGGAACATTTAAATTGCTGAGTGCACCTCCATGTTCCTGCCATGACTAAAGAAATGGAGCAGAAATCAATAATAAATCAAGATCGTTTCTTTCCACACCATATCATTAGCCAGTTGCTGATTTAATAAGAACTTTTAGACATCTAGAAGCATTTCTTTGCAAAGTTTCACGTGCCCTAGAGAGGGAGTCTAGGACCACCATCTAAGCTAAAAGAGACGAGGTAGGATTAGACTATGCTAATCAAAATGTGACAATTCCCAGGAATCTGGCCAGATTCCAGTTTGGGTCTCTTTGGGGTTGTGAGATACAGTGGAAAAGGAACATTCCCCAGAAACTCTAAAGATGGGGCTGATGAGAATTTTTTCAGACTCTCCTGAGTTCCTCTAATCTACTTGCTTCTTACAAAATGTAACTCATATCTGATCCCCTCGTGAGGACAAACACAAGAAGCTCTGGAGATTTGATTTAAAAAAAAAATTCAACCTCAGAAAGTACCTAACACTCATGTCTTTGTATCTCTTCTCATTCTTCCTCCCTCTGGAATTAGACTCAAGGTTTTGCCTCTCTCTAGACCTTCTGTCTCCATTCTATAATTGTATGTTAAGGTCCTAACCTTCGTTCATTCATGAATTCATTTACTGAGTTATTTCATTCTAATCACTCAATAAATATTTATTGAAACAAGTCAAATATGGTTCTCAATCACACAGATGTTCACAACTATACAACACAAACATGTGCACAAGAAATGGTATAATTACAACTGTGTCCTGGGCCTCAGGAGAAGGGGAGACAATCTGGCCTGAGAGTCAGGGAAGGTTTTATTCAGGAAGCAACCTTTTATCTGAGCCTTTTAGAAGGAATTAGATTGGGCTAGGTAACGTGGGAGGTGGGAGAAGGGGAGGAAATAAGGGAGGAGCATTTCAGGAAGGAAGCACTGCCCGGGTAAGGGCCCAAGGCAGGAAGGAACGTGATGAAGAGAACAGAAAGCGGGCCAGTCTGGCCAGAGTAGGGTGTGTGTGTGTGTGTGTGTGTGTGTGTGTGTGTGTGTGTGTGTTAATTTTAGAGGGTTGCCCTCTGGGAGATGCTAAAAATGAGGATACAGAAATAAGAAAGGAGCCAGATCACGTAGGATCTTGTAGGCCATGTTAAGGATTTTGGACTTGAGCTTATGAACCATAGGAAGCCACATGGGTAAAGGTTTAAGTAGGGAAGAAATTATACCTCAGATACCACTTCTCCTAAGAAGCTCTCCCATTTTTCTCCAACATGTTATTTGAAAATCTGTAGTACTCACTTGTATTAGAAACATAGAAGTATGGATCTATCTCCACATACTATGATCTCCTTGAAGGCAAGAATTTTATGTCTTTTTCATCTTTGCATAATTTGCAGCACAGCTAGCAGGATAATGTGGAAAGAAGTTATTGGCATGGAAGGGGCTTTGGAACCAGGCAGATCTGGCTTTGATTCCTGTCACCATGCTATTCCAACTCTATGACACTAACCATGTACCCAGCGCAGTCTAACAGGAGCGCCCACCCTGGGTGCCGGCAATAAGGGTATGCATTGCCGTTGAGAATTTAAAAACAATAATAAACCTGACTGAAAGTCAATCTGCTTTTTATTATCACCATGTGCTGGCAATTTCAAACAATGTCAGTGATAAAATACTCCTCCCTAAAAGAATCTTTGTGGGGCCAGGTTCTAAACAATGAGGGTGGTAACCATTGAGGTTTTTCTCAACATTTTATTATGAAAAATGTCAGATATATAAAAAATTTGAAACGATTTTATAATGAAAACTCGCCATCTAGATCCAATATTAACTTTTTTTTTGCTTCATCTAAATCTATTAACTACCCGTCTATCAATCTTTTGATTCATCTATCAATCAGTTTGTTGGATACATTTCAAAGTAAAATGCATTCATGAGTACATTGCTCCCTAACTATTTCAGTATACGTATCATTAACTAGAGTTATTGCTTATTTATAGGAGTTCCATATTGTTTAAAGTACTTTTTTTTCCTACTCAGATAAATTTTGTACAGCATGAAATACATAAATCCTAATGGCACCATTTGATGAGTTTTTTTTCCCTTTCTTTTCTTGCTAATATTCTTCCACTAAATGGATCCTTTTCTAAAAATTGAAGGATAATTGACATACCATATTATATTAATTTCATGTGTACAACATAGCGACTTGACATTTATAAACATTGTAAACTGATCACAAGTCTAGTTACCATCTGTCACCATACAAACTTGATGCAATGTTCCGCATGTTGTACATTACATCCCATGGCTTATTTATTTTATAACTGGATGTTTGTACCTCTTGATAATCTTCATCCATTCTGCCCCTTGCCAACGCTCTCCTGTGTAGCAAACACGACTCTATCTATGAGTCTGGGTTTTGTTTTGTTTTTTGTTTGCTTTGTTTATTAGATTCCACGTGTAAGTGAAATCATGTGGTATTTGTCTTTCTCTGTCTGACTTACTTCACTTAGCTTGATATCCTCAAGGTCCATCCATGTTGTTGCAAATGGCAACATATCACCCTCTTTCATGGTTGAGTAATATTCCATGGTTCTTCTTTAGCCATTCATCTATCAATGAATACTTGGATTATTTCCATATCTTGGCTATTATAAATAATGCTGTTATAAACACGGGTACATACATCTTTTCAAATTAGTGTTTTAGTTTTCTCTGGGTAAATACCCAATAGTGGAATCACTGGATCATACAGTGAATCTATTTTTAATTTTTTGAGGAACTTCCATATTGTTTTCCACAGTGACTGCGCCGACTTACATTTCCAACATCTCAACAGGGTTCTTTTTTTCCTACATCCTTGCCTACACTTTTTGTTTTGTCTTTTTTATTTTAGCCATTCTGCCAAGTATACCTCATTGTGATCTTAATTTTTATTTCCCTGATGATGAGTGATGTTGAGCATCTTTTCATGTGCCTGTTGGACATCTGTAAGTTTTCTTTTGGAAAAATGTCTATTTAGATCCTCTGCCTATTTTTAAATCAGATTTTGTTGTTGTTCTTATTGAGTTGATAGAAGTTTTTTATATGTCTTGGATATTAACCCCTAACTGGATATATGATTTGCAAACGTCTTCTCCCATTCACTAGGTTGTCTTTTCCTTTTGTTGATGGTTTCCTTCAAGGTGCAGAATGTTTTTAGTTGGATGTAATCCTACTTGTTCATTTTTGCTTTTGTGCCCTTGCCTTCAGAGTCAAATCCAAAAATAGCACTAAGACTGATATCAAGAAGCTTACCACTTGTGTTTTCTTCTAGGAGTTTTATGGTTTTAGGTCTTACATTCAAGTCTTTACTCCATTTTTGTATGTCGTAAAATAGCGGCCCAGTTTCATTCCTTTGCATGTAGCTGTCTAGTTTCTCCAACAACATTTATTGAAAAGAGTGTCCTTTCCCTGTTGTATGTTCTTGCCTCCTTTGTCACAAATTAATTGACCATATACGCATGCGTTTATTTTGGGGCTGTCTATTCTTTTCCATTGTCTCTTTTTATGCAAATACCATACTGTTTTGATTATTGTAGATTTGCAGTTAAGGAGTATGGTACCTCTGGCTTTGTTCTTCTTTCTCAAGATTGCTTTCTTTGGGGTATATTGTGATTCCATACAAATTTCAGAATTATTTGTTGTAGTTCTGTGAAAAATGCCATTGGAATTTTGATAGGGATTGCAGTGAATCTGTAGATTGCTTTGGGTAGTACAGACATTTTAACAATATTAATTCTTCCAATCCATGAGCATGGAATATCTTTCCATTATTTGTGTGTCCTTCAACTTCTTCAATCAGGGTTTTATAGTTTCAGAGTGTAGGTCTTTGATATCCTTGGTTAAATTCATTCCTAGTTATTTTACTCTTTTTGATGCCATTGTAAATGGGATTGTTTTCTTGATTTCTCTTTCAGATAGTTTGTTATTAGTGTATGAAAGTACAATAAATTTTTGTCTATTGTTTTTGTATCCTTCACTTTTACTGAATTTATTAGTTTTAACGGTTTTCTGGTGGAGTCTTTTGGGTTTGCTATGTATAGTATCATGTCATCTACAAATAGTGATAATTTTATTTCTTTCTTTCCAATTTGGATGACTTTTCTTTATTTTTCTTGGCCAATTGTTGTGGCTGAGACTTTCAATACTTTGTTGAATAAAAGTGTGGGTAGTGGGCAACTTTATCTTGTTCCTGATCTTACAGGAAACATTTTCAGCTTTTCACCATTGAGTATGATATTAGCTGTGGGTTTTTCATACATGACCTTTATTACATTGAGGTACATTCCCTGTGTACCCATTGTGTTGAGAGTTTTTACCATAAATGGGTGTTGAATTTGTCAAATGCTTTTTCTGCATTGAGATGATCATATGATTGTTATCTTTCATTTTGCTAACGTGGTATATCAGACTGACTGATTTGCAGATGTCGAACTATCCTTGCATCTCTGGAATAAATCCCTTTATGACGTATGATCCTTTTATTGAATTTGGTTTGCTAATATTTTGTTGAGAATTTTTGCATCAATATTCATCAGGGATATTGGCCTGTAGTTTTTTTGTTTGTTTTTAGGTTTGTTTTCTGCTATTTTGTTTTGCAGTGTCTTTGTCAGATTTTAGTTGCAGGGTAATGCTTTTCTTGAAAAATGAGCTTGGAAGCATTCCCTCCTCTTCAATTTTTTCAAAGAGTTTGAGAAGGATAAATATTAAATCTTTGAATGTTTTGTAGAATTAATCAGTGAAGCTACCTGGTATTGGACTTTTATTTGTTGGGAGGTTTTTTATTTCTGATTCAATGTCCTCACTAGTAATTGTCTATTCAGATTTTCTATTTCCTCATGATTCAGTCTTGGAAGATTGCATGTCTCTAGGAATTTATCCATTTCCTCTAGGTGGTCAAGTTTGCTGGCATATACTTGTTCATAGTAGTTTCATATGATATGTTGTATTTCTGTGATATCAGTTGAGACTTCTCTTTCATTTCTGATTGTCTTTATCTGAGCCCTCTCTTTTTTCTTAGTGAGTCTAGCTGAAGGTTTGTCTGTTTTGTTTATCTTTTCTCGGAGCCGGCTCTTAGTTTCATTGATCTTTTATATTGTCTTTTTAGGCTCTATTTCATTTATTTCAGCTCTGATTTTTATTATTTCCTTCCTTCTAGTAACATTAGGTTTCATTTGTTCTTTTTCTAGTTCCTTTAGGTGTAACGTTAGATTGTTTATTTGAGATTTCTCTTATTTCTTATGTGAGACCTATATTGCTATGAACTTCCCTCTTATAACTGTATTTACTGCATCCTATAGATTCTGGTATGCTGTATTTTTGTTTCCACTTGCCTCTAGATATGTATTTTTGTATTTCTCTTCTGATTTCTTTGATGACCCATTGGTTGTTCGGTAGCATGTTGTTTAATTTCCATGTTTTTGTGTTTTTTTCCAGTTTTCTTTTTGTGATTGGTTTTTTAGTTTTGTATAATTATGCTCAGAAAAGATGTTTTATATGACTCCAATCTTCTTTAATTTATTGAAATTTGTTCTGTGGCCTAATGTGATCTGTGTTGGAGAATGTTCCATGTGCCCTTGAGTAGAATGTGTTTGGTTGCTTCTCAATGGAATGTTTTGTTAATGTCTGTTAAGTCCTATCTGGTGTAATGTATTGTTTAAGGTTGATGCTTCCTTATTGATTTTCTGTCTGGGTGATCTATCCATTGATGTAAATGGGGTATTAAAGTCTCTGCTCTGTCTGGTTGAATTCCATTGATTTTTTCTTCTAGCTCACTGATCTATTCTACTTCATTAAGTCTGCTGTTGAATCCCTCTAGTGTATTTTTCAATTCAGCTATTGCATTCTTCAGCTCTATGACTTCTTTTTGATACTTTCTTATATTTTCTACATCTTCATTGAAGTTCTCATTGTGTTCATCCATTCTTCTCCTGAGTTGGATAAGCATCTTTATGACCATTACTTTAAACTCTTTATCAGGCAGATTACTTCTGTGTATATCAGAGTTTTTCTGAGGTTTTGTCTTTTTTTTTTCATTTGAAACATATTCCTGTTTTCCCATTTTGCTGATTTTCTGATTTGTTTCTAAGTACTGGGTGAAATAGCTACCTGTCCCAGTCTTGAAGGAGTGGTCTTATATAAAAGATGACCTGTGGGGCGCAGAAGTGCAATCTAGGAATGAGATTACAGAAATGGTAACTGCTAGCCTTCTATCCATAGAGAGTCCCACTAAGTTCCTTCCTTTACAGTAGTCACTGTAAGTTCAGTAAGCAGGTCTCCTACATGTAAGGTCTAGGTGCTTCAAACTGCTTTTTTTGTGCTAAGTCCTGGGGCAAGTGAGTCTCTGTGTGAGCCCTTAAGAGTGGATTCTTTGTTCCTTACAGTTCTATGGTTCGTCTGGACATAATTCCTGCTAGTTTGGTTTTGGGGGCTGTCTCTGGTGCAGAACCCAAGTGTTGCACTGTCCATTACGGAGCACAAACTCCCCACTCCTCAAGAAAAACTCCATAGTTTTGAGATCTCTCCCAGTTGTGGGTCCCTGTGGCTGGGGTGAGGGGTTTTGGCAAGAGCCTCTCTCTGCCCCTCCTGCCCTTCTTAATGTGACCCTTTTGTCATTTGTTGTAGAGGCACTATTTTAGTTTTGAGAACTTTTTCAGATGGAATTATCCCATATGTAGCTGTAGAGTTGTTATGTTGCAACAGAAGGTGCGTTCAGGGTCTTCCTACACTGACTTGAACCCCTTAGAATACATTTGATTAGTTTTGACAATTGCATACACCTGTGTAACCCAAAACACCACTAAGATACAGAAAATGACCATTATCCCAATAAGTGCTCTTATGCCCCTTCCCAGGCAATCTTCCTCCTCATCTCTCCAGAGGAAACCTCTGTTCTGATTTCCTTCACAACAGATTAGTTTTGCCTATTCTAGAACTTCACATAAATGGAATTGTAGGATATATAGTCTTGTATAAGGTTTTTTTCTCTCAACATAATATGTTTCAGATTCAACCACATTGTTGCATTTATCTGTAGATTTTCCTTCTTAGTTGTTCCGTGGTATTCTTTTGTATGAATATACCACAATTCATCCTCTGTCCCACTGATGGACACCTAGGTTGTTTTCTGGGTTACGCTTATGACAAATAAAATTGAGATTAACTTTTGTGTACAAGGTGTTTTGTGAATTTATGTTTTCATTTTTCTTGGGAAAATGCCTACAAGTAGAATTAATGCTTGCAGAGTAGGTATATGATTTTTGGTTTATCAGAAACTGCAACACTTTTTTCAAAGTGGTTATAACTTTTTGCATCTTTTTTTTTAAGTTTATTTATTTATTTTGAGAGAGAGAGAGAACACAAGCAGGGAAAGCTCAGAGAGAAGGAGAGACAGAACCCCAAGCAGGATACACACCATCAGCGCAGAGCCTGATGCGGGGCTTGAACTCACAAACCACAAGAAGATGACCTAAGCCAAGACCAAGACTTGATGCTTAACCAACTGCACCACCCAGGCACTCCCTTCTTTGCATCTTTTTACCATCTCATCAACAATATATGAAAGTACCAACCACTTATACTCTTGCCTATATTTGCTATTTTCAGGGTGTTTTCTTTTTTAATTTGAGTCATTCTAATTGAGTTTGCAGTGGTTGTGGTTTCAATTTGAATTTCCCTAATGATTAACGATATTGAACACTTTTTCATGTTCTTATTGGTCTTTCATATATCTTCTGTGTGGTGTCTGTGCAAAGCGGTTATGCATTTTTACTAGGTTGTTTGTCTCCTTTACTACTGTGTTGTAGGAGATAGATACATTTCCTGTATATCAATTCTTCATCAAATCTACACCCGAAAAACAAATAATCCAGCGAAGAAATGGGCAGAAGACATGAATAGACATTTTTCCAAAGAAGACATACAAATGGCCAACAGACACGTGAAAAGATGCTCAATGTCACACATCATCAGGGAAATACAAATCAAAGCCACACTGAGATATCACCTCACACTGGTCAGAGTGGCTAAAATGAACAACTCAGGAAACAACAGATGCTGGCGAGGATGTGGAGAAATGGGAACCCTCTTGTACTGTTGGTAGGAATGCAAACTGGTGCAGCCACTCTGGAAAACAGTGTGGAGGTTCCTCAAAAAATTAAAAATAGATCTACCCTATGACCCAGCAATAGCACTGCTAGGAATTTACTCAAGGGATACAGGAGTGCTGATGCATAGGGGCACATGTACCCCAATGTTTATAGCAGCGCTTTCAACAGTAGCCAAATTATGGAAAGAGCCTAAATGTCCATCAACTGATGAATGGATAAAGAAGATGTAGTTTATATATACAATGGAACACTACTTGGTGATGAGAAAGAATGAAATCCTGCCATTTGCAACAATGTTGATAGAACCTGAAGATATTATGTGAAATAAGTCAATCAGAGAAGAACAGATAGATACCATGTTTTCACTCATAAGTAGATCTTGAGAAACTTAACGCCAAGTCCATGGTGGAAGGAAAGGGGAAAAAATAGTGACAAACAGAGAGGGAGGGAGGCAAACTGCAAGAGACTCTTAAATACAGAGAACAAACTGAGGGTGGATGGAGGAGTGGGGGAGAGGAGAAAATGAGTGACGGGCATTGAGGAGGGTACTTGTTGGGATGAGCAATAGGTGTTGTAGGGAAGCCAATTTGACAATGAATTATTATTTTTTTTTTTTAAAGAAAACATTTCCTGCCAGGATGTGGCCTGCCTATTCATTTTTAAAGGATTTTTAAATGGTTTCTTTCAAAGGAACGTAACTTTTAATTCTGACGAAGTTTAATCAATTTTGTCTTTAATAGCTAATGCTTTTTTTTTTTTTGCTTTATCTTAGAAATCTTTGGCCACTCTCGTCATAAAGTTATTCTCGTATGTTTGTTTCAAAAAGCTTTATGGTTTCAGTTTTGTTTATGACTATCTCTAATTTTTGTGTGTGAGCAGAGGTGGAGGTTCTTTTTCCCTTCTCCTTCCTTGTAGATATCCCATAATTCCAGCACCATTTGTGACAGACTTCCATTTCCCCAGTGATTGCTTTGAAATGTTTATTGAACAGTATTGGGCACATAAGCTCTCCATTTTGTTACATATATCTATTTGTCAATCCTCATGCTAGTCCCATAGTAGCTTTTTGGTAATCTTAAAGTTGATTAGTTTAAATCTTCTAATTTTGTCCTTCCTTTAAAAGAGGTCTTTGGATATTCCAGATACTTAGTATTTCCGCATAAGTTTTAGAATATGTCTGTTGTTTTCTACAACAAATCTTGCTGGAGTTGAGTGGGGTTGCACTCAATCTATAGATCCATTTGGGGAGAATTAACAATTTAATATTGAATTTCCCAACACTTAAATATGGCATATTTCTCTACTTAGTCTCTATCTTAGGGATATTTATAGCTCTAAACTATGGTCTTATAGCAATTTTTTGTCAAATTTATTCCCAAGTGTTTTTCATGTCATTGCAAATGGAATGGTTTTTATTTTCTAAAGGTTTGCTGCTCGTTTAAAAGAACACAACTGACTTTTGCACATTTTTGTACATTTAGCCTTTTATCCTGAAGACATGTTAATTTATTGGTTCTAGTAGTCATTTTTTAGATTCCTTGGAGTTTTCTATATAAACAACCATAGCATCTGCAAATAGACACAGTTTTACCACTGCCTTTCTAATTTTTATGCCTTATTTTTCTTTCTCTTATCTTATTTCACTGACTAGGAACTCCAGTACAATGTTAAATAGAAGTTGTGAGAAGGGGGCATTATTTCCTTATTTATTTTTTTCTAGGCAAGACTTTTACTGGGGCTTATGCTTGACCAGAAGGGAAATAGCACAAAGTAAAGTATCCTCAGGCTGACTCTATTTCCTTATTCTTGATATTAGGAAAAAAACAATGATTTCACCATTATGATTTTAGCTGTAGTTTTTAAAAGAATTTTACCAAATCGCGGAAGTTCCAATATAGTTTGATGAGAATTTTTATCATGATTGAGAATGTTAAATCTTATGAAAATTTTTTTTGCATCTATTGAATTCATCATATGGGTTTTCTCCTTTATTCTTTTATTGTAGTGAATTACACTGATTAAATTTTGAGTGTTAAAGTAACCATGAATTTCTAAGATAAGCCCTTTTTGGTCAAAATGTATTATTGTTTTGGTATTTTCACAATTTCAATTTGTTAATGTTTTATTAAATATTATTGCTTTATGTGCATGCGGAATATTGGTTTAGTAGTTATTTTTGAAATGTTTTTGACAGATTTTTGTATTAAAGTTTCCCTGGCTTCATAAAATGAACTGGGAAGTGATCTCTCCTCTATTTTCTGAGATTGTATGTCAAGTTGAAGTTTTTCTGCCATCCGTTAAATGTCCAATAGAATTCTCCAGCTAAACCATTGGCCCTGAAATATTCTTTGTGAGAATATTTTTAATAACAATTTTTAATCTTAAACTGGATATTAGCCTTTTCAAAATTCAGTTTCAATTTATGTCATATTTGGTAAGTTTTATTTTTCAAGAAATTTTTCCACCTTATCTAAGTTGTTAAATTTGGTGTAAAAATTTGTTCTTATTATCCATTTGGTAGCTATAGAATCTGTAGTGATAATCCCTACTTCATTTGTGATATTAATAATTTGTGTTCTCCACCTCTTTTCTCCTTCTTTCTCTCTTCTCCCTCCTCCTCAGTTTAACTAGGAGTTTATCAATCTTGATGGTCTTTCCCAATTTTTGGTTTTGTTCAATTTTTCTATTGTCTGTTTACTAATTTCTGATCTTTATTATTTCCTTTCTGCTACTTATTTTGAGTTTGTTCTCTCTCCTTTTCTATCTTCTTGGAGTAGACTCTTATGTCATCAAGTGTAGACCATTCTTTGGTAATATAAATATTTAAAGCTATAAATTTTCCTCTAAGAACTGCTTTAGATGCACTTCACAAATATTAATATATCTTTATTTTCATTCAGTTTTAGATTTTTTTTAACTTCTCTTATAATATTCTGATACCTAAATTACTTACAAGCGTCTTAACTTCCAATTAAATTTGAAGTGTTCTAGATATCTTATTGTTACTAATTTCTAATTTAATTTCATAGTAATTAAATGATATATTCTGAATGATTTTAATACTATTTATTGAGACTTCTTTTATGACCAACGAGATTGTCTTTCTTGGTGAACATGTGCTCTTAAAAGGAATGACTATTCTAAGTGAAGTGCTCTATAAATATCAATTAGTTAATGTTATTCATATCTTTTATGTCTATACTAAACTGTTTTGTCTGATTGGTCTATCAGTGTCTGAGAAAGGGATGTTAAATTCTCCAACAAGGCTCATGGGGTTTTTTTTTCCATTCACATCTGTCAATATTGTTCCATGAATTTTGAAGCTCTGTTATTTAGACAGATACATACTCATAACTAAAAATCTTACTGATGAATTGGATATTTTTTCATTATGAAATGTCTCTCTTTGCTTTGGCAACTGTCTTTGTCTCAAAGCCTACTTCATCTGATATTAATATAGCTACTTCAGCTTTCTCAGTTTTGCTGTTTGCATGTTATATATTTTCCTATCCACTTACTTTCAATTTCTCATCTTTAGATATAAAGTTTCTCTCTTGTAGAGAGGAATGTGGTATTCTTTATACTTACCTTGTGTGGAGTTTATTAAACTTCAGCTGTGAGTGTGTGTCTTCTACCAAATTTTAGGCAGTTTTGCACATTGTTCCTTCAAGTAATTCTTCTATTTCTTTCTCTTCTCTCCTTCTGGAACTTTTGACTGGACCACAGGTCCCGGAGACATTGTCACTGCTCTTCTATTGTTGTTCTTCATTTTTTCTTTTGTCTTTTTTTCTCTCTGTTCTTCAGATTAGGTAATTTTGATCTATTTTCAAGTTCACAGATTTGTTTTAAAGTTGAATTCTACATTTCCTTAAATGGTCATTATTTGAGTAGGTTTGGGTTACCAAAGGAAATAGGGTGACTTGCCATTATTTTCGATAGGACTCGGTGAGCAGGACTGGCTACTGAATTTGTGAGGCCCAGTGCAAAATGAAAGTGTGGGGCTCCTTGTTCAAAAATTATTAGCAATTTCAAGACAGTGACAGAGAGCGGTAAATCGGGCATAAGGGGCTATCACTGTATAAGTTGCATGTAAATGAAGACTGAGTGTATGACAATAGCAGAGATCAGAGCTTCTAGTCAGATACATCAGAACTTGAACCCCAGATCTACTCCTTGCTACCTCGGTAATCTTGGGCAAGTACTTTTTCTCTCTAAGCTTTACATCCTTATCTGCAAATTGAGTCTTAGCTAGATTCATCATGAGGCATAAATGATAGGTATGTGAAGTGCCTAGTACAATGTATGATACGGATATAGGGTAAAAAGAGAAAGCTATTATTATTTTTTGTTATGTGGACTTTATTAGAAGAAAAGCGTGGAAGGAAAGTTGTTACATCAGAAAGAGAACGTCTCTAGTGATATCAACTAAAGACTGGAAGATACAAGATAGGAAATATGTTGTGAGTGTAGGCAGGCGGGGGTGGGGGGCAGAGTTGAGGAGTTGGGGGTGCACCCCCTATTGAGTGGGAAGGAAGCTGGTGGGGAAATTAATTCCCTGCACCAAGCTCTGGGTGGTGCTATTAGCCCAGAAGAACTTGGTTGTGTTCTAAGTGTACAGGTGAGGAGGGTGTTTTAAAGGATGGGGCAAAGAAAGGATGGAAGCACGGACTGGAAAAACAAGGTGCCAACCAGGCATTCATATAAAGCAGAACGTCCGAAAATCTGCCGAAACCCGGAAGAGCATGGTGACTACTTCCCAACTTCCTACTTTGAGATAGTAGGACATTTGTTCTATCTCGGTCAAGATATGAGGACATTTGGTTTATGTCTGATAATCTAAAACTTTGGTTCTCAAGCTGGCTATAAATTAGAATCGCCTGTGGAACTTGAAAAACTTCTGATGCTCTGACTCCACCCCAGAGATTCTGCTTTAGTTGCTCTGAGGTGAGGCCTGGGTATCATCAGTGTTTCTTAAAAGCTTTTTAGATGATTCTAATGTGCAGACAGGGCTGAGAACCACTAATCTAAAATAATGACATGCTGTTGTTAAGATCTTGTCTTTGTAATTCCCTCTGGGAAAATGAGAGGATGGCCATTTTCTGTGTGTGTGTGTGTGTGTGTGTGTGTGTGTGCTGCTTAATCACCTGGTACACACACACACACACACACACACACACACACAAGTGGAAACCATTCAATAGCCTCAGCAGACCACGGGGTGCTGCTTCTGCCTGGCCCACAGCTGTGTCTTCTCAGGAAGCCTCATCTGAAACACTCAGACCCTTACTGTGCACATGTTTAAGCAGTGTGTGGCTCACGCTCAGGGAGTGGTTTTGTTTTTGCTGAAGCTATTTTGTTAGGTCATCTAATATAATACATTTAAATTAAGAAAAGGGAGTCGAACAAATTTAACAGAGTATAATCATCTTTCCTTTGGGTCGTTCAACCTCATCCTCTCAAGTCGCTTATGTCTTTGTAAATAAGCTTTTTTAAAAAGGCAATACGATAAGCAGTCATGCCATTACTAAACCACAAATAACGATTTATAAGAAGAAAACCTGTCCTAATACTGTGGAAGTGGGTATTGGCAGTCTGGGATAAAGTCTTCTGTGATAGCATCACATCTGGACTTACAAATAACTGTGTTGTCAAAGCGTGGGTGGCAGAGAAGATCATGTGATTTGGAAAACTGTTAAAAAGTCAAAAAGAGTTTCCAGTGATGGCAAAGTTGCTGAAGGCCACGACACACATGATGCATTTAAATCAGATTGTTTCATGAAATGTCAGAGGAGAATAAAACAATATTTCCAAATTAATGAGTGTATATAATTTTATTTTCAGTTTTATGCAGTTATTCTACACATATGTAAATTAATAAATTAAATGTTGTAAATAGAGTTTTAATTCGCTCACTGAGATGCCTAAGAGCTTACATGTTCAAGTTGGCGAAAAATTTTTTTCTTAATTTCATATTTTGGGAGATGGACATTGACTTTGCAATTGAGAGCGCCTTGTGTCGACGTCCTGGAGGAAGAAAAGATAAGCACGATATCGCCTCCCTTTCTTCTCCTTATGATTCTTAGCAATTGTTGTAGCAATGTTTTAGAGTAAGAAAGTGCTTGTAAGCCACCGAATTGTGGACTTGCCTGGGCCTGTTTTGGGGCCAGTGAAGTTTTTAGAGGAAAGCTCACTTATTGCGGTTGCCAAGGCAACCTCCACAATACAGGCCCTCCCCTGCCAGCTCCGATATGTCCAACACCCTCCCAGGGGGAAAGAAATATGCAATCACAGTGGAGGGATGACTTTCCACTTTTACTATTTTTAAGTATAGCATTTATTGTTTTATTCAATTCATAAATCCACCCATCTCTAGTCCCAGCTACCTACCACCTCACACACACACACACACACACACACACACACACACACACACCCCACTTCATTTGCTCCATCTATTCTATGTAATTTCCCCCAAGGATTACAGCAGAATTTTGGTAGAGAATGTACCCATTAAGCGAACTGGATGCCCCCTCTGCATACTGTTGTGGCTGTGACCATATGAATTGCCTCTCCCTGTCTGCTTGCAACAGAACCACAGGAATTCCAGATGCATGCCTCACTCTAAAAGAGAGAGAGAGAGAGAGAGAGAGAGAGAGAGAGAGAGAGAGAAGAGACTCTCCAAAGAACATCTCCACTTTTCCTTGCCACTAAATACTCACCAGGATGCAGACCACTCAGCAAAATCTGGAAGAGGCATTGCTCTCCGCGTATACTTAGTCGACATTTTCCTGATATCTACACAAACTCTTGAATCTCAAAGAGAAACTCTAAAGCTTACTCAAACACGTTTAACTTTGAGATGTCTAGGCTTTTTAAATTATCGGTGATGCAATGAGAGAAACGTATTCCTTTCACCATTCTCATCACTCTGCCCCTTACTTTCTCTCATTCTCAACCCTTCTGACTATGTAGTAAGGAGAGGAAAAAGTGAGGAGGGAATTATCTTTCAGTCTTGCTGTAATGTGGGGATGAACAGATGTCAGGATTTTCACATTCCAGCCCCAGCACTTAAAAGAAATGTGTGGCATTTGTTTAAAAGAATTAAATAACAATAGCCAAATGCTTATGGGCCCATGAACATCTTAAAAAAATGACTACGTTATCACATCAGCAAATGAGTCTGAGAAAACACACACTATTGTATTTTATAATCTCTGGGGCAGGAGAATGAGGTGAGAAGGTTGAGGGCGTTGACACTGGGTCCCCATGCTGCCCTTTCCCAAAGGGAACTTCATGGACTTCAGTCTTATTAGCCCCCCCTGAAAAAAACTAGGGATTTCCTTGGAAAATACTTTGGGGGAATGGTTCATGTTTTATGTCCTTTTCGGAGATCCACAATGCACATTAACTTATAAAAGCCCCTGAAAAGGAAAGAAACCTATTAAACTTTGTTTAACCCGGTGGGTGTTTAGATTCTAGATTCTAGGACTCATGCGAGCATAGAAAACTCTTTTGCTCACAACTGCTGTTAACATCTCACAGGACCAATATTTCTTAGGCTATACCTAGGGAACTGCAATTTTAGTCTATTACATTTCTTTTCTCTCTTTAAAATAACTAGTTTCTTATCTGTAATTAGAAAAAGCTGTATTTTTCTGGGGTTTTTTTTCCTTCCAAAACCCAGCCTAATGTGAGTCCTTTCCACCCCAAGAACTAGCCTCTTCCCTTCTCCTGAGAGGTGTGCCTGTAACCAGGGCTGCCTAGAGGCCAATGGGACAGCCTGGCCAGGCACCAACACCTGCAGCCCCAGGGGTACTTCTAAGGCTTGCTCTCAATGTGTGGTCTCAGGCCAGACTGCAAAAATCTCACCTGGGAGCTTGCTAGAAATGCAGAATCCCAGGCCATATCACAGACCTATGGGAGCTTGGTGGAAAGAACACTGCAGTAAGTCAGAGCCCGCAAAGCCTGAAGCAGGGAGAAGACCCCTGGTCCTAGAAGAAAGAAGAGTGGGAGGGAGTCAACCAGACAGTGGCATGGCCAGTGTGGCCACGTTAGGGAACTAGAGCCCAAGGTATAGCATGGCTCTGACTTTTTTGAGGGGAAGGGGGGTCATGGCAGGGGTGGAGCTGGAGGAAGGCCAGGAAGATAACTTCAAATCTCTTCAAATGAGGGGATGCCTGGGTGGCTCATTCCGTTAAGCGTCCAACATTGGCTCAGGTCACGATCTCACGGTTTGTGGGTTCCAGCCCCACGTTGGGCTCTGTGCTGACAGCGCGGAGCCTGCTTGGAATTCTCTCTCCCTCTTTCTCTCTGCTCCTCCCCGGCTAATGCTCAGTCTCTTGCTCTCTCTCTCTCTCTCAAAAACAAAACATTAAAAAAACCCTCTTCAGATGAATGAAAGAGGACTGGTCCAGGCGAGTGAGACCAACAGACAACAGGAGCCCTTGGGGGTACCAACAGCCCAGGCCTCATAGGTGAATCCTGCAAGCACATTTAAGCTGCTCTTCACCCGTGTGGAACCCAAGAACATCTGGGTGTCCATGACCCCAGTGTCCCAGATGAACAACTCAGCGGAAAAGAAAATACTGTGACTCCATGCAGAAGCGGAATCAGGCCTCGTTCTGAATTTCTTTCAAGCTGACTTCGTATTTAGTTGAAGGTTTTGTTATTCTTCAGCTCTCATACGCATGCACATACATACGTACTTTAAAAAAGAGAAGAAAAAAATACCGAGACCTCGTGTGTGAATATCACAGAATTATTTCTTAATCTCTCCATCTTCAGAAATTCACAAACCCTGGTGCTGACACTTACACACACATGCACATACACACATGGACACAAAACTTCTTATCTCCTGAAGATGACGGTACATATTAGCCTATTAAGGGCAACAACAAAAAGATCACAGAATTTATAGGGTTATGGTGTTCAGCACAACGATAATTCCAATCCCTGCCCTCAGAGGGCACAGCGTTTCATTCTATAGCTCAGAGGAGGAAGGTCTTCCTCCTATTGTGTCCCATAAATTTTGTTCCCATTGCTGGGCATCTGTGGCAGATGTTTCGAATGCTGAATGCAGGGCTGAAAACATCTCCCTGTAAAACATGGTTCAGTGTTTGATTCTGCCTATAAAAGTAAGGATATGGATAATTTCACCTCCCACGCCTTTCCTCTTTACTGATAAGGCAGAATAATTGAAATGTCCATCTGTTATCCAAAAATCTCGGTGTGCCGTGAGACGTGAAGTTTCCAGGCTGAGTTATGGGTTAGCCTGGTGCCATCCCTGTTTCCTGAGACCCAGGGAGTTAGGGAATATAGTCAAGGTCACAGCCCTAATTAGAAACTGCTGCCCAGACTCACAGGTCCTCAGCGCACCCCCATGGTGCACTAGCCTTGCTTGGAGAAATAAAAGGCACAGCCAGCAGGCTCTTGGAACGATGACATCCACACATGAAAGGGCCTCACATGTGATCTACAAATCTAACCACAGATGGGAAAACCTGACGCTTTAAGAAAGCCTCTTGACCTATTTTTTCAAACATTTCAGATTTTGGCAAAAAAACGTTTGTGATTTGAAATCGCAATTTTTACCCTTAATTTAAACCCTTGTGTATTTTCAAGAGAAATTTAAGTAAAAAAACATGTCTTTCTAGTTAAATGGAAGCCTTTGCTATATACAAACAGGGAAGGGGAAAGTACTGAGGCTGCTACTGGCTGGTTCCCAGCTAGATTCTGGAAAAGCTGTTGGAGAGGTGGATTGTCTACCGAGGAGGAGGTGGGTGGGGGTGTTAGAAGAGTAGGAAAAGGGATGGGAATGTTGCCCAGGGGAATGGTAAAAGGAGGCAAATAAAAAGAGTGCTGAGCAGTGGGGAGGTTGGGCTGAGCTAGGGACCTCACATGTTTAACAGCACCCACGAGGGTGGCAGGGCCGTGTCACCTCATTGCAGGCCACGGGACAGGAG
The DNA here is from genome assembly GCF_016509475.1 of Prionailurus bengalensis. Taxonomy (NCBI): domain Eukaryota; kingdom Metazoa; phylum Chordata; class Mammalia; order Carnivora; family Felidae; genus Prionailurus; species Prionailurus bengalensis. The sequence goes on from NC_057343.1 coordinate 20,752,987, forward strand.
TGGGGGAGAGTCCTGGCTGTGGGGATGCGTGTTGACAATTCTTCCCAGTTCCTTCTCCTGTAAGACAACGGGCCCCTTGAAGTCAGGAATTACACTGTATTGATCTTGTATCCCCGGGGCCTCACATAATGCTTAGCACATACCCGATGCTAGAAAAATGCTTACAAAGTATATGATACATATAAATGAGAAAAAGAATGCATTTCCAACCCAAACCACCCTAAACTCACAGGCCTAGACAAAGACTTTAATGACGAGGGTTACTTGTGAATATTCACGGGCTGCCTCCCGAGGTGGTAAAACAATTGTTTGACTTGGTAAAAATACGATAAAATAAAATCTACTGGTTGATGTAGTATAGAAACAATATATAAAAATAAATATAAAAAATTAGTCAAACTCCGTTCAATTCAGTCTAGGTGGATTAGTTCCAGCAGCTGATCCAGTAGCTCTGAGTAGATTAAGCAGAAGACCCTCCTTCCCCTGCCCCCCCACCCCCGCCCCGTCACTTGCTCTCCCTTCTGACCACTGTTAGATTCCCTTCTCTTTGCTGCTTTTTAAGTGTCTAAAAACACTAAATTGTGCTACATGGGCTGACTTTTTACTCTGAATCTCACAGGTGGCTAATTCCTTTGTACTTAGAAGCCTGGGGGATGGGGCGTGGGACAGCTCCTACCTGGGTTTGGGGGCCCCAGCCTCAGGGCAGCAGCCCCCACTCAAAACCAAACTTTGGATCTGGAGTAGTACGCAGCTTTCCCCCCTCCCTAGAATCTGGCAAACTGGTCCACGAGCGCATATCGCTTCGAATCAAAGCAGGGTAGAGCAAGAAGAGATGTGAGGGATTTCCTCATTTTGTAAGGGAGCTAATCACAGCTAATCACAGCCTAGTGGATGCTGTGTGATTTGCTTAAGCCCATGCAGCTGGCTGGATAAAGATGACCCTCAGAATCCCGCCTTCCAAGTTCGCTTCCCTTTGCATGGACGTCACAGTTGCAGGCATTGGAGGCAGGGTAGGTCAATGCTGGCGCCAGGCTCAAGGGCATATCGAATGGGGGAATTGAGAATTACGTTAAACAGACTTAGTCTCATATACATCCCATCAGCTCAGACCGTCCCTGTTGCAGATATTAGTGCTATTTGTAAAATATTTTCAGGTCTTCTCTTTTTTTTGGTATGTGGTAGGGTGACTTTAGGCACCCCCTTTTGCTGAGTGGGGTGAGTAGGGTCATATAAATAGCCCTAGTCAATAGGTTACAAGTAGAAATGATGTATATCACTCTATACCACGGCATCTAATTGCTGGTATGGGACCCATGAGAGTTTCTCTCTCTTTTCTTCTGGCATGGCAACCAGCAATGTTGGAGATGATGCTTGCTCCGGCAGTTTGGGTTCCTGAGTGATTCTGATGAGCAGAACCCACCTCTATATAAACCCAGGATACAGCAGGAATGAGTGTGAAATAAGCTGCTAAGATTTGGAGGTTATTCATTATTGCAGCAAAGCCTAACATATCCTGGTTGATTGAACCTCCAGTATCATTCCCAAGGCAATCAACTCTTACTTAACATCTCTCTTCACCTTGCACTATACTAAATTTCCCTTCTATGTACTTTTGTCCCATTAGGGCAGTCCTTTAAGTTTTTGTCCTTTTGCTTTTTCTTTTTTTCCTACCAGATTTCACCAGCAGGAGAGGAAGAGGAGCTGTGATACTGTGTGCTCCCACCATCCCTCTAGTGGTTTTTTAACAAAAACTGAAAATATTGGAAAAATCCCATTCTGATTTCACCTTGGAGCCCCAAGGATAAAACAGAAGTATGGCATGCATTCAGAAAAAAGCAAAGATAATTTACAATATAAATTAGCAAATAGGACACTGGTGGAAAATAATTAGGGCTTTCATAATTATTTTGAAAAAAAAAATAGATGCAGAGTGATAGTGACTATCATACTGTGCAGAACTGCATTAGTTTTTTTATTAGTTTGTTGAAGATAATGCATGATTTAAAGCTATTTCTTCAATTCATGATAGACTATATTCCACCCCAACTTTTGATTAAAACTATTGATTGGCCATCTGTACCTTATAATTTAAAATGTTCCTTTCTCTGTGAAAGAAATGTCAATGGGCCTTCTTAGCAACACTCCTCCAACTGGTTGTCTTTACTTTATATTTTTACTTCCTCCTTTCATATTTTTCTTGAACTTACCGTGATCAGGCTTCTTACCCCATCACTGCAGTGAACCCGCTCTTCCAAAGACCCCCACGTTGGCCAGTCCAGTGGTCAAATCCTGGTCGCCATCTTATCTGAACCACCAGAAGTTTTTGACACAGATGTTCATTCCTTCTGTCTCAGAACACTCTTCACCTTGCCTTTGGAACACTACCTTTTCCTTCTCTGGTTGGCTCTGCCTTCACTCTTGATTCTACTGGCTTGTCCTTTCCAGTCTTCTCAGCTACACCCTCTTCATATGCCTAACTTGTAGGAACTCTAAGTGTCTGCGGGCCCACAAGTTCAGACCTCAATTCGCTCTCACTCTTAAGTAAGTTCATCTAGTGCCATGGCTCAAAATAAGCATCTTCTGCTACTAATAAGCAAATTGCTTTGTCTAATCCTAACTTATCTACGGAATCCCAGACTGCCTACCCCGCATCTTTTCTTGGGTGTCTAACAAGCATCTCAAACTCACTAATACAAAACCAAACTCTTGATCTGCATCCCCCAATAACAATCCCAACCACGATCATAACCACAGCCACAACAACATAAACCTTAGACATTCCTTCCATAGTCTTCCTATCTGAATATATGGGAACTCCATTCTTCCAGGTGTTCAGACCCAAAATCTTGTGATTATCCTGGACTCCAATCTTTCTCTTCCATACCACATCCAATCCATTGGGAGGTCCTATTGCTCAACCTCTAAAATATATCCATGGGGCACCTGGGTGGCTCAGTCAGTTAAGCATCCAACTCCTGATCTCGGCTCAGGTCACGATCCCATGGTCATGAGACTGAGCCCCACCATTGGACTCTTCTGCACTGATATCTCAGAGACTGCTTGGGATTCTCTAGCTCTCTGTCTCTCTCTGTCCCTCCCTGGCTCATGCTCTGCCTCTCTCAAAATAAATAAATAAACATTAAAAAATAAATAAAAGACATCCAGCATCTAACCACTTCTTTCTTCCTTCACAATCTCCATCACTTTATAATCCTTACCATGGTCTTTTGCCTGGATTATTTCAAGTCTCCAAAATGGTGTCCCTGCTCTTGTCCTTGCTCCCCCAAATCCATGTCCCATAACAGAAGTCAGTGATCCTTGTCACACACAAGACAGATTCCACCAATCCCTTTTCAAAAACACTCTTCATGTTTCTGGTCTCACACAGAATAAAATTCAAAGTCTTTATCATGGTCTGTAAGGATGTATACGACCTGGCCCTTTGGCTGCCTCTCTGATATCATTTCCTACCACTCTTCCCCACATCACATGGCTCCAGTGACCTGGGCCCTCTTCCTGTTCTTGGACAAGCCAAACACTCTTCCTGGTCAGAGTCTTTGCACCTGCTATCTCTTCTGACTGGAGTGCTCTTCTCCCAGAGAGATGTGGGGTAATCTCCCCACTTCCTCAGGTCTCTTCTGCATGAAGGAAGAGGACTTCCATGACTACAGCATGGAAAATAGGAATCCCATCCCCTTTCCTTAACTAGCATCTACAATTACCTGACATATGACATATTTGTTTTCTGTCTCCTCTCACTCAGATGAAAGGTTTATCTTCTCATTTTCTTACCTTTAATTAAAGCCTATTCTTGAATAAGCTTACTAATACCATGCTCAAAATGCTCGATCATGGCACCATGCACTACAGTTGGTCCCATCTGGCTCACCCCCCACACTGGGTGTCAGGGCTTGGGACACAGTCCACATTGTCACACAGTAAGGGATGAATGATACGCTTTATTGCTGAAAGGGGAAACTCACCTGAGCCAAGAATGAAAAAGAAAGGAAGGCTTAGATCCCGCTGGTCTTTCCCTTCACCCCCCAGAGAGGCCTGCTGGGGCCAGGCCGCCCACTCATTGCCTTGTACTGTGGATCTGCTTTGCTGCAGTGGGATGCTATTTTATTTGTTATTTTATGTGGAAGACCCGGAAAACTATCAGGGATATAGTTTAGATCCTATATATATTTGGTGAATGAATGAACAAATGCTGAATATTATATTTTAAGCCTTTGTATTCTGATATTGATCCCTTTTTTAATTTGTATTTATTTCCTAGCAGTTTTGAAAGCCATTATTGGTTATTACATTTTTTCTTGTTGTAAAATATTTTACCTTCCATGCCAGCCAAGATGGTACTTCCCATTCCCAAGAACTTTCTTGTATTGCCTTTCAAGGACTGGCTCACTTCTCATTGGCATCTCCTTTGCAGATATTTGATGCTCAGATTTTCCCACTCTAATTTTCCATCTGCTCTCTATCTTTCAAACGTTTGTTATTATCCCTTGTCTTCTCTTGCCTCTTCTTCTGTTCTCTTGGTAATTTTATATTATTTTTATTCCTTTAGCCTCATTTTAGTGACATTTTGGTAGTAATATAAATACCACAAAATAAATATAGCAAATAAGTAACATGATCTTTTTATCTGTCATGAGTTACAAATCTCATTTCCCAGATTATAATTTGTATTTTGCTTTCTTTCTCGTGATCTTTAATATACAAATGTGTGAAAGTGGTAAACAGCCAAGGTTTTTTTCTAAACTTTTTTAGGAAGTTCCTTTTCTTCATCTTAAAAAATTCCTTGTGTCCAATTAGGTAGGTGTCATGACAGAGAGGACTGTGATCATCTCTTCTGTCTCTGTTAAGAAATGAATGAGGGGGGTGCCTGGGTGGCTCAGTCAGTTAAGCATTGAACTTCAGCTCAGGTCATGATCTCATGGTCCCTGGGTTGGAGCCCTGCGTCAGGCTCTGTGCTGACAGCTCAGAGCCTGGAGCCTGCTTGGGATCCTGTGTCTCCCTCTCTCTCTTCCCTTCCCCCGCTCACACACTGTCTCTCTCTCTCTCAAAATTAAATAAACATAAATATTTTTTAAGTAAATGAATGATGAAATGATCTGATATATCTAGAGGATGCATTTACAGTGGATATGGGAATAGAATTTAAGAATTTGTTAAGCTCCTTTCTAGGAGATTAAAAAAAATAAACAATCAAACTTCCAATAATCTGGGATGGCCTAGTGCCACACTCATAAAAACAACCATGTGTACCTTTCCACAAGCTTGCCGGTTACATTTAGTGGTGCTCTCACACACATCATCACATTTCATTCCCACGAGTCTTGAGATGTCAGGCACCGCACTAGACCTGACTCCCTCAGAGGATTTTTCTAGCCCAATTTTTCCCTGGTTTAGTCACTAGGTTTGCAAAAGTGCCATTTCTAACTATCTTACCAAATTTGGCTGACTTATAAAGAAGACAAGGAAGGAAACAGAAAACACACAGAAAGATCTTTGAATACACTTTGAATTGCGCCTCACCTACTAGTAACACAAAGTGAGAAGGAGCAGAATTTAATTTTCTGGTCTGCTTGTTCCAGCATGCTTCCTTAGGTTTGTCATCAGCTCTGAGGGGACACAGAGTATATATAACAGATATTTTAATTCAAGGGACTGTATCCATGCCATTCCATTCTCCTTGTAAAACTGTCTGCTGTAAAGTTGTGTCTAATGTGAAACAGTTCTAACTTGCTAACTCAACCGCGTATTAATTCCTCTTAATGTGGAACCACGGTAGCATATTCACCCAGTTACTGTAACACATGAAAACCCAGAAGCATGACTCAAACCTGAGGTGACTACGCCTAGACCTGAACATGCAACACAAATTTAAAAAGAGTGGTTCTCTGTTCAAGCTGGGGCCCAAATAATCATCCACACATAACAGCTGCTCCATCATTCTCCAAACTTACCAACACAGAGCGCTCCTTTATTTAGTTTACATATCTATAAACGTTACCCTATGAAGAAAGACTTTCTTGATTTTTGTTAATTGGAAACCTCACTAAAGATCTGTGTAGTTAAATGCTAAAGAAGGCTCGCCACCCCTACCAACTGAAAATCACTCGAGAGGTTAAGACTTCAGTTCGATGTCAGTACATTTCCACTATCAGAAATGTCATCTGTTGTAACAAATTCCTTCAATCACCAAAAATGTAACATAAAGCCAGCTAGTGTCCTGAGAGTCTGGTTGATTATATAGGGACTTTCCAAGAGAAAATATTCGTTGTAATGGATTATAGCTTGGTCTCCTACAATTGGAATGATGAGGGTCTTCCATATTGGAAGTGATATTTCAGAATTTGTGTCCCATTAATGTATTGTTACCAAGTGTCAAAATAAAGAGTCACCAGCTGATTGTCGATATCTACTGTTTGTGTGATTTGTCTTAAGTGGTATGGGTCTGAGCATTCCCATGTATATATGTTCATTCCTAGTTCCTTTCACTGATGCCTTTAATTGGACACGCTCATGGAAGAAAGAATAAAACTTCTTAACTTCGTCTTCACCACTTCCTCAGTTCGTCTTCCCCTACAGCCCCGGGAACTTTAACTCAAGTCAGCAGTAGATTCTTCTTCACTTTCACATTCATGGTAAACCCTTGAGTTATTTCCTCATCAAAACCATATATATGGAAACTTCATATACCAATTATATTGTAAAGTTTATTTTCTTTTGTCTGGGATTATAGCAACCCCAGTGGTAACACACATTATCTCTCACTGGTCAATAGCACGTTTATGAATAAACGTGGGGACAATGTTCTTAATTAACAAAAGGAGAGTAAATGGTGAAGTCTTTTAAATCAAAGGTCCACGGAGGGGGAAACCAGTGAAAGCAACCCATGGTGTCAAACAGAATCACTGTTTCAAAGAAAAGACGATCCCCAAAAGAAAAGATCGTAGGTTTTAAATGTCTCAGGTTGCAAACGGGGACTTCATTTCATTAGCATCTTCCTAGTTAGTAGATTCCCTTCTTCGACGAATAGTCTCCTCATTCACCTGGTCACCAGAACGGGGAGACTTCAGTCTACATTCCCTACAGACTGTACGTTCCATTGGTTGCCAAGACTTAGAACCTCCAACTTTGAGCTTCTTCTTTTCCCATCTGTTTCCTTCTTTCCTTTGCCCTGACCCCGGAATGATTTCCTGTCCCAAAGCCTGGAAAAGTGCCTCCATGTTATATTTTTAGCTAAATTTATTTACTAATTACTTACTCTCAAGGAACAACCCAAAATTGGCCATTTCTCCTACTGGGATAAAATGAATGCTACCTTTCAATTAACATATTTTTTTACCTAAAGGACACCGGTACATTTAAACCAGTGCTTCTCAAATTTTGATGTTCATAAAAATCACCTACAAATCGTGTGAAACTAGAGGTTCTGATTGGGTAGGTCTTGGGGGAGGGTCTGAGATTCTGCTTTGAGAACAATGCCCCACGTGATGCTAGTGATGCTTTTTGGGAACCACACTTTGAGCAAGGAGATTCTAAGGTGCCCCATGGTCATCTCAACAATACCAATAATGTCCTGCATGGCCAAGTTCTTCCCTGTTTTGTTTTGTTTTCACTTTGCCTGCTTTCTAAGGGTCATTCTGGATGTTTGTTCTATAACTTAATAGCAGAATTGATAAAACTACATTAAAACAAGAAGGGAGACATAGTGTCTGGCTGCTTTGGGCATTCCTGTTAGCAAGAATTGCAGTCTTTCAGGGGTCTTAATTTTTAATAGCTATGCTATCAGATTCTCAGTCTTGGCATTAGGGCTAGGTGTTACAGCTTCCCATAAAGCGTTCTGATTTATAGACTCGCTGCTTCTCACCATAAAATGAGGAAAAATCATAAATTTGAAAAAAAAAATGTTCCGCGGTCTAATGAGATTTCAAGCTATTTGTTATTTAATGAGCATTTACTACCATGAAAATCAGAATAACTGCAATTTGCAAAATGCACTTAACGTTCTGGAAACATCAGCAACTGAAAAGCAGGTTACATGATATAATGACTGTAGTTGCCTTTCTCTGGACCTGTTTGTTTCCTTGCCCTCTCTGGCCTGTTTCTGGCTCCACTCACCTTTTCCACCAGTTTACCAGATGATTCATCAACTTGCTGGCGTTCCCAGTTACCATCTGTGTCCAACATCCCAGTAAAATCTAATAAGCTCTCTAATATCCCACATCCCCCATTAGCTATATCCTTGTATTTGTATCCACTGGGACTTGATAGCCATAACAATGACCTCAAGGGAAAGGACACTACCACTAGCTGAACACCTACTATGTGCCAAGTTCTGCTCTAGTTGCATAAACTAAACCATCTCCTTTAATCCCGAAGCATCAAAGATCCTAAAAAGTCCTTTTTACAGAAAGATTATATTATATTCAGTTTATTATCATTAAGAATAAATATATCTTCTTTCTTCAATTTTTCAAATTATTGTTGAATTTTATTTAACATAATGCATACATATGGTATTAATTCAAAAGATATAAAAAGGAACAGAGTGAAAAATGAGTCTTTCTCCTCCCCATCACTTTCACCGAATCTCTACCTAAAGGCAGTTTTGTGTCCTTTCAGAAATAGTCTATCAAGCATGGACTGTTAAGCAATGAGCTAGTAATAGTCCATTAAGCAATCTCAGATTTCTTTAAAAACTTATAACCTGTTTTGAAATATGTGTCTAATTACTAACAATACCTTATTATATATACAGTTTACAACTTAGAAATATGTTCTCATGACCCTTGTGACACTTGATTTTCCTGACAACACTATGAGATGGGCAGGACAGACATTCCTGTTAACATTTTACACATGAAGAAACCTAGGCTCACAGAGGTGAAATGATCTCTCCGTGTATATACAGTTAGCAGAAGACCCACTTCTAGAACAATTAGTCTAATGCTCTGTGAGATCATGGAAAGGGTAACTCAAGGATCATAGGTCAAAAAATAGTGGCCCTTCTTGACCAGTCAAAATACTCTTTATCATGTGAGTTCTCAGAGAATTTACTATTTAAAATGGCAGAAACGTGGCATTATTTCACATAAATAATTTATCATATAAAAATTTAATATTCTGGCTTTGCAGTTGCAATCATTAAGCTGTAACCAAACATTTTAACTCAACAAGTGTCTAAGTTCCTGTTAATGGAGATGCAGAGCCTTTCCCCTGCGATATCTGTTGATGATCAGAATTTAGGATTAGGAAGGGCTGGGTAATTTATGAAGTCTGGTCTACTAAACAAAAAAGAGCAAGCCAAAAGCGATATAATTCTTTATTATAACTGACTGATGAACTTTGGAAATCCTAGGCAGATCCACAACTTTAATGCCAGTCTCATGTAGTAACAAATACTTTGGGTTTGAGCTCTTCAAAGTCCAGTTCATTCTAATACAGAAATTTCAATTGCTCACTCAAGTCAAAGTTTCCTCTAACCCCCTAGCTTGGACCTGCCTCAGACACAGACCTGCAGGGAGGAAACAGAATCTGTGTAGGCTCATGTCTCCCCACCTTGCTTTGCTACTACTCTCCTTGGTTTCTCTCGCTGCCTTTGCATCCCACAGCATCGGAACAGCACTAGGGAGGAAAGGCACGGTTGGAATCTGAGAGAGTTTTCTGGGCGTGGAGTTGTCTGAAGGCTGATGCTTTCTCACATCAAGTGCCCTCAGAGTTTCTCAGAAATACCTCCACTGGGCACTGGGGAATTCCCACTGTGGTTTCCCAGCACAGGCGTCTCCTGCAGGTGGCGACCACCACTTCCTCTGAGCCCCTGGCTTCTGGTCGTCCACTTCTAGCCTTGTTCCACCAGGGAGCTACCTGTGGCTCCTGGTGCTCCTCTTGGGTGAAACCCCATTCAAAGCTAACCAAGTCCAGATTGCTTCCCTGGTGTCCTCACAGGAAGCAAGCTGTATCATCAGTGGAAATGCAACTTGCTCTAGCTCTCCTCCCCTTTGTCACTCAGCTGCCACGGACTGCTCTGTCTAGCTTCTCATCCTCTGGCTTTTTCAGGCACCAATCTCTGTGTGGTAGGCTGAATAAGGGCCTTCCCAGAGATGTCCACACTCTAATCCCTAGGACCTATGAGTAGTTGATATTATATGGCAAAAGGGCTTTGCAGATGTGATTAAAGTTATAGATTTTGAGATGAGGAGATTATCCTGGATTATTAGGGTGAGCTCAGTATAATGACATGAGCCTTTAAAAACAGAAGGGATCGGGATCCAGGAGAAGATGGCAGTGTAGGAGGACACTGGGCTCACCGTGTCCTGCTGATCACTTAGATTCCACCCACATCTGCCTAAATAACCAAAAGACTGGTTAAAGACTGCCTAAATAACCTCTTTGCCAGAAGACTAGCAGAACAGAGTCTCCAGAGCCAAGCATAGAGAACAGGCCCACAGAAGAGGGTAGGAAGGGCAGAGAGGCCATGCGCACTACACGGACTGGCGGGAGGGAGCCAGGGCAGAGGGGCAGCCCGCTGGCCAAGCAGAGCCTCTAAGTCTGGCTTGCAAAAGCAGAGGGGCCGGACAGAGTGTGTTCTGACAGCCAGCGGGACTTAACATCTGCAATGTTATAAAGTCAACAGCTCTGCTCCGAGAGCGGGAGGGCGAGAGGACACCGGGACGGAGAGTTGTTGAGCCCCAGAGGACAGAGCTCAGCTTGGCGGGGAACAAAGGCCCTGGCCAGCACCAGCTCCCTCTCCCATCCCCCAGCCAAAATCCCAAAGGGAACCAGTTCCCGTCACCGAACTTGCTTGCACCATGCAAACACCCAATGCTGTGCTTCTGCGGATCCATCCCTCCAACAGCTCTGCCTCCCTCCCGGTGCCGCAGGGTCCCTCCCGAAGTGGACCACCAAAGGCAAAGCGAGCTGAGCCTGCCCCTCCCACCCCTGTGCACATCGCGGATCCACCCTGGCTAATACGCCAGATCCCATTGAAGCAGTACCACAAGACTGGCAGTGTGCAAGTAGCCCAGACAGAGGCCATACCACTCCACAGTGAGTCCTGCCCCTGGGAGAGGGGAAGATAAGGTACACACCAGTCTGACTCTGGCCCCAGCAGTGGGCTAGGGGCAGACATCAGGTCTGACTGCGGCCCCGCCCACTAACGCAAGTTACTCCAGACGGCACAGAGGAAGTGCCCTGCAGTTCCCCGCCACTCCAGGGACTATCCAAAATGATGAAACGGAAGAATTCTCCTCAAAAGAAACCCCAGGAAGTAGCGTCAGCTAACAAATTGATCAAAAACGATTTAAGCAATATAACAGAACATAAATTTAAAATAATAGTCATAAAATTAATCGCTGGGCTTAAAAAAAGTATAGAGGACAGCAGAGAATCTATTGCTACAGAGATCAAGGGACTAAGAAACAGTCATGAGGAGTTAAAAAATGCTATAAATGAGGTGCAAAATAAAATGGAGGTGACCACAGCTCGGATTGAAGAGGCAGAGGAGAGAATAGGTGAATTAGAAGATAAAATTATGGCAAAAGGGGAGGCTGAGAAAAGAGAGATAAGAAAAACCCAGGAGTATGAGGGGAGAATTAGAGAACTAAGTAATGCAATGAAACAGAACAATATCCGTATAATAGGAGTTCTGAAGAGGAAGAGAGAGAGAAAGGGGCTGAAGGTGTACTTGAACAAATTATAGCTGAGAAGTTCCCTGATCTGGGGAAGGAAAAAGGCATTGAAATCCAAGAGGCATAGAGAACTCCCTTCAGACATAACTTGAATCGATCTTCTGCATGACATATCATAGTGAAACTGGCAAAATACAAGGATAAAGAGTAAATTCTGAAAGCAGCTAGGGATAAACACGCTGTAACATATAAAGGGAGACCGATAAGACTAGTGATGGATATATCTACTGAAACTTGGCAGGCCAGAAAGGAAGGGCAGGAAATCTTCAATGTGATGAACAGAAAAAATATGCAGCCGAGAATCCTTTATCCAGCAAGTCTGTCATTCAGGAAGGAAGGAGAGATAAAGGTCTTCCCAAACAAACAAAAACTGAAGGAATTCATCACCACTAAACCAGCCCTACAGGAGATCTAAGGGGGATTCTGTGAGTGAAAGGTTGCAAGGACCACCAAGTACCAGAGACATCACTACAAGCATGAAACCTACAGACATCACAATGACTCTAAACCCATATCTTTGTGTAATAACACTGAATGTAAATGGACTAAATGCTCCAACCAAAAGACATAGGGTATCAGAATGGATTAAAAAACAAGACCCATCTATTTGCTGTCTACAAGAGACTCATTTTAGACCTGAGGACACCTTCAGATTGAAAGTGAGGAGATGGAGAACTATCTATCATGCTACTGGAAGTCAAAAGAGCTGGAGTAGCCATACTTATATCAGACAAACTAGACTTTAAATTAAAGGCTGTAACAAGAGATGAAGAAGGGCATTATATAATAATTACAGGGTCTATCCATCAGGAAGAGCTAACAATTATAAATGTCTATGCACCAAATACAGGAGTCCCCAAATATATAAAACAATTAATCACAAACATAAGCAGCCTTATTGATAAGAATGTGGTAATTGCAGGGGACTTTAATACTCCACTTACAACAATCGATAGATCATCTAGACACAGGATCAATAAAGAAACAAGGACCCTGAATGATACATTGGATCAGATGGACTTGACAGATATATTTAGAACTCTGCATCCCAAAGCAACAGAATATACTTTCTTCTCTAGTGCACATGGAACATTCTCCAAGATAGATCACATACTGGGTCACAAAACAGCCCTTCATAAGTATTCAAGAATTGAGATTATACCATGCATACTTTCAGACCATAATGCTATGAAGCTTGAAATCAACCACAGGAAAAAGCCTGGAAAACCTCCAAAAGCATGGAGGTTAAAGAACACCCTACTAAAGAATGAGTGGGTCAACCGGGCAATTAGAGAAGAAATTAAAAAATATATGGAAACAAATGAAAATGAAAATACAACAATCCAAATGGTTTGGGATGCAGCAAAGGCAGTCCTGAGAGGAAAATGCATTGCAATCCAGGTCTATCTCAAGAAACAAGAAAAATCCCAAATACAAAATCTAACAGCACATCTAAAGGAAATAGAAGCAGAACAGCAAAGACACCCCAAACCCAGCATAAAAAGAGAAATAATAAAGATCAGAGCAGAAATAAATAATATAGAATCTAAAAAAAAAAAAACAAACTGTATAGCAGATCAATGAAACCAAGAGTTGGTTTTTTGAAAAACTAATCAAAATTGATAAACCTCTAGCCAGGCTTCTCAAAAAGAAAAGGGAGATGACCCAAATAGATAAAATCATGAATGAAAATGGAATTATTACAACCAATCCCTCAGAAATACAAGCAATTACCAGGGAATACTATGAAAAATTATATGCCAACAAACTGGACAACCTGGAAGAAATAGACAAATTCCTGAGCACCCACACTCTTCCAAAACTCAATCAGGAGGAAATAGAAAGCTTGAACAGACCCATAACCAGCGAAGAAATTGAATCAGTTATCAAAAATCTCCCAACAAATAAGAGTCCAGAACCAGATGGCTTCCCAGGGGAATTCTACCAGACATTTAAAGCAGAGATAATACCTATCCTTCTCAAGCTGTTCCAAAAAATAAAAAGGGAAGGAAAACTTCCAGACTCATTCTATGAAGCCAGCATTACTTTGATTCCTAAACCAGACAGAGACCCAGCAAAAAGAGAACTACAGGCCAATTTCCCTGATGAATATGGATGCAAAAATTCTCAATAAGATACTAGCAAATCGAATTCAACAGCATATAAAAAGAATTATACACCATGATCAAGTGGGATTCATTCCTGGGCTGCGAGGCTGGTTAACATTCGCAAATCAATCAATGTGATACATCACATTAATAAAAGAAAGAAAAGAACCATATGATCCTGTCAATCGATGCAGAGAAAGCATTTGACCAAATTCAGCATCATTTTTTTATAAAAACCCTCGAGAAAGTCAGGATAGAAGGAACATACTTAAACATCATAAAGCCATTTATGAAAAGCCCACAGCTAACATCATCCTCAATGGGGAAAAACTGAGAGCTTTCCCCCTGAGATCAGGAACACGACAGTGATGTCCACTCTCACCGCTGTTGTTCAATATAGTGTTGGAAGTGCTAGCATCAGAAATCAGACAACAGAAGAAAATCAAAAGCATCAATATTGGCAAAGATGAAGTCAAGCTTTCACTTTTTGCAGATGACATGATATTATACATGGAAAACCCAATAGACTCCACCAAAAGTCTGCTAGAACTGATACATGAATTCAGCAAAGTCGCAGGATACAAAATCAATGTACAGAAATCAGTTGCATTCTTATACACTAATAATGAAGTAACAGAAAGACAAATAAAGAAACTGATCCCATTCACAATGGCACCAAGAAGCATAAAATACCTAGGAATAAACCTAACCAAGGATGTAAAAGATCTGTATGCTGAAAACTATAGAAAGCTTATGAAGGAAACTGAAGAAGATATAAAGAAATGGAAAGACATTCCATGTTCATGGATTGGAAGAATAAATATTGTCAAAATGTCAACACTACCCAAAGCTATCTACACACTCAATGCAATCCCAATCAAAATTGCACCAGCATTCTTCTCGAAACTAGAACAAGCAATCCTAAAATTCATATGGAACCACAAAAGGCCCCGAATAGCCAAAGTAATTTTGAAGAAGAAGACCAAAGCAGGAGGCATCACAATCCCAGACTTTAGCCTCTACTACAAAGCTGTAATCATCAAGACAGCATGGTATTGGCACAAAAACAGACACGTAGACCAATGGAATAGAATAGAAACCCCAGAACAAGACCCACAAAAGTATGGCTAACTAATCTTTGACAAAGCAGGAAAGAATATCCAATGGACAAAAGACAGTCTGTTTAACAACTGGTGCTGGGACAACTGGACAGCAACATGCAGAAGGATGAAACTAGATCACTTTCTTACACCATTCACAAAAGCAAACTCAAAATGGGTAAAGGACATGAATGTGAGACAGGAAACCATCAAAACCCTAGAGGAGAAAGCAGGAAAAAACCTCTCGGACCTCAGCCACAGCAATTTCTTACTTGATACATCCCCAAAGACAAGGGAATCAACAAAACTAAAAGCCAACCAACAGAATGGGAAAAGATATTTGCAAATGACATATCGGACAAAGGGCTAGTACCCAAAATCTATAAAGAGCTCACCAAACTCCATACCAGAAAAACAAATAATCCAGTGAAGAAATGGGCAGAAAACATGGATAGACACTTCTCTAAAGAAGACATCCACATGGCCAACAGGCACATGAAAAGATGCTCAACGTCGCTCCTCATCAGGGAAATACAAATCAAAACCACACAGATACCACCTCATGCCAGTCAGAGTGGCTAAAATGAACAAATCAGGAGACTATAGATGCTGGAGAGGATGTGGAGAGATGGAAACCCTCTTGCACTGTTGATGGGAATGCAAACTGGTGCGGCTGCTCTGGAAAACAGTGTGGAGGTTCCTCAAAACATTAAAAATAGATCTACCCTATGACCCAGCAATAGTACTGCTAGGAATTTACCCAAGGGATACAGGAGTGCTGATGCATAGGGGCACTTGTACACCAATGTTTATAGCAGCACTTTCAACAATAGCCAAATTATGGAAAGAGCCTAAATGTCCATCAACAGATGAATGGATAAAGAAATTGTGGTTTATATACACAATGGAATACTACTTGGCAATGAGAAAGAATGAAATATGGCCTTTTGTAGCAACGTGGATGGAACTGGAGAATGTTATGCTAAGTGAAATAAGTCATACAGAGAAAGACAGAGACTGTGTTTTCACTCTTATGTGGATCCTGAGAAACTTAACAGAAGACCATGGGGGAGGGGAAGAGGAAAAAAAAGAGGTTAGAGAGGGAGGGAACCAAAATATAAGAGACTCTTAAAAACTGAGAACAAACTGAGGGTTGATGGGGGGTGGGAGGGAGGGGAGGGTGGGTGATGGGTATTGAGGAGGGCACCTGTTGGGATGAGCACTGGGTGTTGTATGGAAACCAATTTGACAATAAATTTCATATTTAAAAAAATAATAAGGGGCGCCTGGGTGGCGCAGTCGGTTAAGCGTCCGACTTCGGCCAGGTCACGATCTCGCGGTCCGTGAGTTCGAGCCCCACGTCGGGCTCTGGGCTGGTGGCTCAGAGCCTGGAGCCTGTTTCCGATTCTGTGTCTCCCTCTGTCTCTGTCCCTCCCCCGTTCATGCTCTGTCTCTCTCTGTCCCAAAAATAAATAAACGTTGAAAAAAAAAATTTTAAAAAAAATAAAAAAATAATAAAAAATAAAAACAGAGGGGATCTCTTGGCTAAATCATAAAGATATGACAACATGAGAAGGATTCCACATGCTCTGGCTGGCTCCGAGATATGTGTGTGTGTGGCAGAGGGGTGGGGTGGTGGAGGGGTGTGTGCAAGAACCAGAGAGAGGCCACTGGGAGCCAAGGCAGTCCCCAGCTGAAAAGCAGCAAGGAAACAGGGACCTCAGTGCAGCAGCCAAAGGGAACTGAATTCTGAGCCTGAAAATGGATTCTCCCTTAGAGCCTCCTGAAGGGAAGGCAGCCCAGCAACACCTTGATTTCAGCCTTGTGAGGCTCGAACAGAGAAATCAGCTGAGCCCACTGGCTTTCTGACCCACAGAGCAATGAGACAATAAATTTGTTGTTTTACGTCATTAAATTTGTGGTAGTTTTCTATGGCAGCAGTAGGAAACTAATACACTTTACACAGGTCATCTTTTCAAGTGGGTCTCTGAAGCTTCCTCTCACTTGCTTGGGACGAGGGGGAAACATGGGAAGGGGAGGAGAACAAACATTTCAACTGCCTAAAAAAATTGCCTCTGCTGAAATCCTTGCTTTCCTCTTCAATTCATAGGTCACCCCTTATATATCTGAGATTGGGGAAAAGACTAAGTGTTCCTGGACCATTTTTTGGTCACCTCTTGACAAGTTACATCTCTTTAGAATAGCTGGGCATTTATCCACATTTGTTCTCAGCACTGGGGCCTCAGCGAACACCGAGACAACAGGAAGGGCTTATTTTAGTTTCCTGTAACATGCAGATACCAACAGAGTTGTTTTCCCTTTTAGGTTAGCATCTTTAAAATATGTTGGATAGACTGGGGTGGCTCTGATAAAGAAGGGTCACAGGAGAGAGAGATGAGATCCCAGAGGTAGAATCCACTGCCAGGATGGGAAGAGAGACAAGTCAGAAAAAAGCAAAGTTGCCCAAGACATGAGTTAGTGTAGAAGGAACAATGCTTTTAGCCCTAGATTTTGGGTTTGGTAAGACCCAGGTTAGAGGCATCAGCATGAGGAACAGTTAGTGCGTGACAGTTCTGAGTGATGAATGGCTCACAGGTAACTGTAATTCTCACGTCTTCTGGAAGAGTCTCTGCAAGAATGGAATAAATTGGAACTATGGAGCTTGAGTCAGTACAATGGTTGACCCTTTCATCTCTGGGTTTTATGATTTTAAATTTCTTGGATTTCCAACAGAGCACAGGGGTGAGGGAAACAATGGACAGAGAGGCAGATTTGTGACAGAACCCACAGTCTGTGTAAGGGCAGGGGGCAGACCGGCGAGATCCTACTGCCCGGGTAGAGTGGATCCTTTTCACACCTGCAGATTGATGTGTTTCTGAGGAGGGGGGCAGGGGGGAGGGAACTTCCTTACAGTTTCCACCCCATGTTTCTGCCCTTAAAGAACATTTTAGAGCTATGATTTCAAAGCCTCTAAGAAACTAGTTCCCTCTGTTTGGCCGGTTGCTACCTACTCACTGAATGCCTACCATGACTCGTCTTCCTTCCAAGGACTCACTTATTCCATACAGTGAAATGCAGCTGTATGGTAATTGCTGGAATTCTGTTTCCTTTCTGCACTCATTTCAGAAAGAAAAAGAAGAATACAAAGGATGAAGGATTAATAGAATAGTCATTATTTAAATTTAAATTTTAGTTAACATACAGCGCGATATTGGTTTCAGGAGTAGAATTCAGTGATTCACCCCTTACACACAACACCCAGTGCTCATCACAAGTGCCCCCCTTAGTGCCCATCTCCCTCCATCAACTCTCAGTTTGTTCTCTATCATGGAGTCTCTTGTGGTCTGTTTCCCTCTTAGGTAGAAAAGTTTTGCTTGTGGGTTGCTTGAGCTGAAACATCCCCAAGTAGGAACATTCTATGCATTTTCTGCTTCACATTTAATTATTTGTAACAGACAGCCAAGAGATGCTTATGATCCATATTCCCAGCACCTAACGCCATTCCTGACATACAGTGTAGTGCCTAATAAATATTTGTTGAATCAATGAATATGGAAAAATGAAACCAAGCATTTGAAATAGTATGCTACGTTTCTTTCAGCTCTGACTCCACGCTAATGAGTGAGGGAGGTCACTGGAAGAGTGTGAGGGCCATCGTGGGTTTCAAATTTCAGCAACCAGTGCCAAATCCTTAATGCCAGATGGGAAAAGATGGGATGTTAAACCGCTTCTTATTACCACGTTGTTGGCCTCGCTTGCCTCGGTATTATTCTCCAATTGCTTCGTCTCTATGGATCTCTGACTCCTTATTACCTCCAATTGGAATGCCCCACAAATCATCCTGCTTTCTTTATCCTCTCTCACCTCAAAGTAATCCTGTCATCTTGCTCCAGTTAGAGCTGTTTCTATTAAGAGGATCGTGGCAAAGTCTCTCCCTACCCCCGTTTGCTCTTCAGGAAAATTATCCTCGAGTTAAGTGGATGTTACACACACTTTTCAGAATGTATTTAGTCTGAATTTCTCTTGCCTTCCAACATTCTCCTGAGCCAGTTACCTTTGCATTTGACTAGAAATACATTTAAGGAGATAGAGGATCTGAATTTCTTCCTTTGAGCAGATGGAAATCGTTACATTGGAATGCTGATGACTGGAAAATCTTGGACATATTGTTTTCACAATTAGGAGATGGCAAACACACAGTTCTCCAGTGCAAAGCCAGCATGCAAGTTCAGCTTCCATTTGCTGCTATAAATTTTGTTCTTGTTGCTGCCAGTAAACACCAACTGTTCAAGTAAAATAGTAAATCCAAATGTGCGTGTTGGATGAGAGTAAAACAATATTATATGCAGCATAAATGCTGATGCGAATGGAGTTTTCAATGCACTAAACCAGGGAAGGGAAAGGAACAGGGGAAGGTGAACTGAACACGACTCTAAGAACTTTTTCGTTGACAGCACTGAAAAAGCTCCCAAGGAAATGCTGATTCAACATACCGCTTAGACGTCAAGGAGAAAATAAACGCAGAACTTGGGATATAAGCCTTAGGGTGGGCCTACTTGGAGCCCTTGTATAGGTTACCAGAGAGAGCATACACAGGCTTGTGTAAATCAGGGAAAAGAAAAATCCCCAAGTTTACTCAGAACCAATGGGTGCACACGGTCCAGAAATTATTTGCTAGTGATCAATCTAACAGTTGAAAGTCAAAGTCAGTAGCTAGTGCAATCCGTAGTACCAGGATTTGGTCACTTTCTATTTCACAGATTACTTTGAACGCTGATCAACAGATGTTTGTACTCAGGTCTCTCAGGAATTTAGTTTAATGTGCAACTAGATTTATGGTTCAAGGGGATAGTTTCATAAATGATTTGAAGTTTAGCTTTGAATTGCATAATTTTGTCATGGATTTCCCATTTTTCTGGGATGCTGAAGAAAACCTGTGAATCCGAAGTTAGCTGACCTGAGCTCTAGGCCCTGGTCTGATCCTTACACCCCTGAGTCTCCTATCTCATGGGAGCAACAATGCTCACCCCACTGGATTGTTGTGAAGGTTACATGAGATAATACACGTTAAATGTCTGGCACAAGCCCTGAACATAAAAGGTCCTTAATAATAATATTAGTTCCACTCCCCAGATGAGACTTTGCAAACAAACAATTTGAAAAACAGAACGTTCAAGTCAATTCTTTAACGTGATGAGGCTCCGGGCCAAGAACCAAGCAGTAAAGATGTTCCAAACCAGAATATTTCAGGACCCGAGAATGGCTAGGCCTTATCTTCACGGCTAAAATAAGCAATTTTAATGTAAAGCAGTCTTTCCTTTTTCTTTTCTTTCTTTCTCTTTTCCCCGCTTTTTGCTTCTTCATGGAAGGGAAAGCGTTTTCTTATGGAAGGGAAAGCATTTTCAGAATAATGGATAAAATCTGTCCTTTGTAGATCTGAGAACATGGGCAGGTTTCATACTGAAGTCAAGATCTACTGAAAGTGATGGATATATGAGGACCAGACGCTGCTCTCAAAAATAAAACAGACGTTGGTGTTGTGAATGCTTGGGAAGCCAAACGTGAAGATATGAGGCCAGAGCCAAATGTTTGATTTATTTGTGTCACTGTATAAATTGATATATCTGGTGTAACTGGTCAAATTACTTTTGTTTAAATGTTCACATGTCTCAGTGTTGTAGTAGTATAGTCAATGTTTCTAAGAGTAGGAAAAAATACCAATGGTGGTAAATATATGTGCTCAGAGAAAAAGAAACTGCTTATTCCCAGACCCCAGATTTATGGCAGTTTTTATACATATAGGAAAGTGTTGGTTTCTCCTTATGGTTACTTCTGAACATGTGTAAATTATCAGAGTCTGTGTTCATTTATTTCCACAAAAAATAATGCCAGCAGAGCCTCAGCTAAGCCAAGTTGAGCCTTTCTGGGTGGGTTGTGGAAAACGTAGGCCAACTCGGGGCAAGGCAAGCCCGTGAGATAGGAAGTATAAAATAGTAATAAATAGCCTTAAAAACATTCTCCTTTGGAGGAGACACCCCACTAACATCTTACATGAATAGATAAGAAGAGACACATGGCTTTTGTGTATGACACAGTGAGAAAACCAAGGGGCTCTCTCGGAATGACTAATCCAGCTTGAATTGAAACCTTAATGAAGGAAGCTGGTTTCGATTCAGAGAAGCTGGGGATTGGAAGGAAAATGTCAAGACCAACCCCATGAATCTGATGCCTCGATCTCCCTTATACTGTTGGGGCAGAGAGATCACCCAATTGACACTTGAAATGAGCGATCACCCCCTTTAAAGCAGGCTATCCTATCTTTGAATAATATTATTAAAAAAGGCTTTCTTATTCTGCACCAAGGCCTTTTTTTTTTCTATAATTTCTACTTGTTGGTCCTCTTTCTGCTATTCAGGGTCATACCCAGGCAGAACACCACTTTCTATGGCAGTAAGACTTCCAAACATTAAGGCAAGGGTCACAGGGGCACCTGGCTGGCTCAGGCAGTAGAGCACGCAACTCTTGATCTCGGGGTTGTGAGTTCGAGCCCCACATTAGGGGTAGAGTTTACTTAAAGATAATAATAACAACAACGGCAACAACAACCGTAGAGGCAAGGGTCACAAATTAGCATATGTAGTTATTTTAAATAGTAAGTTAGGTGCTGACATTTGAAAATGGGAAATTACCAATAAAAATCCACATTTTCAACTCTCTTCAAACTTTGGAAACTCTAGGAGCAATGAGCCTACATTCCTGAATGGTAATAATTTGCTAAGTTGAGCAGCAAAGGCTGCTTTTAGACAAGGAATGTGCTTGCTTATCTACCACAGTCCTCACCACTCCCTACTGCATTGTTGCTTCTTTTACTGATACTCGACTGGCCTCTGAGATGTTTGTATTTGTAGTTCCTACCGTGTCGTCTTAAGGCTTTTTTTGTTTCAGGAGATTTATCTCCAGTTCCTTCTTTTTCCCCTTTGCAGGATGAACCTCCAGTATGCCTGAAATCAAGACCTGCTGAGCAATGCTACACGTGGGAAACTGACATTAGATTTATTCAATATCACCATCAATCCTCAGTGATGTGCTGGGGTAAACATGTTGCTAGAGACTTTTGAGTCACTCAGATGGGTAAGGGTGGGGTGTGGATGGAGGAGGTTATGAACAACATGAGAAAACGCAAAGTATAGCCTTTCATGCCTGCCGAAGGCCTGATTCCAGAAAGTTGCTCTTACTTGTAGCTCTACAAGGACTAGAGCATGTGGGAAAACAGTACCCACAACCAAGAACATGCCGTGTGGTCTTCTGCTTTCTGTAGTTGCCTCCATGATGTCCAATTTCTTTCTATTAAAGAAAAGTTATATCCGCGGTGTCTTTCGGTGTCTTACTGTTAATTGCATCATCATCTTCCATGTGCTGAACGAGGGGCCAATGCCTGATTTTGAATCCCAGAACCTCCACTGACTAGCTGAGTGACCTTGGGAAAGTTACTGAATATCTCAGAATCTCAGTTTCTCTGTTCAAAAAACAAGGCTAGAAATAGGTAGCTCCTACATCACAGGTGTTGTGAGAAACACATGAGATCATGTCCATAAGGGGTACAGTGTAGCCACTGGTTTATATTAGTCACTCACTGTTGACTATTCATTGCTACTCAGATATCATTCCTCTACAATGTAGCGGTCAGCTTTCAGGGCACCATAGCCTCTTCCATATCTGTGCATTCTGGATCAACTTCCAATTTCCAGAACTTGTGATTCTTGCCTGGGGGGTTTCTCCGAAACCCATTTTTTTTTTCTGTCCCTTTACAGTCATGGGAAGCTGGAAGTGCTGGGTTGTTAACAACCCTTCTCTCTACCAATGACAGATACGAGTTGGTGGATCAGTACCCTAGCAGCCTCACCCTTAGGAAGGGAGAACTCTTAAAAGTGTGCCCTGAATGATCTACAGGGTTCCTTCAGTGTATTTAGCTCCAGCTGCTTATAACTATCATAACTTGTTTGACGGTGTTCCCTTTATTAACACACTTGTCCCCATTTCATTTCTCCACTCCCTTACCAGTATTTCCTGGGGTCGGCTCCACAATAAATGACTTGCACTCAAAAACGTATCTCAGCACCTGCTTCTGGGAGAAGCATCAATTATGGATTTGGATGGGATATGGGTAGACTGAGTTTTGTAGTATCACTAGCATTTTTGAAAGATATTTGAGCACTCACGCAGTATCTCTTTTTTGGGGAACCCACACAAAAATGTTAATTCTTAACCCAGTGGACTCAGTTCCCAGGGAAGAAGGTATAACAATTGGCACATGGCCACTGTATCCTTTGCTCCTATTATATATTACCCCAAAGCTGCCAGTCTGATAGACAACTAGAATGGTGTTTAAAAGGTGCAACTAAGGTGCCAGCCTGAAGATGACATCTGCAGGGTTTCAGCGCTGCCATTCAAAATGTAATAAACCATCTGAATCAACAGCCATTGAAATCACAATACCCTTGGGGCGCCTGGGTGGCTCAGTCGGTTGGGCATCCGACTTCGGCTCAGGTCATGATCTCGCGGTCCGTGAGTTCAAGCCCCACGTCAGGCTCTGTGCTGACAGCTCAGAGCCTGGAGCCTGTTTCAGATTCTGTGTCTCCCTCTCTCTCTGACCCTCCCCCATTCATGCTGTCTTTCCCTGCCTCAAAAATAAAATAAACGTTAAAAAAAATTAAAAAAAAATCATAATACCCTCAATAGGAAGAATTCATGGGGTCAAGAACCAAGGGGTGGGTGCAAATGTGTTTCCTGATACTGACATTTGCTGTGATCCACTTGCGGAAATTTGTTTTCTGTCCCACAGTGCCAGGGTCTGTTAGACTAAATGTTCTGGTTTCTAGTTGGGGCATGGAGAGATCTGCCTGGGGCCCAGCCACTCTTTTGGGAGGAGGGCATTACACAAGTCCTAAAGCGATGGCTGCTATCTCATCATTTTGGGTTCATCAAGCCAGTAGAGTAGCAGGCAAAGAAGTTACACTATTATCACAAAGAGGTAGACTTCTCCCTACATTATAGAGGCATGAGGGAGCCTTCCTAGATCTCAGAGACATTTACTGGAATGTCTCCAGGTGCTTCCATATGTGGTACTGATTGAATGAACAGTTACAGAAACCATGTGGTGGTTGTTCTGGAATGAGATTCAGCTTGTCTCTATGGGTCCTTGAGGCAAAGTTACTTGGGAACCTCAGACCCCTCAGACATGAAGGTCTGGTATCGTCAATGTCAATTATGACCTAGGGACAAGTTCTGTGTAGGGATCATAGCCTAGGTCCCGACCCTTCTGTTGTAATTTTCTTCCTTTTTAAAATGTAAACAACCACTCCCTTAAGAATCAGTGACAAAACAGATTGAACTTAAATGGGGTGTGAGTGGATTTGAGTGGAGCCAGGGTGAACTATTACGGATACTGTCAATGCCTCATTCATCTCCCCTCAGCCCTGGCTAGTTCAACTTCCAGCACCTTCCAGAATTTGCCACACTTCAGTGGACAGGCACTGCCAGAGTGAAGCCATAAACAGATCATATTTTTCCCCTTTGCTCAACCTGAGTTCCAGGCTCCTGTAGCTTTTAGCCTATCTAGAGGTCACAAATGCAAATGCTTCTTTCTAAGACCAGGCCAACAACTTGAATAAAACCGGTGGGGTCAGATGTAAACCCAAAGGACCAGGATTGGTCTCCAAAGTCTCTACCCCACCAGTCACAGCCATTCAGTGGGTGTGTTGTATTTTCCTTTCTGGAGTGTGTGTGTGTGTATTGTATTATGTGTGTTCTACAAAAGACTCAGTTTGGTCCGGAGCTAGCAAGGGAAAATGGGGCACCAAACTGAGTATCGGGAGGCTTAATTAGCAGCACCACTTGTGACTAAAGTGGCAGTTTGGCTTTGAGAAATGCCAACTCTTGAGGGCTCGTTTACTCATCAATGAAAGGAGGTGGTTGGACCAATCACCCTCTCATTTTCTTTTTTCCCTAGACGGTATAGTGTTCCATCCCAAATTTCTAAGGTGTCCTCTGAAAACAAAACCTGCAACCTTGACTTTCCATTAGAGAGAGGGGGCATTCATCCATCATCCAATGGAACTGAAAATTTAGGAAATAAGGCACCCCTCCCCCATACACACCTAGTACTGTCACCAATTACCTGCCACAAAGCCAAGTTTCAATTAAGGGTAAATTGTTGGTGGTTACAGTGGCATGGGAATCACATCGACTAGACACCCCAAACTCTCACCATAGGAATCTGGGAGGGGTCGTGGTTTCTTCCAGGCCCTTCTTGTATGGCGAATTAGCGACCACATTAGGTGGCTTCTAGTCAATGAGAGAGATGTATTTTAGTAATTTCAAAAAGTTAACTAGTCTCTGCTCTTTAGCGTGCGACTTTACTTGAGCAAAAGTTCCCGAAAGGCAGCCCTCTGAGCTGCTGTCAGTCCTCTGTGGATAAAGCCTGAACTACAGATGGTGGATACAGTCTGGTGTGGAGCATCTTATAATAATCTCTGTAAGTAAGTCCTCTATCAACTCAGAGATTCTGACTCCAGATGGGGTGTGGAATGATCAGCGTGGGCCAACATGGGCCGAACCCAGTTTCAGAGAAACTGCTTCATGAGAATATCTTTTCTAACGGGAGACGGAGGAAAAGGTAAGATACGGGAGCCGGAAGCTCAGCGAGGGGGCACTTGTTCCACTTACTGATACGAAGAGCTGCACCAGAGGCATCATGGGCGCTTACCATCCATGGATAAGACAAAATCTTCCCTACCTCTAGAAGACCTCAAAGAGTGCCTTATGTGTTCTCGTGTGCCTGTCAATTACTTTTTCCATGTACTTTCTGCCATTATCTTCCTCTTCCGCTCCAACAGCCCCTTGCTCAAGTCCATAGCTTAGATAGCCTCAAATGCCGTGAAACTGTTGGCTTTGCTGATGGGACCATCAAGAAAATACTAATGTTCACACCAGGCTGCTGCCTCTCAAAGGCCCCAAAGCCACTGGTCCTCAAGGAGTCAGAGGAGCGCTGAGCTCCCTGAAGAATGGGGATAGTACCTCTCTGCCCAGCATTGCTCTTGGTCACATGGATCCCACAGTAGGGCCACGTGTGCACAAAGGGTAGGTGGTCTCAAAGTCTCTCATGAGGCAAGCTCAGTGATTTTCTGGCCTTAACCTGTCTCTCAACATAGTCACTAGTGGTATGTAATAAATCTCAGGAAAGGGACACCTAGATAGCTCACTCAGTTAAGCATCTGACTTCAGCTTAGACCATGATCTTGCGGTTCGTGAGTTCGAGCTCTGTGTGGGACTCTATGCTTGACATCTTGGAACCTGGAGTCTGGTTTGGATTCTGTGTCTCCCTCTCTTTGTCTCTACACCACTCGTGCGCACATGCACGCACACACACTTTCTCTCTCAAAAGTAAACATTTAAAAATAAAACAATAAAATTGTTTTTTAGAAAACCCAGGAAAAATAGATAACTTGCTCTTTCCATTCTCTCAATTTCTCCTTTCATCACAGAAAATAAAACACAAGGATAATCTCCCTCCTCCATCAGTCAACACAAAATCTTTGATATTCATTAACCCCTGTAAGTGGACAAGATTCCCTTCTATAAGCAATAGTGATATTCACCCTGGTCTGGGTTTCACTCACCCCCCAAAATCCCAGAAAGTCCCAGAAGATTGGAAGACAGTGGATTCTTAGAGACTTCTTGGTTCAACTCTTTAACCTTTGAGATAAAACCCAGAGAGGTGAGAATCTTGCCTATTGTCTCACAGGTCTTTCCTGGGTTTCTTGAAGTCTTGTTTAATGCTCACTAATATAACACTTCTATAACATCTCAGTATTAGGTTTTAAAAAGATACTTTTTCAGCTGCCTACCACAATGGAAGTCTTTTTGGTTCATGAGTCCAGCTTCTTGCGCCTGGTTTTCTCAGTAGGGCTTCATATTCTCCCTGGACAGAAGCAGACATATGGCAGAACTCAAAGATTCCTTTTTTTTTTAATGTTGATTTAGTTTTGAGAGAGATAGAGAGAGAGAGAGAGAGCATGGCAGGGGAGGAGCAGAGTGAGAGGGAGACACAGAATCTGAAGCAGGCTCCAGGCTCTGAGCTGTCAGCACAGAGCCTGACACAGGGCTCAAACCCACAGACCACAAGATCATGACCTGAGCAGAAGTTGGATGCTTAACTGACTGAGCCACCCAGGTACCCCTGGCAGAGCTCAAAGATTCTTAAAGGGCAAATGCCTCCTGCTTCTTAGAAGCTCAGCTGGCCATTAGAATTCAAGGTTTTGTTTGGGTAATAAATACTTAGCCTATTTTTTTTTCCTTCAGTTTTATTGAGCTATAATTGATGAACAGCACTATGTAAGTTTAGGTGTACCCCATAATTACTTGACCTGCATGTATTGTGAAATGGTTACCACAACAAGGGGTTCAGCTTTGTAACTGTTACTATTTTTTTAATGTTTATTTTTAAGAGAGAGAGAGAGACAGAGAGTGAGTGGAGGAGGGGCAGAGAGAGAGGGAGACACAGAATCCAAAGCACAAATCCAAATCCATCCAAAGATGGAACCCAAAGTTCCATCTCATGAACCGTAAGATCATGACCTGAGCTGAAGTCAGACACTCAACCAACTGAGCCACCCAGGTGCCCAGCTTTGTTAACTGTTTGGACCCAAAAAAGGCTACACAGATTTTAAAACAGTCTTGAAGACCAAGTGTAATGAGATTGATTCTTGGCTTAAAAAATATCTATGAAGTATGAAGTGTCCAATTCTTTTTGCCCATTTTTACCGGGTGGCTCAGTTGGGTAAGCGTCTGACTCTTGATCTCGGCTCAGGTCATGATCTTACAGTTCATGAGATGGAGCCCTGTGTCAGGCTCTGAGCTGACAGTGTAGATCCTGCTTAGGATCCTCTCTCTCTTTCTCTTCCCCTCTCCCACTCATTCTCTCTCTCTCAAAATAAATAAACTTTTAAAAAATCTATGAATGCCTCTAAAAAATAACTCGTGAGGTTATTTTTTCCCTTAGTATCAAAGAAATACATATTCATCACAGGAGATTTAGAAAACCTAGGGAAAAAAATTGTCCATAATCTCACTCCCACTGGATAATAATAATCATTTGCATCTTGGCATATTGACTCTTCTGGTCTTCAAAGCTCTCTCTCATCATCTCCAAAAAGGAAATAAATACCCTTGTTATCTGACATTCTTACTATATAATGATCACATTTTAATATCATCAAATATTCTTTTACAGCAAGATAGCATTTCATTACATGGATACATCAAAGCTTATTTAATATTTCTACCCTCAGTTCCTCTATCACCAGCAGGACTGGTGAACATTATGGTTATTTCCAATTTTTTTAGAATTGTAAACTTTGTGGCCAATAACTCCTTTCTAGAAAAATCACTTAAGATTCTTTCCTTAGAATAAATTCCTAGAAATGGAAGCTGGGCCAAAGAGGACTAAAAATCTTAAGGCTTATGGTTCAAGATGTGTCTTCTGACAATAGTCATTGACTGAAAAGGCTAAGGGAAGATGAGCAGATACTGGCTTCTCTCGGTGGCTGGATTTGAGTGTGCAACTGTGCACCTGCTCACGTATCATGGCTCTAACTCCCCCTTCTTAAGTCAGGCTTATTGAGGTGTAATTTGCATACCGTAAAACTCACCCTCTTTTGGTATACAGTTCTATAAATTCGGAAAAACACATACAGTTGTGTAAGCACCACCATGATCAAGATACAGAACATTTCCAGCCCCAGAAAGTTCTCTCATCCCACTGCAGATCCTGGCAGCCACTCCTCCTCCCTCAGGTCTTCCTTTTACATACAGCATGTTATTTAAGTAGAGTAATAGAGCAGGTAGATTTTTTTCTTAAGTTTTTTTAAATGTTTATTTATTTTTGAGAGAGAGACAGATACAGACAGAGTGAAAGTGGGCGGGGGGGGGCGGGGGAGAGGGAGACACAGAATCCACAGCAGGCTCCAGGCTCTGAGCTGTCAGCACAGAGCCCGATGCGGGGCTCGAACTCAGGAACCGTGAGATCGTGACCCCAGCCGAAGTCGGATGCTCAACCGACTGAGCACCCCCAGGGCCCCCGAGCAGGTAGATTTTTAAGTCTGACTTTTTTTCACTTCACACAATGCATTTGAGTTCATCTATGATGTTATTTTTTTTTTTAAGAGAACGTTTATTTGAGAGATAGAGAGCGTGTAAGCACAAGTGCACGCGCACACACACACAAGCCGGGGAGGGACAGAGAGAGAGAGGGAGACTGAGGATCCAAAGCAGGCTCTGGGCTAATGGCTTGAACTCTTCAACTCACGGACCATGAGATCATGACCTGAGAGGAAGTCCAACACTTAACCAACTGAGCCACCCAGGCGCCCCAATCTGTGTTGTTACCTTAATCACTAGTTCATTTCTCCTTATTTCTGAGTCACAGTCTATTGTATCAATGCACAGGGTTCATTTATCCGATCACTAGGTGGTGGTTATTTGGGTTGTTTCTGGTTTGGGGAGCATGTTTTCATTTCTCTTGAGTAAGTACTCAAATGTTCAGTTGTGTAAGTGACATTTAACTCCATCAGGAAATGTTAAATATTCTCCATAATTCTGTACCATTTTGCATTACTACAAGGCATGCATGAGAGTTTTGATGGCTCTACATTCTTAATCAATTCTTGATCTTACAGTGTTTAAATTTTAGTCAGCAAATAGATGTGTATTAGTATTTTGTTGTGACTGTAATTCGCATTTCCTTAATGAGTAATAATGTTAAGCATCTTTTCCTTTGTTCATTAGCCATCCATATATCTTCTTCGGTGAAGTGTCCAATTCCTTTGCCCATTTTTACTGGGTTATTTTGATTATTATTTGTCAAAATTCTTTATATATTCTGGATACAAGTATTTTATAATAAATGTGTTTTGGAAATATTTTCCCCCAGTCTGTGACTTGCTTATTTGTTTTCCTTTCTTGTGTCTTTCAAAGAGCAGAATTTTTTAGTTTTGATGAAGTCCTGCTTACCATTGTTTTAATAATCATTTTTGTGTCCCAGTTAAGAAATTTTTGCCTTACTCACGGTTGCAAAGACATTTTCCCTATATTTTCCTCTAGAATTTCATAATGTTAGGTCTTATACGAGTCTAAGTTTCATCTTGAATTGGTTTTTGTATTATGTTGCAAAATATGGATCGAGGCCTGTGATTTTACATAGGTATCCAAATTTCAACACAATCTGTTAAAAAACCATCTGTCCTTTATTGAATTTCCTTGGTTTCTTAGCGTTTGGAGATTTTGAATGAAGTTGCCACATATTTGTGCATTTCTTTTGGATTCTATTATTCTATCCCACTGGTTTGGTTTGTATTTTATCCTTTTATAGGTAGACATACTCCTGATTACTGTAGCTTTATAGCAAATTCTGAAGTCAACTTTGTCCTTTTTCAAAATTGTTTTTACCTCTGGTTTTTTTGTTTTGTTTTGTTTTTTGTTTTTTTGTGTGTGTCTGTGAGTGTAGTTTTTTATTTCTTTGTTGTTTTTGCTTTCCCATACAAGTTTTAGAACCAGCTTGGTGATTTCTAAAAAAAACAAAGGCAAACAAAAAACCTTCAGCTCGCTGGTATTTTGACTGGGATTACTTTGAATCCACATATCAATTTGGGAAGGACTGACATCTTAATAATATTGAGTCTTTCTGGCCACCTTTCGGTGCCAGGTTATTTCTTCTACTCTGGATTATGAAACCAGTCATCCAAGTGACTGCTTTTCTTACCACCTGGCCTCATGATTGGATCTGCACAAACATAGCTATTGGCAGAAAATTCAGATTGACTCTAAACCCTACAGGGCATAGAATCACCTCTATGGTATATTGAAATTGTGGGCCTATGTTTTTACCTCTTCCTTTAACCATATCATTGCCACATAACTCTGAAGCTCCCTCCTACTGTGGATGAGGGTAATCTCCATTTCCTGAGACTAGGCTAAACCATGTGGATACCTTTATCTCATGGCATTTAGCAGATGCGACACAAAGACTTGAAATGAACTTGTACATTGGGGCTTGTTTTCTGGCACCTTTGCCATTTTCTTGAGAATATGTCTGCTAGAGAACAAGAGGTGTGTGAGGCAAAACCAGACTGCCCCAGTCATCTCAGCCGAGGACAGCCAAGATAGACAACTGACCCCCAGATATGTGAACATGCACAGTCAAGATCAACATTACTGTCTAGCCAATCGTCCCAAATTCAGGAGCTATAAATGCTTATTATTTATTGTAGGCCACTGAAATTTTGTGTTTGTTATGTGGCATCACTGTGGCAAATAGATAATCGATCCTAATACTCTGGCTCTTTAAACTCTTTACAAACACTGTGACACAATAACTTACTAGAGTTGGGACATTCTTTGACCAAATATAGCTAATTTCATGGGTTAATCATATCTCTTGATTTTTTTCCTTCATTCTCCATACTCAGTATTCAAGTAAGAAAATTATCATAAGAGAAACCCTGCTAAGTCTTGACCCCCACTTTCAATCTCAGAATCAAGTAAAACTATAAAACTATGGAGAACTCCACTTCACTTCATTTTTATTGTTAATCACAAAAAGGTTATATTTTCTTAACCCTTTGGGTAAATGATTGAGCGTCCTGACTGTGTTATGGGGATGGGTCTAAAGGAAAAGGTCAAAAGAAAGACAAGTAACCAAAAAATGATTAATCAACTTTTTTTTTTGATCAAAGTTCTTAGAACTATTTGCTGAATTGCGTTTTTTCTTTAATAGCTATCCTTTGAGGTAGGAAAGCCACAGCATAAAGATAAGAATCATAACATTTAAGACATGTTTATGAAGTTTAAACCACTAACTTGGCTGCAGTTGAAATGCATTCAGCTCCTCCCTGCTGTGCTCAGAGCCGTCCCCAAGGCTGGGCTGGCAAAGGGTCCTGCTACTGCTGCCCCTTCCCCAGCTGGCACTGCAGGCTATGAGACAAATCTAGACATTTAACCCACATTAAAGTGCATTTGGAAGTATTAGGATTTGTGTTTCTCAGGGCTTTGACATCAGACACATTTCTAATCAGTGGGGTATGTTTAGATCAGAGGCCCTTAACAACAGGATGATTTTTACACAGCTTAAATTCCAGAGTCTCCTAATGGAGCCAAAGAGAAGACAGATGCCCCACAGACATGCTTCAGTCAAGAGCAATACCCATGGAAGAAGGGCCTCTGGGGCCCAGAACCCTACTACAGCCTGTCCATCTTCAGGAAAGCTCAAGGTGCCCTGGAGCCCGTGAGACTTTGGCTCTTGGCACTTGACTCATTTGGTTTATTTTGCTCACTCAGTCTCCCAATGACTTTGTCATTTACCTATATATTACATTGCCTTCTTGATGGATGAAAATAGACTTTGGAGAAACCAAATTTGGTTTAGCTTAAATTCTTAGGGAAAAAATAGAAAGCACAAGTCTCTGAAGTCAGTCTGGGGCTGTGCACATAATTTAAAGGGGGTGGTCAAAAAAGTCAGGTCTTATGAAATATTCTGAAAAGCAAGGCAGGCCTAAGAAGATAGTGTCTACAAGTGTGTTTACATGAAATGAATAAGACAAAGCACTTTCAATAAAAGCGATAGGAGAGAGATGATGTGATGGAGTCACATACCCTTGGGTTCAAATCTCTCCTTTACCCCTTTTACCAGTTGTGGGATGGAGTCTCAGTTTCCTCTCTTCTAAAATGCTGACAATAAAAGAACTTACTTCAACACATTGTCATAAACCTTAAAAGAAATCGTATATAGAGAGTGACTGATACTGTCTTCAACTGGATACGTACTCAATAAAGAGTAGTTAGTATCGTTACTATCATTGCCATTATTTTTAGTGAAAGTGCTTTGATGTGATGCTATGTCAAAAACAACCAGAATACAAAGTTTTAGCTGCAGTGTAATTACAAGTATGCTAAAAAGAATAATAGGGAAAGGTTGGAAATACATTGAAAGTTCTTGTGTGAGTTAGGACAACGGGATTATTGGTAACTTCCCTTCTTTTCTATTATACACAATTTCTGCTTTAGTATTAAACTATGTTTATAATTAAAATGCCTGAAAATTATTTCACTTATGAATGATATCACTTATACAGTATTCTTAGATGGTATTCTTACTAAAAGTTTAGCCTGAGTCCAGTCATGAAGAAACAATCATACTAAGCAAGACCGTGGGATATCCTGGAAGACAATCTCCCTGGCCTCTTCAGAAAGATAAATGTCATTTTAAAAAAAAGCAAAGGCAAGAGAACTGAGAACTGTACTATAGTAAAAGAGACCCAAATGATATAACAACAAAATACAATGTGTGAATCTTGATTGGATCCTGGATCAGTATGTCAATTTTGGGAAAAAGGGGAAACTTAAATAAGGCCTGTACATTATATAATATATGGCAATGTTTCTTGGTTATGATGAAGAAAGGGTCATTATGTAGCAGAATGGCCTTATTCCTCAGAAATGTCTGCTAAAGTATTTATGAGTGATATGTTATGACTATGGCTATATATCTATATATCTGTATATCTGTCTCTCAAGAGAAATAAAGCAAATACAAATAAATAAGTCATATTTCAAAGCTGCAAGGAAACTTAGAGGTTTAGTTGAAATGCCATGCAGAGAAATCAAGTGAGTTACAGGTTGAAGTGGACAAGATTAAACCCACAGAGAAGCAAGACAGCCTTAGCATGGTTAGTCAAGTTACATTTTTTTCCCCCAAATATTAGGTCTTCTGAAGGGATAGAAAATTCTACTACTAGAGTCCCCAGGATTTCCAGGTACTGAAATCTCCTGTCTCTGAGAGAAACAGGATGAGATTTTAAAAGTTATATTATTCGATTTATAAAATATTATCGACAGCCTAAAAATGTTAAGTTTTTAAAGTGATTTCACATCTGTTAAGGGCTTTGGGTCTCACAAGAAGCCAACTGGAAATGGCTGTATAGACTTATGACAGACTTTCACTATGATTTATTTTACATAAGCTTATTTCTTCCTGCTATACACAATTCCCAGAGGGCTGAAACCATGTCATTCAAACATATACATACACATATGTACTTCTAGATTTTATTCCCTGATTCCCCGAAGCGCCCAGCACCCGGTTTTGACTTTGGTCATTCTCACTATTGCCTATCTTATTCAACAGATAATGCAAGGATGCAGAGACAAAGTCCCCGCCCTAAGGCATGTACAGTCTCTTGATAGACCAACACGTAAGCGAACAATTAGTATGTTGCAGTTTGCAGTATGTTAGACTAATACGTCGTGATGCAGACCAGCACAGAGCGCTATAGGAGAAGAGAACAGACGTGTCTCCTTCTAGGTTAGGGGTGAGGGAG
This sequence comes from Prionailurus bengalensis, assembly GCF_016509475.1. Taxonomy (NCBI): domain Eukaryota; kingdom Metazoa; phylum Chordata; class Mammalia; order Carnivora; family Felidae; genus Prionailurus; species Prionailurus bengalensis. The sequence goes on from NC_057343.1 coordinate 20,787,324, forward strand.
GCCCAAAGGGCAAAAGAGTGAGAAGGTGGGCTCTTCCCAAGGGTTCCTGAAAAATGGCTGCCATTCCTGAGTTAGGAGACACGGGTGAAGTGTCCTTTCCTCATTACCTTCGGGTCCCAATGAAGAGAATGGTGTGTAGAGGAACAACCACCAGACTGTGAGTCCCTTTGATTTTCTTTTTAGCCCCCAAGGTCATTTGTGCAGCCTGGAAGGAAATGCCAATATGCATGTCCCTGAGTGATAGTTAATGTTATGGAAGGGCCAACAAGACAGGAAATTTCTTGGGCTACAAGAAGAGAAGGATTGGGGAGGTTTCCTCTCCACCCGCCCACTCACTCGCTCCCAACAGCTGGCCCAGGGTAAAAAACTGGAATCAAACTGCTCAAATATCCCTCCAGTTATACCCAGCCTCACAGCATGCCACACTAGGGGGATGTCTGAAGAATTTCAGAGGATCAGTGCGGGCACTCCAAACAATTCAGTGATTTTATCATTTTAAAGTAAAGTGCTCGTTTTGAATATGTTTATTATGAATTGTTTATAGGCCTTTTCCAGCAATTGTCCTTCAGTGGCTCTCAGAACTGAGAACATCGTAAACACTCCAGCACGTCCCTAATGTTTGTATCTGTCCACTCCAGACTTCAGTGAAAGGAATATTGCTGACCCAGGGCTTTGTCCAGAGCCTTTACCAGAATTTTAATCATTTTAAGCTCACACAGACTGAAAGAGCCACTTGGCAGAATTCTGATGTTTGAACCTTGTGAACAAAAGTAGGGATGTACAGGGTCTAAGTATCGTTTTGTCATAGGTATTCACAACGAGAATGAAAGCCAAAACGATTTCTTGCAATCTACATTTGCTCACATATTTTATAATTGCCAAAACTGACCTCTGTGCAGACACTAAGGTACTGTTTCCGGGGTCAGATGAAAGCAAACACAAAAGAGCCTGTCCTGTGTGTGTGTGTGTGTGTGTTGAGGGAATGAGAACATACCATGTGCTTTGCAGCGAGAGAGGGTCTACCCTCCCAACTCTGGTCTGTACATTGGTGGTGCCTTCCAGCTGAGGAAGGACATGGTAGAGGATAAATTTAGGATGGGCTGAGGCAAAGCAAAATTAAATACTTACCCTCGTCCTTCAGAACCGCAAAATGCAAAGACAGGAAATATGTGACAAATCTCTCAAGTCAATGGCAAAATCTTGAGTCACTCTAAAATAGCATTTTGGTAAATAACAAACGCTTGTGTGGGAGTGGGCCAATGAGGAAAATAATTAAAAATCATTTTGGGGACAGGGTTGGTGAATAAAATTATTAACACTAGCACTAGCAGAGGGCATATTCTAGGCTGGAAATAATTAGATGAGGTGTGTGTGTATATATGTATGTATGTATGTATGTATGTATGTATGAGAGAGAGAGAGAGAGAGACAGAGAGAGAGAGACAGAGAGAGAGAGAGAGAGAAACCATGAAAGCATGATGAGACGGAGGGGGAGTGAGCCTACTACACAATCCTATGACCCCATCATCTTGGCTGTAAATTCAATGCTAAAAAGAGGAGTGCCAAAGATTTGATTAATGATAGTATCATTGACACAGATCTTAATTCTCCAAAAGACTATTTAAAGAGGATAATACCAGTTAGATGTGTAGGCTCTGGGATGTTTACTTAAATACTGACTCTTCATAGGTCTATTACAGATGCGTGGAAATAAACAAAGATGACCCAAATGGAAACCCACAAGCTATTTGTTCAGCTTGTTGTAGCAGAGGAGTCATCACTTGTGTTTGGCAGAAATGCATAGGCAGGCAGAGGAGTAGGGATGCTTCAGAGTGAAAAAAGAGAAGTTTTCAGGTATGCTCCAGAGGTTGTTGGGGAACCTGGAGGTGATGCATCTTATGTGGTTGATTTGGGGAGCATGTTCGGGGAGCCTATTGGTCCTGAGTTGCACACAGGATAAAAAAATAGGGAAGCTTGAAAGCATTGGCCAGGTCCTGACCATCCTGGGCCAACTGCTGCAGAGCTCATGAGTCAGAGCTCTGTCTACATGTATGGGTTGGCCATTTTCCATCTACATATTCCTCTACGTTGGGGCAGGTCTCCAAAATTGGTGCTGGGTGCCTGGCAATGTCCAATTCCTTTAGTTCCTTTCATCATTCACCCATTTGTGCTTGAGGCAATAGGTACCACATTAAAAGCCCCTGGAAGACACAACTTGGTCCAAGAAGTTTCTTCAAGTCTCAGCTTGACCCTCCATTCCGACTGTACTTCATGCTTTGACTTCATGGCTCCACATTTGGGGCTGATCCTCTTGGACTGTCTTATTGAGGTTGGAAACCTCACCTCCTAATTCTGGGCTTTGATTCTGACAGTGGAATCTCAGAGGAAACACTTCCACCCGACTTCTAACTATGTTAGCCCTCCAGGACCTCACATACTGGACTTTCCAAGCCATCCCTCCATCCAGGAGGAGTATGAGATAGGGCTATTTTATAAGGCTAAATGGAAGCCTTGCCATCTCAACTATTACTTAAGATATGATGTATGTTTAAAATTCAACCTCTAGGTGGCTTAGTCAGTTAAGCATCCAACTTCTGCTCAGGTCATGATCTCAGTCAGTGGGTCTGAGCCCCCCATTGGCCTCTGTGCGGACAGCTCAGAGCCTGGAGCCCGCTTCAGATTCTGTGTCTCCCTCTCTCTCTGCCCCTCCTCGGCTTGTGCTCTGTCTCTGTCTCAATAAATAAATAAATAAATAAATAAATAAATAAATAAATAAACACTAAAAAATTAAAAAAAAAATCAACTTCTAAAGTATGGAGTCTGTGGAGATAAAAACTGGAAACTAACTCTCTGAGAGCAAAAGAAAAAAAATGAGCTAGGGGCTGGGAATCTATTGGGACCACCACAGAATTGTCCTCTGGTTGTGACATAATTAGAAACACCAAATCCAGCCTTGTTCCGTTTTCTGGAACAACAGAAAACTTGCATCCATAAAGTAATTGTGTTCTTCTTTAGGTTCTATATAAACTTCCTAATCAAAAGTCAGGCTGCCAAACCAAGGAGGAAGGATTCCAAAGCTGGCCTGAGGAAGAAGGAATGTGGTTTGTAAGGCCCTTCCCTCTCTCTGCGGTGCTCTTGGATGTTATATTGCTTTCCCGTGAAGTTTCATATTGGTTTTTTAAATGGTATCGCTTATAAGCAAGTCCCCATGCAGTCTAGTGCCCAGCTACTCTCAAGACTTGTTGACATCTTATTTCCCATGATAAACTCTCCACTGAGGATGGAAGAGTGTTTTCGCTTTGCGTTAAAAAAAATATAAACAGAACAAAGGAGAAGAAAAGAAAGACTGGCTTGGAGGGCCCTCCTTGCAGATTGCTTAATCATTCGGATGCATAGAGCCCCAGTTCCTCATTTCCTTGGGAGTCATTTTACAACTGAATCCTGTCTTCTTCCCCTTTGCAGAAATCCAGGTACTGGAAGGTTTCACAACCGATAGTGACGGTAAGCCATTCCCCAGGCTCGCCTTGTGCCAGATTAGAAGAGAGGATGGGTAGACAGGTCAGGCTTGGGAAGCTCTCCTCAAGCAGTGCATTCTGCACAGCCAGGACTATGGATCCACCCTATGATGAAAGTGACAAGGAACAGTAGGGAGGAGAAGAGATCCTTGCCTTTTGTTTCTTTTTAAAACATAAGTAGAATTTGAATTGAATTGTCTAGGAGTGAAAGGAGAAGTAAAAGTAAAAATAGGCTTCATGGAGGAGAACAGAGCTCTGTACAAAGCTGTTTTCATTAGCAAGTATGACTCACTTATAAGTCTGCTGGTAAGGTTAAAGATGGCAGGCTTCTACCCACACCAGTGAGAGAACATTCTGGGCTCCGAGCCCTGTGTCACAGGCCCTGTCCTGAAGAAGCCACGGGGCCCTGGGTTTGGGGCTCCAGTGTGAGTGGAGTTGTTGATGCAAGAACACTCATCTTGCCCTGTGTTCCTCTCCCCTTCTGAGGCTCCTGACTTGGCAAATGAAGGGAGTGAGGTAATTTGTTTTTAAAAAATATTTCCACCTATATGACTAGCAAGAAATCTGTGGGTTGATATTTTAGCACTGCTCAGCCATCTCCTTCCCCATCTATCTTTCATCCCATGGTTTTAATATCCATTGATGATCCGGACTGGAATCAGTTATGGTGATTCTTGGGGCGCCTGGGTGGCTCGGTCGTTGGGCGGCCGACTTCATGTCAGGTCATGATTTCGCGGTCTGTGGGTTCGAGCCCCGTGTCGGGCTCTGGCTGACACCTCAGAGCCTGGAGCCTGCTTCCGCTTCTGTGTCTCCCTCTCTCTCTGCCCCTCCCCTGCTTGTACTCTCTCTCTCTCTCTCTCTCTCTAATAATAAACATTTTTTTAAAGATTAAAAAATAAAAAAAGAATGGTGATTCTTTAACCCTATCATTCCTTTGATGTTAATTATATGGTTTTCTTCTGTAAAAAAAATATCCTTTTTCGAATTTATTTTTAACATGTGTTCTCTTTGTGATGAACAAGTTACCTGTGGGCTGATTTTTTGACATTTGCCACAGCCAGTGGAATAAAATTTTTAACATGCTACACGTTTAAGTCAGTCTCTCCCCCTACTTCTTCTACCCTTTTTAAAACCAAAGGCACAGGGGCGCCTGGGTGGCGCAGTCGGTTAAGCGTCCGACTTCAGCCAGGTCACGATCTCGCGGTGTGTGAGTTCGAGCCCCGCGTCGGGCTCTGGGCTGATGGCTCAGAGCCTGGAGCCTGTTTCCGATTCTGTGTCTCCCTCTCTCTCTGCCCCTCCCCCATTCATACTCTGTCTCTCTCTGTCCCAAAAATAAGTAAACGTTGAAAAAAAAAATTTAAAATAAATAAATAAAACCAAAGGCACAGTGCCAGGTGCTTTAATGGTGTTATAATTTAATGTTCATTCGTCTAATAGATATTTAGTGTCTACTATGTGCCAGGTACTGTTCCAGGGGCCTGGGATACAGCAGTGAACAGATAAAAATCCCTACCTCATCAGCTTCATTCAGGAGGAGAAAGGCAGATAACAAACATAAATGAAGAAAACGTCTATGCTAGGTGCTGGTAGGTGCCATGGAGGAGAATAAAGAAGGAAAGGAAGAGAGGGGTTGGGGCAGGGAAGGAAGAGAGTTTGCCGTTTTGAATAGGATCAGTAGGATCCCTGAGAGGGTGATATTTGAATAAAGATCTAAGCCACGCCAACATCTGAGGAAGAGCATCCTAGGCAGAAAGAAGAGCATGTGCAAAGGTCCTGAGGTAGGCATGAGCCATGTCCTGTTTAAGCAATAACAAGGTGACCAGCAGAGCTAGAGGGGTACTCAATAGGGAAGGAGGTCAGAGAGGAGGACGGGGCAACGGATCCTGCAGGGTCTTTCTTGTGGGCCACTGTTAAGATTTCAGCTTTTACTCAAAGTGACATGGGTAGCCTTTGGAGGGTTTTGAGTATAAGAGAGACATTATGTGACTTACATTTCAACAGGGACTCTAGCTGCCAATTATCCCCCACACTCAAAGAGAAGCCTGTTGCCATCCCCTTTTTATACCAGAAGGAATCAAGACTCACAGAGGTTAATAAGTGATGTGCTCCAGGTCACCAACTATTAAGGAGTAAAGCCATGATTCAATCCAGGCTGTTATCTATCAGTGTATAAAATAAAACAGACCAGCAGACTTTGTTGTCAAGGATGAAGTGGGGTTGGGGGTTATCTGTGCTGAGGGAGGGCACAGCTCCCCAGCCCACGGGCCTCTGAAAACTTGTTCCCCGTTCTCTTCTCTGTTGGGCAACAAATGCTAAGATGCTTAGCACTGGGCAAAGATACGCTATTAATCTCCTCTTTTCTCATTGAGGCTTCTTATCTTTCCGAAAGATGACATTTCCAAAATCGTAAGTGCAATAAACTTAAGGCCATAGAGCATGACTCTTGAGAAGACAGTTTCATGAGCTGTAAAAAGTAATCATGGTTTGTCAAGTCAGCAAACCTCTCCCCTTCGGCCTTCTAACCATCACTAATTGCCTTTTTTGGGAAGAGTACACTTTTGTCATTTTATTTTTCAAAGCTGCTGATGGGGGAGAACTGTTTCTTTAGCAGAGGACCCTGCATGTCAGCTCTGACCACTTGGGGCTGATAAGAAAATTTTACTCAACAGTTCCTTCTTGGCCTCTCTGCTGGGAAGATAGGCTGCTCAACAAAGAATTGTAATAGCAGCTGGAAGATGGTAAGTTCCATAGAATAATCCAAGCAAAGTACGGTTTGTCCAATAAGCAAATGACAACCTCGGTGAAAATATTACTGTAATCTTTCTGGGGGGGTTGCACTGGTCTGTTTGAGAAAAATCAGCTTGCTAGCATAATTAATACAAAAATAAGCATGTTGCCTTTTTCGAGGAGAGGGATGTACAGGCAGTGTCATTCCTGGCAGCACTCGAGAAATGTAACAGTACTTTTTACACTCAAATTACATAAATTTGCATTCGAATAGTACCTGTTACTGAGGCTTGAATCTTTCATCTTGGGCTGGAGCAAGAACCCTTTATGAATAAGGGGAAGGGTCATGTTCTGCCATTGAGGTCTAATAAGACAGTGTGGCTCACAGTCTCCAGCATCGCCAAAATAACCTATTTGGACAAGGACCACGGTCATGTGGCTTATGCCAGTGTGGCTTACTCTGTAGTCAGAACCTAGACGAGGACGTGTGCTCACACAGGTGACGTCATTTGAGGCTCATCATGAACCTCCTGAGTGGCTATCACCTCCCCTTTCTCACAGACAGGGCAACAGGCTTAGAGAAGTAAGCAACTTCTCTGAGGACACACAGCAAAGAAGAGCTCGGATTCCAAACCAGGCCTTCTGAATTACTTCTCAGTAACCTGGGGTACTCGGCACTGTTGGTTGGCAGGGCATCGCTACAGCTCTGATTTCACAATTAAACATCCCATCATCTCCTAGGATTCTTATCAGGTATTTTTTTGGTTGTTGAGGATGTCCGAGAACCAGCTGTGCATTTAGTGGACTGCTCAACTGATTCCTATGCCCGGAATGTTGTCTAGGGCTAAACCTCACCCTGAGGAGACTAGTGAATTGAAAGTATGGGTTAGACCCTAAGTCATGTAATAGGTCTCTGTCTCAACGATTTGGTCCATCATCCATCCGTAAAGTTTTTTTTTTTTCTTCTATCAAATTGTTCCTTTTCAACAGAATTGTAATCATTTTCTTAAAGCTTTCCATGGGAGAAAAGTGTTCAGTGATCGAAAGAGTTTATTTCCACACTGATAGACACATTTATGCCAAAACCTCCAAATGAAATGGCTGAAAACATTGTTTTCTACATTACATATAATATTGAAAAGGAAAGGCCATAGTGCACTCACTACAGATCAAACTCAAATGCTAAAGTAAGTATTTTTCACACTGTAAGTCTACAAGACACCCAAATTTTTGGAAGAAAAGTGAAAACTTTGATCATTCTGATACTCTGCGCGCAGACGCCAAGAATCTTTATATTGAAAACAGCTGCTTGACTGGCCATTCTTCACACATCTTCCAAATGTAGGGTGCAGGGAGAGCTCCATGGCTGCAAACCTTTCACGGAAAGGCAAATGGCAATAAGTTTCCCCTTCCTTGAATGGGTGTTGTGAGAATTCCGAATGTTTTCAAAGAAAATAGCATAGACGACACAATACCGAAATCAGGTTTACACAGGCTCATTAGCGAGGGCTATTTTTAAAAGTCAGTAACATTTTAGAATTTTCGAGCAAAGCAGGCCTTCGAGATCATTCAGCTCAGTGCCTTCATTTGATGAATGGGTAGAGACTCAGAGTAACTAAGTGACTTCCCTGGAGGGTGTGGCTTGAGCTGATGGTATTGGGATAAAGACTGAGTTCTGTAGGCTCCAACATGTTTCCTCCACAACACTGCTGCCTTTCTCCCCATACGGCCTTCTTGGGAGTCGTCATGCACTCGTGGCTCCCGGGTATCGGAAAAGTGCTGGGGATGAGAACCTCAGAAATAGGAGAATCCGAGAGACTGTATAATCCCATCTCCTTATTTTCAGGGTAAGGAAATGTATAGATCAAGTGTGGACAGCTGGGATCACTACCCAGTGAATTCAGGATTCTTTGGAGCCAGACTTCCTAAAAGAACTTTCTGCGGTGATGGAAATGTCTAATACAGTAGCTATTAAGCGCTTGAAATGTGGCCAGTGCAACTGAAGAACTGACTTTTCCTTTTTAATTCTAATTTAAATCAGCACAGGTCGCTAGTGGCTACCATATTGGAGAGCGCAGCTCTAGAGGGCTAGTCTAGATGTATTCCATTCACTGGGCTTTGTGTACCGCACTTTGTCAGGATTTGGTCATGCCCAAACTACCAAAATGTGCCACTTATTATAGTGCTGCATTATATATGTTTTCTAAATCTGGGAAAAATCAATGTGAGAAAATGAAGAGAAAAAACCATCTGCATTTGTGATTACAAATAGTCATTTTGCTTCTAATAAATCGATCTTCTCTGTGATCTTGGAAAGGAAATAAAAACATGAGAATGTGCAGTAGCTATATATAACTTTCCTGCATCCTTTCATTTTTTAACTGTTCAGACGATCCCCCAAAATGAATACAGATTATTTATTTCTAAGTATAACCTCTAAATATTTTATAAAGGCCAATATCCTAGCCCCTTTCCAGTTAAATAACTCTTTGAAGAGACACATACTAATCACATCATTTCACACACACAAAAAAAAAAGGCCAGGGAGTTTTGCTTTCTTCTGCCATGTATTGCCTCAGAAGCGAACCGAAACATCTCGACTTGCCCACCAGCTAGCTGTGTCCTGTATCCAATTAGTTTCAGTAAATTATTAGAAAAAAGAGAAGTATTGTTGAACCGAGAGCTGCATGCAATATTTAGATTTACAAACTAATACAGTATAAAGGCTTCCTAAGAAGCTTTCATGCTTCCTTCTGAAAGACTGGCTCCTTCAAATGGTCCCATTGATCCCAACTTCAGACAGTTGGCCACAGAGAAGTCAGGCAGTGGACACTCAGAGAACTAATTCAAAGGAGGGTGCTAGTTCCATGGCATGTTAATGCTGAATGGACTCAAAAGGCCAATTTTCGTGTATCTTCACATACATTACCAGACAGTTAGGCTTTCTTGTCTTGACAGAGTCTGGCCTTGAAGACTTGTTTTTCAATGTCCATCTTCCAAGAGAAAACAAAGTTTTAACCAGATAAAATTTGCCTATATGAATATTCTCTCTCTTCGGGGTGGCTGGATCTCCTCTTCTTAAAATATCTTTAGTGTCTGCAGAAGCCAAGAACAGTCTACTAAGAGACTGTTTGCCACATTTGTAGCAGGAGAAAGTCAGTGCAGCTCGAAATTGGAATTTCAAGGGTTTTCCTATTATCTAATTTTGTCGAAGACTCTGCTTGATAATGGGGAGGGTCACAGGCGGGGAATCAGAAGGAAAGCTGCAGACTTTGTCTCTAGAGAATTTGTGGTGAACACTCTTTCAGAAAGTACTCTGACCACAGAGAAGATTAGGAGACCAAATGAGTCCCATGGGCCCATGAGCCCAGAAAACTGTTTATGGACCTTTTTTTGGACACACATGAAAGAGACCAAAGAAAATTTTAACAAAGCTTCTAAAAGTTGAGACACCCTTTGATGTGACTCATTAATTCAAGGAAAGGAGAAAATACAGAAAAAAATTTTTTTAAAAAGTCTTGGTCACATTATGGGCATCTTTTGATCCAAATCAAGATGCCTAATGGTACGCTAAATATGTTTGTGTAAATGTGTTGTGTATGTGTAGGCTACAGTTTAAATCAGTAGATGGGTACAAATATCTGAAAACTGGCACATCAAATAATTCAGTTCAAACCTGCAGGTGTTCCAGCAGGGAGTATTCTTTTCCCCAATCAAGCAACAGAGAAGACAGATATTTGAATTTTTTACTGACTTGTGAATGTAGATCATTCCTTCTAACAATCAGGCAGAAAATAGCATCTTGGTTCAATGTAATGCCACATGGTATATAATAACAAGCTGCTTTGAAAATGTAATTACTTTTATAGAAATATAATTCTTTCACATTTTGTTTTGTTGACAAATAGACCAGGCACTTGCCAGAGAAGTGTCGATGGAACACTTTTCTCAGAAGCATATGCCTCACTTAAGCCAAGAAAAAAGAAAAAACTTGATCAATGTGTATGTGTGTATCATGAAACACTTAATCAGAAAGATATACAGATCTTTCTTTTCCATAATCATGAGACCTGAGATTTTTCTCGAGGGAAATGTTCCAACATGAGAAAGAAAATACATAGTTCAAAAAGCCCATGTTTTCAATTTGCCACCACATGGTTTAAATTATCTATGTATTTATTAAGGGCGCTAAATAGGCAGCTTAATTTAGGGAGAGGGGTCATTCAAGTAGAGAAAAATCATGTTTAATCCCTTAGCTCACTACAGGTTGATTGTGCTTTTTAAATGCATACAGCCTCAGCTAACAAAATTCCCCATGATAAGAAGGTCCCCTGTCTGCTTCTAAATTTGTCGGCTGCCAATAACAATGGGAACTTGTTAAGCTCCTGGCTCCAGGCCCAGCCTCTCTGGGCATCTTCCAGAATTAGGGATTTGTCAGTTATTTTCTCTTTATGTTGCCAATGTGCTTGCCTCCAATTTGGGGGTCTTCCTCTCTGTTCCTGGCACACCATGTGTTTGTTAAATTACTATAGGGTGGAAATAAAAGGGCCAGGACATCACAGCTTTTTTCCCTGTATGATAAGTTTGCCATGGTTTTCTGTCTGGATTGGGATAGAGTAAGTCCTAGGGGAACCACGAGGAAGACATGATTAGAGGTCGGGTGTTGGAAATTTGAACACCTACTGGATATCTGGTGACATGATAGAATTCGACCTTTTCTAGATAAGAATCCTTAGATTTTAGAAATACAACATATAATATTTTAGATGAAATTACATATCTGTAATTTGTTTCCAAATAACACGGAATGAGAAAGTAGACAGAGATACAGATGAAACAAGATTGGCCATGGGTTGATAATTGTTAAAGGCAGTTGTGATAGGTACATATGGGTTCGTTAGATCATCTTTATTTTTGGACATATAGTTGACATTCTCCATGACATAAACTAAAACCAAACAAACAAACAAAAACTAAAGAAAAAAAAGTGCCAGCGAAGAATACAAGATCCTCAAGTAGTCCTCTTTGGACAACCTTTAGGGAAACAGGGTGGTAGTCCAAGAAGCCTTTAGAACCTGGCTTTCAACCTCTGTTCAGCAGTTATGAAACAGTCCTTTGAGTGCCCTGTGCTTTGTCCTGAGTGTTTTGTATGGTATGGTCCTCTGTTCTACCAAACATTGCTGGGTAGGACCCTTGGGTTGAGAAACTCTTCTATAAACAGTGGGAGCATGGTTAGGATTTATTAGCCTTTCTCCTTAGGTCTCTGACCTCCACCTCCTACAGTCACAGGGCTGAGATGCCGTGGGTCATTTCTCCACATCCCAAACACAGCAGAAACGGATTCTCTGTGTGGATCTGGAGCCAGAAGCAGCCTTCAAGTTCCACCCATTTTTATCTTCAACCCACCCCATGTGGCCAGACAATGGCAGGAAGCGTTTCTCCCAGTGACCCCACAGTAGCCTTCCTTCCTCCTAGGCTTGTTACTGTGGCTTCAGTTGTCTTGGTCTCCTCCATGTACTAAGAACAGCCCTTTCGGGACTTCCCAAGACTCTGGCCCATGTCTTTCTCCACCCTGAGTAGTTAGTTTGACTACCAGAGTATAGACTCCATTCTTAAACTGGCAGCCATGTCAGATGGACACCTGAGTGGCAGCCCCAGGCGTGGGCCTCTTGGTCTTGTATCTACTTCTGAGAGCATGAACCATTCTCCCTTCCTTATGGCCGCTCCTGCAAGCCTTATTTTGGAGAGGTTGCCCTCAACTTAGCAGATATTTCGGGCTTCAGATTTTGACATAAAAATAGCCTGTGAAGTGCTCTGGGCCCCGGAGCAATATCCTCCTCTCTGGCTTGGCCTGAGGCACCACCACCTGAGCACTCCAAGCAGAGGTTCTTGGGGAAAAAGGAAGAGAGAAGGATGTTATGAAAAGAAAGGGTCACGGAGGACCACAAGATTGAAAGAACAGAACAAGCACGAGCAGAGGAAACCATTCACCTCCTCTACCAAAATCTCTAGTTCTCAAGCACTTCTTACATTTGATGTCCCCTTACTCATGAGGGCAGGGAGGTTGTAGATGAAAAAGACTGGTCTGGGAGTGTGAGACTTGACCAGGCCCTACCCAGCTATTAACCAGCTCCCGACCAACCATCAGACTCTGTGTGTACTTTATTTCATTCATTTATCCAATGTCAAGTATCTACTATGAGCCAACCATAACACTAAGCTACAATGCAGGGACAACATAGATAGGAAATGGGCTCTGCTGTTGAGAAGCCCATGGGAAAGCAGACCCATAAATAAAATACAAGTCACTAAATGTTGTAGAATTTATAGTACAGAGTGCTAGCATGTAGAGTGCTAGAAGGGAATGGTTTGTTCTACCTGGTTCACAGAGTGGGGGATGATCAGCTGGGACTTGCTGCACCTCAGTCTTCCTGTGATTACCCCAAGGAAGTCAGACTAGAGAGTCTATAAAATCATTCTTCTCCTAGAAGTATAAGAATCTCTGAATTTATATAATTGGGAAACCAAGGCACAAATGTCAGTGAGTTGCCCATAGTCCTAAAAAGAATTTGTGGCAAGGCCAAGGGTAGGACAGGGGTTTTTGTCATTCCTGGCTCAGTGTTCCTTTTATCAGGTACTAACTCAGTCTCAGTGCTAAGAGTCTCCTTCCAATGTTAATTAATTCAAACATGTCTGCTGATTTCATCCAAAACAGGACTTAAAAAATCACCAGTGGTTCTCAGCTTGTACCTAATTTTGAATGAAGGGAAAGAACTGGTCTGCAAACTCTCTTCATTTTCTTCGCAGCACATGATGAGCACCGGGCTCTTTGCAGAAGTCCCTTATGGTAAAAACAAAACAAAACGTAGTGCTTGTTCCAATAAACTTGCAGTCAACCCTAGCCCAGAAGCAAAATCCCATGCAGAGAATATAACCCCTTGTTCCTCACAAATCTAAAAGAGAAAGAGATTTATGAGTAGAGCTTTCAGCTGTGCGAATAGGCCATTGTTCATTAGATGTCTTGTTGAAAATTCTACTTTAAAACTTATTTTTCCACGAAAACCCAGAAATTTTAAATTTTTCTTGTGTACCTATCAATAGCAAACAAAACAAAACCAAAACAAGGAGAGTTCTAAAAACAGAAAGGAAATGTAGATAATGAGAGGGAGAGAGAAGGAAAAAGGAAGAGAGAGGGAGGGAGGGAGAGAGGAAAAACCCACTGTGGAGCTCAAATGAACCTATAGCTAATGATGTCTGTACTTAGCCAACTCCAGTTTGGCCATACTCTATAAAACTGCCACATTTAGGAGTTTAATGAACCTTGATTCCTTGTCAGATTAGCAAAGGTTTCACTACCTGACTCTAATGTTTCTAATGCTTCTATCTCAAAGGCTCAAAGTTGAGCAAGCTGGGAGTCATAGAATAATGAGCAATTACATCAGGCCTTACTGGATCACTCATCTTCTAGATCCCAAGACCTCGGTTAGAGGCTGCTGCATATTTCTAATTGTGTCCCTACCTCTCTTCTCCCAGTTTTAGCTGAGCATTTATTTGGCTGTCCAGGTAACTACATCATTTCCTACCCCTTCTTGCTGCTAGGTGAAACTGGTAACTACCAATGGGATGTAATCCAAAATGACATGTGCCACTTTTGGATCTTGTCTTCAAAACAATGGGTGTAGTCTCCCGGGTCATTTCTCCCTCCCATTGTCTATAAAAACAATAAGAACAGAGTAGTCACTTTGAACCCAGAAATGGAAGCCACGTGATAAGAATGTCAGAGTCTCCCCACTAGCCCTAAACCATTCCTATCTGCACAGTAAAGTGAGAACGAAATAAAGGTCCATCTGATTTAAACCACGGTATTGTGGGGTCTGTTTGTTACAGAAGCTTACATGTACCCTAACTAACAAATCCACTGTTTGGGTCAGAGATGGACCTAAAGACCCATATATGCCGACCCAGTGACATAAACCCACTCTTTGTCTTTGGCATTGAGAGTGGACAAAGCAGAACTTAGCCAACTTTCAGAGAAGTTACCACATAAAGTATTCACTTCTAGATGCCTGTCTTAAGGGAATGCTGAAACGAATAAAAATTCAACATGGTATTCTTTATGAAACTAAGAATTAAACTCACTCAACTAGAACATTAGTGGGATAATTAAGATATGGGTTATCTACCTACATTTTATGTTATTCCAGAAAGGATATAAAGTGTGACCAGTGGGAGGAGAGAGGAAACACAGGTTTCTGTAGAATATGTGTGTACGTGTGTGTATATGGGGAGAGGCTATGCATTCTTATCAGGCTCCTCATGATATTGATGTACATGCAGGTTTGAAAATCACTACCTTGGGCCTTCATTTCTATCCCAAAAATAAGGGAAATGAGGCCTGGGTAGAATCCATACTTGTCTTCTCAGCCCAAAACTGAGTGTCAGAGGTACTCAATAAAGGCTCACTGAATGAATGGATGAACGCCAATTCTCAGGACTTGTACACCTTCCCTAGTCATTGATGTTGACCATGAAGAACTGTGCAAGTACTGCTCATGTTATTTAACTCTACACCAGTGGTTATCACAAATCATGAGCCTTGAGTTTACATTGAGATCCCTTTAAAAGTGTTAGGAAACTTCTCAACAAGGGTCAGAGCCACTAACAAGATGTCCGTAAGAGACATTCAGCATTCTGTTTTTGCTGGACCTACCTTGTATCTTATGTCCTAGACACCTCTTGCCTCAAAGCTGAGGTGATTTCATGAAAAAGAAAACTCCTCACCACAGTTGCTGAGACTGGTGCCATGATAATATGCCCCCAAATTACAAGGCTTATTTCTTAAATGCATATCCTTGGGCCCACCTCCAGAGGGTCTTACTGAGTAGATTTAGAGTGGGGACCAGGAACCTGCAGTTTGATCAGCATTCTGGACAATTTGCTTCTAGGAACGTCTTTTGAGAAATACTGCACTCAAATCATGGGTAGGTACAAGATACTGTGGTACAGTTAATTTGAAAGGAAATCTACTATCAATCAAAATGGATCATTTTTATTAATAGATGCGGTCACAATTAAAATTTTGTCAAAAGTTTTGCCAAGAGCAAAGAGTCTGTCTGGGAAGCTGGCTCAACTGATGTATGACTGGTCCTCTGAAGGTTCCAGGAAGGTTTATGTTTCTGTCACTTACCATCTAGATCCTGTCACTGGGACTGTCTTTAAGTCAGGTGACATCAATAGGTTGAATCAGGTAGCTCAAGCCAGACGTTTAGTGAAAAGGAAGAATTAAAAAATAATATTTTCTTTTTGTAAAGGTATATTTAGTCCTGTATCTGTCCTCCAAAGCAGGATAAAGATAGGAAAACGTTGATACAATGGTAGGATGAGATTATTCAGGGTTGAACATGACTAATGCTGGATGAAAAGTCAAAACAGGAGTGAAAAAAAGAACTCCAAAATAAAACAAATTAATAAAAGGAATTCATGTCTCACATGATAAAGAGATCAAATGTTTAGATTCAACATTGTCACTCCATTCTGGCTTTCTTTTGTATCTCTTTTTGAATATTTTTATGCAGTTCTTGGGCTGAATGATAGTCCCTTTGTTTCCTGCTGTATGCTGGGATGAAAAATGTAGCTTTTTAATATAACAGGAAATAAGCTTCTAAATACGATTTCAGGTCTTGTCTGACATTAGTATCCCAAACCACACACAAGGGCTGCTGGTGTCCACACTCCTCAGACAGCTTCTCGTCATGTCCCTGAGCATCGTTCACATAGATTATCCTGTAGGGTGACAAGAAGCTTGATGGCCATCTAAATGCCACATCAGGACTAAGGACCCCAAAAGAACAGCCATGGCGAAATGTATGCGTTGTATGCCTTGAGTTTACACTGAGATCCCTTTAAAAGTGTTAGGAAACTTCTCAACAAGGGTCAGAGCCACTAACAAGATGTCCCTTAGAGACATTCAGTGTTCTGTTTTTGCTGGATCTACCTTGTATCTTATGTGCTAGACGACTCTTGCCTCAAAGCTGAGATGATGTCATGGAAAAGAAAACCCGTCACCCCAGTTGCTGAGACTGGCGCCATGCTTTGTAATCCAGAAAGAAAGCCAAGCTTGCCTATCGCTACACTCCGCAGCCCACCACTGTCACACCCCACCCCTGTGCCACTTCCTCTACTTTCCTCTTGTAACCCTGAGTCCCATCCTCCCCCACACACACCACAAAACCAAAGGAATGGGATAAAAGCAGATGACACACAAGGCGGATGTGCAATGAACTCAGATTCCGGAGTCAGCCCTAGATTCTAGTCCCAACTGGTCGCCTACCACGGCATGACTTTGAGCAGCTTATGTCAACATCCCAGGCCTCAGTTTCTTCATCGACTTCGAGACTTAAAGAAGAAAATGTATTTGAGGCTTTTAGTACAGTTCTAGCATGCTCTCGATGCTAAGCTTTCAGTAAGTGGAGACAACGATAATCAGGACTAGTAGCCAAGATGGATCCTGATAAACCGTTTGATCTTGTGGCCTTCCATGCCTTCCACAAATAAAAGAACATAGAAAATTCTTAGCACCTGGAGACGTGCATCAAACTAAGCCGTGGTAACCAGGCTGTTAGGTATTTATAAAGCTGACAGGCCTGCAGAACAAATCCCTGACTTATTTGGAGCACCTTGCTCTCTTTCAAATTTTTCCATTTCAGTGCTGTGTCTCTGAAGCATGGTTTTTAACACTGTCTACACAGCCACTCGTCAAAAGGGGCAGCGACCGGCCTGTAATCGTGGACTCTCTCATGGGGCCCCATGAGTCTCATCTGTCCCCTGGCTGTCTGAGGAGTCACCGGTGACGTCAGGAAGATGGCTGCCACCGCTTACAACCCCCAGGCTGCTGCAATTGAAAGGGTCCCTGCTTTCTCTTCCTTGGCTCCAGATGGAAAACCTGGAGTCTCTGGAGATGGAGAGTTGGGGGCGGGGGGGACAGGAGGACCCAGCTGAGAAAGGGAGTCGGCAAACAGAGGAGGCAGCAGGGCCAGCTATTCGTGTTTCTGTGACTTGCCACGGACAGTGTGGGCATTGTTTAAGATCACACAGAAATTGTCCTATACGGCCCTCAATCTTATTAGCTGCCCAGCCACTTTTCCACATTAATCATTCAACCTGACGTGAGTAAATAATACCACATGTGGTGGTGATGACAGTTGTCTCCATAATGTATTCATCTCAAGGTACTCATGGTTTTGCAAAAAAATAAAAAATATATATATATATTTGTATATATATATAAATACATATATTTAACAGTTTTATATGTATGTGTATATATATATATATACACATACATATATATATATACATATATATATGTCAGTGACTTTAGAAAACTCCACAGTCAGGAGAGCTGGCTATCTTCATAAGGAACAGTATAAAAATTCAAAAACTTATGTTAGGAGAGGCTGAGGGCAGGCGAGAGTGGTGAGCTATGCTCTCAGCACGATGCCTTACAACTTTGATGAGACATAGAAAAAAATTAGTAACACTCAGAGTCCCCACAGCCCTGTTCCCCCCTGCGTCTGTCGCTTGCATTTTCCCATAAGACTCAAGAAATGCTTGCTGAAACTAGACATAATCTTTGGGAAAACCACATCTTTCCTTCCTTCCTTCCTTCCTTCCTTCCTTCCTTCCTTCCTTCCTTCCTTCCTTCCCTCCTTCCCCAAATATGGAGTACAAGGTTTGTGTCTAGTATGTGCTAATGCAGGAAATCCCAAGATGAAGATACAGCCCTGGCCCTTGAAGAAGTAGGGAAGGACAGAGTCACAGGGGAGGGTACTCAAACAAACCAGGAAAACCGCACAGTGGAATATATATCAGGTTAAATCCCAGAAAAATGTTATTTATGTAAATAATTGAAAAACTGTAGCCATCTTTATGGGGGTCATAATACCTCTGGGAATGAGTAGTCTAAAAAGATGAAGCCTGGTTGGGGAATTTGGGGGGGGGGGGGAGTGTGGCTGGGATGGAAGAGCGTTGGCTGTCAGAGACCACAACAAAGGTAAGAAAAGCCAGTGGATTTAGGACTCATTGGAGAAGAAGACAGAGGCAGCTCTCTGGAGACAGGCAAATACGTGGATCAGAATAAGAGCATCCTACAGGAATCTATAAGCTTGATAGATTAAGGTCAGAATAATCCTCTGTAATTTATTCTTGGCGATTGGTTGAGACAAATCTTAGGAAAGTGTTCTGAAATCTGACTAACCATCAGAATCGCCTGGAAAGTTTTATAACCCTACTCCTGACATGCTGACTCAGTATCACATCAGAAGCTTTGGGAATCTATTTTTTAAGAGCTAGCAAATTTGTCTTGAGGCTGGCCTGCATAGTAACCACACTGGCTTTACTGAGACTGCTAGCTAATCTGTAAGAGTTGACTGATTTGGGAGTGAGCTGAAGCCCAGCCAAGTCATGGCCACTGTCAGAATAGAAAACCTTTTGAGGAATTAACACTTCAGTAGGAATTGTCAGTGTTTTCTCCTTTAAGTCATTTGAGAGAGAGTGAGTCATCTGCACTGGTCAACATTCAGGTAGAGTCATATGGTGGAAGGGAACATAATGCATTCAAGGACTCCCAAAGTTGGAAGAAGTCATCTAGTGTATAAATCCACCCATTGAGAAGTCTACTCAACAACATGCCTGCTAGATGACCATTCGGTCTTTGTGTGAAAACATCCAGACAGGGAGCTCACTACATACAGCAGAAGCCTGTTCCATTATGTTTTAGCTCTTGCAGATTTAAACACACACACACACACACACACACACACACACACACACACACACCAAGAAAAACTCATGTTAACTTTTTGCAACTTCTCCATTGATCTTCTTGCTGATACTTGAGGAACATGCCTAATTTTTCTTCAAATATTTCAAATCTCCTATCAGAGGCCCAAAATCTTTTCTCTCAAGTCAAACTTCTAGAACTTTCTACCACCCCTTTTGTGACAGGTTTTGAGATCCTTCTCAAGGTTTCTAGATGTTAGAGTGTTGTTTTTTTTTTTTTTATCACAACACATAGGTCTCCACTCTCCCTACTTCTTGCCAACCAACACACATAGGGTTCCTCTTGGCCATAACCGGTTCACAGTTGCAAAGCCAACTGTGACACTGCCAGGACGGCCCAGGCAGTGGCCTCTGAGGTGGTGGAGGAACTGGGGTCCCATTCTCCATACACAGCATTGTCATAACACTGTGGGGAAAGCGTCTAGGGTTCTCTGTGCTTCCTGTTGTCATAATGACAGCAGACATACAGCACAGACCTCCCTTTCTCTGCAGAAGGCCTGTGGCCTTTCTTACCACAGTGCTGAAGAGATCAGACCCGTTTCCCAGTCTTGGATTCTGGCCATTCAGAAAATAAAAAGGAGCTGAGTAAATAAGTGTAATGACCGCTTTCCTACCCCAGTTCTGTAGAGGTTCTGTAGAGAGCATTAGCGTTTGGGGCCCTCCAGTAGTAACGTTCTTCATCTGCACACAGCCCATTCCCTGTGGACCCTCAAGATTGCAAGCAGAACACAGCTGCAGGGCGGGGGCTGGGGTAGGAAGGTGACTGGGGGGTAAAGTAGGGTGAATCCTTATGTCGTAAGTGTGCCATAGCCCGGGTTTCTGGCACAGGCTTTCTGTGAAAAAGGAACAGAACAGACCTCGCTCTCCTCTCTTTCCTCGCCCCCTGCCACTATGCAGGGTTGGACATATTTGAATGTGAGGATATGGGAAAGCTCAGACAGAATGGCACCTGTTTTGTGTTTAGTTCATTGCAGAGGCATCTGCATTCCTCCAGGGGCGGTGACCCCATCCAACTATTCACACAGATTACTTGCTCCTCTTCAACAATCTTCTGTCCAGGTTGAGAACAGAGGGACCTCATTGTTCAAGGAGGGTTGGGTATCAGAATCATCTGGAGAGATGTTCAAAAATATTCATGGCTTGAGGCGAAGAAAGAGGGTTTGCCCAGAGATTCCATGTGCCCTCTCTGTGCAATTGTAGTGGAGGTGAGTGGAGAGGCACACACAGTTAAAGTTGCCAGACCTCCCCAGATGACTTTGCCTTGTTGAGAACCACTGGTCTAGATGAGACAGTGAGCCAAGTCTAAACTCACAGGTCTCTCATTTATGCCAAGGCATGCAATAAAGGTATCACTATGACCATAGCCATAAAACCTTAAGGTGAGGTCCCATAACACTGAAAACAAAGATTTGAAGGCTAATGGGACTTTCTCCCTCAACTGCATCCATCTCTTTCTTTCTGTACATTTCCATTATCCTTTTTGGTCAACTTCATCTCCAAACTGGGAACATGGCTGCTGAAGAGTTTTAAGTGTTCTATTCCATCACTTCTTTCCCAGATTAGGAACGAAATTTTTTTTTCTCCATCAACATTCTGATCTAAGGCTTCCCCCACACGCTTATGCTTTCCTTGAAGTCTCATTAGTCCCTTTCCAAGCTTTCCAAGCAGAGAAGCATGAGCTGGTATTGAAGGGTGACAAAGACTTAAGCTCTATGATGCTGTGAGCTTCCTGCCCTGTATCCTCCCTTGCTAACTGCCCCTTTCTTCCTTATTAACAAAATTCCAATTTTTGTTTGATATTATAGCTAGGAATGACCATGTAACAACATTCTGGTTAATGATACATGAGGTTAGGGTTTCTGGGAGAGATTTTGCTTTCCTAATGCTGCCATTTCCTATTTTTCACTCCATTTTCTTTCTGCCTTGTAAATATAATGTGTTGTCTGGTGGGGCAGCAACGGTTTTGCAACCATGAGGCAAAAAGTTTGCAGATGAAGATCTATGGGTTAAAGATGATGAAATGGGAAAAAGAGTGGAATGAACCTGGGTCCTGATGGCATTGTTATAAAACCCTAGCCTGCCTAACCAAAGCATCCAATTGCAAAAGGTTTCTATTCTCTGTTTAAACTACCGTGGTCAGAGTTTGAGGACACTTCATTCACCTATTCAATTACTTACTGGGTTCTTACTTGGTGCTAGACAGCACTCTAGACAAAATGTAAACTCCCTACCCTGAGGAAGCTTATATTCCATCAGGGAATGAAAATAAAACAATATGTATGTAATATAGTAGATAACCACAAATGCTAATAGAAAAACAAAGCAAAAAAGAATTACATAAAGGTTGGAGGGGGCCTAGAAAGGAAGTTTCCATTTTACACAGGATGGCCAGGAAGGGTTTCATTGAGAAAGTGGCATTTAAATATAGACCAAAAGGAGATGAGGGAGACAGCCTTGCAGATGTCTGAGGGAAGAGCATTCTAAGAATTATAACAGCAAGTGCAAAGGCCCTGAGGCAATAGAGTACCTGGTATGTTTAAGGAACAATGACAAGGTCAGGAAAAAGTAAAAAGAAGATTATGATGAGATAGAGAAAATGGGGAGCCACAATATGTAGGAGCTTATAGACCATAAGGACTTTGGCTTCTATTCCAGGTAAAGTGGAAAGCCACTGGTGAGTTGGATAGGAGGAACAACATGGTCTGACATACTTTAAGAGGATTCTTCTGGATGCCACGTTGAGATGGGTGCAGAAGCAAGAAGGCTTCTGACATGATCTGTGGAGAAATGATGGCAGCTTTGACTGGAGTGGTCACAATGACGTGTGAAGAGCAGGGGGTTCTTGGATAATAGGATGGTGAAGCCCACAGGATTTGCTGATGGAGCTGATTGTGGAGGGTGGAGGGTGGAGGGTGGAGGGTGAGGAGTCAAGAAACACTCCAGAGGCTCAGACCAGAGCAAATCTGGAATTGCCATCCCATGGGTTCCATTGTGGACACTCTGGTGAACTGGAGGATATGCCCTGACCTCCCTGGACCTCAGTTTCTTTTCTGCTTCCTTCCCAGTGAAATCCCCATTGCACATTCCCGTTTCTACTTCTGGTTGGTGATGCTGGGGCTTCTGAAGGTGCTGAAAGCCAGACTTTGTTCTTCCTGTATGTGCTACTTAATAAGGCAAGAAAGTGAGCCAAGTGAACATTTTAGCAATGTTTTCAATTAAAAGAGTGGAAAAGCTTCTGTTTGTTCAAGATTTCACAATGAGGTCATGTTTCATAAAATTTTACAAATCAATGCAAGGACTCCTTGTTTTTTTTTTTTCCCTGGGAGAGAACACATCTCTGAGGAGTAGCATTGATGCTGAACTCCTCTCCCCAGAACTGCCTTTCAGTTTTTAAGCACCCTTCACCTAACATTATTTGATCCCAAACTAAAATCTCATGAATTCTAATTTATGGTTGAGGAAACTGAGGCTCAGAGAGCTCAGATCCCTTGAAGTTCATCCAGTTAGATATCAACAGAGAGTTTTAATTCTAATATTTGAACTCACAATTTGATTTCATGTCCTATTATAGGTGTCCCATATCCCCAAGTGCCTGGAGTTAGACTGGATTTGTGCAGTAGCAATAAAACTTTTAAGAAGGAGGTCTCCTGAGTGTTTCAGTCAATTGAGCATCTGACTCTTAATTTCAGCTCAGGTCATGATTGAGCCCCGCATCATGCTCCATGCGGAATGTGAAGCCTGATTAAGATTCTCATATTCTCTCTCTCTCTCTCTCCTCCCCCTCTCTGCTCCTCCACATGCACATGTACTCTCTTTCAAATAAATAACAATAATAAAAGCTTTTAAGAAGGAACTTTATACAACTCCTCGTGCATGGGGTTTCATTGCTTATGTCAGCTGTACCCCAAACTTCAGTTTCCCTGTGACTCACTGGTTTCAAAGGGATGTGGATTCATTTGAGTAAATAGATTAAAAACACGACCCGAAAGATCTTCATGTTCTATCTTAGGGTCACCAAACTCTTGGTGAAGAATCATAACGTGAAGCCCTCCTCTCATCTACTAAGTCTCTCTTCCTTCTCTGTGAGACCAAAGCGGAATGAACCCTCCCTACTTGCCCACCCATCTCCTTCTGTCTCTCTTGGAGCAGTGGGATGGGGGAGAACTTATTCCAAATCATCTTTGAGAGACTTGAGATTTACTTTTCTGTTTCTGACCTACACCAAAACATAGCTTATCTTTTCTCTCTTCTTAGAGTCCCCCTATGATACACGAAAGGCAGAGAGAGAGTCACAACGTTGGCCGTGTGTGAAAAGGAAAGGGGAAGAGGCTCTCGCCTTGGTCCCCACCTAACCCTTTAAGATCTCCTCACCACAAACTGCCTGGTTCACGCTTTCTTTTTCATCATTCCCAAAGGTCTTTTGGGCAAACCTTACATGTAGCCTCAGGAAGCATCCTGCCTCTTGGGTGCTTATAAACCCGTGGGTATCTTGGTGACAAGGGGAGAGGGACGGGGTGAGCCTTCTGCCAACAGCATGACTGTGCCCGGGCTCTGCCAGGCAGTTTTTGTAAAGGCGGTTTTACCCAAAATGTACTATGAGTATTTCAAAGACAATGAGGATTAGGAATAACAAAAGGCAGATGTTGGCTTGTTTTGTGAGAAATGCAATTAGAAAATGAGATGTTCATGGACCTTACAAATGTAATTGGAGACAGAAATACTAAACGTTGGCTTCCAGCCCTCTCGGTGCCCAGGACACTCCCTGGAAATGGGTTAGGAGCCATGCAATGCAAAATTCTGCACCATCTAATCAGTTATGGAGCACTGGTGGGAGTGAATTAATATTTTTCCAAATGTGTTCCAAAACAGTCACAACTACATGAATCCCGGGAAATGCAGGTGGTGTCACCTTGACAATTGTTTTTAGTGTTGTCTTATATGGATAGAATACTCCTGTGGGGAAAGTTCCAGTCTTCCCTTTTACCCACCCTCTTTAACATTTCCCTCTGGGCAGGGTAATATGGTGAAAGATATACTGGACGTGGGGGCAGAACCCTCTGCTCCTCCTTAGCCGGCTGTTGATCCTGCAGAGCCATCTTGGGCAGGCCTTTTGGGCTACTTGTATCTTTCTTTGTAGAAGAAGAGAGCTGGGAAAATGAACTGTTAAAAAACTCACTTCCAGCAACTCCATGGTTCTCAATTTTTCATTGGCCACTTTCTCTTCCTGTATTTATTATGTTAAGGTTTCTCCCCTGTCTATAAGAAGGATGGACAGAAGACAATGGAAGTAAAACCCTGTAACTCTTCAATTTTGAGTTGAGTGTCTCACATCAAGCTCATGGATTTTTGAGGACTTTTTTGTGAAAGACCATTAGAAAACTTGCTGTAGGACTTATCATGTTGTTTTCTACCCCGTAGAATAATTTTTAAAAGATAGTCTATCGATCTGTTGTACATTTACAGATCCCTATGGTTCAGCTAGGGCTATAATTGGAAAATTATATGAACTGGTACCAAATTTATCGCTTCTCTCTGTTATCTGGGACTTGGAGTTAATCTCAGCATCGGGATAGCCTCATTTGCTTCAATATTCTGGAATCTGTTGCATCATTTTCCGTTTCTCTAGCAACCGACATTTCTAGGCTCAGCCTGCCTCTGCCACTGAGGGGATAGTCCTAGGAAAGGGCTCCTTTTCTGCATTAAAACTGGAAACAAACTGCAGTTGGCAAGAATACCGGGGCAGGTGGGCACTAGTTCCCTTTACTTCATTTTCACCCCCAGGGAAAATGGGAAAATTCATGAGACAAGTTATGTTATTTATTTGCTTAAGAACTTCCCTTCTGCCATTCCCTCCATATGGTTTATGTTTTCCTTCTGAATTGGTGCTTTCACAGTACAAAACTGCCTTTGTTGAGAGGCAGTAACAGGTGTGTTGTGAGAGGGAGCGCGTGAGAGAGAATGGGAGAAAACGTGCATCTGTGTGAGTGCGAGGAGGGCGGAGTGTGAGCGTGAGTGTGAGTGTGTGTGTGTGTGTGTGTGTGTGTGCAGGTGTCCGTGTCATCGAAGGCATGAGACCCAGTGTGCTCAGTGGTTTTCTCAGGAGAGTATGTTCACGTAACATTTAAGAACTCTTGGCCGAGAAATCTATAGACCATCTGTGAACACATCCCTTCCAGAGAGAAGTTGCAAAACCAGCTCTGATTCCTAACGTAGACACAGCAAATGCCATTTCAGTTCTGAGGAAGTTCCAGGTCCATAGATGCCACTAGCTCAGCAATACTCACCTTGTGTTGCCTTTCCTTCTAGTATATTAGACAAAGCGTGGGCTTCAGGACAACTAGATGGGATTCAAATTCCAGCCTGATATTCCTCAGTGTGTAGATGTTGGGTAATTTACTACACTTCCCCACATCCCAATCCCCTTACCCATAATTGCTGGATATCAGTCCCCCAACTCCCAATGTTACTGACAGAATTCATAGAGCAGCCTCGCTCAGTGCCCAGTACGTAGTAGGTACCCAGTAAATGTTGGTTCCTGTTCTATAAATGCAATTCTCAGACCAGATCAAGAAGAGATGGGAAAAATTCTTACCATGTGTTCAGGTAAGTAATTGACAAAGTTCAAATTGCTTTCTAATTTGCCAACGGAGGTTTTGACCTTTTTTCCTTTGGCATGATGAAGTTGCTTGAGACAGTGCAGCTGCATATGTTGGCTTTAAGTTCATCTCTTCCATAGAAAACTGAAACGACTCTGCACTGCTTCTAAGACACAAATACACCCCCTGTGCCCTGCTGTCAGCACGCCCGACATCCAAGCTGTTCTCATGGGGATGGTGTTAGAGCTGTGTCCAGCCTCCCAGGACATCTGGACTGATTCCCATCGTGGCCAGTGGCACAAGGGATGGACTGCTGTCCAGGATACACTCCATGACAGTGAGACCACACGTTACGGAAACATCTTTTGGGGAGATGTTTCATCACCCTCCCAAACTGGGACCTTTAGTTTCATCAGTTTCATGGAGAAAGGAACTCAGACTCTGGTTGAAAAGGAGGACTTGCTTTCTACTTTTCAACAAACATCACAGTATTATGGAAAGGTAATGTGCTTAGGAGTCAGAGGGAAGTTCAAAGTGCAAACATGGGACAAAACAAAACACCAAAATAACTCCCGAGTTTCTGCTTCCAGTTTTCTAGATGGTAATACCCCAAAACATTAAGTCACCATTCCTGAATCCATCAGGAAATCACCTCATGCCATATCTGGCACAAAGTAAATCATCAATGAACATCAGCGTCCTTCATAAAGCCCTCAAGTGCACATGATAGAGATCCATTCCAGACGCATATTTAAGCAATTTGCTACTTGGCCTGTTGGCAGCTATTAGGTCCAAAAGAGAAACCACTCTGTGCTGACAATTAGGGGAACAAAGACTTTGAGGTAGAATCTCCATGTTCCAAAAAATACTAATTATCAGCCACCACTTCCTAATTTTGAAAACAGATCGGCAGGCCAGATGGGTTTCTTAGATGTATCTTTATGGGTTGGCATGGTGGATACTGTGGATACACTCCCTTCGCACACAGTCTAACCCCCTCACACATGCTTTCCTCTAATTCAGTTTGCAGGGCTAACCACCACATTTCCTAGATCCCTTAAAGTTGGCATTTTATGCATGATATAAATTGCAATAATCAGATGCATCATATGAGACTTAAAGTCAAGTTACATGGCATCTCACATTGGGTTCCCTGAAAACACATTCTTAGGCAAAGATTTGCATACAGTAGATTTATCAGGGAGTGTTTCAAGTACAACAAGTACTACACCTGGAAGGAAAAGAAGGAAGCAGGATGACAGAGTTGGAAAAAGTTGAACGGCAATGTCGTTGCAAAAGAGACTTCAACCAACACCACAGGGTGCTCTGTGCTGGGAAGGCTATTCAGAGGTGTCCCCAGTGGAGGCAGATGGGACCAGTATATTATATCATGCATCTATGGGTCACTGTATGCGGGCTGCACCCTGGGACAAGCCATACCTTGGACAAAGATGGGCAGAACCACCAGCAGTCAACTCTCCTGGAAGCTGGGAGGATGAGTGCCTGGATCTTGAAGGTGCAATGTAGATAGCCTGCCAAAGATCCCCAAGGCCCACTGTGGAGCACCCCCTCTGCTGCTCAGACCCACTTGCTTATCCCATATTTACCCCATCAGCGTCTCCAGGATTCTAGTGGGCCTCATTTCCTGAGCAAATTTATAAAAGAGGTTGATCACACGAACTATGCTCCCTCTTGATGTGGTTCATTTTAAGGCCATAACAGATGCAGTCTCCCTTCTCTACTGCTCACTCTAGATTCCCTTCACTCTTAGCTACTACCTCTTCTAGTCTAGGTGATTCACTGGCCGGCTGACCAAAGCCTCATCCCAGAAAGTCTGAATCCTTGGTCAGCGTACTTTTTTCAGGCTAGAGCTATCACACTTATCAATTTATCATCAATATTGCACAGGGTCATACCAAAAGAGGCCAAGTTTGGTCAATTATCAGATTGCCAGAAATGTAGTTTGTTGCATTTTTTTTTTTTTTTTTTGCTTTAATAGCTTTCTACCTCCATCTGGTGATCAAGGCCAATTATTCCCATACGATGACTCATATCCTTGAATGCTGGTCTTCTGGCCTGATGAGCCCAAGAGACTACTGGTCAGGGGTAGAATGTCCAAATTCCCCCAAGTGGGTCACCGGGAGTGCGGTAATCTGGTCACCCCTACTTCTACCCCATAGTTCCTACGGGATGCATTCTACCTGTTGGGGTCACAGCACCATATAATACTGGTGGAGTTGTGTCCTAGACGACAGCATCTCATCTGTGAATGAGGCTTAGCCTTTTCTCTCCATCAGCTGGCAATAAAGGACTCACCATGTCACCATACGTGTGCACTGAGAGACACCAGTGCAAGACTGGTGGATGACACGGGGATTGTGGTCACCTGCCAAGAAGCTAATCTGTGCCAATTCCAGACGTATCACTGCCATCTTGCAACAGATTGATGCTGGCCACCAACCATATTACTTGGGGGTTCTGATAGGCAGCTGTGACCAAATGGCCACTTGACGTCCCATGGTCATGGTCCAATGACATACTAGGGACTATGTTTCAAATGGAATATAGTTTTCAGATGCGGATATTTACTACTTTGCTAGGTGCTATGTTATGATTCCCCTATAGGGATAAAACTGCCCTAAACTGTTTGGGCATCTGTTTCCTCCACTAGCACCCTGCTATCGCCCATGTAGCTAGGCTGTTTGTATAGAAGCCTGGTCTTGCTGCACAGACTTTTACTGTTCTGCCTCTTCCACTCCACGTTTACCTCCCCCAGCAGGCAGGCTTCATTGTCATCTAACAAACGGATTTGAGAAGTATTCCCGAGTGTGGAATTTGCTGCACCAAAAACCCAAAGAGGTGTGCTTCCTTCTTAGCAGTGGGAAGTACACAATGTACTAACTTATCCTTTCTTTTGGGATAGATGCCCTGGCATGCCCCAGACCCCTAAAAACTGTACTGATATGGGAGTCTCTGAATTTCATAACTTATCTCTGATCCTCTGGAACTTACAAACTCACCAAGACCTCCAACGTATTTGTCTTGGCATTTATCTCTGGTGCTGGCCCCAGGATGTGAAATTTTTTGTTTACAATCTTGGCAGGAAGAGGAAAGCAGTTTCATAGGCTTCCATTTGCCATTTTCCCCTGTGATAACTCTAACCTCATAGGCCAAGAAACCAGTGTGGAAGATTTGTCAATTACTAGGTATGTCCATTCAAAATATCCCCTCAGGGACCATTGAAGTCAACTGTGGGTGGGTCTGTGGACCCAGTGATCCACTGTGACCCAGACCTGGGTCAGAACTTCATTTACTCCCTAGTTCCTGTATCTAACAGAGGGACCATATAGCTTCAGGTCCCCAGCTGCCAAAGTCAACTTGGAGTCCATGTTCACTAGTCCTCAAAATGTCTCAGTGTCTGCCTTTCTCCAGGATACAGTTACCCAAGTAAGGGGCTGTAGGCCTTTTTGAGGGAGGGGTGGGATGGGGGGAATCATTACTATATATACTTATCATGGTGTCATGGAATCCTTTCTGGTAACCCAGCTTCTCCTTCAGCCAATGGGTTCCATATCTAAGAATCAGTTCAAGTCTAGGAACTGACCAAGGGGTCATGTCTACCTATTGAGATTGCTGCCCTTGGTCCCCTAACCATCCGCTCTTGATTTCTTTTGATTGTATAGATTGGGCAATACCCATTTTTGGCTCCTCTTCTCTCTTGCTCCTATGAATGCCATATTCTATCTATCATCTCCATAGCTTTTGAATGTCAGGTCCCCTGGCTGCCACTCTGACCTTGTTGACCATTAAAATAATTGCACCTCCTTGCTTCTGATGAGAAGGAGCAGCTAAACTGAGATACAAGAGCAACAAAGGTTTCAGCTGATTCCATGAGAGGTTCTGTAGCTAGGATGACTCTCCAGAGTTGTCCCTCAGAAAGGCAGGCAGGCTGGGTCTTTGTAACCCAGCAGCAAGAAGTCAAAGGTGTGAAATGGATACTTTGAGCTAGGCATCTTCCTGTGGCCAAGGGAAATTCCCAGGAGTGAGTTGTAGCCACCACTCCTGGCATCTGGGAGACATTGCTTCAGGATGGTGCCTTGGACCTGAGAGGAGTTTGAGCAACACACTACAGTATTCACTACATGTGAGGACAGAGATTAAATCACAAAGCATCTATTTTGCTTGCATGGACCATGGTGAGGGCATGACGTTGTGGAGCCAGGGGCTATAGCAACTGTTTCCAGACTCTTCGGTTTTGATCATGTCAGAAGTGGCAGCTCCTTTGATTATCCAGCTCTGCAGCACTGTTTTGAGATAGATTCTGAAAACATACATCAGAGTCCATTTTCTTCTTAGCCCTCACAATGATCGGTGAATTTTCAGCACCACTAAAACAAACAAAAAAACAAACAAACAAACAAACAAACAAACCCTTTTCCACTTCAACTAGTGAGAGTAGATTCTGTTGTCTCAACTAAGAACACTGGACAAAGCTGATATTTCATGGCCAGCCACTGTTCAGATTAGATGGTGCCGTGATGCCAGCCATGATCATTATATAAATTGAAAATTACATAAACCTTCATCTATAGAGTCAGGCTTCTGGAATAATGGCAAAGTTGCTACTTTACGCTATATGCTGTACTTCCCAGGACCCACAGCTCTCTCATGATTGTTGATTGACATGGGGTCAGTGCCCAGTTTTAGAGAGTGTGTGCTTATATTACTTGGACAGATTTCTTTGGGGGAAAATCCTCTATTTCAAGATTTCACAAAATTATGATGTAATAAGCAAGGCATCTCCTTGGCTACAGTCACTCAGGAGGCCTCAGTGCTATAGGAAACAATGACAGTTGGCCAGTGTCATTCAATATGCCGTCTAAACTTGAAAATATTGCCTTATCTTGGTACCTTAGCATTTACTCTTGTCCAAAGGGGGTTTGCACTGGACTGGTGGTATACCTCCATCCAACAGGAACTGTTATCATTGGACAAAATTTCTAACCGAGACTTTGCAAAGGCAGCTGGCTTTTCAAGTGTTAACTCTTGGCTTCCCCATTGATCTCTGGTTCAGCCAGTTGGGAGTCAGGGTAGCAAGAGTCATCATAACATAGAGAAAACAGAAGGCTCTTCTGCTTATAACGTAGCAACTATTGTTGGGCAGATAAGTGGGTTTTGTTTAGACCTAACGCTGAGCCATTCCAGTGCTAAAGCCTCCCAGAAAATGGTTTATGAGGGTTTGGGCCCAAGGTGAGCTCCTACTTCCCTTCCCTTTTCCAAAGTCCTTTGTATAAATCCAGCTCTTTTCTCCAGTGGCCTAGGATAAACTTAACTTAGCATGCTTTGTAGAGAAGCCGATTTATGGAGACGCAACTCATTTGAAGTTAGAGCCTGCAGAGTCTCGTGTACGTATGGGAACACGAGAGGATAAACTGCGTTCATTTTCTTAAAAAGGTAGTATTTTCAAAAGGCATACCATCTTTTTAACAGTATTTTCCAAATGTACCTGAGGATAAGTTTGAAAAGTTACTTGGTCTTTTTGTTAGATCTCTGAACGCCGAGGCACGTTGAATCAGAATCTCTAGAAGCAAGGTCCGGGAAACTGCATTTAACCAGTGCCTAAGAGGATTCTTATCAGAAAAGCTTAGGAAACCAAGCCCTTTGCCATAGCCCTCTCTGGCCAGTCTCACAAACGAGCCACAGGTGTCCTTACATACTTTGGTATCACAGATGGGCCCCCTGTATGGGTGAATCAATTGGATGCACAGAAAGTAGTTGTTAAACAAAGCGATATTCAAACTACCCAAGGGAACTAACAGCAGTGTGTTCTCTTTTTTTGTTTGCTTTTAAATCAAGGTGATGAGATAAACCTAGATGGACAGACTAAAAGCAAATGTGCTGAAATATGACCGCTTTATAACCAGCTCATGCTTAATATATTAGCAGTGCTAATCCATTACTTTTTCCTTTCATCCAGGATTCTTAGAAATCTGGCTTTTTTTCCCCAATGAGAAATAATTCTATAGAATATGCACCAAATGCTGGGCTGTGTTCTTTGTTGCAAAGGCAGAGAAAAGTATAGCTTGACAGTAACGAACGACCATATTACACAATTACTTAAATATGAGTTTTCAGCAAAAATGAAATGACTTAAGGCTTTTCAACAAATACAGCTTTAAGCTCCGTAAATAATGGCTTGTGTCAAGTTTGTTTATTATCCTGGGTAATTTGTTCTTAACTAGACATATTTTACACTTGAAGTAATGTTTTACTAGAACTGCATAAAGCAATTGTGCAGTTGATAATAAATATGTCACTACTGGTAAGCAATTAATTCATATGAAGTTAGTTAAAACCATGCCAGGTTAACCTAGAGTATAGGAAAAGAATGGACAAATAGCTGAAGTAGATATAGTCAGATAACGGTATAAGAAAGTCAACAATAAAAGAAAAAACGTGGACAAAACGTGTGTGTGTGTGTGTGTGTGTGTGTGTGTGTGTGTCCAATTTACTGAGTATCTATAGCACACCTGACATCATGCCACACCCTTTCCCTAGAATTTTCCAGGGGGGTAGTGAACTTAGTTATTTTAGATAAGAAAATCAAGGATCTGAAACTTAAGTAGTTTGTCCTATGATACACTGTTAATTAGTGATGGAACTGAGGTCTGAGCCCAAGCAGGGACCGTGGAACTATGCTTTCCCTACCAGTGTTTAGTATAATGTTGTACAAGCATGGGTTTTATGGTCAGATATATCTTGATTTGTGTCCTGGCCCAGCCACTCACCAGATACATGATCTTGGTAAGATTTCTTAACCTCCTGGCCTTAATAATAACAGCATCTACCACATAGAATTATTGTGAGGATTAAATGGGAAAACGCATGAAGAAAGATTAGCATAATGTCTGGCACAGAGCAAGCACAAAATAAAGTTGGAATGTTAGGATATCTTCAAGAAAGTCAACACAGAGTAAACAATCAAAAGACTAAGAATTGAACACCATTTTTATATATAGTGGAAAAAGATATAATTTTTCTCTGTAATAGTTCAGGTAGATGTGAGCTGAATTTAACCAAGACTGGTTAGATACAGCCTACAGATTTCTTTTTTTTATTATTTTTTTAACATGAGCAAGGGAGCATGAGCATGAGCTCATGAGCATGAGCAAGGGAGGCACAGAGAGAAAAGGAGACACAGAATCCAAAGCAGGCTCCAGGCTCTGAGCTGTCCACATAGAGCCCCGTGTGGGGGCTCAAACCCCCCAACTGTGAGACCATGACCTGAGCCGAAGTTGGATGCTTAACCTACTGAGCCATCCAGGCATCCCCAGCCTACAGATTTCTGAGGCAGTCATATTTTCATGAACTTTCATGAGGTTTGAAAAATAGGTTTTATTTGATTCAACTCAATAATCACGATTCAAGCACCTGTGTCAGTTCCTTCCTTCAAGGAGCTCACAGCCTTAATGACTGGGTATTGGGTGGTGGCAGAACAGAAGAGGGGGAAATGAGAGGCATCTTGAAGGAAATAAATGGGACTTCAGACCGACAGAATAGCTCAGAGGACCTAGTCTTACCCCGCACACAGCTCCTGGTAATCTGGGAACGCTGCCTCACAAACTGATGGAAAGTTAAGGGTAGTAAATGAAGAGGTAACATTTAAAAAGACATATAAAGTGTGAATAAAGGAGTGGGCCAGGCAGAGAAGTGTGGCGGAAGCAAAGCGTTGAAGATTAGAGAGAGCACAGTGGTCTCGCACATTCGAGACCATAAGTAGCTCCATCGAGCTGGAAGGCATACGGGCACGGGGACCAACGGGTGCAGAAAGTACTGTGGTAGGACCCTGGGCTACACGATTTGAAGGAATCCACACATGAAGACTCCTGCACGCCCTTTATGCCATATGTATGTGGTTTGTTCCTGCAGCTACCTGTTAGAATCACCTGGCAAGTTTTTAGGTCTACTAATGGAGTGCTGTAGCCAAAAATATCTGGACTCTTTGGGGCCCACCCTTCTGCTGAGAAAACAGAAAATTAGACAAAATACATTTAAAAAATTTGTTTCAGCATCTGAGAGCTACTGAAAGTGTCAGAATTTGGAGGGCTAAGATCAAGAAGGGGAAAGCCAAGAGTGGTGACATGTGGGACAACTGACTGCCGGTTTCAAGATCAGTGCCTGAGAGATTGAGAAGCAGGATCATTCTCATCGTTTCAGAGGACTGGGGACAGAGGGTGGTGAAAATTGGAGTTCAAAGCCCACCAAGGTGTAGTGGACCTGGATTTCATTTGGGACCCCCAAAATTTATACACTAGGAGTAAGTGTGGCCTGGAAACAAACCAGACTTCATAAAAATTGAAGCCTAGATTTGATTATCTCATTCCCTGGTTGGATTAAGGTGGTCTTATTCTAGTCTAGTTGCCTTTCAAAAGCAAAAGTAAATTCTCTCTGGTGATAGAGAACATTATATTACGAGACTTAAGTTAGCTCCACAGTTTCCCATACACAAGGTTCAACACTCAACCCAAACTAACAAAACCTACAAAAAATACAAATCTTGACTGAAAACCAAGAAAGATATCAGACTAGATAAATAGATCCATGCATACAGTAGTTATTATAAAATCCAGGTCTGGAATTGTCAGATTTTTAATAACCATGGTTAATATATTTGAGAAATTAAATAACAAGGGGGAGAATTTCAGAAGGAATGGTGATTACAACAAATATGAAAATAGAGATAATTAAAAGTAACTGCAATTAAGACATCAGTAGATAGGTTTAACAGTAGAGTCAAAACAGTGAAAAATAGAAGAAAATATCTAGATGCAGGAGTCGAAAGACAGTAGTAATAAAATAGATGAAGGAACCTAATATGAGGTTAACCTTTCTAAAATTCAGGTAATTAGAATCTGATAAGTGGAAAAAAAGATTTTGGAAGAAGTGATAATGGAAGAGATAGCGGCTGTGAATTTTTTTTTTTTTTTGATGCAAAAAGTTCAACGAACCCGAAACGGTATAAATACACAAAAATCACACATAAGCACATCATAGTAAAACTTCTGAAAACTGATGGCAAAAACAAACTCTTAAGTAGATACAGAAACGATGACGTATTATCCTCAAAGGAGCAATCATAAGACTGTTGACTTGTCAGTGGAAACATTGAAAGCAAAATCCAAAAGAATATCATCAAAGTTCTTAATGAAAATAAACAGCCAATTTATTAATTATGCTTTTTGTGAAAATATTCTTCAAAAACTAAGGAAGAAAATTCCACCTTTAAGAACCAGGTAATAGGTTATAGCAGACCAACACTCCTGTGGCAAAAATGAGATGCCGCTAGGCACCTATTAGAATGTCTAACACTTAGGAACTGACCAAAGTGAAAGTTAGTAATTATACAAAGCAACTAGAAATCTTATACATTACCTGTCAGATTGCAAAACGGTACAGCCACTTTGGAAAACAGTTGGACACTTTTATATATATATGTATACATATATACGTATATATGTGTGTGTATATATATATATATATATACGTATATATATATGTATAAAGTAAAGCATACACTTATTGTATGAACCAATAATCTCAAGCCTACTTCCATTTACCCAAACAAAACGAATTTTCACATAAAAATTGCATGTTAATATTTATAATGGCTTTATTCATAATCACCCCGAACTGGAAACAACTCAAATATCAAACAACAGGTAAATGAAAAAACTGTGGTATATCCATCCATAGAATAGAATGTTATTAAGCAATAAAAAGGAAAAGCTATGGAAATCTGACGTCACAGATGAACCTCAAATGCCTATGTTAAAAGCAGGTAAACTCAAAAGGCTACATTTTGTATTTCTTTTATAAAAAAGGGGGGGGGGGCAATACCCTAGGAGCAGAAAACAGATCCATCATTCCCAGGTGTTGGGGGTAGGAGAAAGGACTGACTCTGAAGAAGTATAACAGTACCCTGGTAAATGTTTAACAACAAACTCTCTTAATAAAAACTTTCTGATTTGTAGCACTTTTCATTATCCCTAGTATAAATATTCCCACCATGGCCAATTTTTTAAAGCTTATTCATTTATTTTGAGAGAGAAAGAGAGAGCAGGGGAGGGACAGAGAGAGAGGGAGACAGAATTCCAAGCAGGCTCTGCACTGTCAGCGGGGAGCCTGATATGAGGCTCAAACTTGTGAACCGAATGGTGAGATCATGACCTGAATCGAAACCAAGAGTCCGACGCTTAACCGACTGAGTCCCCCAAGTGCCCCCCTACCATGGCCAATTTTAAACTACGGATGAGAGGATACTGAACATAATGTTGGGAAGAGATAGGCAATAGCTCAATATCACACAGCATTCCTACTACACAGATACAACTGAGAGAAACGATTTTACAACCATAGATAATAGAGCAGCTTAAAGTAATTAGAAAGCAGGGAGTTAGCACTTACTACCTTTTTAAAAATATATTGTATGGAATTCTAGGTTTATGTAATTTAAATGATGACTGCTTTTAACAACTGGATTAGAAAATCCCTTAAAGTTTAACAACCTAACAACCCGCTTTCACAAACTGCTACAAACTGGCTCCAACACAGCACTAGGCAGGAGAGAAGTTTGTTAATTTCACCATATGTGATTTCTAGTTCATAAAAAAAAAAACCCACAAAATATGCATACTGTATATCCTTTGACGCATCAAGATCAATTCTAGGAATTTATCGGCAGTTATATTCAAACCTGTTCACCATTAATTTTAATCATAAAATTGAAATTAACCTGAAATTCAGAAGTTAATGAATAATAAATTGTTGTATATCCATACAAGGAAATATCTTGGCAGCTAGAAAACCTGAGAAACGAAAAAGTGGTTGCTTCTCGAAGGGTGGCCAAAGGATAAGAGAGACCTCACTGTACATTTAAAATTTTTACATGTGCATATTTTTTCAAAATATAAAGGAGACTTAAATTGATTTTAATCAAAACAAAATAGAGCATTTTCTAATAAAAAAACATTCCTAAGATACTACTTGGCCAGCACACCTTTGCTTATACTTAAATGCCTTCAGGTACTGTCTCGTGCATCACTCCTACTTTCTGTATAAGGGAGTGGAGGCTCAGAGACTGAAAACCTTTCCCAGAGGCACACAGCAATGTAGCTCTGGGAGGTGAAATACACTCTTACTAGACTTGCTAGATTACATTTTGGACAAGTTCAGGGACGGTCTAGGAATCTTTAGCAGAGCAACTAAAGCCTAGGGAAGCCAGAAAGGCCCTGCCTGAAAGGGAGTGTGAAAAAGAGAAAGCCAAAGAACCAAAAATAGAACCTTGGAGATGCCCACCCTTCAGGAGGACAAGGAGGAGGCAGAGAAGAAACAGAAAAGGAATGGTCAGAAAGAAACTATGTAACTTAATGTGACTTATTGCTGAAAATGTTGGGAGAAAACACATGGGGGGGCGGGGAATTACTCCTTTCCTCTGTTACTTGAACTGAGCTATTCAGACCTTGTCCTGAGTTTTTGAAACATTGTTGCCACACCTGTGGGCACATACAGGTTGGAACTCTTGGGCCCAAAGCCATGCCTGGGATTCTGGCTTTTCTAGGTCCTGCTATTCAACAATTAGAAAGCAAGTGTCCTCTACTAACATTTCAGCCAGCAATGGGACACACGAAATTGAACAACTCTCTATCCTGTGGGCACCTGATCTTGGACAATTTAGGGTAAGTTATGAAGGAATGGGTTTAACCCATTGCTTCTTGTTTTCTTTCTACCTTCAGTGGGAGAAAGAGTA
The DNA here is from genome assembly GCF_016509475.1 of Prionailurus bengalensis. Classification (NCBI taxonomy): domain Eukaryota; kingdom Metazoa; phylum Chordata; class Mammalia; order Carnivora; family Felidae; genus Prionailurus; species Prionailurus bengalensis. The sequence goes on from NC_057343.1 coordinate 20,824,808, forward strand.
AAGAATGATCGTAACTCCCTGCTCCACAAAAACAACAAAAGAGGTAATATGCTGTGTGGAAGTCAGCTGGAGCGAGGAAATCAGGAACAGCTGGGCCTAGCACAGTGCACTTATATACGCCTTTTTTGAAAGACAGATCGGAATGGCTCAAGAGGAAGGCACCGGAGACGCACTAACTTCTAAAACTCTGAACTCACCAGCTGGAGACGGGGCTTGTGCTGGGAAAACTTAAGAGTCACTGGAGAGTATTTAGTTCTCCAAGTGAGTAGCAAAACTGTGCTAATGAGGTCTTTAACACCTGTACTGCAACCAGCAGCTGAGTCTAAGCAGAACCAGGTGGGGCAGCCAATGGCTTGGAGGTGGCCAAAGGGGGCTCAGAAACACAAGTGGAAACCACCGTGCCTGGTTGGTAGGAGGCAGATATTGGTTTCCCGTTTTAGGCTTTTCTCTGTTTCCCACATATGAATGTACAGTTACACATCAAATCGGAAATGCTAACTTAAAAAACCACACATTGCATTCAATTAATCTTCCACAGCTAGTCATTCCCTGGTCACTTGTTTTGGTCTCTGAGCATGTGATAGTTCAGGCACTAAAGGCAGCTCTGAATCTATCCATTGTCACCTCCAGAAAGTGTTCATACACACAACAGCAGGTGGCTAGAGCAGGAGAGATGGGATGCAGGAAGAGAAAACATCCTTCCAGGACGTCTCTTGGCATGCTTTGGTCTCGTTGTCTGTCTACGTTCTTTCCTCTGAACTAAAGAAGACGTCTAAGCACCTCTACGTCCCTTGTCCCCAGAACACTCCCTATTACCTGCCTCTTCCCCACTCAGGTTCTGACAGAGCCAATAGTGATAACTAGACACATGAAACATGAAACAGCGACTTGCTCATCTCGCTAAGGAGCTGAAAACTAAAAAAGGCAAGATTTCAGGTAGACTGGATAGGAAAATGTGACTTGGAGCTAAAGGCAAATGTAAGGTTTCCTACCTTGAATCTGAATCTTGGATTCTATGTGGTGAGGCGTCCTACAGGGAGAGGGAGAGAGGAACTTGGCCTGCTCCTGCAGGGCGGACTTGGAGGCTAATGACCCAGCCACCCCGATCACAGGTGGAACAGCAGGAGAATGGCCCGCCTGCAGCCCTGCTCCCTGCGAATGTGGTCGGATAAATCTCAAACCCTGGCCAATGAAATTAACGACTGCTTCTGGAATGAGAACATTAAGGAGGCCCCCAGGTGGGCAGAGTACCCCTTTCTCATACCCTAGGAGCTGGAGCGGGAAAATAGGGACTGAAGGACAGAGGGAAGTGATTTTCTTTTCTCTGTACCTCCCCTTGCCAACAAAGACTGAAACACATTATAGAGTCCCCCACGACTAGGAATTCTCCAGCCTAACAGGTGGAAAATTTTTTTCCTGAACCAAATCCTCCTTTCAATAAAACTATAAATGTCACAAACTGCATCTTTATAACAAACACATAACTGAAACTTGCCAGACTTCTTTGAGCTCCAAATCCAGCTTCTATAGAAATCTGCTGAAAACTGTATTCTACTCATCAGTTTTCGAAAATAGGAAAGGTAGCTCATGCTACGATTGCATCTGGTGAGACAAAAGCATAAAATTAAGTTGGTCACTATTTACTTTTTCCAAATTGAGTGTAATAGGTTACAATTCTTTGGATTATTGGGATTTAAATAGGACTCCCAGACGTTGTGGTAAGTTAATAGCTTACGCTTAAGTTTCCATTGGCAATTAATGTCCGCTTTTGAATCAGTGTTCCTTAATTTCATACTACATTTACATTTATTAAGTAGTCAAATATTTATGGGTACTGCACAATGATCATATAAATGCTCACAAGCATCCCGATTAGTTATAAAACACTGCTCTGGCCAATATTTCTTGTAAAGATACTGAGATATGTGTTTTCACAGTTTAAGTTTGCAATGACTATCTTGGTTAATGTTTACACACTGTGTGTGTTAGAAAAGCAGGTGTAAATAGTGTCCCACAGTCTCTAATTAAACAGAGGTGGTTTTCCCCTTCAATTGGATTGGATTGATGAACTCATGGGAAACACTGATTAGTTGGAATCGGGGGACATTTTTTTCTAGTTATTCTTGGGATTTGGTCCATGAAAATAGCTTTTGGAATTGACTGGGAAATAATAAACTGATGCAAAAATAAATGTCTTCTTCGACTTCAAGAACTGGAGACTTCTTCACGCCTAATGTTCAAAAAGCATAAGCAAACAAAAAGATGTTCTGTTTCTTCCACACGGAACTAATTAGTTTCAGCTGTGTTTTGAGACCTCATCAAGCCAATTATGATATTGGGATCATTTAAACAGCAGAACTTCTACTGAGGATGAAGTGAACTTGGGGCGGTAAGACGATCTCTACGATGTATGTACTGCTTTAGGCTTTAAAAAATCTCCTATCATGCCCTGAATCCATTATCTTCTCCCCATTCTAACTCTGAGCAAAGGGACGTGCAACAGTAGTGGGTCCCACAGCAAACGAGTGACAGAACTCAGTCTAGTACAGGGGTCTTCATTCTCGGACTATGGCTTTCTTATACTAGGCCAGTGGTTTATAAACTCTTTGGGGCCATGGGAATCTCCAACAAAATCTCATCAGGAAGCCTAATATTTAAAACGGAGTAACTTGGCTTGATAATTCCAAGCCGATTTCAGTGCTTCCATCAATTTTCAAGATGCTTGCCGGATTGCAAGAATTTGCAAGAAAACCGATTTTTTTCCCTACTTCATCTCCCAAAGAAATGGAGCTCAGAAGCCTTCTAAAGGCTTCTTAAGCTAAGGGTCTCATCACTGCTCATGGGCAGTGCTGTCACCAAGCAGGTTGACACCCAGGTGTCATATGCACTTCAACCGAATCTGAAGGTGGGAGGCCTACCTGCAGCATTTCTCCAGGTATTGGCCTTGCATTTGGGACCGTGCAGAAAAACATCAAAAAGAAGACCTAACTGAATCCCTCAAGATTCCCTCCCTTAACCACTGGTTAGCACATCCTTTCTTGAACAGTCTGTGAGAAAAGAAGGCAAGAAGAAACTCAATATATGTGAGTGTCTGCTGTTAGGCAAGGGATGTTTATGTAAGATGCTTTCCACATCCCATCCGGCTTTGTGAAATGGGTAGTTTTGTTCTCATTTTATGAAGGGAGAAAACAAGACTCAAAGTGGCTTCACACCTTGCCCAGGGAACTCTGTTAAGAGTTGGAATTTCAACCTGGGCATGCCAAATCCTGATGCCCATGTTCTTTCCACCACCCCATCTCTGAGCCTCTTAATCACCAGTTATTTGAAGGAGTCTGGTGTCTCTCATAATCACCAGAAACAACAAACTACTGGGCACAGATTTATATTACAAGCTACCTTTTTATTATAAAAGCCAGATCTCCTCAGTTAGTAGACTATGGGCACTTTGAGGCAACCAGACCATGATAGATTTTGCTTTGAACAATGTCTCATGTATAAAAGGGGGTTCCCTAGTCTGATTCCCTCTTTTCAAAATGATAATTCTGCATGCCATTATAATCTGTATTTATGATTGCATGCTATACTATTTATAGACTCGAAAGACACGAATGGGTATCACTGACAGAAACACCTCTTTCCGTTCTATTATAGGATGGCCTGTACTAATCAGACACCCAGGTCTTCATTTGTTTGATCAAATGAAGTAGTTGCTCAAGTCAAGGAGGACACAGATGCCATTCATGTCCAGGGAGATTCTTTGGCAGGAGAGGACTACACATTTCTAAATACACTGATTGAGTTCTCTGTTCTTGAGTTTTCATGGCTATGGATGATCCTTTGCATCAGATCATCCAAAAAAACATACCAGAGCTGTCATTTCTGAATGCACTCATGATGAATTTCCTCTTACTGAGTAGCTCTTTCTGGAAGAGTTCCTGGAGGTATATATCATTTGATTTCACAATAGCAAGTGCAGTTGCCCATACAAAAAAAAAGAGGAAGAAGAAAAGAAGGAGGAAAGAGGAGGAGGAGGAGAAGGCAGAATTATCTTTTTCTATTACGTGTAATTTTTTTTTAATCCAGCATTTGCTCCTTTCTCTGCAATAACGGTAATATTAGGAGATGGGACATTTTGGCAATTTCTTAGAATACAATCCTTTACCCCCAAATTTTAAATTATACTTGGCACTAAATGACAGCAGAGCATTGATATCAAATAATCTACCCAGGGAATATCTATACAGACACAACACACAGTTCGAATCAAAGGACATAACTTCTCATTTCCTGAAAGTAGATCTTCTCTAGTTGAAAGGAGGAACCTGGATTTGGAACCCACTCAGCCTTCCCTCCTGTCTTAGCTCGGGCTACTACAACACATTACCATAGGTGGTTTAAATGATAAACATTCATTTCTCACTGTTCTGGAGGCTAGGAAGTCCAAGATCAAGGTGCCAGCAGACTCAGCTTCTAGTGAGAACTCACCTCCTGGTTTTGACCCATCTACCTGCTTGCTGGATCTGGTGGAGAGAAAGAAAGGGCTCTGGTCTCTTCTTTTAAGGATATTAATCCCATCGTGGGGGCTCCACCCCCATGACTGCCGCAAATCCTAATGACCTCCCAAAGGCTCCACCCCAAATACCATCACAATGGGGGTTAGGGCTTCAACATAGGAATTTGGGGGAGGGTGAGCATAAACATTCAGTCTATAATACCTCCCCTCTTGCTCCCTACTTTTTACTGCCCTTCCAACGGACTCTGCAGAGCCAGATTTGGAAACTCCTGTTCTCACATGGACTCTTCTTCCAGGGAATACTCCCTGCAAAACAAAGGCATTCTCCTTTTCCCTTTGTTTCAGCTGACACACAGCCTTGCAGAACCCCCGACAATAGTTCTCCTTCAAATAACTGGAATTCTGAAGGTGGCCTCAGGGGAAGGGGGATGGGAGGGAAGAAAGTTGTAATAGCAGCAAATCCTTCATTCTGTAAGGCCCCTTTTTGTTGCTATAATATTTTCTTTTTCCCATAAGGAAAAACAAAATCGTTTTGGTAAATATTTTTAGTACATTTAGAAATCATTCTCCAAATTACAAAAGAATTCGCGCTCATTTAACTTGGTACAAATAAATTTAGCCTGTGTCTCTGAACCAAACTTTGGGTTTTAAAAACTTGAAAAAGCCTAGCTATTTCCGGATACACACAACGAGCTGCAAATCCTCGTGGCCAGAGATTGCTAATTAGAAGGTCCTGTGATATTTCAAAAATATGAAAAATCCTGTGCTTTGAAAACCATTGGCGGCAACGACAACAACAAAAAAGATAAAACAAAGCAAAAACTGGCAAGGTCAGAGTGATGGGCATCTATTTGCATGCGGGAAACTGAGCTAAAAGGCTCTGGGCTCCAAAGCATGAGAGGGGTGTTTCCCGGTACTGCTAAAGCCTTGCCCTCAGGCTCCCTTGTATAGCTCCAGCCCTTAGGAAGTTTGCAAGCACCTGGAATGTCCAGAAGGTTGCCCCTGCCTATTGGAACTCTGCATGGTCAGAGGGCAGAAAAAGCCTTCCGTGGCCTCTACTCCTTAGCCTTACAAGCATATCTCGGGGGGAGGTTTATAACCAGCAAACTGTTAATGAAAAGAGCAAGAGGATACCAAAGTTTTTATTTTTATTTATTTTAAGTTTATTTATTTTGAGAGAGAGAGAGAGAGCATGCCCATGTGTGAGCAGGGGAAGGAAGGTGAGAGAGGGAGAGAGGGAATCCCAAGCAGGCTCCACACTGTCCGTGTGGGGTCTGATTCGGGGCTCGAACTCATGAACTGTGAGATCATGACCTAAGCTGAAACCAAGAGTTGGACACTTAATTGACCGAGCCACCCAGACGCCCCAAGAGGCTACCAAAGGTTTGAGGTAATAAACATAAAAACACGAAGAGTTCATTCCAAGTTACCCCTACAGTAATGCCTCTTTTGTTCACTCGTGTTCTCGGGCACTTTCTTGAGCAGGGGAGAGAGCTGTGGGGTTTCAGCCAGCACCTGCAGAAATGCACCTCACTCATGGTCTATTTTAAGGATGCAGCAGCCTGCAGTCTATGCCCATGGGACTAAGTCACTCAGAAGGCATCATCTGCCACATTTGATGGCAGAAATAAAGACTGAGAACCGCCAGGTGATGAGATACCTAGATGTCTGCCTTCTCTCCCCACAGCAAGTTTGCAATCTCTGAGACTTTTGCTCTGAGGCCTCTGCTTCCAGAGGCCGCGAACACACACGAGTGGCAGGAAATAGCTGCAACCCAAGGAAACTCTACCTGCCAATCCCCACCATTTAATTCCCCTAGAGGACTCTAGTGGAACTTTAATGAAATTAAGCTGAGGTTCCCAAGGCAATTATAGGTGGCCACATTTGCAAATAGCAATTTATACACCTGTTTGGGGCAGCCGTTTGCCTCTATCCTGATCTGTTTTTCTACTAACTCATCTTAAGAACAGCTCACCTTGCATGAATAAAACACGGTGGTGTCTTATTGCCCTAATAGAGCAGAGCTATTTAAAATTTATTCTGGCCACTCTTCTTGTAAAGCAAGTCATTGTATACTGCCTTGACTTTTCTATTTGCTTATAAATGTGGAGTTGTATGCATTTTGTGGGCTCAAAGCAGGGCATCTCTATGTTGTAAGCAGGCCGATGAAATCTATGGTTCATTGAACGAACACTTGATTAAAAATGAAAATGTTCATGCCCTTGGTTCAATGAGATGAAAAGTGTCTGTGTCTTAAGTAAATAACACAGATTCTGAGGAAAGGATGACACTGAGAGTGGGGTCCTGTTCAGAGACTGAACAGTGGGGTCTCCGCTGTTTTGTGGTATAGGAGTGGCTAGGGGGTGGGGGTGAGGCAGTTCTCACCGGTGCAGGTTTAGAGAGTTTGCCGCCTTCGGCAGCAGGCCTGAAGCTCGGGTGGTAATCTACACGTAGAATGGAATCCGGCTTTCATTCCACAGACACAGCCCTCTCTGCACCAGAGCAGCCGTTTCCCTATGGTGGTCACGAAAGCCTCCGCAAACACACATGGAGGTCACTGGCCAGAGTTCTGTCCTGCAGGGCGAAGCGAGCCCTCTCATAGCTGCTGAGTCCCAGGACCTACTCCTCAGGCAGGAAGATCGATCACGAGGTAGTTTATTTAGTCAGAGGATCACGGGTGAGTCAGGAGACAAGGAAATTCAGAAACCAAAGTCAAAAGTGATTGTGTATAGAAGAGGAAACCAGCTGCACCTGGCAGTCTGCTACCAAATCAGAAAGGGCTGTAATGGAAAACGGATGCGTTTATAGAAAATCCACCTCCCGTCCCCCACGGCCAAAACTGCTGCCCTCTTCACAGGGAGTCAATGTATTAAGTTTGGCAGCTCTCGTAGAGCTTGCCATGCCAGGGAGGTTATTAAAACTCAACTGAAATGGTTTCATAACTCAAACTGGAAACAAGAGTGAGGAAAATGCTAACACCAAAGTGACAGACCAGAACGAAATGGAGCTAGGTTCGTAGGCTCTCTGGCTCATGTTTCAGGAGGTTCCACGTGTTAAAATAGGCTGAAAAGTTAGCTAAATAAAACAAAGTGCCAAGCAAGACATTTAACACCCTTGAAAGGGGGCTTACCAATGAGAGGGTTCCATGATTCATATTGTTGACTGAGCTTCATTTTTAGGAGTCTGAAGACAAGATTAATTATGACTACATCCCTTAAAATATCTGCTGCATATGAGGGATTTTAACCTCCCCCCACCCCCACCCCACCCTCACCTCCTAACGTTTTTCAGTGATTTGAAGGATCTCAGAGATATTTTCTGGTTCTCAAGGATGAACATTCCCCTTCCTCACCAGCACCAGTGGTGGTACTCTGAGAGTACCAGAGATTGGAAAAGCAGATGAGTGATGTGTTTACTGTCACATATTACAGACTTTAAGAGTGCAGGCCAAAACCTTTTTGGAAAAACATACTAATTTCAGAGTAATACAATTTAGAACACTTGCTAAAACTTCAGAGGGACTGATGGTAGCAGGGTAGCTCAGGAGAGCTACCAACAGATTATACTTATTTTTCCTGGTACTTTTGTGTGTGTCCAAATAGAGCTATCACTGCAAAACATCAGCTATCATCTCTGGGAGGCCTTCAGTTGAGAAGTGACAAATGACTTTCATCTTTGAAGCCAAAATGGAAGTTTCCAGGCCTCCTGAAAAGGGTAGTGATAGGCAGAAGCCATGAGAAAACATGGTAAAACCGAGTCATGACCATGTAGCTCAGAGGAGAGAAAGGGCTGAATCCCCAATCCCAGTGGCCATGACCAAAAGTGGTGGTAAGAATTTTCATAAAGAGGACAGGAATGTCAGAGCTAATGGTCAACAGCTAATGTTCCTTGTGGCTTCTTAAAACAATTCAGTGACTGTTTTGTTCATTTCAAAAATAGACATGTTCTATAGTCACTTTTTTCCCCCATAAACTTTTGTCTCCCATTCAACAGCACATCCTGGCAACTCTGCCTTCAAAATGTACTCAGATTCCAATATTTATCACCACTACAACACTATGGTGATCAAGCATGATTACATCTCACCTGGGTTATTGGAGTAGCCTCCCATCAGTTTTCCCTGAACCTACTCTGCCTCCATGGGGCTAGTTCTCAGTGCAGCATCCAGAGTGACCCATAGATACAGAGGAGCTCTGTTCAGAACCTCATCAATGATAAAGGATTGGGGGGAAAATGGTGGAGTAGGAAGCACCAGGAATCTGCCTCCTCATCTACAGAACAATTGCACTAGCAGAATCTGCCCAAAGTAACTATTCTGGAGTCTCACAACTTCCAGGGAAAGGCTAGGACAGCAAATTGTGGTTAACTTTGGTCAACTTCAGTTTATACTACAGTAACAGCTACCCACCCCCCACTCCCAACCTCATAATAGGCAGCTGTGCATGTATTCCTGGAACAGCCTGCATACAGCTTTCAGGAGCCAGGCAGAGGAAAAAGGACCCTGTCCTCCAAACGCCAGGGGTCTGTGCTCTGTTAGCTGATTGCTGCTTCTGATCACAGAGGTTCAGACAAAGAGGAGAACAGCCAGTATCGTTGCACCTTTTCCTATTGTTCAAAGCCCCTCTCCCTCTGGCTGAAGTGACTTACAGGGGATTTAAAGGACTGGCACCTTTATCCCCACTTCATTTCTCCTTTTTCTCCTCTTTGAGAGCTAGACATTAAAGACTAGTACACTCAAAAACAATTGCATACATGAAGAAAAGTAGAAAGTTACCACATATGTCCAGGGAAAGGCTCAGAAAAGATCTGAGAAGACCTTAAGTTTACACCCCAGGATGATCCTTGACACAGAGACAGATAAATAAAGAAGTAAATAAAGAAACAAACAATAAAGAAACAAAACAAATAAAGAAGTAAATACAGAAGTAAATAAAGAAACAAACAGGAACAGTAGCAAAACACAGCAAATTCTGGGAAGGGAGGTGCTCTGATTTCCATAGTTACCATACAATTAGATTCAAATGTCTAATTTTCAACCAAAAAATCAAAAGCCATAGAATGAAACAGGAAAATATGATCCATTTAAAGGAAAAAAATAAGTCAACAGAAACTGTCACTGAAAAGGACCTGATGACAGTTGTACCTGACAAAGACTTTAAAATAATCCTCTTAACCATGCTCAAAGGACTAAAGAAAGATACGGAGAAAGTCAAGAAAATGATGTGTAAACAAAATGGGAATATCAGTAAAGAGAAAACCAAAAAACAAAATTTTCAGAAAGAAATTCTGGTGCTTAAAAGTACACTAAGGGTTATGAAAAGTGATTCAAAGGCAGATGTAAGGAGGCAGAAGAAAGAATGGGTGTGAAGATAGAAAAATGGACATTGTTAAGTCTGAGGAACAGAAAGAAAACAGATTGAAGCAAAGTGAGCTGAGCCTAGAGGTGTGTGGAACACCATCATGTGGACCAACATATGCATTACGGGAGTCCCGGAAGAAGATAGAGGCAGAAAAAGTATTTGAATAAACTAAGGCTCAACACTTTCCAAATTTGACAAAAGACATGAATATAAACATTCAAGAAGCCTAATGAACTCCAAGTAAAATGAACTCAAAGAAATCCACACTGAGACATATGATAATCAAACTTTCAATAGACAAAAATAGAAAGAGAATCTTAAAAGCAGTGAGAGAGAAACAATTTGTCACATAGAAGGGACAATTCCTCATGAAGGAATAAAATCATTAGCAAATTTCTCATCTGAAATTTTGGAGGCCAGAAGGCAGTGGGCTGATACATTCAAGGTACTCAGTGAAAAAAGCTGTCAACCAAAAATCCTTTAGCAAAATTGTCCTTCAGGAGTGAGGAAGAAATTAAGATATTCCCAGATAAACACAAGCTGAGGGAGTAATTACTCCCAGACCTGCCCTGAAAGAAATGCTCAAGGGAATCCTGCATGGTGAAATGAAAAGGCACTATATAATAACTAGAAGGAATATAAGAAATGAAGATCTCAATAATGTCAAATACATGGGCAGTTGTAAAAGATACTATTATTGTAACAATGGTTTATAACTCCATTTTTTTTGTTTTCTACATGATTTAAGAGACTAAAATATTTTTTTTAAATATTATTCAAAACAGTATCATTGTAGCTTTGGTGTGATTTGTTGTTTCCTACATAATTTTGGACACTAATTAATTTAAAAGAGTCATTAACTATGCTGTTGAACATACAATGTATAAAGATGTAATCTTGTGACATTACCAACTGAAAGGTGGGGACAGAGCTATAAAGGAACAGGTTTTGTATGTTAAAAACTTTCAAACTATTACTATATTGAAAACTATTATTGAAGTTAAGCTGGCATAATTCAAATTGGAGTGTAATAACTTTAGGATGTTAAATGTAATCCCTATAATAGCCAAAAAGAAAATAGCTATGAATATGCACAAAAAGAAATGAGAAAAGAATTCAAATGTTTCACAATTTAAATTGTGAAAAATTAAAATCTAAAAATTTTTAAATTAAATTTTAATTTGAAATAAAAAAATTAAATTTAAGAAATTAAAAAAATTTAAATTTAAAAATAAAAATCAAATAAATGCAAAAGAATATAATAATGCAGGAAATGAGGGGGAAAAAAGCTATGAGGCATATAGAAACCAAATAGCAAAATGACAGCAGTAAGGCCCTCTTTGTCAGTAATTACTTTAAATGTAAATAGATTAGGGGCGCCTGGGTGGCGCAGTCGGTTAAGCGTCCGACTTCAGCCAGGTCACGATCTCGCGGTCCGGGAGTTCGAGCCCCGCGTCAGGCTCTGGGCTGATGGCTCAGAGCCTGGAGCCTGTTTCCGATTCTGTGTCTCCCTGTCTCTCTGCCCCTCCCCCGTTCATGCTCTGTCTTTCTCTGTCCCAAAAATAAATAAACGTTGAAAAAAAAATTTTTTAAATGTAAATAGATTAAACTCTCCAAAAATATATGATCCCACTATATGTTGTCTACAAAGAACTCACTTTAGCTCCAAAGCCACAAATAGATAGAAAGTGAGAGCATGGATATTCCATGCAAATAGTAACCAAAAGAGAGTAGGGGTGACTATAGTAATGTCACACAAAATAGACTTTAAATCAAAACAGATTTCAAGAATTGGAGAATATTTAAGTGTTTGCGACTTTCTTCCTTTTCCAAACAGTGGGGTAACAAATGTGCCAATTTTTACAGACACTGAATGTTTTAGAACAGAAGCTCGGTGCCACTACAGGTCTTAGAAACAAGGATTGATCCTGTGTATTGAACACTTTGCACTGTCAATGCATTTTATCCTCACAACCCTGTCAGGTAGCTATGATGGTCACCTCCACTTTACAGATGGGCAAACTGAGCCTTACAGTCACAGTAAGTGGAGGCACTAGGACAAAACCCAAACATATGAAGAGGAAACTCCTGCACCTAACCTGTGTGATTGTGCAGCAAAGGCAACAACACAGGTGAGAGAGGCAAGGAGGGTCAGGGAAGGGGATTCATGAGCATGAACTAAGATATGCCTCCTTAAGCACAATATCTGGTGAGCGATAAATGATGCCATCACCAAAAAATGGCAATGATGCCAATGCCTTTTTTTCAAGAGGCAAAGAAGAACATGATAAATTAATAAAAGGTTCAATACAGGAAGATATAACAATTAACAAACATTTATGCACCTAACAGACCAGCAAAATATATGAAAGAATTGAAGGGAGAAATAGCACAAAAATACTTGGAAACTTCCATACCGTATCTTCAATATTGGATAAAACAAACTGATAGAAGTAAGGAAACAGAGGACTTAATATAATAAACCAAGTAGATCTACAAATATATATAGAATGCTACCCAACAAAAACAGCATAAACAGGCTTCGCAAGTGCATGTGGGACATTTTCTTGGATAGGCCATATATTAAGCCACACATTAAGTCTCGATAGATTTAAAAAGACAGATATTATACAAAGTATCTTCTCTAAGCATACTGACATGGAGTTTGAAGTAAACAACAGAAGTAAGTTGGAAGATTTATAGATTTGTGGAAATTAAAAACATTAAAAAAACAATGGATCAAGGAGGAAATTACAAGAAAAATGAAAACACAAGATACCAAAATGTATGGGGCATAGCAAAAGCAGCGTTAAAGGGGGGAATTTTTTTTTTACTTAAAAATTTTACAGTAAAAAACAAGACAGATCTCAAATCAATAATCTAAATGTATAGCTTAAGGAACCAGAAAAATAATAACAAACAAAACCCAAAGCTAGCGCAAGGAAGATAATAATAAAGGCTAGAGCAAACATATAAGAAGTGGAGTCGAAGGGTGCTGGGTGTCTCAGTCAGCAAAGCATCCAACTTTGGCTCAGGTTATGATCTCATGGTTTGTGAGTTCAAGCCCCACGTAAAGCACCCTGCTGTCAGCATGGAGCCTGCTTCAGATCCTCTGTCCTATCCCTCTCTCTCTCTGTACCTTCCCTGATCATGCTCTCTCTCTCTCTCTCTCTCTCTCTCTCAAAAAATAAATAAACTTAAAAAAAAAAAGAAATAGAGAATAGAGAAATAATAGAGAATATCAATGTAACCAAAAGTTGGTTCTTTGAAAATATGAATAAAATTGACAAATATTTAGTTAGATGGACAAAGAAAACAGGAGAAAAGATTCAAATTACTACAATCAGAAATGAAAGTGGGACATCATTACCAATTCTACAAAATGAAATGGAGTAGCAGAATATTACAAATAATTGTATACCAAAAAACTGGATAACACAGATGAAATGGACAAAATCTAACAAGACTAAAACCTAACAAGACTAAATCACAAAGAAATAGAAAAAGAATAGACCTGCAAGCAGTAAGGAGATTGAATCAGTCATCAAAATTCTCCCTACATAGAAAAGCCCCAACCTGATAACTTCACTGGTGAGTCTTATCAAATATTTAAGGAAGAACTATACCAATTCCTGTCAAACTTTTTAAAAAATTCAAGAGGAGGGTACACTTCTAAATTCATTCTATGAGGCTAGCATTATCCTGATTCCAAAGTCAGACAAAGATACTACAAGAAGAGAAAACTACGGACTAATATCTCCATCTACAATGACACAAACATCTTCAACAAAATATTAGCAAACTGAATTCAGCAGCAAATCTAAAGGATTATACACCATGACCAAGTGGATAGGATGCAATGCAAGGATGGTTCAACAGACAAAAATCAATCAGTGTAATATATCACATTAACAGAAAGAAAGCAAGGAAGAAACACCATAATCTCAACTGATGCAGAAAAAGCATTTCACAAAATAATAAAAAAATACTCAACAAACTATGTACAAAAGGAAACTACCTCAATATAATTAAAGCTCTCTATGACATGAATAGACACTTTTCTGAAGAAGACATCCAGATGGCCAACAGACACATAAAAAGATCCTCAACATCACTCATCCTCAGGGAAATACAAATCAACACCACACTGAGATACCACCTCACACCAGTCAGAGTGGCTGAAATTAACAATTCAGGAAACAACAGATGCTGGCGAGGATGTGGAGAAACGGGAACCCTCTTGCACTGTTGATGGGAATGCAAACTGGTGCAGCCACTCTGGAAAACAGTGTGGAGGTTCCCCCCCAAATTGAAAATAGAACTACCTATGACCCAGCAATAGCACTGCTAGGACACAGGAGCGATGATTCATAGGGGCACATGTACCCCAATGTTTATAGCAGAGCTTTCAACAGTAGCCAAATTATGCAAAGAGCCTAAATGTCCATCAACTGATGAATGGATAAAGAAGATGTGGTTTATATATACAATGGAATACTATGTGGCAATGAGAAAGAATGAAATCATGCCATTTGCAGCAATGTGGATGGAACTGGAAGGTATTATGCTCAGTGAAATGAGTCAGTTAGAGAAAGACAAATATCATATGTTTTCACTCATATGTGGATCTTGAGAAACTTAACAGAAGACCATGGGGGAAGGGAGGGGAAAAAATAATTACAAACAGAGAGGGAGGGAGGCGAACCATAAGAGACTCTTAAATACAGAGAACAAACTGAAGGTTGATGCGGGGGTTGGGGGGCGTGGAGGAGAGGGGAAAATGGATTATGGGCATTGAGGAGGGCACTTGTTGGGATGAACACTGGGTGTTGTATGTAAGTGATGAACCATGGGAATCTACCCCAAAAACCAAGAACACACTTTACACATTGAATAGTAGCCAATTTGACAATAAATTATATTATTATTAAAGAAGGAAAAACTTACAGAAAACAACATAGTCAATGATGAAAGACAGTTTTTTCCAAGACTTGCCATTCTGCTCAACATAGTATTGGAAGTTCTAGCCAGAGCAATTAGGCAAAAAAGAAAAATAAAAGGTATCCAAATAGTAAAGAAAGAAGTAAAATTATCTCTGTGCACAGATCATATGATTTTATATGGATAAAAACTAAAGATCACACATGCAGACACACAGAACACATAAATTGATAGAACTAATATAATAAATTCAGCAAAGTAGCAGCATACAAAGTTAACATACAAAAATCAGTTGCATTTCTGTACACTAACAATGAACGATCTGAAAAGGAAATTACAAATATAATTCCACTAATAATAGCATCAAAAACAATAAAATACTTAGGAATTCACTAAGGAAATAGAAGACTTGTACAAGGGAACTACAATGCATTGGTAAAACGAATTGCAGAAGATACAAATAAAAGGAAACAGATCCTATGTCCATGGATTAGAAGACCTAATATTATTAAGGTGTCAATGTTACCCGAAATAATCTATAGATTCAAAATAGTCTCTATCAAAATCCCAATGACTTTCTTCGCAGAAATAGAACAACTCATCCTGAAATTCAGATGGAATATCAAGAGACCCTCAATAGCCAAAACAATTTTGAAAAGACCAACAAAGCTGGAAGACTCACACTTACTGTTTTCAAAACTTACGACAAAGCTGCAGTAATCAAAACAATGTAGTATTTGCATAAATACAGACATATGAACCAATGAAATAGAACAGAGAGCTCAGAAATAAATACCCACATGTATGGCCAAATGATGCCTGATAAGGGTGCTAAGACCATTTAATGACAAAAAGACAGACTTTTCTACAAATGATGCTGGGAAAACTGCATATCCACATACCAAAAAAAAAAAAAAAATGAAGTTAGACCTTCATCTAACACCATATACAAAAAGTAATCCAAAATAGACCAAATACTTAATTAATATCCAGAATATATAGAGATCCCTAAAAATGAACAACAAAAAGCAAACAACCCCATTGAAAAGTGGGCAAAGTACTTGAATAGATATTTCTCCAAAGGAAATACGCAAATGACCAATTAACATTTGAAAAGATGTTCAGCGTCACTAATCATGAAGGAAATGCAAATCAAAACTATAGTGAGATACCACCTTATACTCATTAGAATTGCAACTAAAACAAAAGGAAACACAGAAAATAACAAATCTTGGTGAGAATTCAGAGAACTGTGCACTATTGGTGGAAGGTAAAATGGTACAGCCTCCGTGGAAAACATGGCAATTCCTCAAAAATTAGAAAGAGGAATACCACAGGATCCAACAATTCTACTTCAGATTATATGCCCAAAATAACTGAAAGCAGTCTGCACATCCATGTGTACCCATATTTACCGCACCATTATTCACAATTGCTAAAACATGGAGGCAACCCAAGTGTCCACGACAGATGAGTGGATGTGTAAAATTGGCTCCACACGTACAATGGAATGTTATTTGCCCGTAGAAAGGAAGGAAATTCTGACATTTGCTGCCACATGGATGAACTTTGAGGACCTTATTATGCTCAGTGAAATAAGCCAGTCACAAAAATACAAGTACTATATGATTCCACTTATATGAGATACTTAGAGGAGTCAAACTCATAGAAACAGAAAGCACAGGGGCGCCTGTGTGGCTCAGTCAGTTAAGCGTCCAACTTCAGCTCGGGTCATGACCACACGGTTCATGAGTTCGAGCCCTGAGTCAGGCTCTCTGCTGACAGCTCAGAGCCTAGAACCTGCTTCAGATTCTGTGTCTCCCTCTGTCTCTGCCCCTACCCCACTCATGTTCTCTCTCTCTCTTTCTCAAAAAATAAATAAACATTTAAAAATTAAAAAAAAAATAAAGAATCAGAATGATGGTTGCTGGGGATTTAAGTGGGGAAAGAATGAGGGGTTATTTTTTAATAACTACAGAATTGCAGTTTAACAATATGAAAAGAGGGGTGTGTTGTAGGTTTTGGCCAGACCATTTGGCCAGAGCAATTTACTAATGATGGGAGAGCAGGTTTTGGGGGCCAAGAATCAGGAGTTCTGGTTTAGACAGGTTAAGTTCGTACTTAACATGTCCTTAGGATATTTGAGAGGAGAAAGTAAGCAGGCAGACATACTTGAGCCCGGAGCTCGGTGGAGAGGCCCAGACTAGAGATGTAAACTGTGGGCCCATGGGTGTTAGGTAACACATAAATCCACAGAACTGCAAGAAATAGAGTGAGAATAGGGAAGAGAAGTCTGAGGACTGAGTCTTGGGCACTCAAACTTTTAGAAGCTAAGAAAGGGAGATGGAGCTTGCAGTGCAGACTGAGATGGAAGAAACTGTGATGTGGCAGGAAAACAGGATGATATTGAATTCCAGGAGACAGGGAATTGCCTGAATTCCAGGAGGGAATGATCCATGCTATCAGGGATGCTAAGAGGTCCAGTAAGATAGGAATTAGAAGGGATTGCTTGACTTGGTAACCTTGATCCATATAGTACATTGGTTTCCTGGGACTGACAAAACAAACTGCCACAAACTAGGATGACCGAGAACAACAAAATCCATTCTCTTACAGTGCTGGAGGCCACAGGTCCAAAATCAGGGTGCCAGCAGGGCCACGCTCTCTCTGAAGGATCTAGGGAAGAATCTCTCCTTGTTTTTTCCTAGACTCTGGTGGTGGCTGTCCATCCTTGGTGTTCCTTGACTTATAGACATACCACTCTAACTTCTGCCCCTGTTGTCACCTGGTATTCTCCCCTCTTGTCTCTCTCTCTCTCCCCTTCTTATAAGGACACCACTCATACCAGATGAAAGACCCACAGTACCTCAGTATGACTTCATCTTAACCACACCAGCAACAACTCCATTCCTAAATAAGGTCCAACGTATTTCTTAGGGGACACACTTCAGCCCATAACACAGTTTCAGAAGCCTAATAGGGTAGGGAAGAATGTGAGACGAAGACAGTATGTATAGACAACTCTTAAAGATTTTGGCTGCTAAGAAGAGCATAGCAATGGGGCAGTTGTTGGTGGGGCGGTGCAGAATATCTAAGAGAGTATTATTTCATGTTTTTAAGATGAAAGATATTATACCAGGATTTGGATACTGATGAAAATAATTCAGTATGAAGGAAAAAATTAGGATGCAAAGAAAAAGGGAGGATTGCAGGAGTGAAAGCCTTGCATAAGACCATGGCAAGGGGACCCAGAGCAGAGTGGAGTGGTCTTGAGATGGGAGCAGGACAATTCATCCACTGGCAGCAAGAAGAAAGGCATGTGAGTTGGGAGAGGCACTGGAAGAAGATGAGATCATTCTCTTTTGTTCTTCTCTGTTTTGTTTTTCAGTAAAATGTGAAAATGAGGATTGGTGAGGGGATGTTGTAGGTCTGAGCAGACAGGAGAGGCATGAAAGTCATTTCAGAGAGTGGGAAAAAAGACCGACCAAAACTTGAAAAGCATGGTTATTTCTTGAGTTCTCTTTGGGAATGAAAATGTCCAGGAGTGAAAAACGATTGAGGGTGGAAATAGGGGAGACACCAGAGACCAAAGAGACAGAGACAGATTGTCTTGAAGAGAGGTAGGCTGGGTGCATAGCAAAATCAGCAAATGAGCACACAGGGAAACTCAGACATTGGGAAAGACATGGCTCCCCTCCTCCCTCCCTTTTCTCCATTTCCTCCAGAACACTGGACTCATCAGGGTGCCGCTAGCGCTCCCACCCAAGGTTGCAGGGACTGCAGAAGGCTCAAAGCAGGAAGGCAACTGTGCGTATGCAGCTCAGACAGGTAGGAAGCCTTTGTCTTCAGGGTCTGTCAAGTCACCAGCCTGGTCCAGGTCTCACCAGAGGGCTCTCTACAGCCCTCTTCCCAAAGATCTTTGAGGGGAAATACAAAGAGGGCAAGGTTTCAGTAAGTTATATTTCATTTGGGGTGTGTGTATGTGTGTGTGCCTTTTATACTCTTCACTTAACAAAGGTATGTTAAGCAATGGAAATGCCATGGAGACCAAGACAGATGTGGTGTCTGCCCTCATGGAAAAGCAGTAGGGTGGGAGACAGATAACCAGGTAACTACTCCATTAAACCCTGGTAAGGTCTGTGATGAGAAAATGCAGGTGGTGATTCTTGGGTTAAAGAACTCACCTCTGTATTTTTAATTTTTTTAGAGGTGAGTTCTTTAACCCAAGAACCACCACCTGCATTTTCTCAAAACAGACCTACCCTATGACCCAGCAATAGCACTGCTAGGAATTTACCCAAGGGATACAGGAGTGCTGATGCATAGGGACACTTGTACCCAATGTTTACAGCAGCAGTTTCAACAATAGCAAAATGATGGAAAGAGCCTAAATGTCCATTAACTGATGAGTGGATAAAGAAGATGCGGTTTATATATACAATGGAATACTACTTGGCAATGAGAAAGAATGAAATCTGGCCATTTGTAGCAACGTGGACAGAACTGGAGAGTAATATGCTAAGTGAAATAAGTCAGGCAGAGAAAGACAGAAACCATGTTTTCACTCATATGTGGATCCTAAGAAACTTAACAGAAGACCACGGGGAAGGGGAAGGGGGGAAAAAGTTACAGAGAAGGAAGGAGGCAAACCATAAGAGACTCTTAAATACTGAGAACAAACTGAGGGTTGATGGGGGGTGGGGGAAAGGGGAAAGTGGGTGATGGGCATTGAGGAGGGCACCTGTTGGGATGAGCACTGGGTGTTGCATGGAAACCAATTTTACAATAAATTATATTTAATATATATTATATATATATCTTTATATATATAAAGAACTCATTATATTAAATTATATTTAAACTCGTTATATTAAATATAAATTATATTTAATATATATATCTTTATATATATCTTTATATATGTATAAAAATATATGTATAATTATATATATAAATATATAATGGCATTATATTAAATATAAATTATATTTAATATATATCTATGTATATGTATATATACATATATAATATATACATATTATATATACATATATATAATAGGTATATACATATACATATTTATATATACATATATAATATATACATATATAATATATACATATGTATATGTATACATATATAATATATATTTGTATATATACAAATATATACAAATAAACTTGATTGTGTTGAGCCACCAAGACGGGGCTTATTGGTTACCAATGTGTTACCTACCTTATCCTGGCTGATACACTCAGGCAAGCTATCAATTCCCTTTATGCTTCAGTTTCTTCATCATCAAGATCAGGAAGACAATAGTAACAAGCTTATAGGTTTGTTGTTTAAGCTAATTAAATAAGCTAATGCATGCAAAGCATTTAGAACAATGCGTGGAACACAGTATGCACTCTGGAAAGGTTAGCTTTATTTCTATTACAAAAGCCCTTTTGCTTTTACAAAGATATAATTAATTAGAATGCTTTTTAAAGCAAGAATAATGTGTGGAAACTCAAGTTAACTGGCACTCTATTTCCAATTTGTCCCAGAAATATTCTAGGCCACAGTGCGATGAAACAGTCCTGATAGCCCACTTGCATCAATGTCCTAATATAAGGAACTCAAGCATTGTGTCCTAAAGGGTTGAAAAACACACGTAAAAATACGATGCAGCTTCCTAAAGAGCCAATTTTTAGGATGGTCAATTATTTTAAAAATAATTTCTAAAAGTATATAATACTTACGTTATTATGGAGCAGAACACTATATTCAGTTTAGATTAAAACATGAGTGTTTAATGCTATCTAATACGTATAATAGGCTCTAACCACTGTGAACATTCATTCACACTCTTCCCCATTAGTGATCTGTCTTTTGACCCCTGTTCCTTCATCCTTCAAGGAATCTGGCATGTCAGGTGACAGAAAATAAACCTCTCTTGTGTAAAACAGTTGGGACCAATCAGGGCAACTGTGTCCACAAAGAGAAACAATCAACTGGATCTTTGCACCCATCGATGTTTCACATGTGTTCTCAGAATGATAAGAATTTTCTAGCATGCAATCCTCCTTTCAGATATGCTCAGACATTAGATATCAAAGAAGTAACTTGGTATTTCTAGATGTAAATATTTTACCCTTTCGTATCTGGTAATATCAGGGAAAATTAAAAAAAAAAAAAAGTAATCCCTGAAACTACAAAATGAAGCCAGTGAGCCTAAATTTAAATGTGTATCCAGTTGGTGGCTAGACCACAAAGAAAAGAACTATTCCAAGTAACTTAAAAATTCAGTATTTGGGATATACCCTACAGCCAAAAAGAATTGCAAAAACAAGTCTTAAATTGTTTTCAGTAATTATGGTGTTAGCCGTAGTTTTGGATTTGTTGTCCTAAAGCTGCTGTGGGCATATGGTAGGATGGAGCAAATGGATAGGTATGTGATGTTCTAATTTTGTAAATCCCACGGTCATGCAGAACCTGGATTCTTAGCATAGAGAAAGGAGACCCAGATGTAAGATCAAAGAGATTAAGACTCTGCAGAACTAAATTTGATTTGGAAATATTAGTAAGAACTCCTGATATATTTTATGTTAAAAAAAAGCCAAAGAAACAACGAACAACCTAGTAACAATGAGCCCCCCTAGTTCTAAGAATGTGGTCTCCAGATACTACTTTTCAGTAAAAGAAACCAAAAGTCTCTACAGAAATGATGATTCTAGATCTGAAATGTACGAGATGAATCTGATGACTTGAGAGCTGACTCAAATAGACTCCTACATTTAAAAGGTGTGAAAATGTAGGCATCCAAAATAATAAAGAATGCAAGTAGTTAAAAGTTACTAAATATATTTAATTTTACAACTCCAAACTGTTTTTTTTAATTCAGTAGTTGTCTTCAGAGATTTATTATTTCTGAAAAGTGATAAATGAAGGAAGAGAATCAAGCACCTATTCTGTCTCTCCTACAATAAATATAGCTCTAAATAATGAAACAGTTGATAAGGGGAGGTTTCTATTTATAAAAATATTCTGGTTAACAAAAGAAAAAGTAATGACAGAGTTAAAATATCACCATTTTAAAACTACGAATGAATTAGTGGAGAAACATGTTAATTGATGCTACAAGGACACGATCAGCCAAGTTCAAACCATGGAAAACTTTATGAGATAAACAGCCCAATTTATTTGATAGACAAACTGAAAGGGATACATAAGAAGAGGTGGAAGTGGAACTTATATATTAAAAAGACTTAAGAAACATATCCACTAATCACAACGTGTGGACCTTATTTGAATCCTGATTTAAGCAAATCAAACTTATGATGCCACTGGAAATTTGAAGACTAACTTCTCTAAATTCAACTAATCAGCAGAAATGGGTGCCAAAGATTATTCCGAGAATATAAACCCATAAGGAATTTGCAGAAATCCTGGGAAGACATTAGACTTTCCATGATTCATGGGAGGGATGCTGTAGTTCCAAAGCTTATGTCAAGGCCCTTCCACTCCATGGGCCCCAAAATTGGCATCAATCATCTTTCATCAACCTAAGTGACTACATAACCAACCTGACAAGGCAGGGGCTCTTCCAACCCTGCCATTACTCACCATGTGACTTATGACCAGACACACATTTATTTGGACTTTAGTTCTCACACTTGTAAAATGGGAATAGCTTCCAGTTCTGAAAATGACTACGATTCTATACTATCTCTGGTGTTGTGAGTTGGGGTCAGGTGACCAGCTGTGAGAAAGATAAAACTCAAAGATGGCTCCACAGATATGTGCTCTCTTGTCTTGGCATCCCAGAAAGGCACACTGTGGCCAGAGCAGAGACAGACATTCAGCAGGGACAGTGATCCAAGGGGATATCCCACTTCCTGGTCTTTATGTCTATGGGAGTGGAGTGTCTTTCCAGATCAGGACCCTCAGTGAGAGTGCAGTCCTGCTCTCTCTGGGAATAAATATTTTGAGCTCAGCTACCAACTTGCCTAACCTTAGACTCTAGCTGTTTAAGGGATTGCTAGGAAATGCCAAAGGCCTAGAACCTGGAGGCCTTGGGGGTCCTAAATTTGTGGGAAGTTGAGTTTGGAAACAACCTTTCCCTCTGGAACAAGAGATGTCTCTGGTCCTAAAGGAATTTAGGACCTGGAAGAGGTAGAAATATCAATGTCCACTCCCTTGTTGCTGGGCAATCCAGAGAGGCATTCCAGGTCCATTCACATGCCCATTCTGCTCGTCTCCACAATTAGGTATGTACTTAGGTGATTTACTTAAAGTTTGCCATTTATTCATAACACAAAGTTTTTTGAGTTTCAAGCATGGGTGAGGAACTAGAGATAGAGTAGTCAGTAAGCCAGATGGTTCATGGAGTTTTCTTCCTAGACACTAGGTGGGTCTACAATTTTCTGTTCATTTCCCTATGTTTTCTCGAATGCCTTGTTCTAATGGTAAAAAAGAGTATGCATTCTTCCTCTCATTTTCTCTCATCTCTATATATCTATAATATTTCTTTGTCTGTAAAGTGAATAGATTGAAACTGCCAGATTCTAAGGAACTTTCCAGGTCAACCTTTTATTTTCTGAGCTGAAAGTCTTCTGTATCAACATTAGCTGATTGTACTATATTATTGTTAAATATTGGCCTATTCTACAGTGCGGGTTCTGAATGAAATGACACCCAGAGAAGAGTCTTTTGGGTGAAAAACTAAATTCAGAAGGACAGCTCTAGGGAGAGTACAAAAGGGAACTGGAATTTCTTTGTCCTGATTTTAGAAGCTTCCAGATGTTTCTGGGGGAGCTCCTGAATAGTCAGTATCAGCCTGATGCTCTCTACTTACAGACATGCCAAAAACTAGGAAGTGTAATCACAGATGACGTACTGCAAAAATATAGCAGTTTGGGTCAGGATACAGGTGTTTCAAGGCAATGTGATTTTTAAAAGATGATGAGGCCATAAGCTCTGGGAACAGTTGGTATGATTGGATCAGAAGGTGCTTCTGAGAAATTGGAGCCTATCTTATATCTCTGTCTATTTTCTCATGGTTTTCCTTAGCAACCAATTACGTCCTGAGAGGCTCACAACCTATTGTACTAAAGGGAACCATTGAAATTGCTTCTAGTAATATTAACTGGGATATATAATTTTATAATTTGGAATAGAAACAATGCTCTCCAAAGTGCAATGCCCACCTCTACATTCCTGTTAGTGAGTCAATTTATTCTAAACCCAGAAGACTCTCTTCCTCTCTTGAATGTACACAGATCTTTGATGTGACAACTTTGCTCTATCCAGACAGGTTTTGCAAACTTCAGTCTTAGAGAAGCTCTAATAATAACTGTAATAATAATTAAAATGATGGAATTAACCAAAATTCAGAGTTAAAATGGTGTAAAGAGATATAGGGTCCCAAAGTCTTAATACACTTTTCAGTTATAAAGCACTTTTTTTAAGTTTGTTTATTTTGAGAGAGAGAGAGAGAGCATGTGCAAGTGGGGGAGGGGCATAGAGAGGTAGAGAGAGAATCCCAAGCAGGATCCATGCTGTCAGCACAGAGCCCGACACGGGGCTTAATCCCACAAATCATGAGATCATGACCTGAACCAAAATTAAGAGTTGGATGCTTAACTGGCTGAGACATTCAGGTTCCCCAAGAACATCTTATTTTAAAAGTTTCTTTTCCTGCAATAAAGTTTTAAAATGTTAATTTAGTTATACATGTACAGATTCTACTATAACTGCATTGGAATGTTCTAAAAGGACAGTTCCAGATACCAGTGGATGTGAGGGATGTGGGATCAAAGGAGACAACATTGACAAAGGGAGATTTTTTTGCTTTTATTCTCTATGAGGTTGCACTTGCCCCATCAGCCAGCTGGAGGCAAATTCTGCCATTTAAAAAAATCTCTTGTTGGGGCACCTGGGTGGCTCAGTCAGATGAGTGTCTGACTCTTAATTTAGGTTGGGGTCATGATCTCACAGTCGTGGGATCAAGCCCCGTGTGGGGCTCTGCACTGACAGTGTGGAGTCTGCTTAAGATTCTTTTTCTCTCACTCTCTCTCTCTCTCCTCTCTCTTTCTCTCAAAATAAATAAATATTTAAAAATCAATCAATTCATCTCTTGTTGCCCTGCATATTTCCAGTCCTGCTTTTCCTAGAATTTTAATTAGAATTTTATTCACATTAATTAATTTTCCAAAGTGAATTCTATTACCCACGCTTTAATTTGTGAAATTTTTTCTTTACAATGCAGTGATACTTTTATATCGTGCATTCGCGTTAGAAAAGTTACTTGAATCAGGACTAATTATTTTCCATTAGCCTTTTCACCTTCTCAAGGGTTTGTTCATTGGTTGCTTTTGATTTATCATCTTTCATAGAGTTTTGACAATGTGCAATGTGTTCTGTATCTTTTATTTTTATGAAATCCAATTTTCCTGTGTCCAATTTTGCAGATCCAAAATTTGCCAGGATTTTAGTTTTCCTGTCCGCGCTTGGCAATAGTAAGTCTCACGATGTGCAGCTTTAGCCTTTGTCGATTTTATTCTCTGTTGGTTCTTTCCATCAGCAGCGTTTGTTATGAATTGAATAACCACTGACTACTTGCATTGGATTTTCAGCTAATCCATGAGAGAAGTGCAAGCAATTCCTCCCCACTTGTGTTTCAGAATTGTTCTACTGCTTGAATGATTCTGTTGTACAACTCATCCTATTCGTCTCTGTGAATGCCGTTGCGGGACATACAGCAGGCAGCAGAGTGAAAAGACACGTGAAATGCCTTGAGCTGCTACAAGAAATATGAAACAACACTGACCTGAATACATGCGTAGGAAAAAGAACTAATGTGGTGTCTCTACCTGCCAGCTGGTTGGGACATGAGGCCACAGTGAGTTCAGAATGATGCCATCTACGTCTACTGCCATCTCCAGTGGAGGTGTTAATGTGGCAGAGAGGCTTAGGGTGGCATCTGGGACCAACTTCCACATGAGGCATAGCAGGTCATCACTAGGACCACGAGACGTTAGGGGCCCACAGAAATGTTGTAAGTTCTTTTCAATTCAGGAGGCAAAAATATCCACTTTTAGGATGAAAAAATGTTTTATATATAATATTAATGTAAAATTTATATATAATATGCATCTTTACACAAATGCAGTTATAAGACATAATTTAAAAAATAAAATTTGAAAATATAACTTTTAATCTGTTTTTTTTTTATTTTGAGGGGAAGAGGTCGACAGAGGTAAAAGTGCTTAGGGCCCACAAAAATCAAAATGCCAGCCTCTTGGCATGGGGGCATCCGATTGGTATAGCAGCACTTACCATGCACCTAAAGAGAGCTCTCGGGGACAAGCATTTCATAACATGATAAAAATAAGGCTTGCTTATTGAAAAATACTCAACAGCCACATGACCAGTATTTTCTCATTTTTCTTCAGGGAAAAAAGCTCGAATACCAGAGTGATTCAAAGCCAGATCCCTGGCTATCTTGGCCCCCGGTCCGCCCCAGCACATCCGATCTCTATCCCATGTGGCTGGGCTTGGCTTTGAACAGACAAAGCCCTGGCCGACCCACCTCTGACCAGAGGGGTCATGTTCAGAGAAACCATATTTTACACGGTTCTGCCCCCGGGTCCTCAGGACTCCTTGGTTTCATTTTGTACCTCAGCACCTAACACAGGGGCTCTCAGTCAACATTGAGGAAATTGCCTTCCCTATGCTGGTAAGAGTGGAAGCTAATAGGGAATACTAGGCTATTAATAGCCGTATATATTATTTCAGGAAAAAAATTGTTCTGATATAATTTCTGGGAGAACTGAAAATAAAATGATCTCTTCAGAAGAGATGTGAAGTACTTTCCTCCCCTTGTTTTCTGTTGTTGGTTCACCACCTCCTCTTGCCTCCTGTTTTCTCTCTGGCACTTCTTCTCCCCTTCCATGAAGTCAGGCATCTGGAAAGAATTTTAGGGGCATCAGAGCCAGTGGGAATATGCTCTTTGCCTTCTGGGTTAGGTCACTCCCATTCCTCATAATTTCTCCCCTAAACCAAAGGTTCAGAGTTTGACAATCTCTGCTCCTATCTTCCAGAAACAACAGACCCATTCTTCTACCTCCCTTTCTTTCTTCTCTTCTCTTAAAGAGCACCAGCTCTGAGTTCCCACCAATTTCCGTCCTGTTTGGACCCTCTGAGGTGGCCAAAAGCAGTCCCCGTCCAGTTAACTTTGCCAACATGCTCACATTCTTTCCATTTCAGTGTCATTAAAGGCATTCTAACTGCCTAAGACTCCACTGTTCTTCCAAATAGTTCTATACCATAGATGTGACCTCAGAGTTATTTACCATTTGCTCTTTGATTACATCATGGCTTGGCAATTTGACCTTTTCTCCCACTAGTTGGAAGCAGGAGTTTTGTTTTGTTCAATAAATAAATATGTCGCTTCCCTTATAGGCAGGCAATAGGGACACAGGGTGAGAGGAGGTTATGCTATGATTAATGAACTGTTTGCTTTTCAGTCAAGATAAACTGGCTAATCTGGATGTACTATGAATCTGCACCCTGATGTGGAGCAACCCATAGAAGCACTTGGGAGTTCATATAACTGCCCTTCTCACCAGATGTTGCTGCTGATATTCTTGGGAGCGAAGCATGACTTGAAAAGTAAGACAAGGCATATTTTAAAACAAGCACTGGTGAGGATGTGGAGGAATTGAAACCCTTGCACACTGTTGGTAGTAACACAAAAATGGTGCAACCTCTCTATAAAACAGTACTAAGCTTCCTCAAACAACTAAAAATAGGACTACCATTTGATCTGGGTATTCCACTTACGGCATTTATGCAAAAGAACTGAAATCAGTACCTCAAAGAGATATTAGCACTCCTGTGTTCACTGCAGCAATATTCACAATAGCCAAGATGTGGAAAAAGGGTAAATGCCAATTGACAGATGAATGGATAAAGAAAATGTGCTATATACACACAATGGAATATTATTCAGCCTTAGAAAAGAAGGAAATCCTTCACGTGTGACAACATGGATGCACCATGCGGACATTACGCTAAATGAAATAGGCCAGTCACAGAAAGATAAATAGTGCGATCCACTTATATGAGGTACCTAAATTGTCAAACTCACGGAATCGAAGAATGGAGTAGTGATTGTCAAGGGACTGGGGAGAAGGAAAATGAGGAATTACTAGTCAAGGGGCATAAAGTTTCAGTTAATCAAAGTGATTAAGCTCCAGGGATCTGCTCTAAAAAATTACGTGTAGTCAACAATAACGTATCATACACTTAAAAATACGTTAAGAGGGTAGATTTCATGTTAAGTGTTCTTACCATAATAAAATAAAGCTCAAAAAAAAATAAGACAAGGCATATTTTGAATAGAGCACCACCCGCCATTTTAGTATACTTAACATTTTAGTATATTAAGAAAGGCAAATAAGTACAAGTGGTAAATTACATGAACACCGCCTCACGCCATTGAGCTACATTCGGAAGGTGGTGCACCTCTTAACGCGTTCTTTTCCTACCAGGTGATCTCATAGGAGAGACCCCGCTTTCGTTACTTAACAGTGTATCTTAAAGATGTTATGTGTTACTACACAAAGAGCTTCTTCACACTATTTAAAAAATAGACTTTGTATTTTAGAGCAGTTTTAGATTCACAGCAAAATTCAGCTGGAACCATAGAGATTTCCCATATACCCCTTGTCCCCACACATGCACAGCCTCCTGCACTATCAACATCCCCCACCAGAGTGGTGCATTTGTTACAACTGAAATACCTACATGACGGGCACACCATCATCACCCAAAATCCACAGTTTAAGTTAGGGTTCGTTCTTGGCGGTGTACATTCTGTGGCTTTGGACAAATATGTAATGACATGCAACCACCATTATCGTATTGCACAGAATGGTTTCACTGCCCTAAAAATTCTCTATATTCTGCCTTCTCACCCTTTTCTCATCCCTAATTCCGGCCAACCATTGGTCTTTTTACTGTCTCTATAGGTTTGCTTTTTCCGTTAACATCATATAGTTGGAATCATACAGTATAAGCTTTCTCAGATTGACTTCTTTCACTTAGTAATATGCATTCAAGGTTCTCACATGTCTTGAATTTTTTTTTAGTGGTGAATAATATTCCATTGTGTGGACGTTACCATAGTTAGGCGTTCACCTACTGAAGGATATCTTAGTTCTTCAGTGTTAGCAGTTATAAATAAAGCTGCTATAAATATCCATGTACAGGTTTTTGTGTGGACCACCTCATACATTTTTACAGCTAGGTAATTTTACATTATGAGCACATGCCATTTTTTTTTGTACCATTCCTCTAGTGATGAACATTTAAATTACTGCCGTCTTTTGCTGCTATGAACAGTGTTGCAGTGAGTAATCTTCTACAAACATCACATCACGTGCATGCAAGTGTATTCTTAAGATAAATTCCTTCAAGTGGAATTTCTGGGTCAAAAGATCTAAGTATGTTGTAATTTTGATGTATATTGCCAAATTGACCTCCACAGAGGTTATAAAAATGTACCTTCCTACTGGCAATGTGTGGGAGTGCCTATTCTCCTGTGGCTTCTGATGTTCTTTCCCAAGTGAAACCTTTCTTGCTCCTTTCCTTCCCATGGCCTTTGCAGAAATTGGAGTCCTTCTGCCCATTGACCCTATGCAGTACCAGCCATATTTATTTCTTTTCTGTGCGTTGCTCGTCTTGATCATGGATTCAAAGACTTTGGAAGGCAGAAGAAGTGTCCCTGCCAAAATATCTTCTGTTGATAGTCTTATAATGAATATAGCTACTAATGCAGAGATATTTCAAGAAGACTATAAAGTTCAAGAGACAGAATCATTTTCATGTATTTACTAAGAAGCTCCCGGTGAATGCAGAGCCATCCAACCACAGTATGACATAAGTTCTAACATTTTCTGTGATAGATGCCTCCTGTGGGAAATCCATAATGTAGAAACTTGGATGGTCTCTAAGTATACTTCCTACATTGTCTTTGGAGTAGAGCTGTTGTCTGAACAAAAATGCCTGAAAACTTAGTGACACTTGGTGAATGGTCAGAGAGTGTAAGCAGGCCTAAGACTCAAAGAATGTAAGTATAAGTATAGCCCTCTTTCCAACATTCCAATCTCATTATCCATTCAAGTGAATAACGTCATATATATAATGAATATAATAATGTGGTGTTAGATCTGCTTTTATATCTGTTGCAAATTCTTTTTGAATTCTTATACAGTCACACTAGAACTCTCCATGCAGACAGAAAGTCTCCAAGCAACCAACTATGGAATTGAGGTTTTAGGTCCAGCCGTTTCTTTGCCCAGGACTGTGTCAGATGTATCTTTGTGTGATAGACAGTCTCCATGATGGCCCCAAATGACCCCTGTCTCCTGGCATTCATACCTTTGTGGAATTCCCTTTGAGGAGAGCTGGATTTTATGACTCAATTCTAAGAAAAAGAATATGACACTTCAATGACCACATTTCTCTCTCTTGGGTCACTCTATTTCTTATTCCCTCTTGGATCATTTATTCTGGGGAAAGCCAGCTACCATGTTGAATGCTCCATTGACAGGTTCATGTGCTGAGGAAATGATAGATACCTGTGGCCAACAGCTAATGTGGAACTGGGGCCCTCAGTCCACTAGCCCACAAGGAACTTGAGGCAATGGACTTGAAGGCAGATCCTTCCATCTCAGGTGAGCTTTGATGTGACTTAGGCCCTGACCAGCAACTTCAAAAGCAACCTCCTAGGAGAAACTGAGCCAGAAACACCCAGGTGCACTCTCCCTGCATTCCTGGCTCTCAGAGACTATGAGTTAATAAATGCAGTTGCTTTAAACTGCTAAATGTGGGGGTGGTTTGTTACGCAGCCATAGATTACTAATGCATTTGTTATCAGAAACTGTACGACCTTCTGGAAAAAGCATTACGGACATGGTCAGGAGATCCAGATGGTCCCCTGCTTGTGATAATTTTTAACAAATCATGTCACTCCTTTTCTCCTCTCAATTCAAAAAGCAATAATAATTACCTGTTTCAGGAAGTTAGGAAATCTTGGGAGGAGGAGAACAGGATCTTTCTTATCCTCTCTATCGTAAGAGAGTTCCTAACTTCGAGAAAAAAGAAATGCAAAACCTTTTGCCACTGAGTTTCCTAGTACTGTCACAAATAAACAGTGACTCTTTAATAAGTAATAATGATCACTAAATAATGATTGTTAAGCCTCTTGAGGATTCCTGAATAGAATGAAAATATTTTAGTGCCACTGGTTCAACCAAAAATCTACAGTAGCAACAGGTTAATGAGTCAATCAATAATAATCAATCAGTAAGAAATTTTAAACATATTAGGCTTCTACTTAGTATGTGCCAGGCACTGTGGTAGGAAGTTTATATACTTTATTTCATTAAATCCTCACATCCCATGAAGTAGGTGTTAGGGACTATGCGTGTGTGTCCCCACTGCAAAATTCATATGTTGAAACCCTAACCCGCAATGGGATGGCATCAGGAGGTAGGGCCTTTGGGAGATAATTAGATCCTGAGGATGGAACCCTCATGATGGGATTAGTGCTCTTATAAACAGAAATAAAGAGAGCCTAAGAAGGCAGTCTGCAAACCAGCAAGAGGGCTCTCACCACTCTGGCACCCTGAGCTCTGAGTTCCAGCCTCCAGAACCGTGAGAAATAAATTTCCATTGTTCAAGTCACCCAGTCTATGGTATTCATGTTATAGCAGCCCAAGCTGACTAAGACAGTAGATATCATGGTACTTATCAGACCCAGGAAAGATACATGCCAGATTACCCAAGTGATGCAAATTCAATGCAAATATATACAAAACATGAGGTAGTGTGGAAGTTAACCCCACCAACCACACGATCATCTCGGTACCCAAAATTCCCCACCATGCAGTACACAGTGCAAATTACAGCTGCCAACAAGTTGCTCAGCATTCTTTGCAATGGCCACCTTAGCGCAAAGGAACTATCTTTCTTCTCTTTGTTCATCTACCCATCTATTAACCATAAATGGGAGGATGTGGTTGAGGTAGTTTGTACCAACTCAGTATTGGTTGAATGTTTAACCTCCTTGGTCAAATATCTTGTGCAGCCACCTCAGAGATTGTCAGTTTTCCTCATGTGCAATTCATAAGTAGTAGTCTGTGTCTGATAAATTGCTTTTCAGTCTAATTAGCTGTAACAAGAGCAAGAGGGTTTAGTCCCACTTAAAAAAGAAAATGGCATAAGTCATAGCGGCTTTTGCTGGAAAAAAAATCAGTTGAATCTACTTTCCTTCAAAAGTAGCTATGTAAGAGAAAGAACTCCAGGTTTCATGGACTTCGTGGCAGCCCATTCAGTACAATTACAATCCCCGTGTGGCAAGATGGTGTTTTAACGTTAACCCATGACCCTCCCCTATTTAGCCAGCTAGATATGGAGGATCTGTTGCCTGTAGGGAAGTCACAGCTCACTGTGAAGAACAAAAATAACGTGTTAATTCTTTGTTTTTGAGCTTTAAAACGTGAGGTCCAGATGTGAGACAAGAGTTGGAAGATTGCATGAGCACAGTGAATTTTCTGCCCATTGGACACTAGATAAAAAGTCCTTGGGTTAAAAGAGGAACCAAATGTGTGTGTGTGTGTGTATGTGTGTGTATGTGTGTGTGTATAAGTATGTGTGTATATATATATATATATACACACACACACACGTATATACATATATGTGTGTATATATATGTGTGTGTGTGTGTGTGTGTATATATATATATATATATATATATATATATATATATATATGGAAGTACTAAGGGAGTCTTATAAGGGATATTGCACTCTCTCTTCTCTTGAGGTGAAAATCCACAATGGTGGTTCCGTGATGGAACGCTTGGCAATTTGAGGTTCTGAGGGTGCAAGAGACCAGTGTTTTGTTTCCTAGGTGGAGTCTGGAGGAGCAGTACATGTGCAGATCTCTTACCTAACCTGGGTAGATGGAACAGCACTAGACTAAATGGGAAGTCCAGCAGACCTGAGCAAAAGGTCCTGAGAAAGCTTCCGTGGTGAAGAAGAGCATTCAAGAGAACTGTGCTCTCTCAGAAGGCAGTGGACCTGAAGGTCCTCACCATGGGGCAAGAGAGATATAGAATGATCTGGTTAGACTTTACATCAGAGACTATATGGGGGAACAGAGCTCTATGAGCATATCTACCAGTGCCTAGGGACCAACATGGCTGATGATAAGGTAGGAGATGCCCCATAGATAGATGCCAAGACTAGATACCCTTCCCATTCCCTCCCCATGCCCTGATGGCTTCAGGCAACTAGAATTTTGATATAATTCTATTGAGAAGCAGGAATAAAGTCAACAAGTCAACCCTGAATTGATTTAGAAAACCCTTAAGTGAAATACAAACATAAAATGAGATTAAGTGTCACCTTTCAGGAAAAGTAAAGACTTGGAGCAGACTTTTCTTTGAAGAAACTTAATTATTGTCTTGTGAGAGATTCTTTATAAGAGATGTATGCATCCCCTAGGGAAATGAGATGCTCTCCCTCAGAAAGAAAGGGCAGAAAAATAAATATAGAAGCATTATTACAGCTGAACCAGAACATTTAGGAAGAGCTCAGTTTCCTAAAATTCAATGCACTATACTCATCCCACATTTTAGACTCCGAAATGACTATCACTGGGGAGATGAGAAGTGGCAAGTTACTTCTGTCCAGATCTTCTGCCACTGTTTAATATCCACATTTCAAGATACGTTTTGAGGTAGTATAGCACTTAGAAAATCAATTCTAGACTAAAATTGTCTGTCCAATTCCTGGCTCATCTACTTTCTAGCCATAGGATATTAAGAACTTAATCCAAACCCCATCCTTCTTATTATAAAGAATTTTTTTAAATGTATAAGAATAGATCCAGCAGTATATGATACCCATGTACCTCTCACCCACCTTCAACAATTATTAATGCAGCCAGTCTTGTGTCATTTGTATTGTAACCCACTCCCCCACGCCCTCATATTATTTTGAAGCACATCCCAGATAATAAATTATCATATGATTTAACTCATAACATTTCAGTATGTATCTTTAAAACAAAGGGATACTTGTAAAACAGATAAAACCAGGCTACCATAATCACTTAAAACTTTTTAAATAATTCTTTCGCATCATCAACTAAGCAACCAGTGTTTAAATTTATAATTCTCTCAAAATTTATAATTTATATAGCGTGTTGGTTTGAATCACTTTCCAAGGCACATTGTAACTGGTTGGATATATCTAAGTCTCTTCTAATCTGTACATTCTGCTTTCATCTTTTTTTCCATGCAATTACTGGCTGAAGAAAACTGGTCGTTTGTCCTGTAGAATTTCCCACAGTCTGTATTTTGCTGATTGCATTCCTGGGTGTTGTTTAACATGGCCCTGTGTCCTCTGGGTTTCCTGTAATTAAATCTAGACGAATTCTTCATAGGTGGTGTTAGTTCTTCCAACAGGTGGCACATAATATTTGGTTGTCTCTCTTCTCGTGAAATTAGAAGCTGATTATGCACAATGTCTGGATTCATTAGAGGTTGAAAAATGGTATTATTCTAATTTTTATCTTCCTTCTTCATATACTAGCTGGAATACTTCTGTAGGAAGAAACTCCCCCTGATCTACAACCAGGATACTGAAGAGTACTATTTATTTAAGAAAGGCCAGATAAAGACTTGATTTTCAAAATAATGAGTTGGTTCCCTCCAATAATAACCAACTGGCTGGGTTTTTGTATCACTATGAGCTCATGGATTTATATTTATTTGATGTATTTCAATACACTGTAGTTATTATCTTTGTTTATACTCAAATTATCCTTCTTTGTCCTACGGGGGCCTATTGAAGTTGGCTCCCATGTCCTTTGACATGATTGTATTATTATTTGACATGACCACTATCCCATTTTGCCTGGGACCAAGGGGGTTCCTGTGACACAAGACTTTGGGTTTTAAAGTGAGGAAAGTGCTGGGCAAATTGGGATAGGTTGTTCATCCTAACCTTACAAGTCTTCACTAGTTCCATTGCTGTCTGGTAAGACAAGGCATTCTAGAAATCTTGCCATTTGCAACAACGTGGATGGAATTAGAGTGTATTATGCTAGGCGAAATTAGAGAGACAAATATCATATGACTTCACTTGTATGTGGGATTTAAGATACAAACAAATGAACAGAAGGGAACTGAAGCAAAAATAATATAAAAACAGGGAGGGGGACAAAAGAAAAGAGACTCTTAAATATACAGAACAAACTGAGGGTTGCTGGCGGGGTTGTGGGTGGGAGGATGGTCCAAATGGGCAAGGGGCATTAAGGAAGACACTTGGGATGAGCACTGGGTGTTATATGTAGGGGATGAATCACTGGATTCTACTCCTGAAATCATTATTGCACTATATGCTAACTAACTTGGATTTAAATTTAAAAAAAAAAAACTTTAAGACAAGACATTCTAGGCTGATCATGTACATTTCCTGCTCCAGATGTGGAATTCAGCCATTTCTCCAAGAATACCTGGTTTCTTTCTGTGACAAAAGGGATTTCAAGAACCCATTCTTCCAACTATACCTAAGCATCAATTTCTGCTTGTATGAAATGATGATGATGATAATAACTCTTGAGTTGTCGTGAGGTTTATATGCAATAATGCTTGCAAAGCACTTACTACAGGGACTGGGACATAGAAACTTCTTGTTAAAGACTAGCTGCCATCACAGCACTCATGCAGGTAATATGGGCAGTGGCAAGGTCTATTCGTTCCGCAAAACTCCACATCATCTCAGGGAAGTATCCACATATTTAGCAGTGAGCCATGTTAAAGAAGCACAAATGGCAGCAGGGATAGAGATTCACTGTACAATGGCTATATTTGCAATGTGTTCTGTGCAATTTATATTTTTCAAATTCCAGCCATCAGAGCTGTCCAACATTTCAACAAAACAAGGCTATACAGCTGGACATGAGACTGCTTTGAGAAATGTTTTGAAATGTTTGGGTTTGACACCTGAGAAGCCCGTGTTTATTATAAGTTCCCTGTCCTATTGCATATTTGTGTGGCAAGGGAAAGAAATCTCATACAATAGTTGAAAAATTAGCAAAATCATGTGCATTAAAGGAGATTCCTGAAAAATAGTATTGGAAGCAGATGTAGAAAAGAATCCTCAGTAGGTCCCTGAGAAAATGATGTGATCTCTTCTAGAAGTCATTAAAGAACAAGCTATAGCAGATAGCCACATTAGCCTTCTCAAAGTAGGTATTCATCTGCGTCAGCTGACATTGACAGCCGTAGTGAGCCTCTGTGTTTGTGATGTGCATAAAGGAGAAACAGATCAAAGAAGCCTTGTTCTGTGAATCATTGCAAACAACTACAAAGGAATTGATGAGTTCAGTCCTGTCAGTGCCTGCTTTTTGAAAGCATATGTTAATGCTTGACATATGTGAATCAATTTGTGTCGATAGTACCCCTGAACCAGTAAGATAAATTCAAGATCCATTGCCTTTGTAAAGGAAGTAGACCCTCTTATCATTATCACACATAATATTGCATCGGGATGCTTTTGCTACAAAGCACATCCCCCAAATAGCAAAAGCTGGTTTAAACATCGTGGTGAATCAAAGACATTTTATCAGAGGTTGTACGCCAATTCCTCCCCAACTCCAGGTTTTGACGAAGGAATGAGAACAGGCACTCTATATAGAAATGAAGTGGATTTTCATTGGCCACGTGCTTCCTTGTTTTTTCCTCAATAAAACATGATTTTCCTAGCAATTACTTACATATAAACAAAGATGAAAGGCAATTAATACAAAAGCTGAGTAATGCGTGCATAAACCAGGCCGTACAAGGAGAGGATAATTATTAAATGTTAGATGAAAGTCCCTGGAGAAGATGATCGGAACAAGGTCTCTGACTCAGTCAGGCTTTGGCTCTGCCAACAACACCCGAGAGTCCCTTCCTGGGAAGTGAGTGGGCCAGGCCCTGAATGAGTCAGGAGAGCCCAGACTCAGGACAACACAGTCATCTGGAAGGCTTAGTGTGGGCCAGGTGCTAGACATCCAGCAGGAAAAGGAGAATGGACTATTCTGTCGTTTCTATGCCCCTAAGGCTTCCAGATCTTAGAGTGGGCAAAGCAGAATGTACTCTATATATGAAGAGAATGTCTGTCTAGCTGCAGGATGTGGAGGAGAGAGAGGGACTTCATCAGCACACAGCCAAGGCAGGCCAAGTAGACAACAAGGTGGGCAGGCTCACTCAGGAGTTCGGTTCTCAGATTCCAACGTCAATACAATGGCAGTGCCATCTTGGTGATGACAGCCTCAATTTACCTGCTTGAGTCACACTGCTCCAATGGGCTATTCATATTGTCAATACACAAGGAAATAAGTCTGTTTATTTCAAACCAAGGAAGAAATTCAAATTAAAAAAAAAACTTTAAATAGTTTATTCTCTTACATGGCAAATGCAATTAAATCCTTAATGTATTTGGGGTGCCTGGGTAACTCGGTCGGTTAAGCGTCTGCCTTAGGCTCAGATCATGATCTCATGGTTAGTGGGTCGGAGCCCTGCATCGGGCTCTCTGCTGTCCACACAAAGCCCACTTTGGATCCTCTGTCCCCCCACCTCTGTCTCTCCCCGCTCCCTCCCTCTCTCTCTCTCTCTCTCTCTCTCATTCTCTCTCTCTCCAAAATAAATAAATAAAAACTTAAAAAAATTTCCTAAGTAAATTTAGCACACCTATATAAGGAATCAGAATGGACTCAGTAGCACAGTTGTACATGCCTATTAGGAAATTTCTAGTTTAGATAAAGCATATTGACAAAAGTAATTTCATTCTTCCCTTTTGGGGGGGGGTGGTGGGGGGGAGCCTAGTAAGTGAAATAGTGAGCCCAGCAAGTGATATGACAATTCACTGGCATAAGATGAATAATGACTTCACCCAGGATTTTTGTATGGCAGATCCTACTCTTTGTGTTTGGCTTTTATTTATTTATTTATTTATTTATTTATTTATTTATTTATTTTGAGAGAGAGAGAGAGAGCACGTG
Source organism: Prionailurus bengalensis (assembly GCF_016509475.1). Classification (NCBI taxonomy): domain Eukaryota; kingdom Metazoa; phylum Chordata; class Mammalia; order Carnivora; family Felidae; genus Prionailurus; species Prionailurus bengalensis. The sequence goes on from NC_057343.1 coordinate 20,862,731, forward strand.
CACAAGTCAGGGAAGGGAAAAGAGAGAGGGAGAGAGAGAATCCCAAGCAGGTTCTGCACTACCAGTGCAGAGCCTGATGCGAGGCTCGAACTCACAAACCGTGAGATCATGACCTGAGCTGAAACCAAGAGTTAGACGCTTAACTGACTGAGCCACCCAGGTGCCCCTGTGTTGGGCTTTTTAATTTCTGGTTGGTAGAGTTTTTTGTTGTCTGTTTTTGTCATTAATGTATAAGGTTTTGTTTTTGCTTTGCTTTTTAAACTAAGAGAATGCATTCTGCTCGGCACCTTTTCAGCTTGGCAGAATTTATTGAAGACTCTTTCATTTCAGTTGTTTTCAAGGTTGAATAGTTAAAAACAAGATATATTTTTCATTTTGTTGATATAATTAGAAAAATAGACACGTGTGTGCACGTGCGTGTGTGTGTGTGTGTGTGTGTGTGTGTGTGTGCCACTTAGATCTATCTTATTAACTATGTTATTTAGACCTGGCTTATTCTTACCTCTTTTTTCTTATAACCATGAGAGATGGGAATCAAAAACTCCTCTATCAGTAAGTTCCTTCCCAGCTCTCTTTATATTTCCAGTAGATTTTCCTTCATGTACTTTGATGCTTTGATATTTGATGCATAAATAGATTCAGAAAAATTAGAGCCTCGTTAAGGATTTTACCCTTTTCATTGTGAGATGTCCTTCTTTAATTTTTTAAATTCAAATATAATTCACAAACAGTGTTATATTAGTTTCAGGTGTACAATATAGTGATTCATCAGTGCTTATCAAGATGTCCTTCTTTATATTTAATAATTTTGTCTTAATTCACCCTGAACTAATAATAACAATATCACTATTTTTCTTGCTGCATTTACTGGGCATGCTTTTAGCTATCTGTGTCTGAGTATAACATATATTTGGATTGTGCTTTGTGTTCTGTGCTTAGAATTTTTTTTTCTTCCAATAGATTTTACATTTCTTGCCGTGAGAAAAATATTTGGCCACAGTTCGATCATCCTTAGTTGCATTTTTCCTTTATAATGTTATACAAACACAAATTAAAGACACACACACATACACACACACATTTATTTTCCTATATGGTCTTTGGTTTCTTTATTGAATGTGTGTTTTCATTCTGATCATTCCAAAGGTTTATAGTCTATTCTGGGATCTGTTAGTGGTTACCTTTGTAGCTTTATGTAGTGTTATCACAGTTTAAAATTCTTATATGGTATTTTATGACTCATCACTACAAACGATGAGAAAATTACCACACACACTTACTCCATCTTGTTATCCTACCCTGCCCAATTTTGGCCTAATCGATTACCACTAATGATTCTGGCTGTTACCTTTATACTTTATACACTGATCCCTCGAGCACTTAGTTTATCATTTTAAAATGCCTGGAAATCGTGCAAACAGTGATAAAGAACCCACACTTACCTTGCTTCTTTCCCTCTCTCTACCGCTCACTTCTTGGCTTCTTGTACTAGTATTATGATTTCTTTGTTATTTTGCATTCTGTTACTGAAATTTCTACAGTTGCTTAGCCTTTATTCTACGGATTCTACGAATTGAGCGCTTACTCTCCTCACCAGCATGGCTACTCCCTTAATCTCTTGATTGGCACCTTCAGACATTTTTTTCTTAAGAAAGGACACGGAAGTTCTCTTTGCCTGGCGTGCCTGCATGCTTGGAAACATCAAATGACAATTTGACTAAGAAACCAATTCTCGGGTCACACATTTTCTGAGGACATGGCAAACCTTTTTCACCATCTTCTGGAAGTTAATGTTGCTAAGAAAAAGTCTGAAACTAAAATTAATGTTTCCTCTTACGTTTTATCTTAATTAATTATTTATTTATAGGCCTAGAGTCTTTCTCTGTTTCTGAAGTTGAGTAACTTCACTAAACCATGTCTCAGGCTAATTTTGCTGATTCTTTTTTTTCTTTCTTTCTTCCTCCCCACCCCCGCCCTGGAATAGTTGGGCCTATTTCAAACTATGGATTTGGTCGTATTTACACTTAAATATCTGAGTATTTGTTCTGTTTCCTTTAATAGAGACACCGTCCATGGGGGAGTTGAAATTTCTTTTCCTCCTGTCCATATCTATCATTTTCTCACCAATCATTTTAAATAGTTGGTTCATTCCTATTTATTTTCCTTTACTTTTTCCAGCTCTTTTCTCTTTATCCCTGCCCTATAATCAAGCAGCATCTCTTTTTCTGTTGCTAATGTTAGTTTTCACTTTTGTAAGTACTCCTTAGTTCTTTTATCTCTTTCCAGAGCCTTACAGATTCTTTTTTCTATTTTAATTACTTTCCATTGTTTAACTATGTCTTACTTGAGCCAATATGGCTCTTCTTTGAATTATTGCTTCAGCAAAGCCATTCTAAAAGGTTTGTAATGAGAAACTATTTCTACGATTTTTATCTACGTTATGGCATAATTTTCTGGAAAGTTAGTCCGCCTTTTGTCACGTCCCCTTCATTTATTTTTCTTGCACTGTATTTGCATTATGTTCCACACAAACTCCTTTCACATTATTAGTCATACTTTTATGAGATTACTCACTGATTTATGTGGACTGTTCTTTATAGGTGAACTATTTTCTAAAGGATGATTGGCAGAGAGTACAGAGAAGTGAACTGGGTCCACCATCAGCTTGGATTTCTCTCTGCCCTGCGGTTTCGTCTCCCATTTCCGCAGGAAGTAGGGTTGGCCAGCTGTGGTGGTCAACATGGCGGCATTCAGCATTTACCTCCCTTCAGCTTCAAGGCCACGCCCACTCTTTTCCTCTCCTTTTGAGTAAAGATGGCATGTCTCCTCCTTTCCTCCTTGAGCTCTGCGTCCTCTCACAGGGCTCAGGGATGCCCCCGCCCGAGTTTGCCTTCCCACCGAGACCTTGCTGTTCACTGAAGCCAATGGTTTCTTTCCTTGGTATGCTCAGCCCATTTCAGGCAGGCTCTGTGTTACCTGAATGCTGAGAGTCGTGCTTTTGCTTTCAGCCTCCTCTTTTAATCAAGCCCAACCTGACTGTGTTAATCAGGATTTGGGCCGTTTTCAAGTTTTATGTATATTTTCTTTTCCAATTTCCAAAAACGATTTTAGTTGTTTTCAATAGATTTCAAAAAGCAGAGTGAGGCCAGATGCCTTGACTCTGCCATCTCACTGATGACCTTGATGTAGCCGAGGAATGATACTGGATCTATTTCTTCTACAATTGGATTTCATAAATAATATGATCTGATGAAAGATGATATCATGGAAAGATGGGTCATGGCTGAATGCAAATGGAGTTTCAGACAATAAAGTTTGAGAATATCCAGTGTGTTCAAACCAGTGCCATTTCCACATCTGGCTTAAAGTGGTCCCTTAGGAAGATCAACCTGGCAGGGTTCTTCAGGCCGGTCAGGCTGAGCTGGGGGAGGTGGGAGAGCTTTAGGAAAGATCAGCCTGGCAGCTGTTACAGGGATCTGGGCATGGTCATGACTAAACCTCAAGATATGTTCACGCTATAAGGGAACTGATTAACGGAAGTAGCGTTAGAATACTCAGGATGTGATTCTACTAAGTCCTTTTGAAACTCATTGCTCTGGTGTTTCAAGAGAACTTGAACTACGGAGAATGTGGTTTTTCAGATTACCCAGTATTCCTTCTGTCAGGATCCACAGGAAAATCTCTCTCAGATCATGCATCTCCAGGCAATTTTATTGTGTGTTATCAACTTGGGGTCCTCTTTGTAGAGCCTACTAGAAAACACTGAAGTTAAGATATGGCTCTTGGGAAAAAGGCATATGCACATCACAGCTGGAATTCTGTTCCCTCATCCAACCTTGGTTGTCTCCTCCCTTTCTTACTTGTATTCACCCTTTGCCATATTTTCTCAATTACACTGGAATTACTGTGTCACTATCCCATCTTATCTTTGAAAGATTATTTAAATATTTTTTGTAGGGACATAGAGAACAAGAAAAATGGAATTTAAAAGGAAAGAACATAATTCAAGCAAGCCAACTCTAAGAAGACATTTTGGAGACAATTGGGGAACCTGGAAAATGGAAATTAGATTATAGTAGGGAGTATTATTAATTTTGTACGTAAGATAATGGTATTGTGGTTATTTTCTAAGTCCTTAGTTAGCAATACATGATGAGCTATTTATAACTGAAACATATATGTGTCTGTGATTTGCTTCAATTAACTCCAGAAAAAAATAGCAGATGGGAATCAGGAGAGAAAACATAAAAGCAATTTTTTAATGTAAAAACTGAAGATAATACTACTTCTAACAGCGATAATATATTTGAAAAGACTAAAAGTGGACCACTTTCTTATATCATACACAAAAATAAACTCAAAATGGATTAAAAACCTACATGTGAGATCTTAAACCATAAAATACCTAGGGGAAAACAGGCAGCAATCTTTTTGATATCAGCTAGAGCAACAGTTTTCTGGATACATCTGCTTACACAAGGAAAACAAGAGCAAAAATAAACTATTGGAACTATACCAAAATTAAAAGCTTTCACACAGGAAAAAAAAAATCAACAAAACAAAAAGGCAACCTACTGAATGGGAAGATATTTGCAAATGATATATCAGATAAGGGTATAATATCCAAAATTTATAATGAACTTATACAACTCAACACCAAAAACACAAATAATCTGATTTAAATGGATGGAGAACCTGAACAGACTTTCTCTAAAGAAGACATCCAGATGCCAAATAGATACATGAAAAGATGGTCAACATCACTCATCATCAGGGAAATACGATGAGATATCGCCACATACCTATCAGAATGGCTAAATAAAAAGACAAGAAATAACAAGTATTGGCAAGGATGTGGAGGAAAAGGAATTTTCATGCACTGTTGGTGGGAACATAGTGGTTCAGCCACTGTCGGAAAGAGTATAGAGGTTCCTCAAAAAATTAACAATAGAAATACCATATGATTCAGTAATTACTCCTGGGTATTTATTTACCCAAAGAAAGTAAAACAGTAATTTGAAAAGATATGTGCACCCCTACGTTTACTGAAGCATTATGTATAGTTACAATAGCCAAAATAAGGAAGTAACCCAAGTATCCAGCAATAGATGAATGAATAAAGGAGATGTAGTATACATGTGATGGAATATTACTCAGTCATAAAAAAAAGATCAGATCTTGCTATTTGGGACAATATGGATGGACCTAGAGGGTATTAGGCTAAGTTAAATAAGTCAGACAGAGAAAGATAAATACCATATGATTTCACTTATATGTAGAACCTAAAAAACAAAATAAACAAGCAAGCAGACAAAAAGCAGAAACAGACCCATAAATACAGAAAAGAAACTGTTGGTTGCCAGGGCAGAGGGGGGTGGAGGATGGGCAGAAGGGGTAAAGAGGAGTGGAAGACACAAGCTTCCAGTTATGGCATCCAAAAGTCATTGGGACAAAAGATACCGCACAGGGAGCACAGTCAAAGGTATTGTAATAGTGCTCTATGGTGACAGATGGTGGGTACACTTGTGAGAACAGCATAACGTATAGACTGGTTGAATCACTATGTTAGATGCCTGAAATTAATGTAACATTGTGTGTCAAGTATATTTCAATAAATAAATAAGTATTGTAATTGAGAAAAGGCATAGAAGTTCTCAGAAAGTCAGAGTGCACTGCTCCTAAACTGATTTGGGAGGGATGCAATTAAACTCAGTTTATGCATGAACGGTCTGTTTGCATTTGAGAAAAAATACATTTGAATCATGTAATGTTTACGGAAGTTAACAGAGGGCCCTAAATTTTAGATTTCAGTGAGGAAAACTGAAAGGAAAGGAACAGATATTTATTAAGCACTTTATTCTAGGCGCTGTGCTCAGGGCCTTCACATGTATTGTCTAAGTGTTCCTACCAATCTGGTTAGAAGAATGTTCCTTCCTCCCTTTCTATTTTTTCTCCTCTCGCCTTCCTGAATGATGGATGGGAGCGGTGTGGTTCACTGAATTTGGAGGTTTATAATCCTGTCTCCCTGGGACGTGTGAAGAAATGCCGGGCTCCTGTTCTGACCTGTTAGAAGCCATGATGGTTGGCCCCAGCCCCAATACTACATAACTGTAAAATGAATTTTAATAATATATTTTATTTAATCCAATATGTCCAAAATATGGTCATTTTGATATACAGAGAATAGGAGAATATTGATGAGCCATATTACACTCATTCTATCTACTAATCTTCAAACTCTGGTGTATTTTACATTTGCAGCAAGCTTTTAGGAAGAGGCGTGCTGAGTCAGGAAGGTAACCCCTGGCCAGCTGGGAAACCTGGGTCCCAATGCTAACTGTGCTCCAACCTTCTAAGTTAGGAGAGGATCCCAAGCACCTGGCAACCAGCCTCATGCAGAGTGAGTTTGGGCAAGTCAAACCATGTCTTTAAACCTTACATTCTTCCAGAAAGCCAAATTGGGAGAATAAAAAGGCCCACAGGCAGACTTCAAACAAATCACCCTTGTTTTCAAATTTGTTCAAGGGCCCAAATGTGGTGACAGGCCCTTAAACCAACGAAAATCCTATCCCAATCACATGCTGAGGTTGCCAGGGTCTGTTTGGAGCAAGCAGGGAATCTCTGTGATCTGCATTCATTTATTCTTTCCTGCAAGCATCTGATGGGCACCTGCTCTGTGCCAGGCACTATTCTAGGTTCTGGGGAAACAGATATGAATAGAATCTTGTCCTCAAAGAGGCATGTGTGGGAGGGTGCCATAATCAAGGTCTGGAGCCCCACCACTGAGTAAGATCAGGAAGGAGACTTAAAAGTTGCACTGGAGAGTCAGTGCAGGAAGAATTCACTTCATGCCTCACTTTTCAGTTTGGCTTTTAAGGAGAAGTGAGAAGTAAAAGGTCATTCCAAAGAATGGCTAGGAACAGGGAAAAACATTCCAGGCAGAAAAAAAATGAAGGGTGCTCTAGGCATCAGTGCATAACCACAGAGATAACGGTCCTTTCTCTGGCTTGGGATGCAGGGGGAAGGGTGGTGGAAAGTCCTGTTTCTCATCATGTTGACGGATGTTAGTGTTTGCCTGCTGGTCAGGTATAGGTGAGACTGGAAAAACCAGAGCCAGAGACCGACACATGCCCCTTCCTGACCCTATCCATTCCCTCAAGGTCAAGTTCGTGAGTCAGCTCCTGAGTGAGGCTTCCCCTGGACACCTCAGCCAGCCGTGGTCACTCCCACCCTTAATGATAAGGATAGCATAGCCTTGACCGTCCGGTATGCTATCCCCCACGAGACAGGCAGTTTATTGATAGTGTTGTGTTCTTAGACACCTGGCAGTACCTTTCACAAAGGGAATGCCCAGTAAATCTTGTTAAATCAATTTCAGAAATTCAAAAAATGTATTGAATACTGAGTTCACAGTAACAGTCAATAGGTACTCTTGATATATTTATGTTTGTACTTAACTCATCCCTGCGGCACAAAGTGAAGGCTTGGTGACTTATCTGCCGCATGGAGCATCTTAACCTACAAGTCTAGTTTCCAACTCTGAGCCAATTTTATATTTTATGATAGCTGTGCCAAGTTTCAGCCGACTGGATGACTTAGCAGTATTTACCAAAGAGTCTAGCATTTGTGGATATTATTCCATTCACACTCATCCTGCTCTGTCTCTGTCAGGCAGGCACACTGCACAGGCTTGCTCTGACCGTGAAGTGGGATACTGCATTTGAAAGTGCTTTGCAAAACAGAATGTGCTCTTGCTGCTGGTATCCCAGAATCCAGGGCTATGGGGAGTTGGACTCCCCCTTGATATGGGTTTTCTTAGAAACCTAATGTTGGTGATGGTTCGAGGTGCCACCTTCTCCCTCGAGTAGGCATCCTACAGCTCCATGACTAAGGTTTGAAGTTACGTTCAATGGTTGGAATAGGAAGTGACGGACTCTGCTTTCCCCTAAACCCAGGAGGAAGACAACCCCACCTTCTGGACACACACGAAGAACCAGCCAGAGGTGTGCCTGACCCTGAGGCAGGTGCTTTGCATTCATTATCTCTGATGCCTCTAATAAACTAAGAGGGAGTTAGTAAGGTTTCTCCTTTACAAATGAAAAAGTGATGCCTGGGAGTGGTCCGAGACTTGCCTAAGGCACCACAGATACTTAATGGTGGAGCCACGTTATTAATTAAAGTCTGAGTTACTCCAAAGCACCTTTCTTTTTGTGATGCAAAAGCCTCTGGACTATTACTTTCCAGAATCTTTAAAATGAGTTGAATAATACCTTCCTTGCTCACCTAATAGGAATGCAGTGAGCATCAAGATAATGAAAGTAGCTTTTCTTGGCAATAAAATGACATACATCATGGTAAGAGTACTAACAGCAATAATAATGGTTATCTAATACTTCACCCTTTCCACAGCACTTCTGTGTATAACCTACATGAGACAAGATGATGTTCTCTGGTCCATAAAAAAATATTCTTATGGTTACAGCCATTGGAATCCCTAAATGCATTTACCTGAGGAAAAGAAAATCCCCTCCTCCACCTTCCAGGGACGCAACATAATGGGAAGGTCAACGACACAAACCCTGGAGTTAGACTCTGCCCTTACTGGGCTGGGTGACTTCCCGCACCAGTTACTTAACCTCTCCTTGGTAGATAAATATAGAGCTTCCCTTGTGGGTTGATTGGACGTTAAAGGAAACATTGCATGTGGAGCCCATAGTAAGCGCTCAGTAGATGTTAGTGATAATTACAGGGATGCTAAACAGCACTGCTGGGCTTTTTCTGTGGGTGAGACATCTCCAGTCACCTCCTTTTCCTCCTCCACTCCTCCCAAACCTCACGGAGCCTGTCTTCATTCCTTTTCAATTTGGTTGCAATAGCAAGCCAATAGCTCATTTTCAAAAGCAATAACCTCATGATTGAGCCTTAAGAGTTTGCTGCTTTCATATGTTAATCAGATTGTTCTCCTCCCCTATGTCCGTTAAAAAGTGATATATTTTTATGTATTATTTTGCTGGACAGCAAATATGCACATTTTCCTGTCTGACTCCATCAATCACGTTGTTGCTGATCTGATGAGACCCCCACTGGGGAGTTGGGCAGTAATTTACTCCTCACCACCGTATCCAGCTTAGTCTCCAATGTATCTACTGAGAATACATGTGTCTACTAATCTGGAAAGGGATTTTGGCTCAATATTTAAGGAATTATTACCTATGAGGGACTGCACTAATGGAAAAACAAATTGGGGGGACAGAGACAAAAAGTCTAAAAAGCAAAACAAAATTTGTAGAGTGAATGCGTAGTAGGTCTTCAGTTTCGACTCTTATGGAATGCCTCGTGATTAAGTGAGAATGGAGCTCTGTCCCGGAAATCAATACGTCCCCCCACTTTTTTCCACAAAGAGTCTGGAGACGAGGATGGACATCACGCAGACATTGTCATATAAGAAATGTCAAGGCTTCATTGCAACACTTCAATGGGCTGACAGATCCATCCAGCCCAGCACTATATGGGGAGAAATTGGGGAAAAGCCAGAGGCCCTGCACAGGAAAATGGGGGCAGTTGGTCACAATGTGGTGGTGGTGGTGGTGGGGTGTTCCCGAGAGGGAGAGAAAGCGTGAGAAAGCAAAGAGAAAGACTGAGGACAGGAAAAGTAGCCAGGAGACTCTTAACACCAGGAATGCCGGTCACTGTTGCAATATAAGCCCCCTCCAGTTCCCCCAAACCTTCAGGAAAGTCTTACGTGAATAAATTTTCTTCCGGGTTTTTGTCTTCGAAGGAAATCATGGAAAAGGATACAGTCTGTGCTACGGCCAGTGGCAAAGGAGAACAGGACAAACAGCCAAAAGGCAGAACAGGACAACAAGATGCAGTGAAGACTGGACGTTGGAGTCAAGTATGATTGAGAGATGTACCCTCCTCAGACATTTGTAGAAACCTCAGTGTGGATGTTGGGCTTTTCACAAGACTTGGGGTGGAGATGGTCTCCCTTAAGGACAGTGTATCACCAGCAAACATCTAAGCTGCAACCCCATAGATGGAAACAACTTGCCCACTGAAAATTGAGAATTTCACAGAAGCTTTGACTTTTTTTTTAATGTTTACTTATTTTTGAGAGAGACAAAGAGACAGAGCACAAGTAGGGGAGGGGCAGAGAGAGAGGGAGACACAGAATCCAAGTAGGTTCCGGGCTCCGAGCTATCAGCACAGAGCCTGACGCGGGGCTCAAACCCACAAACTATGAGATCATGACCTGAGCCGAAGTCGGACGCTTAACCGACTGAGCCACTCAGGCGCTCCGAAGCTTTGACATTTCTCGCACGACAATTTCAAGACAATGTTCATCCTAGTCCACTCTCCCTAGTGGTCACCTAAATCAGCTTATGTTTTTCCAAATATGGAAGAAAACCTAAGGAGGGTCCCCATCCAGGCGTAGCGAGAATGCCGATAACGATCAGAGAGAGTGTTTATGTAAATTATCAAATGATTCCAGCGCTATTGATTCTGCCATAAGCCTCCTTAATCATAAATAAGAAACCCAAAATGCAAAGAAGGACACATGTCATCAATTTTACTCTGAAGGAAAGCAAAGACACTTAGATTAAAAGGAGCGACAGGATTTCTACAGTAACCTCGGAAACTCTCAGAGCTGCCATCAAAAATCCTTGATGAATTACTCCAGTTGGATGGGAGTTCTGTGTGGGGAAAGGTCGAAAGGATAGTTTTTGTTAAAGCCTGCCCCAGACTGACGTTGACAGCCGCTAGCAAAGCTCTGCTGTGAGCCAGGAGCTAACTTGCCAGAACGCACCTGCCTCTGTGGTCCTGTTAGTAATGGCCAGTGAGACGGGCTGGGACGGGACTTCCAACATCAAAAGTGTGGAAAAGGCTCAGTCCCTTACCTGGACACTCTGGGGCTGAGCGTGTGATGTGGAGACAACAGACAATATAACTTTGCACCGCCATAAGTAACAAATACTAAATTTGAGCCCTTGAAAAATGGAAAAATCTATACAATTTCCCAGCGTTCTTTTAATGAGATTATTATAACTTGTTAAAGTTATTTTCCATATGGTAATCTTATTAGTACAAAAAAAATCTGGAAAAGCTGTCTTGGGTTTCCTTACAAATTACACGGCTTATATTTTATGGCTGTGAGGTCATAGCTGTGAAATATCCCCCTTTGACAACTTGACTATGATGTATGCTGTTATATTTCAGTAGCTCGGGGTGATTTTTCAGCTGGATGAAAAGTTCATTCCATTCCATCACTGCTGATATCATCTTCATTTCCATTCCACCCATGAAACTCAAAAATGCCAGAGATTTGGAGACACTACTTGCAACCAGTTGCAAATGGTAGAGACTGATGAGATGATAAAAGAAATGAAGTACAGAGGCATTTTTATATGGCCCAATACTAACAATTAAAATGCCTTGCATTCGTTATGGGTGGCTCAGCTCTTTGATAGGGTAAGAGTCTCACATATGGGGAGACATTAAATAGCTGCTACTGCCTCCCTCCTCCTTCCTCTTCCCTTTGCTGCCCCAACACCACCACAGTTGGCCACCAGCCCTGATGTTCTGAGATGGCCACAGAGGATTATGATGGAGCATCCTGGCAGCAGTGGACGTTTTAGGAATATAGGAAAGAAGATAGCAGTTGGCAAATAGCACTGGAAAATCTCTTCCTATACATTTGCCTAGTAAAATCTATGGTTTGAGGTAATTTCAGATTATTCTTTTGAACCAGAGGCAAAGAAATACGCATAGAGATCATCATTGTGGCTTTATTTTATAATAGCTGGAAGGGCTTGGGGGAAGGAGACAATCCAATGGGGCTGGATTCAATAAATGATTAAATACATTATGTTGTAGTTACAGGCATCCCCCACTTTTTGAAATCTTGCATTATGTCACTTTGCTCTGCAAAAGACAGACACATGAAAAGATACTCAACATCACTCATCATCGAGGAATTACAAATCAAAATCATGATGAGATATCACCTCACACCTTTCAGGATAGCTAAAATTAACAACACGGAGACAACAAACGTTGGTGAGGATGCAAAGGGGAACCCTTTTACACTGTTGGGAATGCGAACTGGTGCAGCCACTCTGGAAAACAGTATGGAGGTGCCTCAAAAAGTTGAAAATAGAACCACCCTATGACCCAGTAATCGCACTATTAGGTATTTACCCAAAGGATACAAAAATACTAATTTTAAGGAGCACAATTCACCCCAATGTTTATAGCAGCACTATCAACAATAGCCAAATTATAGAACGAGCCCAAACATCCATCGACTGATGAATGGATAAAGAAGATGTGGTATATCTATACAATGGAATATTACCCAGCCATCAAAAAGAATGAAATTTTGCCATTTGCAATGACATGGATGTAGCCAGAGTGTATTATGCTAAGCGAAGTAAGTCAGAGAAAGACAAGTATCATATGATTTCACTCATATGTACAGTTTAAGAAACAAAACATATGAACGTAGGGGAAGGGGGAAAAAGGAGGAGGAAAGCAAACCAGAGGAGACTCTTAACTACAGACAATAAACTGAGGGTTCCTGGAGGGGAGGGGAGCAGGGGATGGGCTAAATGGGTGATGGGCATTCAGGAGGACACTTGTGATCAGCACTGGGTGTTATATGTAGGTGATGAATCACTACATTCTACTTCTGAAACCAATATTACACTATATGTTAGCTAGATAAAACTTAACAGAAAAAAATCTACATTGGGACTTATTTTCGCCTAAGGGTAAGAAATCCAAAGAGAACTTTCACTTCCAATGCCAAAAAGGCAAAAAGCAAAAACAGGGCTCTGCATTTGTTCGGCAGGTCGCCCTTACAGAGCCAGCACATGCTCTCAGCAGCCGGAGCGGCACGGCCAAGCTCCCTCCCCAGGAACTGCACTCAGCGTCACAGCAATGCCACAGCATCACAGACAGCCACCAGAGCCGTGAACACCCATGAGCACCTGTGCTTGAACTCCATTCATGTTGTGCTTCCATTAGCAACATATGTCCTAAGGTTTCAAATATGTCTAAGAGAGGTTGGTTTCTTGGGGGGGGGGGGGGGGTTATAGATACACTTAAAAAATTTCCATAAACAATAATGGCAATTGCTTCTTTGCTTTGCACCATTTCAGCTTATGAGAGCTTTCATAGGAACGCTCTACTTTTGCGGACAGCCGGGCAAGCCTGTATACGATAAAATATTGCACAGCCATAAAATGCATGCCTTAGAATAGTATCTACTGAAAGAGGGAAATGTTCATTATGCTATTTTTTTAAACGTAGGTACAGAACCACATATAAATTCCAAAATGTGATATGCATATATGATTATAACTATACTAAACAAAATTTTTGTAGTTATCCCAAAATTCTATAATGAACACTTAGAAAATGTAAAAGGCGACATGCATAATTTTTTACCCCACAGTTTGATAAATTTTAAAACATATCCCAAGTTTGAACTTTCAAGTTTTAGAACACTGACCACATAGCTGGACTTTTTCTTTAATAAAGATTGTCCCCCCCCAAAAAATGTCAGAAAATTACCATGAGAGGAGAAATACTAACAAATGACCATAATATCTGCCATTATGACAAATAGACGCCTTCACCATTAGCTTCATTCTAGTCACATCAGACATGTACTTGGGCCTCCTTTTTCAAATGGCAGAGGGTTTTGTGTTTCTTTATTTTTCCCCTTCTTAGGACACAGGGAATTAAACCTTTTAAGAAAGGCACACATTTTTTAAGTTTATTTATTTATTTTGAGAGAGAGAGTGTGTGTGCACAAGCAGGGGAGGGGCAGAGAGAGAGAGGGAGAGAGAGAGTCTGAAGCAGGCTCCGCACTGTCAGCACAGAACCTGACATGGGGTTCAATCCCATGGACCGCGAGGTCATGACCTGAGACACAATCAAGAGTCAGACACTTAACCGACTGAGCCACCCAGGTACCCCAAAAGGCACACATTTTAGAACACTTTCTATAAATATAAATATCTACGGCAGGAAGGAAAGAGTCCTACCCCCAACCTAAACTATTAATTGATAATCTTGTGTTTCTGGGGAGGTTCTGATTCTCTGGGGGAAACCTTTCTTAACTTCAGAATGTGAGATTCCAGCTAAGATAGTCAATCCTTAACGACTTGGATGCTAATTATCCAGCTTCTCGGTCACCTCAGGTCTGGCTGCCCCTTCTTCCTCCCTTTCAAGCTGCTGGCAGATTTGGGTCCAGCACAGAATGGGAAGCCAACGAAGCCCAGTGACCATGTCATACAGCAGGTGCCAAGGGCCCGAATCAGTCTACATGCGATGGTGAGTACAGACTCTCCTGATGAGATATGTTAGAAAAGGACGGGTTAGAAAGTGCTGGACTAACAAACAAAGGCACTTCAAAAAAGTGGGATCAAGGGTTTCCTGAAAGAGAGGAGAGGAATCTCACCAATGTGCCCTTAACTTCTGGGTGTATGTAGCATGGGTTTGAGCCACGTGTTCTTCCATTCCTGTAGTCAGGCCCTGACACAATGGCGGCGGGAACGTCTAATAGAGTTGACATTTTCTAATGGAGAGGGTCGCTCTGGGCAAAAGGAATGGCCATTAGATGAGTGCACACTCCATGCTTAGGTGGTAAGCAGAGGGCGAGAAAAACAGGTGAGAAGTGCACTCCTCATGGTGAGAAGGGGTCTGACCCGAATTTCTGTGCGGGGCCCTCCCTCTCTTCTGGACTGCTGGCTCCCAGGGCTGCCCCCTTCAGTTTCCTCCCCAAGTCTGCACTCAGTGGAGAGTGGCCATGCCCCAAAGCTCTCCTTTTCCTCTTTCCCATTAAAGCCTCCAAAGCTGCCTCCTCCTATAGCAGTCGTGCTAGAAGAAAAATCTGGTGAACTAATTCCCCCTTCGAGTAGGATGACTAAGAACTATTCATGAGGACTTGCTGATGACAAAACAGAGGCCCCAAAGGTTTGAACCACTTGCTCAATGGCGCATCATGGCCTGGATAAGATCCATGACTCTGTTACTTACTAGCCCGGTAATGCTGCGATATGGCCTTAATACAAAGATCTCCGTGACACCCACAGTTTTAGCCCAAAGGAGTGGGCTGTTTCCAAAGGTAAATTTTCAGGCATTCGGGTTCACACGTGAAAAAGAAATTTTTTCACCAGCGAATTTTCTGGGCTTTTAGCAAAACCACCTAATCCTACCCTACCTATGTTTAAGGCTAAACTCGCCACGTAAGAATTCAGAATTTACTTTTAGGCACACAACCCATGTATAGTAAATAGGATGATGTAAACGAGATTGAGCACACAGTGATGGAAAGGGGTGGGACTACAAGTTGGGGGACTTCTTCAGGCCCTCGCTCTATTGTCTCCCACCTGTGTGACTCTGGGCAAGAAACCCAGGTAGAATGGCTCCGGGATGGAAGGAGAGATGACGGAAATTGCAACTAGCACAGAACGTGGACTTTATCCAGTTACGCCACATTATGTACACTCAGTCAGATGTGAACAACCATTGACGTCTGGTAGTTCCAGCCCTGCACCTGAGCAGATGGAGGGGAGTCTTAGCACCTTCATTTTCCCATGAAGGCACCTTATAATGACATTCTTATCCTCAGAGGCTCTGTCCTCCCTGGCCTTTCCTACTTTGGTCTTGAAGCCTCTGCCTTTGCAATATATTCGAATGGTTCAAACTCCTGGTTGAAATCTTCTACTACTGGTCCTGGACGCCTCCAGACAGGTACCCTAAAACGGTCTGTATCTGTTCCTCTGGGAGATGTTGGCATTACTTACTCTTTTTTTTTTTTTTAATGTGTACTTATTTTTGAGAGAGAGAGAAAGAATGTGAGCAGGGGAGGGGCAGAGAGAGAGAGGGAGACACAGAATCTGAAACAGGCTCCAGGCTCTGAGCTGTCAGCACAGAGCTCCATGCGGGGCTCAAACTCTGGAACAGCGAGATCATGAACTGAGCTGAAGGCGGACGCTTAACCGACTGAGCCACCCAGGTGCCCCGGCTTTACTTATTCTTAAGCAACCTCCACAGTCTCCTTTGGTTGTCTTTCACCAATTTGAATTGTTAATATTTGTGTACAAATTTATTCCTTTATAAAATTCATTTTCTAAGTTGCTAATGCTTATTTTTCTGCTTAAAAAAAAAAAGTAATACACATTTCCCGTAGAAAATTTGGAAAACAGACAAGAGAATAAAGAAAAATACTAGTTTCCCACAATCCCACCTCCCAGAGAGGTATATTTCCTTTCAGCCTTTTTTTCTCTGCATATAACATACGTTTAACTCAGTTGGGATACACTTTTATATTCGGCTTTTTTTTTTCCCTCCACTTATGTTACCACACAGACACTTGGGAACATTCACTAATACAACACTCTTGATTGTTGCAAACCAATATTTAAATCTACTGCAGCAATTTTATTGATGTACGCAGAAGGGTGTGCAAGTAAGACTTGGGAAATAGTATAACCTCCCTGGCTCTCAGGTTCTTCATCAATGAAATGGATGTGAACAATACTGAACGTTCCCAGAGATGGAAGGTGGGGGCTGGGAAAAATGGGGGAAGGGTCCCAAACTGATTTCTTTAAAAATGAATCCGAATATGAATTTGGAGATACATCTTCCCTTCCTGGACTCTGCCACAAGGACCTTACCCACAGGCACTAAGGTCTTTCCAAAATAATTCTAAGAACAAAGATTTGGGGTCTCTTGTAGATATGGGCCCAGGTGACTAAGAAACTAAGACGGGCACAATTTTGCTCCCAGTGAGTAAAGAATGAACTCTTACTATCAGGGAGACTAATTCCTGCCATTTCAGATGTCATCGAGTGCATCTTTCTGGCACACGAGTTTCATTTTTTACGTAAGGAAAGTAGGTAGAATGTGGCATAGCCTGGGTTTCCTTTCAAATAGGAGTTTTCCTCTGGAAGGTTTGCTTCCATACTGTTCAACTGTTCTTCTGTTCTTTGGTTTCCCCACTGCAGTAAGTCCGTCTCATCGTTTTGACTATTCTTGCTTCAATTTGGTTCATGACTTTTTGCTTTGTTTAGTTAGCATTATGCTCTCTTTATTTAAACTATCTCCCACTCCAACCATGTTTTGTCTTTTCTTCTTATTTTGAAACAGTTTCAGAATACTACCAATGAAAACATTTGCCCCTCACTAGGCCTTTTGTTCTGTGCAAAGCTGGAAAAGCGCTTCTAGCAACCATCTTTTCCCGGTCCCATCATTACCACGATAGGCCTTTTGTGCCGAACTTTGGGACACGCTTGAGCCCAGAAATGCTCTGGTGGGGGAAGTGACCTTGGGCCTTAATTCTTTTCTCCAAAATTTAAAACCCCCCAATTGTACCTGCAAACCAGTAGGAAAATATTTTACCTGAAAGCAGAACATTTCTCCATTTCACCACCATTAAAATACCATTAAAATGTGCTATCACGTTGATGAAAATGCTCCAATATAAATTTGGGGGTATTTCAGTCTAGCTTTTGTGGTAAGTGTCTCCTGGCAGGTAGGGGAAAGATTACTTGAAAGAAAATGATAGACACACAAAAATATCTCTAGTTTTCCACGGCTGGCAATGAAAGTGGGTAGATCAGATGGGGCCTGAATCTTCATACCAAAAGAAGCACTCTTTGGGATTACAAAAGTGTCTCACTGGAAGGCCTCATTTAAAAGCACACATGCTTTATGAACCAGTGACAGGCAGGCACCTGAGACTGGTTGGGGAGCAGATGGAGGTAAAGAGGAGAAGGGGACACGGTCAGACTACAGGACCCAGCCTCAGGAACGGGTCCAGAGCAGTCACCCAGGGGAATGCATGGCCCAGGGGAGAAAACAGGAACTAAATTCCTAGGGTGGGACCAGCAGAGCATGAGGGTGCATGAGAAGGGGGGAAAAACACAACTTCAGAAAGAAAGCCTCCCTCAAAACTCTTCTAGACAGACCTTATTCTCTGAAATGATCTCTGTTATCAAAAGGCTAGAAACATCGGGCTCTTTCAAGAAAAATGACTACATTCACATTTTCTCAGAAAAATTTGTTTAGATTTTATCCTTTCAGAGCCAGAATATTGTTTAAACGACAGGATGGGATGTACTCTCACCCCTTTCCCTATTCTATACATTTCTACCTCTTGGGAGCCAGATGCTAAATTGTTTCCAGCCAGTTAATAATGGCTGTGGTAGTGAAGCTCCCAGGAGACCCAAAGAAGGAAACCTGCCTGCATTTCCAGGGCTCTGTTACGTGCATTGGCTGCTGGGTGGATGCAGATTGGTCAAATAAAGGCAGGAAATAAAGCATAGAAGTGAATTAGTTCACCGTAAAGCAACCAGACAAGCCCCTCAGGTTACGACCTGCTCATCCATGGGCTTGGTGTTCCCAGCAGCATGCCTGGAATGCCTGAATTTGCCATCACTTTGGTTTTGCTGTGAAGGTCAGGCTGAGTCCAATGGCTTGTTGATTACCTCAAGAAGGCATTCCGCACGGTGCCATTGACTCCACTTCTGTTTATCTGGTGCCATCTGCACTCTTTGAGGACCTAGTTGATAGGAAGTGACTAGCTGAGTGCTACAGAAAGTACAAAGATGACTTAGTCAAGAGCTCTGCCTGGAAAGAACTCCCCAAATAAGGCTCAAGGTAAGATACGAACGCGTGTCGATAGAATAACCTAAGATATTGTATTTTTCGGTTAGTACGTGATAATAGTGGTCATCATTGATTGATCCCTTACCCTGTGCTGTGCAATACAGTTCAAGTGTCTGGCCTTTGCAGTTACTTTGTGGAGCAGGTCACACACATTTCATACACAGGGAAGCTAAGCTCAGAGAGGTTACACACTTAGTAAGTGACAGAGCCAGGTTTCAAATGCCAGAGCATGTGCTCTTAACACACCACCACCGCGACCGGTCCGTCTATCCCCCGTGAGATGGTCAGATGAATTGCAAGCATCACGGAGCTCGGAGGAAGGAGGGCACAGATTCAAGCTGGAAGATCTAGGAAAGGCTTGTGCCTCGAAGCTATGCAATAAAAGACTAATAGGTGTTAGACCAGAACAGATGAGAAAGGGAGGGAAAGTGCAGGATGGGGAAGATCTACCAGGGAGAAGGAAGTGTGAGAAAAGACATCCTTGGAGAAAGTGTGATGGAAACCTTGAAGAGCAAGCCAGGATGTGAGAATACGACGGGCTATCCAATCTATTCAAGCCAAGAGAGACATCAGCCCTGCCACACTCAGACCCTCACCATCCAATGGCTTCCCAGGTATTAGCTCTTGCCCACCTTCCTCTGCGTGTTTGTGAACGGTGACTCTGAGCATTGCAGTCCCCTTTCCCTTATCTTATGACAACCCAGCCCTTCTAATGGCCACACCAGTTCACGGTCGATCTAAACAGGGTTTACAAGTCTGGCAGACCCCTCACTGGAGTTCAGTTTTTGCAGCTTTGTCCTGATCTAATCTGTAATCCAATTTGCTACTTAGTCTCCCCAAGCCCTTATCAACATTTTAGATTTCAATGTGCCTTTTCTAGGCTGAATATCTGTGTTTTCAATTATGTCACCCTAGGTGAATTACCCTTCCATTGTTCAAGGTCAAACCTCAAGTTGTTATTTCCTGCCCATACAGCTAGTCCCTTTCCCCTCCATCCCTTTGGGGCAGTTTCTCAATTGTCACTGGCGTTCCCAGATCCTATCTCTATCAGGTTTCATCTGTAAACTTAATCACAAAGCTATGCCCCATTTGGCTTCATTTCATTCCATGGCAGAAATGTCCGTTATGCATCCATTCTCTACAGGCACCCTGGGCTCCAAAGATATAGTAGATATGTCCTTCTGTAGCTATATAAAAACGAAAAGCTGGGGGGGGGGGGTCCTAAAAGGAACTAAGTGGGTTTGATTTCATTCCCATTGTTGAGTCCCCTCCCCTGATCACAGACCCTCTGGTCCTGCACTCATGTTTCTGTGGCCGCAGAGGACTCTTTCTAGCACAGGTATTCAAGAAACGAATGTTAAAGCAGAGAGGGGAGGGCAGAAGCAGAAGGGGCTAAATCAGAACAACTCTGAAAAACAGTCACTAGCTCAAGTCTTCTCAGAGGACTCTGCCCCTTCCTACCCCAGGCTCAGCCCAGGGTCCAAACACATTTTCTCTTTGAGCCTTCTCTCAGCAAGGCTCTGACAAGGGCAGAGCTATTGGTGCCCTGCTCATAGGTCGCATCCAGTGTCTGAGTTTAGCCTTGCCTTTCTCTTTCCTACATGCTGCATGCCGTATTGTTTCTATAGAGGGAAGCACCCCCAAGTATATTATTTTAGGGGGCAAGGAACCCCATGATACCCCAAACATAGAAAGGCAGCCTGTGTGGGTCAGCCACATAGCTCACCTCTCACTTCTAACTATGAAAACTTTCAGAGACCGATCTGCACTTTCCCATTATACTCCAGCAACGTTGATGGCCCCGGCAGCCCTTTGCTCACAGTGCTATCACTTAAGTCATGTGCACTGGCTGACTGCCCCACTGCCTGCCTCGTGAGCAGAAACTGGGAGCAGGAACCGTAAGTGTTATCGGTTATCTTTGTGCCCCCCCGCCCCCGATCTAGCACATAGCACGTGCTTGGTAAATGTTCATTGAATGACTCCTCAAACAAATAAATATTAGAGGCTATAAATTGTCTTGTCAGATATGGTTTTTGTCCCACCAACCAATTGCTTTTGGTTGAGTCCTTGGTGTTCAATTTGTTTTTAATGAATATAATCCTTACTTCAAACAAATTCTTATTTGGAAGACCCCAGCCCCCCAAGATATAAAATGATAATAGTGGAGATCTTCTTGTTCACATAAAATGGAGAGCCCTCAGAAAACCTTAATGCCACCTGCTTGCCCGCCCCCCCACACCCCAAATGGCCCCAAGCTAAAATACTCATTCGAATTCCCTCCCCATTTTAAGTTCTTCACTTTGCTCAATCAAGGTCTAGGCCAAATCTTTCTTTCCTCATGAAGACTAAATACTCTCTGATCACCCCATCCGTGGGGTCCTCTCCCTTTTCTGGAAACCCTATTGGCTACCCTACTCTTATGGCCAGAGTGTGTACCAACAAATATTCTTGGAGTCTTCCTAAAGATCGAGTCCAGTGATACGCATTTTAAGTACATTTTCCCATCTAATCCTCGGAGCAGTCCTGTGAGGGAGATGCTATTATTATCTTCATTTTACTGATGAGGAAATAGAACCTCAGAGAGGTTAAGCAATTTGCCAAGGTCACACCGCTGTTAACTGGCACTGCTAGGATTTAAATATGAGCTACTTAATTGTTTCCTGTTTTAATGAGACATTATTTCATCTTTCTAACTAGATTGGTAAGCTAAAGTGCAAGAACTATGTCTTTAATTCTTTCCCTCCTTGCTCTATTCTTAATACAGTGTTTAGCCCTCAAGAAGAGTATAATTAATTATTTTTCAGAGATTAATTGGTTCCCCGAAGTATATTACATAGTTCCTCACCTCCTCCTCTCCTAACATCTATCCGGGTAGAAGCTGTCAGCTTCTGAATAGGTTCTGGTCTCACTCTCCTTCCTAAAGAAAGTTGTGTTTCTAAAGCTTGCAAAGACAGGTTTCTGCTGCTGAGAATATTAAGCACTTCCTGCAAAGGCTGGAAGCTAAGCAGGACTTTCACAGGAGGGAAAAAACAACAGTGACCTCGTCAAATGGAGTGGGGAGGCTCGAGGCAGGAAATCGAAGGTACTGTCAGAACAGCTCGAGGGAGAAAGAGGGGGTGACTGCAGAGGAAAGAGAGACTATTTAGATTTTTACCACTTGGGACCCTCTCCCCAATTTAACTTGTGGACTAAATTTTAAAAACAGCCGAGTAGTAAAAGCCCTGCTCTCTGTGAACTCTGGCCCCTCTGCCTGTTTGGGATGTCACAGAGAAAGGCTGCACATTGTGCAGCTGCCCCAAGGGGATGTCCAGCGGCCCAGGTGGGGTGATTGACTGCGGGAAGCCCCAGGGGCCCGCCTGCCCACCACCCTCCCTGCACCTGCGCTGTGAATAAACAGAGGCCTGCCTTCTGCAGGGGCCCCTTCCTGACCTCCCCCAGCCCTTCCCCTCAGGCCTTGCCCCGTGGGCCCTCATACTTGAAAATTAACCACAGGCTTAAAGAGAAAGAGAAGATGGCTATGGGAGCCCAAAACAGGCAAGTGGAAATACCTGATGAACAGACGAGAGACAGAGTCCTAATAAAATAGGCAGCTCTGTAGGCTACTTTTAGCATCTCCTGCCTCTTAAATATCAACGTTATGTCCTTGCTGCAGTGCATATAACAATATTGCTAAAATGCCGGGTGCTTAACCGCACTTTTGTTTTTTATGTTCATTTCAATAGCTGGAAGTTATTTCAGTACAAGTCTCACTGGTCATGAAGCATTTATTTCAAATACCTGTCTTTTTTTTCCCCCTTTTTTTGAAATACGATAAATGGTCCTCAGTGACTGATATATACGTAATACGCACGGACAACCAATATAGTTTGCCCTTTAATGACTTTCACAGAAGGCAAATGAGGACAAGAGCATTTTCATAAAACGAAGCACAGGCTCGCGTGCACACAACACAAGCAACATGTGCTTTGTGTCCTCACACACTTGTGCGTTTTGACTGAGACAAACAAATATTTGTGTTCAAAACTAAAATCATTCCGTTCGTTATGTACTGTTGGAAGTAGCCACCATTATAATAGACACAAAAATTCAAAACAAAATCCTTTAAGTGCTGAATTGAAAATGTTCAGGGTTTTCTATCAATTTCCTGATTCTCCTAAGATGTGAGTCATAGGGATAGCTGTTCAGCTGTGTCTTTTTCTCTTTTTCCTTTTTATAAAAAATTGGAATACATTATGCAAGACACAGAATAAAAACACATAGGCTGAAGGAAAATTGTTTGTGGAGGGAGAGAATAAATAAATGAATGAATATACAAGTAAATAAACCTCATAGCAAAGCCACTACAAGTAAAGTCAAAAGACAAAAGCAATCTAGGGGGAAAAATGCAAATTACATCAGAAAAGTCTTGGGTTTTTTTTTTAATATATAAAGAGCTCCAACAAATCACTAAGAAAACCTCCAACAAGCCAATGTTAAAAAGGAGCAAAACTGATGAACAATTCACAGAGAGGGAACTAAATGTGGTCCTTCAAAGTATGAAAAGATGCTTACTGTCATTCAAATAAAAATAAATTAAAAAGAATTCTGTATTGGGGGAAGATGTGAAAATAGGTTGAGGGAGATGAAAAGATAAACAACCTTTATGGAGAACAATTTAACCTCAATACATCAAAACTGCAAATGCGTTTGCCTTTTGACCCAGCGATCACAATTCCTGGAATAGATCTTATATATGTTATTTTACACATGCAAAATGACATATGTACAAAGTTATTTACTACAACACTCTAATAGCAAAAAGTATTTTAAAAATCCAAATGGTGGTCAACAGGGGACTAGTTAAACAAATTATGGTACAGCTACACAGTTCTTTATCTGAAACCCTGGGGTTTGAGGCGGTTTGCATGTCAGAACTTTGTGAAATTTAGAAAGCTAATGCAGTGGATGGACCATATATTATGTAACACTCTAGAGTGTTCTGGGGCAATACTCGGTAATCAAATAGATTAATATTTCTGCAGGAAAAAATATGAATAGTCATACCAAGTGGGAGAAATACAACTCCCCTCAGTCCAAGTCATATTTCGCCACCAAATGAGTTTGCCGCAAACTTAGGAAAATTTTTGGTTTTCAGAGATTTTTTTAAGCTAGGAATTACAGATAAGAGGTTGTAGGCATGTCTATCCATACAACAGAATACCATAGAGCTAGAAATAAATTAAAATATAGTTTCTGTGCTAAATAATCTCCAATATATACTAAATTTTAAAAAAAGACATAACCCTTTGGGTACAAAAGGGGGGAAGTATTAAGGAATATATGTACATGCTCATGCAGGCCAAAGATGGGTCTGAAAAGAGTACATCTGCTTCTGGAGAGAGGAGTAGGAGGAGTCTAGGAACTATGGTAGGAGCCAGACTTTCCACTGTATATGCTTGCATAGCTGTCCTATGTAAATATATTACCTATTCAGAAAAAATAATACACAATTACAGGTTTAATTGCTAAACAAAATGTGTGTATGGATTACCAGCCGTTGATCAGGCTTTATCCTCACATGTGAGTTCTGAGAAACTCAGAGCACCTTGCAATGAATACCATCTACGGGCCAGGCACTAAGCTGGGTGCACTGCTCAGATTATAGCTGGTCATGTGAGGTAGGCATTAGTATCCCCATTAAAATTTCTTTTTAATATTTATTTATTTTTGAAGGAGAGAGAGACAGAGTGTGAGTGGGGGCGGGGGATGCAGAGAGAGAGAGGGAGATACAGAATCCGAAGCAGGCTCCAGGCTCTGAGTTGTCAGCACAGAGCCCCACGCGGGTCTCGAACCCACAAACTGCGAGATTATGACGTGAGCCGAAGTCGGACGCTCAACTGACTGAGCCACCCAGGCGCCCCAGTATCCCCATTTTAGAGATGAGGAAACCAAGGTTCAAGTCAAACCACACAGTAGTAAGTGGTAGATCTAGATTCATACCCAAGGTGCATGACCCTGAGTTCTATAGCACAAAAGAACATTGGAAAATGAGAATTAGGTGATTACCTACTGAGAACACGTGTGGAAGTTATGACCAGATGATGATTCTTTTCTTGAACACAATTCCTGGAACATTTAAGATTCTTCTCTGTTCTGATTCCTCTGAGCATTGCTCATGATATAAAAACAACAAAGCCTGCAGACAAGGAGTCTGTGCCCTGATTAAGGGCTGGGGAGGTGAACTCTTCCATCATAAAGAGTTGAAGCCCTGTGGGGCCCATTATGGACATGTCTGCCCACAACAGACAAGCAGTCTGGTCCAAGAATGCTTTGTCTTCTTCCCCAGATTGCTCATGAGCACTGGCTGGGGAGGGAGAGGCAGGAAAGTGTATTTTTGACTGAGTATTTTTGTCTCCTCAAAACTCACATGTTGGAATCCAAATCCCCAATGTGATGATATATGGAGAGGGAGTCTTTGAAAGGTAATTAGGTTGAGATTAGGTCATGAGGGTGAACCCCTCATGATGTGATTAGTGCCTTCTTAAGAAAAGACATGAGAGGGGTGCCTGGGTGGCTCAGTCGGTTAAGCGTCCGACTTTGGCTCAGGTCACGATCTCGCAGTCCGTGAGTTCAAGCCCCGCGTCGGGCTCTGTGCTGACAGCTCGGAGCCTGGAGCCTGTTTCAGATTCTGTGTCTCCCTCTTTCTCTGACCCTCCCCCGTTCATGCTCTCTCTCCCTCTCTGTCTCAAAAATAAATAAACGTTAAAAAAAAAAAAAGACAAGACATGAGAAAGCCTGGTTCCTCTCCCCGCTCTCCATCATGTGAGGATGTAAGTAGATGGCCTTCTGAAAACCAGGAAGCAGATCTCACCAGACACCAGTCCTCCGGGCACCTTGGTTTTGGACATCCCAGCTTCCAGAACTGGGAGAAATAAATACGTGTTCGTTAAGCCACTCAGTCTACAGTAATTTGTTATGATAGCTCCAGCTATCTCTAGCTCTGGAAAGACTCACCTTTTGGTCTCAAGTACTGTATATCTGAAAGTACAGTTTGAAATTCATCAAAATTGACAAATACTAATTAGATTTATCTTTTCAGTCATTAGTCCCTTTGTTCCATCGTTGAGAAAAACAAAGTAGGACAGTGCATACTGTTCTCAGGAGCAAATACACCAAACCTACTGAGGTGGGACAGACTGATGGATTTGGGGTTGGCTCCAAAACATACAGACTCTCTCCCTTCCCAGAACCCCCACAGGCTACACATCTCCCAGTCTTATGTCCCCACCTACCAGGGACAGGAGCTAGAGGGGAATCTCTGAATTAAGCTGACTTTTAGCCAAAGACTCCAGAAGAATTCAGAAAGAAGTGGTGGGTTCTAACAGCTGACATGGACTTTGAAGCTGAACTTGTAGAGTGACCAACCGCCAGTGTTTTTTGCCCTGGGACTGTCTTGTTTTTGCACTGAAGGCTCCACAGCCCATCAGGACTGGACGAATCGGGATGATTTGTCACCCTGCCTAGGTTTCAAACCCAGCTCCACCGCTTTTTAGCTGTGAGACCTTGAGCAAATATCTGAACGACCCTTTGTGAGTTTCTCCATGCGTAAGACGGGGAGAATAATAGCACCCGATCCACAGGTTAGATGAGTATTTATAAGTGCTGGGAACAGTACTTGGTAAGAGCTGTATGAGTATTTGTCAAACAAAAGAAATTACGTTAAGCCTCGTGGAGTCTTATTGTGGCTGTTTACAACCAATGTGCACAGCAGGGCATTGAGCACTCTTAAGCTGCATGACTGCATTGGTGGAGACGGAAGCGTGAGGCTACAAGTATCTTTCACCAGGATAGCTATTCAGTGAGTCAACAGGCTACAAAACCAAAGCAAGAGACCAGCATTTCCTTTATCTCCACATCCTCTCCCACCCTTGTCATTTCTCTGTTTTTCATGTCAGCCATTCTGACAGGTGTAAAGTGGTGTCCCATACGTCGTTGAGGCAAAGCTGGTGCCACGACTGTGAGACACAGTATGGAGATTCCTCAAAAGTTCGAAAATAGGATTACCCTATGATCTAGTAATTCCACTACTGGGTATTTACCCAAAGAAAATAAAAAACGCTAATTCGAAAAGATATATGCACCCCTATGCATTATTTATAATAGCCCAGATATGAAAGCAACCCAAGTGTCCATCAATAGATGAATAGGTAAAGATGTGGCGTATATATATATATATATATATATATATATATATATATACACAATGGAATACTACTTGGCCATAAAAAAGAGAATGACATCTTGCCATTTGCAACAACATGGATGTATCTACAGGATACAATGCTACGTGAAATAAGCCAGACAGAGAAAGACAAACACCATGCGATTTCACTCATATGCAGAATTTAAGAAACAAACAAACAAATGAAGAAAAAGAGACAAGCAAAAAAATAAGACTCCTAAGTACAGAGAATAAACTAGTGGTTGCTAGAGGAAAGATGGGGGAGGGGACCGGTGAAGGGGATTATACGATGAGCTCTAAGTAATAGATAGAATTGTTGAATCATTATATTGTACCCCTGAAACTAATGCAACATTGTTAAATATCAAACAGTGTTGCATTAGTTTCAGGTGTACAATATAATGATATATATATGTATATATATGTATATATATGTATATATGTATATATGTATATATATGTATATATGTATATATGTATATATGTATATATGTATATATATGTATATATATGTGTATATATATGTGTATATATATATATAGAGAGAGAGAGAGATAAAGATAGATAGATAGATAGATAGATAGATAGATAGATAGATAGATACCAGCATTTCATTTGTCCCACCTCAGCCCACCCTTCTGATCCTTGCTGGTTCAGACCTCTTGCCCTAACTGATGGGAACACAATCAGCTCACTATAAATACTAAATGAAGGTGTAAATGTTTCTTACACAGGCCTATCCAGGGTGGCTCCAAGGAGTTTGTATCTTTGCTTTCTCCTGCTTATTTGCAAAGGAGTATAGCTAATGCTAAGGTTTCAGGCATACAGCTTACCTATGATGAGATTTCCTGATACTGTAAAATGAAGTAACTGCAGAGAAGAGAGAAGGGTCCTCTTCTTTGGCAGTTATTTACGGTTCTGATCTGTGGGTAGCCTGAACACAGAAATGCACGCATCAGTCATAAATCGGTCAGCGCTCCGGACACCTGAAGCCTTGAGAGCCTGTGGCGCGGCTTGGCAGGCTGCTTCTGCAGAGAAGTTTGCACAGTCGTCCACATGCACACACTCAGCCACTTCCACGCCCGCCTGGGCAAAACCGTCTGCATTCTGGAGACCCGCCAGGACACGTGGGTCTGCCTGCCTGCTGGGTTCCACCCCAGCTGAGTCCTGAGTCAATGGTGGGGCCGGTGGCAGAACCACAGACCTCAAGATGTGCAGGCAAGCTTTGCAGACGTCTCCACTCCTGCACTGCTTAACCAGCAGCATATGTTTTTTTGGCTAAAAGGTGTTTAAATGAAATCATTTTTTCCATATTACTTTGAAAAGTTTATTTCATCAGCATGAAAATGTTTAATAATATTATTGGGGGGGTTAAAAAAATAAATCATCATTTTGAAGATGTTTCTTTTTTATTCACTCAGGGAAAAGAACACAGTGATACTTAATCCTTTCCTTAAACGATGCAAGTGACTCCGGCTTTAGATGAACAGTACTTTGGGAATCAAACAGCACAAATGTCTGTGCCAAAACAGAGAAGGAAGATTTGTTCCCTACAGACCGGTACTGGTGTAAGGTGACTGCTTGGGTTTGGTTTGAGTGATGATTGTAATAAAATAGAGCAGGCCCCCTACCCAGTCAGCTTTGCAAGGTCACTCGTGTGCCACTAGGAGAGCACGTGCCAAGGCCAGTATCCCAAGGCTGGAAGATTCTGGAACTGTAACAGCTGTTTCCCCAGAGAGCCACATTCCAGTGAGGGGGCAAACGCTTCAGTGGAGAAGCTCCAGGGATCTCTAGAAGGCTGGGCTGGGGGATTCAGCATCTAGCCTCCCCTTTCATTCAGCAGAAAGCACTCCTCTCTGATCATTCTCACCCTGAGCAATAAAATCAGACTGCCCCAAGCTGCTATCCCAAGCAGAATTACTCCTAGCATGTGCCCTAGTAAGCTGAGGACAAAGAATACAAAGGAAGGCCTGCCTAGTGTAATAGGTCTAGACACTTCAGTTATATAGCATGCTAACAAACGATTAAACGGGTCTACTCCTCTATCTTAATAGATAAACCTGGAAGGCTTCCCGCACATTTAGAATTTACTCCTCAGAGCTCAGCACTAGAACTTGGAGGCTTAGGGAAAGCTGGCCCCTATCACCCAGCTCCTGGCCTGTGACACATCCTCCTGCCCTTTCCTCCCCTGGTTCTGTCCAACAACACAGAGGGCTGACATCCCAGCTCTCACCTCTAAGCTCTGTCCTCACTGCCCACACAGCCCCCCATTGGCCACTGCTCAATGCCAGACACGTTTGCACACAGACCCTGGAAGGGGGCTTGGGCTATTGAGTAGTCATCCAGGGTCCTGGGTCGCAACTATCTAGAGTAACCTAGAAGAGGCAGTGTAAGTTCTGAGTGGTCACAGGGGCAGGGGCAGGCAGAGGAGAGCTGAGAGGAAGTCTCTAAAAAGCAGGACCCACATCTGGCCTCAAACCCAGGTAATCAGCACTGAAGAGAAGACAGACAGAAAACACCAGCAAAGGGCACAACAGGGCGATGCCCGGTCAGGACTGCTGAGCTCTCAGATTCAGGGGCAACTTGTGTTTCCCTGAACTTGAGGGAGGTAGCGAGAGGAGAGGAAAGGACACCAAAAGGTCTCAGTGATGCTTTGCTCAAGGGGTGTGAATGAAAGAAGACAAGCATTTAACTTTAACAGGATGAATCAGGGTCGACTATTTGGGACTTGGCATGGGCTGAAAATGGTGGATCAAATTTTTATCTCTGGAGATATGCCCTGTCTCTCACAAACGCGATGTCAAAGAAAGGTCAGACATTAAAGTAACCACAAGGAACCTAAAAATATGTTCTTCATAGCTGTAGAACTTTGAAGAGCTTTTCTTTTTAAATGAAGGGGAGGGGGGCGGGTCTTAATCAAGTCTCCTTTCGAAGTCCTAATGGTTTTCAGGTTTTCTCAAGACCTTTCTATAAAACCAAAAGACACAGATGAATTTAAAAAACAATTTTTTTAAGCACATATGGGAGAAAAATAGGATCCAAAGCCTGAGGTTTGGTGAAAGAAAGAAATCAAGAACAGAGTAGCAGAACAGAAGTCTGTGTGTTGATGAGAGCAAATGAGGCACCGAATGAACATAAGGCAGAGAGGTGATCTCATGTATAGCCTCTTGAGACTGTATGTATGATGCAAGCACTGTATTTAGTCAACACTTTGTTCCAAGAGATTCAATCTTCCTCTACCTACATTAAATCCTATCCATATTCTATAAGGCAACTTGCATTTCTTCACACCCCTTCCCTTTCTGTGAGAATCACAAAACCCTATCTTCTCTTCTCTGTACCCTTAATCTTGTCCCCACAGCCCCAAGGGCCACGTGGTGGGGACAGATTACTATAAGAATGAGGTACCTCCAGACTTGGGCGTAGGGATTGCAGACTATGAAAAGAAACTCAATGGCCAAGAAATGAGAGAAGAGGCCAAAATTACTTTTGCCACCAGTGAGAAATTTTAGATTTCAAAAGATTGAATAACTTGTCCTAAAGCAAGAGTGGAAGCCAGAAGGAGACTGCAGACTCCCAGGTACTGATCCCTGCTCCAGGCATCGGGGTCCAAGCACAGCCCCATTACCATTATCCCTGCACAGGGTAGAGCCCCAAAGCATAAGAAGATGATAATACACAGAGGAAATTTGAAGAGCAGCATGAAAATAATTATGGGTTGGGAGGATTTACTCCAAAGGCTTAAATGTATATAACCTGGCCAAGCGATCACATCGCTATAAGGAAATATGATAGTGGTGGATAAAGAAACAAGCATCCAAAGGGCATAAACAAAGCCTTAGACTACTCCATGGGAGACATAAATTCAGTGATGTGATGGAAAATATAGGCTCACTATGGGAGGGGGGGGGGGTAGAATTACTATATTGGGAAGATCTATTAATCTGTTGACAGTTTCTCAAAGAAAGTGATGGCAGCCTACTAATTTGCCTCATTTGAAACCAGTCTGTATGAGGAACTGGAAAATCTATCTCAGGGAGTAGTACTGAGCAGTAGGCGAGGGATGAGTTGCCCTCATAAATCTTGTTCATTTTTCATCTTGACGATTTTTCTCTCCTGTTTCCTCTCATTCTCTTTTCCATTCTCTTGCCAAGCCCCCCTCAGATCTGCGAAATCCTCTTCTATGGAAAACTTTCTAGGCTAAGGGAAGCGGGGGCGGGGGGTGTGCTAACCAATGGCTTGGGATTATGAGCAGGGTCAGCAGATGGTCTGCATAACCCAGACCCTTCAAAGCTAACAAAGGGGTTTTCATCTCAGGTTACCCTCTTCTGCAGACCTGAGTTGTCTGCACCTCTGCTGTTTGGTACCCCAGGAATAGACCTTAAAGATGTCGACTTTTAAATCAGGAGTTCAGATCCCAGTTCAAACGGCTGACATGGTCTGGGTGAGCTAAGAGACTTTTTCAGCTCTGGTCAGAAGACTGAGCAACAGTCTCTCACACCTTTACAGCAGGAGTGTGGCAATGTCCCTAATGCTTTTTCAAGGGCTTTCATTTTTATCCAAATAGCCTCCAGTGTTGCCAAGTCAAAGGAAAGGTGTCGCTATCGTCCAAACTATAAGTGAGCAGTATAGTCTTATGTGAATCCAATTGAAAGAGAATTTTGCTGGAAGGTCCAAATAGCAAACCACTTTTTTCCAGATGTCAGAAAGCTTGAGGTCTGTGTGAAGAGAAATGCAGCATTCTGGACTTTTTATCTGGTGTGTCTATGGAAGGACATGGATGAAAGGCTGGTAAAGCAAATGTGTGCTTCAACGCTTTGTGCTGTGAGGGCGCCCCAACAGCCCCTGAGTTAGTATTTCAGAAATACACTCTGTGAGAGGCAAAACTGTCCTGGGAAAAACAGGACTTGGCCCCTCGCTTTTATTTACTAAAATAAAGATTGCAGAAATAGATAGGGATGGAGAAAATGGTCTTGAAATATGTTCCTTGTTATAACCCTGTTGCCAGCACTTAAATAAAAGGGGGGTTTCAAGAAGAAAAATCCCTTCTCAGAGTCCCAGGGGAGCAATCCGGTCTTTGGGATCCCTGCCGACACAGCTGATGCAGACTCAAAACGTCGGCCGGGATGAAATGCTCTGTGGCTAAAAGGAGAACCAAATCCTTCAAGTGAGAAGGAGTCCCACTACGTGAAAGCAAACCACATGAGGCTCTGCTGGTGACGCCTCCCCAAGAACCTAGCCTATCTCCCTACACTCAGGAAGCACCTAACAAATAATAAAACCCAAAGAATGAATTCGAGTTTTTAGAGCATAAAATATTAACCTACAAAAGCCACAAGCTGACACAAGGTTTGTTCTCTGGAGCACATAAAGGGCACAGCTGGCCTCCCCACCCTCCTTCACCTGCGTTCCTTACTCACTGCTTCTTTCTTGAGTCTGTGTTCTCGGCTTGTCTCCTGTAATTCCTCCCCAACCTGTTTAGCAGGCCCAGTGGGTACCCTCCATCAGAATGTAAGTTCTGCTCTGTTCCTTCCAAGTAGGCAGATGTGCTTGCCATCCTTCTGGGGTTCTAAGTCCTCTAACACCCGAGGGGTACGTTGTTCTTTGGTAAGTATACCGGCCTCCAGGTGACCCGGCGTACTCTGTGATCTGTCTGGAGTTTCATGGGGAGCTTGGGTGCTCAGTACCCCTTCTGGCTCTAAATTCTGCTCCTGAACTCCCTCTCTTTCTCAGCTGTTTCTCACTTCTGGAGTGGCTGCCCCTTTTCTGCATGCATGACCCTATGCCGGGCATGCTCCCGATTCCATCTATCCTTGAAGCAGCAGACTTCTACCAAAGGCTGGGGTTTGTGAAGTAAGGCGAGCAATTACATATGCAGAACAGCACAGAGAACAGTTTAAAATTAGACACCAGATTGCCTAGGTTGAAATTCCAGCACTGTTGTTTAACAGCTGTCTGACCTTGGGCACGTCACTTAGCCTCTTCATGCCTCCGTTTCTCATTTGGAAATTGGGAATAAAAATAGTACCTATTTCAGAGGGCTGTGGTGAGGATTAAGCAGGTAAATACATGTAAAGTACTAGAATAGTGTCTGGCATATGGTTAATTTTCTATAAGTGTTGCTGTCATTTCGTTTATTTCACCTGGTACCTTCCTGACCACACTCCTACTGTTTAACTACTGAAGGGTCTGAACAAAAATAAAAGTTTATCCTCTACGGAGAATTTGTCCACTAATCTTGAGACACATTTCTGCCTTCTAGATGGTTAGCCGCAAACTTCTAGGAACTGGAAGAAGTGCACACTACTGGCAGAACGATCATGCTCGTTCAATATCCACTATTCAACAGGCATTTATTATGCACCATATTCATTTTCTAGGGCTGCTGTAACGAAGGACGTCAAACTAGGTGGTTTAGAATGACATAAATTTATTGTTCCACCGGTCAAGAAGCCAAAGTCTGAAATCAAGATGTAGACAAGGCCATGCTCCCTGTTGAAGATGCTAGGGAAGGATGTGTTCCAGGCCTTTCTCTCTGCTTCTGTCAGTTGCAAGCACTCCTTGGCTTGCAGATAGCTGTCTTTTTCCTGTGTCTCTTCACATCTTCCCTCTGTGCATGTCTCTTTGTGTCTAAATTTCCCCTTCGTGTACAGGCACATCTTGGATTAGGGCCCACCCTAGTGACCTCATCTTAACGTGATCATCTGAAAAGATCCTATCTCCAGATTAGG
Organism: Prionailurus bengalensis; assembly: GCF_016509475.1. Classification (NCBI taxonomy): domain Eukaryota; kingdom Metazoa; phylum Chordata; class Mammalia; order Carnivora; family Felidae; genus Prionailurus; species Prionailurus bengalensis. Next base: position 20,896,364 of record NC_057343.1, read on the forward strand.
CCATGTTCATAGGTACTGAGGGTGAATACTCCAGCATCCATAGGGGGGACACAATTTAAGCCAGAACATGCATCTAGTATTTTCCAGAACATCTAGGTACTGCAAACATAACCATGAAAAAAAAAAAAAAAAAGAGTTTCTGCTCTCATGGAGTTTATACTCTGCTTGGAGGAGATAAGAAATATAAAAAGTGTCAGGTAATGAATGGTACCATGAAGAAGAATCAACAATGCTGAGGGACTGAGCATCATGGAGAGTGTGGTGTTGCTGTTTTATATTTGTGATCAGGAAAGACCACTCTGGTAAGCTGACCTCCAACAAGAACCTGAAAAGTGAGAGATGAATTGTGGGGACACATCAGGAAGAAAGCTCCAGGCGGAAGGACAAGAGGTTCAATGCCCTGAGGAAATAATGCCTGGCTCAGGACATAGCCTGGAGGCTAGTGTGGCAGAAGAGAAGGTAGTGGGGACAGTGGCCAGAGGAAATGGGGTCAGGATAGGATGGGGGCTGAGGGCGTGGCACACAGGGTCTGATCAAGAGCCATGGTAAGTTTCCCCTGGCCACTACACTGAGTTTTACGGTGTCGGAGTCCATTCAAGGTGGCATCATAAAATGCCACTGAGTAGGTGGCTTATAAACAACAGAAATTTATTTGTCACAGTTCTGGAAGGGTACTGTCCGAGATCAGGGCGCCACTGTGGCTAGGTGAGGGTCCTCTTGTGGGTCACAGAACTGCTCATTGTGTCCTCACATTATGGAAGGGGAGAGGAGCTCTCTCTAGCTTCTTTCTTTTTATGTTTATTAATTTCTGAGAGAGAGACAGAGCATGAGTGGAGGAGAAGCAGAGAGAGATGGAGACACAGAATCTGAAGCAGGCTTCAGGCTCTGAGCTCATGACCTGAGCCAAAGCCAGACACTTAACTAAATGAGCCACCCACGCGCCCCTCGATAGCTTCTTTTATAAGGGAATTAATCCCATACATGAGGGCTTCACCCTCATGACCTCATCACTTCCCAAAGACCCCACCCTCTTAACACTATCACTTTGGGGGTTAGGATTTCAACATAAGGATTTGGGGGTTGGACATACATATTCAGACCCTAGCAGATGGGAAGTCTCAGGAGTGCTTAAGGCAGAGGAAGCAAATCTGACCTACATTTTAGAAGGCATCCTTCGAGCTTCTGGTAGAGAAGGATGAGCTTCTGAAGAGACTGGTAGCTGGTCAGGGGTAGGGGCATGACCTTTACACAGAGAACTGGGTATTCTTCAACCCCTCAGGCTCATGCAGGGAGGTAAGAACAGTTAAGCATCCCTTGCCCCTTCTAGAAACAGAATCCCTACTTCTTGTGGGACACCTACTCATGTGGACACCTACTTCTTGTGGGACACCTACTCCCCCCCCCCCCCCCAGCCACATGGGTAGCCATGTTTCTAATCCTGACCAGTTAGAGGACTGCTTGGCCAGGGCTCCAATGTCCACAGATGAGTGAGTCTGGACCAAGGAGAAGCTGGACCAACCCCTACCTAGGATGATTGTGTCTGATCCATGGGCTTGCTGAGCTATAGGCAGAGAGCCTGGGGCATGTTTACCAGTTATAGCTGTCTAAGAGATAAGGAAGCGAATAAGCCCTTCCCTTGAGCCTTCACTATGAGCACCTTCTAAACGCTACGTATAGAGAAATCATTAAACCCTCACAACCACTGTATGAAGTGTCTGATATTATTACATCATTTTATTTATTTATTTATTTTTAATTTTTTTTTCAACCTTTATTTATTTTTGGGACAGAGAGAGACAGAGCATGAATGGGGGAAGGGCAGAGAGAGAGGGAGACACAGAATCGGAAACAGGCTCCAGGCTCTGAGCCATCAGCCCAGAGCCCGACGCGGGGCTCGAACTCCCGGACCGCGAGATCGTGACCTGGCTGAAGTCGGACGCTTAACCGACTGCGCCACCCAGGCGCCCCCTCATCTAGTATTCTAAAATGAACTCCATAGATAATGTAGTTTACCTGCACAAATAATTGTTACATAATTAACACCCTTCTGTAATTACAATATAGAGTAAAACTAAAAGAAAATAGTTTATAATGTAAAAAGACATGTATGGGGCGCCTGGGTGGCTGAGTCATATATACATATATACAGTCATATGTAGGAATTGGTCACATGCACATGGAGGCCAAGAAATCCCACAATCTGCCAACCACAAGGTGGAGAATCAGAAAAGCTGGTGGTTAATTCAGTCCTGATTCAAAGGCCTGTGAATCCAGGACCGGGGTGTAAGTCACAGCCTGTGTCCAAAAGCCTAAGAACCAGTTGCACCAACATCCCAGGGCAGGGGAAAATGGATGTCTCAGCTCCAGCAGAGAAAGTGAACTTGCCCTCCTTCCATTTTCTGTTCAGGCCCTCAAGGTAAGATGATGCTCAGTAGCACTGGTGAGAGTGGTTTTCTTTACTCAGTTTACTCAGTAAACTTTACTCAGGTTACTCAATTCAAATGCTAATCTCTCCCAGAAACATGTCTTACAAATGCATCCAGGAATAATGTTTCACCAGATATCCGGGCATCCTTTAGCCCAGTCAAGTTAACACATAAAACTAACCGTCACACAGGCTCACATTACAGCTGAATGAAAGCCATAATTGCAAGCACTTTCAAAAATTAGCTTTCAATATGTTATATGCAGAATTACTGCAAAATCAAACTAATGAAGACTTAAACACCAGTTCATTATTACCATTGGTGATGCCATTTTAAAACAATGAACAATTCTTGGTAAAGGGCTGAATGAAACAAGGCACTATCTTCTCTCAGTATGCACAGTAGGACCAGTCTTGGTAAAGTCTTACATTTACTAAAACTCAAGGAAGTATTTGTGTGTGTTTGTGTACATACAGTCAGGTTTAGGTTCTACGTTTAGATAATTTAACATATTTGAGTTTGATTCTAAGCTTGGATAACTATAAACAGGGTTTTCCACCTACATGAATGTCCAAGCTATTAGCAAGTTGTGTGGGTATGAGATCATTCTTCATCGTGCAGGACATCTCAGGGAATAGCAGGTCACTTAACATTGCTGACCTCCACTGCAAGCCACTAGTTCACCCCAACTGCTGCAACAACCAAAAACACCCCCTAAATTTCCAAAACCCACCACAGAGGGTACTGCCCCATTTGGGAACCAATGGTCTAGTCCAAACACACACTTCTGGTTCTTAAACCTCCCCTATAACATCCTAAGCACACACTCAATATGAATGAATAAAAATATGAATGAAGGAAAGTGTGGAACTGTTGAATACTAAAAACTCTGGAGAGTAATTAATTATCAGTAAACAAATTCTTTTTACAGGCATAGAAAGTTTCCTTGAGGCAACCATGCACATATGATATTTGTTTGTCTGTCTTTTTATGGCTTCTTAAACTACTCAACTATTTCTTGAATTTGGAGAAGTTTTAAGTTGCTTAGAGAACTACTAATGAGTTATAGTTACATAACTAAACTCTGAGGGAACCTTATATATTCTTGTCTTCTGCCTCTTTATTTTCAACCTTAAGGGCAAAGCCCTAAGTCCGTACCTTATATTATAGAAACGTGCTGGTCTCCAGAATTCACATCGTCCAACAGTAATGAAAATCACCTGTCCCTCTTCTAATGCTCTACAAGAGCTCTCGATTGCCTTCTGCACAATATTAAAACTCTAGTTAAAGGCTTTGATGCCTTCCACGGATGAATTCTTCTCACTATAAGCCCCAGCTTCTACTCTCTGCCCTACTCCAGCAACATTGGCCACTCCTCTGCGTCTCTGTCCTCATGGAAAAGTCTCACTCCTTCCCATTTGCAAATCACTGCTTTGAAAATAGCTCAGCTAATGCTATTCACACAGACAGTTCTCAAAACTGATCATGCATTAGAATCACCTGAGGATTTTCAAAACTCTTCTTAGCAGGAGCCACCCAGGACCTACTACACCATAATCTTTCAGGGGTTGGAACCGAGACACAAATATTTTAAAACTTTCAGGGGTTCCCAGTATTCATCCAGGCTTGAGAACCACTACCCCGAGGTCGCACACTACACCTGTATTTTATTAAGCTTGGATTCTATCTGTTGCACCTGCAAATGGTTTCCTGGCATGGACTTCTTCTCTCCCTCTTCAGAAAGACAGAAAGCTCTCAAGACCTCTGAACCTTAAATCACCTGGGTATCTTGTCCAAATGTGAATTTTGATTCAGGGGTCTGGTGTGGGTTCCTAAGATTCTGCATTCCCAATAAGCACTGAAGTGTCCCAAAATATGCTCCCAGAATACAACCATATATGTGTAATATATGTGTCATTACATGTATGTGTGATAGGTGTGCGATTACCATATATATGCGGAATTACACATATGTGTTGCAGTCCTATCTATGTTATGTAGCATAAGAACTACTCTCAAGATAAGAATTTTAAGGCATGAAGAAAGGGAGGCCTATTCCTTAATTGGTTCTCTGAGAAGATGATTGGAGCTGTTACTAGGGTAGGTGGCACCCGGGACAAATATTTTTTACCGTGCCTATATCTAAAAAAATAATTCGATTAAAAACATATTACACCAAACAGAAACCACAGTGAGAAACAGAAACCAACAAGTGTTGGTGAGGGTATAAAAGAAGTTCGAACCCTCATACTCTGCTGGTATGAATATAAAATGGTGCAGCTGCTTTGGAAAACTCCCCTCAAGTGATTCTACATCCAGTTACTATATGAGCCAGCAATTCCACTCCTAGGTGTATACCCAAAAGAACTGAAAACAAAACCTATACACAAGTGTTCGTAGCAGCACTATTCACAGCAGCCAAAAGGTGGAAACGACCCAAATGTCAACTGATGAATGGATAAACCAAATGTGCTATAGCCATACCACAAAGTATTATTCAGCCACATGAAGGAATGAGGCACCGATCCATGATACAGCATGGTGGAACCTCAAAAACATGCTAAATGAAAGAAGCCAAACGCAAAAGACCATATACTGTATGATTCCATTTATACGAAGTATCAAGAATAGGGAACCCGTATAGAGAAAGATTAATGGTTGCTAGAAACTGGGGGAAAAAAAAGGAAATGGGAGTCATTTCTTAGTGGATACAGGGCTTCCTTTCGGTGTGATAAAAGTATCTTGTAAGTAGACAGAGGTGGTGGTTGTACAACATTGTGAAAGTACTAAGTGCCGCTGAATTGTGCAGTTTATTCTCTTAATTTTTTATTTGAGTATAGTTGACACACAACATTACATTAGTTTCAGGTGCACAACTAGTGATTCAACAACTCTATATGTGATGCTGTGCTCACCACCAGTGCAACTACTGTCTGTCACCATCCATCACTATTACTCTGTCATTGACTGTGTTCCCTGTGCCCTGTCTTTCATCCCTGTGACTTATTCCTTCTGTAATTGAAAGCCTGTATCTCCCACTCGCCTTCACCCATTTTGCCCATCCTCCCACCCCTGAACTGTATACTTGAAAAGGATTAATTTTATGTTACATGAATTTAACTTCAAAAAAATGTTTACAAAATCAGAGGTCGCATGTGAGATATAGTGATTTCTCAGTGAAGATTTAGAGTACTAGGTAGAGATGAGCTACTTACCTACTCTTTGTCTAATTGTCCAATCGGCACGTGTGCTTTCTGGGCACCACCGCTTCCAGCTGAGGTCCAGGAACTCTCTCTTTAGGCTCTTTATTGTCGATTGTGCCCTTGCTGGTCAATTTCATATCTGCCATCATGAAGCAAAAGTAGCCACACTATTATTAGCCACGGTATCACGGCTCTTCAGAGCCTGTGTATATTAAAATATTTCAGATCTTGCCCCTGAATTTACTTGATAATGATTACATCATAACCATGTGAATATTGGCTTCTAATAACTCACTCCAAGGTTGTTACCGTGCCTGATTCACGAATGAGGACCACAAATACAAGTCATATCCAGAGAATGTAGGCAAAATTAGACAATAATTTCTTTTCTGATCATGTTAAATTTACCGTTCAGAATTTTGTACAATAAACATAGAACAACACATCTTCCAACCGTGTCTCCTCCTGTACTTTTTAGGATGTAATCTCTGCATTCCCGCAATGTGACTTTTTCAGTGTTGGCCGCACCTCTGCTATTTTTAGACTGCCACCAAAAAAGACGACAAGAAGGGCCTGTAGGCAGACTGATAAAGGGTGGTCTCATTCACATAAGAAATGTCATTCCTGTACCCTGGGTAGCTTAAGATTGACCTGGGAGAATGTGATGTCACCACGTCAAGTGGGCACTACAAGAGAGAACATATATTGGTAGGGCCATTTGTCACTGAGGAGTGATACTATTGAAAGCTCTTGGAGGAAAAAGGCACAGGTGTTTGCTTGGTTCTGAAAGTGGTACCAGTTCAGAGGCAAGTATGGCCCTCCTGCTCTGTGAAGCACAGTCGTCTGTTTGGTGTATAAAAGAAGGGATCTTCATACATCCACCTCTCTCGACTTAAGATTTAATAGCTTTCTTTTTCTCTCTTTAAATTGTAAGTCTACCAAGCAAGATCAAGTCATGAGTCTTCAAAAACACAATCTTGGGGCTCAACCAAATTTGAGTTTTGATTTTCAGATGAATGCAAATTGTTGCAAATAACAAAATGGATTATCACCAAAATGCAAGATCTTGATGGCTAAAATTCTGTCCCCCCACCCTTCACCAATATAACATCAGTATTTGCCTGTTGTTTGTTTTTCAAATAAAAAAAAAAAACTATAGCTTTCTGGACACCCCAGTGGGATGAATCCTATGGACAAAATGAACTTCAAAACATTCTAAAACTGGGGTGCCTGGGTGGCTCAGTCAGTTAAGTGGCAGATTTCAACTCAGGTCATGTTCTCACACCCCGTGAGTTCGAGCCCCACGTCGGGCTCTGTGCTGACAGCTCAGAACCTGGAGCCTGCTTCGGATTCTGTGTCTCCTTCTCTCTCTGCCCCTCCGCCTCTTGCACTCTGTCTCTCTCTCACTCTCAAAAATAAATAAACATTAAAAAATTAAAAAAAAAAAATAAAGCATTCTAAAACTATTTGTTGTTATCACAGTGTTAGTAGTAGAGTGTATACTGTAATTTAGAAACTGTTGTGTGCAAATGAATACTTCTTTTAAAAATCTAACAGAAAATATAGGCTAAGAGAAAATAGATTGGATATTGGAAAATACGTTTAAATGGTGAAATGTCTAGAATTATCAAAGTTGCTGAGAAGTGGTTAAATTGTCCAAGTAGTATAAAGCAGTACTATTTGAGGCACTCTAGCACAGACTATAAAAGGCAAATGTAAACACGCTGTACGCAATTTTGCATCCCCCAAATTTTTCCTCTCTTTATTTCTTGTCAATGTATTGTAAGAATGGGAACAGAGTGGGATAGAAAGTGAAAGGCCCTGACAACACACTAAACTCACCAGGCCTGGGCATGGGTAACCTCACATTCTTACCACATTAAGTAGGAACTTAATCATCCACTCACCTGACTATCATAGACTCACACAATGTAAGACTTCCACAGATCAGACGTGATGATCTATTCAGTCCACCCATTTCCCAGATAAGTAAACTAAGGCTTACCCAGATGATACTCAAACTCAGAAACAAGGAAGCCTGAGATGAAGTAGTGTCAAAACCAAAAGAAGGACATGGGCCTAGTCCCTGGGCCAGTCTACTGTACCAAACCTCGCTCCATTACATCAACCACAAGGCATTTCAGTGCTGCGTGGAAGGAACCTGCACCCCTCCACCACGGGAGAGTGCAAGAACAACTTTCTATCTGGACAACTGGCATTTTAAAGTCAACCAGATAGAAACAGAAGTGAAAATATTGACTTTTTTTCACAGTAACATTCTGCTGTCATCTCTGGTGTGGAAAAACACTTCACTGGAGTCTACATGGAATGAACATTGCCCTCCACAGTAGCACCGTGTGAGGCGACACAAGGCAAATGCTTCCACTTTGTGCAGTCCTAAGCATTTTCCTCTTGCCTACATTGGTTCCATGAAGTTCGAAATGCTTTTTGAGAAAACACAGACCTAGACTCAGACCAGATATGGAAGGTCCAAGTTTGCACCCACACCTGATTTTAACAACTTGCCTTCAAAACCTTGTTTTCAATGTCCTGAAAGAGAGCAGGGAGGGAAATCACATTTTTCTTCCCTTTATCAATTTATGACTTTCTTCTTTGTTGACTTATGGCTCTTTGATATTTATTTTGGAAATTTCCCCTAAATCAGTAGGGGAAAAAAGTCCAAAAGATTCCAAGAAAACTTTTCACTTGTATAGGTCTGGTATCCACATTAAGAACCAATAGCTTTGCTTACAAGCAGCCAGGGCCATGGAAATGACCTAACCCTTGAACTGCAGTGAAGGCTTTTTAGTCATGGCCCATAAGAGAGGCTCAATGACCATCATTATTTGGTTTCCATGACTCTGATAACCCTTCCCAATAGGATGTTCACAAATCTTGATTATGAGGAAATGATGAAGCTTGTCGACAAGTGAGAGATGAGCAATCTCATTTTGACATGGTAATTCCCCTTCAAAAATATAAACCCAATATAACTGAGTTGTTCTGTGTCAGTAGCTCTGTGTCAACTTATAGCTATAAATAGGCACTGGAAACTGAGAATTTACTTCAGAAAAACATATCCTTAGTTTCAGCAGCCCGTCTAAAGAAATTTCTAGCTTTTGAAAGATAACTGAATTCATCAGACCAGTATCTCTCTGAATGCTTCCAACAAACTTAACGTACAAAGAATGCAGTTCTAACAACAAATTTAGTAGCCATTATGAAAGAGCTATTCATTCATTTATTCATTCACTCATTCATTCTACATTTTTATTAAGTTTCTACTTTGTGCCCAATAGGAGTTGGAAATATGTAGGTAAAGACGATAGACACCACCCCTGCCTTCACGATATCAAGAAAGATACTAAACAAAAACACAAGAGACTGTAGAATTACAGTTGCGATTAATATTGCAAAGAAAAATCCAGGGAGCTATGAAATTTTATAAGAGCAGGAACTAACATCTTATACAAGTCAAGGAAGTTCTGTTGGCAAGGAGAGTTGTAATTTATAGTTATTTAAGCTGAGCCCTTGAAAGACGAGAAGGAGGTCACTGCTGTCCCCTTAGATATCTGTTGTTTTTTTTTATTTTCTGAAAAATCTTCAGCATTTATTTTAGTGCTATTTTTCGTTATTCCCACCAAATAGTCACTCAATAAAAAAAGGAGGGGGGGGGCTAAATTGGCACATAGATGAAGAAGGGGCACAACTCTTATTCAGGGCTACATTATCATCATTCTAAATTACCCAGATCTTAATTTAACGTCCTAAATCTAAGCTAGTCTCCATTACTTGCTCATTAGCATCAAGGAAAAGAAATTGAACTCAGAACTCCCGCCTCTACTGTTGACTCTTGCATGCTCATTAATCACATAAAGTCGCTGGACTGTTTAGACACCTTTCCAGGCAACTTAGAGCAACACGTCCCTTATGTCTGTCAGTAATTTTTCAGCTCCACAGTAATTGCAGTGTGCTCTGTGAGACACAGTGTGAGAAATAATTTACTTGAGTGTGATTATTTTATTTGGATAGAGATCAACAGGGAATAGAAAGGGAAAGTATTTTAAAAGTCAATGATGCAGGTCTCAAGCTCCAGAGATGGCTCTCCTTTGGAATATTTTTTAGCAGAAATGGATTTTTTTTATTTTATTTTTTATTTTTAAAAGTTTACATCCAAATTAGTTAGCATATACTGCAACAATGATTTCAGGAGTAGATTCCTTAGGGCCCCTTACCCATTTAGCCCATCCTCCCTCCCACAACCCCTCCAGTAACCCTCAGTTTGTTCTCCATATTTATGAGTCTCTTCTGTTTTGTCCCCCTCCCTGTTTTTATATCCTTTTTGTTTCCCTTCCCTTATGTTCATCTGTTTTGTCTCCTAAAGTCCTCATGTGAGTGAAGTCATATGAGTTTTGTCTTTCTCTGACTAATTTCACTTAGCATAATACCCTCCAGTTCCATCCACGTAGTTGCAAATGGCAAGATTTCATTCTTTTTGATTGCCGAGTAATACCCCAGTGTGTGTGTGTGTGTGTGTGTGTGTGTGTGTGTGTGTGTGTGTACCACATCTTCTTTATCCATTCCACCAATGGACATTTGGGCTCTTCCATACTTTGGCTATTGTCTATAGTGCTTCTATAAACATGGGGGTGCATGTGTCCCTTCAAAACAGCACACCTGTATCCTGTGGATAAATGCCTAGTAGTGCAATTGCTGGGTCATAGGGTAGTTGTATTTTTCGTTTTTTGAGGAACCTCCGTACTGTTTTCCAGAGTGGCTGTACCAGCTTGCATTCTCACCAACAATGCAAAAAGCTGAAATGGATTTCTATATACCAATCATAGATGGTCTTATCTTCTTTGTCTCTTGCTCTTCTTTCGTCTTCTTTGAAGACATACTGGCACTTGATTATCTTCAATCGCCAAATGCCTCATTCAATCAGACAAAGAAAAACTGATTTTATACACTCAAGAACACTCACTTTATCAAAGACATTTTTCTAGGTTAGTTTTTGGATCTCCTGTGAGTTTTCATATGTGTATAGATTAGATCTTTCTACGGACTAATGAAAAAATACTACAAAACAGTCCCTGATGTTCACACTCCAGCTTTAGAGTGAGTAATTCACAGCAGAGCATCCCCAACGTCCTCCGTGTAACAGGCTGTCTTGGCACATTGGGAACACTCTGCCCACGTGTCTCCAACGTCCATGCAGCAGCATTCACAATCACCTGCCAGCTCCCACTATCCTGCACTTATCTCGGGCTCGTGGTCATGGCTTAACTGAATTAAACCTTTGTGAGATCCAAGTCAGAGCCAGGTAATGGACCCACAGCATCAACTCCCAAAGCCTCTATTCCAGTCTTTGAGGTGATAAAAGGAAACAATTCCGCTAATGGGCCAGTTCCAAGGGCTTCTGAGAATAGAAAACAAAGTGTTTCTTTAATCTGTGCCCAGCGTTGTGCATCCCTATCATTCTCCCAGGTATGAGGTTGTGAAGCAGCCTCTTCCATTTTGGCTGCCTTTAGTTTATTTTGTCCAGCATTTCAGAGGCGTCTCCTGCCTCTGTCCTCAGCCTGGAGAAGAGAAACTCAGCAGAAATAACAGGATTTGTTTGTCCTCAGTTGACCTCCAAGGAAACTAGGACAGTGAGAGGCTAGGAAGACAAGGTCTCTCAATAGTGCACCAGTGGTCGAAGCTGGCTCTCAGTGGCGCCTCTCCAAGCAGTCCAGATTGGTGTCAAACCACCAGTCCATGCAGCCTTTCCAAGATGCTCTGAGTGTTTATTCAGCCACTAAGTGTTCTGCCCAAAGTGGACTCCACCCAATGGTGAGCTAAGGCAAATCAAACACTCATTCACACGGTTGGGAGGGGCGTGCCCACCCAGCCCCGCCTCTGAGGCCTGCAAAGTCTAGCTGCAGCTGGCTCCAAGATCACAGGTGCCAGGAATCTGGCCAAGCACGGCAGTGATCTCGGGGCCGGGGAAGGAGATGTTTAACAGGGCACCACCCCCCCTCCCCCACCAGGAGCAACAGTGAAGGACACACCAGGTTGTAGAGAGAAGATATGTTCAAACCCCACCGACCAAGATTTGGATCCCAGCTCCGTCTCTTTCTACCTGTACATCCTTGAGCAAGTTCCTGAATGGGGCTGGAACTCAATTTGCCCATCTGTATAGTGAGCACAATGATCATACTACCTCATGGTGTTGCTGTGAGGATGAAAGAACCTGGAAGAGAGTATGGTCACAGTAGGGGGGGGTCAAATAAATGATAGCTATGAGCAAAAGGGCTTACCCAAAGGAGTGACCAGGTTCCCAACTGGCAGGAGATCCCCTTTGTCCCAAGTCTGCTGATGAGACCCTACTGGACTGTGCAGGCGGTCGGGTATGGTAGAAAGACTCTCCTGGGAGACAGAGGCCTGGCCTCTCTCTCCTTTTAACCTGTTCTGTGGCTTTGCTCTGAATGATTTACCTCACTTCTCCTGGTCTCACCTTATTCACTTACAGGATGGATTGTTTTGAGTTGTTAATCTTTAGGCTTGGGGTTTTATTCATTCCCTTGTCAATCATTATGTAGCTTTTACAAATGAATTCTCCATCTTTCTTCTCAAAATGCTTGTGGCTGAGCGTCCGCAGAATAGGCACATACAGCTACCCAGAATCTTAAGTATTAGCTCTCAAAAAGGCAGCATATAAGCCTTTATGAGGGATTTAGTCCAAAATTCACCACCTATGGACAGTCCTGTGCTATATATTTAGGCCACAGTTAATGATCTCCACTGTACAAGTGCAGGGAATTTATAATGTCCAATGATGCAAGATTTTCAAACATGAGCAAAGGTTCCATTACAGCTTCTAAATAGTATTTACTGATAAAGGTAAGCAGACTTCTCAGAAATATTTCAACTCCAAGTATGGGAATAAATAAGTTTTCCTCTTAGTGAAGTTCATCAGAAAATCAAATGTCCGAACTTCCCTTTCCCCAACCATTCCAGTTGTCCAGAGCCTCAATTGCATGGGTAGAAAGGGCCACCTAACCCTGTGCTCCCAGGAACTTTTCCAACAGCCCAAATGGGTAGCACAACCTATCAACGCATTTTATAACTTCCACATTCACAACTCTCATGAAATACACCAAAGAGTCCACTCTTGGAACTAATGGAGAGGCAAAGAAATCTCTTCCAAAAAAACAAGTATTCCTGCTTCTGGAACTGCTGCTCTAATCTTGGTTTCAAAGAATCTGGGAAATAGTGAATGCCATTAATTTTCCAAAGTACTATGGCTTCTTCCTACCCACTTTCTACCACAGAATTCAGCTAACAACAATACATGATGTCATCTCAATAATTTGCTGATTAAAACGTCCCTAAAAAAGACACCCTTCATACCCAGGGGGCCACCGACTCAGCTAGTCTCTGAAACAGTGTTTATATTTCTATCTTTAGGCATGAAGCGAGGCTGAGAATTTTCTATACAATGTTGGCATAACCTTCCCTGTATCTCTGGGTTAGGCATTTCAGCCCGATGAAAAAAGGATAATAAAATACATAAGCATGTTCCTGTGTGCTGTTTATGCATATGTCATGAAACATCTGGTCCTGGCTTCTTCTGAGACATTCTTCTCGAGTGTTAGAATTTGTAGTTATTTTGATAGAGAACCATTGGCATACATAACCTCCCTACACATCTTACAGTAAAGTTTTCCACCGAACACCAGGATTAAGTGTCTATCTTTTGCAAGAGAAAGGAACATCATTTGTTTACTTTTTCTCAACATATTTCTTGGATGGATCTTTCGACTGGTATCTTTAAAAGTTCTCTGAGAGCTTACTCAGATCATAGAAAGTGTTCAAAAGGCTTTATGGGTTGTTTTGCTAGTGCTTGGAACTAGGGGGCACTCAATAAAAATTTTCTGGATAAATGAAAATGCCTTACAATTATTTACTATAAAACAGAAAATAGCACAGCTGGGAAGCCATTAAGTTATAGATGGAGAAGAAATCGTGGACAGTGAGATTATGCTTTTGCTTTGAGTTGTAAGAAAAGAAGAAAGAAGAAGTGGTAACAAATGGGAATGAGGCAGAGCTGCGAGGGAACAAAATGAAATATCTCTTAATTGTTTCTGGAATACACTTGCATGTGTGTGAATGTACACACACACACACACACACACACACACACACCCCACAGGTCAGGCTGGTGAAAAGCCAAATTCACAGTCAGGGTTTCCCAGTGACACGCCCTCTCTCCAATATTTCTTCCTAACAGTGTGAAACCCACTGAATTACATAAATCTTTCCATGTCTGTGTCATTTGCTTGGGGCACAGTGAGGACAAGGGGCTTATGGGAGCTTATTTTTACATTGTGGTAAAATTTAACTGGACTCAAAATGTTGCCTCTCCCATTTTCTTCTCAGCTATCCTGTCAAAAGTTTCTTCAATTATTTCCCCTAATACTCTTGACAAAATTTTACTTCCAATGCAGAGCGCTACAGGAAGTATTAGAATTCAGAAACGAAAAGCCAGGAGATGTGTTATTTTCTACCTCTTCTTCCCCACACCCATAACTTTGTGGTTTTAGTATGACGTGAAATAAAAGTGCACAATATACTAGCAGGGGAACTATATTGTCAGGTGTTAACGGAAAACCACAAAACGCAGAATTTCAGCTGATCCAATTGAACTGTACGTCCTGAATCATGTGCATGCCACGGCTTCTTGAACTTGTAGAGATCATAGCCCATCAGGGTTCTTTATCCAATGTTCAGGTAATCAGACCCCGAGAACAGCTTCTCATGGCCAGGATACATCATGCAGATTTAAAACTTTATATTTACTTTAGGTGTAATGTACAATATATACAAGTCATACATGCAAAATTTCAGATAACATTTGAATATTCAAATTATATTACATTTTGGTTTTGGTTTGAGGAGGCAGGGCATGCCAGAGGCCCATTTACCCTGATCCCCATCCCTAGCACGCTCAGAAACCACAGGAACAGCTTTCTTCAACACATATTTATTGAGTGCTGTTCTGTGCCAGGCACCGTGGTGGGTGGTAGAGAAACCATGGTGAACAAAACAGACAAGGATCCTGCTCTCATGAAGCATATGGCCCATCACGGGGGCATATATAATAAATAAGCAAACACATGGAGAATACGTAATGTTTCACATGGCAGTAAGTGCCACAAAGAATAGTAAAGGACCATAAAGGGATGAAATGAGTGTGTCCTTTCGGGGAGGAAGGTCAGGAAGAACCTCTATTATGAGATGACCTTTAACCACAGGCTTCAGTGAATTGTGAGACTGAGCCAACAGGTACACAGAGGAAGAAGTTTCCAGACTAGAGGAGGAGGTTGGGAAGATGGTGGAATTAGAGGAGCCTCAGCTCACCTCGTCTCATGAATACATCCTGATAAGACTCACATCCACAGAAATACCCCAGAAAACAACCTGAAGACTGGCAGAATAAACTCCACAACTACAGGTGGAGAAGATGCCACACTGTAGAGGGCAGGAAGGGGGAAGATGCAGTGGGAAGAGAGAGGAACCGTGACTGATGGAGGTGGTGGGGGCAGGTGGCGGAGGGGAGCCACAGACATGAAGAAGAGTGAGAAACAGACTGTCACACTGGGAGTCCATGGAGGGAAGGTGAATCCCCATAAAATTTGGCTTTGAAAGAGAGGGGCTGAATTTTGTGAGTTCTTATAGCCACAGGGACTTAACGCCTGGAATTTTAAAAATCAGCTACTTAGTTCTGGGGAGTGCCAAGTAAAGGAAACTGAGTTCTGCCCTTAAAGAGACAGCACGACAAACAGCCCATAGAGATACACTGTAGAAACTGTAGTTTGAAAAACCTCTGGGACATATAGAGGGAGAGCTATTTACTCATCTCAGAGCATGTCTAGGAGGGAGAAGAGATCACAGGAAGACCCTTCCAGGAACAAAGGAGCTGGTAGGTATCATTTCCCCCTCCCACCCCTCAGTATAAACACATGCTGCAGGAACCAGCATGGCACCTACATTCACCACCTAACTTGCTTAACCAACTCCCCCAGACCCCACCCTCCATGCTTTGGCCAATCCACTCTCCCCAGTCAAACTTGGCTAAGTCCCAGCTCTGTGAGTCTCCTCCCCCAGAAGACCAGCACAAACCTTCCAACGCCGCATCTCCTGACTAGCGCACCTTGTGGGACCTTGGTCATAGCGGTGGTGGCAGTGGCAGCAGGTCTGTGGAAGCCCAGGGCGCACCTTGTTAAAATTTCATGCTCCACCCACGCAGCCCCAGTCCCTGCACCTGCAACGGTAGTCTCATTTCACAAACAGGCTGGTATGCACACACCTTCTTAACTTGCATGCCGCACCCCACCAAATACTGCCCACAACAGGGAAACAGGATGACTGGATGGAAGGAAAAAGCAGCTAAGCGAAAACAGTAGGGCGCATACAACACACATAGAAGACACCCCCTGAGACACCAGGTTCTGGGGAACGGAGGACACTGCCCTGCAGGGCACCACAGGACCTCTTCTTCATAAGGTCATTACTTTCAAGAGCAGGAGATGTAGCTGACTTTCCTAACACACAAAACAGACACAGAGAATTTGACAAAATGAAGAGAGGGATACGTCCCAAATGAAAGAAGAGGACAAAATCACAGCAACAGACGAAAGTAACACTGATATAAATTATATGCCTGTTAGAGAATTAAAAGTAGTGATCACAAAGATACTGTAACTGAACTTGAGAAAAGAGAGGAGGACATTAGTGAGACTCTTAACAAAGAGATAAAAAGAACCAGAGATGAAGAACACAAAAAATAAAATTTAAAAATTCTCTAGTTGGAATAAATAGAGGCTAGAGGAAGTAGAGAAGCAAATTAGGAACGTGAAAGACAGGGTAATGGAAATTAATCCCCCTGAGCCCATGAGAGAAAATAAAATTCTGCAAAATGGGTGTAACTTAGAAGTCAGTGACTCCATCAAGCATAATAACATCTGCATTATAAGGATGCCAAAAGAAGGAGAGGAAAGGGGGAAGAAAATTTATTTGAAGAAATAATAGCTGAAAACTTCCTAAATCTGGGGAAGGAAACAGATATGCAGATCCAGGAGGCACAGATATCCCCCAACAAAATAACAATCCAGGGAAGCCCACACATAGTAATCAAAATGGCAAAAAGTAGTGATAAAGAATTTTCAAAGTAGCAAGAGAAAAGAAGACAGTTATATAAAAGGGAAACGCCATAAAGCTATCAGTGGAGTTTTCAGCAGAAACTTTGCAGGCCAGAAGAGAGTGGCATGATATAATCAAAGTGCTGAAAGGGAAAAATTTGCAGCCAAGAATACTCTATCCAATAAGGCAATCATACAGAGAAGAAGAGATAAAGACTTTCTTAGACAAACAAAGCCAAAGGTCATGACCACTGAACCAACCCTACAAGAAATATTAAAGGGCACTCTACGAGTAGAAAGGAAAGTGAGAGTATAAAATATAGGAAACACAAGAGGAGTAAAAATCAGTGTATCTGCAAAAATCAGTCAAGGGATTCACAAACTAAAAGGATGTAAAAATATGACAATATATGCCTAAAACGTGGGGGAGAGAGGAGTAAGAATGGGTTCAATCGTAAGCAACCATCAACTTCATATAAACTGCTATATGCTGAAGATGTTATATACAATCCTAAATCAAAACTCAAAAACCAGTCATAGACTTGCAAACAATAAAGAGAAAGCAATCCAAGTGTATCACCAAAGAAAGCCAGCAGACCATGAAAGAGAGCAAGAGAAGAAAGGATCAGAGAAAAACTACAAAAACAACCACAAAACACATACCAAGTGGCAACAAATACATATCTATCAATAATTATTTTGAATGTAAATGGACTAAATGCTCCAATCAAGACACATGGTGATGAAATGGATAAAAAAAAAAAAAAGACCCATCTATATGCAGCCTGGGAGAGACTCATTTCAGACCTAAAGACACATGCAGATTGAAAGTGAGGAGATGAATAAACATGTATTGTGCAAAAGGATGTCAAAAGAAAGTCAGAGTAGCAATACTTACATTGGACAAAACAGACTTTACAACAAAGTCTGTAACAATACACATAGAAGGACACTACATAATCATAAAGGGAACGATCCAACAAGAAGATGTAACACATGTAAATATTTATGAACCCAACGTGGGTTCATCGCAAACATAAATGAACTAATTGATCATAATGCAACAACAGTAGGGGACTTTAACACCCTGTGTACATCAATGGACAAATCATCCAAACGGAAAATCAACAAGGAAACAGTGGATTTGAATGACACACTGAACCAGATGGATTTAACAAATATATTCAGGACATTCCACCCTAAAACAGCAGAATACACATTCTTTTCAAGCGTACATGGAATCTTCTCTAGAATAGATCCCATATTGGTCCACAAAATAAGTATCAACAATTTCAAAAAGATCTAAGTCATACCATGCAACTTTTCTGACCACCACGCTATGAAACTAGAAATAAAACACAAGAAAAAAATCTGGAAAGAGCACAAATACATTCAGGTTAAGTAACATGCTACTAAACAATGAGTGGGTCAACCAAGAAATCAAAGAAGAAATACAATATTACAAGGAAACAAATGCAAATGAAAACATAGTCGTCCAAAATCTTTGGGATGCAGCAAAAGTGGTTCTAAGAAAGTTTACTGTAATACAAGTCTACATCAAAAAGCAAGAAAAATCTTGCAAATAAACAATCTAATACAAGTCTACATCAAAAAGCAAGAAAAATCTTGCAAACAATCTAACCTTATATCTAAAGGAGCTAGAAAAAGGAAAACAAAGAAAATCACAAAGCATCAGAAGGAAGCAAATACTAAAGATTAGGGCAGAAATAAATGATATAAAACCTAAAAAAAAAAAAAGAACAGATCAATGAAACTAGGAGCTGTTTCTTTGAAAAAAATCAACAAAGCACACCTGGTGGCTCAGTCAGTTAAGCATCTGACTCTTGATTTTGCCTCAGGTCATGATCTTATGGTTTGTGAGTTTGAGCCTGCCATTGAGCTCTGTGCTGACAGCACAGAGCCTGCTTAGGATCCTCTCTGTCTCTCTGTCTCTCTCTCTGTCTCTCTCTCTGTCTCTCCCCCTCCCCTGCTCATGCTTTCTCTCTCTCAAAATAAATAAATAATAAAAAACTTTTTAAAAAATCCATAAAACTGATAAACCTCTAGCCAGACTCATCAAAAAAAACCCAAAAACAAACACAAAAACAGAGAGACAGAGAGAGAGAGAAAGACAGAGAGAGAGGAAAAGAGAAAGATAGGACTTAAATAAACAAGATAACAAATGGAAGAAGAAAAAAACCCAACACCCCAGAAATACAAACAATTGTCAGAGGATGTTATGAAAAATTATATGCCAACAAACTGGACAACTTAGCAGGAATGGATACATTCTTAGAACATATAACCCACCAAAACTGATGCAGGAAGAAATAGAAAATTTCAATAGATCATTACTAGCAATTAAATTTAGTCAGTAATCAACTCCCAACGAACAAAAGTCCAGGACCAGACAGCTTCATAGGTGAATTCTACCAAATATGTATAGAAGAGTTAATACCTATTCTTTTCAAATATTCCAAAGAAATAGAAAAGGAAGGAAAACTTCCAAATTCATTCTATGAGGCCAACATTACCCTGATGCCAAAACCAGATAAAGATACCACCAAAAAAGAATCACAAGCCAATATCTCTGATGGGCATGGATGCAAAAATCCTCAACAAAGTATTAGCAAACCAAATCCAACAATACATTATAAAAATCATTCACCACGATCAAGTATCATTTATTCCCAGGATGCATGGGTGATACAATATTCACAAATCAACGTGATACATCACATCAATAAGAGGAAGGGTAAAAACTATATGATCATTTCAATAGATACAGAAAAAGCATTTGACAAAGTACAACATCCATTCATGATAAAAACCCTCAATAAAGTAGGGTTAGAGGGAACATACCTTAACACAATAAAAACCTTATATAAAAAGCCACAGCTAACATTGTACTCAATGGTGAAGAACTGAGAGCTTTTCCCGTAAAGTCAGGAACAAGACAAAGGTGTCCACTCTCACCACTTTTTTTTCAACATAGTACTGGAAGTTCTAGCCACAGCAATAAGAGAACAAAAAGAAATAAATGGTATCCAAGTTGGTAAGGAAAAAGTAAAACTTTCACTATTTGTACATGACATATTATATAGAGAAAACCCTAAAGATTTCACCAAAACACTCTAGAACTGAAAAATGAATTCAGAAAGGTCATAGGATACAAATCAACACAGTAAAATCTTGGATTGTGAGTAACTTGTTTTGCGAGTGTTCTGCAAGAAAAGCAAACATTTCTAATAAATTTTAACTTGATGAGCGAGCGATGTCTTGCAATACAAGTAGTAGGTGATGCCAAACGTCACAGAATCACAGCTGAGCCAAAGGTTCTTCTCTCTCTCTTTCACTGCGGGACTGTGTGTGATCATCAATGAAATGTCATATTTCCACAAAATTCTCAAAAGTAGCCAAAAGCAAGTGACATTGGATAGATTCCTTGTGAAAGGTGCACAAAAAGAAATATTCCATTGCTCCAATAGATAGCAGTGATTGTGTTAGTGATAGAGGAAGTTGTCCTACACAGTAATCCTCCTGTCTCTTGTCTCCCTCACACCAGCCACGAAGGCTTTCAAAGGGAAGTGCAAGTTAATTTATTTATTTTTCTTTGTAATTTGTATTTTATTTTTTATTTTGCATTATACTACAGTATTATAATCATTTTTATATGAATATTTTTGGGTTGTGGAATAAGCCGTCTGAGTTCCCATTATTTATTATGGGGAAGTTCACTTTGATATACAAGTGCTTTGGATTATAAACATGTTTCCAGAACGAATTATGCTCACAAACCAAAGTTTTACTGCATACAGAAATCTGTTGCATTTCTTTTTTTTTTTTTTTAATTTTTTTTTTCAACGTTTATTTATTTTTGGGACAGAGAGAGACAGAGCATGAATGGGGGAGGGGCAGAGAGAGAGGGAGACACAGAATCAGAAACAGGCTCCAGTCTCTGAGCCATCAGCCCAGAGCCCGACGTGGGGCTCGAACTCACGGACCGTGAGATCGTGACCTGGCTGAAGTCCGACGCTTAACCGACTGCGCCACCCAGGCGCCCCAGAAATCTGTTGCATTTCTATATACTGATATTGAAGCAACAGAAAGAGAAATTAAGAAAAAAATCCCATTTACAATTGCACCAAAAATTATTAGATACCTAGGAATAAACTTAACCAAAGAGGTGAAAGACCTGTGCTCTGAAAACTATAAAACACTGATGAAAGACATTGAAGATGACACAAAGAACTGGAAAGATATTCCATGGTCATGACTGGAAGAATAAATATTGTTAAAATGCCTCTAATACCCAAAATAATCTACATATTTAATGCAATCCCTATCAAAATACCAACAACATTTTTCCCAGAACTAGAACAAACAATACTGAAATTTGTAGAGAACCACAAAAGACCCAAAATAGCCAAAACAATCTCAAAAAGGAAAAACAAAACTGGGCATATCACAGTTCCGGACATCAGGTTATATTACAAAGATGTAGTAATCGAAACAGTATGATACTGGCACAAAAATAGACACATAGACCAATAACAGGATAGAAAACCAGAAATATACCCACAGTTATATGGTCAATTAATCTTTGACAAAGGAGGAAAGAATATGCAATGGGAAAAAGACACTGTCTTGAACAAATGATACCAGGGAAACTGGATAGCTACATGCAAAAGAATGAAATTGGACAACTTCCTTACACAAAAATAAATTCAAAATGTATTGATGACCTAAATTTGAGACCTGAAACCATAAAAGTCCTAGAAGAAAATACAGCAGTAATTTCTCTGACATTGGTTGTGGCAACATCCTTCTAGATATGTCTCCTGAGGCAAGGGAAACAGAAGCAAAAATAAACTTATGGGTCTACATCAAAATCAAAGTTTCTACACAGCAGATAACCAACAAAACCAAAAGGCAACCTTCTGAATGGGAGAAGACACTCACAAATGACATATCTGATAAATGGTTAGTATCCAAAATATAAATAACTTATATACCAGAACACCAAAAAATCTCCAAAGAACCCAATTTAAAAAATGGCGGAAGGGGTATCTGGTGGCTCAGTTGGTTAAGCATCTGACTCTTGATTTTGGCTCAGGTCATGACCTCATAGTTTTGTGAATTCGAGCCCTGCATTAGGCTCTGCACTGTCAGTGCTTGAGATTCTCCCTCTCTGCCTCTGCTCCTCCCCCACCCACACACTCTCTGTCTCTCTCAAGATAAATAAACTTAAAAAAAATAGGTGGAATATATGAACAGATATTTACTCAAAGAAGAAATACACAATGCCAAAAGACACATGAAAAGATGATCAACATCACTCATTATCAGAGAAATGCAATCAAAACCCCAATGAAATACCACCTCACACCTGTCAGAATGGCTAAAATCAAAAACTCAAGAAGCAAGTGTTGGTGAGGATGTGGAGGAAAAGGAACCCTTGTGCACTGTTGGTTGGAATGCAAACTGGTGCAACTACTGTGGAAAACAGTACATAGGTTCTTCAAAAAATTAAAAATAGAACTACCCTAAGATCCAGGAATTACACTACTGGGTATTTACCCAAAGAATATGAAGACACTAGTTTAAATGGATACATGCATCCCTTTGTTTATTGCAGCATTATTTTTTTTAATGTTTATTTATTTATATATTTATTGAGAGAGAGGGGCAAGGCAGAGAGAGAGAGAGAGAGAGAGAGAGAGAGAGAGTGAATCCCAAATAGGCTCCTTGCTCAGCATGGAGCCCAATATGGGGCTTGATCTCATGACTGCGAGATCATGACCTGAGCCAAAATCAAAATCAAGAGTTGGATGCTTAACCAACTGAGCCACAAAGGTTTCCCTACTGCAGCATTATTTACAATAACCAAACTATGGAAGCAGCCCAAGTGTCCATCAATAGATGAAGAAGTTTGGGTATATATATATATATATATATATATATATATATATATAGGAATATTATTCAGCCATAGAAAATAATCAAATCTTGCCATTTGCAACAACATGGATGGCGCTAGAGAGTATAATGCTAAGTGAAATAATCCACTAAGAAAGACAAATACAATATGATTTCACTCATGTGGAATTTAAGAAACAAAGCAAATGAAGAAAAGGGAAAAAAGAGAAAGACCAATCAAGAAACAGACTCTTAACTATAGAGAACACACAGGTTGTTACTGAGGGAAGATGGCTGGGTAGGGTGGGGAACAAGTGAAACAGATAAAGCAATTTAAGAGCACACTTATCTTGATGAGTATTGAGTATTATATGGAACTGCTGAATCACTATATTATACACCTGAAATTATTATAATACTCTATGTTAACTACATTGGAATTAAAATGATTAAAAAAAAAAAAGGTTTCCAGACTACAGTTCAGTAGATGCAGAGGTTCTGAGGTAAGAACCAACCTGGGTGTTTCAGAAATGACAACTTGAATGGCTCAGTCAGTTAAGCATCTTTGACTCGACTTTGGCTCAGGTCATGATCTCACCGTTCCTGAGTTTGAGCCCCATGTCAGGGTCTACACGGACAGTGCAGAGCCTGCTTGAAATTCTCTTTCCCTCTCTCTGCCCCTCCCCCCCCCAAATACATAAGCTTTAAAAAGAAAAAAGAAATGACAAGCAGAAGGGTGTGTGAAGTAGCACAGCCAATAGTCAACTTGAAAGCACTTGGCCTTTAGGGCAGGTAGGTTCCGTTCATCTCCAAATGACTGTCATGTACAAAAGCAGAACTGATGTTGGCAAATCTATAAATTTTTTCAAAACAAACTGGGAAATGTGGATGTTTGTATAAAATACAATGTTTACATGTTGGCTCAAAGTTTTAAAATATGCTGTGAGCCAAAACAAAAATGTATGCAAGCCAAATCCTGCCTACAGCTGCCAATTCATAAACTCTTCTCTAGATAAATAGAAGAATTATTGATGTGTTAAAATGTTAGGTGTGTTCATCCTTCTTTTGGTTACCAAATTAAAAAAAAAAATACATTGATGTCCAATCCAAGCTAGAGCACTCTATTCTTTATATCACTACAGTTAGCTCTTATCACATTCTATTCGAGCTGTGTGAGCCTCCATTTTCCTGATTTGCATATAAAGTTGCCCGAAGACTACCTTATTTGACTTAGTATTATCAGTACCCACTGCTTACCTGTGCCTAAGTGCCACATAACCCATCCCCACAACAAAGTTATTAAGATAATTAATCTGAATGAATCTTCTGAATGATGACATTTGACTGAAATAATTGATATACTTATTGGCATTAATCACACATACAAAAATAAAATCAGAGAAGGAAAGATATTTTAAATGCTTAAAAAAATCAGCATAAGAAATTGTGTTGTATTTGCAACAATTACAATTAAAATATAAAGAAGATGCACTACTATTTGAAAGAAAGTCAGAATCATGAGTAAGTATTTGGGAATCTAAAATATCACACTCTATGGAAACAAAAGTGAAAATCCAGAAAATGAACATGATGTAGCCACGATGATGCTATTCTCCACAGTATAAAAATAGGGCATGTCTCAACCTACCCAAATTAGACATCAGATGAAAAGAATTTCTTTAAGGAAAGGGGCCTATCTTTCACGAATTCTTTCCCTTCTCCCTTCTTAAACGGCCTGGTGGAGCTTTGCTTACACTTGGGCCTGAAGCACGGATGTATACACAAAGCTAACACAGTCACCACTTGGCATTGCTTTTGGCAGTTCCCAAAGCATCTTGCGTGTGTACTATCTCATGTGATTCTCTCAATTGCTCTTTAAGGTCAGGCAGATATTATTATTCCCATAAATACACGGGAAAACAAGCTCAGAGAATCAAGTGTCCAACCAAATATTTCACAGCTACATCATGCTAGAGCCCATGCGAGAGCTAGAATCTTCTAAACCCAAAGCCAGTGATCTTTCTACTATACAATGTTGCTCTTTTCATACATATAAAGCTGAAGAAATATACATCTCTTCTAATAAAATAAAAATATAGAGTATGAAACAACTCTACATTACAGTTTGTATAAGTTTGTGACATTCCAAACATCAATCTTATGAGCCAGATAAAATGAAATACATTCTGATATTTCTGAGAAGAAAAATATCGGGACTTGTATAATAAAAAAGGAACTATTTCCAAGATTTGTTTTCATTAGGCTAAGGACCCTTTAAATAGAAAGCTAAATAATTATGGTCATGGTGTTAGACTAAAACATGAGCATCAAACCATGAATTTTTGTTTGTAAGAATGGTTTGTACTTTTATGCCAACTGCAAAACACAGTTTCTCAAGCTACTCCACAGTATAAATTCCAACTACTATATATAACAATGTATCCAACCTCAGGAAATGAAATTAAGGCCAAAGAACAGAGTTAAAGCGTCTATTCCCTAATGAAAAATTTCCTTATCACTGTAACATCAAAGTAAAAAAAAATCAAGCATGTAACTTGCTTGAAAGTTTCAACTAAAAAAAAACCTTGCCCCCACTTCATAGTGGACCTCTAGGGAGTCATAATTTTAAAGAATGAATACTGTTACCAGATTGTGAAATTACAGAAAGCACTGTTTTAGTAAACATGAATACAATCTTTATAACCTGGTTAAAAAGATAGTAAAATTTTAAATCACTTAACCTAAAAATAGAGAAAAACACAAAATGAAATCTATAAACAATGCAAGAGAATTTTCAAATATGGTATTAAAAAGGACATCATATTATTTACTGACATCAGCCTAACCAGAATTATGAGGTTAAGACTATATGTAATTTACCCCTAAGAAAAAAGTAATCATAAGTGAAAATGATAGGGTTTTTTAGTAGCAATTCAAAATAGGGTAATTGGCACCAAAAATTATATGGCAATTTTAAAATGAGAAAAACTTGTTGGAGTATAGGTAAAGAAGACATATGGTGTTTGGTTGAATTTGCAGCTGGAAAGTGTGCTGCCTTGTCTAGTCCAAGGAAACTAAGTGCAGAACAACAGAGAAGTTATTCTATTTTTATAAGCCTCAGTTACCAATTCTGAAGCATAAGAACAGTGATATAAATCTTAACTATTTCAAATGGACAGTACAAGGAAAAACTGAGTTTTAAAACTGAGTTAAAAGGCAAACATAAGATTGTGATTTTGTTCTTGATTTCTATGTCATTAGTAGGGTTTGCAAAGATAATGCAGCAGCCATTAACTTTTCATTATGACATTCATAATAAAATAAGGAAGGAAAATGGATGTCTACTCTAGTGGGTATTTTTGGTTGCCATCTAGAATCCATTCCTCTTTTTCCCCATTCAGGCAACACTCTAGTCTATAGTCTTTGGGGAACCACTTGTCCCCCATTATTAGTCACCTGTTTTATTTAAGGCCAGATTGCCTCATTTATCACCACCCTGAGCATAATAATTAGCACAAATATGAGTACATAACTTGATACATAGATGAGCACAAACATAATCTGAATTAATGATATATGACAAGATATTTGCTGAGACTTCCAGAAAGAAAAACAAAAGCTTTTTAAAACCTTAGTAATTAGAAATTACAAAGCCTTCCCATTTTCTCTTTGACTTAAGAGTCAAACTATCATAACAAATAATTCAGAAGATAATTTAAGAAATAAGTTTATAAACTAAACTTGTGAGATACAGCCAAAACAGAAATATAAGGCAAAGTAATCATTTCAATTTTTATTAAATGAAATAGAGTGAAAATTAAAAAATTAAGCAAACAAATAAATCAGTAAAATCAAAAGCAGAAAATAAATTAACAACTATAGAAGTTGGTTATTTGAAATCAACAACATGGGATATTAAATTATGGCAAGATTTACTACGAAAACAGAAAATTAACCAAATAAATATGAAGATATACCACAGGAGAGATTAAGTATTTATCGTGAAATGATAGAAAAAAAATTTTTAAAAATCTTAATAACCACTCTAGAACACAAGAAAATTTGGTCGGTAGAATAAACGTGTTCAGAAGCCCTTTACTGATAGATAGATAGATAGATAGATAGATAGATAGATAGATAGATAGAAACAAAACATTAATGAAGTAAGCACCACTATGTAATGATACATGAGAACACTTTGCCTAAGTTGAAAGTGTATATAGGACACTCCAAACGCAGAAGTGATGTGTGTGAAAGGTAGAGTTTAGAGAATGAGTTAGCTGATTACTACACCTGAAGCATTCAGGACAGTGGTTTTCTCTATGTACTCATTCATCCCTAATTTGGGACAAGATAAGTGGCTGACTTTTGCTTCTAAGAAGTATGAATGTGTAGGTCCAAAAGATAGGGAAGTTCCACAGAAGTTTAGCTATATTTTGGAGTAAGATATAACCCTACTCACCCAGAAGATGAGCTACCGTCACGTACTGCCCAGCTGAACAATTTACCTCTCCCCTACAATAACTCAAAGTAACTACAATATATAACAGCATCTGTATAAAAATAATAAGGCAATTTGAAAGAAGTATAAGCCCAGAATCAACCAACACCTGGAGAAAAGTACCAAACCCAACAAAAAAAGAGCTAACATTTGAGGATACACAGTTAATAGAATAAATAAAAAATTTTTACAAAAGGGTAATAATATCCTCAAAGGAATAAGAGAAGATATCATATCTATGGTATAAGAAAAAGCTATTATGTAAAATAACTAGTTAGAGATCTTAAAATGAAAAATGCACAATCTTTGAAGCAAACTCAAAAGATTAGCTGAATAGCAAAATAAGTACTGATGAACAGCAAATTAGTAACCTCACATTAAGCTAAGGAAATCTCCCAGAACTTAATGTAAACAAAAATGTCATGGAAAGTATGAAATAAAGGTTTAGAGCATGAAGAGAAGATTTAAAGTTTCAGCATTTTTCTAATAACAGTTGAAGAAAGAGAACAGAGAAAATAAGAGGGCTGGAAAATCAAAATTAACTTAAAAATAATAGAAGACAATTTTACAGTTTACTCAATATCTGCCTAAGCAAAGTTTAAAAACAGATTTCAACAGAAGCACATTGATCTGCAGCAGCTTTAAGTGCGTGCTAAAACAAAGCTCAACACTCTCTAGAGGAGGACAACAAAATCCACTCAATATGCACCACAATGTTCAACATTCAATAAAAAATTAGTAAACATGCCAAAAGGTAGGAAATGTGACAGATAATCAGGAGAGAAATCTGTGAATTGATATCAACCCAGAGATAACAAAGACGATGGAACTAGTAGATAAGAATCCTAAAGCAACTATTATGATTATGTGCAAATATTTACAGGAAAACATGAACAGAATAAGGAGAGAAAAGGAAGCTATTTAAATGAACCTAAGGGGCGCCTGGGTGGCGCAGTCGGTTAAGCGTCCGACTTCAGCCAGGTCACGATCTCGCGGTCCGGGAGTTCGAGCCCCGCATCGGGCTCTGGGCTGATGGCTCAGAGCCTGGAGCCTGTTTCCGATTCTGTGTCTCCCTCTCTCTCTGCCCCTCCCCCGTTCATGCTCTGTCTCTCTCTGTCCCAAAAATAAATAAATGTTGAAAAAAAAAATTAAAAAAAAATAAATGAACCTAAGGAAATGGTTAGAGATAAAAAATATATGTGAAATTTGAAATGAAAAGTTTACCGAATGAGTTGAACACCAGCTTAGACACTGCAAAAGAAAAGGTAAGTAAACTTGAAAGCATTATAATAGAATTTATACAATACAAAACACTAAGAGATATGAGGCGAAAATAAAATTACCGTAGTGTCCTCTAGGGTGATATCAAGAAGTCTAATATTTATGTAATTACAGTCTTAGAAAAAAAGGAGAGTAATAATGGCTGATTTTTTCAAAATTTTACTAAAGCTCTAAACCTACTGACTGAAGAAACACAATAAATCCCAAGCATAATAAACACACACACACACACACACACACACACACACACACACACACTCCCACAAACACAGAGTCATATAATAATAAAATTGTTAAAAATCACTGATAAAGAGAATATCTTAAATGCAGCCAAAGAAACAAGACCTTATACACAGAGGAACAAATATACAAATTCTCACAAGAAAGTATGCAAGCCAGAAGACAATGGAATTATGTTTTTAAAATGATTTTAAAAATCCTTAAGTCCCATAATGCAATGTGCAATTAAAAATAGCTTTCAAAATGAGGGTGAAGTAAGAACTTTTGAGACCAAAAAGTTCAGAAAATTCATGAACAGTAGACGTACATTACAAAAAAAAAATGTAAAAGGATATTCTTTAGGCAAAAGCCAAGTAATAACAAATGACAACAATAACAACAACAAAATGACAAAAGAGTTGATTCACCATGAAGTCATTACAATCCCAAATGAATGTGCACCCAATAAAAGAATTTCAGTATATATGAGTCAAAAACTAACAGAACTGAAAGGAAAAATGGACAAAATGATGACTATAGTTACAAATTTCAACACTGCTCTCTTACTAATAGAAAAACAAGACTAAAAATTGGTAAGCACATGGAGGACTTGAGCAACACTAAAAATTTGACATGATTGACATTTTTGGAAGACTTTTCCCAATCACAGCAGAATACACATTTGTTTTTAAAAAATTTTTTTTAATGTTTATTTTTGAGAGAGAGCGCGCGCGCGCGCGCGCGCGCGCGCGCGAGCGAGTGGGGGAGGGGCAGAGAGAGAGAGAGAGAGACAGAGTGTGAGTGGAGGAGGGGCAGAGAGAGGGGGAGGCACAGAATCTCAAGTAGGCTCCAGGCTCTGAGCTGTCAGCACAGACCCGGACACGGGGGCTCGAACCCACGAACTGTGAGATCATGACCTGAGCCGAAGTCGGACGCTCAGCCGACTGAGCCACCCAAGCGCCCCTGTACACATTTGTTTTTTAAAGACACATGGAACAGTGCCTGGGTGGCTCAGTCGGTTAAGCATCTGACTTCAGCTTAGGTCACAATCCCACCGTTCATGGGTTTGAGCCCCGCATCAGGCTCTGTGCTGACAGCTCAGAGCCTGGGGCCTGCTTGGATTCTGTGTCTCCCTCTCTCTCTCTCTGCCCCTCCCTGACTTTCTCTCTCTCTCTCTCTCTCAAAAACAAATAAGCATTTAAAATTTTAAAAAATCAAAGATAACAAAAGCAAAAATAAACAAGTGGGACTACACCAAACTAAAAGGCTTCTGGGAGCACCTGGGTGGCTCAATTGGTTTAGTGTCCAACTTAGGCTCAGGTCATGATCTCATAGTTTGTGAGTTTGAGCCCCACATTTGGCTCTCTGCTGTCAGCATGGAGCCAGCCTCAGAACCTCTGTCTCCCTTTCTTTCCCCTCCGCCACTTGCATGCATGCTCTTTCTCTCTCTCTCTCTCAAGAATAAACATTAAAAACTTTTTAAGGCTTCTGTACAACAAAGGTAACTATCAACAAAAAGAAAAGACAAATTACAGAATGAGAGAAAATGTTGGCAAATTATATATCTAATAAAGGACTAACAGCTCAAATACATAAAGAACATACAACTCAATAGCAAAAATAAACAATCAAACTATAAATGGGCAGAGGATCTGAATAGACATTTTTCCAAAGAAGATGCACAGATAGCCAAAAGGTACATGAAAATGTGCTTAACATCACTAATCAAGAAGGAACTGCAAATCAAAACCATAGTGAGATACAACCTCACACTTGTTAGAATGGCTATTATCAAAAATTATAAGAAATAATGAGAAAATGGAACCCTTGTGCATTGTTGGTGGGAATGTAAATTTGAGGAACAACTATGAAAAACGGCATGAAGTTTCTTTTCAAAAATTAAAAAGAGAACTACCATACACTTCTGTGTAGTTGTCGAAAGAAAATGAAAACGCTAACTTGAAAAGATATGTGCACCCTATGTTCACTGCAGAATTATTTACAATAACCAAGACATGGAAAAAACCTAATTGTTCATCACTGAATGAATGGATAAAGAAAATGTGGTGTGTATACACACATACACACACACACACACACACACACAGGACATATATTTGAGATACATAAAATTTGAGATATATAAATATTATTCATCCAAAGGGAATTTGCCATTTTCAGCAACATGGATGGACCTTGAGAGCAGTATACTAAGTAAAATAAGTCAGAGAAAGACAAATACCATATGCTTTCACTTATACGTGAAATCTGAAAAACAAAACAAAATCAGACTCATAGATACAGAGGACAGATTGGCGGTTGCCAGAGGCAAGGGATGGGAAGTGGGTAAAATGGTTGAAGGTGACCAAAAAGTATAAACTTCCAAGTATAAAATAAATAAGTCACGGAAATGTCATGTGCAGCATGGTTACTATGCTTAATAACTCGGAATCCTATATCTGAAAGTTGCCAAGAGTAAATCTTAAAGTTTCTCATTGGAAGAAAAAAATTATAACTGTGTATGGTAATGAATGTTAACTAGACTTACTACGGTGATCATGTACCAACACATACAAATAATGAACCATGTTGTACACCCAAAACCAATATAATATTCCAATTAATAAATCTCAATTTAAAACAAAGTTGGTTCTTTGAAAACAGCAAATTTGATAAGATTCTAGTTAAAGTAGTCATCATCAGTAACAACAAAAACGATTGAAGTTACAAAATACCAATATCACAAACGAAACTAAAGGTGCTACTACAGACCATACAGACGTTAAAAGGGAAGTAAGCAAATATCACGACGAACATTAGACCAATAAATTGGACAGCTCTGGTGAAGTGGACAAATTCCTTGCAAACTCCAAATTGCCAAAACAGCCTTATGAAGAAATTTAAAATCATGAGACACCCACTACATACCCACTAGACTAGTCAAAATTAAAAAGACTGGTTATACCAAATGTTGTCAGAATTTGCAACAACTGTAAATCTTATATACTGCTGGTAGGAAAATTGTACAGTCACTTCAGAAAGCAAATGTACAGTTTCTTATAAAGTTGTACAGACTCCATTTCACCCAGAAACTCCATTTCTAAAGTATTTATACGGTAGAAATGAAAACATAGGTCCACACAAAGACTTACACACAAATATTCATAGCATCTACATTCATAATAGCCCCAAACTGGAACAAATATAAATATCCATCATCAAGTGAATGGACAAATTGTGGTATAGAAAAACAAAAGAATACCACTTAGAGATAAAAAGAGTGAACTATGACAAGCTCAACAACATGGATGAATCTAAAAAAGATTATTATTGACTGAAAAAAATCCAGACACAAAAAACATATACTGTATGATTCCATTTAAATGAAACTCTATAGAAGGCAACTATAATCTATAGTGACAGAAAGCAAATTAGTGGTTGCCTGGGTCGGCAGTAGTGGGATTAACTGGAAAGGGGCACAGGGGAACCTTAGGGGATGACATAAATGTTGTCTATCCCAGTTATGGTGTGGTTTCATGGGCATATGAGTTTGTCAAAACTCATCAAAATGAACATTCAAAATGGGTACATTTTATTACATACAATTATACCTTAGTGGAGTTGATTTTTATGAAGGATTTTAGGATACCCTCTCTGGACTCCATTTCCCCTTTCAGCTACTTTTCTATTTCTTTAGCTGAACTTTTTGAAAGAATTATTCATACTCGCTTTCTCTAATTTCCCTCCTCTTCTCTCTTAAGCCTGCTCCAGTCTTTCGCTTTCACCTATCCCACCCTAATAAAATGACTCTGGTCAAAGTCACTAATGACTTGCCTTTTGCTAAATTCTTTTGCAGAACCCATTCTCATAGGACCTGTCTGTTGCACTCGATATCGTTGATTATTCTATCTTCTTGAGACACTTTGTTTGTCTTCTAGTTTGTTACGCTCCATGGTTTTCCTCCTATTACAAGCATTGCTTCTTCTCGGCTACTGGCTCTTCATCTTTCCCCCAAGCTTTAAATGTTGGAGTGCACCAGCACTCAGTCTTTGGACCTTTCCTCTACTCTGCTTCTACTCATTCCTTTCGTGCGATTATCTATTGCCCTGGCTTACCACATGTTAACAACATCCATATTGATACCTTGAGGGCGACACTTTCCCCTGAGCTCCAGATTCAAATCGAATTGTCTGTTCAGCATCTCTATGTGGATGCCTGTTAGATCATCGCAAGCTCAGTATCCCTCACATCCCCCCATAAATTTTTCCTCCCTCAGTGCCATATTCATAACGGCAATTCTGCTTACTCGGGTTTTCAAACCAAAAACCATGAAGTCGCCGATTCTTTTCTCTATCTTCCCCCCACACACACACAATGTGGCCCTGTCTTTAACACATACTCAGAATCTGTTTATTTACCACCACCTCTGTCGTCCTATTCCACGTTACCATGTCTTCTTGGTGTGATTGCAATAGTCCAACTACTCTGCCTGATTCCTTCCTTCTTTATAACTGGTTCTCAACACAGAGTGATTCTGTCAAGATACAATGGATCCTGCCAGGTCTCTGCTCAAAATTTTTTCCAGGGCTCATAAAGTCAATGGCCTGCGAGACCTTACACACCCTTTGTTTTCTCTCTGACATCATCTCCCGTCACAACTGCAACATTGGGGTCTTTGCCTTTTCCTCAAACATATCGGGCATGTTTCCACCCTGGGGCCTTTTCACTTGCTGTTCCCCCTGCCTCTGACACTCCTCAATTATCCACTTGTACTCAGTGTCACCATAGCCTTCCCTCATCACTCACTACAGTTTCAACCTACCTCAGCACTTCTTTTTTTCCATTCTCTGCTTTTCCAACTCTGCAGCACTTAGCACCCTCTAACGTACTATATGTCTTCCTTATTAATGTTTAGTGTCTATCTCTCCCAACTGAAATGAAAGCTCCATACAGGCCAGAATTTTTGTCCATTTTATTCATCATGGTATCTTCAGCACCTACAGCAATACGTGAAATGTAATCGGAGTTCAATAAAGATTTGTTAAATTAATATTAATGGGGGGCTGCTAACATTAAAATCAGTTTTAAAATAAGATCCCCCCCCCCCCCGACCATTATTTATCATTGTTCTGAAAGCTCTGGCCAACATAAACAAAGTTTTGATTAAAGAGAGAATTTTCCCACTTTTTCAGATGGCATGATTTTATACCCAGAAAACTCAAAAGGAAAATAATTATATTATTTTAGAATTAGGAAGAGACTCAGTAAAGTAGATGAATACTCCTTAAATATATACAAATAAATAGGTTTCCTATTTACAAGTGTTATGGGCTGAATTGTATCCCCACTCCAAGATTCATTTGAGTCCTGACCCCCAATACCTCAGAATGTGACAGTATTTGGAAATAGGGCCTATGAAGAAGTGGTTAAGTCAAACTGAAGCCATTAGGGTATGTCCTAATCCAATCTGACTGGTGTCCTTATTAAAGAGGAAATTTGGAAACAGGAGAGACACCTGACATGCATATGTGCAGAGGAAAGACTACGTAAGGACAGCGCAAGAAGATCATCAAGGAGAGAGGAAAGAGGTCAAGGAGAGAGGTCTCAAGAAACCAAACCCGCTGATACCTTGATCTTGGACTTTTAGCCTCCGAAATTATGAGAAAATAAAGTGCTGTTGTTTGAGCCACACAGCCTGTGCCATTTTGTTATGGTGGCCCTCGCAAACTATTACAACTAGCAAAAACCGATTAAAATATAAAATGGCGGAAATAATTTCATTCGCCTACGCTACACAAGAACAAAATACCTAGGAATAATTCTAACCAGGAAAAATCAATGCCTTGTTTAATTATTATTAGCATCTATCATCCCCATAAGACTCTTGGCTACGGCAGGGACCAAGTTTGCCTTCTCCACCTTTGTATCCCAAGTGCCGAGCCCACACGGTAGTAGGATTATCTGCTATTGGCCACTAGAGAGGTCTCTGTCCAATACCATCATCATAGCTGTTAAGGGTGTTAAAAGGTTAGACTGTGGTCTCAGTTTTGATTCATTCCCAGCCCTCCAGATCAAGTGGGTTTGTTTTTCTTCATAAGAATGTATGCAGAGCAAAAGTAATAATTTCAATCACATGTCCTTTAAAGAAGTAAAGATTTAAGGCACCAATGCTTGTTATAGAGGAAATGCCATGCCAAATTGCAGTGCAACCTGGTCTCTGAGTGCCATGGTGACCGGTCAGAGACCTCTGTGCCACGGTGGCTGGTTCACAAGAACACAAGGTGTAGGTTCAGGGACTCTTTGAAGCTATTCCTGCCTTGGGGAC
Organism: Prionailurus bengalensis; assembly: GCF_016509475.1. NCBI lineage: Eukaryota > Metazoa > Chordata > Mammalia > Carnivora > Felidae > Prionailurus > Prionailurus bengalensis. The sequence continues at coordinate 20,931,418 of NC_057343.1, forward strand.
TGAGATGCCGCCTCTTGCAGCCGCCTTCTCCTTCCAGGTCTTCGCCGTGCTGATTCTTTCGCCTCATCGTTGGAGCCTCAGCTCAACGTGACCTCCTCAGAGACTCATCCAGACTCAAGAACCACCCCCAATCCCTCATCCCTTCCCATCGTCCTGTTCTACTTTTAATGGCTTCTCACCACTTAACAGTTATCTTTATTTTGTTTGTGATCTGCATTTCCTCCTGCAGATAGCAAATTCCAAGAAAGCGGGGGACTTTCTGTTTTGTCTTCAGTCTCCAGGGCTGATCCCCCGTTGCCTAGAACTATGCCTGCGGCAGGGTGGGCACAGAAGTACTTGCTGAGAAAATAAGTGATGAGACCAAAAAAGAGAAGTCAAGCCTCTTTCTCTAGCTGAGATTACACAGAAATAAAGTTCCTGCCCTTGTCCTTGAGTTTTGAGAGGGAATGCCTCTTTTCCCTCCCGGTTTTCCCAAGGATAGATTGTGCCTCTTTTCTCATCCCACCAAAGGGGAAGAGAGTTACTTGGGTTGAGAGTGATAGCCATTCTCCTACTTTGGAGTTGAGATAACCTATCAGAATTCTCAGAATAACAGACCTTCTTCCTCCTTCCTTCTGTAGCTCAACCAGTGGGAAGCTGTGGCTGAGGGGTTCATTTGCGCTCTCATGCTGAGCTCTACCTCCAAGCTAGTCTCTATCAGTAATAAAGTGCTCCACCTGCTGACTCATGTTTTATTTATCATTTGGCATATAAATCAGGCAGAGAGCGGTATCGGGTACCTTCAAAGATCCCAGCAATGAATGCTTGTTCATTGTTCAGTCCATTATATTGTTTCTACTGAGTTAAAAGGCTGCCACTCATAAAATGGACACCTGACCATTTATTCCTTAGCTGAAAAGGTTGAAGTCACCCCTTAGGAAAGTTTGAGATTCACTGTTGCCACTGCAAATGGTCAAGGATGTTGAGATTAAAATATCATCTACAAAGAGATACTAGAGGAATGTTCTCTGTAATTAGAGGGGAGTCATTTACAAAGGCCAAATCTTAAAAAGAGCGGCAGTTTATGCCAGATGCTGAGCTCCTTCTGTGCGATTGTGTGTGTGCACTCACACGCATGTGCTTACACGTGCACCAAAGTGAAATAGTTTTGCAGGATCTTACAGTGGACAATGGTGAAATACTGGTGGACTGATGGTTCTCAAAATGTGCATGACCCATACAAAGAAAACAATAATAATATGTATCAGAAAGGATCGTGTCTTTATGTGAGAGATTTAATACTTTTAAAGTATTTCTTTTGTTCTAGTAGAAATTTCCTTAAGAAGAAAATGACCTAAAGTCCATTTATCAATATCAATGAGAGAAAACAACAGGTAAGAAGATTTTAAGAAGATAAAGTAATCCAGCAGACTTACTAAAATATAGTACTACTGTAGTTAAACAAAGTGGTATCGACAAGAATCATGAGGCTAAAAACAAACTACACTATATACTAATTTAACATCTGCTAAAGCAACAATAAATTATTCAACAAATAGTTTTGAGAAAATCAGCTGAACCATCAGATAAAAAAAAATCTACCTAGAACTTCACTTCATGTATCAAAACAGCTTTTAAGTGGATTACAAACTTCAATATAAGATGATACCATGAAGTTTACGTACAGGTGTGTCTGTTGGGATGAGAAAAGCTTTCTAAGCCAAAGCAATTGTATGAATCGAAAAGTAAAACGGGATTCACCTGGCCATACAAAGAATTAAAATGCCTGTGTGTCAAAAATATCATTAATAAATAACAAAATGACAGAAAATCCTGAAAAAGTATTTGTAGTCTTTCTGGAGGACAATATATTAGTAATCTTAACATGCAAAAAATTTTCCCAAGTCAACTGGAAATAATCCAAAACCTAGAAACGCATGCACACTCACATGCATATACACACGCACACACCCTTCAGCACAGGCAGTTGTGAAGAGAAGGAAACTGAGACCCAGAAAAGCTAATTAACTTACACAGGTCACACAGTTAATAAGTAGCAGACTCTAGGCAGTCTGTTCCAGAATCCATGCCATGCCATGCTTTCATAGACAAAAGATAGGTTATAACAGCAGGGAAACAGCAAAATGCCAACGGTGTTTCTTTCTCTCTGGCTTACAGACCTGTGGGTATTAACTTCCTTGGATGAGTTGGAGGTAGGTCTCTGACCACAAGAGATCGAATGCTGGCATCTATGCTCTTATAGACAAAGACATTCTATGATGAATCCAGAATGATGTTCTAAGCTAAGGATCCCAGGCCCAAGTCAATTCAGTCCTCGATTGGACAATTGTCCAAAACACAGGTATGGACACCACAAAGGCCCCACTGGAGCCCTATCTCCTTTTGAAATTATGCTCTGAATCTCTGTCTTTCCTAGAGAAATTGATTCATATGAGATATTCTTCTAAGAAACAGATCTCTTCACCTATTATTTTTGCAAGGGCGGAGAGTCCCAGAATGTCACATTTTTCTTGGGAAATGAGACTGTTCTGGAACTGTTGTATTGGCACATTTAACTGCATTTTCTTCCCTTTCTTCCAACCCCCCGGCCCCCCAACCACTATGCAGATCTGGAGAGTTCCCTCTTCCCTAAGCAAGCAGGGTGACATCCTAGCATATGAAGTAAAACAGATGTCCACCTTTTATCATCTCTTCCTCCACCATTCCCCGGGGCTTTCATTTACTGCAAACTTTCAGATAAATCACCTCCTGAAATTAGTATCCCAGCCCCTGTATAGACGCTCTGTTTTTTCTATATTGGGCTTCTCATACCACATACCAATTACCCAGATTCACCCATAATAGGCTACAAATGTCAGTGCTCTTTTTTTCTTTTTTTTTTTTTAATTTTTTTTTCAACGTTTATTTATTTTTGGGACAGAGAGAGACAGAGCATGAATGGGGGAGGGGCCGAGAGAGAGGGAGACACAGAATCGGAAACAGGCTCCAGGTTCTGAGCCATCGGCCCGCGAGATCGTGACCTGGCTGAAGTCGGACGCTTAACCGACTGTGCCACCCAGGTGCCCCAATGTGCTCTTTTTTTTCTTCTTTGTTCCCTGTTGCATCTGCAACATCCCACACCAAGAAAAGCAAATACCAGAGAGAGAGATGGCCAGAGGATTTCATAATTACTCAGACTACGCCAAGATGTCCCAAAGTCATAGACCTGCTTGAGTTTTCAGTGTTTGTTCCATATTTTAACCTTGACCTCTCTCAGTGTCTTTCTGCGCTTCCATTGCACAAAGCACCATCTCCTTCCCAGAAGAAGCATTCTCGAGCTGTGACCAAGTCTCTCCTATATTGGAGGCCTTCAACACCTACCTGTTGATTCCCCCTGGGGGCCAGGCCTCCATCCATGCTTCTGGCTGGTCTTGAAAGTTCTCACAACCCCACCTCACTGCTTCTCCGTTTTCTGCTCCCAGATCCTGGGAAAGCCCACACAATCTAGTGAGTGAGAAGGGGTTTAAAGCAGCCACATGGCAACCCCGAAGTTCCCAGTTGGAACTTTGTGGATAGGACCCTTTTCCTCCCAAGGCTGCACTAGAACCCCATTTTGACCATTATGTCAGCACACAGCAGTCTTCCCTTTACCTAGAATATCATCTCTGTCCTCTCCAACTTTGTCCTCTTAACAATCTGCCATTCCTTCTTCAGGGTTCATTCAAGGATTTCCTTCTCTAAAGAAACTTTTCTGCCTCCCTGCCACAATGTGGTCCCTCTGCTCTGGACTCCCATATTACTTTATAGAAATCCCCCACTATATCCTGTATCTGTTAGCTTTTTAATTGGCTGCATAAATAGAAAACTCCAGAATAATAGTGGCTTTAACAAGATAGAAACTTATTTCTCATGTTAAAAATAAAACAAAACAAATGAGAAGTAAGCAGTCCCGGGTTGATAAAACTGCTTTGTGGTATCATCAGAGACCTGGGCTATATCTCCCACCACTCTAGCACTTGACCTCCATAGTCAAGTTCCCTTCATGTTTTAAGATAGCTGCTTGAGTTTCCGGCTAGAAAAAGGAGTAAAGGCAACTGTGAAAAAAAGCAGTCCTTCCTCCTAAGTTAGCTTCCTTTTAGCAATCCTCTTGGAAAATCCATTATGTCTCTATTTACATCTCCCCAGACCATACCTAAAGGCAGAGCAAGCTGGGAAATGTAACTGGTTGTTCTTGGTGATCACGTAACCAGATATAAGCTGGGATTCATTTCTAAGGAGAAATAGGTAAGCAGATATTAGGGTAGGTAACTGTAGCCTCCGACACAGAGCCCGTATTATGAACTGCAATTACTTGTTTCTATTTATCTACCTTCCCTCTACATTATAAGCTTCTTGAGGTCCAGGATGTACTTCATTATCTCTAAGTCCACAGCAGCTTAAACAACGATCAGCATAAAAACAGGAGCTTTTCTATATCATGCATCACGTCACCAGAACAGATACTCAAAAAATACAAGAATAAATGAGGTACATCATTCCAATGTAAAAGTGTGCCCTAATTATATGAAATCAATTCAATTCAACAAGCATTTATTAAGTACCATCTATTTTCAAGACTCTGGAAGAAAATAGGATCTAGCTTTAAGCAAAAGGCTCTGCACATACCTTATAAATTAAGTCAAAGTATTAACAGAAATTTAATCAAGCCAAGGTACTGTTAGAGAATCCAGACCAACATGAAAACTCTAGGAAGAACTTTATCTTGCCAGTGTCTGAGGCCCATGTCAAGTTGCCTCTTTTCTCTCTATTCTCCAGAACTTCATAGGGCATCCACAGATGAGGAGAAAAAAGCTAAATAATTTGCTCGCCACTGACATAGTTGGAGAGAAAATCAAAATCTTGTAGCTTTAAGTCCATCAAATTAGTCACCATCAAATTGCCAGCCACACTGCCAGCTCACAGCAAGTTTCAGTCAACAGGTTCTTACTGATAAGTGAACGTCTTTCAATGGACATGTCCTGCCTTTTGGTTTCCATTTAAACTTTACCACTGGTGAGTCAGAAACCCATCTCACTCTGGCGACTGGATTTATAAATGTCAACCAGAAGACATCCATACTGGTTAAACAGGAGCTTGTAAAGACAATGCCAGGGCAGCAAAATTTGATTAATAAGCACTAATCAACCCAGTTTGGTGGGAACCTCCTATGAATATAACCAAATCTAAGTTCTACAAATTATCTTGATGACTCATTTTACAGGAAAATATGTCGCAGTCCCAGAGCTCTCTGAGAACCTAAATATTCTCATCACTCTCCTGAAATAATTTCCCCCTTGTAAAGATAGACTCAGTTAAAAGTAACTGTAAAAATAAGTTATTTGAGGGGTGCCTGGGTGGCGCAGTCGGTTAAGCGTCCGACTTCAACCAGGTCATGATCTCGCGGTCCGGGAGTTCGAGCCCCGCGTCGGGCTCTGGGCTGATGGCTCAGAGCCTGGAGCCTGTTTCCGATTCTGTGTCTCCCTCTCTCTCTGCCCCTCCCCCGTTCATGCTCTGTCTCTCTCTGTCCTAAAAATAAATAAACGTTGAAAAAAAAAATTTTTTTTAAATAAATAAATAAATTATTTGACAAGTTATTCCACTTTGACACTATGAAAAGTCTACTTTCTAAGATGTTTTCATTATTTGAATAATTTCTATGAAAATTCTACTTCATAAGATGTTCCCATTATTTAAATAATTTTTTAAGACTGTAAATGGTTTTGAAAATGTGTCATATAAAAAATTAGGACAGGCTTTTTCAACTTCTGGTTACCAAATTTGAGACCCTGTGAAATGGAACGCAATATGATCCTTGTTTAAAATGTCCATATTTATTGTGTATTTTATCCTGGGAACAAGGCCTAATCCAGAGACATTTTGAGCTCATCAGATATGTAAATTGTTTTTCAAACACTTTGGGGTTACCACAAAACCTAAATTGCTTTTAGCCAACCAAGCACTTTCTCCCTTTAGTTGAAAAGCCAATTGTATTTTTTCTAGGAAAATCTAATTCAGATGTTACTGATTCACTTGCACTTAAATAATTAAAATACTGTTTTGTAAAAACTGATCAGTGTGCAAGAAAGCTCTTATGTCTCTGGTCTAAGCCTCTTCAAGTCTGTTTTCTGAAAAACAGGAAGCCTTGCTTTGCCAAGAGTAAGCCAACTGCAATGGCACACTTGGGTTGAAAGTCTAATTTCGGTGCAAATCCAAAGCCATCATTTGAAGAAGGGTGAATCGTGTTAAGGCATCTCCTTCTGCCCTTTCCATCTCTATAGGATTGGCTATAAACCTGCTCCTGAGTGCAGGTAAATTCCCAGCTCAGGATGCTGAAAGGACCCACAGGCCTTTATCATGAACACATTTGGAAACTTCTGAGGCTTGCAATATTTCTTTCTAACAACAATCTTGCTCTGGTTGATTTCTAAGCATCAGTAAGATTGTTTTTCAAGCCTGGATCAATTACATTATGGAAATGCACGTGCATATTCCCAGGAGTCTACAGTGCTTTATCAGGATTTACTTTTTTTGTGGGGCAGTGGAGGGGTGGGGAGAAGAGGGAGGAAGGGATTACGTCTATCAAAATCTTCTGAAAAGTAATATAAGGATATTCTGGATCAACTGGGAGACAATAATGGAGCAAATAACTTTCGTACACAAATACTTTTGTTTGGGATCTCCTTCTGATTGCAGCAATTAATTCTATTTCAACCACCCCCTATTAATGAGTAAGGCACTGGCTGCCTCTTCCCCTGCACTGCACCTTCCAATCCTATACTCACATTGTGAGGATTCGCTGGAATAAACATGTAATGAAAACCTGACACATTGGAAGCACTCCATAAAAAGTAGGTAATACTACTTTGCAGACTTTCGTACAACACATGAACACTCAACAGAGTGTATTTGTTGCCACTTCTTAAAGCAAATCCATTAAAAATAGTCTGTATCAAGTTATTGCAGTTAAGTGCAACACAATAAGCCCAGACCATATCAGTTTCCTGAACTGCATTGACTATGGAATTCAGAAGGTATCCTGTGGCCCTTAGCAAATTCTCACCTCCATCCAGACATACAGCTGGTTTAAGGGAAATCCAAACCCAGCTGCTAGCAATGAATATTCTTGGTGTCCATGTGGAAGGGTTGTCATGACACATGTGTCATGATCCAGAATTCCTCACATTAACAAAAGCCCTTCTTAAATTTCGGAAGTTGATAATGGGAGTTTCCCTGTCTTCGAGGAAAAAACAATCTTCCATCCTGTGAAAGGTTTCCTTCTGGCTATTAGCTGAATACCTTAGCTTCAACGTTTATTTATTTTTGGGACAGAGAGAGACAGAGCATGAACGGGGGAGGGGCAGAGAGAGAGGGAGACACAGAATCGGAAACAGGCTCCAGGCTCTGAGCCATCAGCCCAGAGCCTGACGCGGGGCTCGAACTCCGGACCGCGAGATCGTGACCTGGCTGAAGTCGGACGCTTAACCGACTGCGCCACCCAGGCGCCCCTGAATACCTTAGCTTCAAAAAAGTCTGGGGACACCGCTGACAGAGGGCAGCTGGACACAGACAAGAAAAGGCCATTAATTAGGATTGTGCCAGTTGATGTGATCGCACAAATATGTAATTAGCGCCTACTGTATTAGTCACTGTGCTTGATGCCATTAGAGACAGAAAACAGTAAGATCCAATTCAGTACCTGTCTTCAAGTTTAAGGAACTTGAAAAAAAAAAGGACATTAGATTGGAATACAATTAATAATGAAAAGAATATGAAAAAGACCATGAGTGATACATGAAACAGTCCAGCGTAGCACTAAAAAAAAAACTGGAGGCATTTGGAGGAGATGACATTTAACATGTGTCTAGAGGGGTGCCTGGGTGGCTCAGTCGGTTATGCGGCCGACTTCAGCTCAGGTCACGATCTCGTGGTTCACGAGTTCGAACCCCACATTGGGCTCTATGCTGACAGCTCAGAGTCTAGAGCCTGTTTCGGATTCTGTCTCCCTCTCTGTCCCTCCTCCACTCATGTTCTGTGTCAAAAATAATAAATAAATAAATAAATAAATAAATAAATAAATAAATAAATAAGATGTGTCTAGAAATAGTGGTGATATTTAACAGGTAACTATGAAAGATAATACCATAAGTGAGAAATTTGTCTATACCAGTTTCTTCATTAGGGAAGTATTTTTATCTCCTTATATCTCAGTGCCTGGAGCATAATAAACACTGATTAATGTTGAAGTAAGTAATGGAGTGATTAATAGAGTGTTTAAACTTAATTGATATTTGGAAGATGACAATAAATATTGAATCACTGAATGAGTCAATGGGTACAATACTCCAAATTAAGTAATTCTGGCGCAAAATCATATGATCTACTCTTATTCATTAGGTAGGAAAACTGAAGCCCAGAGAGCAGATTGATGGCATCAGCCTAGCTCACAGGACTAGAACTAGGACTGGAACCCATGTGTTTTCAATGTCAGTGATCTTTCCTCTCTTTCCAGCAGCTATTATTATTTATTTTAATTCAAATGCATTTCTGCTACATAATCTCTAATTCAGATTTCTGTGGTTCTCTCTGGAAAAATGGAGCTCACCTGTGTCAATCCCTTTATGCCCACAGTTGAAACCAGGTTGCTTTCTCCTCATCACCATGGCCATAACAACTACTCCCTTACAGAAACCCAAATCCAGACTTCCTAACCAGCTGTGGGTCCCACTGGATCAGGGCTGATCGAGAGAGGCTGGCATTCAGTTCCTGGGCATTGCCCTGCCCCCAAGCAGAGCCACAGCAGCAAGAGCTCAGAGATGGGGTAGTCAGGGAGCAGAGACTAAGCTTGGGGGTCACTGAAAGGATTGTTTTGTTTTCTTGTGTAGTATTTCATTTTTTATAAGTGATACCCACTTTTCAAAACACAAGAATAGGACTTCTGGTAGATTTCCTCAAAGGCAACTACTGAGAGATTTGCCAAAGCCATTGCCCCAGGGGTTGGTTTAGATAAACAAGGGCACAGGGAAGCCGTGTAATCTAAACTTTCCCCTCTGGCCTATGCCAGCATTTAGCTGCCAATAAGTAGACATGCCTTCTGCTTCCAAAAATATAAAGTGATTATACTCTTGCTACCCAAACCTACCCCTGGCCACTGCACAGACCATCACAAAGAGATGATGAAGGACGCACTTTGTGGTATTGTTTTTGGAAAACTCTTGTTCAAAAAACTTTTGAGGGTGTGCTGTCATGAAGGGGCTGACTGCTGTGGCCAAGCCGTGGCCGCCTAATGGAGCCCGTGGAAGTGGCTCTCCCACTGGGACACATGGCTTCCATTAGTCAAGAGCCCACTGGTTTTGTGACCTCGAGTTCTCTCTCGTTGTATGTGTCTGATGCTTCTCTAGGCTGGACATAAAGGTAAGAAGGAAAAACTGGAAAACTGGGTAACTATGAAAGAGAAAGAACATCTTAGGTTACTATTATAAAGGACTTCGAAATGTCATCTTTCTTCTGAAAGCACAGTAAATATAGAAAGATCTGCAATCCCATCTCATACCATTCTTCTTCACTCTTCACAGAAGTCCACAGCCTCCCTTACACTCAGGGTGACCAGGTCATCCCAGTTTGCCTGCAACTTCCCTGGTTTTAGTACTGGAAGTTCCTCAAAGGCCCACTGCTAGTAATGACCTTGTGCTAGTGATAAACATAGAAAGAACAGAATGGAAGAAAGAGGAATATTAGGCCACCCTCTACTGCTGCAGGCATTGTCCAAAATTCTCCAAGGAATAAAGAAAATCTTCTTCAAGACTATGCAGGGTAGAGGGGTGCCTGGGTGGCTTAGTCAGTTAAATATCTGGCTTTGGCTCAGGTCATAATCTTGTGGTTCAAGAGTTCAATCCCTGTGTCAATGAAAATCCCTGTGTCTGTAGAGCCTGCCACAGATTCTGTGTGTGTGTGTGTGTGTGTGTGTGTGTGTGTGTGTGTGTATGTCTCTGACCCTCCTCTGCTCATGCTCAGACTCTCTCAATAAATAAATAAATATGTAAATAAACAAATAAACACACAAACACACATACATTTAAAAAAAAATTTTTTTAAAGACTATGCAGGGTAGAAAATAAGCATAACATCAGGGGTCCTAAATAATAGCCTATTTTGAAAGATTTTGGGAATCTTGCACTTGACATGATGTGCAATAAATTAAATACTTGATTCTTTCTTCTCTTTTCATCATTACTTTCACATTTCCAAAGTTTATTTTCTTCTAAATTAGCAATACCGGTGAAATGCTACCTAGTCCAACATCAATTATCTGGTTTTTTTTTTTCTTTTTTTTTTTTTTAATTTTTTTTCAACGTTTTTTATTTATTTTTGGGACAGAGAGAGACAGAGCATGAACGGGGGAGGGGCAGAGAGAGACAGAGCATGAGCGGGGGAGGGGCAGAGAGAGAGGGAGACACAGAATTGGAAACAGGCTCCAGGCTCCCAGCCATCAGCCCAGAGCCTGACGCGGGGCTCGAACTCCCGGACCGCGAGATCGTGACCTGGCTGAAGTCGGACGCTTAACCGACTGCGCCACCCAGGCGCCCCTCAATTATCTGGTTTTTTAAAAAAAATGTATTGGAATGAATAGATTATGTTCTGTTCTGGACCTCGTCTGTGGGCTCACAACTCTATCTTCTGTATGCCTCAGTGCAAGAAGTAGAAAACATTCAATAAATGTCTGTTGAAGGAATGAATGGGTGAATAGATTAATGCACCAATAAAATGCTTTTGATATCCTTAAGGAACACATATTTATGAGAAGTCTTGAGGAAAAAATGGCATATGCAATATGGAGTCTATTTTTTAATCAAAACACATTTTTAAAGGATTTACTATAAATGCTGGAAGCATATATTGTAGACCCCAAAGCATAAAAGCTGGGTTCCAAATACAATCAAATTTATCTCTTTATCATCATATACAATAATACAGGCTACATTAAAAATGCTATTTATCTTTCTAAAACAACAAAAGCACCTTTATTATTGTGATTTCCATCAAACTCATTGTGAAAATTCAAATGACAATGCAAGTAAAAAAGTAGAAAATAAAAGTACTTCCTTAATCCCACCCATTAGTGGTAACAACCGTTAACAACTTTCATGTATTCACTGATTTCTCTGTGAACATATGAACATAATGTATATAAATCTATGCACTTGTTTAATATGAATGTCATAGACTATTATGTACATCTTCCCATGTCAAAACATAGATCTAACATATTCTTATTAATTGTTTCATGATATTCCATTGTAAAAAAGTGATTTTAATATACAGATCTTATTAAGAATGAAAATTTGCATAATTTGAATCTCTAGGGAAATTACTAGCAACTTTAGATGATGATTTCTCAGCAAATGAGCTAAAACCTCATCACCTGTGATCAACAACATCACTCATTTCCAAAAGCCAAGTAAGGGTTGGGGAAAGTACTCTGAAAAGCTCAGCTTGTCACCTGTCCAACAGTATCCTGCTGGTTCTAGAATACTGAAAAGATCTCTTGGTCATGAGCCACACCCCACTAATGAGAGCTAGGGCCATATGAGCCTCCATACTGGTCATCTGCCAGGTAAGATCCCAGCACTCTCCCAGATCCTGCTTGCTAGATCTGTGGAATGAATCTACCTGGAAAACAAGCAACGGCTTTAGATTCGAATCATCTTTGTTAATAGGTATTTATTTAGTTATCACCTAATTATATTTCTGGGCATCAGCACAGTAAAAATAAACTGAACAAGCCAGGTCCTTCTCTTTTCAATTCAATGCAACTGCTATCTAGGGATTTAAAATGTTGCCATCAAGAATGACTCCGTTAATCGTGAATCAAAACTATATTTCATAGATGTTCATTGCAATGTTATTTAATACCCATCAGGAAAAACAGAATGGAAACAACCTAACTATTCAATAATATAGAATTGGTTAAGACCCCATCATGGAGTCATTAAAGAAAATATAGTTGTAAAAGAATACTTAGTACATCAGAGTTGTTCAAAACATATCAAGTAAAAAGAAGCAATTTTTACAAAACTGCATTTTCAAAGACCACTTGGAAGCAGAACCTAATGAGTAAAAAATACGGAGCGGGGCGCCTGAGTGGCTCAGTCGGTTGAGCGTCCGACTTCAGCTCAGGTCACGATCTCACGGTTCATGAGTTCGAGCCCCGCGTCAGGCTCTGGGCTGATGGCTCAGAGCCTGGAGCCTGCTTCCGATTCTGTGTCTCCTTCTCTCTCTGCCCCTCCCCCATTCATGCTCTGTCTCTCTCTGTCTCAAAAATAAATAAACATTAAAAAAAATGAAAAAAAAAATACGGAGCATAAAAGCATTATTTGGAAAATATCAAATGAAAAAGCATTAGGAATAATATTAATACCAAAAGATTAACAGCAATTATCTTCTAAAATTATTGGTGATTTTAAAATTTTTCTTATGTTTCCTTACATTCTTTTCTAAAATCAGTACATATTACTTTTGTTATAAGAATAAAAAACTTTGTAATAAGAAAACAATTCAAGAAATAAAAACTAAACTCAGCACGGTTTATCAAAAGGCAGAACATAATCCTTTTCTTCAAAGTAAGCAGATGTCCACTACAGTCATGATTCTCCCAAAACACGTTGGTGAGAGGGTCACTTAGGTCAGAGAGGTGGGTATATTAACAGACTGGCAATCACAGGATAGGATTCTGACACCAAGTATTCATATCACAATTTTCCAATGAGAGAACAGAAGTTGGGAGAGACTAAGAGACTTGCCCAAGGTCACAGGAGGGAGCCTAGGTTCAAACCCAAATCTACCTGACTCCAAGCTCATCCTTTGTCCACTTATGAATATTATGGCTTGAGAAAAGGGTATGTGGGGTCAGTCTGCCTGGATTCAAAGCCCTGTGCTGCCATTAATGAGCCACACAACTTCAGGTGCATTTTTAACCTCCTCATGCCTCAAGATTTCACATAAAGTTGCTGTGAAGCTTAAAGGAGTTAACATGTGTGGAGCGCTCAGAGCATTGTGTAACACAGAGTAAATACTACATAAATGTTAGCTAATTTTACTACCGTATAGGTGACCCATGCCCCGGTCAGTGCTAACTGCTCTAGAGGGGGGACACTTGGCTTTGGGTAGACCAGTGGATTCAGGGACCGGGAAGGTTGTGCTGAGTGGGAGGTTCTCATAGATTCTATCTTCTCCAGACCACATCTTTAAAGAGTTTGCACAGTCACTGTTCAGGCCATTGGCTAGCAAATCCCCTGGGTCTGTGGATTTAAGGCCCCTGGCCACTGCATATCTATGATATATGAGTCAGATCTATCCGTGTGAGTTTCAAATACATATTCCAAGAAGCCAGGTGGGAAACTGCCACAGATACACCGGGCCTATTGGATTCGTTGATTTTATTGCACCTCTCATCTAATCCAGGACAAGTCCACAGAGCCCAACACCTGGTGGCTGAAAGCTGGCTTCCCTGTCACATCCAGAGGCCAAACGGGCATTTGCTTCAGGGCACAGGAGAAGGATATCAGTATCTCAAAGACCCCAGGTATATCCCATAGCAGCTTTTCCCCGAGCCAGTTCCCTGGAACACCACTTCTGAGATATGTTCACATCTGTTTTACAGGAAAAAAAAAAGTGTTCTGTGGCCAAATAACTTTGGAAAACATTACATTAAACAAGATTATAGAGTTTCTCAGGATCATCAACATGCTAATATGGACTGTGAGTCTCCAAGAGGGGGATATGAAACACAGGGTGTGTCATCACTATATACCCTTTGTTCACATATTCCTAGTCAAGGACCTTATGTGCCATGAAACACATTTTGGGAATGTTACTCTGGCTCTGTAACCGCAGGTTCTCTTTGAAGGCAAAACTGGCATATTTCTTGGCCATGCAAGTATCCTGGTTTGGAGGACGGTTAATTTAAGGAAGGGTAGGCAAATCCGTGGCCAAAAGGATGGAGGCAGGAATAAGAAATGTGAGCGAAGGCAAAAATGAAGATGCAGACAAAGTCAGAGATTTTGAACAGAAGGTGAGAAGGGGATGGAAAGGTATGTTAATTTCCTAGGGCTGCTGTAACCAATTATCACAAACTCAGTGGCTGTATCCTACACAAATGCATTCTGTTACAATTCTGGAGGTCAGAAGTTCAGAGTAAGTTCTAAGGGGCCAAAATCAAAGTGTGAGCAGGGCTGATTCCTTCTGGAGGCTCCAGGGAAGAATCTATTCATTGCCTCTTTCAGTTTCGGGAAATGGCCATGGTTTATGTCCCCATCAATCCAATCTCTGCTTCTATAGTCACACTGCCTTCTTCTGTCTCTTACCTTGCTGCCTTCCTCTTATAAGGACCCTGTGATTACGACGGACTGCCTGGAAAATCTAGCATAATATTCCCATCTCAAAATCCTTAACTAGGGCTGCCTGGGTGGCTCAGTCAGTTGAGTGTCTGACTCTTAATTTTGGCTCAGGTCACAATCTCATAGTTCACGAGTTTGAGCCCCACTGTTAGTGCAGAGCCTGCTTAGGATTCTCTTTCTCCCTCTGTCTCTGCCCCTCCCCCCATAAACATAAATAAATAAACTTTTTAAAAAAGATCCTTAATTAAATTACATCAGCAAAGCTGTTTTTGCCATGTTACGGGTTACAGGTTCATAGGTTTTGGGGACAGATTTTGCCATGCCAGGTTACAGATTCATAGGTTCTGGGGACTATTCTGGACATATGCAGGAGACCACTATTCAGCCTGCTATAAGGAAGAAGAGACTAGAGGTGGGAAGGGAGGTGGAGAATCAATCGATAAACCATGGCAAATCAGGATGGCTTAGTATCCTCACCAGAAGCAGCCAAGATCTCCCCCTGCCACTCTCCTTTTATAACAGGAGGGATTACTGTTCCCCACAGGTACATTTCAGCACAGAATGCAAGACAACCCCTCCGTGCATTACAGGCGGGGTCAAAAGTTTCACCCAAACTGCCGCAGGTGGCTACATTTTCTTTCTAATTTGGGTACTAGAAACAAAACTACAAAATAAACTTGTGTAGGAAAGAGGAGAGTTAATTCAGGGGTTTAAAACCTGAGATGCTGTTTCTCTCATTCACCAGTTGTTATACGTATGCTATGCATAGAATTTTAAAGCACAACTTTTATTCTGCTAAGGATACACCCTGAAGAAGAAAACACACATACATGTACACACAAATTATATAGTG
The DNA here is from genome assembly GCF_016509475.1 of Prionailurus bengalensis. Lineage (NCBI taxonomy): Eukaryota > Metazoa > Chordata > Mammalia > Carnivora > Felidae > Prionailurus > Prionailurus bengalensis. Next base: position 20,946,682 of record NC_057343.1, read on the forward strand.
AGATTGAACCAAGGGTGTGTTGAATGACATGGATAAAATTATCCAGAGCTATGTTATATCTTGGACAAATATTTTTTTTTCAATGTTTATTATTTTATTTTTGGGACAGAGAGAGACAGAGCATGAGCGGGGGAGGGGCAGAGAGAGAGGGAGACACAGAATCGGAAACAGGCTCCAGGCTCTGAGCCATCAGCCCAGAGCCCGACGCGGGGCTCAAACTCCCGGACCGCGAGATCGTGACCTGGCTGAAGTCGGACGCTTAACCGACTGCGCCACCCAGGCGCCCCTATCTTGGACAAATATTTTAAGGCGCAGGTTACTCAAAGCTGCCAGTGTGGGGGCTTTGTCCATGTCTTGCCAGAAAATTCAAGGATGCACTTAACCAGCCAGCCGGTTACAGTCTGCGTCTTCCTTACCCTCCACAATCCCCCATTACCTAAGCAAGAATGGACAATGTCTTCATTGGAGGAACACTATTCCCATTCTCACAAAGCTATAGCCTTCCCCGGGAAGCAAGGGGTGCTCCAGGTCCTGTCTATAAAGATCTCCACACAGGACACACGGTATGGAGATAAACATAAGCCACACTTTCGTGTGACAGCATTGTTTTCCCTAACGTTACATTTTAGATCTCTTAAAAATCCAATTCCTGCAGCTCATGTGTCAACGTGAGAAGAGCTAGGCTGTCTACTTTCAATCTGCCAATTTCCCAAGGAGAAACAAAGATTTTTTTCATGTGTGCAAGAATTCCCAACTTTAGTCAAGACTGGAATTTCACTGTTTTTAGTTTTTATAGCAGCTGTGTTTTGCCCATAGAGGGGAAAAATAAAGAAACTGGGAAAAGAGACAATTTGCCATTGACCAGGAGACAGGACTGGGGCTGAGAGGTGGAAATCACAACAAATTTTCCATTTTCCTCCTGAGGGATTTGGTCAGTTATTTGGTCAAACCCATAGGAGGATGTCAAATAATGCTGATACAAGGACCTTGAAAAATCACCTTTTGTTTTTGTGGGGAAAAGGAGAGAGGAAATTGAGGTGAAACTGCAAAATGTTTCATTTTTTTTTCATGAGGCCAGCAAAAGAGAAGGTCCTCTTTAGCCGCCAGTGCAAATGTTTTTGCAAAGTTCAACTGCCAAGTGTCCTTTCATGCCTGCCAGTTTTCATAATTGAAAGATACCTTTTTAAATGAACTTGTTGGTCTTCTATTGGGTGAGAGGAAGCCTTCCCACGTGTGAATCGCTCTCTTCCGTCAAGGACTTTGTTGAAGATCGGTGATGCTAGAAGACACATCACCACAAGAACATACATAATACTCAGTGGCACTATTTTGGGCCACACGGATGGCTTAAGACCTTATGCAACAAATGACATGATGACATGCAAATCAGTAATCTCTGAGCAGTGTCAGACAATCACTTTCCACAGGAGAGTCTTATTGGTCAATAGAGACAAATCTCATCTTCCTGTTGAAAAGCTTTGCAGAAAACTTTCCCTGGGAGAATAACCGACTAGAGTGAAGGCGAACACTAACGTCTATAAGAAGACTATTATTTTTGTAGAGGGAAAGCCTGCGTGAAGACACCGAAAGCGTGTTTTCATTGCACTCCATCAAGACATTTAATAAAACTGCCATCCCTAACACACTACTAGCTACTTCAGGATTGTTTTCACAGTTACTCAGCAGGAAACTAACATTTGAACCCACCAATCTTTTGAGTTGCAAATTCAATTTTAAACTTTTTATTTAAAAGGCCTCGAGAATATCTATCACTCCAGGCCGAGGGATGATAATAACATTAAGCTTTATGAGTGATTACTTTCCGATCAAGGGTGACAGACTTGCTTATATGAACAGGGTGAGACTTTTCATAAGCAGCAGAGTCCCATCCAAGTTCTCCCTGATTCTATTTGCCAAAGAAAGGAAAAGGATATTACATTTTAAAATAAAATTCCTCCAAATAAAATCCTACCAAAGCTTAATGTCGGAGAGATCTTGCGGTGCCTTTATGTTGTAAATGCTGAGGTTTTATATTACTTATATAAGCTTTAGTCTCCAATAGAGCTGGCACACAAACCCCAAGAATGCTGAAGCAGCTGAAGTCCTGCATCTGAGTCATTTGGGCCAAAACAGGCACGGACGGGGACATGAAACAGAAGTGTTCTCTCAGCTCACTGCAACTCTTTGCTCTCCATTGCAGCTTCCACACAAAGAGCTAGTGATAGCTTCTAATCGCACGAAAACTCAGTGAGGCATACAAGTTGCATATTAAGGCTGATACTTGCTAATATTTTTAAAGGGTCGCTTCAAAGGAGGACTTCAGGTTCTTAGAACTAAATCCAATTCCTTAGAGGCTTTGACCGTATTACCATTACAAAGAACAAATCTCACAGATATCCAAACAGCCAGTCCCAGTCAACAAGACATGTATTTTAAATCAGAAAACCAAACAAGGATGGCTACAAATCCTCTACACAAAACTGCATTAGTCCATGCTCCCATTAATTTGGGCAGTTACTGGACGGGCCTGAAGTTTGCTAAGTAAATCAGGGATGTGAAGAATTACAATTTAAATAGCTTAAGACAAACTGTTTCTTAAAATCCTTTTAAAATAATCTACAAGTATTTCTTCAACTATAAATAACTGACATGTTAATTATAAATAATGCCTTAAGAATGACATGATAATTATACATAATGCTCATCTATAGGTCCTCTAACACCCCCTAGGAGGCAAGGGTTCTCTTTCCTTACATAGTTTAAGTTACTCAGTGTCTGAGAAGGTGGTAAACCTTTTACCTTTAAATATAGTTTATTAAAGCATGTGTCTCACAAATTCAGGTCGGAAATAGCACATTTGTACTGCAATTCCTTAGTGCGCCTTTGTTCCTAGGCCATTAACTCACTGAAGGACCTTAGGCAAGTTACTTAACCTCTCTGAGCCTCAGTCTATTCCTCCAGGAAAATAATACAGTAGTACCTATTTGATCACTGGGTTAACGTACATAAAATGCTTAGAAAATACACGGAACAACGTAGCCACCTGGTAAAGAACAGCCGTTATTCATATTGGTTGTAGTCATATACACTATGGAAGGCTCACTTGCCATTTGAAGATACCAATTTATAATTTCTCAGATTTGGGGGCCAAAATCTGTAATAATTAAAGTGACTTTCACAAGAGCCCAAGAGGGAGTGCATAACCCATGTCGAGGGAGGAAGGGAAGCTCAGGACCCATTCAACAAGCATCATATCCAAATAATCCATCACTGTAACTAGTCAAGCAGGGTCCTTTAAGGTCAAGGAGACTTAGTAAATACTGGTTGGGTATCAGGAAGAGAAGCCACGTGAATGAAGACATCCACACACATACACTCTGATTACTGAGATTACATTACATTCCACTACGTCCCAGTCCACCTTCTTCTTCTCTGTAGGTTAAGTGTCAGTATCTTGACTTTAATATGATTGCTTTGAGAGGCCTCTACCCACTCACCTCAATTTTCTGGAAACCTCCATTTTCTCAACTCTCCAAGGCAGTTTTGCAGCCAAAGCATCTGTGAGCTCACTGGGGACTTAATCTACAACAATGTCAGGTTCTTCTGGTGGCATGGCAAAGAGGGAATTTGTGGTTGTTCTTATATGCGGAGCTGTCTTTCATATGGAAAAAGAAAGCTTTGGTGGTGGCAGAATGCAAGTGTGGCTCTGACTCAAAGGATCAGTGAGTGTCCTTGACCCCTTCGTATACCCATAAATACTCCCTTTCATTCCCATTCAACTCAACACCTCTTTCTACTTCCAGGTACTGTGCTGCAGTGTGTGGATGAAAGAGGAATAACAATAAGTGGCTTCTGTCCTCCAAGTGCAGGTACCATTTTAAGCCCTATTGCTATTTGCTGCTCCAAGTCTTAAAAGTGCAGTGGTGCCCTTTCACATAGAAAGAGACACCCCCACAGCACAGATCTTTCTCTCTCTCTCTTTTTTTAATGTCTTTCTTTGTTTAGGAGGAGCTGTATTATGTGAATTTCCTTTTGTAATAAAGGTATTTACCTGTCCCTTGAAGATTAGAAGTGAATTCATTCCAGCTTCATTCAAGCCAGAGTATCTATATCACTCCTTTATAATGAATGGAGATCATCTTCGAAATACAACGCAATATAATTCTCCCTTTCTAGAAGTTCCTTTCTTTCTCGGCTCTGCCACTTGCTGGGAGAGATTGAATGAGCTGCCTAACCTCCTGCACCTAGTTTGCTCATCTGTAACATGGGATGGGCATAGGCCTTGCCTCATAGGGCTGTGGTGAGGCTTCAATAACACGAGATAGAGTCCTCAAGGAACAATGCCTGGTACACAGTAAGCAACTAATAAAGGTTGGCCATCATTATCATTATCACTTTTCAAATACAGTAGTACTAATTGTAGTATTATCCTGTTAGCATGTCAGTGGACCCTTTCAAGGTGTATCACGGGAGCATGAAATGGTTCAGTATATACCAAAGTATCTCAACGTACCAAAGTATATCAGAATGCCATTAAACCATCAACCATACCATGTACCTTAGAGAATAAAAGAACTGAATCGGAGTATGGAAACTTCAGTTCTTCTACTGAACTGCTAACAATTTTTTTAGTGTACAGTTAAATACTGTTATTTACATTGTTGTACAACAGATCTCTAGAACTTTTTCATCTTGCAAATTGAAACTCTACACCCACTAAATGCTAATTCCCCTCCCCCCTCTCCCACTCTTGGTGACCACCTTTCTACTTTTTGTTGAAATGATTTTGACTATTTTAAGTACTTCACATTAGTATAATCATACGGTATTTGTCATTCTGTGTTTGGTTTATTTCACTCAGTGTAATGTCCTCAAGGTTTACAGATGTTGGAGCACGTGACAGAATGTCCTTCTTTTTTAAGGCTGCATAATATTCCACTGTATGTGTATACCACATTTTCTTTATCCATCCACCTTTCAGTGGACATTTGAGTTGCTTCTAGCTCTTAGCTATTGTGAGTAATGCTGCCGGGAATATGGATGTGCAAATAGCTCTTTGAGATCCGGCTTTGAATTCTTTTGTATATGTACCCAGAAGTGGGATTGCTGAATCATTTGATAATTTTATTTTTAATTTCTTTGAAGAAACTCCACACTGTTTTACATAGTGGCTACATAATTTTATATGCCCACCGATAGTGTAGAAGTGTTCCAATTTCTCCATATCCTTGTCAACCCTTGTTATTTTCTGTTCTTTTGATAGTGGCCATCCTAACAGGTGTGAGGTGATATCTCGTTTTGGTTTTGATTACGGTTAGTGATGTTAGCATCTTTTCACATACTTGTTGGCTGACAGTCACAATCTTTTCTACTCCATCTATTCAGTGCCGGAACCGCCACTTAAAGACGCCCTTCCTGGCTCCCTAGGGAATACTGTTTTGTTTCCACCTCACATTGTGCAAAAGTGAAGTGAAATATATCAAGCTTACATATTATTGAGCATTTTTTAACTGCAGTGTCCCAGTGATAATGCATTCAGTTAGTATTGTTTAGGGAATGACTAAGGCCTCAGATGACTGCTTTTTTACCACTTTTGCCAGGAGAGTTAAACCAAACTCTACCTTTGTTAAGACAACAAAAGTTAAAAAAAAAAAATCTGTGTTCCATGTAGGCATGGTGAACAGAAATTTTGAGAATTCTCCAAAAAATTTATTAACATCTAGAATGTAAGGTGTCATCAACAAAAATGGGAGAGTAAAGGACTCCCCAAATCCTCTCCTATATAAAAGCAATGAGAAAACTGGCAAAAAAAAAGTGTCAATGCTAACTATAAGACTCTGGAAATGAACCAAAAGCTTGCAGTGATCTGAGGAATGTTTGTCCATAAAATGGTTGAATCTCAGTAAGATAGAGAGCTTTGTAGCATTTTTCACAGGTCCTCTTCCCATTATTCTCCCACTCAATCTTCCTCAGATCCATAGTAGCCTTGAAAACTAACAGCCCATGTTGAAACAGCAAAATTGTAGCCACTGGAAGGGGCAGAAAGAGGTTAGCTTTCTTCAAATATCCATTTCCAGAGAATTGTAACTATTTGTCTAGGGATACCCTGGAAAACCCCACTTGCAAGACTGCCTTTATTTGATCTGACTCACAGGTCGCCTAAACAAACAGACTTTTTCTCAGGGCTATTGGTTAAAAACCATCAGAAGTAAATGATGAATATTGCAGCTGTCTGAAGCAATGGAAAATGGTTGTTACAAACCACAGACTAAACAAAAGACTTGAAAGGAAAAGTTGAGATGCCCATAGATAACTTTGAAAAACTCCAACCTATTCCTGGAAATCAAAAGGTCATATGCATATGTGGAGTCCTGTACAAGTCCATGGCTATGCACATGCTCAGAGAATACCAGAGAACATGGTAACTTCTCAACTCCAACTAAACTTGAGTTTCTGTACAAACAGGAAATGATGGCTAAGGCAGAGTTGTCAAGTTCTTGGCTGAGTGTCGAAGATGTAAATCAATATGTACACAGAGTCCCTCAGCAAAGATGGGGAGATTTGCTGGTTCTAGACATCGAAAAAATCTCTTTCTGATCATTAACTGGCCAGGGAAGAGGCTTCAGTAGCTACACCCAACAAAAAGGTGATGTTAGAAGAATGGACAAAAAATATGACTTAATATATGCTATCTACCCCAGGCACACTTTAGATTCAAAGACACACACACACACACACACACACACACACACACACACACGTTGAAGCTAAATAAGCTAAATACGGAGAGGGAGGCCAATATAAGAGACTCTTAAATACAGAGAACAAACTGAGGGTTGCTGGAGGGGAGGTGAGTGGGGGGGGGGTGCTAAACGGGTGATGGGCATTAAGGAGGGCATTTGTTGGGATGAGCACTGGGTGTTATATGGAAGTGATGAATCACTGGGTTCTATTCCTGTAACCAATACTACACTGTATGTTAACTAACTTGAATTTAAATAAGTAACTTTAAAAAAAAAAGGATGGAAAAATATATACCACACAAATGTTAAACAAAAGGGGGCAGGACTGTCTATACCAATAGCAGACAAAATAGATTTTTAAGACAAAAATAGTTATTAGAGTGAAAGACCAATCCCTACAGTAAATACAGCATTTATAAGCAAGTATGCACCCACCAAGAGAGTCCTAAAATACATGAACCAAAAATCAAATGGAGGAATAAATGGACAGTTCAACATTAATAGTTGGCGGTTTCAGTACCCACTTTCAGTAATGCACAGATCAACTATACGTAAGATAAAAAAGGAAATAGAAACTTGAACAACACTATAAACTAACTAAAACTAACAGATGTCTACTGAACACTGCACACAACAACAGTAGAATACATATTCTTCTGAAATGCACATAGAAGGTTTTTCAAGATATACCATATGTTAGACCATAAAACAAGTCTCACTAAATTTACAAGGACTGAAATCATAGTGTGTTTTTCAATCATAATGGAATAAAGTTAGATGTCAATTACTGAAAGATATGTAGGAAATTCACAAATATATGGAAATTAAGCAACATGTTCTTAAGTAATAAATAAATTAAATAAGACATCACAGGAGAAATTGGAACACACTCTGACATGAATTAAAATGAAAAGATAATATATCAAAACTTATGTGATGCAGCTAAAGCAGCACTAAGAGGGAAACGTATAGCTATAAATATCTATTATGAAAAAGAAGAAAGATTTCAAATCAAAAATCTTATACTTTAAGCAACCAAAAAAATAAGAGATAAATAACCATCCCTCCACAAAAAAGGAAGGAAATAAATAATATATATTTGAGTGGAAATCAATGAAATAGAAAAGAGAAAAATAGAGGAAATCAATGAAACTAAACGTCGTTCTTTGAAAAGATCAACAAAATTGAGAAACCTTTAGCTTAGAGTTACCTCAAAAAAAGAGAGAACTTTAATTTCAAAATCAGGAATGAAAAAGAAATCTTGCAGAAATAAAATAAGTGATTTTTATTTACATAAAAAATAAAAAGGGTTAAAATGAACTATTTTAGTAATTTCATTCCAACAAATTATACACAAGTTATTGTGTCCTAAGATACAAACTACTGAAACTGACTCAGGAAGAAATAGAAAACATAAATAAACATAAAGAAGCCAAAAAAAAAATGTAGTAATAAAAAAAACTTTCCATGAAAGTAAAGCCCAGGAACAGAGAGCTTCAGTGGTAAATTCCACCAAATGTTTAGAGAAAAATTAACACAAATACTTCACAAACTCTTCCAAAAACATAGAAGAAAAGGTAATATTTCCTAATTCATTCAGTGAAATCAGTGTTACCCTGACACCAAATCCAAAGACATCACAAGGAAAGAAAAAACTATAAACCAGTATCCCTAATGAATATATACGCAAAAGTTCTCAACAAAGTACTGACACAGTTGATTTAGCAATATAAAAAGAAAAGGGGGCAATTACACAAAATAATGAACTGGAGTTTATCCCTGAAGTGCAAAGTTGGTTCAACATACCAAAATCAATCAATGTCATACTCTGCATTCGTAAGAAGAAAAAACGATCACATGATCAATAGACACAGAAAAATCATTTGAACAAATCCAGGATGAAAAAAAATCACGTAAAAATCGTATTAAAACACTCAATAAACTGGGATGGAAAGGAGTTTCCTCAACCTGATAAACAGCATCTAAGAAAAGCCCACAGTTAACATCATACTTAATGCTGAAAGTGTGAAAGCTTTCCTACTAAGACCAGGAAAAAGTTCTTTCTAACCACTTCTATTCAACATCAAACTGGGACGTTATCACCAGGTTGATTAGTGAAGAAAGAGAAATAAAAGGCATCCAGAGAGGAGAGGAAGAAGTAAATCTATCTCTATTTGCTGATGATATGATCTTGTAAACAAAAACTTCTAAGGAATCCATTAATATCTATTACAGCTAATAAACTAGTTCATCAAGTTTGCAGGATAAAAGATCAATATAGAAAAATCAATGGTATTTCCATGCCCTAGTAATGAGCAATCAGGAAATAGAATTAAGAAAATTTCACCTACAATAGCATTAAAAAGAATAAAATTCTTAGGAACAAATTTAACGAAATAAGTGTAAGACTTGTACAGTGGAAAATACAAAACATCATTGAAACAAATTAAAGAAGACCTTAATTTCTGGAAAGACATCTAGGGGTCATGGATTAAAAAACTTAAAACTATTAAGATGGCAATACTCTCTGTATTAATCTATAGATTTCAAAATCCCTATCTCTATCAAAATCCCAGCAACTTCTATTTGCAAAAATTAACAAGATAATCCTAAAGTTCATATGGAAATTCAAGGGACTCAGAATAACCAAAATAACCGGAAAAAGAACAAAGTTGGAAGACTCACATCCCAATTTTGAAAGCTTCATACTTTAGCCAGCAAACACGTGAAAAAAATATTCAACATGATTAGTCATGAGAGAAATGCAGATCTAAACCATAACACAGTAAAACTGAACACCCGCTAGGACAGCTTTAATTAGAAATACAGTATATGTGTATTGGTGAGGATAAGGACAGATTGGAACCCTCATACAATGCTAGTGAAAATATAAAATGATAGTCCCTTCTAAAATGAGTTGGCAGTTCCCCAAAAAGTTTAGAGTTATAATATGACTCAGCAACTTCACATCTAGCTATATACCCAAGAGAACTGAAGAATACATCCACAAAAATGTTTGTGTATATTCAGAAAAGCATTAATTATGATAGCCAAAAAGTAGAAACAACCAAATGTCCATTACTGAGGAGTAGCTAAATGAAATGTGGAATATTCAAACAATGGAATATTATTCAGTCATATAAGGAATGAAGTTCTGACACATGCTACAACACGGATTGTAACCTTGTAAAAACATTATGCTAAGTGAAAGAAGCCAGACACAAAAGGCCATACATGATATGGCTCCATTTATATGAAAAATCCAAAATATGTAAATCCATAGACACAGAAAGGAGCTCAGTGATTACCAGGCACTGGACAAGGGGGTGACAGGAAGTCACTGCTAATGGGTATGAGGTTTCTTTTAGGAATGATGGAAATTTTCTGGAATTATATATTAATGACAGTTGCACAATTTTGCGACTATACTAAAAAACACTGAATCATGAATGACTTTAAATGAATGACTAGTGTATGTGAATTACATTGCAATTTTTACAAAAAGACTAGAACTTGACATATCATTCCAAGTATTCAAATTAGATTAGTTTGCTCCTAAGACAAGTAACAAGTAGACAGTAGTCATCAAGATCCAGCATGGACCTTTTTAGAAGATGAGGAAAATCAGAAATAAGTGGTAGGAGGCCAACCCACCATAATTTTTTAGGTGAGCAGCAGGGGGAGCCCTTGATAGCAAAGAAAACTGCAAAAAATAATATTTATATTTCTGATCATAAAGCTAATACATTCTTTCTGCAGAAAGTGTGGAAAAATAGCAAATAAAGATAATTTTTAAAAACCGCTGTTAATCCCACTATCCTGATAACCACTATTAACACTTCATTTGTGCAAATCCTTCCAGTCTTTTTTCTGTTTGTACATATGTATACAAACAGAACCCACCATTTTTTACAAAAGATAAAAGCATGTTGTATGTGAAGCTTTGTATCCAATTTCGTCACTTCACATTAATTTTTTACTTTTTTTCCAAAGTCTTAAATATTTTTGAGAATATAATTCTTACTGCCTACAGATGTACTGTAATTATAAACTTATTTGTAGAATGTTTCCCTGTACAGTCAACATTGCAATAAACTTCCTTGTACCTAGATCTTTATATTCCTTGAAAATATTTTCTAAGGATAGATCCCTAGAAGAGGAATTATCAGGTAAAATATTACTCACAGCTTTAAGTCTTTGGATACATATTACCACATTTCCAGCCAGAAACATTCAAAAATCTTCACACTTCCCTCGACCGTGTATGATACTTTTCTTTTCCTGAACTTTCTCCAAAATATGGAATCATCTGTTTCATTGTTCAAAACATTCATCAATTTACTAGACAAAAATGACTGACTTCCTTCAATTGTTTTTAAATAGTTATCATTTACATTGGTAGAATTCTGTCTTTTTCAGACACAGGTCTATGAGTTTTGACAAACAGACACAGTCAAATAACCACCCTTCTACCAAACAGATGTTTCTGACACCCTGAGAAGTTCTGTAGCTCTCGTAATCAATCTCCTTCCTCTTACCCTCACCCCCTGGCAACCTCTGCTCTGTTTTCTGTCCCTATATATTCTCTGTAGTATTTTTATTTCTCAGGCTTCCAATTGGAACCAAAGCCAGCCATCAGCAACTAGCACAAAGTCTCTGCTGCTCGTTAAACAGCCATGTTTTCTTTGCTGACGACCAACAGGTCAGTTCCCAAGTCAGCAAACCTGAACTCCAGCTCCAGACCCAGGCAGATTCCTCCCCTGAGACTTGGCCTGCCTTCAGTTGGGCCGTCATGCGCAGACAAGCCTGACAAGGCGAGGAGCCGGCAGGAAGGGTGGCCCTCGTGGCATGAGTGCCAATGGCACATGCATGTGCATGTACGTGCGCACGTATGCACGCGGCAGAGTCCCAGTATATTTTTACAGGTTTTGTACATCTCCAGTGTGAGTAACATACTGGAGAGGAGATGAGCCAGCGGGTTCTGAGAAATAACCCTCTTTGAACTTTTCCTCTCTGTCATCTGATTGCTGAATGGTGTGAGCGTGCGGTCTGTGGGTGAGGGCTGGACGGTCTGGGGAGGGTTGGCTTCTACTGAGTCAAAACGCAACATCAACACCTTGGGGTGATCCAAGGCCTGAGAACCAATTTCAGAAACATGTAAGTTGCCAAAGAAATGCGCCTTTAAGCATAACGTCTGGAGCAGTTAGGAAGGTTTCTCATTTTTGTCATTTAACGTCCATGGCCTCCCCTGATACCTCTTTTCCTGGTTCCACACACATGGCTTGGGCTGCTTTCCTAGTTCGCTTAAACACCATTGTAAAGAAACCTATCTGTGGTTTTATGTTACCCCATTGGAGTGTTGTCTGTGAATACAGGGCATAAAAGAGGATAAATTGCCTAACTCAATCTACCCTTGAGGCCTGCCACATTAAAAAGATATACCGTGGAACTTTAGTCTGCCCTGGAACTGCTGGGAAACGAAGAGATCACGGTGTTTAAGGAAAACTCTGAGTCCCACTTGATGAAGATAACTCTCTGATCTACTGTTGTGCCTATATATAACATTTTATATTTGTCAAGGCCTTTCAACATTTACAGTTAATAACTAGTCCTGGAAGAATATTTGTAGCTTATATTAACTCTTACCCTGGAGACACATGAGGACAAGAAATGTGGGAGAATAAGGCATTTGGTAGGCTTAAATTCAAACCCACAGACACACAGACTTCATCATCCACCTAGGTCTGCAGTTGACCACTTAGGGCTACTTTGCCTCAAGCACAAAATATCTGAATTATATGTCACACTAAGAAGGTGCCTTATTGTTTTCATCTGTTTTCTTTTTCCTCTTACTATGTCCCGGTTAATTGTTTATATATTAGGCATTCATTCAGCAGTACGTACAGAGAGGGGCCATACATGTTTGTCTGTTTGTAGTTAATCGTGTGAGGGAAGTTAGAGAACCTTCTATTTGCTAACTTGGTCCTTTATTGAGAAGGACTCTTGCCACCTCGCTAAGTCCAGCTCACCCGAGGTCTGTGCCATGAGGACTCCTGGTTTGAGAATCACTGATTTAAATGGTGTTTCACTGTATCCATGGCCAGTTCTGCTGCTCTGCTCGGCAGAGATGCTGATTGGCAGGGTCTATGGATGGCCACGCAGACTCTGGTGCATCAGTTGCCCAGCTTGTGGGAAGGAGCTGTAGTCTTGGAAGGCAAAGGTGAACATTTTCATCACCAGCCTTCTTTCAGGTACTTCACTGAGCCCTGGGCTACAAATTTTCACCAGCAGGGGAGAAAGGCTCTGGTTCATGGTGCCACGGGCGTCTAGTGATGCCTTGGGCATCACCTGCCAGTCCCGTCTGACCGTCTCCTGTGTGCAAAGTGACAACCTGGTGATGCCTGTGGTGAATAACCAAGTCCCCTCCCACGAGAGCTCTGTGGCCCTTGCTACTCTACCTTCTCCTGGGCTCCAGCTGAGGATGGCTCATGTGAAGGCAGCAGGGCAAGTTCTGGGCTGCCTTGGGCTGATGATGGTGATACGAGAGTTAAATGTGGCATTTGCTTCAAAGAGGCTCCCCTCTCCGCATTCTCCAAATCATCAGACCTCCCTCCCTACATACATAAACAGGTGTGCGCTAAGATCGGCTACGTTTTGGAGAAAACAAGGAAATGATAACAAATAGCAAAACTATTAAAATAACATTTTCCCCTGTATCAGGCACTGTGCTAAGAACCTCACATTCATGATCTCATGCAAGTCTCACAAGAGCCCCGTACAGACTGATGTTGCTCCTTCCCCATTTTGTAGATGGGAAAACTGAGGCATAGAGGTTAAAAAACTCACCCGTAGGAGCACATACTCGGTAAGTGACTGCATCAGAGTTCACACCTAGTTTTGACCCCCAAGTGTGTCCTCTGAACTAGCATCCTTCTGTGCACATTTCACGTCTAGGAGCCCCATCAAGCCTTGCGACTACCAAAACAGTCACGCAAATGAGGGCATCTAGAGTTCTGACTAGGAGAAGACTCAAAGCGAGAGCCCAGCTCAGCAGGGATGGAGAACGTGGGTGTATCCCCGTGGCCTGCTGGGACCTTGTCTAGGTCCATTTGTTTTTATAACCACGGGTACTGCACAGTCATTTAAAAACATGTGCTGGCCAGGGCGGAACATCTGATGGCGGTAACCCGCCTGGTGCTGGCAGCGGGCGAGGAGGGAACAGATCGGGTGAATATGGGTCAGCCCTTCCAGGGCAGAAAGGAAGGGAACGTTAATTTTTAGTAGGAACGATGAGGAAAGCAGTCCTGAAATGTTTTTTTTACAGAAATAGAAACCAGTGAAACAGAAGCCAGCACTCTACTACTTTAGAAAAAGAAAGAGCCCTGCAACAGACAGGCAAGCGATCGGCAGCTACTGCCAAGCCCAGAAACTTGTCTTATTTAGTTTGTTCCCCCAAAGTAGCGCCTACCCAAACCACCAGAGGAAGGTAAGTGATAACAAACAGATCTGAAGTCGGGGCCCCAGTCACAGCAGCAATCACCGCTGTAGCTCGCAAATGCCACCCAAGTGCTAGGTCAGGGCTCACGGCGCACGTATAAACGGTCCCTGCTCCATCCAGCCGACGGAGACCATCCCAGCTGCAGGCAATAACCAGGCACGCAGCTTCTAACCTGGCCTCCAGGACCCAGTAAGTATAGATAATGCTTGACTTTGCTGTAAAGCCCTCCTAATTCTCCAAGGATCTGTCCCAGAGGGAAGACGATGCTTTATGAAAAGCAGAACCTACCTCTGGCCCCAGTGTCTGTGCCCAGAGCTGGGGAGCCAGGCCTTATACGCAGAATAATTGCTACATCTCATGCTGTACTGCACAGACTTCCTTACCAGCTGTAACTTTCTATTTGCCTGACCCTGTTATTACTGGCTCCTGCTTGATTTTAGGGACACTAACTTGCGCATATGCGTCTGCTGGTGCCTTGCCTGTCAACTCCAGCTTAAAGCCTTCTTAAAAAGGTGCTTTGTGAGCTTTCCTTTCACACGTCTTTTGGGGCCTTTTTCTTTCCAGGTTCCTCGCTTTTCTTCCGCTCACTCCTTCCCTCCACCTGGTTGAAGCAGAGGATTTGAGCTTTCCTTAGGATCACTTTACAAGCTGGCCAGTCACATTACTTGAGGATATGTGGTAAAAGCCTGTTTCCAGGTCACAGATTCAGATCTGTGGAAACTTCCCAGACAGTTCTGAAATTCTGAGCTGGGGTTCTGGTATCCAGACTCTAGCTAAGCTAGATCCCTGTGGGCTGCAAGCAGTCCTGATGACGTAGGCCATCTATCGAAGCCTCCCTGGGCTCCCAAACCCCAGGGAGTGGAGGAGAAGGGGGAGTATGGGAGACCTGCCCCCACTCGCTATCAACAGGTCTTGTTAATTTCTCTGCTCTAAGAAGAAACAACATTTCTGTGTGGAAGCCAGAGTCCAGCTTATTTTAGTCATTCTTCTCTGTACGTTGGTTGTCCTTGCTGCCCTGCCGGGGGGCTCCAGCTCCAACCTGAGCTCTTAAATGTAACTAGTTCTGATATCCTCACCTGTTGCTGTAAGGTGTCCATCATGACAGGTGGATCCGAGCACAGAATACAGCGTAAGCACGTGAGTGGTCTTCAGCCAGTTCCCGTGGCCGGTCGGACCGCTGCATACAGACCCGCTGTAAGAAAAAGGGGTCACAATCTACCACAGAAACTTCAACATGACAGGGAAACGTGTTCGTAGATGTTGTCTCTACCAGAGACAGAATCAGGGATATGGTTTAAACGTGTTTTGGCTTAGAATCAAAAAACCAGGTTTTGTGTCCCGCCCTTTTGGTTTACAATTCTTGAAGATGGTTCTTGCACAATCACACCCCCACAGAACCTTGGTGAGACTCCTATCACATGAGGAAATGCGTGAGCGATTGCTTTGGAAAACACCACAAATAAAAGAGGCCATTGTTGTCAGGCCTTGGTTCTGAGGCAAGAGAACCAGGGCATAGAGAAGTAAGAGTTAGAAATCACCCAGTCTCAGCTGCTGGGGGGTAACTCAGGCCTTCGCAGACCCTCCCTCTGGGGTCCGTCCTGGAATGTGCTGCTGTAACAGCAGAGGGAACACAGACAGTGCTGCTCACAGTAGTGACGAAACGGCCAATTCCACTATCAGCTGTGATAGAACTCAGCCCAAATTATGTTCCTGAAGCTTGAATCTCATTGAATAGCCCTCAGCTCATTGGAGACAGAGAAAGTAGTGTCGAGACCGTGGGCCATGGGACCAGACTGCCTGGGTGTGCGTCTATCTCTGTCTGCATTCCCTTAACTAGGCAACTTTAAATGAGTGACATGCCCTATCTTTGCTTCAGTTTGCTCATCTGCAAAATGGTGATAAAAATACTATCCACTTCATACAGTTGAGAATAAAATGAATAATAAATGTAAAGTACTTTAAATAATTTCTGATGTGTGGTAAGCTCAGTGTGGCTATTATGCTTTTCCAATAAAATAATCTGTTCTTTTTTTAAAGTTTATGAATTTATTTTGAGAGAGTGAGAGAGAGCACAAGCAGGAGAGGGGCAGAGAAAGGGGGAGAGAGATAATCCCAAGCAGGCTCCGCACTATCAGCATGGAGCTCGGTCCCATGAACAATCAGATCAGAACCTGCGCGGAAATTAAGAGTTGGACACTGAACCAACTGAGTCACCCAAGCACCCCTCAAATAATCTGTTCTTAAAAACTGAAGTGTGTGTTCTAAATTGCAAAAAGAGATGGGAAGAGATGGATTTTTTTTTTTTTAAGGCATAATAGAGACTGGGGTTTGACGTGGCTTCAAGAAATCCAATCTCTCTCCCCCGACTCCAGTGTGTGGTGTCTAACGTGTCTGGGTGCCCGGGAAGGCAGTGATGACTTCTCCTCCCCCTGGCGGAACCCAAGACTGGATGAAGACAGCTATGGCTAAACCCAGCCTCCTCCTCCACCAACCGCTGGACGACCATGGACACTTGGCTTATCTTCCCGTGCCTCACTTCCTAAACTTCGCAGTGAGAGAACAATAGTACCTTCCTCACGGGGTTGTTGCTCAGAGCAGTGCGCAGAGTAGATTCACAATAAATTTCAGCTATTCCTGTTATTACCGTACCATTCGCCACTCCCCAGCTTTGCGATTCAGAGTTTCAAGAAATTACAGCAGTTTCCCTTTTCAGGTTCAAGCAGAAGAGCTAAAACAGCAGACAACTGCAACCTGACATCGTGTCGTCTACTGAAGACAAGGACAGGAAATGCCACATCATTACAATCAGGCTGTTTGTTCACACAATGTGACAATAGCTACAGTCACTGACTCATGGCAAACTTTTTATGAATTACAGCGAGTTAGCTGTTCACATTTCAAAGCCTGTCCATACGTGAAAACCCAACCCCCCCCCCCCTTAGACATTCCTTAAGGTTGAGTATCAAACTGGCCCAGAAGACATGGGAGACCCCTCGTCTCTGGTTTTAACATCAGGTATGGTGGATACCAGCTACCACACCAGTGTCGACTGATTCCAGTCACTTGAAGTGCCACTTTCAGTTTTGCTGTGGTTTGGCCCACCGTCCTATTTGGAGGCGATACATTTTTGAGAACTGCTCATCAGAATGTTCGAAAAAACTCGCAAATGGCAAGAACTGAAAATGCCAAGTGATTTCAATTGTGTGGGGCTGGTGACCTTAGTCAGGTTGGCCATCAAGTTTTGGATCTGGCAATAAAAGTCACAGAGTGAGTCAACTAACAGTGCGGAAGGGATGAGACAGCATGATTTTTTTTTTTTTCTTCTAGCTTCTCTAGCATCGGGGCTGACCCTGCAGACAGGGTGCTTGGTTTCTGACATGCTGGGAGGGTCCCCGGAGAATGCTAGAAATCAGAATAGGCTGCCAGAGTGAAAAGGCTGGTATCAGTAAGTTCACACAACATTCAGTAGCACTGGAACATAGCCACCCATTCCATTTCTCCAGCCTGATAATCCAGGACAATTAAGGGAAAGAGCAGAAATTTTGGTGGCTTTTAGGATTTTTAAAGTTTCATCTGGGCAAACCCAGAAACATCAATGTTATCCAGACCTCTCCACTGTTCATTTTTGAAACTCCAAGACTAAACTTAAGACTGGCCTAGCACAGCAGATGTTTTGCCTTTGCCTGAGAGAAGACAAAAACTTGAGAAGAAAGAGGGTCTTTGGAAACACTGGCTTTCCTTGAGGATCCCCTGAAGGTTGTCAAGCACCAGACAAGAGGACCTGATCCCCGACATGCTAAACAGAGTTACCTCCTTCACAATGACATGCAAATTTGCAAACGTTTTATGCCTTATTAAGAAAATTATTCAAGCGCAGGAAATGTGAGGGTTAAATGCCTTGCTTTCATAAACACACTGCAATGAGAAAGAAGATTTCAGATATTATGTGGAAAAATGCAATAAAAAGTGCTGACTTAGCCCATTCCACTCCATTGAATTGTTCAGCAATTATGGTCATCCCCAATGCCCTAGAAAATTAAAGTGAATGATGAAATCCCAATCTAAGGATATCAACTGCTATGTTACTAAATAAACGACACATCCCATTTTAAAAGCATTTAAAACTGTATCAAAAGAGGTCGTGCTGAAGAGGGACTATAATTTTAACATCATCTGCTGCACACTTAAATTTTAACTTGAAGCTAAACGTTGCAAAGTTAAATCAATTTTATTTGATCTCACGGGGGAATTTACGCTCCTTCATTTGGGATGGATGGAACCCTTGGCACAGTCCAGAATTTATTAAGACTCCTGTCCCACAGGAACAGTTAACTCTTTGATCCTAGCACACTCCCTCCTCCTAGAAGAGTTATTTAAAAGTTACACGTTCCCCCCCCCCCCTTTTTTTTAAACCCAAGCCCAGCAGGCACAGACATACAATTCCCCTTTCTCTCTTTTTCTGTCTCTCCTTCCCTGGAGTCTCTAAAGCAGTTCCTTCAGCTCTAGTTTTCTTTTTCTAAATTTAAAAACGTGGTTTGTGGCTATAAAAGTCTCCCCCACCTTGAGCAGCGCACCCCCCCCCCCACAGTCCCCTGGGGCTGTTATAGGCATGATGTGTAAATTAACTGGAGTCACTTAGAGCCCTCAGTTAGCTTTTAGTCAAACATTAGCAGCAGTGTTTACTCTTGTGTAATCTTCAGTTGTTACTTAATTTAATGCCCGTCAGCATTAAAAAAAAAAAAATGTTCAGCAAATCCTTGGCACAGGCTGTTGGGTTTCGTTCTTCTTCCCCTCCCCCACCTTGACCCAAATCAAGCTCAACTGAATCTGAGTAAAGGCTTTCTAATATTTTTAATTCACTAATGCAGCTTGCTCTCTTTAAGACTTTGCTTTCTGAGGCAATCCAACCACATTCTACTCAGAAGCCTTTGCTTGGCACCCCCCACCCCACCTTACATCAAAGCGGGGGGACTGTAAATTGTATAGTTTTTGTTTCTGGTTCCTCTGGCAGTTATTTGTGAGTGATGTAAGATGGGAAGCATCCTCAAACTCACATTTGGAAGAGGATGGTGTGGCCCCCTGAGAAAAGCCCATTGAAAACTAACTTTGAAGGTCTGCCCAGTGGCGAGCTAAAAGCTGAACATATCACATCATAATTCATGCACAACTTTGTCTCTTTTGAACCTTCTTCCTCAGCTGCCACCACCTCTAAAGTAAATAAATAGAGCCCCGGCCATTCTGTGGCCTTCTGGAGCGCTCTTTTCATAATGTGAAATGCATCTATGTCCAGCAGGAGAACTTCTCCAAGGCTATCATCAAGGCAAAAGGAATTAATGACTTCAAATGCAACAGGGAGGCTCAGCTTCGAGAGCAAAGCACATTCTTAAGGGGAAAAGAATGCAGGGGAAATTATGAGACTACCTTTCAAAGACACAAAGTACAGTTCCTCCTCTGTTGCCCCTCTCGGTCTCCTTGGGCTCTGTGCAGGAGAATGCTTTCCTCAGTCCAGGGGCTCTGGTTAGGAGCACCATACTCTGTATTCTGGGCCAAGAAGAGAAATGTCACCTGGAAAGTCTCATGCTTGTTCGGGAGATGTGATCAAAAGAATGTGTTCACCTAAGAAGGAAAAAAAGATCCTGAGTCAGCCAGGTCTTAACTCAATGTTCCATCCTCTTCCTCAAAACCTTGACTTTCTTTTTTTTTTTTTTTTAATTTTTTTTTCAACGTTTATTTATTTATTTGGGACAGAGAGAGACAGAGCATGAACGGGGGAGGGGCAGAGAGAGAGGGAGACACAGAATCGGAAACAGGCTCCAGGCTCTGAGCCATCAGCCCAGAGCCTGACGCGGGGCTCGAACTCCCGGACCGCGAGATCGTGACCTGGCTGAAGTCGGACGCTTAGCCGACTGCGCCACCCAGGCGCCCCAACAAAACCTTGACTTTCAAGTGTCACCGTGTCTCAGTTGTACCTCTGTTTCTTGGTGACTAGAAATGGGGCTCTCTTCCATACATCACAAGGGAAAGTCCTACTGCTGAGAATCCTAACCATGGAAGGGTAGTCCCACTACGTCTCACAACCCTCTAAGAAGACCCTGGAGGGGTACGTGGGACAGGGAGAAAAAGAAAAGCAGAGACATGGGTCACTGAGGTTTCGTCCAACGGCTGCAAATGAACAAATGCCAGAGGACGACTTTTGCTCTCTCGGATAGGAAGGGAATTCCTGGACTGAATCCACGGAGAATTCGTTGTTGGATTTCTAGGAAAGCATCGCTGAGGGGCTGAATTATGTTCTATTCACTCAAGCTGCAGCTGTCCTGGGGGTCAACAGATCTGTCTGAGCTCATGTTACAAGTGCACACTGGTGGCCCACGGCCGGGGGCGGGTGGCACGGTGGGTGATCTTCAAAGCAGCCCAGGAGACACATGCGTCCCTGTCACCGACCACCGCCTCTCTCTTCTCCCTCATGCCCACCTCTGGGACATTGCCGACTAGGCTCCCAATGCAGCTGTCAGGCTACACAAATGATGCAACTTCTACAATTTTCTTGAATTACCTGGACCGGGCTCATAGCACAGGGCTACACTGACAAGGGCTTTTAAGGCATAAGCACTTACTCCCAGATGACAGCTCCTCTCCTCTCAGCAAGGAGACTTGCCCAGGTCCCTCGGGGGTCCAAACCGGGAGCTCTCCTATAGAGAGAGCTCTCCTGTTGCTTTTCCCGCTGCTAAGCGACCCTACCACTGGCACACAAGGTTCATTCTTCCATTTGCTTTCCACCACTTTTCTCAGCTCCCTCTTCAATATCTCTTTCTTGCCAATCCTTAACCCAACTTATTCATTTGATGACGAATTGCTCAGTTCTCATGGACTGGTATGTGCCTTTAAAGCTCCTCAGAGGAGATCACTTGACAAATATAAAAAGGAAGATTTTATTTATTTTTTATTTTTTTAATGTGTATTTATTTTTGACAGAGAGACAGAGCACTAGCAGGGGAGGGGCAGAGAGAGGGGGAGACGGTGAATCTGAAGCAGGCTCCAGGCTCCAAGCTGTCAGCAAAGAGCCAGACGCGGGGCTCGAAGTCACGAACCATGAGATCGTGACCTGAGCTGAAGTCGGATGCTTCACCGACTGAGCCACCCAGGCGCCCTGAATGGAAGCTTTTTAGACCAATGTTCCATTAATTGGGCGTCAGCCATAATGATCAACAACAATAAATCCATTTCTTTTCTAGCTAATCCTGTGTGTGTGTGTGTGTGTGTGTGTGTGAGAGAGAGAGAGAGAGAGAAATAGAGAAGTGCTGTGTTGTGTGACACCCTCTTCCTCTCTCTCTGCAGCATGGGCATGTGCATGTGTTTGTTTTGTTCACTGTGCAACGCCCAGCTTTTTAGGTTCCCCCAGGTCTGCTGCTCTAGTCAATGAGAAATCCAACAAATTGGCTGGGTTAAGCTGTTTCCACCAGTTCATAAAGGGAAAGCTTTGGGCGCATTCCCAAAAGGCCGGGCATGTGACTTAAGGCAGCAAAAGGAGGCTGGCTTGCAACGCCCCCACCCCCCATGCTCAGGGTTTACTCTGTTTATTCTGTCGACCCTGTTTATCCTTTCAAGTCTGGTTTCTCAGCAGGGCAACTCATCACACTACACCCAGATTGTGGGGACACATAGACAACATCCCAAAAGAACCATAGAGCACAATCCTGCTGATTCATTCACTAAGCCATTTGTTAGCAAGCTGATTTGGGGTTTCTCTTTTCCAAATGTTCCAACATTTAAGGAATTAAAACTGCTGGCTGTTCTCATCTTTAAACAAAATATCCTAGATAATTGGGAATTTCAAATAAGTTTCACTATTAAAGTCTCTGTCAGAAACATGTCTGTCGGTTAATGAAATATTTGGAAATCCACACCACGCAAAAGGACATGTAAAATGTTAAGGATAGAGTTAGTCAACACTCGGTAAACATTTGCCGATGCAGGGCTGGTTTCCTCAGGTTTAAAATGTATAACCAAGTGATGCATAAGTCCTGAAATATCATGGCACTGAATGAGAACTGGCAAGAGGCAATGAGGCAATCAAAAAACAAACGACATGATATAGCAGTGAGGCCATGGAATCAGACAGAACCGGACTCGGATTCGTTTCCGAGCTTGTTATGCGGCCTGGAACAAATGGCATGTTCTCACCGAGACTCAGTGTTCTCATCTCTAAAATGGGGATCATGAGGGTCGTCCCTCAACTCATGGGTTGGTGTGGGGATTAAAGTTCGGAAATGCTTGTGAAACACTTGACTAACCACAGTGTCTAGCTCATGGTAAGCAGTTAATAAATGAAAACTGCTAAGTACTCCTGTCTTACAGAGAATGTCTTTAAAAACTGGGAATTTAATTTTAAAACTTAGGAAACAATGCAGATCTCTTTGGAAATCTCAGACTCCCAACCCAGGTAACGGAACATCTTGGAAATCCAAACCACTTGAAACAGACTTGTTCAGATGCCAGAGACAAGGCTCCTACCCAGCTGACACTCAATAAACATTTATTGATACTGACCATGGTTTGTTCAGGTTTAAACTAAAACGTCTGGAAGAATTACAGAATCACTTGTGGTTATTCCTGAAATATTATGATATCAGAGTAAGAATTAAAAACACCACCACCAAAAAACAAAACAAAACAAAACAAAAAAACCCTAGGTCCTAATTTTACTTAAAGACTGAAATGACCCTAAACACACATATCACAAGGAAAGTGGAGGTTCATAAAATTCTAAAACCAGGATTAAGAAAGAGTTCCCAGAAACAGACATTAGCCTCATGCGCTTCAGCAGAGAAATTTCTTCATTTGTCATCCCTTTGACTCCACAGAGTAAAGTCACAATGCAAGGGAGTTATCTTCGTAGTCCTTGGGTGAGACCATCAACCCTTTCCATCTAACCAAAAGGCCACCGAATTAGAGTGGAACACCAGCTGACTGAATAATTTAGAGTCACGTTCAAACAGACCATCTCCCAGAGGGTAGCTCCCACACCTAGACACACCAGACACACCTAGACACACCAGAGAAAACTGAGGAAGGCAGTAGTTTAAAGTTTTTCTTTTTATCAAAGAAGAGTTTGCAATGTGACAATGATTAAGCTATATGGGAGAGTTTTAACAAAGTTTACTATAGCCTTGAAAATACTCACTAAAAAGACCTAATTTGCTTTTCTAATCCTCCTTTTAGTCTCGAAATTACCACTTATCTTCGTATTCTCTCTTGCGTGGCACAAAAGAAGAAACAAAACCTACAGAATTCAATAAAGCTCTGATTAATTCAGGCTGGTCTCTCTTCTAGGTATCAGATATTACAGAGGAAGTGAACTAAGATATTACCTCCGTCCTTGAGAGTAAGTCCCTGATCTTTAGGGACACATTCTTAAAATGAGCCACTTAATCCTCACTAAATGCCAAATAAACTGATCTCTGGAATACTTAAAATCCCACGCTCCGTGGCTGTACCGTGCAACAATAACAACAACACACACACAGGTAGAAAGCAAAAGGGGTCGGTTGTGTCTCTGGCTTGCTTTCCACAGTCACTAGCACTTTGCCAGTGCAGAGTAAAGCCACAATAGTAAACCCTTTGCAAGAAAGGGGCACATATCCAAAGGAGGGAGGTTTGGCTGCAGGTGGCTATGGGAATGCAGAGTTTATGGAAACTTAGCTTGTTATTTATTTTAGAATCTTTCCTGCAACCTGTGAGCTTAGCCAGCCTTCCCACTCTGACTTTTGGGAAACCCACCTTGAGGCCTTCCCAGACTCGTGGCTCAGGTTGCAGACTTCAGTCGTGATGGACAACATAGAAATGTACCTTGCCCTCATAGTAGATTAAAATGCTTGGACACACTTACAGGGTAAATGCATTGTTGCATTGTTGACCAGTTTTCTTAAAAAAAAAAAAAAGACGGAAGAGAAGCAAAGAAAAGAAAATCATGCTATACGTATATTTAGCAGGAAGCTGTTTTCTACCTTATCCTAATATATGGCTCGTGCTTACGCTTCTGACACAATCAGGCTTCTCTATAGCTTGGCAACAAAAACTTCACTGAAATGAAGAAATGTGGTAATTTACACTGGCTGTTCTGGCAGGAGAGAAATTCAAAGTGTAATTTTTTGAAGTCATAAATACGGCTCGCATGTAAACATAACATGAGCATGTGGCAAGGATTTATTTAATTTTTTTTAACGTTTATTTTTGAGACAGAGAGAGACAGAGCATGAATGGGGGAGGGGCAGAGAGAGAGGGAGACACAGAATCGGAAGCAGGCTCCAGGCTCTGAGCCATCAGCCCAGAGCCCGACGCGGGGCTCGAACTCATGGACTGTGAGATCGTGACCTGAACTGAAGTCGAACTCTTAACAGACTGAGCCACCCAGGCGCCCCTGTGGCAAGGATTTATTTAATTCATTAACGTGAAAGCAAGCAGAATGGTGGGGTTGATGCAAAAGGCATTTGAGGAACTGAATATATAAGAAAACTGAAGAAGAGATATCCAAATGAGATTACTAGATTACACAGAACACTGGTTAATGTCACACACGGCAATAAAAGTACAACCTGTAGGGTCATCTCTTCAATTAGATCAAAAGCACCTGCATTGCATCACTACCCAACAAAATTCTACCAATAAACACGTCACTTCATAGAGTCTGAGCCTTTATCAATAGCAAAGAGTTTGTTGGATAAGGCACCTTCCCTCCATGAATCTGTTGATCCTTGGGTGGGCCTGTTAGAAAATGTTCCAGTAAGACAGTGAAAGAACATACAGCTACCCTTTTGCCTTATTTCAAGTTGATACTTTCTTAATATCAGCAAAGGGCTTTGGGGGAAAAGATGTCTCATGTAGTAAGACAACTAAGGCCTTGGGACAGAGTTTTGTAGAAATTTAAATAGAACAGCATTGCCACTCAAACTGTTGAATCCTAAGAAATACAGAGTTGGAGGTGAAAGCAAGCCAAGCGTCCACTGAGAAATGAATGGAATAAAATGTGGCATATACACACAATGAAATATTATTCAGCCTTTAAAAGGAAAGGAATTCTGGGGCGCCTGGGTACCTCCGTTGGTTGAGTGTCCAACTTCAGCTCAGGTCATGATCTCACAGTTCGTGAGTTCAGGCCCCATGTCGGGCTCGGTGCTGACAGCTCAGAGCCTGGAGCCTGCTTCGGATTCTGTGTCTCCCTCTCTCTCTCTCTGCCCCTCCCTGCCCCTGCTCATGCTCTGCTTTCCCTGTCTCTCAAAAATAAATAAACATTTGGGGCACCTGGGTGGCTCAGTTGGTTGAGCATCTGACTTTGGCTCAGGTCATGATCTCACCGCTTAGAGCTTGGAGTCTGCTTCGAATTCTGTGTCTCCCTCTCTTTCTCTTCCCCTCCTCCACTCATGCTGTCTTTCTCTATCTCAAAACTAGGTAAACACTAAAAATTTAAAAAAATTTAAAAAGGAAGGAAATTCTGACATATGCTATAGAATGGATGAACCGTGAGGATATGCTCCATGAAATAAGTCAGTCACAAAAGATAAATATTTTATGACTCCACTTGTATGAGTTATCTAGAATAGTCAAATTCCTAGAAATATAAAGTAGAATGGTGGTTACCAGGGGCTGGAAGAAAGGGGGGGATGGGGAGTTGTTGTTTAATGGGTATAGAGTTTTAGTTTTGCAAGATGGAAAAGTTCTGGCGATTGGTTATGCAACAATGAGAAGGTGCTTGACGTTACTGAACTATATACACTTAGAAATGGTCAGGAGGGTAAATTTTATGTTATGCGGTGTTTTTTTACCACAATACAAAATAATTTTTAAACATTCCAGAGTTGGTCTCACCAAAAAAGATGTGTGTTATACGGCAAGGGATTGACTCCCACCAGAGCAAAGCCAAAAGGTGGAGTCTAGGGGACCATCAGAAGTGCTAGATTGTGACTTAACCTACAATATGACACCAACCAGCAACCTAGCTATGCTGGACATAAGCCCATATCGTGGAAACAGTCAAGTAACGGGGCAGAGGTGGCTGCCTGAGCGGCCCATCCTGTCATGCCCGGAAAATCCAGCAGGAGCTGAGGCTGAGGTGTGCTGGCCAAAGCCCAATGTAGAGAAACCCCCCACAGCTACAAAGAACTATCTGCCCTTTTTTTAAGGATTTGTCCTTCATTTAAAATCACACGTCTCCCCCCCCCCCGCCACATTTTATAAAAATGTATTCAAATGGATCATACACTTTAATGCAAGATGAAACAGTAGGACATTTTTAGAAGAAAATATACGAGAAAATCTATGCAATTTTTAGGTCGGCAATGAGTTTTTTGTTTTTGTTTTGTTATATAAAATTTGTCTCTTGCTAAGGTGTACAACTTGATGTTCTGATATACGTGACACATTATGAAATGATCACCCTAATCTAGCTGGTAAATATTCCATCACCCTACATCGTGACCTTTTTCTTTTTCTTTTTCTCTTTTTTTTTTATGGTGAGGACACTTACATTCTGCCCTCTTAGCAAGTTTCAAGTGATAATACAGTATTATTAACCAGAGCCACCACGCTGCATGTGGTGAGAAGTTATTGAGTCTGCACAACTGAAATTTTTGAATAAAAACTAAGAGGGCTCCCTACCACCACCCCTTTTAACTTCCCTTACCCCCTACTTAAGAGTTAAATGAGAAAAGGTTCAACAATGTTCACTCAACACTGGAGCTAGCTTTCTGACGGCTGAATTTGCTGCTTTTCTCAATGTCCACACGCTTCTGTGTCAGGCCCTTGGAAAACTAGGCCTCCTGCAAAAAGTATGAAGATTCTTTTTCTTGTGACTTCCTCATGGCTGGTCTACACCCTCCAGCAGAACACGAGAGCCCTCGTGTAGCTTTGCCCCATACATACAACACATTTTTGCTCCCTCAAACTTGATTTAACTTCCCAATAGAGCAATTCTGTCTTTACGTTTTTCTTTCTTCCATTTTTCCTAACAGATACTTCTAATTTTTTTTTTATGAAATTTATTGACAAATTGGTTTCCATACAACACCCAGTGCTCATCCCAAAAGGTGCCCTCCTCAATACCCATCACCCACCCTCTCCTCCCTCCCACCCCCCATCAACCCTCAGTTTGTTCTCAGTTTTTAAGTCTTTTATGCTTTGGCTCTCTCCCATTCTAACCTCTTTTTTTTTTTCCTTCCCCTCCCCCATGGGTTCCTGTGAAGTTTCTCAGGATCCACATAAGAGTGAAACCATATGGTATCTGTCTTTCTCTGTATGGCTTATTTCACTTAGCATCACACTCTCCAGTTCCATCCACGTTGCTACAAAAGGCCATATTTCATTTTTTCTCATTGCCACGTAATATTCCATTGTGTATATAAACCACAATTTCTTTATCCATTCATCAGTTGATGGACATTTAGGCTCTTTCCATAATTTGGCTATTGTTGAGAGTGCTGCTATGAACATTGGGGTACAAGTGGCCCTATGCATCAGTGCTCTTGTATCCCTTGGATAAATTCCTAGCAGTGCTATTGCTGGGTCATAGGGTAGGTCTATTTTTAATTTTCTGAGGAACCTCCACACTGCTTTCCAGAGCGGCTGCACCAATTTGCATTCCCACCAACAGTGCAAGAGGGTTCCCGTTTCTCCACATCCTCTCCAGCATCTATAGTCTCCTGATTTGTTCATTTTGGCCACTCTGACTGGCGTGAGGTGATACCTGAGTGTGGTTTTGATTTGTATTTCCCTGATAAGGAGCGACGCTGAACATCTTTTCATGTGCCTGTTGGCCATCCGGATGTCTTCTTTAGAGAAGTGTCTATTCATGTTTTCTGCCCATTTCTTCACTGGGTTATTTGTTTTTCGGGTGTGGAATTTGGTGAGCTCTTTATAGATTTTGGATACTAGCCCTTTGTCCGATATGTCATTTGCGAATATCTTTTCCCATTCCGTTGGTTGCCTTTTAGTTTTGTTGGTTGTTTCCTTTGCTGTGCAGAAGCTTTTTATCTTCATAAGGTCCCAGTAATTCACTTTTGCTTTTAATTCCCTTGCCTTTGGGGATGTGTCGAGTAAGAGATTGCTACGGCTGAGGTCAGAGAGGTCTTTTCCTGCTTTCTCCTCTAAGGTTTTGATGGTTTCCTGTCTCACATTTAGGTCCTTTATCCATTTTGAGTTTATTTTTGTGAATGGTGTGAGAAAGTGGTCTAGTTTCAACCTTCTGCATGTTGCTGTCCAGTTCTCCCAGCACCATTTGTTAAAGAGGCTGTCTTTTTTCCATTGGATGTTCTTTCCTGCTTTGTCAAAGATGAGTTGGCCATACGTTTGTGGGTCTAGTTCTGGGGTTTCTATTCTATTCCATTGGTCTATGTGTCTGTTTTGGTGCCAATACCATGCTGTCTTGATGATGACAGCTTTGTAGTAGAGGCTAAAGTCTGGGATTGTGATGCCTCCTGCTTTGGTCTTCTTCTTCAAAATTCCTTTGGCTATTCGGGGCCTTTTGTGGTTCCATATGAATTTTAGGATGGCTTGTTCTAGTTTCGAGAAGAATGCTGGTGCAATTTTGATTGGGATTGCATTGAATGTGTAGATAGCTTTGGGTAGTATTGACATTTTGACAATATTTATTTTTCCAATCCATGAGCAGGGAATGTCTTTCCATTTCTTTAAATCTTCTTCAATTTCCTTCAGAAGCTTTCTATAGTTTTCAGCATACAGATCCTTTACATCTTTGGTTAGATTTATTCCTAGGTATTTTATGCTTCTTGGTGCAATTGTGAATGGGATCAGTTTCTTTATTTGTCTTTCTGTTGCTTCATTGTTAGTGTATAAGAATGCAACTGATTTCTGTACATTGATTTTGTATCCTGCAACTTTGCTGAATTCATGTATCAGTTCTAGCAGACTTTTGCTAGAGTCTATCGGATTTTCCATGTATAATATCATGTCATCTGCAAAAAGCGAAAGCTTGACTTCATCTTTGCCAATTTTGATGCCTTTGATTTCCTTTTGTTGTCTGATTGCTGATGCTAGAACTTCCAGCACTATGTTAAACAGCAGCGGTGAGAGTGGGCATCCTTGTCGTGTTCCTGATCTCAGGGAAAAAGCTCTCAGTTTTTCCCCGTTGAGGATGATGTTAGCTGTGGGCTTTTCATAAATGGCTTTTATGATCTTTAAGTATGTTCCTTCTATCCCGACTTTCTCAAGGGTTTTTATTAAGAAAGGGTGCTGGATTTTGTCGAAGGCCTTTTCTGCATCGATTGACAGGATCATATGGTTCTTCTCTTTTTTTTTGTTAATGTGATGTATCACGTTGATTGATTTGCGAATGTTGAACCAGCCCTGCATCCCAGGAATGAATCCCACTTGATCATGGTGAATAATTCTTTTTATATGCCGTTGAATTCGATTTGCTAGTACCTTATTGAGAATTTTTGCATCCATATTCATCAGGGATATTGGCCTGTAGTTCTCTTTTTTTACTGGGTCTCTGTCTGGTTTAGGAATCAAAGTAATACTGGCTTCATAGAATGAGTCTGGAAGTTTTCCTTCCCTTTCTATTTCTTGGAATAGCTTGAGAAGGATAGGTATTATCTCTGCTTTAAACGTCTGGTAGAACTCCCCTGGGAAGCCATCTGGTCCTGGACTCTTATTTGTTGGGAGATTTTTGATAACCGATTCAATTTCTTCACTGGTTATGGGTCTGTTCAAGCTTTCTATTTCCTCCTGATTGAGTTTTGGAAGAGTGTGGGTGTTCAGGAATTTGTCCATTTCTTCCAGGTTGTCCAGTTTGTTGGCATATAATTTTTCATAGTATTCCCTGATAATTGTTTGTATCTCTGAGGGATTGGTTGTAATCATTCCATTTTCATTCATGATTTTATCTATTTGGGTCATCTCCCTTTTCTTTTTGAGAAGCCTGGCTAGAGGTTTGTCAATTTTGTTTATTTTTTCAAAAAACCAACTCTTGGTTTCGTTGATCTGCTCTACAGTTTTTTTAGATTCTATATTGTTTATTTCTGCTCTGATCTTTATTATTTCTCTTCTTCTGCTGGGCTTAGGCTGCCTTTGCTGTTCTGCTTCTAGTTCCTTTAGGTGTGCTGTTAGATTTTGTATTTGGGATTTTTCTTGTTTCTTGAGATAGGCCTGGATTGCAATGTATTTTCCTCTCAGGACTGCCTTTGCTGCGTCCCAAAGCGTTTGGATTGTTGTATTTTCATTTTCGTTTGTTTCCATATATTTTTTAATTTCTTCTCTAATTGCCTGGTTGACCCACTCATTCGTTAGTAGGGTGTTCTTTAACCTCCATGCTTTTGGAGGTTTTCCAGACTTTTTTCTGTGGTTGATTTCAAGCTTCATAGCATTGTGGTCTGAAAGTAAGCATGGTATAATTTCAATTCTTGTAAACTTATGAAGGGCTGTTTTGTGACCCAGTATATGATCTATCTTGGAGAATGTTCCATGTGCACTCGAGAAGAAAGTATATTCTGTTGCTTTGGGATGCAGAGTTCTAAATATATCTGTCAAGTCCATCTGATCCAATGTCTCATTCAGGGCCCTTGTTTCTTTATTGACCGTGTGTCTAGATGATCTATCCATTTCTGTAAGTGGTGTATTAAAGTCCCCTGCAATTACCACATTCTTATCAATAAGGTTGCTTATGTTTATGAGTAATTGTTTTATATATTTGGGGGCTCCGGTATTCGGTGCATAGACATTTATAATTGTTAGCTCTTCCTGATGGATAGACCCTGTAACTATTATATAATGTCCTTCTTCATCTCTTGTTACAGCCTTTAATTTAAAGTCTAGTTTGTCTGATATAAGTATGGCTACTCCAGCTTTCTTTTGGCTTCCAGTCGCATGATAAATAGTTCTCCATCCCCTCACTCTCAATCTAAAGGTGTCCTCAGGTCTAAAATGAGTCTCTTGTAGACAGCAAATAGATGGGTCTTGTTTTTTTATCCATTCTGATACCCTATGTCTTTTGGTTGGCGCATTTAATCCATTTACATTCAGTGTTATTATAGAAAGATACGGGTTTAGAGTCATTGTGATGTCTGTATGTTTTATGCTTGTAGTGATGTCTCTGGGACTTTGTCTCACAGGGTCCCCCTTAGGATCTCTTGTAGGGCTGGTTTAGTGGTGACAAATTCCTTCAGTTTTTGTTTGTTTGGGAAGACCTTTATCTCTCCTTCTATTCTAAATGACAGACTTGCTGGATAAAGGATTCTCGGCTGCATATTTTTTCTGTCTAGCACCCTGAAAATCTCGTGCCAATTCTTTCTGGCCTGCCAAGTTTCAAAAGAGAGATCAGTCACGAGTCTTATAGGTCTCCCTTTATATGTGAGGGCACGTTTACCCCTTGCTGCTTTCAGAATTTTCTCTTTATCCTTGTATTTTGCCAGTTTCACTATGATATGTCGTGCAGAAGATCGATTCAAGTTACGTCTGAAGGGAGTTCTCTGTGCCTCTTGGATTTCAATGCCTTTTTCCTTCCCCAGTTCAGGGAATTTCTCAGCTATGATTTCTTCAAGTACCCCTTCAGCACCTTTCCCTCTCTCTTCCTCCTCTGGGATACCAATTATGCGTATATTATTTCTTTTTAGTGTATCACTTAATTCTCTAATTTTCCCCTCATACTCCTGGATTTTTTTATCTCTCTTTTTCTCAGCTTCCTCTTTTTCCATAACTTTATCTTCTAGTTCACCTATTCTCTCCTCTGCCTCTTCAAGCCGAGCTGTGGTGGTTTCCATTTTGTTATGCATTTCGTTTAAAGCGTTTTTCAGCTCCTCGTGACTGTTCCTTAGTCCCTTGATCTCTGTAGCAAGAGATTCTCTGCTGTCCTGTATACTGTTTTCAAGCCCAGCGATTAATTTTATGACTATTATTCTAAATTCACTTTCTGTTATGTTATTTAAGTCCTTTTTGATCAGCTCATTAGCTGTTGTTATTTCCTGGAGATTCTTCTGAGGGGAATTCTTCCGCTTGGTCATTTTGGATAGTCCCTGGCATGGTGAGGACCTGCAGGGCACTTCCCCTGTGCTGTGGTGTATAACTGGAGTTGGTGGGCGGGGCCGCAGTCAGACCTGATGTCTGCCCCCAGCCCACCGCTGGGGCCACAGTCAGACTGGTGTGTGCCTTCTCTTCCCCTCTCCTAGGGGCGGGATTCACTGTGGGGTGGTGTGGCTCGTCTGGGCTACTTGCACCCTGCCAGGCTTGTGATGCTGGGGATCTGGCGTATTAGCTGGGGTGGGTAGGCAAGGTGCTCGGGGGCAGGAGGGGCAGGCTTAGATCGCTTCTCCTTAGGTGATCCACTTCAGGAGGGGCCCTGTGGCAGCGGGAGGGAGTCAGATCCGCTGCCGGAGGTTTGGCTCCACAGAAGCGCAGAGTTGGGTGTTTGCGCGGAGCGAGCAAGTTCCCTGGCAGGAACCGGTTCCCTTTGGGATTTCGGCTGGGGGATGGGCGGGGGAGATGGCGCTGGTGAGCGCCTTTGTTCCCCACCAAACTGAGCTCTGTTGTCAGGGGGCTCAGCAGCTCTCCCTCCCTTTGTCCTCCAGCCTTCCCGCTTTCCGAGCAGAGCTGTTAACTTATGACCTCCCAGACGCTAAGTCGCGCTTGTTGTGGGAACACAGTCCGTCAGGCCCCTCCGCTTTTGCAAGCCAGACTCGGGGGCTGTGCTTGGCCGGCGAGCCGCCCCTCCGCCCCGGCTCCCTCCCGCCAGTCCGTGGAGCGCGCACCGCCTCGCCGCCCTTCCTACCCTCTTCCATGGGCCTCTCGTCTGCGTTTGGCTCCGGCGACTCCGTTCTGCTAATCCTCTGGCGGTTTTCTGGGTTATTTAGGCAGGTGTAGGTGGAATCTAAGTGATCAGCAGGACGTGCGGTGAGCCCAGCGTCCTCCTAAGCCGCCATCTTGCCGCCGAAGAAGCTCCCAGATACTTCTAATTTTTATGGTGAATTGACATGAGGCCACAGAAGGACGATTAAGACAGAATATGAAATCCAACTGCATTTTAAAATCCAAGTCTTGGGACGCCTGGGTGGCTCAGTCAGTTAAGCGACTGACTCTTGATTGTGGCTCAGTTCATGAACTCACGTTCCTGAGTTTGAGCCCTACATCGGGGCCTGGGATTCTCTGTCTCCCACTCTCTCTGCCCCTCCCCTGCTCATTCTCTCTCTTCCTCTCAAAATAAATAAACTTTTAAAAATCTCTAAAAATAAATAAAATAAAATAAAATAAAATAAAATAAAATAAAATAAAATAAAGTCCAAGTCCTTCACCAAGTCAGAGGACAACGGTGCCTGCCTCTGGCAGGCAGTGTCCTTCAATGCCTTACCTAATGCCCACAGTCAGAGCACTGTATCATCTGGTCATTCAGTTTTCAGCATTACAAACACTGAGAAAATTCATTCATTTGCAAAAAACATTTGCCTAGCCCTAACACTCAACCCAATACTAAAACCAAAAACCAACAATGCCTAGAAACATTTTTTTTTCTTCCATCATACCTTCCACTGTTAAAATGAGCATTTCCTTGGGGGAAAAAAAAAAGAGCACCCCCTTGAAACAAACTGCTGTTAAAATCAAATGCTCCTTAGAGTCAAAAGAGATCATTCTCTCTGACTTAGGAGCCCTTCTTGGTATGATTTGTTTCACCATAAACTAATTCATTGAGGATTATGGAGGCCGTAAATTGAGGTATCACTTCTAAAACCCAGACAAATCAAACACACACAAAAATGACAACTGTAGAGAGAAGGAGGCATGCAGCTTAGCAAGGCTGGCTGTTTACTATCTTGTATTTTATTTGTTTTTGTTTCTGTGTTCACAAAGACTGGCTTTTTAATAGCAGGTGTAACCCAACTCAACCCACCCAAAATTCCTGTCTTTCCAGTTCCAACTGTCCCATGGCATGGAATGACTCTAGATGGTCAGCCAAGAAAATGATTATGGCAAGCTCAGAGAATTCTATAAAATGTTTAATAGTTACCTAACAAATTAACTGTTGGAGGAAGCAGTCAGAATTAAATGCAAAAAGTTAATTTTGAGTGAGAGGGAAAAAAAAAAAAAACAACAACATGGCAGAAAGAAAGCAAGCCAAAGGAACGGGAAGGGAGAGAAGAAGGGAGCCGGAGAGAGAAGGCGGTTATCTGTTCAAGCAGTTACAATCTAAAACTGTGGGTGCTGTAAAATATTTACTCGTCCTGAGTGCTTTCTCCTCTCCTGCCACATTGTGCCAGCCCACGGCATCTTGTAAACTCGTCCAGTTTTTATGGTCCTTTAAGTACAGATGCTCATCAGCCCAAAGGTAAACTGCAACTATTTCACAGGAAATAAACTCGGGGTATTTTTATGTGATCGTTGCTCTGAGACAGCAAGGGAAGAAAAAGAAAGATCAGGACAGTGACCATTTTTAAGTTTTGATCCCGGCCAAACCTCAGACCAAATCTGAGTCTGAGACTGGTCACCTTAGACCCCTTTTGATTTCCTCTCCACCAGAACATAATAACCTGACACTTCGACAAGTCACGAGTCCAGAAGTCACTATTGGTGCAGCTTGGTGGGCTGCCTGAGAGTCTCGACACCGCCCAGGGTCCCATCCAGGGAGCACAGGGGTCACTGAAAGGATTGTATTCAAACGTTATTTTGGACCTTTGGGTGTTGCAGCTATGAAGAAAAGTTTCAAAACCACACATGTACTGGGGTCCAAAAATCCCTTATGGGATACCTGAAAATAACTTTTGGAATAATGCAAATGTTGAAAGTAGCCCGAAGTGAAACTTCCATGTTTAATCAGCGGCCCAGCTGCCTGTGAAGCTGGCGCTGGAGCTGGGGGAGGAAGTAGTGGTTTCTCTTTGAAGCCTGGCTGCTCCCAGGCCCGGAGTGGCCAAGTCCGGCGACGGCGGTGGAGGGTGCGGGGTGGGAGGCTGCCTCCCCAGTCCACCCAGCCTTCTCTGGAGTGATGGAGACAAGCAAGTGGTCCTCTTGCTTCTTTCCTGAAGGCAGAAAAGAAGCAGGAAAACACGAAACACAAAAGGATGCGTTGGAAAATGCAGGGCTCTGGACTGAAACATTTTGTGGCAATTAAGTCGTAAAGAAACCAAGCTGCCTGCAGCAAAGGAACTATGTTAACACCCAGCACACAGAGGTGGTTGAGAGTGGGTCTTTTATTTTCTGCTTTGATAAAAAGAAATTGAGATCCAAGAAATAAAAGGGAGAAGATGACCAAGCGGGACAAGCTGTCCAGTGGGTTATTTCATTTTATGTCTTTGGTAATGAAATACCAGTGAACCCAGAAAGTACACCATAACGTCCCTTCCTTCTCTTCTAAGCTAGTCTACAGCCAGGCAGCTTCTGTCAAACTCTGCGGTCTATAGTGTGATTATAAAAGAGAACCTCCTCCCCCAAGCTGTTTCTCAGCCGAGGATTGGCTTCCTATGTCACTGAGAATGCAGAAGAGAAACTTCCATAAATACCCACCTCTCTGCTTCCAGACCATCACTTCCCTCCGGTTACTCTGTATGAATAATCCACTCCCCCCATGTTGTGGATTCCTCTTAACCCCACTTCACCAGCAACTACTACCCATATATCTGTTTCCCCTTTACAATAAAACTACCTGAAAACATTGTCTATACCAGTGCTGTCCAGTAGAAATATAATGAGCCACATCTGTAATCTTGATTTTTCTAGTAGCTACCTTAAATTCTTTTACTAAAAAGGAACAAGTGAAAGTAATTTTAATAATGTATTTTATTTAGGGGCACCTGGGTGGCTCAGTCGGTTAAGCATCTGACTTCGGCTCAGGTCATGATCTCGTGGTTCAGGAGTTCGAGCCCTATGTCAGGCTCTGTGCTGACAGCTCAGAGTCTGGAGTCTGCTTCGGATTCTGTATCTCCCTCTCTCTCTCTGACCCTCCCCTGCTTGCATGCTGTCTCTCTCTCTCTCTCTCTCAAAAATAAATAAACACTAAAAAATAATGTATTTTATTTCACCCAACATATCCAAAAATAGTATCTTTTCAACATGTGATTGTTATCAAATTATTGAGATATTTTATATTCCCTTTGCAATTCTCCTCTGATGCCTATGTTAGCCTTATAGCACATTTCAACCCAGAGTACTCACGTTTCAAGTGCTCAAGAGCCCCCTGTGTGCGGTGGCTCATACTGGACAGTGCAATTCTACTCTGTCCCAGTTTCTCCTCCCATCTTCCCTTGAACCCACTCCATTTAGGCTTTTGCCTTCACCACTCTTCTGAAATTGCTCTTGTCAAAGGCCCTAGTCATCCCCATTTTGTTCTACCTACAGATCAGCTCTTAGCTCCTATCTTGCCAGACCTGCCAGCGACATTCAACCCAGTCAATCACTCTTTCCTGCCTGATGAACTTCCTTCACTTGGCTTCTAAGACACCAACTGTCCTGGCTTTCCTCTTGTTTCTCTGGTTGCTGCCCTCAGTCTCCTTTGTTAGTTTATCCTCATCTCTCTGCCCTCTAAATAACATCCCGGTGGCAGGTCCCAAGGCTCAGTCCTTCATCTTGTTCACTCTTCTAGGTACCCTGACCTCTTGGTGATCTCACATATCTGTTTGTTAACAAGTCTCTAGCCTGTATCTCTTCTGAGCTGCAGCCCCATAATCTCCATTTGGACCTGTACATTTCTATTTGATATGTCTCACGGCATATCAAATTTAACACATCCAAAACCTGATCTCTTGATCGCTATCTCCGGAAACTTCTTTTTCTGCTGTTCATCCCATCTTAGTATATGGCAACTCCTTGCTCCAGGGGCTCCTGGCAAAAGTTTTGGGGCCTCTTTGCTTCTCTTTTGCTCATGGCCTACATCCAGTCCTTCAACAAATCCTGTCAACTACACCTTTGAAACATACCCTGAATCTATGTCCTTCCACCTTTTTTGTTTTGCCCCTCATAGTACATAACGCGGTAGTCAATAATAAGTAAGTGACTGCTTCTTAAACCTATGAGAAACAGAAAGAGTCTGGTGTTCTTAGTGGCTTATTCCCAACCAGTGTTACAGACCCTACAGCAATACAACACAGATGAGGGTAGGAGCGAGACAGGCTCAGAGACATCCCTGGGTGAGAAAGAGAGACAAAATAGAATGGCCGAATTGTGATCACTTACAGCGTAACCAGGTGGAGTGCCATGGCTCAGTCACTGCACTTTGTCCACTCCTTATCCACCCAAAGCCACCAGCCTAGGCGTGCTCATCATCACCCCCCGAGCCTTCTAGGAATCACCATCACTCTCTCCTGCTCGGGTTGCTCTGATGGTAAAGGCCCCTATGCGAGTCCCGTGTGTCATCTTTCTTTCTCCCTCAACATGGTACAAGAGAAGGAAGACCTTCGTAGGCTCCTATTTTATCAATCAGCTTTTTACCCTAAGAATTTTTCCATGTCATTGAATCTAAAATACTTAAATCAGGGGGTAGAAATCACAAAGTAGGAAATTTGCAGATTTTACATATTAAAATGAAAATGTTCTGTATACATAAAAAAACTAATCAATACTAAAAATTACCCAACAAACCATGAAAAAATGTCACAGACACTAAGTTAAATGATTAATTTTTACACGACGCAGTAGGACAGGAAACAAATAAATGTGTAAAAACTACAAATAGTCCTTGAGAGCCAATACAGGTGGTTAGCAAACATGTTGAAAAATGTATGTGGGTATCCCTAAGAAAACAATTTGAAAAATGAAAAATGAAACCTGTATTCAAAAGGCTTAATATCAAACATTATTTTTCCAATAATGATAGAATAATTAAACTGTGATATATACATTTGGTATTACAGTCATTAAAAAAGATGTCTTGCAAGAAATCTATAACGATATGAAAAAATTCTAACTTACATTAAGAGTGGGATATTAAATTATATATCTGATGGGATCACAAACTGTAAAATAAGTGATAACTATGCATGGAAAAGATTAGAAAAAAGTTGCCAAAATATAAGCATCTTTGTCTAGTGACCCTTTGGACATGACTGATATTTCTTCTACAATGAACATATGTTATCTTTATAGTGAAAAGAACTGCCTTATTTTTGTAAATAAAATGGCAAAAATAAACTCATTCCATTGATCAAATTCTCACCTAAGCCCCCCCTTATTCATTAATAGGTTTGCATGGATTTAGTAAACACAAATCCTTTGTATTTATTTAATAACATCATTTTACTGTCTTTGTAGAATCTAAATTATTTGCAAACATGTTTCTAAAAAATGTGACATAGAATTCTGGTGAACAATAAGCAATCATAGTTTCTTGCTGACTTAAAAAAATAAGAAAGAATTTAAAAGGATATGCCCCCCATTCCTCTCTGTTCCCCAAGAGGCAAAACAAAACAAAGTTTTGGATCCCTGAGGTCTTTCTTCTCTTCAAGGGGATAGTTGAAACACAGAATCTCCTTCTTGAAATTCCAGAAGGAATTTCAGCAATCAAATTTTTGAGAAGATATGGGTCAGAGGCTTAACAAACAGAAATGTTGATGTGCCCCTTGATCCAACAAAGCCAATATAAAACAAAATAAAACTAATACTATTTTTTAAATCATTAAATGCCCAGTCCATATTAAAAATGTCCAAGTTATCTTATAAAAATCTTTTTACTTCTTGTTTCTTCCAATCAGATGTAAATAATATCTACTTACTGGATCCAGTTATGTTCTCTTAAATCTAAAATCAAAATATTCAAAGCAATATAAATTCCCAATTACAGAAGAATGTCTAAATATATCATGTCATAGTTATGAAAAGAAATAATACACAATCAGTAAAAAATAATTGTTTCAAAGACTCTTTACTGGTATGGGAAAATGTTCCTGAGATCAAATTAAGTGATGGAAAAAAGTCACCCTCTTTTTTCTATAAGTTCTTAGATGTGGGATTTCCATGTCAGAGTAATATATTTAATCCCAGCAACAGTGTATGAAAGAGCTCATTCCCCCTCATTCTCACCAGCTCTGGAGATTATAGATTTCTGAACAAATTGATGAGCAGAAAATTTTATCGGCCCACTGAAACTGGGATGTTAAGTTGGGGTAAAGGTAAAAATTCTACATATATTTATTGGTCATTTTCATTTCTTCATTGATGAAATACTTATTTCTAGACTTTATTACTCTGCCTCCTTTTTCTATATAAAAATATGTCTATGAATATAGAAGCTTTATGTGTGTGTTAAGAATATTAATTTCTTGTGTGTTACAAATATTTTCTTCACTCTGTTGTTTGCATTATAATGATAAAAATTTTAAAGTTAATGTAATATCATTTGGAAAACAGAAGTTTTAAATCTTTATGTAATCATATGCAGCTTTCTTTTGCCCCATGTCTTTCCTATTCTGAGCTTACTCTTAAAAAGTGTTTTTAAGTGTCTTCTATCTTTCTCTGTATGACTTATTTCACTCAGCATAACACTCTCCAGTTCCATCCATGTTGCTACAAAAGGCCATATTTCATTCTTTCTCATTGTCACGTAGTATTCCATTGTGTATATAAACCACAATTTCTTTATCCATTCATCAGTTGGTGGACATTTAGGCTCTTTCCATAATTTGGCTATTGTTGAAAGTGCTGCTATAAACATTGGGGTACAAGTGCCCCTATGCATCAGCACTCCTGCATCCCTTGGATAAATTCTTAGCAGTGTTATTGCTGGGTCATAGGGTAGATCTATTTTTAATGTTTTGAGGAACCTCCACACTGTTTTCCAGAGTGGCTGCACCAGTTTGCATTCCCACCAACAGTGCAAGAGGGCTCCTGTTTCTCCACATCCTCTCCAGCATCTGTAGTCTCCTGATTCACTTTGGTTACTCTGACTGGTGTGAGGTGGTATCTCAGTGTGGTTTTGATTTGAATTTCCCTGATGAGGAGTGACATTGATACCATATGTTTTCACTCTTATGTGGATCCTGAGAAACTTAACAGAAGACCATTGTGGGGGCGGGGAAGGAAAAAAAAGTTAGAGAGGGAGAGAGCCAAACCATAAGAGACGCTTAAAAACTGAGAATAAACTGAGGGTTGATGGGGGGTGGGAGGGAGGGGAAAGTGGATGATGGGCATTGAGGAGGGCACCGGTTGGGATGAGCACTGGGTGTTGTATGGAAACCAATTGGACAATAAATTTCATATTAAAAAATAAAAATAAAAATAACTTTCATCTAATATTATACCTAGGCCTTTAGTTTATCTACAATGTGGTTTTATATGTGTTAGGAAATCTAATAATATTTTCTTCTAAAATATCAATATATTAATATATATTTCTCAATAATACATTATTATCCCACTGATTTGAAATACCATCAATATCAAATCTTAGACTTACATATATATTTAGTCTGTTCTTAGGCTCTTCTCTGTTACACTGATTTACTGGTCTTTTCCTCTGCAAGTTCTGTATGATTCTTATTATAGCAGCTATAGAGTATGCTGAAATGTTTGGACAAATGTCTTTTCACTATTCTTTTCCAAAAATCTATTGCCAAGTCTTATACACTTTCTCTTTCATAAATCTATAGAGTTCCTTCAAAATCTTCTTTTATGTTCAGTTAAAAAGTATTACATTTACATATACATTTGAGAAGGACTGACAAAATCACATGAAAAGGAGGTTCTCTGCAGCAAAGTTAATAATAGCAACAAATTTAAGTAAACCATACTTATCATAATCAATAGAGGAATGGTTAAATAAGTTATGGTTTATCTACATATAGTAACTATTCTACAAGGAAGACCCTTCAATGAACCACATCCCCTAGGATTCATGTTGCTGTCCAGGCCCTCCCCACATTGAATCAAGGCTGGCATGTGTGTCCAACAAAATGTGGCAAAAGTTGGTCTTAAGAAGTTTTAAGATTTCACCTTGGTCCTTGGGAACACATACTCTGGGGAAAGCGAGCTGCCATGTAAGAAGTTCAGTCACCATTGAGACCTTCCTGCTATAAGGTATCCTAAGCCCTACATGAAGAGGCCAAATGGAAGCAATAAAATGCCCAGCCAGTATCAGCTGTTCCAATTATCATAGTTGAGGCATCAAAACCATGTTAATGAAGAAGTCATCTTAGATATTCAATTCAGTCAAGCCTTGGATTCCAATCCCAGCTACTTTCTGACTATAATCTCATGAGTAACTTCAAATGACAACCTCATAGCCAAATTTAGTCAACCCATAAAACTGTGAGGCACAAAATAATTGTTTTAAGTCACTAAGTTTTGGAGTGAATGCATTTTCAGCCACAGATAGCCACAACAGAGATTGGTACCTGGGACTGGAGTGTTACCATAACAAAATCTAAAACAGGTGACTTTGGCTTTGAATCAGGCAGTGGGCAGAGGCCAGAAGGTCTTGAGAAACTGTAAATGAAGGCTAAAAAGACATTGAGGATAATGTTATTGGAGACTGAAAGAAAGGACTGGTGTTATGTAGGGGTGACAAGTTTGCAATTTGTCATGCATGATAATGTGAAAAACAAAAAAAATATTTCTAATGAATTGGTGACTTTGGCTAGAGAATTCCAGACATAGCATTAAAATTGTTAAATAGTTTCTTTTAGTAACATATAAGGTACAGATTTTAAAAAAATTAGTTAGGAACAGAACTGCTCAGTTTTTTAATAGAATTTAAAGAAACTTCAAGATACCTAAGATCATCTTTCCTTACAGAAAAAGGGTCTCAAAGAAAGAAATGGCCTCAGGATAAACATAAAAGATGTAGCTGTTAGACATTTTGTGAAATGCAACACATATACATGTTTTATGTTTGCATATATCAAACATAGATAAAACATGTCTGTGTATTACATTTGTATACATTCACGATAGTTTTAAAATTTAAATTTTATTTAATTTTTAAGACATTTATGAATGTTGCTTTCATCGAATTAAATGAATCCCAATAAGATTCATAGGCAATACACAAAATTGTTAAAAGAATAGTACTCAGAGAAAACAGCTTTGATCAAAAGGAACAAAAACAGTTCAAAATGAAAAGAGATCCCAAAGCCCCGACATTCTACAGACTGAGATGGCCACTCAGTTGCAGATAAGGACTATTTCCAACAGATAAGGAAAAATGACTCAGAAAGCAGAGAAAAGAGTCATGGAGACTTAAATATATATTTAGTCTGTTCTTAGACTCTTCTCTGTTCTACTGATTTACCAGTCTTTTCCTCTGCAAGTTCCATATGATTCTTATTATAGTAGCTATGGAGTATGCTGAAATATCTGGACAAACGTCCAGGTAATAAGATTTTCCCCTAATATAGCAATTGGCATTATGTGCCTGACTGAGATGGAGAATTGCTATGGAACAGTAACTATATGCCTCCAGTTCTCATCTTTTTCATGTCATCCTATGTCTGTTTTATTATTGTAGCTTAAGTATGGGGTACGCATAGCTTGTCTCACACAATGGAATACTATGACAAATTGAAAAGAATGTGATAGATCTGGAATAAAGCTTGTAATATGACATGAAATGAGAAAGACTTTAATCTACTTGTTATTTAAATATTTAATATAGCGTGATTTCATTTT
This sequence comes from Prionailurus bengalensis, assembly GCF_016509475.1. Lineage (NCBI taxonomy): Eukaryota > Metazoa > Chordata > Mammalia > Carnivora > Felidae > Prionailurus > Prionailurus bengalensis. The sequence continues at coordinate 20,989,504 of NC_057343.1, forward strand.
GATTAAAGTAAATATGTATTCATACATGTATCTTCTATGTGTATCAACAGAGAAATAGATCCATAGACAGGTATAGGGCAGGTACATGTATAAATATATCTCTATAAGCATAAGAAAAATTACTCAAGAGTACATACTACAAACTGCTAATAATGGTTATTTCTAAGGATTGAAATGGATGGAAGTGAGACTTTGTTTCTTTATATAAATTCAAAACATGTGCTGGGATTGTAGGTAATTTTTGCTTTTGGATATTTTAGAGATAATTTTAACTACAATAAAAGTTTAAAACTATATATGTATATATATATATGTATATACATATATGTATGCATATGTATATATATGTATATATACATATATATACACACATATACACACATACAAATGTGTGTGTTTAAATTTTAAAACCTACTCTATTTACATATAAACATGTATATACATAATACTTATATACATTATACTTATATACACTTATATGTGTATATATACATACACACTTAAGTATACTTATACATGTATATATACATACATACATATGTATGTTATACTGAAAAGAGTACTGTTATGTGGAAGGCAGTATATTCCTTGTTACTTAGTTACAATACCAACCATACTTTAAAAGAAAAAAATCATTTAAAAAATGACGTTTTTATGATCAAAAGAAAACTATGTATTCAATTAAAAAGACTGGAAGATACACAGGCAATATGCTATAAAGCTATAAACCCCCAAAATCCCAGAGTTTGGAAAAATCAAGGCAATAATAAGGCTCAGTAAAAATAAAATCCAGGCAGCCCCCTCAAAACCTATAGAACTTTGTAATGACAATAATCAAAACAATAGCACAGGTGAGTCTTCTCAGGCAATTGACCCAGCATCACAAACAGATGTGATGCTATTTTCAGCTTTCAATACTGGGACTCATGATTCCTACTTCAATGGTGAAGTCCTTTAGGGTATTTGCTCAAAATAGATACCAGTCTCATCAAAACTTAAAAATAAACTGCAGAAATTCATTAAAGAATGTATTCGCATTGTGAATAATTTTTATTCTACTTCAGTTTTTTTTTCTTGAAGTATATTGATAAGGCTTTTTTATTATTTTAAGAAAGCCCACCCCGAATATCTTCAAAATGTTAAAATTCTGGGGGAAAAAAACCTCATATGAAGCTACACGATTTCCACCTTACATGGACACATTTCCCTCTTTATCAGTCGCACATCAGTTAATTGGCATTAAAGTAACTCATGTTATTGTAGAACACACTGTGCAACAAAATGTTAACATTAGTTATTCCTGGAATGTGAAACTATAATTATAATTTCTTTTGATAAGTTACATTTATCTTTTAATTTTTAATAATATGTATTATTTTCATAATTAGGACAAAAAGGTTGTGTTGGGTTTTTTTTAAAAAAATTGGAACTGTCTCCTTCCTTTGTAGCTTCTCACACTTGTGGAATAAAGACCTTAGTTCTGTGGCCAGTTTCTCTCAAACAGTACCTTCAAATGGTTGGCCACTTTGGCCTCAGTGAACTTCTTGGTTTTCTTACAGAATTTAGAATTTGTTTGAATTTAGGAAATAGTGGGAAAATATTGATCTATATTAGCTATGAGATACGAAGTGAAGAACTACGGGGCAGTCCCAGGTTTTCTGAGATTATTTTTACTACAGAAAACCACTGCTGATGGTCCAAGGCAATTTCATTTTTTGTGAGGGTGCCTAGCTACTCTAGAAGCATCAAAGTGTTTTGGCCAATTTACTCTTCTGAAGTTGCCTTCATTGATCAAAGTCTGGAAAACCAGGCCCTCTAGAAACGAAAACCTTCAATAAGCAAATGTACTCTGCTCCTTTTCCAGCTTTAACCTGGCCTTTTATGACTCCATAAGCAAAGCATAGAATTCTTTCACTGTCACAGGTTGGAAGCAGACAAGGAAGGAATGGTCTTGGATAGAAGGGGAAATGGTTTTTAGTAAACGTAAGACAGTTGTCAAATTGCAAGAATTTTATAAGCTATCCAAGAAGTGGTTGTTTTTAACCTGCATCTTAGAATATTAATTTAACTCTTCTGAAGATGACTGCTCGATCTCAGCTCTAGTTTTCCGAAATAACAGATTCAACTTCTATCATAACTATGGACAAGTTTATTTTCTTGACCTGAGGTCACAGGATATCCCTTTTTGGAAGTTTATGTTGATACTTCAAGAAAAATCACCCCACACTGAGTGTGGTGCAAGGATTTTAGCCTATAAAATGCCAGGCTGTGCACTGGAAGTCCTGGAATGATGTCCACCACAGGAGTCCAGGTAGATGAGATTATAACTGCTGAAACAGATGAATGATGCCATGGACATAGTCCCACCATCATCAAAACCACAAAGTATAAGCCCACCTTGCATCAATCTCAGAACACCATCCAAATGATCCTTCCCTGCCTATTCCAACCTTAATATTTCATTTCCCAGAGCCTTTAACCAGGCCCACTAGAACTGTTTTTCATCGAACTTCCACTTGCCCTTGACCTACTTTCTACCCACATGTCTTTCTCTTGAAAGACTTATACTGCATGTGTCTGTAGGATCGGCATCTTCTTTGTTCCCCATTGTTGCTTCTAGTCTATTAGCTTCTTATAAAAAATGTTAATTGTATGGGGCGCCTGGGTGGCGCAGTCGGTTAAGCGTCCGACTTCAGCCAGGTCACGATCTTGCGGTCCGCGAGTTCGAGCGCCGCGTCGGGCTCTGGGCTGATGGCTCGGAGCCTGGAGCCTGTTTCCGATTCTGTGTCTCCCTCTCTCTCTGCCCCTCCCCCGTTCATGCTCTGTCTCTCTCTGTCCCAAAAATAAATTTAAAAAAAAAAACGTTGAAAAAAATGTTAATTGTATGAATTAATAATTAATTTTGGGGACTCAGTTATTTGTTTATGCCATTTTCTCTACCATCTTGATGCTATCTTCTACTGATCTCTCTAATGTTCCCTTTATTAATTAAAGACTTTGTGACCTTGATCATGGTTTTTTTCTGCCAGGAAACACAAAGTCTCTGGATAAGAGAACATAATATTTATTACTCACAGAGCATCTTAGCACCAGCTCCCTGAGCCCCAGTCCCCATAAGGTGACTTAATAAGAACCAAAAAGAAGAATCCTGTGCATACAGCAAAGTTGTACACAGGAGAAGGTCCCTAAAATGATAACCTTACAGTGGGTGGCTGATACATCTGTCCCTCCTCCCTTCTGGAAGGAAAAAGAGAAAGAGACTTAATCTGGAATGTGAATAAATCCTCCCTGAGAATTTGGGAGAAGGTCCTTGGGTTTTTACTATTCAGAAATGTAAGTATGTGATTCCATGAAAAATAAGTCTCTAAGTCTCTCTGGAGTAATATATTACCTCTAGCTTCTAAGGTATATTTGTCATATATTTGTCATTCAATCATCATTCAACCAACCTTGCTAGTGTTGTTTTCTTGGAAAGCCCAGATCGAACAGAAACATAAAAATATGCATGGAGAATTATCTCCCAGAGTTACCCTAGAACTAGTCATCACCCAAAACCTCTGTATAACCAAAATCATTAAATCATGTTCCTACTAACTCCTTTCCATCCAGCTTGTTTCTTTGGCTCCTTAGATTACAAATATTCTTTAACCTCTTTAGAATCTCCATTCTACTGACCCTTCTGCTTTCTCTCAATCTATCAGCCTCCTTTTCCAAATCCCTCCTTTCCAACCTGATTTTCATGTTATATAATTTTTTTAAATTTTTTTATTTATTTTTGAGACAGAGACAGAGCACAAGCAGGGGAGGGGCAGAGAGAGAGGGAGACACAGAATCTGAAGCAGGCTCCAGGCTCTGAGCTGTCAGCACAGAGCCCGACCTGGGGCTCAAACCCATGAACCATGAGACCTGAGCCAAAGTCAGACGACCAACCAACTGAGCCACCCAGGCGCCCCCATGTTACATCATTTCAATAACATATATGCCAGTGTCCTATAATCCCTCCTTTTTATTTACATTTATATCAGCAGCTTCTAACAAAATGCCAATGTTACCTGAACCCAACTTTTTTCTTCCTCCATGCCTGAGGCCAAATAGACAGGTATTGATGGAGAAAGTGACATATGGAGTTCATTGGCATGTGAAGTTATAAGCACCAAAACCAGTGTGTTCTCAACACATCTTAGCAAGATTCCTATATGCATCTAAATCAGTTTTCCCCCCCCCTTTCTAGTAAATATTTCAAAATTTCTCCACCCTCTTTGGATCTCTAATTTGCCCTTTTATCCCCCACCTTCCCTCTCACACTTAACAACTGGCCCCACTTCCTACTTCGCAAATAAAATAAAAGCCATAAGACAGAAGCTCCCGTGGTGAACTCCTTACATGTATTCATCCCCCTTTCTCCTCTTCTGTTAGAAAGTAGAATCAGTCCTTCTCCTTTTCTAAGACAAATTTCTCCAAGTATTACATTGGCCTTTCCAGGTACGTTTCACTGTCTCTTCTCTGTTTATATTCAGCATTTCCTCCAACTTGTATCTTTCTAATTGACATTTATACCTATTCAAGTTTCTCCCATCTACAAAGGAGAAAAGAAACCATCCTCATACCTCCTAACGAGTCCTCCCACACTTACTCTTGCTGTCCTCACAATCTATTCTCCATCCTGCAGCCTTTGTGATCTTTTCAGATTAGACCATGGTCACCCCCTCCCAATCCTGCCCCACGTACCATTCTTCAGCAGTTTCCCTTGCCCTTTGAATGACAACCTAAACCCTGCAAATGCCTTATCAGGTCCTGCTGGCCTGACCTCTGCCCCCTTTCCAACTATGTTTTGCACCACCCTCCTCCCTCATTCTCTATATTGCATTCTCACTGCTCTTCTTTCTGCTCACATTTGCTGTTTCCTTTATCCCCAGGACCCTTGCGCATGCTGCTGCAATTACCTGCAGTGCACTTCTTTTTATATGCTTCACCCATCCCTGACCAGCTCATCTAGTTCAGAAATTACCTCATTTGGGGAAGACTTCCCAGAACCCCCAAATCAGATAACTCTTCCTCAGAGTAATTATCTCTGAAATATGTTTATCTTTGTGATTATGTGATTAGTAGCTATGTGCCTCCAAGAAACTCTATTAGAAAAGAAGAAAAATCCAGCATTATTCCTTGAAGTTCAGCCAGTCATAAACAAAGTATTGAATATATTTCAGCTGAAGGAATAAATGAATGAACAAAGACTGGCACAGAATTACCCCTCATCCACCCAGCTCCCATAATCTTAACCATAGTCTCCATTTGTGAGGACAAATCTTGATTTTCTAAGGAAGAAGTTGTAGTGGCCATATCACTGGTGTTCAGGTCCTAAAACAAGCTATATTGTGTACTAAAGGAATAAGCAGGGCAAAGAGAGCTAGTCTTGCCTACTGTTCATCTAACCATCTTGCTAATCCCCCAAAGGAGGGCATTCACCACAAGGCAAAGTAGTCATCTCTGCTTCTATTATTCTTAGCATGTCCGTTGAGTGACAGGCCAATTACAGCCCTCTTGCCCCTGATTGCAGGGGTCATTTGAGCCTAAGAGAACTCACTCTTAATCCTGTCCAGAAAACACCATATCATATTCCAGTTTGGTGGTTGAATGTACCAGATGGGTACACATGGCCAAAACATTGCAGGGTTATGAACTCTGTGGGGTCTATATACTCACTGGAAAAAATTCTGAGATTTAAGCTCTTAGAAGAGATGACCACAGGAGGTGAGTTTTTAAATACACTTTTACGGGATCTTATTTTTTTAATTTTTTAATGTTTTATTCATTTTGAGAGAGAGAGAGAGAAAGAGAGAGAGAGAAAGGAAGCAGGGGAGGGGCAGAGAGAGATTGGGAGACACAGAATCCAAAGCAGGCTCCAAGTTCTGAGCTTCAGCACAGAGCCCAACATGGGGCTCAAACTCACAAACAGCAAGATCGTGACCTGAGCCAAAGTCAGATGCTCAACATCCAGCCACCCAGGTGCTCTGAAATCTTATCTTTTTAATGTTCATTGATTTTTGAGAGAGAGCCCGGGCAGAGAGCCCAATGCGAGGCTTGAACTCACAAACCCATGAGATCATGACCAGAGCACAAGTCAGATGCTCAACCAACTGAGCCACCCAAATGCTCCTACAGGTTCTTATTTTTAAGCTGCTTCTTCCCCATTAGTATCGAATCAGATGCTTGGGGAAGAACTTCTACAGAAAAAATGGATGCTTCTATTTCCAAGTGGACTCTTCACAAGACCTTGGAGTGAGCTCATCATTAGTTACCTAAAGACTTAAAATATTTAAATTACAGGCTGCAAATGACAATGACAGCAACAACAGATACTCATTATGGATCTTCTTTTTAGAAGCCAAGGGGCTTCATATAATGTTCACAGCAATCCTATGAAATAGGAACACTTTTACCATTTTATATATAAAAAAACTGAACCTTAGGAAGGTAGTTTTCCCCAAGGTCCTCGGGTTGTAGGAGAAAGGTGTAAGTGAGAAAGCCAGATTTCAAACCCAATTTGTCTGAATCAAAAAATCTTGATGTTTCCTGATAATACCATGAAGATACCTGAAGTAATGCAGAGACTATGACTTCTGGAAAGTGCTATATTTCTCCATAGTTTCCTCATCTACCTCCTGAATCCTTCAGATTCTCATGTCTTTCCCTCTCTCATTGCAAATCCATTTTCACTTGCCTACGGGAACACACAATAAGATCTCCTAAAGGGACGGTGACTTGCCTGGTTTCCTCCAGGAAAATTCCCTGAACTTCACCATGAACTACATTGAGCTAAAAAAGGCCTCTGTTGTATTTCAAAACACCTGGAGTCTACTCCTACCATTACATACACTAGGTTATAATGTTTACCAGTTTGTAGTTCCCTATTACCGAGCTTCTGAATAGAACAAGTCAAGTCATAGCTACATTTGCATCTCAAGCATTTAGCACTGTCTTGGCATATAGTTGGTGCTCAGATACATTTTTTTGGATTAAACTGCCTCAAGATACCTCCATACTTCTCCCAGATCCTTAAGAATGGACACCATACTTTTTAAAATTAAAAAATAAAAAACAAAACAAATTTGTAGAAAAAGGTCTTCAAGGACACAATGCCTGCCTAAAACAAATTTAATGACAATAACAGACAATGTAGTCCTGACTCCAAATCACCAGGCTAATAAGCGTCAAGTAACAAGCAACAGTGGAGAAGAATTATATGAATATGGAAACAGACTCCCTCTGAGGCATGGCTCAAAGGAAAAACCTAAAGCTGAAAATGAACATTGAGAAAAAGCCTCTGGCAAGCCAACCTCCACCCTAAACACAAAGTATCACTAGAGAAATGTGAAATCTATGAGGTACTGTGGGTAATCGTAGCAACAACAATCCCCAGGACCAGCTCGATTCCTGACTAGGTTGACCAATAATCCACATTAAGGCCCATCAGGAAGAAGTGTATTTATTTCCAGGCACAAAAACCACACGTGTATGTACTGTCCTACACAAGATGTCCAGCTTTCAACAAAAAATTACGAACATACAAAAATAAAGCAAAAAGAAACAACACACTGTCTAGAGTAAATAATTACAATCAGACTCAGATATGACACAAAGGTTGAAACTGTAAGATAGGAAATTTAAAATAACTATAATTAATATGTTAAAGGGTAAGGGGGTAAGGGGGACACGCAATCTTGGACAAGTAATTTCAGCAGACAGATGAAAACAACAAAGGAAGCTCAAATAGAGATGCTAGGAATAAAAAACACAGCTACAGAGATGAAGGTTGCCACTAACTGGTTCATTAGTAGATTTGACACAGTCAAGGAGAGAATCAGTAAACCTGAATATAGGTCAATATAAATTACCCAAATTGAAACACAAAAAGAAAACAAGAGTGAAAAAAGAAGAATGGAACATCCAAAGGATATAGGACAATGACATATATCTGAGATATGTTTAAATGGAATCTTATAAGAAGGGAGAAGGAATAAAGCAGATAAAACATTTGACGATAAAATGGCCAAGAATTTTCCATAATTAATGACAGATACCAAGCTACAGGTCCAAGAAACACAGAGAACATCAAAAAGGATACACACAATACAATACAAAGCAAACAAACCCTAGACATACCTTAATCAAACTGCCAAAAAAAAAGAATAAACAAAGAAAACTGTCAAAAAACAAAAAAAAGAGAAGAAAATTTTGAAGGCAGACAAAAGTAAATGATACATTAGCACTGATATATATAAATGACTGAATAAGTAAAAACTGGAGGAGAAAAGACAAATCTCCCTTGCAGATGAATTCCAAATGAATTATGCAAATACCCTATACCCAAGAAGAGAGAGCATAACTCTCCATTCCTTAAATATGGGCTTTTCATACTCACTTCCTTCCAAAAAGTTCAGAAGGAAGGGAACAACTTTATAGTGCAGAAACGTAACAAATGCTACCTCAGTCAGATGGTCAAGCCAACATTAACAGTGATAATTCATATTGATTACATGCACCCTTGATGTGATGTGACAAAAATATCACTTTACCTCTGCAGTCTTCCTCTCAAAACTCCGTAACCCCAGCCTAATTATGAGAAAAACATCAGAAAAATCCAAATTAAGGGAAATTCTAAAAAATACCAGACCAATAACTCTTCAAAACTACCATGCTCATCAAAAACAAAGAAAGTCTGAAAAACAATCAAGAGGAGACTAAGGAAAAACGATGACTATATATAACCTGGTATTTTAGACGGTATTCTAGAATACAAAAAGGACACAAAGTAAAAACTAAGAAAATCTGAATCAAGTATGGACTTTAGTTAATACTAATCTATTAATATTGTTTCATTAGTTGTAACAGATTTGTCATACTAATATGAGATGTTAATAATAGAGGAAAATGGGTATGGTGTATATTGAAACTCTGTTCCACAAGTCACAATTTTTCTGTAAATCTAAAACTATTCTAAAAATAAATTTTATTAGAAACAACATAAAATTAAAGACATATCACATAGAGAGGAGCAAAGATAAAAACAAACTTCTCAAACTGTGAAAACCAGAGGAAAAAAAATGGAGTGACATCTTTAAAGTGAAGATTTAAAAAAAAAAATCAACCCAGAATCTTGTACCCAGAAAAACATTTTTTTTAATGAAGGAAAAGATTTTTTTTTTTAACTGAGAGAATTTATTGCCAGTAGACCTGCACCTACAGGTCTTTTGAGCAGAAGGACTATAATATCAGCCAGAAAGTTCGATCTATGCAAACAAATGAAAAGGGCTACAAAGATAATGAGTAAAGGTTTTTTTTTTTAATGCATTTTCATACTGGTAAGTGTTCTAAAAGATAACTATGTGAAACAAAAATAGGATCAGTGTGTTGTGTGCTTATAACCTAGTAAAACTAAAATGTAGAGCATAATCTATAGCATGGAGAAATTGGGAATATACTGTTGTAAGGCCCTCATACTATATGTGAAGAAATATAATATTATTTGAAGGTAAACTCAGGTTAATCAAAGACACGTGTTGTAACTTTTACAAAAAGTAAAAATAAGGAAGAGGTATAAATAATAAGCCAACACTGAAGATAAAATGAAACAATAAAAAATTTTAAATTATCCAAAAAATGACTGAAAAGGGCAAAATAATAAAGAACAGATAGAGCAAATAGAAAACAGCAAGCAAGTGGGTAGATTTTAATCTGACTGTATTAATAATAACATTAAATATAAACATTCTCAACAAAATAATTAAAACCAGAAATTGTCAGGTTGAGTAAAAAAGCAAGACCCAAATTATAGGCTCTCTACCAGAAACTCATTTTAAATATAAAGATCAATTGGGGCACCTGGATGGCTCAGTCGGTTTAGCATGCGACTTCAGCTCAGGTCATGATCTCACGGTTCATGGGTTCCAGCCCTGCAGAGGGCTCTGTGCTGACAGCCCAGAGCCTGGAGCCTGCTTTGGATTCATTCTCTCTCTCTCTCTCTCTTTCTCTCTCTCTCTCTCTGTCCCTCCCCTGCTCATAGTCTGTCTCTGTCTCTCAAAAAAATAAAAATAAAATGTGAAAAAATTAAAATATATATATATGAAGATCAATTAAAATAAAAGATAGAGAAATGTATACTATACCAAAAATAATCAAGGGAAAAGCTGGCATACTCAATTAATATAAAATGAAGTATACTACAAAAGGAATATTACCAAGGAAAAAGGAAAAAATAACCTCTGAACAAAAAGATAATTTCTCCAAGAAGATATAACAATCCTAAATGTGTATTTGCTTAGCAACAGAGCTTCAAAATTCTTGAAGTAAAAATTTATGGAACATAAATGAGAAATAGGGAATCCAAAATAACAGTGGAAATTTCAACATTCCTCTTTCTGTAATTGACAGAGCAAGTAGGCCAAAGTCCTCATCATTACTATCAACCAATTTGACCTAAGTTGACATTTGTAGACTATTACATCCAATTATACATTATACATTACATTATACATATTCTCTTCAAGTGCACTTATAACATTCAGTTAGATCATATTCTATTCCACAAACTTTACCAAATTTAAAAGAAAGATATCATCCTAAGAGTGTTCTTTTACCATACTGAAGTTAACTTAAAAAATTAGTAACAGAAGGGCACCTGGGTGGCTCAGTCGGTTAAGCAGCTGACTTAGGCTCAGGTCATGATCTCACAGTTCGTGAGTTCGAGCCCTGTGTCGGGCTCTTTGCTCACAGCTCAGAGCCCGGAGCCTGCTTCAGATTCTGTGTCTTCCTTTCTCTCTTCCCCTCCCCCACTCACCCTCTGTGTCTCTCGAAAATAAATAAATGTTAAAAAAAATTAGTAACAGAAAAATTATCTGTATATCCTCAAATATTTGGAAATTAAACAAGTCACTTTGAAGTAATGCATGGTCAAAGAGAAGGTCTCAAGGTCAATTTTAAAATATTTTGTACTGAAAGAAAATTAAAAAGCAGCATGTAAAAATTTGTGGAATGCATCTAAAGCAGTGCTCAGAGAAAAAATGTTAGCATTAAACCCTTATACAAACAGTCACAAAAATCCTGTATAAATATTGGTGAATGTAAGGTAGCAATCTATAAAAAGTATATTTTAAAAGATAGTACATCATGGCCAAGTAAGGTTGGTTCAACATTCAAATAATTGATATAATTCACCAAATTACAAAGTAGAGAAGAAAATAATATGATCATCTTAATAGATGAAAAGAATGGGAACAAGGTAAGGATGTTCTTTATTGCTACTTTTATTCAACATCACACTGTAAATTCTAGCAGATGCAATAGGAAAGAAAAATAAATAAAAGAAGGGCATACAGATTGGAAAGGAAGAAATGAAACCCCCTATCTGCAGCTTAAATGTTTGTCTAAGGAGAAATATGGAGTCTACAGAAATAAATCCTTCTGAAACTAAACTAAACTAAACTAGGTTAGCTAGGCTGTAGGATAAAAATCAATATACAAAAATCCATTGTATTTCTATATATCAGCAATGAACAACTGAAACTCAAAATATATAAAAGGACACCATTTATTTTTTTAATGTTTATTTATTTATTTTTGAAACAGAGAGCATGGGTGGGGCAGAAAGAGGGAGAGAATCTCAATATCAACACGCAGGGCTTGATCTCATGAACCATGAGATCATGACCTGAGCTGAAATCAAGAGTCAGATGCTTAACTGACTGAGCCACCCAGGTGCCCCAAAATGATTACATTTACAGCACCCCCCCACCAAATACTTAGTTATAAACTTAACAAAATACATGCAGAATAGATACGCTAAAAATTACAAAACACTGATGAAAAAGCAAAGTCCTAGGTAAGTGGAGAGATATATTCATAAATTGGAAGGCTCACTACTGTTAAGATGTCAATTCTCCCCCAAAATGATCTATAGACACCCTGTAAACTCAATCAATATCTCAAAAAGATTTTTATAAACATCAAACAGAATAGCCAAAACAGTTCTGAAAAACAAAAACACAAAGTTGAAGAGCTATTCTCTGTTCTCAAGACTTACTATAAAACTTCAGTTAAAAAAAAAAAAGCTTTGTATTTATAAAAGGATAGATACATAGATCAGTGAGACAGAATAGAATCCAGAGAAAAAATATGCACGTGCAAATATAGTCAACTAATTTTTGATAAAGGTGCAAAGGCAATTCCATGGATAAAAAATAGTAGTTTCAAGAAATTGTATTAGAGCAATATATACATATATATGTATACATTATTATATATAATATATATATAACATAATATGGTGAATACATATGATATACACATATATTCAAATGCATATATGTATGCAAAAAAATGAACCTCAATCCATACCTTGCACTCTATGCAAAAATAACTTGAAATTGATCATGGACCTAATGCAAAAGATAAAACTAGAAAGTTTCTAGAGGAAAACATAGGAGAAATCTATGTGATTTTGTGTTAACTGATGAATTCTTAGATATACCACAAAAAGGACAATCTGTAAAAGAATATATTTATATAGTGTACTATATCAAGATTAAGAACTTTTGCTCTGTAAAAGATACTGGAAGGGAATCAAAGGACAAGTCAAATCCTAAGAGAACATATTTACAAATAATATATCTGACAAAGGGCCTATATGAAGAATATATAAAGAATTCCCAAGACTTAATAAGAAAACAACTCAGTTTAAAACTTGATGAGATTTGAACAGGCCACCAAAAAAGGTACACAGATGGCAAAAAAGCACATGAAACATACTCACATCATTAGTCATCAGAGAGATCTAAATTAAAACCACAATGAGATACCAGCACTTACCTACACAAATGATTTACATTAAAAAACAAACTGACAATACCAAGAGTTGATTAGGATACAGAGCAACTGGAACTCTCATATCGTGCTGGCATGAAAGCAAAATATTACAGCTCCTTTGGAAAACAATTTAACCATTTCTTACAAAGTTAAACCTATACTGACCGTATGACTCAACAAGTTCATTCTCAAGATTCTACCCAAGGGAAGTACAAGCCTATGTTCACACAAAAACCTGTATGCAAATGCTTATAGCTGCTTCATTCACAATCACTAAAAACTGGAAACAGTGCAAATGGCTCATGAGTGAATGGATAAACCAACTGTGGTACATCCACAAACGGCGTACTACTCAGCAATGAAAAGGAAGAATCTGCCGATACATGAAACAACATGGATGAAGGTCAAATGGATTTTGCTAAAAGAATCATGCCGAAAAGACTGCATACTATAGATTCCCTTCAAATGATTTTCAGCCAAAGGCAAATCTACAGGACGGAGAACAGCTCAGCAGTTGCCAGCAGCTGGAGGTGAGATGGAGAATTGACACAAACAAGCAGCATGAAGACAGTTTTTGAAGCAAAGTTACTCTCTGTATGTGGATCATGGTGCTAGATACATGATTCTACGTGTTTGTCAAATCTGAACATCACAAAGAGTGAATTTTACAGTTTGCAAATTTAAAAGTGAAACAATGAAAGGACTTCCATGCAAAGGAGAAGATAGAATTGAAGAAAACCAGTCCATTCTCTATAAATCTGGTCACCTTCCAGAAGGGGTCCTGCTCTCATGAAAAATCATGGCCCTGTCACACGGCCTCAGGCAAGCCATTTAGCACTGCGCTTCGCAAAAGCATTTCTGGGGGGAGGGGGCCAAGTGTACTTGGAGATAGCACAATCAAATCAGATATATCCTAATACTCCCTCTCCGTGTATGAAAGGCCCTGATAACAGACCAGCACTGCAGAATGTTTGGGCAAACGTAACTCTTTTCCTCTTCAACAAACCAAGGACTGGAAAGCCTGTAAATGTGCTATTTCAGCTGTTTTAAGCAGCTTATCGTGATTTTCTGAGAGTCTGGCCTCAAGACTCTGGATCCCTTCTTAATAACATTTAATGCTACCATTATGTAATTGAATCCATTTTGTCAGTGTAGTGGGAATATCATTAAACTGTAATTCATTTCACTGTCTTCTAGCTTTCAGACCCTCAAATCCCAGAGTCCAGAACACCAGGAACTTGAAGCAGGGAGCGATCCTAATCCTCTCTCCTCCCACCGCCCTCCTGGGCCAGGCTGAGTTTTTCCACACTGCAGGGTAATCCATTTCATTATCGCCAACACTCTGGGATGCTTCAGGTTCTCTGAGCCATCTGCTGGGCCCCTCCTGATGTGTTAGTGCCTTAAACTCCCTGATACTGAGTGACACCCCCAATTTGCTGAGTCTCAGTCTGGGCCCAGAGCATTTTTGGAAATGTAATCATATCAGGAGATGGTACTCTTTACATCAGTTGCCCCCTTGACGTTAAGTACCTGGCACCTTGCCCCCTAACGTGCAAGTAGCCACATGATTATTGAAACCACATGTTCATTAGCAAGGTTGGCACCAACTCAACCTCCACTGTCCGAAGTTAATGTTATATTCCATTATAGTCCAGACAAGGGGACAGTGTAGGATACAGTTTGGGCATGAGAACAAACAGTCTTCTTTGACGAAATCTGAGTCTTCAACTGTTAGAAATATGATCCGGTTTCTATCTTGACGTATGTCTGCACTGATGTTTCAGAGAGGGACATGTTTTGAAAGAAAATACCATTCTTTCACTGTTATCTTTGCAAAATTGTATTGATTCTTTCCACCACTTGCAGAGACAACCGGAGTCTGCCGGCTTCTTGCTGTGCTAATCACTTCATCCCTGGAGATTCATGCAAGAGTGTTTCACTTAATATAAAGGAGTGACTCAGAATCATTGCTTTCAATTAAGAAAGCCTGGGAGAGTTCTGAGAACAGTGTTCTCTTCTTTTGGAAGTAGAGAGGAGGAGGGGCACTTGGACAGGGAGGGAGGGAAGGAAAGAAGAGAAGAGAAAAAAATATAAGCAGAAAAATGACTTGTGCACTCAGAATGAAATCATCAATTCCATGCACTATTTTCATCAAATTTAATTCAGATTGCACAAGTTCTCAGCCTTTCAGACATGATTTATGCACAATGAATATTTACTTTTTCATTCCATCCTGATAGAAAGACATCCTGGGTTTTTTAAGCTTTTTTATTATTTTTTATTCTTCATGTGCATCGGACACATAGGTCAGAGGGCTTTGATTTTCCAGTATCCCTTACTGGAGAAGCAAACCCCTTTATGCATGTGTGCTCAATAAAGCTGCCAAAAGCTTTTGTTTAACCCCCTAGTTGCGTTTTTTGGGGGGGTTTTGGGTTTGTTTTTTTTTTGCAAAAAAAAAAAGTCTTCTACAGCAAAGCATGCATTCAAGCCCCTTCTTGTTTATCCATGGCAATCATAATGCAAAATTTTACAAATTTAGCAACGTGCATTGTGGGAAATGGATTAAAGTGTTTTTATGTTCGCTTCTGGAAATAGTAGTATTGAAGGCCAGTTTCTTCCCCCAGATGATCCATGAGATATTATAATCCTCCCATGTATGGCTAGGTCTATTATAATAAAATATTTTCCAGAAATCCGAGGGTGATCTAACCTTGCCAGTTTCTCCCCCGAAGCAGCTGTATTCCAACCAAAACTATACAGTGCTCTTAGATCACTATAAACGTATCAGTCAATAAACTACATCGGTGAGCAGACCATACTAACCAGTTTTTTCTTGACAAGTTATTACATTGGCTTCCTGAGACAGTGGATCTGAGCTTTGGGCAATGGTGCGATATTGCCCAAAGCAAGGCAAGTATTCGGCTCTAATAAAGCAAAAACACTAAATTATGAGGGGGGAAGAAAAGGAAACCTTTGAAAGAATTTGGTATTCACTGTTTCACAAAAATCACAGGTAAAAGTCAGATAAAAGTCTACTTCTGCTATCTTCTACTTATTTGTAGAGTACTACTATTTCTCTTTTGACTTGTGTTGGAGGGGCACAATCTTCATAGAGCTTTAAAGGTCTTCCTGTAGCTCTGGTCTGCTTATTGTCCTGAGACTAAGAGGAAAGATCCAACCAAACTAGTGAGTGAGTGCCTTCCCTCTCCCTGGATTCGGGCATTATCTCCACAGTGGGTCTCTCCAGAGCTCCCAGCACTAACAGATCAAGTGAAAATTTCAACAATTCACTTCTGTTTTCTATTTCACACAAATTCAATTGAAAACCGCCTGAAGATAAGAAAACAATCTTCTTTTTTCTGTGTCAACAAAGGGTTAACACTGACAAACAATGTTCTAAATGTGTTCATTTATGCATGTGCTTGCATGTCTAGTTGGAACCACTCTGCACATGCTCATTTTCCATGTGACCTTTTACAAGTAGCTAAGAAAGACGTCTATTGTTTCCTTGCATTTGGTGGGTTTAAAATCATAGTCCCCACAACTGAAAAGGCACGTCAGAGATGGAATGCCTAAAGCAAAGATAAAGCATTCTCCCCCAAGACAAGCCACAGAGCAAGCCAGTCACAAGATAGTGGTTAACTTAGAAATTGTACCCATATCTGTGAATTCTGTAGTGGATTGAATAGTTCTAAAATATAGCCTGTATGCACTCTTAAGCCCTCGTCCGGGTCCTTACACATTCTTTCTATGCCATGTAATTTTTATTTTCAAGCAAAAGTGAGGCTATGTGACATTCATATGGGCTTACCTGGCTGAGCTGGCACTGAAGCATACTTCATTTCTTATATATATATTGTATTCTAGTTATATTTACATGTATTATATAGAGAGAGGAATGATTATACACACACACACACACACACACACACACACACACACACACACGATGGGTGGTAGTCTCTGATAAGTAAGCATGTTCTGACTTTCGCATTAACTATTGTAGCAGCTAGTGCATCTCCAAAGATGGCCCCAAATACTCCCACAATCCCACTCTTCTTTCTACATACATGCTGCTCCTCTCATAAAGACACCGAGCATATTTCCCTGCCCCTGAATCTTGGCTGGCCCCAAGACTACTTTGACCAATAGAATGTGGAAGAACGTTCTGGGACTTCTGAGCCCAGGCATTAAGAAGATCTGGCAGCTTCTGCTTCCTTCCAGAAGACTTGGGCTGCTGTGCTAGAAGTCTAGGACATGCTACTAGACAGAGTGGTCATGGGGCCAGACTCTGAAAACTGAGACACCGTTTAGGGAGAGAAGCAACATGGAGAACTCCAAGGCCTCAGACACCCGTGTCAGCCCAGCTGCAGCCCTCAATCCATGAGAAATTACATGAGAAACGCCAAGCAAGAGCACAGCTACCCAATAGACGAGCCACGAGATAAAATAAAATAGTTGTTTTAAGCCACGAAGTTTTGAGGTAGTTTCTTCTGCAGTAATCAATGAGACAGTATTTACTCAAGAGGCAGTTTTTGTCTATTTGGGCAAAATGACAACTTCAAATTTTAAATAGAAGACAACTTAAAAGATAAGCATTTATTGTTTGTCTTTTGGTTTGGGGATTTTTTTTTTTTGGATGAGTGGAAAACGAACATCGAGTAGTTCACATACAATAATATTTGAGCTAAGTAGAAACATCTAAATTAAATTACTTTTAAAATACAAATGATTTGTCAAATAAGAGGGAAAGTATTTGGCATGGTGTTTAGGACTTCAGTAATTCCAAAACGAGTTTTGAAGGAGTTCTCATGTGCTTGGTTACCACCACCTAGACCTAAAGCCTCAACAGTGTTTTAAGAGACACTCCCTCATTTTTCTAAAATTATTACAAAAAGATTTCAAACGTATTCAAACCAACATAGAAGAGCATAATAACCTCTCACGCATCCAAAACTCAGTTTCAACAACTATCAACTTACTGCTACTTGTGTTTTATTTACACCCCAAGCCACTCCCTCCTCCCTTGATTATTTGAAGTACATACAAGAATATGTATCATTACACCCATAAATATTCCTGAGGATTCTTAAATAAAAGATAAAGATTCTTTTTTAAAAACAAAACTGCAGGGGCGCCTGGGTGGCACAGTCGGTTAAGCGTCCGACTTCAGCCAGGTCACGATCTCGCGGTCCGGGAGTTCGAGCCCCGCGTTGGGCTCTGGGCTGATGGCTCAGAGCCTGGAGCCTGTTTCCGATTCTGTGTCTCCCTCTCTCTCTGCCCCTCCCCCGTTCATGCTCTGTCTCTCTCTGTCCCAAAAATAAATAAACGTTGGAAAAAAAAATTAAAAAAAAAAAACAAAAAAACCAAAACAAAACTGCAGTACCATTATCATGCCTTAAAAATGTTCCGTAGTGGGGGGTGGGGGGCACCTAGGTGGCCCAGTTGGTAGAGTCTGACTCTAGATTGTAGCTCAGGTCGTCATCTCAGGGTTCATGGATTCAAGCCCCACATCAAGCTCTGTGCTGACAGTGCAGAGCCTGCTTGGTGTTTTCTCTCTTGTCCCTCTCCTGCTTGCATGCTTTCTCTCTCCCTCTCAAAATAAATAAACATTTTTTAAAAGAATCTCTTTAAAAAATGCTTAACAATGATTTCTTAATAGTATCAGATATCTTATTAGTGTTTGAAAGAGTTTTATTCTGTTTTTTTTTTCTGAGATTCAAATAAGATCCATACATTTTTTTAAATTTATTTATTTAAATTCAGGTTAGTTAACACACAATGTAGTATTGGTTTCAGGAGTAGAATCTAATGATTCATCACTTCCATATAATACCAGTGCTCATCCCAACAAGAGCTCTCCTTAATGCCCATCATCCATTTAACCCATCCCCATACCCAACACCCTTCCAGCAACCTTCAGCAACCCTCAGTTTGTTCTCTGTATTTAAGAGTCTTTTATGGTTTGCCTCCCTCTCTGTTTTTATCCTATTTTTCCTTCCCTTCCCCTATAGTTCATCTGTTTTGTTTCTTAGATTCCACATAGAGTGAAATAAAATATTTGTCTCTCTGATTGATTTATTTCGCTTAGCATTATACAGTCTATTTCCATCCACATTGTTGCAAATAGCAAGGTTTTATTCTTTTTCGTGGCTGTGTAATATTCCAGTGTGTGTGTGTGTGTGTGTGTGTGTGTGTGTGTGTATGTGTGTGTATGTATGTATGTATGTATGTGTGTTATATAGGATGCATGCGCACCTTTGAATCAGAGTTTTTTTATCCTTTGGATAAATGCCTAGTAATGCAATTTCTGGGTCACACAATAGTTCTATTTTTAATTTTTTGAGGAGCCTCCATACTGTGTTCCAGACTGGCTGCACTAGTTTGCATTCCCACCAACAATGCAAAGGGGTTCCTCTTTCTCCATATCTTCACCAACATCTGTTGTTGCCTGAGTTGTTAATTTTACGCATTCTGACAGGTGCAAGGTGGTACCTCATTGTGGTTTTGATTTGTATTTCCCTGATGATGAGTGACGTTGAGCATCTTTTCATGTGTCTGTTGGCCATCTGGATGTCTTCTTTGGAAAAATGTCAATTCCTGAGTCTGTCCACTTCTTCACTGGATTATTTGTTTTTCTGGTGTCGAGTTTTGGAAGCTCTTCATAGATTTTGGATATTAACCCTTTATCAGATACGTTACTTGCAAATATCTTCTCCTGTTCCATCAGTTGCCTTTTAGTTTTGTTGATTGTTTCCTTTGCTGTGCAGAAGCTTTTTATCTTGATGAGGTCCCAATAGTTCATTTTTGTTTTTGTTTCCCTTGCCTTCAGAGTCATGTCTAGTAAGAAGCTGCTGCAGCTGAGGTCAAAGAGGTTGCTGCCTGTTTTCTCCCATAGGATAGCGATGGTTTCCTGTCTCACATGCAGATCTTTCATCCATTTTGAATTTATTTTTGTGTACGGTGTAAGAGTGGTCCAGTTTTCCCAGCACCATTTGAAGAGACTATCTTCTTTCCATTGGTGCTTCTTTCCTGTTTTGTCGAAGATTAATTGGCCATCCATTTGTTGGTCCATTTCTGGGTTCTTATTCTGTTCCATTGATCTATGTGTCTGCTTTTGTTGCAATAGCATACTGTCTTGGTGATTCAGTTTTGTAACACAGCTTGAAGCACAGAACTGTGATGCCTCCAGCTTTGCTTTGCTTTTTCAACATTAGTTTGGCTACATTGGTTTTGGTTGACATGTTTCTTTATGCCATATCTCTTTCTCTCCTTTTCTTCCTTGCTATTTGTTATTTGTTGCTGCTGTCGTTTGTTGTTGTTGAGAATACTGGATTGCCTCCTCTACAGTTTTCCTCAATCTAGGTTTTGCTGACTGTATTCCCCGGGCCTCACAGAACATGTCCTGTTGTTCCTCGTGATCCTATTTTTAGGTAATTATTAGCCTTTTAGCCCTCTGTTTGTAGAAGCTCATTTTATGTAATGATCTTTTGCCAACAACATAATTTTCAAACATTTTTAAAAATAAATTTGACATAAATTTCAAATATTTTCTATGTGTCATTTGTCTTCTTGCTTTTCTTACAGTAGGTTTTTTTCTGCCATGCAACATTTGCTTGTATTTATATTGTTTATCAATCTTTTCTAGTGTTGCTTCTGAGTTTTGAGTCACAGAAAAGTTTTCTCCACTATATTTCCTTCTTGTACTTGTAGAGTGTTGTGTTTTACATTTAAATCTCCAAAACACTTAAAGTTTATTTTGATGTGCAGTATGAAGAATGGACCCAATTTTATCTTTTTGCATAAGGTCATCCAGCTTTCACAACACTTTTTAAAAGTCCACCTCTTTCCCCACTGATGTGCATATGTAATTGAATCTATTTCTGGATGTTCTACTCTAGTGTATGAGTCTGACTGTTTATTCATGTACACAAACCACTCTCCTTGTAATGTGTTTTATTACCAGTTTGTGCTAGCTCCATTCTCTATCTTTGTTCTTTTCCTGGCTCTTCTTGTTTGTTATTCCAAGTGAACTTTTTATTCAACTTGTCTAACTGATTATAAAAAATTAAAAACCTGAATGGCATTAAATGTATAAACTAATTTAAGGAGACTTGACAACTTTATAATGTTGGATCATCCTATCCAAGAACATAGTATGCCTTACCATTTGTTCAAGTTTACTTTTGTATGTTGGCCAAAATGTTTATAGTTCTCTTTATATAGTTTTTTAATATGTCATTTTAAATATACACTTAGTTATTTTCTTTTACTTCATTTCATTTCTTTTCATTTCATTTTATTATTTTCTTTTATTGGCCACTATAAGTGGAGTCTTCTTTTATACTATATATATTTTTATATATATAGTATATAAACTATATAATATATAGTATAGTATATAATAAACTGCTTATTTTTGTATGCCTATTTTATAATCCATCACTCTCTGAAATTGTTTTATTATTTACACTAGTTTTTCAATTGATACCTTTGAGATTTCCAGACACTCAATCCAATATAATCTCTAAAGATAATCTTGCCTTTTCAGTTCCTTACTGTTAATTGCCTTGTTTTGCCTAATTGCGTTGGCTGATACCTACAACATAATGTAAAATGGTGGTAAAGGTAATAAAAGTCATTGTTTCATACCAGACTCTGCCTTTATCAGTAAACACACTATATTTGTCCATCAAATAAGAGGTTTTAACAGTGAGGTATATTATCACGTTTTTAAAATATCCAAGATTGGGGTGCTTGGGTGGCTCACTCAGTTAAGCATCTGACTTCAGGTCAGGTCATGATCTCACAGTTTGTGAGTTCGGGCCCCACGTCAGGCTCTGTGCTGTCAGCTCAGAACCTGGAGCCTGTTTCGGATTCTGTGTCTCCCTCTCTCTCTGCCCCTCCCCCACTCACGTGCTGTCTCTGTCTCTCAAAAATGAATAAACGTTAAAAAATGTAAAATATCCAAGATTACTGTTTTGTAGAATGTTTTAAAACATTAAAGAAGGGTAAATTTTGTTGAATGCCTTTTCCACATTTGAGAAAATTTTTTCCTTGATTTTTTGGATTTCCTAATATTAAATAAACTTTGTGCTCTTGGAGTAAACCCAACATGGTAATGATGTATTATTTTTTAATATGGTGTTATATTGTTTGCTAATATTTTTTTTAGAAATTTTATAAATCACTATTCATATGTTACATTGATCTGTAACTCTCTCCTTTTGTGCAGTCCTTGGCCAAATTTAGAAATCAATATTATCTCATAAAACAAATTTGAAAATCTTCTTTCTTTCCTTATATCTTGGTTTAATTTTATTAGAATTGAGATTGTTTTATATTTGAAGGTGTAGAATTCTCCTGTGAACATTTAAGGGCCTGGTGCTTCTTTTGTAGGAGAGCTCTTTATCTACTGTTCTATTTCTCCTACAATAATAGATCAGTTTATTTTGTCGCTATTGGGGTTAATTCTGCTGTTATTTTCTTTAAAAATTATACTTTTCATCTAGATTTCTTTTCATGCTTATTTATTCCGAGACTAACACAGACAGAGTGCGAGTTGGGGAGGAGCAGAGAGAGAGCAGAACCCAAAACAGGTTCCAGGCTCTGAGCGGTCAGCACAGAGCCCAAAGCTGGGCTCTCAGGAGCTGTGAGATCATGACCTGAGTTGAAGTCCTGTGCTCAACCAACTGAGGCACCCAGGTGCCCCTCAATTTTTAAATTTAGATGCATAGAATATGCAAAATAGTCTATGGTTATTTTAATTTTCTCTATTTGGATGGTTCCTTTCACCTTTTCATTTCTAATTTTGTTTATTTGTGGGGTTTGTATTTCACTTCTTTCTTGATTACATTAGCTAGTGGTTTGTCCATCTTGTTGATTTAAAAAAAAAAAAAGTTGTTTGTTTTGGTTTTTTACTTAGTGAGCTATTCTACAATTTTTTTTTTTTGGTTTCTATCTAATTTCTGCCTTCATCTTATTATCTCCTTCTGCTTTTCATTGTTAATATTGTAAGTTGAATTTTTCATTTATTTTCTTTTTTTTCATTTTTTTATCATTGTAGGTATTTTTAAAGTTACAAATTTCCTTTCATAACTGTATTGATTGTATGCCATGGATGCTAAGTCATGGTTTCCCCTTATCCTTATTTTCAAAAATTTCTCCAATTTAGTTTATTCCCCCTTTGACCTGAAAGTTAACCAGTAGAATTTTTATGGCTGTGTTAATTTCTATTTTATTGCTCCATGATCAGAGAATTTTATTTGTAACTTTCTATTCTTTGAAATTGAACGAGGTTTTCTTTGTTGCTTAGACATAGTAAATTTTTGTGAATGTTTCACATGCATTTATAAACAAAGTGTATTCTCTATTAACTGGATTCAGAATTGAACATTTCTCTATAAACTGTATCTTGATGATTATGTCATTGATATCTTCTATATCTTTATTAATATTTTTATTACTTGATCTATATTCAATTGAGAGAAGTGTGTTAAAACCACTTACCATTGGCATATTTTTCTCTGCTTCCTTCTTGCTCTGTTTTATACATTTCATTGCTATATTACTGCAAATATAAACATTAATGACTTATATTTTCATTGTGGATTGTAGCCTTTAGTATCATA
This sequence comes from Prionailurus bengalensis, assembly GCF_016509475.1. NCBI lineage: Eukaryota > Metazoa > Chordata > Mammalia > Carnivora > Felidae > Prionailurus > Prionailurus bengalensis. The sequence continues at coordinate 21,012,996 of NC_057343.1, forward strand.
AAATGTTCTTTCTCTTTCAATACTTTTGTGTTTGAACACTATCTTGTCAAACATCAACATAGCAAGCCCTACTTTCTTTTTATATCGTTGTTATCTTCTGAATGTCTTTTTTTAGGTGCATTGCCCATATATAACATACAATATTAGATTTTGCTTTTAGACAACATCAATTTTTATTTATTTTAAAAAGTGAGTTAAGCCCATTTACATTTACTGATGTATTCAATGTATTTGGCTTCAGTTTATATTTGTGTATGTGCTATATATTCAGTCTTTCAACGTGTGGTCTCTTTTGTTGCTCTTATTTCTTCTATTTTCCCCCCTTTGGTGTATCGTTCAATATTTACAAAGCTTTATATTTTTGTTCTAATGATTACCTTTATAGTAATCTAATATAGTATACTAATCTAATATCCTTAGTTTTCTCTCAACTTTTTTTTTTTTTACTATTGCCTGTTGGTTCCCTATTCTACACATGGTTGAATTCAACTAATAAAAACTTCTCCCATTCTTTGTACTTCTTTAGTATCTAACTTGAAAAGTTTTCCTTTAGTCCCAATTTTACCAAGAAGTTAGGTAAGTGAAATTATTTTACTTACATTAATAATTTCCTGATTATCTCCTAAATTCTTTATAATTACACTTATCTAGATTGTTAGAGGATATAGCCATTATGTATTATAAAATGTCTCCCTTATAAATATTATATAATCTTAATTAATAAAATAAATATACATTAAATGCTCTGAATTCATTCTCTCCAGTCATTTCAGTTGCTTAAAGCTTGTTTTTTTTAAACACATTTTTAAAGTTTATTTATTTATTTTTGAGAGAGAGAGACAGAGAGAGAGGAGGAGAGGGCCAGAGAGGAGAGAGGGAGACACAGAATCTGAAGCAGACTCCAGGCTCCGAGCTATCAGCACAGAGCCTGATGTGGGGCTCGAACTCACAGACTGCGAGATCATGACTTGAGCTGAAGTCGGACGCTCAACCGACTGAGCCACCCGGGCACCCCAAAGCTTGTTTTTTAGTAGAGCCTTCATGAAGTCCAAAAAAAAATATATTCTAAGAGTTTTTTCTATAGGCATAATAGTTTGTCTATGACATTTATAATTAAATGTCACTTTAACATGTTATAATATCTTTGGCTCAATTTCAATTACTGACTCTCTTAAATGTGTTACAATAAATGTTTTGCTTTGATGGCCAAATGATTGTTTCCTTTTCTTTCAAGTCCATAGTTTAGGTGAAATATATTTTGCATCAGTTTTCCCAGGTGTGCAATATTATCTTTCAATAAGTATATTCAAGTCAAGAAATGTTTTTTTGTTTTTTTGTTTTTTGAATCATGCTTTTGAGTACTTGTTCTATCCCATTGCCCTGGTTCTTTTCTTTCCTTGGGGACTCCTATTATATACTTGTTGGATTTCCTTGGCCTGTTTTTATAGTTGCCACCTTCTCTTCAGTTCTTTTAATTCCTTCATTTGTTTTTACAATTTTTTCCTTCTTTCCTTCACCTATTTATGTTAAGGTGTTTATTTGCTCTTGAGTTTCTTCTAGTTTAGATTTCATTGCTGAACTTGATTTTTTAATTGTATTACCAACTTTTCCTAAGTTCCGTCATCCCTCTTTCCAAATTTTATTTTTTCCAATCACCTCATCTCTGAAATGTGTATTATTCTTTCATTATTTGTTAGTGACTTCTCAATCTCCTTCGGCTCATTTTAAAATTAGGTTCAGTTTTTATCAACCTTGTAGGCCAGGCTTTCTGGAGTGATTTCATTGTCTTTAGATACAATACTCTACTCCTTCTTTTTTTTTCTTAAATGACTTCACACAAGATGGGACTGTAATCCTTTCCTGTTCCTCCTGTTAAAGTGAAATGAGTGTGCTTATACTTTTACAACAGTAATGAAGGCTTAAACTGATACTCTAGCACAACCTTTTCTCTTTTTTCTTCCATGAATGATCCCAAATTATAGCCTTTGAGATTTGCTTCTTCTACTCCTCCACCTCACTCTTGGTGGGACCTGCTCTTTCCATGCCCTTATGGTCCTCATTCTGTTCAATTTGAGTCCCACTCCCAGCATGTCAATGCAGGGCTCTGTTCTGAAAGTAAGCTTCACTTGGTTAGTTTCAAGAGTTCACAGAGCCAGAGAGCCACAGCAGCATCTGCTCTTATCATGGTCTCACTGCATTCACCAAGAATTGGGTCCTACAAAGCCCCCTCCCAGAATCCAGTTGTTCTTCTCAGTGTAGACCACTGAGCTCCCATGAGTAGCACTGCTGATTTGGAGATTCTCCAGTAGCCAGGTCCAGTTTGAGTCTCAATGCCTTCCCTCTGTTTCTTTTTTTTAAAAATTTTAAGTTTATTTATTTATTTAGAGACACACAGAGAGAACGAGAGAGAGCACAAATAGGGCAGAGGGAGAGAGAGAGAAGGGAAAAGAATTCCAAGCAGGCTCTGTGCTTACAGCACTTTTTCCCCATAGGCGCATGTATTAAGGCATGTGTTTTGTGGGTTTGTTGTAGGTTTCATCTTTGCACTCTTGGTTTCGCTGCACTGCCTATGTTTCCTGGAGAATTCGGGGATAGTCATCAACTATATTGCCACTGCTGTCATCTCCCCCAGAATTCTTATTTCCTTAATTTCTTATATAACATAGCTTGAAAATATAGTCACTTTTCTCCTCTACAGATTATATCTCATCTCTACCTCTATGAGACAGCTAAGAAATAATGAAAGCTTGGAAGATGATAAAAATGTAAATAAAACGTGTTCTGAAGCAGTACCTGGAAAGGCCTGTGAGTTCAATTCTTCTAGGTATTTTTGAATATTCTAGGTATACAGACATACATTCTGTGGAGGTTCAATGAGTGCTAAAGATATTAAATTCCTTACTTCTCTATATGGCTATTCTTTGTAATTGCGTTAGGTTTTTTCTAACTTACTCTCTCACCATTTTGTTATAGAACAGCAACTTTTTCCAGTATACAATGTGAGATAGTTTATTCGGCCATTGTTAATAGTTTCCTATAAATACATGGTTTAGATTTGTTGTAGGATTAAGTGAGTAAATGTATATCATGTAGTTAGAACAGTTAACAAACGTTATACCTGGAACATGGTAAATACTACATAAATGTTAGTTGCTATTATTATGATAATTGTTAAATTATTGTTTTTATCAAGGGAACACGTGTTCCAGCTCTTCCCCACTTGGCCTTCTATTAACTTGGAAAAAGGAGTGGGCTATGTGTCACATAGAATATTACTTTCATAGAATATTAAAAAACATTGTGTTCAAAACTAGTTCTGTTATTGACCAAAAAAAATTAGAAAACTCCAGATTAAAGGAATATAAGATTTCACTAGTTCATCTGACAGTCAGTCCAACGCACTTCTTTGTCACTGTGTTCACCTACTTTCCCGTTCTCCTCCTTCCCACCATACTGTCCCCAGAATTATCAACACTTGGAGCTCACCCTCAAAGATACCATACTCATGCATAGTATTCACCTCAGATGCAAACTTAGCATAGTTCTCTTCACCTCAAAAGAAAGAATGGATAGAAAGGATACGGAAGAAGATTTGGGGGTTATGTTGTTTTTAAAAAATGGAATTTGCTTCCACTGATGTCTATAATTACTTCAAACATTCCATACAATCAATGTAATATAATGTTTCGTCTGTTAAAGCTTTAATTCTAAAGGTGGTTAGCTACTATGACATCCAGAATGCAGATTTCATGGGTAGTCACCTACATTACTTCAGAAAAGATCATGCTCTAGAGTATGATCCTTCAGCTACCATCATTTCAGTGAATAAGCTACTTTACTAGTTAGCATCCATAATGTCAAAAATGGGTTCTATTGGTTAAACTAGTGACTATTGAGCATAATAAATATTAGAAATGGGCTCTCACTGGTGACATTAAGAGTACCAAGATATGCAAATAGACCACAAATGTTCAAAGATACTTGTATGATTGGAGTTTGAAAATCCAATGAATCCTGCAACCTGGATGATAGGAATTATGCCTAGTTCCAGTCATTGGCTTAAGAGGATTTCTGATTCATGGTACCTACTGGAGGGCACAAAATCCTGACCCTGGAATATCATGCCTGCTTGGAGCAAATCTTTCATCCAAGATGTGGTTAAAGTGCCAAAAGGAAAGTTTAGACTTCATCAAACTTCAGAACAAGTTATGTGAACTGTTGTGTGCTTGCTTGTTAATAAAAGATGGCGCAATAAATGTATGGAGGAAGAATCTCTCCAAAGACTTATTTTTATTAAAGCCATGTAGGAAATTTGTGGGGGAGTAGCTAATCCTAGCCACCTCAAATTTCTTCGGTAGCCAATACTACCTACCAAAAACCAAATAAACAAGCAAGACAAAGCCCTAAATGTTGTGAATTAATCAAAGTACCACTTTTGGTCATTAAGGAATGCAAGAAGAATTTTGACAGAATTTTAATTACTAGAAGGATATCAGTTGGACGGTTGTCAAAGTACCCTTTTTTTTAAAAAAAAAAGACTTTTTAAGAGTAATTTTAGGTTTATAGAATAATCAAAATATAGTATAGACAATTCTCATATACCCCACATCAAATTTCCCCATATTATTAACATCTTACACTAGTATGATACATTTGTTACAATTAATGAACCAATATTGAAACAGTATTAATAATCAACGATTGATACATTATTGATTTATTACTAACAACTGAAGCTAATTGTCCATACTGTAACTCTGGAAAGAAGTCATTGTGCAGATCATACCTAAGGAATGGGAGTTATGATCCCCCTCCTTCAGGTGGTAGGAATATATATCTACATAAATTACTTGGGATTCTTCTCCATAGAGTCAAAGTATCTTTTAACTTGAGCTTTTATGATACTGTGAATGAGCTTTAGAAATCCCAACAACTCCACAAATGTTCTTCCTAGTTTTAAATGATTTGAAATATTTTCTAAGTCTCCTATGCAATTATTAGCAAACATGTAGATTTAATACTTCATCAATTACTTGATTGTCAGACAAAATGTTAAAAAGTCAAAGAAATGGCTAGTAGTTTAACATAATGTAAACACCACCCTATTACTGATTTCCTGGGTGTGAGAACAGCATCATTACTAAAAGATACACATGGATTACTCCCCAGAAAGCAATCAGATTCTGCGGAAAACAATTCTGTAACACTCTTCCTTGTTTACTGCAAGACAATATAAGCCATCCAAAGACATAAAAATAGACAGAGATCAGCAAGTGGTATTTTCCTCTGTTTATGTTTTAGGAACAAGAACTCAACTATGATAATTCCATAAATTTCCAGCAGTTAAGAAAACATACTAAACTACTAATTTGGAGGCAGAAACCCAGTATTTAACCATAGAGACACAGGCTTGTACAATAACTTGATGCTCTATAAATATCTCTCCCTTCTTGCTCCACTACTGTCAGATGAGGGCTCTCCATGAGAGCAGTATGGATGAGATCAAAGGTCAAGAGTCCAATCATGAATTCCCAAGGGAGGAGACAAGCTCCTGGAAGGTTCGGAGTTTACAGCTATCTGTTTCATGCCAAAAAGACACCAGAAGCAAAAGGAGGAAGTCTGAATAAGCAGAAGAATGTTGTTTTCAGAGATAGGGTTATTTTAGAGCTGAACATTAAATATCCCCATTGCCCCGGAGAAGAGGCTAAAGTTAAAATAATTCTTTATGCTCTCAAAAGTATATTCATGCACAAATCATTCACCATCAAGCATGGGTGTCTGGATAAACTTAGGATAAAAAAAATGGCTATTGTGCTTTCCTTCACCCATTTCAAAGTACTTCTTGTCCTCTTCTGTAAAGTGAGGATAGAAAAAAACGTTTTTGTTTTTTGTTTTTTTTTCTTTTTAAGAGAGAGAGAGAGAGCAGGGGAGAGAGGCAGAGGGAGACTCTTAAGACAATCTTAAGCAGGCTGCATGCTAAGCACAGAGCTCGACGTAGGACTCAATCCCACGATCATGACTTGACCTGAAATCAAGAGTCGTAAGTTCAACCAGCTGAGCCACACAGGCACCCTGAAAGAATATTTTTTTAAAAGACTATTTTAGCTCAAAATAGAAGAATTATGGTATATTTAACAATATGTGTGTATCTATATATTGACAATAAGTGGGTTTTTGTTGCCTACTTCAAGATAAGTTCAGGTACAGCAGTAGTTGTATTATAATAATAACATCTTCATTTTCAGCACTTTACAATTTAAAAAGCATTTTGACATTATATGTATATTTCAACTTTACAGGTCATTAAAAGATGTTACTATTATTCCCATTTTACAGATACGGAGGCAAGTTTGATTAGTTAAGTGGCTGCTCAAAGTTTCAGAATTGGAACCCCAGTTCTACAGGAACCCAGTTCTTAAATTTCTGATCCTGGGATTTTTTCACCATCCTAGTGTTCCTTGTATGGGCATAAACAGATTGTCCCAGTCAAAAAGTTTGATCTTCCTTCTGCTAAGGTCTTGAACCTGGTTCATTAAAGATGAGTGAATATATATGTATCAATGTGTATCTATGCACATACACACACACACACACACACACACACACACACACAGTCTTCCCTCTAATATATTATGACATCCCTTCCTGAAAAACCCCTAAGAATCACTGCGTCTTTTCTATAGCAGCCAAAATTTTGACAATCTTTACTTTAAGTAGCTTGTATTAGGAAAGTGAACGTTTTTATTATTTATTTTCAAATGTAAATAATATAATATTGAAAATGCTTTTTTAAAGACATACCGTGTCCCAATCCCCATATACTGTTGTGGCTTTGTGGGGAGTGCTAAACTTCCCCTCCATGACTTCTACCAATGAACCTAAGTTTCTTCCTTCCGGCAAAGGAAAAATAAAATTGAAAGTAGAGACCACTTATCTGACTATGACCTGTCATTTGTGTTTGGTTTGACACATTAAAAGATGCCAAGAAATATCAAAATACAGCACACATCCGTTATTAAGGCATGTCAGAAAATGCTCGATCCACAAACTTGTTTTCCAAAATATCTAGAAGTCAGGAATGTTTGCAACATGCAAAATGATGGTAGAAATTAAAGTAATTTTCCAGATAATTTAAATTGAAAAACTTCCTTCCCCTCATTTTGCTGTGGCATTTTGGCCTGAAATTAGCCAGGTGGGTGATTCCATTCTGCACCTAACTTTGGAACCTGAAAAGTCCCTACCTTTGTAAGTGATGATGAATGTCAACACTAAGCTCAGAACCACATTTCTGACCAAAGCACCACAAACTTCCTTGGCATAAATGCTTAAAGTAGTTCCCTCCCTGGAAAGAACAATCTGTCAGTCTCTCCAGCTTTCTCACCAAGTAATCAGAGAAATTCACGGTGAAAAACACTTTATTAGGTCATCTTGTCCATAAATGTACACACATAAGAACACTTCCTGTGGCTTACTCCCCCATACATTGCCTGAGCTTGCTTGAGACTCCAACGACAGATATTCTACCTTGTCCTCAGGGACTCTTTTGCAGCTTAATATTCCTCACTGTCAGCATTTGCTGAATGCTGTTGACGTTTTTCTCCATTTCTCATCATGACTCTTTGCCCTACTCTCCTGACACCTTTACTGTGATTTATATGTCTTCATTGTCCTCAGCTAGATTGTAACAGCGCCTAATAATTAACGCGCATTTACTACGGAGCTAACATTTTCAAAGTACTTTAAATATATTACTGCCTTTACTCCTCACGACAACTGTCTTGGGTGGCCGGGTACAATTATGATTCCCATTTTACAAATAGTGAAGCTGAGACTCAGGAGGATTAGGGCTGCACAGTTAGTACAAGGCAGATCAGATTCAGGATTTGGAGCTCTGCAGCCCAGCTTCAGAGACCATGCTGTAACCAACCACGCCTCCATGCTGAACCAACAAACTCCGTTGTCTGTTTGGCTCATCTGGACACCACACAAGCAATTCTTCCTTGTCAGTGAATGCCTCTACCATTTTCTGTTGCAGAGTAGAAGGATCACTCTTACGTTCATTCTACTGTCTAATGATTAAAAAGCAGGTCTTGTCAACTGGATCCTCTTTATCCATGCCCTAAGTATAAAATCTGGTCTTCCGAGCATAATTTTCAGAGAGCCTCCCTTAACAGAATAACAGCAACAAAACAACCAGATTTCTTCTTTACCCTCAAGAAAACTTGATAGGTCACTTGGCCACTGTGATTATTTCCCCAAAGTCTGTCAAGGCTTAAAGGTACTTTTATTTGTCCCATTAAGGCTATTTCTAAGCCTTTATTCCAAGTGATGGTCTCTCTGTCTCTTAAGCCAAGTTTTCCACATTAATAATAATAATAATAATAATAATAATAGCTAGCATCAGCTTAAACTTAAAATGTTCCAGGCACTCCTCCAACTGCTTTAGAGGAATCATAAACTCTACAACCCTATGAGATAGGCATTGTTATTATCATTATTATTATATGCATGATATATACGCATGAAAAGTGAGGCACAGAGAGTCCAACCACCTGCCAAAAGGCACACAGCTGGTAATAGGTAGACCTCTAACTTCTGTTAATACTTGGGGCTCCACTAGCATACTTGTCACTAACTATCTTCTGTGGAGAGATGGTAGTACTCACCAAATGTTCCATATGATCCTCTACCCTTCCCAGGTGCCTACATTCAGGCAGGGCCACGTGACTTGTTATAATCAACAGAGTATGAGAGAAAACAATGTGTAAAACTAAGACTCCTTGTGCTTATGCACCCATGCATTGAGATGGTGGCATCATATGATGAAAGAAATTCAGATCATCCACTTGAACAAGAAATGCTTTCAAGGATTCCTTGACCCGCATCAGACTTTTTGTGGCAAAAAAAATGAGTTGTTATTCTGTTATATCATGGGAGGCAGATGTCTATGTTATTAGCGCAATAGAGCATGGTAATATAATGTTACTCCAGTGCATTGATCATCTTCCTATTCTTCTGCTGGCTACGATCTTATATCTGGATTTTTCGTTGTAAGAATCTAATTTTATTGGGAAGGAAGAGATTCAAAGAATTTCTAATTCTACCAGCAATCAGTAGGACCACTGATTTAATGAAAATGGAAGAAATCTCTTAAAATGTTGGTCTCACATATGGATAGTAAGACTTCTATGAATACCTAATCCCTAACTCCTGTTAATAGTATTTTAACTCCTTCATAAAAACCCCCAACAAATTAACTTTTCACATTCAAAACTCAAATATCCTGATTCAACAACTCATGTTGTGAGTACTGACCACAGACATTGAGTTCAAAGCAGAAAGAACAGTCAAGAAGATGAAAGCATGGATCAGAGTTCTGCCTTGCTAAATTATAGAGTATACAAAGTGCCGCAGAGCCAAAAGGAAAGGTTCTTGTATGCAAGGATAGGTAATTGAGAATGTCTTCTATAGGCAGTAAAAACCACTGAAGGTTTCTGAGCAGAAGGGTGTAAGAGCTGAGCTTCAAAAAGACCTAACCTAACAGCTACACATCAAATAAGTTCCTCAAAGAGACTGGAAGGGAAGAGCCCAGTGGAGAGGCTATTGTCTGAGATCAGGGAGAGGCAGTAGAGAGACAGGAGAGCTTGCAGAGAGAATACAGAAAGTCACCAGGATTTTTGTATGCATTCAGATGTGGGTAATAGTGAAAGGGAATGAGCAAAGATCCCCTTGAGATTTACAACATGGAAGACAGACAGGATGTTGGTTCCATGAATACACAGAGGAACACAAAAAAGAAGCAAGTTTAGAGCGAAATATATATGTATATATATAAATTCAGCTTATCATCCTACCAAGTTATTCAATGTACATTTACACAAACTACATCGCACTAAAATATTAGAAAGCTGCCTATAGAGATGTCTGTGTCCTCAGAAAAGTTATTTGTAAGTTATTTTTCTCTCTTCCTAGAATTTGCCCTGTCTTCTGCTCTAACAAGCTCTCTTATCAGGCAAGGGTTAATCCAGTGGAGGCTCCTCCTTAGAGCCAAAACTAACCTCCCCACCCACATCCCTTCCCTCCAGGCCATTTACTGTCAGAATCCCTCCTATTGGCACTTAACCAGACTGCTCACCACATACCTGGATTACAAGTCTCCAGAAGACAGAAAAATGTATGCTTCTTATGATGCCTTAACTTCATCATAATTGTATCATGATTATGTGCACATACAGAGAGATAAGCTGCTGCTGAGACAAGGGGGAGGGGTTGGTTGTTATTCATATGTTTGAACCATGGCATTCTTTTTTCTTTAAGTTGGTGTGTGTGTGTGCGTGCGTGCGTGTGTGTGTGTGTGAGAGAGAGAGAGAGAGAGAGAGAGACAGAGACAGAGACAGAGAACGCGAGCGAGCCCATGCTAGAGCTGGGAAGAGGCACAGAGAGAGGGAGAGAGAAAATCCCAAGTAGGCTCTATGCTCCTGTTAGTGCAAAGCCCTGTGCGGGGCTGGAACTCACAAACGAGAAGTCAAAATCAAGAGTCTGACGCTTAACCAAATGAGCCACCCAGGCGCCCCCGAACCACAGCATTCCTATGCCCGATAAGATATGTATCCAATATTTGACAAATATTACAAAGTAAGCACTGTCAAAATATCTCTACCATATGTAATTTGTTACAATTATTGAAAAATACATTATGAAGTAATATATGTGAGTGATGCAAAACAGGTGGTTTCTTCCTTACTGACCAAAATGTCACCATTAACCCCACTCATGTGTTCCAACAGTTAAGGAATGGCCATCAAAGAATCGGTTTAAGAGATGGCAGTATGGACACAGAGAGAAGTTTTCTTAACTTCTTTGCAGTACCAAGAAGAAAGTTTCTGCTTCCTGTACCCAGACCCTCCATCCTTTTTTTCTGAGCTCTCAGAAATGCTTGCATTGCCCAGGAGATCATATGAAGCATATCTCACACAATCTGAAACTTTGGGTAGATATATTTGTCTTCTCCTTGGCTATAAAAATGAAGTGCAAAAGTGAAGTAAGCAATCTGAATGACTATTAAAAGCAAAGTTGCTTTGGAAGCCAATGCCAACTTTCCTCTGAAACAGGACTCAGACTCACCACTTCTTCCCCAAACCATCTAAAATCAGGCTCAGAGCCCATTTCTAAATTCACTCAGAAGAGCCAAAGGGTTAAGAGATGATCCAGAAAGCATAACACACACAGTATTTCAAATTACTCTATTTCCAACTGAAATACAGCACATATTATTCAGACTTCATTTCTCCCTTCTTACTCCCCTTCCCTCCATTCAAAAGGCATTCTCTTTTTTTAATAAAAAGAAATAAATCCCTATCTTAATTTAATCACGCAACCAGCATGAAAATGAACTCAATGAATAAAATTGTCAAAAGTGGTAAATGATAGGATTCCCTCTTAGCCAACTTCTCTGCCTAAAATTAGACTGCCTTTTAGGATTTACTGCCGTTATTAAGCGAACATCCTTTTGACGATAAAGCAGTGCTTCTTGGATGTAGAGTGCTATGGAACGCAGGCTAAAGTGCTCGGTGATGTACGACTTTGACGGACTCCAGGGATCTTACTGTTTCAAAGCTATCGTCTGTTCTTTGTTCACCAGACCAAGACACTGCAGTGGAATACACAGTTCAAGACCAGCGCTTGGAGAAAGATGAGTGTAAGGACGCAGAATACCTTGTTTTTGTCATGCTAACATGATGAATTACAGTGTATTAAGAAAGTGTTGACACAAGTGGGAATAAGCTTTTGACAGGCTTGCCAGTAATTAACGCACATTGTATGTAAAGTCACTACAAAACATTGCAGTCTGGTTCTTGGTTCAGGGTCTTCTGCCAAGGGGTGTTATTCATAAGCTTGATGGAAAATACTTGTATCTACAAAATCTCTGTGGTTCACTGGATGATGAAGGCAAGAAGGAAGAGAGATTGGGTTTTACGAAAGCTTGCAATGTTCCTGCAGCTAGGTATAGTGATGATCATCCTACTGCCCCAGAGGGCTGCAGATTTTAAAGATAAATCACCAAAAATAAACGGGGACTAACAGAATTTAGGAGATGTTTGGGAAAGGCAGCAAAGCTCCCCCTCTCCACTCCTTCCCCGACCAATTATCCTTACTGCCCCCTCCTTTAAAGGTTCAATCAAAAAAACCAAGAACTGTCTAATAGTGTTTCCCATTGCATTCCTTAAGCCCACCTGGCTCCTTATTTTTGGCTACTGCCAAGAAACTGGGCTTCCTATCTGTGATAATAACCAAGTGGATCTAGAGCTTACAAGCCCAAAGCCCATAGCCAGGCTTCTGACTGGAGCCAGCAACCTTTGTCCAGGCCCTTCACACTTGGCTTCCAATCATCTGCACAATCTCATTCTCCAGCCCAGCACAGACCTCAGCACCTAGCTCCCAGCCAGCAGCCATAAGGAACAGCATATCTTAGTTACCTCTCTTGCTGTCCAACAAGATTTAGGACATTTATGACTTGCAAGGGCCATATTGTATGTAGTCTGGCACTTTTAAACCTTATTTTCCTAATAAATTGTTTTATTGAGTGATAAGAAATAGAATTGACATCCAGGCCAGGTGTAATGGAAATTCTTGGAATTGCACATCACTAGGAACCAAACTAAACCTCTCATTCCCTAAGAAGGGTTGAACTGAAGAGTTCATGTAAACAATAGCCTCATACTGAGTAATTTTCACTAGAGAGCTATTATCCCAAATTGCAACTCCGTGAAGGACAGATATTCAAACTGGATACCTGACAACCACAGTGGTGAAGGAGAGGTTCTGCCCCGATACTCAAAGGGCCAGAAACACAGACCAGAGGTGGGGATGGGTTTTCACTTGCCTCAGTTTATCCTGCCAGACAGAGGCACCCTTGTGCCAGAGACACCCTTGGCTTCTGCTCCCTTCCCTGACTGCTGAAATGAGCCAAAATGTCAGAACACTCTAACATGTACTGTGAGCCTCTGACAACGGTTTGAACCTGGATGCACATTAAAATCACCCGGGAATTCTATGGCTGGGAGATCATTGTTAAAGGCTCCCAGGTGATTCTAACTTGCAGCCGAAGGGGAGGGCCACCAGCCCAGGGGATTTGTTCGAGTCATAGTAACAATGGTGACAACTCTAAATACAAGGTGGACATTTGTCATAGGCTTTGCACACAGTGTTCAGAAGACCAGTCACTTACTGTGTTCACACCTACTTTCTTTCTTCAAAAAAGATGATGCATTAATTTTGAATTATGAATGTATAAAGTTATTAAAATATTCCTTGCTTAATACGGAAAATGTTTGGAAAATAAAGTGTAAAGAAAAATATAAAACCTCAAATCCGACCAACCAGATATAAATGCCTTTAATATTTTGAGGTCTTTGTTTCCAAAGCTTTTTTTTTTTTTTTTTTTTTTTTTTTTTTTTACAAATAATAGCATGCATACACATTTTGTTTAAAAAATATTAGGATAGGGGCGCCTGGGTGGCACAGTCGGTTGAGCGTCCGACTTCAGCCAGGTCACGATCTCGCGGTCTGTGAGTTCGAGCCCCGCGTCAGGCTCTGGGCTGATGGCTCCGAGCCTGGAGCCTGTTTCCGATTCTGTGTCTCCCTCTCTCTCTGCCCCTCCCCCGTTCATGCTCTCTCTCTGTCCCAAAAAAAATAAATAAACGTTGAAAAAAAAATTTTTTTTTAATAAATAAATAAATATAAAAATAAAAAATATTAGGATAATTCATGGTTAGACAGAAACAACTTATTTATAGTATTGGAATTATTTGTTCCTTGAAAGTTTGAAATAACTTACCCATAGGATTCCAAGGCTCTAAAGCCTTGTGTTGGGGGGAAACTGGGTGGCTCGGTTGGTTAGGCATCCAATGTGGGCTCAGGTCATGATCTCATGGTTTGTGGGTTCTCAGGTCATGATCTCATGGTTTGTGGGTTTGAGCCCAGCGTCAGGCTCTGTGCTGACAGCTCGGAGCCTGGAGCCTGCTTCGGATTCTGTGTTTCCCTCTCCCTCTGCCCCTCCCCTGCTCACACTCTGTCTCTCCCTGTCTCTCAAAAATAAATAAACATTAAAAAAAATTCTTTTAAAGCCTTGTGTTGGATATAAATCTCTGGCATTAAAAATTTTTAATGATATTTGTCTATATGATATCTTTTTCTTTTAATATCAACCTTGATAATTCATAATTTTCCAAGAAAAGAGTACATTTATTTGGAACTTTCCATTTTATTGGGATAGAGTTTAGTGTTACATTTCTTTATACTCTTTGCTATGTTATTCTCAACAGGAGCAGGGACGGCGGCACTGGGGGGGAATAGTGGAACATAATCTCCTGAGGGGTATTTTTAGAGCATGTGCTCCAACATTTTGCTAATGTTCCTAGTGTGCCCTATGCCCCTACCCCCTCTGCCTCTGCCATTGTTGAATCACTGAAGAGAAAGGAGAACATCTACTGACAGGTGCACCTTACATATGCAAATAGCATGAAGTTATTTAAAAAAAAAACAAAACATTCTGAGAAGCACCAAGGTGCACTCTTACGCCAGACCTCCTTTTAGTGGAAGTCCTGAAATATCACCAGGACAGTGTGACCGTCATCTGGTTTGCCAGCATGCTCTAGCAATAAGGAGTACAACTTAAAGTAATATAGTTTATTTATGTGGTTACTTGGGGCTAACACTACTTACATTTAGAGGGGAGTAGACCATCCAAACTCATAAATTCTACACATGTTCCTACTATAAACAACTGGGCTTCACAATTAGATCCAATTACTTTCCACTTCCAAGAACTCAATCACCTCTGTCATAAGATGTTCATTACATCTGAATTTTTATTTTTGCTTTCTTGGCAATTTATAATCCCTCTTAACATTGGCTCTGAGGAAGACATGGAGAGCTTCCAGGCCTGTAAAAGGACTTAGGTGTCTTTCTGGACAGCTCAATGAAGATGTATTCTCAATACACAGTGGTAATCAAAAAAAAAACAAGTCAGAAATAGAATTTGAAAAAATACGGAATATGTTATTATTCTATTTCATAAATCATCCATGATTTACCTTTATCACTCGGGGCCATCTTCTCTCAAAAGGGAAAACAATTTCACAAAAGAGCGATAAAAAGGAAGCAAGGCAGAATGAGGAGTTTTGCATACAGAGGGATTAAAAAGCCTAGGACTTTCTTTTTGGAAAAGGACGATAATACTTAAGAATAATTAGAGAAACGTGAAATAATGTTCAGAGATGTAACAAAGTGAATTAAAACAAACAAAAGAATGAATGATTGCCATGCTATGCAAACACCAATTCACTTTAATCAAAACATACATAGGCACAATTACAATAATTCAGAATTTTTAACTCAATTTTTATCAACCTACCTGGGTTATTATAGTATTTATTTAAATGGAATTAAAAGCAATGATCTTTGGTATAAAATTCCAGGTCCTAAATGACTAGCAAAACAAATTGGTTTCTGACTTCTTCTGTCCTAGAAAACTATCAACCTCTAATTTAAATGTTATCAGCTATACTTTAATACATGATACAAATAGATCAAATTAAGCAGTTTTAAGTGAAATGTGGTCCCACATAAACAAAGGACCACCATGAAAATGTCATTTTCCTGGAGGACAACCCAGCACATAAAATGAAATCTGAAAATCATACGACAAAAAAAGAAGCTTTGTTAAAACAACACTCTCTGGGAAACACTTAATAAAGATGATTAACTCCCTACTTAGAACAACTGAAGGATGAAAGCTTTGGCACATTTATGAGAGCAATGATGAGTGGCCTCATATAAATGGAGTACACACAGCAGAGTGTATAATGTACCCTTCCCTATTTTTACATTCCACTTGGTCTATAAATGAGTTGAGAACAAACTACATGTGTTACAGACACAAAGATTAAAAAATTAAAACGGAGTCTCTACTAGAAATGCCCCAGCAACAGACAATCACCCTCACTTCTATGCTTTAAAAGCAAGCTGACAATTTCTTGGAGGCGGAGAAGTATTGTGAAGTCGCCACAATGGTGAAGGCTCACCATTTAGCTCTGTAGAACTCTACAGAGCCAGTGGACGAGGGGAAAACCCGATTCCAGGGAATACTGGTTCCGGAAGTGCCATCCACATCCCACAAGCCTATGTCCTCTAAAATGCCAGCACTACTCAGACAGAAATTATTTTTCCTATTTCTACAATTCTCTTAATCCCTAGATTGCATGCCTAGCGACTGACAGGTAGTCTAATAAGCGCATAAGATAGTACAGTGGTTAGCACACTGGCTTTAGCATTAATTGAACCCGGTATGATCACGTCACTTGCCACTTGCCACTTTCCAGCATCAAACCTTGCACGGGTTCCTCAACTTCTCTGAGTTTGTTTCCTCATTCATACAGTGAAGGCAACGACGGGCCTATCCTCTAGGCCTTCTGGGGGCGGGGGGGGGGGGGTGGTTTCACATGAAGGCAAAGTGCTTAAAACAGTGCCTCAGGAATGGCAAGGTGTTAATAATGTTGGCTATTTTCATAGAAAACTATAGTCACGACCTACATTATCTGAGAACATAGGCACATACAAACTGCACAAATCTTCCTGAAAAGCAATTTGACAATGTGCCTCGAAAGTCTTAAAAGTGTCAGTACAATTTGTGGGAGAAATCTCACTTTTAGGAATACAGCCTAAGGAAACAGAGACTCACATGCATAGGAATGCTCGCTGCATTGATGTTTTTCAGTTTGAACTTCTAATTTACAGATAATTGTACATTCGCAGCAGTTGTATAAAATAATACAGGAGATCCTGTATACGTTTTATCCAATTTCCCCTGATGTTTACATTTTACAAAGTATAATACAGTATCACAACCAGGATATTAACATTGATACAGTCAAGATGCTGATTTTTTTAAAAAAATATAATAGGGGCGCCTGGGTGGCGCAGTCGGTTAAGCGTCCGACTTCAGCCAGGTCACGATCTCGCGGTCCATGAGTTTGAGCCCCGCGTCGGGCTCTGGGCTGATGGCTCAGAGCCTGGAGCCTGTTTCCGATTCTGTGTCTCCCTCTCTCTCTGCCCCTCCCCCGTTCATGCTCTGTCTCTCTCTGTCCCAAAAATAAATAAACGTTGAAAAAAAAATAAAAAATAAAGAAAATATATATAATAAGGACATTAACTCCATGCCATCACCACAAGGAACTCCAAGTTACCCTTTATGGCCATATCATGTCCTTCCTACTCTCTCCACCTCCTCCTTAACTCCTGGCAATCACTAATATGTTCTCAATTTATATAATATTGTTATTTCAAGAATGATACACAAATGGAATCATATAGTATGAAATCTTTGAGATTGGCTTTTTCCACTCAACGTAACTCCCTGGGGATTCATCCAAGTTGCATGTCTCAATAGTTCATTCCTTTCTATTCCTGAGTAGTAGCCCCTGGCATAGATGTACCATGGTTTGTTTAACCATGTACCCATGGAAGGATATCTAGGTTGTTTCCACAGTTTATGTCTTTTAATGAATAAAGTTGCCAAGAACATTTATGTACAGGTTTTTCTGTGAATGTAAGTTTTTATATCTCTGGGAGGAATACCCAAGAGTTCAATTGCAGAGTAGCTACATACTTAGTTTATTTAGAAGCTGCCAGGGGCACCTGGGTGGTTCGGTTAAGCATCCAACTCTTGATTTCAGCTCAGGTCATGATCTCACAGTTTGTGAGTCTGAGCCCTGTGTTGGGTTCTGCACTGACAAGCACAGAGCGTGCTTGGGATTCTCTCTCTCCCTCTCTCTCTCTCTCTCTGCCCCTCTCTGGCTCTCCCCTTCTCACAAAATAAATAAATAAACGTTAAAAAAAAAAAAAGAAGAAGAAGCTGCCAAATGTTTTCCAGAGTGCCTGTACCATTCGGCACACCCACCACCAATGTATGGGTAATCCACTGCATTATTTTAAGCACCGAAAACAGTAAACCACATCTAGCGGCAACAACAAATAATGCTACAGTCTCAGGATGGACTAATATTAAGGTATTTAAAAATACTATTTAAATACATTTAATACACTTATAAAATCCCACTTAATGCAATTTAAAAATTCAAATATAAGTAGGAATAAGTACAGTTTACTCTTACATGGTATGGGTGTAAAATATGCAGATTATTCCCGTAAATACAGAGCAGTACTGTAAATGCAGTTTTTCTTCCTTATGATTTTCTAAATAACATTTTCTTCCCTCTAGCTTACTTTATTGTAACAATACAGTCTATAATACATATAACATACAAAATATGTGTTAATCAACTGTTTATGTTATTGTTAAGGCCGCTAATCAGTGGTAGGGTATTAATAGCTAAGTTTTGGGGGAGTCAAAAGTTATATGCAGGTTTTCAATTGCACAGGGGTCAGCTCCCCTAACCCATTTTGGCAAGGGTCCACTGTATAACCATATAAATATATATTATGTATATATGTACACATGTACACAGACACAGACATAATTGGTAAACTGGTGAAATAAAACTCTGAGAAACATAAATTAAACATAAACATAATTAAAACATAAATTAAATAATAATTAAATTAATAACTTAAAATTAAAATTGTTTGTTATTGTTTATTATTAATTGTTTATTAAAATAATAAACATAATTAAAACATAAATTAAAACATAAAATTAAACATAAACATAAATTAAAAATCTGGATTTTTAAATTCTTATTTTCTGAATTTTCTAAGTCAGCTATGCGCTTTTATAATTTAAAACTGTTTCTTTTAATTAATTAATGATCTTCCCACCAAATCAACATCTCTTTTTAAAAAAAAAAATGATACATATGAATGTATCATTATTTATTCAACTTATGATCTAATTATACACATTGATGATTTTTCCAGCTTTTTGACCCTCAAACAATGGTATAAGAATCCTTGATTATATAGCCTTATACTCTGATGACTTTATTTCTATGGGAGAAATGCTTAAAGGCAGAACTGATAGGTCAAAGAATATTATTTTTACTTTAATCTGCCAGATCACTTTCCCAAAAGAGAACATTTCATATTCTCGAGAGCAATTTATGAGAACTACTTCCCCACATACTTTTTCCTCTAGATGTTATAAATTTTGGACATTTTTGCCAAATGCAAAATGCAAAATGCCAGATGCATGAAAATGACATCTTGCTGTCGCTTTGATTGGTATTTCCCTCACGTGTGATCTTTGCATCTTTTCATTTGTTTGTTGCCCATCTGATTTCCTCTTCCATCTAAGCTGTTGATATACTTTGTCCAGTTTAAAGCAGGGTTACTTAGTTTTTCCTTATCAGTTTGTAGGATGTTTTAATATAATACGGACATTAACCCCTTGACCATTACATGTATCACACATATTTTCTCCCTATATGATTTGTTTTCCACTTTGTCTATTGCTTTTTTCCAAGCAAAAGTCTTTATTCTATAGTCAAATTTGTCAATCTTTTGGACCTCTGGATTTCTTATGTTGTTTAGAAGTCCTCCCAACCCACATGCACACACACCCAAGGTTATACAAAGGGTGTCCTAAGTTGCCTTCTAGTATTGTAAATATTTTATAGTTAATTCCTTAAATTTACTTTTATTTTTATATAATAGTCTGTATACACAGTACATGGTAAGCATCTACATAGATGGGAGGGGAGGGGATTATTTTCTTACCAATTTAAAAGGTCAAATTCCCATTTGAACTTAGAATTATTCCTGAATTCACTATTAGGGTTTATTTTATATATCTATTTTGTGATGCTGATACCACACAATTTTTAAAAATAGTTTTATAATAGATTTTAAGATCTGATAAAGCAATTTTCAAAACTGCCTCCATGTTTCAAGCACACGTATTCTCTTACATGAAATTTAAATTTAGTTATATCCATGATATATTAGGTAAAAAACTGTCATGCTGCTCAACAGCATATATTGTATGATTTTATGGTCTAATAAACAGAAAACACTGGAGGCAGAGGAAAGGCAATGGAGGGATGGTGTGCATATGTGTGTTTGCATTAGTTTTTACCAACATAAAGAAAGGTCCAGAAAAAAGATCACAAAACCAAGCTGTCAACATTGGTTACCACAGAAGGATAGGATTAGGAGGTGTGGAGATTGGCCTTCTCATCCCCACTCCACCCAGTTGTTGGGTCGCCTTGTGGTTTGGCTTTTTGCAAGAATGCTAGTTTGAAAGAAAAACCCAATTAAATATTTCAAATAAATAAAATATAGTTACATTATTAGACCTGGAAGAGACCTCAGAATTTATTTCTTCCAACTCTTACCCAAATAGGAGTCTCTCTGGCAGTATCTCTGCCAGATGGTCCTCCAGACTGTTTAAAAATGTCCAGAGATGCAGAGTTCTCTTATTTTTGCTCAGCTGCCTGCTCTATCATTGGAGAGCTGTAATTGTTGGAAGGCTCTTTCCTACCTTTATTCAAAATGTGTCAGTTCCTAATAACCACTCAGGTCTGTCTTCTGAAGCAAAATAGTATGAAGAAGACTTTTGCTTTGTTTAATTGTGCAACCCACTATGAACTTGGTCAATCCTTCAACTGTGTTGATAGGTGTTGCTATACATGTTTTTAAAGTGTATCATGTACTAAGAACGGTGTCATTAAGCATTTTACGTGGATTTACTTAATTCTCACAATAGCCTAATGATGTGAGCTAGTAAATGATGATACCAAGACTCAAACCTAAGTCTGGGGATCTAGGGAAGATGGAAGAGTAGGAGGACCCGAAACTCACCTTGCCCCATAGATACAACTAGATAATACTTCTATCAGTGTACATAACCCAGAGAACAACCCACAGACTGGCAGAACAAACTCCACAACTAAATGCAGAGAAGAGGCCACATCAAGTAGGGTAGGAAGGGCAGAGACATGGTGAGGAGCTAAATCCTGCAGGTCTGCCCCCACCCCCACCCCCCATCAGAGGAAGAGAGGGAGCCAGGGATGCAGAGAAGTAAGAGAAATAGAATCACACCAGGGAATGTGCACAGGGAGGCTTTGAAAATCAGAGGGACTGAATTTTATGAGTTCAGCAGGACTTAAAGCCTGGTACTTT
Organism: Prionailurus bengalensis; assembly: GCF_016509475.1. Classification (NCBI taxonomy): domain Eukaryota; kingdom Metazoa; phylum Chordata; class Mammalia; order Carnivora; family Felidae; genus Prionailurus; species Prionailurus bengalensis. Next base: position 21,034,134 of record NC_057343.1, read on the forward strand.
AAAAATCAGCAGCTTGGCTCTGGGAGGGCAATAGGAAGCTCAGCCCCCACCCTTAAAGAAACAGTACAAGAAACAACCAGGGAGATACAGCTTAAAAACAGTAGTTTGAAAAATTCCTGGGGCATACAGGAGATACAGTTAATTACTAATCTCAGAGTTCACTGAGGGACTAGTCTAGGAACAAAGGAGCTGGCAGTCACCACTTCCCTCCCCCAGCCCCCAGCATAATCACACAGGAACCTGCTCTAACAAGGGTGGCTCAGGCATTCACTACCTAACTTACATACACTGCACTCTGCCCCTCCAGCTTGGCCTCTTTGCTTGCCTCCCAGTGCTGCAGGCCCCCTCCCCCAGAAGACCCAGCACAAACTTTCCAATACTGTGACTCCTGACCCCTGTGGAAAACACGCACACCTTGTTAAAACTGCACCTCCTGGCTGCCTGTGCTGTGTACAACAGCCCCAACTGCCTGGGTCTCTACAGAGGCTGTGTGTCCCCCGTGGAAGAGGACAGGCACCGCCTTGTCAAAAGTGAGAGCCCATCCCACTACTTTTAAGAACAAGAGACTAGCTGAATTTCCTAACACAGAGAAACAGACACAGAGAGTTAGGCAAAATAAGGAGATGGAGGAATATGTCCCAAATCAAACAACAAGACAAAATCACAGCAAGAGACCTGACTGAAACAGAGATAAGCAATATGCCTGATGAAGATTTTAAAGTAATGATCATTAAGATACTTACTGGATTTGAGAAAAGAGTGGAGCACATCAGTGAGACCCTTAACACAGAGATTAAAAAAAGAACCAATCAGAAATGAAGAACATAATTATTAAAATTAAAAATACGTTTGATGGAATAAACAGCAGGCTAGAAGAAGAAGAGGAATAAATCATGACCTTGAAGACAGAGTAATGGAAAGTAATCAAGTTGAGCAAGTGAAAAAAAAAAAAGAAAAGGAATTACACAAAATGAAAACAGACTTAGCGAATTCAAGCATAATAACATTCACATTATAGGGATCCCAGAAGAAGAAGAGAGAGAAAATGAGTCCGAAAATTTATTTGAAGAAATAATAGCTGAAAACTCCCAAATCTGGGGAAAGAAACACATATCCAGATCCAGGAGGGACAGAGATCTCAGAACAAAATTGACCCAAAGACATCCATGCCAAGACACATAAAATTAAAAAGGCAAAAAGTAGTGATAAAGAAAAATTTTTTAAAGTAGCAAGGGAAAAGAAGACAACTGCATACAAGGGAAACCCCATAAGGCTCTCAGAAGAGTTTTCAGCAGAAACTTTGCAAGTCAGAAGGGATTAGCATGATATATCCAAAGTGCCAAAAGTGAAAAGTCTGCAGCCAAGAATACTCTATCCAGGAAGCCAATCATTTAGAGTAGAAGAAGTGATAAAGAGTTTCTCAAACAAACAAAAACTAAAGAAGTTCATGACCACTAAACTAGGCCTACAAGAAACATTAGAGACTCTTTGAGTGGAAAGGGAAGACCATAAATGAGAGTATGAAAAGTAAGAAACACAAAAGCAGTAAAAATAAGTATATTTGTGAAAATCAGCCAAGGAATTCACACACACAAAAAAAAAGGATATAAAATATGACAACATATATCTAAAATATGGAGGGGAAAGAGGAGTAAAAATGGGTTCAAACTTAAGCAACCGTCAACTTCATGTAGATGGCTATATGCAGAAGCTGTTACACACAAACCTAAGGGTAACCACAAGTCAAAAATGAGTAATAGGGGGCAATTTGGTGGCTCAGTCAGTTAAGCATCCAACTCCTGGTTCCAGTTCAGGTCATGATCTCATGACTCATGAGTTTGAGCCCTGCATCAGGCTCTGAAGGGTGGAACTTGCTTGGGATTCTCTCTCACCCTCTCTCTCTTTGCCCCTCCCTGACTCATGCATGCTCTCTCTCTCTCTCTCTCTCTCTCTCTCTCTCTCAAAATAAATAAACTTTTAAAAAAATGGTCTGAAAAGAAAAACAAAAATGGTAATAGATACACAAAGAAGAAAGAGAAAGCAATCCAAGTATATCAGTAAAGAAAACCAGCAGACCATGAAAGAGAGCAGGAGAAGAAAAGATTGGAGAAAAACTACAAAAACAATCACAAAACTAGTAACAAAATGTCAATAAATACATGCCTATGAGTAATTTACAACTGCACCAAAAATAATAAAATACCTAAGAATAAACTTAACCAAGGAGGTGAAAGACCTGCACTCTGAAAACTATAAAACATTGAAGCAAGAAATTGAAAATGACACAAATGGAAAGACATTCCATGCTCATGGATTTGAAGAACAAATTTTGTTAAAAAAATCTATGTTACCCAGAGCAAACAATCCTGAAATTTGCATAGAACCACAAAAGACACCCAATTGCCAAAGCAATCTTGAAAAAGGAAAACAAAACTGAAGTAATCACAATCCCAGACTTCAAGTTATATTATAAAGCTGTAGTAATCCAAACGGTACGGTACTGGCACAAAAATAGACACATACATCAATAGAACAGAATGGAGAGCCCAGAAATAAACCCAGAAATAAACTCATAACAATAAGGGCAATTAAGGAGGAAAGAATATGCAATGAAAAAAAGTCTCTTCAACCAATGGTGCTGGGAAAACTGGACAGGTACATGCAAAAGAACAAAACTGGACCACTTTCTTACACTATACACAAAAACAAACTCAAAATGTGAGACTTGAAACCATAAAAATATTACAGGACAGCATAGGCAGTAATTTCTCTGACATCAGCCTTAACTTTTCTAGGTATATCTCCTGGGGCAAGAGAAATAAAAGCAAAAATAAGCTATTGGGACTACATCAAAATAAAAAGCTTCTGCATACTGAAGGCAACAAGCAACAAAACTAAAATACAACCTACTTAATGGGAAAAGATATTTGCAAATGACATATCTGATAAGGGGTTAGTATCCAAAATATATAAAGAACTCAAAAAACTCAATACCCAAAAAAGAAATAATCCAATTATAAATGATCAGAAGACATGAGTAGACATTTCTCCAAAGAAGACATCCAGATGGCCAACAGACACACGAAAAGATGCTCAATATCACTCATCATCAGAGAAATGTAAACCAAAACTCCAATGAGATATCACCTCACACCTGTCAGAATGGCTAAAATCAGAAACGCAAGAAAGAACAACCATTGGCAAGGATATGGAGATAAAAGAACCCTTGAGCACTGTTGGTGGAAATGTAAACTGGTGCAGTCACTGTGGGAAACAGTATGAAGTTTCCTCACAAAGTTAAAAATACAGTAAAACCTTGGTTTGTCAGCATAATTCATTCTGGAAACATGCTTGTAATCCAAAGCACTCGTATATCAAGAACCATTGCTCAGTTGTGACATGTCACATGCTACTCATATTGCAAGACATTGCTCGTTTATCAAGTTAAAATCTATTAGAAATGTTTGTTCATCTTGCAAAACACTCACAGAACAAGTGACTCACAATCCCAGGTTTTACCCTATGACCCAGTAATTGCACTACTGGGTATTTACCCAAAGAATATAAGAACACTAATTCAAATGGATACATTCACCCCTATGTTTATAACAGCATTATTTACAATAGCCAAGGTTAGGAGCAGCCCAATGTCCATCAACTGATGAATGGATAAAGAAGATGTGGTAGATACATATGCGATAGACTGTTACTCAGTCATAAAAAAGAATGAAATCTTGCCATTTGCAACAACACGGAGAATATAATGCTAAGCGAAATAAGTCAGAGAAAGACATTTCCCTCATGTGTGTAATTTAAGAAACAAAGCAAATGAGCAAAGAAAAAAAGACAGTGAAAGAGAGAGAGACAAATGAAGAAACAGACTCTGAACTGTAGAGAACAAACTGATGGTTACAGAGTGGGGAGGATGGAGGGATGGACACAATAGGTGATAGGGATTAAGGAACGCACTGTGATGAGCACAAGGTGATTTATGGAAGTGTTGAATTACTATATTGTACACCTGAAACTAATAAAACACTGTATCTTAACTGAAATTAAAATTTAAAAATTAATTAAAAAAATCTAAGTCTGGCTGTCTCCAAAGACTATCATCTAACTACTGCATTGCATTACACTTCACTGCCCCTCTGTTATAATATTATGCAATTTTTTTTTTCCTAGCACGAACAAGGCCGCAATGAAAATCCCTGGGTGTGTGTCCTTGGTACATGTCCCTGAGGTGAAAATCCAGTTCACAAGATATGTATGCCATCAGTTCTATAAGATACTACAAAATTGGCCTTACAATGTAGCTGGCCAACTTATACTTTTAATCTTAACTTTCTATGGGTAGTTGAACAATAGCCACAAGGATATCCAGATTCTAATCCCTAGAATCTAGGGATTAGAATATTAGTTTTATGGCAAAAGGAGCTTTGCAGAAGAGATTAAGGTACAGAGAGGTTGAAGGAAATTTGACTAAAGCAATTTAAAAAAAATCAATGTGATGATGGAAGCAGAGAGAGAAGAGATGATTCAGTTTGAGGGAGTAGTCACAGGCAAGCGAGGAATACAGGCGATTTCCAAGAAGCTGGAAAAGGCACGGAAATAGATTGTCCTCTAGAGTCTCCAGAAGGAACCAGACCTGACAACACCTTGGTTTTAGCCCCTTAAAACTATTTTTGGATTTCTGACCTCCAGAACTATAGGAGATTAAATTTATTTTGATTTAGGCCACAAAGGTTGCAATAATTTGTTGTAGCGGCCACAGGAAACTGATATAATTTCTAAGGCAGTTTTTAAAAAATCATAAATGTGCTGAATTGTATTTATTCATTTTTTCTATGCATATTTCATCTTCTTGGTTAATATTCTGAATTACACTGATGACACTGATGGATTTTCAATATCAAATAATCCTTACATCTCTGGGAAAAATCATACCTGGTCACGATGTATTTTTAAAATACATTGTTGAATTCCATTTGCTAATGTTTTGCTTAAAATTTTTGTACCATGTAAAAATCTCTTCTCGTTTTCTTCTACATCTTTTTTTAAACTTACTTACTTTGAGAGTACAAGCAGAAGCAGGAGAGAGAGAGAGAGAGTCAGAGAATCCCAAGCAGGCTCCGCCCTGTCAGTGCAGAGCCCAACCTGGGGCTCAATCACCCCCAACTGTGAGATCATGACCTGAGCTGAAACCAAGAGTCAGATGCTTAAATGACTGAGCCACCCAGGCGCCCCTTGTTTTCTTATTTATACTAACATTTCTTATTATACTAACATTGTCTGGTTGCACTGAGATTACTGGCCCAGTAAACCCTCTAGCACGTCCTCTCACGACATTTCAACTTCTTTCTCCCAGAGTCTTTTCCTAATAAATTGTTGTCATTTAAGTATCCCCTCCTCTTGTATTGAGATAATTAATTTTTTTAAATGCAGTGTGTCCATCCTTTCATTTAGTAAAAATTAATTAACTACCAAGGTGCCTGGCTAACTCAATCAGAGGAACATGCAACCCTTTATCTCTGGGTTGTGAGTTTGAGCACCATGTTAGATGTAGAGATTACTAAAATAATAATAATAAGTGAGTAAGTAAGTACCTTTTGAGTACTTAATTTAAAATGTAAACACATAATCCACTCCCTCAAATAACGTGCTGTCTGATGAAGAGAAAGACATATAAGGAGAGACTAACGGAATAAAGCTATTTCTTTAACAAAATATAGAAGAAACATCAAGAACAAAGGAGAACCGATAACCATGCAAGGTACATATCCTCTGCCTGGCCACAATTTCTGTCCCTTTCATAGTTCCAACTCACACTCCTCTGCAGAAATTGTCGTTGGTCCTCTTTAAGATTGATTCCATCAGCCACATTTCCACTAGACAATCTCCTAATTTCAGGCAGTCTGCTCCATCTTCCTTCATGACTACAGCACCTGGTCAGTTGTTCAGAAGGACTTCCCTGCCACCTTAAAAGTTTTCATCTTCAGGGGCACCTGGGTGGCTCAGTTGGTTAAGCGTCTGACTTCATCTCAGGTCATGAACTAGCGGTTCGTGAGCTCAAGCCCTGCCTTGGGCTCTGTGCTGACAGATTCTGTGTCTTTGGATTCTGTGTCTCCCTCTCTCTCTGTTCCTCCCCTGCTTGCTCTCCCTCTCTCTCTCAAAAATAAATAAAGACTAAAGAAGTTTTTGTTTTTTGTTAATAAAAAGTTTTCATCTTCAGCTCTCTCTTTCCTTTCTAATCCCTAGAACTGGGTGTCTTCCCTCCTCATGGCCCTCAAACCCAGGTTCCTTCTACTATTCATCTTCTCAAATAAAAATGTCCTCAACTCACCATCTCCCCAAGAAAACTGCCCTCTACTCGTTCCCTCAAATACAAGCTGCAAAACTGTAAGAATCAAAGCTGTAAGTTCATAAACAAAGTTTTAAACTTTGTTATAAGTTTATAGGACAGTAAATACACATGGCAAGGTCTCGGTAGTTGTTAATTGTTCAAGTGGTGTTGTCTGTTGTTATTCTTGTTGCTGTTGTTGTTACCATATCTCCCAGATTCATATTCCACCCCACACAGAGATGACTCTGAACCTCCACTCCCCCCATCCTACCCCCACTCAGGCTACTCTTAGAAAGTCAACAAGCTTGGTAGTTTCACTCATCCCACAGCCTTTTCTCTTCCCCATGACCACAACTTTTATTCTCTTGATCTTGTCATCTACAACACAAGTCCTAGCTCCTCCAGTACTAATGTTTTCAAAATTATGCTATAACTCTTTTAAGAAACTGAGACTTTTTGGAGGCAGTTTAGCATTATATAGGAACATTTTAAATATATTTACCCACTCAAACTATTTCTAGGAAATCATCCTAAGAAAATAATTGGAAAGATTTAGACAAAAGAGATGTTCGTGACAGCATTGTTTGTAAACTAAAAAAATAAAAACAGACTATATCAATAAAGAAATGGCTAAACAAATTTCAATATGGCTGCATTCTGGAATACTATACAGCCTTTAAAATTAGTGAAACATGGCTCAGAGCCTGGAGCCTGTTTCCGATTCTGTGTCTCCCTCTCTCTCTGCCCCTCTCCCGTTCATGCTCTGTCTCTCTCTGTCCCAAAAATAAATAAACGTTGAAAAAAAAATTTTTTTTAAATAAAAATAAAAAATAAATAAAATTAGTGAAACAAATTCATATTTGTCAACATGGAGAAATGTCCATGACATATTACCAATGAAAAAAGAAGGCTGCCGAGAAGTATGTGTAGTATAATTTAATATATGTAGAAACTGTGTGTATGTGATTATACATATACATACATGCAGAAAAATAACCTTTAACACACTCAGCAGAATCTTTTTTATTGGAATATAATTAACATACAATGTTATATTAGTTTTAGGTGTACAACATGCTCATTCCACAACTTTTTGAATTTTTTTTAAACGTTGATTTATTTTTGAGAGACAGAGACAGAGCATGAGCAGGGGAGGGGCAGAGAGAGAGAGATGGAGACACAGAATTCAAAGTAGGCCGCAGGCTCCCGGTGTGGGGCTTGAATTTACAAGCTGTGAGATCATGACCTGAGCTGAAGTCGGATGCTTAAGCAACTGAGCCACCCAGGCACGCCAACAATTCTATACATTACTCTGTACTCACCACAGTAAGTATAGTCACCACCTGTTACCATACAACATCATTACAATATTATTGACTATATTCCCTATTCTGTACTTTTCATCTCCATTACTTACTTTTTTTTTTAGTATAGTTCACACATGACCTTACATTAACTTCCGGTGTACAACATAGTGATTTAACAACTCTAGACATTATGCTGTGCTCACCACACATGTAGCTATTGTCTGTCAACATGTAATGCTATTACAATACCACTGACTATATCCCTGTGCTTTATTCATTACATATCTGGAAGCCTGTATCTCCCACTCCATTTCACCCATTTTTCCCCATTCCCTTACTCCACTTGCCTCTGGCAACCAACAGTTTGTTCTCTATATTTATAGGTCCAAGCAGAATCTTAATTTAGGTTGCTATCTCTGTGTGGTGAGATTCCCCATTGTCTTTGTAGGTATGTATGCGTATATGTATGCATGTGGGGTTTGTGTGTGCGTGTACACAAAGTCGCTGTTGAGCCATGGTGGTGTTTAACAAAAATATTTTGGCAATCAAATGCTTATCTAATACCACCGTATTTTTTGCCTTTTTATATTAACTATGTTTACTTTTATAACCAGAACAAACACTAAAGCTACTTTCACTTTGAGAAAACGTAAGCTAGTATACTGGTTATCTACTACCAGGGCAATATTGTAGGACAACCAACCACAAAACGCAATGGCATAAAATAATAAGCATTTATCTATCTCACAAATATACTGGGCAGCTCTGTTCTCAGCTGAGCTCAACTGGTCTTGGCAAGTCTTACTCATGTACCTGCAGTCAACCAGTAGCACGGCCAGGAGCTTGCTGGTCTAGGTCGGCCGCAGCTGAGATGACCTGTCTCTGTTCTGAGTGATTTCTCACCCTCAGGCAGGTTAGCTTAGGCTTGTTCTCATGGTGGAGAGAGGGTTCTAAAAGATGGGGTGCAAGTTCCCAAGGCCTCTTGAGGCCTCAGCTTGGAACTGGCCCACTATCACTTCCATTGCTTTCTTGTAGCTGCAGCAATTTACAGGCCAGCTGGATCCAAGAAGTGGGGAAACAGATTCTTTACTGGAGGGGCAACAAAGTCACAATGCAAAGGGTATGGGTACAGGAAGGGCACTCATTGGGGTCACTGACACAGTCAATCCACCAGAATCAGATTTACTCACAGTGGAAATGTATGGCAAAGGGAGACAAGGATAAGAAACCAATGGAAAGCATTTGACCACATACATTCATGGGAGAAAGATGAATCCATGGCCTCTGGAGTCAATGTGAAATAATGACATCATCCCTCCACCCCAAGGGGTATATCACCACTGTCACTTGGTAAATGGCTCTGCCATACTTTTTAATTCTGACATTTCTTATGGTGTGTGTGTGTGTGTGTATGTATGTGCACATGCATGTGTGCGTGCATATACAAGGTCTCATTTGACCCAGGGGCAAGGTGTGCTAAAAATATTTTAGCAACCAAAAGCTTTATCTAATACCACCATCTATAAAGCATAGGACTGGCCATAAAAAGGGAAAACTGACCTACATGAACATGAATAAAGCCCCAAGACTTCTAGACAGATCCACTGTTGAAAAATCTCTATTTTTCATGTGTTCTCTTTATATAAAATTTGTATGTTATCCAAGATTCAACTGGATGTGACTTTCACATGATCACTCCAGAAATAAAGATTTAGTGATTATGTCAAAGGATGCCACCTGTTAACTCATAAATGTGAACAGTGACAGTTGACAGGTAGATAGAAACTGTTTATAGCAATTGCAGGCATTTCTAAGTGTATATTTACTCAATCTTTTAGAAATTAAAGTTAGAATTTCTATAATGTGTAATGCTAAACACACCATTTTGGACTTAACATGGTACATAAACATGCTTATAAGAATTGTATTCATTTCTGAAAGGTTTCTTCTTAACCCAAAGAATTTTTATGTATTTTGGAGCATGTATTTATTTCACCAAAGGCTTAAAAGTTTGAAAAAGTGTAAAAATGGCTGAAGCATATGAGGGAATCCTGAGAAGCCATGGATGAAATGCTAAGGAAACACTGGAGAAGAGGTCCAATAAATACCAGAATTAAAACAAAATTCTAGGATGGTAAAGACAAAGGAGACAAAACTTTAAAGAAAGAGAATGGCACTTGGAAAAGAGAAGGGTGGGGGGAAGCATAGAAATACCAATAATTAAATTGGAAAAGTGCTTCAAGGAAAATGTATGGGCTAAAATAGGACACGGCAATACAGACATTGTCAACAAGTTAAACACAGAATAAATACAATCATGTTTTGTTAATAACTGTTAAGGGCTGATAGACTAGATTACATTAAGCCAGGTATGGCTACAATACAGCAATGTGCGATGATCACGTACTACTCTTTATTAATCTGAGGGTTATAAATCGCCTCACATATGCTAGTAAATTCTTATACCATCTCAGCTGATATTGTGGTGTCTTCCATACAGCTAGGAAAATACGATGAGGCACAGACCCAGTCACACAGCATATTAATAGCAAGCTGGAAGAAGACCAAAATCTTAACCCATGAACTTCGTTCCCGTTCTTGGAGCCACTGCACCAAACCATTCCCTTGAGATGTTAGATTGATTGCCTCTGAATTAAGCTGCCAAATTTTAACTGTTACTTTTATTCATGCAACCCTGCTGGGCTGCAGAAACTCAAGTTTAAAATCGTCCCTAGCTTTGCCTGCTGGCCCAACCACAGGAGAAATTAAGTGCTGGAAACCAACACCTTCATGCATCTCTTCATTTGATTTACTCGGCCTCGGAGGGAAACTCATGTGCCTGTCTCTATACTTGGAAAGCCAGTTTGATGACCAGAGCTGTATGAGGCAGGAGCCTTGATGCAGGAAGCTCCTGGCCATTCCCTCCTCTGGTGCCAGCCTACCTGGTCACATCACTGGGGGGGTGGGAGGGGGCTGTCAAAAGAAAATGCTCCAATGGGAAATTAATGCCTGGAAACATTCCTTGATTTTTTTTAACAAAATAAAGTGTATAAGTCATTTGAGACTAGCAGGATAACCACAAAGTGTACCAATCAACTGAGTCCAATCTTCAGCCCTAGAGGTACCATGTCATCTTCTGTGTGCACAAGACCATGGGATGTCACTTTCTAAGAGTTGAGAAAAGGGTAAGGTGTCCATAGACACCTTATTCAAAAGAGAAGGTGTGCCCCCTTCTTATTCCATTATATACACATGTATACATGGAAAGAGAGAGAGAAATTTGAGGAAATGGAAAAAGCTATGTCAACAGCCTTTTAAGCAAAGTTTAAAAAGGATTGAGGCAATGAGAAAAGACATTATGGGGAGAGGAACCACAGTACCCATTATTATTAATTCAAGGGAAATCATTATAGTTAGCAGGACCTTATGTGATGAATACAGGAGGAAGACTGTAAGAATAATGAGGGAGCAAAGGTAGAGAAAATGTGGAATACATAAACAATAAACATGTATGTATGAGAGACTCGGAGTCTGAGACCCAGGGAGTGGGGTGTCACAAGAGACCGAGTTGACTCACACATGTACTTTTTTTTCTCTAGAGGTTTCCCTGGTTATAACAATGAAGTTATCGTCCAGTCCCACTTCTGAATATGAGGAGCTGGAGATGACAGCAGGGCCGAAATCCAGGAGGAGAATGGAGGACAGCATTTACATTGGCAGTAGCTGCTGAGCTAACCAGCTAGAGCCCGGGAAGAGAGTGTTAGAGGGCACTGGACACACGTGGGGCAGAGGAGATCCCTCAGGTCAAGGCACAATGGACACCGTGGCGACTGACATTAGATCTGAAGAACACGGATAACTGGGCCTTCCCATGAGGCCATTTTCTCCTCAGATGACCACAGATCATCCTGGCTCGGCCTGACTGCAGGCTCAGCACAGGCATGTTCCTATTCATTTACAAACCCGTGGTGGTCTTCATTTCTGGCTCTGCCTGAGGAAAGGATCAGAGGACACGGTGGCTCTATCCACTTGTACAGCAGGACCACACTGCCTCACCATCTCATGGGTCCAAGCCACCTAAACTCCCCCTGTCACCCTCTGGGTGTTTCTTCCCCACCCAATCACACTGCTAGGTTGTTCCCGGAATGGAGGGGGGCCATAACAGTGTCTGGGCGCCACACACAACCTCACAATGCCACAGTGTGATTTGGAGAATGAGTTCAAGCTACAGTGATATCCAGCCAAGAGCAGCACTTGATAAAGGAACTGCAGGGCAACATGAAGACAATTACCTAAGAGAAGGCAAAAAGAAAGGAGGCTTTCTCGGTAGAGTATTTTGTGTTGCCACTCTACTGGTTTTTAGTTTTCCTCTTTGGTTACCACAAAATGTTTAATTCACCCTCACAGTTGTGTTTCCTTAAAATATTCCTTCTGATACCTGTGAATTAGTTTCAGATTTGAATTTCAAGCTGTCCCTCCTGGTTAGCTTATGTCCCTGGGTTTTTGCTGTCCTTCGTGGCGTGTCTCTCTCACCTGAATAGTTTAACTGTCACCAGAGGATTTTGCCACCCTTTCCTCTCACTGGCAACGCGTTACAAAAAATTAGCAACCAGTTCTCTGATTTGTAGCATTATTAATGCTGTGTTGTTTTTCTTTTGGCCTGGTTCCTGGTCTTGATTTGAACTGTGTGATTTTCAATCCATGGTCCATCACTGTTACAGTTAAAAATATCTATGCATATGCTATAGAGATAGATTATATGCAGATATTTACATCTATCTATCTATGTATATATTATTCTAAATAATGATGTGTTATATATACCATTTTTTTAAAACTTCATTTATCTTTTTTCTTTTTTAAAAAATAAGCCTAACAGGGTGCCTGGGTAGCTCAGTCAGTTAAGCAGGTGACTCTTGATTTTGGCTCAGGTAATGATCTCATGGTTCTTGAGTTTGAGCCCCACATCAGGCTCTGTGCTGACAGCTTGGAGCTTGCTTGGGGTTCTTTCTCTCCCTCTCCCTCTGCCCCTCCCCTGCTCTCTCTCTCTCTCTTTCTCTCTCTCTATCCCTCCCTCTCAAAAACAAACAAACAAACAAACAAACAAACAAACAAACAAACTAGGGGCACCTGCCTGGGTGGCTCAGTCGGTTAAGTGTCCAGCTTCGGCTCAGATCATAATCTCACGACTCCTGAGTTCGAGCCCTGCGTTGGGCTCTGTGCTGACAGCTCAGACCCTGGAGCCTGCTTTGGGTTCTGTGTCTCCTTCTCTCTCTGCCCCTCCCTCACTCGTGCTCTGTCTCTCTCTGTCTCAAAAATAAATAAATGTTAAAAAAAATGTTTTTAATTAAATAGATAAACTAATAAAAAATATCTAACTCATATGAAAAGTATTGTTTGCCCCTATGAAGATGCACGAAAGTATATTTGTTGGATTTTCTTGGCCACTTTGTAAACTCTTTCAGAAGACTCTCACCTGAATTCTCCAGTCTCTCCTGAAGACGGGCAACAATCCCAACATCAGGCAACATCGTCTAGAATTCTAATTCCTGCAACAATAACGCCACGCATCCCAGACAGGCCTCCTACTGAGAATGTTTCAGTTACTGAAAAGGCCCTTTTAAGCCAAAGCAATTTAAGTACAATCTAATGTTTTCACACAACAGAATAGAGGAGGTTAAATTCTTGATCAATTAATGAAAGAATTTACCACAATGTCACAGATCATAAACTATGAATCATTTTTCAGTGAATTGTACAGTAAAAGACTCTCTTTTGAAACAATAAAGATTTTTTTAAAAAAAAATCATACATACTTATAGCAGAAAACGATAAACTAAAGAGAAGGAAGAAAAGTTTCCATTATTTATAATATCACTGATTTGTTTGTTTCGTTAGAAGTGATCACTGACAAATGTTATGTGGTTGAACCGGATGACTCACTTAAGCAACTGAAGTAAGGACTCAGTTGGCCTCAGCCATTGATTTCCCACAGAAAGTCAGGGCATTCAGTTTGTTCCAATCTCCCTAATAATAGTACTGACAATAACAACACTCACAACAATCGTTATTATCAGTTCAGCTAACGTGTATGGTTCATCATATTAAGCCCTTAATTTAACACTGTACAGACATTACCCACTTTTAATGTTCGGGATTGTGTTATGAGAAAGGTATAATTATTCTCCCCATTTTGCAGATGAGGAAACTGAATTAAAAACCCCAATTCCCACAGCTGGAAAGTGGTGGGGCCACGCTGGGTGATACCTGACTTCAAAGGCAGGTCTTTTGTTTTCTTTTCAATGTTTATTCATTTTTGAGAGAGAGGGAGAGAAGGCACGAGTGGGAAGGGAAGCAGAGGGAGAGAGAGAGAGAGAGAGAGAGAGAGAGAGAATCCCAAGCAGGCTCCACACTGTCGGCACAGAGCCCCACGCGGGGCTCGAAATCCTGAACCGTGAGATCATGACCTGAGCCAAAATCAAGAGTCAGATGCTCACCCAACAAGCCACCCAGGCACCCGCAAAGGCAGGTCTTATTACCACACCAGTAGACTGTCAAACTTGAATAGCCGTAAAAATCACCTGGAAAATTCATTCAAATGCCAGAGTCTCCAGCTTCAGTTCTCGAGGCTCTGATTCTGTAGGTCTGAGCTGGGGCTGAGGAATCTGCAGTTTTGAAGCAGCCCAGGGGACTCTCGTGGAAGCAGCACCCCGGCAAGACACTGCTCTTCTGCCCGCACACATGCAGAAGCCAGAAACCGCCTTCACGTAGCTCCCTAGACTCGATGTCTGTAACCACAGTGGTCCGTAAGGTTTTGAGGGGATCCCAGGCCCCTCTGAGAACCCAGTGAAAGCTGTAGGCCTTCTCGCAATCAAAACGCACCCAAACTTTTTTTTTGCCTTCATTTTCTGGGAGTTAAAAGCCCGTACACTTCAAATTAAGGACTCCTGTTCTAGTCTCTCTCTACCCTTTCATTCTAGTGCCTCTTACCTCGTTCCCACCTCTGAGATAAAGACACTTATGCTCCTGGCTCCCTGCTTTGCCAGGCTATTAAGAGGATATTTTTTTTTTTTAAACAGGGCTTTTGAGATACAGAAATAGAAACACCACATGTAAACTGCACGCTTACAACAAATAGAGAATTAAGGAAGAACAGATTTGAGTAGAAGGGGCTTCTAAAAAGAAACTCAGAACTGGTTAAGGGAAAACCCAGCAAATAACCATGAGCATGATCAGAATGGTCATTTACCATTTGTGGAGTACCTACCATGTACTCAGAGTACCTAAGGCCATTTCTGCCTTAACAGCATTTTTTCTAGTGCTCACAAACTCCTGGATGGCATCATCCTCTTTATTTCACAGTTGAAGAAAACCAGGCTGAGAGAGATTAAGCAACTTGCCCAATAGCAAACAGCTAGTCAAGTGACTCAGACCCAGGTCCGTCTGCGTGCAAAGCCCATCCACTCTTTATGATACAGAGATATGACCCGGATTCCATACGCGGGCCAGGTGGGGTCTGAGGCAAGTCCCAGAATGGGCAACTGGGAGCCTGAGTCTCCACCTCACCCTCTTCGCAACCATCAATTTACCTCCTGGGATAATAGTTTGCAACCCTGCAATAGACTTCAGTTACTACCAGCAATCAGTTGCTTTGTCCTCCCGGTGGAAGCAAAACAGCAGAAGGTACCAGAAATGCTTGGGTTCCTAATGGCAGGGCCACCAAAGACAGATCTGTAGCCTTGCGAAAGTGAACGTCTTTCTGTTTGCTTTGTGGCAAGTTTCTACTATCAAAGCTCTTGGGACCAGCTCCGTGAGTCATACTTGTAAGTGCTGTTCCAACTAGTAGGAAACAGCCTTCCCTCTAAATAAATTTCGCTTTCAGAAAAGGCTTTAAAGCCCATTACAGATAGGGCCATGAAACATTTGGCTACATGTAAATCCTTCCACAGCAAAAGGAAACTTCCTCATGTACCAGTAAAGCTAAAACTAAGTCCAGGAAAGTCTTAGCCAGGAGGGCCGAAAAGATATCTGGTAGAAAAGAATGCTTTACTTCCATTCTGTTTCAGGCCCACAGCATTCTTTTGAAGGACTCTTTAATAATAAGAATTAATAGTGAGAACACACACACACACACACAAAGTGTTAACTGAGGTACTAAGCCCAGCAGGTAGTCTGCTCTCCTTCTCCACAAGTCACCCTGCACTCCTCCCCTCCTGCCTCAGCCCATCCTAATGTCTTTTCCTTAAGGCTTTTTCTCACATCCTTGTTTTATGGAATAAAACTGTAACCCCAGCTTGCCTCAGCACTAACAGATGTCGTAAGGAATCACTTCGGCTTGAATTCTGACTCTGTCTCTTCACCCCACAAGTCCTGTCAATGCCACAGGCCTTTGCACAGAAATTCAGAGCTCTAAAGGTACCAGCCACTTCCTGCAGCATCCAATGAACCTTCTTCAGTTAATGTTTTCAAAAGGGGACCCAGATCCGTGAGATGTCTCAGACTATTCTTGCCTGGGTATTGGAGGAAATCTATTACATCAAGCAGTTGCTTTTCTTGGTATTGAAGATAAGCTTTTCTGACTTAGAATTGGCCTGATTCTGTTATTTATTAACTCACCACATGCCTTGCAACAACTTATCTTACTTTTCTTTTCTTGCAATAACTTCCCTTAACTCTGACATAAGGGATCATGTTTTCAAAAACCATTAAAAAAAAAAAGGTCACAAACATAATGTTTCATTATAATGGTTATTGCTCTTGGCTTTTATACTAACGTCATCCAGAGGTTTCTGAGACACCCAGGAACAAAGGCTCATTAACAACAGACAAGGCAAAGCTAGGCTCAGGCCCTGGATGGAGAAGTTAGTAGGCTCAACACTTTTCTAAACATATCAGAATTTAATATGCAACAGATTCAATATTTTATTAAACATAATAAAACCTCTAACCTTGGATTTCTAATTGCTTACCACTTACTAGAATCCAGTGGACAAATATACAATAGCTTGGAATTTAGGAACCAAAAGTAACACATCAGTGGTTTCACCAATAATTGTCTAAAGCCAAGGCAACAGCAATGAGGGAGGGCAACCCTTGATAATGCCTAACTCATAAAGCTTGGTTTAGTTCTTCATTCCTGAGTCATAGTGGTCAGGGTTACACTGCAGAGAATAGAATTCAATCTGGCTAGGTTAAGCAGAACCAGGTTTATTACGCTGTACTAAATAGCTTACAGAGCATTGGGAGCACTAATGAAACAAACTCCAGGTTCTTCTAGGGACAACTCCCAAGCCACCCAGCAGGACCAGGCCACCGAGGTTGCTGCCTGCTGATTGGGAAGCTGGTCTACAAACACACTGCCTCTGGCTGCCGTGAAGAGGAGACCTTCATGAGCCCCACTGTCGCTGCTGGCTCCAGGACTCCGCCAGGCCTGAGACCATCTCCACTGGCATTCCGGGGGGGGCCCGAGCCCTGCCTCTCAGCATGCATGACGTTAATGGCCAGGCCCTGGGGCCTTTGCCTGTATGGCTACAGGGAAACCACCTGCCTCCCAGTCTTCCCAGCCTCTGCCTGCCTTCTGCCTTCCGCCTTCCAAGTAAGAGAGCATCTAAATCCACCCACAACTCTGGGTGCAAGGGCACTGGGAAACATAGTTTTTAGCTTTTCAGCCCCGGCAGTATAGGAAAACACAGCAGAAGGAGGCTGAAATGGATGTTGAGTGATAACCCCTCGCGCCCACCACAGAAGTCAATGCTAAAAGACTCACCTTCTCTTCCCCACCCACCCACCCACCAAGACTGCTGAGAGATATATGGGAAAAGCGGGTGATAAATGTAGCGAGGATTTGGTTATACAAATGGATGGCTCGCAGCACAACTGTTTACGTGAGGCTGCTTCCGGAGAGAAGTTACAACCAAGCTGAGGGAACTTTCTCTCCATCGGCCAGCAAAATTTAAGAAAAGGCATTTTTTTTCTTCTTGGGGCCCTCGGGAAATACGGGACTATTCTCCCCCTGTCACTCTACTATATGCCCTACCCAAGATTAATGGAGGGTAACATGGTATGTCTTAAGTCTTCTCTTCAGAATGAGGCCATCAGATTCCTTATTCTGAGATTCACTTAACACCACTAGGCAGGCATTCCAGACTTACCAAGAGCTCTACTAACAGAAAATTATCCATTTCTTAATAAACCTGTAGCCAAAATAGCCTCTCTCTCTCTCTCTCTCTCTCTTTTTTTTTTTTTTTTGCAAGGAGAGTTGCTATCGTACTATTGATATTTGCTATTTGCATGTATTTCCCAGCAGAGTCTTTGCTCTCACCCATGATGATGCTCTGTCTGCTATATTTTAGCACCTTCTGTCAAGTGACTCCAAATTCCACATTCCCATCAGGCATGAACAAAATCCTGTCAAGTGCTATTATACGTCAAGTACAAGAGACACAGAGATAAATAAGACAGATGTGGACCCTGCCCTTGTAGAGTATGCGGTCTAGAGATGAGTTCTGAAAGGTGCTCAACACAATAAACAATATCAGTCCAGCCCTGAGATCTGTGTGGAATTTCTGAGTAATAAATGTTCCAGTTACTCTCCTTTGGACTTTGTTCACACACATGGAGAAGTTTTAGCTATACGATAACATTGCTTCAATGTTCAAATGTGGAGAGTCTTCTAGAAGAACACACTAGCTAAGGGTGATATATAAGCCAAATGTAGTATTCCAGGCCCCAGTGCTGATGCTGGACAGGTGTTTCTGTCATGAAAGAGAGAGTCTGGAGCTGATATGACCATAAGTGAGGTGTGGGGTTTCTGGTCGAAGGTCTGGTCTAGAATCACCAGTGGAGACGCCTCACAAAACTCGACCTCAGTGACAATTAACTGGCCACAGGTCACATTTCAATTATCGTCCTGAGAAACAGGGATAAGAAGCAAGCCAAACTAACTTAGCCATGGTTTTCTTTACTGTCTGAACAGCACCTGCATCCATTTAGCTAGGGGGAAAAAAGCTTTAATTAAATTTCCCTCAAAATTCATGTGGGTTTAGATTAGGGAAAGGTGTTAAAAAAAAGGGGGGGGGGGGGAATTTTGCCAAAAAGATTTAAAAATAGTTCTCTAGAGATTTTATGAAATCCCTCAGGCTATGAAACCCCACCTACCCCACCCCACCCCAGGTCAATTCCAGTTTGGTTTACATATAAGCTGAAATTTTAGATGACATTTCATTATATCAAAACAAGACCAACTAGTAGTCACATTGGGCTTTCTGGTTCCATAGTGGAAAAGAAAAGGACCTAATTCTTGTCAGGGAGACCTCCTATCCCTCTTTTCAACAGTCTGTAGTATGAGTCAGGCAGTGCTGGGCACTAGAAATACTGAGATAAGTAAGATACGATCCCCGCCTTCCAGAGAAAGAGCCTGTACCTCACAAAAAGAGATCAAGTAAAATTCCATCAAAGACAAAGGGCCCCGTCTGACAATGGTCACACACGAGCAGCCTGACTTGGTCATCAAGCAAGTGTGGAAATAAGCGAAGACAAAGCAAATAAGAAAAACAAAGGTTGTTTGTTCAGAGCTCAGGACAGCAACATTGTCAGTCACCATCATTTGCGTTTTGACAGACTCAAAGGCAGTCAGAGGAATGGGAAAGTTCTTCGGTGAAACAAGGGAAGGCTGTGGGTGTGCCCCGAATGGAGGCTGGAAGCAGGAGGTGGTGCGACCAGCGGGGTATCCTATGTGACTAGTTGAGGGCGCGCATTCTGCTCTCTTTAGTTAGTCCTAAGCCGGGAGTGGGGACTAAAAGAGGGACGCTGTCGGTTATTAACTAAGTCCTGGGCATTTGAGGCTCATGGTTACAGAAGTCATTGCTTAGCTTCCTGGATTGTTACCCGAGATGGCAATCTGGCTTCCTGCAACCTGGCTTCCTTCCTGTAGCAGGCTGCCTTCCGGGGATGTTTATTGTAGATAAGGAGGTTGCTTTCCTGGGCTGGGTGCTGCAGGTTGTGGGTCAGAGTTCTATTTTAATATATGTCTAGGAACTGTCCCATTTGTATATTCACTCTGTCACAAGCCTAGGACTCTATTCTGTCCTGGCCCTAGGATTCCACTTGACATTAACTGCCCCTGGCAGTGCAGGCATCCCCAGAGCACCGCCCCCCCCCACCTCCAAACCTCCTTAGTGTCTCCCAACATGCTCAACTTCTGGCCTTCACAACAGTGCTGGGAGAATGTCTCTGCCAGACCTCCCCAGGCAAGCCTCTTCCTGCCTCATTGCCCTAACTCCACTCTGTAAGATAAGGAGAACGAGATTTGCCCACAAAAGACAAGCAAGTTATCTTACATAAAACAGCAAGTCTTTGAATCATACGTGACCCTGTGGCAAGGGCCTGGTTTATCTTTAATGGTATTAAGCATCTATGAACATAAGCATCCATTTGCAAGCATAACAGCGAGACTATAGCAAAATAGAACATATAAACATTACTGAATGAAAAGGCATTTAAAGAACAGTGTGGTATACCATCCCATTCTAAATAATATGTATGTGTGTGTATGCATAGGAAAAATACAAATGATAGAAAAAATTAAGTTCTCAGTTGTAAGGTGATTTTTTAAAACTTTTGCTTGCTCGATTTCCTAATCCTTTTGTTTTTACAACCAACATGCATTACTTGTGAAGTAATAAATAACAATAGAAGTTTAAACTTATTAAAAAGCCATAGTATACTTTATTTTTTTTTAATTTTTTTTTCAACGTTTATTTATTTTTGGGACAGAGAGAGACAGAGCGTGAACGGGGGAGGGGCAGAGAGAGAGGGAGACACAGAATCGGAAACAGGCTCCAGGCTCTGAGCCATCAGCCCAGAGCCTGACGCGGGGCTCGAACTCACGGACTGCGAGATCGTGACCTGGCTGAAGTCGGACGCTTAACCGACTGCGCCACCCAGGCGCCCCAAAAAGCCATAGTATACTTTAAAAAGAGAGCCCTCTCATAGCAACACGTCTGACTCATTAAGAGCCGCCATTGTGAGCACTTACCACTTCAATGGCTATTACCCTCATAATTACAACGAATCTACAAGGTGAGTGTTTCTATCTATATTTTTTTTTTGAGACAGAGAGAGAGAGAGAACAGGTGCAAGTGGGGGAGGGGCAGAAAGCGAGGATTCTGAAGTGGGCTCTGTGCTGACAGCAGGGAGCTCAATGCAGGGCTCAAACTCATGAACCACGAGATCATGACCTGAGCCGAAGTTGGCCACTTAACCAGGTGCTCCATCCTATTTTATAGACGAGGAAACCAAAATGCAGAGAGTAGAAGCAACCTGCCAGGGCTGTCAGACCCCTATGTTGGAGCTCTCAGCCACTATTCTGTTCTGCCTCCCTTCCAGGATGCATGGCCTTAAATTGTGACTCATACCAATTACATGACCACAGAAAATCACTTCCCGCCTCCAAAATGGGAATGAGAATTGTACCTACCTCATATACAGTCATAAGGACAAGGAGATAATGCACATGAGAAGAGTTAACACAGGGCCCAAGGCCTAGGAAATGTTTAGTACATGATCATTGATATAAGGACCATTGTTTTCAGCATTTTATGAAATACTTTTAAACACAAATACTTTTATATTTAAGTTAAAAGAAACAGTAATGCATAATAAGAACCATTGTAATAGACACTTATGAAGAGATTTGGCTTTAGAAATAGCTAATATAATTAAGAATGAGTGTGAAGGATTTCTTTTTAACTCACTCTTGGAATTATCTTCTCACTGTTTGACATTTATCTATTTCAGAAATGAGTTATGGTTTCCTTTGATAGAAAAATACAAGAGAAAAAAGAAAAATTTGAAACTTCCTCAGGTAATCTCACCTGTGGCTAAAGTCAGGTTGCCTTAGGCCTAACAGTCAGGTCACCATAAGGCACTGGGAGGCCACACGCCCTGACTCTGACTCTGGCTGTCCAGCAAAGTAGTCAGGGAGCCTATAAGACATCCTGATGCCCAAACTCACCTCAGAGGTTTTGATCAAATTGGCAAGGGTGGGCCCTGGCTAAGGGAGGACTTAAAAGTATCCCAGGTAATTCAATGTGCAGCCAGCTGAGAACCACATGAACCTAAAACCACAGGGAAATAAACTTCTTTGGGACTCAATTTGCAAACCTAAATATAGGTGACAACAGTAACAATGCCCAGAGGCAAGCGGTCTGGTTAAAAGCAATTAACACTTACCTTGCGCTGAACACATTTTCATTAATTTTATTTTTAAACTCTCCAGTAATGGGGTGCCTGGGTAGCTCAGTCGGTTAAGTGTCCGACTTCAGCTCAGGTCATGATCTCACGATTTGTGGGTTCGAGCCCCACATCGGGCTCTGTGCTGATGGCTCAGAGCCTGGAGCCTGCTTCGGATTCTGTGTCTCCCTCTCTCTCTGTTCGTCCCCTGCTCTCTCTCTGTCTCTCACTCTCTCAAAAATAAATAAAGATTAAAAAAATTTTTTTTAACTCTCCACTGACAAAAATAATATCTAGTATTTACTGAGCACTTATTGTGTGCCAGGCACAGTTGTATACACTTTTCAGAGTGAAGTGGATGGCACACAACTGAACCCGGGCAGTCTGGCCCAAGGCTCTGCGGGACCAATCCCTACTTTATGCTTTCACCAGTGCAAACATTCTTAAACTTTCAAAGTGGTTTGAGTGTTTAAATTTATTAACTTAAAATCTGTCAATAGATGAAACAATTTTTTTTTCCCACTTGACCCAGGCTTTTTACAAACAGGCAGTTTCTGCTTATGGGCAATACTGCTTCATTTGTCTGCTTGAGCCAATTGTCCTAAAACCTCTGGACAAGCAGACGCATTTAACGATAACGAGAGGGGACAGGTCATTCTAACTCGGCAACTGTCATGGTTTTCACCCAGAGGCTGAATTACCATGAAGCTGGGCTCAGGGCCCCTCAGGTACCCCTTCTAAGGCCCAGGAAGAAATACACTGACTCTTTACTTGTAAATGCGTTGTATTTTTCCTAAGGAGGTCTCCCCCAAATTGGATAAGCTTTAAGCCCCGGCAAACCTGGGTCTGTCCCTTACCTAGAGACAGCGCTGCCATCTTCCTCGAGATAGGAAGACACGTGATTCGAGACTCTAACACCAGACTAATGCTAGAGCTTTCCAGCTGGACTCCGTGCCTGTAGACTGCTGACTCCACCATGGAAGTACCCTGCAGATACCACAGATAGTCACTGTGTTACTGCCCTGCCCCAGGTCGGTGATTCCCAAGGTCTACGAAGCCCAGTCACCAAAGACTCTTCATAATGTGACCTCCACCTGCATCCTCCTTCTTCCCCTTCTTCCGCATTTGTGCAGCCTCCCACCTTTACTCCCTTGATGACATCTGATACCCCTTTCTACCCAGCGTAACTGGCTTTCCCTGGTTTTGAGCGAGACTGATTCTTTTCTTACTTCCTTCATCTTGCTCATGCACTTTGTTTTACTTACAATCCTGTTCCATTCAAAGTAGTGCTCATACCACTGAAACATGTTTGCCCCTTGATAATCCCTACCCATCCCTTAAGGCAACCTCCTCCATAAGGCTTCCTGGGCCAGAAAAGGTCAATTTGCCAACGCTGCTTGTTTGCAGTGTTCATAGGATCCTTATTCTGTACTGCTTGGAATTCTGGTTGCCAGTATATATGTTCATCTCTCCCACCAATTTGTAAAATGCAGAATCGCCTATTGGGGAGCGCAGTGCCATGCAAACTATAGTTTTGCAACAACTTTTTGAATATTTACAGTATCTTTAAACCAAAAAAAAATTTTTTTAAGCCTCTGTGTTTTGTATAAACTTCTTGCTTTCAACTTTAATGTCTGTTGGGAAAGGAAGGGTGGTACCTATTATTCTTTTTGTGATTATAATGGACAGGGACTGCCTTTTAACTGGGCAACTTCTAGGCAAGTAAAGATGCCCACTGGCAGCGTATGGCAGCTTTGGCGCTCTTTTATATTCTATTCAATAGGGAGAGAAAGCAGCATGGCATTCACTAGTGAGTATATACAGACCAACCAACTAGTTAAGCAGGTCCACATTCTACCAACAGCGGCAGGGTAACTCAACCACCTTCAGCCAGGAAGAAGAAAAGTTGCTGATAATCAAAAAAAAAAAAAAGGCACACGAAGGGAATTTTAACAGCAAGATGGCCTAAAGCCCCAGCATTTTGGATCTACCTTGGAAGGGATTGGAGTTTAAAATGAATTCTGAGTAATTTAGCAAAGAGACTTATAATCAAAATCTGGAGGCTATAGTTGGGTTAGATTATTCTGGAACTCATGTAATTAAGCATTAGTTCTAAAGTGAATTCTGTCTAACTGGAGTCTTGTTCTTGTCTCCTCCAAAAAATTAACTCTGACATTATCACATAATCTGCTAAATTTAGCAATTTTGACTCTATAGTGTTGAATTTAGAAAGGTGATGGAGGGGCGCCTGGGTGCCTCAGTTGGTTAAGCGTCTGACTCTTGATTTCGGCTCAGGTCATGACCTCACGGTCATGAGATTGAGCCCTGTATGGGGCTGTACGCTGACAGTTAGGAGCCTGCTTAGGATTCCCTCTCCCTCCCTATCTGTCCCTTTCCCACTTGCATGTGTGTGAGCTCTCTCTCTCTCTCTCTCTCTCTCTCTCCCTAAACAAATAAATAAACATTAAAAAAGAAAAGAAAAGAAAACTAATGTCTATTCATGGAAGGGATCTGGTGTCACACCTACCCAGGTGGAATCTGGAGCAGTAGAATCTAGTAGCGTGAAACTGACCAAAGAGGAAAATGCTCAGGCTCAAGTGCAGAATTTGTAAAGCTTGTTACAAAGTTTTTGGAGACTGAAAATATCATATAGTCTTAGATATCGAGTTTGTATTAGGAAACCAAAATTTAAAATTGTGAAATTACAGATCATTTGGCATACCCTCTCCATCCCCCATGAGCCCTCACATTTGCATAAACTAAATAAAGGAGAAAACATGTTTGTATGAGTTGGGGAAGGGCAGAATCTTGAATCGTCTGGGTAATTGTCTGTTTTACTAAAATAAATCTCCCCATAAACTTTGCTTGTTTTCTTCACCCCAAGTTAAGAGACCTGAATGTAATAATGGAATGAGAGGAGAGGGGTTACGTTTCCCTTATGTTGATGAGAGAGCGGCATCTTTCACCGCAGAGAATGTCACTGCAGGGGCTGAAGAATAATTTTCATCATAAGCTCCCTTTTGTTGATTACTTATAACTGTATGTACTTTAAAAAAAATACAACTAGTTCCCTTTTAGTCTTGAATGTCTCAGACTCGGTCTCTACTCCCCAAGGTAAATTACTTTGGAGCAACTGAGCAAAATAGCCTTCAGCAAAATGCTATTTTTCACATTCAGTGAAAAGCACCTTTACCTCTAGAGTTCCTCCAAGATGTCTGAGTCCAGGACCTCAGACTTGGCAAATGGATTTAGAAGCACCAATGAAGAGAAACAGAGCCAGACATGACCCCACTAGCTGAGTGTTTTATTTAAGATGCAAAGGTTTTCATCTACAGATAAACCGAGCGCTGTAATAGGAGTATTTCTGCTCCATGGTGAAGTCTACCAGAAACAAAATCTCAGAGGGAAAGGCTACCAGGTAAGTTGAACTCACTAAAATTTCCTCCAGACAATAACAACCAGTTAAGTCAGACGATTGGAATAATTCATCCTCCTGGAACACAAAACACAAAGGGCAATATGAAATGTGATATTAAGATTTTAAAAAGAAGTATACAAAAGTCAGGAATTTCCTTCCAAAATAAAAGTGTGGGTGGGAACCGATCAAATGTTAGAAGTTGCTCTGATATGCTTCAGTCAACAAAAAGAATGCCTTCCTGCCAGGATTCAGTGTCAGGTAGCAACTTTCAATTCTAGCCACTTTTCAAACAAATACACAGGTATGGCAGCAGTTAGAAACAGTGGCTGCGAATTACATCCAGCCGACTTCATCTTGGACCCCCTTCTTACGCTTTCGTTCTTCATCTAACACACAGATCCTAGTGTGAGTCTGTTTCCCATGAGTTACTGGCAGACATAATCTGGCACTGCTTTTGTGACAACGCTTGGCTTAAAGTTTGAGAAAAAGCTTTTCTTCTATGGCTCCTCTGGTTTTTGTCTGTGGTATTTGACATCTGCCAAATCATTATGCTATACTTCTATACCCATCCCTATAGACACTTGGCCACATTCACTTAACAAGATAACTTCAAAATATATAAATTGTAAGTTGGTGAGTGAAGAGAATCTGAACCATAATGAGACTACCATAACGAGAGATTTTCACCTTCCTAAAAGAGATTTAAAAAAATAAGATGTAAAAGATTCAAACAAAAGAATAAACAAGATTGATGTAGTAAGCATGTATCACATACAGGATGACATTCTTTTTGAGTACACATGAAATGATTCCAAAAATATCCTCGAAGTAACTTAAGGATGTCTCAGCAAACACCAAAGACATCATATCATATAGACCACATTCTCCTACCATAATACAGTAAAATAAGAAATCAATAAAAAATTAACTCATGTACGTTGAAACAAAACATCCACTTATAAATAATCTAAGGGTCAAAGATGAACTATAATGAAAGTTATTAAATATTTAGAATTAAACAATGCATTTGTGGTATGCAACTATGGTGATACATGAATAACCTTAAATTCGGATTCAGAAAGAAAGTTTGAAAATCAGTAATTAATGCATTCAATTCATGACATTATTTAAAAAGCTATAAAATAAACCAATAAAGGGGAGACAAGGAAGAGAATATGAGTAAATAAGAAATTAATCAAATAGAAAAAAAAGCAGTATCAACAAAATCAACTGCTCTTTCTTAGAATGGATAAATCTTTGGTGAGAAAGTACAAGAGGAGAGAGTATATGCAGAATAAACAGTATTAGAAACGAAAAGAGAGTCAAAATAGAGATATTTTGTAAAGGTTTATGATACTGTAAGAGAATACCATGAACAAATTAACCAGTAAGTTTTAAAAACTTAAATATAATGGACAGTTTCCTGGAAAAAGATTGCAATTTCCCAAAACTAACTCAAGAAGAGGCAGAAACCTGGAAGAGACATGCATCATTTAAGGAAAGTGAATCAGAGTAGTTAAAAATTTTAAAGTATCCCATATAGACGCACCAAAGCATCAGAGTCAGACAGGTTTACAGTCATATTTTACCATGGCTTTAGTAATTTTATAATGTCCTCCTTATTCACACTATTCCAGGGGCTACCAGAGAGGAAAAGCTCTCCAATTCCTCTTATGAAGCTAGCAAAACCTTAATATCAAAACTAAATGAAAACAACATAAGAAAGCGAGATTACACGCTTAATCACCTATATGGATATAGATCATATTTGTAAAGCTTCAGCATATAATGCTAGCATCAAGCAAGCTTTAAATAGGAACGTAAAGATGACTTACATTTACTTAATATAAAATCTATTATGTGAACACTGTATTAATAAAGAAAAAATCTCAGTAGTTACAGAAAATTACATAATGAAAAAGTCAACATCCTTTCATAGTAAAGAGTTTTAATAAACTTGGAAGAAAAAAATATATTTTATCTAGAAAAACTACAAAAATTAAGTGTCATACTTTGTAATCAATGACAGAAGCACCTGCTATAAAGTCAGGAATATAATAAAGATGCCTGCGATTAACACAACTATTCAACTTGTAACTGGAGGTCTTCATCAATTCCATAAAACAAGGAATAGAAAGAAGAAAGTGGAGGGGTGCTCAAAATTGTCATTAACTGTAGAATACATTATTGTCTACAGAAAAGCCAAAAGCATTCACAAACTTAGAACTAATAAGAGAGTTTAGTAGAGTCACTGAATACATCAATGAATTAACAAAAAATCAATGAGATTCCCATGCACAAAAACTACCTATTAAAAATGTAAAAAAAAAAAATGTAAAAAAAACCTATCTTTTAAAAACTACCTATTGAAAAATGTCCAATTAAAACATCCATTCCATAATAAATGGAAAAATCTTTTAAAATCTGACAAGTTCCGGGGTGCCTGGGTGGCTCAGTCAATTAAGCGGCCGACTTCGGCTCAGGTCATGATCTCACGGTCCGTGAGTTCGAGCCCCGCATCGGGCTCTGTGCTGACAGCTCAGAGCCTGAAGCCTGTTTCAGATTCTGTGTCTCCCTCTCTCTGACCCTCCCCCGTTCATGCTCTGTCTCTTTCTGTCTCAAAAATAAATAAACGTTAAAAAAAAAAATCTGACAAGTTCCTAGGAATAAATCTAACAAAAGCAGTATATTAACTGAAAGGATAGAATTTTAATGAAGGATATAACAGAATACTCAAGTAAATGGAAAGATATGTCATATTCATTTACCAGAAGGCTCTCAGCATAATAAAGATGTCAGTTCTTCCGAGATTAATCTGCAAATTCAAGGGAATCCCAACAAATATTACAGCTTGTCACGAAAACTGACAAGCTTTTCCTGAATTTTATTTAGGTGAGTAAAAGTCAAAAATAGCTAAGACCTCCTTAAAGGAGATTAAAAAGGGGATTTCCTCCATCAGATACCAAAGCCACTCTAAGTCCGCAATAATTAAAACAATGTGCAAAAAGACTGACAGATAGGCCAATGGAAAAGAATGGAGAGTTCAGAAATCAAAACTTGTTGAAGAAAATACCTCTATGACCTTGGGTAGGAGGTAATCTCTTAAAGAAGACATAATAAGCCCAAACCTTAAAGGGGAAAATTGATCAATTCAACTACATTAAAAACAAACCTATATAATTAGAACACTATTTTTCAAAAGTCACAGACTAGGAGAAGAGAGTTACAATCACTACAAATAAACAAAATATTAGTAATTAAAATATATAAATAATTTTCACATAAAGAAAAAGAAGGGCGCCTGGTTGGCTCACTCAGTTAAGCGTCCGATTTTGGCTCAGGTCATGATCTCACGGTTCATGGGTTTGAGCTCCATGTCAGGCTCTGCACTGAGAGCACTGGAGCCTGTTTGGGATTTCTCTCTCCCTCTCTCTCTGCCCCTCCCCCATTCACATTCTCCCTCCCTCCTTCCCTCCCTCCCTCTCTCTCTCTCTCTCTCAAAGTAAACATTTAAAAAAAAAACCAATAGAAAGTAGACAAAGACGTCAACAGTCAACTCACAAAAGAGCCATGTGACTCACAAATACACATATAAAGGATGTCTAACTTCATGAATAATCAAGGACATGTGAATTAAAACAACAATAAAATAGCATTTTATACTTTGAGATAAGAAAAAATTAAGAAGTCTGACAAGAGGTATGAGGGATGTGTAATAATGAAAATTCTACTGACGGAATTTAAAATTTGTGTAAACATTTATTACATTATTACTGCTGATGAATATACCCTACCAGCCAGGAATTCAAAGCCCAGACATGTATCCTAAAGCAACTCTAGCACATATCCGCAAGGAATCACACACAAGGAGGCTCAACCTTGTGACCTCATTTGTAAGAGTGAAAAAAATGGAACTCCTTTTTAATGTCTATTACTCTTTATATGAATAAATAAATTGCAACGCATTTATTCAATAGTACATCAATCAGAAGTTAAAATGAATTAACTAGATCTACAAGTATCAACATGGATACGTCAGAAACAAAAGAGAGAAAAAAGCAAGTACCATATATGTCAAGGATGAAGCACATCACATGATGTAATATAGTGTTTACAGACATAAATATGTATATGCATATGTGTGGTAAATTTAAGGAAAGGATGAATACATGCTAACCTCAAGAAAGTATACCTCTGGCGAGGAAGGAAGGGAAATGGGAGACAAGGAGATAAAATTAGACACATGGCTGCTATGGACTGGATTGAGTCTCCCCGGAATTCACAGGTTAAAGCCTTGATCCCCAGTGTGGCTATATTTGGAGACAGGGCTTCTAAGCCATAAGGGTGGGGTCCTATTAAATAGAATCAGTGTCCTTATAAGAAGAGACACGGAAGAACTCACACTCTCTCTCCATGTACACGCCATTGAAAAAAGACCAAATGAGGACACAGTGAGAAGTCTGTAAACCAAAAAGAGTTCTCACCACGAACGGAATCAGGTGGCAGGTTGATTGGGACTTCTAGCCTCCAGAACTGTGAGAAAATAAATTTCTGTTGTCTAAGTCACATGGTCTATGGTATTCTGTTACAATAGCCTGAGCCAATACAATGGAAAAACACTGAACTAGGTTGGGGTGCCTGGGTGGCTCAGTCGGTTAAGCATCTGACTTCAGCTCAGTTTGTGGGTTCTCTCAGTTTGTGATCTCTCAGTTTGTGGGTTCAAGCCCTCCACTGGGCTATGTGCAAACAGCTCAGATCCTGGAGCCTGCTTCGGATTCTGTGCCTCACTCCCTCTCTGCCCCTCCCCCATTCTCTCTCTCTCTCTCTCTCTCTCTCAAAAATAAATAAACATTAAAAAAATTTTAAATAAAAAATATTAAACTATGTTAAATCTAAATAATGACCATGTGAGTGTGTTATAATATTCTGTATGCTTTTTTTATTCTAAATATTCCCTTCACATATACAGTCATTCTTTAATCTGACAGATGCCACAGGGAAAACATTAATTATTTTAATCACACTAGAAACAATGATACAGAACTAATTCATAATTCATAAAAGTTTTACATTTCAATAAATAAAGGTTTCTTGGGGCGCCTGGGTGGCGCAGTCAGTTAAGTGTCCGACTTCAGCCAGGTCACGATCTCGCGGTCCGTGAGTTCGAGCCCCGCATCAGGCTCTGGGCTGATGGCTCGGAGCCCGGAGCCTGTTTCCAATTCTGTGTCTCCCTCTCTCTCTGCCCCTCCCCCATTCATGCTCTGTCTCTCTCTGTCCCAAAAATAAATAAAAAAAACGTTGAAAAAAAATTTTTTTAAATAAATAAATAAATAAAGGTTTCTTGAGGAGAAGGAGCACTTCTGCAAACTGGTGAGGTCATTCTGGATGCCACTGGAGTCAGGACTGATGGGCACTCACGCCCCTCCCCCTGCACTGGGTCTCCTTGCCATCCAGCTGATAAATGCCCAACAGGATTGACACCATCATTAGGTTTTTGTTCCATGCCTTGAATTTTAGGAGACCTGACAGTGCTGACCCAAAATACTGTCAATCGATCTCTTGACATGAGAGGAAGAAAGTCTAACCATGCTATTTTTCAAACAAGAAATAAAGTGGTGCCTTGCTGTGTCTTACCTATTTGTCCACCGTGCCAAATACAGTGACACTAAACGGACATCAGAGCATGTTAGCATGATGCCTTGCACCTCGTAAGCACTCAACACACATTTAATGAACCAGGAGTTTGTGTTTTTAATATTACCATTTGATTTCCGTTCAGCATTTACAGGCTGCTTAAAAGCATCTACACGAAACAGGACACCAACTAAACCAAGTATGTTTTGGATTGAAAATCATTGACACAGAATGGAGACATGCTCTGTTCCAGTGGTTCTCAAACTTCACAGTCCATCAGGAATACCAGGAAGACTCACTGAAATAGATTTGAGTCCCATTCCCAAAATTTCTGGGATGTAACTAAAAAAATCAAATTTCAAATTTCTTCAAATTTCCAATTTCTACCAAGTTCCCAGGTGATGTTGATGCCACTGGTCTGGAGACTACATTTGATTTTTAAAAATTTTTTTAAATGTTTATTTATTTTTGACAGGCAGTGGGAGAGGGGCAGAGAGAGAGGGAGACACAGAATCCAAAGCAGGCTCCAGGCTCTAAGCTGTCAGCACAGAGCCCGACGTGGGGCTCAAACCCACGAACCATGAGATCATGACCTGAGCTGAAGTCGGATGCTTAACCACTGAGCCACCCAGGCACCCCTGGAGACTGCATTTTAATAACTACTGGTCTAGGCCTTCAGAGGTGCCTGGAGAAAGTAAAGTACAGTTGACCCTTGGAAAATGTAGGAATTAGAGGTGCTGACCCCTGCCTCATGCAGTTGGAAATCTACATATAACTTGTGGCTTCCCAAAACTTAACTATTAATAGCCTATCATTAGCCAGAAGCCTCATCAATAACACAGTCAGTTAACACGTTTGGTATTTACATGTATTATACGCTGTATTCTTAACAAAGTAAGCTAAAGCAGCTAAAATAAGCTAAAGAAAATGTTAGTAAGAAAATCATAAGGAAGAGAAAATACATTTATAGTGCTGTACTATAGTTACCAAAAAAATCTGCATGTAAGTGAACCCATGCAGTTCAAACCCATATTGTTCAAGGGTCAATTGTACTATTTTTAAAATATAAATCTTACTTTATTCATATACATGCATACATACATATACATTCATTATGCACACATATATGTACATATAATATTTTATATAACATACAGTAAGATATAAAATAATATTAACTATAACAATCTTATTTTACTATACCCCTTAATTTCTTTTTTTTAAATTTATTTTTTAATATATGAAATTTATGGGCAAATTGGTTTCCATACAACACCCAGTGCTCATCCCAAAAGATGCCCTCTTCAACACCCGTCACCCACCCTCCTCTCCCTCCCACCCCCCACCAACCCTCAGTTTGTTCTCAGTTTTTAAGAGTCTCTTATGCTTTTTTACTATACCCTTTAAATTACAAATTAATAAATCAAAAAGTAATTGAGTTGTTTATTATATACAGGGCACTATGGTAATTGTATAAGATACATTACTTCCTTTAACCTTCACAGCAACTCTATAAGGTAAATGCTATTATCCCTATTTTTACATATGAGTAAGTTGAGCCGCCGAGAGGTTAAGTGACCTGGGCAGCTAGAGTGGTGACACTAGAATCCGTACCCGAGTGGAACTCCAGAGCCCAAGCTCTCAACATTGCTTTTACCCCTGAGATAACAGGTGGGTTTCTGGACCTGGCATGAATCCACAAACTGGACACCATGTGCACACTAAAGCACCAACAATGGGAGCCATCACATTCATGTTGAGAGCCTGAGTACGGGAAAAAGCACTCCAGCACTTGCCTCCTTCCACCTGAAATTAACCATTCGCCCGACCAAGAAGAAAGAAGACAAGAAGAAACCAAAGACATTAATAGAAGATCCAGGTGCCATATTCCTCTTGATCTCCCCAAACCACAAAACAAAGATTCCTACACAATACATCCATTTCCCGCCTCAGTCCCAGTGGCATCATTTGAAAACACAATATGACTAAATTGCATTTTGGGGGGAAATATGTTAGCATCCTTTTGTTCTATTTTTTCCGGTTAGTGAACTGCTTTGGGAACTTTTGAAGTCTTTCCACTTAAGGGGACAGAAGTGAACACAATTGTTCCTTAGTAGTCCATAAGTGTGCTGATGAAAAAGAAATGAAGTAGCCTGCAGGTATGAAATGAGACTGACCCGGTCAGAAAGCTAGTAAAATTTCAAGAACAGAAAGACGGCGAAAATTGAGACAGGCTGCTCTTTAAAAGGGAGGAGCGAAGTGTCATCTTTCTTTGTAAAGTTGATGGCGCATTCATTTTTCAGACTTTTATAGTTTTACTTAAGTTTTAAAGAAGGAAAAAGTGAAAACATTAAAATACTAAATGGACAGAGCAGAGCTTCCCATTAAAATAAACACACTCTGTTTTATTGTTTGGAAAACTCTAATGAGCTCCAGACTATTAACTGAATTCTGTCCTTTTTTCTTTTAAAAGAAGACATTGCTAGCACTTTTCTAGAAGTTAGGTTAAATTACTAGCTACTTAATTAATTTTGAAATTACAAAATTAAAAGAAAACTGCATCTTAGACTCCTGTGTGGTAATCTGCTTCCCTTTTTTCTGAAATATGAGGCTTTTAGCAATGTTAACCTACATGGGACTATTGCCTCCGTCTACAGGGAGATCATTTTGCCTTTTGGCTGAGGATGTCAGCATAGTTGGTGCTGATCTTGTATATGTATTGGAGGCTGAGAAACCTGATATGTAATTGGCACTAACATTCACGCACTGCTCAGGATTAAACTTTAACTTCATCCTTGACGCCTTTTTCACACACTTTACTTGTAATTGGTAAATCCTGTCAGCTATGCCTTCAAAATCCAACCCCTTCTCACCTCGTTGGCCACTTCCACCTTAGTTCAAGCCACTAGCATCTTTCACTTAAACTACTGAATGAGGCTTCTTGCTTCTGTGGAATATTCTGTACATGAATGGTTAAAGTGACATAGCATCACCACACGGTGTGAAGCCTCCCATGGCTGCCCATCTCACTTGGGAAAAAAATCCAAAGTCATTACCAGAGCCTGTAAGGCTCTCCTAGATCTGCCCCCACGTATCTCTCAGATGCTAATTCTTACATCTTTTTAAGTCCTTTGGGTCTGTTATACCAAAAGTTACCCAGCAATAACGGTACCATTCCTTGCTCCATTCATTCTCCTTCTCTCATAGACAATTACATCACACCTTGTCTCTCCTCAAAACTCCAACAGGCCTCCTCCTTCCCACTCCCAGCTGATGGCCTTGCCCCCTCTTCTACTGAGAAAAGAGTAGCAACTAGAAGAGAGTTCCAGATGCTCCCACCTCTACTTTCACCCACTTACCAGCACGGGTGCCCATTTATTCTGCCCTCCCCATGGATGCGCCGGCCAGGCTTCCATTTAAGAACGAGATTTCTACTCATGCACTAGGCACCCTCCCACTCACCTCCGTTAATTCTCTCCTCTCATTTTGGCATCTATTTCCCCTTCCCTAGATTATTCTCATCAGCATACAAGCATGCTGTAACTTCTACCTTCTTAAAAATTTTTTTAAAAATGCTCTTAACTCTTCTTCCCACATCTCCCACCCACCGCAGCAAAACTCCTCTAGAAAGATATCTGTACTTCCATTCCTCCCCTTCAGTACTGATCCCACTACAACCACTCAACACAAGTGTAACTCCAATGGTCATTTCTCACGCTGTTATCTTATATCACCTATTAGCATCTGTTGGCACAATGTATCCCTCCCTCCTTCACTTACTACACTTGACTGACTATACGCATTCTTCACTTGGCATCAAGGGTGCCACACAATCCAAGTTCTGCTCCTGGCTAGTGCCTCCTTTCCTCGGCTCCCTCGTGCCTAGCTCACCCCTGAGCTAGGATCCTCTGACCTCATCTCCTACCATGGCTCCCTCATTCACTTTCACCGGCCACACAAGTTGACTTCTTTGCTAACTGAAATATACCAGTTTAGAACCCTTCTCCTTGCTCTTCTCTCTGCCTGCAGGGCTCCTCCTTCAGTTCCTTCAAGTTTTTGTTCAAATATCCTGTAATTAATGTTACTGTCACTGGTCGCCCTATTTAAGTCTGTAATATCCACCATTCTGAAACTTCCCATTTCCTTTTCTTTTTCTCCAGGGCGCTTACCAAATTTAAACATACTACAAAATTTATTCAATTTATTTTAAGTCCTCCCTTTAGTCTGAATATGCTCACCTTGTCATTCACTTGATAGATACCTTTGATTCTAGATACCTGCCCACAGTAGGCATTCAGCAAATCATTGTCAAATTAATAAAGCTACAAGCCTTGGCTCCTAACATATAAGTTCAGACAGCTATCACTGCCAAAGACTGTATATTAAGCAACTGAGACCAACTTGGGACCCCAAATTCATGAACAAAATATCCAATACCAAAACAAGCGTGATATTAAGGTCCCAACAGGTTGCTGAGAGCTGATTTGGCCAACAGACAGAACCATTTCCATGGTCATGTTGGGAAAGACTTAGCATTTTTGGAAAGGGATGCCACTCAAATCATTAAATGGGTTAGTACCTAAGATAACTAAATGGGTAGAGACAGTTGCCCCTTGAAATAGAGGATCATATAGTAACTGGCCCTCGAAGGCTGTCGTCCCCACAAGTAGTTTGTCTTAAATTCTTCAGGTCTTAAAATAGACACGGTCATTTTACAGAAGCCCAACTCAGAAATAATTTTAACATAACACAAGCAGCAGGACCATTTCATGCCAAACTAATGACTCGAGGACATGCGAGGCATGACTCCTCTGTACAAATCCACTTCAGAGCAGGGGTCAGAATCATTAAACTAATGTTAGACTGGAGTCCCTGGGCCCAGAGTACCCCATGACTCCAGAGGATTGGGATTTGTAAGAAAAATACTAAACACAGAGACATGTATAAACACTTTAAAAGATTCTTTATACAAATGCCTTTTTGTCTGAAATCAAAACTCCAGAAAACAGAACTTTGGGTTCCTACTTTTAAAAGAAAACTAACCTTAGAAAGACATTTAAGAGTTAATTTTAAAAGAGAAAGAAAAAAAAAAAAAACCAACGTTTCAAGATGAAGTTTAAAGACACCACTGCTTGACTTTAACGAATGTTAATATTTAAATGTTCATTGTTAAGGTTTGGTCCCATTAAGACATTTTCTTAAAAATTCAAGTTTAGCAACTTCTGAGAGCTTTGATATTTGTGTGATGAATAATCTACCCCCCCCCAACCCAGCCCAAAAAATGTCCCTTATTGAGGGCTGAGTTAGAGGTGAATGACTATATCACCTGGTCATATGATGTCAAGATACAGCCACAGAAAAGGGGATGACAGCCATATTCACTGAGGTTTAGTTTCTAATTTAAATACATGGCATGCTTGCAATAAGGAAGCTTATCCTGCACAGAAATTAGCCAGCTCTTTACCAAATTGTTTCTGTCCTCCTTTGGCACACAACTATACTATATGTCTAGTGACCTTTGCAGGTAAGTATAACTGAGCTCTAGCCCCTGAAATGTGGGCAGGAGTGACGTATGTCACCTCTAGGCTGTAGCCTATAAAAGTATCTCCCCAAGAAATTCCAGCTTGATGTAGATGACTGTGGCAACCTTAAAGGCTATATGTCAAAGGTCGCAGAGCCGCAGACGGAAGGAGCCCAGGAAGGAGTCCTTAATCACTACTTAGAAGAGAGCTGTCTTTTGAAAGGGAACCAATTTTAGATACTACATGGGTGACATAATAACACTTTAAAAATTTTTTTTAAATATAGTAGCTCACATTACCTCAACAAATATCCTATCTTAGTTCACAATAAGACTTGATGAATTAATTATTCATTAACTTAATAAGTTACTAATGACCAGTCGATTTTAAGTAAACAACTGCATGTCAATTTTTAACATCCATTGCCTCTAGCATTCAAATCCAACAGGCTTGTAAAAGTTGTAAATAGCCTGATACCGGGATCTGCTTTTCAATATTAAAGGCCTTCAATGAGCTAAAATACATGAGACTTCCACAAATAAACTAAAACAAAGATTTCTGCTTGCTGTTGCTGCTGTTGAATGAAAAAATGCATAGTCTTTTTTTACTCTAATCTAGCTTCCCCTTACCTTGATGCTGGAGACGCCAAAAGCAACAAAAAACAATTGAGAAAGAGAAGTAAACGAGTTTTCAGGAAGAGGAAGGGGTCCTTGAGCAATGGGTCAGAACTGGGCAGGGTGAGGGAAGAAGTTTTAAATTCAAAATAAAATTGAAGTTCTAATTTTGCCAGGACAGGACTTTTGACGCCTGAAATTTTCTTAATGATCAAAATGAGGGAAAAGGGAACAAAAAAAGATGGGACGAGCAGAAAACAAATAGCAATGGGACAGATCCAAATCCAACCATATCCATAATCACATTACGAGCAATGTGATACTTTATGACACAGCATAAGGAATAAAGTCAGTAATATCATAACAGCATCGTATGGTGCAAATGGTAGCCACACTTGTGGTGAACATAGCATAATGTATAAGCTTATTGAATCACTATGTTGTGCACCTGAAACTAATGTAATATTGTGTATCAACTATACTCAAATAAAAAAGAAACAAGAAAACAAAATAAGAAAAAATATAAATGGACAAAGAAAGAAATCAAAGAAGACACAAATAAATGGAAAGGTATCCCATATTCATGTATTAGAAGAATTAATATTGTTAAAATGTCAATACTCTCAAAAGCCATCTACAGATGCAATAGAATCTCTATTAAGATTTCAATGGCATTTTTTACAGAAGTAGAAAAAAAAAACCAAACACTGCTAAAATTTAAATGAACCATAAAAGACCCCAAATAGCCAAAGGATTGCTAAGAAAGTAGAACAAAGCAAGAAGTATCACAATGCCTGATTTCGAGCTATACTATAAAGCTATAGTCATCAAAACAGTATGGCACGGGCATAAAAATAGACACATAAACAAATGGAACACAAGAATCAAGAGGCCAGAAATAAACCCAAGCATATAAGGTCAACTAATATTTGACAAGAGAGCCAAAATATTCCACGGAGAAAAAACAGTCTCTTCAATAAAGGGTACTGAAATAATTGGATATTCACATGTAAAGAATAAAAATGGACCCATGTCCTACACTACTTATAGAAATTAAATTGAAATGGAGTAAAGACTTAAATATAAGACCTGAAACCATGAAATACCTAGAAAAAACATAGGAACAAAGTTTCTTCACATGGGTCTTAATAATGATTTTTTTAATATGACACATAAAGCATAAGCAATAAAATAGAAAATGAACAAGTAGGACTACATCAAGCTAAAATGCTTCTGCACAGCAAAATAAACAATCAATAAAATGAAAATACAACTATGGAATGTGAAAAACTATTTGTAAACCATATATAAGATGGAGTTAAAATCCAAAATATAGAAAGAACTCATAGAACTCAATAGCACAACAACAAAATAAAATAAATAAACAAAACACCCAACTAAAAGATGGGCAAAGGACCTGGATAAACATTGCTATAAAGAATATATACAAAAGGTCAACAGGTACATGAAAAGGTGCTCAATATCACTAGTCATTATGGAAATGCAAATTAAAACCACAATGAGATATCAACTCATACCTGTTCATATGGCCACCCTCAGAAAGACAAGAGAGAACAAATGCTGGTGTGGATATGGAGAAAGGGGAACCTTTGTTCACTGTTGATGGGATTATAAATTGGTTCAAGTGCTATGGAAAATCATTTTAAAATGTAAAGTTAAGGGGCGCCTGGGTGGCAGTCGGTTAAGCGTCCGACTTCAGCCAGGTCACGATCTCGCAGTCCGTGAGTTCGAGCCCCGCGTCGGGCTCTGGGCTGATGGCTCAGAGCCTGGAGCCTGTTTCCGATTCTGTGTCTCCCTCTCTCTCTGCCCCTCCCCCGTTCATGCTCTGTCTCTCTCTGTTCCAAAAATAAATAAACGTTTAAAAAAATAAATAAATAAATAAATAATAAATAAATAAAATGTAAAGTTAAAAAAATGTAAATTGGTACAACCACTATGGAAAACCATTAAAATTACCATATTACCCAGCAATTCCACTTCTGGATATATATCTAAAGGAAGCAAAAACACTAGTACAAAAAGATTTGTACCCCCTTGTTCACAGCAGCATTATTTATAATAGCCAAGACTAGAAAATAAGAAAAGTGTCTATCCGTGGATGAATGGATATAGAAGATGTAGCATACATATATGCAATGTTATTCAGCCATAACAATAATGAAAAGTTGCCATTCATAACAACATGGATGAACCTTGAGGGCATTATGATAAGTGAAATAAGTCAGAGAGAGCAAAACAAATACTGTCTGGTCTCACTTATATGTGGAATCTGAAAACAAAAACAAAAACAAACAAACTAATAAAAAAAAAAGCTCAGATATATAGAGAACAGATTGGTGGTTGCCAAAGGCCAGGGGTGAGCAAAATAGGTGAAGGGAATCAAAAGTTACAAACTTCCATTTATAGAATACATTAGGGGTATTTAATGTAAAGCATGGTGATTATAGTTAATAATACTGTATCCCACTTTTGAAAATTGCTAAGACTGTATATCTTAACAGTTTTCATCACAAGAAACAAAAATGTGTAACTATGTATGGTGATGGATGTTAAATAGACCTATTGTAGTGATCATTTTATAATATACATAAATACTGAATCATTATGCTATACATATGAAACTATTATAATGTATGTCAACTGTACCTCAATTTTACAAAATTAAAACAAAGAAGTAAAATAAAAAATATAAAGAATAAATAATTGACAGGTAATCAAAAATATTTACTAAGAAATGAAGAAATACATACCAATAGAAAATCATTGGAGGCAATAAAAAAGAGAACATTTTATAACAAAACCAATAGGACACAAATAAAAGGTATCGTCAACACAAAATACATAGCTTTAAATGCCTTAATCTGTTTTAAAAGGCAGTAAACAAAGAAAATTTGTGTTAACAAACAAGAAAAAAATGATAAAATTAACTAAAATAAGCTGGGAAATAGCATTTATAAAGAGAAAAGATAAAATTCACAAAATGAGAAATAACAGCAAAAATAATAGAAAAGATAATTGAATCCAAAAGCTGATATACCTTAAAAAAAAAAACCAGTAAAATGTAAAAGACCTTGAAAACTTGATAAAATAAATAATAAAAAGTACAAAGTAAGCACAATTTAGGAACGAGAAAGGAAACGTAACCATTGATTCACAAGACATGAAAGAAGAACATAAGAATATTAAAAGCAATTCTCTGATAAAAGATTTGAAAACCCAGAGGAATAAACTATTTCTTAGCAAAATATCAATTATAAAACCAGCCCAGTAATAACTGTACAATTTTAATAAATCAATTACCAAATAATCCACAATATGATCAATATCTACCATTTAAAAAGATGATGTCAACATAACTTTCCTGATCAATTTGATAAAAACAGAAGCAAAATAGAAAACTGTAAACCAATTTGACTTATTACTATCAAAGCAAAAACTCTAAAGAAGATATTAGCAAAAAGAATCTATAATATATCAAAAGACTAAGTGGAACATATTTCAGGAACACTAGAGAGCTTTCATATCAGGAAATGAACGTATCCACTTAATTCAGTCCAGCAAAAAACTAGAAGATAAAAGCACATGTCTTATCAGTAGATACTTAATAGGCATTTGGCAAAAGCCAACAGCCAAACCTAATTAAAAATAGCACCAGAAAAAAAGTATTCAAATTCAATAAAGATAATTTTCTAAAAACTAGTACCAAATTCTAAAATCAGAAGCAAAGATGACCTATTATGTTGAACATTGTTATAGGCAGTGTAGTAAACACTAAAAGACAACGAGATAATTAGCAAAGAGCATTGAAAAAAGAAAAAACCTATCTTTTGCTGATTACATGACAGTATACTTGTATAGACAGAAAACTCAAGGGGTGCCTGGGTGGCTCAGTCAGTTAAGCATCTGGCTTTGGCTTAGGTCATGATCTCCTGGTTCTGAGTTTGAGCCCCGCATCGGGTTCTCTGCTGTCAGCACACAGACTGCTTTGGATCCTCTATCTCCTTCTCTCTCTGCTCCTCCCCTAATCATGTTCTCTCGCTCTCGCTCTCTCTTTCAAAAACAAATAAATAAAAATTAAAAAAAAAAAGAAAACTCAAGGAATTCTAGTACAAAAAAAAAATTCTAAAATTCATAAAATGATTTATTCTAATTTCTGGATTAAAAAAAAACTTTTTAAAATTGAAAGCTTTTCTCTGGCAATTAGGATCAAAAAATGAAAATTCAAATCTTTTTACAATAGTGACAGAAACCATAAAATACTTTATAAGTAATTTAATAAAAAGACATAGGATGTCAGAATCTTATAAAAATATATAATGTATGGGGGCGCTTGGGTGGCTCAGTCAGTTAAGCATCTGACTGTTGATTTTGGCTCAGGTCACCATCTCACAGTTCAGGGGATCAAACCCCGTGTCAGGATCATGCTGTCAGCGTGTGCAAATACTATCTCTTCTCTCTCTGCCCCTCCCCCTGCTCTTTCCCTCTTTCAAAATGAATAAATCCAAATTTAAATAAATAAAATACATATGTATAATGTATGATCTAAAAAATATAAAAATGTATTCCATATTCTTAGAAGGAAAGAATACATAGAAAAAAATGTCAATTCTCTAAAACTTAATGTATAGTTGCTACATTTCAGTTGGTATTCCAATATGTTTTAATTGGGTACATTATTTTAAATTGTTAGGAAAAAAACATACATCCAAAAAATTAACATAGGAAGATTTGCCTTACCAAATATCAGAATATATCATAAAGCCACTGTAATCAAATAGGAACAAGTAAATGGAGCCTTGAAATAAGATAAATACTCCAGAGTTTAGAATTTATTTGGATTATAAAATGGCATAATTTCAATAGGAAATAGGAAATAGGAAATTTCAATAGGAAAAAAAACATACATCCAAAAATTAACATAGGAAGATTTGCCTTACCAAATATCAGAATATATCATAAAGCCACTGTAATCAAATAGGAACAAGTAAATGGAGCCTTGAAATAAGATAAATACTCCAGAGTTTAGAATTTATTTGGATTATAAAATGGCATAATTTCAATAGGAAAAAGTTGTGGCATACTTAATAATTGATACTAATACCCTAGATACATATCTGGAAGATAAATATGGACTGTTTCTTATAACAAATACAGAAATAAAGTCCAGATAGATTAAAATTCTATGTAACAAAATTAAGCAACTGTAAGAAAATCTGTGACCTCACAGTCTATGAGTGTCTACAATTCATGACTTCTTACCTATGACTAGAGACCCAGGAGTTAAGTCTAAATGCATTTGGCTAAATAAGAACTAAAAGCATTTCAGGGCACCTGGGTGGCTCAGTCAGTTAAGCATCGGACTCTTGATTTCAGCTCAGGTCATGAAACTCCGTTGCAGGCTATGTACTTACAGGGCTGTCTGCTTGGGATTCTTTCTTTCCCTCTCTCTCTCTCTGCCCCTCCCTTGCTTGCATTCTCTCTCTCTCTCTCTCTCTCTCTCTCTCTCTCTGTCTCTCTCTCAAAATAAATAAATAAATATTAAAAGAAAAAAATAACCTGAAAGCTTTTTAATCCAGAAAAAGAAAAGCAAAGCTGAAGGCATCACGATTCTGGACTTCAAGCTGTACTGCAAAGCTATAGTCATCAAGACAGTATGGTACTAGCACAAAAACAGACAGAGATCATTGGAACAGAATGGAAAACCCAGAAATAGACCCAGAACTACATAGTCAACTCATGTTTGACAAAGCAGGAAAGAAAAATCAATGGAAACAAAGACAGTCTCTTGAACAAATGGTGTTGGGAAAACTGGACAGCTATATGCAGAAGAATGAAACTGGACCATTTCCTTACACCATACACAAAAATAAATTCAAAATAGATGAAAGACCTAAACATGAGACATGAAACCATCAAAATTCTCCAAGAGAAACAGACAGCAACCTCTTTAACCTTGGCCAGAGCAACTTCTTACTAGACATGTTGCTGGAGGCAAGGGAAACAAAAGCAAAAATGAACTATTGAGACCTCATCAAGATAAAAACCTTCCTGCACGGTGAAGGAAACAATCAACAAACTAAAAGGCAGCCTATGGAACAGAAGAAGATATTTGCAAATGACATATCTGATAAAGGGTTAGTATCCAAAATCTATAAAGAATTTATCAAACTCAATACCCAAAAATCAAATAATCCAGTTAAGAAATGGACAGATTCAACCAAAGATGTAAAATATCTGTATGCCGAAAACTATAGAAAGCTTATGAAGGAAATTGAAGAAGATTTAAAGAAATGGAAAAGCATTCTGTGCTCATGGGTTGGAAGAATAAATATTGTCAAAATGTCAATACTACCCAAAGCTATCTACACATTCAATGCAATCCCAATCAAAATTGCACCAGCATTCTTCTCAAAGCTAGAACAAGCAATCCTAAAATTCATATGGAACCTCAAAAGGCCCCGAATAGCCAAAGTAATTTTGAAGAAGAAGACCAAAGCAGGAGGCATCACAATCCCAGACTTTAGCCTCTACTACAAAGCTGTAATCATCAAGACAGCATGGTACTGGCACAAAAACAGACACATAGACCAAT
The DNA here is from genome assembly GCF_016509475.1 of Prionailurus bengalensis. Taxonomy (NCBI): domain Eukaryota; kingdom Metazoa; phylum Chordata; class Mammalia; order Carnivora; family Felidae; genus Prionailurus; species Prionailurus bengalensis. Next base: position 21,077,814 of record NC_057343.1, read on the forward strand.
GGAATAGAATAGAAAGCCCAGAACTAGACCCACAAAAGTACGGCCAACTAATATTTGACAAAGCAGGAAAGAATATCCAATGGAAAAAAGACAGTCTCTTCAACAAATGGTGCTGGGAGAACTGGACAGCAACACGCAGAAGGTTGAAACTAGACCACTTTCTCACACCATTCACAAAAATAAACTCAAAATGGATAAAGGACCTGAACGTGAGACAGGAAACCATCAAAACCCTAGAAGAAAAAGCAGGAAAAGACCTCTCTGACCTCAGCCGTAGCAATTTCTTGACACATCCCAAAAGACAAGGGAATTAAAAGCAAAAATGAACTATTGGGACCTCATGAAGATAAAAAGCTTCTGCACAGCAAAGGAAACAACCAACAAAACTAAAAGGCAACCAATGGAATGGGAAAAGATATTTGCAAATGACATATCGGACAAAGGGCTAGTATCCAAAATCTATAAAGAGCTCACCAAACTCCACACCTGAAAAACAAATAACCCAGTGAAGAAATGGGCAGAAAACATGAATAGACACTTCTCTAAAGAAGACATCCAGATGGCCAACAGGCACATGAAAAGATGCTCAACGTCGCTCCTCATCAGGGAAATACAAATCAAAACCACACTCAGATATCACCTCACGCCAGTCAGAGTGGCCAAAATGAACATATCAGGAGACTATAGATGCTGGCGAGGATGTGGAGAAATGGGAACCCTCTTGCACTGTTGGTGGGAATGCAAATTGGTGCAGCCACTCTGGAAAACAGTGTGGAGGTTCCTCAAAAAGTTAAAAATAGACCTACCCTATTACCCAGCAGTAACACTGCTAGGGATTTACCCAAGGGATACAGGAGTGCTGATGCATAGGGGCACTTGTACCCCAATGTTTATAGCAGCACTCTCAACAATAGCCAAATTATGGGAAGAGCCTAAATGTCCATCAACTGATGAATGGATAAAGAAATTGTGGTTTATATACACAATGGAGTACTATGTGGCAATGAGAAAGAATGAAATATGGCCCTTTGTAGCAACATGGATGGAAGTGGAGAGTGTGATGCTAAGTGAAATAAGCCATACAGAGAAAGACAGATACCATATGTGTTCACTCTTATGTGGATCCTGAGAAACTTAACAGAAACCCATGGGGGAGGGGAAGGGAAAAAAAAAAGAGGTTAGAGTGGGAGAGAGCCAAAGCATAAGAGACTCTTAAAAACTGAGAACAAACTGAGGGTTGATGGGGGGTGGGAGGGAGTGGAGGGTGGGTGATGGGTATTGAAGAGGGCATCTTTTGGGACGAGCACTGGGTGTTGTATGGAAACCAATTTGACAATAAATTTCATATATTGAAAAAAAATTTAAAAAAAGAAATGGGCAGACTCAGAAATAGACATCTTTCCAATGAAGACATCCAGATAGATAACAGACACAAGAAAAGATGCTCAATATCACTCATCATTAGGGAAATACAAATCAAAGTCACGATGAGATGCTACCTCACACCTGCCAGAATGTCTAAAATTAACAACACAAGAAACAACAGGTGTTGGCGAGGAACACTCTTGCACTGTTGTGGGAATGCAAACTGGTGCAGCCACTCTGGAAGACAGTATGGAGGTTCCTCAAAAAGTTAAAAATAGAACTATCCTATGACCCACCAATTGCACTACTAGGTATTTACCCAAAGGATACAAAAATACTAATTTGAAGGGATACATACACCCCAATGTTTATAGCAGCATTTTTAAAATAGGGAAATTATGGAAGCCACCCAAGTGTCTATTGGTAGATGAATGGATAAAGAAGTTGGGTATATATGTATATATATATGGATATATAATGGAATATTATTCTACCATTAAAAAGAATAAAATCTTGCTATTTGCAAAAACATAGGTGGATCTAGGAAGTACAATGCTAAGTAAAATAGGCCAGTCAGAGAAAGACAAATACCATATGATTTCATTCATATCTGTAATTTAAGAAACAAAACAAAGGGGAAAAAGAGAAACCAAGAAACAGACTCTTAACTATAGAGAACAAACAGATGGTTTAGCAGAGGGGAGGTGTTTGGGGGAATGGGTGAAATAGGTGAAGGGGATTAAGGCTACAATCGTCTTGATCAGCACTGAGGAATATATGGAATTGTTGAATCGCTATATTGTACACCTGAGACTAAAACAACAGTGTATATTAAATACAATGGAATAAATAAAATAACATAAAATAAAATAAAACAAAAACTAAAAGCTTTTGTATGGCAATAGATCTCATAAATAAAGATAATAGACAAAAAAATAGATGTGGGGAAAAAAGTATTTGTAACAAATACAAAAGTTTAAATTAATACGCAAAAATCACTTACAAACACACAAGAAAGGGGGCACCTGGGTGGCTCAGTCGGTTGAGTGTCCGACTTTGGCTCAGGTCACGATCTCGCGGTCTGTGAGTTCGAGCCCCGTGTCAGGCTCTGTGCTGACAGCTCAGAGCCTGGAGCCTGCTTCAGATTCTGTGTCTTCCTCTCTCTCTGCCCCTCCCCCATTCATGCTCTGTCTTTCTCTGTCTCAAAAATAAATGAAACATTAACAAAAAATTTTTAAAAAAAGCAGTAAAGGTCATGGTCTATATTCATGACATAGAAAGACATTAACAAAACACAAGATATCATTAAAGGTGAAATGAAGTTGAAAGTAGTATCCACTTTTGAAAAAGCATTTGTATTTATATTTGTACAAAAAAATATCTGGAGGGGCGCCTGGGTGGCTCAGTCGGTTAAGTGTCCAACTTCGGCTCGGGTCATGATCTCACGGTTCGTGAGTTCAAGCCCCGCATCAGGCTCTGTGCTGATGGCTCAGAGCCTGGAGCCTGTTTCAGATTCTGTGTCTCCCTCTCTCTCTGACCCTTCCCCGTTCATGCTCTGTCTCTCTCTGTCTCAAAAATAAATAAATGCTAAAAAAAAATTTTTTTAAAGTATCTGGAAAGAAGTGAACCAAAACATTAACCGTGGTTATCTCTGAATGGTGAACTTTTTGTTTTTTTGAGGTTCATTTTTTTATCCACCTGTGTTTTCTAATTTTTCCACAATAAGAATGCATTTTTGCATAATTTTTAAACTTAGCAAGGTAAATGAGTATTTAGAATGTAGAATCTGAATCCCGGCTCCTAAACTTAATAGCAATGTGACATTAGAGATTTTCTTGCAAAAAATGTGTTTTTTAATCTGCTGGTTAATTACATGGAGCCAAAATAACCAATCCCCCGGTCATTCCAAATCAATAGACATTTACTGTACTTGAATCCATGGGAGGGATAGAAAAGGGGGGCGTGTTGACATTTGCTCACACTAGCAAAATTTTTATGTTGCCCTAGTAGGTATTCAAAAGGCTGGATCAGACACAGGAACTTATGTGGTTATTTTCAAACATCTCATGACTTGAAAGAACAGGTGTTGGAGGAAACTGTGTCTACATACTTGCTAGGAAAGCATTCTCAGGTTTCTTTTCTAATCATGGAAAAGATGATACATTAATGTGACTATTACCCCTACTTTCTGAAAACAGCCAAGTAACCAGATGCATGAAACCCACATTCAGGAGAAATGAAGTCATGAGTAAGAGTCCCAAGCATTCTAGCAATGAAGCTATTAGAGTTACATAACCTACAAGTTCCAAGACATTTTTCCAGTTCCACCATGTACCTAATAAAACTTTTCCAAGGACTACTGAAAGACAATTCCAAATTCATATATCATGACCTTTGGGCTGACTCCAATGAAATACAGAATGTCCCTGATGGGACTATTTATGAATGCAATTGATGCATGCTCCAAATTACTTTGGAAGACTAATGGAAATTTTTGGTTCACAATGGAAAGTGAGAAAGAGGAGAGGACATTGAGTTCTGAAACCAAAAGACTATCAGAAATAAAGAGCAAGTAGAGAGATTGATACCTCCTTGGGAAGAAGGGAGGAGAGAAGACCTGAAACATTGCAGGAGGCATCTTCCTTCATCCACAAGCCCGGTGCCATCCTTGGAAGAGAGACGATGAGAATCACTGATCTTTCTGATTTTCTTTAATATTGAGAGCAAATAATTCTGCCTCATGAATGAAAAAGAGGGCTAAATACTCAGGATGAGTTCAGTGTGGAGTCAAATTAGAATGATGGAAGTCAACCCTACTTAAAGATAAGCTGTCATCTCCCATCTGGGCTTTTGCAGTGGCCTCCTAACTGGTCTCTCTGTTTCCAGTCTTACCTTCCTATGGCCTACCTTCCATACGGCAGCCAGTATGATCTTTTTAAAACAAAAATCAGATCCTATCTCTCCCTGATGGCTTCCCTTCATACCTAGAATAAAATCTTAAGTCCTCTCACCAGGTCCTACAGGGTAACTATAGGTTTTAGTTTTCCTGGACAATCCTGGTTTGTGGCTAAAGAGGTCCTTCCACTGATACCCTTTTGGCTCTTTTCCTCACTTGATCCCAGTGTCTGATCAAACATTATCTACTCACAGAGGTCTTCCTTGATCTCCCTGTTGAGTTGCTGAAAACAACTCTATCTCCTTTCCCTGCTTTACTCTGTTTCAAATACTTTGTATTTGACTTAACATTATGTCACATTTTAATTTCTTAATTTGTTGGTCTGTCTGACTGGAATTGTGTTGCCTGAGGACAGCAAATTGTTGTCTTCACTAACATATCCCCAGTATTGGTCCTGGGGAGGGGCTCAGGAAATAATAGATGGATGGATGAGTGAGTGAGTGAGTGAGTGAGTGAGTGAGTGAGTGAGTTAGTGAATGAGAGAATGAGTGAGGGAAGGAAGGAAGGAAGAAGGAAGAAGTCTTCAGCTCTGCTTGGCCAAGTATTTACTCATTCCAAGTTTGTATTAAACACTGCTGGAGCTAGTGATTTGTAGACAATGATAAGTATGTACCATGACAAGTACTTCTTATACACTGTCAAACCAAATGTACATTTTACCTCTGATTGCTATTCTAGGTGTTATGCAGATTATCTGTGGACAGTATCTCCAGGGCAAACCCTGACTTATGGATTCCCAATGGTCAAGGTTCTGTAGTGGGCCAGATTCCTCCAGCCCCATGGCACAGGCTCAAGCGTTCTTGCTGACCCTTGAACTTTACCTCTCTATGTGCAAGCAGAACTAAAAAGAACCTGATTTTTTTTTTTTTTTGCTTTTTATAAAAGTATCCTGAAATGCACACACACACAAAAAGAAGTCACCGAAGTCACAACACATATGATTTCTGCCAGAGCAAGGCAATTATTCCCATCATAAGGGTAAGGTAATTGAGTCTCCATGAGTTTAAGGGACATGAACATGTTCATATAACTTAAAACTGGCAATGCCCAAACTTACAGATAATCACATCTGATACCAAAATCTACACTACTTGTCAAAAAAAAAAAAAAAAAAGGAGGAAATGGGCCTTTCTATAAACTTTTTTTAAAATGTTTATTTTGAGGGGCGCCTGGGTGGCTCAGTCGGTTAAGCGTCCGACTTCAGCTCAGGTCATGATCTCGCGGTCCGTGAGTTCGAGCCCCACGTCAGGTTCTGGGCTGATGGCTCAGAGCCTGGAGCCTGCTTCCGATTCTGTGTCTCCCTCTCTCTCTGCCCCTCCCCCGTTCATGCTCTGTCTCTCTCTGTCCCAAAAATAAATAAATGTTAAAAAAAAATTTTTTTTAATAAAATGTTTATTTTGAGAGAGAAAGAGCACACATGGGGGGAGGGGCATAGAGAGAGAGGGAGAGAGAGAGGGAGAGAGAGAGGGAGAGAGAGAGGGAGAGAGAGAGGGAGAGAGAGAGAGAAAGAGAGAGAGAGGGAGAGAGAGAGAGAGAGAGAGAGAGAATCCCAAGCAGGCTCCACACTGTCAGCACAGAGCCCAACATGGGGCTTGACCCCACAACCCCGAGACCATGACCTGAGCTGAAACCAAGAATCCAAAACTCAACATGATTGAGCCACATAGGAACAACCCCCCCATAAACTTTTAAAGTAGTCCATGCACCAAGGGGGATCCACAGAGTTGAACAAATAACCTGAAAACATATTCTTTTTTTTTTTTAACATTTATTTATTTCTGAGGGAGAGAGAGACAGAGAGAGAGAGAAAGAGAGAGAGAGAGAGACTGAGTGTGAGCAGGGGAGGGACAGAGAGAGAGGAAGACACAGAATCTGAAGCAGGCTCCAGGCTCTGAGCTGTCTGCACAGAGCCCGATGCGGGGCTCGAACTCACGGACTGAGAGATCATGACCTGAGCCGAAGTCTGACGTCCAACCAACTGAGCCACCCAGGTGCCCAAACATATTCTTGACTGGACAGCAAATAGTTGTCAACCATGGCCCCCCAGTGACCCAAACTCCAGTGAGCCTATCAACCAGTTGAGTTTTCCCAAACTTTAAAAAATAGGCTATAGATGATATGCTCCAACCACACTGAAGCCCTGGGCTTCTCTGTCTGGAAGGAATAAGAGGCAGGGTCTGCCCTTTATACTTCTTTTGCCAACACATGGTTGCCCTTGAATAATTACACTAGAGAGAAAAGTCGGCCTTCAGTGCAGCTCTCAGTGAACTTATAGTTACCACTTAAATTACTCAAAAACTAGAATGTCTGTTTGCAGGCCTGAGAATCTGACAGCAAGGCTTCTATGGGAGAAACTCCATCCCCCATGGGAGGGTCAGTGAGAGGCTCCCCAAAGTTCCTGTTTCTTTGCTCTCTCTCAAAGCAGGCACTTAGGATCCCAGCCAGCAGCCCCACAGCACCCAAAATTGTTTAAGCCCTGGACTCTCTCTGGTATTGTCAGACTTTCAGCAATGGGAGGGGGGGTGCTCCATTGTACTGTCTTTCTCTCGAAAAGTATTCACCTGCTGATTATTAGCCTTGCATGAGGATGGCTGTGCAAACACACTGGCCTATAGAGCTCTCCTTGCCCTCACCCTTTTGTCTGTCTTGTGGCTCCATTGTACCTCCAGTTTGATGCATGCTACATTTCGTGGGTCTGAAAAACTACCTCAGAAGGTGGTTTTCTGGAGGCCCTTGGTGGTATCCACCTGACCCCAGAGTGGGTGGAGGGGACTGTTCCTGTGAGAAGGAAACATAGGATGACTGGGAGCCCAGGAGCCAACCCCTGCAGAAAGCCCACCCTCTCGGAGTGGGTCTCCGAGGCTTTGCACACTGCCCTCAAGGATCACAAAGTGCATGCTAAGCTCCAGGGGTGTTATATGACAACTCTTTCCTAAGGCTGAGGAGGGTGTGGCTGAAATCCAGAGCTAAGCAAGCAGGAATGTTCACAGATGAGGAGAACAACAGAGGGGAAGGAAGTCTCACCAAGGTCTCATCAAGGGCGCAGGGCCAAGACCACACTGCATCCAGATGACTTTTACAGGACCACGACAACACGTTTGCACGTTCAAAACACTCTGTGATGCATTCATACATCGACCCATCCAGTGTGACCTAACAATGATGGGAATCCCCTCTTTCGAGTGCCCGGCATGGTGTGCAGCCCAGAGAAGACATTGAATGGATATTTGTTGAATAAATTGTACAACGAGTGAAAGGAAAGTGAGTTGGGGACAGAAATTTGAGGGTGTCATCTGTAGGTATATGTGTGAGGGGATCACAATTCCAACAACTCATCTCTTGACAACCTGATGCCTTGATTAAACCCAAAGGCTGCAATTACTGAAATGTTTACAAAATCAAAGGTAGCTGAAACAGCAGCTCCTTGTCACTGTCCTCGTTTTCAGATTCCCCTTTGTTTTGTATCTCTAAGTCGTTCTACACTTGGAAATGGAACTACATTTTCTTAATGTATTTTTCAAGGATAAAGGAATTCTACTCCATGTATTTTCCCTAACTTTACTCAGTTAGGGTCACCTAGCTTGAAAGAAAATTCAAGATAATGTAACAGGGTACCTAGCACAGTCATTGATTCTGCACAGACAATAAATGTTGTGCCACTGACTGAAAAAAGAAATGAGTGAAGGAGGCACCTGGGTGGCTCAGTCAGTTAAGTATCCAACTCTTGGTTTCAGCTCAGGCCATGATCTCATCAAGGTCATCAGATCAAGCACTGCATCAGGCTCTGTGCTAATCATCTGCGCTGATATCTCCCTCTCCCTCTGCCCCTCTCCCACTCACACTCTCTAATAATAATAATAATAACAATAATAATAATAGTAATAAATAATGTTTTTTAAAGAAATTAATGAATAAACAGAAATTTGGGGGAGTAAGGGCTTATGTGGGAAGAGGCCAGAGGTAGAAAAGGGAAAGTGAGAAGAGTGTGTTTATCAAATGTTGTTTCTTGGAATTAAAGAAGAGGAGAAGGTGATATAGGAAGTTTATGATACCAGGTTTTAAAACCCAATGGGCATTGAAGTAATGAATGGCCCATGGACTTTGGAATAGGGTAATACTCAAATTGTGCAAAAGTATCATAGACATTACAAAGTACTTTCCAGGGGTGCCTGGGCAGCGCATTTGGTTGGGCATCTGACTTCGGCTCAGGTGGTGATCTCATGGCTTGTGAGTTCAAACCCCACATTGGGCTCTGCGCTGACAGCTCGGAGCCTGGAGCCTGCATCAGATTCTGTGTGTCCCTCTCTCTCTCTGCCCCTCCTCTACTCATGCTCTGTCTCTCTCTGTCTCTCAAAAATAAATAAACATTAAAAAAAAATAAAGTACTTTCCAAACATGAATATTAGTATTACTGAGTGATGGAAAGCATCACTGTTCTTTAAACTATTTACTCTTTTACTGTTCATTTATTGATCACCTAGAGATTGCAACATTTGCATTTTTAACAAGCTCTGCAATCAATTCTGATACACATTAATGTTTAAGAACTACGTCTACTTTGAAGGAAGCGCCCCAAAATAAGCAAGCCAACAAATGTGGGGAAGAGAGTTTGCTTTGAGGAAGGTACAGAAAGAACTAAATGAGGAGTAACATGAGCAATGGGAAATTATAGCGAATGGGAGCGGGGGCGGGGGGGCCCATCACAGTATTCTCTTTTGGACTTGTTGCATGGTGCCCCAAGTTATAAAGATGCATAATCTTCTAGGATGTATTTGAAACTCATGAGGCAAGACTGTCTATTCTGAAGCACTGCCACGGGCTAAACTTTACCCAGAGCTGGGCATCCTTTACCTTTAATCAGCGAGCTATGAGGTACAGTGTTGTCTGGACCACAGAGGAGATAAGAGCTAGACAAGGTTTTCCCTAATAGAACCATTTGGTCATCCCAAATACAGCATGTATACGAACACTGTCTTTTTGATAATTCTCAATATTTTTAAAGGACAAAAAGAAAAGTTTTACTTTAAAAAAAAGCTCTCACCTAAAACTAGCTTTTAGAGCATTACCATTTTTCTTCTACCTACCACCAAGGTTCCATGACTCAAACGTGGCCGCAGATGATTAGCACCCAGATTCCATGTAGATGGAGATGATCGGGAGAAGCTGGACACTGTGTTGGCCCCCAGACCAACAACCTGGTCTCAGTCTACTGCATTCTCTACTGGTGGATGAGAGGTCAATGGATATACTACTGAACTCCTTTTAAATCTGTAATATTTTTAGGGGCGCCTGGGTGGCTCAGTTGGTTGAACATCCAACTTCAGCTTAGGTCATGATCTCACAGCTCGTGAGTTCGAGCCCCATGTCGGGCTCTGCGCTGACAGCTCAGAGCCTGAAGCCTGCTTCTGCTTCTGTGTCTCCCTCTCTCTCTGCCCCTTATCCACTCGCATTCTGTCTCTGTCTCTCTCAAAAATAAGTAAACATTAAAAAAATAAAAAATAAATAAATCTATAATATTTTTAAATATTTCCAGCAAAGGAGATTATATGATTGTTTTAAATTTTTAAAAAATCTTTTAATGACTAAATGGTCTAAGAATGGAAAAGAGAAGCCCCGCATTTTCTGACAAATAGACTATTTCTCCGGAGGAATTCCTGCGTCATTTTATTCTCTGTAAACTTTAGACACAAGCCTGATTTATGTCTATTTTGCATTAGCCATTATGATAGAATCTCCTTACATGTTTGTCATCAAATACCTGCTGTTTTGTTTTGTTTTGTTTTGTTTTGTTTTGTTTTGTTTTTCTTTGTGTAGGGGGCCATTTTTAGTTTTCTCTGCAACAATATTGACAAGTAGGGATGGGGATGGGGGGATGAGTCTCAAGAAATCACAGGCAAATGCCTGAGACCACGGACATAAGCTAAAAAACAGTGACCTTAACCATGCATTTGAAAACCTAGATAGCAAACAAGTATAGATACCTTATCTGGAATATTTATCTTCAAAGATATACTTACTACTCTTTAAAAATGTATTATCACAGGACCATCCAAACTGTATTTTCTAAAACACTGTCTCCAAAAAAATGTGCTCTGGCAAACACCAGACCTACGAGATGCTTTGTGAAGCAAAAAGCAGTTTGTGAACAAATCGATTTGCAAAAGCTGTGTTTTCTGACAATGAGGATAAAAATAGTAATTATAGCATTTAACAGAGACTCAGAGCCCTAGCAACATGATTATTCGCGAGTAAAAAAAAAAAAAAAAAGAAACAGCAATAGCGATCACTTTGCTCATTCCAGTTGCACAACCCAAGAGAAAAGACATAGCTGGTATCAACATTTAAGGACGAAGAATCTTCCCATAGTCTTTACCATAGAGGAACTAACTAGAATATCATCTCCAACCTTATTTCTTGCAGAAGGACAAGCTTCCTCTTGGAGCAGTACACAGAGGTCAAGGTTCGCACACAAACGCTGCCTTGCATATGTTTTTCCCTCATAGCATTTAATACATGCAATTATTTTCTTTCTTTGTTTCACTTGTTTCTATCTCTTCAACTTAGAATGTAGGCTCCAGGGGAGGGGAACCATGTCATTTGTGTTTGCAGCTGACCTAGCCACATGCTTGACACACCACAGACATAGTTATTTGTTAAGCGAACGGTGAAGTTCCCTAATAAAGGTCTGGCTTCTACGATCTACAGCTTTACTAAGAGCCATCAGAGGGATTGCTTTCTAAGAGTAGCTAGAAAATCCCTTCATGCAAGTGTCTAAAAATTCTACCTAAAATGTATCAGCTTCTCTCTATAACCTGTCTGCAAGCCCACCCAACTTCTGTCCACATTGGTCTCATGGAGTCCCATGGAGTCAAACAAACTCAGGCCACTGACAAGGGGTCACAGGGAGGCACCTGACTTCCACATTCTGCCAGTCAAGACAGGATCTCTTTGTGCTTTATTTTATTTTTCCAACCGTACTGAGTTAAAATTGGAAAATAAAAATTATATGTATTTAGGGTATACAATATGATGATTTAACATATGTATAAATTGTAAAACGATTACCACAATCAAATTAATAGATACATCCATCATTTCACATAGTTACGTGTGTGTGTGTGTGTGTGTGTGTGTGTGTGTGTGTGTGTGTGATGAGAATTCTTAAGATCTACTCTCTCAGAAAGTTCAAGTACATATACAGTATTATTAACTACAGTCACCCTGGTGTGCAATGGAGCCTCAGAATTTACTCATCTTATAACTGAAAGATTATACCCTTTGACCAATATCTTCCTATGTCCCCAACCTCCAGTCCCTGAACCACTGTTCTACTCTATGGTTCCATGAGCTTGACTGTTTTATATTCCTCATATCTTTATATTTTAGACACTGATTGAGGTTCAACCACTGGGGTATAAGGAGCAGGTTCTCCACCTAAGCTTTGCCCTTAGTTCTGAGAGCCTGTCCAGATAAGCCTGTGCTCAAAACAAGATGCCCCATGGCTCTCAGATATGAATGAGTTGAGTTTCATGGAGCCCTCGGGTAGAGATGGAGGGGTAGTACTCCCCCACAGACTGACATATCCTCACCAGCTCAAACTGATTTCTTGCCCTCTAATGTGGAAATTTCATTTGCTGCTCAGTCTTACTTAGTTTTGCACAATTCCCTTGAGAGCAAAGGAATTTAATCCAAAGGCCAAAGTACTAATCTAAAAATGAAAGTTAAAACGAGTAATTACAACAGTCAACACTTATTTGGTGTTATGTTAAGAGTCTGCATTTTGCTAAGCACTATGCCTACATCATTATTGCTTTTAATCCCCTCAAACACCCTATGATGCAAATTCTGCTACTGTTCTCATTTTACAGATGAGGAAAGAGATGCATGATACTTACTAAATCAAACAATAGCAACCCAAGGCAACAATCATAAAGCGTGGCAGCCCCCTTTCTGCCTTCCACAGATCCAAAACACAACTTAAAGTGACAGAGGAGATGGAAAAATCGGGATCTAAGCAATGTTCCTGCCTCTTCTGGCCACCCAGTGGCCACCCCAAAAGACTTTATTGTATTGCTTTAGCTCATCTCAGATGCACATACCATAGGTCCAAATAGACTCGTATAACTGCATTAGTCATTCTAGATACTTTAATCCATTACTTAATGCATTACTCAGATGCTGGTACCAGGAGGGAATGGCAGGAAGTCAAGGTTGGTTATACATGGATGAAACAATAATAGTCTCAAAAACACCTGCACCTGTGAAGAAACAGACAGAATTTTAAAACATCTGACCGCCTAAAGTTTTAGAACTTGTCATTTAAAATGCTTGCCATGGATCTTACTTTTAAGCACGTAGTATCTTTGTGTTACTGATCAACTTCTAAATTTCATCCTCTAATTAGAGGAACCCCCAATCAAAAATGAGTCACTGACCTTTTCCTCAGCATTTTGTTTCAGTAAGCCAGAATAAACACATGGAATTGTTACTATGGAGACCGAAGGTACTGAAGGGACCCAGCCTCTCATTAAAAAATTGACACACCAGCAGGAAAAAAAAATGATGGATGTTGTGGTTATTTTAGGGAAAATCATGTCCCAAATGTTGAGGTTAAGTCAGCCACCCCTTTTCCTCCAGAAAAGAAAAAAAAAAAAAAAAAAGAAGTTTCCGATGCAAATGGTTTGAATTAATGCCATGGATATTTATAACAACAGTCTGGTTAAGGGAACTTATTTGCTATTCATCAAGCAAATGTCCCCTAGGATTAAAGGAGCCCAAAGAAAATATTTTTAAAATAATAAATAAAATGCCTTTTGGGGTGGGAAGCAGTTATATTCGTATTCAACAGCATGACTGCTGGGTTGAGTCCTCAGAGCCCAAGGCCACTGGGACTGGACAATTCTGCGGAGCTTTTGGAAGAGATCAGCAAGACACATGTGTCCCAGCTGACGTGCCAGCAGAAGGTCCAGTGTTTTCTTAAGCTGACACCCCAAGCAGTGAATAGGAAAAGAGAAACCAAGAGTAGCCCAATACACAGACCTAAAATTGGAAAGACACTGACAGCCTCTTTGTTCAACAACTCCCTTGTTTGTGTTTTGCAGAGAAAAGGTAGAAGGGAAAACGCTTAACTTTTTTAGCGTATCACTGGAAAATGCCATTCTCACTCCTTAAAAATAGCACCAGATGAAGAAATAGCACTTGGGTGATGCCTACAGAAGCACTTCCATACAGGCTCCTCTCCTTCATGGTGACTCTGGGAGGGAGACCTGTGCGCGCACTGGTGCGGAGAGCCGACACAGGGCCCAAAATGTGAATGAAGGGTCCACCAAGGACCTGTGAGGGTAAAGATGGCAGTGGTGGCCGTGAGCAGAGGCCCACCGTCGGACTCACAGTTCTGTCTGATCTCCATCCAGAGGCCTGGCACCCGGTGACCCAGGACCATAGCGACCCTGCCTTTATTTTAACTGTTGCTATTATGTTCAAGTATGGATTTTTAAGATATTTTTATTGTAAATATTTAATATGTATTATATATAAATATATATATAATTTATAAATAAATATATATATTTATATATAAATAATAATATTTTATTTTTATTATTTTAACTGTTGCTATTATGTTCAAGTATGGATTTTTTAAGATGTTTTTATTGTAAATATTTAATATGTATTATATATAAATATATATATAATTTATAAATAAATATATATATTTATATATAAATAATAATATTTTATTTTTATTATTTTAACTGTTGCTATTATGTTCAAGTATGGATTTTTTAAGATGTTTTTATTGTAAATATTTAATATATATTATATATAAATATATATATAATTTATAAATAAATATATATATTTATATATAAATAATAATATTTTATTTTTATTATTTTAACTGTTGCTATTATGTTCAAGTATGGATTTTTTAAGATGTTTTTATTTTAAATATTTAATATGCATTATATATAAATATATATAATTTATAAATAAATATATATATTTATATATAAATAATAATATTTTATTTTTATTACTTTAACTGTTGCTATTATGTTCAAGTATGGATTTTTTAAGATGTTTTTATTGTAAATATTTAATATGTATTATATATAAATATATATATAATTTAGGGGCGCCTGGGTGGCGCAGTTGGTTAAGCGTCCGACTTCAGCCAGGTCACGATCTCGCGGTCCGGGAGTTCGAGCCCCGCGTCAGGCTCTGGGCTGATGGCTCGGAGCCTGGAGCCTGTTTCCGATTCTGTGTCTCCCTCTCTCTCTGCCCCTCGCCCGTTCATGCTCTGTCTCTCTCTGTCCCAAAAATAAATAAACGTTGAAAAAAAAATTAAAAATATATATATATATAATTTATAAATAAATATATATACTTATATATATATAATAATAATATTTAAAATATTCCGTTCAAATAGTATTGATCTGATTTATTGAATTTTTGATGTTCCCTTAAATTTTGTGCCTGAGGCAAGCGCCTCACTCCTCTTACCCTACCGTTCTACCTCCCCCTGTGGAGGCCCCTCAAAGGAAGAGAACCTTCTTTCCAGGGCAAGCACTGAGGCATTGAGTGCTGCCTCAGGACAGCCGCTTCTGCTTCAAGGACTTCCCTTCTCTCAACAAATCAGTCCAAGCCGAACCTACCGGACACACTTCTAAACCCCAAGCTGAAAGGCAAGACCGCAGTTGTGGCTTCCCACCCCTGGACTCAGTCCCTCGTCTGCCATTTGATTAGTCAGGCCTCCAAACTCCAGCTTCCTCCTGTGTTCACCTGGCATAATAAAGAGGCCGACTTCCTAGGATCATGGGAAGAATTCAACGGGATGATGCCTGTCAATAGCCGAGAAGCGTGTAACATGGTGTCCGTCATTGTTCTTATTCTTCAGATGGTGGTTCCCCAATGGTTACTTCGCCCCTCACAGCCTTTGTTTCCTCTTCTGTAAGAAGGAAATAACAGTGCGACCTCTCAAGTTTGCTGTACAGATTGCACGTTGCTGTATAGGAAGTGCCTAGAACACCGCCTGCACACAGCGTTAACGATGGCTACAGCGGCTACTAATACAGCTACTACCGCTGTTGTTACCATAGCAGCTTATCCTTCTTCCTCTTCCTCCAATTCCTCCTCCTATGAACGACTGCTGCCTCAGCCGCTGGCCCCTATTCTGGGGCTTAGGTAGTTAATACAGTTGCAACGACATCTAGAAACAACTCCCTCCACTGTGTGAGGGATCCTTAGGCTGTATATAAACATTAAAATCAATTTACTATATGCTGTGCTTTTAGAAATGTTTTAAGCTATTCAAACATTATTATTTTCTGCATCCAATGCCAAATAACCTGCTGAATTGATTTTGTCATTTTTTTTAAGCTTAGTTGTTTGGGTATGCTGTAGACAGAACCCCAGACAACAGAAGAGTTAGTGTACTTTGATTGTTTATAAAGGAGCGGCATAAAAATAATCTTTAAAGCTAAGGGAATGTTAATATTTAGATCCATCTAAGGGAAAACAATAACAGTTTGTGATTTCCTCCCTCCTCACTCCTAGGGCAAACATTTTTAAGGGAGGATTTTATTTTGTAACATAAATTGTTTTCTATATCACCCTAAAGACAAGAGTGATTAATAGTGAGCTATAGAAAGAGTTGCCCATAATTAGCAGCTTGGGTACAGTCAGATATAAACATATATTTTGTTTATGAAACATGCAGCTCGAAAAAAAATCTCATCTTGCTAGATGTCAAAACAGGGTCAAGATGCTAAGGAAAAAGCCATTAAGACAAAGATTTGTAAATAAAGTTAAAATCGGATTGAATACATATGTGCGTACCTGCACCACACAAGCCTGAGACAAAAGTTTACCCAGGTTTACTTCTTCATCATCATCAATATCGTTGGAATTGTTGCTAATTATTATTTGTGTCAACATTGGTACAACATTGTGATTTTGATTTCAATTGTAACTATATAGACCTTTACCAAATACATAGCAATTCCCTTGGATGCAGATTTAAAAAATGGGTCAAGATTTCATGACTGTTTAGTTTATATGGTTTATTATCACAGTAATAGAACTGGCACTTAGTAGGCACCAGACACTGGCCCAAGTTCCTTAAATGTATTAAATCATTTAATCCTTGTAAGAATCCCTGTAGGAAAGAAATTATCATCCCCACTTTACTGATGAAGACACTGAGATTTAGAGAAATCAAGTAACCTGACCACCATCACATTTTATAAGCAGAGCTGGGATTTGAACACAGTTCTGTTGAACATCAAAGCCTGTCTCTAAACCACTGTACTAACCAGAGAGCCACCCAAGTTGACAAGGTAGCTAACTTCTTTCTGTTCACATGAACATTCACCTATGCTGATCCTCCTACTCCTCGTCCTACTCCGTGCATTCATATGGCCACATGGCACGTTAGGAAGACTTTCACTCAAGTCAAACAACAGTTAAGTTCCGCCATTTTACTGCATTCATGAAAAGAAGGATAGCAGGGCTCTTGGCCAGGACTGCTGCTTCTGGTTGTGCGGAATGCACACTATACAAATCCAGGCAGAGCCATTCACAAAGCAATATTTGACCAGCAACCCCCTGAAGGTGTTCAACTTGGCAGCCCTGCCCTTGCTGCTCTAAACCTGGTTTGTGACTCCTCACCAACAACAGTGATTGGACCAGAAGACACCTGACCAAAAAGAGTCAATCAGATGCTTGCTGTGTGGACGCGGAACTGAGAGACACAAAGGAGCCTCCCCAGGCGGGCAAGTGAAGAGACGGGAGACCTGGGGCCCCGCCGTCACAGACTGCCCAGGCAGAAGAAGCCAAAAATGAAGGCACACAGGGAGAGATGAAAGAGTTCATGGAGCCCTTAGAGACAGTGAAAAAAGCCCCATTTTCGCCTTTCCAAGAATCTCCTCAGACCCAGTTATACTTTTCTGCCCTTGATTTCTAAGAGACTTTTGTGTATCCTTTCCACAAACCCCTCTTTGTATTTGCCTAAGTTTAAGGGCATCCTGATCTTTGCAGGACAGAGAAGTGCCCGTTCTTGCCCAGACATCATCAAATGGAATTTTTCATTATTATACAAAAACCAGGCCTGAATCTCAATCCCCAGACTCATGTGTGTCAGAAATGCAACTTTATTTCTCTATAACGCAATGGAATTTCTATCCTGAGACCGTGCTGAAGGAGTGGCAGACTTAGTGCAATCATTTCAGGATCTAGAGAGTCAGAGTAGTACCAAGGAAGCGGGGATGAGGACGGCAGACGTTGAGTTCCCCATCATCCACAGGGGCATCTACTTCGATGCCCCTGGGCTGCCCGGTCCTGCTTATCGACCAACAGATTCACTGCTGTCTGGCCCAGCTTCCCATCTGGGCCTTTGCTTTCACTGCTCCTGTGCTCCTCTATGGTACCCAGGAATTCACTTGCTGCTCTACACCATGCTAGGCTGTGAGAAACTGGGGCTATTCAGAAACCCATCCACTTAGCTCAGAGAGAATGTTCTTCCCACCAGCGGAGCCATGGGAACCTGATGTTGTCCAAGGCCCTTCTTCCCCATACAGTCATACATCCCCGAGGCTTGACCTGGGTGAGGATTTGGCACCAGTCCTCCTTCTCAGGGATTATCCATACAGAAGCTTCTTAAATGTGCCCCCACGACAGCCTGATGCTTCCTGTTCTATGGACATTCGTCTCCCTCTGGGGTAGGCAGCTGGCCCCCAGTCTTATGGCATCCTAGGCTCATCTATTATTAATGTCCAAGAGTTATTTTCTCTCCTTGGGGTTAGATTTTGGAGCCCAAAAGCCAAGATATGACTTCGTTTCCTGGGCTTGTTCCACCTTCCCCAAGGCAAGGAACCCAGACTGGCCTAATTAACTGACTGGAAGCCAGAACCAAGTGACCCAAGAAAAAACGAAAGAAATCTTCAAGTTGAGATTCTAAAATATTGCCACACCACACTGCGTTGGGACCCTTTAGGCTCACAGAGCTTCGTTCTGGTCATAGGCCTTGATTTCACTGGACATTTCCTCTAGCTGATGTTGGCCAAGCTGAAGTGGGGCAACTCTGATCTTCAGTTAAGCTAATGCCTCTATGATTCTGCCCTTTCAAATGTGACGGTGGTGGCAATGTGTGCTGAACCATTTATCTAGTTTTCCTTAAGATTCACCTTTAGAGCAAGTCTCACACTGAGAAATCTGGGAGCAAAGTAAATTGTAAATAGAGATTTGTCCTTTTTCCTGGCTTCACCTTTTCTATGAAAGTTGTGATGAAGAGAACTTTTCCTTTACCTGTGAAAATAACTGTCACTCCACACCAAAAGAACCATAATTTATCATGCCTAATGTGCTTCCCCATCTTTGTGACTATATCAAATAATACTTTCCTTTATATATTTTATTATCTCATAAGAATAAGACACATATTTCAAGGTGGACAAAATAATTTATTGGTGATTTACAGAAAACATGTCCACATGAAATACTACACTTTATAATTTTTTTAATGTTTATTCATTTTTGAACGACAGAGAGAGACAGAGTGAGTGGGGGAGGGGCAGAGCGAGAGGGAGACACAGAATCTGAAGCAGGCTCCAGGCTCTGAGATGTCAGCCCAGAGCCTGACGCGGGCTCGAACTCACGGATGGTGAGAGCATGACCTGAGCCAAAGTCAGACGCTTAACCTACTAAGCTACCCAGGTGCCTCTACACTTTATAATATTTTTTAAAAATTAGTCATACTGCTTATTAAAAGTCCGTATCAAAAGTGAGAGCTGTAGCTACATCTGATGCAGACATTCACTTTTTTTCTTTTCTAGCCCCCAAAGAATGCCCCTAAATGAGCCTCTAAGAGGCCCCTATCTTCATTAGGATTTCTGAACCAAACAGCCATAGTAGGCTCATTCTTCCCTTGATTCATCCAACATAGACGTAATCACAAACTACTATGTGTTGGTCTTGGGATGCCCAGATGAGTGGAGGAAATGGAAGTTACAGCACCGAGTAAGTTCTGTAACAAAGAACTTGCCAGCATCAGGTTCAGTCTTCTGTGATGTTCTAGCGCCAGGCCCATCACCCTTCCTGCCTCCACAGGTTCCCTTCCCCCAGTACATTCCAGACTAAATCCCCCTCCTACTAAAAAACTCAATGGCTCCCCTAGAGGCATTTCCCAATCTAGGTTAAGGAAGAGTAATTTCAGGAAATCTGAGCAGGTATTGCCTGGAAAGGAGGCCTACAGTAACAAGTTTGGGAAGCAATGAATAAAACAAAGTTGGACTATTTGGTTGTGTTACGTTTTCAGGAATTCTCAGAGCTTTTACAATGTTGACATGCATTAGGGCAGTGATACACTTATGCATATCCAAGAGGAAGAATGCATCTTTACAGTATCTCCCCAGCTTATGGCTATAGAACCCTTTTCTTCCAGGGCATATTACTGGACTAGTCTTGAAAACAAAACAAAACAAAACAGAACGCCTGAGAAACACTAGCCTAGAGAAAAAAGTTCAAATTTCTTAACAAGGTATTTAAGGCTGTTGCTGTCTGCCTCTAGTAGATTCTTACAACCCCACTTCTTATTCCTTCGTTCCCATACATCACGCACTACCCTTGTTAGGCTATTAGTTCCCTAAGCAGACGGCACACCTTCACATGCTTGAGGTGTTACTGATACGTTCCTCTGTTTACAATGCCTCTCACCATTCTCCTTTATCTCACTTCTCTCTTCTCCATCTGAACTCCTATCTATACTGCAAAAACCACTCCATAGTAACTCATCTACCCAGTCTGTGAGTCACTGTTCTATAAGCACTTATGCATCAGAGCACCAATCGCTATGTATCATATATTTCTCTGCTGCCTTCAATAGATTATGAGTTCCTGGGACTTCCTCTTTGTATCCCCAGCATCTAGTGCACTGTCGGCCACATAAATGATTATGAACACACTGAAAATTTCATATCAATTTTTCAAACGTTTCACAAAATTCCCTTACTTCCTTTCAAACCAAAAAACTGCAGGTGTGAATTTGGTGTGCACCTTTTTCTTAAATGTAGGTCCCATGTTTGAAACAGGACTCGTACCAGTAGAGAAGCATCCACGATCACTAAAGAAGGGATTCTTAAGTCACTCATTAAATCTTAGATTTTTCGGGGCGCCTGCGTGGCACAGTCGGTTAAGCGTCCGACTTCAGCCAGGTCACGATCTCGCGGTCCGTGAGTTCGAGCCCCGCGTCAGGCTCTGGGCTGATGGCTAAGAGCCTGGAGCCTGTTTCCGATTCTGTGTCTCCCTCTCTCTCTGCCCCTCCCCCGTTCATGCTCTGTCTCTCTCTGTCCCAAAAATAAATAAACATTGAAAAAAAAATTAAAAAAAAAAATCTTAGATTTTTCTTTTGCCCAATTATAAAACCACAAGTCACAATCACTTTAAAACCTGTGTAAGAAATTGCACAGTATCTCCCTATAAACAAAAGGGGAGCGGAAATTTTATTTTATGCCTTCACGCTTTATGCCGTAGTGCCTGGCCCAAGAAAGACTTGTTGCAAACATTTAAAAAGTTATACTGTGCTGGCTTCAGCCGCACATATACTAAAATTGGAACAATACAGAGAAGATTAGCGTGGACCCTGCTCAAGGATGACACTCAAAAACTTATACTCTCTGGGAGTGAGGCTAAGCCCCTGCCACAGATCAGTTCTTCTCCCCACCCCTCCCCATCATCCCAAGAGCTGGTCTGCATGCTCCCTGCTCTTCCCTGGGCTCATCAGGATTTCCGCCTGGATCTTCTTTCTTTCATATTTTCCTCTGTCTCCTAGTGCCCAGGCATCTCCTGAAAATCAGAGAAACTGCCGGAATGGTGGTCTGCGTGCATGTCTTCCTTTACTTGCCCCACTGCCCCTCTGCCATTTCCCCCGCCCACCAAGAGGCAAAGGGAATTTGTTTATTTTGCCAAGAACTCTCAGACACTTTCAGTTCAGCAGAGAGGTTGACTTAACTCTATTCCCTGATGGGAAAAGAAACGTGACATTCTCCTCATGATTAAAGCACCACTTTTTCTTGCTACGAAGGGAAAATTCAACATCATACAGCCCCCAAATGTTGCAACTTTCAGTTCAACGGCACTTTTTCTCCACATTTTAAAACCTTCTCTGACACACACATGGGGGCTGCAGGGAAGAGTTTCTCACAAGGCTCTAAACACCTCCATTCTGCATCCAGGGTCTTTCACCGTCTGCCCCTGCCCTACACCTTCCCCTGCTTCCCACTGCTCCCCAGCCCTACAGTCCTGCCCCTGGCAATCAGGTTTCCTGTCCATTCTAGAAGCTTATGCCCTCCATGCCCTCGTGCCTGTGATGTCTGCCCTCATCCTTCCAGGCTTCCAAACACAGCCCAGGTGCTCCTCCAGAAACCCTTCAGTGAGCACAGGGTACACAGAGATCCCTCTCTAATCCACGTGGTGTTTTAATGCTATAGTGCCTAAGTTTGCATTTATTCACATTTTTTCCAGCCTTGTGTTCATTGTTATGTCTTGCTCTCCAACCAGCCAGACAGTGAGCTGGAGAGAGGGTGTGGGCTCTGAAGTCAAGCAGCTGTTGGCTCTGGAGCCTAATTTCTGAGCTACGTGAGGCCCAGTTTCATTATTTGTAAAATGAAGAAGTAAACACCCACCCCTGCGAAGCTGAGTTGCCATGAGCACTAAATGAGGTCTAGCATGTGAAACTCCTGGCCTTCTTGCCCTCCATGAACTGTCTCACTGCTCTCCTGAGGGCAGGATCACATCGCTCACTGGTTCCCGGGTTCGTAGAACGCCGAGCACAGTAAAGCGGGACACGATCGGCAGCAACTGTTAAAAGTGCGCGGAATTAACAAAGAGCTGGGAACATAATCTCGGTTGGCAAGGAAATGAGACAGACCTTTAACCACTCAAAACCAATGTGCCACTAGAATTGAAACGTGAAATGAGATAGCATAAAAAAGCAGACCAGTCACGACACACAGACCACTTCGATGCTTAGAAGGATATTTTACTGAACACACATAGAAAAACAAATGTCCTGTTTCTAATACCTTTAGCAAAGTCTGCCTTGAATCTTGCGGGGGATATGCAATAAAAAGATGTCTCCTTCAGCCTTTTCAATTAAATGCGTTCTGATACCATACCATATACTGGTATGAGCTCATACCATATATTAAATCACAAGTCAGGGACTTAAAATACCGCCATCAGATATGAAGCACATTTCTTTAGTTTCTATGTAAGCCCAGAAGGGCTGCACAGTCAAGCAATGGTCATTTTCCAGCTGCCTCCCTCTTAACTCTAGGAGTGGGACAAAACAGGCCCTTAGTTTGAGCCATATCAGCTACACAATGCGTGTGAAGAGAGTGAATAGCTCCAATTTGCACAATTCTGATAATTTCCTATCACTGACTGGGGGGTGGGTGGGGGTGGGTGGGGGTGGGTGGGGGTGGGTGGGGGGGAATGCCATCCGCTCACTTAAGAGGCTTCATTGGAAAGCAAAACACTTCTTTGTATTTACTTAAGCACCAGGCTAGAATATGAGGAAGCACAATACATTCTAAACATGGTGCACATCTGGTCTAAAAACCACAATCAATTTATTGCCGCGTCTGAAACATTTTCAGCGACTGTCATATAATATATTATCACACATTTCTAACAAGACATTTTCTTGGAACCAAAATAGACAGGTAGATCTGTCCGTTCAATTTCTCACAAATGAAAGAGAAAATTGTTTGGCTCAGATGTCTGTACTGTCTTTGGAGTAGTGTAACTATCATATGAGAAGGGTATTAGTCAAAGATGCCAGGAGCTCAGCAATTACTTCCAAAGAGTGAAATTACTGGCTACACAGAAAGGAAAAAAAAAAAAAGATGTATGCATGTATGTATGCATCTTCTCTTTTTTCCCATTCCAACAGAACCATTTATTGCATTTACTTGAAAGAGATGTACCACAGTCTTGTTAAGCCCATCTATCTCCCAGTGCTATAACCCTGGACTCCCTATTAAATGGAATCTTTTGATCTCTGTGGCTCCTAAAGCAGAACTTTATTAAAAGTTTTATTAAAAATTAAAATGCAATCGAAATCACGTTAAAATGCTTAAAAGCTCTATATTTTCACCCTAACCCCTCGTGGGCATTCACAAGGAGAGTCACAATGGTATTGAATAGCCAGAGAGCCCCACGCCCAATAAAGAGGGCTGCCAAAATATCCCAGGATTGGCCCCAGTGAAACCATTTACTGGCTCACCGTTGGCTGCATAATCCGCCTTTAAGCACTTTCTCCTCTGTAAAAACCCCAGAGCTCCTTTAAGAGCCTTGTCTCAGCACACAAAACTTTCAAGTGACTAACCCTTCCCTACCCAGCCCCTGAGCCCCTCACACCAGCCACGCAGGCTTTGACCTTTCCTGATAACCCACTCAAAGCACGTTCTGCTCATAGGGCCGGCAAAAAAATGCATAAAGCCTAGATCATCCGATCTTTGGCAAGGTTCATAAACAGACTGGACATTATCAGCTCTCTTTCATACGTCTGAGCCTTTGACAGTGTTGCTCCCTGAATGAATGCTGTGGCTGACTTTGCCTGGTGAAGAGTTCATCATACTTCAGAACTCAGTTCAACCAGGACTTTGTAGTGACAGTTTCCCTGACAGCCCTCCTTTGCTGAAATAGGTGGTCTACTCTTTCGTATGGGATGGAGCGTCCCACACACCCCTCCTCCAACTGTACCCCACCATACCCCAGTAGAGCGTAGGATGCGTCATTATGTCTATCTTCCCACCAGCCTGCAAGCTCTTCTGGAAAGAACCTGTGTCTTCTTCTCTGTACCTCTAGTGCCCACGATACTGTCTTGCATGAAGAAGGGACCCCTCAAATATTTACTGGATGAAAAAGCAATAGCCGTAAGCCAGAAAAATCCTGACTCTGTCAGAATGGTTAAGAGCTTCACTTGCTTCTCTATGAGCAAAAAAGAGAATCTTGGGAAAGGGCAAAGTCAGAGTTTTCCGGTCTTTCAACCACAGGAGCTGTTAGTAAGGAAAATTCAACTGATCATACAGAGATAAAAGAGGGGAATGTATGCTTTTGCAACTTGGGCCTGCAGTCATCCTGTTAGAATTAGAGAAATACAAAAAGAGCACCCAAGAGGAGAGGACTTAAGGGATTGTAGTGAATGGCAGACAAAATGGTGGGCACTCGAAACAGTGGGCACTCAAAAGCTAAAAGGACAGCATCAGGATGAAGAAACCAGGAAGGGGGGTAAGTCAGATGAGGAAGGATGGGGAGGCACTTTAGGCTCATTAGTCATATTATAGGACCTAGAACAACAAAGGGTTTCTTGAATATAAAAGGACGTACATCCAGGAGAAACTTAGGAAGGCTCTCCCTGTGTCAGCAGATAAGAAAAGGAGGAAACCAGTGGGCAGACTGCTTGCGGCCCATTAAATGAAGTAACCCCATTTGTGCTGAGTCGAACTGAACAAAGAAAACTGCCCCAATGAATAAATATGAGGCTGATTCTGTATTTCAGTTCAGTCTAGAAGCAAATTCTCACAGAATCCAGAAAACTTCCAGAGAGCTCGGTGAGTTGAGGCAGAGGCACAGGTGGGATCACAGGAGCCCACAGCCCACAGTGCGTAGGACCCCATCGCCTTCCGCCAGCTATGGTGCTGTCTGGAAAGCAGTGCAGGTGTGTTTGAAGGAGAATGTCTAACAGCAGCTGAAATAACCAAAAACAAAGTGGTGAATGGCTGCCCTGGGCCAATATGGGGACAAATTGGCAGAGTGGAGTGTTCCTCCACAGACCTGTCCAACTGTTTGAGAATGCCACCATCTCTCCAGAGGTGCCCTTGAAAAGGCTAAGTGGAAAGGTAGAGCCTTTTAAAATTTTATGTGGTTTCTAAAGCATCTTAATTTTTAATAAAAAGTTCTTAATAGCATTCTGGATAAAAGACTATGGTACTTACAAGATCCTTTTTATAATGCCAAACTCTTTGTGCAGTATATGTATATATTTTTAAAAAGACCATGGTTTGGCAAATGCTGACGGCCTTTAACACTTACGATTATTCTCCTTCCGTTTACTCTACTGCTTGATGCTGTGGCCAAGAGCAAATCCATCCAATTCTCTGCCCTGACTTTGCTTCGTTTCGAGGTAAGGAATTTAAAGGAAAATGTAACATGGAGGTAATTTCCAACAGCCTTAGCCTCTGAAAGTGTACATCCGGCCGATGCTATCTGACCCTGGGTTCCGATGCATGTTCCAAAGGCCCAAGCATGTCCAGAAACATGTAAGTAAGGCACATTTCTGGGGATGATGGCCCTCTAGGTGTCAACAATTACAACTAAATAAGACACCCATCCCTAAGTGTAGAATAGAATCCTGGCACTCTCCTGGCGCTCTCCTGTCGTTTGGTTAATGCTTTACAATTTACAAAGTACCTTCTTTGAGCCTCAGAGAAGTTACATGATTCACCGAGTCTGTGGCTTGGTGCCAGAGCCAGAAGCTTCGCAGACTTCCTTCCTGCAGGTCCAGGCTCTGGGAGCATCCTGACTAGAACACCTGTGGCCAGAATTAACTTAGCAATAAAGCGTAGTGATTAACAGCTCACTTCAAGAGTCATTCGGAGAAGCAGACCATAAGCTAGATGGGAGGAGGACACCGGGAAAATGGCCCAAGCTAAGACATCAACTGAGGACGGACACCATATTCAAAGGACATCCCAGAAACCCTCCTCAACCTGGGAGACAGGTGGTACCAGATCATCTGCCAGGAATGAGTGGTCGGAAGCCATTTTGGAGAAGGCCAAGCATTTCAGGAAGAAAAAATTAAATCTCATGCGTCCTAAGCATTAGCAAATTGCTAGAAGCTCAGATTTGCAAGAGTAGGTGAATGTGTCATTCACTTAGAAAATGAGTCAGTTGGTTGCATCTTGTTACCTTTGATCTGAAAAGGAAATATAAGGGGTGCTTGGAGAGAAAGACAAAGCCCCCCCACCCCCACCCCAAGAACAAACCTTGTGAAAATAGAATTTCCCAAGCTGTTAGTATCCTATTTGCAAAATCAGATTTTCTTTTAACTTATTGAGTTCATGCTGTGAATTTCAAAACTCTCTTGTGAATTCAAATTTTTACTTTTCATTCAGGGACTAAGAAGTTATCAATATTCTCACCACACTTGAGAGAGAAAACTAAACAACAAGGAAGTAGGAATGCTCACATTTATTCACATGTATGGAGCTTGACTCATTTTCTTTTTTTTTTGTTTGTTTGTTTCTTTATTTTTGAGAGAGAAAGAGAGAGCAAATGAGGATCAGAGAGAGAAGGAAAGAGAGAGAGAAGGAGGGAGGGAGGAAGGGAGGGAAGGGGAGGTAGAGAGAGGGAGAGAGAGAGAGAAAGAGGGAGAGAGAGAGAGAGAGAGAGAGAGAGAGAATCCCAAGCAGGCTCTGCGGCTCTGCACTGTCAGCGCAGAGCCTGATGCGGGGCTTGAACTCATGAACCATGAGATCATGACCTGAGGCATTAATCAAGAATGAGACATTTAATCAACTGAGCCCCCCAGGCACTCCTGAGCTTGACTCATATTCTAAGTGAAAGACACATTGATCTATTCTGTAATTCAGCCTTTTTGTGCCTCAATGTTCTCATCTGCAAAGTAGGAAAAATAACAGTACCTGCTCATGGTTTGTCATTAGGATTAAATAAGTCAATGTACATAAAGTACTTGGCATAGTGGCCAGCATAATAAATGACAAGTAAATGTTAGCTATTATTCATATTCCAATGAGTGCTTTGGTTTCTATAAATCATAAAAAGTGATCCTTGAACACACGCAGGCAAGAAGTTTCCAGTGGTTTGTTAGGTCTATGAAATTTGATCTTCCTTGCCTTTCTTGGCAGGGATCTTAACTAGCTAAAGTTATTGATCCAGGTAGCAAGATCCATACCTCTACATGACTGTTTCCACTCACTGAAAATTTCCAGAAAGTAATCATTTCAGGCTGAAGTTGTCTATGCTTGGTCTCAACCCAATGGAAACTCACTTGCATTGGAAGATGGGAGCACAGTCCATCCCCTGATTTGCAATGGCTGGAGTTGAGGGACAACCAGACTTTTTCTACCCCAAAATAATATCTTTTAGCTGAACTTTTAAAAAATCACTGAACATTGTGAGTTTAATCTTCCCTTAGCCGTGAATACAATAAATGACCACCTGCTTTAAAGCTCCTATTATTTTTAAGATCTTTTTTAAGCTCCTTTGAGACAAAGAGGTCCCAAGTAGAAAAGTTTTTCTTTTATATCCAAGTTTCTCAGCTGAAATATCTACATTTTAACAGCTGCTTCTCTGATTTTTCTCTTTTAACTTCATAACATATTTTACAGCTCCAAGGTGCTGGTAAAACGAGTTTGGAAGGTTTTTTTAACATAGATTAAATGCCAAGAGCCCTCCACTCTACCCACCAGACATACACAGCCACAAGTCCTTCTCTTCACAATGCCGAGATAGTCAGACCCAGTGTTTGGAAACATCGGTTTCTCAATCACAGACTGAGAAGGGCCTGCAGCTTGTGTGCAACCCAGCTCCTTCTCCAGTGCCCACTACAACGGATGGGTGAATGAGCAAATGAACAATTGGGCATTGTGTGGACCAGCCTAGCAGATGGTCCTCTGAATAGTTTCCTTATCTGGATATTTCTTAGAAATGTTATAACGTTTCTTTCATTATAAATACTTCATTTCTCTAACATGAAGGTTTCTTCTCTCTTTGTCCTTATCACCACCAGCTACCAGTAGCCAAGTTACAGAAGCAATGGCTATATATCCTCAAACCCATGACCACTCAGAATCAGAGTTGCTTTGACTGCACAGCAATCATAGTGCAACATGCCCGAAGAAAAGGGACCCTGAAATGGGACCTCTCTGGACTTCCTCCCCAGACCAGGAATCAGTTCTGATCTACATCGGAAATGCTTGGATAGAGAGGAAAGATGGATTTGATGCAGGAAATACAGGACACGGGAAACAGGAGAGCAGCACTTAAGCACCTTCTCTCACTTGATTCTTTATCAAAACAGTCACCAGGCTCTGTAATCTGTAAACCTTCCAGGGTCAGGGATGCAAAAATGATGGTCCAGAAGGCGTGCACTCCATTCACAGCTCCATGTTGACAAATTATGAGCTTTAGTGAGCCTTATGCTCCTAAAAGGCAAAAATCATGTCATTTGCTACTTTGTATTCTCAGGGGCCTACTGCAATGTGGGGAATATAGGGAGGGGGGAGCTTAAGAAGTATTTGTAGGAGGAAGAAAAGAAGGCCTGAGAGAGATGGGAAGGAAGGAAGGTAGGTAGATAAAAAAGGAAGGAGGGAAGGAAGGAGGGAGGGAGGGAGCGAGGGACGGAGGGAAGGGAAGGAGAGGCATAGGAGAGAGGGAGGGAAGGAAGGAAGGAAGGAGGGAAGGAAGGAAGGAAGGAAGGAAGGAAGGAAGGAAGGAGGGAAGGAAGGAAGGAAAGAAGGAAGGAAGGAAGCAGGCAGATGAATCTCCTCCAGGAGAGCATGGCACAAATTCACTCATTTGTGCCTGGACCATTTTCAGTCGTCTGAATAACATGGGCCAAAAGGAGGATCTGAAATTCATATAAATGATACCATTCTGAATATCAGGTTGGTGAGTTAGCTTGTGTCTCCTCTACATATGTGGTTTACTTTAAATGTAGTGTATAGCTGGAGGCAGGGAACAGGTATGGAATTCTATAAAAGATGGAACTGCATTATTGAAAATCATCAGAGGCCTTCACTTGAGCTTTCGAGGTTTGTAGGCACGGGAAATTAGAGCCCTGGAACATGTGATACTATCTTCGAACCAGAGACCAGATTCCTTGATTAAACTTCAGACTCTTGGAATCTCCTGATTGTTCATCTCATACTAATGATCTGGGAGAAATACTAGAAGGCAAGTTAATGATCCTGCTGAGTCTGAATTGGGAGGCAGCCACCTGAAATATTAGTAATCGACCAAAGTAAAGAAATAATTACAGGCTGACTAGATTAGAAATATAATCTCCACAGTACTTTCCCATAAGTAAATAAGGTTCAACTTATAAAACATCATGAAGAAAAAAGACACTACACAACTCATCACCGTGTACCTTAGAACACTGGCTGCATCCGGACTCAGCTATGCCCTTCTCAGAGCTACATGCCAGAGGGATGGTCCCCAAAACAGTGTAGTCTCCAAACAGGAGATACTTAAAAACATAAGCCCTCAGTCCTAACCCACCAGGACTGAACACCAGCATGTCCACCGTGCTTCATGACCCAGTGAACACTGAGCACCCACCATGCGCCAGCCATTTGTGCTGGATGCTGGGATACAGACGAGGAATATCCCTCTCTGGGCAGCTTAGCCTATGCTGGCAAATGGGCCTTTCCATAGAAGAAAATAACAGGGAATTACTTTCCTAACTTGGTCCAGAAGAACTTTGGATTTCCATGCTGGGAAGCCTTGCCTAGGTGCAAGTTTCTCTAGCCTACCTCGTGAAGAACTACATCTTTTGAGTCAGGACACCAGACAGGTCTAGAGAGGCTGTGAGCCTCTGAAGAGTGGCTGGCCTCCCTCCAGACTGTCAAATAGGGAACTCTGACCTCTATATCACTGCCCTTTTCTTGTTTTCCCTCCTGTGTTTCCCAACAAGCTGTACATCAGAATCACTGAGGGCACTTTTTAAAAATATAGATGCCTGACCCCTACCTCAGTCTTGCTGAATTAGAATCTTTGGATTGGGTGAAATCTGCTTGTTGGACAATTTTGCAAGAAATTTTAATGTCAAGTTAGAGAACCACTGGGTAGTAGAAAGAACACAGGTTTTGGAGCCAGATAAACCAAGATTTGAAATCCAGCACTGACAATTAATTGACATAATTAACTCTAGGGGACCTGGTTTAATTACTTAACATCTTTGTGACCCAGTTCCCTGTGCAGTAAAGTGGAATAATGCCCAGAGTTATTACAAACTTGGAATAAAACACGAAAAATATTCAGCACTGCAGCCACTATCATAATTTCCTCCCACCTCCACTAAATGCCTGCTTCCCAGAAAACATCTTATACCAATATTTTATGATTTGGTTCAAATTTAAGTCAAACTTCTCCAGGATTATCCTATGGGTTTATCTCTAGCTGTGGAAAGAAGAGTTTTGCTCACTAATTTTAAAACTCCAAGAAGCATATTGTAAATAGGAAAGATTCAGGGGATTGAGTTGATTTTAGCCATAGGGACGAGTTATAGGTACCCTTCCCTAGACAGACAAAGTCAATTACATACTAAATTACTGGGAGCAAGAGGTACAAATCTAGTGAGAATTATGGGAAAGGACAGAGGCCACCATTTTGTCTCCTTACATTTCTATAACAAGTTACCCTTTATTGCATGATGAAGATGAAATATACAAAGAACACTGGACTAGGAACTCAAAGACCTGTGTTCAAATCCTAGCCATGCAACTTTGGACAACTCAATTCTCTCTGAACCTCAGTCACTTACCCCATAAAATGAGGGATCGAGGCTGCTAAAATCTTACTACATTGACTTATGGATTTCATATCTTTTCAAAGTACAGAATATTCAGCTAACAGTCACATAAGTGAAGCAGGAAGGTTCTGGCAGGCACCAGTGTACTGAAGAACAACGAAGACCTTTCAGAGAAGGGAGCCCCTAAGAAGCACAGATCTTGAATGTCTCACGGGAGTCTAATCTTAGAGTTTACCTTGAATTTGCCAACCCTTGACCACTCTGACATTCAAACGAGTTGTCTGCAGCCCAAGTTCCTGGTAAAAATAGGAGTGGGCTAAGTGTCCACATGCTACCTGTCCCTGGATACTCCTGGCAGGAGGCAACCAGAAAATAACTGAACCTAAACTTGGATAAAAATGAGCTCTCTCTGGGGTGCCAGGGTGGCTCAGTTGGTTCAGTGTCCAAATTTGGCTCAGGTCATGATCTCATGGTTCGTGGGTTCAAGCCCTTGGTCAGGCTCTGTGCTGACAGCTCAGACCCTGGAGCCTGCGTTTAATTGTGTGTCTCCCTCTCTCCCTGCCTCTCCCCTACTTGCGTTCTCTCTCTCTCTCTCTCTCTCTCTCTCTCTCTCTCTCTCTCAAATATAAATAAAATTAAAATTTTTAAATAAAAAAGAAAAAGAAAAAGAAATAAGCTCCTTCCAAGATAAATAGACAAAAGGTAAAACTGTCCAGTTGGTTTTCCAAGAAAGTCTGAAGAAGATCATCAGGGGGTGAAAAACACCCAACAGGGCCACCTAAGAGCTGTAACCACAATCTCCACCACCAGTGACCTAGCAGAGCCTCAAACATGCCTCTCCCTGTCATGATTTTGGCAGGGTCCACAGCTAGTTTACTCTTGGGTACAGGTATTCCTGCTGAAGCACCAAGTGAGAGGAGCTATTAACAGGATACTTTGGGAAAGAGAATTGAACCAGAAAACCCCAAAGAATATTCTACTTCATTAATAATACACAGGCCTTAAAATAACCTTCCCTAACTTTTTCCCTACTTTCTAATGTATCTGAATTTCTTTCCATCTTTCCTTTCTTCTCTTCTTTCTTAAGGACAAGATGTCACCTAACCTGGCAGCTTTGTATCATTTCACCCCAATGACTCCTCTCTCCTGGATGACCACACCCCAACATCTTCTGGATGACCACATAACCCTATCCTGGATGACCACATCCCACCCTTTCCTGGATGATCACACACCATCCTGTCCTGGATTACCACACCCCACCCTCTCCCGGATGACCACATAACCCTTTCCTGGATGACTACATCCCATCCTCTTCTGGACGAACACACCCCATCCTGTCCTGGATAATCACAGTAAAACTGACTCTTCTCCTGGACCTTCCTATTGGCTCATCTTCCTCTACACCTCCCTTAAATGTGCTTTCCAGGAATCCAGCCTGAATCCTTTGATTTCTTGGTTACACCTTCTCTCCTCAGGCCATTGTATCCACACCCAGGGCCTCTGACCACCACCTTTACACCACAGATTCCCAAAGAAATGTCAGAGTTCCAAATCCAGTATGGAGGTTTTGACTCTTAGATCTTAATTGTCCCCTTCGTCTCTCCTTTTAGGACTAGAAGAAAATGGCCTGAGCTACAAGTAGGATGCCCCTCAGAAGGTCTTTCCTGAAAGGAAGCCAGTCTGAGCACATTTTCTGTTTTCCTATTCCAACCACTGCCCTGTCCTGATCCCGTGGCTACTGAAGCAGTATAGAAAGTGGTGCAAAGGTATTAGCACCTAAATTTGAATCCCATCTCCACACATAGGCAACTTACCTAACATCTCCAAGTTTTATTGTATCATCTGTGTTGAGCGGTTTATAATAATATCCACCTTATGGAATCATTATGAACATAAAATGAGATGATACTTATAAAGTGCTTAGCACAGCGCTCAGCACTTAGAAAGAGCTCAATGCTAGCTATTATTATATGCCTGTAGTCATTATGCAAAAATGGTGGTTTGCATTCAAACTTCTACTATCTCAATAGGAAAAAGAAATCCATTTCAATGCTTCTAAGTCTTTTAACCCTTTCCTACCTCCATAGCTAAATATAATCCAAATGGTGGCAGTCAAGTTCTGAGGCTGCTAGTGGAAAAGGCTCATGAAGGAAAGGGCTTTCTTTCTTTGGAGTTTCTTTGCCAAGTACAAGATTCTCCTATCAATTAGAGTGAGCTAATTCATGCCAAGCATTCTTCACCATCCAAGGTGAAGTTGAAGGGAAAGACACACTAGTGAATTCAAACACAATAAACAAAAGAAACATACATCAGGCAAAGCCAGGGAAACAAGGTGCTGAGCACAGGAACCATGTTTTTTGTCTAAGAATTTACTTTTGACAAATTTGCTTTCCTCCAGAATTCCGTCTTTTGCCCTGTAATTGAAATTCCCGTGTCCCCAGTCCCAATCAAAATGGGTAGGAAAAAGGAAGCTTGACATCCCATAAGAGACAAGTGACAGGAGAGACAAACTCTTGACCAATTAAAATAATTCTCTCACTTGCCTCACTTTCCCTTGTAAAAAAAAAAAAAAATTACAAGAATCGTCCTGCAGCTTCATTCTATGTGGCTTCCCTGGGGTTATGTGTTTGTGTGCACTCATCATTGTTGAATTTCCAGCTTTCATTTTTCTTTAGAAAGCAACACTTAGTTCACTGAAGCCTGCTGATTATGAGGGTACACAGACCCAAATGAATCATAGAAGCAGCCAGATTGCACAAATACAAATCCTCCGCATTGTGTCTTCCGCCCGCCCTAACCTTCTCATACGGCCTCTCTTCCCAGCATCCCTTTCTCTGATTACCTCATCCACACCCAAAGTACAATTAGTGCATTCAAGCACTAGAGACAGCTAACAAGGCAAGGAAGAGTGCAGCAAACAACCCCATGGTTCCTAGAATCTAGGCACAACACAAAAGCAAAAGAAATTTAAAAAGTAATAATATCTACAGCTAGTACTGTGGGGTACCATCCAGATCTCCCCATCAACTCATTCCGTCAGCTACCAGGAGTGCTGGCTGCTGATGGGACAACTGAGTCTCTTTCTAGGTTATGTATTTAAGCTTAAAGAGCCACCTCTCCCACGTTTACACTTTCTTCCTAAAGACAGACAGCATCCAATACCTGGTCAATGTGGAGGGTTCAAAGCTGAATCTCTCTGCCTAAATTCAGAGCAA
This sequence comes from Prionailurus bengalensis, assembly GCF_016509475.1. Classification (NCBI taxonomy): domain Eukaryota; kingdom Metazoa; phylum Chordata; class Mammalia; order Carnivora; family Felidae; genus Prionailurus; species Prionailurus bengalensis. Next base: position 21,111,916 of record NC_057343.1, read on the forward strand.
TTCTGAATGGCTGTCTCAGGTCCAGCACTCCCATAGGTTGATGAGGGTCTTTGTTTGGACTGCACTACACTTCAACTTCTCTACCCAATGCCATTCCCCTCACTCCCAGTAAACTCCTGTGTGCAAATCTATCTCACTCTTTGTTTGCCATTGAACATGACCTAAAACAACAGCCCAGAAGGCTAATGTTTCAAAGATCAGTGAAACTGATACTTCAGAAACTTCCACCGAGTCCTGAAGCATTCCTTAAGGTCCAAGGAAATAGTCATGGGTAGTCTTTGGTATCACACAGCCAGCCATCAACTTGCTCCACAATGAGAGGATATTGGGCTCTGGGGAGTAAGAAAGTTAGTTGGCTTAGAGCTAACATGTCTAGGGCTCTGTCCCAGAGCTTCTTGGGTGTGCCCTTAAGCAAGTTTTTTTAGAGCAGTGTTTTCAAATGACCTTTCTCATTTTCAGTCTATCACAAACCAACAATATTTTTTATATCCAAATATATATATACACATATTTAATATACTTATAAACTATATTTTATAAAGTACAATAAAATGGATGATAATTCCCTACTTAAGTAGAGACTGCACATAGTGATTTCCTTCAAAGGGGTACACGGTAGGAGGGGGATGTGGGCAGATAATATTACAGCAAAGGGGCGCCTGGGTGGATCAGTCAGTTGAGCCTCCGATTTCGGCTCAGGTCATGATCTCACGGTCTGTGAGTTCGAGCCCCGCGTCGGGCTCTGTGCTGACAGCTCGGAGCCTAGAGCCTGCTTCAGACTCTGTGTCTCCCTCTCTCTGACCCTCCCCCATTCATGCTCTGTCCCTCTCTGTCTCAAAAATAAATAAACATTAAAAAAATTTTTTTAAATATTACAGCAGAGAAACCTGATAAACATGACCTTATCCAAATGATCAAGGTCAACAACAGTAATAAGTCACGTTGGCAATATGTTGCCTTGATTTGATGAGATGAAAATGGCCCTATGCCTTTCTGGTCTTCCTGCCAAAAACTCATAAGCCCAATTTCATCATGAGGAAACATCATATAAATCTCAACTGAAAGACATCCTATGAAACTCTTGACCAGTATTCCTCAGAACTGTCAAAGTCATCAAAACCAACAAAAGTCTGAGAGATTGTCACAAGAGGAAGCTAAGAAGACATGACAACGAAAGATAATGTGGCATTTTGGAAGAGAACCTAGAATAGAAAAATGACATTAGGTTAAAAACTAAGGAAATAGCAATAAAGTATGAATTTTAGTTAATAATGATGTATCAATATGAGTCCATTAATTACAACAAATATACCATACTAATGCAATATATTCATAATAGGGGAAACTTGGTGCAGAGGATATGAAAACTCTCTGTATTATCTTCTCAATGTTTCTGTAAATCTAAACTTGTTCTAAAAAATAAAGCTTGTTCTAAAAAATAAATCAAATATAAATGAATTTATTTTTGAGACAGATAGCATAAGTGCACCTGTGTGAATGGAGGAGGGGCAGAGGGAGAGGGAGAGAGAGAATCTCAAGCAGGCTCCTTGCTCAGCTCAGAACTCGATATGGGGCTCAATCTCACAACAGTCAGATCATGACCCAAGCCAAAATCAAGAGTCAGACACTTAACCGACTGAGCCATCCAAGCACCCCGAATATAAATGATTTTTTTTATTTTTTTAAAGGTTTATTTTATTTTGAGAGAGAGAGAACATGAGTGGGGGAGAGGGACAGGGACAGGGAGTGAGGTGGAGGAGAGAGAGGGAGAGAGAGAGAGAGTCCCAAGCAGGCTCATGCTGAGCATCAAAAGTCAGATGCTCAAGCGACTGAGCCACTCAGGCACCCCAATAAATGAATTTTTTAAAAAAAATATATACATAAGCCCTGTCTTTTTATTAGTGTCAATCAACAAAATGTCTCTGTCAAATTTTTACAAACGTTTCTAAATGCTTACTCTCACATTCTGTACCTACATTGCCACCAACCAGTAATAAGTGGTTCCCAGAAAGACACCAGTCTGAAGACCACAGTCTGAGGAGCTGAGGGCTCATTTTCCTCGTCAGTGAAACGAAAGCAGGGAACCAGAGGATCAGAATTTTCTTTTTTTTTTTTATAAATTTTTTTTTCAACGTTTATTTATTTTTTGGGGGGACAGAGAGAGACAGAGCATGAAGGGGGGAGGGACAGAGAGAGAGGGAGACACAGAATCGGAAACAGGCTCCAGGCTCCGAGCCATCAGCCCAGAGCCTGACGCGGGGCTCGAACTCACGGACCGCGAGATCGTGACCTGGCTGAAGTCGGACGCTTAACCGACTGCGCCACCCAGGCACCCCCAGAGGATCAGAATTTTCATGTTTCCTCATATTTAACCTCGGGAATGCTGTAAGTGATCACCTTTTGCAAAACAATAGGTACTCAGAACCAGATGCCTAGAACCAAGCCCCTTCTCCATGACGAATGGCATAAGGTAAACACTGTCCAGCTGTATAGACACCTATTTTCTCCAAAATTTCTTTAACTCAAGCAGCACAAAGGGTACTATGTCTGGGTGCTTTTTTTTTTTTTCAATCCAGAACTAAAAAAGGAAGAAATGAAACGTAAAAGTAATAACTACGTGTTCAGGCTGTCACAGATGGTCCTCAAGCCAGGGTGCGTGTTCCTTTTCTCTCACTCAGAAGCCCTAGAAAACCAGGAGAAGCCTCTTGTGCCAGGAGATTGTTGGAGTCATAAGCCAGCTGTAATTGGCCAGGAACCAAAGGTCTGTCAGAAAACCATGAGTTGTCAGAGTTGAGACAGGGCACAGCATGAGAGAAGACATACCACAGTTTGGGAAGTTGGTAAAATGAGTGGAAAGCACACCTTCCGATGAGCAAGAAGGAGGGGAAAATTGTAGTTGAAAAACAGACGGTATCAACCTGTCCCACCGAATAGGTTTTTGAGATGTGAATGGAGGGTTTCAAAACAACCCAGGGAAACGATTATACGTCTGAGAGGGCCAGAGATGATTCAGTTTCTTGTGGGTCTTGGAAAGCCTAAAGTTGATGCCCACAACTGAAGCCCCAAGAAACAGGAAGCAGACACAGCAAAAGCCAGTAGGGAATATGAACCATGAGCACATGCCAGGATTCAACCACCATGAGGGAGATTAAGGATATTTAAATATTGGAACTTTGGAAAGAATTTAAATATTAAAAACCTTAGGTTCCATGGACTATTCATATATTATCTCCTATTAATTACATATTGCTTCTTTTTTTTTTATTTTTTTTTAATGTGTATTTATTTTTGACAGAGAGAGAGAGACAGAGCATGAGCATGGGAGGGGCAGAGAGAGAGGGGGAGACACAGAATCTGAAGGAGGCTCCAGGCTCTGAGCTGTCAGCACAGAGCCCAATAAGGGGCTCGAACTCACAGACCCCGAGTCATGACCTGAGCCGAAGTCAGACGCTTAACCGCCTGAGGCACCCAGGCGCCCCATTAGATATTACTTCTTAATTAAATTTCTATTCTAACTCCTCTGTGGTCCATCTCCTAGCAATAGAGTTCATCTAGATATCTGACCTATATTTCAGAAATTTCTAGAGATGAGATATGTCAGCAAGGTAACATTCCACAAGAATAATTCATTAGTTAGAGTATGTTCATACCTACAAGAAACAACCTCAAATCTCAAAATTCTAGTAGCTTAATACATCAAAGGTCGTTCAATGCAGTCAGCAATAAGAGCTCTGCTCCACGTAGTCATTCAGGAACCAGGTTCCTCCCAACGTTGTGGCTCCCCTGTCTTAAACACAAACCAGTATGGGAGTGGAGAATGGAGAAAGCCCACCCATTCCTACCTACCTTAATGTACAAAGGATACAACCACTTTTGCTCATATTCCATTGGCAAGAACTAGCCACATGACCTCACTAGATACAGGAGCTGGAAAATATAGTTTGACTATGTGCCCAGGAAGAAGAAACAGGTTTGGTAAGCACTGAGCCAGATGCCAGGAGTAATTACAAGAGGAACTCCCAGAAAGCCGCCCAAACACGTTGGTCTTCAGTATTTTCATGTATCTCAGATAATAACATCCTAGAAAACATGGGCACTGTCTGGACAATTTTCTTACTAGCACTTGAGTCAGTGCCTCATCTGTTAACACTTATTCATAGGATGAAAAGTGTGTGGAGTTTGACTGCCTTTATGTCTAGATTCTGCTACTTGCATCCTGTGCAACCAACCTGGGATAGGTCATACATCCTCTTGGCACCCCAGTTTTCTCCTTTGTAATACAAGGGTATTGGTACCTATTTTACAGGATTATGAAGTTTAAGTAAGGTAATTCTTATAAAACACTCAGCATAGTGCCCAATACATTTGTTTAGTGCTCATTTATTTATTTGGAGAGAGAGAATCCCAAGCAGGCTCTGCACTGTCAGCACACAAAGCCCCATGCAGGGCTGGATCTCACGAACTGCAAGATCACGACCTGAGCCGAAATCAAGAGTCAGATGCTTAACTGCCTGAGCCACCCAGGTGCCCCAGCACAAGACTTTTTACATTTGTTGAATCCTTCCTATATGCCACAGAATACCAAAAGGGTATTAATAAGCTAACAATACTTATAACAACTACACTTTACATACAGAAAAACAGGTCCAGAAGAGTTAAACCATCCCAAGTCATACAAATAGTAAGTGGAAAAGCTGGATTCGGAGCTCAACCTCTATACTATCATCTCCTGCCTCTCAATAAATATTCCTGGTTGATTATTGCTATTTTACCATCTTTACTGAAGTATAATTGACATACAATAAACTGCACTTATTTAAGATGTACAGTCTAAGGTTTGACATGTTATACATCTGTGAAACTGTCAACACAAGTCATGAACATATCCATCACCCCCCAAGAATTTCGTCAAGCACCAAACTGTTGGAAAGTCTACCCTCTCTCCACTGAGTTGCCTTTGCATCTTTATCAAAAATCAATCGACCCTATATATATGGACTTATTTTTCCATTATATCCATTGACATTTGCCCATCTTATCATTGTTACCCTTATATTTGATTATTATAGCTTTATAATAAGTCTTGAAATTAGGTAATATGAGTCCTCCAACTTTGCTCTTTTTCAAAGTTGTTTGGCTATTTTAAAGCTTTTGCATTCTATATGAATTTTAGATCAGCCTCTTAATTTGTACCAAAAAAAGTATATTTTTCATCTATAGATCACAATGAACATTGTGAATATTTTCTTGGGAGGACTCTGGGTTCTATTATACTTCTCCCAAAGGGTATGATATTTTTGTTTTGGCAAAGCTGCAAAAAAAAAAAATTTAAGTACTCCGTGTTTCAGGCAATAGTTCATATTTCAGCTCAGTTTACTTACCTTTTACTGAGTGGCTTGTAGTGTGCCACATGCATCTATGGTTCAGGGGCCAGCCAGAAATTTGTGAAGTTTATAAACAGAATTTGGGACTTCCCTCTCTGGCTCTTTCCTTGTAGAGATTTCCTCCTCACTTTTTAATGGCCGTGGTTGCTCTCAACTCTCTCCTCTAATTCTTCATGCCGAAAAGGCTATCGACATTTCTTATGAACTACTCTTCAGCTAAAAACCATAACTGAGGAATGAATTCTTTGTCTTATTCTGTCATCCAATTACCCTCCATAATCTGTTTGCATGTATCCACTTTCCAGTGCCTCCAAGTAGTTGTTCTTTGTATTTTTTTCATCTGCAATTGGTCTGGTAGCAAACTTAGCCATCCCAGGGGTGAAAATCAGTATGCATTTTTAAAATAACAATTAGGCATAAGACATTTAAGTGTGAAAATGAGCATCTTGTATTAATTTCGTTTCATAACAAGAAGACTTAGAGAACCGAAAGAGCACAAGGCAGCTTAGAAATAAAGAGTGAATATTTCTAGAAGTGGAGAAAATCCACAAGGGGAGGAAGAGTCACCAAAGACAACATAATGCTGAATTAGGGTTGATTAGGCCAAGTCTGACCAAAGTGATAAAGATTATTAGTTAACATATTTGGAAGTCCACATGGCTGTGCTCAGTACCTTCTACTTGCCCAGTGCTGCTTTCCACTCTTCTCCACCTGCCCTCTGCCCCAGGAACCTACCTATACGGGCTGCAGGCTGCATCAGGAGCTCCCTTCCCCTGTGGCTTCCATTTGAATTCAACCGGTGGTGAGTATCTGCAGAAGATCAAAGGGAGGGAAGAAAGTGAAGTCAGAAAGAAATGTTTCCCAGGATCTTTCCCAGGTAAGTTTTTGTGGGTGGACCACATCCCTCCACCAAAGGCCACAGTTCTTGTCAAAAGGACCGCTCCAAAAACTCTGGGTTCTCGTAAACCCTCCCTCCCCTCATCCCTTCAGACTGACTGGTAATGGCTTCCCACCAGGATACTACAACATCCTCTGTTGCTTTTCCTAAACCCAGCACACACCTAAGTAAACAGGCCCTTTATTAAACTCTTCCCGGTGTGAGTGCACCATCTGTTTCCAGCCAGGTCCCATTAGAGCGAGCACTCTCAGAAAAAAAGTGACTTTAACAGATCCTTAGAAACAGAGGATGGTAAAGTACCAGCCCACATGTTATCAAGGCAGTGGAGGAGAACTTCAATGTCTCCAAAAACAGTAACTCATAAATTTCATTGACACATCTTGTCTAATTTAATGCTAACACTCCAATTGAATAGATATTGACATCATCTCTATTAAAGGTAAGAAAACTGAGATTTTTAAGGCAGAGTTGAGCCACTGGGATTCCTGACCTTCTTTAGACTACAAATCCTATCAAGTCTTCACTACACCTGACTCTTCCCATTCAGACAACACATGCCACCAATGCTAAAATTAAGAGCTCTCTGCCCATAGAGGCAAGACATCAAATTCTTTGAAGCCCAGGGAAGGGAGTGGTCATTCCAGCTTTGCCATTTGTTAGAACCCAAATCCTGGGGAAATAACATATGGCAAATTCAGCCAGTTTGGAGATCCGAGTTTATTGGTCAGAGACCCCTCTTAGAGTTATTTTAAAGAAACTTTAAAAGAAACTGCAATATGAGGGTTGTCACGTGTACAGCTCATCAACCCATGGCTCCCCAGTTCTCAAGTTTATGACATTGAATGAAAGTCAGCAGAATAGATTAAGATCTCAGGCTCTGGAGACAGGCAGATCTGAGTTCCTGATACAAAGCTTGCTAGTAGCTGGGAGCTTGCTAGCAAGCAGTATAACTTTTCTCATCATCCTCAGTTTCCTCATCTATACTATGGAGATAATAATAATCCCTGCATCATAATGTTAAATAAGTTAAATAAACTAGTGCATTTTAGTGCTTAATACAGGACTCGGTTCACTGTAATCACTCAATAAAATGTGGCCAATAATAATACCCAGATTCTAATACACAGCAAAGCTTCATTTTACCGTAAGATGGCCTGTAAATATTAAAAGAAAAAAAATCCTCTTAGACACATATTAAAGACACAATTTGAAATTTACAGAGAAATAAAAACCTAAGCCTTAAGTGTATCCAACACTGCTCCCACTTCCATTTCAATAGAAAAGAGAGAGACTCCAGAAGTTGCTGGCCCTCCAAGTAAGCCTGTCATTTCCTAAAGTAAAAGCTTTAGGTATATATATCCTGGGTATAAAATGTAACAGAAAGCTGTGTGCTCAATTTATTTTATAGTTTCTTACTTATTGTTTTCCATTTCCTGTTTTAAAGCTGTAAACTTCCCTTAAGCTGCAGCTAAAAATATTATTGTCATTGAATTACCTAATTTCTTAGTATAGAGTCTGGATTGGAGGCTGTCCCCAGACCCACACCCCTACTGAGCTGCAAACCAGTGCATTGCTGTTTGGACGGCGCAGTTTGCCCTTGTACGTGGTTATAACGCTGCCATTTAATGTTCATGAGTGAGTTCTTTCTGCAGATGAAGTTACTCTAATGAGCAATTCTGGATCAAGATTTTGACCATGGAAGGCATTCTGTAAGTATTTGGAAATTGATTTATTTACCAGAAATGGGAATATTTTAATAGTATTTGATCATCTTCCACAGGGAGACCAGAGGTTACCCCCTTTTAAAGGCTTTTTAACCTTCAACATATTTTATCCCAGAATTACACAAAGTGTGAGGGGTGGCTCAGGTCTATCCTCTTCCTCTTGGTAAGCACAGGAACAAGGCCAGGGTCACTGGGTCTGCCCTCCCAGACCTGCTTGTGGAAAGCTTCGGGATAGCCTACTCCCCAGGCATTGACTGTCAAGACACAAGTAGGGCTTTCTTGGGGATGCCATCCTGCAGGGTTCAAGGTCAAATTCTTGTCTGTTGCAGAATCAGAACCCAATTAATGTCACTCACACACTCACAAATAGAAATGGTCACAAAAATTAATGTTATAATCCAGTATTTGGTTGGACTTTTTGTTTGACTCCTTCATACTCAATTTCTGTTCTGAAAAACTAGAGGTAGGCTGAGGCAGTTGGGATTTGCTCTTCCAAGTATAGTGGGTATGCACTCTGCACTCCACCCATCCGAATCTGAACCCCCACCATCCTCCTCCATCCTCCTCTTGGACACTCCAGATAAACACACATTTCTGTTGTGTGCAGATGATCTCTCAGATGGACTGCAAGACCCCATAACTCAAGATTTTGCACAGTTGTTACAATTTCTGTCAATCATAAACAGATATCATCTAAACCACAATGGCTTTAGGACTCCCAAAACTTGGATCAAATAAGTTTAGATATCTCTACAGATTTTAACTTTAAAATGTTACAAGAACTTCCGTGACTCTGAAAACTTTATATTTCTTTAAATTTGTTTAAAAATTTCTTTATCTATTTTGAGAGGGAGGAGGGGCAGAGAGGGAGAGGGAGAGATAAAGAATCCCAAGCAGGCTCTGCATTTTTGGCACAAAGCCTGACATGGGGACTGGACCCACAAACTGTGAGATCATGACCTGAGCTGAAACCAGGAGTTGGATACTAAACTGACTGAGCCACCCAGGTGCCCCTGAAGACTTTATATGTAATTTTTCCTTCATAGTATAACTCCTGATAAAACAGAATTCCTTTTTTTAATATATATAGTTTATTTTGAGAGAGAGAAAGAGAGACCACAAGTGGGGGAGGAACAGAGAGAGAGAGGGAGAGAGGGAGAAAGAGAGAGAGAGAACCCCAAGCAGGCTCCACATTGTCAGGGCAGAGCCTGAATCAGGGCTCAGACTCACCAACCATGAGATCATGACCTGAGTCGAAATCAAGAGTCAGTTGTTCACCCGACTAAGCCACCCAGGTGCCCCACAGAACTCCTAATATTACTGAAACACAAGTTACTACACTGATAAACAGTCTCCAGCAAAAAACAAATTTCCATTTTCAGTAACCCAGAATAGCACATCATTGTGGCCACTATCATCTTAGGTCTTTCAACCACTGGTTAGGGTATCATTAAAAAATGGAAGCAACTGAGCTCACTGGTGCCGCATCTGGGAACTGCCAAGACTTACTGCCAGGAAGTCTGGATATCATACAAAATAGCTGGAAAGCAGGTTACCTGTTACATAGCGGTGAATTGATGGTATCATTAGGCACTCTGCCCCACCCACCACAATCTACATCCCAGTGGATGTAATAAACATGGCGCCAGCTTCCATTGCTGAAGTGGCTCCAATTGTCTCCATCATCAGACACACCCACCAGCCCCAGCTTCTGGGAGGTAGCCTGGCAGACCAGGTGGGGCTCCTTCCAACCTGAGGAGAGCCTCCTGCTCTCTGCAAACAGAAGGCTCTCTCAGCTCCTGCTCTAATTTGCCTTGAAAACCAGCACACGTCAGAGATTGGAAAAATCAAAACCTCACAGCAACGATAAGAGCACCGAGAAGCAGCCGACTTCCTGAATCTTGAAAAGAAATGTCATTGGAAGATATTTTTCTCACTGCCGCCTGTGTTTTCTTAGGCACAGCTAAATTCAAGGCCCGCCTCTCCCAGTCTTACGTACTCAGGCTCTCCGGTGAAGGGAGGGCAGACAGCTGCCGAAAAAGTGTGGCTGTGAGTCCAAGGAAAGGATACGAAACCCTCAGGAAGAAGGTGTGTAATATTTTTGTTGAATCAAATCATGATTTTGTAAGGGGAAAAAAAAGACACACATAAAAGTCCATTTAATGTTTGGCAAAAAGGGAGAAAAAAAAAAGCTTTCTGTGTTCAATGCAGACTCACTTCAAGGGAGCTGTAGGTCAAATTACCAGCCTGTGACATGTGGAGATTGGCTGAGCGGGCTAACGGTAACTCAAATTCCAATGCTCCTGGCCTGTTCCCGAGCCCATAAACTACACAGAAAATGATCCTGTTTGCTGAATTATTTTCAATTGCAACAGCTGCTATAACAACTCAGAAAAATTTAATATGTATATACAGGCCTGGTGAGTAACCACTTCAATATATAAATTTGGGGGGGTATGCAATTTTATATATATGTATTATATATATAAATAAAATATTGATACATAATATATATGAAAATATTGAAATATATATTAGTCCACAATATTAGTCCACAAAAACTTTCTCCCTATAAAACCTTCTTTAACCAAACATACCCATAACAAATCATAATACAGAGCTTCACAGACCCTTCCACTAAGACTCCTGGGAATCTTAACGGCTATCTCAAAAACAGTCTTCAATAAGCATGAAATTCCTTTGGAGCCACCATTGTGCAAGCTAGTCTACAATATACCCATGTTTCATTTATTTTCTCTCATTTTTTATTTAGGTATAACTGACATTAGTTTCAGATGTAGAACGTTTGATATTTGTATATATTGCAAAATGATCACCACAGTAAGTCTAGATGACTTAACTATGATGCATAGTTAGAACTTTGTTTCTTGTGATGAGACCTTTTAAGATCTACTCTCTTAGACTCATGTTTGTTTTTGTTTTTGTTTTTGTTTTGTAAGTTTATTTATTTTAAGAGAGAACGAAAGCACTAGTAGCGAGTGGCGGGGAGAGAACCCCAAGCAGGCTCTACACTGTCAACGTGGTGCCCGACGCAAACCTGAGCCAAAGTTGGAGGCTTAACCAACTGAGCCACCCAGGTACCCCCTAGACTTGTGTTTATTCTAATATAAAAGCAACTTCCCTCAAATCTTAAAGTGAAATTCATGCTTTAGGAAATTGCATTGCGTTCTGCCTTTGGCTTTGCGTTCCCTTTGACAAGGCGCACGTCCGCCTGGGCAAGCTTTGAGCCTGGCTGCCCTCTTAGCAGCAGGAGCGTGTGAGGGAGATGTGCTGCTGTCTTCCAGCATCAGAGCCACCCCCACACCCAGGTCGTTGGACACCGTCCTGCACTTGTCCTGCTCTTGCACTTTGCATTTCTGTTATTGTCGTTTTCACGAGTCTTTCAACGGGAACACAGAATTCCTAAAATGAAACTTCTCCACTTGGGGCTCTCTGGTAATTTAGGAGAGAGATGTTAACCTGTGGCTTCCCTGGTTATACATGAGTTTTTGGGAAAACCAACAACGAAGGGTGGGTGGTCTGACAAGGAGCCCAGAGAAAGCACCGGATCCCCAAACTTCATCTGGTTATCTTGGCCAATATATGCACGCTGTTCCTTTCCCCCAGCCACCACCTAGGCCCAAAGCCTTACCTGACTTGAAACAGACCCTAAGGACAATGTAAAATAAGACAATGACAATTGAAAATGTTAAATTAAAAATACAGAAAAACATAATATAAATAAAAATATGCAAGTTATGAACAAAAATTAAGAGATAATAAAGGTAGATTTTGTTGTTGTTTGTGCTTCGTTTTGTTTGTATTTTCTAACCTTTATCATGAAAACGTTCAAATCTACAGAAAAGTTGAGGAATAGTTAAAGTCAATACCTATGTATTTTTTGTTTAGATTCAACAATCATTGGCATTTGTGAAATTTGCTTTATCCATCTCTCTCATGCATGACCTAAGACTAAGGATATTCTCCTCCATAACCCTCATACCATTATCGCAACTAAGAAATGAACAATTATTCCAGTCCATATTCAAAAACTGTTTTGGTTTAGAACCAGCATCTAATCAAGGCTCACAAGTGATATATGGTCAATTCTCTTTGATCTCTTTTATTTAGGGTGACACAGTCACATCCCCACCTTTTTCCCTCCGTAATGTTGGCTCTTTCCTGTGTTTGCCTGAATATACCCTCTTGCGATTGTTCATTTTTTTCTCTCAATCTCCTATGTGAAAGGAAGCATTTTTAAAAGACGGATTAAAATATACAAATAATATTAAACCTAAGGCACCAAAAAAATTACTAAATGTAATTAGGCAAGTAAAATACAAAAATAAGAGAAAATACTGGTGAGTAGAGCTTAAGACAAAAGAATATTTTAGCAACAAAAATTTAAGAATGATAAATTTGAAACTTGAGGTGCAAAACTGGATAACAACCAGAATTAAAATCTGTTTTAATCAAAAGAAAATGTTTGAGTACACATCCATTTATAACTGAGCAGTAGCAATAGGCCCCCATGTGTTATATACATAGTCATTGCTATGTGACTGTTTTCTATCATTGTCATCATCATCATCATCATCATCATCACCACATAAAGTAGATATTGACGAGTAAAAGTTATAACAGGAAACCTGAAATAGAAGCAAGAAAACAAAGGGAAGATAACACTATACTGGGAAAGGATTCTTAAAAAAAAAAAAGAAGAAGAAGAAGAAGAAGAACTTAAATCATTATAAAAAAATAGTCTTAATGGAAAAACACACACTAAAAATGTCTTAATTATACAAAAATTTAGATATCATAGGATATCATAGGGAAAAAGCAACAGAGAGGAGAAAGGACATTCTCAAAAGGGTCACCTGGGCAAAGAACTTGGATCAGCTCTGGAGAGAGAAACATCTTTAATGATGCCAAGTGAAAATGTCCCCAAGGCAAGAGCACAAAGCTGAAGGCCCTTAAATAAACCCCACATCTCTTAGAGTCAGAGGTCCTAGGTTCAAGGCCAGTTTCCCAGACTGTCTAGCAATGTTCCCGAACCTAGAAAACAGGTATTTGTCATGAAATATCTTCATTCTATTTTCTCATCTATAAGACAGTAAGATAAAACTAATTCTAAGACAATTTTCAATTCCAGAAGCCACTAATATTCTGATTCAAATTGTATTATTTATTCATTTTTTTAATTTTTTTAATGTTTATTCATTTTTGAGAGACAGACAGAATGCAAGTTGGGGAGGGGCAGAGAGAGAGAGACACAGAATTTGAAGCAGGCTCCAGGCTCTGAGCTGTTAGCACAGAGTCTGACGCAGGGCTCAAACCCACAAACCATGAGATCATGACCTGAGCTGAAGTTGGACGCTTAACCAAACGAGCCACCCAGGCGCCCCTCATTTCTTTAATTAAGCTTCCTGGTGTTCCATTGGTTGTGTCTCAGTCAGTCAGACTTGGCGAAATAGCTGACATTTTAGGAATTTGTATGCCCTCTTTAAGTTCCAAAGACTGCTTGCCTCTGTTTTTTTTCACCCACATATGTTTATAACACCAAGCAAAAGAAAAGACCTCCACAATCCCCATTTCCAAATAGAGAAACTAAATTAAAACCCCCTAAGTCACTAAGACAGCTCAATTGGACCCCACACAATTCAAAAGTTTGTTGCCCAAAATGAGACAAGGCAAGTGCCTTGGAAAAGCTCTTAGGAATGTCAACTATACTTCAATTTATGAAGAAAGAAAAGAAGAGTTTACCAGGAAGAGGTAGAAAGGTCTAGGACTTTGAGCCTGTATAGATATATACCACTACTGACAAATGACAGCAGCCATTTTACAGCAAAGGACACGTCTGTGTGAACATTTTAGAAATGACAGAGATTAGATCACTCCTGAAGGCCTCCCAGGCTGGCACAAACCCTGCAACCACTCACCCACACTTGCAGACATGCCCATGCTCAGGGCGAGTTCCAGCCCCCAGAGAAGAAAGACATACATCCACGTTTCTGCAGACCCAGAGGCTGCTTACCATACCCAAATAGGCATTCTGGGAGAAAACGAAACTTGGAGGTCTAAGGCATTCAACTTTTTGAGGGTTTTCCCAGTTATGTCCATGCACAGCAAAAGAAAATCTCTACACAGAGATTTTGAAATTTCTGTCAAATATAAAATATGGCAACCATTCTCTTCTCTCCTACACTTGGTCATCTTTCTCCAGCAATGCCCACCCACCCCACCACACACACACACACACATCAATCTCCCAACACCCCTATGGCTATTCCTTCCTAAAGTGTGGCCTTCGAAAGAGCAGTCACAGAGTACAAGGCTTGGACACCAATCCATAAACTTTGCAAGGCTGACCACTTGTTTAAAAACGACAATAACAATCTTTTTTTTTTAATTATTTAAATGTTTATTCATTTTTTGAGAGACAGCATGAGCAGGGGAGGGACAGAGAGAGAGAGGGAGACACAGAATCCAAAGGAGGCTCCAGGCTTTGTGGGTCTTAAACTCATGAACCATGAAATCATGACCTGAGCCGAAGTCAGACGTTTAACCAACTGAGCCACCCAGGCGCCCCTAAAAACAACAATAACAATCTTAAGTGAATTTGTCCTGGCTTCAAATTTTCCCGAATGCTTTTGCCCAGATACAATGGTTACCTGATCACAAAACTTCCCAAATGAACTAAGTATTGTTATTGGAATGAAAATAGCGGCACAGCTGTAACTGGCAGCCATACGAAATGAATTGAAATCAAAGAGGCTTTCACAAAAGTTCCCCAGTGGAAGAGCACAGGTTGGAGAAGCATGAGCCAGCTTTGCCAGCTTGAAATGCTCTGCAGTCCTCTGCTCATCAGAGCTCTAGAATGGCCCCATCTCTTTGTCAGATCACAACTTGTCTGTTGTACTATCCTTATTCTCTATTTTTTTCTACCTGGGACAGAAAAGCTCCAAGTGCCCTTTCAGCTCTAAAACACTAAATTCCAGATAGACCCTGATCTCTGTGTTTTTGTTTGTTCATTTACTAAACTACACTATTTAGAGCAGTTTACCATTCTTACTAGTTCTCTTAAACTTAAAATTTAAGCAGTCATACTAAGAACCACTGGCTAACAATATTTAACAGAACGTCCCAGTTGGATATTTAACAGAATGCCCCAGAGGATTTTGTAACTCGTTTCTTTTCAACATGAATAATCTCTGGTTTGCACTGTTCCATCATTGCTATGAAATCCATAAATGATCTGTTACTCTTCTTAGTTGAAAAATAAAAAATTCTTTGATTTGATAACAAAAGTAAGATGGTTGGATTCTTTGAAAATGTTTCTAAAGGTAAAGTGACTTACTTTGTTGGGCAATAACAAGAAAAGGTCACCAATGATTATAAAAGTAATATAATTATAAAAGTAGCTCATGCAATGGGAGAAAAATCCTTATTTTAAACAAAACCAATTGCAGTTACAATTTTTAAAATATTTGCCCACATATTTACCTTCTTGTTCATTGTTTAGTTGTTCACTCCACTTTTCTCATGTGTCTCAGACTTTCCTTTTAGTAAGGGACTGTGGGGAAAGGTTCTATTTACATAAATGGATTAGAAAAAAAGCTTACAGAAAGCCACCACCACAGAGCAAAAGTGCCCAAGGTTAGCTAGTGAGATATTGTAATGGAATCACAAATAACTTGTTATATCACCTGCAGGAAATTACTTTGCATCTGATGCCAATATACTATTGTACTTTGACCACCAACTCCACTTGCCCCCCAGACTCTTTGCTTCTTACACACACAAGTTAATGATTACTATCTGATTGTTTTCTTCACGTTCACCACGTGGGTAATATCTTGTGAGCTCAATAAATACACAGATGAAAGCCCTGTTTGGGGCTCTTGTCTCCTCCTGGACATTAGCCTCTCTCATATTCAATTCTGTGTCCACTCTCTTGCTGGACAAGAGAGAACTCCAGACTCATAGTCTGCAAAAAGGGACTTTTGATAGTGGAAGTCTTTCAGCTTTTGTTTGAAACTGTCTTTATTTTATCTTCATTTGTGCAAATGGTTTCACTAGGTATAGAAATCTATGGTTGATGGCTACTCTCATTCAGTATATGCCATCTAAAGGAGTGGTCTGACTTAGTAACAGATGATTCTTTAATTGAGGAAAATACCTTATGGGTTTTGGTGGGCCTTTAGGACAAGAAAAGGGAGGCCTCCAGGCTCAATCTGGTTGTACTAGGGCAAGTCCAAGAAAGATGAATTGCTCTGTTTAGTAAAGTGAGAACTGTGCATTTCTAAGGGTAGCCTAACAAAGAAAACCTATGCATCCAGAAATTAGGTAAAAGGGAGACAATAAGAAAGTATAAAGAAAGAAATTCAAAAACATAATAGAAAAGGAGTGTGACCCAGCCAGTGAGATTAAGAACGACTAATAAGTTTCTAGAAATTTCCCATTAGTGTAATTTATGTAGTTAAGAATTAACCTTAACCAAAAAGAGGTCTGTCTTTTGCCCCTTGGCTACTTGGAGATGATCTCCACACCCCTGAATTGTCTTACATGATGGAATCTCTTTGTTTGCCTGAGGCATTTGGCTACTGACTGTCTAATGATGTGACTTATAATGGAGGCTTTGGGCCATGTTGTGTAAACCCTCATATCCAGAGAAAATGAAGACTAAAGGTGTTAGCCCTAGAGGACTGGACACTAACAGTCAGTCACATAGGCATTGTGTGATAGAGCATCTAAAAAAAAAAAAATCTGGACACTAAAGACTCTGGTGAGGTTTCCTGGTTGGCAATACTCTGAACACTGTCACACATCGTGGTTTGGAGGAGGTAATGCCACCCAGGACCCTAAGAGGGAAGGGCAATTGGAAGCTCCACATCTGGACCCCTCCTTGACTCTGCTTGTTAATGTTAACTTGTATCCTCTCCCTGTAATAAACCACGAGTATAGTTCTCAGTAAGTTCTGTGACTCCTTCTAGCAAATTGTCCAACCTGAGGGTAGTTTTGGGAAGCCCCTGAACTTACTGTTGGTGTTAGAATTGAGGGAAGTCTTGTGAGGACAGTTCCCTCAGACCTTGCAGTTCAGCAAACTCCACTGTAATTACCCTGCACTACCCCCAAAACCCTCAGGAAAATCTACTTCATGCAACAGTCTTATATTAACAGTGTTTTGGGGGAATCGAGGGGAGACCCAATATGGGAGAAAGCAGTTTAAACAAAAGAACTCTGCCTCAGGAAGTAAGAGAGACTATGGCAGCTAAGTGACAGCAGGTCCCAGATCATAGCATGAGTCCCCACCCCCAACCCCACAGAAACACCTTGGAAATACATTGGGTAAAGCTCTGATCTTTCTGTCATGACTCATCCCTTTTTATTTAGTTAAAGAGCAATCCCCCAGCCCTCCCATCCCACCAATAAGAGTAGAGGATCTGAAGGGTTCTTAAGGGTAGATTATGAGGTTGTAATGAAACCAGGCATAATAATATCTAAGAACCTAAAACCCTTGTTTTTGATGGACCTTAAATTCTGAAATGAAATACATACAAACATTTTTATATTTAATTTTGAGAGAAAGAGATAAAATGTGAGAGGTGGAGGGGCAGAGAGAGAGGGAGACACCAAATCCAAAGCAGGCTTCAGGCTCCGAGCTGTCAGCACAGAGCCCTACATGGGGCTGGAACTCATGAACCACGAGATCATGACCTGAGCCTTAGTCAGACCCTTAACCAACTGAGCCACCCAGGCACCCAACATACAAATATTTCTTAAAACCATGTGCAAAACATGCACCATAGTGGAGACTCAATAGATGTCTTTTGAACAAGAGAAGTGAGTGAAAAGGTAAATGTATGAAAAACAGTTTATTCTCAATGGCACAGACTAATTTGGTTAGGGAGAATATAAATAACTAAAATAGGTAATTCACAAAATTAATGAGTAACCTCAAACTTCTCAGACTTTTCAGAAGTTCTCATAAGAGAGGCAAACAGGCAGTAAAAATAACTGTTTTTCCAGCTGGCCTTTGCTTGCTGCACCAGAACTTCCAAGTAACGGTAAAATTCCCCAAATGCCCTTTTGACCACCAAGGGCAAAAGAAAGAGTCTTATAGCCCATAAATAGGATTCTCGGGCCCTGCTCCCCTAAACATATAAGATGAAAAGTTATGCAATAAAAAACAGGACTGGTGTTTTTATTCCTCTCTAAGCTATTGTCATGCAACATTTGTCACAACCATCTTTGACTGTTGACTAGGGCCACAGGTGGTTGGCCCTAGCTAGTATACCAGGAATATAACTGAAGTTTCATTGTCTTTTATACACATTTCAGCAACGAGAGCAACCATGTAATACCAAGCTGCAAGCTGCAGGCATTCCTTACGTTTATGCTCTTAATTTACTTGCCACTAACGGACTCCTTGAACCTTATGAGTCTTTCATTTCCCAATAGAAGCAAATCTTGAGAGTTTCTAGTTTAAATTGCCGCTACTACTGCCTTCCCAAGACTGGATGGGGTACAAATAAAACTGGGTACGCTTTTCTCCTCCACTGCTCAGTAACCAAATCAATAGAGGGAGATCCAGTGGCAGAAAAAGAGAAGATTGTGGTAGATTCTGAGACGAAGTGGCCAGAGCCAGAGCTGAAAAGTTTAGCACAAGCAATTTGGTTCGAAAAGCAGTGAAAAGCTTGGAAAGAGAACCCACGGAAAATAAAGCTTGACTGTCAGAGACTGCTTGATTGTTGTGTAAATTAGTACAGACTTTCGGGAGGGCAATTTGTCCATTAAGAATCAAAATCCTTAAAATTGTGCAAACACTTTGATCCCATAACTCTGCTTCTAGAACTTTATCCTGAGAGATAATCACATATGTGTGCAAACATTTAGTTACAAAGTTATTTATCACAGAAGTGTTTATATGAGCAAAAAAATAAACAACCAAAATGTTCAACATTGGGGATTAAATAAACTATGTACACAGCAAAATAAGACTTAACCATTAAATATGTTGTGATAAAAAGGAAAAGATATTTATAATAGTTAAGTAAAAAAATACAAAACAGGATATATAGTGTGCTCCCATTTTGTAATTAGAGAAAAAAAAGATGCTACACAGATCAAAATTTAACAGCAATTATCCAAGTGGGGAGAATTGTAGTAATTTTTGTTGTCTGCTTTGCATTTAGTTGGGCTTTTAACTTCTCTATGCATCAGTTTTGCAGGAAGAAAAAAGTTTTTCTAATTTCTAATAGGAAAAAATAGTCTTTACAACAAACCAGAAGTGTTCATTGGACTTTTTAAAGTTGCAAGGTGCTGAGTTGTCAGGTTATCTCAAATTATGATGGAATAAATTATAAGAATGCAGTGGATAAGGAGGGAGTTTATAATAAGAAGTCACTGGAAATAAGAATAGGAACATCATGAGGAGCCCAGGAAGTTGCACAGCCCAGCCTGGCAAAAGCAGTTCGAAGGTTTGAGAGCTGATCTAGGAATGGGGTTACCTCTTTGCCCCTCCAGGTCAAGTAGTCAAAATTAATCTCCTCTTTGGTGACTCACATGCTCTATCTCTGCTTCCATGGCCCTTGACATAGCTCATCAGCCACCTCACCCTCTTCTCTGCTTGTCTTTCCTGCCTTGTTCTCAAAATGTCTGCCCCCTCATGACCATGATTTAGTCAGAGACCCTCAAGGAGCCGACTGCCTCATGGCAGCTTCTTTACGTGTCAGCTAATTGACCCTTTCCACATATCTCAGTTCTGTCTAGTCCATGGGCTTGGTCACCTGGGACTTGGGTGCCCACTTCTGCTCCAAACAGCCATGAGGAACGGAAAGGTCAAATTATGGCTGCCTGTGATCAGTGGCTTCTTAATTGACCAGTTTTCCTTGTAAGAAAACTATGAATGTCAAGGCATCACAACTGACCTACCAGCATGGGCCAGAGCCAATATTTCAAACACCGTATTGCCTGCAACTTTGGTGTCCATGAAATATTGTTTTGGCAAAAGGAAAGTTTTCATGTTCAAATAGTCTTAGGAGTTCCTACAAACTCAGTCCCCTCTTATAGTCATAATACAAATTAGTATATTAAAAGCTATTGAGGGTTTCTATAGGAAAGATACATGCTTCATTTTGTTCAAAGCAAAGTTTCCCAAAGTTATTTGAGCATAGCATCCTTTTTCTTTTTTCTGAAACACCTACCTAATACCAATTAACCATGGGACCCAGTTTAAGAGTTACTGCTATAGATCATGCAATCTTTCAGAAGGAAAGAACAATTAACAATGATGTTTGGAGTTGCGGCAAGATGGCGGCTTAGGAGGACGCTGGGCTCACCGCACGTCCTGCTGATCACTTAGATTCCATCTACACCTGCCTAAATAACCCAGAAAACCGCCAGAGGATTAGCAGAACAGAGTCGCCGGAGCCAAACGCAGACGAGAGGCCCACGGAAGAGGGTAGGAAGGGCGGCGAGGCGGTGCGCGCTCCACGGACTGGCGGGAGGGAGCCGGGGCGGAGGGGCGGCTCGCCGGCCAAGCAGAGCCCCCGAGTCGGGCTTGCAAAAGCGGAGGGGCCGGGCGGACTGTGTTCCGACAGCAAGCGCGACTTGGCGTCTGGGAGGTCAGAAATTAACAGCTCTGCTCGGAAAGCGGGAAGGCTGGAGGACAAAGGGAGGGAGAGCTGCTGAGCCCCCTGACAACAGAGCTCAGTTTGGTGGGGACAAAGGCGCTCGCCAGCGCCATTTCCCCCGCCCATCCCCCAGCCGAAATCCCAAAGGGAACCGGTTCCTGCCAGGGAACTTGCTCGCTCCGCGCAAACACCCAACTCTGCGCTTCTGCGGAGCAAAACCTCCGGCAGCGGATCTGACTCCCTCCCGCTGCCACAGGGCCCCTCCTGAAGTGGATCACCTAAGGAGAAGCGATCTAAGCCTGCCCCTCCTGCCCCCGAGCACCTTGCCTACCCACCCCAGCTAATACGCCAGATCCCCAGCATCACAAGCCTGGCAGGGTGCAAGTAGCCCAGACGGGCCACGCC
Organism: Prionailurus bengalensis; assembly: GCF_016509475.1. Classification (NCBI taxonomy): domain Eukaryota; kingdom Metazoa; phylum Chordata; class Mammalia; order Carnivora; family Felidae; genus Prionailurus; species Prionailurus bengalensis. The sequence continues at coordinate 21,132,962 of NC_057343.1, forward strand.
ACCCCACAGTGAATCCCACCCCTAGGAGAGGGGAAGAGAAGGCACACACCAGTCTGACTGTGGCCCCAGCGGTGGGCTGGGGGCAGACATCAGGTCTGACTGCGGCCCTGCCCACCAACTCCAGGTATACACCACAGCACAGGGGAAGTGCCCTGCAGGTCCTCACCACGCCAGGGACTATCCAAAATGACCAAGCGGAAGAACTCCCCTCAGAAGAATCTCCAGGAAATAACAACAGCTAATGAGCTGATCAAAAAGGATTTAAATAATATAACAGAAAGTGAATTTAGAATAATAGTCATAAAATTAATCGCTGGGCTTGAAAACAGTATACAGGACAGCAGAGAATCTCTTGCTACAGAGATCAAGGGACTAAGGAACAGTCACGAGGAGCTGAAAAACGCTTTAAACGAAATGCATAACAAAATGGAAACCACCACAGCTCGGCTTGAAGAGGCAGAGGAGAGAATAGGTGAACTAGAAGATAAAGTTATGGAAAAAGAGGAAGCTGAGAAAAAGAGAGATAAAAAAATCCAGGAGTATGAGGGGAAAATTAGAGAATTAAGTGATACACTAAAAAGAAATAATATACGCATAATTGGTATCCCAGAGGAGGAAGAGAGAGGGAAAGGTGCTGAAGGGGTACTTGAAGAAATCATAGCTGAGAACTTCCCTGAACTGGGGAAGGAAAAAGGCATTGAAATCCAAGAGGCACAGAGAACTCCCTTCAGACGTAACTTGAATCGATCTTCTGCACGACATATCATAGTGAAACTGGCAAAATACAAGGATAAAGAGAAAATTCTGAAAGCAGCAAGGGGTAAACGTGCCCTCACATATAAAGGGAGACCTATAAGACTCGTGACTGATCTCTCTTTTGAAACTTGGCAGGCCAGAAAGAATTGGCAAGAGATTTTCAGGGTGCTAGACAGAAAAAATATGCAGCCAAGAATCCTTTATCCAGCAAGTCTGTCATTTAGAATAGAAGGAGAGATAAAGGTCTTCCCAAACAAACAAAAACTGAAGGAATTTGTCACCACTAAACCAGCCCTACAAGAGATCCTAAGGGGGACCCTGTGAGACAAAGTCCCAGAGACATCACTACAAGCATAAAACATACAGACATCACAATGACTCTAAACCCGTATCTTTCTATAATAACACTGAATGTAAATGGATTAAATGCGCCAACCAAAAGACATAGGGTATCAGAATGGATAAAAAAACAAGACCCATCTATTTGCTGTCTACAAGAGACTCATTTTAGACCTGAGGACACCTTTAGATTGAGAGTGAGGGGATGGAGAACTATTTATCATGCGACTGGAAGCCAAAAGAAAGCTGGAGTAGCCATACTTATATCAGACAAACTAGACTTTAAATTAAAGGCTGTAACAAGAGATGAAGAAGGACATTATATAATAGTTACAGGGTCTATCCATCAGGAAGAGCTAACAATTATAAATGTCTATGCGCCGAATACCGGAGCCCCCAAATATATAAAACAATTACTCATAAACATAAGCAACCTTATTGATAAGAATGTGGTAATTGCAGGGGACTTTAACACCCCACTTACAGAAATGGATAGATCATCTAGACACACGGTCAATAAAGAAACAAGGGCCCTGAATGAGACATTGGATGAGATGGACTTGACAGATATATTTAGAACTCTGCATCCCAAAGCAACAGAATATACTTTCTTCTCGAGTGCACATGGAACATTCTCCAAGATAGATCATATACTGGGTCACAAAACAGCCCTTCATAAGTTTACAAGAATTGAAATTATACCATGCTTACTTTCAGACCACAATGCCATGAAGCTTGAAATCAACCACAGGAAAAAGTCTGGAAAACCTCCAAAAGCATGGAGGTTAAAGAACACCCTACTAACGAATGAGTGGGTCAACCAGGCAATTAGAGAAGAAATTAAAAAATATATGGAAACAAACGAAAATGAAAATACAACAATCCAAACGCTTTGGGACGCAGCAAAGGCAGTCCTGAGAGGAAAATACATTGCAATCCAGGCCTATCTCAAGAAACAAGAAAAATCCCAAATACAAAATCTAACAGCACACCTAAAGGAACTAGAAGCAGAACAGCAAAGGCAGCCTAAGCCCAGCAGAAGAAGAGAAATAATAAAGATCAGAGCAGAAATAAACAATATAGAAACTAAAAAAACTGTAGAGCAGATCAACGAAACCAAGAGTTGGTTTTTTGAAAAAATAAACAAAATTGACAAACCTCTAGCCAGGCTTCTCAAAAAGAAAAGGGAGATGACCCAAATAGATAAAATCATGAATGAAAATGGAATGATTACAACCAATCCCTCAGAGATACAAACAATTATCAGGGAATACTATGAAAACTTATATGCCAACAAATTGGACAACCTGGAAGAAATGGACAAATTCCTGAACACCCACACGCTTCCAAAACTCAATCAGGAGGAAATAGAAAGCTTGAACAGACCCATAACCAGCGAAGAAATTGAATCGGTTATCAAAAATCTCCCAACAAATAAGAGTCCAGGACCAGATGGCTTCCCAGGGGAGTTCTACCAGACGTTTAAAGCAGAGATAATACCTATCCTTCTCAAGCTATTCCAAGAAATAGAAAGGGAAGGAAAACTTCCAGACTCATTCTATGAAGCCAGTATTACTTTGATTCCTAAACCAGACAGAGACCCAGTAAAAAAAGAGAACTACAGGCCAATATCCCTGATGAATATGGATGCAAAAATTCTCAATAAGATACTAGCAAATCGAATTCAACGGCATATAAAAAGAATTATTCACCATGATCAAGTGGGATTCATTCCTGGGATGCAGGGCTGGTTCAACATTCGCAAATCAATCAACGTGATACATCACATTAACAAAAAAAGAGAGAAGAACCATATGATCCTGTCAATCGATGCAGAAAAGGCCTTCGACAAAATCCAGCACCCTTTCTTAATAAAAACCCTTGAGAAAGTCGGGATAGAAGGAACATACTTAAAGATCATAAAAGCCATTTATGAAAAGCCCACAGCTAACATCATCCTCAACGGGGAAAAACTGAGAGCTTTTTCCCTGAGATCAGGAACACGACAAGGATGCCCACTCTCACCGCTGCTGTTTAACATAGTGCTGGAAGTTCTAGCATCAGCAATCAGACAACAAAAGGAAATCAAAGGCATCAAAATTGGCAAAGATGAAGTCAAGCTTTCGCTTTTTGCAGATGACATGATATTATACATGGAAAATCCGATAGACTCCACCAAAAGTCTGCTAGAACTGATACAGGAATTCAGCAAAGTTGCAGGATACAAAATCAATGTACAGAAATCAGTTGCATTCTTATACACTAACAATGAAGCAACAGAAAGACAAATAAAGAAACTGATCCCATTCACAATTGCACCAAGAAGCATAAAATACCTAGGAATAAATCTAACCAAAGATGTAAAGGATCTGTATGCTGAAAACTATAGAAAGCTTCTGAAGGAAATTGAAGAAGATTTAAAGAAATGGAAAGACATTCCCTGCTCATGGATTGGAAAAATAAATATTGTCAAAATGTCAATACTACCCAAAGCTATCTACACATTCAATGCAATCCCAATCAAAATTGCACCATCATTCTTCTCGAAACTAGAACAAGCAATCCTAAAATTCATATGGAACCACAAAAGGCCCCGAATAGCCAAAGGAATTTTGAAGAAGAAGACCAAAGCAGGAGGCATCACAATCCCAGACTTTAGCCTCTACTACAAAGCTGTCATCATCAAGACAGCATGGTATTGGCACCAAAACAGACACATAGACCAATGGAATAGAATAGAAACCCCAGAACTAGACCCACAAACGTATGGCCAACTCATCTTTGACAAAGCAGGAAAGAACATCCAATGGAAAAAAGACAGCCTCTTTAACAAATGGTGCTGGGAGAACTGGACAGCAACATGCAGAAGGTTGAAACTAGACCACTTTCTCACACCATTCACAAAAATAAACTCAAAATGGATAAAGGACCTAAATGTGAGACAGGAAACCATCAAAACCTTAGAGGAGAAAGCAGGAAAAGACCTCTCTGACCTCAGCCGTAGCAATCTCTTACTCGACACATCCCCAAAGGCAAGGGAATTAAAAGCAAAAGTGAATTACTGGGACCTTATGAAGATAAAAAGCTTCTGCACAGCAAAGGAAACAACCAACAAAACTAAAAGGCAACCAACGGAATGGGAAAAGATATTCGCAAATGACATATCGGACAAAGGGCTAGTATCCAAAATCTATAAAGAGCTCACCAAACTCCACACCCGAAAAACAAATAACCCAGTGAAGAAATGGGCAGAAAACATGAATAGACACTTCTCTAAAGAAGACATCCGGATGGCCAACAGGCACATGAAAAGATGTTCAGCGTCGCTCCTTATCAGGGAAATACAAATCAAAACCACACTCAGGTATCACCTCACGCCAGTCAGAGTGGCCAAAATGAACAAATCAGGAGACTATAGATGCTGGAGAGGATGTGGAGAAACGGGAACCCTCTTGCACTGTTGGTGGGAATGCAAATTGGTGCAGCCGCTCTGGAAAGCAGTGTGGAGGTTCCTCAGAAAATTAAAAATAGACCTACCCTATGACCCAGCAATAGCACTGCTAGGAATTTATCCAAGGGATACAGGAGCACTGATGCATAGGGCCACTTGTACCCCAATGTTCATAGCAGCACTCTCAACAATAGCCAAATTATGGAAAGAGCCTAAATGTCCATCAACTGATGAATGGATAAAGAAATTGTGGTTTATATACACAATGGAATATTACATGGCAATGAGAAAAAATGAAATATGGCCTTTTGTAGCAACGTGGATGGAACTGGAGAGTGTGATGCTAAGTGAAATAAGCCATACAGAGAAAGACAGATACCATATGGTTTCACTCTTATGTGGATCCTGAGAATCTTCACAGGAACCCATGGGGGAGGGGAAGGAAAAAAAAAAAAAGAGGTTAGAATGGGAGAGAGCCAAAGCATAAGAGACTGTTAAAAACTGAGAACAAACTGAGGGTTGATGGGGGGTGGGAGGGAGGAGAGGGTGGGTGATGGGTATTGGGGAGGGCACCTTTTGGGATGAGCACTGGATGTTGTATGGAAACCAATTTGTCAATAAATTTCAGAAAAAAAAAAAAAAACAAAAAACAATGATGTTTGTTCCATTTTTCTATGCCTTTATTATCATCATAAATTATTTGGTTAATCAAAACCTTCCATGTTCAGCAGAAGAATTACCTTGAAAATATTTGACAAGCCTAGATTCATTCCTACTAAAAAAATCAGGAGTTATTAAACATATTAGTGAAATAAAAGCAGCTTTCAATTACTAAGGTCCTCTCAGGGATATAGAACTTCTTAATTAAACAAATAAATAATTGGCCTGGGAAATGAACTTGTAAACAGAATGTAGTTTATGAGTTTGTTGGGTTTTCGGCCACTGTAGATAGTCCATAACATTAAAATCTAGAATGATCTGAGGCAATGGCTGAAAGGTCTGCAGTCAGAAAGAGATTTAGAAAAATGGAGCCCAGGAAATGGAGTTACAAGCAGCAGGTTATTTAAATAGGTGCGATTCTGAGGTGGTTAGCAGCTGTCTGGCTGCTGTATGTTGTGTGTGTGTGTGTGTGTGTGTGTGTGTGTGTGTGTGTGTGTGCTCCAGTTCACCATGACTTTGGCCTGGATTCTGTGCTGATCCAACTCAGATCCCTCTGACTCAGTCCACACTGCCAGGGCTGGAATCCCAGGTCACCAGAATCAGAAGTGATTAAAACACTCAGGTCTTGCTGTGAAAGAAGGGCATGGAACTACAAGACAAGTAAAATGCTTGCTGCCTATTTTGCTATTTTTGTTTTTGTTTTGCTTTTTATCTTTTTTAAGCAAAGCCCTCCTGCCCATACATAAGTAGATGAAGCTTTAAAAGCCTGTTCAGTAACCAAACCAGGTCAAAGATGACCATTCACATTACTTTTTTTTTATATGCAGGGATTTTAAGGTGAAGCCCTCAAGGAGAGAGGGAAGGAGGAAGGAGGGAAAGAAAAGAAATAGAATAGAAACGGAGCCAAAATATGTATCAACCCAAAGAATCCCAATAGTGATAATAATTTTTAATTAAAGTATCTGATTATTTTTTATCTACAAAACAAACATGTCTTATGTCTCAACCTAATAATAATAGCTACTGTTATCACACATTTATTATATGCCAGCACTATACACAGTTTATCCATTGTAGCATTTTATTCTTATTATACCTCTTCGGGACAGATACAGATACACAATCCCTCATTTATAATTCCTAAATCCCAAAGCTCTGAAAACTCAAAGTTTTTTAATAAGTCTATAGCAAACTCACTTGGCAGCAAAACCTGACTTGACCTGATATGAAGCTACTTGTATTATTTATTTAACCCATTTAGTGTACATTTCGCTACAGAGATATTAATATGTGTCATTAGAGGATGATGTCCCAAACCCCTCTTAAGGTTCTATACAATAAATGATACATGAGCTTTATTACTTTTCTAAAATACTAAAAATCCCAAATTGTGAAACTCATTTGGCTCCAAGAGTTTCACAGAAGGGATTGTTTCTCCCTGTTTTACAGATAAGGGAACAGGTCTTCGCTGATAATATTATCCTGGTATTTTAGTTTGGGTCCTTGAGACTTTACTCTTTAATTAATGTTTTAAAATTTTTTTCTCTACACTATTTCAGTTCACATATCATGTATCACTGACGCGATTTTAGCAAATTCTCCTAGAGAAACATTTTTAAAAGACATCTTTTTTCCCCAAAATGGAAAATGCTGACATCCTCAGAAAATTTCCTTGAACCCAACTGAACTCATTTTTAATTCCCCACCCTTCATTTTCAGATTACTCAGTGTATTTAATGCTACCCTTCCTCAATTCCACCCAAAGCCCGCACAGCGATGTTAAGGGTATTGGTTAAGAACCCGTCGAGGAGTCTGCATGGGCCTGAGGCACTGCTAAGCATTCTGACATCTGTGGTTAGAGTGTCTACGTGAAGATTACCCATACTAGGCTCCAGTGTTTCAATCACAACCCCAGAATGAGCGCCTGGTCACTCTGTGGTCTAAACTCTGAGAGAGGAGAGCATTTCATACTACACTGTATTTCGTAAACAATGATTTGATACATTGAAGAAACCATAAATATTATTTATCTTACCATAGGCCTCAGAATGTCCAAACACCACAGCCAATTAGGGTTCAATAATAGATTCAATAAGCTGAAGCCTGTTTTTCTGGTTTATCGTAACAAGTAAAGCAATGGTCATTACTTTCTAATTTGTAAACGTTCTGTTCGACAGCTCTGAGTGGGACGTGTGTAGCATTGCTCGTCCAATAGGAGGCCTTGCCACCTTCTAAAGTCAGCACTAAGCTACATCTGTTGCCATTTGTGGTACTTTTTCCATTTGTTGAAGCACATTATTTGTTAAAACCAAAAGACCATATTCGAATACAGATGGTGCTTTTGCTAAAATAGAGAAGGCCATTTTTTTCTAACCAGCAAAAAGAAGAATTTGGTAAAAGGAAATTAGTGAGAATTTCTCGTTTGATTAGTCTTTCCCCAGCAGCTGGCACTTAGAAAGATCTTAGTTCACATGCTACGGATGAAAATAAAGTTGATGCTATGAAGCACTGGTAACACACACTGGAACATCTTGCAGTAGCACAGGTGAAACCTTTTAATCAAGGCCGCCGAAACCAAGGTTTCTCAATCTCAGTACTGATGACTTTTTGGGGTAGAAAAGTCCTTGTCATAAGGGTTGTCCTTGTGCCTTGCCAGATATCAGCAGCATCCCTGGCCTCTACCCACTAGATGCCAGTAGCATCCTCCTCACCAGTCATGACCACCAAAAATGTCTCCAGAGAAGGGAGACTTCTGGCAAAGACGGCAGAATAGGAGGGCTCTGGGCTCACCCTGTTCCCACAAATACAACTAGATAACACTCAGATAAGCGTGAATAACCCACAGAATGACCTGAAGACTGGCAGAACAAATTCCACAGCTAAATGTAGAGAAGAGACCACATGCAAAAACAGAGGGGCTGAATTTTGTGAGTTCGTACAACCTGAGGAACTTAAAGCCTAGAACTTTGAATATCAGTGGGGTTGGCTCTGGGAGAGTCTGGAAGGCAATCAGAAGCTGAGCCCCTGCCCTTAAGAAGACAGGACAACAAACAGCCACAAAGATACAGCATAGAAGCAGCAGTTGGAAAAACACCCGGGGCATTTAGGAAGGAGAGTTACTGATCTCAGAGTTCACTGAAGGACACTCGGGGAACAAAGGAGCTGACAGGCCTCATCTTCCTCCCCTGTCCCACATAAACACACAGCCACCTGTGGGAACCAGCATGGCACCCAGCATTCATTACCTAACTTGCTTGCACCACAACCTGTTACCTTCAGCTGGGCCTGCCTCAGATCCAAGGCTGTGGGTCCCCTCTACCAGGGAACCTGCAAATGTCTTGCTGGCACGTCTTCCAACCTCAAATTCTGTGGGGCTGCAGTCACAGCAGCGGTGGCTGGAGGATCCACACACCTTGTTGGAATTACGCCCCCCATCAGCATGCTCTATGGAGTGGCCCCAGCTGCCCTGGTCTCAGCACCACCTAGGCACCCTTGTAGAAGAGAACCAGCACCACCTTGTTAAAAGCGCACACCCTTGAACACTACTTTCAAAAGCAAGAGACTAGCTGACTTTACTAACACAAGGAAACAGACACAAAGAGGCAAAATGAGGAGACAGAGGAATATGTCCCACACAGCAAGAGACATGAGCAAAATGGAGATAAGTAATATGCTTCTAGAGAATTTGAAGTAATGATCATAAAGATACTCGCTGTACTTGAGAAAAGAGTTTAGGACATCAAAACCTTAACAGAGACAGAAAAAAGAACCAATCACAGATGAAGAAAACACTAATTGCAATTAAAAATACACTAAATGCAATAAATAGCAGGCTAGATAAAGTAAAAGAATGAGTCAGCGATATAGAGGACAGAGTAATGGAAAGTAATCAAGCTCAGCAGGTGAGAGAAAAAAAATTATGCAGAAGGAGAACAGACTTAAGGAACTCAGTAATTCCATCAAGCGTAACACATTATAGGGATCCCAGAGGGAGAAGAGAGATAAAAAGGAACAGTAAATTTATTTAAAGAAACAATAGCTGAAAACTTCCTGAATTTGGGGAAAGAAACAGAAATTCAGATTCAGGAGGCACAGAGAATCCTTAACAAAATCAACCCAAGGACATCCACACAAGACACATAGTAATTAAGATGGCAAAAAAGCAGTAATAAAATAAAAAGAATTTTAAAAGCAACAAGAGAAAAGAAAATAGTTACTACAAAGAAACCCCATAAGGCTATCAGTGGATTTTTCAACAGAAACTTTGCAGGCCAGAAAGGAATATGGTATCTTAAAAGTGTTGAAAGGAAAAAATCTACAGCCAAGAATATTCTACCCAGTGAGGTTGTCATTCAGAATAGAAGTAGAGATAAAGAGTTTCTCAGACAAACAAAAGTTAAAGGAGTTGGGTGTCTGGGTGGCTCAGTCAATTGAACGTCCAAATTTGGCTCAGGTCATGAGCCACATGGTTCACAGTTCATGGGTTCGAGCCCCATATCAGGCTCACAGCTGTCAGTGAGGAGCCCACTTCAGATCCCCTGCCCCCTCTCTCTCTCTGCCCCTCTCCTGCTCACACTCTCTCTCTCTCGAATAAATGAACATTTAAAAAAAAGTTAAAGGAAAAAAAAAAAAAAAAAAAAGTTAAAGGAGTTCACGACCACTAAACCAGCCCTACAAGAAATGTTAAAGAGGACTCTGTCAGTGGAAAGGAAGACCATAAGTAAGAGTAAGAAAAGTAGGAAGCACAAAAGCAGTAAAAATGAGTGTATCTATAAAAATGAGTCAAAGCACTCACAAAATAATAGGAATAAAGTACGACACTGCATGCCTAAAACATGGGGAGAAGAGGAGTAAAGAATGGGTTCAAACTTAAGGATTCATCAACTTAAGATAGACTGCTATGTGCAGAAGATGTTATACACAAATTTAATGGTGACCACAAATCAAAAACCAGTAATATATATGCAAAACATAAAGAGAAAGGAATCCAAGTATATCACTAAAGAAAGCCAACTTATGGTGAGAGGAGAGCTAGGCAAGAAAGGAACAGAGAAGATCTACAAACACAAACTTAAAACATAACAAAATTGCAATAAATACATACCTATCAATAATTATTTTGAATGCCAAATGACTAAATTCTCCTCTCAGAAGACACAGGTTGAGGTACCTGGCTGGCTCAGTCTATAGAGCGTGTGACACTTGATCTCCAGGTTGTGAGTCTGAGCCCCATGTTGGGTGTAGAGCTTACTTTAAAAAATAAAAATAAAATGTATATAAGAAAAGTAAAAAAAAAAAAAAAAGACATAGGGTGACAGAATGGATAACAAAATAAGACCCATCTATATGCTGCCTACAAGAGACTCACTTCAGATCTAAAGACACATGCAGATAGAAAGTGAGGGGATGGAGAAACATTTATCATGCAAATGAATGTCAAAAGAAAGCCAGAGTAGCAATACTTGTATCAGACAAAAACTAACTTTAAAACAAAGACTAACAAGAAACAAAGAAAGACACCATATAATAATAAAGGGGACAATCCAACAAGAAGACATAACAATTGTAAATATTTATGCACTCAACATGAAAGCACTCAAATACATAAAGCAATTAATAACAAATATAAAGGAACTAATCAATAATAATACAAGAATAGCCGGGGACTTTAACACCCCACTTACATCAATGGACATATCATCTGAACAGAAAATCAACAAGGAAACAGTGGCTTTAAACAACACACTGGACCAGATGGATTTAATAGATATGTTCCGAACATTCCATCCTGAAACAGCAGAATACACATTCTTTTCAAGTGCACACAGAACATTCTCCGGAATAGATCACATATTAAGCCACAAAACAAGTCTCAATAATTGCAAAAAGACTGAAGTTTATACCGTGCATCTTTTCTGACAACAATGCTAGGAAACCAGAGATCAACCAAAAGAAAAAATCTGGAAGAAGCACAAATACATCAAGGTTAAATAACATGCTACTACACCATGAATGGGTCAACCAAGAAATCAAAGAGGAAATCAAAAAATACATAAAGACAAATGAACATGAAAACACATGGCTACCTCAAAAAGCAAGAAAAAAATCTCAAATAAACAACCTAACCTTACCCCTGAAGGAGGAAGAAAAAGAACAAACAAAACCCAAAACCAACAGAAGGAAGGAAATAATAAAGATTAGAGCAGAAATAAATGATACAGAAACTAAACAACAACAAAAAAACAATAGAACAGATCAAGAGTTGATTTATTGAAAAGATCAACAAAACTGATAAAACTCTAGCCAGACTTATTAAAAAGGAGAGACTGGGGCACCTGGGTGGCTCAGTCGGTTGAGCGTCTGACAGCAGCTCAGGTCATGATCTCACAACTCGTGAGTTCGAGCCCTATGTCATGCTCTGTGCTGACAGCTTGCTCAGAGCCTGGAGCCTGCTTCAGAGTCTGTGTCTCCCTCTCTCTCAACCCTACCCCTGCTCACACTCTGTCTCTCTCTCTCTCTCTCAAAAATAAATAAACATTTAAAAAAAAATTTTTAAAGGAGAGAGGTAGAGTCCTCAAATAAACAAATTATAAATGAAAGAAGAGAAATAACCAACACCAAGAAATGAAAAGGATTAAAAGACTATTATGAAAGATTATATGCCAACAAACTGGACAACCTGGAAGAAATGGATAAATTCCTAGAAACATATAACCCACCAAGATTGAAACAGGAAGAGATAGAAAATTTGAACAGACAAATTATAACAATGAAATTAATTCTGTAACCAAAAAATCCAACAAACAAAATTCCAGGACCAGATGGTTTCATAGGGTGAATCCTACCAAACATTTAAAGGGCTGTTAACAACTACTCTTCTCAAATGTTTCCAAAAAGTAGAAGAGGAAGGAAAATTTCCAGTTTCATCTATGAGGCCAGGATTACCCTGATGCCAAAACCAGATAAAGATACAACAAAAAAAGAGAACTACAAGCCAATATCCTTGATGACCATAGATGCAAAAATCCTCAACAAAATGTTATCAAACAAATCCAAAATTACATTTGAAAAATCAGTCATTATAATCAAGTGGGATATATTCCCAGGATGCAACAGTGGTGCTGGGAAAACTGGACACCTACATGCAAAAGGATGAGACTGGACCACTTACCTTACACCATATACAAAAACAAACTCAAAATGGATTAAGGACCTAAATGTGAGACCTGAAACCATAAAAATCCTGCAAGAGAAGACAGGCTGTAACTTCTCTGAAATCTATCGTAACATCTGTCTACATATGTCTCCTAAGGCAAGGGAAACAAAAGCAAAAATGAACTATTGGGATTACATCAAAATAAAAGCTTCTGCACAGCAAAGGAAACAACTAATAAAACGAAAAGGCCACCTTGAATGTGATCAGATATTTGCAAATGACATATCATATAAAGGGGTAGTATCTAAAATATATAAAGAAGTTACACCTCAACACACAAAAAACATAATCCAATTTAAAAAAATAGAAGACATGAAAAGACATTTCCCCAAAGAAGACATATAAATGCCCAAAAGACACATGAAAAGATGCTTTAACATGACTTATCACCAGGGAAATACAAATCAAAACCACAGTGAGATATCACCTCACACCTCTCAGAATAGCTAAATTCAAAAACACAAGAAACAAGTGTTGGCAAGGATGTGGAGAAATAGGAACCTTCATGCATTGTTGGTGGGAACGCAAACTGGTGTATCCACTGTGGAAGACAGTATGGAGGTACCTCAAAAAGTAGAACTACCCTAAGATCCAATAATCACACTACTGGGTGTTTACCCAAAGAGTACAAAAATATTAATTCAAAGGGATACATGTACCCCTATGCTTATAGCAGCATTATTTACAATAGCCAAAGTGTGGAAGCAACCTGTTTCCATCGATTGATGAACAGATAAAGAAGATGTGGTGTATATATATATATATATATATATATATATATATATATATATATGCAGTGGGATATTATTCGGCCATAAAAAGAATGAAATCTTGCCCTTTGCAACAACATGGATGGAACAGATTGTGGTGATAACATACAATTATCTTAAAATTAAAAGTTTAATTTTAAAAACGGTGACTTTAAACACTTAAATATCTCATACTATCATATAGGAACAAAATAAAAATGCTTTGTCTAGGTCATATGTTGCGAATATGTTTTCCAGTTTGTTTGTCTTTTGACTTTGTTTATGGTTTTTTAATGATAATAAAATATTTTTATGTTGTTCATTTCATTAAACTTTCCTTTGACAGCTACAGAAGTTTGTTCCAGGCTTAGAAACACCTTTCTATAGTGAATTATTTCAAATGCTACCATGTTTTCCTATAGAATGTTTGTGACATTAATTGTCTCCTATTTAAATCTTTGATGCATTTGGTGCACAAAGTAGAGTTGTGATTGTATTGTGTGTGTGTGTGTGTGTGTGCATGTTTACAAATGACTACCCAATTATCTCATTCCTTCTAACAGAATAAGCAACTTTTCCCATCAAATATAATGTGCAGCCTTATCATATGCCACATTCCTATCATAGGGGTGTCAAAATTTTCCACACGTACTCTCTATTCTGCATCATTAATATCCTATTCGTTGAGCCAGCACTCTAACATCTAAACTATTATAGTTTCTTGGAATGCTTTAACATCTGGGGGCTCTAGTCCATTTTTTTTTTCAACGTTTATTTATTTTTGGGACAGAGAGAGACAGAGCATGAACGGGGGAGGGGCAGAGAGAGAGGGAGACACAGAATCGGAAACAGGCTCCAGGCTCTGAGCCATCAGCCCAGAGCCCGACGCGGGGCTCGAACTCCCGGACCGCGAGATCGTGACCTGGCTGAAGTCGGACGCCCAATCGACTGCGCCACCCAGGCGCCCCTCTAGTCCATTCTTATTGCTCTACTTTTTCAGAATATTTTAGTATGAACTTTAAAAATCTAGTTCCAAGTGTCCAAATTTATTTTTCAGGGAAGGGAATGCAAGGAGTATCAGCAGCTTAAATGTATACCTTACTAATAATTAATAATCCTGGAATTTGCTGGGATCATGTCAAATTTAGAGAACACCTGCTGTACCACCTACAACCTTAGGCAAGTTACTTGCTCTGCTAAGAAGTCTGTTTCTTTACCTGTAAAAATGGAGATGATGAGAACGGCCATCGTAGAGTTGTTGGAATAATACATACAAAGCACCTAGCACTGTGTCTGGCACAAAGTGTTCAATGGGTGTTCATGGTTATTATTCCTCCTTGTTCTGAGTTTTTGTAAATTACTTCAACTAAAAACCTTCTGCACAAATTATTTGTTGGCTTGCCTATTTCTGTCTCTGAAACTCTGAGGAGAGGAACCATGTTTTTTATTCCTCTTTTATACTCAGTACCTAGTATAAGGTACCTGCTTTGTCTTTGGTGGCCCCTCACCTCTCCATCATGGCATGTGTCAATCTCTGCTTCTCCCCAGTTGCCTCACACCCATCCTGACATTCAATGTTACCCTCTCACTGTTCAGAAACCCCCCCTCCTGCCTACATCTGGCCTGCTTCAATTGCTCTTTGTAGCTCACAACTTCAAAAGCCCTCCCCTCATCTCACCCTCCTATTCCCACCTTTTCTGCCCAAGGTCTATTCCCTGAGAGTTGTTGATCCCAGTTGACTTACTTGACTATATTGTAAGTCATAATAAAATGTTATGGATCTTAGGTTGAACACTAGAATCCAGAAGCACATTAACACAAATGTATTTCTGACTAATATAATGTACCCAATGGTGTTTGTGAAGTTATCTTGGCTAAAACTCCTGAGCTCCAACTAGCCCACTACTGCATCAACTTCCTTTTAGCCCTCATCTCCTTCAAGTAGTTTTTCTGCAAGTTGAAATGCATTCAGGGGTGCCTGAGTGGCTCAGTCTGTCAAACATCTGACTCTTGGGTTCAGCTCAGGTCATCATCTCACAGTTCGTGAGTTTGAGCCTCGCATCAGGCTCCACGCTGACAGCACAGAGTCGGCCTAGGACTGACTCTCTCTCTCTCTCTCTCTCTCTCTCTCTCTCTCTCTCCCCTCCTCCGCTCTGTCTCTCAAAATGAATAAACTTAAAAAAAAATTTTTTTAAGAAATTCATTCAGTCATATATCTTCCCCTTCCCCTTTTTAAAGAGATCTGTACAAACATTACCACTTGCCTGAAGAATTTTTGATTTGCACCCAAATTAAAACTTTAAAACTGTAAAAGGGAAACCTTACAACTCTTGGAGCCTCCTGAATTCTGTCTAAAGCTTGCCTAGATGGAGAACTAAGAACTACATGCCCACAGTACAGTTTTAACAAGATGATAAGCTTAGGTTTACTGGAACAGCAGGTCAGGAAACTTCCCTTGGTTCTGGATTCCCAGATATAGCCCTAAGATGAGACTTCCCAGGATAGCATTTCCAGGGCTTGAGAGCTTCAAAAAATTTATACTATTCTTCCAGATCCAAACTAAGGCTGAGTTTGAGATGCCCACTTATGTGTCCTCTAATACTGCAGACCCTGGAGTAATTCCTGCTGACGAGGCTACTCCTGTAGGGGCCTAGCTCAATTCTGCAAGCCATCTCCACAAATATTCTTTTCCAGCTCCCTCATTGGGTCCTAAGAGAGGAATTTCAGGGAAGGGAATAGGGGCACTGTCAGCAGCTTAAGTTCACACCTTTTTATGTTTTTATTATACTTCCTAATGACATCTAAACAATTCATGGTAAGAAAGAAATGCCTTGGCCCTTCGTAGTATGAGGTGGAGTCACCTAGTCTCCACCCTCAGCTGTCCCTTTCTCTCCAACAGCACGTCCTCCACTCTCCACCTCACACTTCAGTTCCTATTACGGCCCCACCAATTTTCCTCTCCTTCCTCCAGTTCCCCTCTGTCCCACACACAACTGTCAGGATAATCTTCCAAGAATTCCACTTAATTCATGAAACAAATTTAATTACTCCTGGTCCTCTCTCCCTTCCCACCCTTCAGGCTCAGTCTGAGCTCCCTCGCCTCCCTGAAATGTCTTGCAGTGGCCCCTGTCCCCAGGGCTCTTCTCAAAGCTCCTGAAACCAGAACTGATATTCTTGGTCATGGTGGACTGACTCTTCACTCCGAGAGTATGTTCTGACCAAGTCCCATCCATTCTAATCCCGCCAAATGCCTGTGCAATATACACCTTGTTAAATACAGCATTCATTTTCTCTATCACTCATCTGGATATTTTATCAAAAACTATATGCCATTGTTATTTAAGTATTTGCAAGGGGCATATGTTTTGGGTTTCCTACTAGATTATGCCACTCCCTGGGGACAGCTTCTATTTCTATTCTGAGCCCCAGGAACTAACCCAGAGACACATGCAGAGATGACCTTCAGAACACTTGCAGAAGGAGTCATTGGATGGCGTAAAAAGTAGTTAACAATAAGGATCCTGTGCTTACTTACCATCACCTAGCCTACCAGTTTTAGAGCCTGCTGCTCTGCCTAAAACTACTCACCCTGCCGAGTTACTTCACTTCTGTTCCCACCTCTCCCACTTCACTGTTTGTTATTTCCTAATGTGCACACCCCTCCTAACTGTCTCCCTCAAACATTTGAAAAGAAACCCCTCTGAGTGTTTCCATATGAAAATCCACTGGCCTCATGATGGTGTCTGAAAGTTATTCCTGAAAGACTTGAAATTCCCACTTAAGACTCCACCAAGCCAGAAATTTCTAGGCAAAACATGGATCCCAAGGAAGATATCACAATTTCAGGACTGACACACTTCATTGACAGCATATTGAATTCAGCTGAAGAAGACCACAGACCTAACCACCTTTTTTAAAAACCGAAGATACTCTCTCCCTGCCCCCAGCCCTCTTTAACCTTCTCTGTTTTCCTCCATATAACTCATCTCCTTCTGACAAAAGTTTATGGTATACATTTTAATCTGTTTATTGTTCATTGTCCATCTCCCCCAATTAGAACATGAGCCCCATAAGGGCAGGGATATTTTTAATTATAGTAAAATACACACGACATAAAACTTACTGCTTTAAAGTCCATTTTCAACTGTACCATGCAGTATATTAAATACATTCACATTGTTGTGCAGCTATCACCACCATCTCTCCACAGTGCTCTTTTCGTCTCTGCCACTGAACACCAACTCTCCATTCTCCCTCCCTCCAGCCCCTGACAACGACCGTCCTACTTTCTATCTCTATGGATTTGACTACTCTATGCACCTCCTCCAAGTGGAATCACACAGTATTGTCTTTTGGTGACTGGCTTATTTCGGTTAGCATAATGTTCTCACGGTTCATCCACGTTTCAGAATCTCCTTCCTTCTTAAGGCTGGACCGTGCTCACACTTTGTGTATCCACTCATCTGTCAGTGGACACTCAGGTGGCTTCCATCTTTTAGCTGTTGTGAATAACACTGCTCTGAACGTGGGTGGACAAGTATCCCTGCAAGACTCTGCTTTCAATTCTTTTAGGTGTATATCCATAAATAGAATTGCTGGATCATATAGTAACTTTATTTTTAATCTTTTGAGGAATTGCTGTATTGCTTTTCATAGTGGCTGCACCATTTCACATTCCTACCAGTACTACACAAGAATTTCAATTTCTCCACACCCTCACCAACACTTGTTATTTTCTGTAAAGGCAGAAATATTTATCTGGTATATTCACTGATGTATGCCAAGCACTTAGAACAGGGTGTGGCACAAACTCAGCACTTCACTGTATTTACTCATTGAACTCAATTGGAGAAATGGTGTTGAGTAGGTGGCTGGCATTACTTGAATTTGAATCTTCGCTCACACCCTCAGACACTACACCATGGACACATTATTTGACATCCCTGAAGTTCAGGTTAACACTCATCTAAAAAGCACCTATCTCAGGATGTTATAACAATCCAGTAAGACAATGTAGGTAAAGCTGCCATCCCAGTTTGTCTCATTAATCCCCTTCCTTTCACCCTGATTCCAATAGCGCATTATGCTGACTTGGATAAGAAGGCTATCAGTAATTGAGGTTGACTGGACAGAAGTCTCTGCCTTTTTGGCAAGTTTCATTTGACTACCTCTTGACTTGTGAACCTGAGAGAATCTCTATCAACTATCTACCTCTTACATTCTTTTGTTTTTCTTTATACCAATATTATTATCAAAACTATATACCATATCTATCTGTTTACTTGTTTATCCATCTTCTCTACCAGAATGTGAGCTCTATGTAGGAAAGATCTTTATCTGTCTTGTTTATGGCTTTATTTGCAAGGCCCAGAACAGCTGGCACATTAAAAGCCTCAATAAATATTTGTTGGGGGAATAAATGCATGTAAATAGTTGCTAATCACCTGCTATAGGCACTTGCTTACTACTGGGTATCCTGATATAAATAAGACATACTTCCTTCCCATAAGAAGCTCACACAGTTTAATTAGGAGATGATTTATAAATAAATCATTAAATATAATGTGAGACACACAGTAGAAAAAAGGGGTGCCTGGGTGGCTCACTCGTTTAAGTGTCCAACTTCAGCTCAGGTCATGATCTCGTGGTTGGTGAGTTTGAGCCCCATGTTGGGCTCTGTGCTGACAGCTCAGAGCCTGGAGCCTTCTTCATATTCTGTGTCTCCCTCTCTCTCTGCCCCTCCTCCACTCATGCTCTGTCTCTCTCAATAATAAACATTAAAAAAAATATTTTAAATAATAAGCAAAAAAAGAAATTATTAAATCTATTTGGAGGCCTAAATGCTCCATTCAAAAGACATAGGGTGGTGGAATGGATTTCTAAAAAGCAAGACCAATTTATATGCTTCCTGCAAGAGACTTACCTCAGACCTAAAGATGCATACAGACTGAAAATGAAGGGATGTAAAAACATTTATCATGGAAACGGAAGAAGAAGAAAAAAAAAAGCCAGGACAGCCATACTTATATCAGACAAAATAAACTTTAAAACAAAGACTATAACAAGAGACAAAGAAAGGTAGTACAAAATGATAAAGGGATCAATCCAAAAAGTTGATAGAACAATTTTAAATATCTACACATGCAATACTGGAGCACCTAAATACATAAAGCAAATAATAATGGACATGAAGGTAGAAATTTATGGTAATACAATAATAGTAGGGACTTTAACACATCATGTACATCAATGGATAGACCATCCAGGCAGAAAATCAATAGGGAAACAATGTCTTTGAATGACACATTGGACCAGATGGACGTAACAGATATATACACAACATTCTATTCAAAAGCATCCAGGAACAGCACTCGTTTCAAGTGCATGGAACATTCTCCAGAATAGATCACATATGAGGCCACAAAACAAGCTTCAAAAAATTTAAGATCAAAATCATACCAGGAATCTTTTCTGGTCACAGTGGACTAAAACTAGAAATAAATCCCAAGAAAAAAACTGTAAAGAACACAAAAATGTGCAAACTAAACAACATAATACTAAACAACCAATGGGTCAATGAAGCAATCAAAGAAGAAATTAAAAAAAAAATACATGAAGAAAAATAAAAAGAAAAACACGATGGTCCAAAATCTTTGGGACATAGCAAAAGCAGTTGTGAGAGGGAAATATATTGCAACACAGGCTTACCTCAAGAAACAAGAAAAAGCTCAAATAAATAATCTAACCCTGCACCTAAAGGAACTAGAAACAGAATAACAAATAAAACCCAAGGTGAGTATAAGAAAGGAAATAATAAATATCAGAGCAGAAATAAATGACATAGGGACTAAAAAAGAAAAAAAGGAAAAGGAAAAAGGAAAAAATTAACAAAATGAAGAACTAGTTCTTTGAAAAAATAAACAAAATTGATTAACCCTTAGCCAGAATCATCATGAAAAAATAAAGGACTCAAATAAATAAAATCAAAAAAGAGGAGAATTAACAAGTGACATCACAGAAATATAAGAATTATAGGAGAATATTAGGAAAATCTATATGTCAACAAATTGAACAACCTAAAACAAATGGATAAGTTCATAGAAACATAACAATCTTCTAAAACTGAACCAGGAAGAAATAGAAAATCTGAACAGACCAATTACAAGTAAAGAAACTGAATCAGTAATCAAAAAACTTCCAAGAAACAAAAATCCAGGTGGATTCACAGGTGAATTTTAATAAACATTTAAAGAAGAGTTAATATTTATTTTTCTCAAACTACTCCAGAAAATAGAAGAGGAAGGAAGGCTCCCAAATACATTTTATGAAGCTAGCATTACCCAGATACCAAAACCAGATAAAGACACCACAAAAAAAGAAAAAGAAAAAGAAAAAGAAAGACAGACAGACAGAAAAAAAGAAAGAAAGAAAACTACAGACCAATACACCTTATGAAGATAGATGCAAAAATCCTCAAAAAAATTAGCAAACTGCACATAACAATACATTAAAAAGATCATTCATCACAACCAAGTAGTATTTATTCCAGGGATGCAAGGATGGTTCAATATTCACAAATCAATCAATGTGAAACACCACAGCCACCAAATGAAGAACAAAAATCATATAATCATCTCAATAGATGCAGAAAGGCATTTGATAAAATTCAATATCCATTCATGATAAAAATTTTCAACAAAGTGGGTTTAGAGAAAACATACTTCAACATAATAAAGGCAATATATGACAACCCACAGCTAACATAATATTAAATGGGAAAAAACTGAGAACTTTTCCTCTAAGATCTGGAACAAAACAAGGATGTCCACTTTGCCACTCTTATTCAACATAGTACTGAAAAGTCCTAGCCACAGCAATTAGACAAAAAAAAGAAACAAGAGGCATCCATATTGGTAAGAAAGAAGTTAAACTGTCACAATTTGCAGATGGAATGATACTATACATAAAAAATCCTAAAGACTCAACCAAAAACTACCAGCAGGAACACATGAATTCAGTAAAGTTGAAGGATCCAAAATTACTACCTAGATATCAGTACTATTTCTATACACCATTAATGAAGTTGCAGAAAAAGAAATTAAGAAAACAACACCATTTACAATTGCACCAAAAAGAATAAAATACCTAGGAATAAACTTAACCAAGGAGGTGAAAGACGTGTGCTCTGAAAACTATAAAACACTGATAAAGGAAACTGAAGATGACATAAACAAATGGAAAGATATATCATGCTCATGGGTTGGGAGAATGAATATTGTTAAAATGTCCATATCACACAAAGAAATCTACAGATTCAATGAAATCCCTATTAAAATACCAACAGCATTTTCCACAAAACCAGAATAATGCTAAAATTTGTATGGAAGCACAAAAGATCCCAAATAGCCAAAGCAATCTTGAGAAAGAACAAAGGTGGAGGTATCACAGTTCCAGATTTCAAGATATACTACAAAGTTGTAGTAATTAAAACACTATGGTACTGGCACAAAAATAGATACATAGATGAAAAGAAAAGAATAGAGAGCCCAGAAATAAACCAAAAATTATATGATCAATTAATTTATGACAAAGGAGACAAGATTATACAATAGGGAATAAATAAATACAATGGAAAAGTAACTAGACAACTACATATAAAAGAATGAAATTGGACCACCTGTTTTTAATGTTTATTTATTTATTTTGAGAGGGGGGAGGGGCAGAGAGAGAGGACAGAGAGAATCCCAAGCAGGGGCTCAATTCCACAAACTGTGAGATCATGACCTGAGCCTCAATCAAGAGTTGGATGCTCAACTGACTGAGCCACCCAGGCACCCCTAAAGCAGACCACCTTTTAACACCATACACAAAATTAAACTCAAAATGGATTAAAGGGCTAAATGTGAGACCTGAAACCATAAAAATCCTACAGAAGAACACAGGCAGTATTTTCTCTAACATCAGCCACAACAACATTTTTCTAGATGTGTCTCCTTAGGCCAGGGAAACAAAGCAAAAATAATCTGTTAAAACTATACCAAAATCAAAGGCTTTCACATAGCAAAGGAACCCATCAACAAAACAAAAAGACAATCTACTGAATGGGAGAAGATATTTGCAAGCTATATGTCTAATAAGGGATTAATATCCAAAATATACAAAGAACTTACAAAACTCACACCAAAAAAACAAACAACCTGATTAAAAATGGGTAGAGGACTTGAATAGACATATTTCCAAAGGAAACACAGATGGCCAACATACACATGATGTCAACATCCCTAATCATCAGGGAAATGCAAATAGAAACCACAATGAAATTTCACCTCACACCTGTTAGAATGGTTAAAGTCAAAAAGACAAGAAATAATAAGTCTTGGCAAAGATGAGGAGAAAAAGGAACCCTCATACATTGAAGGTGGGCATGTAAATTGGTATAGCCACTGTGGAACACAGTATGGAGTTCCCTCAAAAAATAAAAAAATTCAGGGAGAAATCACAGCCAACAAATTGCTCAAAACAAATATAAACAATATATCTAAACAAAAATTTACAATAACAGTCATAAGACAAATTGCTAGGCTTGAAAAAAGCATAGAAGACAGCAGAGAATATCTAGCTGCAGAGATCAAACCTAAGAACTAGCCATGATGAATTAAAAAGTGCTATAACTGAGATGCAAAATAAATCAGATACAGTGACAGAGAGGATGAAAGAAGCAGAGGAGAGAATAGGGGATATAGGAGATAAAATTATGGAAAATAATGAAGCTGGAAAAAGGAGGGAAAGGAAATTACTAGATCACAAGGGAAGAATTAGAGAACTAAGTGATTCCGTGAAATGAAACAATAGCTGTATCATAAGAATTCCAGAAGAAGAGTGAAAGAAAGGGGCAGAAGGTTTATTTGAACAACTTATAGCTGAGAACTTCCCTAATCTGGAGAAGGAAACAGGCATCCAAGTCCAAGAGGCACAGAGAACTCCCTTTAAAAGCAGCAAAAACAGGTGAACCCTGTGACATATCATAGTGAAATTGGCAAAATACAAAGATAAAGAGATAATTATGAAAGCAGCTAGGGGCAAAATGTCCTTAACCTACAAGGGTAGACATATAAGGTTAGCAACAGACCAGTCCACTGAAATGTGGCAGGACAGAAGGGAGTGGCAGGAAATATTCAATGTGCTGAATAGGAAAAATATGCATCCAAAAATCCTTTATCCAGAAAGGCTATCATTCAGAATAGGAGAGATAAAGACTTTCCCAGACAAACAAAAACTGAAGGAGTTCATGACCACTAAACCAATCCTGCAAGAGATCCTAAGGGGGTCTCTGTGAGTGGAAAGCAGCAAAGACTTCAAAAAACCAGAGACATCTCAACAAACATGAAATCTACAGACAACACAATGGCACTAAATTCATAGGTTTCAATAATCACTCTGAATGTAAATGGACTAAATGCCCCAATCAAAAGACTTAGGGCATCAGAATGGATTAAAAAAAAAAAGATCTATCTATATGCTGCCTACATGAGACTCATTGTAGACCAGAGGACACCTGCAGATTGAAAGTGAGAGGATGGAAAACCATCTATCATGCTAACGGATGTCAAAAGAAAGCTGGAGTAGCCATATTTATATCAGACAAACTCGGTTTTAAAATAAAGACTGTAAAAGGAGATGAAGAAGGGCATTATATCATAATTAAGGAGTCTATCCATAAAGAGCTAACAATTGTAAATATTTATGCCCCCAACGTGTTATACCCAAATATATAAATCAGTTCATCACAAACATGAACAAACTTTTGGATAATAATACTGTAATTGTAGGAGATTTTAATACTCCACTTATAGCAATGGACAGATCACCTAGGCAGAAAATCAATAAGGAAACAATGGCACTGAATGACACATTGGACCAGATGGACTTGACAGATATATTCAGAACATTTCATCCTAAAGCACCAGAATACATATTCTTCTCAAGTGAACATGGAACATTCTCCAGAATAGATCACATTTTGAGTCACAAAACAGCCCTCAACAGTTACAAAAAGACTGAGATCATGCCATGCATATTTTCAGATCATAACACTGTGAAACTTGAAATCAATCACAGGAAAAAATTTGGAGAGCCCCTAAATACATGGAGGTTAAAGAACATCCTACTAAAGAATGAATGGATTAACCAGGAAATTAAAAAATACTGGAAGCAAATGAAAACAGAACAGTCCAAACCCTTTGGGATGCAGCAAAGGAATTCCGAAGAGGAAAATACATGGCAATTCAGACCTATCTCAAGAAGCAAGAAAGGTCCCAAGTATACAACCTAACCTTTCACCTAAAGGAGCTAAAAAATGAGCAGCAAATAAAGCCCAAAGCCAGTAGAAGAAAGGATATAATAAAGATAAGAGCAGAAATAAACAATATAGAATTTAAAAAAAAGCACAGAACAGCTCAATGAAACTAAAAGCTAGTTTTTTGAAAGAATAAACAAAATTGATAAACACCCAGTCAGATTTCTCAAAAAGAAAAGAAAGAGGACCCAAATAGATAAAGTCACAAATGAAAGAGGAAAGATCACAACCAACACTGTAGAAATATAAACAATTATAAGAGAATACTATGAAAAACTATATGCCAACAAACTGGACAATCTGGAAGAAATGGACAAATCCCTAGACATTTACACACTACCAAAACTTAAATGGGAAGAAATAGAAAATTTGAAGAGAATGGAATAGAATAGAAACCCCAGAACTAGACCCACAAAAGTACGGCCAACTGATCTTTGACAAAGCAGGAAAGAATATCCAATAGAAAAAAGACAGTCTCTTTAACAAATGGTGCTGGGAGAACTGGACAGCAACATGCAGAAGAATGAATGAGACTACTTTCTTACACCATTCACAAAAATAAACTCAAAATGGATAAAGGACCTGAATGTGAGACAGGAAACCATCAAAACTCTAGAGGAGAAAGCAGGAAAAAACCTCACAGACCTCAGCCACAGCAATTTCTTACTTCACATCCCCAAAGGCAAGGGAATTAAAAGCAAAAATGAACTATTGAGACCTCATGAAGATAAAAAGCTTCTGCACAGCAAAGGAAACAATCAACAGAACTAAAAGGCAACCAACGGAATGGGAAAAGATATTTGCAGAGGACATAGCAGACAAAGGGCTAGTATCCAAAATCTATAAAGAGCTCACCAAACTCCACACCTGAAAAACAAATAATCCAGTGAAGAAATGGGCAGAAAACATGGATAGACACTTCTCTAAAGAAGATATCCAGATGACCAACAGGCACATGAAAAGATGCTCAACATCGCTCCTCATCAGGGAAATACAAATCAAAACCACACTCCAATATCACCTCACGCCAGTCAGAGTGGCCAAAATGAACAAATCAGGAGGCTATAGATGCTGGAGAGGATGTGGAGAAACGGGAACCCTCTTGCACTGTTGGTGGGAATGCAAATTGGTGCAGCCGTTCTGGAAAACAGTGTGGAGGTTCCTCAAAAAGTTAAAAATAGATCTACCCTATGACCCAGCAATAGCACTGCTAGGAATCTACCCAAGGGATACAGGAGTACTGATGCATAGGGGCACTTGTACCCCAATGTTGGCATTTTCAACAATAGCCAAATTATGGAAGGAGCCTAAATGTCCATCAACTGATGAATGGATAAAGAAATTGTGGTTTATATACACAATGGAATACTACGCGGCAATGAGAAAGAATGCAATATGGCCTTTTCTAGCAACGTGGATGGAACTGGAGTGTTATGCTAAGTGAAATAAGTCATACAGAGAAAGACAGATACCATATGGTTTCACTCTTATGTGGATCCTGAGAAACTTAACAGAAGTCCATGGGGGAGGGGAAGAAAAAAAAAGAGGTTAGAGAGGGAGAGAGCCAAAGCATAAGAGACTCTTAAAAACTGAGGACAAACTGAGGGTTGATGGGGGGTGGGAGGCAGGGGAGGGTGGGTGATGGGTATTGAGGAGGGCACCTGTTGAGATGAGCACTGGATGTTGTATGGAAACCAATTTGACAATAAATTTCAGATTTAAAAAATTAAAAACATTTTAAAAATTTTAAAAAAAAGAAAATTTGAACAGGCCCATAGCCAGTAAAGAAATGGAATCCATGGGGCGCCTGGGTGGCTCAGTCAGTTAAGCATCCGACTTCGGCTCAGGTCATGATCTCACAGTTTGTGAGTCCAAGCCCCATGTCGGGCTCTGTGCTGACAGCTCAGAGCCTGGAGCCTGCTTCAGATTCTGTGTCTCCCTCCCTCTGCCCTTTCCCCGCTCATGCTCTCTCTCTGTCTCTCAACAATGAATAAAGTTTAAAAAAAAATTTTTTTTTAAAAAGAAATGGAATCCATTATCAAAAATCTCCCAACAAATAAGAGTCCCAGGGAAATTCTACCACATATTTAAAGCAGAGTTAATACTAATTCTTCTCAAACTGTTCCAAAAACTAGAAACAGAAGGAAAGCTTCCAAACTCATTCTATGAAGCCAGCATTACCTTGATTCCAAAATCAGACAAAGATCCCACTAAAAAGGAGAATTACAGGCCAACATCCTTGATGAACCTGGATGCAAAAATTCTCAAGTTACTAGTAAATCAAGGGGTGCCTGTGTGGCTCAGTCAATTAAGTGTCCAACTTTGGCTCAGGTCATGATCTTGTGGTCTGTGAGTTCAAGCCCCGCATTGGGTTCTGTGCTGACAGCTCAGAGCCTGGAACCTGCTTCAGACTCCGTGTCTCCCTCTCTCTCTGCACTCCCCTGCCCCATCACACTCTGTCTCTCTCAAAAATAAATAAACACTAAAAAAAAATTTTAAGATACTAGCAGTTGAATTCAACAGTACATTAAAAGAATTATTCACCATGACCAAGTAGGATTCATTCCTGGGATGCAGGGCTAGTTCAATATTCACAACTCAATCAATGTGACACTCCACATTAATAGAAGAAAAGATAAGAACCATATGATCCTGTCAATAGATGCAGAAAAAGTATTTGACAAAATTCTTGATAAAAACCCTCAAGAAAGTTGGGATAGAAGAAACATACCTTAACATCATAAAAGTCATATATGAAAGGCCCACAGCTAATATCACCCTCAATAGGGAAAAACCGAGAACTTCCCTCTTAAGATCAGGAATGACAGGGATGTCCACACTCACCGCTGTTGTTTAACAACAGAAATAGTCTTGGAAGTCCTAGTGTCAGCAGACATTAAAATGAAATAAAAGGCAGTGGAAGAGCATTTGACTGCAAAATGAAAAAAGGCATCCAAATTGGCAAAGAAGTCAAACTTTCACTCTTCACAGGTGACATGATACTCCACATAAAAAACACAAAAGACTCCACCAAAAAACTTCTAGAACTTATCCATGAATTCAGCAAAGTCACAGGATGTAAAATCAGTGTACAGAAATTGGCTCCATTTCTGTATACCAATAATGAAGCAAAGGAAAGAGATATCAAGGAATCGATCCAATTTACAACTATACCAAAAACCATAAAATACCTAGGAATTAATGTAACCAAAGAGGTAAAAGATCTGTACGCTGAAAACTATAGAAAGCTTATGAAAGAAATTGAAGAGGACAGAAAGAAATGAAAGGACATTCCATGCTCATGGATTGGAAAAACAAATATTGTTAAAATGTCAATATTACCCAAAGCAACCTATACATTCAGTGTAATCTCTATCAAAATAACACCAGCATTCTTCACTGAGCTAGAAAAAAAATCCTAAAATTTGTATGGAACCACAAAAGACCCTGAAGAGCCAAAGTAATGTTGAAAAAGAAAACCAAAGCTAGAGGCATCAAAATCCCAGACTTTAACCTGTTTAATTACAAAGCTGTAATCATCAATACAGTATGGTATTGACACAAAAACAGACACATAGACCAATGGAATAGAATAGAAACCCCAGAACTAGACCCACAAAAGTACGGCCAACTAATCTTGGACAAAGCAGGAAAGAATATCCAATGGAAAAAAAGAGACGGTCTCTTTAGCAAATGGTGCGGGGAGAATGGGACAGCAACATGCAGAAGAATGAACCTGGACCACTTTCTTACACCATACACAAAAATAAATTCAAAATGAAGGAAAGATCTAAATGTGAGACCAAGAACCATCAAAATCCTACAGGAGAAAACAGGTAGCAACCCCTTTGACTTAGGCCATAGCAACTTCATACTTGACATGTTTCTGGAGGCAAGGGAAATAAAAGCCACAACGAGATA
Source organism: Prionailurus bengalensis (assembly GCF_016509475.1). Lineage (NCBI taxonomy): Eukaryota > Metazoa > Chordata > Mammalia > Carnivora > Felidae > Prionailurus > Prionailurus bengalensis. The sequence goes on from NC_057343.1 coordinate 21,161,410, forward strand.
TTGGGACCTCATCAAGATAAAAAGCTTCTGCACAGCAAAGGAAATAGCCAACAAAACTAAAAGGTAACCGACAGAATGGGAGAAGATATTGGCAAATGACATATCAGATAAAGTTAGTATCCAAAATCTATGAAGAACTTACCAAACTCAACGCCCAAAAAAACCCAAATAATCCAGTGAATAAATGGTCAGAAGGCATGAATAGACACTTTTCCAAAGAAGACATCCAGATGGCTAACAGACACATGAATAGATGATCAACATCATTCATCATCAGGGAAATACAAATCAAAATCACAATGAGATACCACCTCACACCAGTCAAAAGGGCTAAAATTAACAACTCGGGCAACAACAGATATTAGCAAGGAGGTGGAGAAAGAGGAACCCTTTTGCACTGTTGGTGGGAATGTAAACTGGTGCAGCCACTCTGGAAAACAGTATGGAAGTTTTTTAAAAAATTAAAAATAGAACTACCCTCTAACCCAGCAGTTGCACTACTAGGAATTTATCCAATGGATACAAAAAAGCTGATTCAAAAGGGCACATGCACACCAATGTCTATAGCAGCACTATTAACAATAGCCAAATTATGGGAAGAGCACAAATGTCCATCAACTGCTGAATGCATAAAGATACTACTGGGTGATCAAAATGAATGAAATCTTTTGCAAAAATGTGGATAGAACTGGAGGGTATTACGGTAAGTGAAATAAGTTGGTCAGAGAAAGACAGATATCATATGATTTCACTCATATGTGGAATTTGAGAAACTCAACAGATGACCATAGGGGAAGGGAAGGAAAAATAAGATAAAAGCACAGAGGAGGCAAACCATAATAGACTCTTAAAAACAGAGAACAAACTGAGGGGTGCTGGAGTGGGGGCTTGGGTGGGTTAAATGGGTGATGGGCATTAAGGAGGGCACTTTTTGAGATGAGCACTGGGTGTCATATGTAAGAGATGAATCACTGGGTTCTACTCCTGAGGTCAAGACAACACCGTATGTCAACTAACATGAAAATAAATTAATTTAAAAAAAAGTTTTGAAGATTAACTAGAGTTTTCCCAATAGAAAAAGAAGTAAAGAGGGGTTTGCAAGATGGCGGCTTAGGAGGACGCTGGGCTCACCGCACGTCCTGCTGATCACTTAGATTCCATCCACACCTGCCTAAATAACCCAGAAAACCGCCAGAGGATTAGCAGAACGGAGTCGCCGGAGCCAAACGCAGACGAGAGGCCCACGGAAGAGGGTAGGAAGGGTGGCGAGGCGGTGCGCGCTCCACGGACTGGCGGGAGGGAGCCGGGGCGGAGGGGCGGCTCGCCGGCCAAGCAGAGCCCCCGAGTCTGGCTTGCAAAAGCGGAGGGGCCTGACGGACTGTGTTCCGACAGCAAGCGCGACTTAGCATCTGGGAGGTCATAAGTTAACAGCTCTGCTCGGAAAGCGGGAAGGCTGGAGGACAAAGGGAGGGAGAGCTGCTGAGCCCCCAGACGACACAGCTCAGTTTGGCGGGGAACAAAGGCACTTGCCAGCGCCATCTCCCCCGCCCATCCCCCAGCCAAAATCCCAAAGGGAACCGGTTCCTGCCAGGGAACTTGCTCGCTCCGCGCAAACACCCAACTCTGCGCTTCTGCGGAGCCAAACCTCCGGCAGCGGATCTGACTCCCTCCCGCTGCCACAGGGCCCCTCCTGAAGTGGATCACCTAAGGAGAAGCGATCTAAGCCTGCCCCTCCTGCCCCCGAGCACCTTGCCTACCCACCCCAGCTAATACGCCAGATCCCCAGCATCACAAGCCTGGCAGGGTGCAAGTAGCCCAGACGGGCCACGCCACCCCACAGTGAATCCCACCCCTAGGAGAGGGGAAGAGAAGGCACACACCAGTCTGACTGTGGCCCCAGCGGTGGGCTGGGGGCAGACATCAGGTCTGACTGCGGCCCCGCCCACCAACTCCAGTTATACACCACAGCACAGGGGAAGTGCCCTGCAGGTCCTCACCATGCCAGGGACTATCCAAAATGACCAAGCGGAAGAATTCCCCTCAGAAGAATCTCCAGGAAATAACAACAGCTAATGAGCTGATCAAAAAGGATTTAAATAATATAACAGAAAGTGAATTTAGAATAATAGTCATAAAATTAATCGCTGGGCTTGAAAACAGTATACAGGACAGCAGAGAATCTCTTGCTACAGAGATCAAGGGACTAAGGAACAGTCACGAGGAGCTGAAAAACGCTTTAAACGAAATGCATAACAAAATGGAAACCACCACAGCTCGGCTTGAAGAGGCAGAGGAGAGAATAGGTGAACTAGAAGATAAAGTTATGGAAAAAGAGGAAGCTGAGAAAAAGAGAGATAAAAAAATCCAGGAGTATGAGGGGAAAATTAGAGAACTAAGTGATACACTAAAAAGAAATAATATACGCATAATTGGTATCCCAGAGGAGGAAGAGAGAGGGAAAGGTGCTGAAGGGGTACTTGAAGAAATCATAGCTGAGAACTTCCCTGAACTGGGGAAGGAAAAAGGCATTGAAATCCAAGAGGCACAGAGAACTCCCTTCAGACGTAACTTGAATCGATCTTCTGCACGACATATCATAGTGAAACTGGCAAAATACAAGGATAAAGAGAAAATTCTGAAAGCAGCAAGGGGTAAACGTGCCCTCACATATAAAGGGAGACCTATAAGACTCGTGACTGATCTCTCTTTTGAAACTTGGCAGGCCAGAAAGAATTGGCACGAGATTTTCAGGGTGCTAGACAGAAAAAATATGCAGCCAAGAATCCTTTATCCAGCAAGTCTGTCATTTAGAATAGAAGGAGAGATAAAGGTCTTCCCAAACAAACAAAAACTGAAGGAATTTGTCACCACTAAACCAGCCCTACAAGAGATCCTAAGGGGGACCCTGTGAGACAAAGTCCCAGAGACATCACTACAAGCATAAAACATACAGACATCACAATGACTCTAAACCCGTATCTTTCTATAATAACACTGAATGTAAATGGATTAAATGCGCCAACCAAAAGACATAGGGTATCAGAATGGATAAAAAAACAAGACCCATCTATTTGCTGTCTACAAGAGACTCATTTTAGACCTGAGGACACCTTTAGATTGAGAGTGAGGGGATGGAGAACTATTTATCATGCGACTGGAAGCCAAAAGAAAGCTGGAGTAGCCATACTTATATCAGACAAACTAGACTTTAAATTAAAGGCTGTAACAAGAGATGAAGAAGGACATTATATAATAGTTACAGGGTCTATCCATCAGGAAGAGCTAACAATTATAAATGTCTATGCGCCGAATACCGGAGCCCCCAAATATATAAAACAATTACTCATAAACATAAGCAACCTTATTGATAAGAATGTGGTAATTGCAGGGGACTTTAACACCCCACTTACAGAAATGGATAGATCATCTAGACACACGGTCAATAAAGAAACAAGGGCCCTGAATGAGACATTGGATCAGATGGACTTGACAGATATATTTAGAACTCTGCATCCCAAAGCAACAGAATATACTTTCTTCTCGAGTGCACATGGAACATTCTCCAAGATAGATCATATACTGGGTCACAAAACAGCCCTTCATAAGTTTACAAGAATTGAAATTATACCATGCTTACTTTCAGACCACAATGCTATGAAGCTTGAAATCAACCACAGGAAAAAGTCTGGAAAACCTCCAAAAGCATGGAGGTTAAAGAACACCCTACTAACGAATGAGTGGGTCAACCAGGCAATTAGAGAAGAAATTAAAAAATATATGGAAACAAACGAAAATGAAAATACAACAATCCAAACGCTTTGGGACGCAGCAAAGGCAGTCCTGAGAGGAAAATACATTGCAATCCAGGCCTATCTCAAGAAACAAGAAAAATCCCAAATACAAAATCTAACAGCACACCTAAAGGAACTAGAAGCAGAACAGCAAAGGCAGCCTAAGCCCAGCAGAAGAAGAGAAATAATAAAGATCAGAGCAGAAATAAACAATATAGAAACTAAAAAAACTGTAGAGCAGATCAACGAAACCAAGAGTTGGTTTTTTGAAAAAATAAACAAAATTGACAAACCTCTAGCCAGGCTTCTCAAAAAGAAAAGGGAGATGACCCAAATAGATAAAATCATGAATGAAAATGGAATTATTACAACCAATCCCTCAGAGATACAAACAATTATCAGGGAATACTATGAAAAATTATATGCCAACAAATTGGACAACCTGGAAGAAATGGACAAATTCCTGAACACCCACACTCTTCCAAAACTCAATCAGGAGGAAATAGAAAGCTTGAACAGACCCATAACCAGCGAAGAAATTGAATCGGTTATCAAAAATCTCCCAACAAATAAGAGTCCAGGACCAGATGGCTTCCCAGGGGAGTTCTACCAGACGTTTAAAGCAGAGATAATACCTATCCTTCTCAAGCTATTCCAAGAAATAGAAAGGGAAGGAAAACTTCCAGACTCATTCTATGAAGCCAGTATTACTTTGATTCCTAAACCAGACAGAGACCCAGTAAAAAAAGAGAACTACAGGCCAATATCCCTGATGAATATGGATGCAAAAATTCTCAATAAGATACTAGCAAATCGAATTCAACGGCATATAAAAAGAATTATTCACCATGATCAAGTGGGATTCATTCCTGGGATGCAGGGCTGGTTCAACATTCGCAAATCAATCAACGTGATACATCACATTAACAAAAAAAAAGAGAAGAACCATATGATCCTGTCAATCGATGCAGAAAAGGCCTTCGACAAAATCCAGCACCCTTTCTTAATAAAAACCCTTGAGAAAGTCGGGATAGAAGGAACATACTTAAAGATCATAAAAGCCATTTATGAAAAGCCCACAGCTAACATCATCCTCAACGGGGAAAAACTGAGAGCTTTTTCCCTGAGATCAGGAACACGACAGGGATGCCCACTCTCACCGCTGCTGTTTAACATAGTGCTGGAAGTTCTAGCATCAGCAATCAGACAACAAAAGGAAATCAAAGGCATCAAAATTGGCAAAGATGAAGTCAAGCTTTCGCTTTTTGCAGATGACATATTATACATGGAAAATCCGATAGACTCCACCAAAAGTCTGCTAGAACTGATACATGAATTCAGCAAAGTTGCAGGATACAAAATCAATGTACAGAAATCAGTTGCATTCTTATACACTAACAATGAAGCAACAGAAAGACAAATAAAGAAACTGATCCCATTCACAATTGCACCAAGAAGCATAAAATACCTAGGAATAAATCTAACCAAAGATGTAAAGGATCTGTATGCTGAAAACTATAGAAAGCTTATGAAGGAAATTGAAGAAGATTTAAAGAAATGGAAAGACATTCCCTGCTCATGGATTGGAAAAATAAATATTGTCAAAATGTCAATACTACCCAAAGCTATCTACACATTCAATGCAATCCCAATCAAAATTGCACCAGCATTCTTCTCGAAACTAGAACAAGCAATCCTAAAATTCATATGGAACCACAAAAGGCCCCGAATAGCCAAAGGAATTTTGAAGAAGAAGACCAAAGCAGGAGGCATCACAATCCCAGACTTTAGCCTCTACTACAAAGCTGTCATCATCAAGACAGCATGGTATTGGCACCAAAACAGACACATAGACCAATGGAATAGAATAGAAACCCCAGAACTAGACCCACAAACGTATGGCCAACTCATCTTTGACAAAGCAGGAAAGAACATCCAATGGAAAAAAGACAGCCTCTTTAACAAATGGTGCTGGGAGAACTGGACAGCAACATGCAGAAGGTTGAAACTAGACCACTTTCTCACACCATTCACAAAAATAAACTCAAAATGGATAAAGGACCTAAATGTGAGACAGGAAACCATCAAAACCTTAGAGGAGAAAGCAGGAAAAGACCTCTCTGACCTCAGCCGTAGCAATCTCTTACTCGACACATCCCCAAAGGCAAGGGAATTAAAAGCAAAAGTGAATTACTGGGACCTTATGAAGATAAAAAGCTTCTGCACAGCAAAGGAAACAACCAACAAAACTAAAAGGCAACCAACGGAATGGGAAAAGATATTCGCAAAGGACATATCGGACAAAGGGCTAGTATCCAAAATCTATAAAGAGCTCACCAAACTCCACACCCGAAAAACAAATAACCCAGTGAAGAAATGGGCAGAAAACATGAATAGACACTTCTCTAAAGAAGACATCCGGATGGCCAACAGGCACATGAAAAGATGTTCAGCGTCGCTCCTTATCAGGGAAATACAAATCAAAACCACACTCAGGTATCACCTCACGCCAGTCAGAGTGGCCAAAATGAACAAATCAGGAGACTATAGATGCTGGAGAGGATGTGGAGAAACGGGAACCCTCTTGCACTGTTGGTGGGAATGCAAATTGGTGCAGCCGCTCTGGAAAGCAGTGTGGAGGTTCCTCAGAAAATTAAAAATAGACCTACCCTATGACCCAGCAATAGCACTGCTAGGAATTTATCCAAGGGATACAGGAGTACTGATGCATAGGGCCACTTGTACCCCAATGTTCATAGCAGCACTCTCAACAATAGCCAAATTATGGAAAGAGCCTAAATGTCCATCAACTGATGAATGGATAAAGAAATTGTGGTTTATATACACAATGGAATATTACGTGGCAATGAGAAAAAATGAAATTTGGCCTTTTGTAGCAACGTGGATGGAACTGGAGAGTGTGATGCTAAGTGAAATAAGCCATACAGAGAAAGACAGATACCATATGGTTTCACTCTCATGTGGATCCTGAGAAACTTAACAGGAACCCATGGGGGAGGGGAAGGAAAAAAAAAAAAAGAGGTTAGAGTGGGAGAGAGCCAAAGCATAAGAGACTGTTAAAAACTGAGAACAAACTGAGGGTTGATGGGGGGTGGGAGGGAGGGGAGGGTGGGTGATGGGTATTGAGGAGGGCACCTTTTGGGATGAGCACTGGGTGTTGTATGGAAACCAATTTGTCAATAAATTTCATAAAAAAAAAAAAAGAAAAAAAAGAAAAAGAAGTAAAGGCATTTTATGTTTGGGAGATAGTACATTAAAGTTACAGGGGCAGGACATAGAAGGTTGTATTGTGTAAACAAGTAATTTTGTGTAGCTAGATATAAAATTAAAGGGAGAGTATGGCAGGAGAGGAACCCAGAGAGGGAATGGATCATGGAGGCTTGTTATTACATCATGCTAAGATTTGATCTGTAGGCAGCCAGAGCCACCAAAAGGTTGTATAGAAGTTATGTGGCGAGATATTCATTTTAGAGAGCTGATGTGGCCCTTGTATGGTGGGTAACCAACCAGGAGAACCAGAGCTTTGTGGAGCACCCTACCATAGGCATGGAACCAAGCATTCTGCTTTCACGCTATGAGGGCTGGAATGGGCTGTTAGACTGGCACTGGATCCACATTTGCACTAAACCACCAAATCCAGAGAAGTGGAATTTCTGTTCATCACATTAATTTTTTTAATGTTTATTTATCTTTGAGAGAGAGAGAGAGCAGGGGAGGGGCAGAGAGAGGCAGGGGGACATAAAATCTGAAGCAGGCCCCAGGCTCTAAGCTGTCAGCACAGAGCCCAACGTGGCGCTCAAACTCGCGAGCCGTGAGATCATGACCTGAACCGAAGTAGGATGCTTAACTGACTGAGCTACCCAGGTGCCCCCTCTGTTCAGTGCTTTAAAAGAAAGTTTTCTCAGGGTTCTAGCCATTTAGGTTTTAGAACAGCTACTAGGGTTAGGATAGTCACATTGAATGCGGGATAATTAGCTACTGGATCCTTGGCTCTAACATTCCACATTTCAAATTCCTTTTTATCTATGTAATTAAGCTAGTCTATACTTTTGTTGGCTCACTAGTAATAAAGAGGGTGTCTGTCAAGCTAGGGCTAGTTTGTATCATTTGAATCTGTGTTGTGGGAAGAGAAAGATCTGGAACATTTCATCCATTTTACAGATAGCCTTCTCTTGGTTCCAGACTTCACAAGGGGAAAAAAGTCACTTCCAATGTCTTTGAGGACTCTCCACATGACACTTTGAAATCAGATTAAAGTTGACCTCCTCTAGTATCATTGTCTTGACTGACCCTCCCTACATTCCACATTTCATTCTCACTACACCCTGTGTATGTATCATATCCATCCCAGATTCCATGTGTCCTGAAGACAAGAGGCATTCCGAATTATATTAGTTTCTAGGGATGTCAGAACCAAGTACCACAAACTGAGTGGCTTAAAGCAACCGAAATTAATTGTCTCACAGTTCAGGATATTAGAAGTCCAAAATCAAGATGTCAGCAGGGCCACATTGTCATTAAAACCTATAGGTGACAATCTTTCCTTATTTCTCTACTAGTTTCCAGTGGTTTGCTGTCAATCTTCAGCAGTGGTTGGCTTGCAAACGCCTAACTCCAATCTCTGCCTTCATTCATGCATAGAGTTCTCCCCGTGTCTGCGTCTTCACATGGCCATTTTTATAAAGACACCAGCCATATTGGATTCGGAGCCCACTCTACTCCAGTATGACTTCCTCTTAATGAATTACAATGATCTTATTTCCAAATAAGATCATATTGTGAGGCACTCAGGGCTAAGAATTCAACATATCTCTTTTGAGGGGACACAATTCAATTCATAACACTCTTTTCTCTTGGCTGCTCACTTGCAGTATTTAATCCAATGTTGAGAATGTGACAGTGAATACTATTTACCGATGTGATTTAAGTTACCAGCTCATTCATTCGCCTGTCTGCAAAAGAGCACGGCAACATCGTTACCACTTTGGGCTAACGTACCAAAAGGCCTCACCTTTAATATGACTGGAGAAAACACTGAGCGGGATTTGATCAAAATTGTGGTCATCCTGACTGAAAGCCGAAATGAGAATTTCCCAGTGTAACTTATGACATGATGGCCATGGTGAACTTTAACAGACTATAGATTTATGGGGAATATTCAGGTGCTTCTGTGCTCTCACATCAGTTTAGGTATTTCAAAGTACAGAGTATTAATTTCGATCACGACATCACTATAATTAGTAATGGCAATATTTTCTTCAAGTTACCCTTAAGGGCCATAGAAACTCAGGCTGCACCCATGGCAATTAGACGAACAGTGGGCAAAGAGCCAAATTAGGGGATGAGGGGAGAGTTATGCTACCAAATCAAATATGGGTTTGTTTTGAGTTAAGCACTCAAACTTGTGGTAGGGAAATCTGCTCTGATTGCACCCTGTCATTTATACATGTAAAATATGTTTTTATATATATATATATATATATATATATATATATATATATATATATATATATATATAAAACATCCCCTTTTAGCCATCGACAGTTTTCAGAGTTCTTTCCATTAGGCTCTTTCCAGTGGGACCCACAGGACTTCAGTTAATGATTGAGGGAGCTGCCCTTATGCCAGAGAAGTGTCCCTGAGAGCAACCAGGAAGACATGGTTTGTGTGCTCCTCATTTGCTTTATTTTGTCCAAGCAAACAGTTGGCAAGAGGAGGCATTTCCTATTGCCTGGGCAATGTTTTAATCACTGTTTAAATATTTGCCATCCTGTCTTTGTTTTAGTTAAAACTGCAGAGTTAATGCGATACAGATTTGTACCTTCTGCTGAGTGAAATATAGATTTCATCTTGGGAACTAGAGCTATATTCACTGCAGATAGCTTCCCCACTCCTCACCTCCACTATTTGTCTTTCATTTTATGCATCGTATTAATGTTTTTATATCTTCCCAGTGCCTACAGGTTACCAACAAATTGCCTCCAGGCAGTTTCAGCACGTTAAGTTTTAGCAAACCTGACCCTATGTGTGACTCATTTCCAAAATTTAAGAACTCTTAAGTCAATCTCTCTGCATATCAGCCCAGAACAATATCAGTCCCGGGAGAGAACCTTGCCATCTGATGGATATTCTGGGGTCAAGGTAAAATGAGTTTCTGGCCTCAGGCTAGTTTCTAACGGACAATGGGTCTGTGCCAAGGACTACTATTCCTTCTAACTACTATTTCTTCTAACGAAGCTCTGTCAAGTTTCAGCTGCACCCAGGCTAACTTGGCTTCTTATAACCTGATTTCTCCAAGCCTCACCAGCTGGGGTGTGAGTAAAGAGTCATATTAACAGTAAATGCTCAAATTACACTGATTCCCACTCCTACATGCTGATGAATGGACTTTGCCTCCCTTAAAAAAAAAAAAAGTTTACTAAATGTGCCCTTTCTGTTTTAACATACAGTGAACTCTCTATATATACAGTCCTCATAAACCAATGGGAGCTGGACAGAAATGTGAATGACTGACATCATGCTCAAGCCTCCTCCTCGCTGATAACTAAGATTTCATTCTTTTTTTTTTTTTCCCTAGAGAGAGAGAGGGAGACCACACACAGCAGCAGAGGAAAGGGGCAGAGGCTGAGAGAGACAGAATCTTAAGCAGGCTCCATGCTCAGCACAGGGCCAGATGCAGGCCTCGATCCCATGACCTTGGGATCACGACCTGAGTCGAAATCAAGAGTCAGTCACTCAACTGACTGAGCCACCCAGGGGCCCCAAGATTTCGTTATTGAGTCAACTTTACCCGGCTGGCTCTGGGTGCCACCCAGGATGAGCATCCTCTCAAGCATCTCCTCTCCTCATCAGAAGAGAGGTTTCCAGTTGGCTTTTCCACCAAAACTGCCAGACATGTCAGACGACCAGTTCTAAATCCCACTTAGATTCTACCCGAGGACCCCTCCATACCTGAAACAACTGCTCTTATCTGAAAAATACTTGGTTGAAACGAAAAGGTTTGGGGCTCTTATTCCAACAATTGCAGACAGTAATTACTGCCAAACCTTTTACAAAAGAATACTAGAGTAACAGGATAAACTATTTTAAAAACGTTTGATGCTGTGAGAAAGTTAACGTGATAGTGAATAATTACCAGAACAGAACCTAAGAGAAGACAGAGGACAGAAAAAGAATGAGGAGAGCCCTACAACAGCCCCAGCCTACTGCCATGAAATAGTTTCCCGGCCATGGCACAGGAAGGGAAAACTGAGATGCAGCCTGCAGACTCCCTGTGGTGTTTTACCATGCACCTGAGTTTGGAAAGACCAGTGTGGCTAAAGTTATCAGGATACATGGGGCACCTGGGTGGCTCTGTCAGTTAAGTCTCTGTCTTCGGCTCAGGTCATGATCTCGAGTTCAAGCCCCACATCAGGGTCTGTGTTGACAGCTCAGAGCCTGGAGCCTGCTTTAGATTCTGTGTCTCCCTCTCTGCCCCTCCCCTACTTGCACTCTGTCTCTCTCTCAAAAAATAAATAAACATTAAAAAAAAATTTTTTTGACATTATCAGGATACAGGAAGAAGCAAGAGCTGTATAGGGAAAGAGAACTGGACATTTGTAGAGGGTCTCCGCTTACTCAAAGTACTGACCAGTGCACACATGTGAGGAAACTGGCAGAGGCCAGGGAAGAACTATACAAAAGAATTACAAAGAATAGTAATCCTCTCGCTCCTCCGGGATGGGTCCCATTGAGTGAAGATGAAAGGGGTGTGGAGAAATAGTATTCATCTGTCTTTACTATTTCATAACACTCATGAGCCCACCCTGCCCTGGAGATACCGTGGTGGATGAGACCCAATGTCCATGCTACAGAGCCCATAGTTCAGTGGAGGACTTACATGCATCACCATCACCAGGAAGAGAAAAGGCCTACAGGTTCAGGCAGGTGCTGGAATCCCATGAGCTATCACTGAGGGAGAAAAGACATATCTGAGAACATGGGGATGTCCCTATGGACCAGAAGAGGATGGAGGGAGATTATTTAAAAGTGGAATACAGGGTGTTCAGTGTTGAAGATCCTCAGTACTAACAGGAAAAGATCATCAAGACCTTGTGTGATATCACACGAAAAAAGTGTGATATCAATGTGTGTGGACATATATGTACATGAAGATGCATAGAAGGGAAACTAAAAAGAGTTACAACAAAATGTTAACAGCAATTACCTTTTAGAGTGGAAAATGATACCATGAGTAGCCATAAAATGAACTCCTCTTCTCCTCCGTAGTCTTTGTATTACTTGATTCTTTATGAGAATGTATTTGTGTGAACATTATGTAAATAAAAAATCCCAAGTAAATAAGTAAACAGGTTTAAAGATCTTAAAAAAGGTGGGGGGGCGCCTGGGTGGCTCAGTCAGTTAAGCGTCCGACTTCAGCTCAGGTCATGATTTCATGGTTCATGAGTTCAAGTCCCACGTTGGGCTCTGTGCTGACAGCTCAGAGCCTGAAGCCTGCTTTGGATTTAGTGTTTCTCTCTCTCTCTCTCTTTTTCTCTCTCTCTCTGCTCCTCTCCTGCTCATGCTCTCTCTCTCTCTCTCAAAAATAAACATTAAAAAAAATGTAAAGCCCTTGTTAGCATTTAATGAACCTCCCTCTACATAGCTTCAAGTTTCTAGGACTCAGCACCGCCCCCTCCCCTTACACCCTTAATCTTCTCCTCAGTTCTTCTACTAAAGAATTTGGCCTTCATGTTGACAGGCTGTTTGGGGAGCTGTCCCAAACACACATGCAAAGCAAACAGGAAAGTATTGAGGAAAAAAATCAAACAATCCAAAACTGAAAGAGATGTTAAAATTAACGGACAAGGGCATTTAAAAGAATATTATAAGTATATTACATAAATTCAAAAAGTTAAGTAGAGACAGAAAAGATATTTTAAAAAATCAGACTACTAGAGATGAAAGCTACACAAGAAGAAATTCAGAAGCTAGGACACTGAGAAGAAAATATCACTGAAATAAAACACAAAAAAAGACTTTAAAAATAACTACAAGTGAACTATAGTACAACTTCACACAGTCTAATATACAGGTAATTGGAGTCCCCAATGAAAGAGAGAGAAAGGAAGCAAGAAAAAATAATGCCAAAATACTGCAAAAGAAATACTGGTCACAAGTTTTCCAGATACGATGAAAATCATAAAGCCACATATCCAAGAAGCTCAAGAAACCTCAAGGACAAGAAATGTAAAGAAAACTACACCAAAACCCATCATAATCAAATTGCTCAAAACCCCTGGTAGATTTAAAATAAATAAATAAATAAATAAATAAATAAATAAATAAATAAATAAAATCTTTAAAAATAGCCACAGGAACAAAGATCAGACTGACAGAAAATTTCCTGTTAGAAATCATGAAAACAAGAAGATAGTGGATCAACAACTTCAAAATAAAAAAAAAATAAAATTAGGACAAGGAAAATCTCTTCAATAAATGGTGCTGAGAAAACTGGTTTTCCACATGCAGAAGAATGAAATTAGGCCCTTATCTCACTCTGTATACAAAAACCAACTCAAAATAGATTAAAGACTTAAATATAGTATCTAAAACCATAAAACTGTTAGCAGAAAACAGAGGAAAAAGCTGCTTTACAATGATCTGGACAATTATTTTTGGGGTATGATCCCAAAAGCATAAGCAACAAAAGCAAAAATAGACAAATGGAATTGCATCAAACTAAAAAGCTTCTTCACAGCAAAGGAAACAATTAACAAGGTAAAGAAGCAACCTGTGAAATGAGAGAAAATATTTGCAAACCATATATCTGTCAAGGGGTTAATATCCAAAATATATAAGGAACTCAACTCAATAACAAGAAAACAAATAACCAGATTAAAGAATGGGTAAAGGACCTGAACTGACATTTCTCAAGAGAAAACATACAAATGGCCAACAAATATATGAAAAGAAACTGAATATCACTAATTATCAGGGAAACGCAAAACAAAACCATGATTCAGTATCACCTCACACCTATTGAAATGATTATAATCAAAAAGACAAAAGATAACAAGTTTTGATGAGGCTATGTAGGAAAGGGAGTCCTTGTGCACTGTCAGTGGGAATGTAATTGTTACAACTCTTATGGAAAACACTTTAGAAGTTCCTTAAAAAATTAAAAATAGAACTACCATATGATTCAGCAATCTCACTTGTGGGTATATATTCAAAGGAAATGAAAGCAATATCTCAAAGAAATACCTGCATTCATGTTCATTAGAGCATTATTCATAATAGCCAAAATATAGAAACAACCCAAGTGTCCACTGATAGACGAATGGATAAAAGATGTGTGAAATATGTATATATGTATGTGATATGATATTTTTATACATATGCATACCTCTGTTAATACATGAAACATTGTATTAGATTTTTTTGTTTCTAATTTTTTTTTGTTAGATTCTGTCCATATCCTTCTTGGAATCATTATTTCTCTTTGAGTTATTCTTTCAATCCTACTCTTTTTCTTTTATGAAATTGTGAAATCCTTGAAGTCAAGGGCCTTTGTATAACTAGTGCCAAACAGAGGATTAAACATGTAGCAGGGCCTCAGTAAAGACATAAGTGAACCTGATAATCTTAGAATAGAAGGGAGATGTGAAAAATAGGAACCTGAGAACTTGAACAGCCACTGTGGACTATGGAAAAAGCTGTTAACTAGGACTAAGTAAAATGGTACCTGAGTGATACTGAAGTTCAGCTGAGACTGAGAACCTTCAGTAAGGGTCTAATCAGCAAGTGCTTCCTGGAGGTAAGGGTGGCAGAACAATGAGGAAGAAAAGAGAATTTAAGTTTTGGTAACAATGATTAGCCAGTGGGTCCCAGAGAATAGTCAGATAAATGACTCAAGATGGACTAATTGATTAAAGTGAGCCTGAGAAACACTACGAGTAGTCTCCACTTGCCTGACTTTCTAGAGAAGCAACACCATCAAAAAATCCAAGCAAAATCTAGTCATCATGTCAAGTGTGGGATAAAGTTAATGTTCTAAGAAAAATTAAATTTGTGGTTAAAACTCTTCCTACAAAAAAACCCCAGGCCCAAATGGCTTTCCTGGTACATTCAACTAAACATTTAAGGAATAAATAAGACCATTTCTACACAGACTCTTCCAGAAAGTTAAAGAAGAGGGGATATTTCCCAATTCATTCTGCAAATCATCAATACACTGATAGCAAAACCAAAGGCATTATGTGAAAACTACAGTCAATATTCCTCATAAAAATAAATACAAAAGTTCTAAACACAGTTTTGGTGAATCAGATTCAACAACAGTTAACAAGGATAAAATTTCATAACCAAGTGGAGTTCGTCCCAGGAATTCAAGGCTGATTTAACATTCAAAAATATCAATGTAATTCGCCATATTACCAAACTAAAAAAGAAAAAACATGTATCATTTCAATACATCTATAGAAAGTATATGACCAAATCCAAACTTTATTCTTATAAAAAAAAAAAAAAAACTCCCAGGGCGCCTGGGTGGCTCAGTCGGTTAAGCGTCTGACTTCGGCTCAGGTCATGATCCAGCGGTCCGTGAGTTTGAGCCCCGCGTCGGGCTCTGTGCTGACAGCTCAGAGCCTGGAACCTGTTTCAGATTCTGTGTCTCCCTCTCTCTGACCCTCCCCCGTTCATGCTCTGTCTCTCTCTGTCTCAAAAATAAATAAACATTAAAAAAAAAAAACTCCCAGAAAATTAGGAATAGAAAGGAACTTCCTCAAATGGACACAGGATATCTATAAAAAAACCTAGAGTCAACATCACACTTCGTAGGGTGGATTCCTTCTCTCTAAGATCAGGAACAAGACAAGAACGTCTACTCTCACTGCTTTTAGTCAACATTATACTGAAGGTTATAACAAGTGTAAAAAGATAAAAAAACAAATCAAAGGCATAAAGATTGGAAAGGGAAAAGTAAAAAGAAGATCACATGATCATCTGGATGAAAATTTGATGGAATGTAGAAAGAAGGTACTAGAAGTAATAATGAGCTAACTAATACAGCAAGGTCACAGCATTATAATATCAATAAATAAGAATTAATCATATTTCTACATACAATGAGCAATCAGAATATGAAATTTTAAAAATATTCACAATAACAACAAAAAAATAAGAAAATCTTAGAAAAATAACATAACACTGCTGAGAAAATTTAAGATCAAATGAATGGAGAGCTATATCTTGCTTATGGATTAGAGTACTCAATATTTTTAAGATGTAAAATTTTGCTAAACTGATCTATAGATGCAACACACAATCCTAATCAAAATATCAGTGGGCATTTTTGTAGAAATTAACAAATTAATTCTAAAAAAAATCATATGGAAATGCAAAGGACCTGGTGTAGCCGGAACAATTTCAAAAAGTAAGAACAAAGTTGGAGGATTTACACTACTTGATTTTAAGACTTATAAATTACAGTAACCAACACAGTGTGGTATGGGCATAAGGATGACAGATCACTGGAATTGGACAAAAAGTCCAGAAATAAATGCAAACATTTGTGGACAACTGAGTTTCAACAAAAGTACAAAGTCAATTCAATGGAGAAATAATAGCCTTTTTAACAAATGGTGCAGGAACAGTAGGATGTCTACATGCAAAAATTAACTTTGATACATAACTTACACCATACATAAAAAATAACTCAGAAAATCCAAACATTATTGAAAAAATAAAGGTCTAAAAAAATAGAGAGGACTTGTTCTTAGATCTAAAGACTTGATATAGTAAAGACATAAGTTCTGTGTAAATTAATCTATAGACTCTACAAAATCCCCATGAATATCTCAACTTTGAAGACGAAGAGTTAAGATTTGATAAGCTGATTCCAATACTTACATATAAATGCAAAAGCCTATAATAGTTAAGATATGGTTTAAAAAGAATAATTTTGGAATACTCCATCTACTCAACATCAAGACTAACTAAAAAGCACAGTAAATAAAACAGTGTAATATTAACCTAAAAATGGAGAAATAGAATGAAATAAAATAGTCCAGAAAGATAGGTTTATGACAGAGATGACACAATAGAATATCAATATGGAAAAAAAGTTGAAATTCAACTTCCTTTCTCACACTATACACAAACATCAATTCAGGTGGACACATGAAAAAGATAAAACAATAACCTGTTAGAATATAACATTGGCAGGGCACCTAGGTGGCTCAGTCTTTTAAGTGATCAACTCTTTACTTCGGCTCAGAATCTCACAGTTCATGAGTTCATGAGTTCAAGCCCCACATTGGGCTCTGTACTGACAGTGTAGAACCTGCTTGGGATTCTCTCTCTCTCTCTCTCTCTCTCTCTCTCTCTCTCTCTCTCTCTCCCCTCCACCTCCCCTGCTCTCTCTCTCTCTCAAAAATAAATAAACAAAAAAGTATAAAATATTGGCAAATATATTCATAATCTCTGGGGAGAGAAAGACATCTTAAACAGAACACAAAAAATATTAACTGTAAAGGAAAACATAGATCAAATTGACTCCATTAAAATTAGGAATTTCTATCCATCAGAAGATACCATTAAGAAATCACAGAGCATGAGAACATATTTGCATATATATCTCACAAAAGGCTCATATCTAGGATATTTAAACAGCTCCTACAAATCAATAAGAAAAAGACAAACAACTCAGTAGAAAAAAAAAAAAAGGAATAAGACACTTGAAAAGATACCTCCAGAAGTTAATATCCAAATGCTAACTTACATAAGAAAAGATACTCCACTGCACAGGTACTAGGTAATCAGAGAGTGGAAAATAAAAACCACAGTGAAATACCAGAATGACTAAACTTAAAAAGATTGACAACACCAATACTGGCAAAGATGTAGGCCAATGGGAACTCTCTATATGTCTGATGGGGAAAGGGGGAAAAAATTTAGTACAACCATTTTGGAAAACAGCTTAGCATTATCTACTAACACTGAAGATACTCCTGTCCTCTGGCTCATCAATTTCACCAAAATATACATGCAAAGATGTTAAGAAGAATGTTATAGAAATATTATTTTTCATAGGAAAAAATGAGAAAAAGTCCAACAGTAGATAAATAAATTGTGGTATATTTATATTATAATGGAATACAACACAGTAATAAAAAAATAAGCTATGGCTATTCATAACAACATGGATTACTCCCAAAAAGTAATGGTGTAACAAAGAAGGCAGACAAAATAAAGACATATACTAAACGGCTTCACTTTAATATAGTGTCCAAAAAATAATAATAATAAACCAAACTAAATCTTTGCATCTGGGGACACAAACATTTTCAGGTGGTAAAACATAAAGAAAAACAAAGATGTTATTATAATAAAAGTTGGGGTAGTGGTTACCTTTGGAGGGAGAAAGGAATTGATGATTGGGAAAGATCATGAAAGGGGTCTCCTAGAAGCTGGTGATGTTCTATTTCTTGGTAGTAGTTCAACAACTATTTGGTTTATGATACATTATTAAGCTGTACATACTTGTTATATGCAGTTGTTGTGTATGTAATATTCCACAACTTTTATGATACTAAATTAACAACAACAGCAACAAAACCAGACTTCTCTGGGCAGACTTCTATGGCTTATGTATGAGTAACGCCTACAATGAGAAGCTGTTGGCCAAATACCAATCACCCACTGCCAAAACTAGATTCACCAGAGAAATGACTCTCAATTGTTTTTTCACATGTGCTGATAGTTGTCAGGATCTAGTGCAATAAACCAAGCCAGGGCAGGAACCCCTGTGTTTTTACTAGTCCTCATTCATTCCTATCAATTCATTCATTAAACACAATAATATTAAACATCGTCTACAGCCCAGGTGTTGGGCAAGGTGCTGAGGTTGAACCTCAGTGTTGAACAAGTCAGGCATGATCACTGTCCTCATGGAGCAATCCCAATCCAGGGCAGGGTGGTAGGGGTGGCCAAGAGGGAGTAAGGGGGTTAGGGGAGAAAATAAGCAATATTAAAAATTGTGTGGAATGAATGAACAATGAAAAAGCTACCGCTTTTTTTGTCAAAAAACTGAGTGAAGATATTATAAGAAAATCGTCATCTGAGAAGCCACCTCCATGGAAGGTACCTCCTTGAATTCCTTAACTAAATATTAAACAGCAGACCAGAAAGATACCATATTAAGCTTCCCCCATTTTGGAGAAAATTGTGGATCCCCACTCATAGATTTAGTCCATTTTGGAAGCTGTCTCCACGACCACACTATTAAAACGTCAAATGGAAGAAAAGTAGGTATACTTGAGTAAGAATATCAGGATGGGTCCTTTCAAAGAACCATATGTTTGGGGCACCTGCGTGGCTCAGTTGGTTAAGCGTCCAACTTCGGCTCAGGTCATGATCTCACAGTTTGTGGGTTCAAGCCCTGTGTCGGGCTCTGTGCTGACAGCTCAGAGCCTGGAGCCTGCTTCGGATTCTGTGTCTCCCTCTCTCTCTCTCTGTCCCTCCCCGCTTGCACTCTGTCTCTCTCTAAAAAAAATAAACATTAAAAAACAAAAACAAAAACTATGTTTTACATCCCTGGGATCAATGAAACATTAGGATGTATCTATAGCTTCCGTTTTCAGGTTCAGGGTTTATTTTAGATAGCAAATTTTAGTTGATTTCAACAATTCAACCCATCAAGTAGTTCCTGAGTGCCTGTGTATTGCCCAGGCTCTACTCTAGGCACAGGATACAAATTGAAGGTACCACAGTGTGTTTTCACTAGTCATCATTTGGTCGCCACTGGGGCTAACACGAGGTCCTCTTGAGGTGACTGGTCCTGTGGGAATGTCACATCAGATAATGTGCCTAGTCTCAGACCAGATCACAAACTCAAAAGAACTTAGTGGGGTGGGGCAGGTCAGGTAGTGCCTGTGCGCTCATTATCTGGAGCCCCTCACCTGGCCTTCTAGATAGGGAAGATTACCCAAAACACTTGTTCACCAAATTAGTTCTTTTACTAATTAAACCAAAACTTGGTGAGCACAACTGTATCAGTGCTTATTGTCCCATTGGCTGCAGGTACTGATGGCTCCAGCGAGAACTCCTCTTCGGAGCCAGAATTCCAGGACAAAGGATACACATCTTGTGTGGAGCTATGGTTCTTGCTCAGGATCACACGGGCAGTAGTAGATGGCAAAGCCTCAGGGAAGGGTTTGCTGAGACACGCTCCCATCACACACGTTGGTGGATGTACACGTGCACGTCAACTTTGGCGGACAGGCTCCCTCTCCTCTGTACCTCCAGCCACCAGCATCTTCCCTAGGCTGCGTCTAGTGTGATGGCCCTGCCGGTCCCAAGCTTGGCACAAGCTTGGCATGAGCCTAATTTAAGCAGAAGACTCCAGGAGGGAGGTATGGAATGGGAGGCTACCCCGCTGGGGGGTGTGGGGGGAGTTGGTGAGACAGTGGACAAACTGGGTGGTTTCGCCTTGGTGGTGGTTTAGCCATCTCCCAGGAGGAAAAGTACTCAGCAAACTAACAGCAAGGCGTGCTCATCAAAGGTTAGTTTGCAAAAAGCAGGAATAAATGCAAACAAATAAATGCATACAATGCACAGACTACCTAGCTTGCTACAGACACTGCCAGCCTTTCCTGTCCAACTACAAAAGCAAACATCTCTCTGTCTTCTCAGGAACAGAAATAAAGCACTCTCTCTCCAAGGACCACCCCGACAGTGTGCGTGGGAAAGACACAGGGCCCATCAACTGCTGGCTCCTTATTCCAACCGCCCTCCTCCCTGCCCAAACAGCAGACGTCCACCACTACTTTTCATCTCCAAATGAGACTACAACCCCCTGTCCGTATGAGGCATTTTACTGCTAGGAAGGAGGACTTCTTCCAGACTTCTCAGCCAAATAAGAAGGTTCTACCATCTCATTTTCAAGAAGCTTACAGACAGCAGGGAAGTGAGAAATTCCAATTCCTCAGGAGTATTTATTTGGGGGGAAGGGAGTAAATATGGGTGTGTCTAAAGCATGTGTGTGTATAAAGTATGCGTATGTAAACAGTCATGGCTGCCAGAAGAGAATAAGTAAGGCACAAGAAGGTTTGTTTGTTTTTTTTAATTTTCACTTATTTTAATTAGGTTGTGAGGGTTTTTTTTTTCCTGTATTCTTTCTCCTATTTTTTTCTCTGCATGAACCAAAGAAGAGAATGGCATTGAGAAAGAGTTTGTAAAGAGGGTTCTCTAATATTTCTACCTCCTTGGAGATGCAGCAAAAGGAGAAAGAAATTTATTGTACTTTATATTAAACCTTTAAAAAAATCTAATATCTTTGTATATCCTGAGCAGATGTGAATGGTAATAGTGCCAACATCTTAGACTAAGATTCCCCCAGTTTCCTCTGTTACAGCCAGTCTCCCACCCCCACCCCCACCCCCACCCTCAACTAAAACAGATCTGAAACTCAGAAAGCCTAACCATTCCTGCATTTAAAAATATATTTGCAAGTCATCCAGTGACTTTATTTCCTTCCTCAAAAAAATCCTCTAAATTTATTTTGTGAAGAGGAAGGGGGAAAAGAGTATCTTCTCGGTACCCCTGTAAGCTGTAGGCTGACCCCAAAACTAAATATACGTAGTCATGACTATCTGAAAACTGCACCATTCTTCTTGGAAGGGTGAATAGCTCTATTCATTGCTTTCTTTCCCTTCAATATGAAATGAAGATAAATAGTGAAAGTGGCATTGTATTGGTTCATTTAAACACCAGTCTCTCCTCTTAAAAATACTGTTAGTGTGAAACTTCCCTGACATGATTTTAAACTCAGTGTGTACCCTGCTGGTTATGTCCACCAGAAGCTACAGTTGACTGCCAAGAGCCATTAATCAGAAAAGGAAATGGATGTACCGGATCCTGGAAATGGTGGAAGGACTGTGCTTCTCTGCAGAGAGGCTCCCCTCCTCTGCCCCATTTTGGCTTAGGTCCCAACAGAAGACACAGGACCTCAAGTACAGCACATTCCCTCCCTTCAGGGGTGGGAGCCATGGGAGAACAACAGGGCTCACAGAGGCACTGTGACATTCTGAACCCCTGGTAACATAACTGGGTGTCACCACAGTCCGTACATAACAGAAAAAAGGCAGTAAAGGGCATAAAATGTGCTTACACTGGCCTCTGAGACTAGACAAGCTCCAGAGACCCTTCCAGTCCATGTTCCGCAATAGCTAGAGGCATGCACACCTCTGTCAGCATTGGACAAGTGCACAGAAACACCATCTTGCTCAAAGCCAACTCTGGGCACTCACCCAATAAACCTGAGTTGCTTTCCTGCCCACTCTTTATTTTTTCATGACATTTGAAAGGCAAAGTATAGGAAATGGTTTTAGAAGGCAAACAAGTGACTCTCGTTCACAGAACTGATATTTTAGAACAAGGCCAAATTAAGTTATTTCAAAGATTTATATTTAATTTGTGCCATCAGTAACCAAACATTTTCGCGAGTTAGTGGGTATAGTGGACTGAAAACTATGAGGAAGAGACTATCAACATTCAGGCCACATAAAGAGAGAAGAGAGAGAACAACTAGAATATCAACCCAAAATACAGTGGAGGAATCCCACTAATCTTTTTATTTTATACCTGGGGGTAGGATGCAGGAGAGTTGATGTTCGCTTTTGGGTTTTTGCTTGTAATAAACACATTTCACTTTTGAGCTGGGCTGTGCCAGTTAGTGACATAATGTCCACACAGTAATATGATATGGTAAGCACAAATGCAGTGCACAGACCAGACTGCGGCCTGGGAAAGACAAGCCCTGTCCATATATCAACGGGAATGGCCTGGAACTCAGGGAGTGAGTATTTTGAAGCAATCGCACATGAATTCACCTTCAGGAGATTAGAGGCTGATGTCACCAGGAGAGTGAAGTCATCAGAAATGACCTAAACCGATGGGATGCTGCCAGAACAAAGCCGCACTGTGCAGACACACAGCTTAACTCCTTCTGGGCCTAAGATTTCTCCAAGGCATTTTTTGGTGAATGCAAGGAGACTTCAGTGGAGACAACAAAGCCAACAAGACTCCCATTCTCCTTGGCATCAGCTGGTGTTACTTGATGGAAGAGGCTTGAAAATAGATTCTACTAATTAAATGCCCAAGAGTAAACCCCCTTCTTTTCATCAAAGAGTTCTATCCTGTCTCTATGCTTCCCCAAGGGAAAAGTACTAGTAGGCTTGTAACAAATAGCACTGATTTGGAATGAAGGGAATTGTTAGCAATTCCAGAGTGGAATAGTTGGGCCCCTGGAATGGTAATGGAATGACACTACCAAAAACAGTCCCTTCAAAAGGCAACTGGCTGCCTGAGTCTGTCTGTGATCCTCAGTGGAGCATTCCATGAGCCAGTAAGCAATAAGATATGGAGCCATCCCTGCCTCCATGGAACTACCTAGCATCCAGGAACCATTTCCTTCTATGCATTACCTTTATTCTTTTTTTTTTTTTTTTTTTTTTTTTTTTTTTTTAGAGTGAGAAAGAGAGATCAGGGAAAGGGCAGAGGGAGAGGGAAAGAGAGAATCCTAAGCAGGCTCCATGCCCAGCATGAGATCACAAACTCAAGATCATGACCTGAGCCAAAATCAAGAGTCAGAGGCTCAACCGACTGAGCCACCCAGGCACCCCATGACCTTTGTTCTTGAGAACCAGTGCCACCTGCTTGTTTCACTCCCTTCGAATAAACCATTGGCTACTGGAGATGTCATATAGCCAATCATACCTTACTTAGGCCAAGTAATAGCAACATACCTTCAAAACTTAAAAGTTAATTGGAAACAGGAAAGACTTTCAGATAAGTGCACCCCCTTCAAGGCAGTAGTCATATTAACACTGACTCATCAAAATAGACTAGAGAATACCCTGCTGGAGGCCTTCTTAGAGGCTGAGAGTTGAACCTGGCCTCTTTTCTGGGATGAACATAGCATCTAGAATCTAGAATGCATAATCAAGTGGGTTACCATGGGCATCTTATAAGCTGAAAACTATTATTTACTGAAAATATTTTGATTTCATGATGGTCTTCTACAAAGCAAGGATAAAAGAACAACATCAAAAGGTTTGACCTTAATGAGTTGGCAAAGTGGGAGGCTGACTGCCTTCAGGGGGTGGTGGAAGCTATGCACAGAAGGTCTCCTGTCCCTAAAGCTCTCTCTCCTAATGCCTATCACATACCTAAAACTCCACCTTCAAACAATCTGCCTTAAATCAGTGCTTTATCACATTTTTCTCATCACAACTCATGTAAAGAATGTTTTACAGCAATGTTCAGTACTCATACACACACAACAGAAACAAAAGTTCTGCCATAATAATTCCTTTCTGCTGCCTAAGATATGCTCTGCTAATTTCTACTCTGCTTCATTCTATATTTTTCAGTGCTTCTTTGACCCATTAATTTAATTTAACAACCACTAATAGGTCACGATTCACAATCTGAAAAACATTGAGATTTAAGGCCATTTTGGAACAGAACAGATAAAATACAAATTAGGGTACTCAAGATAGAAAACTAAGATCATCTGGGGGGAAATCCTACAGTGCTTTAAGGCAAAGTCACAGGAGACCCTCATCAGATCCTATCAGTCCTCTGACTACATAACTCTTCCTCTGTTCATGCCCTCCCAAACTCATCCCCAGTCACAGAAAGATAATATACCCTCCTGGAAAGAATCTAACAGAAATCATCACGCATTGTTTAACCGAGGCCAGTTGAAACCACTGAACGGAAGATCCAGGGGTCAATGCCCAATGAATGGACTGACACCATTAGGAAGCTGAGACTTAACTGGGGCCACTTTTCTAGGAGGGAGCCAAATTACACTGATTTTAGTGCACTCTTGCATCTACTTGCATAGTAAATGGAAAAGTTAACTGTGCTTTCTTACACTAAAGTATCTGACAAATCATGGGAGCCATTGGCTTTGGAAGCTAGGGCTGGCTTTCAGTGCCACTGAAACATCAAGAGATTTAGGCTGATTCCATCTCGGGCTATTGGGTGAGCTACTCTGACCAAACATGGGATCAATTTTTAAAATACAGTAAATATTTACTCAGCCCTCCTCGGCGGGGCACTATAAGAAATTTGTGGAGCCTTTTATTTGGTTGTATTCAACCAAATTCAGGTGTCCAGGTGTTTAACTGAACTAATATAACACAGAGTTGTGGTTAGGCTTATTACCGTCACCCTAAGCCTGAACAGCCTTCAAGACCCTGGTACAATTTGCAGGTCTTTAAAATACTGTTCAACATCTATCGTTTTCCGACAAAATGTTACTTTTGATCCTTCCAACGTACTTTACTAAAATATCAATAACTTTCAAACATTCAAATTAACATGTGAATAAATGTATCATTGGCTGAGAGAGGCAATTCATAGATCTTAAAAGGGGGAACCCAAGTGGTCAGTTTCACTTTCTGTTTCCACTGAGACTAATTTCCTGTGCACTTGCCTTCAGATTTAAAATGAGTGAGAAATAATCTAATTTTAAATCATAACTCATGTTCTTTACCTTTTTTGAAGTATTGCACCAGCCAGTAGGAGAAGCCCATCCCTAACGTTTGTAATATCCGGACAAAAGCACATATGGAGACCAGGCTCAGGTGCCCCTTTCTTTGCCCACCTGAGGAGCACTGATTACATGCATGTGGACACTCCAGCCAGCATGTGCAGGCTCTACACCCCTTCATTCCACCTCCAAACATAATCACTCCACAGGCGCACACCCAGGGTAGACACAGGGCCAGGGAAGTCTAGGTACTGGTCTCAGAGCGTAGTGTAGAAGGTGGGCTGTCAGGAGAGGTATGAGGGACTGGTCAGAGGTGGGCCAGAGCAGGCACGGGGCCCAAGGAAGGAGCCCCAGTTACCTGAAACCTAAGGGGGTGTGTAGGAGGCAGGAGTACTGCCCTAGTATCGATATATTCAGATTAATGAATTCAATGCAACACACATGACGTCCACAGCCCACAAATGAAACCTCGTCATTACGTCCTCAGAACAAATGTGAGTACATGCCCAGCCGTATTTAGAACCCAAGTCCTAATACATTTGTTCTTAGAAAACAAGGCAAAACAAAAATAAAACCAGCTTTCATTATTTTTACTCAAGTAGCATTTTGGGTTTGTTTTTTTTTTTAAGTTAATTTTGAATACACTCATTTTTTCTTTTAGTGGCTTTTCAGTATGGAACCCATTTTAATCAGCGCCTGCCTGGAGCAAGTTCATAAAGATCTTATACCTGACGTTCACTTCTGCTGTCGACGTATCCTGCCCATTTGCAGAGATCACAGAAAGGAGAATAACGGGGAAATCCACAGAAAGCAGATCTTTTTCAGCAAGTCTGTACATAAGAGGAAGGAGAAAGTAAGGACTATTAAACCCAGGTCTCCTGACATCAGCCAGTATATCATAATAGCTCGTCTGTTAGAGTGTCAAGTAACCCGCAGGAAAGAAAACATTTCTCAAACACCTGTAAGTCCATTCCAGGGGGCAGATATGGCATCCTCTCCCACCTGGGACCACTGCAAGGCTAAAATCAACAATTAAGAACAGCTGCAGCCTTGCAGCCAGCTGCCCTTGGTAACCCCCTTGGAGGGAGGGCAGGGAGAGTTCTGGGAGGGGTAATCAGCAGAGAAGACTGAAATTCCTCTTTCTCTGCATTACTTTTCTCTCTTGTGAAATGTGTTGGAACTTCCCCCTGTATGCTGAAGATGTTCCCAAGACTGCTGTTTATGTTTACCAAACATCCTGCAATATTTTCAAGCCACGTAGACTGTGGGGATGTCTAATCTTCCATTTCACAGAGCTAGGGCTCACAGCTTCAAACTGCTGCAGGAATAGATTCCAACGTGCGAGTCTGTTGCTTTTGAATAAACTCCTTTGGGAAGAGATCACCAGTCTGTGTCATTTAGTCACAGGCTGTGGGACTGTTCAAGAGCTAAGTGAAAAACAGAAGCGACCAAAAGCGTTGGTAAATTTATATGTGCAGCAAATTCTCTCAAAGGATTTGACCTGCCCACACTTGCGAAAAGAAAGAACCATAGCCAGATGAAGGGAAGGCTAAAATGGTGAATAATGGTTTGTAGGTATCTCAGGAGAGCAAATGCATGAAGGAAAAGAATTTCAGGGTTGTTCCAGGAAGATTAACGCAGTAAGAGAATTATCTGCAAAAAGGAAACTCATCTGAGAAAACTTCAGGTATTGATGACTTTTATTTATTTATTATATTTTTGAGGATGATCTCCCTGAGGGAAACAGCAGAAAAGCCATGAGCTAAATCATGTATAATGAAGGGGGAAAAAGAATCAGCAAATAGATTACTTAGAACATCCTCCTTCTCTGCCAGGCCTTTCAAGCAGTAAAATGGTGACTTAAGTGAGACTATCTCATGAGCTTTATCACCTCTTAATCTTGTTTCTAGCTGCATTTCTCCCACCCCGTTTTGCCTGTGGCCCTGCTGCTAATGGAGGTTTTCAACACATAAACCTGGGGTTCACTCAAATTTCTTTGAGCTTCTCCATTTCACTTTTAAATAAATTAAGTCACCTTATCAGCACAAATTGTGATTTAGAGAGAACACAGAAGAATAAATCAGGTTTGAAGGCCCTTTGCTGTCAGTTTCATGCCTGTCTGGGTGACGTTTTGGTGAACTTAGATTTGTGCTTGCCCATCCTAGGACCTGGTGGTGTGAAAAATAAAAATAAAACTACTAGCGAAAAGTTGATTCTCAGATACCTGATATCTTGATTATGTGCCTAGGTTGCCTGTTTTTAAAACAAGAACATGATCATCTGTGAATCTGTCAACAAGTCACAGGTCAGAGATCCTGCCCTGTATTTGTTTTGCTCTCACGACACAGAAAATGCCTGATGCGGATGTGAGAAATTGATTTATTTGAAAAGTTTTTGTCTCAATTTTTAATTTAACAATTATAAAATAAATTGATAAAAATCCTTGCACATTTAATCCCATTTAGCGTTTGCTTCTCAGAGAAACCAGAATAACACAGCTTGCTTTTTCATTCTTGGTCCTTTCTAATAAAGACAGGAAGGCAGGGCCTTAGTATGCAGATATGGGCTCCTTACTTTCTGTTAGATTGGGTCACAGTCTAGAGGGAATAGATTAAACCAGTGTAGTAGAGAACAGATGATTTCACATTTTCTTTCTTTCAAGGCACAGATTACCCTGTCTACTAGTCCTTGCTCCTAAGTTCACTAATTTCAAACAATCTTAAAATGTGGGGTGGAAAGAGTGAATTAGGGTTGATGAAGGATACTAAATATCATCCTACTAAAAATATAAGCAAGATAGTCCAATGACTTAAAGGTTTGGCTTTATTTTTAGTTTTATTAAGTTACATGTGACAATGTGAATAAAAGCTCATTCCTTGAAGTATCTTTATAATCTTTTGTTCCCAAACTATTAATTTTCTTTTAGCAGTGGATGAATTGGGCTATAATGCCATGGAAACTTTTCTTTTAAAAAAAAAGTTTATTTATTTATTTTTGAGAGAGTGCACAAACAGGGGAGGGGCAGAGAGAGAGAGGGAGACACAGATTTGGAAGCAGGCCTCAAGCTGTCAGCAGCAGGGCTCAATGCAGGGCTTGAACCCATGAAACGTGAGATCATGACCTGAGCCGAAGTCGGACGCTCAACCGACTGAGCCACCCAGCCACCCCACCATGGAACCTTTTCTGGGTCCACCCTAGGTGCATCAAACCGAAAGTGATGGTGTGGCAGAAAATCTTCTTGGCCTATTAATTATCAATGGAAACCACCATGGACCACCCTATAGTCTTACCAGATTAATTGCTGGGACCTTCATTGCTGTTCAGCCCAATCCTAACAGACAAGAGAATAACAGGAACCATCAATTCCCCTGAATTGCACCAATGTGATTCCAACCATGACAGCAAAAGCCCTGGAATTCTGCTCATTTAATAAGCAGGGAGGGTAACTCTTATTCTCTTCTTCCCTTATCCCCACTAGTTTTGAAAGAATTAGCAATTTAGTCAGAACTTGCTGGTTGCCTGTGCAATGTCCATTCTCCTTTTTTATTCCTAGGAAAATCTCAATTTCGTTCAGAGTATGATATGTCCAGCTAAAAATATTACATTTTTCCAGTCACTCTTGCAGATAGGGTCATGTAACATTGGTCTAGCCAATAGGATGTAATGAGAAGTCATTGGTTGGAACTTCCAGGAAACCTCTTTAAAAGAGAGTCATATAAAGGATTCTGCATGTTGAAAATGATAAACTGATTCTAAAATATATATGGATTATACAACAAGTCCACAGCTAACATCATACTCAATAGTGAAAGACTGAATGCTTTTCCTCTAAGATCAGGAACAAGATGGTGGTGACCCATCTCACCACTCTTATTCAACATAGTGCTAGAAATACTAGCCAGAGCAATTAGTAAATACAAAGAAATAAAAGGCATCCAAATCAGAAATGAAAAATAAAATCATTATTATTTGCAGATGATATGATCTTATATACAGAAAATCCTAACGACTCAACCAAAACATTGTTGGAAGTAATAAACATATTCAGTAAAGTTGCAGGATATAAAATCAACACACAGAAATCAGTTGCGTTTCTATACACTAACAATGAAATGTCTGCAAAAAAATAATAAAGCTACCCCATTCACAATAGCATCAAAAGTAATAAAACACTTAGAAATAAATTTAACCAAGGAAGTAAAAGATTGTACAATGAAAACTACAAAACTTGGATGAAAGAAATTGAAGAAGACACTAACAAAGATATTCCATGTTCATGGATCTAAAGAATTAATTGTTAGTAAGTCCATTATACCCAAAGCCATCCATAGATTCAATGCATTCCCTATCAAAATTCCAATAGTGTTTTTCACAAAAACAGAAAAAAAAAATCCTAACCAAAGAAATCCTGAGAAACAGGAATAAAATCATTTCCTGATTTCAAACTATACTACAAAGCTATAGTAATCAAAACAGTATGGTACTAGCAGAAAAATAGACACATAGACCAATATACTAGAGGGCCCAGAAATAAACCCCTGCATACACCGTCAACTAACATTTGATAAGGGAGCCATGAATACTCAATGGGAAAAGACAGTCTCAACAAATGGTGCTGGGAAAGCTGGATGACCACATACAGAAAAATGACATTGGACGCCTATCACAAACCCCCACAAAAATTAACTCAAAATAAATTAAATACTTAAACAGAAGACTTGATACCATAAAACTCCTAGAAGAAAACATAGGGAAGAAACTCCTTAACATCAGTTTTTTGGATATGATACCCAAAGCACAATGACAAAAGCAAAAATAAGCATGTGGGACCACGTCACACTAAAAAGCTTCTGCATAGCAAAAGAAACAATCAACAAAATGAAAAGGCAACCTACAGAAGGGGAGAAAATATTTGCAAGCCATATATAAGGGGTTAATATCCAAAATTATAAAGAACTCACATAACTCAACAATAACAACCACAATCGATTAAAAAATAAGCAGAGTCAGGGCTGGGACAAGATGGAGGCTGGAAGGCCTGGGAGGGAGCTGTGCAGCTTGGAAGTGGGGGCAAGTGCCCAGAGATGCAGATGGGGCCCGCAGCCAGGGTACCAACCCAGGGCAGGGCTGCCTATGATCCTATGAGAAACCAGCTCTACAGCCTCCCAGTGCAAGCGAGCATGTCAGCCTCTGGGGCATTGGTACTGGGGACACCAGGAAAGGGTAGAACCCGATGTGATTAAAAAAAAAAAAAAAAAGGCAGAGTAAGCACATCTTTCCAAAGAAGATATCTAAATGGCCAATAGGTACATGAAAAGATAGTCAACATCACTAAGCATCCATCAGAGAAATGCAAATCAAAACCACAATGAGATATCACCTCATTAGAATGGCTATCATCAAAAAGACAAGAGATAACAAGTGTTGTCAAGGATGTGGAGAAATGGGAACCCTAGTGCCCTGTTGGTAGTTATGTAAATTGACTCAGCCACTATGGAAAACAATATGGAGGTTCCTCAAGAAATTACAAGTAGAACTGCCATATGATCCAGCAATCCCACCTCTACGGTATATATCCAAAGGAAATGGAAAAGAAAAAGATGTCTGCACTCCCATGTTTATTGCAGCATAATTCACAATAGCCAAGATATGGATTTAACCTAAGTGGCCACAGATGAATGGATAAAGAAAATACCAATTCTTCAAAGATTTATCATACAGACATGAGAAAGAAGAAGATCCTGCCATTTGTGCCAACACAGATGAATCTTGAGGGCATTATGCTAAGTGAGATGTCAGTCAGAGAAAGACAAATACTGTATGGTATCACTTGTATGCAGAATCTAAAAAAGCCAAATTCATGAAAACAGAGATTAGAATGGTGGTTACCAGGGGAGGTGGTGGGAGTGGGGGAATGGAAGGGGTGAAATGGGAAGATGTTGTTTAAGAGTACAAGCTTACGGGGGTGGCTGTGTGGCTCAGCCAGTCAAGCGTCTGACTTCAGCTCAGGTCACGATCTCACAGTTTGTGAGTCTGAGTCCCACATTGGTCTCTGTGCCAACGGCTCAGAGCCTAGAGCCTGCTTCAGATTTTATGTCTCCCTCTCTCTCGCCCCCTCCCCTGCTCGCACTCTGTCTCTCTCTCAAAAATAAATAAATATTTAAAAAAAATTTTTTTAAAGAGCAAGCTTACAACTAGCAGATAAATAGGTGCTAAAGATCTAATGTACAGCATAATTATTATAGTCAATAATATTGTAGTTAAATTTCTAAGTTGCTAAGAGACTAGACCTTCATTGTTCTCACCATAAGAAAAATAGTAATAATTATGTGACATGATAAAGGTGTTAGCTAACACCATAGTGCCTCTCATATTGCAATATATCAATGTATCAAATCATCATGCTGTAACACCTTAAATTTACATGTTGTTATATGTCAATTATATCTCAATTAGAATAAAATTAAAAATAAAAAAAATAAAATGTATATGGCAATGAACAGGATAACAAGGCAATCCTGGAAAGGAGCAAAAAACTGCAAGGTTTAAACCACTAGCTCTCAAGACCCATTTTATTAAATAAGGCAGAGTGGTATTGACTCAAGGATATGCAAAGAGACCAATGAAAGGGAATAGGACCCAAAAACAGATCCATAAAATATGGATGCCTGATTTACAACAAGGATAGCACTGCGATGCTATAGGGAATGCATGTTTTTTTCAATCAACAATGTTGTAAACAATGTTGGGTCCACACAGAAAAATATAAATCATAACCACTACTTCATACCATAAATAAAAATTAATTCCAGACCTATTGTGTACTCAAATGTAACAGCTAAAACAAAAGCTTTTAGAAAAAAAGAGAACAAATTATTTTTCTGTCTTTGAAATGGGCAAAGAGTCTTTTAAATAGACTTCCCAAAAGTGCTAGCTATAAGGAAAAAATTGATAAAGAATATTGAGAATTAAGAACTTCAGTTCATGAAAAGACACCATTACCATATGACAAATACCATGATTTCACTCATACAAATGAACAAAGAAAAAAAGAGACAAACAAACAAAAAAAGACTTAAATGTAGAGAACAAACTGATGGTTGCCAGGTGGAAGGGAGGTGGGGGGATAGGAGACATAGGTGAAGGAGATTAAGACTACATTTACTGTGATGAGAACTGACTAATGCAGAGAATTGTTGGATCACTATATTGTACACCTAAAACTAATATAACACTGTATGTTAGTTATACTGGAATTTCAAAAATAATGGTGTGTTTTAAACACCATTAAGAGAATAAACAGGTAACTAACAAACAAAGTGGGGAAAATGTTTACAATATATATATTCAACAAAAGACTTATGGATGGAATCATGTCCCCCAAAAATTCGAAAGTTGAAGCTATAGCCCCCAGGACCTCAGAATGTGAATGTATTTGGAAATAGGGCCTTTAAAGAGGTAATTAAAGTAAAATGAGGTCATTAGGATGGGCCCTAATTCAATCTGACTGATATCCTTGTAAGAAGAGATTAGGACACAGAGACGCAGCAGAGGCACCCATGAATAGGGGAACAACCATGTGAAGAGGCAGCAAGAGGGTGGCCATCTTCAAGACAAGGACAGGGGCCACACGGCAAACTAATCCTGCTAACACCTTGCTCTTGGATTTCTAGCCTCCAGAACTGTGACAAAGTAAACTTTGTTGTTTAAACCACCTAATCTGTGGTATTTTGTAGTGGTAACCTCAGAAAACGAATACAAGACTCACATCCAGAAGATGCAGAGAGCTCTTCGCAGAGTACCCCTGGAACCGTAACCCGTACCTCACCGGCCCCTTCTCCAAGCTTCCCCCCTCTCTCTACCCCCCACACTTCTACCCCAACCCTCTGCCCGTTTCCCTGGGCCACCTGCCCTCAGCAGGGGCAGGGGGAGGCCCCACAGCTTCATCCCTGCTGGCTGCGACAGGGGAGGGCCTGGGCCCTGAGCGCCCCTCGGGCCTGGCAGCAGCCCTTGCCTGGCATTGCCCAG
The DNA here is from genome assembly GCF_016509475.1 of Prionailurus bengalensis. Classification (NCBI taxonomy): domain Eukaryota; kingdom Metazoa; phylum Chordata; class Mammalia; order Carnivora; family Felidae; genus Prionailurus; species Prionailurus bengalensis. Next base: position 21,194,794 of record NC_057343.1, read on the forward strand.
AACTGGGGGTCCAGAGGCTGCACTGGGCAGGAAGGAGGACAGTGACTCGGAGCTGGAGATCACTGATGTCAGCGGCTGCAGCTCTGACAGCGAAGGCGACGAGGGCCTCCCTGTGCCCCTCCAAGGCCAAGGTGAGCAAAATGGGGAATCGGCAGCTGAACCATTGTGGGGTAAAGGATTCTGCCAGGGCGGGGATGCTCTGCCATGGTCCAGTGTGCCCTCCATGTCCCGCCCAAGGCCAAGGACCTGCCCTCGGCTCCTCCTAGGACCGGGCATGTGGTCGTCCACCTTCTTCCCAGAAGATGTAGAGAGCTCTAACAAAACAGTATGAAAACAACAGACAATATAACAAGAATAGAACAAAAAAATATGAACAAATAGTTTACAAATATAGAATATCCAGATAGCCAATAAACATATAGATATGAAAAGTTGCTCAACTTTAGTTGATAGACTAGTTATCAGTAAAACAAAAATTAAAAACACAATATATCACCCACCAGAATGGCTAAAATGAGTCAGATAATACCAAGTGCTGACAAGGATGTAGAGCAACCAAAACTTTTATACACTGCTGAAGGAATGGTAACTCAGTACAAATACTCTGACAAATTTTTTGCCAGTGTCATTGCTAAATATAAGCATAATCTGTAATTCAGAGATTCTTCATCTAGGGATATACCCATAGAAATGTGACCATATATTCACCAGAAGACTTGAACTAGAGTAGATATTGAAGTACTATTTACATAATAGCTAAAACCTGCAAGCTATCTGAATGCCTACCAATACTGGAATGGATTTTTAAAAATTTATATTCACACACTGGAATAATATAGCATTGAGAATAAATTGTTCTAAAATTACATGCAATAATATGGGCAAATCCCACAAACATTATATTAAGCAGAGGAAGCCAGACACAAAAGAGTAAATGCTGTACATTTCCATAAAGCTCAAAATCAGGCAAAATTAATCTATGCTGTTCCTTTGGGTGTACAAGAGGGACCTATGGGGCAATAAGGAGGATTCTGAGGTACTGGGAATTACTGGGAATGTTCTGGCTCTTGTTCGAGGTGCCAGTCACATTAGTGTGTTCACTTTGTAAAAATTCATCAAGGTATACACTTGTGATTTGTGAACCTTTCTGTATATATGCTATATATCACTATAAAACTTTTATGAAAATGAGGGAGCCAATTCATTTGGCTTGCACTTTTTCCTTCCCTTTCCCCCTGTTCCTGCCTGGAGCACAGATGTGATGCCTGAAGTGGAACCATAAGGTGACAAGCATGAGAACAAAAACCACATGCTGAAAACTGCTGGGCAGAAAACAGAGGTAGCCTAGGGGGTCCTTGAGTGCGCTGTGGAGCTCTGTACTGCCTCCTTCCAGCCTTCTTGTTTCACAGGGAAAGTTAAAATCCTAACATGTTGAAGTCACCGCCTAATCAGGTTTTCTGTTATTCACAGCAAAATGCAATGCTAATCGATAAGACAGTACCTCAGCAGCTTCTAAACATTGAGGTAGACGAAGAAGAAAATGTCTATTGCGCATGATGACTAAAGATGGTGGAGAGGGATGATCTGGACCAAGGCTGAGCCTGTCCCATCCTTCCCAGTTGGTACTTTTGTATGTAAGTATCACTCTGAGTTAAGCCTCAGACAAAGGGATTTTATTTCACGGGGATGATGATCTCTTTGGAAGCCTTTAACATAGGACTGAAACAAGCAAAGAATTCGGACATCATATAATACTGGAAACGTTTATTAATTCTGCAGAGAAAATAGTCTTATTAGTCTTATTACTGGCAATGGAGTACATAGCTCAAAGGCTGGAAAATTAATCCAAATTAACAAAGGCTTATGAATGGTAGCCCCTCAGCATTAGGGACTCAAACTCCGATTATATTGTTTCTCCACCATCCCTAGGATGTTGCCCTTATCTGCCTGGTCCAACACGGCTCACTTTTGCTATTCTTCATTCCAGGCAGGAGGGTGGAGGAAGGAGGGAAAGAAAGACACACATCTCTGTCCTTAAAGGCACAACCAGGAGTTGTCCATATCACTTCTGATCACATCCACTTGGCCAGAACTTGGTCAAGAACATTAGCAAGGAACGTTACAAAATGTAGTCATTAGGAAACGCAGCCATGATGTCACTTAAAAATTCAATCCTATGGAAGAAGAGGAAAAATGGATGCAGGAGAGGCAGGGCCCAGCAATCCTGCTGCTACAGGGGATGAGTATATTTCTACGTCCATTACATCCACTGAGAATCTACATTCTAGTAAGAACAAGAGTCAAATTTCTTATTTCATTGAAACAAGTTCCTTTAAAAAAGAACTACTTAAAAGCTGAAGAACAACTTAAGTTGTTTTTCTTTTTAATTTAAATCCATTCTTGCCTCATCTTCTTTAAGAATTCTGTTCAAAGTTCACCTTTCCTGTTGCACTCCCAGATGAACTACACCTGGCTCCAAACACTTCCCCAATTTCACCCATGACACATATGTCTGTGTGTAACACTAAGTGACTGTGCATATGTGTATTCCTTTTTTTTTTTTTTTTTTTTTTTACTAAGCTTAAATGTATTGTTCTATGATGAAGTGGAAGTAATAGCCTTTTGAAGTCTGGCAGACATTGATTCAAATCCCAACTCTGTGGATAAGAGGCTTTATGACCTTGCTATGCACTTGCTACACACTCCCCCCACCCCCGCTCTGATACCTTTGGTCTCAAAAGAGGGGTCTGCTCTGGTTCAACCCATTTCTTGACTCCATTCCTCCCACTTACTCTAATACCTACTTTGTGCCTTTAATCTCTCTTTCTCCATTAACTTCTTTCTTTCATCATACAAATAAGCTCATACCTAATTTTTTTCAAAACTCTCTCTCATCCTTCTGTCCTATGCTAGATAGCTTTTCTGTCTTCATCACTTCACCATAAAACTTCTCAAAAGTATGTGCCCTCAATCACCCCCTGCTGTCTGATTTCATTCCTATTACAAAATGAATCTGCTCTTACAAAAAGTCCTGACCACTTCTAAACGTCAGCCTTATGGTCAATGTTCTGCAGTCTCCAACAGTTGACCACCGCTTCAATTACAGATGTTTTTCTCCGTTGCCTTCTAAGGCTCCTTCATGAATTCCTCCTCTTCTGCTACCCAGCAAAAGTTGATTTTCTCAGAACTACATATAACACATATGTTATATATCACCATATAATATATATAATCATCTTTGATATATAATCATCTTTGGCTGCCTTCTCTACTCACTTTCCACATTCCCTATGAATGCCCATCCATGCACTTGACTTCCATAAATTCCACATAAGTCTCTCTAGCCCAGACTCTACTGAGTTTTAGACTACCCCAGTTTCCTTTGGGCTGAAAGATTTCTTGAGACTCAGGACCTTCAGTTTCAAGACTGGGAAAGTCTCAGGCAAACCAGAATGAGTTGGTCACCCTAAAAAACTTAAACTGTATAGGGGCACCTGGGTGGCTCAGTCAGTTAAGCGTCTGACTTTTGATTTTGGCTCAGGTTATGATCTCATTATTCATGAGACCAAGCTCCACATTGCTGTCAGCACAGAGCCTGCCTGAGATTCTCTCTTGCTCTCTCTCCACCCCCTCCCCAACTTATACGCAAGTTCTCTCTCTCTCTCCCTCTCTCTGTCTCAAAATAAATAATATTTAAAAAAAAAAAAACTTAAACTCTAAGCAAACAAATTCTAAGTGCCTACTAGACATTTCTGCTTGAATGTCCTATAGGCACCACAGATTGAACCTGGCCATCCCTAAAATCATTGCCAAATCCCACCCAAACCTGCTCACCTTCTTCTATTCACTATTTCAGTGAATGATGCCTGAATACCATCAGCTCTCTCAGCCACCGTGTCCAGTAGTCACTAAAACCTGAATAGACTTGAAATGTACTTTTGCTGCCTCTGCCTTCCTTGTCTGTTGACTGAACTGTCATTATCATATTCTAACCTCCCTGTCCCCAGCCTTGTCTCTCCAATCTACATAGCCATGCAAGTGATTTTTCTAGAACCAAAATCTAAAATACAAACTCCTTTCACTGGACTCTTATGTCCCACAAGATCTAACCCCTGCCTGTTCTCCAAAAATCCTCTTTCTGATCCCTGCTACCACTCCTTAACACCAGATACTGAACTCTTTGTACATTCTTGAGAAAGGGAATGCTATTTCAATATCCATTGATATTGAGAGCTCATGCTCACCTTTCTAATTGAAATGTCCCTTCTTGCTACTGGACCAGCACTTATTAACACTTCAAAGCTTGGTTTATATTTCTTCTTCCCTGAGAAGACTTCACTGTATCTAGTATATACACCTCCATCATACCTCTTAACACATGGAAATGGAATTATGGATGTATTCACATCTGGTTTCCTTGCCAGACTGGGTATAAAATTCTTGAGAGCAGGAACCTTGTATATTCATTTTGTATTCAAAGACAATGTTTGGAACACATTCAGAACTAAAATATATTTTTAGTTGACTGACAACCTCTCTGGGTCTAGTTCCCCATCTCTAAGAACTCAGGTGTTACACCTATCTTGAAGAGAATATTGTGGGGATTAACATTTGAGAAAGTACCTGTCACTCTGCCTGGAACTCAGCAGACCCTCCTGTTTCTCTTCCCCTTTACTATTAAATTAAGACCTGCTTTTCTGCATGCTTTGTACGTTCCCAGTAGACGCCTAATAAATACGTGTGACTAACTGACAATATGGTGTGGAGCTGGGGGCCAGGAAAAAGTCTCCATTTCTCCTTGAGCAAAATCAAGATGTCAGCTAAGGGATTAATCAATATTTACAACAGCATTGATTCCCGGAAACAATCAGCCATCTCTACAGAGAGTTAGCAAGTATCCGTGTTGTTCCAAGTTCACATTCATAGAATAATTTTGTTTTAAAATAATGTTCATTTGTGTACCACATACATTGCACTATCACCATTGAAGTGCTCAGTGAAGTGGGTCAAGATTAAATATTTGAAAAGAATGAATAATACTACCTCACACCCACCAGACTGACAAAAATTTTTAAATGGCATTGCCAGATGTTGGCAAAGATGTGACACGATGGGGATTTCCATCCACTGCTGGTGGGAACACAACTTGAACTAGCACAACTTTAGAAAAAACCATTGAGCTAAACTTTAAAACTGAAAAAATTTTAAAAAGGGGGCACCTGGGTGCTTCAGTCAGTTAAGCAGCAGACTCTTGGTTTCGGCTCAGGTCATGGTCTCATGGTTCCTGAGATTGAACCCTGTGTCATGCTCTGCACTGACAGCACAGAGCCTGCTTAGGATTCTCTCTCCCATTCTCTCTGCCCCTCCCCCCACACACATGTGCTCACTAGCTGTCTAGATAGATAGATAGATAGATAGAACCATTGAGCATTACCTCATAAGATGAAACTTGAACATAGTCCATGCCCAAGTAATTCTACTCCAATTAGATACTCTGGAGAAATTCTTATATATGTGTACCAGAAGATATATGCATAAAGTTCAAATCAGTACAGTTTATATGAGGGGAAGGAAGGGGAGGGGAGGGGAGGGGAGGGAAGGGGAGGGGAGGGGAGGGGAGGGGAGAAAAAGGAGAGGAGGGGAGGAGAGGGAGGGAAGGGAAGGGAAGGGAAGGGAAGGGAAGGGAAGGGAAGGAAAGGAAAGGAAAGGAAAGGAAAGGAAAGGAAAGGAAAGGAAAGGAACCCAATGCCCATAAATGGAACTGGAATACTTTAAGATAATAAAAATGAATCAACTATAGCTACACAATTCAACACAAATGAATCTGACAACTTAAAGCTAACAAGGAAAAAAAAATCAGTGGAATCTCACCAAAACTAAATCACACCAAAACTAAATAATGTATTGTTTAGAGATCTATATGTATGGTATAACTACAGAGAAAAGCAAAGGAATAATTTCCACACATCTTCAGTTCAAGATAGAAGCAGGAAGAGGCAACCAGGAGAGGTACTGAAGGGTTTCAAAGGTCTGAGTAATGCTCAGTTTCTCAGTCTATGTGGTTAGTAAATAGCTGTCTGTTCTATTTTTGTGTTGTCAATATATTATTGTTCTTTAAACTAGACATGTAAGTTTATACTCTTTTGTATGTAAAATGTACTTTAAATTTTAAGAAATTTTAAGAATTGCTCTTTTAAACAGAAGTTAAGTTACTTTTTCAAGGTCATACTAAAAAGTAACAGAGCCACAGGGGGCCCACGTTGGTCTGACCATGAATTCCATGGTGTTTTTACCACCTCACATACATACTGGCTCTCCAAATACTGCATTCACATACAAGTTGCATGTCCTTAGCCCAAGTGGCCACTGATGGATGACAGGATAAACACAATATGGTACAAACACACAATGGAATATTATTTAGCCTTAAAAAGAAGGAATTCTGTCACATGCTATAACATAGATGAACCTTGAGGACATTATGCTAAGTGAAATAAGTCAATCACGACAGGACAAATGCTATACGATCCCATTTAAATGAGGTACATACAGTACTCAAGCCCATAAAGACAGATAGTATTGGTTTCCAGGGGTCAGAGGGAGGGGGAAATATGTATTTTTAAATATCAAAATTGTTTAATAATACGGAGCTTCAGTTTTGCAACATCATAAGAGTTTTGGAGATGGATGGTGGTAATGAGAGCACAACAATTGGGAATGTACTCAATCTCACCAAACCGTGGACTTAAAAATTATCAAAAGGGCAAATTTTGTGTTATATTTATTTTACCACAATTTTTCAAAAGGTTGCACATCCCTATCTGAAAAATAATCATGGTGAGTGGAATTTAGTGCCAGGGCACAGAAAAATGCTACTTTCTAGATTTCCAGACATAGCCTAGTAATTCACAGCCAACCTGGTCTCCTAGCTGCAGCATCATCACCTGACCTTCTGGGCCATGGCCTCCTGGAAGATGGTCTGTCAACCAAGGCAACTGCCATTTCTGGTTTGCCCCTGGCCTTATCCCCGTGGTGATGGAATGGAATGTAGAGGGGCTGCCAGATGGCAGATGAGTAAAAGGGCAAGATCTGAGGTTGAGGGAAACAAGAAATAAAGGGGTAGCAGGTGCTGCTGAAGCAGGGCTGATGCTCAGGGGTCTGGGGGCCTAATCACTTCAGCCCATCAGTCTCTAGCCACATGGTGAGAGGCACAGAACAGAAAGGGATGAGGCATCAGAAGAGGAAATGAGAAACAGAAATCAGCTCCTGGAACGCTAGAGCAAAAGAGCCAGAATTTGCCACAAAGTTAAACTCTGAGTCTGAACACATCTCCAAAACATGATTTAACTCACGCATAATTTAGCAACTCACACTTGCCCAGACACAAAACCACACACAAACATACCTACACAGACACATCTCCAAACATGATGCTGGAAAAGACAATTTAATCACCTGGATAATTTGCCTACACAACAGCAAGGAGCCAGAATTCAGATGATTAACTTAACTCTTTGTGTCTGACTTTCTGGCATCACGCTGACTCCGTTTCAGTTTACTTCTGGCCCCAAAGAGAACCCGCAGCGGGCTGACACTCTTTCCCATTGCATTAAACCTACCACACAGATATCTTAAGAATTATCAAGGCCGGTAGAGAACATATGCACAAGATTAATATTTAGAGATAATGCCACTAAGATAGCAGTGTTCTTAAGCACTCATGAAGCATTGTATGTGTGAAAATTCTTAGGCTTCAATTTTCGGTTAATCCTCCCAGCAGCCCTTGGAGGAAGGTGGCTGTCTGTGAGAAGAAACTGAGGCACAGAGAGGTGAAGGGACTGGTCAGGATCATAAATAAAAGGTTATCCGCAGAGCTCTGATTAAACCTCCCCACGTCCCCAGCTCAGGGCCCGGCTTTGTTGGTGGAGTCTACGTGCTCCTCCAAGTACACCATAGAAGATTAGCAGGGTTCCAGCTCCTCACTCTTCCCTACAAAAGGTGGAATCAGACCCAGCTCACGTTTCAGAGGGGTCTCTGGAGGTCTCTCTTGTTCCCGGCTCACCCCCAGTCCGAAGTTCCCCCAAATGACCAGATCCTGTAAGCCTCGTTCAAAGGGGTACGTTCATCTATTTTGATGTGTCTGGACTGTGCCTGATGCCTATGTTTTCCACTTCAGCACAGACCAAAACACCAGATTTAGGCTCAGGGAAAAAAAAAAAAAAAAAAGTCAACCTTACCAGAGTCCCATGATACACCTTCAAGCCTTTTCTCTACCTCCAATCTCACTTCATTCCCACCCTCAACACACATAGCACACAATTCAGACTCCAGGGCTAGTGCAGGATAGCATATACCTAGACGGGCTGTATTCTCCGATGACACGCCAAGGGCTGCACTGATCTGGAACTGGCACGTGTGTGTGTGTGTGTGTGTGTGTGTGTGCGCGCGCGCCTGTGTGTGTGAGTGAAATGAAGGAGTTGGCAGTAGGCGTTCGTTCCACTATCTTTCTTTTCACCACATTAGCCTCCATGGGGTAGCTCTCATTTGGGAGAGTATTTGGAAAAGGCCCCAAGTCAAATTGTCTTCGCTATAAGTCATACCAGGATGCATCTTCCTGCATAGGCCATCTCTTCACCGAATATCTATGTTTTGCATAAAACCGAATCTCGGCGAACAATAGAAAATCATGGTGGTAAAAACCTGTAGACGATGCTAAGCTTCTCTAAAATGTACTAGTCTGCCAGACCCAGGTGGATCATCAGTTAATCATTTCTTCAAGCTCATAACAAGGACTAATAGGCACTCTCAATATCCAGTGTGCAACTGCTCTCCTGGAAAGGTCTTTAAAATTTTTTTTAAATGCTTCAAGTATGAAATAGCAAGAAAAGAAGGACTGGAATCCCAAGTGGCTCTCCAGGTGCTCTCTGCCAATGGCTCCACTGTGTATCCGGGATGCCGGTTTCTCACGACTATGTTTTCCATCATGCTTCCCAGACAGCCCTGTGGATCCCTAGTTCATCGCTTACCAAGGCGGCTACTCTCTGCTGTGTGCACCAGGGCTGTACAACATCTCTGGGAAGTTGAGCGCTGCCTTGTTCCCGTTACCCTGCACCAGCCACGGAGATGTAGCTCAGAGATGAAACTAGGCATGTTTGCGAGTCTCCTAGCCAGGATGGCACTGGACACCTTCTTTTTTTTTTTTTTTTTCAACGTTTATTTATTTTTGGGACAGAGAGAGACAGAGCATGAACGGGGGAGGGGCAGAGAGAGAGGGAGACACAGAATCCGAAACAGGCTCCAGGCTCTGAGCTGTCAGCACAGAGCCCAACGCCGGGCTCGAACTCACGTACCGCAAGATCGTGACCTGGCTGAAGTCGGACGCTTAACCGACTGCACCACCCAGGCGCCCCTGGACACCTTCTTAATAATAAAATCTACCCGAGACAGATATCATATGTTTTCACTCATATGGGGAATTTGAGAAACTTAACAGACAACCGTAGGGGAAGGGAAGGAAAAATAAGTCACAAACAGAGAGGGAGGCAAACCGTGAGAGACTCTTAAATACAGAAACAAACTGAGGGTTGATGGGAGTGGGATTCGGGGTGGGGGGCCTGGGAAAATGGGAGATGGGCGTTGAAGAGGGCACTTGTTGGGACGAGTACTAGGTGTTATGTGTAAATGATGAATCATGGGAATCTACCCCTGACGCCAAGACTACACTGCATACACTGTATGTTGGCTAACATGACACTAAGTTATTTAAAATAGTAATAATAGTAATGATAATAATAATAATAAAGTCTGCCCAAAACCTGATTCACTAAGAGCAATTTTTCTTAATCAAGGGCCATAAATCTCAGGTTTACAATAATGCTATTTTATTTTTCTATCTCAAACTCTAGTCCACCAATGGCAGAAAAATATATCTAATCTATTCTAGATAAGTTCAGTACTTTGGGGTTTTCTCAATCATTGCTACTTTTGTTAAGTCAGTTCCAGATTTTCCCCTGCCCTTCCTTTTCTCTTTCTCCCCTGGGCTGACCTGAGTTCCAGGGGGCTTATAGAATGTCTTAGTGTCAGCATTGGCAATAGGGATATTTTTGGTTGGGACTGTCCTCTCTTCTCCCCAGGATGTCTGAGTTGTTTAGCCCCACTTGACTCTCACATATAGCCATCTTTTAGGTTAGCACTACCGAGGCATCTGTACACTCACTTTGTCTTTGGCTGTGGAGCCACTACCACCTTCTGCTGCAAAGACCCCTTGGTAGCACCCTAATGTCTGTACAGGTCCACTGGCTCTCCTATTTACGGGTGCTATTTAGTCGTATCCTTCTTTTTCTTGGCCAGCTTCCATGCCTTCCATGGACATAGAAAAACTCAGCTGTTCTGGGGGTAAGAGAGGATCAGATGGGTTGTCTTGGGCCTCTTCTCTGGCTGGCACCCAATGAAGCCATCTTAACTCATGGCTTCCACTCCTGGCAACATGTAGGAAGCAGCCTCCTTCCATGGCTCTATTTCTATACCCTATTCTTGAACACAAACTTTTCTGTATGTTCTGTTATCATTCCCCTTTGCAGTCAACTCTGCTGAGTGAGAGGGAGAAGCTAGACACAGTCCCTCCTCCAAGATCTCAGTTCTCCAACTCTCCATCACAGAGGGCGTTGTCACTTCTCTGTTGGGGGAAATTTGTTCTGCAGGTCTGGTTTCAAATATTTCTTATACCTGGATAGTACCAGTCAGAGTGCTTGGTATGAACAGCTCTCGTTAACTTAAGCAGAAAAGGAACTTATTGAACCATTACTGGGCAGTTCACAGAATCTCTGGGAAGTAAGAAAATCAGCTGAAAATAAAAAGAGGCTGGACAGCAGAAACCAAACACTGAAGAGTTAGGGTCTTGCTGCCTGCCTCAATGGCCGCGGTGACTGTGAAGTGTACCTGCAGCTCTGGGTCACCACCTTCACACACTGTCTTCAGCAGAAGCCACCCCCAGGTCAATGTCCATAAACTGGCTGCCAGGTAGCAGAAAGATGGAATATCCAGCCCCCACGTTTTTCGACAGGGGCAGGCAGGAGTCCACCTTCCACCGAGGTTCCTGTGACACAGGGATCCCCAAAATAGGAAGAGCCTCAGAATTCTTGACAGATGAAAAAGGGTAAATATCCACTACAAGGACTGAAAATAAGGGTTAAGAACTTTATTTCTTTGATCTCTGGCTCAATTTTCAGATTCCTTCTTAGATAGCTGCCTAAACAAAATAGGGTCCCAAGATGAAAGGAAATGTGGAGGAAAATAGCACATAAATTAACACCTCATGATTTACTATCTCACAAATTTCATCTCCCTAATTTCCTATAATTGCATAGATTGAGATATTTTTATTCCCATTTTGTATACCAGAATGTCTAGACTGAGAAGAGTTCCATGATCTTGGGCGATTTTTTTATCTTCTATATGCCTCAGTTTCCTCCTCTATAAATTAGGATAAACCTACCTTCTAGGGCTGTTATAATAAGGTTAAGGTTTTTGCTACAAGCAACCAGAGTTCCAGAGATGACAGAGTAGTGGAAAGAGCACCGCTGAACAGGACATCAGGCCGACTGGCCACTAATTCTCCATGAACCATGGACATATCACTTTACCTCCCTGGGCTTCCATTCTGACATCTGTAAAACAAGCATGTTGGACCCAATGATCGCTAACCTCCCTTCTATCCCACAAATTCATTGTCCATGAGTTCATCTTACAAATCAGTTCCTAAGTCTGCCAGATTCCATGTGATGGGGCAGTGACCAATATGCTTACTTCCCCTCAGCGTGCTAACTCCCAAATGAGGCCTTGGCTCTCCACTTAGCTGTAGGATTAACAGTTGGATGTGACATGTTAACCCGCAAAGCATGATGTAGTGATGTGTTCTACACACACAGCACCCCTGGGATCATTTTCGCCAGGAAAAAGGACAGCATGTTCAGAAAGCATGAGTCACACAACGAAGCCCGCAGGGAAGAAATGCACAGGCATCAGGGCAGGGGGATCATCTCTGATGAGGTTTTGAAGGGGAGCAGACCCTGGAGGCTCATTAGCAGTGCGCACCATTTAATACTTGTTTTTAGTTTGCCAGGTGTGGTTTTTTTTGCCAACATCACCGTGTCATGTTGAGGGAGATAAAGACATTAAAGTCATGAGTTCACTCTAAGATCTGGAAAGAGGAAACAGAAGAAGCGAAACTGTATCTGTGGAGCTTCCCAATGGGGAAATAGACAATAGATGGATTTGGAAGAAGACAGATAGGATTGGGGGCTAGCAGGGACAGACAAGAAGAAAACCATGTTGCGTTTGGCTGGAGGCTTAGGGAATACTCCACAGGTGATCCCCAGGGCCACACGCTGCTCCCAGCTCCCTAATCGACCTTGGGGGGATTTCCAAAAATGGAGTGTCAGTGAGCGCCCCACCCCCACCCCGCCTCTTGCTCCCACAGCACTTACCCTGTATCTGTAGCCTCGCTGCCCAGCAGGTTGCCGGTAATGTTTATTTTACCAATGAAGGCAGCAATTCCAGCAGAGGGGAAGGGAGATGGGTAAAGTTCCACGGAGGTTTCAGCCTATGAGCAGGAATTTTTTTTTTTTTAATCAAGATTTTTCCAGATGGGAAAACAAGAGGCAATGTGCTGCACACAGAAAAACCAGAGAGAGAGGACAAGGCTGGTATGAAAAAAGACAGATAATCTCAGAAGGGGACAGGGGCACTTGGTAACTGAGACAGAAAATGCAGTTTGGACAAGGGAAGTTTGAGGGACTCATAGACACCCAAGAGAAGATGCCCCCGATGGAGGGGCTGAAGGCAGGCATCTGGATGACCCACAGATAACATGCAGAGGAAGAAGGGATGAGGGCCAAGGTTGTGGCTCTGAGGACAGCAACATTTCAGAAGCAAGGAAGATAAAAGCATCAGAGACTAAGAAAGAGCACACAGAGCAAGGTAACACAGACGAGGCTGTGCTGGGAACGCCAGGAGGAAATCGATTCTGGAAGTCAAGGAGCATGGGCAGTTGAGCTATCCTTTCAGATTGAGCCCACACAGCATGGGGAGTGGCTGTATTTTCAAATCACAGAGCCATTCCGTGGCTCTCATTCTGTGGCTCTGCCCTGGGTCATCAGGGTCCCACCTAGCCCCTAGCAGCTTTCATAGAAACTGTGCAAATCCACTTTGGTACCAATGAATGGGCTTGTGTTCCAGGCTTACGGTGAAAGACATGAGGTTCTCAGAACTGGTGTCTTTTGGGGGGAGAAAAGAAAAAAAGAAAAAAAAAGTAGGACCTTTTCTAATGCTTGATAAAGGAAATGCATGAGAATGTTCCTAGTGTTGGCCTGAGGTGATGGGTTGTTATTTTCCCATCAGTAAAGCCTGTGAAACAATCCCGGACTGTCCTTCCTTGAGGAGCAGAGGCTGCTGGCAGTGGTCGCCATCTGGGAGAGCAGGTGTGGTTGAAAAGCGATACTGACTGGCCTTGCCACGCACACACGTGCAGAGGCTGGGTGTTTATTTAAACGCTGCAGCTGCTGCTCCCGGATCCTGGGGCTGTTTGTGCCTAGCTGTTAGAATCCTGGGATTTTCTTAAATGGCTTAGCTCCACAAGACCTATCCCAATTCTGTGTGCTATATAATGTATATTTGTGTTTCTCCAAAGTGCTTGAGTTTTGCAAATACTTGGCATGGCTGCAGAGATTTTGTAGATCTGCCTCAATCGTTTCTCAGAAACTTACTCAGAGGTCTCACCTAAAGTTATAACTTCAAATGGCTTCGCAGATCCATCCTGAATTCAGATTGAAGACTTGACAGATTGCCCTGCCAACTGGTACCTGAAATTCCTAAACACAAATCCTCTGAGCTCTGTCCTCTGGGAAAAAGAAACGACTGGGGCTTCTTCCTAAGAAACAGGAGAGCAATCTAGAAACCTTTGTCCAGGGGTGCCTGGGTGGCTCACTCGGTTGAGCAGCTGACTTCGGCTCAGGTCATGATCTTGCGGTTCGTGAGTTTGAGCCCCGTGCTGGGCTCTGTGCTGACAGCTTGGAGCCTGGGACCTGCTTTAGATTCTGCATCTTTCTCTCTCTGCACCTCCTCCACTCATGAGCTCACTCTCTCTCTCTCTCTCTCTCAAAAATAAACATTTTTTAAACATTTTTTAATAAAATAAAAACCTTTGTTCACCTACATAAACAAAGAAAATATGAGATAAGAAAAACTGCCCATGCAATAACATAAAACTTTAGAAATTATAGCACCCTAGGGGCGCCTGCATGGCTCAGTCGATTAAATGTCCAACTCTTGATTTTGGTTCAGGTCATGATCTCACAGTTCATGGGATCAAGCCCCATGTCAGGCTCTAAGTTGACAGTGCAGAGCATGCTTGGGATTCTCCCTCCCTCTCTCCCTGCCCCTCCAACATTCATTCTCTGTCTCTCTCTCTCTCTTTCTCTGGATAAACAAATAAACTTGAAAAAAAAGAAATAGAACTCTAGATTCCAATACAAAATTAAATAAACCTCCTTAATCCACAGCCAGCGGCCAGCATCTGGGCTGGTTCCACTTCAGTGCTTCAGGCCCTAGGCCGAGTCTTACTTCCTGCACTGTCTTGAGACCATTTTGTTTTCCGTAATGCTTGCAGAAAACTACATTCATATAGACTTTTTGCCCCTGCCTGCTCCCAGCTGGTCCAGTTTGCTTGAGGGTTCAGAAAACTGTTACTTGTTGACAGACGGATTAACAGTGAGCCTTTCCTCACAGGAGCCATTGGAATCCATGCCAGGGGGACTCAGGATCAGTTTCCATGAAATGAAGTCCCACCATGGCAGCCACTTCTTCCCACACCACTGCCACTCAATTGCCAAGTCAGCACCAGACATGTGTCCTTTTTAGTCTTTTAATCAAGCCCCGAAGAAGCCCCTTGACAATTCCCAGGTCTTGTCTGTTCTTGCAAATTGGACTTTCACATATGGACTTTCTTCAGATGGATAAGTAAAGAGACATAAGTCCAGGCACCTGAAAATATTCTATCCTGACTGCTTCACCATTAATAAAATTTTTCTGTAAGATAGAGCCAAAGACAAACCGTGGCAGCATTTTCACAGGAAGCAGTTGCATTGGCATAAGGCCATCAGTCAGTAATTTTTGGCTTCAGCCATCTAGCCAATTATGAATCTACCTAATTGACTATCACATGGACCACAATGTTATCAAGAGAGACCTTATCAAAGACTTGCTGATAGCCAAAGATACCATGTCTGTTGCATTTCTTTTTTATTGCATGAGTTAATAATTCCCCAAAAGAGATAAGGTTGGAGTGGAATGGCTTCTTTATCAACAATCCATGGTGATTACTGCTTCCTTTCCAAAATAGTCTTAGACTTTTTTTTTTCTTTAAGAAATCTGTCCTAGGAGAAAGAGGAAGGTAACATTTGATCTGAATCTTAAAAGAGAAACACAATGTTCATAGGCAGAAACTGAGAAGAAAGGACATTTCAGGTTGAATGACAGAATGACCAAACCAGAGGAATGAAAGTGCATGGCTTTGAGTTAACCACCCCTTTGCTTCTATTTCATGACACAAAGCAAAGATGGAGACAGTGGCTTCTTAATGTATAACTATTGTTAATGTTTGCAAGGAGTTCTAGAACAAAAAGCAAGAGCACTGAGAGAATTTCATTTCTAAGCCATTGGCAACTTGTAATAACTGACATAAATTTTGTCTGTAAAATTTACCTATAGATGAATTTTAAGTATATAAAGAATTAGATATTAACCTAAGCCTTCCCTAAAATTGCTTCTTAAAGACACTAATAAATTTTTAATAACATTTAACTTAAAATTCCTTCTTTAAAATTATAGGCAGATAAATAAAGCCCTCTATAAGTTTTCCACTTGAGGAAGCAGTTCTCTCTACTAAGCTTTTTTCCTAAAGTGAGTTCATTTCCCAAGTACTTGGTGACTACACTCAGAGATTTCACGAGAAAAAACAATAGAACACATCTGTGGAGTAACTGCAGGCTCTCCTTGGCTGACTAGGAGAAGCCATACCTCGTTTTCCTGGTGTCATCCCAGAGGTCAGAGGTCTTCTGTCAAGCACACGAAGCTGGAAATTTCCAAATAATCTAAGAAAACACTCACCATTTCAGACAGTTTTTTCCATTATTTACGATACAGCCCATGTTGAGATGGAAATTTTCTGAGGTTAGCATGGTAAGCTTCATGTAAGCAAGGCACAGCTCATTGCTTGAGGAATGGGATTCTGGTGCTTCCTGAAGAGGCTTTTTTTTAGCACCATCTCCCCCCTGACAGAGTTAAGCTACTTACAGATTCCTTAGATAAGATAACAAAGCAGACAGCAGAATGTAGACCCAATTCTAATGCCTCAAGACAAAAATGACAGAAAATAGCAAACTAAACACCAAAAAAGCAAGGAACTGCTGAAAAGAAGACATTTGTCGTTTACATCCTTCAGTTTTTCTGCCCCACTACAGACTAAAATGACAGTGAGCTAAACCCACTGAGTAAGTCATTAACCACAGAGCGGGGCAAGCATTGACAAAGTGAATGAACCAAACCCCAGATTTTACCTAAATTGCCAATGAATTTGAACCACAGTTTTTGAGTTTCCAGTAGTTGTACGTAGCTTCCTACATGGCTGTCATTTCTGAGCGTGTCTTCATTTTGGTTTTTCATCACAAGACAACAGGATATAATGATGGCAACTAAGACACTCTGGACAGGGAAGAGGGCTACGGGCAAGTTCAACTCCCCTTGAACAGACTAGACTGTCTCCCCTCTAGACATCAGAAACCTCCTCTGATAAGCTTGCCCAGCAGCAGGTTGGGGCCAACCTTGTATTTCTTAGAGTCCTTTTGGCTCAAATTTTATAAAAAACAGGAAGTAAAAATCCTAGAAAAGTACCAAGTTCCTATTTTCACAAGATTTCTCAAGCTACTTTGCAGTTTCAAAACACCAAGCTGGTGCCTAAAACGGCGAGAACAGAGAAATTTTAAAGCTGTGAGAGATTGGAAATCATCTAGTCTAGAAATTACTCATAACAATAAAGAAGTAGAAGCCCTCAGAGGAGAAGTGACTAGTGGAGATCAATGAGCTGGTGGGGACCCTTGGTTCCCAATCTGGGGCTTTTTTTCTTTTATGCTGTGCTGCCTTTAAGGTCAACAAGAGGCTAAAGTTGGAGTGGACAAATTCTCCCATCTGAATATTTCTTGAATCTCTTCTTTCTAGCCCACATCATACTACCTCCCACATTTCTTAAATATTGCCAAGAAAAGTAACATTTTCTTTCCGAACGGATTGCCGCGATGGATATCTCATCGTCTCCAGTCCTCTTCTCTGCTATTTAGAGTAAATTATAATAATTAACCTAAATTTGCTGGGGCGCCTGGGTGGCGCAGTCGGTTAAGCGTCCGACTTCAGCCAGGTCACGATCTCGCGGTCCGTGAGTTCGAGCCCCGCGTCAGGCTCTGTCTGGGCTGATGGCTCAGAGCCTGGAGCCTGTTTCCGATTCTGTGTCTCCCTCTCTCTCTGCCCCTCCCCCGTTCATGCTCTGTCTCTCCCTGTCCCAAAAATAAATAAACGTTGAAAAAAAAAAATTAAAAAAAAAAAATTTCCTAATGTGATGATTTCCCATATTTTATAAGTTTAAATTTTCCTGCATGGCCGGAAAGGCCCTTTATGATCTGACCGTGTGTAACGCTCCACCGTCCCCAGCATGCACACTGAGCTCCCGCTGAAGGCGCTCCTTGAACATCAAGGTTTCTGTTTCTCACCTGTTGTGTGCTGGTCCCCTCACCTGGAGGGCCTTCTCCCTTTTTTTGACTGAGTTCTACTTCCTCCTCTTTCAAAACCTCATTTGAAGAATACTTACCCCCATGACAAATATCTACGGGGATCAAACTATTAGGCAAACACAAAGTACCCACACAACATGTTCAGAAATGCCGGATCAGCCACTGCCCCAGTTTTGCTGAAGTATGAGCACCACGATAAAAACTCATCCAGATTTAAGCCACATAGACAAAATGTTATCTGACTAGTAAGATAGGGAACGACTTTCTGAGCATAAAAGTAATAGAAATGAAGAAGAAAAATCCAAATCTACACAAAAATTAGAAACTTGCGTTGTTTGGAAAAAGATCTGGGAAAGTTTGCATATGACAAAAGATTTGTATCCTTAATAAATAAAAAAAAGTCTTACCAAACCATAAGAAAAGCACTAAAAACTGCAATAAAAAACGAGCGAAGAACATAAACTGAGATTTATGAAAGAAGGCAGATGGCTAATAGACACTTTAAAATCCTAATCCCGCTAGTGAACCAAAATAGCAAATTAAAAGATAATATTTTTGGGGGCGCCTGGGTGGCGCAGTCGGTTGGGCGTCCGACTTCGGCCAGGTCACGATCTCGCGGTCCGTGAGTTCGAGCCCCGCGTCAGGCTCTGGGCTGATGGCTCAAAGCCTGGAACCTGTTTCCGATTCTGTGTCTCCCTCTCTCTCTGCCCCTCCCCCGTTCATGCTCTGTCTCTCTCTGTCCCAAAAATAAATAAACGTTAAAAAAAAAAAAAATTTAAAAGATAATATTTTTTAACTACTTAATGAACAATGATCATACTGTATTCAGTGATGACAAGAGTAATCAGTAAGATAATCACTCTCATACATCACTTATGGGAACTAGATCTATATTTTCTATATGGAAAGCAATTTTGCAGCACATATCAGAAGCCTTAAAATTTTATCCATTTGACTATGTTTTTCCTTCTCAAAATCTAGCCTAAGAAAATAGTCATAAATTGTAGAAATTTTTACCTCACAATATTATTTATGTAGCAAAACAATATATATCATTAGTGTCCACTAAAGGAATAATTAAATAAATTATGATATAAATATAGAATATAATACAGTAAATAAAATTTCCTTTTAATATTATTTTAACATGATAAATACTTATAATCCAATAAAAAATTAAAAACAAAATGAAAATTGTTTTGTGTTATGATCCAAATTATATTTTTAAATATGTATATGTCTAGAAAATGATTGGGAGATATGTATCAAAACATTAACATTGATTATTTCTGGGGAATTTTAATTTTTTCCTTGTACTTTCCATGATTTTACAAATTCTCTGTGATAGCTTCACATTGCTTTTATAATCAGGCAAAGATGCTGGTTTAAAAAAACAAATTATATGCATATATATACATATCTATACAAATTTATATATATTAATATGTATACATACATATAAAGATGTCTCTATTTTATTTTATGTGTGTGTGTTTAAAAATTAGCATAATCCACTTATAAACTATACGATTAATCTTTTTCTTACTAGGCTATTCCTTTTAATACCTAATGAAAGTATCTAAGGATCCTGATGTTCACAAGACATGGGGTATAGCAATGCCACCGTTGGTGAATCCGTCACATGAAAAGAAAGTCTTCTCTAACAGCACCATAAACCTCTTCTTCACTTACAATTTTATAATGTCTTATGCAGTTATTTCATTAACATCCTCCACTAGATTAAGAGTTCCAGGAGAGCAAAGGCTACCTACATGTTTGATAACTACAGCATGATCCAGGGCAAAGTATGCCTGGACACATATGAGGTACTCAATAAATTTTAATTGATTACGAAGAAGAGACAACAAATCAAGGCTATCTCAGGTCATGGGGGGCCTCTACAAGAGTGAGACATTTGCCAGGAATACCCTCAGCTATCTCACATCCGACTGCCCTGTCCTCTACTGCCACCCTTAGAAGGAATCCAACTTTTCTTCTCTTTTCTTCAAATTCATTCCCACTTCAAGACCTTTACACTTATTCCTTCTATGTATGTTACCTAACCAGAGCCACTAATACTCAGACATTAATTAACACTTGGACGGACACAGCCAGGAGGGGTCTGAATCCATAAAGAGTCTCTTACTCTTCAGAACAAAACTCCAACTGGCAAAAATGATAAGTCAGGTAGGGTCTTTGTCGGCCTTCTAGCATCCCCTTTTTTTTCTCACAGCCAGCAAGACCAGCTCTGATCTTCTTAAATGAGAGACAGACTGTCAGAGACTAAAATAGTCTCCACAGTGCTTACTACTCAGTCTCTGACCCCCAAGCCAGACCCTCCCCCAGGCTTCCTCACCTATGAGAGAGGATAGGCAGGGTCCCAGTAAATGCAGTCACTGATGATTATAAGAGCATTAAGGGTTGGACCATATACTAGGAATAAAAAAAAAAGAATAATGCTTTAGAAGCCTTGCTTGGGTTTCTCAACTCAACAATTCATTCAGGGCAAGCAAACAAGCCAAAAGGATAATGAAGAAAAATGATGCTGCTTTACTGTCTCTGAGACTTATGAGGGAAGAATGGAATGATAAACATCTTTTTAACTAGTAAAACACTTTTTCTTGTTTATAAGGATTACATGATAAGAATAAATTTTACCACAAAGAGGAATGAATAAAGATTTTCCAAGGCATCTGATCATGCCTAACTTCCCTAAGCTTCCAAAGGGTGTGATTAATTGATACTGTCTGGAATTTACATTCATGAGAAGTAAATTATCTAAATTTTTATGAATCCCATATTGTTCTCAATTTCCAAAACACAAAACAACAAACACAAAACACCACTGTTGCAAAATAGTCTTTTTACTAGAAGGGGTGCTAACTTAACCATTAAACAAATCTGGTTTTCAATTTGGCTCAGGCATTAGATAGCAATGTGACCTTGGCCAAGTGTCTATCATCTCTCCAATGGAGAATGATGGCAACCACCTCAAAGGAATGTTGTTAGGATTAATCAAGAATGTCTCCTGCAGTTCCTAATACAGCAGACAATAAAGGGTCCATATCCAGATCTGAGTAAAAATAAAGTCATTTAGCCCAACATTTATCAACAGATACTCCCTTAAGTGCCTTGAATTTAGATAGTACCCTTTTCTTGAGTGTGAATTTCCAGTGGATATTCTTGCTTGCACCAACATCTCATTTCACTTGAACTTTGCCTGAGAAATAGCCAAGGCACTTAAAATTCCAGATTCTGAGTATTCTAAGTACTTTACCTTTTTAAAACATTTTTATTTATGTTAGTTAGCACACAGTGTTATATTTGTAACAGGTGTACAATATGGTGATTCGACAATTCCATACATCACCAGTGTTCATCATGACAACTTCACTCCTTAATCCCCATCACCTATTTAACCCATTCCCACCTCCCTACCTCCCCACCCCCAGTTACATCAGTTTATTCTCTATAGTTAAGAATCTATGTCTTGGTTTGTCTCTCTCTTTTTTTCCCTTTGCTCATTTGTTTTGTTTCTCAAATTTCACATATGAATAAAATCATATGGTATTTGTCTTTCTATGACTGACTTATTTCACTTAGCTTTATACTCTCTGGCTCCATCCATGTTGTCACAAAGGGGAAATTTTTGTTCTTTTTATGGCTGAATAATATTCCATTGTATATACATACCACATTTTCTTTATCCATTCAGCAATCAGTGGATACTTGGGCTGCTTCCATATCTTGGCTATTGTAAATAATGCTGCTATAAACATCGGGGTGCATGTATCCCTTTGAATTAGTGTTCTTATATTCTTTAGGTAAATAACCAGTACTGTGACTTCTAGATCATAAAGTAGTTCTATGTTTAAATTTTTGAGGAACCTCCATACTGTTTTCCACAGTGGCTGCACTGGCTTGCATTCCCACCAACAGTGCATAAGTGTTTCCTTTTCCCCACATCCTCAAAACTGTTGTTTCTTGTGTTGTTGATTTTAGCCATTCTGACTGGTGTGAAGTGATACTGTGTTTTTATTTGAATTTCCTTGATGGTAAGTGATGATGAGCATCTTTTCATGTGTCTGTTGGCCATCTGTATGTCTTATATGGAGAAATATCAGCTCACATCTTCTGCCCACTTTTAACTGGATTATTTATTTTTAGGTGTTGAGGTTTTTAAGTTCTTTATATATTTTGGATACTAACCCTTTACTGGATATGTCATTTGCAAATATCTTCTCCCATTCAGTAGGTTGCCTTTTAGTTTTGTTGGTTGTTTCCTTCACTGTGCAGAAGCTTTCCATTTTGATGTAGTCCCAATAGTTTATTTTTGCTTTTGTTTCCCTTGTTTCATAACACATAGAAAAAAGTTTCTATGGCAAATCTCAAAGAAGTTACTGCCTGTGTTCACTTCTAGGACTTTTGTGATTTCAGGACTCACATTTGGTCTTAAGCTATCACTATTTGCAGATGGCATGATATTATATATAGAAAACCCAAAAGACTCATCCAAAAAACTGCTAGAACTGATCAACAAATTCAGTAAAGTCATAGGATACAAAATCAATGTACAGAAAACTGTTGCAGTTCTATACACCAATAACGAAGCAGCAGAAGTAAATATTAAGAAAATAGTCCCATTTACAATCGCATACAAAATCATAAGATACCTAGGAATAAACCTAACCAAAGAGGTGAAAGACCTATAGTCTGGAAACTATAAAACACTGATGAAAGAAACTGATGACACAAAAAAATGGAAAGACATTCTATGCTCATAGATTGGAAGAACAAATATTGTTAAAATGTCTATACTTCCCAAAGCAAGCTACACATTTAATGAAATCCCTATAAAAATAAAAACAGCATTTTTCACAAAACTAGAACAAACAATCCTAAACTCCTAAATGACCCCAAATAACCAAAGCAATCTTGAAACAGAAAAACAAAGCTGGAGGCATCACAATTCTGGACTTCAAGTTGTATTACAAAGCTGTAGTAGTCAAAACAGTATGGTACGAGCACAAAAATAGACACACAGATCAATGTAACAGAATAGAAAACCCAGAAATAAACCTACAACTATATGGTCAATTAATCCTTGACAAAGCTGGAAAGAATATCCAATGGGAAAAGGATAGTCGCTTCAACAAATGGTTTTGGGAAAACTGGTCAGCTACGTGCAAAAAAAATGAAACTGGACACTTTCATACACCGTACACAAAAACAAATTCAAAATGGATTAAAGACTTAAGTACAAAACCATAAACCATAAACTTATATGGCATACAATTTTCATAATATTCTAATTGTTTGTATTTCTGTGGTGTTAGTTGTTATTTCTCCTCTCTATTTGTGATTTTATTTATTTGAGTCCTTTCTCCTTTTCCCTTGATAAGTCTGGCTAGAGATTTATAGATTTTGTTGAGTTTTTCAAAGAACTATCTCCTGGTTTCATCGAGCTGTTCTATTGTTCTTTTAGTTTCTAAATCATTTATTTCTACTCTAATCTTTAATATCTCCTACCTTCTGCTGGCTTTAGATTTTGTTTGTTGTTCTTTTTCTAGCTCCTGTAAGTATAAGGTTAGGTTATTTGACATTTTTCTTGCTCCAATGACGTAGGCCTGTACAGCTATAAACTCCCCTCCTATGACTCCTTTTGCTGCATCCCAGAGGTTTTGGACCATTGTGTTTTCATTTTCATTTGTTTCTATGTACTTTTTTATTTCTTCTTTTATTTCCTGGTTGACCTATTCATTGTTTAGTAGCATGTCCTTTAACCTCCATGTATTTGTGCTCTTTCCAGATTTTTTTCTTGTGGCTGATTTCTAGTTTTCTAGTATTGCAGTCAGAAAAGATGCATGGTATGACTTCAACCTTTTTAAATTTGTTGAGGCTTGTTTTGTGACCTAATATGTCATCCAGTCTGGAGAATGTTCTGTGTGCCCTTGAAAAGAATGTATATTCCACTGTTTTAGGATGGAATGTTCTGAATATATCTGTTAAATTCATCAGTGCCAATGTATCATTCAAAACCATGGTTTCCTTGTTGATTTTCTGTTTAGACAATCTGCCCACTGATGTAAATGGAGTGTTAAAGTCCCCTACTATTATTATATTACTATCAATTAGTTATTGTATTTTTATTATTAACTGTTTTATGTATTTGTGTGCTTTCATGTTGATTGTATATTTACAATCGTTACGTCTTCTTGTTGGATTGTCCCCTTTATTATTATAGAGTGCCCTTGTTCTGCCTCTTGTTATAGTCTTTCTGTAAAGTCTATTTTGTCCTATATAAGTATTGCTACTCTGGCTTTCTTTTGACATCCATTGGCATGATAGGTATTTCTCCATCCTCTTGCTTTCAACCTGCAGATGTTTTTAGGTCTAAAATGAGTCTCTTGCAGACATCATATAGATGTGTCTTGTTTTTTTTTTAATCCATTCTATCACCCTATGTCTTTTGATTGGAGCATTTAGTCCATTTACATTCATAGTAATTATTGATATATAAGTATTTATTGTCATTTTGTTATTTGTTTTGTGGTTGTTTCTGGAGATTTTCTCTGATCCTTTCTTGTCTTTATTTCATGGTTTGCTGATCTTCTTTAGTGATATATTTATATTTCTTTCTCTTTATTCTTTGCATATTTATTAGTGGTTTTTAATGTATGGTTACCATTAGGTTTGTATATAACGTCTTCTGCATATGGCAGTCTATATTGTTGATGGTTGTTTAAGTTTGAATTCAGTCTTTACTCTTCTCCTCCCCATGTTTTAGGTATATGTTGTCATATTTTACATTCTTTTATTTTGTGAGTTCTTTGATTGATTTTTTTTAAGAAATATTCATTTTTACTACTTTTGTGTTTCCTATCTTCATACTGTCTCTTTTGGTCTCTCCTTTCCATTCACAGTCCCCTTTAAAATTTCTTGCAAGGCTGGTTTAGTGGTCATGAATTCCATTAAGTTTTTGTCTGTCTAGGAAACTCTTTAGCTCTCCTTCTATTCTGAATGATAAGCCTTGCTGTATAGAGTATTCTTGGTTGCAGATTTTTTTTTCCTTTCAGAACTTTTTTGAATATATCATGCCACCCCCCATCTGTCTTGGAATGTTTCTGCTGAAAAGTCCCCTGCTAGCCTTATGGGGTTTCCCTTGTAAGTTACTGTCTTCTTTGGTCTTGCTGCTTTTAAGACCTTTCTTTATCACTGTATTTTGCAAATTTAATTACAATATGTCTTGGTGTGGATCTGCTTTTTTAAATTTTGTTGGGGGTTCTCTGTGCTCCCTGGGTCTGGATATCTGTTTCCTTCCACGTATCAGGGAAGTTTTCAGCTATTATTTCTTCAAATTAATTTTTGCTCCCTTTTCTCTCTCTTCTTCTTCTGGGACTCCTATAATACAAATGTTATTATTTTGGATGGAGTCACTGAGTTCCCTAAGTCTATTCTTGTTTTGCATAATTCTTTTTTCTATCTTTCGTTAGTTTTGATTACCTTCCATACTTTGTCTTCCAGGTCACTAATTCCTTTCTCTGCTTTCTCCAGCCTGCTGTTCATTCCATCAAGCATGTTACTCATTTTGTTTCTTGAACTGAGGCTCTGCAAAACTCCCCAGTTGGGAGATGTGATGTGAGCAGGGATTTGGGCCCATCTGCTGGGATAGGCAGCTTGCTGCACTGAGACTTAGGCAAGGGAGGCTTGGAAGGGTAGTTCCACTGAAGCATGGAGGCTTCAGAGCTTAGTATAAGCAAGTTAGGTAGCCAGTGCTGGTGCTACACTGACTCCCACAGGTGGCCCTGTGCTTACACTGAGGGGTAGGTGCCGGTTGAGGGGGGGGAATGGTGCCAATCAGCTCCTTTGTTCCTGGAGGGGGTTTCTCTGTGGACACTGTCTCTCTGGGATGTGCCCTGAGACGAGTCAATAATCTCTCCACTGTGTGCCCCAGGTGCTCTTCAGATCATTGTTTCCATACCATATGTCCATGGGTTGTTTGCCTGTCTTCTCTTCAGGAGAAGCACAGTGCCCTCCAGGCTCAATCACAGACAAGCCTCCTGACCTTTAAAACCCCAGGATTTAAGGGGCTCCTTGGTGGCTCAGTCGGTTGGACGTCCGACTTCAGCTCAGGTCATGATCTCTCAGTTCATGGTTTCGAGCCCCACGTCAGGATCTGTGCTGACAGCTTAGAGTCTGGAGCCTGCTTCCAATTCTGTGTCTCCCTCTCTCTGCCCCTCCCCTGTTCGTTCTCTCTCTCTCTCTCTCTCTCTGTCTCTGTCTCTCTCTTTCAAAAATGAATAAAAATGTTAAAAAAAAAAATTAAACCCCAGGCTGTAAGCCCCAGTGGTTGCCAAAAGTCATGAAAATTGTCCCTTCTCACTTTCCAAGTCAACTGCTACAGGGATTCATTTTCTCCATGTGCTCCCCTGTGTGCTAGCCTCTCTCTCACCCTTCTCTGCAACCATGGCTCCCTCCCCACCACAGTGGCCATGATCCATTTCTCCTCTAAACCATGTCTCCACATCTCCTACCTTCTTCAATGTGACTTCTTCGCTACCTTTATTGTGGATTGTTCTGCCAATCTTCAGGTTAATTTCTGGGGTATTTAGGATGATTTGATAGTTACCAAGTAACTATCAAAGTCATGGCATGAAGTGAGCCTAGGGTTCTTGCATTCCACTGCCATCTGACTGACCAAGTCAACTAGATACCTATCTTTTTTTTTTTTAATTTTTTTTTTCAACGTTTATTTATTTTTGGGACAGAGAGAGACAGAGCATGAACGGGGAAGGGGCAGAGAGAGAGGGAGACACAGAATCGGAAACAGGCTCCAGGCTCCGAGCCATCAGCCCAGAGCCTGACGCGGGGCTCGAACTCACGGACCGCGAGATCGTGACCTGGCTGAAGTCGGACGCTTAACCGACTGCGCCACCCAGGCGCCCCTAGATACCTATCTTTTAAAAGTTTATTTAAAAAGATGATAGAGATGTAAGGGTCTGTGGATGTAATAGGTCATCTAGAAAGAGAAACTCTACAATGTGTAGTAAAGGAAATATATATATTGGAAAGCAAAGAGCAGCTAATAGTAAGATAGTAAGATTAGAGAGTAGTATATGGAACTTCTAGATAGAGGAATTACTTTATTTACAACCATAAAGGATTTTGTTAGCATATACATGCCAAAAAAAGGACAAAAATATTCCAATGCTGTTGAGCTAGGTTATAAAATAACATTTTATGTTGAAATAACATTTTTATGATTAACACCATATTTCAGTGAAGCAAGATGAGGCCAGGTCCATAATTCCTTATTAGCAATTCCAAAATCTAAAATGTTCTGAAAACCAAGAGCCTTTTCCTAAGTTTGGCATCATAAACTCATTTGGTTAACCAACATCAGGTTATCCCATGTATTTGAATATTCAGATGTTCCACATTAGAAATACTATGCTTGATTAGAGGATGATGCCTCTGACCCTTCCTGGGATACTTTGTAATACAGCCACCATATTATTGCTCTAATATTTGCAAAACATTTAATTCTAAAATCTACCTTGCTCCAAAAGTTTCAGGTAAGAACTTGCAGACCCGTATTATTATCTCCATTTTAAAACTGGAAAGTGCCTCAGTCTCAAACTAATTTTTATGTTGTTTTGTGCCTAAAACTAACTTTTAGGTAAGGATACTCAAACATTACTAAAGAATTCTGCTAAGCAGAGAATCCATATGACAGTCATTTTTAAAACTCCTTTTGTACCTGGAAGGGAACCCAGTAAATGTCTATAAAACTAGGTGAAATTAGTTCAAAGAGGAATTAAATCATGTATAGAGTTCCTAAGGTTACTTCTTAATGACTGTAACATGACTGCTAAAGAAAACGTTTTTATCAAACTGTGTCGTTAAAACCATTGAGTTGTGATGTAAGAAGAAGATTTCAGCCAAGTCCTCTGAGTGCTGTTCATAAAGACATCCCAGACCATTTGCCTATATTTTCATCTCTGCCTTGATGTGTGCCCTGGGACTGGCCAAGGACCCCAGACCTCTCCTCTTTTGGATAACTGCCTAGAGCCTAGGCTTGAGAGAAAAAGAGAAAAGTTACATCCTGAAAACAGCAACATAAAAAGATCAAACAGACCCACAAAATTTCTCTGTTTGAGGAAGATTATTCAAAAAGAGTTATGAGACCTCTGGGTGGGGCTTAGGTGGTTTCAAGGTTTGTGTAGCTCTGAATCATTTTGGATTGTCACATGGAAGTGGGGAAGGGGCAGGCTCCCAGTAGTTTGCTGAAAGTCATCTGCTTCAGATCAAATTATTGGCTCGAAGCTTAGAAGTGAGGAACTAATCCCAAAAAGTACCAAAATTGAAAGAAGAGGTACATGTGCATTGGGGGTGGGGGAGGCAGGGCTGGAGGGAGGGAAGAAGGGAAGGGCCAAGGAAAAGATGGAGAAAGCATTACATCCTGAACCAGACTTTCCAGAGTTTCTCTGGTTCTTTTTAAGCTAAAGATGAGGCCTGCCAGGAACATTTCTTGCTCCTCTACCTCCCAGTAACTGACCTGCCCTGAGACAGCCAACAGCAATGTTTTCTCTGTCTGGAATATTGTCCCTCTTCCTCACTGCTTAACTCCACACACTCTTCACATCTCAGCCTAACAGGCTCCTGTAGGTAGGTAGCTGTCTTTGACGTACCCTCCCCCTGCATTATATTCGGTCTTCTCCTATATACACTGACAACTCCTTGCACCCCCCACCAGAGCACTTACTTTATTTTGTTATAATTGCCTTTTTCTCCACCATCCCTGTTAGATATAACCTCCTTGAGGGTAGGGGCTGTATTCCCATAGTATGTGTTTCATAAAAACCTGTTAAATATATGAATGAACCAATGAATAAATTGGTCTCTACTTCTGCTAGGGGGCACGGTGCATCTAAGAAACCCCCAAACAGGCAAAAGTGAACCCAGTTGGAGTCTTCCAGGAACTGGTGAGGCAAACGGGACTATATGGATGATAGGCCTTAAATGATACTCAGGGCTTAAAGAAGCAGAGTGCTTCTCCCTCTATGAATGAGGAAAAAACACATAGAGGCAGCAGGAATATGTCTGATGTGTTTCCGAGCAATGAAGAACATAGCTTGCCTTTGACAGAGGGTGTGTGTGAGGGAGTATAAGAGGAAAATGCTAGTGGGAAAATAAAGACCAGTCACAGAGCATGGTAGTTACCGCACTAAAGTGTTTGAAATTTATCTTGTGCTCAGTATAGGGCCAAGAAGGATTTGGGGCCTGGGAATAAAATGTGCAGATGAATAGTGGGAGAACGGATGGGAGACATGAGGGCCAGTTAGGAGATGGTTTAATAATAAGCCAATGAGGCCATGAAAGTCTAAACAGAAAAGGTGAGGACAAAAAAGAAAAGAGAAAAAATATTAAGTGTCCAGACTAAGTGATTAATTGGTTATGTCTAAGAAAAATAGCAAGGTCTAATAAAGAAGGTAGTTTAAAGAAAGATTATAATGAATGGCAATGATTACACCTATCACTTGCCGAGTATATACCACATGCCAAGGGCCCTATATTTTATTTAATTTTCATAACTCTCTTTTCTTACTCTCTTGAGTATATATTATTTCTGTGTTTTACATATGAAAATAATTTTAAAGCATTTTTTTAATGTTTATGTATTTTGGGCAGAGAGACCAGAGCATGAGCAGGGGAGGGGCAGAGAGAGAGGAAGACACAGAATCTGAAACAGGTGCCAGGCTGAGCTGTCAGCACAGAGTCCGACACGGGGCTCGAACTCACAGACCGTGAGATCATGACCTGAGCCGAAGCCGGATGCCCAATCAACTGAGCCACCCAGGCACCCCTAAAAGGCTGTTGTAATCACATAGGCTAATGATTCTCAAACCACAGAATCTTCTGATACCACCTCATGGAAGCAAGGTGGGGGGCGCTCTAAGATCTCTTCTCCCACCTTCAAATAGAGCAGCTACCCTTCCTTCCTCTGCCTTATATAATAATGCTTTATGTAAGGTTCATCTTTTAAAAGCATTCTCAGGGCACCTGGGTGGCTCAATCTGTTGAGCGTCTGACTCTTGATTTCAGCTTGGGTCATGATCCCAGGGTCATGGGATTGAGCCCCACATTGGGCTCTGCACTGAATGTGGAGCTTGCTTAAGATTCCCTCTCTCCCCCTCTGCCTCTGTCCACCATTTGCACTCTCTCTCTCACTCTAAAAAAAATAATAAAATAATAAATAATAAAATAAAAGCATTCTCTTAAAAAAAGTTTGAGAACTACAGACCTAGGCACTTGTGGTTAAGAACAAATAAATGGGTATAGTGGGATGGAACATCTCACTCACAACAACAGAATTTGGTATTCTTGGAAAAAGAGGAAAGGAGTTGAAAATGGTCTTGGGCTTAGACTCTCCAAATTCGGTAGGGGGGATCTTTACTGACAGCAGAGCAGGATACAGGAGGAGGAAAACATTTAGAGAAGAAAATTGCTTTGGTTTGAACTTGAATTGTGTTGAGTTTATCATACTTGTAGACTAACTCCATGAAGATAAGTAGTTGGAAATACAGGTCTGGAGCAGCTTATGGACAATGGTGAAGTCATAGTATTGGATAAGATCACCAAGGAAAAGAAGGCAGGAAAAAAGAGAAAGAAGATCAATGACAGAACCCTAAGGAAAACTAACATTTCATTCATTCACCCAATATTTTTTTATTATCTACAATGACACTATAAATAGGAAGAAGGAAAAGCAAATGAAGGAAAAAAGAAGAGTAATAAAGTTTGAAAGTAAGTTCAATCACAAAGAAGAGAAGAACGAATTTCAAGGATGGGGTAGTTAGCAGTGTCAAATATGGCAGAGTTCAAATAGGACAAGATCAGAGAAAGGGAAGTATAAAATGTGACGATTTGAAGGTTACAGGTGACCTCTGGGACAGAAACTGCAGCTTCTCCAATCAACAATTATTTTCTGAGCATTGCCGAAGTATCAGACACTGGGCGAGTCTCTGGCATTAAATGGTAAGTGCAAAACAGGAGTCTGCCTTTATGGAGTTTGTTGCTTGGTGAGGGAGACAGATACTAATCAAATAATCATACAAACGAAATATAAAATGTCAATTATGGTAAGGAATAAGAAAAAGACACACGGCAGGCCATGAAAATTGAAGGTAGAAGAATTAGACCTTGTCAGGGAAGGTTTCCCTACGGAAATGATGTTTGAACTAAAACGGCCAAGATGAGTGGAGCTTAAGCCAAGAAGGAATTATGGTAGAAGAAAGCCCAGGATGTGTCTGAGGCATTGAAAAAACCAGCATGTGTGGAGCAGAGAGAGGAGGCACGAGTGAAACGCAAGAATGGAGAGGCAGGCAGAAGACAGGCTAGGTAGGCTTTGTAGGTCACCTTGAAGAATTCTTAGGATATCTCCAGAGTGGTGCCCTTCAAGTGCTAAGTGTTTGGCGATGGGGAGGCAGGCAGGGAGATATCAGATTTGCATTCTGGAAAGAAGGACCCAGTGGAGTGATTTAAGGTCTGAGGAAAGCAGGATATCTGGACAAACTTCCTAGTTCTAGTGACCCCAGATGACCAGCTGGAATGAGGGCAGGGAGCAAGAATAAATTCAAAAGGATGCCTCTTCCTGAGGGATTGGAAGGACAGAGGTAAACATGTGAGGATATGGATGTATATAGAAGTAAGGAGGATGTTTAGTTGAAAAGGTGAAACTTTTATTCATCTGCTAAGGATGAAGAAAACATGGATAGAAGGTGGGGGCACAGTACCTCCTCCAGAAAAGGCTGTAGTCAATATTTATTGGATGTTAATGAATGCAGAAGTTTGGAATAGCTGCCATGACAAGCCCAAAAGGGATCCAGCTCAAGACAACTCTAAGAACTGCTTAGCAACAAGGTTCCACTTTGCAAATTTTACTTACTGTATACCATCAATGCCTATAAGGAAAAACGTACAGGCTCCAAAATCTCATAAACTTGGAAACACTGTGGACACCTGCACTAGGAAAATCTGAATCATGGCATCATGTTTCTTCTAAAATGCTCAAAATTAGTGGGGTGGGGGGGATGTCTCTAATGGGCTTGATTACCACTCCACAAGGGTAACACGGGTCACCCTGGTATTAGTCATAGGTGGTTTGAATACTTTGGAAGTGATTTTTGCTGCTCGCATTTTCTAAAGAAGTATAAATTATGACTAAATTTCTCCTGTTTATATGCATTGCCATTTCTTCCCACAGCTTTCATCAACAAATAGCAATCAGAGAAATATGGCTAAGAAGTAATAGCTGTCTTATTTCTAACACTATGCCAAGCTAGGCTGCCAACTGCTGTCTAATCTCTTCTCTCCCCCGAGTCACAGAGGGTAAAAGGTAAGACACCGTGGCTGCTGCCTTGGAGACCCAATGCAGTAATCACAGACACAATGCAATTCTGGTCACTGCGATGAGCAGAGTGCAATGTGCTCCATTCTTTTGGAGCAATTTAGAGACAGAAAGGCATTGTACCAGTGGTCTCCTAAGCAGGACACATCATTCCATTGAGATACTGGGTAGAAAATATTGATCCACTGAGGTATGGGAAGAAAATATCAGAATTTGATTTTCAGTTTATTTTCATTTTTTAAAAGACAAAGAATTAAGCTTTCCCGGTGTTGGATTTATTATATGAATCAGCACTAACATCTTATTCAGTTTGAACATCAGCTTCCATATGTCATCCCAAGGGAAGAGTGGGGATTCCACAACACAGAGGGGTTGGCTGGCATTGTGTCTAATTAAGCAGATTTGTAAGCAACCTCAGATGGTGCAATTTTGGTAAGATATCAATTCTCTCCTAACTGACCTCCAGATTCACTGCAATTCCAATCAAAATCCATTTTTTTTAATAGCTGAAAGCAAACTGTTCTGCAAAAACTGAGAATCTAATTCTGAAATTCATATGGAAAATGCAAAAGATTTAGAATAACTAAAGCAACTTCGGAAAAGAAGAACAGGGGCGCCTGGGTGGTTCAGTCCATTGAGTGTCCAGCTCTTAATTTCCACTCAGGTCATGATCTCAGGGTCATGAGATCAAGCCCATCATTGGACTCCATGCTGGGCATGGAACCTGCTAAGATTCTCTTTCTCCCTTTCCTTCTGCCCTCCCCCATTTGTACTCTCACTCTCTCTCAAATAAACAAAGTTACCAACCAAATAAACACATGGACCAATGATGGAAATGTGTCATGAACCAAGGATTCCAATTTATCCAGTTCTGAGCACCTGATATCCATTTGATAAAGAATACATAAGCCTCATTATTCCTTAAACTTTTAAGTTCAACCAAGAAATATTGTTTTTGTAACTGTAGCAAATTTTAACAACAACTTTTAAGAACTTTTGGATAATATTGATTCCAACGTTCAAATATTTAAGACTAAACTTACATTTTTAAAGGTTTTACTTTTTTTTTTAAGTTTATTTATTTATTTCGAGAGAGAGAGAGTGCAAGCGGAATAGGGGGAGAAAGAGAGTAGGGAGAGATCCCAGGCAGGCTCTGCACTGTCAGCACAGAGCCCAATGTGGGGCTCAAACTCATGAACCATGACCTGAGCCAAGATCAAGAGTCAGACACTTAACCAACTGAGCTAACAGGTACCTCAGGACTAAGTTTATAAATGTAATATATTCAACTTACCTTTTTAAAGTACTTCAATTATATTTAACCAACACATTTGCCTGTGAACTTTAAGTAATTCTATGTATCTGACAAATTTATAAATGTGGTAAAAGTTAATTTCTCTTAAATGTTCCAATACTACATATAAACAAATAGAATTTCAAGTAAAAAAATCACAGCTCGAATTCAAAAATGTAAGATCACTTTTTTTTACATATTAACTTTCAATTGCTCCAGCACCATTTGTTGAAAAGCTAGGGACTATCCTTTATCCTCTGACTTGCCTTTTCTCCTTTGTCAAAGACCAGTTGACTATATTTATGTGGGTCTATCTCTAAGTTCTCTTTTCTGCTCCATACCTATCCTATCCTTCTGTACAAAAGGATGCATCCTCAGGGGCACCTGGGTGGCTCAGTCGGTTGAGCGTCTGACTTCGGCTCAGGTCATGATCTCACAGTTCGTGAGTTCGAGCCCCACATCGGGCTCTGTGCTGACAGCTCAGAGCCTGGAGCCTGCTTCGGGTTCTGTGTCTCCCTCTCTCTCTGCCCCTTCCCCGCTCATGCTCTGTCTCTCTCTGTCTCTCAAAAAAATGAATAAACATTAAAAAAAGATTTTTTTGAATTAAAAGGATGCATTCTCAGAAGTACTTGGTGGAGGTTTGATTGTCAACCAAGTGCCGTCCCTGGAGATAAACTATAACCAAGGATTATGGTACCTGAAAAGGCAAGCTAACTCCATCTTGTACATTTATGCTCCTCAAAGGCTGAAAATGAAGAAGGAAGGGGAAGAGTAGGGGTTGTAAAGAGATCAGCCCTGTTTCTTAATTGTGTGCTTTAAAATGTCTGCAGGAATACTCTGCTTGTTAGCACCTGAAGCTAAAGGTGCATCCCTTCAGCAAGATCAGAGACTTATTGGGGGCTTTTAAAACAGAATCTCAGACACTTCAGCAGCTTAACAGAACATCAACCAGTGCCTCCAAGTGTATCTAACAATCACAGCAGCCAGCTTGAGTGATACGGCAAGTACCAACAAGCACAAAGCTTAGCCACAGACTCATTCTCCATCTAGCCAAAACTGGTGTCTTCCCTTTTCAGACCTTGTATGGCAGCATATTTAGTTAACTACTTCAACCTTTTGGATGAAAAGTACCACGCGGGGACAGGCTACTTTATCTTGATCCGGAGTACTTCTTTACAAACCAAGTGACCCCATTTACTAGCAGTAACTACAATGCACAAGGATGAGAAATCGTATTTGCCAAGTACATATTATGTGCCAGGTACTGCACGAATTATTTCAGTTAAGACTCCTAACAATCCTGTGAGGTAGATACTATTATCGCCGTTTAACTGGGGATTGAAAATTGAAGCTTAAAAGGTTTAATACTTTATCCAAGACCGTGAAGCAGGAAATGGCGGTGCCAAGACTTGAACTTCCTAAGCTCTTGCTCTAAATTCAACACCGTCCGATAGAAATAAAACGTAAGTCCCCAAAGTGAGCCACACTTGTAATTTTAAGTTTTCTTGTAGCCACATTAAAAAAAGCATGAAGATGAAACAGATGAAATTAATTTTAATAACATATTCTATTTATCCCAATATACCCAAGATGTAATTTTGGCATGTAAGTCAATATAAAAATTTATTAGCGAGATAGTTTGCATTCCTTTTCTCCTAAGTCTCCAAAATCCAGCATGTTCTTTCAGCAAATCTCAATTTGGACTCGCCACATGTCAAGTGCACAAGAGCCCTACCCTCTGGGTCACCCTAGCGGACTGTTGTACATCTCTGGATTCAAACCAGCTGTACTACACCTGTGACAAAAGTGAAAAGAAAAATGTTACAGATTAAAAGTCAAGTTGCTAGAAAACCACATATTTTCTGGTCAAAAGACAAATGAAAGGAAGTAATTCATCAGCCGCATTCCTCTGCACAACAGTCATAAACGCACCCACTGCGCTGGGCTGTTTACCTCAGTGGGACTGGAAACAAATGATGTAAAACTCATAAATCCACACATTCAGAAAGTGTAGACTGCCGGGGAGGGTAGTAAACCCAAATGGGTCCGATCTGAATTCTGCTAAGCAGTACTTTCAAAAATGATTTTAGTGGAATCGCCCGCAAATTATACATCTTATCCGTCCCCCCACCATCTACTCTAACAAAACTCCCTCAAGGGGCTTAGTGTGGGTTAAGTAATTTCCTTTATTTATTTTCCATTTCCTTCTTGTCCTACGTGCATTTTTATTCATCCTGCTTCCCCCCTTCCTTTCCTCTTTTCTAGGTGGTTTCCCAGGTTCTCAAACCTGCACGAGTTTTGTTTTGAGTTTTAACATTAACCTCACTACTTTGCTGCTGCTTTTCACTGATTGCCTGCCAAGCGTATCCTGTTCCCTCCTGCCTGAGGGAAGAAGGAAAACCTTGCAGCCCCATCATCAGGATTGCTTCAGCCCCTGCCTGGTAGGAGCAAGGGCAGAGGGATGATGGAGACCTGTGCAGCACAACTCTTTGTGGGGCGGGGAGGAGGAGGGAGCGGGGCAAGGTGTGGTGTCTCCAGCTGCCAGAGAGCGTTTCCAGTGAAATGAAAGAAATTTTAATGTTGTAAAACTCATTTACTCCAGTTGTTCTGGATTATGTTTCCAAAATGAAAATAGCTTCATTTTTTTAGAATTCAGAGTAATACCAAAAAAAAAAAAAAAAGTGAAAAGAAGAAAGGAAAAAGCACTTGAAATTGCACCAGCAGAGAGAACCACTGTTAGCATTTTCACTTTTAAAGATCCTCAGTGTGTTTTTCACCCACAGGTCAGTGAGCCACCCCCACCCGGGGCCGAGGGTGAAAGGCAAGGGAGAAAAAAATAGTTACAACTGAGTTCTGAGATAATGTAACTAATCTGTAAGTCTGAAATGAGCACAAACGGTAAATTACAAATGAGCTATCCCTCACTCAAGCTTCTAGCAATCTTTGTTTGAATATGTCCTTTTTAATGTAATCGTGGGATAACAGTAAGAGTAAAAATGCCCATCATTTACTCAATACTAACTATGTGCCAACCATTAAATTGGATGCTTGCCATATGTTTTCCTATTTGAATTCTTGTCACAATTCCATGAATTATGGAGTGCTTTTTCCATTACCCACTGGGGAAATGGAGACTCAGAGGTTACGTCCAGCTACTAAGTGACAGAATTAGGATCTGAACATAGATAGGCCTGTCTGCTTCCAAAGGCTGTGTTCCTTTTGCTATACCATACTGCCATAGCTGAAGTCATCATAAAACTGTGCCACCCAACATTGGTGAGCTTACAGTTTGTAAGAAAAGAGTAAGACACTAAATTTACCACTACCAACTTTAGAACCTAAAAAGCTAGACCTAAGAACTTAGAGTCAAATATGAATATACTTCTGGCAAGAATTTCCAGCACACAACCTCTCCAGCCTCAAGGAAGGGTTTCCTCACTGCAAGAATGCCATACTCCAATAACTTTGGAAAGGAAGTAGATGCCCACTAGCCAACTGCCTTCTCTTTCAGGGCCCTGAGTTCTGGTGACAAGGCAACCACACCCCATGTTCTACAGAATCCGGAGAAGCCCCTAAAACACCAGCTAGTGGAGAAACTTTTGGTTTTGATCAATAGTGATCTTTCACCATGAAGGACCGTGTGCCTTGGGCTGTTTTCCCAGGCATAAAATCGAGGTTGGAGTGAATTAAGAAATGCACATTTGCTGCCCATAATCTCTGTATCCTTATGCCCTAACACCTACTTGAATTTACAAGTACTTAAGAGCTTTAGAGCAAAATTGGCTTACAATACAAAGAAGAGATACAAAGAACTCTTGGCAGTGATGAAGACTGATGAAGGCAAGGTACGAGCCAGCTCACTGGAAACCCAGTGACAAGACAGGTAGTCAATGACTGTGCAGTGTGCTCTTCTGTAGAACACTGCTTCCCAACGTTGCCATGTCATGGCACTCAGAGAAAATGGTAACACCTCCATGGCACAGTGGGGTAAACTGGAGGGGAGCTGGGGGAAACCATTATGGTCTCCTCATATTATAGATCTATGATTGAAAAATAAAGTAAAAGTACTGGGGAAAATATTAAGTGTTGAACATTTTAAACTTCCAAATAAGATCTTTCACATTTTTAATAAGAACTCTAAGCTTACTCCTTTGAACAAAACTTTGTCTTGTAAGGTTTTATGTAAAAATTAGCTACATGTACTTTCTGACACAACCTTTTTAAATCACGATCTCTTTATAATTCTTGGTCACCACCAATGAGAAACTTGCAAGTGATTTAAAAATTTTAAAAATTTTATATAATCGTTTCAAAAAGTCACAGCCACTAAAGCTATATTGAGCAAATCTAACCTCTTCCCCTTATTTTAAATTGGGATGTCTGCTGATAATATAAATGTGTTTTAAAACCAACCAAATTTGTTCATAACAAGAATTTCAAAATGATGATGACATTTTAATTTGCAGAATTCACACGAGTTGTTGGTGTAGTTCTTCTGAAGATAACACGGATGCCACTATAATGGCCTATTAATTGCATGTGAACAGATCTATCAGTATGTGAAGGCAGAGGTTTGGAGTGGCCACCTGGAGCTGTGTCTTCCACCAAGGACACTATTCCAGATGAATATTTTACGCCTTGAATCCATTCACGGCACAGTCTGCTCTAGATAAAAATCACAGGGCCGCCTGGGTGGCTCAGTCGGTTGAGCATCTGACTCTTGATTTCGGCTCAGGTCATGATTCCATGGTTCCTGAGATCAAGCCCTACATCAGGCCCTGTGCTGACAGTGCAGAGCTGGCTTGGGATTCTTTCTCCCCGTCTCTCTGCCCCTCCTCTGCTCGCTCCTCTCTCTCTCAAAATAAATAAATAAACGTTTTTTTAAAAAAACTTTAAAAATAAATAAAGATCGCAAACCTGCAGAGACCTCTTTCCAAAGTCCAGTCTCTGGTTTTTGTTCACTATACACATTCTGGTTCATGCAATCAAAACAACCTTTCTCCAGTTACCTATATAGTATCATCCCTTAACCTTCCACTACCTGGATGCCTCTGTTTCACTGAGTTCTCTGTACAGAGTGCACATTTAGACTCTGCTTCATACCACACAAGAATCACCAACGGATGTCAAAATAAAACTCCCTAATGGATGTCAAATTTCTAATTTAAAATATTCTGAATTAAATGCAACTTTTTCAGAAACTTTATACTTTATTTTTAAATAAACCTTTACAGTCCTATGGGGAAGTTGCTGTACGTCACCTTCAGATCCTTAGGATGATCCTTTGAAGAGTCAGTGAATGTTATTTTTCCCATTTTACATGTCAAGCCTATATAGAGAGACTAGAGTAACTGGCATTTTTCCACTGGCAAACAGTGAGCACAAATCCCCTTACTCATAAACCAGTGCTGTTCTCTTACCTACTTGAAGTTAGGTACTCATCTCCTAATAGGCTCCCAACAAAAAACAGGAAGTGGCAGTATAGACTGGCTGTTACCTTTATGTCTCCAGGGTCTGAGGTCCTCCACTCACTAATTGTGGCCCCAAGTGGACAGACATCAAGGGTGCCCAGGACCATCCAGGAGAGATCCTGTTTTAAAAGAGGTCTGGATCCAGGGCAGGATGGAACAAATTGCTCCCTTCCCTTTCCTCAGCCCCCTTTCTGCCCCTACTTCCCCAGACTTCAGCCTTACCAACACCCTGCATTTCCCTTGTTCAATGAGTGTGAAACCAATTAAAATATGCTTGATTGAAGGCAACTGCACAGAGAAAAGGAAACCACAAAGGACAAGGAGGGTCCACACAGGAGAGAAGTCACGCAGTCCTTCTTGGCCTTGAGAAGGTAAAAACAGAGTAGCTTCTATGCATATCAGCCAGAGCCTTTAAGCACTTGCTGGCAGGGTCATTTCCTTCACCCTAACTTCCTCCAGCATGAGTTACTGATGGATCCCCATCATGGACAGTGCTGGACCCTAGGGATGACTATGCTGCCAATTTTCCCTGTTGTGGCCAAAATGGGCCTGCTTGCTCAGGAGGTGTTAAATTCCGGGGTGGGGGGGGGGGGGGAGCAGGGAGCAGAATCAGTCACTCTTGTACTTTGGATGGATACTATACTATGCAACCATATGATTCTAGTATAGCATTTCTTTTGCATCACTGAAAATATGGCAAAATGTCAGCAGAAAGATTATAGGCCAAAGCTTAGTTCATTCCCAGCTGTTTCTCAGCAGATATATCCTACTTCTCAGAAAGGATACCATTGTATATTCATCCAGTTAGAGTCCATCTTTCTAAATGATTAGCTGTCATTGCCTCAAACTCCTCTATAATTTTAGCTTTAGCAACTTTCTTTGGCAACTTTTGCCTCCGTGATTTTTTTCCTCACATGGATGTCCTCCTCCTGTGAGGGAAGAGGGGAAAATATACCCTGCTGGCTAGTATTTTTGCCTTCCTCAGCTCAAGCTCTTGCCAAGTTCTCTTTATGCCCTTCATGCCCTAAAGTCCTAGTTGAAGACCTCAAGAACTTATAAATCAAGATTACTGTCAAGGTTGTTTACACTGCATTGCTATTTAAATCCTTCTCCATACAAATAAATATGGAATTAGACTATTTTAATTTAATATTTCCCAGGAAGGGCTTATGGCTGGTACTTCAGGTGAAAACCCAACACCGTAAACCATTTGTAACCAATTCATGTAACTCAATTGTCACAATGGTTTTTTTGCCTTGGTTTTTCTATTTTGGTGGTATAAGTATGTTTCACACCTTCTTCTTACGGGTCAGCTGCAAATCTCAGAAATCATATAGCTGTGAACATTAAAGACTGTAGTAACAAGATGAATAATGATTTACAATTAAAATTTCAGGACCAGTAAAATGGAAACTATCAGACTTAGACCAAATGACACATCAAAATGGTCTATCATAAACTAGCCTTTTTATATATTTTTCATTTATGTTTGATGTTAATGGCTTTTTTTTCCATTCTGTACTCCTCAAAGTGAGAAACCCATTAACTCAAAAATAAATCAGTCAAAAATTCACTACATGTTGGAAAGCTTTTGCATAGCTCTACTTGTGTTATTTTTTCTCATTTCAAATTCAAAATCTGATAGTTCTTGAACACTATTATATCCTCAGTTTACTTGGCATTCAGTAGGACTGGGCATAGGTGACCCTCCTTCTTCCTGAAGCACTTTTCTCTCTTGGCTTCCCTGATCTTGGCTGCCTGGATTTCCTTCAGCCCTGTCAGCTGCTCTTTCCTGGACTCCTTCTCTGGCTCCACCTTGTTTTCCTACCTTCACATTGTCGGTGTGTATCAGAGCTCAGTCCTAGACTTTCTCTCTCTTTTTCTCACACTCTATGCCGGTAAATACATCCACTCTTGAGATTCTAAGGGCTATTTCCTACTCAAACTCTGATACTGGATCTTTGGCTTGGACTTCTTTAAGTTCTATACTTGGATGTGTTACAAGGAGCTTAAACCTAACAGGGAAGATACACAAGGCATTAAAATTCAAGTGTTTAAAGAATAAAGAACCTAGGGAAGCATCTCCCCAATAATATTTTTAAATTTTATTGAGGTATCACTGAAATGTAGTAAATTGCAAATATTTTAAGCGTATAATTTGATTCATTTTGACACATATACATATTCGTGAAACAAGCATCACAAAGATAGCAAATATTTCATCACCCTAAAAGTTTTTCCATGTCCTTTCATAATTCCTCCCTCCCTCCACCCCTATTTCCAGGCAAACATTGATCAACTTTCTGTCACTATAGATTAGTTTGCATTTTCTGGAATTCTATATAAATGGATTCAAATAGTATACTATATATTCTTTTGTGCCTGGATTCTTTCATTCGCCATGACTTGAGATTCCTCCATGATGTTGGTCCATGTATCCACAGTTCATTCTTGGTATTGATGGGTAGTATTCCATTGTATGGTTATACCACAATTTGTTCATCCATTTTCCTGTTATGTTCACTTGGGTTGTTTCTAGCTTGAGGCTATTACATATAAAGCTGATCATTTGTATACATGTCTTTATATGGACTTATGCTCTTTTATTTCTCTTGGGTAAATACCTAGGAGTGGAATAGCTGGATCACAGAGTATTCTACTTTAAATCTTTAAGAAACTGCTGACTCTGGTCAAGATGGTAACATAGGGGAGACTCCTGATCTCATCTCCTCCCATGAACACAATGAATCTATAGTTACAACAATTAGCTCTGAAAAAAAATCCAGAAACTAGCTGAGTGACTCCTACATATTGGGCAAACAAGTAAAAACCCACATCAAAATGAGTACAAGAGGCTGAGACACAATCTCACCATAAATCCCAATCCTGGCATAGTGGCACACAACTGAGAGGGGACACAAAACTACCACCTTCTCCCTGAGGAGCATGGACCTAAAAGGTTTAGACATCTACAGCCTTAGATCTACAGCCCCAGCTTTTAAGACTTCTTCCTGAAAGATGTGCCTCCAAAACACCTAGTTTTGAATGACGTAAAGGCTTGTACCCACAACATCCACAAAGCCTATGGCAAACTCAGAGACAGTTTTCCAAGAGCTCAGGTGGACTCACTATGGCTGTCCCTACAAGCCTCAGCACAGAGGCAGCAGACTAAACTTGGTGTCTTTTTGTGAAAGATGCCTATTTGCTTATCTTAAAAGCTGCAGCCTGAAGAGCAGGCTTCTAATTTAAAACATATCTAGGGGCCAAGTGCAATAATCTCCAGAGACCAAAGAGATCAGGAGGCACTATCTTCCCACTCTCTGCCTTGCTTCAGGTCACTGGGATAGTCCGGAAGGGAGCTTATGCACATTTCTGGCACCCCAATTTTTATGGCTGCTACCCAGAGGACTTATAGTGATCTCATGGTT
The DNA here is from genome assembly GCF_016509475.1 of Prionailurus bengalensis. Lineage (NCBI taxonomy): Eukaryota > Metazoa > Chordata > Mammalia > Carnivora > Felidae > Prionailurus > Prionailurus bengalensis. The sequence goes on from NC_057343.1 coordinate 21,237,234, forward strand.
CTGGTGGTCAATGAGGCTTATTACATTTGCAGGTCCCAACGGACCATAATAAACAGAAAGTTCTTACTGACTTTCCCTCCAGGGCACAGTGCAGAGGCAGAAAACAGAAACACCCAGCCTTTCCCTGAAATAGGACAATTCGCTTATCTTAAAACCTGTGGCCTGAAGGCAGGCTTCTAATTTAACACATGTCTACAGGCAAACTACAGTCCCCTCCAGAGACTGGGGAGGCCATTGGGTGCCATCTTGTGCGTTTCTTCTGCCCCACTCCAAGTTACCAGTGTCTCTGAAAAAGAAGCCAAAAGAAAGCTGAGGTAGCTCTACTTAGATAAAATGTACTTTAAGACCAAGACTGTAATGAGAGAGCAAGAATGTCATTATATAATGATAAGGGGATCAATCCAACAAGAAGATATAACATTGTAAATATTTATGCACCCAACATGAAAGCACCTAAATACATAAAGCAAGTGTTAACAGACCTATAGGGAGAAATAGATAGCAATATAGTAATGGTAGGGGATTTCCATATCCCACTTTCATCAATGGGTAGATATCCAAGCAGAAAATCAATAAGGAAATATTGGACTTAAATGACATGTTAGAATAGACAGACTTAACAGATACATACAGAATATACATACATACAAAAGCAGCAGAATACACATTTTTCTGAAGTACACATGAAACATTATCCAGAACAGATATGTTAAGACACAAAGAAAGGAGCAACAAATTAGAGAAAATAGAAAACTTAATTATTAATAGACAAATTCACATAAAATTTATAAAATAGAAATTATATGAAGTATCTTTTATGACCACAATAAAATTAAACCAGAAATCAACTATAGGATGAAATCTGGAAAACTCACAAATACATGGAACTTAAACAGCATATTTATAAGCAACCAAAGGATCAAAGTAAAATATAAAAAGGAAATAAAAAAACCATCTTGAGACAAATGAAAATGAAAACACAACATACGAAAATTAGGAATGCAGCAAAAGGTGTTCTAAAAGGAAGTTTATAGTGATAACATATCAAGAAAAAGAATCTCAAATAAACAACTAACTTTATAGCTCAAGGAGCTAAGGAAAAGAACAAATTAAGCCCAAAGTTAAAAGAAGAAAGGAAATAAAGATTAGAGCAAAAATAAATGAAATAGAGCATAGGAAAACAATAAAAAAGATAAATACAATCAAGAGTTGGTTCTTTGAAAAGAAAAACAAAATTAGCAAATCTTTAGGTAGACTCACCAAGAAAAAGAGAAGGCTCAAATAAAATCACAAATTAAAAAAAAATAAGTTACAACTGAAACCACAGAAATACAAAGAATCATAAGAGACTATTATAAACAACTACACACCAACAAACTGGAGAATATAAAAGAAATAGACAAATTCCTAGAAACATACAACCAAGACTGAAATATGAAGAAACAGAAGATCTCAACAAACCAATTACAAGTAAGGAGATTGAATCCAGTAATCAAAAACTTCCCAACAAACAAAAGCCCAGGACCAAATGGCCTCACTGGTGAATTCTAACAAACATATAAGGCATTAATATCAGGGGCACGTGGGTGGCTTAGTCAGTTAAACATCTGACTCTTGATTTTGGCTCAGGTCATGATCTCATGGTTTGTGGGATCAAGCCCCATGTCAGGCTCTGTGGTCTTGGGATTCTCTCTCTCCCTTTCTCTCTGCCCCTTCCCCATTCTCTCTCTCTGTCTCTCTCTCAAAATAAGTAAATATTTAAAAATAAAAACAAAATCAACATGCAAAAATCAGCTGTGTTTCTATGCACTAATAAGGAACTATCAGAAAGAGAAATTAAGAAAACACCCCCATTTACAATTGCATCTAAATGAATAAAATACCTAGGAATAAATGTAACCAACGAGGTAAAATACCTGTACACTGAAATCTATAAGACATTTATGAAAGAAATTGAAGATGACACAAATAAATAGAAAGGTATTCCATATTTATGAATTAGAAGAATTAATATTGCTAAGATGTCCATACTACCCAAAGCAATCTATAGATTCAATGCAATCCCTATCAAAATTCCAATGGCATTTTTCACAGAAATAGAACAATCTTAAAATTTATATGGAGGGGCGCCTGGGTGGCGCAGTCGGTTAAGCGTCCGACTTCAGCCAGGTCACGATCTCGCGGTCCGTGAGTTCAAGCCCCGCGTCAGGCTCTGGGCTGATGGCTCAGAGCCTGGAGCCTGTTTCCGATTCTGTGTCTCCCTCTCTCTCTGCCCCTCCCCCGTTCATGCTCTGTCTCTCTCTGTCCCAAAAATAAATAAACGTTGAAAAAAAAATTAAAAAAAAAAATTTATATGGAATCACAAAAGACCCCAAAGACAACACAAGACTGAAAAGAACAAAGGTGGAGGCATCACGCTTCTTGATTTCAAACTATTTACAAAGCTATAATAATCAAACACTATGATACTGGCATAAAAACAGACACATAGACTAATGGAACAGAATCAAGAACTCAGAGATAACCTATGCATATATGGTCAACTAATATTTGACAAGGGAGCCAAGAATTCTCAATGGAGAAAAGATAGTTTCTTCAAAAAATGGTGCAGGGAAAATTGGACATTCACATACAAAAGAATGAAACTGGACCCCTACCTTATATCACTCAAAAATTAACTCAAGATGGATTAAAGACTTAAATGTAAGACCTGGAGCCATAAAACTCCTGGAAGAAAATGTAGGTGAAAGCTCCTTGACATTGGTCTTGGCAATGATTATAATAATTTTTGGATATAACGGACAAAGCACAAGCAACAAAAGCAAAAATAAACAAATGAGACTACATCAAACTAAAAAGCTTCTGCACAGCAAAGGAATCAATTGACAAAATGAAAAGGTAACCTACTGAATAGGAAAAAATATTTGCAATCCACATATCAGTTAAGGAGTTAATACCCAAAATATGTAAGGAACTCAGAATTCACTCAATACAAAAAACAAAACAAAAACAAATAAAAAAATCTGATTTAAAATGGACAAATAGGCCTAAATAGGCATTTTTTTCCCAAAGAATATATTCAAAAGGCCAACAGGTACATATAAAGATGCTCAATATCACTACCATGAGGCAAATGCAAATCAAAACCACAGTGAGATATTAGCTCACACCCATTAGAATGGCTATTACCAAAAGGCCAAGAAACAACAAGTGCTGCTAAGGATGTAGAGGAAAGAGAACACTTGTGCGCTGTTGGTGAGGATGCAAACTGGGGAAGCCACTGTGAAAAACAGTATGGATGTTCCTCAAAACATTAAAAATAGAACTACCATATGGTCCAGCAATTCCACTTCTGTGGGAATGAAATCATTGTCTCAAATAGATATCTGCACCTCCCCACCACCCCGCGTACACTACAGCATTATTTACAACAGCCAAGACATGGAAACAACCTAAGTATACACTGACAGATGAATGGATAAAGAACACACACACACACACACACACACACACTGGAATATTATGCAGCCATAATAAAGAGGGAAATCCTGCCATTTAAGGCAACATGGATAAATCTTAAAGGTATTATGCTAAATGAAATGTCAGACAGAGAAGGGCAAATTCTGGATGATTTCACTTATATGTGGGATCTAAAAAATTAAACTCAGAAGCAGAGAATAGATTGGTGGTTGTCATAGGTTGAGTGAAGATGGTCAAAAGTTACAAACTTCCCATTATAAGATGAGTAAAGTCTGTGGATATAATGTACATGGTGAATATAGTTAACAGTAACTCCACTGTATATTTGAAAGTTTCTAAGAGAGTAGGCTTGTCAGAGTGGCTAAAATCAAGAACATAAGAAACAAGTGTTGGTGAGGGTGGAGAAAAGAAACCCTCATGCACTGTTGCTGGGAATGCTAACTGGGGCAGCTACTGTGGAAAGCAGTACGGAGTTTCCTCAAAAAGTTAAAAATAGAACTACCCTATGATCCAGTAACTCACTACTGGGTACTTACCCAAAAAAACACAAAAACACTAATTCAAAGGGCTACATACACTCCTATGTTTATAGCAACATCATTTACAATAGCCATATTATGGAAGCAGTCCAAATGTCCATCAATTGATGAATGGATAAAGAAAATATATTACATATACACAACAGGAATATTGCTCAATCATAAAAAATAATGAAATCTTACCATTTTCAAGGACATAGATGGAGCTAGAGTGTATTATGCTAAGCAAAATAAGTCAGAGAAAGACAATTACCGTATGATTTCACTTGTATGTGGAAGTTAAGAAACAAAACAAACAAGCAAAGGGAAAAGAGAGAGAGAGAGAGAGAGAGAGAGAGAGAGGCAAACCAAGAAACAGATACTTACCTATAGAGAACAAACTGATGCTTACCAAAGGGGAGGTGGAGGGGGATGGGTTAAATACGTGATGGGGATTAAGGGAATGTCCTTGTAGTGATGAGTACTGGGTGATATATGGAATTGTTCAATCACTACATTGTACACCTGAAACTAATATAGCACTGTACTTTATACTGAAATTTAAAATAAAAGTAAATTTAAATTAATAAATATTTTTTAAAAAATAAAGTTCTCACCACACACAATACCTGTAACTATGTTATGTGATGGATGTTTTAACTAACCTTGTTGTGGTAATCATTCACTATATGTCTCAAATAATTACATTGTACACCTTAAACTTACACAATCTTAAATATTAACTATATCTCAATAAAATTGGAAAAATAAAAATTTTAAGATTTTTATTTGGACAGATAAATAAATAAATAAATACTCTATTCACAGTAATACCATGCCAAAAAATGTCTAGGATTAAGTCTTACAAAAGGTGTCCAAGATCTCTACATTTTCATTTTTTTAATGTTTATTTATCTTTGAGCAAGACAGAGCACGAGTGGGGGAGGGGCAGAGAGAGAGAGAGAGGGAGAGAGAGAGAGAGAGAGAGAGAGAGAGAGAGAAGAGACAGAATCCGGAACAGGTTCCAGGCTCCAAGCTGTCAGCACAGAGCCTGACGCCCGGGCTCCAACTCAGGAGCAGCAAGAACATGACCCAAGCGGAAGTCAGCCACTCAACCGACTGAGCCAGCCAGGCGCCCCTCAAGGCCTCTACATTTTCTTTTGGAGAAATTTTTTTTATACCAAAATCAACTTATTTAAGTTGTATTTTTCAAGAAATTTGTCCATTTCCTGTAAGTTGTCAAATCTGATGCCATAAAGTTGTTCATAATATTCTGTAATTATCCTATAATTGTCTATAGAATCTGTGGGTAGAACCCCTTTTTTTTTTTAATATTTATTTTTGAGAGTAGGGGGGAGGGGCAGAGAGAGAGGGAGACACAGAATCTGAAGCAGGCTCCAGGCTCTGAGCTGTCTGCACAGAGTCCAACGCAGGGTTTGAATTCACCAGCTGTGAGATCATGACCTGAGCAGAAGTTGGACGCTTAACTGAGCCACTCAGGCACCCCAAAACCCTTTTATTTCTGATATTGGTGAAATTTTTGTCTCTCTTATTCCCTTGTCCACTCCAGCTAGAGATGTGTCAGTTTTGTTCATCTTTTCAAAAAAAAAAAGCAACAACTTTTGGATTTGTTGATTTTCTCTATTGCCTGTTGTTTATTTATTTCTGTTCTTATTTTTATTATTCACTTCCTTCTACTTTGGGTTTGCTTTGCTCTTTTTTTTTCAGTTTTCTAAAGTGAAACTTTACTCATTGATTTTAAATCTTTCTTAACATAAGCATTTAAAGCTATGCTTTTCACTCTAGTGTGTTAGCTCCATGTCACAAAATTTGTGGCTTGCATCCTCATTCAGTTAACATATTTTCTAATTTCTCTCATCATGTTGTCTTCGACCTATGAAATATTTAGAAGCATCCCTTTCAAGTCAAAATACTTGAGATAATTTGTTATTGATTTCTAACTTATTTCTGCTGTGGTCAGGGAATATACATTGTATGATTTTGCTCCCTTTAAGCTTCTGAGGCCTATTTTATGGTCCATCACCTAGTTTTTGGCCACAATTGCTGCTTCTTAGTGAATGCTATGGGCACTTGAAAGGAGTGTATATTCTGAAGTTGTTTGATGTACTGTTTCATAAATCTCAATTAAATCAAGACAGTTGATACTGTTGTTTAAATTAACTGTATCTTTACTGATTTTTTTGTGAAGTTGTTCTCTCAAATGCTGAGAAAGAATATTAAAATCTTTATCACAATTGTAGAATTTCTATTTCTCCCTATAATTTGGTCAATCTTACCACATGTATTTTTGAGGCTCTGTTATTAAGTGCACATACACATAAAATTTAAAAGTCTTCCTGATGAAACGAACCTTTCATCATTATGATATACCACCCCCGCCCCCGCTCTATCTCTAGAACACTCTGTCTTGACGTTTATTTTATCTGATACTAAAATAGTCACTCCAATCTTCTAATGCTTCATGCTTACATGATATATCTTTTTCCATTTAATTTCAACCTTTTTTCTATCTTTATAATTAAAAGTATTTCTCAGAGGCAGCATATGGTACAGCCTTGCTCTTTTATTTCAGTCTGTCAATCTCTGTCTTTTAATAGAGTGTTAAGACCATTAACACTTAATGTAATTTCACTATGTTGAATTTAGAGCTGTCACTTTTTTAAATTTGTTTTCTGTTTGTCTATTGTTATTGTTGTTGTTCTAGGTCTCTTACCTCTGTTCCTTTTTTCCCCTTCTTTTAAATTATTTGAATTTTTTTGTTATTGCACTATAGTTGACATACAATGTGGATTATTTGAACATTTTTTTAGTGTTCCATTTTAAGGTGTTTGGCTTTTTGGCTGTATCTCTGTTTTATTCATTTGTTTGGAATTTTTAATTATATTTTTTGTTCCTGATGATTTATCTAGTAATTACAGTAAACACACTTGATCTTCACATTCTACCTGAAATCATTATGCCACCACTTACATAAAATGTAGAAGTCTTACAACCTACGGATGCCCCTTTACTACCTTCCCTGACTTTTATGATACAGCCGTCATATGTATGGTGTCTACATATGTATACATACATCCCTCAGAAATGTTATAATTTTTGTTTTCGGTGGTCACACATAAATACAGAGGGAAAAAGGTTCACCACTCCTGTTGCTCTTCCTTCATTCCTGAAGAGCCAAGCTTCTCTCTGGTATCTTCTTCCTCAGCTTGAAGAACTTACTTTAGCATTTCTTTTTTTTTTTCTTTTTAGGATACAGAAGATTTTTTTTTAATAAAAGCTTGGAGGTTTTTTCTTTAAGTTTTTAATTTTAATTCCAGTCAGTTAACATACACTGTTATATTACTTTCAGGTGTACCATATAGTAATTCAACACTTCCATACATCACCTTGTGTTCATCATAAGTGCACTCCTTAATCCCCATCACCTATTTAACCTTTCCCTCCAACCACCTCCCCTCTGGTAACTATCAGTTTGTTCTCTATAGTTAAGAGTCTGTTTCTTGAGTTCTCTCTCTCTTATTTTTTTTCCCCTTTGCTTGTTTGTTTTGTTTCTTGAATTCCACATATGAGTGAAATCCTACGCTATTTACCTTTCTCTGAGAATTATTTCACTTAGCATCATACTCTCTAACTCCATACATGTTGTTACAAATGGCAAGATTTCATTCTTTTTTTTTTTTTTTTTTTCAACGTTTATTTATTTTTGGGACAGAGAGAGACAGAGCATGAACGGGGGAGGGGCAGAGAGAGAGGGAGACACAGAATCGGAAACAGGCTCCAGGCTCCGAGCCATCAGCCCAGAGCCTGACGCGGGGCTCGAACTCACGGACCGCGAGATCGTGACCTGGCTGAAGTCGGACGCTTAACCGACTGCGCCACCCAGGCGCCCCAAGATTTCATTCTTTTTAATTGCTGAATAATATTCCAGTGTTTGTGTGCACGCGCATGCGTGTGTGTGTGTGTGTGTGTGTGTGTGTGTGCTACATCTTTACCCACTCATCTATCAATGGATACTTGGTTACTAAAGTACTAAATGGATACTAAAGTTAGGATTTCTTAAAATGCTCATATCTTGGGGAGAAAATCTTCTAAAATTTCTCCATCCAAGAATGTCTTTATCTTGCTTTCATTCCTGGAAGATATTTTCACTGGAGGTTGAACTCTGGGGCTAACAGTTTTTTGTTGTTTTTTTTTTTTTTTATGCTATCTCACTATCTTCTAGACTTTTCTGGCTTTGGATGGGAAACCTGAAGTTATTTGAATTGATGTTCCCCTGTACATAATGTGCTATTTTTCTCTAACTTCTTTCAAGATTTTCAAATTTATCATTGGTTTTTAGAACTTTGATTTTGATTAATTATAGGCATATTATTTCCAAATTTTTATCCTGTTTGGGGTTCACTAAACTTCTTGAGTCTGTAAATTATGTCCTCCACCAAATTGGGGGAGTATTTTGGCCATTATTTCTTCAAATATTTTTTCTGCCTCAGCCTCCTTGCCTTTCTAAGATTCCAAACACACATACTGATATTTTCCCACAGGTTCCTGAGGTTACGTTTATTTTTTTCAATCCTTTTCTCTGTTCTTCAGTCTGGGTAATTTCTATTGATCTATCCTCAAGTTAACTGACTCTTTTTTCTATCATTTCCATATTGCTATCAAGTCCATCCAGTTTTCAGGTGTTAGGGGGGTTTTTTTAGTTCTAAATTTTTTATATTTTTTTCAGTTCTAAAATATCCTTTCAATTCTCTTTCTATTTCTCTGCTAAAAGATTCTCTTTCTATACATTTAAATTGTGTTTCCTTACCTCATGGTGCATAACTATGATAGCTGCTTTAGCTAAGGGCTCCTGATGGCTCAGTCAGGTAAGTATCTGACTCTTGATTTCAGCAGGTCATGATCTCACCATCTCTGAGATTGAGCCCCACTGTCAGCCCCCCATCAGTGCAGAGCCCGCTTGGGATTCTCTTTCTCTCTCTCACTCTCTACCCCTCCCTTGCTCTCTCTCTCTCTCTCAAAATAAATAAATAAACATTAAAAATAATAGTAGTTGCTTTAAAGTCTGCATCTAATAATTCCAATATACAGGTCGCATTGAGTTTGGCATATATTGATTATCTTTTCTGTTGGGGTGAAGATGTGAACACACTTTCTCGGTTTTTTAATGTCATGTAACTGCTGAAATGTGTCTGGGCATTCTGAAGGTTCTACTTTTTAGATGCTGAGTCCTACTGTAATCCTCTAGAGAATGTTGATGTTCTTATTTTAGTGGCAATCAACCGTTTAGGCTCAGATTGCAAGTTCTATCTTACCATCTGTGGGTACTGGTTCAAACTTCAGTTTCACTGTCAAAGCTCATGCTATGCCAGTTAAGTCTGTCGCTCCCATTTGTACTTCAAGAATGAGCCTGAGATTTGTGAAGACGCACACACAGAATGAGGAATCTGTATTCCAGTTCTCTCCTTGCCGGTATTCTCCCCTCAGCCTCAGTCCCCAAGGGCTTCTTTTCCTGGTTCCTCTAGCCAGAAGGACTGGGTTTCTAATTCTATCTGCCTGTACTGCAATCACTCCCTCACCATTCCATAATCAGTACCACCCTTGGGGTGTAGCTTTAAGAAAGAAGGGGGAAACATGAGAGTCTCACCACTACGTGGTCATTTGTCCATGTTTTGCCCTTCCCCAACAATCTGTCTGCTTCTGTTTAATTTTCAGAATTCTCAAATACTGTTTGTTTTGTTTGTATCTTATCCAGTGTTTACATTTGGAAGTCAGTGGAAGAGATGGGTTATATTAGGTTTACTTTGCAAGCCAGAATCAAAATCCTCAATAGTTTTTAAAATAGGCTGAGAATTAGGGCTATTTCACTCTTATCCCCAATATTTAATTTGAAAAATTCCATTAGAGGTGTGGACACATGTGTGTGCCTGTCAGTGTGTGTGATGTGTGCTAAGCACTTGACCTACATCCCATAGACCTACATCCCATAGACCAGTGTAAATTCTTATCTCAAAGTGTTGTTGCAAGGCTTAAATGAGATAATGAAAATAAACTGCCTAGTACAGAGTCTGGCAACCAGTTCTCTCTTCCACTACTCAGTAGAGAATGCACTGAACTGCAATAACTCATTTTTTTAAAACAAAACTAATAACTATGATGGAAAGTTGAGATGCTTAGACATGTTCTTGACATCAAATTACTATGGACACTGAATGTTTCTCTTTATGCTCTTAGTCATATACTACTCCTTCCTTCTCTCTTGCTTACTCTTCTCTTTGTTGACAACAATCAACTGTGTCACTGGGATGACATTGAAGTCAGGCACATTTATAGTATTAACTAAAGAAGAATCTGTTCCCATAGGTCTGGCCCCTCCTAAAGCCTGAACTCCACTTTCTGCCTGTTTTGCATCATTATTACATACAAAGGGATTGCCTGAAAGGAAACCACAAGAAACCAATAACCTTAATAAATCCAAACTCACTTCAAAATGAAGAAGTTCTCTATATGTGGCCAAGAATACCAAGGTGAAATAGATGAGTGGCACACAATATTCCATGACAATTAATAAAAGATTAGTGTAACACAGTCACCAAAAAAAGGATCTGGAAGAAGTGGAAGAGAGATGGGATAAGGGAAAGTAAGGAGAGATTGGGAGAGAGAAAGAGAGAGACTAAAGTTTCCCTGTTCCTTAAAAGTGTAGGAAGAATTCTAGTCAAAATATAATCACTCAAATCCTTTTTAGTCTTGCAGCTGTAACAATATGACCTAATCCCACAGAAGTCAAAGCCATTTGCCATAAATAGAGGTGTCCCATCACCCCAGGTCATACATAGAACTACATTCCTGAGGTCCCTGTTTCTAGTACTCTGCTAGCAAAAAAATTAAGAGCATTCTAACATGGAGAGTTGAAATGAAGTATGCACAGACTTAAAACCCCGCTGATTAGCCCTCTAAACATAACCATATCTACCACCTTTTCTGGTGGCCTTAGCTAGGCAAGTATGGACTCCAGAACCTAACCTCCCCAGGCTATTTCATCCATTTATTCAAGAAAAGCAAACCTATGGCATTAACCAGGAAACAGTCTGTTTCCATAGCTCTGCCGCCATCCTTCAAGCCGGCTCTCTGCCTGCTTTGCATCACGGCTACGCACAACGGAAGTGCCTGAAAGGAAACTGCAAGAAAAACTATAACTTTCTAAATCCAAACTCACTTCAAAGTAAGGAAGCTCTCCATATGGAGCCAAGAATATCAAGGTGTAACACACGAGGGACAACAGTATTCAAGAACAATAGAAGATTAGTGCAACACAGCCTCCGAAACAAGGGATTGGTGAGCGGAGTGGGAGACGGGGAAGAGAAGGTGGGCTCCCTGTGCTCCAGGCATTGACCTCCTGAAAGCGAAAGCAACCTTGCTCTTTCAAGTGTTCTCCAATCGAATAGGGTTTCAAAGAGAACAGGGTTGAGGAGTATAAATAACTGTTCCTTTACATCCCTGCAGCAGTATGTAACAGGACTTGGGCTGGAGCGCTTGTTGCCATGAGGCTGTCATCTGATCCAGCTCAGTTTTTCAACTGAGCCAAAGGGCTGGAGCTCTCAGAGCCTGGGCCCAGAGGAGCAGCCTCCTGAAACAATCATTTCTGGGGTAACAGAATCTATCTTTGGTCTGTACCCAATCAGGAAATGGAGGAAAATACGCCAAAATGACTGCCAATTGCCAAGTGTCAGAGAGCTGGTGCAAGCATACACAACTTCATATAGATAATAATTTTCACTCTAACTTCTTAAGGGGCAAAAAGGCAACGAAGGATGGCATAAAAACAGTGTGTTTTCCAGAGCACTCTTCACATAACATGGAGAAGGTACAGAGCAGGTACTTTTTTAAAAAGCAGTAAGTTATATCATTGAAGCATTTTGTCAGCTCCTTTATTTTCTTCTGTTGCAAATCAGTAAAAGCAAAAGAGAGACTTTAGAAAGTTTACAAAAACCAAACCAAACCAAACAAAACTTCTTGAAAATTTTGACTATTCCTGGAGAGTGTTCTAGAAAAATCGTGCATGTGGAGCAGGAAAGGCAACACATTTAGCGACTACTCTGGCCCTGTTCTTGACCAAGTTGTTTTACAGTGCTGCTTTCAGTTTCACAAACCCTCTGAAGTTTAGAGATGAGAAGACTGAGATTCAAAGATAATAAGTGATTTGCCCAAAGTCACAGAGCAAATGGGCTGTAGAGCTGGGATCCTAACTGGATCTCTCTGACTGCAAATGCCCTTCTAATCACACTATGTAAAATGGACTTCATAGCAACTGAGTTCTGGGCCTGGTTATCCATTTACTCACTGAGTCACCATAGACAAGTCATTCTAGTCCTCTGAGACTTGTTTTCCTCACATGGAAACGGTGGCTCCTAAAGTTCCCTTCAGCACTACCCTGTACGCCCTACTGTTCAGGGGGTCATAACCCTTCCACTACCAAAGACTCTTTTCTTATTTTTCATATTTTTCCTTTTTTAGATTGATGGCCTCTAATCAAATTTGTATCTCGGGCAATAACTAATTTATTTTTTTTCAGTATAATTAATTTTTAAAAATTCTATGCATAAGTTAGGATTCAGTAAGGAAAAGAGAAACCATTCTAGGTATTCTAAACAGAGAGCATTTGATATGGGAAAATTATTGCACAGATGACAGGAGAGCTGAAAGACCACTCAGGAAATAGTGAGGCAACCCAGAACACAGCAAGAGCAGAAAGCCATCGCTAGTCCTTTGGTTGAAGAAAAAATGAGGAGAGTTGTTTAGAGTCCAAAGCTGGGATCATCTAGCAAGAGCTAGAACCACAGTAGAGGCTACTTTGTGAGATGGGACCAAGGAGGGAAGGCCTGTCTGGTGAAAGTTAGAGCCACTGAGGAAACACAGCCAATGAAGAAGGTATGGCAGAAGGGAGAGATTCCTGGTTCCATCACATACACCCTCTTGTCTTCCACTGATGTCTCCCATGAGCTGAACGTACTCAGAAGTCAGCTGGCAAGTATAGCTGGGAAATGTAGTTTCCTTTGATACAGAGCACAGCAAGGGAAGATGGTCAACAGATTTGAGAGTAAACAGATAAATGACCCACAACTAAGGGGTAATCAGATCTTCTGATCAGCATATGTCAGCAAAGTGACCCAAGGGACTAGATAGAATTCTGGCCAAAGCAAAGCAACTTAACATCTTATGTAGCCCATAAATCTTTGCTTCAGTTTAAATGTATAATTCCCATTAGGCACCATGAAATAGCTTTTATACCCTTTGGAACTCTCAAGTAATCAGGGACACCAGTTTGGGAATCACAATTCACAAATTTTACCAACCTGCTTTGCATGTGATTCTAATAAAATGGGGAGATCTAGATTCAAAGAACAATGAGGGAGAAAACTGGATCCTATTTCTAACCCTGTCCGAAGTGACTCTTAGGAAACAACTTCCCTTTCTCTGTATCTCAGACTTCTGTTTGTAAATGAGTCGTCAAAATCACTACTAATCTCTAGAATTACAAATCACTCCAGGGTTACAAAATCACTACTAATCTCCAGAATTACTAAGTGAAGTTATTAGCAGGGTTCTAAATTTACTCAGACAACACCCAGAAAACATACCATATTTTATACAGCCTAAAATACACCTCTTTAAAAAACATTTTAACAGATCTAAAATTGAGAGATGTCTTAACATGTCATAGTTTAACTGGTAGTTGTGATAGTTAGTTTGTATGTGTCAACCTGACTAGGTTACAATCCCCAGCTATTCAAACACTAATCTATATGTTACTATGAAGGTATTTTGTAGACGTGATTCAAGTACATAATCAGTTGACATAAGTAAAGGAGATTACCCTAGATTATCGGGGTGAGCCTGATTCAATCTGCTGAAAAACTTAAAGAGCAAAACTAAGGTTTCTCTGATGAAGGCAAAATTTTGCCTATGGACAGCAGCTTCATCTAATGCCCGAGAGTTGCAGCCTGCCCTTCCTCACAAGCTGCCCTAAGTATTTCAGACTTGCCTAGCTAGCCCCCAAAATCATGTAAGCCAATTACTTGCAATAAATCTCTTAATATATACCTCCTAATAGTTCTGTTTCTCTAGTTGAGCCCTGACTGATATGGTAGCTTTTTTCTTTCTCATTAATTCATAGAATAATGGTTCTTTTAATAATTAATGGTATCTTAGCTTTGACAAAATATAGGAATTTCTACTTTCTTTCCTTAGCCTATATGATTATCTTCATAAGACCTTATTCACTTCATAAGACCTTATTCACTAGTGAATAAGGAAAAAAACAAAAATGCCTTTCCCATCCAGCAAATTACAATTACAGCATTCACTTTAATTAACTTGCTTGATTTGGGTAAATCTCCTGTCTTTTCCCAGCCTCTAATACAAGATGGTGACTGGTTGAAGAGGACAGACAAGAGGGTATCCTCAGGGCCACATGGGGTCATCTGGATTCTCAACGAGTCTCTACTGCAGAAAGGACAGGCTGAGATTCTCCCTGAACTACTGACCACAGAGGTACAAATTGGTCTGCCTTGCCATTTGAGGTCACGTGCTGGCACCCACTGCCAAAACCCATGATCCAAGTTATTCATCTTCATCTTTAAGTGCTCACCCAAAATGAACTCTCTCTTGTAACAGAGCCTCTGCTCATTCACCAGGACCCCCAGCAACTCAACCCCCCACTCCCTAGGACATGAAATAACTTAAAAGTCCTGGTACCATGCACAGGCCCAGAGGTCCAGAATTGCTGAGCAAGACTCCTAACATCACCTGCATTTGCTCATACACCATGCTGGCCATGGTGCCAGGCCCACATGGCACCTCCAGGGGGGTACAATTTTCCTCCAGGGGGGTCAGTCTTCACCACACCAGTCCAAAGGAACAAAGGTTTATCTGGCTCTTCATTCCAATATGGATCATGTTTCTAAAGCTACACCCCCTTCCCTATCCCACATTGGGCCTAAGAGAAGAGAAACAAGAACCTAGACATCTCACTCTTTCCTTATTCCCATAATCCCCCCAGATTGGAAAAGCCAACTTTGTTAACTTCCCTTTACATCACATCTTCCTTCTACCCAAGGGGAGCAAGACCCTTGGCTCAGCCTACAGAGGCAGAACAGGAATCTTCCGAATACTTCATAAAGAAACTGAACGATCTGACTCCTCCAGACCAGATTCTTGAGAGACTATAGATATTTAGAAAGGCCACTGCCATTAGTCTATTGAGCCCATCATTTCAATAAGTGAGAAACCCCCCGAATATCAAGATTTACAATAGATGGAAATACATCTTAAAAATTATTTTAAAATGTCATCTCCATCACAGATATTATTGTCACCATTAGGGTCAAGAGTTTACCTGCCACAAATGACCTCAACACACAGGCTTTTATAACTATCAAATCAGAAAGACTTGGATTGATTGAATACATTTCACTGAATCAGTAACGGGTAGCACACAGATTAGCAAATCCAGGCCCTGTCTTAAACCACCTGAGGCCTTCTTCCTCCTCTGCAAAACCCTTCACTGAAATGTGAGGGTGCTTTATAAATTTCACAGTGCTATGTGCATACAAGATATTGCTCTTTTTGAAATCTTTTCAATATTTTTGAATCTCATTAAAATTCTTGCTTTACTATTTTTTTTTTAAGTTACGTTACTCAGACTAACTTCTTAAGTACTGCTAGTCTATGGTCAATTTTCTCAGCTAAAGAAACCCATAGTCTCATTACTATAACCAGCAGCACAACTATTATTATTATTATTATTATTGACTAAATTAAATACATTCCTTGTTTCCCTAGGCAGCTTGACTTCTTCTCCCTCTCCTTCCCCTTCTTCTTCTTTGCTTCTTGATAACCTGAGAAGGAGTGAACAGATTTTTTAACCAAATTTTATGCAATGCCATAGGACAATGAATTACATCTAATTTGTTCAGCTTGCCATATGAAACAAAATGTGTGTTGCTACATTTAAAAAAAAATTTTTTAATGCTTATTTTTTTTGAGAGAGAGAGAGAAACAGAGCATGGGCAAGGGAGGGGCAGAGAGAAAGAGAGACACAGAATCCAAAGCAGGCTCCAGGCTCTGAGTTGTCGGCACAGAGCCTGATGGGGGACTCAAACCCACAGACTGCAAGATCATGACCTGAGCCAAATTTGGACACTTAACCAACTGAGCCACCCAAGCGCCCCTACATTTTTTAAACACTAAAGATATTCTATAGTTTTCCAGGATTTTAGGAAAATCTAGTAAGTTCAAAGAAACTACAGAAATTCAGATTTCCCTGAATGATGACTGTAGGTTACAGGATACCTAGTGATTTTTAAATTTTTTTTTCAACGTTTATTTATTTTTGGGACAGAGAGAGACAGAGCATGAACGGGGGAGGGGCAGAGAGAGAGGGAGACACAGAATTGGAAACAGGCTCCAGGCTCTGAGCCATCAGCCCAGAGCCCGACGCGGGGCTCGAACTCACAGACCGCGAGATCGTGACCTGGCTGAAGTCGGACGCTTAACCGACTGCACCACCCAGGCGCCCCTTGTGATTTTTAGTATTAAGAGAAGTCATATGCCTCCTGAAGTTGATGTGCTAACAAAGGCTGGAAGGGTTGGCCAATAACAGCAAAGGCTACCTTTCATCAAACAAGGTTGTGCTCATGTCATTGCAACTCTTGAGAACAAACAAATCCTAGATTCAGTTAGGTAGGCCCTTACTTGTTTATCTGAGTTCTATGACAATCATTGCCAGCCATAGCAACAAGCACACTCACTGTGTGCTTTTCAAAATTTTTGCTTTTTAATGTTATCTCGAACCATATCCACAAGGGCTGTGAGCTACCTTTCCGAACCTAAGACAGAGCCCTTTGTTGCCAGGGCTAAGGACAGTGATTGTGAAATGCACAGGCCTATGTAACACCTGCTCTCATGTAACATCCACTGCATTTGCTGTAACTGTGATGTTGCTACAGGCCTGCTCTGCACAGCAGGTTAGTTTAATAACCTTTCTTACTAACTGGGTAGGGAATACAGTATTTCATCTGGATTCTCCATATGGTACTTTATTTGGTAACTGGTCTTAGAGGAGGAAACAAATTTTTTTTCGGCAGAAGCTGGGGCCTCCAGACGGAATTTCTAGGAGTCCTGTTTTTAAATATAGAGGGTGCAGGTAAGTCCTTGGTGAAGTTTTTGGCCATCCCAGCAGAGAGTCTGCTCCTGGAGCCTGCATGAGGACATTTGTTAATCTCCTCAAGGGGGCAATTGCCATGGTTGAGGATATATTTGGTTTTTGGAGATATCAAAAGGTCATATGACACCAAATCCACTCTACTAGAAGCTTGGGATCAAAAAGAAAAAAAAATGACAGAAAAAAAAACAATGTTCCTGTTTGTTTCATTCACAGGCTTCAAAAGCAATTCAAAGGTAGAAGTTTAAAAAAGTATTTGAGCACTAAGCTCATGGTAGGCACTCAAAAAAATAATTTATTGTCCTAATGACTTAAAAAAGAAGGCATCATTAGACTAAAGATCTAATCTTACAAGGTCACTGATTTAAAGAGCAATAATGTTTGAAAAGGTAAGTTCTAGAAATTTTCGTTTTTAAATGGTTTGATGATTTTATAATCTCCCTGT
This sequence comes from Prionailurus bengalensis, assembly GCF_016509475.1. Lineage (NCBI taxonomy): Eukaryota > Metazoa > Chordata > Mammalia > Carnivora > Felidae > Prionailurus > Prionailurus bengalensis. The sequence goes on from NC_057343.1 coordinate 21,254,917, forward strand.
CTCCATACCTAAAGAAAAATAAGTAAGTAAAATGAGAACTATTGGAAAGTATTTTCTAGATCTTCAGGCACAGGCACTGCCACATCCTGGTTTGGTCCACACATATTATCAAACGTTGATCAATGTTTGTTGATTTCAAAGTTTTTTTTGTCTCATTATTCAGAAGACTTAAGCAACATAACCAGATCACAGAAAGGCTTAGCAACAGTATGAGGGGGACAATGCTAGAGGATTAACTTGATCACAAGTCCTAAGTTCTGTGTGTGTCAGCAAAGCATCATGGTTACCAAAAAGTTAATGCAACCTCAGGCTTCAGGAACCAAAAAAGTACAGTGTTCAGTTTAATGTCTTCCAGAGTCCTGCTCAAATTTGTACCCAGAGCAGAACCCAGACTAACAAGCTCACGCCCAGATAAACGAAAGCACAGCAGAGTGGAGGGCCTGGCATAGTGAGGAGAAAAAAACCCAGAAAAGGTGAGTAACAACTGCCATATTTAAGGAAATTTCACCTGGAGAGAAGTCTTATGCGGCACTTGATAATTCACCAATATCTTCAAGGTTTAAGGAAGAGAGACAGGGTTTGTTGTATCTTCCTCTTCCTGAAGACAAATTAGGACCAGTGGATAGAAGTTATGGGAAAGGTAGACTTGAGTTAGTATAAAGAGCTTTCTGAAAATTGAAATAGTCCAAAAATGGAATGAGCTACCTAGTGAGAGAAAGAGGGGCCATTACAGGGAGTGTTTAGATAGAAGTTACATGGCTATTTATCAAAAATATTATAAAAAAAGATTCTTTCACCACAGATTGGCCTAGAAGACATCAAAGGCCTTTCCCAATTCTCATAGCCCTTAATTCAAGGTAGTATCTGTGGTCCCTAATGCACAGGATGCGGGGACATATATACTTCACATGGGTGTGGATTTATCTAAAGTCGTTTAAACATACTATGACCCTACTACTGAAAAATAATAATCTGCCACTCACTTCCTGACATAACTGCTATTTACCACTTATCATTATGAAACTTTCTTGTGGTTTTTCAGTTCAATCTTACCACTAAGTAGGAAGTAACTGAAATATTAGTTGAGTTGAATGCTTAATATTCAGAAGTTGCTGGCAAACACTTATTACTAAGCACGTATTGTGCATTTGGCAATACCCTCGACACATGCGAAAAGAAAGAAGGCATAGTGTCCTCCCATAAGATGCTTATAGACTAACAGATCAAATTACACCGGAGTAGAAGTGTGAAGATATTGAGTAGTACACCAAAAGTCACACAGTCTAAAGAAACCCTTAGATCACCTAGTTTGAAAGAAGACTTTTTGGAGAGAATGAGGGTTTATCCAGCAGGACTCAGACAAGAAAAGAAAAACAGGAAGGGTATTCCAGAAAGAAGGGTTGTTGTGAAATGTGGAGCAGCCGAGAGTGTGAACGGATCACTAAAATATAAAATGTCAAGTGCAAAGCAGGGAGGGGCAGGAAATGAGGCTGGGGAGACAGAGAGAAGGCGATGCACAAAAGGGTCATATACTATTACTTAGGAGCCTGGGGAACAGCCACAACAGGACCAAAACCAGGGAGGTCACAAAGTTAGATCTACATTTTAAGTAGAACAGTTCGGCTCTAATGTCAAAGAGGGTAAACTTAAAATTAATAAATAAGAAAACTCATTTAAAGGATGAAGTTTTATTCGTATGTACTGTTGAAGGTTTAATTTTAAATTCCACACAGATTAAAACCCAGGTTAAGTGTTCTTAACACTAAACACATAAGCACAAACACACACAACACAAGATGAGAACAGCAAATGCTCAGGTTGGTCTTCCTATGATCCACATCTCTCTCTGCTTCCACTAACTCAACTGCTCCCAGGAATGGGAGGGTCAATCAAACACAGCTCCTTCTCATTCATCTCTTTCAGAAATACATCTGGAAATTGCCATTCATCATCCTTGTCCTAATAAGCAGAAAGACATGAGAAGAAACCTGTCCTTGAAGAAATAAACGTGGGAACTCTTCCTTCCTTCCTTCCTTCCTTCCTTCCTTCCTTCCATCCTTCCTTCCTTCCATCCTTCCTTCCTTCCTTCCTCCCATTCTTTTTACTGATGAAAAGCTACCCCCAGGGTTTTTTCCCCAAAAAAATGTTCATATCACCATGGACTGTTGGGGAAGGAGAAACCTAAAGTTCAAGTTACTATCAGAGGTGACTGTTCTCTCTCTGATTAGTCTTTTGAGACCAAAATGATGGTGTCATACACCTTAAAGATCATCCCTGTAAGTCTCTGGGATATATCTGGCTTTACCTGGTGAGGTCACCCATCTAAGACAACATAAACAAACCTCCTGATCTGCTCTATCTTATTTATTCAGAATGAAAGTCTGTTCATTGCACACACTGTAACTCTTCCTGTTTCCCTCCTTGAATATGCAGTATTGGTGAAAGAAATTCCATTTCCCAGCACCTGTTATGAAACAGGTGTATCCTCCCATTTAATTTCGTTAACATTCTTAAGAGTTTGGTGCAAAAACCCTCCGTCAGGTTCTCCACACTAAGTTTCTTTTTTTTTAAGTTTTTATTTAAATTTCAGTTAGTTCACATATAGTGTAATATTCCACACTAAGTTTTAACAAGTACACACATATGAATAAAACTATTTCTTTTTTCAAAAACAAAAACTAACTTCTACTTCCTTTAATTCTGCCACAAAGCCACACACACACACACACACACACACACACACAAAACTATAGGGAAAAAAATCTAGCAGTTTAAAGGGCTGGAGCTTTGCAACAATTTGCAAACGTTTCATAAGACTCACTAAAGCTCGGAACGCCTGGGTGGCTCAGTCACTTAAGCATCTGACTCTTGATTTCAGCTCAGGTCATGATCTCACAGTTTCTTGAGTTCTGCTGGCCGTGCAGAGCCTGCTTGGGATTCTGTCTCCCTCTCTCTCCCCCTCTCCTACTCGTGCTGTCTCTTTCTCAAAATAAATAAATAAACTTTAAAAAATAAATAAAATAAATAAAAACAAAAAGACTCACCAAAGCTTGTCTCAGAATTGAATCTGGTCAAACAAGAAAAAACTATTACGGCAACATGGCCACCAAATAAAGGCAGATGCTTCCTCCTCCTTTTTATATATAGCCTCCACCTTCTATTATTTTCCACACAAAAGTTTAACAACATGGAGCTAAGGGAAGACTTAAAAATTTGCTACTACATTCATCCAACAGAGTCCAAATATCTGTCTACTGGAATGTTTTTGCTAATGTTCATTCTTCATCATAAACAGATCTTTCACTTAAGGTGACAAAATTTCTCATGAGCTCTCTCAGGCACAAAAGGAAACCTGCACTCTCAGGGAGGACACACAGGCAAGACTTCACAGGAGAGCTGGACCGCAGCCTTGGCCTTGGCCTTGTCAATAACTTAGCTGTGTGATGTGGACAGCAAGGGAGTTCACTGAAAATATGTCTCTGGCTTTCTCTTTGAGCATCTCTCTCTCTCTCTCTCTCTCTCTCACTCCATTTCCCCCAGGCAAAACAATAACAACTAGAGGAATCTTCTCTGAAGAAGTTAAGTCAACTTCTTGGGGAGAATTAGGGCTGCTTGGGAAATGAAAGCCTAGATTAAAGCTCTTCTCATTCTGGAATGTTAAAAACCCTCTTTGTTTAAAAGCTGGCTCCATATCAGCTCTCTCTAAAGTAAAGCCTACATGTTCCATGCTCCACCTTCATATGCAAAGTTCAGGCAGCCTTCCCTTTCTAGGAAACACCTAGAGGAAAAACCATCTAAAGTATTTAACAGAATTACTGGAAAAATGGCAATGCCTAGATATAACACCATAACAATTTCAGACAGAAAATATATAGAGTATTTACCTCCTATGCAATTTTTATGAGAAGTTACTTGAGGATTTACTCCAGGAAAATGAAAGCAAAACACAAAAACTGGAAATCAAAAAAATGGCTGGAACTCAACCAAGTAACCAATAAAAAGAAATTTTAGGATGACAGTTGTGTGTCCGGCTAAGCAGTTGGCCCAAATGGAACAAGATGTCAGTACATCCCATGAAGAATACCTTCAAGAAAAATTTCATAGATTCCAAGCAATGGAAGAATCACAAAGATGCATGATGTTAGTAATATGGTAATAAAAAGGGGAAAGTTTCCTATCCACATAATAAATTAACATATAGAAACTCCAAGGAAAAAAAACTGTCTTGAAAAAAAAAAAACATTGTATAAACATAAAGCAAACTAAAATACCAAACTACTATTGGAGAGCCTGGGTGGCTCAGTCAGTTAAGCATCTGACTCTTGGTTTCAGCTCAGCTCATGATTTCACAGCTTGTGAGATGGAGCTTCGTGTTGGGCTCTGTGTTGACGGTGTGGAGCCTCCTTGGGATTCTCTCTCTCCTCTCTCTCTGCCCCTCCCCTGCTGATGCTCTCTGTCTCTCAAAATAAGTAAATAAACTTTAAAAAATAAAATAAAATACAAACTAATGGATAATGTTGAATAGTTTATAAATTGTAAGAAAAGAAAACCCATTTATCCTTTTGATTTGTGCAGAGGCAATAATATCTGTTGAAGGGTCAAGAACTTGCGATATTAGACATAAGGAGAAAGAAATATAACCTCAGACTGTGGAAGTGCAATCTTAGGAAATATAATTTTTAGCTACAAAATGGCAACATATTATTTCCATGCATAATAATAAAATATCTTTAAACCTTTAAAAATCAATCTACTATACAAGATTTAAATATTGTTATAGAACAAAATGAAGATATTAACAGCCTTAATAATATAGAAATAAAGGTTCAGTGGTCAGAAGGTGGGAGGTGGGATAATATAAAACAGCTAGAAGGAAGGCTAAGAATATAAATATCCCCACCTACTCTAGTGAGGAGTCAAAAGATCATCTCTAAATTTGATTGCACTAGGTTTAGGTTTACAGGTATATAAAAAACACTGGAAAATTTTTAAATAATGATTATCAAAAATTGAAAGAGAGGGTATAAACAGATGCTGTGTAAGTGGCTTAAGCTTCCACTTATAGAGAGGAGACAAGAGAAAATGCCTTAAATTGATAAATCAGGACAAAAAGACCATATACAATCATCATATAATGAAGAAAATAGAAACCACTCCAATATGTCAGACAGATGGAGTGTGATACAAAGAATTCATTACAAGAGTACTGGAAAATCTCAAAAAAAGGGAAAAATAAAAGTTGTTTTAAAAATGTAGGAGTTGGCAAATGAATGACGAACAGGATTTGACAGAAGGAGAAATAGAAATGTTGGGGTCAGAGGAGCACTGAGTCAAAATCATGAGTTCAGTTTGTGATGTAGTTAAATAATCACAGGAGGCCATGAATAATTATCAATTAAGAGTTTAAAAAAAAAAGTTGCCAGTGCTTCCCATGCCCTTGAACCTTCAATACATACACATACTTCTATTTTCTGACAGTATCTTTTATTTCCCGTTTTGTTAAGGTATAACTGATATACGGCTCTGTATATGTTTGAGGTGTACTACATGATGATTTAACATAGATAGATAGATAGATAGATAGAGAAATGATTACCACAATACATTTAGTTAATATTTTTTCCTCATATAGTTATAAAAAGGGAAAAGGAAAAAAATGTTTTCCTTATGGTGAGAATTTTTAGGATCTACTCTTAGTAACTTCCAAATATGCCATAAATCAGTATTAACTATAGTCATTATGTTGTACATTACATCCCAGTGCTTACCTATCTCCTAACTGGTAGTTTATACCTTTTGGACATCTTCTTCCAATTCCTCCTCCCCCTACCTCCTTTCTCTAATAACCACAAATCTGATCTCATTTTCTATAAGTTGGCTTATATTCCACATATAAATGAGATCATACAGTATTTGTCTTTCTCTGACTTATTTCACTTAGCATAATGCCCTCAAGGTCCATACATGTTGTCACAAATGGCAGGTTTTCCTTTTTTTATGACCATAGTATCCCATTATACATACACATATATCACATCTTCTTTATCTATTCACTTGTTGGTGTATACTTAGGTATCCAGCTTTTTGCTTTTATAAATAATGCTATAATGAATCAGATATCTTTTTGAGACAGTGATTTTATTTCCTGTGGGTAAATACACAGAAGTAGACTTACTGGATCATATGGTGGTTTTGTTTTTTTCTCATTTTTTGAGAAACTTCCATACTGTTTTCCATTGTGGCTACACCGACAGTGCACAAGTGTTCCCTTTACCCAGCATCTTTGCCAGCGTTTGTCACCTCTTATCCTTTTGATGATGGCCATCCTAACACATGTAAGGTGATATTTCATTGTGGTTTTGATCTGCATTTCCCTAACGATTAGTGGTATTGAGCCCTTTTTCATTTACCTGTTGGCCATTTGAATATCTTCTTTGTAAAAAATGTCTACTCTGACATTATCTTCTCAGAAAGAACCTCAAGAAGGGAAAAGAACGGGGTTCTAAAATGTAGAAGTTAGGGAGGTTAGCTTGAAACTGTAGGAAAAATCCATGCACATGAAGACTGCTCCCTTCAGGGTCCAGGGTTCTAGCATCCATTTTGGCCCGTGAGCATGTACAGCTGCAAGTGTCAATGATGCCTGTGTTTCTGTGGTTTGTAGCTTTATTTACCCTTCCTTGGTTTCTCCCTGCCTTCCTCACTAAATCAGAGGGGTAGGTCCTATAGCTTCTCCTTCTCTAAAACTACAAAAAACTCCCGGTAAAGTGTTCCACACACATGTGGTGCATAGACAAGACTAACTGACTCGACAAGAAAGTGAGGCAAAGCGGAACTTGGAAATGCCCTGGAGTAGAAACCAGTCTGAGACCTCAACCACTGAGTTCAAGATCGATGCCTTTTAGACACATGTTTGTTTTCATTAAGAATTACTACCATTGCTCTGTGAACATCTATTAAATAGATTCCATGATTGACTGAAACAATGAACAAGGCTGGAACTACAGCTAACATTCTAAAACCTTGCCAAAACTTTAGATTTATACAGGAAATGACTTAGGTCTCAACTCAGAAGTCACCTCCTCAGAGAGGCCTGTTCAGATCACCAAGCTAAAGCCACCTCCAATCACTCTCTACCACATGACCCTATTTAACCTTCTGCTTAGCACTTACCTGTACCGAAATTATTTATTTGCTTATTTATATGCTTACTAGTTTATTGATATGCTTTATTGTCTGTCTCCACTCACTAGAATGTAGGCTGTACAAGATCAGGGATGCTGTCCTAATCTCCACTCTATCCCCAGTCTCTAGAACAGAGGTTAGCACATATTAGATGCTTATTGAATCTGTGTTGAATCTCAAATATTTGCTGCATCTCTTCTTGTCTATGTATATCCTGGATGGAATTTTTTAACATTAGAGAACATATAGACATTAAAATTAACTAAATTCAGGATGGGAGACCACTGGGACCTCAGCATAGTAAGACAAATAGTTCCTTCAGATAAATGCTTGGGTGAAATAATTTTCTTAGAGAACCCTCATTAATATCTTTAAAAGATAGTTTATTATAAATATGCAGCTAGAAAATAAGTGTAATGCGGACTCTTCTAGCAATTGCTGTCATATAGAAGAGATTCCCCAGCTATAGGGAACAGACACATCATGCAGCAGAACACTTAACCCTTTCTCAGGATGGATGACGTTATGTGTGGTGCCCAGGGCAAATTAAAAATGCAGGGTCACTTGTCCAACAAAATTAATAATTTAAAGATGGCAACAACAGAGCATTAAAACAAATGCAGGACTCTTGCGAATGCCATATCCCTGAGCAACTGCACAGGTCTCATGCCTTGCTCTTTCTTTATCTACAACAGTAAGATGAGCCAAGGAGGTCAGTGTGGACACTAGTCAGAAAGACAGCTCTCAGAGGCTGTGTGTAACCAGAAGACCAAAGGTTCCCTGGCTCATCACTCACATGCGTGTGCACGTGTGTATGTGCAGGGCACTCCTGTGGGCAGATACCTCCAGTCTATTACCTCGAAGCATACAATGGTCACCAAAGGATGCCAATCTTGACAGGGAAGGGGAAGCTCAGAAAAAAGGGTGTGTCCCGGCTAGTGAATGATAAAGGAGAAGAAGCTGGGAGAAACCAGGAAGACCAAACAACCTCCAGTAGCAAGATGTGTCACGGGAGAAGGGAAAGTTGCCCCAAACTGCAGGGAAGTAATTTTCATCTACTTTTTAATTTGCCCTAAAGCCAATTTTGCTCTAAGATAGCAAGACACAACCAGATATCTGAGTTTTCAAGGGTCTACATATACCAATTTTAAGGTCCATTTCTGACCAAGCAGCTTTAACCTTGTAGAGCCTATAGTGGGGGCAGAGCTGGGTTCCAGGTCTCCCTCGGGAGTCTTGGGAAATCCACATTTAGATTCGTTTTGGACTTTCAGGTAGTACAAATCAAAACAACCCAACCTAGTGAATCCTCTGATATTTTAGGGCCAGACAGGAATTGGAATATTTGTAAGCATATGTTGAATACTAGTTAGTTCAGTAGGACAGATTTATAGTTAGTTATAATCCAGAATAACCAGAGCGCTAATCACTTGTTATCAACCTGGAAGAAAATCTCCAACAGAGTATCACAGGGCTCCATCCTTAAATCTGTTCTAGTTAATATTTTCAGTTAATGATTTATATGAAAACTTAGCAAGTACATTTTTCACATCTACAGATGACCTGAAAATGAACAGGATAACTAATACGTTAAAATACAGAATCAAAATTAAAATGTGTCACAGCTAGTGAAATGCTAAGCTAAAACAAACAAGATTAAGTTTAACCGGGTTATTGTGAAGACTTTTTCAGGGCCAAAAAAGTAAAGTGCAAAATTCTAGAATAGGGACAGCAGCCAATTTGAATAATATAGAAATCTAATTAACCAGAAGCTTACTAAAATGCAGTAATATGACATACTTATTCTAAAAAAAGGTTGGGGGGGGATAATCTTAGACTGCATTAATAAATTCACAAACGCCCAAATCATAGGATATAATAATCCCATTTTGTCTTCATTGATCATACCCCCAATCAGGAGCAATACTGATTTGTTCCGATAATATGATTTTAAAGATGGCAATACAACACTTGAAGAGGTTAAAAAAAGAAAAGAAAACAAACACAAAAAAAACTGCTCACTCTACAAGATTTGCAATGCAAAGCCAGGGCTAGGACCCAGTTATACCTACACCATTAATAACACCCACTACATTATGACTCCTCCAAGGCGTATTTGGCATTGCCTTATCTAGGAGTAGAATGTGTTCAGGAACATAATTTGTATTCACAAATTTTCTCCAGCAATTTGACCAATATATATATGAATGGCTTTGGAGAATTCAAATAGGATTTTTAGGATGCAATAATTTCTATAATACTCATATATTCAGTTTGAAACGCCCTTATGGAGCTCACACCTTGCGCCTGGCCCCAAGCTGGGGACTGGAGCTACCTAACAAAACAGTCCCTGCCCTCCCATCACCCACAGGCAAAACGAGGAGACAGCAGTGTAAATAACTGATCTTTTACTACCTATCATGATATATAGCCGTTACAATTGTAAAGTACATGGTATCATGTGATTGTTTCTGTCCCCCAAAAATTCACCTGTTGAAAACCTAATACCAAAGGTAATGGTGTTAGTAGGTGGGGCCCTTTGGGAGGTGATTAGGTCATGGAGGACCATCATGACTGGAATTAGTGTCCTTATAAAAGAGACCTCAGAGAGCCAGCTCACCCCCTTCTCTGTATGAAGATATAACGTGACATCTGCGACATCTGCCAGACCACCCTGGCACCCTGATCTTGGGCTTCCGACTCCAGAACACTGAGAAATATATTTCCATTGTTTACAAACCACCCAGCCTGGGCTATTTTGTTATAGCAGCTCAAACGAATTACAACAGTATATAAGCTGTAAAACGGAGGGAGCGATTAGTCAAAGACAGCCAAGGACGGCTTCAGAGAGGAAAGGATAGTCTACTTATATTTCTATCATACCTCAAATTCTCCTTTATTTTGTCAGCAAACACATTAGCACTTAAGTTTTGGGAAGAGAGCATGAAAAGGAAGCAAAACCTTGCTGAGGCGTGCTTCCTGTGTAGCCTGTGTACTAACTAAATGTGATACTAAATGTGATATATAAGATTGAGAGAATATTATTAAATAAGTCTCACATAATAAACAGATAAAACGAAGGCTTGGGGCGCCTGGGTAGCTCAGTCAGTTAAGCATCTGACTTCCCAGGTCATGATCCTTCGCTTCGTGGGTTCGAGCCCCACGTCGGGCTCTATGCTGACAGCTCAGAGCCTGGAGCCTGCTTCAGATTCTGTGTCTCCCTCTTGCTCTGCCCCTCCCCCACTTGTGCTCTGTCTCTCTGTCTCCCTAAAATAAATAAACATTAAAAAAATTTTTTTAGAAAGATAAAACAAAGGTTAAACCTTAGCATGCACCCTGCAAAAGTCTTCAAATACAAAGGCTTCGAAAATGCACTAATGATATGGTACATGCCAGGGAAAGACTGAAGTGTCAAAAAAGCAGTGTCTTCCTCTTTCATTTCTGCTTTTTCTCCTTTGAAAACCAAACAGGTAGGGATTCCAGGCACTGTCTCCACCAGAATAAAATTCCCACCAACTCATTGTTGCATTCTTATTCAGCCACTAAATGCAATACTTTTTATCTTTTAAATAGACTGTATCTTGTTAAAATTCTCTCAGTGCCATGGAGGTGATTCCCGCTCTATTTCAATAGAAATGCTATGTGTGATGCACTGTTTGTTCTGGGGTTCTCTCTCCCCCATGTAAGGAACTGTGAAGTACTCACTTTTATTGCTTGGAAGTGTCACTAGGAGGTTCTTGTGGGAGAGTACCACTAACTGCTGGGTGGGAGAGGGCTTTGTATTTTGGAGGCTCTTGTTTCCTTGTGTAGGATAGGGGGTGTGAAGGTTAGCAAGGTGACCAGATAGCTCCCTAATACGCAGTGTTTGACAGCCAGTTCAGCTCGGGTCAGCCTTGTGGTGCCTCCTGCAGTGCCATGAGAAGGGTCATCATGCTGAGATTCGGCCCCTCCCTTCTTTGCCTGTTGGAATCTTAGTCACCCTTCCTCTTCATCAGTGAGATCGGCCTCAAACTCCACTTTGAAACTGAGCTTCCACCACTGCATTCAATTATTATAGCCCTTGTTTCATTCATCCTCCCATTACAGGCAGTTTACACGTATGTCTCCTTCACTTCTTGGAAGTAAGAACTGATCTAATTCATCTGTGGCTTTGCTCTGTTAGTATGGAACAAAGTTCTTTACCGTTAGTAAACCTTTGGTAGGCTGAATTCTATTAACTTCCATCTTTGCATGAAAGAGGCAAGCTGATAAATTCATTTTCAGCAACAATCAGATTGCCTAACTTTTCACTAAATTTGTCCCTTAAATTTGCAGTAGTATGCACTTACTTCTTGTATATGCATTATCAGTCTAGCAAGATCACAAGGTCGCTAAGAGTATAGCCCACACATTAGTGCAGCTCACATTCCTGTCCTAGCCTCTCCTAGGCAGTGTCTCTTCTCATTTCTTCCTAGGTGATCTTACATATGTCCACAACTTCAACTACCACCCACTGTACTTTTTTTTTTATTTTTTTAACGTTTTATTTATTTTTGAGAGACAGAGCATGAGCAGGGAAAGAGCAGAGAAAGAGGGAGACACAGAATCCTAAGCAGACTCCAGGCTCTGAGCTGTCAGCACAGAGCCCAATGTGGGGCTCGAACCCTCAAACCGTGAGATCATGACCTAAGGAGCCGAAGTCAGACACCTAACCCACTGAGCCACCGAGGCTCCCCACCAAAACCGTACTTTTAATTATCCACTCACATACTCACCTGAATGTTTCACAGACAACTCAAATACAACGTGACAACCATTCTCTCAAAAAAAGTCATAGCAGTTTAGAGCCAGCAGGTGATCACTACTATATGTGATTTGAAGGATTCTGAAAACCTCCCCACTTGGCCTAGCTGTAAGAGTCATTGTTTTGGATCTTCAAAGATCTCTACTGAATGCAATATAGTATATAAATTAATGCTAGTAGATTTGCTGTCTTCCCTTACAAGCAATGTAAGGAAAGAACAAGGTCTCATGACTTCATACTCCTAATGAGAGAAGGTTGATGGCAAGTTATAAAAGAGAAAACATCTGTTTGGCCCTATACCTTGTCTAAACCCACAGATGGCCCAATTTATCTCCGTCCTAAATTTAAGCTAGGAAAGAGCAACTTCTTCTCTAAGAAGTGCAGAACACAGAGAAAATCACTAGATATATCTTCCTCCAATACAAAAGCAAATATGTATGTGTGTGCCCCTCCAAACACACACACCCATAGGCAAACACAGGTAAAAATTTATGTCAATGAACATTAAGACCAATCTCATTCAATAGAGCCAAAATTTTAACCAGGAGAAAACAGCAATAAACAGAATGTAGAGATGCTCCACAGAGAGGAAGAACAAAGGTGAGCTACTGTCAAAAATGGCAGTCTAAAGCCCCAGCATAATGTGTGAAGGAAGAAAAGGAAATTGGTTACCACTAATCACCCTATCTTATGCTACCCAACACACACACACCCACACACACACACACGCACGCACCCCAAATCTCTGGGGCAAATGAGTAGCAGCAGCAGTTGGTACCATTTCCTTTTCCTCCCCATCCCCACCCCTGTCCCTGCCTTGGGCCTGAACTCAGCATTTAGCCCAATTGCCTGGTCTCGGGGCAGAAGAGAAGAGTATCAGACTGTGACTGTTCTTGGTCATCCATGTCCTACCCTATTCCAAACTGACCTGGATAAAAACAATCTATCTCAAGTCAGTTTTGGAAATGGGTGGTTTATAGGAGAAAGTCATGGAACGATTACAGTATATATATGTTCCCTTCAGGAGGCCAAGCCTCCATTTTTCCACCTCTGAGTTTCCCTTTCCTCAAGGCAATTGCACTTCTGTGCCCTTAACTGTCCCTTCCCCCTTTTCTTCCATCCTTAGGCATCTTGGCCAACATTTCTTCTCTACTCTCCCACTAAAACAAAGTAAAAGAACATTTTGGCCCTCCTTCTCCCAACCCCCCAAGAAAACCATGTTTTTTAAGAGCCAAATATAATCCAAAAAACACTTTGTTTAATGCACTTACACTGACGGCTTGCAATGTTTTATAATTTATTGAGAGAATCATTAGACTCAGTAGACTGCCTTCGGCACTGTTTTTGAATTTTTGCTCTTCAAAAAAACCTCCAATGAAAACATAAATTGTTTTAGTGGCCCTAATCACTCTGATAGCTCAGGCCGACTTAGAATACATCTGGAAGCTTTAGCTTGATGAAAACTGCCTGCATGCTTGCTTTTTATTTTGTTCTTTCCCTAAGCTCTCAGATTTGTAGACACGTGATCTGAGAAGACCATTTTGCATTTTGGGTTCAGTCTTATCTCTCAGCCTGTGGTTCCACCACGGACACCCTAGGAGTTTGCCCCAGAGGCTTGGGGAAGCCAGGACACCATGAGAAGACAGCTCAGAGTGCCCTCGGGCCTGTTTTCAGATGCAGCTCCACAGCATAGCCGTAGAAGGGTATTCTAGGGCTGACAAGGATGTCCTGGGCTTTTGCTGACACAGTCCCTCCTCGTTTGAATGGGAAGAAGACCTTCACACAAGGTAGCATTCTTCAAGAACTCAGAAGCCAGTTTTTCTTTCCTGACTCTCCCACCCTACTTGAGAGTGAATAAAACGTGGAAGAATACTCAAAAAGCTATTAAGGAAAAAGCCAATTTCTACAAATAAAATCATATTTACCCTGAAACATCTTGGGCACAAGATATAGTTAAAGAACGCAAGCCATTTAAAATCATATGTTTAAAGAAATGATACATTTGTGACAAAGTATTTTTTTTATTTTTTTTTTATTTTTTTTTTTCAACGTTTATTTATTTTTGGGACAGAGAGAGACAGAGCATGAACGGGGGAGGGGCAGAGAGAGAGGGAGACACAGAATCGGAAGCAGGCTCCAGGCTCTGAGCCATCAGCCCAGAGCCTGACGCGGGGCTCGAACTCACAGACCGCAAGATCGTGACCTGGCTGAAGTCCGACGCTTAACCGACTGCGCCACCCAGGCGCCCCTGTGACAAAGTATTAATAATTATCAAAAAAAAAAGCTAATACCATTCAAATTACCTCCTCAGATTTTAAGCATCAAAATATTCTTTGGTAAAGTCCATAGAAAGGGAGATAAGTGTTGGTTATTACATTTTTAATGTCTGTCTATCTCATCCTAACACAAACAGGTCCATTTCGAAGCTCTAAATACAGCTATCACTGTTCCTTCTGGGGAATGTTTGATTTATATAATATGTGGATCTCAACTGCATGTTTAATAGCTCAGGTCAAGGTTCGTATAGCTCTCCATATGTTTATTGAGTAGCTTTCGTAAATTTTTCATGGAGAAGTTTGTACCACTGGGCACACTAATTTAAAAAATTACTGCCTTGTCTTATTGTGGCTAAGAATGAGAAAGGTAAAGCTTTTCCCAGAATGAGATTTTTTTTAATGCAAGATCTATCAGCCTGCCCTTATTTTGTAATATCTTTCAGCAGTTGGAATTTTTTTTTTTCAGTTTTAGGCCATTAGGTGGAAGACCCTACTTGTTACAGTATTTTTAATCTGCAGCTACCTGTGCTTAGAATCCCCTTTTGCAACTATCGTTCATGACCAAGACTCACACCTCAGTGCTGCCCACCCCCTTCAACAGGTAAATGAAAATTTTAAAAATGCAATATGGAACAAACTGCGAAAAGAATTGTTCGCAAGCTTTCATTGTTCCTTTCAAACCCTGGTTATAACTGAAAGTTTACCCTAAACCCCCAAAGCCACGAGCTGATCAGAAAATAAAAGTGAAGAAGGGCATGTGTTTTATGTACTGTTATTCTGAATGTTTAAAACCTGAAAGGACTACATGGGGAATTCAGTCCTCCGCCAGTCAGGACTGGCCAACCAGCCTTGCGGCATCCATCAGGGAAGGCTGGGGCAGTGAACACTACTTACCTCGCTCGCTCCGAAAGAAATCCCTTCGAAGGCAATAAAGATATGGCAGGTAGAGGGTATTCACAGAAGCACGGACTGCAAAAGCATCTGGGAACCAAAAAACGACTGTACCACTCTCCAGATGTGCAGAATGACCATTTTCTTTAAACAAATCTCTCATCTCATTACTTCTCCACTACTGCACCCCACCCACACCACACCTGTGGATACAATGCCTACCCAGCTTCCTCAGCTAACACTGGAAAGCAAAAACGGGAGTCATTCGGTCCGATACGCTATCGGGCTTAGATCGCTTTGGGAGAAAATCTTCTTACTCCTTTCCTCTAGGGAGACCCTTATCTAGACTTTTCAGGAATTCATTTTTATTAAAATATGACCGAAGCAAGATACATCTATGGCAGACTGCATAGTTTTCTATCATCACAAAGTTAATGGTGAAAAAATATCTGGCCGTGTTGTAAATCCATTAGAATAAATTAATGGTTCCACTGACATACTCAAAATAAATATGTGCCTGTCATATTTGTAATTAAATAATTCAGTGGAAAAATTAAATGTTGAAACAATTACTCACATGGTTTAAAGCATTATGAAAATATTATGGAAAAGAAAAATGGGAGCTGTTATTAATAGAACATGGAGATTTTCATGTCTTTGGTGTTTGTTTCCCCTCATTCCCTCATAGTGAAAGGAAAAAGAAAATAATATTTATGAAGTGCCTTTTATGTGCCACTAAGTACTTTCATATCCATCATCCCGTTTGATTATTGTAACAACCTTTCCAGTTCATTCTACAGAGAAGGTAAAGATAATTGAAGATTGGAGATGTCAGGTTACGTGCCCAAGATCACACAGCCAATCAGTGGCTGAGTTAGCATTCCAGTTAAGGTCTGTGCAACTCCAAGATACCATGCTCTTCATCTGGGTCACTCAGCCTGTCACCTCAGCACTCCATGCCACATTGCCTCTCTATAGAAGCCACAGGCTGCGACCCTTGCCACTCCCGGGCTGCCCTGTCTCCTCCTCATTCCATACCAGTATAGATACATACATTCCTCCTCCTGGCCCAGTGACTGTATTCTTGACTTCTATTTAATGTTTAATCTACAAGTGTAAAGGACCAGTAACGTAAAAAATAATAATTAAAGGAAAACAAGAGGCAAATAATGCAACTGGGGGCTCTCTCTCTGAGCCTACAGAAATCTGCCTATTAATATTAGTCCCTGGTGGTGAGAAGGTACTGGGAGGGCAGCCAACAGTAAGTAGGAGTGGGTGTGGGAAAATGCAAAAGAAAGAAGGAAAGCTGCTAAAAAAGACTGGCCATATGTAGCAAATTATAAATTCTCTGGCTGCAAATATAATTTCTGCAAGTCCGGAGCCTCTTAAGGGAGCATATACCTCAGACACATTGCAAGAACCACCAGGTAGGACTTAGTGGATGCCCAGAGATGGCCACCAAACAATACAAAGGTGTGAATCTTCTCCAGGACCCGTGCGCTTGTGAACAGTAGATTCAGAGACTGCCCACCTGGTGTTAACAGAGATCATGATATTATTTCAGGGCTATCTCTTAATCCCAGTTCAGCCTCAGCCTTTCAAAAGCTGACACCTTGGCATAATCCAAACTTTGGAGGTTTCTGAGATGTACAAAAAGATTGTATTAGTTCAAATTATGGTCATCAAAGAACACAGCCTTGGAGAGTAGAGGAAACTCCCATGTTCTGATTAATAAAGACCACCTATGCAGGAGCATGCAGCACGGGCACCCTTCCCCCTAAGAATGCTTTTTGCAAAATAGAAGCCAAGGTACTACTTGGTGTGGCTTGAAAGTCCCTTACCCACAAAGTATCTCTCTCTCTTATCCTGAAACAGCCTGAAATTCCCATATCACTTTCCCTTTTGTAATGAAACCCTTGAAGGTCCCTGTTAGTATGTAAACATTACCCTAGAAAATTAAACCAAAGAGCTAATGCCATCTACAAACACAGCAGGTCAAAAATGTTTACTAGAATGGTTTAATGTTACTAAACAGGGAAGAGACACAGCGATTCCCAGGATTCAGAGCACAAGATGCCACTGCTACCCTGAGAACAAAGCAGGTGTAGTTCAACCTTTTATCTCTATACTAGTTTGGCTTGTGAGAGAAGACAGAAAATGGGTGAAGTGCAGCACGATACCAGCTCGCACTTCAATGCGATTCTTTACAACCCAATATCACAGTGCCCACCTCTTACCAGCACACGTCATAGTTTTATGCAGTGAACTCCAGCTATGTGTTTCCTTCCCTTCTGTCCTTTCAGGTTTGCAGTGAGTTTAAATAACAGGGGAGGAAGGTGTGGAGACAGTTCCACTACTACTAGCCTATAAAAGGGAGGTGGCTTTACTTATTTCCACCTTACAACCTGGCCCATGCATAATAAGGACTACCCTGTCAGATGTCATAGCACTCTGCCCCCAGAAATTAAATAGGACTTCTTCTCTCAAGTCTGCAGACCCTGGATACATTTCCCATACAGAACAAGATTTGTTTTGACTCTCAGACAGCTTTTCAGTAATATTTCTGTTAGGTAAAGTGGGCCTTCACCATATTTGTGTTTCTGCATGCTTTTACCTTTTTTTTTTTTTTTTTTGACACATATAAGAAGATACTCCCAAACTTTTACTTTCCTTGGACACAAGGATATCTATGTGCCATATACCCAGCCTCCATCAGAGATCAATTCATCCCAGGACTTTACCTCCAAATGGTTCCCAACCTCTTTTTCCTCTATATTGTAGGGTACTATAACTTTGTAAACTATTTGAGATCCTTTTTGAAGTTAAGCAGTGTAGGGGCGCCTAGGTGGCTCAGTCAGTTAAGCGTCCCACTTCGGCTCAGGTCATGATCTCAGTTTGTGAGTGTGAGCCCCGCATCAGGCTCTGTGCTGGTAGTGCAGAGTTCTGCTTTGAGTTCTGGGTCTCCCTCTCTCTCTGCCCCTCCCTTGCCCCTGCTCACACTCTGTCTTTGTCTCTCTCTCAAAAATAAATACACGTTGAAATTGGGCAGTGTAAAATTCATGAAATAAATAATAATTGGGAAATTTACAAGCCGCATTTCTCCACATGCAAGCCCTGTAAAGGCGTGGCACAGTGGAAAGTACGCCACTGAGAGGTGAGAGGCGAAGACCAGGTCCTGGTGCTGAGCTTCGCAGGCTCAGGGCCTGTGTCCTGTCTGTGTAGTGAGGCGTGGAGAGGGTAGCTCTCTGAGGACCGTGCCAGATGCCTGGGTCTGTATTTGGAAGGATTGACTAAAGGGCATTTTGTCATCTGTCTACTTCCTGTCTTCAGAAATCTTTTTCATCTACAGTATGTGTCTAAAATGAGTAGCAGAGACAAGAGGTGGTAACATGTCTCGCTTCAGGAAATACTGTGAAAATAGAGCTGAGCAGACATCAGGACACCATGAGATGTAGAGCCGCTTTCTGGCTTCAAATTCTTTGCTCCACATACAGTTCCAATTGACCACAAAAAAAGGTACTATCTCTTTGAACCTTACAATTATCTCCTTCCCCCACCCCCACCCTTTGTAATTATCATCCCAAGTACAAGTTGACTGTGGCCGTGCTGCTGCATGTAAATGCGGTTGATTGGCCTGTTGGTGAATGGGCTTGGGTAGCTTTGCCCCCACAGGGGGAAACGTTGAAAACGCGGAACAACTAGGACAGGGTCCCAACCAACCAGAACCGGCACCCAATCAATGGCACGGACAGGGGCTGGCTTGCCACACAGCTGCATTCCAGCTGAGTATCAGCCCTGCCTGCTTCCGCTCGGACTCCTGTTCTGGCTCCTCGTCGAGGAAGGAGGACACAGAAATGCATTTGGGCAGTGCTGGTCCTGTAATTCTGGCTCTGGTGACCCCACGACTTCCTAGTGACAGGATTTACTTGGAAAGTGCTAAAATCTGCAAGATAGGTGCTTGAATGAGGAGACTGAAGACTGTTTTTAAATACGGTCTCTGTCTATTATCTAACTATCTATCCAGCCAGCCATCCCTTCTCTCTCTTTCCCTATCTTTCTTTCCTCCCCTTCTATCTTTATTTTAATAATACTGTGAGTGCCCACAAGACACACAAAAGCTAGATTCTTAACAATAGCCTCTATCTACCCCACCCCCAGCACTGTCTCTGTCTCTCTCAAAATAAATAAAAATCAACTTAAAAAACAAAAACAATAAAACCCAAGCTAATTGTAGAAACTCTAGAAAACACAAAAAAAATTTTAAGAAGCAAATAAAACTCATCACGATCTTGTGTTTCTTTTGGTCTTTCTCTTTCCAATGCACACATTAGTTTTTCTCACCAAATTGGGACCCAGTTGCATAAATAATAAGTAAGTAGGTAATTATAGATTTTTATAAGTGCAATGACAGAAAGAAACAGAGTACAGTTTATTTTCTGGGTAATAAGGGGTAGAAATCATTGAATTGTACACGTGCCTGGGTGAATTTTATGGTATGTGAATTATATCTCAAAAATCTATTTTTTAATGTTTTATTTTTGAGAGAAAGAGAGTGGGAGAAGGGCAAAGAGAGAGGGAGACAGAGAATCCAAAGCAGACTCCAAAGTGGCGTTCAAACTCACAAACCATGAGATCAAGACCTAAGCCAAAGTCAGAGGTTTAACCAGCCAAACCATCCAGGTGCTCCTGTTTTTGAAAAGGAATAATAAGGGGAAGAACAGAAGATCAATGTTAGCATACACTATATAGGAAAAGTTCTAGCATACACCATATAGAAAGAGAGGTTGGAAAAGAATTAGGCAAGTTAATTCATATTTACAATAGATTTGATTTTTTTGCTATGCATACTTTTAGGAGACCTAACAATTTTCATTAACAATGTGTTTTTTGTGGAGCGCCCGGGTGACTCAGTCGGTTGAGCGTCTGACTTCGGCTCAGGTCATGATCTCTCGGCCTGTGAGTTTGAGCCCCGCATCGGGCTCTGTGCTGACAGCTCAGAGCCTGGAGCCTGCTTCGGATTCTGTGTCTCCCACTCTCTGCCCCTCCCCTGCTCATGCTCAGTCTCTCTCTCTCTCTCTCTCTCTCTCTCTCTCTCTCTATCTCTCAAAAATAAACATTAAAGGGGCGCCTGGGTGGCGCAGTCCGTTAAGCGTCCGACTTCAGCCAGGTCACGATCTCGCCATCCGTGAGTTCGAGCCCGGCGTCAGGCTCTGGGCTGATGGCTCAGAGCCTGAAGCCTGTTTCCGATTCTGTGTCTCCCTCTCTCTCTGCCCCTCCCCCGTTCATGCTCTGTCTCTCTCTGTCCCAAAAATAAATAAACGTTGAAAAAAAAATCAAAAAAATTAAAAAAAAAAATAAACATTAAAAAAAATTTGTTTAAACAATGTGTTTTTTGTTTTGTTTTTCCATTTTTTATTCTTTTTAAAAAATTATTTATTTACTTATTTTTATTTATTCATTTTAATAACAATGTGTTTTATTACATCATTTTTTATTGGGAGTTTTTAAAACTGTTTTCTTGAAGTATTTTAAGAACTGTCGCTCCAAAACTCTAGAATACTAGCTATCAACATTTCATAAATAAGTCATATTTGTAACCTGACCACACAAAAGAACAAAACAATGTGGATTTTTCTGATTTTATGCTGACAAATCTGCTTAGATAAATCATTTCAGAATTAAAGTTTGAGAAAATTCTTACTATATCCTGATCAGTTGAGAGGTCAACAGGCATCTTGAAAGTAAAATCACTTTTGTTACTATAGTTAAGCCTATTCAGGACTCAGATAAACAACTTGTATGACGTACTCACCACAGTGTGTCTGTGAATTTCATCATCATTTTACAGGTAAGGACTCTAGCCCTGAGAGGAAGACAATTTGCCAGTCTGACTCTGCAACTGACATTGCAGCTGGAATGTCAGTTGATTACTGCTGGCTCATAGTTATTTAACACACTACAAAGTGGAGATTTAACAAATATCAGGTTAAATGCCTCAACACGGACAGCCCACTTGAATAATTTGACTTGATTACCATCTGAAATCTGACCAACGTCCACAGATCGGCAGAAAAATTATAGTTGGTGGAGACCAATATAACCATATGGGTTAATGTTCTTTCAATCGCAGGTATAGAAATGCAATTAAACCAGCACTTTTAAAAGGAGCACGTATTGGAATCCCATAATTAGAAAAGGTAAGGGTGGGGCGTCTGGATGGCTCAGTTGGTTAAGCGTACGTCTTTGGCTCAGGTCATCATCTCATGGTTCCTGAGTTCAAGTCCCACGTCCAGCTCTGTGCTGACAGCTCAGGGCCTGGAGCTTGCTTCAGATTCTGTGTCTCCCTCTCTCTCTGCCCCTCCCCTGCTCATGTCTGTCTCTCTCTCTCAAAAATAAAATAAAATTTAAAAAAATTTTGTAAAGGAAAGGTAAGAGCATTCCTGGTTTTAAGCATTACTGGAGTACAAATAGTATCATCAGGAATCTGACTGTTGTCCTCCATACCTTAGCCCTGCTTCCTCTGTGTGGACTCTCAGACCACTTCTCCCCAAAAGCAGCACTGGCACTGGGCCACTGGCAGCTTTAGACTTATACCGTCCTTACAGCTAATGAGCCAGCAAGCAAAAAGACACCTTATCCCTGAGAGTTCCAGCAAGAGCCCCAGCACGGGTTGAGATGGGCGGGCTGAGTCAGATGTCCACTCCTGAGCCATGACAGCAGTCAGATGAATGAATTCTGATGGCCCAATCCTGGATCGTGTGCCCACCTCTGGGTACAGTGGCAGCAGTCAGTTCCATCAGAACTCAAGGCCGGAGAACTGGGAAGGAATGGCACTCACAGAGATGTCAGGCAGACAAAAAACTTGCCCGCCACGACTACTACATTCCATGGTTCACTCCATTGGTAATAAAGACTGCAGCCTTCCGCTTTGGAAATAATGTATTAAGTGTTGTGTCTCAACTTCATGGACAATACTCTTACAACCTGAGACTGTAAAATGATTAGTCTCAAAATCATAGCCAGAGGGAAAGTTTAGGGAAGGTCTGTCTGCAGGGACCACCTCAGCTCTGGATTTAGATGAGAAATGTCTGGGATGGGATACCTCTGAGTGCTAGAATACTGGCTCCCAGTTCAGCATATGTGTCTGCATATGCGTGTCCTGGCATTTAACTCTGGTGTATCAGCACAGCTCCGATACAGCTTCCTGACTTGGGATGCAAAGCTGTGAAATTCAATGAAACAGACTAACATCTTGGAAGCATTCATATTCTTTTGATGTACGTGTGAAAACATTAAGATGAAACATCTCTGAATATCTTTTTGGCAACACTATGTCATACAAAGGGACCAAGATTTCTGCAGACTGTAAGTACTGGAGTCTTCCTTTTTATATAGATCTCTCTAGATTTTATATTATTTGTTTTTTTAATACTATATTATATTATCAGCCATCTAAGGCCAAAAAAAAAAAGGTTCATGTAAACACATATGTTTCTTTGACAATATAATTCAGAAAATACTTGTATTTATAGCTGCAGTATATATTTTTGTATTAGCATGATACCCCTGCCATAACAAGTTATCTTTTGAAACAAATATTCTAGAAAATCAGAATATCTCCCATCAGGTTCCTACTAGTAAGCCCCAGAATATGCAGTGTCTGTATAGTGCCCCATAACTAGGATTTTAATGCCCACACAAAAGAAAATGTACTTGTATCAACAAACCAACGGTGTAACACCATGACCAATTTGAATAGCCCAACTCTGACCCCTCTAGCAAGAGAGAAGTCTTTGATAAGGGAAAGGGGTTCCAGATTGAGCCTAAACTGTGCCTATGGCTAGAATTCAGACTTCTGGGGTCGTGTCTAAAAATAAGCAGAGGCAACTCAACTAGAATGTATTGGCTTGAGAGATTGGAGTGAGAAACCAGTTGAAAATAATTCAGTCTGAGGTGAAAACATTTGCATGAGCTTGGCCCAACATCAATGCCCCAGTCTTAGAGGGCACAGCATGGTGTCAGCCTAGGGGAAAAAAAGAAAGAAAGAAACACAAATAAAATCTCTGTAAAAGGATTTCTGTTAAAAATGATGGACTAGACTCACACTTAAGATTCTACTCCATCCCAGAACCCTAGTAAAATAACAATAAAGAGATTTTCTTAAAAGCATAAGCCCGTAAGGATAAATGTGAAGACGCGACAGTTGATAACAACAAAAATATTTTGGAAGCTAAAAATCTGATGAAACAAATGGTAACTAACATCACGAAAGAAAGCTGAATCCTATCCTGGCATTTAGGAAAAGCCCAGAAGCAACCCTGATTTATTCCTCAGAACCTCCAAAAGGTTTGGGCATCTTTGGAAATAGGGGAAGAGGACAGGCTAAAATGCGTTTCTGTAAAAGCCTTCAGCTCTCCCACCTTCTCCTCAGATGACAAAGGTTTATTCTCTAGAAACAGGCCTCTAGGTTGGAAGACAACAGAGCCATTGATGGTGGGTGTACCACACTGAAAACAGGAAAAAGAAGTAAAAGCAGGAAGATGTTGAGACTCCCAGGCTATTCTCTCACTCAGCTCCCATAACACCAACAGCCAGGCTTATACTCCCTGACAGGAGTTTGGAAGAGCCTTCACCAACCAGCCCAAGAGAAAAAACCTAATCATTAACATCCAAAATCCACCTACAAACAGCCCAGTCAGATCTCCCTCAAGCATACCACACACAAGGGTTTCCAATTTGCTCCTGATATCCCATTTCTGCATATGAGCAGGCAATTAGGACACCAGATAGTGGAGAACTTCTATTATAAAAGCTAAATACAAAATAAACAAAAAGGAAAAGACACCCTAGAAGAAACAGACTCTGCAGGAAAAGCAAACTTCCAAAAAATTATCAGTAATAACCTCAAAGAGATAAGGGAGGATACTGAACTTATGAATACAAAAGTAAAAATAAAAACCCTGATTTTTAATGCTTTCAAAGAACAACAGAAAGTCTTAGAAAACAAAAATGTGATAGCAGAAATGGAAAACTCATTAAAAGGGCTAGAAGTCAAAATTCAAGACGTTTCCCAGAAAATACAACAATAAAAAACCGAGATGGAAAATAGAAGAGAAACTATGAAAATTTATTTATAAGTATAACAGTGTATATACACATATATTGAAAAACATTGGTATATAAAATATATCAACACATACATGAATATATATATATATGTATACATATACATACATATATATACATATACACATATATATGTGTGTGTATGTGTGAAACACCACCCCACTCCATACACCAAAACATATGTGGTATGTGTGTATATAATATGCTATATATTTATGTGCTATGTATGTTAATCACCTAGATATTGCGAGCAACCATTGAAATTTTATCATTTCTTCTTCTAAACAGCTAACCAACCACACTGCACCAAATGGATATGATGGAGAGGGAAAGAAGGGGAGTCACCAAGGATGTAAAGGTGGAAGAGACTGTCAACCCAAGCATAGTCACTGGATCCTCTGGTATCTTGATGGTGATGGCAAAGAGTGACCTAAGAATCAACAGGAATGACTGAGGTGCCCTGTTTGGGGGCCACGTTGGGTCAGTTTACAGGTAAACCATGAACTAACTCCAAGAAAGAAAGATGGTGCCTACTTAGGTCCTTTAATCAGAGCATTTCAAGAGCTTGGTTCCAGCCTCTATGTCAGTGTCAGGGAAGCCGCATTTGCACTGGGCCACTCAGAACACATGAACACACAGTGGGGAGATGGCTCTCCTCGATTCACTCAGTGGTCAAGTTACTCACAGCACACAGCTTAGAGGGTTGGAAAGTGTGCTTCAGTATTATTCTCATGGCACTAGCACAACTCTGTGGAATTCTGCAGTGAGGACAGGCCAGAGCATGGGAGGAAACATGGAGATACCCCTGTGTCAGAATATCTGATACAAGCTCCAAGGATCCACGACAAATCTGGAGGATCAAAGCCGAAAGCGTGGCATATGTAAGCCCTCCACCCCCTCAACCCCGCTGCACCATAACATGCATTCACCCCATGCAAAATAAACAAGGGCAGATACGACATATGTCACATATATCTCTCTAAGACTTATAAGACCACCATCCTTCTGGTTGAATCCCAATTCATGCAACCAAAAATGTTTTCAAAAAAATACAAACATCATGAAGGACACTTCTTAATATCACCTTCTTCCTTCTCCCTCTATTGCCTTCACAGACTATAACTGCTCCCAAACCTCTCTTCCCAAATTCTCTTCCAGACCTTGCCCCCAGGTGCCCCTTGGATAGTTCACTTTCCTTCCACCAGGCCCAGAAAAGCAGGATCCTGGTCAGGAATGGGGACAGGCTTAACAACTGGAAGTGTTTTTATATTAATAACCTTTATTCTCTTGTGCTCCAAGAAGGAAATAAGAAAGACATTAGCCAAAGAGTTCTTCTAAGATGGTGTGTGTGAATGTCTGTGTGTGTGTGTGTGTGTGTGTGTGTAAGACAGGAGAAATGTAATCATGTCTGAAGACAAATAAAATTGCTGGGTACAACAACATTTTACAAACTGGATTTAGGAAAAGAAAATGGCTGCTGAGAAATTATGGAGAAGGAATAATGTAAACTCATAATCTGGTCAAGTCTATTCACATAGACAGCTTTAACACCAGTGCAAACACAATGAATAAATATATTCAACATCAATAAAGCCAAGCTGAAGTTGAAAAGGAACTTGGAAAATCAAAAATCCTGTTGTTTGGGATAAATTTTCTCCAGTGGATTGAAAGCCAACTTTGGGGGCAGCCCGCAAAGAGAACAGATGGCTAGAGATAGGACCACTGGCTCACATTGGCCACTTCTGGCCTGCTAGGAAAAACTTAGAAAAGAAAAACCATAATAAGCCTGGGTTTATTATATTTCACTTGTAATTCTTTTATTCTGGTGAGATATTCTTTCCTTTAACGTGACCACACAAGTAACATGTGGTTTTGTTTATCATGTTGTGAAAGGAAAGAAAACTGGAACAGAGGTGCAAAGCACAGAGGGCAGTGATGTGAGATACTTTGTTCTACATCGACATGAAATCAAGACCCCAAAACTACACGAAGACTGTAAAAAACATAGGGTCCATAAAAGAAAGACTTTTAATATTCTTTTCTAAGCTGTCTGCAATAAACCAATATGACTTTTATAATCACTTTTACAAAAACAACTTTTAAAAATACTGAACAGGCCTTCCTTCTTTGCCTAACTTCCAAACACTGTATGCATGCAACACTGCTTAAAAATCTCTTGAAAGTTCCAAACGTGCAAGTCCACAAATTCCCTGACAAGGATATCAGTGCTTGAGAGATTGCAAATGGCTGTGGCACTGTTTAGAAGCATTGCTGGGATGCTGTCCCCTAAATGTCACAGCAGCAACAATTTGTAATAGTTTTTCTGGGTTCAGCTGACTGATAGCTGGACTGTCATTGATTTAGCAGACTAATGCTTCCTGGCTGGAAAGGCCTGCAATACTTGACATTTGACCATTCGAAGAGAATACGAGAGAAGCAAGTGGTAAAAGTAATAGTGAGAACAAGAATAAGAGTCCATCAGGCTGTTTGTTGTGGTGCTTTCCTTGAAAGAATAATACTTTACTCTCAAGAGACTTCCATTCTAAAAATAACACAAATAGGAACACACAGTCCAGAATAGATGGAAATATCCAGAGACTAAAAAATAAATATATGTTAACCTTATTCTATTAGGCATATTGTCAACAGGATTCCTCAAGACAAGGCTTCTCTCATTCTCATTAGTTTCCCAGTTGCTCCCAGAGAATCAGAAGGAGCCCCCACCCCCATGCCTTTTCCAAATTGCAAATTCATTCCAAACTCAGGGGGTGCTAACTGGGCAGAACTGCTTCCAGTGAACCTGTGTGTGAAATTTAAGATTCTGTTGACTCTTACTCTCTTTTTGAGATAGCAAAACAATATCTCCCTTAGCTCGAATTGTTTGTTTCACATTACCATTATATATATTCTTCACTTTTTCAGGTTATCAACTCTTTGTGTGTGCAGAGTTATATTAACATGGTTTGAATGTACTTAGTGGTGAATTCCTGAGTACACAAGTTTTGTGTGAATGACAGTAACATTCGGTGTTATAGCTATGCTGCATAAGGTTAAAACATGTTAGATCTGGCAGACACAGGCAATAAGAAGGCAGTAATTAGTGCCAGGCTCCCTGCTTGGAGATGCTATAACTAGCCTATTTTTCTTCCAGTGATTATATTGCAACATGAACTGGATTTTGACAATAGGTTATCTCAGGCCTACATGAAATGCAAAACCATTTTTTTCTATAAGAGATTTTTTAATTTCCTAGGAAATGTCTCTGGAAATGGATCGGAAAGACCCTTTTCTAAAGCTGCATAAATCCCAATTCTTGAGGAGCTTTCTAAAGAGCCTTCTGGCTATATGTACACATTCCGAGAGCAGATCCTTGGATAACACTCCTGAAGAATAGAGACAATGCACAGAGACCTTGAGAACAAGAGCAAAGGAGGGAGCTGCTGCCCCCAACAGACGTGTCCTAGGGCCACTAGCTTCCCAGGCTCTCCCGCCAAACTAACCCTCACCTGGGGAACACTAGTTCTACAGGTGTTATCACTGAAAAGCCTGAGCAGCAACATAAGCTGCAAGTGATGCGAAGATTGATACCCCCTAAAGGGCAATGGATAGAATGGGCAAGAACAGTAGGGTATTTTTAAACAAATGGGTTTGAGGAATATGCTCCTTATATCAGTGAAGGACTTTCCAAAAGTTGTGTGTGGTCTGTACCATGTTTTCCCAATTTATTAGTGCTGTTCAAATATAACAGTAGAATCAACTCAATGTGTGTGCTGGAAACTCCAGCCCCTTTTCCAAAAACACCCTCTTGTCGTCACCTCAGACACTGCCATTCTAATCAGTGTCATATTCCAGACAATAAAATGGCAGAGAAAGAGAAAGAAAAAAAACCTATTGCTCAGAAACCTAACCACTGCTAAGCTCAACACCTCCAAATTAGGGTTCTTACAAAGTTACCACCTCCCTCTGAGCTGAACCACCACCCCTACCTGAAGCTCATCCTACATGGCTGGGTGAGGACACTTTCAAATGTCACATCACAGGACACATCAGTTGCCTGCATTTTTTCACCTCCTACTCACTTCTCAACTCATTCCAATGTACTCCACACTTAATACTCCACCAAAACAACTTTTATTAGGGCCACCAAGACCTGAGATGCTCATGTGCCCAGACCTTGTCTTACTAGATTTCTCAGCAGCAGTTGACCCTGATGACCACTCCTCCCTCAAAGCCCTCTCTTCCTTTAATTGCACTGACGTCACTCCCCTGGTTTTCCTCCCAGCTCTTTGCTGCTTCTCCTCACTCTCCTTTCATAGCTCTTTCCTCTCTGACAGGCCTTTACATGTTGGAGTTATTCAATGAAAGCTCACTTTTCTTCTCACTCTATATCCCTTCCCTGTGTCATCATTTCCACATCCATGGCCACTACTCTGCACAATGCCAGGAAACACTGTGCCCACTATGGTCTATGTAAATGGCTTGTCCCTTGAATTGTAAAATACATGGCTCATTTGGTCATAAGTGCAGTTCTCTCCACTCCTTTGGCTTTAATTACCATCCATACATCCATACATGATCTCAAAATGTCTGTCTTAGGCCAGACAACGATGAAACTCAAATCCACATATACAACTGACTACTTGAGATCCACGTGTTCAGTCCCAAACTGAACCCATGCTCTTCCAGGACAAATCTTTCAGCCTTCCTTATCTTTATAATGGTGCTAGCACCCATCAGGTTGTCCAACCTAGAGCCTGGAAGGGACGCCTGGAAGGCATCCTTGTCCCTTCCCCCTCTGGTGCCATCAATAAATTATCTGTTTCATGTTTGTTATGTGTCTCCTTCCATCATAAGCCCTTTGAATATTGGAATCTCTCTTGACATCACATCTCCAGAGCTAGAGGGATGTCTGTCATGTAACAGTTGTTGAATGAAATAATGAAGTCTTGCTGATTTTACCATCTATCTCTTAAGTCATCTTCTTCGCCACTCAGCACCCTTGCCCAGGTTGCTCCCTCAGGCTCCCCCACTTTTCTTATTTAATGCCTATTCATCTTTCAAATCTCAACTCAATATCACTCCCTCAATATCACTCCCTCACTCCCTCAAATATCAACTTTCTCTGATGCCCCCAACTGGGCCAGGGCCCTTCAGATGCCACCATAGCTCTTACTACCCAATACTTCTTGCCTTCTCTGTTCTTCACATTTTTATCTTTTGTCCAACCTCAATCTAAATCATTCTTCCATTTTCCATTACCTCAAAATTATTTCTGAATTCATCCAAGAAAGTACCAAATCCCAGGTATTGAACTAGGTGCTAAGATTCCAAGAGAATAAATGCTAATAAGTAGCTCAGAGAAGGATAGGAGACAAAGATATATAAATATATATCATACAGTATGCAATACCTGCAGAAATAGAGCTATATACAAAGAAGCAAGAGAGCACAGCAGAAAAAAATGATTAATCCCATCCAGTTGGGGGTAGCCAGAAAAGTCTCACTGAGTGGGTTTTGTAAGCAGATCTTCCACTCTTACTTCCTCACAGACTACTCCTATATTCAGAGTATTCATGAAAATTGTTTATGTTTTCAATATTTTCTTTTCACTCAACAACCGTCAAAGTCAACTCTAGACAGCTTGAGTTTAGAAGACATTGCTGTCCACCTCCAAGGACTCCCCTTTCTGTGGACTTGGAATACCCTTAAATGTCTCCATTTTCCTTCATTTCTGCTCATTCTCCCCACCTTATTCTTTCTTTAAAACATAATCTACTGCACTCACTCCCACTAATGTGTTGTAAGTTACATCTTCTTAGAGTAGGTAAATCTTACCAGAGGCCCTTGAAAGAAATTGCTACCCTAAGAAATGAGTCTCCATATATGGGTGGAAGTCTGCTCCAAACCCTTTAATTTACAGCAACAGGCAAGACCTTGTATTCTGCCTGTAAGTAAGGCCAACATTGCCAAAACAAACATGACTTTCCAACTTTGCTAATTGTGTGTGCTTCTTGGGTTACTTCTTTTTCAAGCAAATATGTGAGCAACTTGAAATGATCATCACACTTGACTTTTGCAAAAGAACATTACCTGTTGTGAAAGATATTATATTTCAAGGAAAATCCAACAACACTCAGCTCATCTCTGACATTTGCCTGGACTGTTCATCCCTTCTGCTCATGCTTGGCCAACTCCTATACTTCGTTTAGCCTCTGCTCAAACGTCGCTTCTTCAAGGAACCCTTTCTCTTCTCCTGACTCTATCCCTCATGGTAGTCTGTGCTTCCCCTTCCAGAATACCTACACATATGCAATTACTTGTTTAATTTTCATAAAAGATGGGTCTGTCTTGTTTTCAGCTATATCCCCTGGGCTTAACACAGTGGCTGGTACATAGAAGGTCCTCAAAGCCAGTATTTATTGAATTGAACTGCTATCTCTGTGCCTTCTACATGCTGCTTCTGCTACAGCCATCACACTACATTGTAATTTATTTGTTTTCATGTCTGTCTACTCCCCTTCACATGAAGTCACTTCAAAGAAATCATAAATTATTTATTTTTTAATTCCCAGAGTCTAAGACATTGCTGGGGCCCTCAATAAATGTGGAAATAAGAAAAGAAGGAAGGAAGAAAAGAGGGAAGGAGAGAAATCTCACTGGTTGACATATCCACAAGTCCAGTAAGGTCTTAATAATATCCAACCTATACGTCCATAGGGAACCACAACAAACATTGTAAAAGCAGAGAATCAAATTTTCAGTTTTTGAAGACTTGAATATCCAGAAAAACATCCTATTTCTTAAAAGCTTATTTAGTCAGCATGTTTGCCAAGACCTATAGCATTCTGATTGCCCTTCTTGCAAAAAGAGAAGGAAAACCTAACATTTCTGAGCACTTGCTTTGTGGTGCTTTATATACAACATAGTTCAGCAACAGCCTAACTGATATTCATTGAGTTGCTACTATGTACCATGCACATGACCCTGGGGATCAAATATTTGCAGTATCCATTTTTAAAATATGACTCCTTGGGGGCGCCTGGGTGGCTCAGTCGGTTAAGCGTCCAACTTCGGCTCAGGTCATGATCTCACAGTCCGTGAGTTCCAGCCCCGCGTCGGGCTCTGTGCTGACTGCTCGGAGCCTGGAGCCCGTTTCGGATTCTGTGTCTCCCTCTCTCTCTGACCCTCCCCCGTTCATGCTCTGTCTCTCTCTGTCTCAAAAATAAATAAATGTTAAAAAAATTTTTCTTTTTAAAAATAAAATATGACTCCTAGGACTGAACACAGTATTTCTATTGTGTTCCAACCGATACAGGGGTTTGGGTTGCACTATCTCTATTACTTCAGCCTAGGATTCAACTAGACCATTTCACAGCTACAGACTTTGTGTTGCCTCACCCAGTGCTTACAGTTAACAAACTCCCCTCTAACACCTTTTTAGTTTAAACACCCTCAGGTCAGGTTTTCCCCAGCCTGGACCAAGTCAATTGATTTCAAAGTACAAACTCAATACTTCATGCTTTTTTACTTTATACTGGTTTCACCATCTCTCAAGCCTGTCAAAAATGTTTAATTCTTGATTATATCATCAAATATATAAGAGCGGCAGCCTGAGACCACAAAGTGACCTTCAGCAAGTCTCTTAACTTCTCTGAACAGGACTACCATGTTGAACAACTCCAGAGACCCCATTTACCCCGCAGTCAAACAGCACCTATACAAATTGCCCCTCCTCATGTTGGACAGTGGCACAGGCTTGGGATCTGCCATTGCTCATCTATCAAATCAGGAGGTTAGAACAAAACCTCATTCTGTAATTTGGGGTCGTGTACACCTTTGATAAATATTCCTTCTATGCTTTATCCAATTTACTGATAAAATTACTGACTATAAGCAAAATACAGAGAAATATGTGTAGATCCCAGGTCTCACTTCGGGTTCTCGAGAGGCTTCTTTAACTAGGTCAACAGTCATCCTTCACTTCCTTTTCAAGCACTATAGGTCTTCAAAAGTGTGGAAGACAGCAAATTGCCACTTCCTTGTCACACTGAGCAAAATCCTCATGAGCTATGATGTATAACAACATGAAATACATATTCTGAAAGTCCCTAAAAGAAAAAAGCTGATTGACAACTCATCTTGACAACCAAGAAAATTAAAAAAAAAACTGAAAGTTACTGATATCTGGCATTGTGATCTGTTATGTGCCTTTCTCTTTTGGTTTTGCCTAGGCTGACATCCATAATCGTGAAACATGACTGGCTGGCTGATCCTGACAAGACAGGGAATTTCCATGCAACATACTGCTGGTAGAAGATGAAACCAATAATACTATATTTCTTTATGTTACCAATTCTATCTCCTGAAAATGGGTAGTAATTTAGGAAATACCTCAATGAAAGGAAATGTTATAAACATTTTATTATTTATAAAAGTCAAAACGTAGCACGTGTAAAAGCCCTGCTTGCAGGGGGCAAGAGCTTAGTGAGTTCAAGAAACTGAAAGAAACCAAAGTGGTAAGAGCATAGCGGGCAAGGGGAAGAGTGGTGGAAGATAAGTCGGGAGGGACCAAATCATACAGATTTGTAGGCCATGTCAAGGATTTGGGGCTTTATCCCAAGTGTGACTGAATATTATTGTCCAACAGTAGAGGAAGGGGTTAGTAAATATGGTTATAGCAATACTACAGACTACCCATCACTGATTTCCAAAGTGTGTTCTAAAAACTTATCTGTGGAGCAGATGTTTCACTCTGTATTTTTTATCAGTTTCATGTTAAAATTAATTTGAAGAAAATGTGTCATGTTCTCATCTTTTACCTTAAAGCAAGATTTCTCAAGATTTCTTCTTTGAGAAATCCTACAGTAAAGGAATGTGTTCGTTTTCACAACTTTGCAAACTTATTTGACCTCAGAGATGTTTTATTTTCCCCAACATCTGTTAAAATTCCAAGAAACTACCATTTGTGAAACATCTTTTGGTAAATATCACTATCTATCCATTTTAAAGGATCATATAGAAAGTATACATAAAACTGAAAAATATCCCATGATTACAAGTATATAAAAATAGAATGCATATGAAGGTAATAGGCAACAATTAAAATATATGTTACTTAGGGGGCAGAGCTAAGATGGCAGACAAGTAGGGGGACCCTGGGCTGTCCTCATCCCTCAAATACAGCTATATTGAGGTCAGATCACTTGGAACACCCAGGAAATCTATCTGCGAAGTGGCAGAAGGATCTCCCGAGTTGGAGGGAGGCAAGGTGGCAGATGCGAGGCTTACTTCAACATATCAAATGTCCATACCTCACATGTTCAAACACTCACCACTGTAAGCAAGGAGGAGCTCTGCAGAGGACTGGCCAGTGGGAAAGAGCAGCCAAAACACAGCAGCAGAATGCACATAGCATACACCAGAAATACTTCCTGAAGTGCCAGGCCCTAGGCAGTGTATGGCCCTTTTCAATACAGCAGTCCTCTCAGGTGCAGAAAATATAACTAGCTTTTAAAACACACAAAAGACATGGGGCGCCTGGGTGGCGCAGTCGGTTAAGCGTCCGACTTCAGCCAGGTCACGATCTCGCGGTCCGTGAGTTCGAGCCCCGCGTCGGGCTCTGGGCTGAGGCTCAGAGCCTGGAGCCTGTTTCCGATTCTGTGTCTCCCTCTCTCTCTGCCCCTCGCCCATTCATGCTCTGTCTCTCTCTGTCCCGAAAATAAATAAACGTTGAAAAAAAAAATTTAAAAAAAAATAAAACACACAAAAGACAGAAACTTAGGCAAAATGACAAGATGGAGGAATTGTCCCCAATAGAAAGTCAAGAAGAAATCACTGCCAGTGACTTGCTCAAAACAGATATAAGGAATATATCTGAACAAGAATTTAGAATAACAGGCATAAAACGAAGCTGGGTTTGGAACAGAAGCACAGAAGACACCAGAGAAACCCTTGCTGCAGAGATCAAAGACCTAAAAACTAATCAGGCTTATATGAAAAATGTAATAACTGAGATGCAAAACTGACTGGAAACAGTCACAATGAGGACTGAAGAAGCAGAGGAAAGAATAGGTGAAATAGAAGATAAAATTATGGAAAATAAGGAAGCTGAAAAAAGAGGGAGAGGAAAATTATTAGATCACAAGGGGAGACTCAGAGAGCTTAGTGATACCATAAAACAAAACAACATCCATATCAGAGGGTTCCAGAAAAAGAAGAGCAGGAAAAAGGGGCAGAAGGTTTATTTGAACAAATTATAGCTGAGAACTTCCCTAATCTGGGGAAGAAAACAGGCATTCAAGTTCAGGAGGCACAGAGAACTGACATCAAAATCAACAAAAATAGGTCAACACCATGACATATCACAGTAGAACTTGCAAAATATAAAAACGAAGAGAGAATTCTGAAGGCAGCTAGGGACCAAAGGTCCTTAACCTCAAGGTAGACACATAAGATTAGCAACAGACCTGTCCGCTGAAATTTGGCAGGCCAGAAGGGAGTGGCAGGAAATATCTGATGTGCTGAATGAGAAAAATAGGCAGCCAAGAATTCTTTATCCAGCAAGGATGTCATTCAGAATAGGAGAAATAAAGAGTTTCCCAGACAAACAAAAACTACAGGAGCTAGTGATCACTAAACCAGCCCTGCAAGAAATTTTAAGGGGGACTCTCTGAGTGGAAAAATAAAAGACCAAAGCAACAAAGACTACAAACGACCAGACAACATCACCAGAAACACCAACTCTAGAGGTAATGTAGAGTAATGACACTAAATTCATATCTTTCAATAATCACTTTGAATGTAAATGGACTAAATGCTCCAATCAAAAGACATAGGGTATCAGAATGGATACTTACTCTATGAAGTCAACATTACCTTGATTCCAAAACCAGACAGAGACCCCACTAAAAAGGACAATTACAAGCCAGCATCCCCAATGAACCTGGATGCAAAAATTCTTAACAAGATACTTGCAAATCAAATTCAACAGTACATTAAGAGAGGGGCACCTGGGTGGCTCAGTTGGTTAAGTGTCCAACTTTAGCTCAGGTCATGACCTTGTGGTTTGTGAGGTCAAGCCCCCCTCCACCCCCCACCCCCATGTCAGGCTCTGTGCTGACAGCTCAGAGCCTGGAGCCTGCTTCAGATACTGGGTCTCCCTCTCTCTCTGTCCCTTCCCCACTTGCACAATGTCTCTCCCTCTCTGTCTCAAAAAACAAAACAAAACAAAACAAAACAAAACAAAACAAAACAGTACATTAAAAGAATTACTCACTATGATCAAGTGGGATTTATTCCTGGACTGCAGGGCTGGTTCAATACTCACAAATGAATCATTGTGACACATCACATTAATAAAAGAAAGGATAAGAAGCATATGATCCTCTCAATAGATGCAGAAAAGCACTTGACAAAATACAACATCCATTCTTGATTTTTAAAAAAACACAAGAAACTAAGGATAAAAGGAACATATCTCAACATCATAAAGGTCATATATGAAAGACCCACACCTAATATCATCCTCAAGTGGAAAAACTGAGAACTTTCCCCTGCAGTCAGAAACACAACAGGGATATCCACTGGAAGTCCTAGCCTCAGCAATCAGACAATAAAAAGAAATAAAAGGCATATAAAGTAGCAAGGAAGAAGTCAAACTTTCACTCTTTATAGATAACATGATACTCTACGTGGAAACCCAAAAGATTCCAGCCAAAAACTGCTAGAACTAATACGTGAATTCAGTAAAGTCACAGGATATAATATCAATGTACAGAAATTGGTTGCATTTATACACACCAATAATGAAGCAGAAGAAAGAGAAATCAAGGAATCAATCCCATTTACAATTCCATCAAAAAAACTATAAGATACCTAGGAATAAACATAACCAAAGAGGTAAAAGATCTGTACACTGAAAATTATAGAAAGCTTATGAAAGAAATTAAAGAAGACACAAAGAAATGGAGAAACATTCTATGCTTGTGGATGAAAAGGAAAAATATTGTTAAAATGTCTATACTACCCAAAGCAGTCTACACATTCAATACAATCCCTATCAAAATAACACCAGCATTCTTCACAGAGGTAGAACAAACAATTCTAAAATTTGTATGGAACCTGAAAAGACCCTGAATAGCCAAAGTAATGTTGGGAAAAAAACAAAAACAAAAACAAAAAAAACCAAAGCTGGAGGCATCACAATTCCGAACTTCGAGCTGTATTACAAAGCTATAATCATCAAGATAGTATGGTACTGACACAAAAACAGACACATAGATCAATGGAACAGAATAGAGAACCCAGAAATGGACCCACAAATGGCCAACTAATCTTTGACAAAGCAGGAAAGAATATCCAATGGAAAAAAGACAGTCTCTTCAACAAATGGTGCTGGGAAAACTGGACAGAGACATGCAGAAGAATGAACCTGGACCACTTTCTTACACCATACACAAAAATAAACTCAAAATGGATAAAAGACCTAAATGTGAGACAGGAAACCATCAAAGTTCTACAAGAGAAAACAGACAGCAACCTCTTTGACCCTGGCCACAGCAACTTCTTATGACACATGTCTCTGGAGGCAAGGGAAACAAAAGCAAAAATGAACTATTGGGATCTCATCAAGATGAAAAGCTTCTGCACAGTGAAGGAAATAATCAACAAAACTAAAAGGAAACTGGCAGAATGGGAGAAGATATTTGCAAATGACATATCGGATAAAGGTTTAGTATCCAAAATTTATAGAGGATGTATCAAACTCAACACCCAAAATACAAATAATCCAGTGAAGAAAGGGGCAAAAGACATGAATAGACACTTTTCCAAAGAATACATCCAGATGGCTAACAGACACATGAAAAGATGCTCAACATCACTCATTATCAGGGAAATAATAAATCAAAACCACAATGAGATACCACCTCGTACCTGTCAGAATAGCTAAAATGAACAACTCAGGAAACAACAGACATTGGTGAGGATGCAGAGAAAGGGGAACACTTTTGCACTGTTGGCAGGAATGCAAACTGGTACAGCCACTCTAGAAAACAGTATGGAGGTTCCTCAAAAAATTCAAAATAGAACTACCCTGTGACCCAGCAATTGCACTATTAGGTATTTATCCAAAGTATACAAAAATGCTGATTCCAAGAGGCACATGCACCCCAACGCTCATAGCAGAACTATCAACAATAGCCAAATTATGGAAAGAGCCCAAATGTGCATCAACTGATGTATGGATAAAGATGTGGTGTGTCTGATATATATATATGTGTCCATATATATATATGGAATATTACTCAGAGATCAAGAAGAATGAAATCTTGCAATTTGCAACAACTTGGATGAAACTAGAGTGTATTATGCTAAGTGAAATTAGTCAGTCAGAAAATAAATGATTTCACTCATATGTGAAACTTAAGAAACACAACAGATGAATACAGGGGAAGGGAAGGAAAAATAAGATAAAAACAGAAAGGGAGGCAAACCATAAGAGACTCTTAAATACAGAGAGCAAACTGAGCTATGCTGGAAGGAACGTGGTGGGGGGACAGGCTAAATGGGTGAGGGGCATTAAGGAGGGTACTTGTTGGGATGAGCACTCGGTGTTATATGGAAGTGATGAATCACTCTTCAAACCAGTGCTACTGTAGCAAGAGCGCTACTCTTGAAACCAGTGCTACACTGTATGTTGACTAACTTGAATTTCAATACATGTATCTGTTATTCAGGATGAAAGATTTATCAGTGGTTTTATTTCTCAATTAAGTCTTTCTTAATTATGAGATGATAGCATATTTTCCATTAAAAATTATAAAATAGCATAAAGTTATGAAAGCCATATATTTTTAAATGTATTTGAAGTTTTGCCAATGCAATCAATCCATGGGCTGCTTCACAAATTTCACCTCATTAGAGTGCCTAGAGACTATTCAAGCTATGTTTTTTGACAGAGGGAAAAAAAACAGTCATCTTAATACTAGTTCTAATCCCCTTGCTGGCAGGTTGATCTAATTAACATCTCTTAATTGGATGAATTAATTTAAACTAAAACACAGTTTGATTCAAACCATGTTGAACTATAGACATCCTTCATAGGATTCATGGAATCCTATGAATCTCCCTCCAATCCCATTACTACCCTAAGGCCTTTTCAAGGAGTATTTCATATACATAGATCAAAGCTTTTTAACACTTTAGTGTTGGGGCCAGAAATTAAATCCTGTGTTTTCATTCATTCATTCATTCAACAAACATTTACCAAGAGCACTAGACTATGGCTAAGGACATTAAAAAAAAAAAAAAAAAAAAAAAAAAAAAAAACTTAAAAAGACAAAAGCCTTATCCACAATGAATTCTCAAAAGGTAATATAGACATGCAAAAAAAAAAGTAATACAGAACAAATACTCCAATTGTGTTATATATTGGCATAATGTTAGTACAAAAAAGAGGGAGGACAGTCCTTCCTAGAATGAGGAGAATGGGTTAGAAAGGCTTCAAAGAGAATGAGATGTTTGAGCCACATCTTCAAAAATGAGCATGAGTTTGCCAGGCAAATGAGGTTGGAAACACTTTAGATAGAGAAGAACATGTAGAAAATACAGAACATGTGATCCAGAGCAAGTACGAGTTGGGACATAATAATAGGGCAGAGGGAAACCTTCCACAGAGCCATCACATAAGAGAAAAATCAAAGTAACTATAGGTTTGGATTTTAGATGGCAGCACCCAGTATAAAACAAGAGCAGACTCAGAGAACTAAGGGGGAAAGTTCAAACTGCAGTTAATTGAAGAGTGAATGAAGGTCTCAGGAATCCTATTCAGTAGACCCAGTCATATGTGGGGCAACATTTGGTCAAGTGATAATCTTAATTCATGTAAGAATTTAGTGCTTCTGAAGGGATTCTGTAGTGCATGTAATGATAGCAAAATATATTTTGTAACTCTGGACTTCTGATGTGTAGCATTGACAGAATATAAAGTGTAGATAATTCTTATGATTTCACCCAGTTCAACTTTCACTTTGTTAAAAATAATAGCACTTGATGAAGTTCAAGATGGCCGCATAGGAAGATCCTAACTCACCTCTTTCCACAGACACACCAATAATCTACAGCTACGTATGGATCAAGTCCTTCTGAAAAAATATCGGAAAACCAGATAAACTGCTGTCCACAACGAAGGATAAAAGGACCACCTCCAGGGGCGCCTAGGTGGCTCCAGTCGACTAAACCTCCAGCTTCGACTCAGGTCATGATCCCATGGTTCATGAGTTTGAGCCCCACACTGGGCTCTCTGCTGTTGGCATGGAGTCCACTTCAGATCCTATGTCCCCCTTTCTCTCTACCCCCACCCCCTGCTCAGTCTCTCACTCTCTCAAAAATAAATAAATAAACTTTGAAATTTAAAAAAAAATGAAAAGGACCACCTCTGGAGAGGTAGGAGAGGCAGAGACATGGTCTCACAAAAAAAAAAAAAAAAGCCCATCCCCAGCACGGTGACACACAATAGGGAGAGATCCCACTGACAGCTGCTCCTCCAGGAAAACAAGGGCTGATGCCCCACATTCGCACCCAGGAACTGGAATCTGCACCAAACAGACGAGACCCCAGAATACCTGGCTTAGAAAATCAGCAGGGCTGATGTCCAGGAGCCCCAAATTTCTATAGGAAACTGAGATTCCCCTCTTGAAGGGCTCACCCTGAGACCCAGCAGTAAAACATCAGTTTGAAAAGTACCTAGATTATATGGAAGCAAGATTCATTTGCTGATCTGGCAGCATTGGCTTGAAGGATGGGGGACGATGGAGATGCCCCCAGAGCTGGAGGCACTGGAGGACACCAGTGTTGTACTCTCCACCAGCAGTCACAGTGCTTGCTGAGGCTGAAGAGGGTGGGGAGCACTCTCCTACCTCTTGGCTGAGGCAGGGAAGGACAGTCAGTCATGGGGTTCTCCTGCTCCTAGCTAAAGTCTCCAAGCATGGGCAGCTGTGACATACCCCCAACCCCTGGCTGGGCTGGTGAGTGTGGACGGTCATGGCCTTCTCCCACTCCCAGCCTAAAGCTGCACACATACACAAACAAAGCACTCTTTCACTGCATGGCTGAAGCCCACATGCATAGTCGAGACATTTTCCCACTGCCTTTCTAAAGCCAGTGAGCATATCCCACCCTCTACACTTTCCAGCTGCCTTGCTAAAGCCAGTGGGTGCGGGCAATTCCCACAAAGGTCACCCCTGAATCACCTGGCCTTGGTGGCCAAAAGGGCTAGCATTCCAGAGCTCCACGGGACTGTAACAATTGGAAAGACAGTTCTTGGCAGGCCATCACACCCAGGGCACTGCACAAATAGCAAATTGAAATACAACCCAGTGTTCCTGTGAAAAAAGCCTATTGACTCAGCCTAGAGCTTCAGCCAGAGGGACAGGCTTCAGGTTTCCCACACATCTAGAGGCTAACGAGGTACTCCTAGGGAATTTAAGCAGGGAGACAAAATCTTTGCACACCTTTTGGCCTCACTACAGTTGGATAAAACTTACCAAAAAAAAAAAAAAAAAAAAAAAAAAAAAAAAAAGCTTAAACACTCATCTGGAACCCTGATTCTTGCAACTGTCACCAAGGGTGCAGATTTCCTGATCCAGATCTCCTGGTCTGAAGGCCAGGAGGAATTGTGATTACATCCCCACAGGACTATATATATTTGCATACTTTAAAAGTTTCTACCTGAGGGTCTGACTTCCAGTCAGTCTTTGAAACTAGGCGCTAAATGACATCTCTCCTCTTGGATCACTGACAGGTTTTGGCACACCCTCAACAACAGGGACATAACAAGAATAAATCAGGGGGGTGCCTGTGTGGTTCAGTCAGTTAAGTGTCTGACTCCTGATTTAGACTCAGGTCATGATCTCGTGGTTCATGAGATTGAGCCCCGCATTGGACTCCATGCTGATGGTGTGGAGCATACTTGGGATTCCCTCTCTCTCTGCCCCCCCCCCCCATTTCTCTCAAAAATAAATACATGTTTAAAAAGTTTAAAATTAAAAAAAGAGTAAATCAGGTTATGAGACAATTAGATAATCACAAAGTTTCAAGAGGAAACCAAGAGCAAGGGCAAAGTTGAATGAGAGGGATCATCACCTACACAAGGCCACTCCAAGACTGAGAGAGGCAGTTGTTTTATAGAAACAAACACAGAGAGTCAAGCAAAATGGAGGGAACAGAGAAATAGGTTCCAAACAAATGAACAACAACAAAAACAAAACAAAAAAAAAACACTCAGAAAAAGACCTTAATGATAACAAAGATAAGTAATCCACCTGATAAAGAATTCAAAGTAACAGTCACAAAGATGCTCACCAAACTTGGGAAGAGAATGCATAAACTCACAGTGAGAACTTCAACAAACATATAAAAAAGATAATAAAGTACCAAACAGAAGCCACAGAGTTGAAAAATATAATAACTAAGCTAAAATACACACTAGACAGGGTTCAACAGTAGACTAGGTGAAGTACAAGAACAGTTCAGCAAGTTGGAAGATAAAGTAATGGAATTCACCCAGACAGAATAACAAAAAAATGAATTTTCAAAAATGAAGATAAATTGCAGCACCTGGGTGGCTCAGATGGTTAAACATCTGACTCTTGATTTCGGCTCAGATCATGATTTCACAGTTCCTGAGTTAGAGCCCTACATGGGGCTCTGCACTTACAATTCAGAGCCTGCTTGTGATTCTCTCTCTCCTACTCTCTCTGCCCCCACACCACTTTGTGCTCTCGCTCTCTCTCTCTCTCAAAATAAATAAACTTTAAAAGAAAAAAATGAAGATAACTTAAGGAATCTATAAGACATCAAACACAATAACATTTGCACTATAGGGGTCTCAAAAGGAGAAGAGAGAGAGAAAGTGGCAGAAAACTTATGTGAGAAAATCATGGCTCAAAACTTTCCTAACCTAGAAAGAAACCAGAGATCCAGGTTCCAGAAACCCATGGAATTCCAAACTGGATAAACGCAAAAAGAGCTACAACAGGACAGTGAAGGGATGGAAAAAGATGTCCCATGCAAATGGAAGCCAAAAGAAAGCTGGTATAGCTATATTCATATCAGACAAAATAGATTTTAAAACAAAGACTATAATAAAAGACAAAGACAGGAACATAATGGCAAAGAAGTCAATCCAGTAAGAAGATACAAGATTTATGAATATATATGCACCAATATAGGAGCACTAAAAAATATAAAGCAAATATTCACAGACCAGAAGGTAGAAACTGACAGCAATGTAATAATACTTGGGGATTTTAACACCACACTTACATCAATAGATAGATCATCCAGACAGAAAATTGATAAGGAAACACTGGCCCCTTAAATGCACACTAGACCAAACGGACTTAATAGATATATACAGAATATTCCATCCAAAACCAGAAGAAACATATTTCTCAAGTGTACATGGGACATTCTCCAGGATTAAACAAATCTCAATAAATTCAAGAAGACTGAAATTATACCAAGCATCCTTTCTGACCACAATGATATGAAACTAGAAATCAACTACAAGAAAAAAACTGGGAAATTCAAAAAAAATATGGACATTAAACAACATGTTACTTAACAACTGCTGGGTCATAGAAGGAATCAAAAGAAAAAATCAAAAAATACCTTAGAGACAAAAGAAAACAAGACAAGGATGCCCACTATTCCCAATTTTATTCAACATACTACTGGAAGTCCCAGCCACATCAATTAGACAACAAAAAGAAAAGTCATACAAATTGGAAAGAAAGAAGTAAGACTGTCACTATTTTCAAATGACATATTGTATATAGAAAAAAATGTTAGGATTAATAAAACTAATCAATGAACACATAAAACTAATAAATAAATTCAGTAAAGTTGCAAAATACAACATTAATATACAAATATGTTGTGTTTTTACAATTAATAATGAACTTTCAGAAAGAGAAATCAAGATAACTCTAGTTACAATCACATCAGAAAGAATATGATACCTAGGAATAATTCTTTTTATTTTTTTAATGCTTATTTATTTTTGAGGGAGAGAGAGAGAGGGAGAGGGAGAC
This sequence comes from Prionailurus bengalensis, assembly GCF_016509475.1. Taxonomy (NCBI): domain Eukaryota; kingdom Metazoa; phylum Chordata; class Mammalia; order Carnivora; family Felidae; genus Prionailurus; species Prionailurus bengalensis. The sequence continues at coordinate 21,298,266 of NC_057343.1, forward strand.
AGAGCACAAGCAGAAGAGGGACAGAGAGAAAGGGAGACACAGGATATAAAGCAGGCCCAAGGCTCTGAGTTGTCAGCACAGAGCCCAACACGGGGTTTGAACTCACAAACCATGAGATCATGACCTGAGCTGAAGTCGGATGCTTAGCCAACTAAGCCACCCAGGCACCCCTATAGGAATAAATTTAACCAGGGAGGGGAAAGAGTTGTACTCTGAAAATTATATGATATTGAAGAAAGAAACTGAAGAAGACACAAATAAATAAAAAGACATTTCATGTTTATGGACTGGATGAATTAATATTGTTAACTGTCCATACTACCCAAAGCAATCTACAGATTCAATGCAATCCCTATCAAAATTCTAATGACATTTTTCACAGACCTAGAACAAATAATTCTAAAATTCATATGGAATTACAAAAGACCCCAAAGAGCCAAGACAATCTTAAGAACGAAGAACAAAACCAGAATTATCATACTCCTTGATTTCAGAGTAATAGTAATTTATTTCAGAGCTATAGTAATCAAAACAGTATGGTATTGGCAAGAAAACAGATACACAGATCAATGGAATAGAATTGAGAGCTCAGAAGTAAATCCATGCATATATGGTCAATTAATTTACAACTAAAAAGGTGAAAATATACAACAGAAGAAAGACAATCTTTTCAATAAATGGTGTTGGCAAAACTGGACTGCCACATGCAAAAAAAAAATGGGTCTAGACCAGTATCTTATATCATATGTAAAAAATGACTCAAAATGGATCAAAGACTGAATGTAATACTTGTAACCATAAAACTCCCAGAAGAAGACATTTGCAGGAAGCTCTTTGGCATCCGTCTTAGTGATGTTTTTTTTAGATCTGACTACAAAGGCAAGGGAAACAAAAGGCAAAAATAAACAGTTAGGATTACATCAAACTACAAAGTTTCTGCACAGTGAAGGAAACAATCAATGAAATGAAAAGACAACCTACTGAACGGAATAAGATATTTGCAAATCATATGACTAATAAGGGGTTAATACCCAAAATATATAAAGAACTCATATGACTCAATAACAGAAAAAAAATGGGCAGAGGATCTGAATAGACATTTTTCCAAAGAAGACATACAGATAGCCAACAGGCACATGAAAAGACGCTCAACATCACTAATCATCAGAGAAATGCAAATCAAAACCATAATGAGTTATCAGCTCACACCTGTCAAAATGGCTATTACCAGGGCGTCTGGGTGGCTCAGTCAGCTAAGCATCTGACTCTTGGTTTCAGCTCAGGTCATGATCTCATGATTCATGAGTTTAGCCTCGCATCAGGCTCTGCGCTGGTGGTGCAGAGCCTGCTTGGTATTCTCTCTCTCTCCCTCTCTCTCTCTCTGCATCTCCCCGCCTCTCTCCATGCCCCCCCTCAAAATAAATAAATATACTTAAAATTTTTTTTAATTAAAAAAGAATGGCTATTATCAAAAAGACAAGAAATACAAGCTCTGGTAAAGACATAAAGAAAAGGGAATCCTTGTGCACTGCTGGTAGGAATGTAAACTGGTACAGCCACTATGGAAAACAGTATAGAGCTTCCTCAAAAAATTACAAATAGAGCTACCATATGATCCAGTAATTCCACTACTGGGTATCTATCCAAAGAAACTGAAAACATTAATTTGGAAAAATATATGCACCTCTATGTTCACTGAAGCATTATTTACAACAGCCAAGATAAGGAAACAACATACATGTCCATCAGTGAATGAATGCATAAAGAAGATGTGAGACAGATACACACACACACACACACACACACACATAATGGACTATTATTCAGCTATAAAAAGGAATGAAATCTTGCCATTTGCAATAACATAGATGGACCTAAAGGATATTATGCTAAGTAAAATAAGTCAGACAGAGAAAGATAAATATCACTGATTTCACTTAGATGTGAAATCCAAAAAACAAACAAAATAAAACCCAGACTCATAGATAAAGTGAAAATATTGGTGGTTGCCAGAGGGGAGGAGATTTGCAGGGTGGGCAAAATGAGTGAAGAAGATTAAGTACTACAAGCTTCCTGTTATAAAATATTTATATAAAATAAATATATAAGTCATCGGGATATAATGTACAGCATGGAGAATAAAATTAGTAACATTGTATTCACTGTGTAAGGTGATAGATGGTAACTGGGCGAATTATGGTGACCATTTCACAATATATACAAATGTCAAATCACAGTGTTGTACACCTGAAATTAACATAATATTGTATGTTAATTATACCTCAATAAGTATAAATAAATAAATAAATACATACATACATACACACATACATACATAAAAATCTAAAAATAGAAAGCCCATAGAGGAGGATAAATAGTCATTATCCTTCATATCCACAGAGAATTTCTAAGCAAAAAAAAATAGCACTAATGACAGGTTGTAGATAAATCTTGATAGTCTCAAATGAAAAATGCTATATAAATATAAAGGGGGATTTATTAAATCTACTTTGAGTACAAAGGCTCCTAAAGTACATGGCAAAGAAACATATGTTCTGCGATCTTTGAGGGGACAAAGAGGAGAGTGGTGTATATCCATCATAATACCGTATTGTGAATTTCTCTAAGGGCTGCAGAACACTCTGTAATTATGTTTACTCTCACATGAAGACAGTGGTCTGTGCTCACATCCACACAGAGGAAAAGAGGCAACACTACAAAAGTGCAAGAACTGAAAGTGATTTTAAGCATCATCTATCCAACCTCTTCACTCTGCGGATGAAAAAACAGAATCACAGGGGTTAAGCAAGTTGCCCACAGTTCACATAGTGAATCAGAGGTGAAACAAGACTACAACCCAAGATCCCCACACCCAGCAGTCTGGTGTGTTTGCTTTCACTGCACCCTCCAGGCCTGTCCCAGAGGCCAAATCTAAGTCAGAAATTAAATTAATAAGTCAGTCAACACTCAAGTCAGCAGGACTGATCCCATCAGACCTTAGCATGCAACTGAACATGCAGTTTACAGAGAGCATGGGGGGAAAGAAAGTCACTGTGAATACCTGCTGTGTGTCTGTCACTTCTGGGTGCTATATGTACACTCACAGTACATGATGCAAAGTTATTCTCTCATCATCTCACAGTCAGTGAGTAAATAAATATTTCCTGGGGAACCATTATGTGCTAAGGACATTTCTAGGCCCTAGAGATAATGCTGAACAAGACAGAGTCTCTCCCTTCATAGAATTGCACTGTAGTTGGAAGAGACAAAAAATAAACAAGTCAACTAATGAATACACAAGAGAGTAGTAAGTGCTAAACAGAGAAATAAAATGAAGTGATGCAATGAAGTGTGACAAGAGGGGAAGCGGTGAGTGGGTACTGCCTCATCTTGGGTGGTCAGGGAAGGCCTTCTCCAGGTCTCCTTCATACTGACTCTGAAAAGGACATGAAATTGGGCACCAGGCATGAACTTTCACATGAGAAGGCATGAAGATGGCCTGGAACCTGATGTCTTGGGTAAAACCAGGTCAGAAGTCAGGGCAGACCATGTATGAGCCTGCGTGTGAAGGCGCATGTCTGTCCAAGTATCACCAACGGAAGCAGGAGAAAACGGGCTGAGGGCAGTTCAGAAGAACTTTCTGTAACAGTTTGCTGCTGTTTCCTTTGGTTTTTATTAGGCTGAGCTACTTAATATGCAATGGTTTTCACCCTGTGGCCTTCATTCCTCAAGGCTCTAATAATATTCCATTGCCCCCCTTCTCTCCACATGACTCCTTTCTTCTTTTAACTGGATGTAACTGTTTCATGACCAAAGTGATAGGGATGACTATTCAAGACCCCTATGCTAATCACAAGCATTTTCTGGACCAAAGTGGTAGAAATGCTGCCCTAATGGGCATTCCAATAAGCATAAACAGATTGAACCCAAAGTGAGTGCAATACCATCAGGACTTCTTAAGGGAAAACAGCAACGAGATGTTGGAATTAATTTGAGGCCTCTGACATTGACAGAGTTGGAAGCAACACAAAGCTCAAAAAGTCAATCTGCTCTGGGAATGTTAAAAGGAAACACTTGTTTGGAACGAATTTTTAAGTGTGAAAAAGAAAGACTATTTTGGGTGGAATTTGTGAGCAGCGAGTCTGACCACACACTGGGGGCTGAGAGATGTATCACTGAGGGAACCGTGGTCCAGCTCCCAGCAGTTTTCATGCCCGGCACCCAGTTGAGAAATCGTGTGCTCTGATTCATGTCTGCAATGTGCCAAATGACTCCACTGGGAGTGAATCTGACTCTCAAATCCAATCTCGGTCTAATTTCCGTTCTTCCTTCTCTTCACCCCAGCATTCCTTATTTCTGCATTCCGTAGTGATCGTGTACATTTTAAGAACCGCACACCTTGAGTTTAACTGTTTCATAAATCGCTTCCTCATTCTCCAGTGGTAAATGGAAGTTCACATGGAATGCTGCACTTCAGCGACAGGGTTCCGTTTGAACCCACCAGACCAAACTTCCTGTCACACATCCCCAGACCAGATTAAAGTCAACAGGCTAAAGGACTACACGCCTGAGGCAAGTCTACCCACTGCATGTCTGAGCTAGTTGTGGCGTGTTTTATGACATCTCTTCCTACTCTTGGCATCTGGATGGACACTCAATCTTTTATTTGCCTCATTGGTGTGGTATTCAGGAACATTTTGGATCACTGGGGAGAGGATTACATGCTATTTTAATTTATCTTCCTGGGTAGCTTTTTCTACCATGATATCAAGCACCAGTGGATCCTGGAAAGTGCTCTTCTCATGACCAACATGCCTGGAAAACATCCAGTCACCTCCCAAATTCCATCATCCTACTGTACCTGTGACAATGAGGTGATAATAATATGAGCACCTTAAGACACTGAGTTACAAGAAGCAGATTCCCAAGACTAGGGGAGCAGAAATACATCTGGGAAACTTCTGGCTGCACAAGGCTAAGGATGCCTTCCTATTCTGAAAATTCCAACTCATATCCCTTGATTTGCTAATTCAGGAAGGTAAAATTCTCCTTTGCTTCTCATTGAAAGCACCTAATAATGCATTCTATATGATCATCGCCCTTGGAATGGTTAATTTTCCATTTAAAACTAATGCAACTTTGCCTTAATACTTAGATGTGAAACTTTTTGTTCTTTGAAGTGATTAGAGAATTTGCAAATGATTTTTATGGTGTGATAATAATAATAGAGATCTCCTGATAATTCTCACTGGGGTAATGGAGAAAAAATTTTAATACTTTAAGTTATATTTATAGCATTTCAATTTTAACATATTCTTTAGATATAAACATGATATTTCAGGTAATCACTGAAATTTGCCTCAGTTCAACTTTTTCTAAATCAATAAAGGAAACTTTAAAATTATGAGCTATACAGATGATAAAAATAACATGGTATGTTATACATAAAATGTATATAAATGTATAAACAATACCTATAGCGTAAAGGTTTAACGTTTAAGAGATCATATATTTTAGGGGTGTCTGGGTTGCTCAGTTGGTTAAGTATTTGCCTCTTGGTTTAAGCTTAGGTCACGATCTCACAGTTTGTGAGTTCAAGCCTCACGTAGGGCTCTGCACTGTCAGTGTGGAGACTGCTTGGGATTCCCTCTCTCTCCCTCTCTCTCTCTGCTCTCTCTCCCTCTCTCTCTCTGCTCTCTCTCTCAATAAATAAATAAACTTTAAAAATAAAAAAAATAATGTATATTTTAAAATTTTGTAGCTTACCTTATCATCTTTTTCCTCATTTCAGATCACCTGGACCAAAGGCATGGAATGAAGAACTATGATTTTACATAACTATATATAATATTCTGTAACATATATGTAGTAAATTGCTAGTTTTGTTTTATTAAACATAATGGTATATTGTGCAAGGTTAACAGATATATTGTCAACCCTCATTATTCTCAGATTCTGTATTTGCAAGTTTCCCTACTTGGTAAGATTTATTTGTAACTCCAAAAGCAATGCTCACAGCACTTCTGTAGTCTTTTGCAAATATGAGGAACAGTGAAATGTTTGAATTACCTAATGCACACATTCCCAACTGGGATCGAAGAAGTGACTCTGCCTTCTTGTTTCGGCTCTTACAGTATAAATAAGGATCCTCTTCGAAGTTACTTAGTGCCACATTTTTTCAAATTTTTATGCTTTTTGTTGGTAATTTCACTGTTTAAAATGGGCCCAAGTATTGTGCGAAAGTGCCGTCTAGTGTCCCTAAGTGCAAGGAGGCTGTGATTTGCCTTACAGAGAAAATACTTGTGTTAGATAAGCTTCATTCAGGCATGAGTTATAGCGCTGTTGGATGTGAGTTCAATGTTAATGAATCAATGGTTTGTTAAATAAGGCAAACAGAAACACACAGAAAAAAAGGTTATGTATTGATCAGTGACAAAAATGTTGTGACCAGAGGCTGGCAGGAACTGAAGCCTATATTTCCCCTAGGAGCAATGGTTCAGTATGCACTAATCCAGTGTTCACAGTGACATTACAGAACGTAACTCCCATGTACTTGAAAGCACAAGCACCATGACTAAGGTTCTCTTTCCAGGGTGTAGCTTAGTGCTATTAAAATGGCTTCTTTATGCTGCTTATCAGATGGTGCTTCCCAAGGGGCAAGGGACCAGGAGGAAAGTAGTAACCAGCAACACTGGGGGCCTGAACAGGGTTTCCTACGGAGGGGAGCCCTGTAAGCCAGAGCTGTCGTGTGAGGAGGAGCCCAGGGCAGCTCACAGACGCTTTGTCCCACAAGGAGCCATATCAGGACTGAGGCGTGCATTCTGTGGCTGGTTACTGCCCCTGAACGGGACAAGATGAGAATGGAGAATCAAGAGGCTCAGAAAGTGAACCAGGCAGAGGTCCAAAGGGAAGACAGGAAGGTAGGGTGTGGAGGTTTCACTGCATCAGGATCCAGGAGTCTGCTGAGAAGTGAGAGGTGGGATTGTGACCTCTGGCCTGCAGGGAGGGAGGTGACAGTGGCCAGTGGCCAGTGCTGACAGCTACCTGAGTAACCTCTGAGGGAAATGGACAAACTCATCCCCAAGGATCCTTACAAGCCCTTTGGGTACATGATAAGGTGATTATAAGAAAAAATCGTGCAGCTTGGCAGATCAGCTTTGTTGGTTTTTACTAAAATTCTTGCTTGCCATCAGAGTCCTTAAAAGAGAAAAAAGCATCTTTTGGGGACCACAGTTCTACCAGTCTGTGGCAGAATAACAGTGGTTGGTAATATAAAATGTCTTTTTACTTTCTCAGGCTGTAACAAAAAGGGATAAAGGTTTGTTGTTGTTGTTGTTGTTGTTTTATGTATGGTTATCTCCAATGATTACATCAACCTAGTCTTCTTTTTATTAACTTTTATTATAAAACTCTTCAATCCTACACAAAAGTAGAGAGAATCATTCTAATAGACTCCTATGTGCCCATCCCTTCCTTCAATAATTCTCAACATTTTAGTCCAGTTTTTTTTTTTTTTTTTTGCCCTCTTATTTGACTAATGGAGCTTGCATATATTTTTTCCTTCAACAGGTAGCTTTCAGCTACTGCCATGTCAGGCACTTTCCAAGTACTAGAGATGCATAAGTGAATAAAGAAAATAGGTAGAAAGTACCTATTGTCAAGGAGCTTACATCTGACTAAGATAAATAACAGCTAATTTTACTGACAGCCATGGGCCTTTACTTCAATTATTTCATTTAATTCTCACAACAACCCAATGAGGTATGTACTCTTATTATCCTCTTTTTGTACTGACGAGGAAATTGTATACAGAGAGGTTAGGTAATCGCCCAAGGTCACACAGCTACCAAATGTAGATGAGGTTCAAATTGATTCCAGAGTCTATGTTCTTAACCATCACACATACAGCTTCTCTACACCTCAGTAAGCTCTGCCTCTTGCAAAAAATCACTGCTTTACAGAATCCTGGGCTTCTCTGACTTCTCTGACATGATGAGAATTATAAGAACCAGGTAGATGTCAGCTATATAGCCCTTTTTCCCCATTCATATTGATCTCATGGAATCTTTATATTAACAAATACATAAATAAATAATAAAAAAGATCAGGGGTGTCTGGGTGGCTCAGTTGGTTAAACTTTCAACTCCTGATTTCAGCTCAGATCATGATCTCATGGTGCATGAGATTGAGCCCCCGGGTCAGGCTCCTCACTGACAGTGTGGAGCCTGCTTGGGATTCTCTCTCTCCCTCTTTCCCTCTGCCCCTCCCCTGCTCACACACTCGTGCTGTCTCTCTCTCCCTTTCTCAAAATAAATAAATAAACTTTAAAATAATTAACATTAAAAAGTTATGGTCATTTGTCCTTGTTGGTCCTACTTCCCTTAAAAGACTTTGTCTTTTTGTAGATTCCAAATAAATATTATAGCGAATTAAACTGCTTTCTCTTAACTCTCAAAATCCTACATTTTCTACCCTAATATTAAAAATAGCTAACATATGTTGAGTCTCTGCTATGTGCCAGGCTCTGGGCTAAGTACTCTAGGTGCCTTCATACAGACCTCACAAAAAGCTCTTTAAGATAAATGTTATTATCCCCATGCTAAGCATGTGGAAATGAAGGTACAAACAGATTATGTAACCCACCTGAGTTCACATAGCTACAGAGTGGCAGAACCAGAACTTGACTTTAATCCACATTCCTAACTACACTATCCCTACCTCGACCTTAGAGGAATTCTCTACACTACAAAATCTGGAACTCTTTTGATGTTTCAGTAGAAATATTTTATATGTATCATATAATAATAGTTCTCAAAACAAAGATTTTCAGCCTACTATTGTTCCACTCTACATTTCAAGTTTCATTAAAAACTTGAGTTAGTTCTCCAAGGAGCCTGGGAGTTTTATTTTCTGATTAATTATCTCATCTATTTTATCATTCCAGACTGGAGTAAACCAACACATGTGCAGTTTTTATGACTATCCTTTCATGTTATAGGTATCTTAAGAGACAGCAAAGGGAGCCAGAACCAGGATAGAAATCACATACTGAGGAAAACATCCAATAATATAGATCCTATTTCAAGCCATAAACTATCAAGCAAGGACTAGTAGAGTACCTACCAATTTTTGTTTAATTAATTAATTAATTTTAAAGTTATATGTGAATAAGTCAGTCTCTCTTTTTGAAAAGTAGTCGTGAAATTCCATAAACAAGCTACTTATGTTACTGGTTGTTTAAACTGTTTCACTGGGTAACAGAAACCTCCCAACCTCCACTCTAGGTAAGGCACACGACTGGATGGTCTCACACCCTGCCACACATCTTGTAGACCTTAGCATATTATAATTGGTCTGCATGCCTTCTGAAGCAAACTATAAGCTCCTTGAAAGTAAGCATTTCTGGATCGTGGTCACTGTTGAATTTCTAGCGCTCAGCATAGTGCCATGGTGATACAGGACAGATCAAATACGTTTCACTGAAATGAGTGAATTAGTGAATAAGTTAGTGAATAAATGAATGCATGGAATAGGCATTCTAGTACCAGACAGGACAATGGGGGCTACCCAGCTCATTTTGGCACCATCTCTCCTCAGGCCACGAGGAAGTCCAAGTACATTCACTCAATCAGGCTTTCCTCAGACAGGAGTCCTAGCTGTTCTATCATCCTCTCCTTTTTCCTTTTTCTTTCTAGTTTTTTGTCTTGAGTTCGTCTGTGTTGGTCTTGGTGTGTCTGCGTTCTTACCTATGTTAACTCTTCTTTATTTAAAAAAAAAAAAACCTAAATTGGGGCGCCTGGGTGGCTCAGTCGGTCCAACTTCAGCTCAGGTCACGATCTCGCGGTCCGTGAGTTCGAGCCCCACGTCGGGCTCTGGGCTGATGGCTCAGAGTCTGGAGCCTGCTTCTGATTCTGTGTCTCCCTCTCTCTCTGCCCCTCCCCTGTTCATGCTCTCTCTGTCTCAAAAATAAAAAAACTTTTAAAAAATCTAAATTAATAAATAAACTCTAGATACTCCACATTAACTTACGATGACTAACATGCACCCAAGTTCACCTACTAGAGAATTGTCTATGCATAAAGAAATGTTCCAAAACTTTACTTCTGGCCAAAGAGCTGCATATTATTTTTACTTTCCCAGAGAATTACCTTTAATGTCATTGAATTTTTCACATATGGTTAGATGATTTGCAGCTAATGATTTGGGAATTACATTGACCCTCAGTTAACCCTTTTCTACCTAAAATTAAATTTTGCAGCTACCCAAAACATTGGGAAATCCAATGCCCCCAAGGGCTTTGCAGTTAAAATCATAACACAAAGGCTTAACATCTATAGAACCCCTCTCTGAATTTCTGGAATTATTTTATATCATTAAAAGGAATAAAAAAAAACAGGGAAGGAAGAGGAAAGGTGATAGAAAGGTGTCAGCATCATGTTTTCCTGATATTTCTCAGTACTCACATCTCCTTTTCATTCCTTTCAATGTAGCCACTGGACCCTGAAGTGCAGTACAGAGATGGTATTAGAGAAGACTCTAGGCTGGAGCTGGACCACCCCAGTAAGTAACTCTCTGTGGCTCAAGGTCAGAAACAAATCTCTACCTATGGCCAGGAAATGAAAATTCACCTGACTCAGGTGCTGTAACTCCAGCCATCTCCAGCCAAAACTAGTCTACAATATTTCTCATCCCTGCTACTTTACAGGATTCCAATAACAGGCTCATGAGTAGGGATCCAGGTCTGAACACAAACCTATGAAGCAGAGAAGAGCATTTGATTCTGAGAATGTCACAAAATAGAAAGGGTGATGTGCTCAGAGTCTGAGAGCTGGGTCCTAATCCCAGTTCTACCACTAACTTGTGTGACAAAAGGTGACTTCCTTCACCTGTCTACACTCTGGTTTCCTCACCTATAGAAAAAGGATACCCACCCTGCCCATATATTGTGAAAACAAATCAACAGGTGACTTCATGCTCTGAAAAGTTAAAGCCCCTCACAAAAGGTTTCTCTTGTGGAGCCCCTCCAAGAAGCCGTCTTGGGCACTGAACAACAAATACTTCCTTCAGAACCACTTCTGTCATCTCCCAGGGTGTAGCTCGGAAAGGAAAAAAAAAAAACCCGCACTCGGTTAATGGGCTATTCCTCCTCCTTTTCTTCCTAGAAAAAAGAAAAATAATAACTATAACAACTATCACTATTGAGCATTGTATCAATCATTTCACTTGCTTTGTCTCACTTGATTTCCACACACAAAAAAAATCCTTTGTTAGTAACTATCAGTAGCTACATTTTAAGTGTCAGTAAGCATCATTTTACCAATACTGATCATTTTACTAATTACTGGTCATTTATCAGTATCAGTAGCCCCATTTTATAAGATTTTTTTTTAACGTTTACTTATTTTTGGGACAGAGAGAGACAGAGCATGAACGGGAGAGGGGCAGAGAGAGAGGGAGACACAGAATCGGAAACAGGCTCCAGGCTCCGAGCCATCAGCCCAGAGCCTGACGCGGGGCTCGAACTCACGGACCGCGAGATCGTGACCTGGCTGAAGTCGGACGCTTAACCGACTGCGCCACACAGGCGCCCCAGTAGCCCCATTTTAAAAGGGACTGAAAATGATTTTAAACCACTTGCCCTACTAACATATCCTAGGAACTTCCAAACCTCAGTGTAAGGTAGGAAGAAATCCCTTCATGTCAGAATTTCAGGCATTGTAGCAAGCTGGTCAGAAAAAGAATTTGTGGGGGCACCTGGGTGGCTCAGTCGGTTTAAACTTCTGACTTTGGCTCAGGTCATGATCTCACAGTTCATGAGTTCAAGCCCTGCGTCAGGCTCTGTGCTGACATCTCATAGCCTGGAGCCTGCTTCAGATTCTGTCTCCCACTCTCTCTGCCCCTTACCTGCTTGCTCTCTCTCTCTCTCTCTCTCTCTCTCTGTCTCTCTGTCTCTCAAAAATAAATAAACATTAAAAACATGAAAGAAAGAAAGAAAGAAAGAGAAAAAGATAGGAAGGAAGGAAGGAAGGAAGGAAGGAAGGAAGGAAGGAAGGAAGGAAGATTTCTGATTTCTGTTTGAAGACTGGGAGACTGCCTTTTCTGAGTTATCCTTCATACCTCCCTTCAGGGAGCACCTAATGACAGTAAGTCAGTTCCAGATCGCTCCCAGATCAGAAAGCCCTGGATTCCAAAACGGAAGCATCAAGCACAATTTAACCAGAGGAGAGACACATGAGGAAGAAGCAATTAAAAGGGTGCACAAAGTTTTCCTTCCACAGCCAGGCATATTTACAAGTGACCATGTAAACTGTGACTTAACGGTCCAGCCTGTGGCAGAAAAAGTCAGCAACTTTCACAGCTTTGAAAACTGTGCAAAAAGAGAGACAGGGAGAAGTGTGCTCTTCACACCCACACAGTCTCATACACTTGACTTGAGCACCCCGAAAATTCCCCTAAGCATTTTTATCGTTACAAATCACTTGTATCACTCCACAGTTTAGTCAGCCAAACCATATCCTTTTCCAGCTTTAGATAAATGGCCTTTTGACAAACTGCACACAGAGAAAATATCACGACGTCCCTAAGTTGTAACCTCTACACTGTTTTTCTACTGAGATGAGTAAGATTTTCCTATTTAGTTTTTTTAAGTACATAAGCAGCAGATATATATAACATGAGTATCATCAACAGTGTATTTACTTACTCTTTCTTACGACGGAGTTGAGTTTTGTCACTAAAAAAGAGGTGGTCATTTGCCCTTTCTAACTCTCATTATGTTGGATGAAGCTTTAGATGTATTTGGGGGAAAGAAAGGAATTTGGTCAAAAAGTGTAAGATGGTTTGTCACTAATACCAAATTTAGAGTAAGCACTTAAGCAAATCCTTCAATATATCATAGAGAAGCTAAATTTTATAAACCATCTCAAAATGTTTAAGCATAATTCATTTTAACCAAAGTCAAATAAGAGATCAGTTCACCTTTCCATGCTATGACAAGGTCTATTTTGAAGAGAACACAGTAACTAATACTTCATTCATCCAGCTATTATTAAACTAGTGTTCAATGACTACTCAAGAACATACATAAGACCAGGATTAGACATAGGAAAATATGTACACAGTTCCTAATGACCCTATATCCATTAAGGTTGTTAACACATCAAAAAGGTACTTATTATATAAATAAGTGTGTACAGTACTGTGTCAGGCTAAGTAATGTGTTGTGATATGAAGCACACACACACACACACACACACACACACACACACACAGCCCCAAAAAGACTAACAGCCACTTGCCAAAAAAAACCAGTGGTTGCTCTAAGAACAGCAACAGAAACATAACCCTGATACCTGGTACGTAATGGTGCCTGGAACGTGGCAGGAACTCAGGATTAGCTCATGGATATTGATCGATATGTTTCAACCCTAATACAAATTTCTAAGGCAGAATTATAAAAATGGGACTTTAGGAGTAAGTCGGGAGCAACGGTGTTGGAACCTTTTTTTCACATCTCAGTTTTATTTTTTTACAAATTTCCTTCTTGAAATTAACATACTCCTTCTTGAAATTAGTGTTACACAAGCTGCTGAGTTTATTTTAACATCCTAAAGTATGAGTTTTACTTTCAGTTTTTAACCTAATGAGACGCATGTTTTGATCAATACACATTAATTCACACAACCCTCTACAAAGCCAAGTGCTTTCAAAATGATTGTACTCCTATATTTGTAAAGTGCCTTAGAGTTGTCAATCACTTTAATGCCCTTTATCTCATTTAATGCAAACAACAAACATGGGAGTGAAAAAAACAACTTCACTGTCCCCACTTCACAAGTGGGAAATGAGCTCAGAGGAGTCAAGGTGTGCTGGCCAATGTCACAGCACTAATGGCTGATAACACCAGAACTGGAATCTAGGCCTTCTGGGTTTTCCTCCAACATGCCACCCACACATAGCACAGCAAAAGTACAACCGTAAAATTAACCACATAGAAACTATTCCTACTATCTTTATTCATTCAGCAGGTACCTATTCACCACCCATACATGCCAGGCACTGAGCTACAAAGATAGGCAAAAGCTCAACAACTCTGTGTGCTTTTACAACAGTTTTGTCTGACTCTTTTGTTTCTTCTTCTCCCCGTTTCCAGAAGTAGCCTAGGCTTTCCTCCTTAACTTATCCAAAACAAACATGGCAATGGCTTAAAGTCGTAGCATGCAATTGCTGGTTCTGTGATGAAGGCATCTCCAAGTCCGTCTGGGGGGAAAGTTTCTGAGACCTTTCTTGATTCCCCAATTCACTGAATACCACGGGGTAAAGCAGAGACTCTGTTCTGCTTAGATGATTCCATGATACAGGAGGATGATATATTGAACATCCCACTGGTTCTTCCCCAGGATCTATATGACTAAATTACACAGGTGACTTGGTAACCTCCTCCCGGTGCCTATCCACCTCTCTGGGTGCATGCGATTCACTGAATTCCCCGCTCACTCACCTAGGTCCGAACATCTAACCAGGAGTATTTATGAAGGTGCTGTCCCGAGACCTAAGGATATCAAATTTTTGTACCCAAAATTTCTCCTTCCTGAAATATTATCATTCAAATTTTACTCCTTTTTTAATTAAAGATTATTCTCTTCATTCAGTTTGTTTTAAAAATATAAACGCTCTTAGGGGAGCCTGGGTGGCTCAGTCGGTTAAGTGCCCGACTTGATTGGGTTCTACGTTGACGGTGCCGAGCCTCCGTGGGATTCTCTCCCTTCCTTTCTCTCTGCCCCTCCACCTCTCAAAATAAATAAACATTAAAAAAAATAAATAAATAAAAATTAAAAATAAAAATAAACATGTAAATGCTCTCGGAAAAACTACTGTGGGAAGTTTCTTTTGACTTAAAGTGAATTTGATTACTATGAGTTTCCTAGGAGAAGGCAGGAGGAACCAGGCACCCACACTTAAACAGGGTCCTGAGAAAGAGGAGTCAAGTAGGATATCTGGAGGCCGAGAGTGGAACAGCAGGGGAAGGACCGCCTCAGATAAAGCGCTCTAGTAAATTATGAAGTAAAGGGATATTACTAGCTCTGAAGACAGAATATCCATTGGGTAATTTTTTGGCCTTTGGTCTTGTTTTTTTTAATAAAAATTCATTTTTAATGTAAAAATGAAATTCTAGTTCTATGGAAAAAATGAATGAATTATTTTGAGTACAAAAATTTCCAGCTATCTCTAGGAATTTTTAGCCAAGTATATTAGCAAATCATCAAAAAAAACTGTCATCCCCAAACACCTCCTCATAAATAGTCAGTTTTTCTACAAATCCACACTTTAGTCTGAGACCTTGGAAACCTCTTTGACCCACCCTTTGTCTTCTTCCCTTTTGTAATCTATCACTGAACACTGACCTTTCTCCCTTCAAACCGTACAATGTGTCTTATTCTCTGTGACACCATTCCTTTCCATTGCACCCCTGGATTACAGCAGTGTCCTCAGGATCAGATTACCGGTCTTCGGTCCAGGGATTCTCCATTTTGGCTAAAAAAATTTCTGGGGAAATTTTTTAGGTACAGATACCTGAGGTTCACCCACAAAGATTCTAATTTAATTGATCTGTGGTGCAGACTTGGCATTAGAGTTTGTTGTTATTGTTATGGTTGTTGTTGTTGTTAACTGTGGTAAAATACAGCATAAAGTTTACCATCTTAGCTATTTCTGTGTATACAGTTCAGTGATAAGTAAATTTACATTGTATACAACCAATCTATAAAATTCTTTTCATCTTGCAAAACTGAAATTCTCTACCCATTAAACAATAACACCCCATTCTCCCCTCCTACAGCCCCTGGCAACCACTATTCTACTTTCTGTCTCTATGATTTTGACTATTTTATGTGCTTCGTATAAGAGGAATCATACAGTTTTTGTCTGTTACTGGCTTATTTCACTCGGCATCGTGTCCTCAAGGTTCATCTGTGTTGTAGGCCGGATAATATTCCCTTATAAGTATATATCACATTTTGCTTATCCATTCATCTACCTATGGACACTTGGGTGGCTTCTGTCTCTTGGCTACTGTGAATAATGCCTCCATGAACACGGATGTGCAAAAATCTCTCTGAGGCTCTGCTTTCAGTTCTTGTTTTTAACCTTTTAAATGCCCATAAAAGGTGGTGATAATTTACTCTGCTGTCAACAAAAAATGAACCATGTATGACTTGGACACTCCAAGTGTCCAAGCATTCCCTTCCCAAGTCTTCTGTTATCACCGTTTCTTAAATGTGGACAGCGTGCAGACCTCCCTCTGCCCCGATTACCTTGAGGCTGGGCTTGAGCTAAGACATCTATGTGCCTTCACCAGCATGGAAAACAAGAAGAAGATGGGAATAGACCAGAAAGGTTAGCAGGCACAACTCTGGCACCCTGAGTTGGAGGGGTGATTCCTACATCAGTGATTTAAGGGCTTCAGAGTCTGTGACCACAGAAGAGATTATTATGCCCACTCTCCAACTGTAATTAACATTGTAAACAATTTTAGGGCTTAGACTGTAAACTAAGAGTGGTCAGATCCCACCAAGTTTTGGGTTTCCCTACCATATATATCAACCTCAATTGTTTTATACACACACATAAACTTATATGTGTGTGTATCAACTACTGTATGTATACATCACATATTAAAACTTTTTTAAGACCTCATTTTCTTATCTGAGGGCCTCCTTCTTGCCAGCGCTTGCAGTCATGTTGACTCTGTGGTCTGGATTGCTCGGCACTATGCATCCCTCTGGTGAGGACTAGAACTGGAATCTACTGGTTCAGGTTCCATACCCAATTCAAGAAAGCCTGAGTGACACTTCCTGGTCCCCTACATACTTGGCAGGGTCTGAGAGCAGAACATTATGACGTGGTCCTAATGCTTTATATTGTGCACAGCACTCTCCCAGACATTACACCACTAGACCCCGAAGTGAGGAGGCACTGTGCTTGCACACATTTACAGACAAGGAATCAAAACCCAGTCCAAAGTCACATAGCAAATTAGTGTCTCAGACTGCTGTCCTGCCTCAGACAACTGTTCTTGCCCACTGTACTCCTGCCATGGATCCTCCCTGCTCCTGCTCTCTCATCTGCTTTTGAAGTAGCAGGGACCAATCTTCCCAGCCTTCAGCCACCTTCACTCCTGGTAATCTAAGCCCTATAGGAAATAGGAGGCCCAAGCCCTCTTCTCAGGACTCTTGTAATCCAGAGGAGACAAAAGGATGCACATAATGAAAAGAGACAGGAACACAAATTGTTTTAAATCTATAACCATATACAAAACCAGTTGCAACTGGTACACGGGGGTGGGGGGGTGCTGCTGGAGGAGGGGTGGAATTGGTCAGGAAGCCGTGGGCTTTGAGCAGAAAGGGGTGGAGGAGCATGGCTCAGAGAAAGGCATGGTGCACTCTCTTCCAGCAAGAAAAAAAGGCTGTCATGTAGAAAAGTTCCAGAGCTTAAGAAATAAAACATGGACAAAAGAGGTTTGAGGGTCCAGAAGGGGCCATCTTGCCAGGATACATGCTAGTAGCCTAGGCAAATTCAGGCAACTGGCAAATGTCACAAATCCATGACCAGAGTTTTAGGTTTTTGGGGGAAGGTGACCAGAAGCCATGGAGAAAGCAATTCTCTCTTGGAGGTATACTGGGCCTCAGTTCCCCTATGAACCAACCCTAAGAACCAGCCTACCCCCACCTCAGTTTTTCCTAGGGCAGCCTGTGGTGAGGCCATAATTTGAACGATAGAAAAGGTCTGAATAGCACCAGGACAACCTTACATAAAAGAGAATTTTCTTAATCAATCCAATCATCCAAATAGAAGAAGAAAGACAATCACCTCAAAGGCATCTTTCCCTACCTTCAATTCTCCACTAATGTTCTGAAAGAACAGGTTAAGTTCTCCAAAAGAACCATGAACTTCCCCTTCATAGAATTCCTCCCGTTTGTGGCTATTTGCTTTCTGCATGTCTTGTTACATACAGGACGTTAAGTTCTTCCAGGGTAAGAATCACAACTGTCTTAATCTTGGTCAAATCCCCTGTAGTTTCCACCAGCCTGACCATCTTAAGTGCTCAATAAATATTTATCAATTGATTTCCTCGCTTGCTATGGAAACTTGAGCAAGTTATATCCCTCTTTGAGCCTCGGTTTCTTTATTTATCAGTTCAGAGTTATGAATTATCTCTAGAGTCAAAAAAATTTAACCATGTTTGTGGTTAGCATTTCCCAAAAGGAAATGGGCTGAGATGAGGCACGCCCTAGACAGGGCAGAGACAGAGGCCCTACCCCAACCCCCATTGTGTATCCCTGGTCCCCAACACCAATCCAAGGAGAAATCTGAGGTAGAAATGGAAGACAGGCAGAGAACTCTATTGGGGATTAGGAGATGTGGTTCTAGCCCTACTTTGGTTAGTCCCATCTGTGACCGAGACAAAGTCACTGTGGGCCTCATATTTCTTAATCCATAAAATGACTGGGTGAGCACCAAGGAAATTTCCCTCCAGATCTAAGATCTACCTCCCCCCCCCCCCCTTCAGAGCCAAAAGTTGCTCAAAGCTGTGCTTGGCCATAAAAGAGACTTGAGCCCATTATTATTGCTAATATTCCCATGGTCTCCTGAGCTCCAGATCTGCACATTTTCTTAGGAATATTGATGGGAGACTGAATCAAACAGAAGGCAAGAGACTCAGTTTCCTCTAACCTAAGCCATAGTAAATACCAGGGGGAAAAAAAAAACTGTAAGGGCTATGAGTAGGGAAAATTTAGAGCATCAATATAATCCCTCCCCAAGCTGGAATAACTGCACTTTTCAGTTTTTGCATCTGTGTTGTCACTGGGGAATTATCTGGCTGTGTCTGTGTTTTAACATCTGTCAGCTAAATCAGAGACTCAACTGCAAAAATTGTAGGGCTCAGAAGCACCATGTGGTTTTTGACACTCCCGGGATGACACAGGGTCAAGAAAGCAATAAATGAATTGCCATGAGACCCAATATAACATTTTCATCAGTAACACGGCCCTTGTTCCAAAAAGCTTTTGCTCCAAAAAGAAAGAACATGTACCCATTTTCTACAGAACCATATTTGGAAATTTCAAAGGAGCAGACCATAACAACTGGAAGTATCTGAGATGAACAAACAGCTATTTAAAGAGTGTCATGTCTCTAAACATAACAGAATTAATATTGCCCATCAGAATCTACTCCAGGTATGAGTAAGTGTCACCTTGAAACAAGACATACATGCTTTGATTCCTGCCACACAGCATTGCAGGGACCCTAGCCATATGGCCATACACTTGTGCGGAAATGCTTCCTAGGGTCCTACTGATTTAACCAAAGGTTACTCTTTAAGCTTCCTCTGTTTTGCAAATAAAGAAAGGAAGCTAGGAGGTAGTGGAGTGACACATCAGCTCAGACAGACTGATTGACATTAACACCCAGATTAAAAATCACGGGATTCTCAGGGCACCTGACTGGCTTAGTCGGTAGAACATGTGACTCTTGATCGAAGGGTCATGAGTTCAAGCCCCACATTGGATGTGGAGCCTATGTTTAAAAAAATCACAGAATTCTCAAGATTTCATATAAAAATTGAGTCACCAAATAACTCTCCTCTGCACAAAGAGAAAGTGTGGTATCAATGTTTCAAAATGCCCGGTGGCCCATCAACAAATTCACATAGCGAGTCTTCAACAGGGGCAAAGGGTAGCATTTTCTTCTCTAAAGGGGCAAATTAATACTACTTACTAATTCTAAGCGGGATCTCTTGACTACAAATGTGATGATAGCAAAAGCCCTGTAGAAAGAATATGATCAATTTCTATAGTACATTTCCACTTAGGCTTCCATTTCAAAGGCTAATGTTCACTTAAATAAAGTTTCTGGGCCCCTTGGCTTTTCACAAGTTTTGAACTCTACACCCAATAGCCACATTTGGCAGAAGTCCTCACTTAAACACTTTCTCCGAACTAACCAGAAACATGAATGTTTTCTTGCTCTTCCCTGTTTGGATAGCAACTAAAGCTCATTTGATAGATAATTGTCACTATTTAGTCCTTACTATAATGCACCCACTGTTGTAAGCTCTGGGTATGTATTACTTTGTTTATTCCTCAAAACAACCTCACGAGTAAGTACAATTTAGTCATCCCACTTTACAGATATGGAAACCAGGGGCACAGAGAGATTAGCTTGTTCTAGATTAAGTAACTCAACAAGCCAATAACTGATGGGGTCAGGATTTGAACTCAGACTTTTCTGCACTAGTAAGTAAGCTCCACGAGAACAGAGATTTTGGATTTTGTTTTATTCATTGCTATATTCTCAGCTATCTACATGGTACCTGGAATACAGCATGTGCTCAATAAGTATTTATTGAATGAATACACTGTACATCCTCCTCAAACCAAGAGAATGACCCAGCATTCCAAGCATCAACTTCAACCAAGAGTAAGTTGCTTAGAGGAGCATTCTGGGACAGAATTCTACATGCAACTCCTGGGTTTTGTGTAAAGAACGCAAAAGCCCATTGTGTCCGCCTGAGAAGAGCTGGAAGAAATCCTTTTGACCTATTTCCTCCAAGCTGCTCTCTGAGCTCCCCCTTCTCCCAGGCCACCCTGATTAGGTCACTGCTGAAACTGGGTCGCTGTTTAAATACCGCAGTCAGCTTATAATGCTTTAATCATTAAAGTTTACTCTGTCATCTGCACGTTAAAGACAGAAAATACCACTCCCAATCACAACACCCCAAATCTCCTTTAGATCTGTCTTCAGAATCATGTGAAGACACAGACTTAGAGTTTGCCTTTAGTTTATCACAAAGTAACTCTTCCAGAACTGAACTGAACCACATGAGTCCTCTCTCCTCCACTCCCTCCCTTCATCAGAGGGCCACCTAGCTCCTGTCCTCTGCCATTCTCCCAGGCTCCTTCCTAAATTAAAATTTTGGATTACCCAGACTCCAATGCCTATTTAAAATAAAACCTAAATTACTACCTTATGTTTGGGCAAGTCAACACTCTGTCTGGCATCTCTCATTTCTGTGTGAGATTTGAACAAACCCACCCGACACAAGTGGAAAATTGGTCTTGCATCACATACTCTGTTGGGATCACCACATTTGGAATTCCAGTTTTATTCTCCCACAGAGTCAAATTTAGCCCAACCCTAGAGAACAGCTCTGTGCACTCTGACATTCAAAATAATATTTGCTAAAAAGCGTGGGGGTTTGCAGGCAACTTGAGCTGCAGCAAGAGGCATGTTATTACTGACTCAACTCCTACATGGGTTCCATCTTAGTCATCAGGCACATGGTCACGGGCCTTGGCTTGGTTTCACAACCTCCCTCTTTTTTTTCAATTCAACCTCAGAGGGCTCAGGTAGGTGTTGTGCAGTTGTTGTTTTGTTTTGTGAAAGCCAAAGAGTAAGTCATCACGGTTATAGTATTTTCTTTTATAGCAGTCTCACCAAAGGTGAGACAAAACTCATACACAGGCAAGTACACCTCGGATAAATGGAAGTAATGATACTACTGCCTCCAAAGAAGAAGGGACTGAACAAGAAAGTAGCAATCTTTAAAATTCTCTCTGGTTTAAAACCAAATTTCATAGCTGAATTCCATTCCCTGTTGGAACTGTCTCTCCTGCTGCCAATTTTAACTGTTCACCAGCCACACAGGCAGAGGTCACTGATAAACGATAATTTCTCTTTTGTAGTAAAGATTGAATCTCGTTCAAGTTACCTTGAGGAGAAATGAGATTTATTTTAAAAAATAAATGGACTAGACCTGACTCAGAAACAATCAGGATCCTAGGTAGTTACTCTCCTCCTTCTCTTTTTAATCACATCTTTCTCTCCACATTAGTTTCATTCTTTTCTCTTTGCCAGCTGGCTTCCTTGTCTCTTCAGCTTGCACCAGATCAAAACGGCTGCCTTCTAAGTCTATTACACGACATTTTTAGCTAGCTGGTCTTGGCTTCAGTCTCCTATTTTCTGATTCTCAAGGGCCCATAACATCTTTGTGGGTCACCGTACACAGGTCCTGGAAACTGGTCATTCTAAACTGGAGACTAACTGGTTATCTAGGCTGGAGATATCCCTGAATGTGAAGTGAAGAGCCCACCAAGGTCCAGACAGACAGGGTGAGATTGTGTAGCATAAAACATAATTATTAAGGGACTGTGGGTGGCCAAGCAATGTCTGGTATCTCCAGTACAAATTTTTTTAAATTTTTGTTCTCAGCGAGGGCAAATTTGCTGACAGACATCATTTAAAATTAAGGCTTCATATATTTAATACTACTACAATCTTAATTAATCCTCCCTCATTGTTAAAATTCAATTAGACAAATTGAACAAAAACTTTAAAGGGTAAATATGATCATAATCTGAAAAGCTCCAGGAGTCTTTGATCCAGGTGGAATACTGTATGAACTCCTGACTCTTTTCAGAAAGCTATTTGTCAGTGAACATCATTACGTCCCCTCCAAATTATCCCAATTCCAACAAGAACCTAAAACATGGAGGATGCACACAATTCGAAGCAAAAGCAATAAACACTGGCTAATGTCTCTCACCACCTCTGTTTTTTACAAACTGCACCTACCTCCTGCAGCTCGTGAATGTTCAGAAAATAATAAGACCGTCCACTGGCGATTCTATCACGGTTTTTGCATGCCAATTCTTGATCCCCTCCCCCCAGTTTTCTTTCTGATATTAAGAATAATGTTTACAATGTGGTAACAGCCCATTCCCAGTGTGAGCGTGGCCAACAATCATAAAAGCAAACACCTAGGGCCATCTCTGGTGAATGTGCTTTACAGTACTGGTCCCGTGGGATAAAGTAGCCCAGTGCTCGGTGAGGGAATTGTAGTGTAAGTATCCAATGACCTGCAGCTGAACTTACCACTTGCTGTTTTTCTCTTATAATCTAAATCTGGAAATGTGCTGTCTGGTCAGCAGCGCACTACCAAGTCATTCAGCAAAATGCTCCAGATGCCATAAAAGTGTGCCTGTGTGTTAGAAAATGAACTTGTAAAATATAGTCTAAGGATTGTGTGAAGGCCGTATTTCAGACAGCCAAAATGCTTCTGCTGAGACACCTTTGTAATGCAGCCAGGCAGCAGCTGTGTGTATTGTAGACGCTGTGGGTGTGAGTCTGTCTACAGAGTCACCGCTGACCCTGCCCTGGCGGCCTTGTCACTGAACACCCTCATTGGGACAACGTCCTGAATCCATCTCACTGGGCACTGATAACAGAGCCAGGCCTGCCCCAGAGAGTTCCTTTCAAATCAACACTCTCTTTAGCCTAACTTCGTAAGGCACGTCACTACTCTCCAACCGCTGGCAATGTGGAAAACAGTCACAAATCTTATGTGACAAATCTTATATAATTTAATAAAGAACAAGCCAGATGTTTAGGGGAAAAAAATAATAGCGATTTTGCAGGGAATACTGTGCTTTAAAAAAAAAATACCAGTCATTTTATAATGATATCTGTCCTTTTGTTTTTCAGATCAGAGCCTTGGTTTTAATTTATCCTTGGGTTCCTTGGTACAGTTGTGGTTTTGTCGTTTGCTTTTTAACAAGTACTTTGTGTTGATATTTTTTTCTTAGTAAAGCTATCTGTGTATTTATGTTATTTGTATTTATGTTATCATGCCATAAACTCTTTTGTTGATTCCACCTTCTAATTTTCTATCAACTCGGTTGACTTCTGTTCACCACACTCACCCTATCTAAGCCCCCATCACTTTTGCCTTCAGTATTACTCTCCTGACTGGCCTCCCTACTCCATTACTGCTCCCCCAACCCATTCCAGACACTGCACTCAGAGTACTGGTTTCGTAATACAAATCTGACCAAAACACCTCAGGCTTAAAAGCTTTCAAGGACTTCCTAATGACCCCTTCCTACCTCTCCAGCATAATCTCATATCCATACTCCCCCATCCATCCCCATGGCACCATGTGCTCCCATATCTCACAGCTACAGGGGTCTTCTTCCAGTTCCTCCCGAATCCCTTCAGACACTTCCCAATGCCACTCCTTCTGCCACAAATGCCCATCCCACCTCTTCACCTGAAGTCCTCCTACTGGTCCTTCCTCTCAGCTTAAAGTGCACTCCTTCCAGAACCCTCTCCAGTTGCCAACCCACATGAGATCCTCTCAAAGCACCCTGCTCTTCAGCATGCTTATCATCACAATGATACTTAATTATGCGTGCAATTAGTTGCTGAATTCCTGGTTTTGTGCTGTGTTCACCTTGGTCTTTCCCAGATGCCTGATCCAACAAGCATCTCAGCAATACCTGCCACAAGTGGCAGGTTGAGGGGAGAGCCTGAGAGGGGTGTTTTCCAGAACACTCTTCCCTCTGTTGTCCTTGAGAACACAGACCATGGATTAACCCTGGTCTGGCAGAGAAACTGACTGGTGAAACTTACAGTCCCAAACTCAACCAGCCAAACTGTGTGGGAAATCACGTTTCTAAGTTAGAAAGAGCCTCTGGAACCTGGGTGGTGCAGTCAGCTGAACATCCGACTCTTGGTTTCGGCTCAGGTCATGATCTCATGGTTTATGAGTTCAAGCCCTGTATCTGGCTATGTGCTGATGGTGCAGAGCCTGCTTGGGATTCTGTCTCTCCTTCCCTCTACTCCTCCCTGCTTGTGCACGCTCTCTCTCTCTCTCTCTCTCTCATTCAAATAAATAAATAAACCTAATTTTTTTTTTCTTTTAAAAAAGAAAGAGCCTCAAAATGCTATTTCTCTCTAGGAGTTTCCCCATTGTGTGAGCTTATTTTCACTTTTTGACAGTGTCTTTTGCAGTGCAAGGTTTTTATTTTGGTGAAATCCAACTTATTTGTTTTCTTTGCTTTTGCTTTGGGTGACATGGCTAAAAAACCAGTATCTAATCCAAGGTTGCAAAAATTTGCACCTATTTTTTCTAAGAGTTTTACATTTTTAGCTTTCAATTTTTTTTAATATGGTGACTAGCGAGTAAAACTTGCAATAACTACATTTAATATGAACAACCACACTGATGAATAGAAAGTTCTATACTACAGGTCCTACTGTATCTCTGAATAATCGTATGAATAAAGGGAGCATTTTACCTCTCTGAGGTACAAAAAAATGTTATGAATCAAGGTATTAGCTGTAATCCTTGGAGAAACCACTAAGAAAATAAAAATATAGTAAAGGACAAGAAATTGAAATGCTACACTAGAAAATATCTATTCAGCACAAAAGGCAGTATGCAAGAACAGAGAAACAAAGACGTGACATTTGTATGTAGAAAAAATAGCTAAATCTTACATTAGTAAGTTATTAAATATAAATAAATGCTCCAATTAAAAGACAGAAACTGACAAATGGATAAAAAACAATGATTTAACTATATGGCATCTGTAACAGACATACTCTAGGCTCAAAGATACAAATAGGTTGAAAATAAAAGGGTGGAAAGAGATATACCATGCAAACACTCAACAAAAGAGAGCTGAAGCATGTATGCTAATATCAGATAAAATAGACTTTAATGCAAAATTCCTGCCAGAGATGAAAAAAAAAAGGACATTTTGTAATGATATAAAGGTTAGTACATCAAGAAAAGATAAGAATTATAAACATATATGCATGTAACAAGAGAACCCCAAAATACATGAAGCAAAACCTTACAGAATTTAAGGGAGAATTAGATAATCCAATAATATAGTTAGAGGCTTCAATGCTCTCACTACTGGGAGAAGAACTATACAGAAGATCAGTAAAGAAAAAGAAGACCTGAACAGCACTATAAACCAACTCACTATAAACCAACACCACTATAAACCACATCCATAGAATACTCTACCCAACAACAGCAGAATCCACATTCTTTTCAAGTGCACATGGAACATTCTCAAAGACAGACCATATGTCAAGCCTCAATAAATTTCAAAGGATTAGAATCATACAAAGCATGTTCTCCAACCATAACGGAATGCAGTTATGACTAACAAAAAAACATTTGTGAAACTCACCCATATTGGGTGGAAATTAAACAACACATTACCATTATCCAAGGGGTAAAAGCAGAAGTCAGAACGGAAATTAGAAAATATTTTGAAATGAATGAAAATGAGTACACAACATACCAAAACTTATGGGACGCAGTTACAGCAGTGCTTAGAGGGAAATTTACAGCTGTAAATGCCTATCTTTAAAAAGAAGGGGCATCTGGGTGGCTCAGTTGGTTAAGCATCCCACTCTTAATTTTGGCTCAGATCGCGATCTCAAAGTTCATAAGATCAAGCCCCATGTCAGGCTCTGCAGTGACAGTGCAGAGCTGACTTGGGATTCTCTCTCTTTCCCTCTCTCTCTCTCTCTCTGTCTCTCTGTCTCTCTCTCTCTCTCTCTCACACACACACACACACACTCACACACACACACACACACACACACACACGCATGCATACATAATATGTAAAAATAAGAACTTTAAAGTACATAGAACTACAAAAGAAAAAAACAAATAAAAAATAAAAAGAAAGAAGATCTCAAAAATAACCTAATTGGAATGGCATAATTCCTAAAGAAACTAGAAAGAGATGATCAAACTAAACCCAAACAAGCAGAAGGAAGTAAATAATAAAGATTACAGTGGAAATAATGGAAATATATACCAGAAAGATGATAAAATCAACAAAACCAAAAATAGGTTTTTTGAAAGATTAATGAAATTTATGAACTTTTAAGACTTTCTCTTTGGCTTTTGACAGTTTGATAATGATCTGTCTAAATGGGAGTTGGTTTCTTTTTTTTTTTTAGACATTTACCCTACTTAGAGTTTATTCAGTCTGTGTGTGTGTGTGTGTGTGTGTGTGCACATACTTGTTTTGTTTTGTTTGTAGATTATTGTTTTCCCTTAAATTGGAAAGTTTGGTACCATTATTTCTTATAATATTATTTCTGCCCCCTCTCTCTTTTCTGTTCTTCTGGGAATCTCATTATGTATATATGTTGGTAGTTTGTTGGTGTCCCACAAATCTCTGAGGTTCTGTTCATTGTCATCTTTTTTTTCTTTCTTCCCCTCAGACTAGCTAATTTCAAATGACACCTTCAAATTCTCTGATTCTTCCATCTACTTTCTCAAATCTGCTGAGTACCTCTAATGAATTTTTTATTTCACTTATTTTAATTTTCAACTTACTATTCTATATTATTTCAACTTTCAGCTTCTATTTGGGTCTTTTTTTTAATAATTTCTATCTTTTTGATACTCTCTATTTGGTGAGATATCATTTTCATATGTCCCTTTAGTTCCTTGAACATATTTAAAATAGCTTCTTAAAGCCTTTTTCTAGAAAGTCCAATATCTGGGCTTCCTCAGGGACAGTTTCTGTTGACTGCTTTTTTTCCTGTGTATGAGTTATACTTTCTTATTTCTTTGTCTACCTCATAATTTTCTGCTGAAAACTGGGTATTTCAAATAATATAATGTGGTAATTCCAGACTACAATCTTCCCTCTTCCCTGGGGTTTGTTGTAATTGCTGTTTTGGTGATGCTGGGGGTGGTGGCAATGGCTTAGTGACTTTTCTGAACTAATTTTGTAACACTGCATTCTTTGTCACATGTGGCCACTGAAATCTCTGCTCAGTCAGGTATTCAGCTAATAATTAGAGATTTCCCTCAATGTCTGGAATCAGTAAGTTTCCCAGTCTTTGCTAAGGGACCCTGTGTGCATTATTAAGCATGCTTTCAACAGTCAGCCAGGTGGTTTACAACTGTGTCTTAGCCTCTACTTACTGTTCATGCAGAACCCCAAGATTAGCCAGAGGTAAGGGCTCAGAGGTCTTTCCTAAAGTGTGCACAGCTTGGGCATGCATACAACCACATACATGCATGTGATCTTTTAGATTACTGGAAATATGTCATAGCTTTTCAAGGCCCCCAATGGACATTTAATTCCCCATAGTTTCCTTTTAGACCTTTTTGGTTAGCCCATTGTTTGCCACAACGGTTATTCACTGCTTCACGACTCACAGGCAGCTAATATGTCAATATTCACCTCTTATTGTTTTTAACAAACATCCCCAATGAAATGGCTGTTCATATTAAGTGAACTCTGACTTAGATCAAATAAAGACAGCCCTGCAAGTGAGGCCTTCTAAGGAACCATGAGACAAGTCCATAATGACAAGTCTCTGGGAATGGGGATTTGAAGGAAATTCAATTTCATCTGCCCTCTCTGGTATCTACCAGGCTGGTGGTTTTAACTGTGATTTACAGGTTACTGATTTTCAAGGCTAATGTAGAACCAGGAAGGAAGTGGGGGGGTTTCAATAGGACAAGTTAAACACCACAAAGCTCTCTTTTCTTGCCAAAATTCAGCCAGTTTTCTTGAATAAATGTTCCCTGGATTGCTACAAACCCTGAGATCCCAGAAGCTCAATAAACCACACATAAAATAAATACACGCATACAAACACCAAGGCACATCATAATCAAGTTGCTAAAAACCAATGATAAAGAGAAAATCTGTAAAGTAACCAGAGAAAAGAGACATATCACCTATATGGGAGGAATAATTAAAAATATCACTGACTTCTCATCAGAAACAATGCAAACCAAAAGACAATGGAGTATCATCTTTAAAGTGCTAAGAGAAAAAGTTATAACCTAGAATTCTATATCCAGCAAAAATATCCTTAAAAAATGAAGGTAAAATAAAGGCATGTTCAGACAATATAAAACTGAGAAAATTTATTACCAACAGGCCCTCAGGTGGCAGATACCTATGCAAATAATATAAATGATCTTTTCTCATTTACTAATTCATTAAAAGATAATTGATTACTTAAAGAAAAAATAATTACAATGTAGCATATATTTCATAACATCAATCTTCTGGTCTCAAGGCTCCCCCCTGCCCATGGAATTCTTTTTTTTTTTATGTTTATTTATTTATTTTGAGAGAAAGAGAGCGTGCAAGCATGCATGAGCTGGGGAGGGGCAGAGAGACAGAATCTCAAACAGGCTCTGCACTGACAGTGCCCCTGATGTGGGGCTCAAACTCACGAGCCCTGAGATCATGAACTGAGTCGAAATCAAGAATCAGACACTTAACCAACTGAGCCACCCAGGCCCCCTGGAACTCTTTTAATCCAGCATGGTATGACAAACTGACACACATTCCTGGGTGAGATCACAGAAGAGAACAGAGATACCAGGCCTGCATTTGAGCCTAAACAAACTAAGCAAAAACATTTCATGAGAAGCAGATGTATTATCTTACTATCCACATAAACCTTGTTCTTTTCAAGCCTTTGTTCCCCTTTCCCTCTCTCCTCTACTTGAAATAACTTCACTTACCCATCTCTGCCTATCCAAATCTGACTTTCAGGGTCCCATGCAAATTCTTCCTCCTTCATGAAGCTCCTCTTGACTCACCAAGGACACCTAGCTAGTTAATGGCAGTGCTAGAATTAGAACTTGGTCCTCCTGACACTTAATTCAGTGTTCTTTGTACCATATCAATTGTTCTCAAAGTTTTTCAGGTGGTGGGGTACGTGAAAGAAAAAGTATTTTTGAACTATTGATATTCAAATTTTTTAAGTTAATGTGCTGCATTTAATCAGATACTCTCTTACACTAGATTCTAGCACAGCTCAGATATCAAAGCTTAATAAAGTATTGTTGGAATTAAAAACATACAATGCTGGGGAAATTCTTTTTCTTAAAATCAAGAAAAGGCACTCATTTTTTCCAACATTTTAGTGGCAAAATGGCTGGGTCCCACCTACAGTACATCAGTGTTTTGAGCAATTTGAAGACTGTTGTACCATGTGCTATCCTGAAATTTTACTTTACTCTCCATGAAAGTCTCCAAGCAACACTTTAACTAGGCTGAACTCCATCCTGATTTCTAAGGAGATTTGCAGAAAAATTATTTCCCCAGTCTCCTATTACTCTAAATAAAGTGGACTCTAATTGGGCCATGTTCCACTTTAGAACAAAGACACCTGGATTTATGGCCTAGGACATAGCTCATTCCATTATTCTAGATATAAATTGTCTCAGTTACTTCAATAACTCTCTTATCTCAGCACACTTCCTATAATATGTTTCTTAACACACGCACTCATGTTAAACTGAGATAATCTGGACACGGAAAAGGGAAGCCGTTTGCATAGACATCATCTTCCTATGGTATTAAGGATCCTGGTGCTGAAAGTTTGGCTCTACCTAGAGCACATATGGATTTCTAGGGGTATGCCACTCTGTTACCTCCTGGTGTTTGGTACCAAGAGAGGTGCTGATGTATTTGCAGCTCAATCCTGAAAGAAGTCCACCTTTCTCACCAGAGGCCCAAGAAATCACATGCCACACCACTGAGAGATATGCCTTAGGCTATAACCAGCTCTGAGGAAAAGGGACTCCATGTTGCCCACAGAGGAAACAAGGACAGAGGGGCCAGGCTAGTTCCCCAAGGTAAATCAGGCCCTCTGGAAGAGCTTACTGCTTCAGTATCCTGGCAGTATTCAGATGTTGGGATAATGCTGGCGTTAGTCACCACCAAGGGCAGAACCAGACAAAATGAGTCTAAATCTCACCAAGAGAAATCTAAGTTAGACAAAAGGAGTAATTGTGAAGACTGTTAGCAGGATACAATGCCAATGAGTTTGCCGAGGATTTTAAAATTAGTCATCTGTCTTCACCAGTGGCTGTGACTAATTAAAAATCATGTCACCATATCCAGAAATGCAAACTGGCTATAGCCACAGCCAACTTCAAGCATATATTACTATGCCTCCGGAACTGATGTAAAAGTCCTGTTCAGCCCAGAAATGGTTCCTGGGATATTTCTGTACAATGTGAGAATTCAGGAATTTACTTTTAAGTGAGTATTGAAATAAACTTTGTGAGGCAGGCAAGCTACATGAAGCTAGATAAACCAGAGGGTTTTTTTTTAAGTGTGTTTATTCAAAATTAGAGAAAAGCCACTTAATTCACTATATATCACGCCTACATTTAGATATCTCAACATCATATATTATACGGCAACCAGCTTTTGCAAAATAGTACAATTCCCAATCAGTAATAAGGAATTTTGGAATTCAAAAGTGCACATTGTTCTTAGGCTAAAAATAGCAGAAAATCTCAATTCCTTAAATACAGAGTAATCTCTTATGATCTCTTTAATTTATTGCACTTCCTGTGACCAACAAAAACTTACTGAATACCTATTATGTCTATTATGTGTAAAGCTTTCCATCAAACTGAATGTTTAAATATAAGGAAAAAAAGTTCAGGAAAAAAAACACTCAAAGAGTTTTTAAACCATTTTAATATGTTTTGAAAATTGCCTTATACATTTTAGACATGATAATGTAATTTAACTAGTTCATATACATTCTTTCTTTCCCATACTTAGTAGGCATGTTTTCTCAAATTTCTGAGACCTATATAAAATTTATTTTCAAATAATGCTTTAAGAGCCTAAGACTTTAAGAGCACATTTTGGAATTGTGACACTAATTCCTGCAAATTCATGTCTACTTGCACATGAATGTGTATAATTCTGAGACCAGCTCCCCCCTCCCCCCCCACACCCCCCTACTCCCGCCTGCCCTGCCCCTGGGGATGTCTGATCTCCAGTCTGGGAAAGGAAAGTGCCTCCTCCACATCCTCTCCCAGGGTCTCTCCCCAGGCCTGCGTCCGTGGGGAGAAATGCTGACTCACAGCTAGTCGGGTTAGCAGCTAGCCATTCCCGGCCCTGCTAAGTGGGACAACAGAGCAGACCAACCCCGTGGGTGTGGAGAACTGTCGTTCTGCTCTCCAGAGGGCTGTGGGAAGAAACACCCCAAAGCCTAGAGTGTCTGGTGGACTGTAGGAGCTACAGGCAAAACCTTAAGCACAAGGGATCAGAATGTTCAGCTGCTACGGGGGGAATAACAGAAAAGGAAGAGAAAGGAAATTAAAGGTCAAGAGGACAGAGAAGGCAAAGGAAGAAAAAAGAGAAATAAAGAAGTGCCTAAGGTGAAGTGGTCAGTGGCCTGCCCACCCTTTCTTGGAGTTCACTATTGTTCCCCTGCCCCTCCCTCTTTCTGCAGGATGTGTCCCTGTCCCTGGAGGCAGCCAGCCAACAAAGTGTCTCCATGACTAACAAATAATCTTTGGCCAGACAACCGCCAACTTGTGCTTATTTGATTGCTCACTAGATTCCCTTCCAAAAGCTTTTCACTTTTTCATTCCACAAAGGAGAAAATTCAATGGAAGTGACTTGCCCAAGAACATAGTTCAAGCTATCTCTTGTCAGCCAGACCCAGGGGTAAGTTCCTGTTCTGTCCTGGGTAATACCCCATTTTGACAATAATCTATGATTCTATGCACTTTAGGACCCTAAGGGCCACATTTAATTATCCCAGAAATTTAAATAGTATTAACAATAAAACAAAACTTTTTTATTTTCAAAAGCAGTTGTCTAATTCTAGTTATAAGTTCTAGAATAAACAAAACTAATCAATGATAAGTAAAAATCAGAACAATTGTTGCCTTGGGAGTGAAGCATGGGAACTGACTGGGAAGGAGCAAGAAGGGAACTTTCTAGAATGATAGTAGTGTTCTATATCTTAATGGTGGTTTGGGTTACACAGTTGTATACCTTTATCAAAGCTTTTCCATTGGTACATTTACATTTATAAATTTCACTGTATGTAGTTATCACCTCAAAGGGGAAAAAAAGGTATAGAAAATCATTAACTCCAATTAAAGATAATGCTGAAGTGTCTAGGGATGAAGTGTTATGATGTCTGCAATTTACTTTAAAACGTATCCAGGGGCGCCTGGGTGGCACAGTCGGTTAAGCGTCCGACTTCAGCCAGGTCACGATCTCGCGGTCTGTGAGTTCAAGCCCCGCATCAGGCTCTGGGCTGATGGCTCGGAGCCTGGAGCCTGTTTCCGATGCTGTGTCTCCCTCTCTCTCTGCCCCTCCCCCGTTCATGCTCTGTTTCTCTCTGTCCCAAAAATAAATAAAAAACGTTGAAAAAAAAAATTTTTTTTAATAAATAAATAAATAAATAAATAAATAAAGTATCCAAAAAATAAGATGTGTTAGTAAATAGAGAGAGGGATAGATACATGAAGATCTACATGTGATAAAGCAAATATAGCAAAATGTTAGTTATGGAATCTAAATGGTGGGCATATGGCTGTTCACTATCGAATTCTTTCAACTTTTCTGGAGGTTTGAAAATTTAATGATAAAATGTTGGTGGGGAAAAAAAGCATTTGACAATTGTTACTGGATGTGAGATTTTATATTTAGGTACATCCTTATGATGACAGGTGTTATATCTGACCTTAATATCTGTATGATATATATGTATAATATACCTATTGTAAGTGTATATATGCCACAGATACATACACATACAATTTATGCTTTATACTAAAATAATAGAGTGACTAAAAAGACATTGTATGACTTAAGAGCATCAAAAAGATTTTATCACATGCACAAGCGACATTTATTAACATGAGACAAGAACTTTTATCTGTTGATTCACAGTTTTACATGCAAAAAGTATGCACAGAAGTATACTGGGCACCAGCAATATAGACAGATACCCTAGGAAAAATGTTATATATGGGGTGATAAAACAAGCTTCTCTACGTCTCCCCTCGCTTTTCTATCCCCATATGATATCTCCAAATTACTAGCTCCTTTAGATTTGATTAAAAAAGCACCAATTTTAAAACTAACTTGAAGTAGACATGAAAAGATAAATGAAGGGGGGGGGATTAAGCTCTTACTGAATATGAAAAACTTGGTCTTTATTGTTGCAGAGTATTTATCCTATGTAGGCCATATAAAATCAGCTACAAAGAAAAAAAAATGCTTAATGAGCAGAAATAAGAACTAAGTTTCTCCTTATAAATTCTATTATAATAAAAAAAAATAACTTGGTCTTTATTTATGACTGCCCCCTTCTAAAGAATTTGAGGTGCTTCCAATAAAAAAATACATGCAATAATCAAATAAGAAAGGAGCAACAAGATTAGGGAAAATATAAGTAAAACTGGTGATTTTAGATCAATAAAAAGAAACACACAAATATCACAACATAGAAGCCTAGGATAATAGCTACAGTTGAGCTTTATATTTGTTTCTGAGCTACAGAGAAAAGTAACAACCAGTTAAATTTACTTTTCCAATTTAATATTTAGCACAATGTTCTAAAGCAATTTTGTCATATGAAACTTCTCCAGATTATTCAGTGATGTCACTGACAGTCCCCTCAAGACCATTCCTACTAAAACCAAAAATGCAGTAAATCCTTTTCTACACCTATTTCTCCTTATATTTTTTAATAATAAATAAATAAATAAATAAATAAATAAATAAATAAATAAAACTAGGACATAAGAATGATTTTCCCAAAAAGCAAGAACTTGTAGTAAAGGGAATCTCAGGTGATAGAATTAGATACCACCTCCAAAGGTGGTTGGAATAGATAAAATAGAAGTAAATAAAATAAGTTTTTATCTCGGGGCACCTGGTGGCTCAGTCAGCTAAGCATCTGACTTCAGCTGAGGTCATAATCTCATGGTTTGTGAGTTCAAGCTCCAAGTCAGGCTCTGTGTTAACAGCTCAGAGCCTGGAGCCTGCTTTGGATTCTGTGTCTCCTTCTCTCTCTGCCCCTCCCCCACTTGTGCTCTGTCTCTCTCTGTCTCTCAAAAATAAATAAATGTAATATAGATAGATAGATAGATAGATAGATAGATAGATAGATAGATATATCTATATATATATATTAGAGTGTAATAAAGAGATGTCCCTTTTCTGAAAACTGTACCCATTCCCCCACCTCCTTCTCTCCCTCACCCTAGCCATTCTCCTTCACCCTTGGGGTGGAGGTAGGGGTTACTCAAGCCACCTTATTTATTCTGCTCAATTAGGGCCAAGTGGCTACCCGGATCAGAGAAGCTCAGAAGGGTGCATCTACAGAGAGAAAACAAAACTGACCACAGTAAGAAGCAGAGGCTAAAGGTACAGATAAGAGTCTGTGACTTTTGGTCTTCTTCCTGTTATTCCCTAAGGCCTGGGGGAATTCTGGGAATGCTGTGAGACAACAGCATTGTGGACTTTTAATAAACGTCCCGTTTTTCTTGGATAATATTAAAATGCAACCAATGAATATAATTTCATGAGCAGCTTAGAAAATACATTCCATGGGGCACTTGGGTGGCTTGGTCGGTTGAGCGTCCGACTTCAGCTCAGGTCATGATCTCATGGTCCGTGAGTTCGAGCCCCGCGTCGGGCTCTGTGCTGACAGCTCAGAGCCTGGAGGCTGCTTCAGATTCTGTGTCTCCCTCTCTCTCTGCCCCTCCCCTGTTCATGCTCTGTCTCTCTCTGTCTCAAAAATAAATAAACGTTAAAAAAAAGAAAAAGAAAATACATTCCATGAATGGGAATTTTGTTGGTTTGGCTTGATTCAAGCATTAGAACTTGTAGCATCGAGAAGAAAAGATGAATTCTACCATAAATACCACCTTTCTCAGCCAACCTTTGATGAAGGTGTTAAAGAGCAGACAATTGGAATAACGTCCTCCTGCAGGGCCTGATGTGCTAATGCTCTGGGCTGATCCATAGTCTTCAAAAACCTCGCAAGCAGATAGTCACATCTTTTTTGAAAACTTGGTAGAAACTTTTCTGGACTTAATCCAGATGGGCTCAATCAGACCCAGGAGGTTAATCAAGATCAGCAATCTAGAGAAGATCAGCACTCACCAGGCAGATGGGCTTTACACTGTTTTGGCAGCAATAGGGAGTCCTTGAGCTTTTTTAAATGTAAACCTCATGATCAAAAGTGTTTATTATGTCAGAATCTAAATGAGGCCAGTTGTTCAAGAGCTACAGAGTTGGGGAAAAAAATGTCAAGTAGCCATCCAGAACCTCCAATGGTAGTTTTTTATACGGACTTGTCATTTTTATTATAAAAATAATGCACACTTATTGCAAAAAATCCTGAAAACATTGAAAAATATATAATAGAAGACAATTAAAGGGGCGCCTGGGTGGCTCAGTCGGTTGAGTGTCCAGCTCTTGATTTCAGCTCAGGTCATGATCCCAGGGTTGTGGGATCAAGCCCTGTGTCAGGCTCCATGCTAAGCATGGAGCCTGCTTTGAATTTTCTCTCTCTCCCTCTTCCCTCTCCCACTCATGTGCACAAGTGCTCTCTCTCTCACTCTCTCTAAAATTAAAAAAAAAAAAAGAAAACAATTAAAAACCCAATCTCCTAGGATAATCACTATCAATATTTTGCCATATATCCCTCTATACCTTTTTCCTAGGCTTATGAAAACAACTTTTACCATAAAAATATTTCATCTATATATACAATTATGTAACCTTAGCAATTAATTATAAATGTATGTCAATGTTAAAGACTCCACATCATCATTTTAATAACTACATAACTTTCCAGTAAAGGGACAAGCCATCAAATAATTTATTTAACTGATTGCCTTTTATTGATTTCTGGGTTTTGGTTATTATAAAGAGCACTGAAATGAAGAATATTCATTTAATGTTCCAGTTAATCCATATTAACTTGTTCAGTAATCTCCCCTGAATAATTCCCCAATATAATTCTTCAGTCAAAGAAGCTTAAAAAGCTCTTTAAAATTTGCTGTGTTTCAGGGTGCCTGAGTGGCTCAGTCGGTTAAGTGTCTGACTTCAGCTCAGGTCAAGATCTCGTGGTTTGTGAGTTTGGACCCCGCATCAGGCTCTATACTGACAGCACAGAGCCTGGAGCCTGCTTTAGATTCTGTGTCTTCCTCTCTCTCTGCCCCTCCCTTGCTCATGCTCATGCTCATGCTCTGTCTCTCTCTCTCTCTCTCTCTCAAAAATATATAACCATTAAAAATTTTTTATAGATAAATAAAATTTGCTGTGTTTCACTCACTTGAAGGAATTTCTTAGTGGTAAGAAGTTCATAATAAGATTAAATTAGATATATTTCCAAATGGTTCTTCCATGTTCTTTTCTGCAGCATGCTTCCTTAAACTTACTATTATTTTCTAGGGGCTCTAGGTTTTGTTTGGCTTCTTTTGTTTTCTTGTGGGTACCAACTATCTTCTTCAAATCCAAAGTCTGGTGAGCAGACCCTACATTTAGCCCAATAAGATGCCCTCTTCTTGAGAGCAGTCCAGAGGCTTAGACAAATAGAAACCAATGGGTAAGATGAAAAGCCCTTCCTTCCCCTATAGTCTGCTTAATGCCAAAATTTCAAGGGTACAATTATGTATGCAAATGAGCCCAGGAACACCAGGTCAAATGTATGGGAAAGAAACAGCCGCTTCCAGAGGACCAGGAGATAGTGTTAGACTTACCCAATATAGTCTACACTTGCCCATGTAATGGACACTCTCGTGAAGACATCCCAAAATTTATGCTATCATCTGACGTTTAGCAATATTAAATTATATTTATCTATTAGTTAAGAAAGTAATTTTCTGTTTTAAGTTATACAACTACCCCAAGAGGAATGACCCATGGGGAAAAAATTCTTAAAATCTTCATCCGATAATGCCTCAGCACCAAAGAATTGTCATAGTGCAGATGAAATATAATATGCAGACACCTCAGAGGGAAGGTATCACAGCCTATCACCTCCAACAAGAGAACAGAATTTATAGAAAATTGGTCCTTGTCATATGAGCCCAGATGCACAAAGACTACTTTCAAGCCTCCTGTTAGGGGTTGAGTGGTATCGGTTGAATGGTATCCCCCCAAAAAATCCACATGTTGAAGTCCTGACCCCCCAGTATGTCAGACCCCTATTTGGAAATAGGGTCATTGCAGATGCAATTAGTTACTTAAGATGAGGTCATACTGTAGTATATGGGCCTCTAATCCATGTGACTGGTGTCCATATAAAAAGGGGCAAGTTGGACAGGGAGACAGGCATAGAGGGAAGACAAATGTGAAAACATGGAGGAAGAAGGAAACCACCAGAACTAAGAGAGAGAAGCATGGAACAAATTTCTCCCTCACAGCCTGCAGAAGGAACACTACTGACATCTTGACCTCAGACTTCTGGCCTCCAGAATCGTAAGACAATAAATTTCTGTCAGTCTAAGCCACCCAGTTTGTGGCACTTCGTTATAGCAGCCCTAGCAAAATAATAAACTGATCTATCCACCTTTAACACCAGAAAGGAGAAATGCATAAAACACTAAAAAAGAAAAGGGATTCACTTTCCAAATTCCTACTCTTC
This sequence comes from Prionailurus bengalensis, assembly GCF_016509475.1. NCBI lineage: Eukaryota > Metazoa > Chordata > Mammalia > Carnivora > Felidae > Prionailurus > Prionailurus bengalensis. Next base: position 21,336,558 of record NC_057343.1, read on the forward strand.
TTTGGAAATACGTAAAACATTAAACTACTGAAATTAAGTCATAGCATCGGACATTTGATTACAGCCCAGAACAGAAAAACCCCCATCATTGGGGAATGAAATAACTTGCCTGTAGAGCTATTAGGTAAAAGAGCTGAGGTCTGACCCAGGCCTGTCCAGAGACAGTCACTCTGCCTTCTGCTATTTCTGGCAGGCTTTCACCTCTCTTCTGAACCCTAACCTGTCTCCCCTTTTCTCCTCTCTGGCCCTCAGATACTCAAGGCCCACATGCTGCCTATAAGCCATAACCCCCACTACAGCACCCTACCCAAACCAACCCTCCTCCAGAGAACCACATTCCAAAATGCACCTTCGTTCCTCCCCTTTGCTCAACAAACAAAACCCCCAGACCTTCAGAATCAGATCTCTTCTAGGCATTCAGAAGAAAGCAATCTGAATAGCTAAAGCAACTGACACAAACGTGTATATAAGATATACAAATGCCTGAGGAGTTTATAAACCAAAAATCTGTCTGGCAGAATGTGAGCTGAATAACTTTAATAAGATGCATTTTAGGTGTTACTTGATAATCCTGGGAAATTTACAGCTCAGGGTGGCTGGCTTCTCAGGAGAGCCACGGAGAGTTATTGAGTGAAGAAGAGGGTCAATACCCCAAGTTGGAGACAGGGCACGGGGGGAGATGCCGAGAAGAGAGCGACAAAAGATAGCTTATCTAAGAGAACTCTTAGGTAGACATCATACTTAGCCTGTCCCACCATTTTGCCTAACACAGGATCGAGAACTTTAGTCAGAGCATTGACTCTCAAGTGCTTTTAGATGTCATGATAACAGCACCTTTACTGAGCTTCTTCCATGTCTCAGCCACCACTCTCAGCACTTCTTAGGTATTACCTCATTTCATCGTTAAAACAATGCTATGCTAACAAGTGGGTGCCATAATCCCTTTTATACATGGAAAAACAGAGGCACCAAAGGGCTAAGTGATTTGTCTAATACGGAATAAAACCAGTGTCCAAACCCAGGCAGGCCAACCTCACAGGCTCCCACTCTGACCACTGCTCTATGCAGGCAAACCTCATATGTGACATGGGCTATTATTATTCCAGCAAAAACATACAGTAGTGAATTAAAGCATCTGCCCGCCCATCTGAGATACAGCAAATGTTTCCACTTAGAAGCCCAACGCCGACCTAAGTAACTCTGACAGGCCAGCCTGCTGGAGCCACCAGCCACACCTGTGCATCCAGGTATGTCCTCAAGTGTCACTCAAATGATAGGAGTGACTACAAGAGCCCAGCCTCTGGAACCTAGTTTAAATAAGTAAACAAATCTAAAAATATGACTTCTGCCTGGAGGACTCTGGCTATTCCTTGTGGCTCAGATTCCAATTGTGCCTTCTCACTGTATTCCACTGGAGATGACCGAGTGGCATTCCGGACACAAGTCAACACCTTAAACACAAAATCAAGAGGCCTACTCCCTGCCCCCCTCTGGGGCACTCCACAGTGGCAGTCCAAACAGCTTGTCTGAACTGTCACACTAAAGGAACTTATTTCCAAACAGAACAGAAGGAAGGAAAAAAAAAAAAAAAAAGTCCCAAATGTCTGCTCTCCTTCCAGGATTTAAAAGGCCTGATGTAAGAAAGTAAAAATAACAAAATTAAATGTGTGAAATTCTAGTGAGTGTAATGCTTCCAATAGTTTGTTTTACCGTAAATTCTTAATCTGCCTGTGCCTTTTCACTTCAGTAAAGGAAAAGTAAAGTGTATCAGTGCCTGCCTACAAAAAAAAAACAAAACTGTGGCTGAACCTAAGGCTCTCTCAGAATGGATGTGATTTCGGAATATAAATCTGAGCTTGCGGTGGTTTTCAGTTTTATTTCTCAATAAACAGGGCAGCTCTAAGAATTTCACATGCACACACACACAGAGCATACAGGTACTTCTCTTACAGAATGATCCTAGGGATAACAAACAAAACAGTGATGTCTATGCCTCTGCCAAGACAGGACCCGCTCACACTTTCAGGGAGAGCCTGATAGCTGCTCTTAGGGCCCGTCAGAGTGGTCCTCATCTAAGTACACCCAGGCCTCAGGCCCCATCGGAGAAGGGATTGATGAGTTCCCATTTCTAGAAACCGGCAAGCCTCCTGCATGCAACAAGGCCTGAGTCTTTCCTGACCCCCCAGCAAGGGCATTACATTAGCTGCAACAAGCCTGATGGGCTGAAGTGCAGAAGACACAAAAAAAGGGTGAGGGGTGGAATCTCCCCCTCCAGAGGATGGGAGCAGCACTGCCTAATGGAAGGTGCAGATCACAAGGACGGGGAGCTTGAAAGAGGGGCTGAAGAAGAAACAGAAAGGAGTAAGTGGGAGCAAGAAAGGGGGCAAAAGTGAAGGACACCTGCTCTAGCCAAAAGGAATAGTGTTTCTCCCAAAGAAAGTACCTGTGGGGAAGGAGGTAATGAGGTAATGAGTAAGCTGGATCAAGCCTTTGACCCTTCTTCTATACCAAGCAGGTGAATCAATTACCTCAATCCATAATGGTCTTGGGTAGATTGCACCTGGGGAAGAGCAGCAAGGAAGGAGGTCCCAGAGACAGGAGCAATGACCACCATGTCATCGTTCATGAGGGAGGGGGAAGAAAAGCAGGAAGAGGAAGAAGAAGGAGAAGAAGGAGAAGAAGAAAAATTGCGAGGCAGGATGAATCTGGATCGGCCCTGGGACTCGGTAGTAGAAAACGCCTTTGAGTGACTTGGAGGAGATAGCACATTCCTCCAGACTCATGCTATGAAAAGGCCACGAAAAGGCCATCCCCCACGCTCTTCACGGTCTATTCCAAACCAGTGCTGTTCTATCTTTCCTGAAAAGCCTCTTCCTTTGAAGCATGTGCTATTCTGTAATACCATCCTCTTCCATAGCCTCCCCGGGGCTGCCTGAAGGCTTTGGCATCTGGCTCTAAGTCTTTCTCTCTCTTAGAGTCCTGCCAACATCTGGCTAACTTCAGTGTTCATGTTGATGACCTGGCCAATCTGATTTCCTCAGTATTCACGGGGTGCCAGGCACCATATCTGTACCTTTGCCTCGTTATCTGTAACCTTCACAACAGACCTATAGGGATGCTATTTAGAGATAGCAAGGGCTAGGATTCTAAACCATGCTGGTCAGACTCCCAAGTTCATGTTCTCCTCTCTTTGCAACACTGGCTCAGAATGCACCTAAAATATAAACCTGAAAATCCTGCTCTCTGACTATACATTCTTACATTGCTACCTCTCCCATTAAACCTCTTCCTCCACCTCATCAAACGTCTAACCCGTCAACTGCTGCCTTTACTCCCAGCTTATCAACCCTTCCTGACACTTCTTCCTTCCATACCTGTGGCCAGAGGAAATGCCAGGAAAATCCCTCATGAGACTGTTTCTTTGGCTCAATGCCCATGTAATGAACCCTCTCCCTTTGATCACCAGACTACTGATTAAATTAGTAAAACCCTTTAGGCCTAGAATTGTAAGCAATGTTATGATGGTGATGTAAGTGCCAGTTTGAACTTTTAATAAGTGTGTTAGATTGCTTGGAACCAGGTGGAGAGAAAACAGCTGATGGCAGGTGGCAATTGATAAGAACCATGGCTATTCCCAGTTAGCCTCATAAAAATGAGGCCCTGTGCTTTCCCTTGAGCTCCTTGGGCCTCTTGATCTAACAGAAGCACACTCTAACAATGATGTCACTGCTAGCATCAGCTGAAAGACATGCTGTCTCTTTCCATCCTGAAGAGAGTGACTCAGCACTCTAGGGGTTCCATAGGTGGCTGACAAAAATCCCTTTACCCTTCCATCGATATCCACCCACTACCACTGAATGAGAGGGAAAGTAAAATGTAGCCTTCACTGGGGACCTCCCTTCCCTCTTCTCCAGAACCAAGATTTGCAGGGAGGGTTGGAGAGTGGATAAAGTGGACTTTTGCAGTTTGAGGTGAACACGTAAGTACACCTATGTGTCCTCTGTCACTGGGCATGACAAAAATGTAAACAAATATGAGATAGATCTGTAATGAGTTCTGAACCCATCAATAACACAGACAATGATTCCCAATCACTTCAACGGTGTTCTCATCAACATCTCCATTCTCTTGCTCTGCTGTCCTACTCTTCCATCCCCTCTCCTGATAATCCCCAGAAACTCTCTGATTTCCCCAATTCTGAGAGTTCTGGTACTCTTGGAGAGAATCACAAAACTATGTTGATAACCTTAATTACAAATTTAGGAGCTCCAATCTCTGCTCTTCTCTAAATATTCCTCTACTGTGTTTCCCTTTAGCAGCACTTCTAAAGCTGTTCCACGTTCTTCAAATCCCCTACCCCCACCCTGGCCCCTTTATCCTAAGACAACATTGCTGCCTAACTTCCAGAAACATAAAACAAAACAAAAACAGCCATCCACAACTTCCATCCCTTCCACCTTTCATGTTTTATTTTCACCCATCTTCTCCATTTCCTTCTTGTCGAAAAACAAAAGTATCCTAGTCCTTTCCAGGACCAGTCACTTCACTTGCATGTTGGTCCCATCCTTGCTTTGCCTTTCTAAGATGTTTCATCACTTCTTGAGTCTTCCCCATCCAAACAAGCCATCAATAAAGCAAGCCTCTCCTCAGTTCCACCTCATCCTCAAACCACCCTGTGGCTGCCCTTCATTCACAACCAAGTCATAATTTTGCTCCCAATCCTACTCCCATATCAAAGTTCCCCATGGAAAAAGTCAACATTTTCCAGTGCATCAAACCCAGTCTGCAGTCCTCATCTAACCCTCTTCTCCGAAATTATGGCATCGCCATAAATTGGTCTCGTGTGAGTTAAAAGCAGGAATACTGGAGTCAGTGGCCTGAGTGCACTGTTTGAAAACAAGTTGGTAGAAACCAGTTTGTAATTACAATTACAATTGACCTTGTGTTGAATTACTCAGCTATAGCCTCAGTTTCCTCATCCTAAAAAAGGGAAAATATACTAATGGCTCCTTGTATTTAAAGCTTATTAGCTAGGTTCACAAATGAAGAGGTAGAATTTGAAATAGCGAAAAGCTGGATTGGAAGTCAGGAGAATGCAGATTTAATCCCAGCCAGAGAATCTTTGTAATAACAAGATCTCTGGGCCTCATTGTTCAAATAGACTGGGTGATCATGAAAGCCCTTTTGCCCTAAACATTTCTTTTTTTTTTTTTAATTTTTTTTTTAACGTTTATTCATTTTCGAGACAGAGAGAGAGATAGAGCATGAATGGGGGAAGGTCAGAGAGAGAGGAAGACACAGAATCTGAAACAGGCTACAGGCTCTGAGCTGTCAGCACAGAGCCCAACGCGGGGCTCGAACTCACGGACCGCGAGATCATGACCTGAACCGAAGTCGAACGCCCAACCGACTGAGCCACCCAGGCGCCCCTGCCCTAAACATTTCTACAACACAGAGAGTTTGGCAACAATTTGAGAAAATGTACAAATGAGTGTTGTGTGAGCAAACACATAATAAGGGCTTCAGGGAGAGGGAAGAGCAATAATACCAGGAAATTTGAAGGAATTTTAGGGTCCAAAATTCCTTAGGGTCCTTTTAGGGACCCTAAAACACAGGGAGGATTTTGACTGAAGTAAAAGAGGAGGCAAAGATTTCTGAGTTTGAGAAGCAAAACAACAAAGGCCTGGAGTGATTTCAGATGCACCAGGATGACCTCTCAGACAAAAGTATCTTCCTCATCTTGTCAGCAGGTTCTGAATGTCAGTAAATGGTTTTGAAATGATTGTTAACCCATAAATATGTTGTTATTTATAACTGATAAAAGTGAATGTGACCTATGATCTTCAGCCATTAAAGTCATTTGTAGAAGAATGGTGAACAAAGGATGTATTTCATGGTATTTGCTCACAACGATGGTTGTCTCTAGGCAATAGTTGTAAGTGACTTTTATTATGTTTATCTATATTTTCTAAAATGAACATGAATTGTTATTGATAATTAGAAAGAATAAAAGCATATTTTTAAGGTCTTAAATGCAACAAAGGACGTGGTGACATCTTAATCCATTAACAATAATGGGAGGGACTGATTGACAAATGGCTGGGACTCTGTTGAAGGCACAAAGGTGTCAGGGGCACTGGGAGAGCTGTTACAAGGGGAGATAGCAAAGCATTGGCAATATACTTTGCCTAGCTCCTAAACTTGTCTCGGCAACAGTATATTTGAATCTCTTCAAGGCCATTTTGTTCTTTTTAACCCCCAATTTTATTTCTAGTATCCAAAAGGATTCAAAGATTTTACTAATTGCAAAAGATCTCTTTTTAAGTGTTAATTATATCAAGGGTAATGCAACTACTCATTCTTTTTCAGTGATAAATGTCTGTCTGTTATTCTTCACCTCAGTCCTTACTCTCAGATTTGTGGAACCTCGGAGTAATTAATGGAGTTCTGAGAAGTGAAAGGCTGGGCAGGATGACTCATATGAATAAGCACGATGGGGATAGTTTTTTACAGCTACAGATGTATTTTTAATTCATTCTCTTCTATTAAGGTTTTTTGCAGACTTTCCGCCATTATGGCCTCAGAGAAAGGGAAAAAGCAACTCCTTCCTCAGGAAGGAGGACAGGATTTAGAAATATTTCCTACCAACCAGAAGGAGAAATTAAAACCTTGCAGTGAATGGTGACCTTAAATAAGAGATATAAGCAGGGAGACAAGCATGGCATGGTTTCTTTGCCTTAGGCCTAAATCTCAACATGAGATATTATTAGGTAAAGGCTGAGGTAAAAGTAGAGGGGTTTCTGTCCCCACTTCCTATTGGAACTCCAGGAGGAAACTGCATCCCAGAATGACTTCCAAACTAATATGGACGAGTCTCATGAGAGGAAAAATGGTGTGATTAGAAGAAAGAAAGTCTGAGGTAACACCCCTAAGTCTTCCTCAGCTTGCATGCAGCAAGGAAGGAATCCAGAAATTCCCATGTGCCCCCATGGAAGGATTCCTGGTGAATTTCCAAGGAAGTTGCCAAGCAGCAGTGAAGAGACCCTGTAGCCAAGGACCATGGAGAAAACCACCCCATCTAAGAATAAATGAGTATCCCAGCAGGCCTCAGGATCATGTCTGCACCAGCCAGAGATGAGGTGAGTCAAGTTATCTAGGGAGGACCAAGCAGAAGAACCCAAGAATGAGAGAGACCCAAGTTCACAGGAAGTAGATACCAGAGGACTGTTAGTGACCTGCAGATAAGTGACATTGGTGTGGAGAACAGAGGAGAGCACAAGGGCCTACATGTGTGGAATTGAAGCCTCCTCTCTGCTCAGAACTTAAAGTCACTTAAGACCAGCAGTGCTCCAGTAAATGTTTCAACAATGGACTCTCCAGAGAGGAAAAGCCCTAGTTTGTATCACGTGGAGATTTTTATGCTGTGAATACTCCCACCAAGGCAGACTTGAAGCTACTAACATTACACCATTGAACTTGGAGTTGGGAAGAGATGAGATATCTCCACTTACAGATAAAATAAATAACTTCAGTTGTATGGATAATGTCATTCAGTAGTTAGGAAATGATGAGTTTTGAATCTTACTTTCTTTTTAATATTACTTCTTTAATTGTAAGTTGATAGAACTTAATTGTTAATAAAGACGGTGTATAAAAACTGAGTTGTACAAAATTGCCCAAAATTTAGCAATTCTGATAAGCCATCGGAAGCCAGCTGAGCCGCCCACTGCTTAAGAACCTGTACCCATTTTCTCCCAATGTCATCTTGGAGAGGTACGGGGAAGTGGAAGGAAAATTAAACAACTGGGTCACTTACCCAAAATAAATTACCGCTAATTGATGTCAGTGTCTACTACCACCTTCTCCACCATCATTTCTGACCTTGAAAGCTCAGAAAGAAGGTAAAATCAGTTACAAAATATATAAAGAAACTATACTTTCTTTGCACATCTTAGAATTTTTGTGTGTATCAATTAGAAATTCTGTGCTGAGGATCGCCTGGGTGGCTCAGTCGATTAAGTGTCGGACTTCAGCTCAGGTCATGAGCTCGCAGTTTGAGGGTTCAAGCCCCAAAACAGGCTCTCTGTGGGCTCTCTGTTGTCAACATGGAGCCCACTTCAGATCCTCTGCCTTTCTCTCTCTCTGCCCTTCTCTGGCTTGTGCTCTCTCTTTCTAAAAGATAAACATTTTTTAAAAATTTTTTAAAAAATAATAAAAGTATACTTAAAAAAAGAAAAGAAATTCTGTGTCAAGTAATGAAATCTTCCAGTGAGGGTAACTTATGTGAGTGGGGGTATATTTTTCTCACATAATGAACAGTCAGGCCTGTACTTCATGGTCACAAAATGGCTGCCCCAACTCGAGGCAATACATTTACATTCAAGCCAAGATGAAGGGACAAAAAACCCAGCAGTTTCTGTACCCTTTTAACAGGAGCACAGAAACTTTCCTAGAAATCTTCCTTCTCTTGACCCTCCCCACTTCCCTCCTCCCGGTGGACTTGTGTTGCTTAAGTCTTACTGGTCAGAACTAGGTTACTTCACCACTTCTAGCTGCAAGGGACACTGGGGAAAATATTCCAGTGTCCTAGACTGGAATTAGCCTAGACCAGTCAGGATGCAACTGCTTAGGGCTAGGCATGTTGCTGCCAATATATGAAGAAAACCAGAGTTCTGCTAGCAAGGAAGAAGGGATAATGGAGAATGAGCAAGCTGGAAGCAGAGTCTAGGACAACATAAAACAGTATTTCTGACGCTAATCCACACTGAAAGTGGAAGAACTATTTTAAATGGAAAAGAGTCAAGATTGGCATTTGTTTGCCAAAGCATACAATGGAAATTCAGGAAAAGCCTGCAAGTATCTCTCACATCTAAGGCAGAAGTTATCAGAAACGCAAAGGCCTGGAGGTCTTAGCTGCTGCCCAACCTCCTGGCCCCACTGGCCATCAGGCTGCTTTAGCATCCGTTGGTCCCCTCAGACTCCTAAGGGAAAGCACTTCCTTTCAGCCACTTCAAGGTCAGGAAATGGGATAAAGACAATGAAGTCCAATGGTAAAAACGTTCCCATCAGGAAAAAATTAGGGAATAAGAGACTCTGGTTGTTTAATATTTTAGGTTGCTCAGAGCTTTTATCAAGTAGTGCTTTCTAGGGACCTGAGTCCCACTGGCACTTTCCTTAGTACACACTTGAAGTATCATTTATGAAGCTGGGGAGAGCTGCAGGACTGAGAAGGAAAGTAAAAAGAAGGTCCTTCCTTCCCTGCCCCTGCTGAACCTCCAGACCAGCAAAGGTTAATTACTAGAATATTTGGGGCTTATTCCTTGGGAAAGGAGCTGAATGACTAAATACTGTTGAGTGCTGAGTCCCACAGCCCATCAGCAAACAGAGCCTGCCCTGCTATGACCGACAGGGCGTGTGCCTCTCATTTGGCCAATAAACTACTTCTACGAGTCACACTATATCCAGGAAAAAGGCAAGTCACAGATGTCCCAGAGATGGAGGCTGAAGGTCCTAGGGGTGAAATATTAACTACCAGACAGGAGTTAAATGTTAAATTAAAAATTCTACATTAGCAGGGCGCCTGGGTTGCTCAGTTGGTTAATGATCTGACTTCGGCTCAGGTCATGATCTCACTGGTTTGTGGGTTCAAGCCCTGCATTGGGTTCTGTGCTAATAGCTCAGAGCTGGACACTGCTTCAGATTCTGTGTCTCCCTCTCTCTCTGCGCCCCCTCCACTCATGTTCTCTCAAAATAAATAAACCAAAAAAAAAAAAAATTCCACATTAGCTTTGCTGAAATAAAATGTGGGCCTTTTAATTGAATATGTTGAATAAATGCAAATAATTTCAAGCAAAAAAAATTTTTTTTCAAGCAAAAAAGATCTGATTCATCCGACCACACTGCAAAAATCACATATATGAATTAAGTTTATTCTTCTAGTAAAACATAATCCAGTGCTTTCCCATCATATAATACTATCTTACCTAAAGAACATTGACAAAGTAGCATTTTGAATTTTTTTGTTTTCCATGTTTCTTAACCAAAGTTCTCTCCTTGAAGTCTGTATTTGTGGTGGTGGTAATGGGGGCGGGGTGGGGGGGGGGGGGCGGGCAGTGGTGCCTATGTAGGCACATTTGCTGCCTATGTAGACAAGTGCTCAGACTTGAAAATGTTAACTAATTTCATTTTCTTGATAAAGTTTGTGACCAGAACTGAGTCATACCAAAAATATCTCTACAAGATTTGACCTTTTACTTAAATCCCACATTGAGATAATACACTTAAAATGGTTATCAATAAGACCTTTGTTCTTAAAAGCACATTTAAAATAAATCACTTTTTAAAAGAAGAAAACTGTTTTCAATTAAGTTCTTTACAGGCAATCAGATTGAAAGTTATGTTTGCCCTTTTATTTTCTTTATACATAAATTACACCCAAGAGGCCATGATAATAGCACTATACAAACTTTGCTTTACCTTTGTATTTACTTCTTGTCAAAATAAGCTCTACAAATTAATTTGTTTTTAGAGTGCTTTATGACCAATAAGCCCCAGGGTGAAAACAATGCAGGCAGTAACCATTTTTTATTGTTCACCAAAAAAAAAACAAAAAACAAAAAAAAAACACCTAGTCCAATCATATAAGGATAAGTGATTCTTAATTCCTTTTGATGAAGAGTTTACTTGTAGTAGAAAAATTTCACTCAATTCTAATAATGTTTTATCATTTAGAAAAGTTTTAAAAACAGACTTTTTGCTTGAGTTCCCTGAGCAAGGTGACCCTTCAGTGATACCTAGTTGTTAGTATTACAACTCCTGTATGTTTTAACTACCTAACTAACATTGTCATTGAACTTCTGTTTGCCCCATAAAACGCTGAAAGCTTACTACATAGATATATAATCTGAAAAGTATTAATTCTGAAATATATTTCCCTTACTTCTCAAATTTCCTGTTTTTCCCTTTTGGCGTGGCCCTCCATCCCATCCATGTTAAAGGCTTTTTTACGAGGGGCAGATTTTGCATTTTCCTTAGTGAGTTATTATTAACGTCCTAGAGGGGGAAAATTCTTATCTTAGCAAGCAGAAGTCTGGAAGAAAATTAATTTGGTAATGAAGTAATTTTATATATAGGTATTTATTTTTATGTATTTAGTTGATATATAAATTTAATCCATAAAATGAGCTTGCTACTTCTCAAATTAGCTACGATAAGTGAAAGATTTTAAAATTGGATCTCATGGGGTATTTGTTAAATTACTCCTCCTCTACCTCTCCCACCATAGCCTATATAGGTTAACACAGGATGAGACCCCAGAGCCCAAAGTAGGATTGGAAGAGATGTCTGTTCCCCAAACTTAGCAATGAGAAGAGTTAGAGAAGAGTTCAGGGATTTGAAGAAGCTGAAATTTTCATCAATGCAAAAGGGCAAACACAAGGCTGGAAAGGAAAGACATAGGCCAAGTTTGATATGCTTTGGGAGTGAAGAACGGGAGATGGGAATAAAGAATAGTTCAGAATAGGCTCTGGAACAAGGAGGGCACACTCATACCAGTCTTGAACCTTTGAGGGAAGGACAAGGATGGAAGAAGGTTCAGGTGACCAAGCAGGGAGTCTGATTTGAAGCGACAAGGAACAATGATAAGAATGGCCATAAGACAAAGATTCCACTAAAACAGAGAACTATCAAGCAATATTCCTGATGAACAGAGATGCAAAAATCCTCAATAAAATACTAGCAAACCAAATTCAACAATATATTAAAAGAGTATTCACCACAATCAAGTGGGATCTATTCCTGGGTTGCAAGAGTGGTTCAATATTCACAAATCAAATCAATCAATCAATGTGATACACATCACATCAATGAGAAAAAGGACAAGAACCGATTATCATTTCAATAGTTGAAAAAAAAAAAAAAGCATGTGACAAAGTACAGCACCCATTGATTGTAAAAACCCTCAACGAGGTAGGTTTAGAGGAAACTTAACACACAAAAAACCTCAACACAATAAAGTCCATCTATGAAAAATCCACAGCTAACATCATCCTTAATGGGGAAAACCTGAGACCTTTTCCCTTAAGGTCTGGAACAAGACAAGGATGTCCACTCTCACCACTTTTATTCAACATAGTCCTGGATGTCCTAGCCACAGCAATCATACAACAAAAAGAAATAAAAGGCATTCAAATTGGTAAAGAAGAAGTAAAACTTTCACTCTATACAGATGACATGATACTAATGTAGAAAAACCTAAAGACTCTACCAAAAACTGCTAGAACTAATAAATGAATTCAGTAAAGCCACAGGATACCAAATCAATCTACAAAAATCTGTTTCATTGCTATACACTGAAGCAGCAGAAAGAGAAATTAAGAAAACAATCCCACTTACAACTGCACCCAAAATAATAAGAATCCTAGGAATACACCTAACCAAAGAGGTGAAAGGCTGAAAACTATAAGACACTGGTGAAAGAAACCGAAGATGACACAAAGAAATGGAAAGACGTTCCATGCTCATGGATTGGAAGCACACATACTGTTAAAATGGCTATATTACCCAAAGCAATCCACATGTGTAATGCAATCCCTATCAAAATACCAACAACATTTTTCACACAACTAGAACAAGCAATCCTAAAATACGTATGGAACTACAAAAGACCCCAAAGAGTCAAACCAATCTTGTAAAAGAAAAAACAAAGCTGGGGGCATCATAATTCCAGTCTTCAGGTTATATTACAAAGCTGTAGTAATCAAAACATTATGGTACTGGCACAAAAATAGACACATAGATCAATAGAACAGAATAGAAAATCCAGAAATAAACCCACATTTATATGGTTAATTAATCTTCGACAAAGCAGGAAAGGATGGCAAAAAGTCTCTTCAATAAATGATGTTGGGGAAACTGGAAAGCAACATGCAGAAGAATGAAACCACTTTTTACACCATACACAAAAATAAATTCAAAATGGATGAAAGACCTAAGTGTGAGACCTGAAACTATAAAAATCCTAGACGAGAACACAGGCAGTAACTTCTTTGACATCAGCCATTGCAATTTCTTTCTAGATATGTCTCCTGAGGAAAGGGGAACAAAAGCAAAAATTAACTTCTGGGACTACATCAAAATAAAAAGCTTCTGTACAGCAAAGAAATAATCAACAAAACTAAAAGGCAACCTACTGAATGGGAGAAGATATCTGCAAAAGACCTATCAGATAAAGGGTGACTATCCAAAATATAGAGAACTTATAAAACTGAACATCCAAAAAAGAAACAATCCAACTAAAAAATGGGCAGAAGGCATGAACAGACATTTCTCCAAAGAAGATATACAGATGGCCAACAGACACATGAAAAGATGCTCATCATCACTTATCATCAGGGAAATGCAAATCAAAACCAATATGAGATATCACCTCACACCTATCAGAGTGGCTAAAATCAACAACACAAGAAACAACAGGTGTTCACAAGGATGTAGAGAAGAAGAAACACTTGTGCACTATTAGTGGGAATGCAAACTGGTGCAGCCACTGTGGAAAACAGTATGGAGGTTCCTCAAAAAGTTAAACATAGGACTAACTACATTATGATACAGCAATCCCACTACCAGGTATTTACCCAAAGAATACAGGAACACTAATTTAAAGGGGTACATGCAACTCTATGTTTATAGCAGCATTAATTTCAATAGCCAAGATACACAAGCAGTCTGAGTTTCCATTGACTGATGAATGGATAAAGATGTGATGTATATGTGTATACACACACACACACACACACACACACACACACAACCACGCTGGAATATTATTCAGCTATAAAAAAGAATGATATTTTGGAGCACCTGCATGGCTCAGTCAGTTAAGCGTCCAACTTTGGCTCAGGTCATAATCTGGGGGTTGTGGGTTTGAGCCCCAAGTCAGGCTCTGTGCTGACAGCTCAGAGCCTGAAACTTGCTTCAGATTCTGTGTCTCCCTCTCTCTCTGCCCCTCCCCTGCTCACGCTCTGTCTCTCTGTTTCTCAACAAAAAATAAATGTTAAAATTTTAAATGTTAAAAAAAATTTTTTTAAGAATGAAATTTTGCCCTTTTTGTGACACCATGGATGGAGCTAGAGAGTATAATGCTAAGGGAAATAAGCCAGTCAGAGAAAGACAAACACCATATGATTTCACTCATGTGTGGAATTTAAGAAACAATACAAACAAGCAAAGGGAAAAACAGGAGAGAAAGAGAGAGACAAAGCAAGAAATAGACTTTTATTTATAGAAAGCACGCTGATGGTTACCAGAAGGGAGGTGGGTGGAGGGATGGGTTACATAGGTGATGGGAATTAGAGAGTGCACTCGTGATGAGCACCAGGTGATGCATGAAACTGTTGAATTACTATATTGTACAACTGAAATTAATATAACACAGTATGTTAACTAACTGGAATTAAAAACTTAAAATTGTCCATAGACTTCAGGTAAAATCAGTATTTCTCTTGAATCTTTCCTTTTGGGCCAGTTACCGGACCAGAGATCTCTGAGAAAGTTCCCCACAGAAGTAACACCATTACAGCATATGTTTTCTCCCAGTTAATTGGATTAAAACCATTAGGAGCTGAGTCTCCATGCCTCTTATATAAGCCTCTTTCTGTGAGAAAGAGCCTCCTGCCCAGAAGGCCCATCCCACCTACCAGATATTTCCCTGTGATATGGCCCAAATAACCACCAATTGGATCACCTGTAATCTGCCCACAGAATTCTTGCTCAGTCAAATTCTCAGGTGAAGAAAAGTTGATAATCCAAAACCCAACAGGCATCATATTGAGGTGAGTCAGCTCCAGCAGGCTTCTCTGAGACAATCCATGTTAGCTGAAGCTAATGGGGAAAAAAAGCCACAAGAATTCTTCTTTTTTTTTTTTTAACTATGGAATGCTTCACAAATCTGCGTGTCACCCCTGCTCAGGGGCCCTACTAGTCTTCTCTTCATCATTACCATTTTAGTACATGTGCTGCCAAAGTGAGCACAAGCACAGGATTTCTTTAAGCTATCATTCAGGCAAAAATTCTAACTGTTCCTTTTGAGGTGGGTAGACCATTTCGATTTCATGGAATACGAATATGAACACCTTCTTTAGGAAAAAAAATCATTTCTTACAGAACAGAGAATGTTCTATCATTTCTTGCTGCCAAAGACAGCAATATAAAGTATATACCCTAAGTTGTTAAATAAAGTAGAAGGAAAATGATCTACAGATTAATATAACTTCTTGAGAAAAACACTGGCAAAAAATAATCTTATTAAAATTTTCTCATGCCTTTCCTTTCGCTGAATTCTAGAAGCATGATCACGTCCATCAAGTAATAGCCATATATATAAATGGAAATTGAATGGTAAATTATATGTTCCTACATTCTTCGTGAGTACTGTGACGGATAAATTTATGGGTCAACTTGATGAGGCCACAGAGTGCCCAGATAGTTACTCAAATATTATTCTGGGTGTGTCTATGCGGGTGTTTCTGGAAGAGATTAACATTTGAATTGATAGACCTGGTAAAGCAGATAGTCCTGGCTACTGTGGGTGAGCCTCATTCAATCAGTAGAAGGCCAGAATAGAACAAAAAGACTGAGTAAGAGAGAATTTCTTCTGCCTGACTGCATTCAAGCTAGGACATCAGTCTTTCTCCTGCCTTCAGACCTGAACTAAAACATCAGTTTTTACTGAGTCTTGAGCCTTCAGAATGGAACTACACCAATGGATCTGCTGAGTCTCCAATTTGCCAACTCACCCTACAGATCTTGGAATTTGTCAGCCTCCCAACTGCATGAGCCAATTCCTTATAACAAATCTCTTTATAGATAGAGCAGGGATTGAGAGAGAGAGAGGAGAGAAACATATACACATTCCATTGATTCTGTTTCTCTGGAGAACCTAACTAATACAGATGCTTGTATAAATTTAAAGCAAAGTTGTATAAAGAATAAAGATACACCAAGAAGATTTAGTTGTTTCCCTCTCCCCCCCAGACCACAGCCATATGTCCTGCTCTGGTAGTAACTCAAAGAATCGTCTGAGATAAAAGTCACACCCAGACTAAAAATGAACTAGCCACAGCCACCACCACCGCCATCATTCAGTTAGAGCAATTTACCTCTAAATCCATCACATTTATATTGCCTTCTTTACAAGCCATTACAAAGGAGAGACCAAGAGGGGAAGTGAGGAGTATTACTTCGGGCCTGCTGTTTGTTATACATACTGTAACTGTACCTGCATACATACCTCCCCTTATTGTGGCCCCACTGACTTAGTGAGAGTGAAGGCAGATTGGCCTGGTTGTGAGGGTCTTAGACAACTTGACTGAATATATTATATCAGTGTGAGAGCAAGCAATATGTTCCACGCCAAGATTAAAGAGTAAATAAAAGCAAAACTTTCATACTGCTATGAAGATTTTAGTCACCAGAATTCCGGGGCAAGAGTAGCTTATGCTTACAAGAAAAATCACCAGCGCTAGACAGTACATGTTCCAGAAGACTGCACACACCAAAGAAAGTCAGTATGTGATGTGTGAGGGCTCAGAATGGGAGAGCCACCCACAAGTGCACTCTAAGCAGAGCAAGAGGGAGCTTTTCGCTCTCACTTTTGCCATGAGTGGGAGGCTGGCAAAAAAGAAAGAAAGAAGTGTAAAGGGAATTTTTAGGAAGATTTCTGTATGCTTTCACTATGTGAAATCCCTCTCTGAAATCCCATAAAAATAAAACTTAAGAATAAATATTTACATTATTCTTCAAGGTTTCTCAAGCTGGACTGTTGCTGAATGTTGCACTTAAGTGAGATTCAACCCGTACAAGGAAGCCTGGATTTGTGTGAGTTTCATTGCATTTAAACAAAGCCCATCTTCAGGTTTCAACATCTTTCTCAATCCCAGTCAGGGCAGACATTTCCTATTACTATAACAATTTACAATCCACAATAAATAGTGCAGGCCATTATCAAGAACAGTAGGATTGAGCTTTGGTGGTCTGGGTGTTTATCTTCAGAGATCTTAGCCTATTCTTATGAATCTTAGTGTCCTGTGGCACATGGCACCCATCAACCAACTCAAAAACTCAAATTGGGGTGTGTCCAACATTTTCGCTCCAGGTATGGTTCTAAGTTTCCTCCATAATGTCCCAGATCAACAGCAGCTTACAAAGACCCTATATAGTAAATGTGGAGAAGGCAACAAATACCAGCTCAAACTATGTCCTCACTACCTAAGAAGCCAAGAGATCATTTTAAATTAGAAAAATAATGCAGAATGTTATCAGAATGTGAATTATTTATCACAAAAGGAACCATACAGACAAATCAGACACTACTGTGGTATATTATCTTAGGTGACAGATTCTAAAGTCAGCACTTAGGGCTAAAATTACATATCATCAAAATTATCCTTAAAAATCCCTATGTCAGAGATATACAGTCTCTCAGTTCAGTCCAATACATCCAAATTTTCCCGCAAAAGTAGAACAGATAACCATGGCTTTGGTTGAGACCAGGGACCTAACTTCCCTGTAGAGACTGTGTGGTAACCACAACCTGTTGTACAATCAATATTAGAATCACATTCGGCACAACGAAAAGTTCACAACATGAGCAGCACGTGGGAACTAAAACAACGAAGGGAACAGCAGGTTTTCTATCATCTTCTGTGTATCCCAAGGCAAACACTTACTGGTTGCAGCAGAAAACAAAATTTCCTAAGCATAAGTGTTATCTGTTTAAGCTAGGCCTACATTTGATAGGATTCCACTCTATTCAGAAGAAAAAAAAAAAAAAACACAATAGGAAAGAAGACACTTCAAAGTGGTGAACTTCACCCTGTGACTAAAGACTCAGTGTCATTCATTCTAAATCTGCTTGAATATTTAGCCACACCAGCGAATATATTTGGCTGCAAGTCCAAAAGATACCAATTTTTCCTTGGATTCTCAGAATTATCCTAAAGGTGGAGAAAGGAAAAACTGCCTGCAGAGTAGACACTGCCCCAGAGGAGTTTAAGAAAATATCTAAGTAAACCACAGTCTGTTTTCCACTGACTTAACAGATAGTTGTGGCCATATGAAAGCCAGAAATGACAATGGTAACAGACACAAACCGTGTTCTGTAAAGCTAAGAAGTTAGAGGAGGACACTCCACATTTCCAGAGTCAAGAGCATGCAATTCATCCAAAGGATGCTGGAATAAAGATATGTGGCGTGAACACAGCCTATTTTCAACCCCTTCACTTAGAAAACATTAGAAACCCAACCTGGACACTGAAGAGTCAGTATTCCATGAATGTCTTTTGACCACCTATGACAATCCCATCTATCCAAGCATCAGGGCAGCACAGCAGAGGCAGGTGTCTACGTCTGCGGTTGGTTCTGAAGCCTCCTCAGTCTATGACCTTTAACTGCCATCAGCCCTGTCCTGACTGATAACGTGACTCTTAGACTAGCCCTTGTCTTTTCCCCTAGTTAGAAAAGAAAGCGCAGGGCAGCAATGGGATGGAGAGAGCAGGTGAAGCATCAAGGAGAGTAACTAGAGATGAAAGTTGTCACCAGGGAGGCCGAGCTGAGAATAGCATGACTGCCACCCTCTTCGGCCTTCATCTGCTCATTCAACAAAGACTGACCATGTGTCTAATATTTGCACAGCATTCTGTTGGGCATTTCTCATCCAGCCATTTTTGTTGAGGCTCACTGCTTCACTGGGTGAGAGAGCCTCCGCTTTTCCCTACAGCGGGTTGCACTTCTTACCCCACCTCCACGCAGTCAGAGGGTCCTGGCCCTGGAGGCAATGAGGAGAAGAGAAGAATCTGGCACAGCTGTAGGCTAGGAGAACTGCCTCAAATATGGTCAGCTTCCAAAATCAAAGCAGGGACTGGGTTCATGCAGTGTTCAAACAACGTAAAACAACGCCTTATTTTCACTGCAGGTCCCTGGAGGGACATGTTTAGAACAGAAACTTGAGAACACTTGGATTATTCACTAGAGCTTAAAAAGGGAAGCCAGTGAGGGTAATTTATAGTATTACAAGAGATTTTCGAGTTCAGAGATCGAGGACAGTCTGTAAGATTTCAACGCAAGTTAATATAAAGCAAGGGGTGTGTGTGGTGAGGCTGGCTGAGGATCCATTTCATCCTCTGGTGGAAGAAAGATGCCTGTAGTCCAGTTTCCCTTTCCCAAAAAGACCTTATTCTGCCTGTGGTTAAGCAGTTGAAGAAAACATTGTTCCAAAGCCACAGAATTCATCTTTTCCTTGATCTAGCAAAAAGGTGCCCATCTGTGACAATGCAGATTTGGGCAGTTAGAAAACAAGATCACAGACAAGGGAATCCCAGCCACTGTTTTCCAAAAGCTGTCCTCATGACTGAGCCTAGGGGCTGTGCTCTCCCTGACATTGTTTATTGATCTTTCTTTTCTGTCAAAAACTGCATCTATTAAAGGGGGGGGGAGTAACAATGAGCCCCCACAAGCCAATGTCCTGATACAGCTGTACCTTCATGAGACAAAGCTCGGAGAAGATAATTTAAAAAGTACCCAGATAGGACGGCAAGCAAGGGAGAAACAGAAAGACAACTCCTTTCTCACCTCAGTTAATGTTTTCTTCAAAGAACACCTCTTTCAAGCAGTCTTGTTATTTATCTCATTAAATGAAGCAATAAACCACACTAACACCATAAAAGCATGGCGCAGCATAATTTACATTACTGTTATTCCATCGCCTTGATTCTGATTAGGAAGGATAAGTTTTACTGGTATGAGCACTGAGCAGGACTGCGTCAGTACTGAAAACTAGAAAGGGGGCATCCACTTCCCACCCCCACACACAATTCCTTTCCACACACCTGTACGAAAGTGCACATAACACACCCTGACAGAGTGCCACCCGCACACCTTTACATGGAGGAAGAGGGCCAAAAAGTGGGCAGTCGGGTGAAAAGCACCAGAAGGCTTCCCTCCCCGGTGGCTAAAACACCTGGCTGTGCCCTGCACGGTCACATAAGTGGAGGAGGGGACTTCTTGGCAGAGATGGCCCACGTGGAAAAATGCATCGCCTGGGGATAAAGGGCTCAATCATGACAGTCTAAGACCCTGCTTCTTCTTCCCTCTCTCCACCCTCGTTGCCCTAGGTTCTGGATCTCTGATACATCACTGCAAATTTACATCAAACGTAGAAGTCCCCTTTTCCTATCATTTGAACCTGAAGGATTTGTGCAGTTCCCCATACCAATTTCTGATAAACCCCTCCTCAGCTCCTACTTCATTATAAGATAGTAAGCACACACATACCTTTGTCTATGTATGAACAAATACAGTAAAAGCCTTTCTAGCCAAACTGCACTAAAGACTATGCATTTAACAGTACTCCCTATGTTCTCAGGAAAACACACCAGCTGATACCACGGCACCCTCAGTGCTCAGAGCCACCAGTCTCCTCTGTCACGTGCCCTCAGGCTTCTACTCCCACCAACCGCATGGTAGGCTTTCCAAAGGAGTCAAGCTGTGCCACTTGTAGTTATTATTGTAATTATATAATTCAATTAAGTATTTACATTATCTGATGAAATAGGACAACAGAGAGAGTTATATGTCCTTGAAAATACAAACGGGATTCTTTTAAAGAATCAATAAAGATGAGTTGCTATGAAAATCTGCTCTGAGGGGGGCTTGGGTGGCTTAGTGGGTTGAGCATCTGACTCTTGACTTTTGCCTCAGGTCATAATCTCACGGTCATGGGATCGACCTCTGCATCAGGCTCCATGCTGAGCCTGGAGCCTGCTTAACATTCTCTTTCTTTCTCTCCCTCTGACCCTATCCCCCACTCGTGCTCTCTCTTTCTCTCTAAAAGAAAAAAAGAAAGAAATAGGGAAAGAAAGAAAGAAAGAAAGAAAGAAAGAAAGAAAGAAAGAAAGAGGAGAGGAGAGGAAAGGAGAGGAAAGAAGAGGAAAGGAGAGGGAAGGGGAAGGGGAAGGGGAAGGGGAAGGGGAAGGGGAAGGAAAGGAAAGGAAAGGAAAGGAAAGGAAAGGAAAGGAAAGGAAAGGAAAGGAAAGGAAAGGAAAGGAAAGGAAAGGAAAGGAAAGGAAAGGAAATCTGCTCTTAAATTGAATGTGAATGAGACAACTGTTCATGACAGGAAAGAATAATAAAAATACACAAGGATTCTGCATTCATTATAGCACAAGTGTCTTTAAGATCTTGCTCTTATTTTAAAAAAACTGAAACTGGAAATCATAGGTGATTCATTCTGAGTACAGTTTATGTAAGAGAGATGATTTGAATAATCAGTTGGCCCATTTGC
Organism: Prionailurus bengalensis; assembly: GCF_016509475.1. Lineage (NCBI taxonomy): Eukaryota > Metazoa > Chordata > Mammalia > Carnivora > Felidae > Prionailurus > Prionailurus bengalensis. The sequence goes on from NC_057343.1 coordinate 21,357,892, forward strand.
AAAGAAAATGCCTTGACCCTACGCTGAAACACTGGCTAATAGAATATACATTAATATGTTTTATTTTAAAAGATGTGTCTGTATGATTTTCTATTATCTCCCAACTTCTCATGATTAACCAACCAACTATTGGTTCTGGTCAGGACACCACTAAAGACAAATCAACAGAGTTATCAAAAGATATTATGGTTCAACTTAGAGAGGATAGACCTTGAAAAATAGAAGAAAATGCTTCCTCTGATTTATTACAAGGGAGAGAAGACATTTTGAAATTTTTTCAAAACTGATTTGCCAAATGATAAGCCGCCTAATGACTAATTCAATGAATAACCAATTTACTGAGCAATCATCTGCCAAATACCTTACATTGGACAATCTGTCAAAGCCATTGCACCAGGTCAATGCAAGGGCACATTTAGGGACAGAAGCAACAGGGACAGAGGCAATGGTAATTAAGACAAAAATCAGTGTTAAAAACTTAATCATTCTATAGAAAGTATTAAGTGTTTTAGGAATTCTCGGGGTCTACAATGTGAAACACAAAGTTGATATTAAACAGCATTTGACAGGGGGTCTTTCTGCCCTCTGTCCCAGTGCTTTAATAAAAACAGGTTTTTGCACCAAAATAAAATTAAATTGAATTAAAAAATAAATAGCATTTGGCCAAAATATATCTCCAAGAAAAGAGCTTCAGTGACACCAAGGCAAAAGTATTTTTTTTTTCAACGTTTATTTATTTTGGGGACAGAGAGAGACAGAGCATGAACGGGGGAGGGGCAGAGAGAGGGAGACACAGAATCGGAAACAGGCTCCAGGCTCTGAGCCATCAGCCCAGAGCCTGACGCGGGGCTCGAACTCACGGACCGTGAGATCGTGACCTGGCTGAAGTCGGACGCTTAACCAACTGCGCCACCCAGGCGCCCCGAGGCAAAAGTATTTTTTTAGAAAACCTCAGTATTTCGGCAAGTTCATCTTTTGACCAAATGATTAGTAGAGAATTAGCTTTTAGTAAGTTGGTCACCAAATGATTTTTAGCAATTTCATACTGGGTGAAGTAGCTAGCTCCCAAGGTGAAAGGGGACAGCATTCTGGCATGAATGAAGGAATCACTTAGCTCTGAGGTCAGTTCCATGAGACAAGAGACCAGGTCATTTTGGTTTAATGCTAGATCGGTAGCACTTCTCTCAGGGCCAACACATACCAGGCATTGAAAAAAATATTTGTTTCATGAACAAATGTTGAAGATTAATAATGGGCAATAAGATTATTTTTTTAATTTTTTTTCATGTTTATTCATTTATTTTGAGAGAGGGCACACCCATGTGCAAGTGGGGAAGGGACACAGAGAGAGGAAGAGAAAATCCCAAGCAGGCTCCACACCACCACCACAGAGTCAGACGCATTGCCTGTACCCACAAACTGTGAGACCATGACCCGAGCCAAAACCAAGAGTTGGATGCCCAACCAACAGAGCCACCCAGGCACCTCTGGGCAATAATATTCTATACACAGCACCAGACCCAGACAGGGGAGAGCTATGCACATTAGGCTATGAACGCTGCACCTGATCCTACCAGTAAGAAGGAACTGATTGAGGGGACGCCTGAGTGGCCCAGTTGGTTAAGCGTCCAACTCTTGATTCTGGCTCAGGTCATGATCTCACAGTGGTGAGATCGAGCCTCGGGTCGGGCTCTGTGCTGAGCATGGAGCCTGCTTAAGATTCTCTCTCTCCCTCTCTCTGTCCATCCCCACTCACACACTCTCTCTTTCTCTCCCTCAAAAAAATAAAATCAAATAAAAAATCAAATCTTTAGAAAAAAGAAAGAAGGAACTCACTGAAGACTTCTGAGCAGTCAAGTAATAAGACTAAAACAAGGTGTAGGAAGATTAATCCTTTGCAATTAGCAGGATATGTTAAAAGAGTAAAAACTACAAATATCCCTTGATGGATGAATGGGTAAACAAACTGATATATACATACAGTGGAATATTATGCAGCCTTAAAAAGCATTCTGACACAGGCTACAACATAAATGAACCTTGAAGACATTGTGGTAGGTGAAATAAGCCAGTCAAAAAAGGACAAATATGTAATTCCATTTATATGAGGTATATACAGAGTAGTCAAATTCACAGAGACAGAAAATAGAATGGTGGCTATCAGGGGCCGGGGGAGGGGGGAACAGAGAGTTTTTGTTTAATGGGTGCAGTTTCCTTTTGGGAAAATTAGAAAGTTCAGAAGATGGACAGTGGTGATGATTACACAACAGTATGAATATACTTAATGCCACTGAAATGTATACTCTTTACAAAAAAAATTACCGAATTTTTACCAAAATTGTTAAAATGGTAAATTTTACACATTTGTTATAAAATAATGTAGGGGCGCCTGGGGGGGCTCAGTCACTTAAGCGTCTGACTTTGGCTCTGGTCATGATCTTACAGTTCGTGAGTTCAAAACCCACCCTGGGCTCTGTGCTGACAGCTCAGAGCCTGGAGCCTGCTTCGGATTCTCTGTCTCCCTCTCTCTCTGTCCCTCCCCAGCTCATGCTCTGTATCTCTCTCTCTCTCTCTCTCTCTCTCTCTCTCTCTCTCTCTCTCTCAAAAATAAATAAACATTAAAAAATAATAAATAAAATATAATATAAAATAATGTACACATTATTATACATGTATACATTACATATATTTTACCATAATAAAAAAAAATCTAGAAGTCAGAGGATGGCTAGGCAGAAAATTGCATTTTTCTATATAACTGGAGCAAAGCAGTGGAGTAGACAATATTTGAGTTAGAGTGGTGATCAGGTAGCATATCATGAAGGGCCATAGCCACTCTGATAAAGAGTTTAAACTCGGTATTGATGTTTGAATGAATCTAACTAAAATGTTCATAGTCATTCCTAGAAAAAAAAGAGGAGAAACTGATAATAGGATGATCCAGGAGGCTATTTTATCCACTCATGATCTAACCCAGGGTCTTCTTAGTGGAAAGGAAGAAAAGAATTAATAAATATCTAAAGCATCACAAAGGAAATAGAAGAGGTTTGTTGATTGATTGGATGGAGAAAAAGATTTAAAAAAGAAAAAATCAAAGTGTTTAGCCTGGGAACTGGAAAAATGATGGTAATGTTAAGAAAAAACAGTATGCTCAGAAGAAGGAGATAGTTTACATGTAAAAAAATGATGATTTTGTTTTAACAAGTAAAGTTAGAGCTGACAACAGAAAATCAAAATGGGGAAGTCCAGTAAGCAGCTGGAGATGTAAGTGATAAATAAAGAGTAGTTAGCTCAATCTACCAAAGGTAGGCTGAAGATACCAGCCTCACCTTGTGGCAGCTGGTGAATTAATAATGACCTTCAAATAAAAAGAATTAGTATCAGGATGCCTGTGTGGCTCAGTTGGTTAAGCATCTGACTTCAGCCTAGGCCATGATTTCATGGTTCGTGAGTTTGACCCCCACATCAGGCTCTGTGCTAACAGCTCAGAGCCCGGAGCTGGCTTTGGATTTTGTGTTTCCCTCCCTCTGCCCCTCCCCTGCTCATGATCTATCTCTCAAAAATAAGTAAGATGTTTAAAAAAATTTCTTTTAAAGAATTAGTATGAGTACAGTAAGTAAACTGTCAATGGAAAAGATTGACCGTCCTATTTAGGTGAATTTTTTTTTAATGTTTATTTATTTTTGAGAGAGAAAGAGAGAGCACAAGTGGGGGAGGGGCAGAGAAAGAGGGAGACATAGAATCTGAAACAGGCTCCAGGCTCCAGGCTCTGAGCTCTGAACTGTCAGCAGCGAGCCGGATGCAGGGGCTCGAATTCCCAAATCGTGAGATCATGACCTGAGCCAAAGTTGGACACTTAACCAAATGAGCACCCAGGTGCCCCTAAAACACTTTTTGAGACAGATTTCCTTGGATGGACTAACAGAATCAAGAGAAACCTTTAGGAATCTATCAATTTTTCAATCCAGTTTTCTGACTTATTCCATCTGAGATTTCTTAGTCTAATATCAACATACATTCTAACAACATAATGTATGAACAAGTGCCAATACCCTATCCTTTGGTGATATTTTCACCATTTAGTCATTCAACAAACACGTACTAATTGCTCACTAAAGACACAGACCCAGTTTTAGAATGTCAGAAATGAAAGAGTGGGGTGCCGGGGTGGCTCAGTTGGTTGAGCATCCAACTCTTGATTTCAGCTCAGGTCATGATCCCAGGGTCGTGGGATTGAGTCCCACATCAGGCTCCATGCCGAGTATGGAGACTGCTTAAGATTCTCTCTCTCTCTCCAGGGGCATCTGGGTGGCTCTGTCGGTTAACCATCTGACTCTTGATCTCGGCTCAGGTCATGATCTTGTGGTTTGTAGGTTCAAGCCCTGCATCAGGCTCTGCACTGAGAGTGTGGAGCCTGCTTGGGATTCTCTCTCTCTCTCTCTCTCTCTCTCTCTCTCTCTCTCTCTCTCTCCCTACCCTGCTTGCTCTCTTTCTCAAAATAAACTTTAAAAAATTATAAAAGAAAAAGATTCTCTCTCTCTCTCTCCCTCTGCCCCATTACCCGCCCCCCTCTGCTCACCCTCTCTCTTTCTAAAAAATAAAATAAATCTTTAAAAAAAAAGAAAAAAGAAATGCAAAGAGTAATGCTACATATCCTAGGCCTTGGAAGAGCTCACAGTCTCAAGGGGAAAATAGGATAGATGAAGCATTGATCCTGATCTAGAACACTAATACTCTTCTTATCAGAGTACTGTGTTAAGTCTCCTAGTAAAAATGACCCCTGGTAGGGGGTGCCTGGGTGGTTCAGTTGGTTAAGCATCTGACTCTTGATTTCAGCTCAGGTCATGATCTCACGGTTTGTGAGTTGAGGCCCCGTGTTGGGATCTGCACTGACAGTGAGGATCCTGCTTGGGATTCTATCTCCCTCTCTCTCTGCCCCTCCCCCTCTTGCTCTCTATCTCTATCTCAAAATAAATAAAAATAAAATTAAAAAAAAGATGACCACTGGTAGTATTTACCTTGGTTTTTAGAAAGACTTAATCATATTATGAGTTGGTTATAGCAAACTGTTATAAACAATTGTTATATCCTAGGTTAACCAATATATGTAATTATTATAATTATTACTTAAAATGTATGGAGAAAGATAGGTGATGGCAGTTCTCAAGAAAGGAAAGAATGAGCCTTCTTATCAACAAAAAATTTTGAAGCTCCTCTCTACTTAAATATATAAAGAGTATTACTTGATTAATACAGAATCAACAATACTACACACAGCCCTTCCAGCTGGAATTTTCATTACTTTTATTACCTATGCACTTCAGTCTGGCATATTAAAAAGAAAGACAGATGCATTCTGTTAATTATTTAATGTAAGTATCTTCTTCCCCCTAGATACCATGCCAGCTACTTAAGGATAAGAATTATGTCTTTTCTTTTGATACCCCTATGAACCTAACCAGGTCTTAATAAATATTTGCTTAATCTAATTAAAATAAATTAAGCTTGTGCCTTGAAATCCTGTGTCATTTACACTGTATCATAAAACATTGCCAAATTAGTAATTAAACATGCCATACTTGGTTAGCACCAAATTTTTTCTTCATTTTTTGTTGTTATTTAATATCCAAAATGCCACTTCTCTTTCTCATAGCCAGTTCCTACAACTTTGGAATTTACAGTATTTTCATATTTCCATAATGACACCTGCTGGTAGGAGAAGAATGGATGAACTGCAGGAATTTTATTCAACTAGCTATAGCCAGTTATATTCCAGTCTGAAACAACTAATGTTCCTGAACATACAAAGAGTAAATCTCAATGACTCCAAATACCCCCATACTAAAAATTTGATAATATTAGTACTGTTTCAATGCTATTTTCCAGCCAGATTTAAAATTTATCCCCATGATTTCTGTCTAAGGCAAAACTGCTACAATTAAAGACAGTTATTATTAATGGCCTTAAAATTATCAATTCACTTATGTTAAGTATTTTACTCCATTTAAGAGTTGGCATTTAAGGGGCACCTGGGTGGCTCAGACAACTGAGCATCTGACTTTTGATTTTGGCTCAGGTCATGATTTCATGATTTGTGGGATCAAGCCCCTCATCAGGCTCTGAGCTGCCTGTTTGGGATTCTCTCTTTCTCCCTCTCTCTGCCCCTCCCCTGTGCATGCACTTGCTCGCTCTCTCTCTCTCCCAAAATAAATAAATAAACATGAAAAAAAAAAAAGAGTTGGCAATTAAAATATGACTATTTAAGAGGAAGACAGCAGCAGGGTAGGAGGACCCTAGGCTTGTCTTGTCCCACGAACACATCTAGATAACTATCATATCATTCTAAATACCCCAGAAATCAACCTGAAGACTGACCAAATATGGCTACTTACGAGATTATCATTCTCTTAAACTTCTCCTGTTCTTCCATATGACCAACTAATAAAGTTTAAGTGGCCCAGCAGACCATGAATGGGGCATTTGTCTCAGTGGTAACCTGCATGTCTTGCCCTTTGGAAAGGCAAATGGGAAAGGCAGCAGGCCTGGCCACCTCTGGAAACACTTCTGGAAGCTCAGGATGAGTATAGGTCTCCTGCACTACCCAAATAAGAGACACGGCTGCTCTGTTCATCTACTGTTCTACACTGTAAGCCTCGCGAGGGACAGGATTGTGCCTGACTCACATCCTCAGTGCTCAGCACGCCCCCTGACATACAGTAGACATCGATGAATATTTTTCAACAAGTGTGTGTGTGAGTGTGTGTGTGTGTGTGTGTGTGTGTGTGTGTGTGTGTGTCTGTGTGTGTTTAGCAGCCAAATAGACTAGATCCTGGGCACATCTTATCCAGACACCAAGATGTTAGTAAGATTAGGTGGGTTCACTTTGACAGCACCTGAATGAGTTTATTTAACTCAGTAGTTTAGAAAGCATGAAAATTAACAAAGATGGCCTCAAATACAATGTGGGTAAGCTCAATGCACCCAGGTTTCCTAAACAATTTCCTACTACAATTAGTAGGCAAACGTTTAACTCATTATAACACATATTATACAGACTCTTTCTTATTTAACCAGCAATTCTTCTTCATTAGACATTAGTCATGTTCACCAGCCACAGGGGAAGAGAGTCTCAGAATGAGTTTTCTTTCTAGACTGCCTGCAGGCTAGAGTCCATACTGGCCTTCACTCAGCTGACACCCTACTTGTGATTGTTTTGTCTTTACAAGTATGCTAACCTCTCACACTTCCCCAGACTTGCTTAAGTTTGATTTCTTTCACACAGAGAAGGAAAGGCTTATAGGCGAAGTATGTGAAGTAGACTGTTTCTGAATCCCCATCTCAAAAACATTCCCCTTCATCCAAAACAGTAGGGAAAGGGACATAATTATCATGCTTATTAATCAAAAGCTATAGTTTTCTTTCAAAAAGGAAAACCCTTTGGGTACTTTAAAAGTCTTTCTTTGTATCCCTACTGTATGTAGACTGTAAATCAATTCAATAAATATTATAAACACCTACTAGGAGCTAGCCCTGGTAGACACTGAAAAAAAGAAAGAATTCTTGGATTTTGCCCTCAAAGAAAAGAGTCCATGGTCCAGCATTATAGGCAGTGGCCTAGTCTGCTGTGAGGACCAACTTACATCCTAACAGCAAGTCAGTATTTAGCTAACTTTGTGCTGCCAGTCCCCAGCCCCACCTCACAGAGCATCTCTGTGTGCGCAGGGCTGAAGAAAACATATCAGAAAGACTGTGATATTTCAGAATACCATGACCCATTCCAGAATACCATGGCCCATTAGGACACCCCAGGAACAGTAAACCATAGGTCAAGGATTCCTACCAGCACTAGGCCTGGGGCTTTGCTCATCCATTTTTTTTTTTTTTTTGATGGAGAAATGAAACTTTGCAGAAAAACTTCAGTGATTGAGAATAACCCAATCTTTGGGCCATATCCCGTGTGTGTGTGTGTGTGTGTGTGTGTGTGTGTGTGTGTGTGTGTTTAGAGTGGCAGACACACCGAATTGGGACTCTTGGTCCAATATTCTACACAGCTGATGAAAGTACTTCTTTCTTTGCTTTATTCCCAGAGAAAATACCATTGTGATTCACTCTGCCTAGGGCTTTTCAAAGACCAGAATCACAGGGGAAACTCCAACTCTCTTTTTCATACCCTTCTGTCAAAATGCACTTTGAAAGAACAAAACATTTCTTCACCTGGATCCCTGACCTGAGATAAAACCGTGAACTATTGGAGAGAGGTTGAGGAAAAATGGGAAATTATATATAATGAGTGCTTATCCACGCCAAGCACTTATCATGTGCCCCTTTAAGTCTCACAACAATCCTGAGAAGTGTGATCATCCAGACTTTGTAGCTGAAGAAACTAAAGTTCAGAGAGGCTGAGAAACTTGCTGACGTCACATAGCTGGTAGGTGGCAGAATCAAGGTTACTCCTCCCATTACAACATGCTGCTCACCTCTACACATGTATTCCAGCTACTACCAAATATTTCCATATAAGAGTGAAGGCACGAAACAGGGAAGGTCTGGGTTTTATGCGGCCCAAAGCTAATACAAAGTTTGTATCCCTCTTTAAAGAAAATAAAATACAAAATTAGATGCAAAAAATGAATATTTCTTGGGAATGAGTAGAGAAATTACACATTTTTTTTAAAAGATGACAAGGGGCACCTGGGTGGCTCAATCAGTCAAGCATCTGACTTCGGCTCAGGTCAGGATCTCACAGCTCATGGGTTCGAACCCCGTGTAGGGCTCTGTGCTGACAGCTCAGAGCCTGGAGCTTGCTTCAAGTTCTGTGTCTCCCTCTCTCTGCCCTTCCCCTGCTAACACTCTGTCTCTCTCTCTCTCTCTCCTTCAGAAATAAATAAACATTTCTTTAAGTAAAAAAAAAAAAAAAGATGACAGATACAACAAACATTTTCTTTCAATTTATACTTTTGGCTTCCAATAGACATACATCCTTTCTATCACATCTGAATTTTGGTATAAACAATAATTCTGGGGGAAAAACATACAAAATTAACCAGAAATTAAGGCATACACAAGAACAATTCAAATATCCCTACATTGCATTCAGTAACATAATTAGATAGTTGAATTCCTCTTACGCTACATACTGTGAATTACTGATGGGATTATATGAGAGTTTTGTCACCAGAACACTTACTCCTCAGGACGTTTCTCTTGCTTTGGTGGTGATTTTGCACATCCTTTCCTCTGAAACCAAATTTTGTTGGGACAAGAGGCAACAGATACAATAAGAGGAGATCCAGAATGGGAGGCAGAAACATGCACAAACACAAGAATTCTGATGAAATCTATTTCTTGCTGTTCACATAAGAGAAAGAAAAATATACGTAGTGAGTTTATAATTGTATGCTCAGCCCTATTAAGCATATTCCAAAGAGGAGAGAATATATTTGGCTAGGCATCAATCTTCTGCCCACAATTTCATGTCTGCCGAAAGTGAGAATTTTCCACAGCTGAGCTTCTCAAACCTTGCTTCAAACCTTTTTTATCTCCACTGCTCTGTACTGCCAGTGATGAGAGCCATAAGCTGGCTTATATGGCCCTCACTTTTCCTCACCATCTCTGCTGGGTAAGTCATCCACTGGGTGGATTCCTGAAAGTCATTCCTCACCCAGATGGCCACAAAAGGGCCTACAAACTACATAAAAATATTGCACCAAACTACATGTATCCCTAGTTCAACTTCCTTTTAGCCAGATCCAAAACATGCCCACCACTCAGATGCCAGCTGACAAATTGTGATGGGAAAGCCAAAGTAGAAAGAGGTGATCTTGAGTGATTATATTTAAAACATTGTGCTTTTGCAAAATTTAGAAACATACATGATCATGTGAACACTGTGACAGTGCCCCTTGCAGGGCCTTTATTAGATTGCTGGAGACTGGCTGCCTGCGTGGAAAAGATCATACTATATCCAAATAGAATTGGAAGAGAAGCAGTCCAAGCACCAAGAGGATATTTGATGAGTCTAACAAGGTTTCTGGGTGTACCTATCTATTGGAGGACAAGACTTAATTCAAGGCAGACACAAAGTGAGAGAAGAAGAGTAAAGCAAACATCTATGCTTTGATTGTTTTTTTAATGTTTTTATTTATTTCTTTGGAGAGAGAGAGTGAATGAGGGGCAGAGAGAGAGGGAGAGAGAGAATCCCAAGCAGGCTCCACGCTGTCAGAACCTCAACAGGGGTCCTACGACCCTAGGATCATGACCTGAGACAAAATCAAGAGTCAAACACTTAACCAACTGAGCCACCCAGGCACTCCTTGATGATTTTAATAAACCACAGTCATGTTCTGGTAAGTCACAGTCACCTAGTGAGACTGAGAGTGTCCCCCAAAGGTTGCCTCCACAATCCATTCTAAACAAAACGTTGGGGAGCAATACAGTACAGTTCAATAATTAAGATTAGCCTTTTGGCTGTTTTATTTTTTCTCCCCCAGGGTGGTAGTTTATCTTCCTCACACGTGTATAATGGGCCGCTTTGTAGAAAAACTAGCAGAATTATTTATTGTCCCTTGCATTATTTTTTAGAGCCTGATATAGACTTTAAGGTTATTGTTGCGGTCTTTTTTTTCTCCTTCTTGTTAGCTCATCAAAGTTTACATATCTAGTTTCAGGAAAGGCCAATTGGTTTTCATAAGAACTGAAAAAGATAAATATGATCCCTCACCAAAAAACAGTGTGAGGTCCTCTTAGTCCACTGAATAGTGCCTATACAGTTGATCCTTCAAAGGGAAATACCCATTAATTTCACCTCTAAAGGACATACAAAATTGACCCTCAGGATCTGAGGCCTTCATTTATATGTGCTATATAAACAACTGCCTCTTTCCCTCCTGTTGCTACCTGAATTGAATGAGATAGACTAGGGAGCTTGAGCATTCCCCTTTTCCTGGACACAGATATCCACAAACAAATCCCACAATCCTGTAGTCGTCTCCTATCCCCTGAGTCCAAATGCATAACACAGTCTTTTCTGACAGTTGTAAGGTTGAAAAACAAGGGGGTGGGGGGGATGCTTTGCCATACTTGCTTAGGCCTCCACAACAAAATCACATCATAGATTCTCTTCCCATAATGCTAGTTCACAAAAGAAAGGAAACGAGAACTTTAGTTGCTGGCTACTGTGTACCAGGAACTTTCATACATGTTTCATACATACCTTTTGATGGTAAATATTATTATCCATATTTTATAGATAAGGAAACGGAGGCTCAGAAAGTTTAAGACAGGGGCACCTGGGTGGCTCAGTCGGTTAAGCGTCCGACTTCGGCTCAGGTCGTGATCTCGCAGTCCGTGAGTTCGAGCCCCGCGTCGGGCTCTGTGCTGACAGCTCAGAGCCTGGAGCCTGTTTCAGATTCTGTGTCTCCCTCTCTCTGCCCCTCCCCCGTTCATGCTCTGTCTCTCTCTGTCTCAAAAATAAATAAACGTTAAAAAAAATTTTTTTTAAAAAAAAAGAAAATTTAAGACATTTCCCCCAAGATTCTGCAGCTGTAAAGGAGCAGTATTCTGAAATCTTGTGAAATGGTACCTACGGTGTAAAGTAAGGAAACGTTGGGTTTGGGGCTCCATTCCTGGCTCTGCACACAATAGCAGTATGACCAGAGACAGATGATGGTGCCCCCCTTTTCTCATCATAAAACAGGGGTAAGAACAGCACCTACCTCAGAGGTGTCACAAAGGTTGAATGAGTGGTAGCTATCAAAGGCCAGCACCTAAAAGACACAGAGTAATTTTTGTTACTTTCCCTTCCTCTCAAGTTTCTTGGAGACAGAGGCCACATCTTTTCTCTTATCTTTTTTTTATCTTACACACACTCAGTCTTTTGCAAATATCTGTGGAAATGAGCCCTGCCATGTCCAGTGCTTTTTGGGGACAGCTGACACAGTGTTTTCCGAAACAACACCAGGCATCCTCATGAAACTTTGATTTCAACAGATTGGATGATATATCTCACACAACAATACATTTAAAGTAAGAAACGGGTGGGAAAAGCATTTTGCAATTTTTTAAACCATCAGCTCCAGTGTCTCCTTTTTATTAAAAAAGATTTTAAGCCAGTGGGACATAAAGTGAAACCATAATCAAGTTATCAAACAAGCATTCTGAGCAGCATCAAGCCTCTACAAGAGGCACGAATGGCTAGTGGATGAGGAGTACGTCTGACCCAGCGAAGCCTGGCTTCCAGGGTTCCAAACCAGCTGCGCAGACACTAAGCACATAAATGGCAGAGCCAGCCCCCAGCCATACATGAAGGACACACTAGTATAAGAAACAGGGTTCGGCCTACAAACACACACTTTGGCAAGAATTGGTCCGTCTCCACTTCAAACACCCTAGTCTAAGCCATCATTATCTCTAGTTTAGAATTCTGCAATAGATACCCAGCTCCTGCCCTTGACCTCTTTCATCTGTTTTTACACTACAGCCAAAGAAAACTTTTAAAAACACCTATCAGACCATGTCAGCCCCCTGGTCTCCTACAGTTCCTAGAATCAAAACTAAATTCTTCACTATGGCCTGGAAGGCCTAATGAGATCTGGCTTCTGTGTACCTCTTTATTCAGTGAAAGAATGAATTATAAACAAGTGAATGAGACAGATATAGCACGGCACCGCCTGCCTTGGATAAAGCCCAGAGTGTCTTGCATATGGCAAGTGACTGGTATTGTTCGCACTTAACCTTTATGAAATGGCTTTAGCACACTGGGATGTGTACAGAACAACAAAGGCAATCCAAAAGCCCCAGTACTTCAAGAGCTATATTCTAGGAGTTAGTTTTCCAAAAACTGAAGGAAAGGAAGGGTATTTCTTGGTAACATTTGTTTTATTCTTTTTCCTTCTTCAGACTTAGAGAGCATGGTGCATGGAGAGCAGTGAGAAAGAAAAAACTAGGAACGCTAGGAAAAAGTAGATGTGCTACTAGAAGGAAGGGAGAAAAGGAAACCAGTAAAAATATCAGGAATGGGGCAGGGAGGTCAGAGAAGAGAAGAAGCAATGAGGAAGAAATAGGGAATCCATTTAAGGCTTGCTGTTTCTCCCTCTCTCAAATAGATATCGGACTGGGATTCATCTGAAAAAACAGAAATCAAGGTGAGTCTCTGTGACCTCAGACAGACCCGTGACCATGCAAGAATGGGCTGCACTGTATGTTAATTATACTTGAATAAAAAATTATTATTAATTAAAAAATATTTTTTTAAATGACTACAGTAGCTAAGGCACCTGGGTGGCTCAGTTGACTGAGCATCCGACTTTGGCTCAGGTCGTGATCTTGAGGTTTGTGAGTTTGACCCCACATTAGGCTCACTGCTGTCAACCTGTCAGTGCAGAGCCCACTTTGGATCCTCTGTTCCCCTCTTTTTGCTCCTCCCCCACTTGTGCTTTCCCCAAAATAAATAAATATTAAAAAAAAAAGGAATGGGCTACAGTAGCTAGAAGAATACATATGTACACTAAGCTCTCTGGGTGGCTGGACAGAAGGCAAGAGCCCCAACTCAATAATATTCTACCATTACTGCCTTCATCTCTATTTCTGAAAATAATTTCCCATCAGCTCCCAAATTTCCAAAGACTTTGCCTTACAGGAGCATCATGGCATGAGCAAAGAAGGAAGAGATGAGTAAGCCTTCTTCTCTCCTTTCTATCCCCTTTCGGACAGGGTTTTGGAGTTCTTGACCATTAAAGTGAAAGAACAAGCTATGGGTATTTTAGCTCTTTAAATAATCCCACTGTGCTTTTTCTAAACTAAATAAGTGTAAGTATGTGTATCATATACTGTCTTATCTCATTATTTAACTGGTTCAAGAATGCCTTGTCTCAATAAATTATAAGTTCCTTGACAGTAGGAACCATGTATTCTTTCTCTCACTTGTATACCATACAACACTCAGCACAGTGTCAGAAACATAGCAAGCACTCAAGAGAAACTCATTGCACTAAATATGATTCAATGCTTTACTGTCTTAAAAAATTGTCTCTCAAGGGCATGAGAATTTGCAGTCTGACATTACAGAAGAAACTGAATAAGAATCACAGCTAAAATATCAACAGTCACTTCAAAAAAATCAACATACTCAACTTCCTCATGTGTATAGCTGGTCTACCAGAGCAAAAACCATTCTGATACCCCATGATGTGGGCATACTAATGATAGTTCACCCCATTCCCATGTAAATACTGAGAAGCTAGCCCCCCAACAGACATGCTGGAAATGTTGATCCCATTCTAAAAATAACATTTCCTTTTCCCTTCAAGAAATAATTTTCCAGGTTAATGCAAATATGCAAAGAGAATACTAAAGTGCATCAAGACTTCCCACAACTCTTGTAGATTCCTCGATGGATGTCCCAAGCTCTTCTCACTCTTGTGAGGATGGGACTAAGTTGTTACTGCCAATGATGATCTACTAAATCCTCAAAAATGCAGCAGAGTCTAAGCCTGTGATGACCACTCCTTCCTCTTGGACCCATGGCAGGAATCATTAAATGATGGAATTCATTCCCTTGAGTCTGGACTTGGTCTCACAACCTCTCTTACCTCACATCCCAACCCAAGAAGACTCAATCAAGCAACGTGAAGATTTGAGATCAAGACTTTTTCCCATATATGGGCTAAGGCCTTCTAATCTCCCATGAAGAGCTACAGTAGAGGCAAAACTCCAAATCGGGCTATGAGATAGGTTACATTTATCTTCAGGAACACCTAAAACCTCTTTACAAGAGTTATCCCATCATTTCTATCATCCCCAACCCCAACAAGGCCATCATTCTATGATGTTTATGTTAAATCAAGCTGTCAAAGTTCCATGCTATATGCCCACCCCTGGCCTGCTTTCCAAAAATTATATTTTCAGGACATTTTGTCTTCCAACTTCCTTCTCTGTTAACTCCTGAATGGTCTTCCTTATCCTGGACTGTTTTTCCTTAGTGCCATAGATAACTGTTTAGTTAGTCTGACAAACTTACCTAAACCAATGTGCTCATTCTCCAAAGGAGCAGGGCCCTTATGGAAACATTGACCTGAATGACACTAGTGGAGAAAATTTTAGACCCAAAGTTATGGCTAGAAGACAGATTTGAGAGTCTGAGAGAGAAACTGCTCTGTCATACCACCTTGATTTTCTCTCTGCCCACCCAACAGCCCTTTACAATCAGTCACTGTCCTGGATCTTTCTAGATCCATTTCAGCAAACCAACTTAACCACCATATAAGAACACAGCCCAGGGCACCCAGGTGGCTCAGTCAGTTAAGTGACTGACTCTTGATTTCAGCTCAGGTCATGATCTTGAGGTTCATGAGATCGAGCCCCACATCAGCCTCTGCACTGACAGAGGCTTTCTCCCTCTCTCTCTTTCTTCTCCCTTTCTCCCTCTCTCTCTCTCAAAAGTAGATAAGTAAACATTTTTTAAAAAGAAGAAGAACACGGTCCATAAAACACCTAACAATTCCCAAGGAAAGCTAAGGTAGCTTAACAAAGAAGTACCTGATTTCTGTGGACCGTTGGGCACATACTAACGGGAAGAGTTTGCTAGAACCTCCCCGCCCCTCAAAGTTTAAAATCTGCCTCTGTAAGCATTAATCTGGTACCTTCCAGAAGCTGAATAAATTAGGTACCCAATACCACTTAAGTGGCTTAATGTTTTCACCAGACGTGAATAGGCCTAGACAACAAGGAGTGGGTGGGGATGATCATGTATTTTCATTTATTTCATGAGTCTAATTCTCTGTGGACTGGTTGTTTCTAAAGCTGCACACAAAAAAGCTTTAACTGCATGAGTAATTTTTGTTTTGTGGTACATTATTATTCACTTTCAATCATGCAACTCAAAAATGACTTACAGGATTACAAGAGTGTAGCATATAGTTTCTGATACAATCCAATGGCCCTTAAGTAAAAACATGAACACCATCAACTGCAGTTATCCTGTGCAATGGCAGAAAACCGTCAAACCCAATTATGTGAAAATACAAGAGAACTGCTTAGACAAGCTCCTCACCAAGCTTTTCCATTGCTTATATAAGAGAGGATGGTTAACATCAAAATTCTAATGACATTTAATCAGTTTTCTGATTATAAAACATGCTTTTCAAGTTAGTTCAACATAGCATTCTCTGTCCTAGTAGAGAGATTAAAATATTATAACAGTTATTCCTAGGAGGAAGAAGCCAGTTGCCAATCAAAATTGTATGTTCCAGGTGAAGTTAGAGAAAATTCTTAAGGCAAATTCACTAATGAAGGGTGATTTGAGAAAGCAAAATACTTGAGACACATACGCCCATCTCCCATCATGGGTTCTGTTTTACTACATGTAATCTACTTCCTTATATACTTGTTCAGTTGAGGTTTTGGAAAACTATTAGATTAACATTGGGCACATAGTCACACACAAAAGATGATGAATAAAGGAGTGAATTCTTTTTTTTTAATGTTTATTTATTTTTGAGAGAGAGAGACAGCGCAAGCTGGGGAGGGGCAGAGACAGAGGGAAACAGAAAATCTGAAGCAGGCTCCAGGTTCTGTCTAGGCTGTCAGCGGGGCTCGAACTCATGAACCACGAGATCATGACCTGAGCCAAAGTTGGATGCTTAACCAATAAGCCACCCAGGCACCCCAGGAATGAATTCTTACATATACTAAAGAGCTCCAATAAATGTAAAAAATTTAGAGCCATAACATGAAGAACCATATCTCACTTTTTCAAAAATGTGATTACTAGTCTTCTTGTTAATTATTCTCCTTAAGGCAATTTCTCTTTTCAAAATGTTTTAAGGCATTTATTTTTCCAGCAATGAATTAAATGAGGGTTAAGTATCTGCACATCCATACCATTTACATATAGCATGTATTTTTTCCTATTTTCATAGATTTCATAAAATGCAAAGGTTGTGTAATCCTGTCAGCATTATTAAGTCATTAGCAGACAAAGAGAAACACTCATGAGATTTGTGTCTTAGTTTATCTCACATTCTGCTTCATAGCCCAACCAGCTTTCATAATGAAAATTTCCTTCAGCTGGGGCCTCAAATACTTTATTTTTAAAATACAAATGATTTGACCAATATCACTGTGGTTTAGAAATGTTTTCCTCCCTGTTGGTCTCTGCCATGATCTCCTCTGGATATAGTTCAATTAGATGCCTTCTCATTTTTTCACAAGTAGCCTGTTTTTGTAAAAGTTTGAAAAACTTTGAAAAAGAACTATAAAACGTTTTCACTGTCAATAGAAAAAAAAATGGATTGCTTGAGCCAGACACAGCTCCCTGTAGAGCTAACCTTTTGATCCTGGAGTCCTTTCATGCACTTAAGTCTTCTCTAGAGTCAATGGGAGTGTTGTGTGTGCAGGGGCAGCAGGATCAAGTTCAGTCAGCTCAGTCTCTTCTTTAGTACTCTGTAGCCAAGTGGGGTAGCCAGCTGAATCTGGTTTAGCTATAAAGTTGGGGGGGAAAAAAACCTTTCCTGATGCTTTGAAGTTTTTTGGGCAGTGTAATAATATCAGGATTTGTAGAAGGCTATTTTGCATAATCCTTAATAAGATATTCTTATGCCTTCAAAAAGTGAGTGGGACAAGAAAAGCAAGAACCTCCAGTATCCATATGAAGTAATTTTTAAAGTTCTGTGTAGAAATGACGCAAAATGCATTTCAGGAGGATGCATAATTATAGGACTGCCCAACTGTGTCCACACAGGAATGCACCTAAAACTATTCCTGATAGATGGATTTCTACCTCCATTTCTTAAAGAAAGAGATATAATAGCCCTCACAAAAGTGTTCACAGAAAGTAGAGTGGTGATTGCCAGGGGCTGGGGGCGGGGGGAGGAGGGAAGTGGGGAGGTCATGTTTAATGGGTACAGAGTTTCAGTTTTGCGAGATAAAAACAATTCTGAAGACTGGATGGTGGTGACGGTTGCACAACAACATGAATGTGCTTAATGTCACTGACCTATATACTTAAAAATAGTAAAAATGGTAAATTTTTATGTTATGTGTATTTTAATCACAGTGTAAAACTTCTATGAAAAAAAGTAAATCTTTAAAAGTGCCTTAATACTTATGCTATTTAGAATCAGAAAAATTAGAATTCTGCTAAATGAACAACTCCTGCATGATTTGCATTCAGTTATTCCTTTTTTTTCCTTTAAATGAGTACAAAATACTCTGATGAACACAAAGAAGCTTGCTGGAGGATTCTACTATTTGTAAATGGATTAAGTATCCCTGTGACTAATCCAACTATTTGAATTGAAACAGGCACTCTTTCCTTTAGAATCCTTATCACCCTAACCCCACAAACACTCACTGATGAGGACATTTTTCCAGGCAAGGTCAGAGGGCTGAGCAAGGTGACTTTGCACTGCCAAGTGGGAAAAGGGGGCTGGAGAACAAAGTACAGAGGCACATCACAGAAGCCACAAAACTTCTCTGCTGAAAACCCATTCACTTTAATATTACCAAAAACCTGAGGTTCATTTTCTGGCATTTTGGTCAGGACATTAAGAATTTAAACTGCACAGCAAAGGAAACAACCAACAAAACTAAAAGGCAACCAACGGAATGGGAAAAGATATTCGCAAATGACATATCGGACAAAGGGCTAGTATCCAAAATCTATAAAGAGCTCACCAAACTCCACACCCGAAAAACAAATAACCCAGTGAAGAAATGGGCAGAAAACATGAATAGACACTTCTCTAAAGAAGACATCCGGATGGCCAACAGGCACATGAAAAGATGTTCAGCGTCGCTCCTTATCAGGGAAATACAAATCAAAACCACACTCAGGTATCACCTCACGCCAGTCAGAGTGGCCAAAATGAACAAATCAGGAGACTATAGATGCTGGAGAGGATGTGGAGAAACGGGAACCCTCTTGCACTGTTGGTGGGAATGCAAATTGGTGCAGCCGCTCTGGAAAGCAGTGTGGAGGTTCCTCAGAAAATTAAAAATAGACCTACCCTATGACCCAGCAATAGCACTGCTAGGAATTTATCCAAGGGATACAGGAGCACTGATGCATAGGGCCACTTGTACCCCAACGTTCATAGCAGCACTCTCAACAATAGCCAAATTATGGAAAGAGCCTAAATGTCCATCAACTGATGAATGGATAAAGAAATTGTGGTTTATATACACAATGGAATATTACGTGGCAATGAGAAAAAATGAAATATGGCCTTTTGTAGCAACGTGGATGGAACTGGAGAGTGTGATGCTAAGTGAAATAAGCCATATAGAGAAAGACAGATACCATATGGTTTCACTCTTATGTGGATCCTGAGAAACTTAACAGGAACCCATGGGGGAGGGGAAGGAAAAAAAAAAAAGAGGTTAGAATGGGAGAGAGCCAAAGCATAAGAGACTGTTAAAAACTGAGAACAAACTGAGGGTTGATGGGGGTGGGAGGGAGGAGAGGGTGGGTGATGGGTATTGAGGAGGGCACCTTTTGGGATGAGCACTGGGTGTTGTATGGAAACCAATTTGTCAATAAATTTCATTAAAAAAATAAATAAATAAAACTTTTAAATTGGAAAAAAAAAAAGAATTTAAACTAACACCATTGGACACAACCTACTGTTTTTAAAAATAAGCATTTCATTATCACTTTGTGGAAGGGTACTAAAACTTCTGTGATTTATTGGTACTGGGAATTCAGAAGGAATTTAGGCAGCAGCAACTTGGGTCTGAAAAATAAAAGTGCCTCACTGAAGGGGCACCTAGGTGGCTCACTTGGTTAAGTGTCAGTCTCTTGATTTCAGCTCAGGTC
Organism: Prionailurus bengalensis; assembly: GCF_016509475.1. Taxonomy (NCBI): domain Eukaryota; kingdom Metazoa; phylum Chordata; class Mammalia; order Carnivora; family Felidae; genus Prionailurus; species Prionailurus bengalensis. The sequence continues at coordinate 21,377,705 of NC_057343.1, forward strand.
ATGATCTCACAATTCTGACAGCATGAAGCCTGCTTGGGATTCTCTTTCCCTCTCTCTCTGCCCCTCCCTCCCTCTCTCTCTCTCTCTCTCTCTCTCTCCCTCTCAAAATAAATAAATAAACTTTTTTTAAAAAAAGTGCCTCGCTAAATAAGTGATGGTCCCAACACTAAATACGAAGTTAGGAAGGACTTTCTCTCTGGTTAAATACACACACACACACACACACACACACACACACACAATTTCAGAAAGCATGCTAAAGCTAAAACAAACAGAAGAAAAGTAAAAATCGTTTAGTAGTTGGAAATGAAGTATGTCATTTCAATATACATAAATAATTAACTTATTTTTTCCCACTTTTTGGAATCCAGATATTGAACAACCTAATCTTTGTTCCAGATGACTGTTATCTTTTTAACAAATGTTCTTAAAAGTTTGTTAGTGGCCCACAGACAAAAAGATACTGTTCTGGGGTGCCTGGATGGCTCAGTGGGTTGAGCATCCATCCTACTCTTGATTTAGGCTCAGGTCATGATTTCATGGTTCATGGGCTTGAGTCTCAGATCAGACTCCATGCTGATAGGACAGAGCCTGCTTGAGATTCTCACTCTTCCACTCTCTCTGTCCCTCTCTTGCTTGCACACCGTCTCTCTGTCAAAATAAATAAATGAACTTTTAAAAAATTTTTCTTTTTAAAAGATACTGTGCAAAGAGGTAAAATCTCCAAATTATCTTCTTGGCTATCTGACAAATGAGAACTGTGACTCCACATGTTCACTTATTAATATGCCTTACTAAAGGAAGTATTTTGTTACCTGTTTGGAGTATATGTTAAAATTATAAAATTAAATGGTTTCAGCAGGAGAAATATGTCTCTGGTGTTTCAAGAGATAACCACTGGACAAAGAACAGACAATGCATAAAAGAAATATATGTTGAAGTTGCCTTAAACAGATCATTGTGCATGTGAACAAAGATGCAAAAGGATATTCACTGCAGTATAATTTATAATGGTGAAAACTGGAAAGAAATAATGTCCATTAATAGGAAATTGATTAAATAAATTACTGCTCATTCATTCATCAACAAGTGGTTGAGGGCCTACTGAGTGCCAGGCAGTATTCTATACACAGTACACATAATGCATCCATTAAAATAATGATGTGGACCTATAGTTATTAATAATTCACAGTATTATTCATTAATATAAAATTGCATGTGTGAATTTACTTATACATATGTTTATATATGAATATATACACATTGAGAGACATCTATAAGGATGATCACCAATGTGTTGATATTGCCAAGTCATTATCTCTGGGACTTTTTTATTGTTAACCTCTATATGAAATTTCCCCATTATCTGAAAGTAGAGCATTCCTATGAAAACTTTCATAAGTTGAAATGAAGCAAATAAACAATTAACATTAATTTACATGGAAAAATTTTTTAGCAAATGTCTTAGGCTTATCTGACACTTTTTTTTTACTTCGTTTTTATTTAAATTCTAGTTAGTTAACATACATGGTAAAATTGGTTTCAGGTGTAGAATTTAGTGATTCATCATTTGGGGCACCTCGGTGGCTCAGTCAGTTAAGCGCCTGACTTTGGCTCAGGTCATGATCTCACGGTTTGGGGTTTGAGCCCCGTGTCAAGCTCTGTGATGACAGCTCAGAGCCTGAAGTCTGCTTGGGATTCTGTGTCTCCCTCTCTCCCTCTGCCCCTCCCCCACTGGTGTGCAGGCTTTCTCTCTCTCTCTCTCTCTCTCTCTCTCTCTCTCTGTCTCCAAAGTAAATAAATAAGCATTAAAAAAAAACCCAAGTGACCTCCTTAATGCCCATCAACCATTTGGCACATTCCCCACTCACCTCCCTTCTACCACACTCAGTTTGTTCTCTATAGTTAAGAGTCTCTTATAGTTTGCTTCCCTCTATGTTTTCCTCTTTGCCTATGTTCATCTGTTTTGGTTTTTAAATTCCACATATGAGTGAAATCATATGGTATTTGTCTTTCCCCGACTTATTTCACTTAGCATAATACACTCTAGCTCTACCCATGTTGTTGTAAATGGCAAGATTTCATTCTTTTTGATGTGATGGCTGAGTAATATTCCATTGTATAGATATACCACTTCTTCTTCATCCATTCATCAGCCGATGGACATTTGGGCTCTTTCCATAATTGGCTGTTGTTGATAGCGCTGCTACAAACATTGGGGTGCATGTGCCCCTTCAAATCAGCACTCCTGTATCCTTTGGATAAATGGCTAGTAGTGCAATTTCTGGGTCGTATGGTAATTCTATTTTTAATTTTTTGAGGAACCTCCATACTGTTTTCCAGAGTGGATGCACCAGTTTGCATTCCCACCAAGAGTGTAAGAAGGTTCCCTTTCTCCACATCCTTGCCAACATCTGTTGTTTCCTATGCTGTTAATTTTAGCCATTCTGATAGGTGTGAGGTGGTATCTCATGGTTTTGATTTGTATTTTCCTGCTGATGAGTGATGTTGAACATTTTTTCATGTGTCTCTTAGCCATCTGTATGTCTTCTTTGGAAAAACATCTGTTTGTATCTTCTGGCCATTTCTTATCTGGATTATTTATTTTTTAGGTGTTAAATTTGATAAGTTCTTTACAGATTTTGGATACTTACCCTTTATCAGACATGTCATTTGCAAACATCTCTCATTCCATAGGCTGTCTTTTAGTTTTGTTGCTGCTTTTCTGATACTTTAGGACACATCTTGCGAATGGATGCACAAAATAAATCAAGATAAACACAGATGCTCACAGACACAGTTCAAAGCTATGGCAGCTTGATACCGAACTGCTCACTGTAGTTCTGGGGAAAGAGCTTGGTGGTGCCACTCTCCCTGCTTGGGGTACGCACCATCTCCATATGGCTGGCTGCAAAACAAATGCTGAACACTATTTTCACTTCTTGCTTTTTTTCCTAAAAGCGAAAATCTTTTTCAAATCTCTTTCAGCTCTTGAAAACAGGTACTAAAGTAGGTCTTTCATAAAAGCAAAGTGGCGTAAGGCAAACTTTCAAAAAGCCGGGTCTACCTATACTTTTCCATACTGTTTGACTATTTTTTACAAGGTAACTATATCATTTTTATAATCTAAAAATATTAGGGGTATATTCATTTTGAAATGATAAAAAAGGGAACCATTGGTCCAATTTAATCATATTAATATGCAGAAGAAAATACCAGACAGCCGCAGAATTCCAGAAATCCAGCTGCAGTTCTAAGATGTAAGACACAAAAGCAGATGCTTCCCCACAAGGATGAGGTAAATAGAGATGAAGCACAACGGTTCCATAGAACTCAAGTGCACAATGCAGCTGAATGTACTCCACGAAACTAGAAAGCAGGCCAGCAAAGTCCCCAAAGACTACAAAGCCTAAAAACTAATAACGATAAACATATCACACAGGGCTTTTATATAACTTGGATGTTATTTGTGTTGAAATACTGGCCTTTTAACAGTTTATAATGTTGCTTTTTAACTCTATATATCATTCCCTTTTCCTTTAAAAATGATTTCCCATGAACCTTCCTCATCCCTTTAATCCTACAAGATACTTTTTAGTCTGAGCAGGTGGCAAATGCATAGCTTGTTTAAAAGGCCAAAATATTCTTAGCTTTACCTAAATTCTGATCATCTCAGCCAAAGTATTAAGTGTATATCAACAGCACAATCATAATACAAAATAATTCCTTTTCCTGCCATGAGTAGAATCAACAGGATGTGCATCGTAAAGATAGATAGAGAAACCATAACACAGAATGATATACCAGAAGTCATGCTAGAAATTCTCTCAAGATTCTAGTGAACCTGAATATATGAATAGCCGGCCAACATGAACAAGAGAATGGAAACATACAACCAGTCAGATCTTTAAACTGTTTAAGAAAGAACATTCACAGAGCTCTCACTTAAATGCATAGAACAATTATTTAAAAGTCTGGGTTTCTATTGTGAGAAATATAGTAAGTATTCAACTTTGAATATTTTTTAAGTTTTTGTTGTTATGTTGTTGTTTACTCTTCCTGGATTACTTTACATTTTTATGCCTTGTACTATGGGTGCATCATAAGGCACCAGCTTTCCCAAACCAGTGTAAAACTTCTACTCCAGGTCTCCAAGATGGAATCAAACCCCAGCAGTAAGCAAATACCTTGATTTCACAGTTTTTACGATAAAAATTGGAAACGAAACTTGAAGACATTTGGTTGAGTCAATCAGAACAAATAAAGCAAGTACTGTAGTCTGGTGTCTTTCATTAGTCCAACTTTGAGTTCTGAACAGCAATCTCCCTTGACCACATAGAAGTCTTAAGTGTGGGTGTGCATGCACTGAACTCTACCAAGGACCCATAAGATGGATCAAACGTTCTAGCTTTGCTCCTTTCAAAAACTGTTCCAAGGAATCAGGATAGATAATCTGCTACTAGATTTTCAAAAGCCAAAAAATATTCTGTATCATATGACCTTTCTGACTAGAAAGAAGGCATATACTATTGACCAAACCCAAGCTTCCAGATGCCACTATTAGCAAAGCTGAAGACCTGTTAAATTAACTGTTGTGAACCTAGGCCAGAAGCATCAAGCTCTCTCTGGTGTCTTGCCCTTACTTCTCCATTTGTTATACTCTTCAGATGAAAATTCCAACTTCAAGCAGTCTGCTGGTGTTCCTAAGAATAAATCAGGTTTTATAGACCTGAATATCTTATAAGAACAAAGAATATTTAGGAAGCCCTAAAAATATCAGACTGATGCATTAATTTTCTGGATGTTCACCAGGTTAATATAAACAGGCCTGGTTACCCCTGTTGGGGAAGGGAAAGGTAAGAGTTTAGGTTTCTGGACTTTACATTGATAGTTCAAAGCTAGAGAGCGGGGTGGGAGATTGAGCACAAGTCCCTCCTCGCCTGCCAAAGCACATCCTTGCTGCAGTGGCTTCTCTACGAATCTTTGGGAATGGAACATTAAAGGAAATTACTAAAAGAGAAAGAATACACCATGTTCATTAGTCTGATGCTGCACAGTAAAAAGTTACTTTCATTTTCTTTAAAGACATTTTTGTAGAATGATGTCATAAATAAAGTTTAAAATACAGTTTTAATATCAAAACTTCTTAAAATAGTTGAAAGAGGAAAATCCCTAAAACTGCAGTAGTATAATCACTCATCTCAACTGCTCAGAAACAAAGGGTTTACATTTGGTTTAGTGTGTTTGTGTGTCTGTGTGTGCTTTCATAACCAGCAATTAATTGAACCAATCCTTTCTTGTGGTTCTATTACAATAATCATGTTTGAAGGAACCAAGAATATTGCATTAGCCAGTATTCAAAGCTTTAGTACTTAAAACAGAGTAAATACTGTCAAATATCTTAGGTGGTGTCTAAATGGTGAACTAAATTTAAAAAAAAAACAGAAAAATTCAGTGCAGTTGAAAGTATTGTACTAACACCATATTTAACAGAAATAACTGAGTTGTTTTCAACAATTTAAATTCTTGTGGTAATATTTATAATAACATACTGATCACTATCATGGCAATACATTTTGGGGTTTATTAATAAGGCTAGAAAAAGTCTTCCACTAAATAGTCTCTGCAGTGAATACATGAATACATGAATAGACATGCATGAATAGATTAATAGACACTTCTCCAAAGAAGACATCCAAATGGCCAACAGACACATGAAAAGATGTTCAATGTCACTCATCATAGGGAAATACAAATCAAAGCCACACTGAGATACCACCTGACACCAGTCAGAGTGGCTAAAATTAACAACTCAGGAAACACAGATGCTGATGAGGATGTGGAGAAACAGGAACCCTCTTGCACTGTTGGTGGGAATGCAAACTGGTGCAGCTGCTCTGGAAAACAGTGTGGAGGTTCCCAAAAAAATTAAAAATAGATCTACCCTATGATCCAGCAATAACACTGCTAGGAATTTACCCAAGGGATACAGGAGTGCTGACGCATAGGGGCACTTGTACCCCAATGTTTATAGCAGTGCTTTCAACAATAACCAAATTATGGAAAGAGCCTAAATGTCCATTAACTGACAAATGGATAAAGAAGATGTGGTTTATATATACAAGGGAATACTATTTGGCAATGAGAAAGAATGAAATCCTGCCATTTGCAGCAACGTGGTTGGAACTGGAAGGTTTCATGCTGAGTAAAATAAGTCAGTCAGAGAAGGACAGATATCATATGTTTTCACTCATTGTGGACCTTGAGAAACTTAACAGAAGTCCATGGAGGAGGGGAAGGGGAAAAAATAGTTACAAACAGAGAGGAAGGGAGGCAAACCACAAGAAACTCTTAAATACAGAGAACAAACTGAGGCTGGATGGAGGAGTGGGAGAGAGGGGAAATAGGTGATGGGCATTGAGGAGGGCATGAGCACTGGGTGTTGTATGGAAGCCAATTTGACAATAAATGATGTTAAAATATTTTTTAAAAAAGATTATGTCTCTCTCTCCCTCTGCCCCTCTCCCCCCGTGTGTCCCGCCCCCCAATTAAATAAATAAATAACATTAAAAAATAAAAAGCTTAAAGGAAGGAGTTTTCATGAACACATAGAAGCTATATAGAAGCTATACTATTGAGGAAGAAAACTATTTGAGGCTTTAAAAAAAGAAAAAAAGGGGCACCTGGGTGGCTCAGTCAGCTAAGCATCCAACTTCGGCTCAGGTCATGATCTCGTGGTTCATGAATTCCAGCCCCGCACTGGGCTCTGTGCCAGCAGCTCAGGGCCTGGAGCCTGCTTCAGATTCTGTGTCTCCCTCTCTCTCTGCCCCTCCCCCACTCACACTCTGTCTCTCTCTGTCTCTCAAAAATAAATAAACATTAAAAATTTTTTTTAACTGAGAACAAACTGAGGGTTGATGGGGGGTGGGAGGGAGGGGAGGGTGGGTGATGGGTATTGAGGAGGGCACCTTTTGGGATGAGCACTGGGTGTTGTGTGGAAACCAATTTGACAATAAATTTCATATATTAAAAAAAAATTTTTTTTTAATTACAAGAGCCCTTCACACTTCATAGACCTTACCCTTATTCACTCAGAATTCTTTAAAGACTGCCTATGTATGTTTTAGCCTGTGACAAGGCTGTATTCGTTATCTCCTACCCATCACTGCCCCAATTACTTCCCACCATGTAACAATTAGATACCAAGAAATTGAGCCCATGGCAAAGTGAAGAGTGGCTCAGCATCTGCTAAAACAGCTGAAGTCATGAACTAACGTGGCACCTCATACCTTGTCAAGCTGAGGTCAGTTGGTTTGGTATAGACTCAAAGCACCAGCAAAGAGCTTCCACAAGTCATCTGGTTGATTCTCCAATGCCTTAAGCAAGGGTCCACTTATCTAAACCATTCCTCCCACATCAGTTTCTGTCTTATTTCCAAACATCTCCAGAAAAAGGGATTCCTTGATAATCCATTCCAGTGCTTAACAAACCTCACTTTCTGGGAAATTCTTCCTTATGTCCAACCTAGTTCTGTCACCCCCAACCCTCCTCCCCCTAAAATTAAAGACTATTTCCTTTTGTTCTCTTCTCAGCAGCAAGGAGAAAAGCCACTTACCAGTCTCTATATGACAACCCTTCATATACTTGAAAACTTTTATTAAGCCACCCACCAGTTGCTTTCTTCCAAGCAGAATAATCCTAACTCCTTTAACCTTCATAAATCCTATTTTTCTAACTTTTTATCAATTTTTTCTTTCCTATGTAATAGCCCTGGACTACTGAACATGAAATCCAAGATGTTGAGGCATTAAAGTGGACTGGAGACACAGTTTGAGGACTGTTAAACAGAGATGGTGAGACGAGGTGACAGAAAACCGGAAAAAGATACACTGGAATTCAATGCATAAAACCAAGATAGTCTTGGAAATGTAAGTCTTAGTCATTCTAAATTTTTCCACAATTTCTTACAGAGCCATTGTGTTTTCAAGACTAGCATTGGATAACATTACAATCAGCTGCAAGTTTTGTGAACATCAATCTTGCCCAACACTTGGAAAACTGCTGTCCAAGGCACCCTTCAGGACAACTTTAGACTGCAATAAAACAGCTAGATAATATCAATACTGGCCAACTCAGAAGAATGCGAATCTCCAGTAACTCATCAGCTAATGAATGCTGAATGCAAAGGTTAAAGTCACACACCAAGACACATGGTTTGACTCCATCCCAATCTTTCATCAAGACACAAAGCATAATCAGGGCCTGAGAAGAACATTCCTTGTCTTGAGATGGTCAGACACACCTTTTATTTTCTATCTAAATCCCAAGTGACAGAAAGTCCTGCAAATGTCAAAGTGCTTCTTAGAGCACCCTGGGTTCCTGTGCCTCAAAGAATGTGCCACACATAATACACCAAGAGTTTTCTTTACAATTTTTTTCCAGTTTTCTTAAATAAGAATCTAAGAATAAATGCATTCAGATGTATGAAGTCTAACTTTTTACTCTTGATTATGACAGAATACTGAAAGAAAGAAAGAAAGAAAGAAAGAAAGAAAGAAAGAAAGAAAGAACAAAAAAGAAAAAGAAAAAAGGGTTTTTGCAAAATTGAAGATGAAATCTTCTCTAGTTTGTGGCCTCAGTAAGGTTAAATACTGATTAGATACACTTTGGCAAGATGCCACTTCTCTTATATCAATTTTCACAAAGACAAAGTAGAGTGTTTTACAAGTACTTGTTTCTTAAATACCACATTTCAGCCTCAGAACTTTTTTTCTTACAGCATACTTTTCCCCAAATATATGTGGTTAAGTTTGTATTTGTCAACTGTAGGTCAAATTCTATTCTTAAGGACCAAGGCAGGATGCCTTAAAAGTTACATGCGTGTTCCTGCATACATTTGTAAATTGTGTGTATGAATGTGTATTCAGAATGTGTCTTTAATTTACCGTCCAGTTGTATGGGCTAGTTGGTCTTTCACTGATTGAAAATGTATTGAGCTACTTATCAAAAACAAATTGCTGCCATCTGTAAAATAAATGACTAAAGATATTACTACCCTAATGAAATTCAGGAATCAAGATCGATGAGGAGATGGATAGTTTTCATATCCGAAATCTACGTTTGTTTCTCCCTTCGAAACTCTGCATACTGAAAGAAGGGTTAGACACTAACTGCAAAGATGGGCCCTCACCTCATGCAGTGAAGCCTAGGGTAAAGTTCTTGACAGGCTGAAGGCATTTGCATTGTAATGCAGAATCCAGGAATGCCAGATGTAGGGTGGGCTCCTTTTGTGTGTCTTCCAGCCTGACTCCCCTGACTCCTACCATTGTAAATTTAAGTGGGTAGCAGTAGAACCTGGCATAGAATCACATTCAATAAATATTTGCTGGATATATGAATGGTCATAGATTCTAGATCATATCTTAGTGGTACCAACATTTTGCTATATCTGGAGAAACTCAGGCAAAAAGGAATAAAAAGGCTTGTCTATATGGCATAAACCGAACTAAGCGGTCAGGTATTCTTTTGAACCAGGGGTATTTTGACCACCTGACTTAATGAAGATATCATGGAGTGTTAGGACACTAAACAGCAATGCTTGGTCACCCTGGTATTTGTTAATGCCTACATTGTCATGACCTACATTACCTGCCCAGGGTAACCCAAGCTATTAATTAATTCAGGGCCAAGAATCAAACACAAGCATCCTGGCTTAGGGTTGAACCTGCTCCCCATTATACCACAATCTGAATTCCTTTGTGACTAGTTACTGCTGCATTCCATTGTCATAAACTGAACCCCTACGGTAGAGTGCTAATATTAAAATGGTGTTGGCTGTATTTCAAAACATTGCCTATTTGGAAGTACTTTTCCTTGGAAAAAGGCATAGCAATAACTGCCTTGTATCTCTAGAGTCACAAAATCTAAAGATCAGGAAAACATTTAGCTAACTAAAAACACTCAACTGAAAGTAACACATGTCTTTTCTTTAAGGACTGGATGAAACTTTGCTACTAATAGTTACAACTCACACAAAATCAAAGTGTTAGAGAGTGCAGCAGCTAAAACAAGGTTACCAGTGCTTTGGACCTTGGTCATTTTAAACTCCATTGTATTTAAATTGCCATTTGTCACACTGAGTCTTCCTTTGTCCCCATTTCCCTTCTCTAACAATGGCCCTTCACCTAGGATAAGGCCTCCTACCCACCAATTTTGGGCTCCCTTCCCCTCTTCACTTAGAGGATTTTTAGAAGTTCAATCAAACCAGGCTCTCGTTACTGGAATATAAATGACAGTATTTTTTAATATGTTATCATTCCTAAAAGACTTAATATTTAAATAGGAGAGGAAATCTAAGCCAGCCAGTTTGAAAGTTAAAAAAAGAAATGTGTAAATTATTAATCTAGGAGTTCATCACGCTAAATAATAATATAAATGTAGTATAGTAGAAGTTAAAATTCCCAAGCGTCCTTTACAAAGTTTCACCAGAGGAATCAAAGATGATTGAGGCACCAGAGAACTTGCATTACAGTTGACCCTTGAACAACACAGTTTGAACTGCATGGGTCCACTTGTACATGGATATTTTCAATAAATCCAGTACAGTACTGCTAATGTATTGTTTTCCTTATGATTTTCTTAATAACATCTCCTCTCTCCAGCTTACTTTATTGCAAGAATATAGTATAATACATATAACATACAAAATATGTGTTAATCGACTCTTGATATTATCAGTAAGGCTTCTGGTCAACAGTAGGCTATTTTTTTTTTAATGTTTATTTTTAAGAGAGAAAGAGAGAGACAGAGTGTGAGCAGTGGAGGGGCAGAGAGAGAGGGAGACACAGGGAGGTGGGCTCCCAGCTCTGGGCTGCTAGCACAGCGCCCAAAGCAGAGCTCAAACTCACAAACTGTGAGATCATGACCTGAGCCGAAGTCGGAGGTTTAACTGACTGAGCCACCCAGGTGCCCCTGGTCAACAGTAGGCTATTAATGTTAAGTCTGGGGGGGAGACAAAAGTTATACATGGATTTTTGACGAGGTGGAGGGGTCAGCGCTCCTAACCCCTGCATTGTTCAAGGGTCAACTGCACTTTTCTTCTCTAGGCCTTGAAATGAATGTTCTAGACTAGAATTCAGGTAAAAAAAAAATGGTGCAATGATGATGAAAATTTTGCCTTCAATTTTGACTACTTCAGATTTGTAAATTTGACAAATTTACAATGACAGGGCTTCTCCTACATGGCTGGCTGGAATGTAAACCAGGATAACCTTTCTGTACGAAACTGGCAATATAACATTTGACCCAGTCACTTTACTCTAAAACTTTATCCTGGGGAAATAATTAAAGATGCACCCAAAGATTTGGACAAAATATTTATGCAACACATTTAAAAGCAAAATAAAAACAATTTCAAATCAACCACAATGTCCAGCAATAGGACATGATTAAATAAAAATGGGTATCCTTGGATGGGATCATTGTGTAGCCACTGTGGTGAGGCAACTCTGGCCGTTAACACTAACTAGAAAATATATACCTGGTGATGCCGCCTGAAAAATCACATAGTGTCAGGGCATGAGTAAAATGACCCTGTTTAAAGGGAAAACTCTCACATACACAGATATTCATATGCATTAATATCCTTACATTTTTTTAATGACCATAAATACATACCCCAAGCATTAAATGGAGTCACCTCTGGGAATGTGACCGAGAGTGAGTGAGTTGGCAGCGTGTGGAGAGAAAGTTTAATTCTCAGGTTTACAAAACTAATTATTGCTTAAATCTTTATACTCAGCAAGTATCTGCTTTATAGTTCAAAAACAAAAATAAAAAGCTTTTAAAAATCATGTTTCAGAATAAAAACATGGGAAGTAACTCATAGTATTTTCTCAAGTGAAAAAAAGATACAAAATAGCACAATCTGATCCCAACTCTGTGAAAAATAAATCATATATGTAGAAGACATAAGACAAACATAGAGTCAAAAGGAATGAAAATATAATTATTAGTGGTTAGTTCTGAATGGTGAAACTAAGACCAATTTTTTTCTTTTTTTCTGAATTTCACAAATTTTCTGTGATGAGCCTGGATCACTAGTATAAGAGAGAAAAGTAAACATTATTCTTCATACATTTAATTTTTTTAATTGTCAGTTCAATAAGTTAATGGTATTTGCTTTTCTAATGCTAAGACTTACACTTTCTGCCAACACTGACATTCATTTTAATTTCACAGTGTTAGTCTGAAGCTGGATATGTCAAATTTCTACAGATGGGTCTCCTTCAAGCTCACTAGGATGTGCATGTTCTAATGGACTTGAAACGTTAGATGAAAGAAGGGACTTTCTGTAGCAGACAGATGCAGCTGATGAAGCTGAGGTCCAAAGAGTTAAAGTGGTTTTCCAAAAGCTCAAATCTTTTCATTTAACGGAAGAGCTGAGACGAGAATTGATTCTCCCAGTCCAGTGTTTTTCCATGACATGATGCTGCTATGTTTTGGAAGAGAATCAGCGAAACCACAACAAAAATAGCACTTTAAGAAATGTACAGCAAAATGGCAAATGGACAAAATTCGCATGTAGCTTCACGGAGAATGGTTAGATCCAGCAAAATACCAGATTCCATCTCAAAAACCAATTGGCATTTCTAAGAATTCTATCTAAAGAAATGACTAGAGTGTACCTAGAAGGAATCTTAAAGAAACTTGATTTTTATTTTAATAGTAACACAATTCAAGGCTTAAATGAAAACATCTGGTTTCACTTTCTTTACTGATTATGATAGCTAGAGATTCTGAGACATCAAGCATGACTCTGTTATTTAATATGCAAGTAAAAGTTTTGGCTTGAGTGTAAATCTTATACTTTCAGTTGTGCCCCATGCAGCTAATTATTTTTTTATATCCCCTCTTGGGTCCAAAAAAGCTTGAGGTAGAGTTATTCATTAAGAAATGCATCCTTCCCACAAAATGCCTACAGGCACAATTCCCCCTAAAAAGTAGGGGAAAAGTAGACCTTAATTAATTAGAATCTAGATCACTGGGATAATTGCCAATTCTGCTTTTTTCCACCCTTCCCCAAAGGTTGTGACCCAAACCCAAGGATGAAAGACCAAATGGGGTTGGAAGGGAGGTGACCACGTGGCAAAGGAATCAGTTTCTATCGCAGCCATGAAGCAGACCCATTTATTATGAAACAGGTACTATGCTAAGTGGTATTCAAAGACTACCAGAGTCTGATGAGAAACTTAGAGTTGTTCACAGTGGGAGCAGACCCCCAGAACTGTTCTCACACTGCCTGGTTCTCTCCAAGTATCCTCTACAGACACACACACACACACACACACACACACACACACCAAAATAAACAAAAACATCCGTAACTCTCAGTCTTCTCATTTATTAAATAAGTTTGATATAACAGAGTATTAGGCACATTCACCCTTGCTAATGAAAACGTTGCTTTGGCTCTGTGCGTATCATAATGCCAAACATGTAATTCTGGATCTCAATAATGAACTACTTCTGGGATGTGTTGTAACACATCCTCATACTTCAAGGGGCTTAGACCTATCTTTTCCTCTCCTAGTTGGGAACTATGCAAATGCATTCACTGACATTCACAGGGTGCCAGAGTGTGGTATGTATTCATCCATGTCAGGCAATGTGACATTTCAGAAAATGGGAGACTGGGAGACCCTTCTCCCTCAGTTTTTACTTCATGTGGACCCAGATATAAAGTTGATAATTCCGTCTGAACTGAAACTAGACTGAGGAGAGAGTCCAGGTAACGAGGTACAAAAATATACCTTTTCACAGTCAAATGTCACAGTCTCACTTCACAATATCCCTGAATTTGAAGTGGAGGAGGCAAAATCCAGAATATTCATTGATTTAAGCAAGAAGAGATTAAATCAATGGGGAAAAAGAAATGACATCGAAATCACAATTAACCATTTAACTTTTTAAAAATAAATAAATAAACTAGCCAGTTCACATAACTAGAATTTTTTTTAAATATGTTACACACCCTACTGTTATGAGATGAGGGCAAGTGAATAACATTCAAAGGATATTCAAACAGGCAAGTGCCAAGATACATCACTGAATTTGTATCTATTAAGCCCAGTCCCCACACGTTCATGTCTGATGCTGCACAGTAACAATGTTGGTTATAATCCGCTGAAGGTCAGAGTAGTAACTGTGATATCCTACAATGCCTACCAAATGGATCAACTAGATTACATTCTATTTGGAATAGTCATACTCACCAATGTATTTTCTCATATTTAAGTTTCTCTCACATTTAAATTGATTACAAACTGGCAAGCCACATATAACACAGTCCAATTAATCAAAAAATAGCCCACTCCTGAACATTGAAAACTACACCTGTTCTACTTACTACAACTACAACAAGTATAACAGACACAGAGGCAGAGCTACACTGACAATCCAGGAAGCTATGAACACTGCGCTGTCTCATCATCTGATATCACATGCTGATATATCTAAGCATGTCCAAATTTTCACATCGGTCCAGAGCTCACATCCCTAAATAGACATAAACTATGTTCTAAGTTCAGAAATTAATCTGGTTTCTCTCATCCTAGCTTCCTGAATATTCTGACCACTGCTCTCCCACCACCTCCCTTCACCACACGTACATTTTCACCATCTGAGACACTGCAGAGTGAGGGAAAGAAAGGAGAAAGAAAAAAGGAGAGAAGAAACAAAAGGACAGTTTTGCTTAATTCTAGTGCTGAGTACTGTTGCTTAATTATTCTTTATAAGATACACGAGATCTTTTTAGCCATTTCCTTATTCATTTAATTTACAAGAAGTGAAACTCTAATGTAAAGAAACCTGTTCCGCACACAGGAATCACTTTGCCCTTGGCACCTGACAACATCCCACCCCACCCCAAACCATAGCTTTCATGACGGGGCCTTACCTTGTGTGTTTATATACCAAGCAACCTAAGAGCTAAAATGAGGAGCCTAACACAGCTGAACTGGAGAAAGCACAAAGTGGAAATTTATCCCCCTTAGAAAAATAAATAAAATATATGTTAAGGAAATGGGTAATTCAGGGAACCAGAGTATTTAAATAAATTCCCAGATGTTTGTGCTGCTGTCTGTACATTTTAAAAAGGAAACGGCTTTTCATTACTTCGTGAATCTCCTTCATCGTGAAGACAATTTCAAAGCCCCCAGTATTCAAAAGAGAAAGCCTCAGAATTATCAGGGTCACGCAGTGTCGCGGGCCCCATGAATGTTCCAGAAACCCACAGAAAAAGCTCAGGCCTGAAAACATGTCTGATTTTGACCTTCCAACCCCCCAAAAATCTGTGTTTATATAATTCATGATTCAGATGGATTTATGAAGCTCGGGTAAAATCCCATTTCATATTTCCCCAATCAATATTTCAAAACAATTAAACCAGCCATCATTTTAACACTAAGAGCATGGATGGGATGACCATAAATCCCCACACCTTCCTCTGGACATCACATGCCTTCACGGGGAAGCTTTAACTACCTCTGGCAGTACCAATAAATGTGGTTAAAAATCAAGCAGGAAATGTCCGAATGTGCACACTCAGCTACATGATTTTCACTGTCTGAGACTCAAAAGAAATTCTCAAACAATTTTCACCCAATTTGGCTTGCCTTTCTTGCCTGCAAATTGCAATACTGCCAAGTTACAAGTTAAAGATTCTGCCAATTTTTCAGTTTTGCGAGCAAAGAAAGAAAAAGTCAGTGTACTTTCCCTAAACGGATGTGTGTGTGTGTGTGTGTGTGTGTGTGTGTCTGTGTGTTAACACTTGGTTATAACAGTATACTATAACAACATATGGAACTCCTATTCAAATTTTCTAAAATAACACACACACGCTATATACAGATCATGAAAAAAAAATGTCAAATCCAGATTGAACTGAAAGGGACGAGAAGAGAGTGTTTGTAGCTCTAAATGCTAATATCCACAGCCATTATTGCTGCAATTTAGGCAGACAACTTATCACTCTTCTAGATCTTTATTCTAACATAACTCACATCACAAATGTGGTCAAATGAGTAGTTTCAGCCTTCACACAAATAAATTTAACTTCTAGAAAAGTCCTCAAAGCAAATTTACAGCCAAAGATAGACTCATTCCAGAAGTGGTGGTGGTCATGGTGGTACAGATGTTTCTAGGGTAGTGTCTGATTTAGGCCTGAGAATGAAGCTCTGAAATCAAGAAGGAAATACTCAAGATGCTCTGCAGGCATTAAGAACAGCAGCCATGGAGCCGGCTAATCAGCCTTCTTCAGACTTGGCTGTTTAAGAAAAACAAAATATTGAGATAGACTTCTAATGGTAAATTCTGGAAAATATCTACACCCAAGCTTTAAATACCCTCTCCTGGGGTGCCTGGGTGGCTGGTCCGACTTCAGCCAGGTCACGATCTCGCGGTCCGTGAGTTCGAGCCCCGCGTCGGGCTCTGGGCTGATGGCTCAGAGCCTGGAGCATGTTTCCGATTCTGTGTCTCCCTCTCTCTCTTCCCCTCCCCCGTTCATGCTCTGTCTCTCTCTGTCCCAAAAAATAAATAAACGTTGAAAAAAAATTTTTTTAAATAAATAAATAAATACCCTCTCCTTCCCAAAGCTAGGAGAGTGATGTGCTCCCTGTCAAATACATCATAAATAGCCAGAATGTCACTGAAGATGAAAAGCAAAGGTCTGGTATAACAACTAAGAACTTAGATACATCGATGGCAGGCGTCTACCTCACTACAAGCATTCCAGAGGGTGATTTGGCTGTGTGTGTCAAACTAGATGCCCTGGCGTTGAATGACATCCACTAACAGTTTTAAATGAACTCATGGGTAAAACTGTTAGCCAAAATGCTCTCCCATTGAATGCGTTATATTTTTCATCATTCACATCTGCTTTGGAGATTTCTGTCCACCTTTCCCATCCCTTAGCACATGCATTCTTTAAGTGGGTTTGGATTCTTAACTTTTGCTGGTAGCGTATAACCACATCCCTGTCCCCAGTGTCAGGGGATGGGGGCTTGTTTTTCTTTAGGCCACTCGACTATGATCAAGTGGTCTGGCTCTTTTTCGCAAATGCTGATGTAGGCAGACTTCATAGGAACCATTGGAAAATTTGTTTAAAATGGAGAGTAATGAGGGCACCGGTATGGCTCAGTTGGTAGAGCATGTGACTCTCAATCTTGGGGTTGTGAATTTGAGCCCTACACTGGGTGTAGAGATTAAGTTTAAAAAATGTTTTTATTAAAATAAGACAAAATCGGGGCGCCTGGGTGGCTCAGTCAGTTGAGCGTCCGACTTCGGCTCAGGTCATGATCTCGCAGTCTGTGAGTGTGAGTTCTCGAGCCCCGCGTTGGGCTCTGTGCTGACAGCTCAGAGCCTGGAGCCTGTTTCAGATTCTGTGTCTCCCTCTCTCTCTGCCCCTCCCCTGCTCATGCTCTGTCTCTCTGTCAAAAATAAATAAACGTTTAAAAAAAAAATTTTTTTTAAATAAATAAGACAAAATGGAGAGTAAGTCCCCATCTCCAGAAAACGTGACTATATAAGAGTGACGCGGGATTCTATGTTTTTAACAATCTGCTCAAGTGTCTCCTAGATAAGAAACAATGTTTAGGAGGTAAAACTTCTAGTCTGGGCAAGGGAGGCTCAGAATGCTGTTGGATCTCAAGAGACCTTGGGCATCTGTTATAGCACATTTTCATAATTCACCTGTTTATATGTCTCTTTCACCCACTAGACTTGAAGCTCCTTTTGGACAAGGATCTTCCCCTAATCTCTGTATCTGCCGTCTCAGTGCAAGTCTACTCTATCCAACAAGTGTGTGGCATTGAATTAATAAAACAAAGAACAACAATACTTCATCAAAATCTGATCCTACTAGACTAGCAGTTCTTTTCCACAATCAGTAGATTATTATAATAAACCTGTTATTCGAGTTCAGGTGCTTTTTACTCTGTAACGTTAAATTAAGGTAAACAATTGCTTTTGGGGCTTAACAGTGTTCCATGAAGTAAACAGGATAAGAATAATTATCCAACTGTTTTAGTTGAGGAAACATGGCAAGGAAGGATAAAATGACGAGCAAGTACTCACAATTTTTAGTATTAGCAGTGCCTAATCAAGGATGCACTGCTGGGTAATGAAAAAGCATAATCTCTATTGCTGGGTTTGAATTGGAGCTCTGCCATTCACTAGTGTGATCTTGTACAAGTTATTTAAATATTCGGAGCCTTTTTTGTGCGTGTCTGTACTGTATATACAGGGACAGACAGCATCCTTGTCTGAAAGATTAAATGGGTCTAGGAGAGTGTTTGGCACATAGTAGAAGCTGAGCAAACATTGTTTTCCCTCCTTCCTGATACACTGTCCACAGCGAGGATTCAGTTTGTCTTGAGGAATGTTATATCCTCAGTACAGTACACGGCAATTAGTGTGTGTTCAACAGATATTTATTGAATTCACTAATGGACTAATAATATATTCCTAGGATTTAAAAAATACTTTTTACTATCAAATGTTATCAATCTATAAAATTATTATATTATCATAATCTTTCCCCCAATCACAAACCTCAGATGGTCTACATACTAATGACAAGCCACCTCAGTCAAAACCCAGGGAAAGTGACCTAGAGACTGCAGGTTAGAAAATCAAAAGGGGAATTTCCATTTAAATGTAAGACTATACACACATGTGTTCCTCTGTATCGTAAAATAAAACCAATACACAAGTATGCCTTTAT
This sequence comes from Prionailurus bengalensis, assembly GCF_016509475.1. Taxonomy (NCBI): domain Eukaryota; kingdom Metazoa; phylum Chordata; class Mammalia; order Carnivora; family Felidae; genus Prionailurus; species Prionailurus bengalensis. The sequence continues at coordinate 21,396,486 of NC_057343.1, forward strand.
TCTGAAAATTTTCTAGCAAGCAAAGGAAGGTAAAGAGAAATCAATCACATGTGAATTCAACTTGTATAAAAATATTCCTGGTGTTCTACTAATTGTGATCTCCTTAATTTTAATATTGGCAACTCTAAAATATAATTTATAGGGATACTATAAATTCACTCAACCCTATATTTTCCAGAAGGATTTAGAGTCTCAAATACGAACTTTCTTAATATGATTTTCTTTTTTAGGGTCATCACCCTCTGGTTGGAACAAGCTTCGTGAGAAGAGTGAACACAGAGTAGGAGTCAGATAGCTCTGCCACTTACTTGCCAAGTGACCTTGCATAAACACACTGAACCTCAGTTTCCTAAAATATAAAATGGAAATAAAAACACCTACTTCATGGAGCTGTTAACAGGGTTAGAAAAGGCAATATAAAAGAAATACCTATGTCACACAGGAGGCGCTCAATGAATTGTTCCCTCCTGCCCCCACCAGCAATATAACAAAGGGATTCAGTAGCTCTAATTAAAGGTACCAGTCTAGGTATTTTCATACTTAATAACTGTGACATCAAACTAACACTTTTTTTTTTTTTTTTTTAGTCTAGTTAGTTGTAAGACCTTTCTTTCTCTCTCTGGAACAGAGTTAAATTAGCTGATAGCATGCCTAAGACTCACAAATGTTGTGGACTCCAACATTTCCAGAGAGGCTACAGGCTATGTCAACCCACAAAGGCTTAATCTTTCCTAGGAACAGTCTCTGGGATTTCCCCGTGGGACTTCCCTGAGTTACCTTGACCTAAATGCCCCACCCCCATGACCTGGCTTTCTGAGACTTTAAAGCCTGCCCTGTCTGATGCACTTTATATTTGAGGATGTTTAACATCTTATATTTATTTCTCCATATCTTCCATTGGATTTTAAACTCCACGAGGACAGGATAGGGTCTTCTTCATTGTCTAAAGTCTAATCTCAAATACAATTCTCTAATTGCAATATTTTCACAAAATTTTCTGCCAGATGGGTCTCTTCAAATTAGTTTTTAATTTTCTTCTTTTGAAAGTCTAAGGTGTCGGCCATATAGGTATATAGGTATATAGGTATACCTATAGGCCATATAGGCATATAGATGTGTTTTATTTATTTATCAATAAATAAATGTGGGTCCTGGAATGGAAATACCAACTCCCTCAATAAAATGAAAGTGAATCCTTAGCACCAGAAGAAAAACCTAGGGGGCATCTGATCTAGTGTAGCACCAGACCCTCCTCAGGTTTATTTCCTAGGCCACTGCCCTGAAGGCCCCATAATGTACTGCTCACATTTTAAACTCCTCTCTTTGGTCCAGGCTAATCACCTGAGGCTGTGTCTCTACTCCCCCAACCTAGTCCTTTGCCCTCTATGTTCCAGGGATGTTGCCCTTGTACATGGTCCCCTATAACCAGGCTCACTTTATCATGGATGTACCTACACATCCCTTTTCACAGCATATTTTAATTTGCTTGTTTCTTTTTCTCTATAAAGAAAATTAGATTGAAAACTCCATAAGGACAGGAACTGTCTTGTTCGCTCTCCCATTCCTGTGCCTGACACACAGTAGGATCTCAACTAAGATCTGCTAACTGAATGATTTCCTTTTGTGAGATTTTCAAAAACATTTGACTCAAGAGTAAATGGAAAACAAATGGAAAGAATCTTAAAGCACAGCACAAGAAACCCAGCCAGGAACAGACAGATTTCTGACACTAGCTTGGTCTCTGGGAGCTTGGGCCTTGTCCTATCCACCTTTAGACTGGGCATACCCACCTTGTCTTTTTAGGCAAGGCAACTACACTCCCCAGGCCTCTTTTTCATAGCGAGAGAGCTATCCTAACCACCCCTAGTCCTCCACACACACTCGGGCCGGGTCTCCTGGTGGCCTTCATGCCCTTCTGCAGTGGCTCCCAGGTATGCCAGATAGACCTCTCACTCCCATGTCAGGCTAGTCCTGCAAGGAGGCCCGCTCTCTCAGCTCAGTGCAGGACCCCCTGGCAAGCCCAGGAGTGGGGAACACACAACGTCCCAAGAAGGAGGCACATACATAAACAGGGGATGAATGCTTCCCAGGCCTGTCAGCCACCTTTTGTCTGCGTGACCAGCTCACTAGAGGGAAAGAAGACAGCCCCAAATTCACTTCCACAGGCAAAAATACAGATAGGAGCCTAAGAAAACAGACAGCCCTGAGTTCATTGATTGCAGATTTGGGAAACTTGTGTAGTTCTTTTTTGGTGAAAGAAGAAACCTGACTCTGAGCGAGCTCCTGCCCAGAGGCCACTGGGGCCTGGAAATACCCTTGTGAATTCTCGGCGTCTAGGCCAACGCCTGGGAGTTCCCTGCCATCCGGCCATCTGCAGAGGCCCTCTCTGGAGGCTTGGCCGGGCCCAACGGTGCGACCTGTGGCCAGATTGTGTGCGGTACCCAGAAAGCGAAGGCCGCTGCCCACCTTGACCGGGAGAGAAACCTGTCGCTGAGGCTAGGCCCACCTTCGCTGCCATGGGCTACCGGGCTCCTCCGACCCGCACCCCGACTGCGTCTGCCCACGGCTGAGACCGCAAGATCCGTGCCAAGAACAGAGTTCATTCCCGCCCCTTACCCCTTCCCTGACACACTTGCCTGCGCCACGAAGCTCGCGAGGTGGCTCCCCCTGCGCGCCTCTCGCTCCAGGCCGAGCCTGGAAGCGCCCGCGCCTTCGCCGCTGCGCCAGCCCCGCGTGGGCCTCCCGCGGCCTCCGCTCGGCAGGGCCCCGGGCTCCGTGCGCGACGCGGTCGCCGCTGCCCCGCTGCAGACAGCGCAGGTCGGTGCTAGGCCCGCCCAGACCCCTGGACCTCCAGATGGGAAAGCCCTGGGGTTACTCCCAGGCCGCGGGGGTAGGGTGGAGGATGGGGACTCACTTCAAGTCTCCGTTTGCAAAAATAATAAGCCCCGGTCGCACTGATGCCAGGACTCCCACGGAAGGCAAGCAAGTGATTCTGCGGGCCCTTCAGGCGTGGCGTCCAGGGCTCAAAGTTTAGGAATCCACTACATCTGCGCTGTGAGAAGGATTTTGAAGGGGTTGGGGCTGAGCCCTAGACAGCAGGTCCCGGCTGGACTTGGGTTTTTTTGTTTTTGTTTTTTTCCCCACTTCTGACCTGGATCCGAGGCTCTGACCTGCCTGTGACCTCCGCGCCCCGCCTTGCTCTCTGAACCAGCGGGAACCCAGTGCGGGACTCCGGCTACGTCGCACTCGCACCCGGGGCTTGGGGACCACTGGAGTGGAGGGCGGGGAGTATTTATATATATGTTCTTGTATGGTGTAGCTTTCCAGAGCGAGCTAAATAGACCTCAAAAGTAAAGTCCTGGTCCCAAAGCCACGACTGCGCCCCCCTCGTTCTGCCCACAGATTCCCCAACGATGTCGGTGTAAAGGGAAGACATTAGCGCCCCAAGTCTTCCTCACGCTCTGAACCTGGGGATAGCGTTCAAGATGCGCGCACGGTGCTCACGCACTCACGTCTGTGGGAGACACGTACTAATTAGGTGACACTGTCACCTCGCAGGGCAGGGCAGCCCCGCTCCAGGAGGCTGAGACCCGCAGCAGATGCCAAGGTCACCCCGCGACATTTAGAAGGAGAAAGGCTGTGTGGAACACCTTTTAAATACGTAATAATTTGAGGCAGGAAAGCCTGCAAGCGGACACGAACATGCGGGAGTCCTCTTAAAGAGGAGCGCAAAGTTGCCAGGAAACCCACTAAAATCTGTTTACTCCCGGCGCGTGGGCCCCAAAGAAAATACGTCCGGACCAGGTATCGGCGCAGGATCCGCAAAAGCAGCTCCCCCGCGACTCTCCTCTCCAGAGACTGCGCAACCAAGGGAGCAGGAGCGGACAGGTGGGTTTTCTCCACCCGTGAGTGCTACAAGCTCCTTCTCTATTTTCTCATTTTATTTCTTGAAAGAAAAAAATGAGCACAAGTCTCAAATGTGGATAGCTGAACAAGATCAAGATAAAATTTGCACTGTGAAAAATATCAAGTCTAGATAGATCAGTTTGTGGGTGAAGGCTGCTCTAGCAGAAACGCGAGACGCGAGCAGGAGCCCACAGTTTTCGTTTTTACTGTAGAAACCAGTAAACGAAATCAAATGGTAATGGTTACCTATTACAGCCACTGAAAAGTTTGAAATAATTTAGTGTGTTTCGGATTTATATGTATGTAATCACCATACTTTTTATTTTGTCTAGCTATTTCCATTAAGTTTTAATAAGCTATTAAAGCTCCCTGGATAAATTTTGTGAGTTTTTTTTAAGTGAGTGGAGATTACATGAACCAGAAGCGAAGTTTGAGCATAATTTCCTTAGCCACTGGGAAGTCTGTACCTCCTGCCAAAATTTCCAACGATGAGAAGAAAGGGAGAGAGGGAGATTAAATATTCATTGAGTACCCACTATGCGCATGCACCCTGTTGGGGCTAGCTTTACCCATTTTATTTCATATTAATCATTGTTTATAAATAAGAGCTCTTTTGAAAAAGACGGAATCCTCATTCTGCATCCGGACCTCAGATGGATAGCTTCCATGATTTTATTTTATTCGCAAGAATTTCGTTTTTATTACTTCCTTCTTCGAAGTGACATAATTGCCAAGGTTAATGGAGAGATCCATGTTTAATGATATTAAAGTCTGTTTGGTTTAACCGATTACATCGTTTAGTGTTAATCCTCACTGTAAAAAAGAAAGAAGAAAAAAAGAGTGAAGGTGAGTCAGTAAACGCTGAATTTCTCCTAACTCTTTAAGTCCCTGTAAAAATTAAGGAAAAGCAATCCCGAACTGTTTGGGAGGAGAGGGAATTTGTAACTGGGACGAGAGCACCATCCCTGAATGCGATGTGCCAAAGAAAGAAAGAGAGAAAGAAAGAAAGAAAGAAAGAAAGAAAGAAAGAAAGAAAGAAAGAAAGAAAGAAAGAAAGAAAAGATAAGGAGAAGAGAAATAAGAGAACAGGCAAAACAAAACTTTTCCGTCACTGTGGATCAAAGGAACCGAAAACATGACCCATTTTGTGGGGGTTATGCAAACACTGTGGCTTATATTGACCATTGATAAAGGTTGAGTTAGACTAGCGGCTACGTAAGTTACAATGGATACGGTGTAATTGAGTACCCGGAGCTTTAGAAAAAAAGAGAAAGAGAGAGGGAGAGAGACAGAGAGAGAGAAAGGAGTTGACAACCAGATGAAGTGGGAAAGGAGAGGAGGAGAATAAACCCAGGAGCTCCAGCAGGCAGGTAACTCATCAAAAATTCAGTTCCTGCAACTAATGAAAAAACCAATCTCGCTATATAGTCCAGGGGAAATGGTTCTCTGACGCAAGCCTGATGGTGAGTCTATTTGTCGTGTTTCTTTTCCGGACTATCAAAAAAGTTATTTCGAGATTCAGCCAAATGTTTTGACTGGGAGACAGAAAACGGGACGAAGTGTTTCCTGCTGTAACGCCCGGGTCGCAAAGCGGCCCAGCGCGGAGCGCGCCGGGAGTCGCGCGCTTCCCGCCCGGGGCTGCTCAGAATGGACGCTCCCCCGGCGCGCTGGGAGACGCGAGCCCTAGGTCAGCTGGCGGGGCTGCTCGGGTCCCACGCGGGGCCTGAACTTCTGCCTTCCTTGGGAGCAAACGCCTTTAGTTTTGTCCTGGAAGGGGAAATGGGCGCAGCTCTTCCAGAGCTATCAAGATTCCCAGCCCCTCACAAACTTGGAAACTGTGCGGAGTTCTATACTGAACTTCCCTCGTTCCCGGAGTCCCTTTCTATCTACTTTACCAGGGCTAAAGGGCTGCTGGCCGAGGGGTTGCTCTTTCAAATGAGTTTTTCCACGTAGACTGGAGAAAGGCCGCCGCCCGCTCCGAAGGCTACTTGTCGACCTCAGCGCCCTGGGCTCGGCGCGGCGCACCGCCAGCCTCCCTGCGCCCGCCCAGCCCCGCTCGCGGAGAGAGCCCGAGGGGGAGTATCTTCTCCACGGGTCAGAGCTCGGTGCCAAGGAGGTCTCCAGACATAACCCTGTCCAGGGGGGGCCAAGACGTGTACTAACCAGTGCCTGGCTACCGGGCCCATCCCCATTACCGCCCGCATCTTCCTAGAAGCCAACCCCCAATTGCAGAAACCCTCGCTTCACAACCTCCCCCCCCCGCCTTGGTCCCCGCTTTCCCGGCCCTTTCCGGGATCCCACACCCCCACCCCGCTTCTCCCGCCCGTCGGGGCCGAACACAGGCACCACTCCCCACGCCCACCCCGCCGCGCCATTTAACCCATTACAGGTTTCCGCTGCCGGGGGAACGCTGAACCGGGAAGACTCAACCTCCTCACCTCACCCCAACCCCACCTCCCACCCTACCCCCACTCCGCCTGGGTCCCCGCCTAACGCAACCTGAAGGGAGGGGATTATGAAATAAACCGGTGGTGGGCGGGGGTAGGGGACACGTTACTTATGGATTCTAGAAATTTTGGCAAAGTCTGGGGAACACTTGTGCTCCCCCAGGACAGTTTTCTTCGCCTCACGTGGAGCGCGGGGTGTCCGAGTTTCTTGGCACTAACTGCGAAGAGCCTCTCCCTTTTCTGAGCCCCTTTAAGGACATCTGATCTCAGCCTCAAGTTTTCTCCTCTGGTCTAAAAGCTTCGTCTGCCGCCGAGAGCGACCCCAGGCGAAGCCGGGAAGGGAGAACGCTGGTGTGGGGCTAACCCAAACCAGGGCGCCCAGAGGTTGGCTGAGGCCCTGCGGGTCGAGGCCCCGCGCACTGTTTGCAGGAGGGAGCCCCCAGAGATCCGCACGGGGCATGTTGCCACGCCTGAAACAGGCGTTGCCTTTTCGAGATCATATTCCCCATAAAATCTAAAGCCAGATGCATCGCTTGGGCAAGTTCCCATTTCACCGCGAAAAGCACAGATTTATTTCCAAACTGGACTCCAAATCGAGGTTTCTGGTGCGGGTTCCAGTGGAGTATGCAAGGTTGGGCTTTCGATGGCTCCAGGGACTACCCGGGCTGGTAACGTTTTAGGCACTTTAGTTTCAACCTAGCCGTAGCAAAGTATCATTTGTGTATGAGGAGATTTAAAAAAAAAAAAAAAAAAAGGAGGGTGCGCAATAAAGACAACTAATTCTTTCAAAGCCGTGCATGTACTTTTTATTTCAGTGGGGTGGAGAAAAGACCAACTTCATAATTACAGACGCCCAGGAAAGCAAGATAACCTGATGGAACCTCTGTTTCACAACAATGTTACAAGGGGAAAAACTTGCAAGAAAGTGAGAACAGTGGCCAGGTATAAAGCCAAAGGGCGAGCATGGTAAAAGGAGGCATTTTTATCAGTCTGGTGCTTCAGAAACAGCTTCTGCTGAATATTTTTGTAAAGAGATAGATGGTTCTTTACAAAAGGGTAGCTTAAGTGTCCATAAGCCTAAGGATCTATTTCACCTGTAGTTCTCTTCTCATCATTGTGTAAAGAAATTTGGGTGGAGTGGGCCGTCTTCTTACACTTAGAACTTTCTGGTATCTGCTGTTAGGGGAAAGAGGCAAGGAATAAAACGAACAATGCTAGTCTGGGATTGACCGCTGCCTGTTACAGCAAAACATTAGCAGGAAACCAAGACTGCCTTACTGAGGCTCGCCTAAGCGAACTAACTTTTGGATCTTTTAAAATTACAGCTGTTTCAAAGTCACGTTGGTGAGCTGCATAAGCAGCAATGCGGGATCTAAACAACGCAAACAAGTACACAATTCCAAGTCTCTCTACCTAAAGAGTCAAAGAGCGCGATGCGAAACCGCCTCTGAACAGCTCGAGATGGAAGAGCTGTGGTCTGCACCGTGCATGAGGTGCCAGTGAGAGAAAGCACAGACCCCCGGCTACTCGCACAGAAAACTACGTTTCCACATTCGACTCACTTAAGATGAAATGATTTTTTAACACTTGCCAAAACTCACAGATACCGCTACGACAAATGTACCATTAAATAGAATAAAATTAGCTGTTTATTAGGGTGAGGTGGTGATTTTCCGGTGTTTGGCTACGTACTTGTACTGGAGTGAAAGAGCGAGCCTCTAGGAGGCCAATTCTCCAGGGTTGGTTCACTGCGGGGGTGGGGGTGGGGGAGCCGAGGGCGCAATCTGGGACCGGCAGCCATCCCTGAGGCATGGTTGTGGAGGGTTACCTTCACCTCGTGTAGATACTCTCAAGCCTTCCCTTAACTGAGAAAGTCTGCGGCCGGTAAGGCCGCCCACAAGGGCCGTGCCTCGTCCAAATCTGCGCAGGCCGCCTTTGTCCCCGCGGTGACTACCGCGAGGGAGGAGGGCGGGAGCAGAGGATGTCACCGGAGTTTCCTGAAATCTTTATACCACGTAGAACTTTGGTTTTTCGGGGAGTCTGGGTGCTTATCTAACCTGAGCGGAGCAACAATTCCGTGGGCCTCTGCGGCCTCTGTGCGCACTCGCTAGCCCGGGCCTCGCCCCGGGATCCGCCTCCAGGGGCCAACGTTCGCCTCCGCGCCACACTTCTTTGCCTCTGCGTCCCCTCCGCACAGACCTAATCAGTCTCGAATTTCAACTCCCGACCCAGGCCAAACTTTCCTTCTGGACTGGCATTCGCTTCTCCCAGGGGGGAGGAGAAACGCTGGGGCTCTTGGCAGCCCCCGGACGCTCTCCGGGGACCACCCTCCAACCCAATTTCAGCGCACCGCCGGTGCCCACCCTTGCCTCCCCACCCCAAAACTTGACCTCCCACAGCCGCGCTCAGGGAAGTCCTGGGAAGCCGCTGCAACTGATGCACCCGGGTGCTTTCGTTTTACTTTCGCTCCCTCCCCTCCGCAGCTGAAAAGACTGCGGAAGAACAAAGTGGGGGTGAAAGGCACGTGTCCCGGCAAAGTGGCGGGGACACCGCGGTTTGGCCCGAAACGGGAAGGGGGAAGGAAGGCTAAGGCCTGGACAGCCCTGTCATTTGCAGGGGCGGGAAGGACCAGGAGGCCCTGGCTTGTTTTCTTTATGCAAAGAAACGTGGTTTATAAGAATGGGTGCAACAAAATTGGCGTAGAAACGAATTCGCTTTCTTAGGCAGGCTGCGTCTTTCAAATACAGAAGACAAGGCAGGGTAGAAAGGCGGGAAGAGAGGCGGCCTTTCACTAACTTGAAGGAGAGCCGAGGCACGAAAGCCAGAAGATTAAGAGCGAGTTCCCCCACCAGACTCTAAGCCCTGTCAGGAGTCAGGGGACCAACGCGTCGTCCAATTTGCTGCGAGTCCGCTTAGCTCCGCGCTTTGCAAACCCAGCAACCACTGCACAGGTTTGCGTTACTTCTCGCCTCTTTATGGCGAGCGAAGCACATGTTGCTAAATTGATGAATTCATGGCCTAAGTTCGCCTCCTTAAAACAAACAAACAAACAAACAAACAAACAAGGCCTAAACCTGGAAAGTTTTCTCAAATAGGGGCAAACTTACTGCTGTCAGTGTGGCCCCTGCGAAAGCGCTCCTGGTTGGACAAGCCCCTTGCGGGGCCAGGAAGCGCGGCTCGCGGGCGCTGGCCGGTACAGAGGTCCCGCCCCCACTCCCCCAGACTGCTCTCGAGGCTGAATGCACGAGTACAGTCTCTCCAAACTTCGTAGAAAACAACATAACCCTTCCAGGCTGTTTACCACACTGTCCAGCTGCCCGGAAAGGTCCAACGCATTTCCTGCACTCGTCCCAGCTCAGCCTGGGCTTTTCTCCATCCGTGATATGATAGGCTAAAATATTTTACTCCGACTCAGGCAAGTTAAACTGTGATCTAAATAAGTTAGTTAGGGAAAAGACCATAAATTTAGAAGGCAAATTACACTCAAACTAGCTATTTGCACTTGGTATTGTTATAAGGCCTTTCTCTCGTATTTACCTCCCTCCTTGTTTACATCGAGCTCAGAAACAGGCTTCAGGCCAGCAGGGAGCTCAGTTTCATTTCGGGGGTATGGCGGGGCCTATCATCTCATCAGGTTTTGAAGGAAAGTTCTAATGTTTTTGTCACAGATCTAACTTACAGTAACTCCTCAAAAGCCATAGTCCCCCCCACTGCGGCTTAGGTCTGCAAACTCCTCGGTCCCCAGTAGTCCCGGGAGCTGTAAGTGAACTCGCGCAACGCCTCGTTGCACCTGCGGAGTAGGGAAAGCTTCTCCGCGCGTCTTGAAACGGCCACACCGCGCTTCCCGCGCTCCGCGGGCCAGCCTGGGAGCTGCTGGGAGCCACCTCCGCAAGCCTCAGTCCCCCGCCGTCATCCAATCGTGCGGGGCCAGGAGGCATCCCAATGCCTGGGGAAGCCACCGCGCGAGGGACAAGTCAGGCTCCTGGCCCCGAGGCGAGGCCCGAACGCGCGCACACTTCGCGGCCAGGGCGGTGGCGCTCCCGAAGCGGAGGGGTGGGGGAGGTGGAGGGCGGAAGCGCCGAACGTTTGTGAGCACACCCTCGACCCGCGGACCAGGGGTCTCCACCGGGTGGCTAAGATGTGGGTGCCCACGCTGTGCGCGACGCTCGGGCTACAGCCGGAACCCACGAGCTGGGCGCACAGCTGAGCGAGGCGGCCGCAGCCGCCACGGAGCCTGGCGGGCGGCGCGGAGCCCCGGGGAGCTGGTTTTCCCGAGCGGGCACGTGACGGGGTTGGCAGCGCGCTGGCCCGGGCTAGGAGGAGGGGGAAGCGGCAAGCAGGAGGCCGGGGGCGGGCGGGCGGCTGGCTCGCTGTGTACTTAGGTCGTGTGCTGGGGCTTTTCTCTCCCAGGAGCCGGCGGAGGGAGGGGGAGGGGCCACCGCTCCGCCTTCTCCTTTTCGCAATGTTGACGCAATCTATAAATAGTGGAACAAAAGGACCAACTTCCTCGGAGCTTTGCTGAAACTGCACAAAAAATCGAGCTGGGGGGTTCCCTGGTCCCTGGCGACGGGGCGGGGAGCGCCGCGCCAGGGGAGGGGGCGGGCGCGGTAGCGCGGGCCCCGCCGAGGGGGGAACACCTGGCTGAGGCACGGCTGCCGCCGCACCGCTCCGCGCGAACCCAGGGCTCCGGTCCCCGCGCGGGCTCGAGAGTTCGCCCCGACCGGGGGTCTTCCTCCTCCGCCGTTGACAGGTCAGTTCGTACCGCCCCTTTCTACACTGGTTTCTTTCCCTCCCCCAAGCCTCTACTTTTAGAAGGGAATTGAGGGGAAAAATAGAACGAGGCGAAGCAGTGACAGCCACCAAATCTGCAACCCCAGCACTCCACGGCGGGGTGACCGAGGGGTCTCTAGGAAGCGGTCAGCGCCTGGCCCCTCGTCCTACGGCCGCTGCCCGCGCCGCGGCCAGAGACGAAGCCAGGCAGGACTAGCGTGCGCCGCCCAGGCGGCAAGGAGAGCGGAGGCGGGAGCGTTGCGGAGGCGCTGGGCGCCGGCCGCCCGGCGCGGGTCGAAGGCGGGCTCCCGGCTGCCGCTCCCGTTCGGGGACCGACCCCCGGCGGAGAGGTGCCAGGGCCAGGAGGCCGCTGAGCGCGCCTCGCCCCCTCCGAGCTCGGACCTGGCGTCTCCGCCTTGTCCTGCGGCTGCTGTGGGAGGGCTGAGCAGAGGAGAGCTGTTGCCACACGCCGCCGCTCACCCTGGCTCCGATGCCCACGCACCCAGCGCGCCAGGAACTGGGGGGCAAGGTGGGGTCAGGGGGCACGCTCTCCTTCCGAGGAGCCCAGGACCTGTGCGCGAGCGCCCGCCGCGCCGCCGTGGCGGTTACTCTGGGCGCGGGGGAGGGGGCGGAGCTGGCGCTGTTGACAGCAGTGCTGGAGCTGGGAGGGTGAAAGTTGGGGAGAAGGGGCGGGGGAGAGGTGGGAGTCGGAGCTGGGGGAGGGAAGCGCGCGCGGGATTCGGCGGGGAGGGGGGGGCTGCACCACGTGACGGGCAGACGCCCCCGCTACAGGCTAACTGTAGGGGTGACGTCACCATCCTCTGACTGCAGGGGGTGGCACTTCCGCTCCCTCCCCCATCTCTTTTTCTCCAGCCCCCAGTAACTGCGGCTGTAGCCATTTCGAAGCGTGGGAGGGGGCGGAGGGTGGACAGGGGTTTTCCTCACTGCCCTAGCGCGTCGCTGCTTCCCCAGCAATCCAAAGACCCGGGCCTGGGACCAGAGCGGGAGTCGTGGCCACCCCCTCCCGACACGTCCCATTGTGTGAGCGGGTGGCGCTGGGCGGAGGCTGGTGCCGGCCCCCCGCGGCTCCTAGCTCCGGAGGGGGCGGGGCGGCCCCGGAGCAGTCAAGGCCAAGTCCCTCTGCGTCCCAAGAGCGCCGTCCTAGTGCGCGCGAGGTCCAACATTCGACTCTCTGTTGGGAATTTGGCGGTCTTGCCCGCGTTCACGGGGCGCCTGGTGGCTGTGGACCCATTCAAGGCGCGGGCCTAAAGTCCTGCGGGTGTGTGGTGGGAGTCAGTTACCACTCCGGGGGGCTATGATTCCTGCAGTCGTTATAAGCTATTTGGGGAAACTCGGGGTTTTGGTGACTCAGCGCGGTAAGCGCTATTTATAAGTTGATGCCTTACTAGCCTGGGCAGTACACTTCACTCAGATCAGTCGGCCTGAGAAGGGCAAAGAGCTATGTTAAGCGACAACAATTTAAAAGAACTTTTTTTTTTTTTTTAAAGAGAAAAGGCTAGAGCTTGTGCTATAAGGCACAGCAGGTCTCACTCGTGTACTAGTCAGACCCAAGTTTTATTTTAAAAAGTTGGAACATACTCCAGAGTAGATGGAGAATTTTAGGGACACATTGTGATGGTAGACTGTTCTGGTGTTGGGTGAACCAGAAGCAATAATTCAGATATATGACCCAGCAGTCCTCCTAGCAAGTTATAGAATATCAGAACTGCATTGTTAAAGGATTTATTAAATAAGTAACACCATGAGGTGTGTAGGTATAAAATAAAGGAAAACTGGATGATGTTGAAAATTCCTGTACAATATATTGGAACAGGAAAGTGTGTGTGGTCTTTATCACCAAAACTGCTGGCAAATATAAATTACATATTTGCCACCCAATTTCTTCCTCCCCAGAAAGTACTATAAAAACGTATATTACAGCCTGGCATTCTTCTACAGTGTATAAGTGCTGCAGAAACAATTATCAGTCATTGCTTGTTTTACAGGCTTTATAGGTTTTATTTTTTTTTCTCCCTCTCCCCTCACCAACCCCACCCCCCCCAACTCCCACCACCATCTTTCCGGTTTGGAAATCCAGGGGGTAAATGCTAAAAAAGAGCAATTGCTAGGCTGGCTTCAGGGAGCCAACAGTTGACTCCCAGCTGGGCTAGCCCTCCCTGCACAGTTTTCTGTAGGTAGTGTGACCTGAGATGTTTCTCAAAAGAAAGAAGGTGGTTTCATGGATGGCAAAAGTTAGGCCAGCTACGAAAGGAAAGGGCTTCCCAAGGTGAGCAAGTAAAGCAGCATGCACAAAGGCCTGGAACTACAGAGGGAGAAGCATGGGACAAGAGGGGAGGGAAGACGGGCATGAGAAAGGAAGCTGAACGAAGACCAGGAGTTTAGACTTTAGCCTGAGACCTTCAAGTTTTTAACCTTTTTGCAGACACATATCCTTTTGAGAACCTATGGAAAGGAATATGGCCTCTCTCCATAAAAACGTACCTATAGACCTATACTACAATTTTGTATACATTGTCAAGGGGTTTGTGAGTAAAGGACTATTGGGCCTCAAGATTAATACCTATAGGAAAGGGAGAACAAAGATAGGATATTTTAATGGAAGTGCGTGGTCAGGTGTGAAAAGATTACGTTGGTTGGGGTGCTGGAACTTGAAGATGGAATGTAAAGCAGCCTGTGATGGAAGTAAGAATGGATTGGGACCACTGCTGTGTACCTAATGACAGTGGGGCTAGAGAGAAGAGGGATTCGAGAAAAGTAATGAATTGGTGGAATGGAAAACTGGTTGTGTGGGGCAAAGACAGGGGATCCCCAGGTTTCTGCTCTAATGTGTAGACTAGGAGGAGGAGTGGACCTCAGGTTCAGGAGCAGAAACCCTGTTTTGTCCGTGTAGAATTGCAGCTATCAGGGAACTATCCCATCAGGGTTAGCAGTAAAGTCTGGCTCTCTAGAGTCATTAAAATGTAGGTGGTAACTAAAGTTATGGGCATGTGTAAGACAGACCAGAAAGTGTGTCAAGTGAGAAGAGGTCTGAAAAGAGAACCCTAGGGAGTGTCCACATTTAGAAGGAGAGGAGCCTGAGGAACCTTTCAAGGACAGTGATGAGTGACTAAAGACAGAGTGGTGTCCTTAGTGTATCACTTTGGTCAGTAAATCCTACTTCCTTGATAAGGAATGCAAATATGTTGTAGGTTTGGTCCCTTCATAAGATTGAAGTGTCTGTGTAGTCATTTAGTGGGGAAAAAAAAATCACCTTTAAAAGATTTGAATTCAGAAGAGAGATGAGGGCAAGAAATGATTAAATCTTGCTTTCCCCTCCTTTTTGAAACTAGGTATACTTAGGGGAGAAGAAAAGGAGAAATAGACTCAAGCTTTCTCTTTTTCCTGCTCAGACACTAAGCCTTCAAGGAAGAGTTTAGATAGATAGACCAGGTCCCCATTATCGTGTTTTTTGTTCCTAATGGCACTTCAAAACTATACTTAATTGCCAACAATTAGTACTAGGAGGTGCTAAGATTTTCAATCTAAGGAAATGAGGAAAAGTGGAGGGGGGGGGGAGGACATTTTCTTTTGCTTCCTCCATTTCCTTCATACTTGTTACAGCTAACCTGAGCTAGAGCTAGTCCCTAGAAACAGGGATTCAAATGCTTAACAAACCACCCCAAAACTTAGTGGTTTAAAACAGCATTCTCATGAACATGTGATCTGGGTAGTGCTCTGCAGGGATAGATTGTTTCTAATGCACCTGGCCTCATCTTGAGCATTCTCATGAACATGTGATCTGGGTAGTGCTCTGCAGGGATAGATTGTTTCTAATGCACCTGGCCTCATCTTGAGCAGCTCATAGGCTAGAGGTTTGTATCATCTGAAGATTTGTTCATTTGCATGTCTAGTGATTAGTACTCACTGATGACTGGGACCTTAGCTGGGATTATCAGGTCAGAACACCTACACAATGGCCTGTCCTTCTGTTTTTGGCTTTCTCACAACAGGGTTCCTGGGTTCCAAGTGTCCTAAGACAGAGAGCCAGATGAAGCTGTATGACCTAACTAGTCATGCAGCATTATATCTATCACATTATGTTTGTTAGAAAAAAATCACTAAGGCCATCCATATTCTAGACAGGGGAATTAGACTCTGATCCTTTAATGAAGGCGTGTCAAAGAATTGGCAATATTTAGTTTAAAATCACCACACATATTAACTTCCGATAAACAGATTTATAAACAATGTATCGTATATTAAAAATATTTAAACATAAGAAACCAAACAATCACCCTCTTTTGATATGAGAATGACATATAAAAACCTAAACATTTCAGGGGCACCTGCGTGGCTCAGTGGGTTAAGTGTCTGACTTGATTTCAACTCAGATCATGATCTCATGCTTCATGAGATGGAGCCCCATGTTGGGCTCCAGGCTCAGAATGCAGAACCTGCCTGGGATTCTCTCTCTACTTCTCTCTCTCTCTCTGCCCCTTCCCTGATCATACCATATGCACATGCGCTCGCTCTCTCTCTCTCAAAATAAATAAACAAACAAAAAAACCCCACCACATTTCATTGTTACAGCAAAGCTAAACCTAAACCAATCTGAGTAGGCAGTTTGTCTCATAATCTTTCCCTCTTCTCCCCCTTGACCATCCTCCCCCTCCAGATCAGGCCGCCTATACACAGAAACCCCTCTCTCCCAATCCACATAGGACCCCTAGAGTGGCTATACCTCCAGAGTGATGATCAGGTCCTAAAGGTTTTTTCTGTTTCTTCCCTGAATTATCCCTGACTTTGTACCTCACTAGATCATTGGCAAGGCCATCAGTTTAACTTCTCAAAGTTAGTTAAAAAGCAAAATGCTACGGAGATTATTCCAACAAGTAATTTTATAATAAATTCATGTTACATAATTAAAACAAAATGACATTTCTTTAAGAGGTCTATATGCTTTTAGATAACAGGATCTTGACTTAGGCTTGTTTATTCATAAAACTCAGTAATTCTAAAGGGATGGTTGAGATTTTAGGTATTTTATAAAAAATTTTCACGTTGCCTTGAAGGTGATATACCATTTGATTATTACAATACAAAATTTAAATGATTCTTCTTCCATGTTTACAATGCATATTGCAATATTTTTCTTTAAAACCAATACACCTAGTTATTTGGTTGGCCAAGGAGCAAGAGTTCTCCCTCTCAGGAACTGAAAATATTACCTTTCTTTGAGTAATCAAGAGAAAATAATTTTTTCTTATAACCTGGTATCTTTTTAAATTCTCCTAAAGCTGATATTATTATAATTTATACATCTATGGTGTTCTCTTAGATTTCTTTTATGACTTAGAGATAGAAATAGTGGTCTTGGTGTAGAAATAGAATTTTAATAATTCATACTCTCCTAAAGGCTGTCTAATACCTCTACACATTTTGGTAATTTTGCATAATTATTTATAATTATACTGAGTCAAAATCATACTGTGAATTCATGGTATGGAATACAGATTTTAAAATAAATACATCTAGACAATGAGCAAACATACATTTATGAATCCCTTGTTTTGTGTATTAGTGATTTTTGAAGAAGCATACTTGTTTTTAAAAATGAAATGAATTAAGTATATCTTTGTTTTTAAAGTTTCTTATACAGCAATGATAAAAAAAAAAAAAAAATTGACACAGTGTTCACATTAAACTAACAGACGTTGTTATCAGGCCCCAAACTGGTCCTAATTCTGTGACTTCATAGCTACCATGGAGGCAGCCCAAAGGAGCTTAAGTAAACACTTTCAAATTATGTAATGAAGTTCTGAAGGAGGAACAGCCCCAACCAAACTGTGCCATATCGTTGTACAGATGCTATTTTTCTTTATGCCAGAATGCTTATTACCTTATCTATAAAATGACTTCATAGTAATAACAACATGAAAGAAAATTAAAGTAGGCAAGTCTGTTTCTAGGCATCGTGAATGAAAGCAGGGTTGGGGCAATTATTTCAAAGTAGTTATCTAGTGAATGTTTTTCTTAATCTTATAAGCTAAGCATTTAGTAAGCATTTTGGAAAGTGCTGTAGTGAAAATGGCACATTAAGCAATAAATTCAGTATGATTTCAATAAAGAAATAAATTCAATAAATAAAATATGATATTGCTAGCTTCTAGTAATAATGTTCTATTTACCACTACATTAATAATTAAATACAATCTTACCTTTTTTTACTAAGTAAAATAATATGGATCCTTCCTTATGCTATTTTTCTTCACCTTTCTATGTGTTCAAAATATAATTTATTTTAAAAGAAATACTGCCAAAGTCAATAAAAAATACATTTCTTCACCAGCTGAGTAAGCATCATGGAAAAGACAAAGAATATTAAGTCCTTGAGGTAGTTAAGTTATTAATATGAGTATATGAGCAAAAATGCAATTTTATCAAATTACACAATGAGTCTCCCTATTATCAGACTGACAAAGATTGAAAATGCAAGTGTTAATAACTAGTGTAGCTAAGAATGTGTTAAAATTTACAGTCGCATTTATTACTGTATTACCTTTATGGGGTCTTAAAAATGTCCAAATCTTTGATATAGTAGTTCCACTTCCAGGAACCAATCCTAAAGAAATAATCAAATACAAAGTCAAAGACTTATATATATATATATTCAGTACAGCATCTATACAGAGGAAACAATCTGAATATTCAACAGTAAAGGAGTGGTTAAATGAGCCATGGTATATCAATCTAATGGAATATTATGCAATCACTAAAAGTCTTAATGCAGAAAAATACTAATATTTAAATTTAATGTACAGTTCAATTTTTTAGGCTAGAAAACTATCTCTCCTCATTTATTTGAAGATGTATTCATTTATATGCATAGTAAAAGGATGGGTAAAAATGTAGCAAAGTGCATTATATGTGGTTATGGTAATTTTTCTTTCCCATATTTTCTAAAATTAGCACAAATTATTTTAACAATCAGAAAAAAATCATTAAAAGATTTCCTCCAAAATACATAAATCAAATGACATATTTACATTCTTATGTAACACTAGGATATTTAATAAAGTATCAACATATTACTCTTTATAAGTATTCTTCATTTTACATACTTATAACAATGTTTTCTAAAATTAAATTAGATAAGGTATAGGCAGGAAGTACAGAGTATTATGTGAATGGTGTAATTTGACGGGTTACCTTTGGTGGAAAAGTTGATTTAAGAAAAATTTAGCATAGTCATAATCCATCTGTAAAGCTATAATGGCTAGATCTATTTTATTAAATTTTTTAAAAAATTTATTCATTTTTGAGAGACAGAGAAAGACAGTGTGAGCGGGGGAGGGGCAGAGAGAGAGGGAGACACAGAATTCAAAGGAGGCTCCAGGCTCAGAGCTGTCAGCACAAAGCCTGACATGGGGCTTGAACTCACGAATTGCAAGATCATGACCTGAGCCAAAGTCGGACGCCTAACCAATTGAGCCACCCAGGTGCCCCTTGGCTAGATCTATTTTATAAATTTTTTAACAGTATTTTTAATATTTATTTTTAAATTTTGTGGTTAAAGACATAGCAATTAAAATTTACCATCTTAACCATTTTTAAATGTACAGTTCAGCAGTATTAAGCATATTCACATTGTTATGGGTAATAGTGTTGTTAGTTTCATAAAAATAATACATGTTCACTGATAAATAGCTTAAACAATGTAGAAAGTTACAGGAAGGTTTTTAAATATCAGATCCCAGATTTTACTATCAATTTTAAATGAATATCATGTTAGGCATATTTCTATGCATTTATACAAATAAGATAATCTATTTAAGATCAGAACATGCACTTTACATTTAAGTTAAAAGCATTAAATTAAAATTTTTAATTTGGAAGTGGTAAGATAAACTGAAGTACTTGCTGAACTTTTAGAAAAATGTTTCTTTACTACAAGAGATTTTATTTCTTAAAATATCTGAAGTTTAAAAAGAGTCTGGAGACTTTTATATGTTTCAAATTTAGAAATGCTAATAGACTCTGCTATGAAAAATATATTTTTACATCATTACATCATTATTTTTACAAAGTTGAGGTTTTAATGTCTATTTGTTTTATAATCCTAATTTCTTTGATCATTTGGTCTTGATTTGCATTTTAATCCCGTGCTCACAATATGCCTTGGTTCTCAGTATCTTAGTTACTGAATTTTGATTCATCAGTTATCTGCTCTTCACTAAGTAATTTTGGGGTTTTCTTCTATATGGATCCATGGATGCTTGTGTTGGTCTTTTCATCAATTCTCAAATGACACTTATTTAGATATAAGAGTTTGGGGTCGTGCTGGCTTTGCCTTAAAACTGCAGACATTTTTCCTTTGTTTTCTGACTTTGAATATTGCTTAGAGGAAGTCTAAGGCCAGCATGATTTCCTCCCTCTTGATAAGTTATTTAGTTGTCTCCTGGAGGTCTGAAAAGGTTTTCCTTCATTCTTTATGGTTAGTAGCTTAACCAGAAAATGCCTCAATACTGAATATTATGTGTCTAATATTTTTCTGCAGATTCAGTTCTTTTCATTATTTTGTGGAAATTCTCTTCTGTTACATCTTTACAGTGCTTGTTCTGATTCACTTGTTGCATTATGTACTCAGGGAGATGAATCAGGCTTTATGTTATCTTTGTGTCACTTACATATGATCTTCTTTGCAATTACTTTGTTCTACTTTTCCTCTACATTGACTACAATTTATTAAATGCATTTATCAACTAGAATGTATTGAGTGCCAGCACTAGTGGAAAATAAGAACATATTCCTACATTTATGAAGAGCTTTTAGTTAAGGATAGGGGAGGGAGAAATAAACAAACTTAAAACAGTGTCAGGTAGTAATAAGAAAAACACCAGGTAGGAAATTGGGAGGAATGGGGGAAGGAATTGTGCATTTTAAATGGAGCATGAGAGCAAGTCTCTCTAAGATGACATCTGAGAAGAGATCTGAATGAAGTTAGGCGGTAAGTCAGGGAAGACCTGGGCAATCCAGATGCAGAAAAGAGTAAGTACAAAGGCCCTGTAAGTGGGAAAGTGGTGTGTTCAAGACAGAATGATCAGAGCCAATTAGAGCCAGAAAGTGGTGAGAGATGAGACTAGAGAAATGGATAGGCCAGCTCACAAAAAGGGTTGTAGGCCCTAGTGAGGAGACTGAATTTTGTTCCAAGTCTGATGAGGAGCAGGGAGATGATGTATATACTTCAGAGGAGTTGTTCTGGTTGCTGTTAAGAATTTCAACAGCAAAAACTGAGTACAAAGAATTGGTCAGATAGGTGCTATAGAACTGAAAATGAAAAAAGGGAGTAGTGAAAATAAGAGTAACTTCAGGAAGCAGCCACTAGCCCCTAGAACTGGATAAACAATATATCATATTGAAACTGTTTATATCATCTCTTCTCAGAGATGAGGCATAATCATCTAGGAGAAAAGAAGAATGAATTGACTCGGGGAATGTGCTGGGATTGCCAGTCTTGCCTTTTGTTGAGAATCTGATTTCCAACCATATTTCATTTCTTGAAATTCCAAATGTATTTGTTTTCAAATAATAGTATTATTTTGGCCTTCATTGGCTTAGGTTGTAGACATTTTTTTTTAAAGGAGTTTTTACTGTTGTTTGTTTTTCCTGTGTTGTAAGATATTTGGAGAGAGAAATTTTGTGCTCTTCCCTTACTCCCCATCTTTATCTGGAAGTCTAGATTAATGTTTTAAAATAGATTATAATTCATATTTTTTCAACTCACCCTCTATATAGGAATATAACAATAAGATGTCATAGTAATATTATATATTGTCATAATAGCCACCATTTACTGAATGCCAATGTGCAATGCACTATGATAGGGACTTTACATACATGATCTCTAAAACTTGTAACAAGCCTACAGGGTAAGTACTGTTGCCAGTTATTTCCACAAGAAACCTTTTTTACTGATGATGTCAGATCACAGAGTCTTACCTGAAGCTTACAGCTGACCAAAATAAACAAGGTAAGAACAAATTTTTCTCTCTTCTGTGGTTATAAAAAATTAGTACATAAGAGGGGCACCTGGGTGGTTCAGTTGGTTAAGCATCTCTTGATTTTAGCTCAGGTCATGAGATGGAGCCCTGTGCTCACAGTTCAGAGCCTGGAGCCCGCTTCAGATTATTGTGTGTCTCCCTTTCTCTCTACCCCTCCCCCACTCACACTCTGTCTATCTCAAAAACAAACTTTTTTTTTTTTAAATTTAGCACATAAGAGACTGTTCTTTTTGAAGTAGAAAGTAATAGTTTGCAAAAGTATACCACACAAACTAAGAGCAATTTTATGGACAGCTTTTTGACACTATACTGTATGATTAAACTCTTGGTGGGAAAGGTACTAGCTAACTGACAGATTCCAGGAACTTGGTAAATTGAGGTGCTCTTTCTCTCTCTCCATCATCCACAAACATGCTGAGAGCCTGCTATGTTAAAATCATTACTAAAGTATATTAGACCATTATAATTTTACAAGTTATAGGATATGTATCAGTATTTTTTTTTTTTTGAAACTCCACTATTTGGATTTATATGATATCAAACTTTTCTATTGTTCAACAATATTTATATTGACATGACACTGAAAACATATCACTGGGACATGAACACATATCTATGACAAGTAATGGATTTCTTTTTCTGATTAGAAAAGTAGTACATGTAAGTGAAGAAAATTTTGAAAATATGTTTAAATAAAATAAGTAAAGGAAACATCTTTTGTAAAGGACAGCAGAAAAAAACTAATAATTCTTTTATTTACAGGCAACTGACTATTGAGGTTGTCCTAGTTCCATGTAGTTTAAGTTTATGAAGTTTAAACTATTTGAGTACACTTCCTTTTTTCCTAACACTATATCACAAATGTTTCCTCAAATTATTTAAAACTCTTTCAAAAATGTTTTCAATGGCTGTATAATGTTCCTTGAGTAGTATTTCCTTTAAGTGGTCATTTAAACTATTTTCCTTAGTTTCTTATAAGTAATATTACTATGAACTTTTTTTTTTAATTTTTTTTTTCAACGTTTATTTATTTTTGGGACAGAGAGAGACAGAGCATGAACGGGGGAGGGGCAGAGAGAGAGGGAGACACAGAATCGGAAACAGGCTCCAGGCTCTGAGCCATCAGCCCAGAGCCCGATGCGGGGCTCGAACTCACGGACCGCGAGATCGTGACCTGGCTGAAGTCGGACGCTTAACCGACTGCGCCACCCAGGCGCCCCACTATGAGCTTTTTTTATACTTACATCTGTTTTAGCATTTCAGATTATTTCCTAAATTAGGATAAATTCCTAGAAGTGAGCTAAAAGGCCAATAGTTTTAAACTTCTTCATATGGTAAAACATTTGCTGTAAAAAAAATTTTATTTTTTTTATTTTTTTTAATGTTTACTTATTTCTAAGAGGGAAAGACAGAGCATGAGCAGGGGAGGGGCCGAAGGAGAGGTAGACACAGAATTTGAAGCAGGCTCCAGGCTCTGAGCTGTCAGCACAGAACCCCACGTGGGGCTTGAACTCACAAGCTGTGAGATCATGACCCAGCTAAAGTCGGATGCTTAACCAACTGAGCCACCCAGGCGCCCCTTGCTGTAAAAAAATCTTTTAATTAATTTCCTACACAGTTTTATATTGAAAATAAATCTAAAGAGAAAATTTTATGTGGGGTACCTTTTAAAATTGAGATGAGGCAGGTGGGTGGGTCAGCTGGTTAAGCGTCTAATAACTTCATGATCTCACCGTTCATGAGTTGGAGCTGACAGCTCAGAGCCTGGAGCCTGCTTGGGATTCTGTGTCTCCCTAACTCTCTGCCCCTCCCCCCCCAACACTTGGTCTCTTTCAAAAATAAACATTTTTCTTTTTAAATTAAAAAAATAAAATTGAGATTAATATTTAAGTTTGGGTTTAGCGTTTTGGTTTTAATATCTTACTTTAAGGAAAAATCCACTCTTCAAAATATCTACTTGTTTTTGTCAGGTTCAAAACTTACACTTAATTTGAGGATGTAAGCTTAAATATATACTTATTTCGGCCTAATGCTTCTATTTTTCAAAGCATCACAATCTCTTTTTTCCTACTTTCAAATATACTCACCCAACAGCGTTGCCTCCTGACTTGTACATCACATGTATATCACTAATTCATGGTATAAATGTACACTTTCATCTGTGGATGGAAATCTAAATAAAATTGCAGGCCGGGGCACCTCCATGGCTCAGTTAAATAAAACTGCAGGCCAACATCATTCCCAAACTAAGTAAACTTGGCACAAGAGTTTTCACAGCGCCTAAATTAATATTACAAAACAGTTCTACTGTGCAAGACTGAAATACAGAGCATACGAACAGAGCAGATTTACTTAATTCTAAAACTGATTTAGACTGGTGATAGGATTGCAAAACTTGAGGAAAATATCCAGAAGAAATCTAGT
Source organism: Prionailurus bengalensis (assembly GCF_016509475.1). NCBI lineage: Eukaryota > Metazoa > Chordata > Mammalia > Carnivora > Felidae > Prionailurus > Prionailurus bengalensis. The sequence continues at coordinate 21,420,094 of NC_057343.1, forward strand.
CTAAGTAAATAAAGGATTACTGCTTTATTAATTCACTCACCAAATTCTTATTAAACATCTTTTGTGTATCAAACATTTGCTAGGCACTGGAGTCAACTGAAAAAAGATCTTCCTCCTGTAAGATACATTCTAGTGGAAGAGATAGACAAAAGCAAATGAATAAATAAATAGTCCTAAACTATAATCTAGTCACTTTCATTACCAATATTACTTAAGTGAGAAAAAGAAATGATTTGGGTTCTACCCCAAGAATTTTTAAAGTTGTATTAAGAAAAACATTAAAGATTTTCAATTATTAGGAAATATAGACATCTCTACATCCAGATACCCTATAGCTCTTTTATGACTGGTCATTGTCATCCCCTTGTAACCAGTACTTCCCCCTCCAAAAGAAAGGATAGACTAGAAAGAGTATCTAGAATTTGGCCTTCCCTTTATTACTCTCTTTACTCTGGTCTGACCCAATCTCTGATATAGCAATGTTGAAGTAGAAAGTGAAACATTCCCAATTTGGGGAGTAAGAAACCCTAAGTTTTAGCAAGTGATAATACTAAAAGAATTGAAACCTTAGATGAAACATTTCATTTTTGAGAGTGCCCATTTCCTTTGCAAACTGATGGATTTTAACTAAATTATCTCTAAAATCACTTCAGGCTCTAAATATCACGATCTGTGTGTCTCTGTGTTAAACATTTCGTCCATTGTGCTCCTATTTATCCTGGGGATGGAGAGGAAACAGCAGAAAGAGGACAGAGGTTGGAAAGAATAAGACTGATCCCTGTTTAGTAAGAATAAAGGATTTAGTAAGAATAAATGTTTATAATGAACATTTTTTCATGTTATTGAATATTTTTTAAAACATGTTTTGGGGCGCCTGGGTGGCTCAGTCGGTTAAGCGGCTGACTTCGGCTCAGGTCATGATCTCGCGGTCCGTGAGTTCGAGCCCCACATCGGGCTCTGTGCTGACAGCTCAGAGCCTGGAGCCTGTTTCGGATTCTGTGTCTCCCTCTGTCTGACCCTCCCCTGTTCATGCTCTGTCTCTCCCTGTCTCAAAAATAAATAAAAAACGTTAAAAAAAATTTAAAAAAAAAAAACCATGTTTTTAATATCTGCATGGCATTCCAACATAGGGATATATACCAAAATGTATTTATCCGTGCCCTCATTCTGAAGATTTTTTTCCCCAATTTCTGAAGTATTGTAAAGGATATTTTAGAATCTATACTTGTCTCCTAGTACCCAAAATAAATACTATTATAGGCTTTCTCGTTTTATTCCTTTTGTGTGGAAAAAAAAAAAATCACTCTGATTCCTTCTTCTTATCTATTCCAGCCTATATATGGCTTTCTGATAATATAAAAAAACTCCACTTTGGACTATGTTACAGAGCCTGTTCTTTCTCCTTTCTAAAACAGTATCATCCCTGAGTGAGGTCCATATTTCTGCAGCTCTCCTGCAGTAAAAGAATGAATTAAAGCCAATCCCGTGCCTGCATCAAGTCTGGATGATGTATATTTCCGCTTTTCCCATAGTTGAAATCCATGAGATTTAAAGCCCCAACAGCAGACAAATAGGCAAATAAATATTCATTTCTGTTAGCTACACCAAAAATGTGATTTAGTGTGTTAACTATGACAAAGGTAACTATGACTTTGGTGATATTGCCATGATTCTGAGCTTGCTATAATATTAATGATTACTACACTGAAACATTAGAACACAAATATACAATTAGGAGAAATAAAATTTAAACTTGTAACTATTAAATTCAGTGAACAACTACACAATCCGCTATTTAGTTTTCTACTTTTTTTTTTTTTTTTTGCAATATGGTACATTATTTCAGTAGATCTCACATTCTGCACTAGTGTTGGTACTTCTCCCCCCATGAGCAAAGGGATCAGGTGACACACTGCTTTAAAATTACCCTAAAAAATGTTCTGAGTTAAACACCTTTTCAACTTAATAGTTTTTGTCCAGGAGAAGAGTGAAACTTCTGATGTGCGTCTTTGTGAACTGGTGCAACTTACATACCTTTTTTCAAAACTTCAAGTTACTTTTAACGATCTCTATAGAATGAATTTGGAATCCAAACCAATACTCACATGAATGATTATTTCTACCAATAGCTATGGACATTACAGTCATCAATAGAATTTTAGTGACAGGACCTTAGAGGTTACACAATCCAACTCTCGTCTTACAAATGAGAAAAGTAAATCAGAAAAGTTTTTGTTACTCATAGCAGTAAGCTTGGAGTGGGTGGGGGTAGGCAGGGGATCCTAACACTCTTTCAGCCTAATGCATACCAAAGGTATTTATTAGGTTATAAGAACACTATATAGTAACAGTTGAACAAATCTAAGAAAGAGATCTGATTTGTATCCTAAGTATACACATTTTCCCTCATCATCAATCACAAATCGATGCTTGTGTGCAGTAAAATCCAAGACAGAAGTTGGAGTTACTTTGGCAGAACTAAGTATTGCATAACTCCTAGGGTGAAAATTTATTTTATTATATATATATATATATACATACATGTTCATATATATATATATATTCATATATATATATATATATATACATACACACACACACACACACACACACATATGGATATCCATATGTATATATACCTGTAGCTTCTTAATCCTGCTTCAGGAAATGCCATTTACATACATTACAATGTAAATAGTGCCCACCCGCTGGAGTCATGCATCACAGGGACACTGTAAATACAAGTTTTATGTATTACATTAATTAGGGTAGGCTAATTGCCATAACAGATCAACACCCAAATGTATAATGGCTCCAATTATATTTGCTAAAATAAACAAGTTTCTTGCTAAAACAGACAAGTAGTTCAGTACTTAGTTTCCAAGGTTTTCCAGTAACTAGGCTTTCAGTACCAAACTTCCAAGGCCTCCTGGAGGGTCTTGTCTATGACAGTCTGTTAGAAGGCGAGTATTTTTAGGAGACTAAAAAGTAGTACACAGAACTGCTGTTCTTATTCCATTGGCTCTAACTTGGTCACATGCCTACACCCAACTGCAAGGGAAGCTGGGAACAAGTTTATCTTTGTGGCCAACAAGAAATGAGAACATGGATTTGGATGTCTAGGTAAGAGTTATTGCTCACTTGGGTGCTCTCTCTCTCTGCGCACACACACACCTCCACACACAAAATCTGAAGTAGACACTAAAAAATAAACACATGATTAGCTTCAGACAGAACAAACCATGAAAGAAAGGGGCTTTAAGAATTGCATTCACCTCTACCCTTTCCCTCCTGCAGGTGGGACTGTTAATTACTGCCTAACAATAACCAACTGGCAGCTGAAATCTAAAACAGAGGGGGGAAAAAAGCAAATTTTTGCAATTATTACATATATATATATATATATATACACACACACACACACACACACACACACATATACATACATACATACTTGCACCTATACATACCTATAGGTATATATTAGTTGGGGGTTGGCTTGGTTTTCCTATTCCACTAATTAGTCAAATTTAGAACGAAGACTCATGTCTAATTACTTGTTTTAGGGACAAAAGACCACCAAGCTCCCCTTTAACTACACTATTAGTAAATAATGTTTGAAAAATATTTAACTTTTTACACAACAAAGATAGCAATTCCACCGATGAAGGCAATAATAAGTTTAGTGAGTTTTTTTTTCCTTTGGATAAGTTGTCATTGTAACCCTGAAACTGTTCTTAATCACTCAGTTTTTAATAGAAGCACTGCATGGCTGCGTTTCTGAAATCATAAACAGGAAGTGTGATATATAAATGTCAGTGGAACTAAAACTCAGTTCTTTGGTTTGGTATTTTTCTTCCCCCCATATTTTCATGTTAATGTCTGATTAACCCTCTTTTACAGAGGAGGAAATGGGAATGACGCAGAAACTGCTACTGCATCCTTAGAAATTGTTTTGTATAGGTTGCCCAAATTTATTATTGCCAGAAGACAGTGTAGATGGAGAAAGAGGCCAGAGAGTATATGACTCTTAATTTAACTCTTTAAAAATCCATTATAGAAAATACTCTTACACTTTGTACATTTGTTTAAGGTATCTCATTTTGTTTTTTTAATTTATTTAAATTAAGTTAGTTAGCATACAGTGTAGTATTGGTTTCAGGAGTAGAACCCAGTGATTGATCACTTCACTTTCCACAGTCTTATTCTGACCTCAGCAATTCCTTGAATGTGTTCTACTACATTAATTCCTTCATGAGACAACTAAGGAGTAGCTTGAGTACTGCAAAAACCAGGATGTTATCTCTGGTTCTTCTCAATGAAGACATTAGGGGTCTTTCTATGGTTGGTGATATTTTCTACATAATACTGTTTCAGTTTCTTTGCTGCATGGACATCTCTATGGAAATTACAAGAAAAGATTCAAATTGACCAGCCAGAACTTTTTTTTTTAAGTTTATTTATTTATTTTGAGAGAGACAGAGAGAGAGTGCAAGTAGGGGATGGGCGGCGGGGGTGGGGGACAGAGAATCCAAAGCAGGCTCTGTGCTGACAGCAGCAAGCCCAATGCGGGGCTCGAACTCATGAACCATGAGATCATGACCTGAGCTGAAGTCAGATGCTTAACCGACTAAGCCACCCAGGTGTCCTGACCAGCTAGAACTTTTATATTACATTAAATATTTCTGGAGAAATGTACCGACATGTAGATTCTTCCGTAACTTTAAAATGTTTTTGCTTTGGAAACAGTTTCTTAATTTGTTCTTAAACTAAGCACTGAAGGAATGATTTTACTTAAGGTCACACAATATATAGTGAAATAGCAAAAAACAGAACTTATCTCTGTATCTAAACTCCCTTTCAAGGATGATCACAATGTTCTAGAGAATGTCCTCCTTTTACGGAGGTAGCCGGCCCACCTATCGAGTGTCTTGCTTTCTACAGCACATGAGGCACTGTCGAGCAGCATATCCGATATGTAAAATTTGATATATTTTAATTGAAAATATAACATAGGTAAAAAGGATGTGGGAGTGTTTGAAAAGAAACATAGTAAGTATATGAATCAAATGCAAACTATAAATAATTGCTAAGGGGATATGGAAAATGAAGTGATTTAAAAACTAGATTGATAATGGATAGAAGTTTACTGGAATAGGCAAATTTCATGTAGAGTTTTTAAAGCTGTAGTGGATTTGGATTGCCAGAGAGAAAAGATAACCAACCATTGATTCATTCATCCAACACGTATTGAGTGCTCACTGTGTGCTACGTGCTAGGCACTGTTGAAGGCACTAGAGATAGAGCAGTCCGCAGCACTACTGCAGGGCAGGCCCAGCAAATGCATGTCCAAGGCGTGACAACTGGATAGGAACAGTCGACACAAATATGAGAGTAGAGAGAAATGAAAGAGAAAGGAAAAGAACTAGTAATGGGCTTATAGTAGAAGGCCTTAGATGCTAGGATGTTTTCTAAATGGGAGAAAGATGTTTGGTATGAATTGAACTCCTTTGGTCAGTGTAGTCAGAATAGACTGCTTTTTTTCCCTTCTGCCGGTCAGCTCTCCTAGCTTCCTAGATAACCTTATAATGACCAGACTAACACAAACAAAATAAATACTGCACCTAGAAAGATTCCCAACTGAACTATGTGAAAAGCAAAAAGGGAAAGAAAGCAAAAAGTTGAATTTCATATCTCCTTTTATCTTTCCAGTGGTTATTATATATAATGTCTCTTCCTAGCAACACTCTCCCATTCAGTAGATGTCTAGGTTGTGATTCAATTCCTGAAGGCTCTGTTCTTCTCCTTTCCTTGTAGGTGGAATCACTGAAAGGAAATTCTATTTAAATTCCTTTTTTTTAGTCAATCAGGTGTTCTTTACTCACCTAGCAATACTTCTCTACAGAGTTTGTATATGCTAGTGGGAAAAGGGGTAAGACAGGATGGGGACTAGGGAAAATACCAAGAGGCTGTAATGCAATACAAGCAAGGCAATGTAATGCAATGCAGTATAATACAAGAGCCTAGAACACAAACTAGACACTTAAGAGCTTTGGATTAAATGGGCAGTTTTAAAAATGAAAAGATACAGGTCTGAAGTATATAATAAAGAAGCAACTATAAGAAGTAACAAATTTAACACTTGTTTACCTATGGGAGAAGAAAATAAAGAAATGAACATAAGATTTTAAGTTTGAAGGTCCAAAAATTTGTGTTGTCAACAAGAATAAGAAATTTGGAAGAAATAGCTTGAAGGGAAAAAAATGAACTTAATGTCAGATCTAAATGGGATGTCACAAGACAGAGGACTCAAGCTTTCTTGAGCAGCTGTTGGGCCTGTTACTGTACATGTGTAAGCCATCATCATATAGAAATTGATGGAAACTCAATGGACTAATGAGGAAATGCAGTGAAGAAGATCAAATGGCTATGTATGAACTTTGACTCTAAGATGAGGTATCAATTTCAAAGCAATTTCAAAGAAGGTCTTTGGAACTCTTTCCTTCAGGTCAGATAAAGCTGTCCTTTATTAAATATCGACTCTTCATTTTGACTGACCCCTTAGTGAGGGAGTATAATAAAATGAATGAATAAAATTGAAAGATTTATTCTTACTGGATTATCTCATTGGAAGTTCTGCATTTTTTTTAAATTTATTTTTTTTTTCAACGTTTATTTATTTTTGGGACAGAGAGAGACAGAGCATGAACGGGGGAGGGGCAGAGAGAGAGGGAGTCACAGAATCGGAAACAGGCTCCAGGCTCTGAGCCATCAGCCCAGAGCCCGACACGGGGCTCGAACTCACGGACCGCGAGATCGTGACCTGGCTGAAGCCGGACGCTTAACCGACTGCGCCACCCAGGCGCCCCTAAAGTTTATTTTTTGAGAAAGAGAGTGGGAGCAGGGGAGAGGCAGAGAGAAAGAAGGGGGCAGAGGATCTGAGGCAGGCTCCATGCTGACAGCAGAGAGCACGATATGGGGCTTGAACTCATGAACCTTGAGATCATGACCTGAGCCGACTGAGCCACCCAGGCGACCCTGGAAATTATGAATTTTTAACTGAATGTCCTCCTAGCCAGCTTATACACATTATGTGCCTTAAGATAAAACAAACAAAATAAGTATCTGCAACTTTTGACTGTGTACCTTTGTATAAAGGCCATGGCTTCAAAAAATATAGAATATAAAATATACATAGCACAAGTCATTCAAACTATTTAAAAGTTAAATTTGGAGTTTTAAAAATATTTTTTTAATGTTTGTTTATTTTTGAGGGAGAGAGAGAAGACAGAATGCGAGCAGGGGAGGGACAGAAAGAGAGGGAGACACAGAATCCAAAGCAGGCTCCAAGCTCTGAGCTGTCAGCACAGAGCCTGACACGGGGCTCAAACTCACAAACTGGGAGATCATGACCTGAGCCAAAGTTGGACATGTAACCGACTGAGTTACCCAGGTGCCCCTGGAGTTTGTTTTATGTAAAACTGTCAGGGTCAACGTGAATTTCCATTTCCAAAGCAACTCTTGGCTATGGAACCACATGAATAGAAACTCACCTTTAAAGAGGGTTCAAGGGGCGCCTGGGTGGCGCAATCGGTTAAGCGTCCGGCTTCAGCCAGGTCACGATCTCGCGGTCGGCGAGTTCGAGCCCCGCGTCGGGCTCTGGGCTGATGGCTCAGAGCCTGGAGCCTGTTTCCGATTCTGTGTCTCCCTCTCTCTCTGCCCCTCCCCCATTCATGCTCTGTCTCTCTCTGTCCCAAAAATAAATAAACGTTGAAAAAAAAATTAAAAAAAAAAAAAAAAGAGGGTTCAATTTTAGAATGTGCTAGGCTACATGTTTCTTTAAATAGGAAAGGATCTGGTTCAATATTCCCTGAAGTCAGGGTTTTTGTAATCTATTTGATATATTTTCTGTACATAGGAGATTATATCATAAAATAATTTCATCATTTAATAATTATCTAATCAGATATGGCTTTGGATTCCTATATTTATAGAGGTACCTTCATAGTAGCTAACAGTAGAACATTTATTAGAGTACTTTCTGTATGTTGGATACTGTGTTATGTGCTCACATATTTATTATCTCATTTAACACACAAAAACTCAATGAGGTATTACCCATCTCACAGATGGGCAAAACTGAGGCCCAAGTTAAGTTATATCTTCAAGGTAACCTAGATAGTAAGTAGGCAGAACGAGGATTTGAGTTCAGATCTGATTCCAATGCCACTTTTCTTAACTAATACCATACTGACTCCAAAATTCACCTAAAAATATTTTTATTGTAAAAGTTTTATGCCTTTTGAATTCTGTTCAGTATAGTGGAATACTTTATTTAGCAATTTACAAATGTTCCTGCATTCTTGCTTACTCTCATGACTTTAACCAAGAAAGTCTCGTTGGGGGCCACTTGACCACGTATCAAACCATATCTCCCACTCCAGTAACCATAATCTAAAACACACACTCGCTCACTCACAGGAAAAGGAAGATATCATGGAAAAGTAAAAGAAATTCCTCCAGTTCAATTTTAGGGATATAAGAACACATCATCTGTTTAATTCTACTTATAGAAGTGCATAGACAAGTTACTGGCTTTAATATTAGCCTGAAAAGATCCTTCAAAGTCACACATTCAATCTCTTAGTTTCAAGAGAAACAGTTACTATGAATATCGAAAATGGAATTGTCAAGACAAAGCAACAATAAAAATTTTTGAGCTCTTACTTGCTTATTGATGCTATATAGAGATAGAGATAGAAATAGAGATAGAACTAGATATTCTAATCTATAGTCAACAAACATGCCAGACAACACATTGAGTGGTAAAAGGGGTGTGGGAGAAGTGGATCACATAGTCTGAGTTATCACTAGCATTATAGCATCAGGCCTGCTATTTAACCACAAATCTAAGTGCAAGCAATCTAGTATCGAAGAGTATATAATTTTGGAATAAAACAAATCTGAGTTTAAATCTTGACATTACTTACAAATTCTGCGACCCTGGAAAATTTACTGCCTTTGTGAGTCACAGTTCTCTCATTTTGTAAACTGGAACTAAAACGCTGTACCCTTATCGATGTCATGAAGATCTATTAAAATAAGACTTCCCAGGTTCAAATTTCAGCTCCCTCACTCAGAAGTTTTGTGACTTAATGCCTCCTTTTCCTCATCTATAAAATGAGGATAATAATAGTCCCTATACCCCAAAGGGTTGTGAGGATTTAACACCTCAATATATTTAATTTTTTTTTATTTGAGAGAGAGAGGGAGAGCACGGGAATGGGGGGAAAGGGGCAGAGGGAGAGAGAATCTTAAGCAGGCCCCAAGCCCAATGCAAGACTTGATCCACAACCCTGGGATCATGATCTGAGACGAAATCATGAGTAAGTGGCTCAACCAACTGAGCCATCCAAGTGGCCTCAACATCTTAATGTATTTAAAGTGCACATAGAAAATGATATATTTATGTATACTGTAATTCTTATTTAAAGCACCTACCTAGTACTTGCCCCTTAGTATGTTTCTAATAAATGTTAATTCCCTTTTATATTTCAATTGAAGTTATTTTCCCTTATTTTATAGATATATTTTTAAATGTATTAAGTTTAATAAAACTTTACTAAGGTAGAACTGATATTCAATAAACTGCACCTACTTAAGGCGTACAACTAATAACTTTTAACATGCATACAATTGATAACTATACAACTGCTAAGTTTTAACATCTATACCCCTGTGAAACCGTCACCAGAATAAGAGTGAACATATCCATCAACCCTGAGAATTTCCCCTGCCTTTTTAAAATCCCTCTCTCCTAGCACCTCTCTCCCCAAGCAACCACTGGGGTCTCCCTTTTGTCCTAATAGATTAGTTTGCATTTTCTAGAATTTTTATTTTCTGCCTGGGAGATCATGAATTCTACCACTTAGAATATCGTTTTTAGATTCATCCATGTTGTTGTATATAACAATACTTCATTACCTTTTAATGCTGAGTATTACATTGTAAGAATATATCACAATTTATCCGTTAATAGACATTTGACCTGTTTCAAATTAGAGATCGTTAAAAATAAAGCAACTATGAATATTCATATACAGATGTCTATAGGAACATATGCTTTATTTTCTTGGGGAAATACCTACAATGAAATGGGTCATATATTGGTATATGTTTAACTTTTCAAGAAACTGCCAAACTGTTTCAAACTGATTATATCCGTTTACATCCCTATTAGAGGAGTATATCAAAATTCTAATTCCTCCATATCCTTAACAACACTTTTCATTTTAGCTGTTCTAATAGATATATATACATTTTTTGTATATGGATATCCAGTTTCTCCATCATGGTTTTTATTCTGTTTCCCTAAGACTAATGAGGTTAATAAAGTTGGAACATCTTTTCATGTACCTATTTGCTATCTGGGTATCTGCTTGGTGAAGTTACTGTCCAAGTCCTTTGCCCATTTTTTGAGACTTGTTTTCTCATTGTTGAGTTTTGAGAGTTTGAGAGTTTCTTTCATTAAAAAAAAATTTTTTTTAATGTTTTTATTTATTTTTGAGAGAGAGCAAGACAAAGTGTGAGCAGGGAAGAGGCAGAGAGAGAGGGAAACACAGAATGCAAAGCAGCCTCCAGGCTCTGAGCTGTCAGCACAGACCCTGATGCGGGGCTCAAACTCACAGACCGTGAGATCATGACCTGAGCCGCAGTCAGGCACTCAACCGACTGAGCCACCCAGGCACCCCTATCTTTATTTATTTTTTAAGTGATATCTATGCCCAACGTGGGGCTTGAACTCATGACCCCGAGATTAAGAGTCAAATACTGTACAACTGAACCAACCAGAAACCCTGAGAGTTTGTTACATTCTTGATACAAATTCTTTATTACATGCTTTGCAAATATTTCTCTCAGGCTGGGGCTTGTCTTCTTTAGCAGTATATTTTATTTATTTATTTATTTATTTTTAATTTTTTTTTCAATGTTTTTTTATTTATTTTTGGGACAGAGAGAGACAGAGCACGAACGGGGGAGGGGCAGAGAGAGAGGGAGACACAGAATCGCAAACAGGCTCCAGGCTCCGAGCCATCAGCCCAGAGCCTGACGCGGGGCTCGAACTCACGGACCGTGAGATCGTGACCTGGCTGAAGTCGGACGCTTAACCGACTGCGCCACCCAGGTGCCCCTTTAGCAGTATATTTTAAAGAATAGAAGTTTGTAAAAATTGACTAAGTCCAATCTCTCAATTTGTTCATTCATAGATTGTGACTTTTATTGTCACATCTAAAAAATCTTTGTCTAACTCAGAGTCACAAAAATTTTCTTATACTTTCTTCCAGAAATTAAAAAAAAAATTTTTTTTAAAGTTTATTTAATTTTGAGAGACAGAGAGAGACAGAGCAAGCAGGGGAGGGGCAAAGAGAGAGGGAGACACAGAATCCAAAGCAGGCTCCAGGCCCTGAGTTGTCAGCACAGAGCCCGATGTGCGGCTCCAACTCATGAGCTGTGAGATCATGATCTGAGCCAAAGTTGGATGCTCAACCAACTGAGCCACCCAGACCCTCCTCTTCCAGAAATTTAACAGTAATTTTAAGCTTTATATTTAGGTCTGTGATCAATTTGGGGTAAATTTATACAAGGTTTGAGATGTAAATCAAAGTTCCTATTTTTATATATGGATATCCAGTTCTTCTAAGCACAATTTGTTGAAAACAAACTATTCTTTATTCATTGAATTACCTTTGCACTTTGTCAAAAACCTGTTGTCCTTATATATGTGGGTCTATTTCTGGACTCTACATTCTGTTACATTAATCCATTTGTCTATTTTTACACTAATACCACTCTGTTTTGATTACTGTAGATATTTAATGTCTTAAAATCAGGTAGTGTCAGTCCTCCAACTTTGTTCTTGTTATCAAAGTTAACTGGGCTAGTCTACATCTTTGCATTTCTATATGAATTTTAGAATCAGCTTGTAAGTTTCTTTCTTCCTTCCTTCCTTTCTTTCTTTCAACCTACTGGGATTTTGATTTGGATAGTGTTGAACCTACATATCAATTTAAGGAGAGCTGACATGTTAATGATATGAACCCACTGAGCCAGGAAAATCTGTCCAATTATTTAAGTTGTCTTTACTTTCTCTAACCATATTTGCAGTCTTTAGTGTATAGGTCCTTTGTGCCTTTTATCAGATTTATTCCTAAGTATTTCATATTTTTTATGCTATTGTAAAGGCTATATATTTTTTGTATTTCCATTTTTAGTTGTTTGTTGCTAGAATGTAGAAATACAAATTATTATACATTTATCTTGTATCCTGCAATTTTGCTACATTCACCTATTAGTTCTAGTAAGTTTTGTAGATTCCACCAAGTGGAACAGATGGATGATTATGTCAGTTTTATTTCTTCCTTTCCAATACGAATGTTTTTTTTTCTTTTCTTGCCTGATTGCATGGTAGAACCTCCAATGTTGAATAAAAGTGGTAAGAACAGATATTACTCTGTTGTCCTGAAGTTACAGGAAAAGCATGCAGTCTTTCACCGGTAGGCATGAGATTATCTGTAGGTTTTCTATAAATGCACTTTATGTGGTTGAAGAAGTACCCTTGCATTCTAAGTTTGCTGAGTTTTTAAATTGGGAATGAATATTGGATTTTGTCAGATGTTTTTTCTGCACCTATTGAGATGATCAGCTTTTCTTTTTTAGATTAATGTGGTGAGTTACAATGATTGATTTTTGAATGTTAAACCAATCATATACTCTTGGAATAAATCCCACCCAATTAAAATATTATCCTTTTTATATATTGTTGGATTTAATAAAATTTTGTCTAGAATTTTTTACACCTGTGTTCATGAGGGAAATTGTCCAGAGTTTTCTTTTCTTGTAATGTCTTTGTGTGGCTTGGGTATCAGGGTAATGCTGGCCTCCAGAATAAGCCTGAAAACATTCCTTTCTCTTTACTTTTGTGAAAGAGCTTACAGCAATTGTTTGTTTTTTTTTTTCTCTCTCTCTAAATATTGTAAGGATTCACTAATAAAATCCTATGGACCAGAATTTTTCTTACAGGAATGTTTTAAACTAAAAGTTCAATTTTGGGGAAATAAATATATAACCATTCGGGTTTTATATTTCTTCTTGAGTCAGCTTTGGTAGTTTATGTCTTTCAGGGAATTTGGCCATTTCATCTAAGTTGTTTTTTTTTTTTTTTTTTTGCCTAAAGTTGTTCATAATATTCCTTTATTATCCTCTAAATATCTGTAGAATTTGTAATGATGTCACCTCTCTCATTTCTGACATTGGTATTCCTGGTAAGTGTCTTCTTATTTTTTTTCCCACTAACCAGTCTAGCCAAAGGTTTATCAATTTTACTGATCTCAAACAACCAGGCTTTGATTCCTTAGATATTCTCAATTAATCTTTGTTTTCTATTTCATTAATTTCCACCTTCATCTTTATTATTTCATTTCTTTGGCTTCTTTGTGTTTGATTTGTTCCTTTCTAGTTTCTTACGGTGGAAGTTAGGTCGTTGCTTTGAGATTTTTTTGTATTTTTTAATGTAGGCAGTTCATTGGTGTAAATTAAGATACGTTGTATTTTTATTTTCATTCAGGTCAAAATACTTTCTAATTTCACCTTGGATTTCTTTAATCAGTGGGTTGTTACACAGAAGCATGTGATTTACTTTCCAAATATTTGGGGATTTTCCAGTTAGCTTTCTGCTATTGATTTCTAATTTAATTCCATTGTGGTGAAAGGACATAGTTTGCATGACTTAAATCCTCTAAAATATATTAAGACATATTTTATGGTCTAAAACAGAGACTGGCAAACTTTTTCTATAAAGGATCAGACAGTAAATAGTTTAAGCTTTATGGGTCACACACAGTCTCTTCTGTTACATATTTTTTCTTTTTAAGAAACCTTTCAAAATGTGAAAACCATTCTTAGTTCATAGGCCATATAAAACCAAGCTAGATTTGGTCCCATAGTCATACTTTGCTAACCCCTAACCAAGAATATGGTCTCTTTGGGTAAATGTTTCATGTACTCTTTTTGAAGAGAACGTGTATTCTTCTGTTTGTGGAATGTTCTAGTGTTGAGTTTACTATGTCCTTGCTATGTTTCAACTTGTCCTAGCAACTATTTAAGAGGATTATTATTTAATAATAATAATTTAATTATTATGGAATTATTTAATTATTGAAGCAATTATTAAAATCTCTGGCTATAATTATAGATTTGTCTGTTTCTGCTTACAGTTCTATCAGTTTTTGCTTCACATATTTTGGACCTTTTATCATTTGGGGCATAAACATTTAGGATTATCACATCCTCCTAATTAACTGACTTCTTTATTGTTATGAAATGACTTTCTTTACCCCAGTTATACCCTTTGCTCTGAAATCTTACTTTGTTTTTACTATGTTAATACAGCTCCACCAGTTTCTTTTGACTAATGTGAGCATCAGCATGGTATATCTTTTACCATCCTTTCATTCTTAACATTTTTGTATCTCTATATATAAAGTGTGCTGGGTCTTTCTTGCTATCCAACCTGACAGTCTGTACTCTTTGATTGGGATTTTTAGATCATTTACATTTAGTGTGATTACTGACATAATTAAATTTAAGCCTATCACTTTGCTATTTTCTTCTTTTTTTTTTTAATGTTTTATTTTTTTATTTTGAGAGAGAAAGAGCATGAGCAAGGGAGGGAAAAAGAGAGAGGGAGAGAGAGAGAATTCCAAGCAGGCTACACACTGCCAACACAGAGCCCAACATGGGGCTGTATCCCACGAACCATGAGATTATGACCTGAGCCAAGGTCAAGAGTCAGACACTCAACCAACCCAGGCACCCCCTCGTCTTGCTAACTTCTATTTGTTCCATTTGTTCTGTGTTCCATCTGTTCATTGCTCCTTTTCTCCTTTTTCTGCCTTCTTTTGGATTGAGTACTTTTTTTTTTTTAAGTTTATTTCTGTTGAGAGAGAGAGAGAGAGAGAGAAGCAGGGAAGGGGAAGAGAAAGAAAAAGAGAGAGAATCCTGTCAGCACTAAGCATGACACAAGACTCAAACTCACAAACTGTGAGATCACGACCTGACCCGAAACCCAAAGTTGGACACTTAACCAACTGAGCCACCCAGGCGCCCCTGGATTGAGTACTTTTTTATGATTCCATTTTTTGTCCTTTTGGCTTATTAGCCATAACTGTTTTGTTACTATTCTACTGGTTGCTTTAGGGTTTATAGTCTACATATTTAATTTATCACAATTTACTTTCAAGTAAATTTATACCACTTCACATATAATAAAGGAACCTTATAATATCGTATTTCTATTTTTCTCCTCCTGGTCTTTATGCTATTATTGACATATATTTACTAATGCATATTATAAATCCCATAATACATTGCTATTGTTTTTGTTTAAATTGTTATCTTAAAAGAGAATTAAATGGGAAAAAAAAACTTACATATTTGGCCATGTAGTTACCTTTTCCAGTGCTCATCATTCCTCTGTGTAGATCTGTATTTCCATCTGGTATCATTTCCTTTCTGTCTGAATGACTTTCTTTAACATTCTTGAAGTGTAGTCTGTTGGATATGATATTAAATTTTCATTCTGTGAATTTTCAGTCTTTCCAACACTCTCAGGTTCAAAGTGAGTAATCACCAATTAATCTACTCCCTACCATACACTACTATAAATAGCTTGGGCTAAACTATAAAAGAGAAAACTGAAAAGGAGGAGCATATTGTACAACCATAAATAACCTAGAACCTTGCCTCTAAAAGTCCAGTTTAGGACAAAGGAAACTTATGGTATGCCAGGGTGTTAAAAGCCACTGAATAAACATGGAGCATCTTCTTAGATATCAATTTTATATTCCAAGATTTAAAAAAAATTTATAAGCATATTTACACTAAACATAGGGCTTCTATGGTATGTAACGCAACCTTTATATTAAATTTAAGACAAGAAACTGAACAAAATTCTAGTTTGGGATCAAGCATTCTAAGGCAATTATTCACTTTTCTCTACTATTAACCACACTTTTATGAAAAAGTTTGAGAAGCTGTGAACTTGATTATTCATGATTTATTAAAACCTCTCCTAAAATTGGATGCTGTCAACAAATATGTAGGTTATTCATAGAGGTTTTTATTTAATTTGAATATGCATTTCCGAATTGACCACTATATCCTGTTATTCAGCTCATGAATCATTTCTTATTGTGCTCATGAAAAGTAAACTTAATTCCAAGTTTTTAAAATACCCATCATTGGGGCGCCTGGGTGGTTCCGTCAGTTAAGTGTCTGACTCTTGATTTCAGCTTAGGTCATGATCTCATGGGTTATGGGATCAAGCCCCATGTCGGGCTCTGCTCTGACAGGGCAGAGCCTGCTTGGGATTCTTTCTCTTCCTCTCTCTCTGCCCCTCCCCCCCCCACACATGCACTCTCTCAAAATAAATAAATAAGCTAAAAAAAAAAAAAAACCTATCATTATTCCTGTGAAGGACTTTTACTTACCAGTTCTTACTTTTGTGGATATCAGCATGCCTACACATCATTCAGTACCTGCAACACTGTCCAATTTTCTGAATCCAATCCAGAATTGAATAAGAATACACATAACAAGTCTGTTAGAAATAGGCCTAAAACAAAGAAAAATAAGCTGGCTATGAAGACCCTACCAGAAAATCCACTTCTAAGACTGCATCCTAAGGAAATAAAGCAAAAATTTAACTGTTAGATTGTCCCTTTTAAAAATAGAGAAAAAAACACATATAATATCCCCAAATAAGATACTACTTAAATTATGGTATATCCTTATTTTATGTGGAATACTTAGCCATTAAAGGATTTTAGAGCTGAATATTTATTGCCAGGATAAACAACCAACAGGTATGAAAATTTAATAAAAGGGGCTAACAGGTTATTTCTGGGTTTGGATTATTAATTTTTTTTCTACATCTTGCTCATCTTGTATATTCTTTAGTATCAACTGCTTGTAATAAGAAAAACCCAAAGTTTCCAAAAATACTAATTCAACATGAATATTTGTTCAAAATGATGAGGTCATCATTTGTTTATCCATTAATCAACAAGTATTTGCAATATTATGTAAGACATAGTCCTTGCCCTCATGACTCTTAATTTGTGAGAGAGAAAAAGGCTATAATGAACAATCTTGGAAACTTTTTATTCCTCTGTTTCATTCCCATTACTTTATTGCCCAGTCACTCTCTCTTATTTATAGTGGACTTTGGCACTTGGCTTTCAGTATCTGTCTCCCCTGCATTTCCTGCCATGATGTGCCAGTTCAGTGTCCATATGGACAACCTATCCAACAACAACCTTGAATTCTGACTCCACCAGCTTACAACCATTTCATTCAGTGATCCATACCCAGAGCCACACCTTCAACCTTCTGATCATCAAGAAATTGTTCCACAACCTTAGACTCCAATATTCTTGATCTGTGACCACACCACCTATCATTCCAATTTTTTCACTCCCTTCCTCTCTAAACACTTGCTTTCTTACCTTATTTTAACCTCTGTTCCTCAACCATTCCCTTTTCTTTTTTTCAGACCACTGTCTCCAGCATAGCTTCATATCTTTTCCTATCTAGCTTAGTTTCCCAGATACATCAGTCTCTCCTGCTAATAACCTTGCCCCTGGCTAATTCTCTCTCCCATTCCTTAGGACATATATTTTATGCCACTTTATTTCAACTCCAACTTGCTACTTCCCCTATGCCCTTATCTTTTATGTCTCCTTTACCAGAAAAAAAAAAAAAAATCAAAACTATAAGCTACATACCTCCTAACCTTCTTGCTCCACATTTATAAGTTATACATTTAATTATCTTCACCTCCTTCCTTCTAATCTCAGAGGAAGTATCCTTTTCTTCCAGGTCAACTCCTTTACTGCACACCTGATCCCACATTCCCTAATCTCCTATAGATCTTTCTTTACCTTTATTCCTCCTTCTTTCTAATCTCTTCTGTCTGCTGACTCTCCCCACATTTTATAAATATTAAACTCTCTTCACTGTAAAATCTCCTCCTCAATTCTATAAACTACTCCCTACAATGATCCTTTATTTCTGTTTTCAAGGAGAAATGAAGAGCCTTGAAATAGTATAAATCTGCTGTAATTTTTCTCAATTTAAAATAATTTTCAACCCAACACAGAATTCTGCCACCATCAATGAATGTATTGAAAGCATACTAGCAAACGTTACTAATGACAAAATTGCCAAATCCCATGATCTGTTTCAATTTACTTGACCTGTCTTTATATTCTGATAATCCTAACTCCTTTTTTCCTGAATCCTCTCTCCCATTGGCTTCTAGAACATTGAGCTCCGTTGGTGTCCCCTTCCATCCTTCTGCTAGTTATTCTTAATATATTTTTTTTGCTGCCTTCTCTTACTCTGCCCACTTAATAATGTTAGTTCTCATTTCCTCTCACTATATTCAGTCTCTATGAGGAATGGCATCCAGTTCCCCCCAAATTTCAACATCCACTTCTGAGTGGTCACTTCTTAGTGACTCCACTTCTAGCCCTAGCCTTTCTCTTAAGCTTCAGATGCACATGCTGAGCTCCCTACTGAACTTCTCTATATGGATATCCCAGTGACAGTCTTCCATATTAAATATGTCTTCACTGAACGTCTTATCTCCTTCCCCCTTCCCAGTTTTCTATTCCACGCCCTTATACACACATACACATAAAGCAAAATCCCCAGCCTTCCTCCATTTGCCTCTATGCTGGTTAATTATACCACTGTTGTACTCTACAACCAAGTGAGGAACCAGGCAGTCATTATAGATTCCTCCTCATCTCTATCCCATTACTTCCCTAGTCCAAAATTTCATTATCTCCCCCCATGACTGTAAAACCACACAAAACTACTTTCATTTACTTAAATAATTAGAACACATTTTACAACATTTCCCCTAGTATTTAAATTATGAAATTACAGGGGCACCTGGATGGCTCAGTCAGTTAAGCATCTGACTTTGGCTCAGGTCATGATCTCACTCTTGGTGATTTTGAGCCCCGCATCGGGCTGTGTGCTGACAGCTCAGAGCCTGGAGCCTGCTTCAAATTCTGCGTCTCCCACTCTCTCTGCCCACCCCCTCCCCCCCGCTCATACTCTGTCTCTCTCTCAAAAAATAAAATAAATTATGAAATTACAACTATGTTACCTTATTAGCAAACTAAGAAGGCTTATACAGAAACATAAATAGCCTCCACTATTCCAAGATCAGAAACCTTGTTTATACTCCTATACCTAAGTGTTTATCACACAGCAGTTATTGCTTTACTATCTGTTCACTTTTGAATAAGGTAAACATGGCATACTTAAAGATAACCATAATAATTATTAAGCTGCATATTAAACCGTTGGATAAATAATAGGATTCATATTAATTTTAAATAACAAAATACAATTTTATACCTTGTTAGTTCATCAGAAATTCTTTAAAACATGTACCACACACATAGCTATATACATAAACCAAATCAGGAATTACATAAACTAACAGAGTTTTCTCTATAAACTGAGCTTCCTTTTATTCCTATCCTGTCACTGACACCATCACCCTATCTATGCTCCCAAAATGATGAAAGCAAAGGCATCCTTGTAGCTACTCTTGGAGTAAGAATAGTATACCCTAGGTGGATCAGAGGGGTCCCGCTGCCTCCCCAAATCTTTTCTGCTTTGCTTTCTGATGCCTGAGAGATGGAACCATCTATTCCACAAAAAAACTGCAATTTTCCTGAAGGAGAGAAACAAAGTATAGTATTTAATAATGCTAAATGACTGTACTTCAATAATACCAAGACACAAAAAACAAATGTAGAGCCTTCCTTTGTCAACTGGGAAAGGAGGGAGGAAAGTAGTATATTGTTAAGGGGTCTTCACAAGCAATGCCTTCCAAATCATTCCTGATTTTTTTAATATTCTTTAATGAACATGTATTTTGTAGTGGGGGGGGGGAATTTTTCAAAAGAGAGTCCACAGGTCTAGTTTCAAGGGCAAATAAAAGTTATTCACAAAGTATTTTTATATCAAGTGATTTAGAAGAAGCTTTGAACTTTATCATAATTAACAACTGTATGTACTAACATTTTCTACATCTACAGGATTAAACTTTAGAACTTTCAGTTTTATATTCCTTTCCTTTTAAAGGAAATAGGAGTATAAAGATAGATGGGAGGATCATTAGATGTAGTCACATGCTACAAGAATTTCTTGTCAGGAAAAAGTTTTGTATCTGCCATAGTATAGTATGAGTAGTTTTGCAGTTTATTAAAAATATTGCAGTTAAGTCACATGAGCTTTGAGTTGTTCTGCCAATGGCATAAACATCTAATGGTTTAAAAAAAAAAAAACCTATGTTTATAAAATACATCCTCTAAAAAGGAAAAAAATTAGTACGCATGATACTTCAAACCTCTTATGTTTCTTTAAGAGTTTCTTTAAAATTAGGTGTATGCTCTATATATCCCATCCTGAGTTCACAGGGCCAAAAGTTAACAGTATAGGGTCATCAAGTAAATTAAATGTTAACAGCAAAAATTAAAGGACTTAAATTAAAAACATAGGGTCTAATCCTATGATGAAGAAAAGTGAGGAAAAAGTGTTCCCACAAGAGCTGTAAACTGTTCACCTATTTAAAATAAATTACTTCTTCAGAGCTGCCTTAAAAAGTTAATTTGTTTTAAACACATAAGCATTTCTTTGCCAAAAAAGAATGCTGTATTTTTTCTCCTCATTTCCCTATAGATTTGTACTACATGAAATAATGTTTTACATATTAAGAATAGAAATGTAGCGTGAGGCTCAATTGTCACAGAGAACTCATCACACATTCTCAGTCATATCTCCAAGAGACCAGAGAGGGTCTCAATTTTACTTCTGTGTACTAAAAATAAGAAATGAATGCTAATAAATTCCTGGCTCCCTGTCCTCCTCAACTTCTAGGCCAAGGCTCACCCCAAGTCAATAAAGTCTCTGAGAAGGTCATGAGTTATAATTTTTTAAAGTTTTTACTCAATGTAAAGTTTATTTTATTAAAACCCTTCAATTTTCTTTTGATAAAGGATCAATAGATCCATCTCTATTATTTACAAGCCCTTTTTATTATATTGTTCCCCAAATATCAACATTTTAATGGCTAGGACAAAAACTTAACTAATTCTTAGTATATTTCAGACCATATATGGTATAGGATTTACTGTTCTAAGTGTGTCACTTTTTGAGAGGGGCTCTGTTAAACTGCAGCATAACCATTTACTTTTTTTCAAGTTTATTTAGCTTTTTTTTTTTTAGTAATCTCTACACCCAACATGTAGAACTCATGCCCTGACTCTGAGGTCAAGAGTCACATGCTCTTCCGACTGAGCCAGCCGGGAGCCCTATTAGTAGTCATATTTAAAGAGTTATCACACGTAGGTGGTTATGAATTTATACTCAGTAGCTGCAGGGGGCACTCTGACAATGGGTAGCAGCTTTTACAAAGAGGTATGCTTTAACTGATATGATTCTATGACTCTATTATTTTAAAAACAATATTCTAAAACTCTGTATTTAATATTTCATCTAAAGACAGCAGGTTCACACAATTTTAAAAGGTAGGCAACTGAAATAAGTGGATTTATCCTTTTTCCAGGTATCCTTATTGGTAAAGGAGGTGGGGGAGTTCATACTTCTTCAGTAAATATTAATCATTATTAATTGTAAATGAATTTTAGTTCAGTCACATACTCTGTGCCCAAGAATATGGAAGCAAAACAATTCTTCATATGGGGGGAAAAAGCCTTTATACCTCCACAACCTTAAATCAGAGTTGAAAATATGTATGAATCTGTTCTACTTCCATAATACTCATAATATGATTTTTTAATTGAAATAGATATTTGCCTAATTTTCTTAAATATTACAAGAACTTAAAATACATAGATCATTCCTAAGCTATAATACTATATGCTTGATTTAATAAATCATTCTACATTTAATTTATTATCTTTCTGGGGTTAAAACTATGACTTACTGGTAAAAACTGTCACCTCAAGCAAGTTAGGATTACCATCCCAGGCACTGAAGTTAATTATCAGAGCCCCCCCAAAAGGGGTGATCTTACAGACATGACTCCCAGATTCAAATTACATATAATTTAAATCTTCCATCTGCCACTAAGATTGTAGCTAACTTTCATCACTAGTTTGTTTTGCATCTTTGGATACCTTAAGATCATTTAGTTGGATTCTCTATAGCTCTCAAGTTTTATGACTATGATCACAACACTAAACTCATGGTAACAAATGGGATCTAATTCTTTATGAACAAGAGAAGCAAATGTTTTTAAAAAGCAGATTTATAAGAATTGTGTGACCCATCCATCCATCAGCACCCTCCAGTCTCTTAACATCCTCAATTATTGATTTTTTTTTAATGTTTATTTTTGAGAGAGAGAGAGTGCTTGCAAGCGGGGTAAGGGCAGAGAGGGGGGAGACAGAATGTGAAGCAGGCCCCAGGCTCTGAGCTGTCAGCGCAGAGCCTAATGCAGGGCTCAAACCCACAAACTATGAGATCATTACCGAGCCATGAGATCATGATCTGAGCCCAAGTAGACACTTAACCAACTGAGCCACCCAGGCATACCTCAATTGTTGATTTTAAAAAGTAATTCCAGGGGCGCCCGGGTGGCGCAGTCGGTCAAGCGTCCGACTTCAGCCAGGTCACGATCTCGCGGTCCGTGAGTTCGAGCCCCGCGTCGGGCTCTGGGCTGATGGCTCAGAGCCTGGAGCCTGTTTCCGATTCTGTGTCTCCCTCTCTCTCTGCCCCCCCCCCCCCCCCCGTTCATGCTCTGTCTCTCTGTCCCAAAAATAAATAAACGTTGAAAAAATAAAAATAAAAAAAATAAAAAAGTAATTCCATAACAATTAGATAGTGAAAACTTACAAACTTCTTTACTTTCACTTCCAAGTTTTGCTTTTACAAATACTTTTTTTGTTGTTGTTTTTCTTCTGTTAACTGTATTTGTTAACTGTTCAATTTTTCTTTTTTTTTTTTAAATGTTTATTTATTTATTTTTGAGAGAGAGAGTGAGTGAGTGAGCAGGGTAGGGGCAGAGAGACAGGGAGAGAGAGAATCCTAAGCATTCTCTTGGGATGAGAAGAGATAGTACTCAGCCAAAATCAAGAGTTAAGAGTTGGCTGCTTAACCAACTAAGTTACCCAGGTGCCCCTCTATCTTTCTTAGAGACTTATCTCTTTATACATTGAGGATATTAACCCATTATCTGCTTTATAGGTTAAAAATATTTTTCAGTTTGTCATGTCTTTAATATTTATAGTGAATTTTTTCCTGTGTATTTTTTGTGTAGCTACCAAACAATGATCTCCAAGATTCTGTGTTGAAACTTTTTATCATTCTGCATATCTCAGTGACCTCATCCAATCCCATAGTTTAAACTACCATCTACAATTGATCAACTAGTAAATCTATAGACAACATGCAAACCAAAGTTTTCCCCTAAATCCCAGACTTCTAAATAAAATCCAATCCTAATATGTAGTTATCTATAAAGTGAGGATGGGGAGGATGTACTTAGCCCACAGACATCTCAAAATCAATACTTCATATATCAAAATCCATCAAACCTAGTTTCCTTATCTCAGGAAATGGCACCCACAGCTACTCAGCTGCCCACACCAGAAACCTAGGAGTCCTGTGACATACCTCCTTCTTGCTCTTCTCCATATATAAAGCCTCCTAAACCTCCTCTTCAGTCTTATCTTCCAACTTCTTCCATCTTTACTTACTCCGCTCTAGCCATATGGGCATTGAATGTACCAGTCCTTCCTGCTCAGCATATTACCATATGTTCTTCCTTTGCTTAGAATGTTCTTCCTTTTTGTCCTAGCTAATTCCTAAGCCTTGGGTTAACTGTCCGACCTTAGGAAAGCCTTGCTTAAACCTCCAGTGTTAGGTAGGTCTCCATGGTGTATGCTTTCATTGCATCTGTATTTTTCTGTTACGCTACTTATCACAGTTGTAATTTGTATGACTATTAACTTACACATTGTTTCTCTCACTAGACCACACCACAAGAACTGTGACTATTTTGTCACCCCACTTATATGCTCAGTACCTTGCACAACACATGACACAGAAGAGGTGCTAAAAATAGTTACCTAGAAATACCTACATATTTTTTTTTTAATTTTTTTTTCAACGTTTATTTATTTTGGGGACAGAGAGAGACACAGCATGAATGGGGGAGGGGCAGAGAGAGAGGGAGACACAGAATCGGAAACAGGCTCCAGGCTCTGAGCCATCAGCCCAGAGCCTGACGCGGGGCTCGAACTCGCGGACCGCGAGATCGTGACCTGGCTGAAGTCGGCCGCTTAACCGACTGCGCCACCCAGGCGCCCCAGAAATACCTACATATTAATACTGAATAAATAAATCCAATTCCTTTCGAACTTCATTTCACTCCCATTTCTACTTCTTTCGTTCAAGTACTATTTATTGCTTGCCTGGATACCACAATAGCTTCTGGAGGATCTGACCACTGCTCTCACATTTTCTTTTTCTTGCTTTCTTTTTTTAAAAAATTTTTAAGTTTACTTATTTATTTTGAGAGAGAAAGCCCGAGTGGGGGAGAGAAGAGAGAGAATCCCAAGCAGGCTCCCACGCTATGAGAGCTGGATGCGGGGCTCGAACCCACCAACCATGAGATCATGACCTGAGATGAAATTAAGAGTCACACTTAACCAAGTGAGCCACCCAGGCACCCCTGCTCTCACATTTTCTAATCTGTTCTCCAGTATCCTTGTTAAAGTGAGTTTCTAAAATATAAATCTCATCATTTTACTCACAGGTTTAAGATTTTTCAATTGCATCAATATAAAGGTGACACACAAGGCCCTTCATGGTTTAACCTCTATCCACTTGATCAGGCTGAACTTTTCAACTCCTCCAAAGCCACGTAGCAGCAAATCACACAAACTACCCAAATTTCCTTGAACATGCAGGTTCTTTATGACTTCTGTTTCATTACACTCCAATGATTATGTTTAAAATGTTTTCTGTGGCAGATTTCTACACTTTCTTTCACACTGGAATAACCCTAGTCCTGTAAGGCTCCACAAAGGAATCCCTCAAGACATAGCTCTACTTCTGGAAAGCTTTCCTGAGCCACTTATTCCTAACCTGGTTTAGGCATACTCTTACTCTATTTTTATCAAATTGTCATTTTTAGAGAATTTATCTATCTTCCATTAGACTTTCAGTTCCTTCCTTGGCAAGGACTACATATTTTTCATCTCTGTATATCCAATTCTGGTATGGACTTCGGTAAATGTCTGATTAAATCTGTGTGCCAAAACATATCAAACCCATCAAAACATACCTACCTGTGGGAACTGGTATTCCTACTTCTGGGAAATCTTCCAATAAATAAGCAAACAAATAAGAAAGTCAATTAGAAAAGGTATATGCATAAAAATGTTCACTTCAGAATTTTTTATAATAGCAAAATATTAAAAATAACCTAAATGTCCAGCAATAGAATGGTAGAATCTGCTAATGACATGTAGTAGAGCAATTTAGAATGAAGATTATAAAATTGATATAGTAATTCACAGATGCTTATAACATGTTAAGTGGAAAAAGACAAAAAAAACTATTTCACAGCATGACCTTTTAAAATAGCTATTGCCTCAAAGGGAACGTGAAAATTGTATGAGTAGTTTGTATGGATTGTGATTTCATTGCCTTTATTCAGAACTTTATAAATGTTGCTATGATAGCTTCTCAATTATAATTACAATGAAAAAAACTTAAAATTAAACCCATATCATTAACCCATGTGTATATATTAGTGTATGCACATTTATATATACACATAGTTTTGTTTATGTGTGTGTGTGTATATATATATATATATATTTGTGTGTGTTTGTGTGTGTGTACGTATATTTTTTCCTAGTTCAGTCTTACGAAAGATCCAAGAAGCAGAGACACTTCATTAGCATAAGCATACCTAGCCTTGGTCTCTAATACCATTCTGCACTAACAGGAAACAGGGCTCCTTAGAGAAAAGGCTAATTCCAGGGCTGGAGCAGAGTTAAAGACAAGATAAACATGGAACATCTTATTATATCATAAAGTAAGGAAGTGCTCAAAAAAAAAAAAAATGATGTAGGCATATCACATAGACATAGTACCCAAACTAAAGGTGCTCCCACTAGCTTAATCTGGGACAATTTAAACACCAAAATAATTAAATACAGACTCAAATATTTAGAAGTGAAAGATCATGATGTAACTTACCTTCAAGTGATTCAGAAAAAAAGTATACAAAATATACACATATAAATAAATATAGGTAAAACTCAAGAAAACAAAGCAAATACAGAATGGAAAAATAGGAACTCCTAAGTTAATGCAGATAATAAATAGACAAATAGAGTTGAAAGGGCTCTTTGTTCACAGAATGCTATGGGCTGACTGGTAGATGTGGAGAGAGCATTAGATTTGTTGACTCATTTTGCAACCATTATGGTAAAATTATATCAGCAACAGTTGATTCTAAATTTAAATGGGAATTTTGATGATGAGCAGGATGCATCTTCAAATATTTCCCCACAATTTGCTTTTTAATTGCCAGGAAGAAAAAAAACAAAACCCAGAGTAACCACAGAATGGAAAATTCGGGCCACATATGGATCAGGTGATCAAAACTAATTATTATCAATGAGGGAAAGATGGATATCATGTGCTTCTAAAAGTGATCACCTGTGCAGCAGTCCAGTTGAGAATATATATATAACCCCAATTTAATCATGAGAGAACATCAGACAAAAACAAAATAAGGAACGTTTTATTTAAAAGAGGGGTGGAGTGAGAAGCTATATTCTTTAAAAATGTCAAGGTCAGGGGTGCCTGGGTGGCTTAGTAGGTTGAGCATCCAACTTCGGCTCAGGTCATGATCTCAACATTTGCAGTTCATGAGTTCCAGCCCGGCATCAGGCTCTGTGCTGACAGCTCAGAGCCTGGAGCTTGCTTCTGGTTCTGTGTCTTCTGCCCTCTCTACCCTTCCCCCACTTGCTCTCTGTTTCTCTCTCTCAAAAATAAATAAAGATTAAAAAAAAATTTTTTTTTTAATGTCAAGGTAATAAAAGATAAAGGCTGGAAATGTTCCAAAGTAAAGGAAGCTAAAGAGTCATGACAACTAAATGCAGTACCTGACACCAGTCTGGCTCCTATACTAGAGGGGGAAAACATACAAGGATCCACCTACAAAATTGGAATATGGAGGTAGATTGAAGTATTAGTTCAATGTAAGACTATCAAGTATTCATGGGTTACAGGTCAGAATGTATGTAAATTAACCTAAAATGGTTCAGAAAAAAATTGTATATAAATATACATGTATGAGGTGAGAGAGATTTTGCACAAGAGCAAGCAGATGATAAGGATGTTCTATAAATTATTTCTATTTTTGAACTTTTTGTAAATTTAAAATTATTTCTAAGTAAAAAGATTTTTTAAAAATTAAGTCCACCTTAGAGAAACAAGACCAACAGGAAAATAAATGTTACTTTAAGACCCATCTAAGCAAATTGTTTTTAAAACATTCTCCAGTGTATACTAAATTTTCAAGTTATTGTTCAAAATGTTTTCAAGTCTTCATTCTTTTGTAAAAGATGAAAAGACCTATAGCTTTCACAGTTTTATCTAAATAAGTTAATATGTTGAAGCCAACATTCCATCAGTTGTAGCTTTCTTATTACAAACAGCAGGAGGGAAAGAAAGCATTGAAATTACAAAACCTCTGTTCTCCACATTACCCACATTTACCATTCGTTTGCTGGTGATTGCATTCCAGTTTCCAAGTAAAACCTCAGATTTTAAATTATGACTTCAGTTCTACTGTTATGACAAGTAAAGAGTATGCAGAGACTCAAATGAGGTCTGTGGAAAGGAGTGGGGTAGGGCTGATTAACTCTCCATCATATTGAAGATGAAAAAAAGCTGAAAACTTCTACCCTAATTGAGTACCTAAATAACTTCTTTATTTTCATAAAGTACATCACTATGTGGAGTTTTAAAGTTTGGAGAAAGTATTCTTATTAGTTTTTACCTCTGAATTTGATGATTTGATGTAAAAACACTTTCTTTTTTTTTTTTTTTTTTTTCTTTAAAATTCAACTCAATTATTTGCACCCCCTTGTGGTCAAACATAAAATTCGTCGTTTTCAAAACATCTTCCAATTGGGCTTTTTGTTGAGGCATAGGAACGAACCATGTTACTAGATTTTGTTTTCCTCCGGTTTTGGTGAATTGAGATTATGAAGGGTTTTTGGTTTATGAAATAGTATTTGAAACAAAACAGGACTTAAATCTTCTAAAAGTGACCTCTATATAAACTTCAGTCTGGGCAAAATGGAGATAATTGCACCAACCTCAAGGGTTACTGTGAGGATTCAAGGGGAAAGTGCATATACTTGCTTAGCTGACACACAGTAGGTGCTCAGTAAATGTTATTTACCAACATCATCACTTTAGAATTCTCTTGACAGACTATATCGTAAAGGGGGTTAGATAAAAAATTTACCAGTTCATGCAGTTCAAGTACAATTGTTCCTCAAAGATACCACTTATCCAGACTTACGTCTGGCTGATTCTCGCCACAGATATAGTATATTTTTAAAGAACAAAGAATATATACTTATCTCTGGATGACAGAAATTTGGGTAGTTTTTACTTTATATTTTAGACTGGCCTCATTTTGCTCTTCCCCCCTCCTTAATTTTAATAATAAGAAAAAGCAATAAAACTATTCCACTTCCATATGATACTCTTAATGATAAACTGACATCCTTATTCATCTGGCAGAGACTGTTACTCATATTTGGCAAAAATAATTTGTCAGGCTACTTTATCATTTTAAGGAGCTTTTGATCACAAATGTTTAACTCCTATTGGCACTAGCTTAGCTTTTTAAGACATAAGAACCTATTTTAAAAGATTAGTGTTAATGACTGACAACAATAGCTAACATCTACTAATATACCAACCGCTGTTAAAATGCACTTACTATATTACCACATTTACATCCATACAACCCAATGAGATAATAGCATTACACCTTTTACAGAAGATAAAATTGAGAAAAAGTAACTTATAAAGCTAATAAGTAGCAAGGCTAAGATCCAAATCCAGGCAGTTTAGTTCCAGAGTCCACCCACTTAACCAGTGCACAGAAGCACCAGAGATGTAAAACAAACATACTACTTTGCAACATTACTTCTTGATCTCAAATTATTAAAATCCACTTCTTTTCTAATTGTACCTCAATAATGCAAATCATGCTAGCCTTCTCCCATTTCCCTACTTCTTAGTACTTCAGGCACTTTCAACATCCATCATCTTCTTTAACCCTCGCAATGATATATGTATGCTTTTGTATACTCCTACAGTTACTTACGGTTCATCACAAGTTGTTTTGCAACAGAAACTGGAAAAAAAATGTAGCAATACCCCAGCTTTTAGACTGTTGGATTCTTTAGAAAGCTTATTATCACTTGGGATCAGGAAAAAATTAACCAGTCAAAAATAATCTTAAAATGTAACAATATAGGATCAATGGCAGTTGTTTTGTTTTCATTTTCATCTTAACTAGCTTGGTGGCGGGTAGGATAACTCTCCCAAGCATATGAATGCTTAAAAGAGGTTTCTAAGGAAGGTGTTAAAATATTGACAACTTTATCATCAATTATTGCTATCTTAGCGTCCAGTTTGGGGACGTGGGCACAGATTTGTCTACGTTTTGTGCCTCTTTCTACTTACTAGTTCTAAGACTTAATCTGAGTCTCGAGTGCCCTCCTGTATAAAATGACAATAATACCTACATAACAGGACTGTTTTTAGGGGCAAACACGATCAATCCGTAAAGCGTTTATTTAGCTCCGTGCCAAGCCAGAGTACAAAGTACAGTACCACAGTGTACGTGGTATCTAGCTATTACTTTATTAACGTGCCGCACAATGGAAACCTGTCTTCGATAGTTTCAGTTCCTTTACCACCCTTTAAAAAAAAATCACCCTAAGTGATACCCAAAGACTACCCATTCACCTCCCCAAAACAGAGCAGAATGTTTAGGAACATGTGAGACGGTGAGAAACTGGACTCGATGAAAGCGCCTTCGAAACAGCCTAGAATCGAGAAGGGCTACAACACACTTAAGTAATCCTTCACTCCAGAGCACACGCACACGCACACCACACACACACACACACACACACACACACACACACAAAGTTGTTGAGGAGGGGAAACCACGCCTCCTGTGTGTGCTCAGGTTGGATCGCACAGCAAGAAACAGAGTGCCCCAAGTTCCAGAATCTGACAGATGCGGACTCATCCACGTGCTTGCAACCTGTGCCTCCTTGGGCAAATTACTTAAATTCTCTGAGCCTGGCTTTCCTGGTCTGCAACCCGATAATAATAATAGTACCTACCTCATAAAGTTGTTCTGAGGCTTAAGTGCAATAGCTCCTGCAAAGCGTTGACATACAGCAAGTGCTCTACACACAGGCGGGGCTGTTTTAAGTACACGTGTATCCATACACAGGGTCTCAGAGACACAGTCCGTTGTTAGTTTAGACACTGGCAATAAAACGTTTTTCTTTTCGTCTAGGCTGCACCCTTATTTGTTTTCCTCGAACAGTAAAATAATGCCGATCGACTGACAAGTCATCTATGGACCCTCGGGCCCACAGTCCCCACAGTTCCTCCACGTCCGCGGCTGAGCAAAGAAGCTGCACGCACGCGCAAGAAAGGAGGTCGGAGGAGAGACTGAGGAAGCAAAGTGCGAGCGGCGAACAGCGACGATTCTGCGCATGTACAAGGCGCGGAGGTTGGGGTAGGAGTTTGCGCATGAGCAGAAGTGTCGGGAAAGCTAGAGAAGGGTTAGGAGGCGGTATTGACAGCTGTGGAGGCAGCCCGCGTTCCCGGCATGCCCCGGGGCGGCGGGGTTGGCTCTAACGAATTTGAATGAGGAGCCTCAGCGCTTTCGGCGCCATTTTCGAGTGATGCCTGATCTCATCAATCTAGCGGGAGAGACGGGATAACCTGTCCGAGATTATAGCGCCGCTAGGACTCCGCCGAAAAATCACTTAAAAAATTGCCAAAAATTACTTCGTGCAAAGGGCAGCCCGCGGAGCTTCACCAGGGTTGGCGCAGACGGTAAGAACCTGAAGAAGTAACAGCGGGACCTGGGAGGTGGCAGTGGGGGACCGTCAGGCGATGGGGTGGGGGGGGTGCAGCGAGTGGGCACTGGGTCCGCCCTCATTTTAATTGCTAAAAATGAGAGGAGATGGGGTTGGGGGTAATTGAGTGTCTGCGAGTGGGCGGCGGCGGGCGGAATGTGGCGGGAGCGCGGAGAGACGGGGGTGTGGGGGGAGGGGAGTTGCAGTTTGAGCGGGACTCTGACGGGCTGCGGCGGAGCAGCCGCCGCCCAGCAGATCTGTCAGCGGGACCCCCCGCCCGGGGCCGGGCTCGGGGCGCGGCGGGGCTCCGCAGGCCGGGGCTTCTTGACAGGAGAGGGGCGAGCGTCCCCTCCCCCATTTGCCAAACCGAGCGGTCTTTAATCGCAGTTTTCCCGGCCCGCTGACGGCCGTCTTCTCGTGACATGAAATTTAAGATCTACGGAAAATTAAGGACCGAGAGTCTAGTGGGTGCCTCCAGTCCGTCGTGCGGACCTGCTGTCCGCGGGACCCAGCACTGTATATTGTGTTAGACGCTGAAGCGTGAGGTGCCCTCGGAATGTGGGTTTCACAACGTAGCCCTACGGCTTTGCGCTCCTCGGTCCCGGCAGGAGTAACCCTGACGGTGACTGGCTTTTCCAATTTGGGCAAGATAGGGCGGGGGCAGACTTTT
The DNA here is from genome assembly GCF_016509475.1 of Prionailurus bengalensis. Taxonomy (NCBI): domain Eukaryota; kingdom Metazoa; phylum Chordata; class Mammalia; order Carnivora; family Felidae; genus Prionailurus; species Prionailurus bengalensis. The sequence continues at coordinate 21,452,086 of NC_057343.1, forward strand.
GAGGTTTCAGCGGGCTCCTAGGGAAGATGCTGGACTTTCGCTTTTTGCTCGGGATTTTTGTCCTTTGCTCTCACGGTGTTGTTTTTTCTGGGGGGGGGGGGGGGGGAGGGGGTGAAAGATAGGGTTTGGAGCTTGCAATTTCCTTCTCCCAGTTGCACTTTTCTTAGAAGACTCCTCCGATCTCTGAAACATGTCTCAGGGAAAAAAAAAGCAATCTGTGAAACTGTATTGATGTTTTCCTCACGAAAAAGTCTTAGCCCGGACAGCTTAACGGTAATTTTGCGATCTCCACCTTTTCTCGGGAACTCTCTTGACTGAGGCGGAGGGAAGAGGACTGTTATTTGTCTTTCCCTTTAGTGATTTTTTTTTTTTTTTTACGTCGTAGTTTCTACCAATTCTTAGTCGATAGCTCTTGAATGATTTGAGCCAGTTACGGTTTTAAGCAGGACTTTATAAATAATGGCCTTCGTAAAAATTATTCATTAAAGATCTGTTAGGTTTTGAGTCTTTTTCTGCGCTGAAGGCACCGCTGATTAACCCTTTGCCGGTGTGTTTTGCATGTGGGGCGCGCGGCTCTGGGTTGCGAATATGCAGGAGATGGGTTTTGCAGCAGCTATTCAATTGTTCGCGAAGAGGAAAAACGCTTTCTGGGGACCGCACTCACACACTCTTTAGGACCACCTGCCCGAAGAGTTTTTCCCCCCTGGAATTGATGTAACGATTGATTGATTTCTTATTTCTGTAAAGACTGGAGGACCCGCCCTCACTTAGAATCTGTCCCCGAGGAGAATAGGAGAGCGCAATGTGATGTTTTTCAAATTGTGTCTAACGGAGCTCCCAAAACACCGGACTTGTTACCCCCTGATTGGCTGGAAGGGAGCGGGACTAGGGGGTTTGAAAGTTGAACACTAGATTGTGATTCTCGACTTTGAGAAAAATACTTTTAGAGAACCACGGAAATAGTTAGGAAACGTTAAGACGGGGAGTTTGGGGGGTGGGGGGGAAGCTGGTGTTTAGTATTTTTTTCTTCCATAAAGGACTTTCGAACAGTTCTGAAATGTGTATTAAAAGTAAAACTGAGGATGCAGTTTTCGCAAAAATTGTAATTCTGTTGGCTGAAATTGCAAGACTTTTATGTGTTTGCCCCTGTGATCTGTTGGTTAAAAACTGACTGTAGGTCTAGGGTTTTTATTTCTTTGGCAGAAAATTTTCAACTTAAGCTACACATTTCGATGCAGATTTCGGGAGAATTGTTTCTTTTATTTTGATGATAAGAAACTTAAAATTTCTTAGGAATGAGCCTCCCCACATTGCCCATAAAAATTGTATGTATTTAAATTTATTTTCCACATCTAACTTAAAACACATGGGTTTTGCAAATTCAGCCATTGCTGTGGACTTAAAACTTTATTAACAAGAAATTTACGTTGCTTAATTTAGACAATACAACAGGTAAGTATGCACAGGTGCTTATGTATGATTTCATTCCTTTGGTAAATTCACTGTGAAGAAATACATCGCATACACCATTGTGGGTGTGTTGTGTCTTACTTGGTTGGTTTTCAGTTCATTTTTGTTTAATGTTGGTTAAGACAGCCGTCAATATATTTCTATTTATTACCAAGCTTGTCATTCCGTTTAATTGCATCTTGATAAAAGGCGGGTGTGGTTTTCAAAGCAAATCGGTGAAGTCAGTGATAAACAAGATAGCTGTAGATACTTTTTAAAAGATTTTTTAATTTAATAGAAATTAATGTTCTTTTATGAATAGCAGTTGAAATTTTGAAACTTAATTTGTATTCTAACATTAGGTCAAATATACATTGTTAGAAAATATTCAAATGAAAAGATCCCACGACTTTTAAAATCTCTGTAGGGCTATAAATATAATTTATATTGAGTGAAATAGCTGAGTTTATAAATAATGCTATTTTGTATTGCCTTCATAACAAGAATTGCAATTGTGGAATCTTTGTTCATTACCTTTTTTCAAAGCTGTTTATTTTGAATCATCTCATGAAAATTTCATGAAAGGTGCTAATTATCCTCTATAAAATTTGACTTAATGAAGTTGTAGGAGACCTCATTTCTGTTTTAAGTGTAATTTTACCTATGATACAGAACTATCAGGTTTTGCTTTTTTTACTGTTATTTTGGGTTTGGGGTTTTAATTTTCATTCAGATTATTATGTGACTTGGAGAGTTTTGAGGGTGGGGTAAGAGAGGGCTTTAAATTCCACCAGGCGGGTTAAACTTAACCATACTTTTTTAGTGCTTTGGTTTATGAGGGTTTTTGTTTGTTTTAAGGAGTGATGGTGAAGAATTGTTTTATTTAATAAGCCATTTTTTAAAGAAGTGAAGGATTCCTTTATTTAAAATACTACACTTAAAGCTTGAGAATGTACTAGCACCTAAATAAAAATGACAGCATTTAAAATATTTTCTCTTTTTATGTGATGGGTTTTTAGATTTGTGGTCATGTAGGTATGAGTTCCAACATGTATATTATTATTACGTATAGTATCCACATTTCTCTGTAGAAATTGATAATTCTCATTTTCTATTGTAAGGACTAGAAAAGTCATTTATTCCCTCTGGAAAACAATGGTGGGTAAAGGTGTTGCCAGTAGCTCTACTCTTTTTAAAGCTATGTTTATATAACATGGGGGAGAGGGAACTAGAGAAGGTAAGGTGTCAGTCTTCCTGGTAGCATTGATATTCATTTGTTTGCCTTTCAATTTTTTTTAAAACTCCAAATAAAAGTGCAATTTTAGACTTTGCTTTAATGCTATTAACTCGCCTTAGTTGTACATTTACAAAATGTAACCTCCAGTGTTTGCAAGTAACACTACATTTTTTTCTAATCAGATTAATATCACTTTTTAATGTTACCAAAAACTGGAACCAAGGATGAAAATTTCACAATAGCTTTCATATTCTGGATCCCTTGTTTCATCATGTTTTGTGTACTACATTTTTGTTTTTTGTTTGTGAAGACATGTATATTTTTATTTCTGTTTATTGGCATGCAGTAACAATATACTTCAATATTGGTCAGTTAATAAGATTTACAAGAAAAAAAAAATGCCCAGAGACTGTATTGGGTATTTCTTCTATGTGATACATAAGCTTTCTCCAATTAAAAAAATCAATTAAATACACTATTTTGAAATTTTATTGTATAAAAATTTGTCTCTCATTTTAAAAAATTTCACTGGCCTAAAATTGGCTTTTTTCTTTTTTCCTTTTGTTTAGTGAAACTTAATAATTCCCACATTGATTTCTTTTTAACCCTTTTTTAGAAGAAACAGGTTATTGGTCTGATTATGACTAGAAAACACATTTTAGAAAGAACTGTCATGCCAGAGTGTTCATGTACATGTAGTTTTGTTATTTGTTACTGTTACTAATTTTTATTTAGCAAACTTAGAAACACTGTGGCCAGGCAACTAATTTGGCATGTAATTAGACTCAAACTATGACTTGCTGAAATTTGGTAGCCCCACATCTCTTAAGACCAAAGGAAATCAATAATAAACTACCACTTTCAAATAAGTGTCAAAAATTAGACTAAGTCATTTTTGCTAGTGATAGTACTAGACTTTAAAGTCGTGATTGTCTTAAGAGTAGTATCACTTTTAGAATTTCACGTTACTAATAAATGTTTATATGTTTGATTATTTGCATATACAAATGACTGTAGAGGCTTCCTATAAATATTGCTTTCTTATAGGGAAATGATTTTCCTTTGCCTTTTTCCTCCCCAGTGTCTGTCTTAGAGATGCTTTAAAGGATCTCCTTTTAGAAAGAAAAGTTTCAAATATGAACTGATATTAAGTATACATATTAATTTTATTTTTAATATTTTTTATCTAATTATGAGAAGTTTAATATACTTTTTTATTACTTTCATATTTCACTAAAAAGTCTTTGCTCTGGAAAAATTTTGCACTGGGTTTTAAGTGTAAATAACTACTTTGTAATATGTTTGACATTGAGTTGTACTAGTTTGGGGGGGCTACATCTTTTTTTTCTTATCATACACATTTGGTTTAATATTTGTCTTCGATCCAAACCTCTTTTGTTCTTTATTGTCTAGTATTTGTTGTTTCCCCACTATTTAAAAACTTTTGGCATGGAGTACATAATGGTTTCTATTTTCTTTCTGTGATTTTTAAAGTTGTGACACCTTAATTTTCAGAGTGCTCAAATATAGAAAACTTTGTCTAGATCTTTTGAGAAGGACTATGTAGAAATGATTTTAATGTTTCAAAATGTCATGGTTTTTGGATTGATGTTTGTGAGTTACATATGTGTGCTATTTGTTGTTAAATATTTGGCGGCAGAGGAATAAAGATTTTTTGGTTCTCATTTCTTTTCCTAAGCTATTCTTAAATAACAGTAGAAAACTGAACTCATTAACATACAGTACGCTATAAACCTATGGTAATTTAACAACTTTATATTTTTACATAATTGCCATTAAATCATTAAGATTCAAGTGAAACAAATGAAGAAGCCACTTCTATACATTTGGTTACACCATCTACCTGGAAATATTAAAAAACCATTGGCCCAATAGTCATCCACTTGTTACTTATAAATATTTTAATTTATTTAAAAAGTTAATTCTAAATTTTTTTTCTGTTAGAACTGTAATGTCTTAAAATATTTGGAAATATCAGTATAATTGTTCACTTGGGCATGGCAAAAGACCAAACTTAAGAATAGTAATTTCTGTCATCATTAAAATGTTTGATAATTTGGGGAGAAAGGTAGTTAAAAATTTATCTCTGTCTCTTGAGTAGTTCTTTTAACTGTGGATTTTATGAGTTTTAGAAACACAAACTGTATTTCTGATATTTTCCTTATGGAGTCACCTTTACCAGTCCTCCAGCACTTACACACACATACACACACACACACACCTTTGAAAATGAATGCCCTAAAGAGAAATGAAAGCAGAAACATATTAATCTGATTTGTTTGAAGAGGCTTCAGATGATAAAGCATATCACAGGTGTTTCTAATCAAGTTATTTCTGCTTAAAAAACATTATTTTCAAGTTAGGGTTTCTTTGAACACAGGCAAGATTGGGGTCATTTTGAAGATTTTTACCTTCGTGTTCAGGGATCAACTGTGGAACTGCAGGAGGCGGAAATCTGTTGAGTGTCTTCATGCTATAATACATGACATTTTTATTGCAGGTTTTGACCTTTAGGAGAGAGCCAATTCTGGAGAACAACCTAACTTCTCTGATTGAACACTCACATAATGCATTGGAACATGATAGGAGATTAAGGTATACTAATGAATTTTAAAAGCATACTATTTCATATCTTTGCAGTATAATTGGACTAGACCATTAGTAAAGCTAGAACTTTTAGGTGAGCTAAAACCAATAAAGATTTATTAATAGACAGAAATCTGTGAAGTGGTCAGGTAGGCTTCTCTTATTAAAACTCCACATTTTTTAATATAATTGCTATTCTCATCGACTTTTATTAGATCCAGTCCCAACTGAATTTATTCATTCTAAAAATAAGAATATAGTGATTTTTCTTTTTTTTTTTTAAGGTTATTATACTGGTATATAAAGAAGAATTAAATAGTACACTTTTCATCTCATAAAATGAAAGGTTTAAATCAAATAGAATTTGGTGCTTGGCTGTTTGACAGGTATAATGATAGGTAGAGCCTATAAGTTTAGGTAAGATTAATGAGACTATTTTAAGAGAATTTAAAGTATTCCAGATACCATCCTAACCAAAAGTGGCATTTTGGTTGAAACTGAAAAACCCACTTTCTTAAGCAGAAACTAGTATCTTACTCATAGGTACTCTGAATAAAATATTTAAATTGTTCATATCAAAAATTACAGACTATAAAAATGTAGAATGCCAAAACTTCCAGTGACTTAATTTTACCTCCAAAATACTTTATCACAGAGCCACTTTTCTAGTATATTTTCTTTGATTTTTATAGTTTTTTGAAGGTTTCAGATACTTAGCTAATAAAAATTTTGATTGTTTTGTAAACAGTGACCTGGTATAAATGAAAATGAACTTACTGAACAATATTACTAAGCATTGGTTAATTTTTGCATGGTAAAAATATTAATCACATGATAAAGTATTAACCCTAACGTATTTTTAAAAAAAGTATTTGCTAAAGTGAGGTTTACTAAAATAGAGCATAATATGAATTTTTCTTTAAATTTTTTTTCACCTAAAAATATTTACTTTATATGCTTACGATACAGGAGAGATAGCAAAGATTTGTTTTCCTAAGAAAAGTGTTAATTTTGTCTTATGAGTGAAGTGTAATTGTCATATAACTGCTTGTATCTTTAAATGTTCAGTTATTTTAAAGCAAATTCTCTAATGTGTGTTTGAACATTGAGATACGTAACAAAATATTTAAAAACTAATATTCAGCATTTATTATAAGATATTAGATAATCCAGGAATGTGAATCCATTAACAGTTAAAGCTAAATAAAATGTTAAAATTTAATAGAAATCAGTTTAATATAAGGGTAGAGTTCACATATTGATATCATTATACTGTAAGGTGTCACTATATACTGTTGGAGATAAATACAGGGTATTGAATGTCTTCATAGCTTAGATTTGAGAATGTTATAAATAAGCAGCTTAGTTTAAATAAGATGGAAATGAATACAACTTTTTCCCCCTCTAACTTAGCCAGTGATTTTCAGATTAGAAAACATTAAGATGAAAAGTGAAAAATGTGGTTTCTGAATGTCTGAAAAATAAAAACAAATCCAGATTCAATTTATCAGTTTCAATCCAGGTATCTTTGCACACAGCCTATTGTTAAATGGAGGAAGAGTGATAGCTTTTGAGTTGATATTTTAGATAAAGACATCAATCCCCAGAGTTTCTAATTTAGAGAATTTATGATTTATGATCTTTTAAGTGTCAAAACTTATTATTTGGACACAAACATTTAGCACCATAAAATCATCTCTCTATAACTATATACTGGCTTATAAACTTCCAAATTTTTAGCTTAGTAAATAATCTAACATGTAAGAGATTTGGTGCAAATATTAATAGTTTTCTTGTATTTGGTCAGCTCTTACAGGATAAGAAACTTTAACCTAATTGGTAGTGTGTGTTATTTTAGAATACAGGTTAATAAAGGCTTTTACTGCTATGTGTGATTGGCTATCCTTTACCCCTTAAAGGACATTTTCTACGGATTTTAGGTGTTTTAAACTTGCAAACCTGATTATCTGTATCTAAGCCTTGGTAAGTACTTTATCATATCAGGATTTGGGGAAAAAGACTTACTGTGGTTTTTTTTCTCTGATACACTTCTTATTTGGACAGTGTTTATATTCTGGGTTAAATGCATTTTCCGGGTTAAAAAACATTCATTTTCAGGAAAAATTCTTAATTGTTCCTAAAATACAGTTATACTGTCAGTGTTCAAATTTTTTTGAAATAGTTATCCTTAGCAGGGAAAGAATATTAGGATAAACTAGAATAGAGAAAATTTAACATGTCCACTCAGGTACTTGAAATTCTTCATTGTCATTGGTAGATAATTCTAGTTTATAAGGACAACGTATTTTAAGCAGTTTCTCAGCTGTAACAACTTTCTTTATTGTGGTTTTGTAATGTTGCTGTGGATTCATTAAAGAATAGTCAATTAAAAAATTTTTTAAATGTTTATTTGAGGCAGTTTTGTATGTGTGTATTTTGTGGTGTTTCTTGACCAACCAATAAAATATATTCTTAGTCTATTTTTTTCTTTTCAGAATTATAATTTCTGATAACCATTTTCAAAACAATATTTAAGTAATGAGAAGATTTAAATTTTTCATTAAATATCATTTTGAAGTAAAATTTCAGTTCTTAGCACGACAAAACACAGTTTTGGTATTTTATTAACATGTATGATTTGGCTTAGTTTTACTTTCCTGTTTCATGATTAGAGTCACTTGGAAGAGAAACATGTAGTGTATTTCAGATGTAGTTCCCGAGACTGATTAATCCATTGGTTAATAGTTCATTAATTTGTTACTGTTTTGTGTCTTAATTTTTAAATATCCTTTTTTGATATTTGCTGTTAGTTTTTTCCATTGTTTGGGTTTCATAATAAATGTATTATAGTATTTTTGTTACCCTGTGATCCTCAGAATTATTTCTTTTATTTTTATTAGCATTATTTGTTACTGAACTGCTGCTAAACAGAACAGTTGTTTTTCAATTTTGATAAAAATAAAAGATTGGGTTTTTCCCTTTTTTTCCCCACAAAATGTTTTTATCTGAATTTTAGGTATTTCTGTTTTATACTTTTATTTTTAATCCCAAATCTAGCCTTCTTGACTAGATATTATTTAAATTCAGCCAGTTCTAGCATTTAAAAAAATAATTTATAGATGTCCTAATTTTCCTGAGTTTTTAAATATTTTTCAGAATCAAAAATTGCTTAAGGCATTAAAAGATAAGGATTGCATTTAAAATTGAAGTATTAATTTAATGCTATTGGATATAAATAGCATCACATTTAAATTTAAAGATAATTTGACAGAATACTTCTATTTGTTACTCATTTGATATTATGTACTAAGTTTTTAGCTTCATATTACACATTTAAAGTAGATAAATTACATGTGGAAATTTTTTTAATAGTTGGAGTTTTTTTGTAAAAGAAAAAAGAAAGTTTATGGGCTAAAAATCTTCTTTGTTAATAGGGTCTGATTGCAAACATATGGTGATGATTAGATATGTGGAACTTGGGAGTCTGGAGCTTTTTATAAGCGAAATATAATTTCATTTCTTGATTAAATTTTAGATACTTTCTTATTTTCCAGGAGAATGGATAGGAAAGATATTATGAATTCATGGCAAATCTGGCTAAAACTTTTCTGAGAATTTTGATAATTGAGCAGTTAAATCTAAACTAGGAGCTGAAGATCATTACATGTCATTAATTTTTTTCCTTAGATACATTATAGGTTCACTTTCTAATCAAAACACTAATTTTGTCTTCTACTCTTCCCATCCTACTTTTTAAGAAAAAAAAAAAAATTCTTAAATAATTGTATCATATAGTGATGTAAGCAGACCTGCTAGGTAGGTTGGGCCTGAACCATTTTTGTCTTCTGTGTCAGTTGCATATGCTTTTCTTAGCTTGCTGCTTCAGCAGCAGCAGCAGCAACAATGAATAAACAAGTATCACCACAGCCCTTGTTCTTGTCCCTTACAGCTGGGAGCAGGGGCTGGGAGATTGCTGCTGCATGTCAGCTGTTGTACAGAATAGCATCAATATGCAATAATGGTGGCCAAAGGAGCCTACACCCACCAGCTTTTACAGACCAGGTAGGAAGGGCCCAACTATCATAACCCATATATAGCATAATAAATACTTTTTTTGACAAACGGTACTTTTTTTCCCAAAGCTGCAGAAAGAGAACAGTAGTTGCTTACAGTTCTTAGACTTACATTTTTCTATTATTTACTCTGTGCCTTTAGTTATTTAATTTTTGTTCTGTTAATTTCACGTATGAATGGAAAACTGTCTTGTTTCTGGAAGTATGCATGGTATGTTTCATGTTTTTCACTTTTAAGCTGGTAGATTGGAAAAAAACTATTAATAAGTTGCTGATAACACAAGTTATGTATTGTATTGAGGAAAGAGAAGTTGATTATGGCCACATTGGAGTGTTTCTTTCACTTTGGGGCCATATTCTGAGCCCATGTTATCTTTGTTTATAGCCCAAACAAACAAGGCCAAATTCTTGCTGATTTCACTATAACTAAAAGAATACCCCATACTACTTAGTGTTGTATTTAACTAAAGACAGAGCAGCTGCAGGTGGAAACTCATTAAGTCTTTACTTTTTCTTACTGTTAAAATGTTTTATATCTGAAAGTTCAGATTATTCTAAATCTTTTGGAATTAGGTCTTTGTAATATCAAATGATACAGAACGGTGTTTTTTATTTTTACAATTTAAATTTGCACAGCTTTGCATAACCTAAATATCTGCATTTTTCTCACCTTTTGTATCTAAATAATTCCAGTAGGTTATAGTTACAAGGAAGTGAATGTTAGATTTCTATTAATGTTCAGATTTCATCTGTAGTTAATGAAGTGTAGGTAGAAAACTACAAATGACATTTTATTTTGTATAAGCCTAATATCCCAATTTAAAGTCTTGACATTTGCGGTAGCATTCTTTTTAAAAGGTAATCATAGTTTTTCCCTGGTCATCTTCATTAAAATTACAATTAATCACTCCTACTCTTAATGTTTTCCCTTACCAATCACAGTAAACTCAGAATATGAATTTCCTGCTAATACTGTTGAAACAAGCTTTGTTGTAGTATGTGTTAGTTTTGTCTGAAATAATAAATGAGCTCAAAACCTGATCTAATGTGAAATTAAATGTATTCAACCATAAATTGAAATTACTTTTTTTTTTTTTTACTAATACTAGAATGTTGTCTTTAATGTGTTTGTAATTTAACAGATAACATTTTAGTTACCTGCTCTTAATCAAAAAGTGAGTTACATAATCCTTTATATTGAAAATATCTTGTTTTTGCTATGAATTACAACACAAACTGTCTATGGACCACCTGTACCGGAATAACTTAGAATAAAGCATTTTTCCAGACCTGCAGAATCAGAATCTCTGGAGCTGGGACTCAGAAATTTGTACTTTTTACAAGCTCCACATGAGTTCTTTTAGAAGCACCACATGTGAGGAGTACTGCCCAAAATGAAATGGGGGAGGATTCTTGACATCAATAAACCATTTATATTTTCTGCTTCTCCCCGCCCCCCAGCCCCTTTGGTCGTCATGGATCAAGCTCAGTAACTACTTCTGAATCTTATCATCTCTACCACAGTAGTTCTAGATTAAGTCTTGTTATTTCCTCAATCATGTGAAGAAAATCAGTATTATGAGAGCTTTATTTTTGTTCAAGTATCTTGGGGCAAATTTTAGTCTCTGGTACATTTAGTATACCTATGTTAGACCTACACTTGATAAAAACAGAAGGATTTGGTCATTTAAGAATTTTAAAATTTTTCCTCTGGAGAATGGCTATTTTTCTTAAATATACTTCCAAACATTGGAGAAAATAAAGAAGAACTTCCTATATGCTGCTTATGGGAGCATTTGACAATGTCGTAGTACAGTTGAAGATATACATAGGCTTGAACCCAACAATTCCGTTCCTAGATATTCTAGGTAAACTGAGACATGTATGAAAAAGTCTTATAGTTACTTTTATTTTTAATAGGAAAAAATCAAAAGTACTATAAATGTTAAGCAACAGGAGAATGGCAAATTGTGTCATAGTCATATGATGAACTGTTTATTATACTGCTGTTTAAGTGAGAGCTCTGTGTGATCATGGATGAGTGTCTTCGGCGAACAAAAACAAGTTGCAAAAGGTTGTATATTATATAATATTTATATAAGATATATAGCATTTATGTAAAGCTAGAAAGCAATGATATATATGGTTTTAAGTACTTGATTTTATAGTAGTAGTAGTGTAAAAGCATGTATAGGAAATAAATGCCAAATTCAAGATTGTAATTTATATTAGAGAAAGGAATGGGATCAGGGTATCGTACGAAAAGGATTCAACTATATGCATAGGCTTTTTCTTTAAAAAAAAAAATAAATAAATACGTAAAGCAAAATAAGCCTGGCAGAATATTAGAATTCCATGAGAAGGCCAGGGATTTGAAATTTTCCTGTGGATTTGAAATATTTTTTCAAATATATCAAAAAATGTGCTGTCTTTATTTTGGTGAAGATCTTCTACAATAAGATGTATACTTAGGATGCTCCTAAAAGCATGGATGACTTTATTCTATTTGTTCTATATCTTGCAGTAACTAATAGAAATAGTACTTCCTACTCTTGTAAATAAAGAACAGCAATTTTTCTTATCACTGCTCTTCCATTTACCCTTGAATTCAGACAGTTTCACAATAGTATTTTCTTTTGTTATGGCTATCGATCATAACATTATTTTCAGAATTTGTTTATGCATTTGAAACTCCAACTTAAGCTTTGTATTATACTGTTTTACAGTAGAATTCTTGGAATTAAGCAATATATGGATTTTTACATTTTGCATTTGTATACATGTTACATGTGTGTATGTGTGTGAGAGAAAGATTGGTCAATCTTGAGGTATGATCTTGAATTTATCTTAAAATATCTGCACTTAGATGATGTCCTCTAGAAGCTGAGTGTGCTCCAAGTTAGACATGAAGTGTGAGTTTTAGTTGCACTTAGATATTTGACTTTTAAACTTTGAGAAGGTAATAGTAATAGAAAAGTGAATTTTAAAAACTAATGATAACACTTTGGAATGCTGCTTGTAAATGCTGCTTGGTGTTCATAATCTGTGATTGTGCTGTGTAAGGATCAGAAAGCTGTGATTATCAACTTTAGCTGAAAATTTTATTAACTTCTATAATGTGATCAATTTTTTAAAGTCTTCACTCTTATTTTTTTTCCTAGGTTTAATAGATAAAATGAAGACCATAATAAAATAGTCCCCTACTTAGCCCAGCAATTCTTACCTTGTAAGTATCAACTCTCAGTTAATATTTAGTATTAACCTCTGCCATTGCTATAAAAAGTTAGTGTTTTGCTACAGGTGTTGCTTTATTTCTGAATGACAAGTTTCTTATCTCCCCTTACCCCCTACACATTGAAGGTTGGTATTAATTTAATCCAGTTTAGAACAAGAATAATGCCATTGCTTTGAATAAGTTTTCTATTTTGGAAAGTATTTTACAGCAAGGCTCTATTTTCTAAATCTGAGAATCAAATTTTAAACACTTGTCCTCCAAAGGAATTGATAAATAAGTAATTATCTTTATTATTATTAGTCAAGTTTTTTTTTATTGTTTTAAATGTTTATATATTTATTTTGAGAGAGAGAAAGAAAGAGACAAGCAGGCTCCACGCTCTCAGTGCAGAGTACAGTCTAGGGCTCAATTTCACCAACTGTGAGATCATGACCTGAGCTGAAATGAAGAGTTGAGTGCTTCACTGACTGAGCCACCCAGGTGCCCCCCATTAGTCAGGTTTATTGATAGTTATTTTATGGTTTTATAAATTGGAAGGATTCTCTCCACTTGAGAGTTTTTTCATTTATTTGTTTTTATATTTCACTAAATTACCCTGCACACTTTTCTGTGAGATACTTAAAATTTAGCTGTTAAACTTCAGAAAGTGGGAAAGACAGGAAGGCAATCCCTTTTCCTTCCTTTTATACATACATACATGCACACCTCTTTCTTAGAATAAACATTTGGACCCTGATTCATTTAACTTTTGAGAAACTTACAAATTCTAAGGAAAAAATTTTAACAGGTTAGCTAAAATTAATGTCATACCCCTAGAAAAACTCAAATCAAGGTCATGGTAAATACACAAGATAACTATTTTCCTAAAAATATTTGAGACCCTGGGGTGCCTGAGTGACTCAGTCAGTTAAGCATCTGACTTGGGTTCAGGTCATGGTTTTACAGGTTTGTGAGTTCCAGCCCTGCGTTGGGCTCTGTGCTGACAGCTCAGAGCCTGGAGCCTGCTTCACATTCTGTGTCTCCCGTTTTCTGCCCCTCCCCAACTTGTGCTTGAGCTCTCGCACACATGCGCACTCTGTCTCAAAAATAAATAAAAAATAAAACATTTTTAAAATATTTTAAAAAAATATTTGAGACTCTAAAGTCAAGCTACCATAACGATTCATTTCCGTCTATTTGAGCTCATCCCTAAATAAAAGAAACTTAAGTGCACCTTTTTTCTGTTTGTGGTGTTGAGGGATGGCCCTGTTTTAGTAAAAACTAGTGCATCAGATTCTTCTCTACCATATCTAATACCATTGGATTAGTGACTCTGTGAATAATGTTTATGTGTCGAGGAGTGACCTTATAGAAGATCTGCCACTGAACTCAGTAAATAGTTTTTTGGGTGGAAATAATTAAATATTGAAGACTTTTATTAATGAGCCAGTTTGAAGAGTAGTGGCCAAATACCACAGGTCACTTCCTTCTCTAATTTTTTTTCCTTTTTATATTTTTGTCTCTGGAAAACTAGAATGGAAACATTTGCAAATCCCCAGAGAATCCTATATAGCCCAGGCATAAGTTCCTTAATTGGTCCCTTGGAAGCCAGCTCAGTTTTACTTCAGCTTACTCTTAGAAAAAAATCTTTTTGATTGGTATTGCGCTCCTGTAGATTGGAGGGTAGTCGACTTTTCAGAAAGAAATAGGTATCATTTAACTTCTAACAGATTTAAAAGCATAGATAATGTCATATTCTTAACCTTATTTCATCTCCTTTGTAAATTTCTAAGCAAATAAATAAGCTGGATATTTTCCAGCATCTTTTAAACATAGGTCATTTGCTGTATTTTATAATTGGAATGCTTTCTGTTGTCTGTTCTAGGTAGTATGGAGTTCTCTTTAATCTTAGTTACTAAGATAGTGATGTTTCCAGTCAGTACCCAGAAAAATAGGTACATCATGACAGTAGTCAGTGATTCTATATGATTATGCATGGGTATCCCCTCTTTTGTCATTCTCTTATGCTCATTTAATGCCATTCTTCAAGGAATTTTTTTAAGCTGTTCCCCACTTGTGGGATGTGGATATTCTAGAAGTTGTAGAATGTTCATGTTTTATATATTCATTGCTGTCTGAATTAAATAATGGCAGTGTTTTGGGTTCATTTTTATAAATTGAGTAAAGAGAGGAAATCTCTTTCAAGGTTTTTTTTCAGTTTAAAGCTCTTAAATGGTTGTTGCTTAACATAAAACATTCAGAAATAATCATATTTCAGGGTTCCTGGGTGGCTCGGTTGATTGTCTGACTGTTGATTTCAGCTCAGGTCATGATCCCAGGGTTAAAGGGTTGGGCTCTGGGGCGCCTGGGTGGCTCAGTCAGTTGAGCATCCGACTTGGGCTTAGGTCATGATCTTGCCATCTGTGAGTTTGAGCCCTGCGTTGGGCTCTGTGCTGACAGCTCAGAGCCTGGGGCCTGCTTCCAATTCTGTGTCTCCCTCTCTCTCTGCCCCTCCCCTGCTCATGCTCTGTCTCTCTCTGTCAAAAATAAATAAACATTTTTAAAAAAATTTTAAAAGAAAAAACAGGTTGGGCTCTGTGCTAAGCATGGAGCCTGCTTGAGATTTTCTTCCTCTCTCTTTCTCTTTTCTCTCTCTTCCTCTCCCTCTGTCCCTCTGTCCCTCTCTCCTCCCCCCGACCCCCCCCCCGCTCATGTGTCCCCTCTCTAAAATAAAACTAAAATAATACTTCTTTCTCTTTTTTCTCACTTTAGATTTTTGAGCTGTGTTTTGTTTTTTCACATTATAAATTTGGGTACATACACTTAAATTACATATTTCTGTTATATAAATTTAAAATAACTAGATCCATCATTTGTTGCTAAATAAAATAATATCTTTAGGTGCACTGTCAGCAATTACGATCATTGCTGCTTTTTAATTTACAACAGCAAAAACTTTAAGACCCCCACTCTAAATAAGAAACAGAAGATGAAGCAGAATATTAACCAGTCTGTGCTGTCATTGTTAGTCCTGTAAACCGAAGTGATGGAAACAAGTAACTTTATAATCAGTAGACTTATTATTTGTCTATTATCAAAAACGAGTCTAGTAAGAAGAAATAACAAAAATAATTCCTTACGTTAGACTGATTATCTAGATAAGTTTTTAGAATTTTTATCAAGTTAGCAATAGAATAGCAATGGCATGTAATCATACCATTTTAGAAAATATTGTCAGGGGGCGCCTGGGTGGCTCAGTTGGTTAAGCGTCCGACTTCAGCTCAGGTCATGATCTCACAGTCCATGAGTTTGAGCCCCGCGTCGGGCTCTGTGATGACAGCTGGGAGCACGGAGCCTGCTTCAGATTCTGTGTCTCCTTCTCTCTCTGCCCCTTCCCTGCTCATGCTCTGTCTCTTTTGTCTCAAAAATAAATAAATAAATAAATAAATAAATAAATAAATAAATAAAACATTAAAAAAATATATTGTCAGTTCTTGAATTATAAATAGTGTAAATGTGGAGCTGATTGAAAGTACTGCAAATAAAATCAGAATGTTGTAAATCAGTAGGGCAGTAAGTAGTTAATAAGGCAAATGATATAGAATCTATTGTTTTCAATAAAAATGTAATGCTTTTGGTATGACTCGCTAAAAATAGCTGAAATCTCATGATTGAAATTTACTCTTGTGTTAAATTGCTGTCTACCTGTGGCACTTATGAGGAATTTTTAATTATTTTGAATAATTTTATAACGTGAATGTTTCTGGGGGAAAGACTACCAAAAGAAAAAACAAAAGAACAAATTGCTCTTTTGGCACTTGGATTAGTAGTAAATAATGTTTATAATCAAAAAAAAAATTATAAGGATGCTAGATAATCTCAGCATTTGGTGGTAAGGAAGGTTTGCAAATTTACTGATCAATTGATATTAATTTAGTTAAATATATCAAATCTAGGTTCTTAAAGGGGTATATTGTTCTATAACGTATGAACATAGAGAAAATTTACAATGTGCCACAACCATTTTTCAGTCATTGTTCAAATAACTTCTCTTTTTGAGAGTTAGTGTTTAGGGGCGCCTGGGTGGCGCAGTCGGTTAAGCGTCCGACTTCAGCCAGGTCACGATCTCGCGGTCCGGGAGTTCGAGCCCCGCGTTGGGCTCAGGGCTGATGGCTCAGAGCCTGGAGCCTGTTTCCGATTCTGTGTCTCCCTCTCTCTCTGCCCCTCCCCCGTTCATTCTCTGTCTCTCTCTGTCCCAAAAATAAATAAACGTTGAAAAAAAAAATTTTTTTTTAAAAAAAGAGAGTTAGTGTTTAAATCAAATGCTAGTAGTTCTATCCTTACAGTCTTACATGTTTGACATATATGTGTTGAACAAAATAATTTAAATTATTAAATGTGATCTGTCTATGCAAGGCTGTGTTTCTGCTCTCAACAAAATTGTAGCCATAAAATTTGAATTTTAGTGCCAAAATTATAGAAAGGAGTTGGGTTAGTTGTTTTCCCACCTTGAACAAGTTCTCAGTTCAAGATGGATGATTCAAAGAAGTGTAATAGGAAATGTCTTATTTATGAAGTTACTTTTGATGTCTTATGAAAATGAAAACAACGCAAAATTTAATAGTACAGACCTTTATTGAAATAGGAAATAAACATACAAATATAAATTCTGATACAATAGGGATTTCAGGTTCTAAGCATAAATAGAGTAGGTAACATCCCTAAACTGTTGATGCAGTCTTGCCCTTTGCTACTACCTTTTTGCCTGAAATTTGAGTTTTCAAAATGATCTCCATGTAAAAACAGAAACAGATTGAATGCAGAATTGAAATAGATACATGTCAAATTGTCAGCAATCACACCTGACTTTTTGCCAGTTTCGTGCTTCCTGTTATATCCAGTAAATAAATTTCTTAAAATTCTTTTCAGTTTTGTTTTCTTTAAATTGTCTCTGTTTCTTTATTCCCTTTGTATTTAATGCCCTATCATCAAAACTTAAACATAGTTTGTCCTCCAAATCCTTAATAAAACAGCTTATACTGAAATTTTCTAAGTCAGTTTTTTTTAGTTGATCTTTATTCATTTTATTCTAATGCTCAGAGTATTAGTGTTAAAACTATAATAGAGAAACTTTTTCCTTAATGGTATAAATTGTATTTATGTCAGTTAAAATAATTGATAGAAAATAAAATTTTCATAAGAGAGCAGGTTTCAGTTTAGTATATAATTTCATCCTTTGGCCCTAGATATGTCTTCTAGAAATAGTTTTTCTGTCTTTTCTCTAAGCTAAGCATACTTAAGTCCTTCCACTAGTTCTCATAGCATGAATTCTAGATCAGTAGTATCCTGGATATTCCACTTTGGATCTGCTACATTTTGTCAGTATTGCATATAGAACTGACTGTACTCAGTGTGGTTTGAGGTACACAATACAGTCTGTCTTTCATGAATAAGGTAGTTCTATCAATGTAGCCTGCCTGGTTCCACTGACTTTCTCTTTGTCATCGGCACTGTTGGTTCATGTTGAATCACAGTCCACTGAAACCCTACGTTTGTCCAAAGTGTATTTCAAATCCTACCGTAAGTTAAGAAATTCAGCAGTCATTTATTAAATACCTATTCACTACTAGCTGTGTTCATAAAAGTTTAAATTTGTACAGTCTTAAAAGGGCTATGAACTAGCCATTAATAACCCATTTTACAAAAAGGAGTCTCAAAGCTCCATGTACTGAAATAACTTACCCAAGATACAAGAATTCATAAGGAATAGAGGCGCCTGGGTGGCTCAGTCTGTTGAGCATCTGGGTTTTGATTTCGGCTTAGGTCATGACCCCAGGGGTCATCATATTGAACCCCATGTCAGGCTCTACACTGAGTGTGGAGTCTACTTAAGATATTCATTCATTCATTCATTTATTCATTCATTCATTCATTCATTCTCTCTCACTCACTCATTAAAAAAAAAAAAAAGACACAAGGGGTAGAGTCAGGATTCCATCTTGGGTCTCCCAGCTTCAAATTCAGTGTTCTGTATCATTTCTCCCTCAATAAATTATTTTTGCTGCATATTATATTGATTAAGTTAAGAAAAATGCAGAAAGTGGCTAGTAAATTCTGTTTCATCCAGGATGATTTTAGAGCTTAGGAGACATGCCTAGAATTTTTTAATGTTTTTGTTAAATGCGGTAATGTCTAACATGAATGAGATGAACTGAAATTAAAGCAGCATAAGAAAGTAAATATGCCTAAACAGAAAGTTAATTGAATCAAAATTAGACTTGCAAATCAATTAATTGCAAGAAAATGAGGGGGAAAACATTTAATTTATATAAAATTTGTATCCTTTTTACTGTATTTAAAAAATTTTTAAATCTGTTAACCTGGAGTGCCTGGGTGGTTCAGTTGGTTGAATGTCCGTCCAGCTCTTGATTTCAGCTCAGATCATGATCTCATGGTTCATGAGTTCATGCCCCACATCGGGCTCTGTGCTGACAAAGAGGAGCCTGCTTGGGATTTCTCTCTCTCTCTCCCTCTCTCTCTCCCTCTCCCTCTCTCTCTTCCTCTCTCTCTCTCCCTCTCCCTCTCCCTCTCCCTCTCCCTCTCCCCCCCCCCCCCCCCCCCCCCCCCCCCCCCCCCCCCCCCCCCCCCCCCCCCCCCCCCCCCCCCCCCCCCCCCCCCCCCCCCCCCCCCCCCCCCCCCCCCCCCCCCCCCCCCCCCCCCCCCCCCCCCCCCCCCCCCCCCCCCCCCCCCCCCCCCCCCCCCCCCCCCCCCCCGCTTACTCTCTCTCTCTCAAAATAAAGGAACATTTAAAAAAATAAATCTCGTATCTAATATGAAAAAAGCTAATTTAATGTACTTAAACATTCCTATTTACTCAGATTAATGTTCAAGCTGACTTCTTAAAACATTGATTTATTGTCTCACCTTTCAAAATGAGTATTGTTTTCTTAAAAGAGTATAAAAATGAAAAGTGATACATACTTAAAAGGTGGTAAATCATAAAGATAATCAAGAGCTCATAGGCCAGAGTATAAACCACGGGGCTTGGAAGTAAAACTTTTATAAAGAAAAAGGACAAGAGTTGAATGGTTCTGTTTTCTAATTTTTTAATAGCTCTTTTTTTGTTGTTTTTTTGTTTGTTTGTTTGTTTAATTAGATCTGCATCTAACCAGTAAGGCTCTTTCCATATGTAGTTAGGGAATGTGACTTTGCTTTTAGCCAGCAAACTTGAAAGCACAGTTTAAGTGATGGAGGCACTATATAACGTTTGTATATAAGTAGAGAAATGGCATGGGCCATACCAGGAAGCATTGCTACGTAGCTAGTCCAGTTTGAATGGATGATAGGTATGAAATAATTAAGCCGGTTATTTGCTCAGCATAGTACTCAATAAGAATAATTTCCTGTATTCAAAAGTTCTTAAAACTGGTGCAATTCAATATCAGCTAGGAAGGCTGAAGATTACACTGGAAAATATAGACTTGAATTGTCCTCTAAAGTAGGAATAAATTGAAAGGGGATTAGTGAGTATTTTAGCCTCCAGCAGTAGCTTCAGTGAAGATTTAGAGAGGAGAAAGGAATATACAGTTTAGGAGAGGAAAGAACTGGAAAACAATTGACTACAAGCATGATAAATAATTTTCTTCCACTTGCTACTTACCTGATGGCCACAGCACATGCCTGACCAGTTTTTGTCCACTCATAAATACTTAAATGCTTCTCTAACTTATAGGGACCCTTTTTTGCTAAATATGTAACCACCCATACTTAGAATAACACAATGAATAATAATCTTATTGTAATAATGTCTAGTTTCTCTTAAAATTCTTGATTATTTCAGAAAAGTCTACATACTACATTGGTTTATGTCTCTTAAAAGAGACCTTTTAACTGGAATGGTAGAGGCTTTTAATTGGAGAGAAGTAGGAAATACTGGATAGGTCCTGATTATACAGACCTTGATGTGTGTGTGGGGGTGGGTGTGTGTGTGTGTATGTTGTCTAGATTGAAGTCCACCTCACACACAATTTCTAAATAATCATTACTTTCTTAATCAGAAAAAAAAAATCAAGTATAGACATACTACAGTTTTATACTTTACTCAAAAGCTAGGTTTTTATGGATTATAAAACAGACTTCTTGGATTTTATCTGAATACTATTTCATTACCTGCCTGTTCTCAACATTGACTTTTAAAGGTATCTTATCTGGTTAATTTTTTTTGTTTTTAAGCATCTGTAGCCAAAAAACAAGTTAAAAAAATTTTTAATGTTTGTGGATTTTATATATTTAGACATTTCATAAAACTTTCACTTTCTTTATAGGATAGTAAGAAATTAATTATGTTTAATGAAATTGTCATGAAGTTTAGTTAGACCCCATAATTTAGGCCTATTCTTAAAGATACCAAAGCATGGCTAATTTCAAAATTTCTCCAGGTGTAGTATCAACATTTCATACCACAAGTGTAGTATTCCATTGTCCTGACCAAGCATAGTCATTCTGTGACCCAAGGGCTATATGTAGTCAGCTCCTTAGAGGTTTACATGCAGAATTTGAAGCATACTTGAAGACAGTAATTATTACAAATTGTGTTGATGCCAGATTAAAAGTAAAATTAAGTACTTGAAAAATTGAAAGCAATGTGCTGGTACTTAATGGTTATGTCTAAACAGAATTGAAATATTTTCATGGCATGTATTAACCTCTGAATATTTCTATTATGTGACAGTGGGAACAGTCTATAGATTCAAAGAAATTTTTAGTTTAAAATATACACCCCCCCCCCTCGCCTTTTTTTCTTGAGACCTAGAGAGAGGGAGACACCAAATATGAAGCAGGCTCCAGGCCCTGCCTGTCAGCACAGAGCCTGAGTTGGGTCCCAAACCCACCAACCAGGAGATCACGACCTGAGCTGAAGCGAAGATGCTTAACTGACTGAGCCACCCAGGTTTAATCCCCATTTAGAACTTACAGTTAAAAAAAAAAAAAAAAAAAAAAAAAAAAGACTATTCAATGGAAAAAGGACAGTCTTCAACAAATCATTTTGGGAAAACTGAATATCAATATATAAAAGAATGAAATTGATACTTCATACTATATATAAAAATTAAAATGGGTCAAAGACCTAAATGTCAGAACTAAAACTATAAAACTCTTAGAAGAAAACATAGGGGGACGACTTCATGACAGTCTTGATCATGATTTCATGGATAGCAAACCCAAAGCACAGGCAGCAACAACAACAAAAAGGTAAATCGGACTCCCATCAAAATTTAAGATTTTTTATGCATCACAGGACACTATCAGCAGAGTGAAAAGGCAACTTACAGAATGGGAGAAAATATTTGCAAATCATATATCCGATACAGGACTAATCTCCAGAATCTATAAAAAACTCTTACAACTCAACCACAACAACAAAATAAAAACCCAGTTAAAAAATGAGTAAAGGACTTGAATACATATTTCACTAAAGAAGATATACAAATGGTCAATAAGCCTGACATGCTCAAATGACTAATCATTAGGGAAATGAAAGTCAAAACTATACCAAGATACCACCTCACATCCCCAAGGATGGCTATTATTTTTCAACAAGAAAAAAATAGTAAGTGTTGGCAAGGATGGGGAGAAATGGGAATGCTTTTGCTTTGCTGATGGAAGTGTAAAATGGTATAGCCACTATCTAAGAAAGAAAGTATGGCAGTTTTTCAAAAAAATGAAAATAGAATTAAATACCATATGATCCAGTTATACTGCTTTGGGGTTTATACCAAAAAGAAATGAAAGCAGGACTCAAGCAGATATTTGTATACCATGTTTATAGCAGCAATTAATCATAATAACAGAAAGATCAAAACAACTTAAATGTTCATAGATGGACAAAATGTATATACATACAATCGAATACTACTCAGCTGTGAAAAGGAAAGATAGTGTAAAATATGCAGCAGCATGGATGAACTTTGAAAAAGTTAACCCTATGTAAAAGCCAGACACACAAAAAATAAATGTTACATGATTCCATTTATATAAGGTACCTGAAATAGGCAAATTCATCAAGACAAAGTAGACTAGTGGTGTCCGGGGGCTGAGGGAATGGAAGCATGGGCACTGTTTAGTGGCTCCAGTGTCAGTTGGTGTAAATGTAAAGGTTATGGAGATGGAAGGTGGTGATAGTTATACAACAGTGTAAGTAGACTTAATGCCACAGAACTGTACCCTTTAAAATAGTAAAATTTATGTCATTTTACTCTAAATACTCTGTCAATACTCTAAAAATAGTAAGACATTATTACTGTGAAGTTTTTAAAAGCAAAAAAAGATTTATTAGGGTACCTGGGTGGGTTAGTTGGTTAAGCATCTGACTCCTGATCTCTGCTCAGGTCATGATCTCACAGTTCCTGAGTTTGAGCTCCACATCAGGCCTCTGCACTGACAGTGTGGAGCCTGCTCAGTATTCTTTTTGAGACAGAGCGAGACAGAGCATGAACGGGGGAGGGGCAGAGAGAGGGAGACATAGAATCTGAAGCAGGCTCCAGGCTCTCATCTGTCAGCACAGAGCCCGACGTGGGGGTTGAACCCACGAACTGTGAGATCATGACCTGAGCCGAAGTCGGACGCTTAACTGACTGAGCCAGCCAGGTGCCCCTTAAATGATTTTAAATTCTGAGAAGGAATTGTGTCCGTATACTCACCAGTGTAACAATTGGGACAGTGCCTGGCACATAGTAGGTATTAAGATACTTGTTAAATGAAAAAAGTATGTACATAAATTTTGTATATTTGAAAATACCATGTTTACATTTTTGTTTGGAAAGTGGGAAAGGGTAGCCTAAAGAACTGTTCCAAATGTAGTTGGTAAATACAAATATGTATTACGTATTTCTCAAGTCATTGTAGCATAGCCATTTTAATGTGAGAAAACTGGAGCAAAAGGTTATCGAGGCTTAAACTAGAGTGGTGGCAGTTTCCTTGTATCTTTTAGAGAAAGAGGTTATTACATTCCTACATCTGAGTAAGTGGAAACTGTTCAGGAGTGTATTTCCATGCCTGGTGAAGAGGGGAGGCCGATAGGATAAAGGAAGATCAAGAGCCACCGGATTCCAATTTTATTTCTCATCTCTGGGTACAAAGTTAATTCATCTTCCAAAGGCTTCATAATCTTTAATTCTTATGTAAAGTGATGTCCAACTTTTAACAGAGTAACTATTCTAAAAAAGGGATAAATGTTAAGGGTAAGATAATACTTGGATTTTTTTAAGATAAATTAATTAGAAAATTCACTTGAGTCTTTTGTATATTTTCACTTTATTTAGCGTTAAAATATTTCATGTGACATCATCTTTTCCTTTAAAAGTACATCTGCATTTTCTTAGCTTAAGTTTATTGAAACTGAGCTCTTATATGTCATTTCTTATTTTTCCTTTAACATGAAGTCTTATCTACTGGATGGAAGATGTCTTTAGAAAGGCATACCACAAGGAATGAACTGCTGTCTGTAAATTTTGCTTTTACCAAGGTAAAGACCAAATTTTATGAATTCACTTTGTGTTTATAAAAGGAAAAAAAAACTTTTATATATTTAATACATTCAAAAATTTGATTAAATATTTAACTTTATTGGCTTATTAAGTTGACAAAGGGGGAGGAAATGCTTAGCTTTTCCTCATATTACACATCTTTGTGTTCCTAACCTATAGCAATATGCTTAGCACGTAGTAGGCTTTCCTTAAACATTTGATGTAGAAATAAATTTTACTATTCTACCTAAAAGCTTCTAAGAAATAGCTATTTATGTATACTTTGTCCGTTATAATCTTTAAATATTGGTTTCTTAATGTATTCTCTTCTAAAAGAAAAAAATTTTTGTATCTTCAGGTGCTAATGTGTGTTTAAAAAACAAAACCTTGGAGTAAAGTAGCAGCACATAATGGTTTGTGGATTTTGAAAAGGTGCAGGCCATATTGTGCTGCCTCAAAAATACAAGGATCTGATCTTCTGAAGAAAATATATTTCTTTTTATTCATAGCTCTTATGATAGTGATGTCAGCAGTGCCTTAGCAGCACGTAAATATTGGCGTTAAGATTCTAAAATTATCTCCAGTATTAACTGTGCTGCTGAAGTAAGGCTGGCCATGTTCTACAGTCTAATATGTTTTATATTTTAATATGTCTTAATATGTATTAACATCATTGATATATCTTCAGTTTTATTGATAATGTATTTTCAATATTATTGAGAATCTTGTTATCTTTAGTATGATTCTATAAAGATAAGTAGTAACTTTTAAGATGTATTTGTATTAACATGGTTGTGGGGTGCCTGGCTGGCCCAGTCAGTAGAGTGTGTAACGCTTGCTCTCGGAATTGTAAGTTCAAGTACCACACTGCGTGTAGAGATTACTTAAAATCTGTAAAAAAAAATAATGTAAGTGCAATTTAATAATAGTGTTGAATGCCATCAAGAATTTATTGAAAGAGCTTATACAGAACCAAATTTACTTTAATGCATATTTATATTCATTGTAAATACTGAAATTTTTAAATACTCATTTTTCCTTTGTTTCTCCAGTAAAATGAAGTTTAAAAATATTTGCTTATTTCACAGATAAGTGCATTATAAAATATACATTCTGAACAGAACTTACAAGACAATTTTTAGTAATGTTTCTAAATATTTCGTTAGAAGGGGGAAATTTCAAAACGTGTGAATTAAATCCCTGAAATCCTGGGTCTCAAAATGCTCTTAATCATAAACTCAAAGGTAGGAAAGGCCTTACAGATGACCAGCCTATTTTTTGGGTGGCTCAGGAAACAAATTCAAATTAGGTAATTTGCCCCACATGACAGATTAGAATCTTAATCCTATGCCTTCTGACTTTACACTATCATTGTTTTATCTTTGTTTCTATTAAATCCTTAGCTGAAGATTTTTGACAAGTTGAAAATGTGACTTTGTTTGGTTTTTTATAGTCAATATTTAACTTCACAGTAAAAGTAAAAATTATTATTATAGTTACTAATTTTATAGATGTAACAGTTGAAATTTTTAATTTAAGATTTAAAGAAAAATGTTTTCTTTACCTTCTGTTTCTTATTTATTGTTTTATTAAGTCATTAAACTAAAAATTAATGTTCAGGACAAGACAGGTGTTTTTGTGTAGCATATCACACTTTTGGTCTTCTTTTCTACAAGGACTAGCTTACCCTTTTCAATTGCAGCCAAACAGGAAATCTACAAAATAAAAGCACTTCTTAACAAATCATTTCCAATTGTTATTGTCTTTTAGAAACCCTAAAAGTACTTCAGATGTAATTTAAGGAATTGTAATCAAGGATCTTCTTTTTAAAGTCTAATGTGAAGGTAAAGAAAATATGTAAGGCAAAGCTCTCATTTTTAAAAACAATTTTTCCCCAGCAAATATTTTTTTCCCCAAATTAGGAAGCAGTATACCATATATACGGTAGCTAGAATTAAATGCCAGCTTTTACATTAAGTACAATTAAGCACTATTGACTTGGTGCTTTGAAAAATCATTCATCAAGCTGTTCACCTCTTTTCCTTTATTTCATTTCAACTATTTTATGAAAGACTGACAAATATAACTTTTGATTCCACTGAAAGTACTCCAAGATTTAACATCTAGATTCTTAGAAATATTTATTAAATGAATTACAAAGTTTGTCCACTATTTTCCAGAATAACTCAGGAATTAGATACCTTTTTTCCTGTTTTTGTTTTTCTAAGTATATTATGTTTAGTCTAATCTGCCTTCTAAATGAAAGAGAGAAAACCTGGATTTTACATTTACTAGGTGAATTTTTATATCTAGGTCCTCCAGATGTGAAGAAGGAACACTTGGGGCTATTATTGCTAAATGAAAACTTTTCTTGTTTTAATCCTGAGAATAGATTAAAGGAAAATGAAAATATTGGTAAAGTGAGAAACTATAGAAAAACTGTTATAATGAAATTTATCATAACAGAAGCATTCAGCTTCTTTCCAGTCTCTTAAGAGGAAGTAGCCTGTCAGTACCTAATGAAACACACACATTTAGGTAATTCAGAACTGGAAGTTGTATTTGTACGAGTTAATACACTTTATCTTTGTGTAATTTTGAACACATTAAAAGCAAATAGTACAATAAAAGTTGTACCTTTTAATGTTAACCTTAATTTGACTATTTTTACAAAGAAAAAATAAGTATATACAGGTGTGTGTTTTCATTTTTTCTATCTTTGGGGAAAAAATGCTCATCTTCTTTCATTCACGTTTCTTTTTAAGTTGATGCCAAATAATTTCAATATTGAGCATCTTAAATCTGTTACTTGGAGTATGGATTGAGTTTGTTTGGAGCTAACTCAGAGGACTCAGGCAAGTATTCAGGAGGTAGCAAGAGGAATATTGTAATAGTTGAATAACTCAGTTCACATCCTGTATTTAAAGGCAGATCTCTTAAGGTTACACATATTGATATGTGATAGTAAATATGAAAATTTGGCCTTAGACTTAATTCTGTACTCAACAATGAAGATTTTCTTCAATCAATTATATATCCTTTTGGTTGTTAGAGAATTACATGTTGTTTTTAAGCCACTAAGTGTCATTATGGGTATATGCCCAGGTTAGCTCTATTGGATTAGCAAGATTATGCTTGCATAAACTGTGATCTCTGTTAATGATTTATCAATTTAGAAATTGACATTCTAAATCAATTTTTTTTCCTTTTACAGGTGGATATTACTATCCCTTATTCTTCGAAAAAGTTTTATTCTCAGTGTTGTTTCTCATTGAGTATTAACAAAAAGAAAAATTAATGTTCCAAACTTTTCAGATAGATTTGGTCCTAGTAAGTATTTAGACATACTATTTGCATAGCTAGAAGAAGAAATGAGACCATCATCATTTCCAGCTAAAATTTTTTATTTTCATCTGTTATCAAAGGATTTCTTATAATTTCTGTCTTATTAATAGCTTGAGCCCCTTTAATGCAGAATTAACTCACACCAGAAATGTGAGAGTATATATTCTTGCCTTATTTATTTATAAATATATCTCACAAATTTCTGATGTCTTTTTTTAAAGCTATATATGAAGCTATATATGAAGAAAAAAATAATTGACAAAATAAATACTAAGTTTAAACCTCTAATGTTAAAGTTACTGTGTGAGGTGACAAATTACTTGCTTTTTTTTTTTTTGTCTTTATTTTACTGAAATTAAATTCAACATTTATAATTTCTATTTGGGTCTATTTCTTGATTACTAATACATTGAATTCATGTAAAAACTTTATGAGTAATATACTGAAATTAGCATACTGATGATTACAGTTCTCCCTTAATTCTGTGGAACTTTGAATAATCTGGTATTACATTCTTGCAATTGAACTTTTGTGTTTTGAAGAAATGTAAACTGCCTGGAAAATGTTATTATTGTTTGTATTTATCATATGCCATAGGATTAGATTTTGTTTGAGAAATTTTTAGCTACCTATTTACACAAAATGCTACTCAGTTTGATTAACTTGTTATTCAAAGGTATTCTCTTTGTTTTATAATTTAACCACTTACTACCATGGATTATTCTATTAAAGAATATCTTTAGGAAGTGATAGAAATTCTGAATCACCCTAAAGTTTGCTGATTTCCGCATCTCATTATTTTATAATTTTGGGGAATGCTTGTATTATACCATTTCAGGAATATAAGTTTTTATTATACCAGTAAAACTATTTCTTTTTGGACTTAATGCATATGATAGTAAATCACAGAATTTTTTTTAAGTTTCCATGTCCTCAATATTAAAAATGCTGTTTTAGCCTGAAGCAAGCAATGAAGAAGGGTATTTATTGTCCTACCGTGTAAGTCAAGAAAGTTGAATAAGTACATGATTTCTTAAGAGAATTTACAAATTTTAACATGGTCAATGCAGACTTTTATGTTAATTTGTTTATATTCTGATGAATGTCTTTTGTGGCAGTGTGAAAATGCAGATGTTTGACCGGGAGCATTAAAAATAGATTTGAGGGGGGGCGCCTGGGTGGCGCAGTCGGTTAAGCGTCCGACTTCAGCCAGGTCACGATCTCGCGGCCCGTGAGTTCGAGCCCCGCGTCGGGCTCTGGGCTGATGGCTCAGAGCCTGGAGCCTGCTTCCGATTCTGTGTCTCCCTCTCTCTCTGCCCCTCCCCCGTTCATGCTCTGTCTCTCTCTGTCCCAAAAATAAATAAACGTTGGAAAAAAAAAATAGATTTGAGGGGTGCCTAAGTGGTTCAGTCGGTTAAGCGTCTGACTTCACCTCAGGTCATGATCTCGCAGTTTGTGAGTTCAAGCCCCGCATCAGGCTCTGTGCTGACCGCTCAGAGCCTGGAGCCTGCTTCAGATTCTGTGTCTCCCTCTCTCTCTGCCCCTCCCCTGCTCATGCTCTGTCTCTCTCTGTCTCAAAAATAAATAAAACATTAAAAAATTAAAAATAATAATAAAAAAATAAAAATAGATTTGAAACATTTATAAAGAGAGGTACAAATTTATTCTACTCAAATGCTGAGGATCTGTAGAACAAAACAAATAAATTTCTGCCCTCATAGAGTGTATGATCTTGGAAGTGAGATGTGAGTAATAAACTAGACGAAAAAATTGATAGGTACTATATGTGGTGTGTCAGATGGTAGTACTTTGTAGAAAAATAATGCAAAGGAGGTGGAAAGGATGGAATAAAGGTGTTTGGAAGACAGGAGAGAGAAGTTTTTAAATACTGTAGAGAGAAAATGCTTGACAAATGATTATTTAGACAAAGATTTTTAAAACGATGAGCAAATTATTAGGTATCTGGGAAAAGAGCCTTTCGGGCAGGTGAGATAACAACTTCAAAGATCTTCAGGCTGAACCACTTTTGGTGTGTACAAGAAACAGCAAGGAGATCTGGTTGGCTACGATTAAATACACAAGAAGGGGACTCAATTCATGGGATCGAAGAGTCTGTAAGGGCTAGATCTTATGGCTGTTTTCAGCTTTTAGCTTGTTCTACAGATTTAATTTTTCATACTTCCTTCAGAGAACTTTGACAGCAGTATGCGTCTCAGCCTATTTGACCTTTGTAGGTAGAACAGTATTTTTATAAATCTGACTCAAGATTACAACCTCCATCAGACACTATTGTTTAAACATTTTAAACAAAATGTTTAAATAGTTGGTTAATAGGTACATGTGTGATGATCAGATTTTTACAAATTGTGCTTTGATGGCTCTGAATTTGTTTTCCACTTGATCAGTTTAGCTTGTCAAAGCTAACAGCTCCAGGAGACACTAAACTTACTCATGTTTGTCATTTACCCAAACAAATCACCGCCATTTGATGCCTCCATTCTGGAATTGATGTCATAATTAAGTATTTAATGATTTATCACCTGTTCTGTAGCATCTTAGCTGAAACGTTCTTTGCCTGGAATTGTTTCATTCGCTGTGGTATATATCCCACTAACTTAATCTTCCTAAAACACTGCTTTTGTTTATAAGGTAAAATTCAAACTTGTTAGCTTTTGCATCATGATATTGCCCCAACTCTTCTTCAAGTGAACTAGTCTTGACCCATCCGTTTTTCTGTTTGCTTTTATTTATGCCATTTCACCACCCCAGTCTCTCCCAGCTAATCCCTCCCTGTACGTGGTTAAAAATGAGCCAGACCTCTTGTGTGTGGTAAATGTTTCCTGACTTTAACCATGTGGTGTTATCCCTCTATCTTGTAGTATGAATGATTTATATCTCTAGTTCTTAGCCTTTTTTTTCCTAACTTAACACACCTGAAGGACATAATACTTCATCATTAATTGTGCCTCATTTATTAATACATATTAACCTTTTAAATGCGTTAGCCATATGAATAAACATTTAAAATTTTATAAACAAAATGAAGAAAAGCAAGTGACTAAAACACCCAGAACTTGAAAACATCAACCTAAATATCAGGTCCCAAAGTTTAAATACTAATTTTGTGCTGACGTTGATATAGTTGATTTTTTTCCTCAGTTACATGAAAATCTCTTCTCCCTCCCTCCCTCCTTCCTTCTGGCCCTCTTTCTCTACTTCCATTTCCTCCTTCCCTCTCTCTTTCTATATCTCATATATAATTGAGTATGAACCATCCATATATATTTTTAGGATTTTAGCACATTTAAAGGAATGATAAGTCATCATTTTAATTTTTCAATATTGTAAAAGTAATTAATAAATACACTCTTAAGTAATGCATGTGTTTATTATGGTGTTGCTTATAATAATAAAAATTTGTAAGAGTTTTTAAAGTGTCCAATATTAAAAGGCTAATTAAATAACATGCTGAGTGGAATACTGTGCAGCTACTTAAAATAATGTAATGAATATTTGATCAGCTAGAAAATTGTTCATGATAAATGTCAGACAGTATGAACAGACTCGTTAGAAGAATACATTTGCTGAACTGTTAATCACTGGTTTACTACAGGCGTGAGACAAATCTTATTAAGATGAGGAAGGTGGATCTTATTTTCATGATTATAAGTAAGCTTTATGATTTTTGTGACTTGGGGAAAGTTTGTTTTTGAAAAGGAGAGAGAAAAATCCTTAAAAAATAAAAACAAATATTTGAAGCACCACCACATAATCATAACCCTTTTGGAAATTTTGCTGGGTTCAGGAAATTTAGAAGTAATAAAAATTAACTATCAGGGAAGAACTGAACAGGTAACTTCAAAAATCAGATAATTTAAAAATCAGCTGTAGGGGAGCAATCTCTGTTCTCAAAGGAGGGTTGAAAGGAATTCAAAAATCACATCTTGAATTCATTGTTGAGTGCTTTTGCTGTCATTTCTCCACTCTTCAAAACTTCAAAAGGTAAGTATAAAAGTGATAAATCTATTTTAATTTTGAAACTGTATTAGTAAACTATGTAAAGAAAAACAAATCCAGTTTATTTTATAGTTACAGATACTTAACAGCAATGAAACTGACTTTCAGATCTAAAAATTAAGAATTTTCCTGCTTGGGGCACCTGGCTGGCTCAGTCGGTAGATTATGTGACTCTTGTTCTTGGGGTCATGAGTTCAAGTCCCACTTTGGGTGTAGAGCTTACTTTAAAAAAATTTGAGGAGGGGGGAGGCACCTGGATGGCTCAGTCAGTTAAGCCTCCGACTTCAGCTCAGGTCGTAATCTCACAGTTTGTGAGTTCGAGCCCCGCATCAGGCTCTGTACTGACAGCTCAGAGCCTGGAGCCTGCTTCAGATTCTGTGTCTCCCTATCTCTCTGCCCCTCCCCTTCTCATGCTCTGTCTCTCTCAAAAATAAACTTTAAAAAATACATAAATAAACTTTTTAATAGAAAAAATAATTTTCCTTGAAAAGATTTAATCTCTCCTAGCATAAAAGGAATACATAGGCATAGAAACCTTTGGAACAGGCAAAAAATTCTATTTAAAAATCCTATTTTTACTATCCAGTAGCAACAATTATTAGCTTTATATTATTCCCTTCTAGTTGCATAGTTGAATTAACAAATTTTATTTCTTAATCCAAATGATAACTATTCCAGGGATCAAAATCTAGAACATCTCTCTCTAGAGAAGAGAGAGGGGATATGCTTTTGGCTAAGAAAATTTTTTCTTTACATTTATCTAAAGTATACTTAAACTATTGTCTTTATAATTTGTTGCATAATATTTTACTGTAAAAATGCTTAAATTTTATTAACTTTTTTTCCTCAAGATTAGTAAATCTGAGTTTATGGGAAGATGCATCTTGTTTACCCTTTGGCTTCTTCTACCACGCCTGCATGCCAACCCTAACGGTACCTTTCCATTGTGTGAGAAGCATTCTGAGGCAAGGGAAGTCATTGAAGGTTTTTTAGCAGGAAAGAAAAATAACTACTGAAATATGCATACTGGCCCAAGATTTGCTCAGAGAGAAATCTAAGACTGGTGTACTAAGTTATGAATTTGTTTCTTTTGTATCTCCATAACCACATCAAATTTACCAAAAACCTGAGCTGTTCTAAAATTGTGGAATTCATATTTGATATTCAAAAAACATTAATATGGACATTTCGTGCAAAACATGACTAAAGTTACCAATATGTAAACCTAACACAAATGTATGAGTTCTAGTGTATGACCTTTCTGTTACTGTGACCCATTCAGAATGTAAGCAAAATATGGTATGTCTCAACTTGGTTTTTTCACATGCAAATATTTTATAATTTGAAACTCTTAAGAACAGTGGTAGTTTAATTTAGAAAAGCAGGTTTAGAACCTGAAAACACGTTGGCTAATACGGTAAAGAAAATACATTTGGGGGAATCTAAAAATCTTTACCTGTGGAGAGGAATATTTGTCACCAGAACAGGCCTGTGGTGCAGATTTCAGGTCAGACCCTGTTGTGCCACTAGGGTCTGCATTTTAGTGGTTTATTGCATCCTCTGGAAAAAAAAAAAAAAAACAAAAGTAAAGCCTCTGGTCGATAATAAGCTATTGTACTGTTTTTTAAATTAGTGATTCTTAGATGTGTTTACCTCTAAAACTCAAGGTATTTGGACCTTTAAAAATTGATGACTTACTCATTTTAGAAAGTTTACATAGTCACACTCTTCAGGAAAAGTTTGTGATGGTTTTACTGTATTTCCCATATTGATTAAGGAACTAAATACCCCCTCACCCAAAAAAGAGAATTTCTTCTGTGTACTTCCCCGCCCCCCCTCCCAACAATACTAGGTAGCCTTGGTTTCTGGATAGCCAAGTTGGATTATTTAATTTGGAATTTAGGTAAACTTTGGACACATTTCAAAACTAGCATGAAAATTGATTTATTTAGGTTAACCTATTACATGCTAATAAACACTTGTTCCCCCAAACCATTGTTGATTGGAAGTCTTGGTATGTATGACTCATGTCAGGACACATGTAGAGTATGGATGTGAACCAACTGGAGTGCATTCAGAAAATTGAAAAATATGAGGTGCTCAGATCTCACAAGGAATGGTTGAAGGTACTGAGGAGCTTCCAAGCTTCCTTGAAAAAGAGAAGACAAGTAACAATCTGAGGCTTGTGCATTTTGTTTTCACCTGGAGGGCAAAACCAGGGAGTTTCAGGGATGTGCAGGGGCTTTCTGCTGACTTTGAATGTGTGCATTAGGGAAGTGGACTGCTTTGCCAAGACCCTCAAAAGTGATGAAATGGGGTTGGGGTAGTTAGTAAGATTTAAAGATACTGTTTGGAATGAAGAAAATGAGTACACATCATCTTAAGCCCTTGCCTTTAAAATGTAAGACCATTTGTGCCAACAGGACAACTTTTGACTAAAGGAAATCATAGGGAAACATGGATTTTGTTTTGCTTTTGGACAGTTTTTACTGATAATGATCATTGTTTTAACAGACCTGGCAGCATCTAAGGAAGGTACTCTAAGAAGTTCAAGATCAAGGTTTCCAGAAACGTATCACTTGTCTGAGAACTATGAAATAAAAATGTTAACTTACTTTCATTAAATACTAAGAGAACATAATTTTTAAATATTAAAAGCTTTTATAAATTGGCATTTGTTTTCAAGAAGGATTACTTTTTGAAGGCTATTAGACAAATCCAGAATAGAAATGGATCATTAACTTTTCATTTTCCTCTTAAGACTTAACAGGAGAGTAAAGTTGAAAATATTAGATAAACAGGAAGGAATCCATTCTATAGAATTTTTTTTTTAATTTTTTTTTCAACGTTTATTTATTTTTGGGACAGAGAGAGACAGAGCATGAACAGGGGAGGGGCAGAGAGAGAGGGAGACACAGAATTGGAAACAGGCTCCAGGCTCTGAGCCATCAGCCCAGAGACTGACGCAGGGCTCGAACTCACGGACCGCGAGATCGTGACCTGGCTGAAGTCGGACGCTTAACCGACTGCGCCACCCAGGCGCCCCATAGAAATTTTTAATCTATAGTTCTGATATGAGATTTTAGTTATAGTGTCAGTACGGCATTCTTTGATGTTTATATTCTGTGGTGCTGGATGTTCTTAAGACTGCAGGACAATAGCTTGGGCTTAGAATCACCACTCTTGGAATTCTTTCTGTAATTACATATAGGGGAATCCAGCTTCAGTTGGAACTTTTTCTATCTTGCCAGGCACATAGTAGGTGCTCATTTATTAAATGGAGTGTGCCCAGGAGGATCAATATCACTGAAATTGGCAGTGGAGTGTAGTTGATTCTGGCATCAGATGTGCAGGAAATAATTTTGTAGTATCTTTGCCAGTTCTTTTGAGGCCAAATCATTGTTGAGACAATATTCTGGCTTGGCTAAGAAAATAATTTTTGTGACATCTTTTAAGGCAGGCTTCTTAGTTTTTACAGCTAAGTACTTTTTCAAACACTCTGGTTCTCTTCCAAGTTAGATATGAGATTATGGATAGGAGATAATAGTAAATATAATAATGGAACATCAGCTGTGGCACATTTTTTAGGTTTATTTGCCCCTCTGGGAGATAAGCCGGTAATTTTTTTATTGTTTGGTAATTTTAGTGAAAATGACCTAAATCAAAGTATTTTAATATCTACTAGGGTTGATTTAAGTGCATATAGAAACCACTCAAGCTTTAGGTGCTGCTTTTAGTGATAGAAATAACTGCTAACACATTGTCTTTTGCTAGAAACTGACATGTAATAAACCATTTAAGTCTCCACCTCCTTGTGAGGGAAGCATATCATTATCCCTGTGATACAGGTAAAGAAATGGAGTTGAGGAAATAGTATGCCTAATGCCACATAACTAATAAGTTGGGGGGGGGGGGAGGGTGAAATCACTATTCAAGCCCGGGTGGTTTGACTGCAGATCTGCTGTTAGTAATTAATATTTACAACCTCTGCCCTATAACTAATCAGAGGTAGAGGAGACAAAATACTAAGCCTGAAACTGCTAAAAATAATACTGATACCTTAAAGATAGGTTTGTATGTGGAAGTATTCTATCAAACCAAATTAACTTCTCAAATATTCCACGATGGTACTATTGTCCTACCGCAAGGAGACCTGCTCTTAGAAGTGTGTTTTGGTAACATTTGTCATGGGATGTGTTTATGTGTCCATGACCTTTGTATATTTATTTGCATGGTCCATGGATATATACATGCAGATATATGAATTGAGTCATCTTCATTGTGATAGCAATGTGATAGAGGACATTGAGACAGCTGCACCCCCCCCCCAACTGTCCAGAGTAAGTCTACACAATCAATAGGTCATACTTGGTTGTATTGTTTTTAAAGCATCAAACATCATTGTCCTCCCACTTAAGCATACTGTGTCTCTGAAAGCTCATCAAAATCCAAGAAAAATAGACCTTTTGTAACTGACTGCAGACAAACTATACAAATTGTGACTTGTTTTGGATACTATCCCTAAGCTATCAGACATACCATTTTTCTTAGTAGTTCATATCAATTTAAGGAATTAAACTTCTGGCAGGGCTTAATTAGTATTAAACATTCTGTCTCAACCAATTCCAGGCAGTGTAACAAATCCTCACTCAGCACTTAGAAATGTTCTCAGGTATTACCTCAAAAGGGCAACCTCCTCTCAGCCTGTCTACGTACACAGAAGATCACTCCCCTTCTGTACTATCATCCTTACAATAGTTTCATTATTGCTTATGTTACATCATACTGTGATGATTTTTTTTCCTTCTTTTCTGTTGGCCTATAAGCCCAGAGACTATCTTAACATCTCATTTGTGACTAATGTAGTAAGTAGAGCTGATGACCCCACAGCACTAAGTAGTATGTTAGTTTTTTTCCTTATTACATGATATATTGATACCAATATTAATATGGTTGCCCAAGACAACTCACTAGTCATTTAGCCAGAAATTGTATCTTAACTTTACAGTGGAATTCTCCAGGCTCAGGTCAAATTTATTTATAGATCACCAGTATCACAATTTCACCAAAGGATCAGAAGGAAAGAGAAATTAGAAAAGTGAAATAGTGTTTGCCAGTTAATACAGTTTTGTATGTGAAAGTCTTTGTAAGTGTTCATTTCTCATTGAGATGATGTACTAGTTAGGAATAAAGAATTTCACACAGCATATTTTATCCCCTAGGTAACATAGACAAAAACTTTGACAATGTATCTGATGTAAGTCTTAAGAAAAATTGTCTCTAGCAGGCTGAAATTCATTCCCAGATGTTCTCAAATTTTACAAGAAAGCACTATGGAGGTCAGGAATTTCAGTTAACTTCTACTATCTTAAGATTCAGAGTTTTAAAAGTATTAAGTACTTTAAAAGGTATTAAAATTATTTAACAGCTTTTTTTCCCCACTTTGTCAGTCGTGTGATTGACCCAATAGTTGATTGCTTAAGACAGCTTTAAAATCCAAGTCAACCTTGCTTAGGCCAATGAATCCATACAAGCTTGTAAGAATCCAACCAAAACAGTTCTTTGTAACTACTTTGTTTCTACCTCATCAAGAAATAGATGCTTTTTTCACTTGCATCTTTCCCTGATCTGGTTGTGACTCCTTTACCTAGCATTCCATTTGTGATCTTGCTGACCTCCCAAACCCTGCATGCCTAAATCCGCAGTATCCAACCTCTGAATCCTGTCTGTCTAAGCCCAGGATATTCAGATGCTTTGCTCTGCATTGGGAAATCTGGCTTCTGGGCTCTACTTTTGGAGGGGGACCTAAGTATATTCCCAAATTAACTGAAGCTCTTAATACCCTGCTTACTGTATGTAGCCTCTTGGATAGATTTCACATGGTAGCCTCTGTTGCTCTTTATAATTAAGTCCTCCCAACTAGACATAACCCTACCTTGTCAAATATTTGGGTGTTTTATAGTTAACAAATGATAATTTACTTGACACATTTGCTACTCTAAAATTCATTTTATTTCCTTTTAATTATTGATTTATTTTTTGAGAGAGAGAGCACAAGTTGGGTAGCGGCAGAGGGAGAGAGAATCCCAAGCAGGCTCCTCACTGTCAGTACAGAGCCCAATGCAAGGCTCAATCTCGTGAACCGTGAGATCCTGACCTGAGTCAAAATGAGTCAGTTACTTAACCAACTGAGCCACCGTGGCACCTGAAAATTGCCTTTTATTTTTAATAACTTTTCTAAAATTAACTGCTCACTGCCATAGAATACTCCATATCCTCATTTTTAGACAAGAAAAAGCCTGAGATACCATTGCATTACAATAGGGTTCTGATATCAAGACATGACAGTGTTAACAGCTTGAGGTAGATAATTGCTCAATAGAATTACCAGAGACCTGTGAAAGGAAGCGTAAGAACGTCATCTTCAAAATGTATCCATACAATAGTCCTCCCCCCCCCCCTTATCTGTGAGGGACATGTTCCAAGATCCCCACTGGATGCCTGAAACTGCAGGTGGTACTGAACCCTGTATATACTGTGTTCTTCCTATACATATATGCCTATGGTAAAGTTTAATTTGTAAATGAGGCACAGTAAGAGATTTACAATAGCTAATAATAAAATGGAACTATTATAACAATATACTATAATAAAAGTTATGTGAACGTGCTCTCTCAAAATACCTTGTACTCAACTTTCTTGTGATGGTATGAGATGATAAAGTTGCTGTGTCATGAGATTAAATGGAGTAAATGACGTAGGCATTGTGACGTAGCAGTAGGCTACTGTGGACCTTCTGACTATTCATCAGAAGGGAGTCATCTGCTTCCAGACTGTTGTTGACAGCAGTAACTGAAACCATGGGAAGTGAAACCAATGATAAGGGGGACTACTGTAATTATTAGCCATGGAGAAGTCTAAAGTGGTTGGAAATTACTTTTTCTGTCTAAGTTTACTTTTTATTCTGCTTCCTGTCAATATAATCTTTTTATGTGAAATTGTGCTGTTTACATTTTCATAGTTTTAATTTATTAATGTGTGGAATGTATAGTTCTACAATTTATGATATCTGATGTTATTTCAAGTAATACAGTTTCCTTACACATGTAAGGACATTAAAATTAAAACGTATTTCACATGGTAGATAGCATTTAAAGTTGAATGAATAAATCTGATTTATTTAACATGGGGGTTTTAAAAGGTAAGTCACATTTTTAGAATTCTGTTATCAGCAAATAATCTTATAAATTTAGAACTTTCTCTGTGTTTCCAACATGTTTACTTTTAGTAGTCAGTATTTTTGTGTGTAATTTCTCATAATTGAAAAGATGAAGTTTCTCATAGAAATAGTAAAATTAATATTTTAGATTAATTTTTTTAGACTATGCTTTTGGTTCTGTTACTTGCTTCTATGGAAAATAATATAAGCATCCCTAAATAAATAACTTAGTATTCACTCAAGAATTCAGGGGTGTCTGGGTGACTCGATTGAGCATCTGACTCTTGATTTCGGCTTGGGTCTTACTCTCACAGTTCATGGGATTGAGCCCTATGTTGGTCCAGGGCTGGCAGCAAGGAGCCTGCTTGGGATTCTCTCTCTCCCTCTCTTTCTGTCCCTCCCCTGCTTTGCATGCTTGAACACATGCTTGCTCACTCACTTGCTGTCTCTCAAAATAAACTTTTAAAAAAGAATTCATACAGAATTAGGAATAATGCAGAAAATCAGGTAATACAAATTAGAAGTAAAAATGTTCATTAGATTAATTTGATGATTCTAGACGCACAAATCTGTAAATTATTTTCTGTGGTTTTGTCCTTTTAAGGTCTCAGACAATGAAACTTCCATCACTTCATTCTCATTCAGTAATGTGTGTACAGCTGTTCATTCATCCAACAAGTCACTTTGTTCAAGGCACTTGCCTCTGATACCATTCTCTTCACTGTCCTCAAGATGCCTCCTTTTTTTTTTTTTTTTTTTTTTTTTTTTTTTGAGATAGAGAAACAGTGTGAGCAGGCGCCCCAAGATGCCATTTTATCAAGATACCAGTTGAGCATGTAAAAGAAGCTAACGGTTTCTCACTGGTTTAGATGACCATGAAATGAAGGAGAACAAAAGGTTATAATGCAGTATAATAAATTCATATTTGTGAACATTAGACTAAAGAAGTGTTTAGGTAGGTTGTTACTTTGCCAGAGGAATGACAATGTAAACAGAAGCTTAAACTGTACTTAGAGAAGTTAAGTGTGATGGTACTCAAATACTTAAAATTGGCTCTGCGATTAGTTGTGTGACCTTAAGCAAGTTGCTATCTCTCTCCAAACCTCAGTTTAAAATTTAAAAGATTGAATTTGTCTCTGTCTTGTCCCAAATTTTTAAAACCCTAAACAAAGTCAGACTCCAATATATCCATTTTGCAAATACTTCTTTTTTTTAAAAGCTTATTATTTTTGAGAGAGAGTGCATGTGAGCGGAGGAGGGGCAGAGAGAGAAAGAGGGTCTGAAGCTGGCTCTGCACTGACAGCAGAGAGCCCAATGGGGCACTTGAACTCATGAACCACAAGATCGTGACCTGAGCCAAAGTCAGAGGCTTACCTGACTGAGCCACCCAGGCACCCTGCAAGTAATTCTTTATACTGACATATTACAAAAGCAAAGGAAAAAGTTGAATAATCTTGTAGATTTATGGGAGACTTTATTATCACCTTAGAATTTTGGAAATTACATGTTTAACTTTGCCATTATAGAAAAAAAAGATGTATTTTTCCTACCCTTTGTCAGACCAACACCTTGTCTGTAAGAGACACAGTCAAAAAAAGAGAGAAAAAAAAAAACTGGAACCTAGAGAAGGAGAAACACTTGTAAATTTAAAATAATAAAATTTCAGAAAAAAATCATATTTGGGGGATCCCTAGGCAGCTCAGTCAGTTAAGCATCCAGCTTGACTTCAGCTCAAGTCCTGATCTCACAGTCATGAGGTAGAGCCCCATGTTAGGCTCTGCACTGACAGCACAGAGCTTTCTTGGAATTGTCTCTCTCTGCCCCTATCTGCCCCCCCCCCCCATAAAAAATATAATTTTTTTCAGTTTATCACATAAAGCATTTAATTGAATTAATGGAACAGTATGGAGTACTAGATGATTTAGTTAACTGAAGTTTATAGTAATCCTAAACTTTTGAGTATTTCCTAAAACCTAAAAATTACAGTATGTCAGTATATTGTCTTGTCTCAAAGCATGCTGAATATCACCAAACTTTATGAGTAAGGAATCTTACTATCAAGTAGTATAAAGTAATATGTAATTATAGGTATAGAAATTTTAAGAATTGTGTTCAATGTGTTTCATATAACCCAAAGAGTATTTGATTATAATTTTTTTCTTGAGGTAGAGCACAAGAGACTCATTCAGATTAAGGATTTAATTTGAAGAATTCCAATTTCCTTTAAGCAAAGTTTCACTTTATTTCAAGCTGAACATTAGTGTATTCATGATTTGATAATACACTTAAAGATGTACACTCTAAAGAATTTGAGTTACAAAACGCTCAGTTATAATCTGTTGGTTGTAAACAAGGCCAGTTACTTGTAGAAATTGGATCAGAAGGAATTGGATTATCACAAATGGCCACTGGTTTTCATCATGGTTATGTTATGTACATGTGATAGAGTAGGACAG
Source organism: Prionailurus bengalensis (assembly GCF_016509475.1). Lineage (NCBI taxonomy): Eukaryota > Metazoa > Chordata > Mammalia > Carnivora > Felidae > Prionailurus > Prionailurus bengalensis. Next base: position 21,493,228 of record NC_057343.1, read on the forward strand.
TTTATTCATAATGCAAATTTATTTTGAACGGTGTGAAAATCTGAGTTGGTTGTAATTTGAGGCCTCAAATTCTATAACAAGAGTGAATATCATTTTATGTCATCAAAGATGGTTATTTAAAAACTACTTTAAAATTCTTTCACAATTTGGGATGCCTGGCTGGCTCAGTCAATACAGCATGCAAATGTTGGTCTCAGAGTCATGAGTTCAAACCCCATGTGTGGTATACAGTTTACTTAAAAAAATTTTTTTTAAGTTTTCTTTGCATTTTTCAAGTGAGCTTTAAGGGCCTATTCTATGTCTAGTACTTACTATAGTCCAAAAAGATGGTCACTGTCAGCAAAGAACTTTTAGCCATAATAGAAATATACTAACACACAAGAAACAACTAGAAAATAGTGGAGAGTAAATTTTGCCTTGTGGACTTGAAGTTTAGTAGAAGATCAAAGAAAATGTAGACTTAGACTCACCAAAAAAGACTTCTTAGGGGAGGTGGATGGTGAGCTGGGCTTAAAGAATAGGTAGAATTAATTCTTGGAAATGAAGATATTGGAAGCTTTCAAGTACAGGAAACATGAATCAAAGTATCAAGTTGGAAGGAGTAAAACAGATACACTAGATTGAAAATAGAGGAATAGGGAAATGAATGTAACCATATTTGAGATTGCTTTGCTTTGCTTAAGGGGCCCTAATTTCTAATAGAAGAAAACGAGGATTTGGATTGCCTGCAACCCTTTTGAGAGCCAAAAAACAGTTGAAGAAAAAAAAAAAAAAGGGAAGGAAATCTAGGATTATATCAGACAAGTTTATTACCCTAAATATTAGGGAATCTATGTATTTTAGCTCAGCAAATCAAGTGAGAAATCTTTTTTTAATAATTTGTGTTTTTATGTTTTTATCGGAATTGAATTTTGTATATGAAGTTCTCAACACTGAACCTAACATTGTTTACTTAATAGCATTTAACAGTTGCTGTACTTGCTCGGACTTGACACTTTTTAAAAAAATGTATTTTGAGAGAGAGTATGAGCAGGGGAGAGGCAGAGAGAGGGAGACAGAAAATCCCAAGCAGGCTCCACACTGTCAGTGCCAAGCCCAACCAGGCACTCATACTCACAAACTGTGAGATCATGACCTGAGCTGAAACCAAGAGTTGGATGCTTAATTGATTGAGCCACACAGGCACCCCTCAAGTGAGAAATCTTGAGAGGAAAGGGTTGCATAGCCAAAATTCTATCAGGCATATTTTTTGTTCTCCATAACATTGATCTTAACACTATGGGAATGATGGTGAATTAATACCAAAGTAATGTTGTTATGCCAAATAGAAATACTCCTTTTCCAAACCCCTCTCTAATTTGCATCTAAGTCTTAGCTCAAGTTATTTACTCTTAGACTGTCCTTTCCCTCATCTTCACCTGTCTAAATCCTCCTAGGCTATCTACCTCTTGCATTAAATTTTCCCAGTTCATTTTTCCTTCTCACCCAGAAATTCTCTCTTTTGAGCTCATATACATGGCTTAGAACAATTAATATACCCTGCCTTATGGACAGGGATTATCTTACTCTTTATTATATACTCTGCAAGCTTAACAGAGTGGGTGCTTAGCAATTAAATGGTAATTAATTGCTGAAAATCAATAATACCTTTATGATAAATGTTTTCTGTAAAGGCTGAATACCAGCTAGATAAATACAGAAATGCCCGGGCTCTTTTCTGGTAATTTAAGAATTTTTCCACCTTTTACTACTTTTATAGGGCTTCTTTGATTCTCTACTACCTATTAACATTCATGTCTCAAGTCTTATTTATCTTAAAATGTCCTTTAAAGAAAAATTTCAGGGGTGCCTGGGTGGCTCAGTTGGTTGGGCGTCTGACTTCAGCCTAGGTCGTGATCTCACGGTTCTTGAGTTTGAACCCCGCGTCTGGCTCTTTGCTGATGGCTTGGAACCTGGAACCTGCTTCGGATTCTGTGTCTCCATCTCTCTCTCTGCCTCTCCCCTACTCATGCTCAGTCTCTCTCTCGCTCTCAAAAATAAAATAAGCATTAAAAAAAAATTTTTTTTAAGTCAAAACCTGTGGGTAGGTTTGTGAACAGTTAGAAGGCCTGTGAAATTTCAATATCCCTTTGGGAGGGCCATGAGTAATCCAACTGATAATCCTAAGCTTTTCTTTTTTTTTTTTTTTTTTTTTTTTAATTTTTTTTTCCACGTTTTTATTTATTTTTGGGACAGAGAGAGTCAGAGCATGAACGGGGGAGGGGCAGAGAGAGAGGGAGACACAGAATCGGAAACAGGCTCCAGGCTCCGAGCCATCAGCCCAGAGCCTGACGCGGGGCTCGAACTCACGGACCGCGAGATCGTGACCTGGCTGAAGTCGGACGCTTAACCGACTGCGCCACCCAGGCGCCCCAATCCTAAGCTTTTCAATGAAGTATAATTTAACTATTTTTTGTCAGCCTTCCATCTGAGGAGATGGAAGATGATAGAATGAAAAGTACTTACGTTAAAAAATACTTTTTAAGAAACACCATTACCGTAATCATAAAAAACAAATGTACTGAGCATTGTTGAAGTTCTTTATACATCTCTAAAGTTAATGGTATGCTACTGGGGCACCTGGGTGGCTCAGTCGGTTAAGTATCTGACTCTTCGTTTCTGCTCAGGTCATAATCTCGCATTTCGTAGGTTTGAGACCCACATCAGGCTCCACACTGACACTTCGGAGCCTACTTGGGATTCTCTCTCTCTCTCTCTCTCTCTCTCTCTCTCTCTCTGCCCCTTCCCTGCTCCGTCTCAAAATGAATAAGTAAGATTTTTAATAAAGTTAATGGTATGCTTCTGAATCCCTCTGCTTACTGGAGCTACCTTGTTGAATGAAATTGGTTTTCTAACAAATTTTCTTGGACTATTGTATAATAGACTATGCAAGTCACACCAAAGAAAGTTTTTTTTAAAGTAAGCTCTACACCCATTGTGCAGCTTGAACTGAGACCCCAAGATCAAGAGTCACATGCTCTACCGACTGAGCCAGCCAGGCACCCCAGAGAAAGCTTTTAGAAATCTAAAAAGACAAAATTGTGACACAAATATGTAGCATTTGTTTTCTGCTAGGACATTTAAGTCATAAGGATTTATTTTATGTACCCTTAGAGCTTTTATATAAAATCTATATGACATTTATGTTTGTTTTTCAGAACCTGTATATAAATTACATTTGTAAAAACATCTGTTGTTACTATTGGGTTTGGTTGGCTTTGAGGGTGGTTGACTTGTTATATTTTACATTTAACCAAAAGTCAGGATTTCAACCAGCAATTAAATAATGGTTTATATGGCAAAGCAGTTTCCCCTTTGTAATGATTTTCTTTATGACCTGTTTTCTAGGCATGTATTTTGATAGCACTACTACGTCCCCTGCAAAAGGTGAGAACTGACTCTTCCATCTGTACCTGGATCATGTGGAGAAAGGACTGAGAATGGAAGCAGAAAACAGACATTGTCCATGTAGAGCAGACTGCCTGACAACAGCTCACTCTAATAAAGGGCAATAAATGCCACACGAGATGATCCTCTCATCACAAAACTGTAAGTAATTTTGGGGAATTACAGGGGAATTGGTTGTCTCTGCTGACTCAATAAAAAAAGGTCTTCATTTTGTAATTTGTGGCCTGTATGCTGTAAATTAAGATGCACTGAACTGTTAAACAGTGGACTTTCCTGGCTTGTGGATGAGAATTTAAGGCAAAATAAAATACAGTATTTCCCACAAAGTAAACTTGGGACCTTTGCTCTAAGACCTGAGGCAAAGGTTACATGAATTTGGATAACTGGGTTAAAACTAAGTAATTGGGGCTTGCCTGGAAAACAAGCTTGAGAACTTCAGTCTTTTTTTTTTTTTTCAATGTTTATCTTTTGAGAGAGAGAGAGATGACAGAGCACAAGCTGGGGAGAGGCACAGAGAGAGGGAGACACAGAATCCGCAGCAGGCTCCAGGCTCTGAGCTGTCAGCACAGAGCCCGGCACGGGGCTCAAACTCACCAACCATGAGATCATGACCTGAACTGAAGTCGGATGTTTAACTGACTGAGCCACCCAGGTGCCCTGGAGAACTTTAGTCTTGATATAGCATGGAATAGGGAGGCCATGTGGCCTCTTGAAACAAAATAACGGAAGTTGACAAAGTAATAGAATTTTTGGAAATTAAATCTAGCAATACCATAGATAGATAGATAGATAGATAGATAGATAGATAGATAGATAGATAGATAGATAGATAGACAGACAGACAGACTGGGGAGGAGGGAGCGGCGCAGCAGGCTGTATAGAGAAGGATTCTAAGATACAAAGTATGGTGAAAAAGAAACTGGGCATGTGACCATTGTAGTAATCGAGGAGTAAAGAAAACCTGAACAAAATAATGGCATTGAGAATGGAGATGAAATAATAAATTGAAGATACTTTTTTTAAAAAATCGTAGAACATCATGATGAGTTGGATAAAAAGGGAGTTGTCAAAATTATATATTTTCTGTACTGGAAGGAAACAGTGATATCACTGCAAGAGGATGGTTAAGAGAAGCTAGTGTGAGAAAGATGTCGTATCCTATTTTTGTAATATTGCATTTAAGAAATCTAGGCATTCCATTTGAAATCCTTTCAAGATCACTGAATATACAGAAGGAGAATTCTATGTAAAAGGCTAGAGAGGTAAAAATGTCAGTTATCCTCATAAAGCTGATAAGAATAGACAAGCTAACAAAAACTATTAAGGACAATAGACTTTCTTTTAAAAGCAAATATGTAACATAAATTTATATAAATTAATTAGGTATATAATCTTAAATACACATTTCCAAATAAAAAACTATTTTCCTCAGAATGTCATGTCTCAAGCTTACACCTGTAAGAAAATCCCTATACTTATGTTAGTTGTGAGAGTCAATGACTAATATGTGTTAATATTCTTGAACTTTTCTTCGTGTCTATTAATAAAACAAAGACCTTTCCCCATATTAGATTGAGGGAATGAAATTGAGAACTTAAAGTTCACATGATTCAACCAGTTAAAACTTTATAAAATTGACATGGCTTTAATTTCTCAAATGGAAAGGCAGGTAATTGAATTGTGGGAAATGTGCTTGTCTCCAGTTTCAAGAAACAGTACAGCACAAAGACCTCGAATTCTGGCTGAAGAGCTGTAATAATAAACAAAAATTTGAAAACCAGGAAGCCAAATCTTCCAAATGTACGACTGTGGCATTTCAAAGGAGATATAACAAGAGATTCCAGAAATGGTAAAAAATAGGTTTAGATAATTGAGATTCCTTATATGAATACTTGTGTTTGATGGAGAAACACTGTTAAGCAGAAATGAAGGTTCTAAGAAGCTGTGACTTTCTCCTTCTCACCCTAAATTAGGCTTGCTTCTGAAAAAAAAAAGTGTTAGTCCAAAAAATTCAAACGGGGATTCAATAAATTTTAGCCAGGAATTTAAAAAGTGACCAAAGGGGCAGGGCCAGAATTTCATTGAAAGAAATATTTTGGTTTTCTAGGAGCTAAACCTTGTTTTGTAGGATTCCTATTTAGAATGTCAAAGTATCTTGCTCTATTTACCTAGTCACTACTTGCTGTGGAAAACTGCCACCTTCATCAGACAGAAATCCCACATCATTCTACACCTTGAATTGATATTTTAATATACTATTCCATTTTAATGATATGTAAGGAAACCTAAAATGTCAATCTGTGCTTCCAAAATAGCATTTAAAACACTCGCTAATATGTCTTCTGGATATACCACATCTTTTGGACCATACTCAATCCTTAAACTGTTTGATTAAGCCAAGTTCAGTGAACCTATGACTTCAAATCAGGTTATCCAGAACTGCTAACATTTTTTTCTGTATTTCTGTCCTAGTTACATCTGACTTATATGCCTGGTCTGATAACTTCTATCTTTTTATGACTCCTAAATTGTGGAGGTAAGTCAAGATTTAATATCAGTTATAGTCATGTAAAGTTCATTCTGAATTTGTATTCCCTTAACATTTATTTAATTACTAAGCATTCTTGTAGCATTGCATTTTTATTAGCAAATTATATACTATATTCCAACTTTGGCTGGGCTATTTTACTCTGATTAAATGTGTAATTTTCTGTAACTTTCAACTAGTTAGTATTCCTATAGACATCTAATATTTTCGTCACACTTGGTATGTGATTACCCAAGTAAACTTCTAATGGAAAAATACCATGGGATTTTTTTTTCTGTAGTCTTTACCTTAAATCACTTCTTTCAGACTCTGTACATAAAGTATCATCCATCTTTGATCTACTATAATTCTTGTTTTTCCAAGTGCCTATTCACCGAGACTGTAGTGTTCTAAATTTTTCAGTTCAGTTCAGTTGAGACCATTAGACATCCAGTACTGTGGGGGAATATAAAGATCAGTATTAAACACAATCCCATTCCTCATCTTAAAAGATTTCATGGAAGCTCAGACATTGCAGCCTGACTTTCTTGGGGTCTCTTATTACAAGGAGACCAAGACAAATCTCTCCTATTTGGCTTCCAAGTTGGGAACCCAAAGAAATTCAGATGCTTACCAGAGTGAGAAATAATGGAGAGTAACATGAAATAGAAACACTTGGTTTAGGGTATGTTCTACTCCACTGATAAGAGTAAAAAGCCACTTTAAAACAATGATTCTGGATTTGAGGTGTTGGTGTGAAATTTGAAGGTGCAGAATGCTGCCTACCTAGAAGTTTGTATAATTAGACATGTCTTAAGCACATTTTAGTTTGGGAAGCAGAGTCCTATTTATTTTGCTGAATGTTTGTTGCTCTTTTATTCTGTGCCATGTAAGGTGTTAACTTTTTATCCTTTAAAAGATTTTTGTAGTTGGATCTCATAGTTTAGATAAATATTAAGGCATTTTATTTTCTAAGCTTAATAATTATGATATAATGAATTTTTTGTGAAATTTTTACATAAATTTTCATCTCTAATAGGTCTGATAGGCCTTATAATTCTTTTTTTTTTTTAAGTTTATTTATTTATTTTGAGACAGAGAGAGAGCGCAAGCATGAGCCTGGGAGGGGCAGAGAGAAAGGGAGAGAGAGAATCCCAGGCAGGCTCTGGGCTGATGTGGGGCTCAAACTCAACAAACCGTGAGATCATGACCTGGGCCGAAATCAAGAATTGGACGCTTAAACCAACTGAGCCACCCAGGCGCCTGGAAGGCCTAATAATTCTTGAAGTGCAGTTCTGTGGCAAAGCTGGTAAGTAATGATGGCTTTTACTAGGTCGTTGGTATTCCAGAAATCTAAGTATTTTAGTAATACGTTTTCACATTAACTCTATTTCTTGAACTTTGTTTGAAATACTAAGTTTGATGTCACATTGTTCTCTTCCATGAGTTCTTTGGCTCTCTCAAAGTAACAAAATGTCCTAAATTTATTTTTAAAAATTTCCTCATAGTGGCTCGTCTGCATTGCTAAACTTACTGTTAACAGAGTCAACTTCCCCTGCACAGAGGAAAAATAACAGTAGAATATGGGAGATTTGGAATGCTCTAATAAATATTTTGTCATCCCAACAAGGTTTCTGGTGATGTGACTATTTCTATTATTTGTGATAGAGAACCAGTACAAAAACTTATAAAGCAAAACTGAAGTTTGTCAGATGTAAACAATATATAAGACAAATTAGAAATAGCTTATGATTCCCTAAACCATATATTATTTCTCTAGCTCCTTTCCCATGACCATTTTATGCTATTTGGGGCTCCTGATTTCAGATATATTTTCAAAGCAGCCCAAATTAATTCCAATTTTACCATACCTAAGAACTCTATAGTTATGACTTGTATATTAAATTCAAGAGTAAAATTCAACATTTTACTCTTCAGAAAATTTTTTTAGGGACAACTTCCAATCACTTATAAGGCAAATTACTGAGTTTCAAGAATAAGCTCTTTAGTGCCTTGTCAGAAATGAAACTGTGGGTGGAAAGATAAAACACACATAACAGAATCAGGAGAACAGGGAAGGCCCAACTACTGATGGTACTGGTCATTAAGAATGACAGACCTTGGGGCACCTGGATGGCTCAGTTGATTAAGCATTCAACTTCAGCTCAAGTCACGATCTCCCCGTTTGTGAGTTCAAGCCCTGCATTTGAGCCCCCAGAGCCTATTCGATTTCTGTGTGTCCCTCTCTCTCTGCCCCTCCCCACCTTCTCAAAAATAAAAAATAAACATTAAAAAAAAAGAATGACAGACCTTAATGTGTCATTGTGATGATTCATCTTTGTATATATGAGATAGATTGATAGGTGTATATGATTTAATAGAACAAGGTTTTCAGCATGGTTGGCCAAGACCAGCTTCTGCCATTATTTTCTTATAATTTAAAATGGCCTGGGTGGCTCAGTTGGTTGAGCAGCTGACTTTGGCTCAGGTCATGATCTTAACGGTGTGTGAGCTCAAGCCCTGCATCAGGCTCTCTGCTGTCAACGCAGAGCCTGCTTCAGATCCTCTGTCCCCTTCTCTCTCTGCCCCTCCCCCGCTCATGCTCTCTCAAAATAAGTAAACATTAAAAAATTTTTTAAATAAAACTGACAAATTCATCCAGTCCAGAAGTTAAGAGTTAAGTGGTGTACCCATATGAAAATGTTAAAGCTTTTTTTTTTTCTAAAGCAGGCAAGAGTTTTTAATTTGCATTGCATCTGATATATCCCTGTTTTCTTCAAACTACAGTTGCCTTGTCCCCCTTTCTGAAACAAGACTCAATGTTTTGCATGTCTTGATATCCCAGTGATAGTGTCCCACTCTATTTTAGAGTGAATACGAGAGGCTTACTGAGATGATCTTGACAGATGTGTCTCCAGATGAGATAATCTCTAAAGTATTTACTAAAATAAGAAACTCAGTCTACTCTGAAACTACGCTTTCCTTAATAATATATACATTTTTAATTGTGGTAATCTTTCTCCTTCCACAAACCTCTGCATTGTGAACTCATAACTTTTGAGAAACTATTTAATAAAAAGCTTGTCTTTCTAATTAAACCATTTGTCAATATTATGAATTGTTTTTGTAAAAAGTTCTAGGAGGGAAGGCATTATTTGTTCTCTGCAGTATCTCCAATGTCTAAAATAGTATTTGGCACACAGTAGATGTCACTGAAGATTTATTGAATGAAGGAATGAAGAAACGAATGTCATATATATCTCCATAGGTAACATGTTTCTATTAGCACATTTTATTTCTCAACTCAAAGTAGTTTCCTGCAAATATGAATGACTAAGAACATATTAAACAGTAGTTTTAACATTTCCTGTCTTACTATTTGCCAACCTGTTACAATATTTTTTGTTTTAATGTTTTTAACCAGTTATCAGTTTTTAATAATCTTATCAGTAAAGCAGTGTTGAACAGTGTTGCATATATAACCATGTCAACTATATCCAACAAGTTAAATCACATAAATGTCAAAAACTTAGTGTGTCCTAGAATATGATACTAGCAAGGGAAGCAAACACATCATCCCGAAAATTAACCTGACATGCTAAAACAACTAAATTGGCTTTTCTGCAGAAAAGAGGGGATAACTGCCACCAAAAACAAAACACTTATTCATAGGGCTTTTTCTCTTATTTGGGTCATTACTTTCAAATACTAACCTTGACATTACTAATCTTGAAGTATTTTGCACTTCTACATTATACATAACCTTTGAAGTACTGTTAGAAAATTTTAAAAATATGTATTTCTTCCCTACAACCTAGTACACAAATTTGTAATTACTAGAAGTTTCTGGATGCCAACTCTTTACTAAGTGGAGGGCCTTCACAGGAAAAGTGGTAAAGTAACATTCGTATCAGTATAAGATAATAAGCCATACTTTGCCATAATAGTCCCCCTAACACTCATCTAACACCCATATCTTTGTTGAAAATTCCATGCATGGGGGCACCTGGGTGGCTCAGTTGGTTAAGTGTCTGACTTCGGCTCAGGTCATGATCTCACAGTCCGTGAGTTCGACCCCTGCGTCGGGCTCTGTGCTGACAGCTCAGAGCCTGGAGGCTGTTTCGGATTCTGTGTCTCCCTCTCTCTGCCCCTCCCCTGTTCATGCTCTGTCTCTCTCTGTCTCAAAAATAAATAAACGTTAAAAAAAATTTTTTTTTTTAAAAAAAGAAAATTCCATGCATGTATAAGAAAATGAGTATGTTTCCACAATTGGATATATGTGTGTGTGTGTGTGTGTGTGTGTGTATATATATATATATATATATATATATAGTGGAAGTATTTTCCCACTTTATATGTTGTTCTACACCTTGCTTTTTTTCCACTTAGAAATATTTGACATTCTTTCCCTAGTTTATAAACTCTTGCCCCATCCTTAAGGACTACATAGTATTTCACTGTATGAACCATAATTTACCCATCCCCTGTTGATCAGCTTTGAGTTTATTTCTCATCTTTTGCTGTTACAATGATGTCCTTTCTCCCTTGAATGTGAGCTGAGAATAAGGATTTTTGTCTTACTCATTTTTTAATCTTAATAACTTAGTATGGTGTCTAACAAATGTTTAATATATGTTTTTGAATGAATTAATTGTACTTTTTAAAATGATACTTAACTGCTTCCAGGCAGGTTTTAACCCTACTGTGTGCTTGATACTCTTTGATTTAACGTTTCCTCTTCTAGATGTTTATCCTAGTGTGCAAAATGACACATATAAATGAGGAATTCCTACAAAAGGAATCACCAAACCAAAGTATATGTGTATTTTAAATGTTAGTAGAGGTTTTCAGAAGCTTTTCACCAAATGTAGGTGTTAATTAATAACAAAGTTATTATTCCTCTCACCATATGTTTGTCAGTGCTTTACACATAGTAGTGTTAAAATTGTTGAGTGATTGAGCTCACATTCAAGTGGAAAAAAAATTGGTTTTTATGATGGCCTATAAGTCTATACAGAGGAAAAGACTGATTAATATGCCTGGGAAAGGAGGGAAACAAGGCCACAGAGAAGAGGTACATTTGAAAGTGGGCCACCAATCATCTTCTCCTGCCTCCTCCCTCCCTTCTTCCTCCTCCTCCTCCTCCTCCTCTTCCTCCTCCTCCTCCTCCTCCTTCTTCTTCTTCTTCTTCTTCTTCTTCTTCTTCACCATCACCATCACCATCACCAACAGTGACTTGGTGCCTACCAGGTACCAGATGTGTTGAATACGTTATTTCCTTTTATTTTCACATATCCTACAAGGGAGATATATTATCCCCATGTGATAAAGAAGTTGAGGCACAGACAACTTAAATAACTTGCCCAAGTTGTATAGCTAGTAATTGATTGAGTTGGGATTAGAAATCAAGCATTCTGATTCCAGAACACACTCTTGAAAGCTGTGTAAGTGTTCATGAAGAAAAGAAAGGGAAAGATACATTGAAGGTAGAAGAAACATGTGCCAAAGGACCAAGTGCATGTTGTTACTTAGAGAACAAGCAGTTAGTATGGCCTAAACACGATTGAGGTATGGTTGCCAGAGAAGGCATGCTAGGAGACAAGGCCACAAGTTAAGCTGAGTACATATTTGACTAACATATATGCCATAAATACAGAATTTCCAAACAAGAAAATGGCAATTCTCTTCACTCTAAAAGAGAATAGAGAATCTCACTTTTTTTTCTGAGATTGCTCTGATATGATGGTAGTCTCTGGTTTCAGTGTTTTGTTCATGGTGAAAGCTTCAGGCCTTTTTATCCTTTCAAAGCTATAGCATTCAGTTTTGTCTTCAGAAGATAATGTTCTAGCACTGACTAGATGGAAGCCTTCCATTAATAAAGTGTCGATTAGTAAGCCGAGGACGTTAGTTCCATTGGCCAATTTTCGATTATCAGGTTTTATAGAAACATACCTAGGACACACAACAAATATTTGGTTATAAAGGATCCTTTTAATAACTAGCAAAACTAAACACATAAATTTGGCTTATAATCTCAGACAAAGGCATCATACCATTTTGATCAGAATTTTTTTTGCGATTTCATTTATAAATCCAAATCAATAGCTTTTTGTCAGGGTACTGAAAATAGAGACTTTCCTGTGATCCCCACAGTCATTTTAATTCTACATTTAGGAATATAACCAACATTGATGGATTTTCATTGAGAAATTATTTTCTCAATTTGATCAAAAAAATTAGCTTAATTTTTTATATATGTAATTTATTTCCAGTTTTTTTCAAATTACTAAATATTGTTTTAATCGGCTTAACTAAATTCATTGATTCAATCATTAAAAAAAAATTTTTTTTAGAGAAGCCCGGGTGACTCGGTTAAGTGTCTGTGACTTCAGCTCTGGTCATGATCTCAGTTGTGAGTTTGGGCCCCACGTCGGGCTTTGTGCTGACAGCTCAGAGCCTGCAACCTGCTTCAGATTCTGTGTCTCTTCTCTTTCTCTCTACATCTTCCCCGCTCACATTCTGTCTCTCTCAAACATTAAAAAAATTTTTTTTTAATTTTTTTTTATTTTAGAGATTGAGGGGGCAGTGAGAGAGGGAGAGAGAGAGTCTTAAGCAGTCTCCATGTTCAGCACAGAGGCCGCCATGAAGCTTGATCCCGCAATCCTGGGATCATGACCCTAGCCAAAAACAAAAGTCAGATGCTCAAGTGACTAAGCCACCCAGGTGCCCCTAATTCAATCATTTTAATGAACATTTTATGCATTTACAGCTTTCCTCCTAAATCTAATTCTACCCATTATTAGCACTGATATTACAAATGTTTTCTTTTGTGACTTATTTCTGTCAAAAGTATTTTCTGAGGTACAACTTTGCATATAAAAAATGTCAATATTTAATCATCAATTTTTACTCAATAACTATCCATTATTAAAGAGCAAAGCACAGGATCAAAAGGCTATATACAATCTGGAATCAAAATGACAAAACTCTATTTCCTGGGATACTTGATAGAACCAATACACATAGTTCAAGAAAAATATACCTGAATTTTTCAGACTTGCTATAAATTGGCTTTAATAATGTCAACATAACATGCCCACATAGATACAGCTATATTACTCCTTTATCTACTATCAAGGATATTTTTATGTCTTTGAGTCTTCTCACCATTTGTTTATGAGATGTGAAGAAAAGCCTAACTTAAATTACTTCCACACATTAGTGGAAGTTTCTCTGTCATTTTATAGCATAAAAAGAGCCTTTAGGACATCCTTAGCCTCCTTTAATTATGATTAAAATTGAGTGGTTACTGTAGCTCACATTTAGAAATCAATTCTAGGCAAAGAAAATAATAAAATGTAAGATTTATAAAAGCACAAAATACAGATCAGAAAATGTTTATTATGTTTGATACACCAGATTTTTAACATTGGGAAATCATTCCATCTACTCCAAAGACCCAGATTTTGATTATGTAGCCTAGAAACATTTGTCAAAGAGAAGAAAAGTTACAGCACATCTCAAAAAATTAAGACACAAATAGTATATAGTAAGTGATAACAAACACTTGGAAGAAATCACTGAGCCACAGTACTTGATTCCCTACGAGGTCAAATTAAGAAATGAAAGATTATAAAGCGGAAGAAAAGGATAGAAGAACCCACTGAGAAATAGAAAATCAAAACTTATTTTAAAAACTTAAAAGGCAGCTATATTTTCCCATTTGATCCAGTTTAGAAAGGAAAGGTCAGATAGAATAAAGGCTACCAAAGAGACTTGAGAATCCTGTGACCATAACTTGAGCTTAATAATGTGGTATCATATGAATGGCCTTCTGCAAGACGCAAGCCAAGTATTTCTCATACTATGAACTTGAGAGATAATAACTGAGCAATCTGCTAGGTTAATAAGATCGCAGAGTAGTAAATCATAGTAGTGGAACATCCTAAACAGCCCCATGGTACAGCAGACTCTTAGGAGCCGTCCAGGCTTACTCCTCCACTTTCCACCTTCAAAAAACATCTGAATGAACAGCTCAGAACAGGAAGTGAACAAGAAATAAAAATGATTGCTAGCCAGGCAGTTATATACCTAAGGTGGGCCTTTCAGGGCCAGAGTTTTCATCCAATCCCCTGAAATCCCAATAATGCCCCCTTACTAGGTTACCCATCCCTACTTTGAAACTGGCATGACAGAAAAAAAATCACAAACACTTACTGGGTGGAAAAAAATTCTGAACTTCAGGCAACTGAACAAAAATACTGTTTGGTGATGAAAATTTTAATTATTAAAATAGCTTCTGGTTTTGGAATTCTCTATTTGGGAAGTTTAAATATAATGCCATTCTTATATTAAGATGAAAAATTTTTGTACCTTTTCTGAACACAAACAACAAAGGTAAAGTCACTTGGCACTGTACATACAAGAATATTCCAACTTTAGTTTTTAATCTTGTTTTAATTTTAAAATGCATAGGTTTTAAAGTGTTCAGTTTCCTTTGCATATTTCTTCTTAAAATTACACCATTTTACCTTGGGCTTCTAACATTTTTTTAATTTATTTTTTTATTTTTAAAAAAATTTTTTTAAGGTTTATTTATCCTTGAGAGAGAGACAGAGTGCAAGCAGGGGAGAGGCAGAGAGAGAAGGAGACACAGAATCCCGAGAAGGCTCCAGGCACCAAGCTGTCAGCACAGAGCCCGATGTAGGGCTTGAACTCACAAACCGTGAGATCATGACTTGAGCCGAAGTCAGACGCTCAACCAGCTGAGCCACCCAGGCGCCCGTTTTTTTTAAAAAAGGATCCTCAAAGATCTTAATCACTGGGGTGCCTGGGTGGCTCGGTTGAGCGTCCGACTTTGGCTCAAGTCATAATCTCACGGTTTGTGAGTTCGAAACAAATAAAACAAATAAACATTAAACAAATAAACATTAAAAAAGATTTTTTTTTAAGTTGTTAATTATTAGATCAAATTTAGAAAACAAAAAGCTGGTAGTTTTCCCTTCTATCCATGTTGGTGCTCCACCAGCGAAAAGAGAGTTGGACACAGAGACACCTTAAAATGCTTCGAGCTAAAGATAGGGTCTTATGCTCTCCTCATAATCAGCCTATTAATCTAATTGGCCCTCTTTTCCCAAAACGACATTTCAGTCTTTCTAGGAGGGCAGGAAATTATTAAGTGTAAAAAGTTAAGAGTTGTCGTATTGCCCAGTGTTCTCCAGTTAGTAAGTAGGACCATGGGGTGTACTGTGGGAGAGGCAAACATTGATAGTTCCCAATGGCTACTGCTGAAGAAAATATCCCAAATTATGTCTACCTTTTCTCCCCACAAAAAAAAAAAAAAAAAAGCTTAAATAGTTATCAGTAAAGAACATATACAGACTACTTTTTTCCCTCCTGAAAATTAAAGCCAGCTTTCACAGTTAGTAAAATAATGGTGGGACAGCATTAAGACATTTTTAAGGAGAAAAAAAATGTGTCCCTGACAGCAGAGTGGAAATCAGCCTTAGTGCCCAGCCAAGAACAACAAGGAGAGAAAGTGAATAATTGACTCAGAAGCAACTATCCTTAACATACTGACAGCCTATCCCAATATTTTGAGTTGTCTAAGAGTGCCAAAGATGTAATAGGATACCAAATTTGCTCTGGGATATATCTGCCTTAATGGTGTTTAAAAATAAAGTGGGGTGGAGGAAAATCAGTAGTCAGATCATAAGGACTGAAAGAACAAATATACATAGACTGTAAGGAAATCAGGAGAAACTGAAACTTTACCATATGCCAGCCACTAAAAGAATCTCTTGGGGGAAAAAAGGCCTTCTCGGTCCTAAGCCAAATTAATGATCATTAGCAATGGAACATAATGTATAAAATTATTTCCTCTTAGAACTTAAATGACCATAGTCCCAGTTTTCCCTGGACAGTCTTGGTTTATTCCTTTTGTCCCACATTGTAACAATGCCTCCTTTCACTCTGAAAAGTAGCCCAGTTTGGACAATTATCTGATCACTCTACCCAACTCTACCAGTTACCCCAAAACATTTGAGTAATCATTTTTTCTAAGAAAAGTTTCAGGCGTGAGAAACTTTCAGTTTGAGGGGGAAAGGAACTAGTATAGAAGAGAGATGCTTCAAAATACAAAATACCTGACTCCAGTTTGGTTATCAGTAGTGCTGTCAGAGCCACACTGGAAAACCAGGTCGTGGTAAGAAGGTCTTTGTGGAGGCAGTGGAAGTAAAGTCATCTGAGGAGGGAAAGAGTTACTACTCCAGGTCATTGCTGAAGGTTGCTCTATAAACACTGTAATCCTCCCAGTTAGCATCTCAATTGTTTTGCTGCAAGAGCCAAATACCCTGAAAAAAGCTTGAGTGTTTCGGCTTAGGAAATGCACCTCCAAAAAAGCAGGTCTTGGCTGTAGCAAGTGTTCTTGGTTTAAGAGATCAATCAGAGGATCCAGTTCATAGAAAAGAGCCTCTCTCTGAAGCCTGTGATAGTCTGAAAAGTCAGTGGGTAATAAAAGCTGGTGAGTTCTCAAAAAATCTAAGATGAAACTAAATAAAACGCCATCTCTGTCCACAAAAATCTGGCCACCAACCATCTTGAATTCTTGGTCTCTGCCATCTATCATTCTTGTCAACCGAGAGGCAGGAAACTGCTTTATGGTAGAAAATCTTGTTGTGAATATCTTCCCTCCCACATTCAAAGTGACTAGTTCCTGACTACTCATTCTTTTCTTGCTTCAAACTAGAGGCTACAAACCATCAGCCACAGACTTAGAAACTTGTAAATCAACTTCTAACCATGTGTTGCTAGTTATATATGATCAAGAAATGGAGGGGAGGGGAAAATAACAAAACAGAGACCTAGATTCCCAGGTAACTACTGTAAAGCAAATATTGTATCCATAGCTGTGTTTGCAAATTTGAGTTGCTTGGGAACTTGCAGTATACAAAATGAAAAAGCAGCAGTTGAGGTACTGAATTGTTTAAGAAAAACTGTCTTGGGGAGCGTGGTTGGCTCAGTTAAGTGTCCAACTTTGGCTCAGGTCACAATCTCACAGTTCATGAGTTCAAACCCCACATCGGGCTCTGTGCTCACAGCTTGGAGCCTGGAGCCTGCTTCGGATTCTGTGTCTCCTTCTCTCTCTGCCCCTCCCCCCAACTTGCACTCTGTCTCTGTCTCTCAAAAATAAACATTAAATGGGGCGCCTGGGTGGCGCAGTCGGTTAACCGTCCGACTTCAGCCAGGTCACGATCTCGCGGTCCGTGAGTTCGAGCCCTGCGTCAGTCTCTGGGCTGATGGCTCAGAGCCTGGAGACTGTTTCCGATTCTGTGTCTCCCTCTCTCTCTCTGCCCCTCCCCCATTCATGCTCTGTCTCTCTCTGTCCCAAAAATAAATAAACGTTGGAAAAAAAAAATAAAAAAACATTAAAAAAAATTTTTTAAACTGCCAATATTTCCAAGGTTAGATGTCAAATGGATCCTGTTCCTGTATTGCATAAGAAATTCTCCATGAAAACCTGTTGTAAATCTCTATTTAAACACACACACACACACACACATACATACATATACACATACATATATACACTGGGAGCAGGAAAGCAACCCCTGCTGGGTTCCCCAGACCACTTGTCTATGATGAGTCCTCATAGCAGAGGTAAGATTTACAGTGAAACATTTTTATAATTTATGAACCCTTTAGCAATTTTGGCTAAATCATGAATTGTCAGTTATGGTTGAGGCAGCCATTACCTCAACCAGCAGCTTAATTTGACTCTTTTTCTCATAGCTGGATTCTTCTGTACTTTCAAGTTAGTTGGCCTTTTTTTTTTTTTCTTGTCCCCACTTGTGTTACCTTCTCTCAACCAAATTAAAAGACAGGGTAGGGGTGCCTCGGTGGCTCAGTCAGTTAAGCATCCAACTCTTTATTTCGGTTCAGGTCATGATCTCATGGTTCATAGGATGGAACCTCATGTTGGGCTGACAACACAGAGCCTGCTTGGGATTCCCTCTCCCCCTCTCTCTCTACCCCTCCCCTGCATGCACACTCTTTCTCTCTCAAAATAAATAAACTTAAAAAAATAAAAGGGTAAAGACACTCTGCTTTCCAAAGAATGTTGTTTCATGACAGAAATAAGGTAGACACAAGAGCAGTTCTAAGATGAGTTCTAAGATGAGCAGTTCTTGTCTTCATCTGAATTGTAAGCAAGAGGAGAAAATTAAGTATTTCTATTCTGTGGGAGATAGGGCATCTTTATCTCATGTAAGCAGATAGGGCAAAATTAGTGTTTAGCTGATTACTTTGCACTTTATAATAGCTGACAGACTCCTCCATCTATTGGCAAATTAATCTTACTACTCTTCAAAAAGATACTAAGCAAGTGGATTGGTTTAGTTGTCCTGTTGCCATGATA
Source organism: Prionailurus bengalensis (assembly GCF_016509475.1). NCBI lineage: Eukaryota > Metazoa > Chordata > Mammalia > Carnivora > Felidae > Prionailurus > Prionailurus bengalensis. The sequence goes on from NC_057343.1 coordinate 21,511,617, forward strand.
CTTGGGAACAACAACAGCAACACTTGGCTGCCAGTAAAAAGGCTTTCCCATTTCCTGTTCTTGCCATGTGTTAGACTTTTTTTTGTACCTACCACAGCCACCTAACACTTCTGTAGTTTATCACCAAAGGAATTTACAAAACCTAAGGAGAACAAGGCAAGCTGAAATCATCACCCTCCTAAAAACGTAAACTGATCCCAAGAAAATGCCACCTTTTGTTTACCTGAGATTTACATTTTAGCAAAAAACTAAAATTTAGAAATCCAAATCTAGAAAGATTTGGAAATCCAATCCACTCATATCTTTTCCTTTTTTAAAAGAATGTTCAGTCTCAAAGAGTTGCTTTACACGAGTAGTCTTTATTACATGCTTAAATGAACAATCACTGTTATACTACCTCATTAATACAACATTAGACCATGCGCTTTCACCTCCCCTTTTTCCACAGCATCAACACAACTGATATTGGAGGTAGGAGGTGTATTTCGAAAGCACTCTTTAAAAAGGAAGGAGGGTTCAGGACTGTACTATTAAATTTCACATTTACCTTTATGCTAACTCATTTGAACAACATATATAGGACATTATTTTTGAAAGGAATACTTTGGGCAGGGAAATACTTCATTGAAATCTTGACCAAATCTGAACTACCACTCAGCTCTTTAACAAATTTCTAACAAAAGACAGAGAACTAAATAGTTGCAACAGATTTTATAATAGTTTATATTTGCACACAAATTCTGCCACATTGTTCAGCACCACCAAAGTAAAATTCTTAAATCTTTCACTGAAAATGAAAAATCCATCTGTCACCTGTTCCCAATAAAACACTGATTGTTCTACAAAATCAGCTGATTTAGCCAGATAGGAATTGAAGTTGGAGAGGCAGTCTTTCCAAGTTGTGAATTCATCAAATAAAGACCCTTCTAGGAATATGGTGGGACCAAAGAAAATGAGAAGGCTGAGCAGAATGACTACCACAAATAACTGAGAAAAGCTCCAGGGAATCTTACTAACGAACGTGCCAGCATCTTGAGGCAAAGAAAGTTTATCCACATCTACTAGTTTTATGTCTTCCCACTGACTGGTATCAAAGTTCTTCATTAAAGGGCTTGTGGGCAAATTCGAGGGAGGTAAAGGAGTTTCCTTGATTACTTTTATTTTCTCCCTGAACTCCTGCATCTGTTGCAGAAATATGATGGGTTCTGACACGTCTTTGAAAGCCTCAGCAATGTTAAAGGCCATTCGTTGTTCCTGCAAGATGGTGTTGAGTTTGTTGATCTCTGGGTCATAGGCTTGCATAACTGCCAGTTTCATGGTCTCAAAGTCAGACAGGATTTCATTCTTCTTTTGATCTAATGTATGTTGTAACTTCTCAAAAAACTCCTTCACTTTATCTGAATCTTTAGTCAGTAACTGTAGAGATTTCCTTTTGCTAGTTTCCAAGGTATCCAAGCGAGAAAGAGCATCTCCCCGACGCCAGGTCTCAAAGCTCTGGAAGAGGGACTCAAAGGCATCTCTTTCCTGAGCATAGGCATCTTCAATAGAACAGAAGACATGCTTGGTGTGGTCACCACGAGTAGCACAGATCCCGCAAATCAGTTGCATATCAGTCAGGCAGAAAATGTTGAGGGGTTGCCCCAAGTGTCCTTTGCACACAGGCATTTTGGGAGAGATCTTGATCTTGTTATACTTTTCCACAATACCCTTCAGGGAGTAATTGACCTGCAGGCTACTGACTCCAGTAGCTGAAGTTTCCTTACGGCATGTAGGGCACTTGAATGGAGATGATCTCCACAACGAATTCCGCACGGTCCCCTCTAAGATCCCTTCTAAGCATTTTTTGCAAAAGTTATGCGAGCAAGGCAAAACTCGAGGATCATCAAACAGACTGCAACAAATTGGGCACGTGAGATCTTCTTCAAGCAGCTCCATCACATCCTACCATAAAGAAAGAAACATTTTACTCCAGTAATCCCCTCCATTCAGACTATCTACTAATCAGAAATTATCTTTACAGGCATTAAAAATGATCTCTCACTGAAATAACCAGGCAAACAAAGGAAATAAGTGAGAAATTTGGGAAGGGAATGCACACCAAAGCAGATTTAATCTGCTGGGACTAGAACACACTCCTTATTAGCAGGGCTCCCTGTACACAAGGCCTTTGTGTGGGCTTTCCAACAACAGTCTTTGGCTGAGATAGGGTTAGGTCTAGGACAACTGCAAGTTGAGCCAGCAGGACCCAACTGATTGTTTTAAAACAGAGAGCTGACTACTAGCTGTCAGAAACAAAGCTACTCAGTGTCTGAATAGAATGAGCTCTTTAGTCTGGGCCCACAATTATAAAATGGTATGCTATTCAAAAGAAAGAAGCACAGAAATACAAATTCAAGCATGCACTCTCGTGCAGGCTTTTATTAAAAACTAGCATATTTTTCTATTTCAAATGCAAGATTACAATTATTAAGATCCTAAGTAAAAACATAAGGCAAGCGTTGCAATTAATTCTTCAGAAAATTAAATGAGTTTTTTTTAAAACCACCTGAACCATCTAGAGCATCAATTCTCAAAATGTAGACAGAAATCTGATGTCCCTAAGACTCCTTCAAGTCATTCATGAAGGTCAATACTTTATTCACAATAATATTGAGAACATATTTGCTTTGGGCACCATGTTGACAAATGCACCGTAAAAGCAATGGTGAGGAGACACTGCTAAAGCCTCAGCAGGAATCAAACAAGGCAAAAGGTACAAGTTACTGAATCCTTCATTACCACACACCCACAGTCTAAGTGGGGGTAGCCAATTTCATTTAAGAATGTTCTTTATGAAGCAGCTACAATTATTCATTTTATTAAATCTTGATCCTTGTGTATGTGCTTCTTTAATATTTTGGGTGACAAAATAGGAAGTAAAGAATTTCTGCTGCATCCAACAGATACTGTCTGGAGAAAAAGCAGTTAGTTACATGATTGAGTCACAATCTGAACCAGCTGCTTTTTTTGTGGAACACCATTTTTACTTGAAAGAATGAATGGCAAACTGGCTATTTAGACTTAGGTAAAAGCAGACATTTTCTTGAAAATGAACAAAATAAGCCCTTCAAGAAAAATAAATGATAGTATTTCTTGCCAATGATAAAAATTAAGTTTTTGAGTGAACATTAGAATTTTGGAAAACATTTTTGCCACTTAAGAGCTTGACAGCTTCCCATTAATTACTTTGTAATGAAATGGTGATTTTAATGAATGTTGGCTTTTATCTTTTTTAGTGGGGAGATTACTGTATAATGAAATATGTTATTTGGAGATCTGCATAATACAATAAACTAATCTGTTCAAGTGACTAATGCATGTTATAAATCGTGCTTGGATAAAAGATCAAAAGACCAATACGTTGAAAAATATGATTTCAGATTCCATATTGCAACATTTAAGAAACTACCAGTTGTTGAGCTTTAGCAAAGTATCAAAGAAGATCCGTAATTATCAGAAAAGGCTATTAAAATATTCTTCCCTTCACCAACTACGTATCTGTGCAAGGTCAGATTATGATCTTTGTATATTTCAAAAAAAAAAAAAAAGAAAAAACCCATAACTTATTCTAACAGGTGTAATGAAGGGACAGATAAAAGACTTTATTTGTAATCTATTAAACAGCAATTCATTCAAGGGATCTATAAATATGTAGGGGCGCCCGGATGGCTCAGTCGGTTGAGCATCCGACTTCAGCTCAGGTCATGATCTCACGGTTCCTGGGTTCAAGCCCCGCCTCGGGCTCTGTGCTGACAGCTCAGAGCCCAGAGCCTGTTTCAGATTCTGCGTCTCCCTCTCTCTCTGCCCCTCCCCAGCTCATGTTCTCTCTCTTTCAAAAATAAATAAACACTAAAAACAATTTTTTTAATTAAAAATATCTATAAATATGTAAAGCAATGCCAATTTTCTCACAACTTATTTAGAAAATGTTATTTTTCACAAATTATGTTAACATATAACAGGTTTATGATTGTTATTTTAAATGAGTATCTTAAAATTTTTGTTTTAATTTCCAATACGATAAATGGCTATATAAAGTACATATGTAAACAAAAGCTCCTGGGATCCTCAGTTTTTAAGACTGTAAAGTGGGGTCCTGAAAATAAAAAATTTCGAGATCCCTGGTCTAGAGAATACCATTTCTCAGTTCAAGTTTTATTATTTTAAAATGGACATCTTAAAACTTCTATCCCTAAAGTTTTAAAACCAAATACAGTGCTAAATATGTCCTCGTTCAGCTTACTGAGGAACACATATATATGTCACATTACCACCAAACTAATAAACAGAATAGGGCCTAATAATAATCCTTATAATAAATAATTAAATAATTTTTAACAGTAATTTTAAGAGTCACAATCAGAGGGACGCCTGGGTGATTCAGTCGGTTAAGCATCTGACTCATGGTTTTGGTGTGGTTCTGTAGTTCAAGCCCCGCATCAGGCTCCATGCTGACCATGAAGAGCCTACTTGGGATTCTCTCTCTGTCTCTCTCTCTCTGCCCCTCTCGTGAGCTCTCACACTCTCTCTCAAAACAAATAAACTTAAAAAAAAGGGGGGGGCGGGGAGCCTTGGTGGCTCAGGAGGTTGAGCATCAGACTTCACCTCAGGTCATGATCTCACAGCTTGTGGGTTCGAGCCCTGTGTTGGGCTCTGTGCTGACAGCTCGGGGCCTGGAGCCTGCTTGGGATTCTGTGTCTCCCTATGTCTCTGCCCCTCCCCCACTTGTTCTCTCTCTCTCTCTCTCTCTCTCTCTCTCTCAAAAGTAAATAAACATTAAAAAAAGTTTAATATAAAAAAAGTCACAATTGGTGCTATAATATAGAAGATAAATAATATTTTTTTAATATTTTGGGGGCAAGGAGAGCACAGATAGAGGGAGCCAGAGGATCTGAAGCAGGCTCTGCACTGACAGGCTGACAGCAGTGAGCCAGGTATGGGGCTTGAACTCATGAACCGTGAGATCAAGACCTGAGCTGAAGTTGGGACCCTCAACCAACTGAGCCAACCCAGGTGCCCTGAAGATAAAGAATATTTAAAAGATAAGCTGAGTTTGCAAGTCTAATAATTTATAGTTTTATATTAAGTTGTGAGAGATATATGTATTATAGATTATAATACAATTTTATGTGGAATTAAAGCAAAGGTTATTTCTGTCAAATTTAATGTCATATGGCAAAAATATGTGATGAGCTGATTTTTCTGAACAATCTTTTGTGACATGAGAAGTCATAAAACCTTTGAAAAGTATGGGGAAGAGAACAGCTACAGAGACTGGGGTTGGTGTGAAGTAACTAAAAATTCTGACTCTAGAACAGAGAAGGAAAACTTTTGATGGTCCTCCTACCTTAGTCCTGCTATTTTATCATCTGCACTGCTCTTTGTCATATTTCAGCTAAAAATTCTATGCTAAAACTAGATTTTGGAGAAGGCAGTAGAAACAGGAAAGCGGGGGGTCGGGGGGGCAGCATTCAATAAAGTAAACCTAATTTACTCATTCTTGGAGGTTAATATTTCCAGAGAATCCTATCCAAGTATATGAAATAAATAAGAAGAAAAACAATATCAACTATTTGGGATGCAGAGGAAAAAGGGCACCCAAAGCAAAGAGAAACTTTGAGGAAAATGGAGAAAGGCAATCCAGTATCATCAAAGATAAACAGGAAAATGTCACACGCAGGAAAATTTAGTAATAAACAGTCATCCCAAAGCCATAATCACATTATAGCTCTGAAAACGAACCAGGGGAAAAAACTATTTGAAAAGTTTCTTTTTAAAAATATGCATCAGGGGCGCCTGGGTGGCGCAGTCGGTTAAGCGTCCGACTTCAGCCAGGTCACGATCTCGCGGTCCGGGAGTTCGAGCCCCGCGTCGGGCTCTGGGCTGATGGCTCAGAGCCTGGAGCCTGTTTCCGATTCTGTGTCTCCCTCTCTCTCTGCCCCTCCCCCGTTCATGCTCTGTCTCTCTCTGTCCCAAAAATAAATAAACGTTGAAAAAAAAAAAAATTTAAAAATATGCATCAAAATTATGGTGGATCCTGTTGTTCCATTTTTAGTGATGCAGCTTATAAATTTTGGTTTATGATTTAATGATTCTTATTTCTGTTCATAAAAGCTCAACATTTTCATTTCTTTTAACTTTATACTCAGAACTTCCCCTACTACCAAATTAATGGAACCACTTCCACAGCTGACTTTTAGGGAAAACTGAGACAGCCTAATCCAAGAAACCATGGCAAGTCTGTTGCCTCAAAAGTTTTAAAGGAAGATGAGTAAGGTTTTTAGTTTAAGTGAAGGAACTTCTAGCTCCTTTTCTTAAAGTGTGGCTAACACAGAAAAATCAGAAGAAATCAATAAAACTTACTCCTTTGCAGGAAAATACATATCCCCTTGTTTCTATGGCTAATTTTTTTTTTACCAATATATAGATGTCAAAAACCTGTATGTGAACAAAATTTTTGCTCTCCAGTCATAAAATTTCAACTTAACCACTGTCAAATTCAGCGTAGAACAGCAAACACATATCCAAGATTCATTTTTGCCTTCAAATGTGTTCTGAATACCAAGAAAGTCTTAAATTTTGAAGCACAAAAATCTTTTTTCCCCAACAATTAAAAATTTCCCAAGTTTTATATCAACAAAGCAAGTAGCCAAATCTGTACCTAGTTGTCTACCACCTCTCATCTTCAACCTCATTTTCCTGCCATATTTGTTTTTGTTTTGTTTTAGGGTTTTTTCCTTTGGAGAGAGAGCACATGCATTCCAGGGAGGCGGGTGGGGGGGGGGGGGAGAGAGAGAGAGAGAGAGAGAGAGAGAGAGAGAGAGAGAGAGACAGAATCTTGAGCAGGCTCCACACACAGCATGGAGCCTTATATAGGGCTCAATCTCACGACCCTGAGACCATGACCTAAACCAGTATCAACAGTCAGACACTTAACTAACTTAGCCACTCAGGAGCCTCTGTATTTTTTTAAACACTTTTCATTTATATACAATAAAATTCACTCTTTCTGGTATACAATTCTGAGTTTTGACAAATAGTCATAGTTGTGTACCACCACCACAGATATATTTTTAAGCAAATATTCATGATATCTGCACTCAGTGTAGACTATGAAAACTGCTTTATCCTACCTTGAGTGGATATATAGCAACAAGTCTGTACAAATGAAAACTGAAAAATGACAACCAGAATATTAAAAATGGAAAAGCCAATACTTAAAAGGAAAGTAGTCATAAAACAGAAACAAAACCTAATATGTGTGTATTAGACTTCTCCCTCCTAGAAATACTTTATTTTTAAATGATCAACTCAAAATGAGTAGTGCCTAGGTGGCTCAGTCAGTTAAGCATCCAACTCTTGATTTCGACTCAGGTTATGATTTCACAGTTGGTGAGATCGAGCCCCTCGTCAGGCTCTGAACTGACAGCATGGAGCCTGCTTGGGACTCTCTCTCTCCCTCTCCCTCTCCCTGTGCATCTCCCCAACTCATGCTGTCACATTCTCTTGCTTGTTCTCAAAAAAATAACAATAAATGATAACTCAAAATGATAATGCAAAAGGTGCTCATTTATTCATTCTTAAACTAGTTAATTTTAATAAACTATTCAAAGAAACTTTCCTATTAAACATTTAATCGATAGGAATATAAAGTTGTTCAAGATACTACTCACAATCTCTTTCCAAATCCCATTAGAAAACAAAAAGAAAAATTAATACTTTGTATCTTAAGGTTAAATCAAATTTCCATCCTGTTTTGAGGCATCTTTGAATTCAGGAATTCCAAAGTAAATACCTAATAAGTAACTAAACAGCAAATATTGAAACTCACTTCACAGACAAAGCTAAATTATGCAAACCTCTACTAAACTGAGAGCCATCAATCTTAGCTGGAACAGTGCTTGGAATAAAAAGGATCACCTTTTTTTTTTTTTAATTACTTCTTCTCAGCATATTAGTTAATCTTATTTTCAAGTAGTATACTATATTCAATGTTAGTATGAGATCTAATAATGCTTTCTTGAAACTTAGGGTCTAGTTACTGAATCTAGTTAGAGGATGGAAGAATATTTATTGTAGTATTTTTTAAATCTTCTGTGTATTTGAAATTTTTCACAATAAAAAGTTAGGGGAAAAACTAAAAAGGGGACCAATTATAAGAAAACCATATTGAACTTAAAAAGCAAAACTTCAGAAGCATTAGCTAAGGTATGATAAGCTTTACAAGAGCTTGATCTGCTTTAGTACTGTTTTATCTTTTATAAAATAAAAAATGTATTATTGAGAATCTCTGTGATCCAGGCCTGTGAGGAGGCTGACGTAAGTCTGGGTCTCAATCTATGGCCTTTGACAAACCACTTACATATATTGCAGTTTCTCTCTCGCTGTACAACTGTTTTGAAAGGTATCTAATAACATATGAAAATTATTTTCAAAGTATTTAAGTACTCTATGTCAATGCCTTATTATATTTTATTCTGGCTTTTAGAGACTGCTCCGTAACTTATATGATCAAAACAGTTTAAGAAAAAAACAAGATTTCTGATATCTGAAAAAAGGAATATTAAAAATATTAAAAATATGTTACATATAGTGTCTAAAATAGCTTGTCTAATTGTTAGGTGGCTCCAAGTTTCCTATGTCTCCATATAAGACAGTAAGAAACTTACCTTTTCTGCCATTATTCTAGAATTAGTAGTTAAAATTTCCCCCAAGACATTTCTAATAGGATTCCTGATAAGTAGGGCAAAATGAAGCTAGAACAAAAGGTCCATCAGCTTGGAAGAACCACCTACTCAGCAATTTCACAGTTTTTGGACTATGGTAACATTCCCAGAAACTTAAAAACCAAATCATTACCCTTACTAGTCCAGACCACTCAGAAAAACTGGGTGTTTTCCTTTCCTTCATTCTCTCCTCCATACCACTGTTTCATCTTGACTCTTTCCTTTGTTTATTCTTTTAACTCATATGCCCCACCTTTCAAGGTGTACACTCTTTTGATTTCCTCCTATTCTTATCCCCCACCTGCCTCTTCTCCTTATTTTTCTTTCCCTTTTATCTTTTCCCTGTGTCACTTGATAATCACCCCAGCCATTATTCCATAATCCTGTAAATCCACAGCATTATATCAATAGGGTTTTAGGATACCAGCTAGATCAAATATCCCTATCCTACTTCTGTATAACTATCCAGAAATCTGTGGGGGTGGGGGGACACCTGGCTGGCTCGGTCAGTATACCATGAGACTCTTGATCTCAGGGTCATGCGTTTGAGCCCCACGCTAGGCATAGAGATTACTTTAAAAAAATTATTTTTAATTTAACAGTAACAACAACAAAACCCAGAAATCTGTGTGGACTCCGAATGGTATTGAAGCCTAATCTCTCTCACCCAGATGAAATCAATTTGAATGAGTGTATGAATTTGAGGGAAACATACATATAGACTAAATTATTCACCTATTGTGGTACCAACCAAATTCAGATATTTATCTTTACCTGTTAAGTGTTCCAATTAAGTTAAGTTGGAACTAATGACTTCCAGAAAGGTTTGATGAACCAGAAATGTCTGGTTTCTTTTCTCCCAAATAAATATAAGTGGGTTTAAATGAAGATGGAAAACTTTTACCCATAAAACAACTTGTCTTCTTTTACAACCATAAATTTGGCAATCGTTATTGGTTGGTATCTATTAATAAATTTCCATCATCTAAATCTGTATTTGAGGTTAATGCCAGCTTCCAGAAAGTAGTGTCAAAGTCTAGCATTCAATAAGTGGCTAGCTGGATTTAGCTAGGTAAGTGAGGTTACTTAGGTCGTATATAATACTGTACCAAGTGAAAACAGGCATTTTGTAAATAACTGATAAGCACTACCTATCAACTAATAACTTATTTGGAAATGTAATTAGTGCCATTGGAAATGTAATTAGTACAAACAAGGTTCCTTTTGCTAGGTTAGAAGTAGGTACACACACATCTTATTCTAAGGTAAACCTGATCTACAGAATATATCAAGTGGAACACCAATTATGCTAAACTGTAAGCAGTTTTTAGTTTGGCTATGTTACGGTATACACTATGTTGGCACTCCTCACTCATATTCAATACCACAAATATGCAGGGGGAAAAAAAGAAAAAAGAAAGAGCTCCTCTGGGAGTTATAATGAGGAGCCAGGCTGTTGCCAAGTACGATATACTTGTGGCACTTATGCCACAGGAAAGACAAGAATTTAAACTATCAGCAAAAATTTTCAATTCAACTTTTCTTTAGTAATACACCTAAATCTATAATGCAAATGAATTTTTTTTTAAAGTTCATGTTACAAGAATTTACTTTTATAGAAAGCTTAACTGCAATATAACTATTCGGTATGTCAAAGGATGCCTGTATTTGGTTAACTGTTACAAAAAGGAGACACAGCACCCTATTCTTTTAGTACCATTCTAGTATCCAGAGTTCCAGGCCAAGGTAATGAAGATGGCAGTGTCTTCCATGAATAACAAAAATGAATAATCCAATGTCCTAATGATATTTAAAAAGGTGAAATATAAGCCAAAGTCAATTCTTGCCCTAAATTCAGAAATACAGCACATTTACAAAGATACTGTTACTCTAAAAGGTATGATAAATGCCTTATAAAAAGAACATAGAGGGGCACCTGGTGGTTCAGTCATTTGAGCGTCTGACTCTTGATTTGGGCTCAGGTCATGATCTCACAGTTGATGAGACTGAGCCCTATATTGGGCTCTGCACTGATAGCACACAGCCTGCTTGGGTTCTCTCTCTCCCTCTCTGTCCCTCCCTGGCTCACTCGCTCTCTCAAAATAAATAAGCATTTAAAAAAAAAACCAAAAACATAGAAAGTTGACACCATACTAAAGTTGGAAAGGTTATCCAAGCAGTTAGCTTTTATGTTTTTGTTAATATAAAAGTAATTTGTGGGTATAGAAAATTCAGAAAATACAAGGAAGAAATCACCCATAATTACATTAGCAAGGAATAATCACTTATTGTTATATTTCTTCCAATCATGTGTGTGCGCGCACACATGTATTTTAACACAACTCGTAACATCATACAATTTTATATCTACTTTTTTTTACTTTTTTATCACATGTATTTCCCTTATTTTTATATATTCTAAAATGTTATAGTGCATCTTACAGATATGCTAATACTGGCTATATGTCTTTTTGGTAATAGAACATTTAAATGAACATCTTGTAGAAGAGTCTTAGTCCACGGTTCTAATTATTTCCTTAGTTCCTGTAAGTGTACTGTTAGGTGGGTCAAAAAGTAGAAACACTTTTAAGGACCTTTGAAACACTGACAGGTTTCCCGCTAGAAGGGGTGTACCACTTTATGAACTCTAACCAATGATGTATGAGTGCCCCACTTCTCCATGTGGTCCCTGGCCTTACAAGAGAACTGTACTTTTATAGTTTAGTAAAACAAAACAAAACAAAAAAAAAAAAAAACCAATAAGGCATACATTTTGATCATACCTACCCAAATTTAAAATATAAAATAATTTAAGGCAGTTAATATTAGTATGCATTTAGGATTACCAGTATGTATAAGGAATATATGGTAATAAAAGTTATGGGGTAGGAATAAAATAGAAGTACAAACATCTTAGACATCATCTAGAAAACACCTAACTGTATAATTGAAAAAACTGAGCACCCCCCCGCCAAAATGGAGCTTTCTCAATCATACACAGCAAGCTAGGCACAGGACCCAAATTTCCCAATTCTTAGACTTCAGCTCTATCTAGAAAGTGGGTCAAGAATTCAGTATTCTCATTCATAAAATGGATTAAGTTTAATCATGGCTCTCTAAATCCCTTCTAAAGTTTTATGATTTTTACACATTAGGCTGTAACAGGCTGTCTGGTAGAACAGAGCACTGAACCTGTCTCTGGATACCTGGGTTCAAGCAGGAGTGTCTAAGTCATGGTTTTGGAAAGATTAGGTAGCGTGTGCCAGTTTTGTATATTGCTAAACTATATACATGTAAGGTGGTTTAATTAATCTGTGTACAAATACTGTGAAAAATGTAAATACACATTTAAAGTATTATGTTAAAGTATGAGTATATTAACCAGGAAAGGTCCTGAAAGAGAGCTGGACTCTCTTGAACTCTAATTTCATGAAAAGGTAAAGCAAGTATTACACAGGATAGCAGGTATAAAGCACTTTCATGGAAATGGGCATATCTGAACAAAAGCTGTGGTACAAGTAGGACCAGGTAACCAACCAGTCATAAATACACAGAATGAAAAGAACAGCCTAGTGTTATGGAAGGACTTACCAGGGAGATTTAGTATCTCAGCTAGTGTAGAACAGATGGTATTAGTAAGGAAAGGAGAGCCTGAAAAAATGTATCTTCTCATTGTATAAGGTGGAAGTAAACCAGTTAATCAACAGCTCCAGTTAATCAAGTTCTACCAGAAGGAGTGGCTATGAAAATGAAATTCTGCTTTTAAAATACCTATTGTATAAAAGTCTCTAGAGTCAGAAAACTCAAACATTGTCTGTACAAGCCCTAGCAAAAAGGCATGGGAGAAGGGCCGGAGTGGGGGGGGGGGGGGGGGGGGGGGGGGGGGGGGGGGGGGGGGGGGGGGGGGGGGGGGGGGGGGGGGGGGGGGGGGGGGGGGGGGGGGGGGGGGAGAGACCATAAAAAAAAAGATGCTACTAAGACCTCTCTTTTTCCTTTACAATATAACTCTTTAGCTTGTAATACATTTCAAATAATTGTTACATAAACATTTTCCAAATATAGAATCTATTTTTCTGAGTTTTGACAAAATATGAAAACAGAACACTCGTGAGGATGGGAACACATTCTACACATAGTTCAATTTTGCAAGGTTCTGGGCCTAAAAAAAAAAAAAAAAGAAAGAAAACTGAGTGCTTTGTTTCTTAATGTAGGGAGAAGTATTGTAGTTTACCTCTGTCCCCTGCGAGCGAGCAGGTGCAGGTGTATTCGTCAGGGTTACTATTTTTCAGGACAAAGCTATCAGGGTTTTTTTTCCCCTCACGTTGTGATGGGCAATCAAACGAAGCTACTGCAAAGAAAGAACAAAGAGAGTATTATGCATTTATTTGCAGAGGATCCTTAGCCTTGATCCTCAGTGTTTTCATCCTCCCCCCCCTCCCCCCCCCCAATTAAGCCTGCGCGCTAGGACCTGGTGAAAAAGCCAGGAGCATGGCTTTTTTTTTTTTTTTTTTTTTTTTTTTTTTGATATCTTTGTGCCTTTACTAAGGAGCTTCCCGGTTAGGGCGCCCTCCCCAGGCGCCAGGCACTTCCTCAGTTTCAGTGCCAGAGAGTGGTTGCCGGGCTCCGATTTCTGGTTCATGGTCGCCTTTTCTTTCCTAGGCGATACCGAGGCACTGGCACTGAAGCCGGGCATAATCTGTAGCGGAGCAGGGTTTCTGGAGCACAGACACGCTGCCTGGGCCCCGCGGATGCCCACCGCACGCCTCTCCACCCCACTCCCGTTTGTTCCAGTGCCGCGCTGGTTTTCGCTGTGCAGCTGGGGCTGGAGCTCAAACTGAGCTCTCTGGAGCCCCCCACCCACGCAGGTCGCTGTCCTGCCAGGGCAAATCCTCACCCTTGCAGCAGGCCCAAGGACCACCCCCCTTCCTAGAGAGTGACCGGGTGGGTACTTATCTCGGACCTCGGGGGCCGCGGGCAGGCGCCTGTCCTCCAGCCGCGGGGACCTCGCGTTACCGGCTGGGCACGGCGGCAAAATGGACTCGCAGCGCCAACGGGCCCGCCCCCTGCCCTCCTCTTCCAGCACCTCGATCCGCCTCCCGGGCCTCGGCGTTGCCTTTGTTCCGTCTCCCGGGTCTCGCCTTTCCCCGGGGCGGGGGGTGGGGAGTGGGTGAGGTGAGGCGGGAGTCCTTCCGGTGTCGACAACCAGCAGCAATAACTGCCACCGTCCGCGGTGCACCTAGGGGCGGGGAGGGTCCGGGACTGCTCGCTTCTCTCCCTTCCAGAGTGGCTGCGCGCGCCACGGAGCACCCTGCCAGAGCGGGCCGAGCCCGCGCGCGCTGGGAAGCAGACGGCGACAGCTAAGACGCGTAGGCTGGGCCTATGGAGCTCTGGCGACCGGAGGTGGAGCCACCCTGGAAGAAAGCTGGCGCGCAACAAGATGGTTGGGTTTGGATTGTTGTACTTTTTTTTTTGTTCGTTGCATTTTTAGGAACAAAAAAAAAAGCCCAACCCTTCACACCACTTCATCTGCATCTCTCAAGACCAGAAGCCCAGCCACAGTGGCTTGGGGGACGGAGACAACTGTCTGCATTGCACCCCACAACTCGGGTTGGGTGGGATGGTCACTCTTGTTGGGACCAACGCCAGGGCTCTAGCCATGGGCTCCAACCAGAGCACAACCAAAATAAGGTTAATTACCGTCCTCCCCAACCTTGCACCTGTTTTTTCGCAGGCTTTAGGCTGAATACTAGCGACCCAATTCTACGTAAGATTTTCTTTTAGGAAAAACACTGTTTTCCTTTGGAGAGAAGGAAAAACTTAAAATTGGCTTTAACTTAAACGCTGCTAATGGCTATTCAGATGCTAACCTGACTCACCATTCTGTATAAGGACTTTGTCTAATACCAAACACATTAAGCACTTCAATGATCTGTTTGGTTCCAAGAAGAATACAAAGGTGGAGGAATGGCTTCTCCAAAATTTACAGTCTTAGGGGAAGTGCAACAAAAAAATCACAGGATATGTCCGGAGTTGAGTTCGCCCCCAGTAGGGAAGTCTGGTCTTTGGAAGTAGAATTTCAGGGAAAGGTATTATAGACCTGCTATAAATAGTACTTGGGCTCCTTGACTAATCATGCTTAGCTCAAACTCCATAAAAAGCTCCTCCCCGCTCCCTTCGGAGATGTCGAGTTCCTTGCCAATGCCCTGTCCCTGAAACCCAATTTTGCCCTTGCAGAACAGTTCCTATATTTATGCCATATACTCTTCATAAAAACACCGTGGGATGAAAAAGAAAAAAAATATTTATTTATTTATTTATTTATTTATTTATTTATTTATTTTTATTTCATTTTTTTAAAGAAAAACGGGTGCCTGGGTGGCTCAGTCGGTTAAGTGTCCAACTTCATCTCAGGTCATGATCTCACAGTTCATGAGTTCAAGCCCCACATCAGGCTCTGTGCTGACAGCTCGGAGCCTGGAGCCTGCTTCAGATTCTCTCTCTCTGCTCCTCTCCGACTTGTGCTCTTACTCTCTCTCAAAAATAAACATCAAAAAAAAAAAAAAAAAAGCACCGTGAGATAGACATTATGATTCTCATCCTGTAGTTGAAGAAATGGATGAAGTGATTTCTCAAGATAAAAATCAAGAGGCAGAGCCAAGATTCTCAAGTTAGAGTCCAGCCAGGTATAGGTTCTTTCTATAGCATCATAACTGTCAATGCCATTGAAAACTGCACCCCGGTCTCCTACTAAATTAGTGTTGTTTTTTAAAACACACACACAAAATCTGATTTATAAAAGCATCTTAAATACCCTAATGTTAAAATGAAACAAGAGTGAAAGGTTATTGACTCATAAGTCACAAATTACCCTTCATGCAATTATATACATATTTATATAGTTAGATCTGTTTGGTGGTAAATACTAATTAATAAACCTCTGCCCAACTAAATGGAAAATATTGGTTAAATCAGCACAGAAGTCTTAAGACTGTTACATTGCTGAGAGAACATTATGTATTAAACTCTGAAGTGTAGAAAAATAGGGAAGGAAAAATAGCCTCTCTCCTCCCACGGTACTAATAAAACAGCACTGGGAATCCCCACATATAGTGTGACTAGAATAAGAGCGAAACCGCCAGACTGAAATGAACATACACAGCTACATCCTTCCCAGAAGATCACAATGTAACTAGATCCTGTTAGAGATAACACTGAGGGATTGTCAAAATTCTTGTCACACTGGAATTTCCTTCTATTGACTGTTCTTCACATAAGTAAACTAACAGCTGAAGACTGGAATTCATATGTCAGCACAACAATAAGACTATAGAGTCTTATTTAAATTTGTCTTTTGTGATATATTATTACAGGTAGAATTTTTTTTAAGATTTTGTTTTTAAGTAATCTCTATGCCCAATGTGGGGCTCAAACTCACACCCCAAGGTCAAGAGTCTCAGGCTCTACCAACTGAACCAGCCAGGCGCCCCTACAGGGAGAATTTCTAATATGAAATATATGTATGTATTCTTATTGTTGTATTGATTTTATTCTATTGATTTTGTTTTGAGCCTTGACAAAGGTAAAAACTGCCAGGTGTCCTTCCATCTACCAAGACATGTGATCAGACGTTCCATAACAAAGGGGACATATAAATAAAACAAAGGGGACACATAAAAAGGGGGCAATATAAATTGCCAGTGTGGGGAGCATCTAATAACTAAGACTGAAGCAACTCTGTGCAGGAGAGGACTGCCAGATAATACAATAATAATAATATAATAATTTTATTATTATTCTGTTCTTCTCAATAGCTGCCAAGTTCATGAGTGCAAGCCCCAGTAGTCCTGAAAGAGAATTCCTGGCAATACAAGGCACTGACATTGCAAGGTGTAGTGAAAAGAGCAGAGGCTTTGGAATCAATTCTGCATCCAAATTCTCACTCTACCACTTACTAGCTGTTCAAGTTACTTAGCAGCTCTAAGTAACCTCAGTTTTCTCTTCTGTAAAACAGGAATCATGATTCACTCATTTATGAAAATTAGGTGACATATAAAGCAGTCAACATTGCGTCTGATATATAGGAGGTGCATAGTAAATGGTCCCTACTGCTATTGGGCAAAAGAGAACCATACTGGTTTTGGATTACGGTTTTCTTGGATTTGTAGATTTGACGCCCAAACACAACAGTCTTAAGCAGAGCTAAGCTGCCTATGTAGTAGAGGAAGCTAGGACTGTACGTTTTGCTTTTCTACACCCAGCCCAGGGTGGCCTTTTAAAAAACATAATAGCCTTCTACTTCTATACCTCCTTCTCTGTGCTTAGGGTAAGTAGAGAAAAAAGGAAGAAACATCACACTCAGTGAAAGGAAAACTCTGCAGTTATTTTAAAGCTCTATAATTTCAGAAAAATTGAACATCTAAAACATTCCATTAAAAGGGAAAAAATCTACCTGTAAATATACATTTATCACAAAAGACAGAAACTTACCTAAGACTTGGTGAAATTAAAAGTCCCTGGTTTGAAGAAAGTTCCAGATTCCATATGTTTCATTTGCACAGAGAAGTTCATGCATTAAATGGAGCCAATAGTAAGATCAGCTGGCTTTTGAAGAGAATGAGAGACACTGCAGCAACAATAAACTTGGCCTTTAGCTGGGCTGTTTCTGTAGTTGGAAAGAAAAATTGTAAGAATAAAGTAAACTGTCAGAGGTAATTAAGGTGATACTAGCATGTGCTTAGAATTAAATACTCAGGATTGTGCTAGGCACCAAAGGCACTAATCAAGAAATCTCCCATGTGGTTGAAGAGACAAGTCTTAAAAACAGGAACTAGTTTAGTAACAGTACATGGCCCAGTTAAAAGCCAACATGAGTGTTAAAGACAAGAAAGGAGGAAGGCATCAGAAGCATCAGGGAAAATTCCCAAGGGAGGTGGGAGTCAAATGGAATAATTAAAGATCAGAGGATTTGGGGCACCTGGCTGGCTCAGTCAGTAGAGCATGTAACTCTTCATCTCAGGTTTGTGAGTTCAAGCCCAACGTTGGGTGTGGAGCCTACTTGAAAAAATGAAAATAATAGATAAAGATCATAGGACTTGAAGATGAGAAAGAGGAGCATTGGAGGTGAGGAGCACAAGCTCAGGGTCAGAATGAACTTTGCTGGTACTGAGTCAGTGAAGAGCATGGCCTGGTTTGAAAATAAAGTTTGAGGCGAAAGCATGGAATGTTGTGAAGGTCAGAATAAAGAGTTGAACTTCATTCTGTAGGAAATGGGAATTCACTGAATAATGATTTACGTGGCACTAACAAGATGAAAGCAGAATTTTAGAAAGATTAATCTGATTACAAGATCCAAGATTTAAGGGAGAAGAAATGTCCTTTATTTTTATTAAATGATTGATTGACTGATGTTTTTCTTTATTTTTGAGACAAAAAGAAAGCACGAGCTGGGGAGGGGCAGAGAAAGAGGGAGACGGGAACTGAAGCAGACTCTACGCTGATAGCAGAGAGCCTGATGTGGGGCTTGAACTCATGAACCGTGAGATCATGACCTGAGCTGAAGTTGGACACTTAGCCACTGAGCCACCCAGGTGCCCTAGAAATTTCCTTTGCTTTAATATTTTTGAGGTTTGTTGTTGAAAATTATAGATTTTTTTAAATGTAATAAGGTATATAAAAGTATAGCATTTAATACCAAATAATTGTTGATTAGAGTTCTCAATTTATAAATAAACTACAATATAGAATTAACTATGACACATATTCTCCTAAAATCCAACAAGAGGAAATTATATGAATATATATACTTATATATTAGTTATATATATAATTTATTTTACTATAATGATTTTAACTACATCATGTGACTAATACATTAAAACATTGCTTAGCTACATTTTAAATTATGCCTCATTAGAGCTTTAAAAATCACTACATATAGACACTTTGAAATTTACTGCTCTGTTTTGATATTTTAATGATTAATTACATTCAATTATGTTAACTGATTTTTTTCTGAATTCCCATATGTGTAGAATGTTATTCTTGATGCACAATAACTTTAGGAGGGCCTTGAGAATTATTCATTCAGGTTAAGACTAATAAATACTGTATATTTACAGTTGTTTAACTGAATTAAATTTGTAGAAACTATTTTGGAATCCTTCTGTTAAGTTCATTAATCATTATGTGCTCTACTTTTATCTTGAAAAATGTCAGTTTTGATAATAAAGTCTTATCATTTCAATTCGGAAAATGACTTTCATCCTGTTCTATGGAACATTTTTTAGAATATTTCTTCTACAAATAAAGACACAATAGGGGTGGGGTTCTGCAGTTTTCAGTAGCTGGTAGATTCTTATACCTTCAATATACTCTGTTAAATAAAGGCAATAGTACATTTCATAGAGCTTTATTCTGAAGATCTCGATTAACCAGATACCTATCTGTACAGCATTGCACAAGAAATACATGCTTCATGGTGTTTTATGTGAGCCTGCTTGAGTCTGTCTGATATTAAAACATGTGGTAATAAATACCTTGTCAAAAAATGTGTTTATCTTATAATGGTCTTATTTATAACACTGTGCTGGTTGTTGCTAGAATGAGGCGGGGTCTCTAGAAGCTTGTGCTGGGACTGACCTAGCCACACCCCCTCCGAGTCAGGCATAAGACACAGACAATTCAGGAGACACATGAGACTCATTACACAATGTCAGCACAGTCTAGGCATTTTGTGAAGGTCACTGACCTCTGGGTTATGAAATTCAAAGGACATTTTTTCGGTTCTCATTTTCCTTGATCTCTTAGCAGCACTCACTGCCTCCTCCTTGAAAGGCCTTCTTGGGGCGCCTAGGTGGCGCAGTCGGTTAAGCGTCCGACTTCAGCCAGGTCACGATCTCGCGGTCCGTGAGTTCGAGCCCCGCGTCAGGCTCTGGGCTGATGGCTCAGAGCCTGGAGCCTGTTTCCGATTCTGTGTCTCCCTCTCTCTCTGCCCCTCCCCCGTTCATGCTCTGTCTCTTTCTGTCCCAAAAATAAATAAACGTTGAAAAAAAAATTTAAAAAAAAAAAAAAAGAAAGGCCTTCTTTCCCTGGCCTTTAATAAGATCATCCTCACTTCCTGATTTTCTTTTCCCAACTCCAGAACTCCACCCTATTCTATCCAGCATTCAAATTCTGGAATTCTTTGAACGCTCAGTTTCAGGACATTTTCAGGACCTCAGTCATTGTTTAATGAGTCTCATATTCCCCATAAAGCAGGGATCACAAACTGATAGCTTGTAGTCCTACCATTTATTTTTTTTTAATTTATTTTTATTTTTATTTTAGAGTGACAGAGAGAACGTGCAACTGGGGGAGAAGGGCAGAGGGAGAGAGAGAGAAAATCTCAAGCAGGTGCCACACTCAACCAGAGCTGGACACAGGGTGAGGCTCAATCTCACAACCCTGGGATCATGACCTGAGCCGAAATCAAGAGTCAGATGCTCAGCCTACTGAGCCACCCAGGTGCCCCTATTTTTTTATTTTTTAAAGATTTTGGTTTTATTTTTTTTAAGTTTATTTATTTATTTTAAGAGAGAGGGGGGGAGCAGGGGAGGGGCAGAGAGAGAGAATCCCAAGCAGGCTCTGTGCTGTCAGTGCAGAGCCCGACATGGGGCTCAGTCCCACAAATTGTGAGATCATGACCTGAGCCAAATTCAAGAGTCCAACACTAAACTGACTAAACCACCCAGGCACCCCAAAGATTTTATTTTATTTTTTAATTTTTTAACGTTTATTTATTATTGAGAGACAGAGACAGAGCTGTAGCAGGGGAGGGGCAGAGAGAGGAGGAGACACAGAATCTGAACCAGGCTCCAGGCTCAGAGCTGTCAGCACAGAGCCCGATGTGGGGCTCGAACTCACAAACCGTGAGATCATGACCTGAACTGAAGTCGGACGCTTAACCGACTGAGCCACCTAGGCACCCGCCCTAAAGATTTTATTTTCAATCTCTACACCCAACATGGGGCTCAAGCTGACAACCCCAAGATCGAGTTGCACACCCTCCCAACTGAGCCAGCCAGGCACCCCAGTCATACCACTTTTAGATGATAAAAACCTTTTGAATTTAAAACTTTAGCAGAGGCATGCTCCTTCCTGTCCCATAGCCTTTCCTCCTTGTGGGCATTTGAGCTAGCTCTTGTGTTGCCCAAGGCTTGAACCCCTTCCAGCTTCTGGGCTCCTACCCTTGTAGCTCCTTCTCTCCCTAATGCACCCTCTTCTTGCCACCAAACCTCCCCTCCCCACTCTGGTCCCCCAATTGCAGCACAGCTGACACATCCCAGGTTGCCTTTCCAAAATGTTCCAGGCCAGGGATGGATCCCTCTGAGTCATCTCACTCTGCCCTGTACTCTTCTTCCTTTGCACACACTGCAGTTTGTTCTTACATATTTGCTTGTATAATTACTTGAACAATGCTTGTCTCCACTTGACTGTACACCCTGTAAGAGCAGGGATTGTGTGTGTTGTGTGCATGTGTGTGTCTTGTGTTTCCTCATCAATGCATTGCCAGCACCTAACCCAATGACTATAAATTTTTTTATGAATGTTTCAGGGAAGTAAGAACTCTCTCTTTCAAAGACTATTGATGCATTTCAACCTTCTAGAAATTAGCTCTTGAGACCAGATGAAATGGTAATGTACTCCGAACTTTATTCACTTAAAATAAGGACTTTATTGTACTTTATTTGATCAAAACATTATCTCCACGCCCCCCCCCCCCGTATTTGCAAAGCAGTTTTTCAGACTCCTTATAGAATTTACAAGATGTGTCAACAGTCTACACTCTTTCACGGCATAGCTTGTCTTGGAAAATGAAGATAATGTCTTGAACAGTCCATCTGAGAATTCTCATAAAAATTTGAAAACCTTCTTCCACTGCACAAAAGTTAAGCAATATGCCACAAAAAAGACTTAATGATAGGGGCGCCTGGGTGGCGCAGTCGGTTGGGCGTCCGACTTCAGCCAGGTCACGATCTTGTGGTCCGGGAGTTCGAGCCCCGCGTCGGGCTCTGGGCTGATGGCTCAGAGCCTGGAGCCTGTTTCCGATTCTGTGTCTCCCTCTCTCTCTGACCCTCCCCCGTTCATGCTCTGTCTCTGTCCCAAAAATAAATAAACGTTGAAAAAAAAAAAAAGTTAAAAAAAAAAAGACTTAATGATATAACTCAATAAAAATGTAAAACTGTTCATGTTTAAAGCACAATATAGTCGTGATAGCACACAACTATTAAAAGGAAGGCAGGTGTCTGGGTGGCTCAGCTCATGATCTCGAAGTCCCTGAGTTCAAACTCAGGGACTAGCTTTGGATCCTCTGTCCCCCTCTCTCTGCCCCTCCCTGCTCATGCTCTCTCAAAAATAAAATTAAAAACATTAAAAAAAGAAAAGATAAAGCTATATGTATTGACAATGGCATATATATAAGATATAGTAAGTAAATTGGGGGTGCCTGGATGGCTCAGTCCGTTAAGCATCTGACTTCGGCTCAGGTCATGATCTCATGACTTGTGGGTTCGAGCCCCGTGTCAGGCTCTGTGCTGACAGCTTAGAGCCTGGAACCTGCTTCAGACTCTGTGTCTCCCTCACTCTCTGCCCCTCCCCCACTTGTGCTCTGTCTCTCTCAAAAATAAATAAACATTAAAAAAATTATTTAAGGGGCGCCTGGGTGGCACAGTCGGTTAAGCGTCCGACTTCAGCCAGGTCACGATCTCGCGGTCCGGGAGTTCGAGCCCCGCGTCGGGCTCTGGGCTGATGGCTCAGAGCCTGGAGCCTGTTTCCGATTCTGTGTCTCCCTCTCTCTCTGCCCCTCCCCCGTTCATGCTCTGTCTCTCTCTGTCCCAAAAATAAATAAACGTTGAAAAAAGAAATTAAAAAAAAAATTATTTAAAAAGAAGACAGTAAGTGAAAAATCAAGTTAAAAACAACATGTGTATCATGATTCCAATTTTGAAAAGAAATGTAATTGGTAGAATATGGATAGGAAAAAACATTTGGAGGAATATACACCAAACTGTCAGTTGGAGAGGGTGAAATTTGGAATTTTTCAGTATTTATGTTTTATATTATTATAATTCTTTTATATTTTTACACTAAACATCTATTACTTTTGTAATGTATTTTAAAAAAAAGGAAAGAGAAAAATTTGTAAAAGAAAAAGACACTCAATTGGAACTCTTCCAAATGAATAATAAGGCAACACCTAGACAGAAAAACAGGCCAAATACATGAAAAACAGGACATTAAAAAAGGAAATACAAATGATCAATAAGCAGGAGAAAAAAATGTTCATTCTAAATGAGAATCAAAGAAATACCAAGCAAAATGTTATTGCAGCCTGTTTTAGTTCATTAAATTGGCAGAGATTTAAACCATTATAATGACCAATAGGTCAGCAATGAGTCACACAGGCCATCTTGTTAGCTGATGGAAACTAACATAGATGGATACAGCCTTTCAGAGGACAGTCTGGTAATTTGTATTAAAAAACCTGAAAATACATATACTTAATTCAATTTCTAGGAATTTATCCTACAAAAGTAGTCATAAACACCACAATTTATATGCCAAGAATATTTGTACACAGCTATCAGAGGAAAATTAGAAATATTGTTATTATCTACCAAAATGATATGAGTTAAATTAATCCTGGTACCTTCATACAAAATAATAATATGTAGCCATTTTTTAAAGTTTATTTATTTTGAGAGAGAGAGAGAGAGTGAGCAGGGAGAGGCAGAGAGAAAGAATCCCAAGCAGGCTCCAGTACAGAGGCTCTATCCCGTGAGTCATTAGATCATGACCTGAGCTGAAATCAAGAGTTGGACGCCTAACTGACTGAGCCAACCAAGCGCCCCAATATGTAGCCATTTACAAAATGATTTAGAAGACTATTTAACAACTTGAAAAATTAATGTCTTGGGGCGCCTGGGGGGCGCAGTCGGTTAAGCGTCCGACTTCAGCCAGGTCACGATCTCGCGGTCCGTGAGTTCGAGCCCCGAGTCGGGCTCTGGGCTGATGGCTCAGAGCCTGGAGCCTGTTTCTGATTCTGTGTCTCCCTCTCTCTCTGCCCCTCCCCCGTTCATGCTCTGTCTCTCTCTGTCCCAAAAATAAATAAACGTTGAAAAAAAAAAATAAAAAAAAAAGAAAAGAAAAATTAATGTCTCTTATAAGTGGAGAAAAGCAAATTTCAAAAGGTGTATATATAGCATAACACAGATTGTGTGTGCACGCATACATATGCACATATTAAAAAGACTGATCACAATGTCAACAATTGCTATCCATAGTAGTATAAAGTGGAAATAACCTTTATTTTGTCCTGGTTCTTCACTGGATTTTTCAAAGTTTCTCTAATGGTTATATAATGTATATCTTTATAGTCCTAAAAAAAAGTTCTTTTAAAAGTTGCTGGCCTATGCTTTGGAAAAAAAACTTGGCAGTTCCTCTAAAAATTAAACAGAGTTAAGTATATGATCTGACATGTCTGCTCCTAGATATATTCCCAAGAGAATTGAAAGAATATGTACAGAGACACCTGGGTATCTCAGTCAGTTAAGTGACCAACTCTTGGTTTCAGCTCAAGTCATAATCTCATGGTTTGTGAGATTGAGCCCCACATTAGGCTCTGTGCTAGATTAGGATTCTGTGCTAGAAAGGGTTCTCTCCCTCTGTCTCTGCCCCTTCCCTGCTTGTGCACTCTCTCTCTCTCTCTCTCTCAAAATAAATAAACGTTTAAAAAATTAATTAAAAAAAGAAAGCATATGTACAAATAATAACATATATGAATGTTCATAGCAGCATTATGTAAAATACTCCCCCCCCCAAATAGAAGTAACCCAAATGCTCATGAACTGATGGATGAATATGCTAAAGGTGGTATGTCTATTCAAAGGAATAGTATTCAGCTGTGTAAAGGAATGATACTGATTTATGCTACAGCATGGATTTTAACGACTACATTATACTGAATGTGAAAGAAGCTTGTCAAAAGGCCATATATTGATATATTGTAGGAGTCCATTCAGATGAATTGTCCAGAAAAAGCATATAAAAATCATATAAATAGAAAGTTGATGAGTGGTTGCCAGGGACAGGGGAGAAGGAAGAATGATGAGTGGCCACTAATGAGTACAGGGTTTCTTCCAGGGGTAATGAAATAATTCTGGAATTAGATAGCGGTGATGGTTGCACACAACCTTGTGAATATGCTAAAGCCCACTGAATTTTAACAATTCAAAGAGGGAGAATTCTATGGTATATGAATTATAGCTCAATTTTTAAATGTGGGAAAAGTTTCCTAGAAAAGAATAACAGCATTTTAAAAGTATATATTACTTTATAAACATAACCTACAGAGTGATAACTGCTGTGGTAGAAGGTGGGAACATACAGGGAAAACATCTAACAGTACCTGGGGGCAGAGGAGGCCTCCATTAAAACAGAGACTCTCAAACATTTTGAAAATAATAAATAAAAAGAAACTTTTTCTAAGTTTATTTTTGGGAGAGAAGAGAGCACATGAGCATGAGCAGGGGAGGGTCAGAGAGAGAGGAGGACAGAGGATCTGAAGCAGGTTCTGCGCTGACAGCAGAGAGCCCAACGTGGGGCTTGAACTCACGAACCATGAGATCATGACCTGAGCTGAAGTGGGACGCTTAACCAACTAAGCCCCCCAGGTGCCCCAAAATAAACTTTATTTATTAATTCATCTAAAAATAACCAATAAATAATCTAATAATATCCAAATACAAATATAACATTATTATAACATATTATTATAAATCATAACAAAAAATAATCTAATAATAATCCATTGTATCACTCAGTTCTCTCAATGATGACATCTTATGTAATTGCAGGACATTCTCAAAACCAGGAACCTGATGTTACAGAATACAGCTGACTACAGACATTGTTCAGGCTTTACCAGATTTTGCATGCACTCTTTTCTAAAAAACAATTTTTTAACTGAAAAGACAATATAACAACAACACTTAAAAATTTTAAATAGGGGCGCCTGGGTGGCGCAGTCGGTTAGGCGTCCGACTTCAGCCAGGTCACCATCTCACAGTCCGGGAGTTCGAGCCCCGCGTCAGGCTCTGGGCTGATGGCTCAGAGCCTGGAGCCTGCTTCCGATTCTATGTCTCCCTCTCTCTCTGCCCCTCCCCCATTCATGCTCTGTCTCTCTCTGTCCCAAAAATAAAAATAAACGTTGAAAAAAAAAATTAAAAAAAAAAATTTTAAATAAATGGTTACAACTACCCATAATGTTACTATAAAACCAGCCTGATTACCTTATTCAGAAATATATTAAAATTTTATCATAAGATAGTTTAAATACACAAAAAAGTTATATAAAAAATAGCTATGTACCCACATTATCTCCATGTATGTTTTTACACCTTTACTACATATGTAAATATCCGTGAAAATAAATAGTATTATTTTACACAACTAAAAACCTTATATAATAATCGTGTCACAATACACAAGGATGTGTATTTTTAAGAATAGATGTTTCTATCATAGTAACACACACTGTCAGTTGCTGGTTGAGGAGGGAACGTTGCCACCCTCTCTGCCCACCAAGGGGTTATCATGGAGGTCAGAGCTGAGGCTCTAGTGAGGACTTGCCTGGACTGGAATCCAGGGTTGTCTTCTTCTTCTTCTTCTTCTTCTTCTTCTAGAATTTTTTTCATTCTTTTTATTAATTATTTTGAGAGAGAAAGAGAACACATGGAAGTCGGGGAGGGGCAGAAAGAAAAGTCAGATCCTGACCTGAGCCAAAATCTAGTGTGGGACACTTAAACAACTGAGCCACCCAGGCACCCCTGGAATCTGGAATCTTCTATTCACCAACAGTGTAACAGGAGACAAATTACTTACTCTCTGATTCACAGTGTTCTCGTCTGTAAAACAGAGGTAATGACAGTTCCTATTTCATAAAGTGATGAGTAGAAATTAAGGTTATGCATGGGAAATGCTTGGTACGGTGAAACACAGTACCTAGAAGTGTCAATAGGTGTTACTATCATTGTCATCTTTATTATTGCAGATACGAACTCAGACATGGATCTAACGCTCTTCCCACAATGAAACAGAATGTTGCGTTTAATACCCAGAGCCAACTCAGAGTAAGAGAGTATTTCGAGCTTTCTGCCTTCTCCCTGTGAGGTGCTGCTAGTTAACATTCAGCTTTGGCAAAGGTCGGGGATGGGAAGCCGTGCTTTATAGTGTTTACCAATTTCTATGGTGTAAAAATACTCCCACCCTGGTAGATTTCAACCTGAAGTTCGCTGAATGCAGAGGCAGAAAGAGATGATCACAATCTTCTCTCTCAAGCTCATGGAGCCTGCCCTGGCACACCCAAGAGGTAATCTCTCTTCTCTTTTGCAGTCCCTTTGTTCCCTGATGAAACCAGATCTCTTCCCTCTCAGACGGAGGACCTGTATGTCTCCCTGCTGTCCTCCTGCAGAGGTAAGAGGCTGTGCCTGGAAGTTAGAGGAAGTCTTCAGGCCTGAACCTCAAAGCGGTGCTCAGGCCCAGCTCACCAGACTGTCCATAGCAAACGGCACTTTCTCATTTGCTAGTGTTCCCTACATGTCTACTGCCCTCGGGGGATCTTGGCTGTGGCTGTGGCTGTGACTTGGGTAAGACTGCTATCTTTGGATCACATCAACATAATGCCTTCTTAAGACCAAAAGCTCCTTACCTATTTTTAACATGTAGCATTTATATATGGCACTATTTTTGCTTAGGAAGTTAAAGTAATCATTTTTGTGTCTTT
Source organism: Prionailurus bengalensis (assembly GCF_016509475.1). Taxonomy (NCBI): domain Eukaryota; kingdom Metazoa; phylum Chordata; class Mammalia; order Carnivora; family Felidae; genus Prionailurus; species Prionailurus bengalensis. The sequence continues at coordinate 21,539,202 of NC_057343.1, forward strand.
CCACAGTCTTCAAAATGATACTTTTTGATAACTACATAATTCCATTAAGACACTTAAAATAAGGTGACTGTAAAGGAAAGAGAACCAGGGGGCAAACACTGGGGAAAGAATAAGAATTTCAAGAACTGAGTATAGTCTTGAATATTAATAAGAGAAGCAAAGTGAACCATTGAATCTTCCAATTAGGTCACTAATGATTTTAGGAAGAGAAAGTTAATCTCTGTCCTGGGGGCAGAAGTAGGCAAAGACAGCGAAGGAATTAAGATCACATATTTGCCGAGTGCCAGGGACTATGGTAGATGCTTTTCTTGCATGACCTCATGTGGAAGTTACAGCAAAGAAACCGAGGCTTGGAGTCATTCGCTAACCGGCCCAGGGTTGCCCAGATCAGTCTTCATTTTATTGCAGTCAGGAGTGAATGAGAATGAAGACAGTAGAGACAGGAAGTATGAATAATTCTTTCTGGAATCATGATGGGGAAAGAAGAGAAAGCCAGGTGTAAGGACATGGAATCACTGCTTTTATAATAAAAACAAAGCTCAGTTCCTCCAAGGTTGACACTGAAAAAGAGCCCTCACGTGACTGCAAGGCCAGAAGCAGAGACCGCCAAACCCTAAACCCTGTCCCGGAGATTCATCTCTTCTGGGAATCTTGGCCTCATTATCTTTGCTCCAGCAAAGCCTGCTCAGATCTTTCTTCCTTTCCTATCTGAGACGCCAGCACAAGGTAACAAAAGGCATTTTTTTTTTTAACGTTTATTTATTTTGAGATAGAGACAGAGCATGAACGGGGGAGGGTCAGAGAGAGAGGGAGACACAGAATCTGAAACAGGCTCCAGGCTCTGAGTGGTCAGCACAGAGCCCGACGTGGGGCTTGAACTCACGGACCACAAGATCATGACCTGAGCCGAAGTCGGACGCTTAACTGACTGAGCCACCCAGGCGCCCCAAAAGGCATTTTTTAAAATTGAAGTATGGTTGACACAATGTTACACATAAAAGGCATTTCCTAACATCCCATGGCAAAACCAAATCAAAGCTAGAAAGTTTAAATGAAAGGGTAACGTTTCCTAACCTTGGCTGGTCATAGAAACTGCCCGGAACGTCAGGAGATTTGGATTCAGATGGTCTATAGTGACGGCCTGGCAATGGGTGTCTTAAAGTAATTCCAGTTTATCCTTAAATTCCTGCAAGTTTGGGTATCACTGCACTGGCAAGTAACAGAGCAATAAACATAGTAACATACATCCGTGTGGTCTGGCTCCCAAGACAAAGAGTGCTTACAACCGTGTTGAGGTCCTCACCCTCCTCTCATGGGTTTGATGCTACATTGGCACATGCCGGCTTCTTTAAACTCCGATCTGGGCCCAACGGAGGGAAGCCCTTGGCCAAATCCCAAGGTGGCAAGGAGGGAGGGAAAGAGGGCTTCTTCCATTCTTAACACTTCCCAAAGACTGGGTAATTAGTTCCTAACCAGCTTACCAAAACAGGCAAGGCCTGACTTCACCCACCCTGTCCCCTTCTTTCCTGTCATCGCTCCAGCAGGAGGAATGGTGGCAGCCTGATGGCAGCCCGTTCTCTGCCACCCGATCCTCAGTCTCACCACGAGTGAGTCTTAGGGAGGGTGACCAGACATCCAGGCTTGCCTGGGGTTAGTCCTGACCTACCACTCCCAAGAGCCCAGAGTCCTGTCTGGTTCGCTGTACTCTTTCATTCTCAGAAGGGTCCCAGTTTGGATGATAAATTATATAGTCACGCTGTCTATGAACGGACGAGCTAGAACAAAAACAGGAGTGCACAAAAGCAAGTAGTAGTCTGCCAGCAATTTACATAATGACTTCCATTTATCAAGCAAATGACTCTGTGACACCACACACATCACTTCAATTAACCCTCACAGCAACCCCGGGAGGGACAAGGATTTTGCAAATGAGGGAAGTACCAGGGTCAAGCGCCTTGACCAGAGCCATCCAACTATGAGGAGCAGAACTGGATTCAAACATCCATCTGCGTGACCCCAACTTCTGCCCTGAAAGGGGCCTGGCTGACTCTTCAGGGCATGTGGACACCGCCCGCCCCCCCGCCCCGCCCCCTGCCCCAGTCTCTGACCCTGTGAAGAAACAACTTTACCAAGAAAGCCGGTCACTTTCCACACTAAAGGAAAACTCTCAATATTCACATTTTCATCTCACATTTGAGAGTAGAAATCTGCTTCTGCAGCTGTTGTCACTTGCTTGTTTCTGTAACCTGATTTGAAAGAACACTCCCAAGAGAAGCAACCAAGTCTGCAGAAGCACAGTTTGACTCAAATGGATCCAACCCGTTCGCAAATGGAAAATAACACTGAGGAATCAGTTTTGCATCACATGCATTGCCGCTTTGAGTTGTTCCTAATGGCACTGAGGACTTAAATGTAACCCAGCGCATGGATTAAAATCCTTGCTTTGTATTTGCATGATTTAATCTTCTAAACCTATTGTTCTCCCAGTAGAGGTGACTTTAAATTTTAGCTTTCACAGGGGCACCTGGGTGGTTCAGTTGGTTAGGCTTCCAGCTTCGACTCAGGTCGTGATCTTGTGCTTTGTGAGTTCAAGCCCCACGTTGGGCTCTGTGCGGACAGCTCAGAGCCTGGAGCCTACTTAGGATTCTGTGTCTCCTTCTGTCTCTGTCCCTCCCTGGCTTGTGATCTGTTTCTGTCTCTTAAAGATAAATAAACATTAAGAAAATATTTTTAAAATTTTAAACTTTACTTTCATCACCAGATTGTCTGCAGTTTCCATTCCCCCCCCCTTTATAAGACAAATGGGTATTTTTTTGCATTTTAATTTTTTATTCCAAAAGCACTCCCTTAATGCATTCTCTTTCACACACACACACACACACACACACACACACACATCACACATAGGCTTAAGTGACCTTTGATCAATTACTCCAGTCTCAGACCTGTACACTGTTACTGATTTGGTTTTTTGTCCTTCTAGATATTTTTCTACTCAGGAAATTATTTTCTTCTACTTTCTGCCTTTTGCAATAAAGCTTCCAATATAACTGCTTTTCCCTTCCTCCCCTCAAACTCCGTCATGAGGAAGCAACTAAAATCTCAGAGGTTGAAATCTCCGGGGGAGTTGTGGCGGCCCCCTTCTCTCTGTCTAGTCTGTCCTTCACCCTGTTGAGTGCTTAAGAGCAAAAGCTCCAGAGTCAGACTTCTGGGCATGAATCGTGGCTCCATCACTTACTACCTGAGTGACCTTGGGCAGGTTCATTCATTCACTGTTTGTTCAGTAAATATTTATTGAGCACCCATTAAGTGTTAGGGATATAATGGTGCACAAGACAATATTCTGACCCTTACAGAGCTTGTATTCTAGTGGGAAACACAGAATATAAGCTTATGAATGAATAGAGCATAATTCTAGGATGCAATAAATGCCATGAAGGAAAATGAAACAGAGTCAGGGGACAGATACCACCTTTTTCAATGTAGGTGACCAGAGAAAACTTCCCTGAGAACATGACATTAGAGCAGAGAGCTAAGTAAAGTCAGAGAACAAGCCATGAAAAGTTGTGAAGAGAATGGCAAGTACAAAGGCCCTGAGGCAGAAACCAACTTCAGGCATTGGAGGAACAGCAGGAAGGCAAGTGAGCTGAAACAGTGTAGGAGAGAGAATGGTGGTGCATGAAGCATTCTGCTTTCCACCACCACCCCCGTCTTCTTACCCCTGTTGTACCCCAACCCCCAAACTTCTGCATATCCCTGTAGTACCCCAACTCCAGCTCTGTGGGTCCGACAGCCTACTGTTTCCCTACCTTTTTATTGCTCCTCCCCTCTCTCATATCCTCACTTCCCTCCTTAACCAGCTTAGTTCCAAAGTCCAGTATAGTAACTTCTCCCTTGCATAAACACTCAACCCCTCAGCTGCCCATCATCTTTCTTTCCTCAGACTTGTAACACTTCCTCCCCCAATCCTCGTCTTCGCTGACAGACTTCCTGTTTCACCGAGAAAATAGAAGCAAGCCAGAGAGGGATCCACAAGCTCCCACCTGCACTTGTCCCCCATCCCTGCCTTCCGTCCTGTGGGTGCCAGGGAGGAAGGCCCTCCTGCAGGTGCACACACTCCATCCCTCCAGCCTTCTCTGGTGAGTGTCCTTCTTTCTCCTTCGTGGTGCCATCAGCAGGACTTTCCTCCACTGTCACAAGGCCACCTCCTGCCCCTGCAGCCACCACCTCATGTTTCTGACCGTCTCTACAGCACAACCACTTTTGCTCACCACCTTCACCTTCTTTTTCTGCATCCCCTCTGAACCCTTGCCAGCCTGCTGTGTCCCACTGTCCCACTGAAACTCCTCGTTTGCTAAGCCTTCCACGTTGGCAGACCCAATGCTTGATCCTCATTTCCCAGACCCGTGGCAGCATGGGAGCCCTCTTCCTGCACTGCCCTGGCCTCCATTATTGTTCCTGTTTCTGACTCCAAGCAAGGCTCCCTGCAACCACTCCTGCCCATCTTCACAGGCACATCTCTGACCTGTTCATATTCCTCCCCTGCTGCCCACCCACTCAGTGTCCAAGTCCTGGGTGGGGCAGGGAACTCCAAGTTCCTACATGGCCTGCCCTCTCCCCAAACCACCCCCAGGACCTCTCTGACCTCTGCTTACTGCCATACCTTACTCTCTGTGCTCTAGACACGTCTGCCTCATTGCTGTTCCACAAACACGCCAAGCACACTCTTCCACAGGGCCTTTGCACTTGCTGTTCTCTCTGTCTAGAATGTTCTTCCTCCAGAATCCACTTGGCTCACTCCTTTGTCACCTTCATGTTTCTGCTCTAGTGTCACTTTCTTGAGAAGACCTTCCTGGCCATCCCCTCAGCCATCCTGGTGGCCCCTCACTGCCACTCAGCACTCCCTAGTCTCCTTTTCTTTCTTTTTTTTTAAGTTTTTTTTTTATTAATCTCTACATTGTGGGGCACAAACTCATGACCCCGAGGTCAAGAGTCACATGCTCTACCGAATGGGTCACCCAGGCTCCCTCCTATTCTCCTTTCCTACCTCATTTTTCTCCATAGAACTTACTACTATCTGATAGCCTACATATTTTTTTAATTACTGTTTCCTCCCACTAGAATGTAAGCTCTATGAGTCAAAATTTTAAAAGACCACTCTTGCGGGGGGGGCATGGGTGGGAGGGGGGTTGCGCCTTAGTGGCTCAGTTGGGTGAGTGTCTAACTCTTGATTTTGGCTCAGGTCATATCTCACAGTTCATGAGTTCAAGCCCCACATCAGGCTCTGTGCCCTGACATTGTGGAGCCTGCTCGGGATCCTGTCTCTCCCTCTGTCTACCTCTCCCCCACTTGCTCTCTATCTCTCTTTCAAAATAAACTTCAAAAACCTTAAAAAAATTAAAAAATTAAAAGACCACTCTGGGGAGATACAGGCATCCAGTTACAGAATGAATTCAGCATGGGGATGAAAGTTACGGCAGAGGGAATACAGTCAGCGACATTTTAATAGTGCTGCATGGTGACAGATGATGGTTACACCGTAGTGAGCACAACATCAAGTTTTGAGAAGTCAAATCAACTGTCTCGTACACCTAAAACCAATGTAACACTGTGTCAACTATACTCAAACACATTTTTAAAAAAGAAAAAGAAAAAGGCCACTCTGGCTGTGCTGTGTAGGGAAGACTGTACTGGGCTGGGGGCGGGGTGGCAGTTGAAGGGTAAGGCAAAATCCAAGCAAGATAGATAATGAGGCCCTGAGCTAAGGTGGAAAAAGGTTAGGGGCTCCTGGGTGGCTCGGTTGGCTAAGCGTCTGACTTCGGCTCCGGTCATAATCTCACAGTTCATGAGTTTGAGCCCCGCGTCGTGCTCTCTGCGGTCAGTGCAGAGCCTGCTTCAGATCCTCTGCCCCTCTCTCTCTCTCTGCCCCTTCCCTGCTCCTGCTCTCTCTCTCTCTCCCTCTCTCTTTCTCTCTCTCAAAAATAAATACATACATAAAAAATATATATGAAAAAAAAGGTCAGAGTTTTGGATACATTTTGGAATTATCACAGACAGAGAGAATTTGTTATAAATTGGATGAGGGGTCTGAGAGACAAGAGGAATTTGGTTTGGGGCCTCGGTGCTTTCTGAGATTGTTTCCCTAACTGTAAAATGGGGACAATTAGAATGTCCCCCTTGTGGAACTGTTGCAGAAAGGGATAGAAGACATCCAGTCTCACGCAGCGTTGGGCACGTAGTAAACGCTCAGTAAACGTTGGCGCTTATTACGGCCCCAAAGATGACTGTGTTTCCCTGCTTCCTGGGTAAATAGGATTATAGAACTATCCACCCCACAGAGACTGAGGAAACAAAACACTTTTTGTCGAGTGCACCCTCCCCTCCCGAGGGATAGGCTTTTACTTTATTTAACAGAATACTTAACATTAGTGTTGGAACAGTTTACTTGCACACAGATACATAAAAGGATTCCTCACATTTCAAAAGAATCCTAAATCGCCTTTAAGTAGTGTTTGTCCATTCGATACTTAGCAGGAAGAGTAACTAAACGCTGAAATTACAAACCTGTGCCGATTAAAAATCAATCCAAATGTAAGAAAAGTACATCTGAAATAATAATGATTTTTCAGGTATTTGCTGCATTTTAATACACTAGATGCTAAAATACCACACTGTCTGGTTCAATACCTGGCAACACTCTTTGTCAGTGTAACTCAGCTTTCTGCAAAGGCAACACCCAGTCCTTTTTGGCTGCCTCGGCCTGTCCTCATTTCCCCCTGGAAAACTGTTTTAAACCTAGTACAGATAACATTCTGCCTGTCTTACAATTAGCAGCTTCTCTCAATGGGTCAGCTGGTTTCACAAGTGCTTCTGTGGGCTAGCCCTGTATCTTCTTTCAAAACCTCTCAAAGGCAGCCTCCAGGTTGCCCGTGAAAAGCTGCCTGTGGGGAATTTAGGGGCTGCTCTGGGACCTTCAGGGACTTTCCTGCTAGCATCTCTGTCCCACCACATCTCCCTGATTATTATCTCCGTGATTATCATTCCCCCCACTCATTGGTAGACCAGCCATTCTTCTTCTTAGCCGCCAGGCACCCTGGGAGATTGGTGAGGAGTCCCAAAATCTGAGGCGCCCTTCCCTCCCTGCCCCATAACTGAACTTCTCCTTAAATGCTTATACTACCTGGGAACCTGAAAAAACAACCTTAATTTTGAACTGGAGCTGAAAGAATTTGCCCAGTGGCTGGGTCTCTGCTCCATGACCTCCAGACTCAACTGGAAAAGACTCTTGCTTCTGAAAGTAGGGTCTTAGATGGACCAGCAGGCTCACCAGGAAACTTGTTAGAAATACAGAATCAGAGGTGTCATTCTGGGCCTGTTGAATCAGAATCTGAGTTTTAACACGACACCCAGGTAATTCCCACACATCTTCAAGTTTGAGAAGCCAGAGAAGTCCTCTGGCCCCTCCCTTCCTGCTTGCTACGAGAATTCTTGTGTTCTGTTTAAGGGACTTTAAGCCCCAGCCTACTACATTGTGCTCACTTTCCTTCCTTCCTCCCTTCCTTCCTTCCTTCCTTCCTTTCTTTTCTCCCTCCCTTCATTTCTTTCTTTCTTTCTTTCTTTCTTTCTTTCTTTCTTTCTTGATCTCTATACCCAATGTGGGATTCAGGGTTGCATGCTCTATCAACTGAACCAGCCAGGCTCCTGGTTTTCACTTTTCACTGAATCCGGAGCCCAGGACTCCCCATACCTACTCTGCCCTCCACCCTCACAGTCTTTGTTTGTTTGTTTGTTTGTTTGTTTGTTTGTTTTTATGGACCCCTTTCCCTTCTACAGCCCTGTTCCTCCACTCAAGGCTCCGCTCCTGGGGCATTCCCTGGAAGGCAGATTTTTCTGCTGTGCTTCTCCCAAAGTAGAGCCTGTGATACCAATCCGAGGGTCCCCTCTTCTGCACCTCTTAGAGCTGCCTTAACCTATCCAGTGACAGTCCCTTAAAACTGGGCCACACTGCCCCCCGCCCTGGTCTTTGGATGGATGTGAGAGGTCTCACGTAGAGCAGGGGACTTGCCAACGCTTACTCTGAAGTTGAGACCTCCCAGCCTTCCCCCACTGCATGGACATACTGTTCCTTTTCCCTGCCAGCTAGTCCTTACAGCCTCAACAGAGAAGCAGAACACAAGTAAAGGCTACCTTCAAGTGGAGACACCCAGGGAAGGAGGGGGATGTGGACCGACAACCAGCTTCAACCAGCTTCGGAAAAAGAGTCAGGACTCCTTGGAAACTAGCCAGCAGGAGGGGCAGGTACATTTAAAATGCTCCAAGCACTTGATTCTTTGAAGATTTGAGGATTTGAGTTTAGGGTTGTTTTTAAGCTTTCCAAATGAGAAAAAAAAAATTATCAGAAACCTTTTCCGGACGTTGGAAACTAGAGGCTCTCCTAAAATACTAACGTAAGGCTTCTTGGCTCTCAATCTAGTGGTCAGGTTATTTAACCACACATTCTTTCCCACACCTTTATCATTTATTATGCAACCGATTCCCATCCCAAAAGGTATATTAAAAGCCAACTTCCAATCTTTTAAAAAAAAGTGCCCTTGGAATGTTATCCTTATTATTAAAATAGTGTCTTTCCAAATTTTTATTCAGCAGACAATTATTACAGGACTTTTTATGTACAAGCACTGTCTTAGGAGGATTACAAAAATTAGCTCATTGGATCCTTAAAATAATCTAATAAAATATGTACTGTTATTAACTATGTTTATAGATGAGGAAATTAAGTCACAAAGAGGTTAAGTAACTTGCTTATGGTCACACAGTTAATAAGGACAGAACCAGAATTCATATCCAGAAAGTCTGGGTGGGTCACAGTCATATGCTGAATCACTAGACTCTGCTGCCTCTTTAAAGGCCTGGGTATGTGTGTGTGTGTTTATTTATATTTATATTTTAAATTTAATTTCAATTTTATTTATATGTAAATATAAAATATAGTTTATTTACTATACAATACATATATGACCTATTTTTTACATTTACATATTACTTATTTTTATATGTATATTATATACATACATAAATCTATATGAGAGAGAGTGTGAAAGAGAGATAGAAGGATTCTAGATGCAGTTTTTCCAAATGGCCACCTTTCCACGTGTTTTCAAAACATGCCTAAAACCCAGTTTTGAAAGAAGTATACTTTTTCTATAGACATATCCTCTTGAGGAGTCTAGAGGACTGTTTCACAAACTTCAGCTTCCTCATCTGAGAAATGTGCTAGCTGGATTAAAGGAACTAGTTTGTCAAATGAGTGTAATGAGCCCTTCAACTTTAAAATTATTAAAATTTCCTGAAAAAATATCCAGGTAATTTTTCCTCTTTCGGTTTGATTCTACCAGAGAGGTCATGGCTTAGTATTCCTTAAGCTAATTCCGGCCTGTTCTTCTGCCCTTGGACTGAACATAACCCAGGCTTGTTCTGTACAGTTGGTAACGTCTTAATGCGTATGTGCCAGGTTAAAGTTTAAATTTCTGTAGTCTCAGCTCAGGCCTTGGGTTCACTCAAAAGGTAACGCTCCAGTAAACAAGCCCGGGCAAAGGAACGGCGTTCTAGCTACTGATGCAAGTCCGCCCTCTGCTGGCCTTATGGAGGTGATGCGGCCTCATGAAGGGACCTCTTCCCCTCCTGGGTACAGCCCAGCTTTAGCCTTTCCCCTCCTCCTGTAGCATTCCTACGAAGCAACATTTGTTTAGCACATATCCTGAGCTAGGCACAAGTGTGCTTAGGGCTGGAGATCAAAGATAAATAAAACTGTCACAGCCTTAAAGGATCTCACAGTCTATCGGGGCACACCCAAATCAGATCATTATAATTCAACTTGAGAGTTGTGTTACTAGAACTGTGCCTCCTGTACCATAAGTTTGCAACCACAAGTGGCATACAAGAGCCCAAATCAAACACCACAGTACAATGCCCTTTTGTTAGGGAGGGAGGACTATGACTCATTCTAGCATTTTCTCTGTGCACAGAAACAGACGACCTGCGTAGGAACAATCTGGCTAACCTATGTTCCCTTAGAGACCCAGGCTACCTGGGAGTTGTCCTGACCATCCCCCCTCCAAGATGGGTGTGGGAGGGGATGCAGGGAAAGGTCAGGATTTGAGAGAAGGAGAGAGAGAGAGAGAGAGAGAGAGAGAGAGAGAGAGAGAGAGAGAGAAAGTTAAGAATAGGGGCCAGGAGAGATACCTAAGTGGCTCAGTCGGTTAAGCACACGACTTTGACTCAGGGCATGATCTCACAGTTGGTGAGTTTGAGCCCCTGCATGGAGCTCTGTGCTGACAGCTCAGAGCATGGAGCCTGCTTCAGCTTCTGTATCTTCCTCTCTCTCTGCTCCTTCCCTGCTGGTACTCTCTCTCAAAAATAAACAAACATTAAAAAAAAAAAATAGGGGCCAGGAGGATACCTATGCATTTCCACATTAAATGAATATACAACCAAGATCTTTGACTTTTAGTAAGGAGATTCTAGCTTATCTTCCCAACTAGATTTTGTTGGATTTTGTTTTTTTGATAGAATTTCTCTGGTCATGTTTTTGAAACTAGGCCAGGAGACTTCCTGACTTTCTAAAATACAAAAATTACCTCTGCTCCTCTTCTCAAATGTAAATCAGACTCTGGACATAACCAGCAACCCTGTGTGCCTTTTAGTTAACTTTGTCTCCTCTAGCAATGATTTCCTTTCCTTTCACTTTAAAAGAAAGTCCTGCTGTTAACAAATATGCTATACAAGCCAAGTAAGGGGAAGAACTTGGAGGAAGAGGAAGAACACGTTTTCCTTAATTTCTTCTCAAAATACATGAGGGGACAAAATAAAAGAGAAATAAAGACGATAAATATGTCACTCAATACAGTAGTCACTCTGGACAAATTTCTTGAAACCAAGATCTAAAGGAACAGCCATCATAGCAACAAATAGTGGATGTAATTACAAATGAAGACCTTGGATGAAATCTCTAAAACAGTTCTTACAAAGGTGTAGTTCACAAAAATTTATGCAGAAGAGAGAAAGAAAAGACAAAATTGGAACCTCATGAGAGTCGAGAAAAAAGCACAAGGGAGAAGGGAGACAGGAGAAGGTTGGGGAAACAGAGAGGAATATGAAGTATGAGTAGCCACAGGGCAGGGGCTGCACCATGATGAACATCTTACATTTACAATTGAAATGTAAGAAATACATGTCATTGAAAAAAGCAGACTAATGAGAGTAGAGCTTAAATGTTCTCTCTCTCTCTCTCTCTCTCTCTCTCTCTCACACACACACACACACACACACGCAGGCAAATACCTGACAGATGCAGGCAACACATAAGTCCATAGAGTGGAAAGTGAAAGCCCCTTCCCCCCACGCCCACCCTCTCAAACAGGTGCCTCTAATGGAAGTGGGAGGGGTGCAGGGGGAGGTGCAGGTGGGAGGCAGTGAGCACCTAAGGCAAGTGGCCACACTCTGACCTGCTGAAGCCCAGCCCAGGATACCTGTGGTTAACCCAAGTGTTTTCAGCCAATGGCTTAACAGAAAATGCTTCGACAGGTTTCCTGCCCCTGAAAATCCTCACCTAATTCTCAGCAAATGTGAGCCCTATTACCAAACAACAACAACCCCCACCCCAATTTTATGCAATCAACAAAATCAAAACCTAAATTTTTATGCATGTCTGAAATGTTAAGAATGGACCTGTAAGGGGGCGCCTGGGTGGCTCAGTCAGCTACGCGTCCGGCTCTTGATTTCAGCTCAGGTCAATGATCTCGTGAAGTCGGCTTCAGGCTCCGCTTTGACAGCACGGAGCCTGCTTGGGATTCTCTCTCCCTCCCTCTCTCTTTGCCCCTGCCCTGCTCTCTCTCTCTTTCTCAAAATAAGTAAACTTCAAAAAATAATAAAATGTTTTAAAAAAGAATGTACCTGTGGAAATTTTAAACATAGCACATTAAGCTTTGTGAAGTAAACTGAGTGAAAGTGTGTAAAACAAATACACAAATGTCACTGTAATGACCAAGGTGGCTGGTAGGTAGTAGTAAAAGCTTACCAGAAGGTTCACCTGGTTATATCATATTTATTCTTCTTTTTTCTGCCCTAATTCAGGGGAGGTAGGATGGTAGGAGGTAGTGAGGATAAGGATGGGGTAGAGGGGACAGGACACTAATGTGTTGTGCCTGGTGATAAATTCAAACGTGTTGAACTTCCACAGTTATGTTAGAATTTCATACATCTTGTAGAAAGGTTTAGATAGTATTTTCTTTAAAAAAATTTTTTTTAACGTTTATTTATTTTTGAGACAGAGAGAGACAGAGCATGAATGGGGGAGGGTCAGAGAGAGGGAGACACAGAATCCGAAACAGGCTCCAGGCTCTGAGCTGTCAGCACAGAACCCAACGCGGGGCTCGAACTCACAGACCGTGAGATCATGACCCGAACCGAAGTCGGCCGCTCAACCGACTGAGCCACCCAGGCGCCCCTAGATAGTATTTTCTCATATAGCTTTAACACAAAATAAAAACTCCTAAAGAATGGTTAGCATATAGTACTTTACCTGTTATACAAATAATAATAAATACTATTTATGTAACATAACGAATAATATTTATGAGTAAATACAGACTCTCCTTCATATAATTATATAAAAAGTTCTAATCATTTTATTAATAATCCTTTATATCATAATTCTTTAATTAAAGTATCAATTTGGCCTTTAACCAAAATATCCCCTAGGTTCTAGGAAGGTTAGGACTAATACAGTGCTCTTTGTATCTCCCATGTTGTGCCTTTGTAGAGTTGGTTGGTTGACTGGTTTATACCCTACTTTGTTCCACGAGAGATTTAAGATTGCTCAATGCCTTTCCATCAGAGGTGCCAAATTGTGTTGAACTGTATGCTGCTAGGCTGTGTATATATGTTTATAAAGAATGTGTGCCAATTACAGCAGCCATAATATTAGATGAATATAATTGAATAATACTGAATACCAAAACTGATGTTAACAAAAACAAGTTACACACACACACACACACACACACACACACACACACTTTTTTTTTCTCTGTAGCTTTTTTGAGCACTCACAGAAGAGAAATGCATAAAAGATAAAGTCAAGCTGGGGTAGGTTCAAGGCAGTGAGTTCTTTGGAGTCCCGATCAGATGAGTGGATTTCTATCTGTTTAGTTATCCAAACAAACACAACAGAATAGAGATGTGAAGATAACTCAAGATTCTATCATCTCAGCATATAGTCCTTGCAAACTGCTGTCTTCTGTCTCCTTTTGGTTCTAAAGGAAAAAAGATACAAATCCCTGTTCTCTCTAGGGAGCTAATCCTCTGTTAAAATAGGCAAACCATGCAGCTCTTTATGTTTATTTACAGTGTAGAATTATATAGCAGGGTAGAGGTACCAAATGCACTCAATAAATAAAATGCACTTTATTTAAAAGAGAGAAGGATTTCCTGGGGGAACAAAAGCAGGAATGTTACAGTAATTTTGTGAATCATCCAGGCATAATTACCAACCAACAAAAATAAGATATTCCATAATGCTCTCAGTCTTTATTAAATTCTGGTTTCTAGGGCATTGTTCTGCTGTTCTCTTTTGTTCAAAGTCTTTACAACCAATACCCCTTATCTGTCAATATATGTACAGGGTGGAAATCTTTATAATCATGGAAGTTTATGTGCGTAAAAGTTGTCTAGGTCCCAGCTCTGAGTATGCAGTGAGCACAGGCCACAGGAGCATCACTAGGCCCAGGGACCCTGGGTTGACTGGGTCTTACCAGAGGGATCCTGAAATAACACAGCTAAAAGTGGAGAAACAGAAGCTAAAGTCTCAGCCTGTAAAATGGGCCTTGCATGACATCAGAGGGCAAGTAAAGTCAACAATGGGAGAACAGTGGTGGTTAAGATTCAGAAGCTAAGAAAAAGTCTTTAGGAGCCATGAGTCAACTAGAACCATTCAAAACTAAGGCCAAAATATTCCCCATCCTCCTTTCTCAGTCATTATATTACCAACTTAATTTACACTAAGAAATTAATAGTCATATGAGATGATGATGATGATGATGTTGGCATGAGTGGTGTTTTTTTCTCCTTGAATTCTAGACATATGATGTAACAACTCTTAATTATAAGCTACTTTACTGGTTTGCTTGAGTAACCACTGTCACAGGGATCAGAAATACTCAAACAGTGCATTCTCTCTGCAGATCAACAGGGGAATCAGAAGATAGCCCGGTGAACGAGGGGTCAGCCAAAGGGAGTCCAAAGAATAAAGTCACAGTGACATAAGGCTTTGATAGCTTAGGCACCCATCGACTCTTGGGGCACCTTACTCCCCAAAGCATCTACATTAGGACCAGAATGGCCACCGGGAATAGAAATGCTAGTTGGCAGTCCTACGGGATCCAAAACTGTGAGATAGGGAGAAGTTCAGTTTCTACAGGCTAGGGAATATAGAGGATTTTGCAGTTTATTTTTTGTAAATTGGAGAATTTTTTTTAAATATAAAACATTTTTAATAGGCCCCCTAAAGCCTCCTAGGACCTTGGTATGGAGTCTGTAGTATCCCATGATAATGGTCCCGACAGTTGTAGCCTCAGCCAGATATGCAGGAGCCAGCGTTCCTGACAGAATTGAGGGAGTACAGGTACTGGTTACTGGGACTAAGCCATGGATGGAATGCCCCATAAGAACAGAGCCAAAACTGTATTCCCCAATACCTGGTTCATAGTAGGCAAAAATAAGTATTTGAAAATGAATGAAGAAATGAACAGGTAAACCAGAAAGCCAAAGTAGAGGAATGATAAGGTAAGTAGTTTTAAGTAGTAAAAACCGCAAGAGATCAGAATCCAGGAAATTAGATGAAGTCTAAAAGACTACAGCACCTGGTAATCAGAATACAGATCTAATCATAGTCGTGGCCTCTGCATTTCCTGCTGAATTCGGGTGGCATTAAGTTTCTTGATATTTTTTCCAACATTTTATTATGCAAATGTGTAAACATATAGCAAAATTGAGACAATTTTATAATGAATACTGTACATTTACCATCTGGATTCTACCCCTAATATTTTATTTTACTTAATCACACATCTATTTATTTCTCTATCCAGTTATCTATTCATCTTATTTTTTATGCATTCCCAGGTAAATTGCCGACATCACTATATGTCCCCCTAAATAATTCAACACACATATCATTAACTAGAGTTAAAGATTTGTTGATGGTTTTTTTTTTAATTTGAAGTGAAATTTATATGCAATTAAATGCAAAATCTTACTTGTAAGTCCCCAAGTTTTAACAAATGCCTACACCTGTGTATCCCAAATCCCTACTAAGATACAGAACACTACTATCACCTCAGAAATTAGTCATAATTTTTTACGAGTGATGATTTTCTTGGTAGAGTGAGGGTAGAAGTGTTGAAACTTCAGTGTGGTCTGATTGCAGCTTAAAACAGCAGGGAAGAACTTTCAGGTAGTCCTATGTTGGGGAGTAAGTAGAACCCCATGAGCATCATCTTCAGAAATGATCTCAGGGCACGTGGATGGCTCACTTGGTTAGACAACTGATTCTTGATTTTGTCTCAGGTCATGATCTCACAGCTGGTGGGATGCTCTGCATTGGCAGCGAGGAGCCTGCTTAGGATTCTCTCTTCCTCTCTCTCTGCCCCTCCCCTACTGTGCACACACAGAGAGCTCTCTCTCTTTCTTTCTCTCTCTCTTTCTCAAAATAAATAAGCTTTTAAAAATGATCTCAAGGGATCCATAAGAATGATTACTAGCTGTTGTCAAACTCCAGTCTCGGGGCGCCTGGGTGGCGCAGTCGGTTAAGCGTCCGGCTTCAGCCAGGTCACGATCTTGCGGTCCGTGAGTTCGAGCCCCGCGTCGGGCTCTGGGCTGATGGCTCAGAGCCTGGAGCCTGTTTCCAATTCTGTGTCTCCCTCTCTCTCTGCCCCTCCCCCATTCATGCTCTGTCGTCTCTCTCTGTCCCAAAAATAAATAAACGTTAAAAAAAAAAAATTTTAAAAACAAAACAAAACAAAACAAAAAAAAAACTCCAGTCTCAAGTTAAAGAAAATACAAGTACAGCCAGGTTGTAGCAAACTTCTTTCTTCTGTAACATACTCTACACTGACAAACACACAGAAGGAAAGGCACTCGCTTGAATCCCACTTGTACCCCTGACAGGTCTGGAACTCAGTTGGCCTGACTCACTGCCAGAGTCCAGACTCTTCTGCATGGTTTTCTGCACTGTTTCTAGTACCCAGACAAATTAAATTCCTAAAGCCAATAAGCCAATAAGTCTTATTTCCTCTCAGAATTGGGTGCTGAAAACCACTCAAAAAGCTTTCTTAGTATAAATCTTAAGGTAATAAAACACAATCATTCACATTACCAGATTTGATCTTCATTTAACTGGTATTTTGCTGTGCAACATTTCAGATGTGGCTTCTGGCATCAGAATATAGAAGCTGAGTCACATTTGTGTCATACATGGGCATTATGATGTCATCAAAATAAAACACCCTTTAAAAACCTTTATTATGGAAATACTCAATTATACACAAAAGTAGAGAATATAATAACGAATCTCCATGGACTTATCACCCAGCCCCAACAACTATGTTCTTACTAACACGCATTCAAGATTTGCCCATGTTGTGGCATGAATCAATACAGGGCATGTTGTTCCCCTGTATGGATTACCACAGTTTGTTTATTCCTTTACACCTTGATTACTTGTTCGGAGGCAGCTGTGAATAAATACTTACTACCCATTTTTGTGTGAACATAAGTTTTCATTTTAATTGGGTAAATACTTAGGAATAGGATTGCTGCTGGACCATGTGATAAAAGTATATTTAACTTTGTAAGCAATGGCAAAATGTTTTTCTTAAGTGGCTATACTATTTTGCATTTCCAGCAGCAATGAATGAGAGTTCCTGTTGCTCCTCATCATGGCCAACATTTTGTATTCATCTCCTTATTTTAGCCATTCTAATAGAAGTGTAGTAGTGATGCACTGTAGTTTTAAGTTATGTAACCCTAATGGACTAACGATGTTGAACGCCCTTCCATATATTCATCTGCCATCCATATATCTTCTTAGAGAAGTTTCTTTTCAGATATTTTGCCCATTTTTTAATTGGGTTGTTTTATTACTGTTGAGGTTAAAGGGTTCTTTATACATTCTAAATAGAACTAACATATGACCCAGTCATTCCACTACTGGGTACCCAAAGAATACAAAAACACTAATTTGAAAAGATACATGCACCCCTATGTTTATAGCAGCATTATTTACAATTGCCAAACTATGGAAGGAGCCCAAATGTCCATCAATAGATGACTGGATAAAGAAGATGCGGCATATGTATACAATTATTCAGCCATAGAAAAGAATGAAATCTTGCCATTGGCAATGACATAGATGGAGCTAGAGAGTATAATGCTAAGTGAAATAAATCAGTGAGACAAATACCACATGATTTCACTCTTATGTGAAATTTAAAAAACAAAACAAACAAGCAGTAAAGAGACAAACCAAAAAACTGACTCTTAACTAGAGAGAGCAAACTGATTGCCAGAGGGGAGGTGGGTGGGAGGATGGGTGAAATAGGTGAAGGGGATTAAGAGGACACATAACGTGATGAGCGCTGAGTAATGTAGAGAATTGTTGAATCACCGTATTGTACACCTGAAGCAGATATAACACCATATGTTAACTATACTAGAATTGATATGAAAAAAAAAAATAAATTGCATCAGGGGTGCATGGCTCAGTGAATAAAGCATGCAACTCTTTTTTATTTTTTTTAATTTTTAAAATATAATTTATTGTCAAATTGGCTTCTATACAACACCCAGTGTTCATCCCAACACTGGGGCCCTCCTCAATGGGCCCTCCTCAATGCCCATCACCCACTTTCCCCTCTCCCGCACCCCCCATCCACCCTCACCTTATTCTCTGTATTTAAGAGTCTCTTATGGTTTGCCTTGCTCCCTCTTTGTAACTATTTTTTCCCCTTCCTGTCCCCCATGGTCTTCTGTTAAGTTTCTCAAGATCCATATATGAGTGAAAACATAAAAGCATACAACTCTTGATCTCAGGGTTATAAGTTCACGCCCCACTTTGGGTGTAGAGCCTACTTAAATTATAGCAAAAAAAAGTTGTTTATATATTCTGAATACAAGTTCCTCATTAGGGATGTGATCTGCAAATATTTTCTCCCCACTTATTGCTTGTTATTTCATTCTCTTAACAGATTATTTTGCAGGGCAAAAGTTTTTAATTTTGATAAAAGTCAGTTTTTCAACTTTTTGTTTTATGGGTTGTGCTTATGGTGTCATTTCTAAAAACAGATCACCAAATCCAAGATCTCCAATGGCTTGGTTTTTTCTAGAAGTCTTATAGTTTTACATTAATATTTAGGTCTGTGGAGCTAATTTTTGTGAGTTACATGTCTAGATTTTCATTTGCACATGGGTGAATAATTATTCCAGCATCATTTATTGAAGACGCTATCTTTTCTTTATTGAATTGCCTTTGTAACTTTGTCAAAAGTTTTTTGCACCTACGTTTTTGTAGGTTTATTTTTGGCCTCTCTATTTTGATCAATTGATCAATTGACATGTATACATCTATCTTTTTAACACTACCACACTGTCTTGATTACTATAGCCTTGTAATAAGCCTTAAAATTGGGTAGTGTAAATCCTCCAACTTTTTTTATTTTGTGTTGTTATTGTTTAAAAAATTGGCTCTTCTCATTTCATAACCTTTTCCATATAAAAGCTGAATTCCCTTGTCAATATCTAAAATATGTCTGCTGAGATTTTCCTTGGGATTGTGCTCAATGTGGAGATCAAACCGGAGAGAATTGGCATCTTAACAATTTGAGTCTTCCAGCCCATAAATACAGCATGCTCTTCATTTCTCCAGATATTCTCCCCCTATTTCATCAGTGTTTTATAGTTTTCAGCAAACAGATCCTGCCCATATATCATAGATTTATAAATAAGATGTTTCTTATAGGAGGTGCTATTTTAAATGTGTTTTAAATTTCAAATTTCAGTTTTTCATTACTGCTATAAACATCTGTAGGCAGTTTTGTTGTGTGGAAATAGGTTTTCAGTTCATTTGGTAAACACCAAGAAGCACAATTGCTAGATCATATACTAAGAATATGTGTGGGGTTGTTGTTTTTTTAATGCTTATTTATTTTTTTTCAACGTTTATTTATTTTTGGGACAGAGAGAGACAGAGCATGAACGGGGGAGGGGCAGAGAGAGAGGGAGACACAGAATCGGAAACAGGCTCCAGGCTCTGAGCCATCAGCTCAGAGCCCGACGCGGGGCTGGAACTCACGGACGATGAGATCGTGACCTGGCTGAAGTCGGACGCTTAACCGACTGCGCCACCCAGGCGCCCCTTATTTATTTATTTTTGAGAGAGAGAACAAGTGTGAACAGAGGAGGGGCAGAGAGGAAGAGCGAGAATCCCAAGCAGGCTCCACGCTGCCAGCCCAGAGCCTGATGTGGAGCTTGAAGTCTTGAACTATGAGATCATGACCTGAGACAAAACCAAGAGCCAGAGCCTCAGCCGACTGAGCCACCCAAGCACCCCTCACAATCTGTTTAGTTTTGTAAGAAATTTCCAAACTCTGCTCCAAAGTGATTTTACCATTTGCTTTCCCACCAGCAAATGATTGAGAGCTCCTGTTGTTCCACATCCTCACTAGAATTTGATGTTGTCATTCTCAGATTTTGGCCATTCTGATAGGCATGTAGTGGTATCTCATTATTGCTTTAATTTGCATTTCCCTGATAACATAGGATGGGAAGCACCCTTCCATATGTTTATTTGCCATCTGTATATCTTCTTTGGAGAGATGTCTGTTAAGGTCATTGGCTCATTTTTAAATCAAGTTGTTTGTTTTCTAATGGTTGAGTTTTGTTTTGTTTTGTTTTTTAGGTTTTTAAAAAATGTTTATTTATTTTTGAGGGAGAGAGATCATGACCTGAGCTGAAATCAGATGCTTAACCAACTGAGCCACCGGGGCATCCCTCTAACTGTTGAGTTTTAAGAGTTCTTTGTGCATTAAAAAAAATTTTTTTTAAGTTTACTTATTTTGAGAGAGAGTGAGGCAGCACGAGTAGGGAATGGGCAGAGAGAGAGAGAGAGAGAGATCCCAAGCAGGCTCTGCACTTTCAGCACAGAACCCAATGTGGGGCTCAAATTCATGAAACCATGAGATCATGACCTGAGCCGAAACCAAGGGTCAGAGACTTAACCGACTGAGCCACCCAGGCGCCCCACGAATTTATACATTTTAGATAACAGTTCTTTATCAGCTGTGTCTTTCGCAAATATTTTTTCTCCGTCTGTGGCTTCTCTTTTCATTCTCTTGGCACTGTCTTTCACAGAACAGAAGTTCTTCATCTTAATGAAGTCCAGCTTATCAATTCATTCTTTCATGCATTGTGATTTTGGTGTTGTGTCTAAAAAGTCATAACCATATTTAAAGTCATCTAGGTTTTCTTTTATGTTATCTTTTAGGAGTTTTATACTTTTGCCTTTTACATTTATGTTATGATACATTTTCAGTTAATTGTTGTGAAAGGTGTAGGGTCTGTGTCTGGAGATATTATTTTGTATGTGGGTGGCTAGCTGCTCCAGCATCATTTATTGAAAACACTTGTGTTTGCCCCATTGTATTGCTTTTATTCCTTCGTCAAAGGTCAGTTGATTGCATTTATAAGGGTCTATTCCTGGTAATTTTATTCTGTTCCATTGATCTATTTGCCTATATTTTCACCAGTAAGATACTCTCTCTCTTACTGTACCTTTATACTAAGTCTTGAAGTGGGGCGCCTAGGTGGCTCAGTCAGTTGGGCGTCTGACTCCTGGTTTCAGCTCAAGTCATGATCTCACAGTTCGTGAGATCCAGCCCCGCATTGAGCCCTGTCTTAGCTGCACTGACAGCTCCGAGCCTGCTTGGAATTCTCTCTCTCTGCACCTCCCCAGTTCATGTGGTTGCTCTCTCTCTCTCTCTCTCTCTCAAAATAAATAAATCAATGAACTTAAAAAAAGATAACAAGTCTTGAAGTTGCGTAGTGTCAGTCGTCTGACTTTGTTCCTCTTCAGTATTGAGTTGGCTGTTCTGGGCCTTTTACCTCTCCATCAGTTTGTTGATATCCACAAAATAACCTGTCTGGAATAAGAGAGTTTTTCTTTCTGAATTCCAGAACTACATTAATTAGGCATCAGGAACCTCCATTTTCAAATACAATTGGAATTCATTATTTTATGCACTAAAACAAAGTGATGAATAAAATGGAGCAAGATGACTCCACTTTTTTTTTTTTCTTCAGGGAGTTTCTCCATTTTCTCATAAGAAGGGATCATTAAAATAACCAGAAGACAGGGGTGCTAGGTAGCTCAGTCAGTTGAGCATCCAACTGTTGACTTCAGCTCAGGTCATGATCTCAAGGCTCTTGAGTTTGAGCCCCCCACTGGGCTCTGCACTGACAGCATGGATCCTGCTTGGGGTTCTCTCTCTCCCTCCCTCTCTGCCCCTTCCCATCTCATGCTCTCTCTCTGTCTCTCTCTCTCAAAACAAATAAATATATTTAAAAAAAATAACCAGAAGACAAATGACACCAAATCAGTAAAAGTGTAGATCAAATGGTCCTTCGGTAACTATTTTCACTCAATTGTAGTTGAGAAATGCGTTGATTAAACTGCTAGCTAAAGCAATGGGAATCTACCCCCAAACCAAGAGCACACTGTACACACTGTATGTTAGCCAATTTGACAATAAGTTATATTTACAAAAACAAAACAAAACAAAAAAAACCTGCTGGCTAACAAACAAACAAAAAAATTCATATGCTTCTCCTGATGCCTAAGTGGCCTTAGTTATGCCATATATGGTGATCTAGACTATAACTACTGGGTAACAATGCCCATGTGGCTTAACCAAAGTAATGGTGACCCAAACCAAGTTGAACAACAAATCCCAAAGTGGAGCGACCTGTGCTCGTCAGGTTATATTTTTGTATGTGGGAAAGTGTAGGCTACAGAATAACCCACTGTTGGAAATGGAGTTGCTTTTTGGCCTAGCTATTGCACTCTGTAATTATTGGCAAAGACACTGTAGATCAGCAGGTCAGTTTAAACTCCCTTGTGTGGATCATAATGGATTATAGCTTTGCCTTGGACCTCATCCTGGCTGTCTGAAATAAGACTTGCTGATCCCCTTTGAGACATATTCATAGTTGGCTGAATTTGTGCCCTTGGCAGAGAGGGGTATGATTAAGGTGAAGACTGCAAGGTGGCCTCAGCCTGCTGCTTGGAGTCCTGTTGATAGAAGCTTTGATTAAATGCTGAATGAGACAAATTAAATGAATTTGCTCTCAGCCTTTGTGGTCAGATTAATCAGAGTAGCTGATGGGGTGGCATACTCATGTAAAAATTCAGCTTGGCCAAGAATGTGTTATTGTGGGCTGAGGGGTGGATTGTTGAGAGAGGCAGTCTGCCATGGGCCCTGAGTGTCCCTGCATGTTCTTGCTGGGCATGCCATGAATGCAAAGCCTTGACCATTCTTTACAGGGCCCATTTCTGCAGGTTGTGTCTTGAGCTGGGGTAATGTCTCCTCTGACGTTCACTTACTAGACAAACAATGAATCTCCTACACTCAGTGTTTCCTCTAATGCAATTCACTGCATGCCCAGGCATCCATCACGGGCCCTTTGTGTCACTTCTGTGGGACTCGTGAGGCACGGGGAACAACACAAAGGAACACGAAGCTCTGAATACACTACTTTTGCGGTGAGCAATAAAGTCCTTTGTCTCTGACTCAGGAATTTTGTGTCTTCTGCCAGCATCCACAAAACAGGAACAGGCTAACGTGTTAGCTTATAAGCAGGGTAAAATCCCAAGCTTTGCACAGTTCTTGACAATACTATGCTTGGATTTGGCTGATGGTGTTATGACAGAGTCATTTAACTTGTTCTCCATGTCCATATTTCTTACAAACTAGAAGCCAAATCTGAAAATTTCATCAGATTCAGCTCCAGCTTTCAAGGCAGAAATACTCTGCATTTGTGCTGTGTTCTTCCTACTGCCCCACATTAGGAGACATAGTGTCAGGTTTTCTACTTTTAGTGAAGCTAAACTTATTCAGCGGATTTAGGTGGTTTCAGTACATTAGAAAATTCCCCATCAACATTTCAGCTAATAGTTTGAGCATGCATTGATGATCATTGCCTGGATCTCTTATTTCATTAGTGGATTTTAAAGGGTGACATATAAATGGTATCATTCATCCTACATTTATCCACTGTATGCCTTTGACGAAGGGGAACTTTCTATCATCAAACAATGGGTTGCCCTAAAATCAGTTCAGCCCTTTAACCTAGGCGGCCTCTTCTCCAGGCCCCTTGTTTCAGGGTGCCCTACACTTTGAGGTCTTCTTCAAACTGAAACCATGGATAAGAGGGGACGACTATACCACTATCAGTCTACATTTGTACTCTCACTTTCATGGTAAATATATATATTTATATATACACACACATACATATATATATATATATATACACACACATACATATATATGTGTATATATATAGTGTAAATATATATAGTGTAAATATATATACACATATATTTATGTATATATGTACATATACATATATATAAATATATATATATAGTGTACATGTATGAATGTTTTTATTTAGCTCTTATTTCAAAATGTCTGACATAAAAAGGCAGTGGTGATATTCAAGTGTTTATTTGAAGTTGTGTTTCATAACTTTGTTCACAAATAAAGTATCCATTCTGCCAATTTGCTTTTCTAGTAAGGCAATGAAACCATCAAGATTAAGTGTACATTTTACAGAGAAATTCTGATAAAGTTGGCAAAAATATGTATTTCTGATATTTAAGGGAAATGTTAGAAAATCATCATACTATGATTGGAATGTGTTTTTTTTTTATCTTCTAAAGAATAAAAGTCTATGGGAAATGGATAGATATATGTAATACTAAAAAATACATAGCATTAAAAAAAAGCCAAATTTTTTTTTAATTTTTTTTCAACGTTTTTTATTTATTTTTGGGACAGAGAGAGACAGAGCATGAACGGGGGAGGGGCAGAGACAGAGAGGGAGACACAGAATCGGAAACAGGCTCCAGGCTCTGAGCCATCAGCCCAGAGCCTGACGCGGGGCTCGAACTCACGGACCGCGAGATCGTGACCTGGCTGAAGTCGGACGGTTAACCGACTGCGCCACCCAGGCGCCCCCAAAAAAGCCAAATTTCTGATACAACAATAGAGTGGATAATTCTCACAGACATTAAGTTGAGTAAGAAGTCCAAATACAAAAGAACACATATGGTAAGATTCTGTTTATAAAAACTTCCACAACATGGAAAACTGACTAATGGTAAAAGAAGTCAGAATAGTAGGTATCTTTGGTGTGTGAGGAGTTTCAAGGGAAGGGGCAAAGGGAAACTTTGAGATGCAGGAAATGTGCTGGATGTTAATGTGGGGGGTGGTTATACAGGTCTATATGTTTATAAAAACTCATCAAGCTATGTACTTTATGTATTTTACTGCATGAATTAGTTTCCTATTGTTGCCATGCAAGAAACCACAAATTTAGTGGCTGAAAACAACACAAATTTACTGTTACAATTGTAGAGATTAGTCTAAACTGGGTCTGCAGGGTTGCATTCCTTCAGGATGCTCTAGGGGAGAATCCATCCCAAGGCTTTTTCCAGCTTCTGGAGGCCCACATCACTCCAACCTCTGTTTCCACCTCCTTCCCTGTCAGACCCTCCTGCTTCCCACCTATAAGAAGCCTTCTGACTAGTTGGCCTACCTGGATAATACAGAATAACCTCCCCATCTCAAAATCCTTCATCACATTTGCAAAGCCCCTGTTTTTGAAATAATTGTTAAGTTTATTTATTTATTTTGAGAGAGATAGCACATACAAGCAGGGGAGGGGCAGAGAGGGAGGGAGAGAGAGAATCCCAAGCAGTCTCTGTGCTGTCAGAGCAGAGCCTGACACAGGGCTCAATCTCAGAAACTTTGAGATCATGACTTGAGCTGAAATCAGGAGTCAGATGCTTAACCGACTGAGCCACCCAGGTGCCCCAAATGAGAATTCTTTTTCAAGCTGGAAGAAAATAAGAACAACTTCACTAAAGTCAAAGATAGTATCATGGAATTTATTAACAAACTTACACTATTTACAAAAACCTTTTGTTCAAGATTTTTCAATTTCCATCCTTGCAATTAATAGATAGAAATATGCTTAATGATGCTGAATTGGAAATTTATTGCGGTCACTTGACTATGATTTTAAAAGTCATCATAAATAGAGTTAAAGATTTTTTTAAATTTAAAATAACAAATTGGATACTTTATACATTTGAAATGAATGAGGACCATGTTAGCCAACTTAGCAGAAATTATTAAAACATAATTTAAAAAAACTAACAAAAGAAAACAGAAAGGGCTCCCTGGTGGCTCAGTTTGTTAAGCATCCAACACTTCACCTCAGTTCAGGGTTATGAGTTCAAGTCCTGAACACCTAGCGTGAAACCCACTTTGAAAAAAGAGAGAGAGAGAAAACATGAAGATTTTGAGGCCAAAGAGCAATTTAATCAGTCTAATCACACAAGCTTTGAAATCCACCTAAAATGTTCATACCTAGTTTCTTGGAAAGAGCTTCTTACTCATTGCATTACTTAATTACTTAATTAGTTAGTTGAAATGGGACTCAGTGCAGTAGTGTAGTTACTGCAAAAGCAACAAAACCAACTGCAAACATAACAGACAAGATTATAGAATCACATTAATAGACTCAAAGCTAATACTATACAATTAGTTGAAATACTAAGTGCACGGATTTTATTAAATTTCATTAACAAGATTGTTTGAAAAATATCTTCTACTACTGCCATCATATTTATATTTATTTAATTTAATATATATTTAATTTTTAGTGTCATGATAAGAACATTACTTATTGAAATTATTTATTTATTTGGGGGTTATTTCTGGACTGTTTTTCACTCCTAATCTAACACTGTCCTGAGGAAAGTACCATACAACTTCTTTTTAGCCTTTTATACTAGTTTCTGTTCTCCATCCAGACGCTATTCTCTGATACTAGCAAAGGTTCTGATCTCCAAGATATTGTTAATCACAAACAACTGAATGTATGCCTCTTTATTTAATAGTAAGGGCATTATATCAATTTTCTGAAATTATATAGATACATTATCAATGAGTTACATTTCAGGAGAGTAAAGAGGGCAAAGTATTAGCTGTGTAAAAAGGAAGCATGGAGTCTGATGAGGATGAGAACCAATGGTTAAAGGAAGAGTTCTGGTGAGGTAAAGATCAAAGCCAGGATGCCACATCCTGGGAACTCATGAGGAGAGATAGGGTAGGAAAGATAAAGACCAACAAAATGGAGGGCCCCCTGAAGGATCCAAGAGAGAATGTGGTTTTGCTACTAGTCTAGTTGACACAAAAACTCCCAGTAATCGTTATGACCGTGTTTAAAATATGTACACAGGTATTTAAGAGATCTTGGTATCTGCTTTCTGACTGCTCATATTCAGATTAAACCAACTATGACTATTCTTAGTCAAACAAAACCTTTGTTATCTGAGTTACAAAGTCTTACGTAATTTTCAATAAGGATGCCAAGACAATTCCATGGGGGAAAGAATGGCCCTTTAAAAATTTTTTTTTGAAATGTTTATTTATTTTTAAGAGAGGGAGATAGAGCGCAAGCAGGGGAGGGGCAGGGAGAGAGAGGGAGACGAAGGATCCAAAGCAGGCTCAGTGCTGATAGCAGAGAGCCTGATGTGGGGTTTGAACCCACAAACTGGGAGATCATGACCTGAGCTGAAGTTGGATACTCAACGGACCAAGCCACCCAGGTGCCCCAAGAATGGCCTTTTTAACATGTAGTGCAGGGACATCTGGATGTCTGTGAAAAAAAAAAAAAAATGAATACCTACTTTACATCATACGGAAAAATTAACTTAGAATGTCTCAAAGACCTAAAGTAGGAGCTGAAATAATACAACTCTTAGAAAAAACATAGGAGTAAATCTTTCTGACCTTGGATTAGATAATGGTTTCTTAGACATTAACACCAAAGCACAGTGACAAAAGAAAAACTGGATAAATTGGGATTCATAAAATTAATTTCTGTGCTTTAAAGGACACCATGAAGAATGTGAAAAGACAACCTACAGAGTGGGAGAAATTTTTTGCAAGTTATATAATCTGGTAAAAGACTTGTACCCAGGTTATATAAGAACTTATACAACTCAAGAACAAAAAGATAAATAAACCCAATTTAAAAATGGGCAAAGGATCTGAATAGAATTACTCGGAGGAAGATATGCAAATCACCAATAAACATGTGAAAAGAAGCTCAACATCACTGATCATTAAGGAAATGCAAATCAAAACTACAGTGAGGGGCGCCTGGGTGGCTCAGTCGGTTAAGTGGCTGACTTGAGCTCAGCTCATGATCTCATGGTTCGTAAGTTTGAGCGCCACGTCAGGCTCTGTGCTGACAGCCTGCTTCAGATTCTGTGTCTCCCTCTCTCTCTGCCCCCTTCCGCTCATGTTCTGTCTGTCTCTCAAAAATAATTAAACATTGAAAACAACAACAACAACAACACTATAGTGAGATACTATTTCAGACCTAACAGGATAGCTAAAATAAAAAGGACAGACAATAACGAGTACTGGTGAGGATGTGGAGAAGTTGTACATTGCTGGGATTGTAAATTGATGTAACCACTTTGCAAAAACAGTTCGGCAGTTATTCAACCTTCAAATGTAGAGTCACCATATGATCCAGTAATTCCTTTCCTAGGTATATGACCAAGAACATTTAAACACACGTTCACTAAAAAACCTGTACACTAATGTTCCTAACAGTATTATTAATAATAGTCAAGAGATGGAAACAACCCAAATGTTCATTGACTGATGCATGAATAAACAAAATATGGCACATTTACTACAGTGGAATACGTACTATTTGACCACAAAAAAGGAATGAAGGATTGACACAGGCTACAACGTGGGTGAACTTTGAAAACATCATGCTAAGTGAAAAAATCCACACAAAAAGGCCACAACTGTATGATTCCATTTATATGAAATGTCCCAAATAGGCAAATTCCTGGAGTCAGAAAGTAGATTAATGATGGCCAAGGGCCAGGTGGCAGCAGAATGGGGAGTGACTGCTAAGGGGTATGTGGTTTCTTTTTGAGGTGATGGCAATGGTCACACAATTCTGTAGATAAACTAAAAAACTTTGACTTATACACTTTAAAAGGTTGAAATTTATCATATGTGATAAATCTCAATAAAGCTTTTATTATTTTTAAATTCTGTATAGGGGCGCCTGGGTGGCTCAGTCGGTTAAGCGCCGACTTCGGCTCAGGTCATGATCTCGCGGTCCGTGAGTTCGAGCCCCACGTCGGGCTCTGTGCTGACAGCTCAGAGCCTGGAGCCTGTTTCCGATTCTGTGTCTCCCTCTCTCTCTGACCCTCCCCCGTTCATGCTCTGTCTCTCTCTGTCTCAAAAATAAATAAACGTTAAAAAAAATTTTTTTAAATAAATAAATTCTGTATATAGATTTCTTTTCTACAGCAACCTTAGTTCATTTAATGTAGAAATCTATTTCTAAGAATTCAGTTTACATACTGCTTCCTGGGTTTTAGATGAAGTGTGATTATAATATCTGTATTTATTTTAGGGGCTTTATTCATTTGCTGTTCTTAGGAACATTTACAGGGTGCCAATGAATTAAGAACATATAAAATGGGATTTTACCTTTTTTTGTGAAATTTTAGGAAAATTCAAGTATCTTCTTAACTTTTTCCTTTGCCTCCTTTCCAAAGCTTTGCATCTCTTTTTAGAGAGTATTTTAAGTATTTGGCATAAATTGATATTAGAGATATTAGAGATATTTTAAGTATTTGGCATAAATTGAGGTCTACATTAGATGGTAGACACGATACAAACAGGAAGTTTGAAAGAAGCCATATATAATAATTTTTAAAGCATTTGGTTAAATGTTTGGAATAGCCAAAGCGAGAGAGGAGAAAAAGTGTTTTAATTATGCTCAATTCTTAGCAGTTCCATTTTCCTACACTGAAGTCCTCTTGGCAAACATAACCTTGGAGCTGGCTCACACTGCTGGTATTTCAAAGTCTTTTCTTTCACGGTGAGTTTTTTAAAAGTAGTTTTCAAATATTCCAGAGTTCTGTAAACTTTACCAACAATTTTAAGTAGTCTCACATTCCCTGTGACTCAGCTTACAGGATCTGCAAAGGTTAGAGGCCTAGGAGTTATGCCCCAAACTGAAACTAGGCCGACTCAGGACCACATCTACATTTATAGACACACATGTCTTAATGGATGGAAGTAAAACACGTCCTTCTCAATATAAAAATCAGGGTTCTGACAACACCTGCATTTGGAATATTCATGTGCAGGACCACTATTGAGAAAATAGGTTTGGAGGGATTGCAACTATAGGTAAAACCTTATAAAAAACACTACAAATTTTTCTACACTCACAAAAATAAAACCATAGACACTGTGTGACATTGTACATATCTTAAACTAATGTTAGGTACATTTTAACCAATAATTCATTTCCCTCCCTTGTTATAAGAAACATTTTGGGATCTTTCTCACAATTTCAATGAGATACTTACGATTTTGTTCTTTTGCAGATATTACATATAAGAAGTATTTTTTTCCTCTGTCTGATCCTCCTGCAAATGTCCAGTGCCTTTTGGTTTCATAATTTCGAGATGGTAACTTCTTGTTCCCCAGCCCTACTTCA
The DNA here is from genome assembly GCF_016509475.1 of Prionailurus bengalensis. Lineage (NCBI taxonomy): Eukaryota > Metazoa > Chordata > Mammalia > Carnivora > Felidae > Prionailurus > Prionailurus bengalensis. The sequence goes on from NC_057343.1 coordinate 21,569,154, forward strand.
GTCCCAAGACACAGAATCACTTCAATGTTTGAGATGCTTTGAGAAACATTTATTTGAACTATTTGATCCAGCCAACGAAGTGTTTTTACAACCTCCTTTCCATAATATCAGGCTATGTAGCCTTATCTTTGGCCATAGAAACTTTGCACAAAACACTTATCATCAGATCCTTGACGACAAGTGAAGGTTTAGGTACCTTCTGTACTGCTAAACAAGGAGTGTCTTATCCTTCCTTAATTTCTTGTGGGAATGCAAAACCTACCCCAGTAGTACCTTTGCTTTGCTTCCTTTTTTTTTTTTTCTTTTCTTTATCCTAATATCTCTTTCTCCTAATTATTGCAGAAATTGTACCTAGAATCTAAATTGGTAGGGAAAGTTTTGTGTAAGCACACAAGGACACCTGCACTTTTAGTAAGAGAAGCTAAGGTTGGGGAGAAATCACAAAACCCCCCTGAGTTTATGACAGCCTTCTCTCTCTTCTCCAGAAGGGAAGCAGATAAAGGCACAGTTCTTCCAGGTTGAAAGTTCCTGGCAAATCATGGGTTTTTAAAATAAATGTTTATTTATTTATTTTGAGAGAGAGAGAGAGAATGGGGGAGGGGCAGAGAGAGAAGGAGAGAAAGAATTCCAAGCAGGCTCTGCACTGTCAGCACAGAGCCCAACACAGAGCTGGATCCCATGAACCATACAATCATGACCTGAGCCGAAATCAAGAGTTGGATGCTTAATCGACTAAGCCACCTAGGTGCCCTGGCAAATCACATTTTTTTATTCCCTGAGATCTTATTTACAGAGCACTTGGCTTCTTTTCTTCCTTTTCAATAGTAAAAACTATTCTGATTTATCTTCTATTATTCTCCTTTTTCTATACCTCTATCCAATTCCTTTATTTTACCCCATCCTCTCTTTCCTTCTAATGCCAGAACTCTGTATTTTCCAAGTATCCAACATGATTTAACTGTTTTAGTGATTCAAAGTACTAACTATCCTTTTCTTTGGATCATTTAGAGATACCCTATGAAAGACACCCTTCCTAAATGTTCCAATGTGTTGCTAACAAAGTGGAACTGTTGCAGGAGAAGGTTCTCAATGTTTCTTGTTAATTTTTGGTTGTTGAATATAGGTAAGATACTTTATACTTCGGCAAATCCAGATTAAATGAGTGCAATTAATGTCAGCTGAATTTAAATGAATTTAAATTGAGGTAAGGGAAGAGATGTAAACAAAAATTAGGAATTTATTCTTAAATGTAGCACCCTAGGCTGGCAGGTTGCATAGTGGTTAAGAACCAAGACCCTAGAGCCAGACTGCCTGGGTTTGAGTGCAGCTTTATCCCTTACTGACTGTGTGACTTTGGGCACCTTTCTTATCTGTGCCTCGGCTTCCTCATGTGTAAAGTGGAAGATGCTTTTACCTCATGGGGTTGTTACAAGGATTAAATTAGTTTATAAAAAGCATTTATTATTGCCCGGTAATAGTAAGCACAACATAAATATTAGTTACGATGACTCAAAATTACAGTAATGAATAGATCAAGGCCCCAGAAATATTTTTAGTTTTTAGAAGTATGAGTTTTTTGTAAGGTTTCTGATTTTTGAAAGATCACAAGTGTGGTCTGGAGTACCCCAAGAAAAAAGTTTGGCTTAATAACTGATTAATGAGTTTTTTAAAAAGAAACCATTTTGTGTGACCCAGTACAGAGTGTAAAGTTCACTAACAGGAGATGTCTGGTTGGCATAAAAACCATTAAAGAAAATCCTGAGCATGATGTTAAACTCAACTCGGAAACACATGCTTTACATTATTGTCCTATCAGTTCTCAAGTTCCTGGCATATGTCGCTGAGGCAGACTTTTTTTTTTTTTCAAGTAGTCATTCTCTCTTATTGCTTTTGACTTAGATAAACGACCTTCTAACTAACTATTGGGAAACTTTTTGTAGGCTTTATTTGTGATTGTTATTTAAAGTGATAGCTGTGAAAGACTGTCAAAATATCTTTAGCATTGTGCTTTTCAAAAAGAAAGGATAATTCCTTTGAAAATAATAATGAAAGGATAATCAAATCCCAGATATAAGAAGGATAAGGTCTGTGAGCTCATGGATGGCATTCATCTGCCAAGACAGGGAAGTCTGTTTTAGGAGCTAACTGGTTTTGCTTGCTTCATACTGCTGAGTCTACTTGAGTTGCTACATTGGGGGCAAAGTGCACTGGGCAGTGGCCCAGCATTTTACTCTTCCAGCCAGGAAAGACTATGGCAATTCTGCTTCTACAGTCATGGCCAATTCATGCCATCTAATAGTCTGGCTTTTCACTGAAGATGTGAGTAACTTGAATGGTCTAAATATTTGTTAAATATTTAATACAAGTACTACTTTTAATAATATTAATGAGGGGCACCTGGGTGGCTCAGTCGGTTAAGCGTCCCACTTGGGCTCACTCAGGTCATGATCTCCTGGAGCTCGAGCCCCTCCGAGCTGTCAGCACAGAACCTGGAGCCTGCTTCAGATTCTGTGTCTTCATCTCTCTGTGCCCCTCCCCCGCTCATGCTGTGTGTGTGTGTGTGTGTGTGTGTGTGTGTGTGTGTCTGTCTGTCTGTCTGTGTGTGTGTGTCTCAAAAAATAAATATCAAAAAATTAATAATATTAATGATATTATTAAAACATAATTGATAAATATTAATAAGATTTATGAATAAATATTTTACCTAATAACAACAGCTATTTTGATATTGTCTATATGTGAATTATGGCAGCTTGTAGCCAATATGGAGTTTAATGAAACATACAAAAATAAAGTGCAAATCTGCATTTTGAATTGAAAGCACATTTAAAAGAATTTCAGCATTTATTATTTTTTTAAAGAATTTCAGCATTTATTGCAAGAGTTAGATCTTCATAATTTGAGAGGCAGCATGACCTGGTGGAGCAAATACAGGCTTAGGAGTCAGACTGATGGGCTTTGAATCCTACTTTGTTTATTTCCTAATTATCTGAGGCTACACCAGTTTTTTAATCCCTCTAATCCTATTTCTTCATATAGAGTGGGGACAATATCTACCCAGAAAACTTTCAAGAATTCAACTAGATACATACATGAAAGAGTGCCTACCTCAGGGAATGACATTTGGCTCCCCCCTCCCCCCAACGGAAAGAGAACCGAACCCTAATTAAACCCTCAGAATAATGAGCATGGTTTTCAGTAAAAGAAAAATTTCATGTGTAAAATGATTACCAAGAAAGTACTCTATAGGCAGTGAGAGTCTATCCTCAATCACTTTAATAATCACCTTTAGATATTAATTCTATGGTTAACTAAATCTCAAAGTATAGAATTTGGAGGTTTTCCCTATTGTAATGAAAAGATCATTTGTATAGACAGCAAAGAGGCCCAGGACCCAGAAAAAATTCTCTTATTCCTTGGGAGGAAACAAACAAAAACAAAAAAAAAATCTCCATTAAGGATATTTGCACTCAGGTCACTAAAAAGTTATGTATAGGAAACCATTACATATGAAATGGGCATCTTGCATCTGTTTCCCAGAGCCTGAACTTGGGTGAAGCTTCCAGGTTGGAAACCATTTTGGGAATAAAGGTTTGAGCCCGGTTAATGCTAGGGGTCATTGAAGACCATCTCCAGGCACCAAGCTGTATTTAACACTTTTTAAAAATACAGTTTATTTTATTATTTGTTTTGAGAGAGAGAGAGCGTGTGCATGTGCACGAGAAGGAGAGGGGCAACGAGACAGGGGGAGAAAGAATCCAAAGCAAGCTTTGCACTGTCACCGTGGAGCCCCATACCAGGTTTGAACCCACAAACCATGAGATCATGACCTGAGCCAAAATCAAGAGTAGGAATTAAACCCACTGAGCCACCCAGGCACCCCTGTATTTAAAGATATGAAATCGACCAGGCACAGATGACGTAAGCAGGCAAGGAGATGACAGATGACCACCCTGTGGGCCTCCTACTTGGAAGCAGAAAGGGGCAGATGGTAGGAAACGAGGTCTTCCTTTGGGGGACCAGACATCCTCGCTCCCTCGGGAGTTCTCTTCACACTCCTAGAAACCCCCAATCCACGAAGAGGGTGAGCTTGGCAGAGGCCCGTCAAGCGGTACCTCCCAGAGGTATCCTCCCTGGACGGCCTCCTGGGAGCCCCAACCGCGTGGCATCAGGAGCCACGGGATGCGCATCTCTGCACCTAAAATGCATCAGGGCCCACTTAGAGCCCTGGGTGCACATCCACGGTGAAGTCACTAACAACCATTACTTCTGAGGCCTGTGTGTCTATTTAGAATTTGAAGAAATTCTTCAGAAATCTGCTACGGTAGGAGGAGGAGGCTCGGTCGAGGTAAAGTTCTCTCAGCCCCGAGCTTGCCGTGGGAGGATGGGAGTGTGTGGAAAACCTCGGGGCTTCCACTCCCCCAGCCTGACTTGATTCTATCAATTCATCCCTAAAGGTAATGTCAAAGTTGGGGGGAACAGTTTTTAAAACGCAGCGTCGTACGGTTGCAAACCAGGCGGAGAAGCCGACGCCTTGAGCATTGCTCAACGTAAGAACTCAAACTTGAAGCCCCGCCGAGGAAAAAACGACTCCGCGCGCAGGCGCACGCCGTCCTCCGCCTGCCCGCCCGTCCCGCCCCCTGCCCCTGCTCCGCCTCCAGCCCCGCCCCCTTCTCGACACCGCCCCTCCCCACGCGCAGATCCTCCGCATCTTCCGCACAGGCCGGCTTCACCTCTGCCTGCACTGCGCCCTCCCGGCGTGGGGCGTCGCTGTATCGGTCTGCGCGCTCGACACAGATACCTCCGGCGCTCGGGCAGGGGCGGGAGGCGGAGCGAAGGCGTAGGGGCGGCGTCACCGCGGGCTTGGGGCGGCCGGCGGCTAGCGGAGGCGGCCGAGTCGGTGGTCCTGGCGTGATGGCTGCCTCGGTGTTCTGCTGCCTGCGGTGCTGCAGGGACGGCGGGACGGGACACATCCCTCTGAAGGAGATGCCGGCGGTGCAGCTGGACACGCAGCACATGGGTAAGGGCCCTCCCTTCTCCAGACCCAACGGCCCACGCCGGGTGGGGCGCGGCGGGTCGGGGGCAGTGAGGGGTCGGAGGGACCACACGCCCACGCGCGGCCCTGCCTCTCCGGGCGCCGCCCTCCGCTCCCTGCTCTCAGTTGCTGCCCTCGACCCCATTTCGTCTCGCGGCGGACTCCACCTCGGCCCTGTTCTGTGTTCAAGGCTACGCAGCCCTGTCTGCCCCTGTCATCGGGAGGTGCGTGTGCGCACCTACCCATTTTCACGGGAATCTCGGGAGCTGCCGCCTCCCGAGACTCGTCAGCTGTTCCCAGGTGAGGGGAGCGCCTCTGGTGCTCCTCCTACTGAGTTACTAAATTGCCCAAACAGGATTTGTAGCCGCAAATGAATATTAATACAAACATTCTCAGGGGGAAAAAGGGGCGGGGGGAGAAGTAAAAATTGTTCTGAATTTATCAGCATTTCTAAATTTCAAAGTAAATATAGCATCGCTATTTTTTTGATTTAGAATTAAAAGTGAAAGAAGGTAACCTTGATTGTTGGATAAGAAAATAAAAAACTTCACACTGTGTATTTTTTATTTAGGAACAGATGTTGTCATTGTAAAAAATGGAAGAAGAATATGTGGAACAGGAGGTTGTTTAGCCAGTGCCCCTTTACATCAAAACAAAAGCTACTTTGAATTCAAAATCCAGTCCACAGGTCGGTATAATGGTCCTTTACTATTAAAAGTCCTAATTGTTGTAACTATTAAGAGCAGTTCTCGATATATGGAAAAGATTAATGAGGCAATAAAAAAGCAGGAAACTTATTTGGAAGATCCTTTTTCCCACCCCTCGGGTGGTTCCAGTTAAATTATACTTTAGGTTCAGTTTTCTTATTTGTAAAATGGGATTACAGGAACTGTTAGCCTGCTTCACATGAGTTATACCAATGAAAGTGTTTTAAAGACAGGGCACACAGGATCAGTGTTAGGCACTAGCGTTATTAATGGGTACTAAATGCGCCTTTGGGTACTAAATGTTTTCTTTGGTCAAGCATATAAGGTGTAGACTCTTGATGTTTTATCTTAGCATAAGATCAATCTTATGATCCGTTTTTTTTTTCCTCTTAATTCTTGTTAAGATGCCCAAGTTCATTGTCTTCTGAAGCAATCAGCAAATTTAGAATTCTGATGGAAGGCTAATGTTTATTCTTCTCATTAAAAACTTATGGAGTTTCTTGAATCATACAACACTTCTGCTTGAGTATTATAATAATGATTAGATAATTTGTAGCCATATTGAATATGGAGAAATATATTTTTAAAGCTTTATTATAAAAAATTACTAGTGAAATATAGTATGAATAATGTAAGTATAAGTGTAGAATAGGAAAAGTAGAGGGAAGTAAATCATACTTTTACTCGACAAGCTTGAATGGTATAAAGCATCCTTCTGGAGCTTGTTTTCTAAATTAGTTCAAAATACTGATTTTGCTAAGTATATGAAATAAATATGAATCTGTCCTCCATTCTTTTATAAAATATCTTTGGCTACTAAAATCTTAAGTAAAACATACCTTTTCTCAAGAAAAGCAAATGTTTTCTAGATCCTTGAATCCAGTACAAATTTTTATGTGGATTTTCTATAAAGGATGACATCTTCAGTGACATTCCTGGAATAAATACATTGTTGGAGTCTGTAAATTGATCTCTCAATGAAAGCCTGAGGCAGTTATGCCAAAATGTATCACAGCATGCACAGTTCTTTAGGGGTAAGGAGAGTAATCCTGTCAAGAACTGTTGTCCCATGAAATCAATATTATTACCTTCTGTTACTCTTAAAATTGTCCCACTCTGGAGAATAAATTACATAGATTATTTAGGAAGCCCAGACAGTGATATCCAGACATGCAACTTTTTGATAGTCTTGCTCAATTCAGAAAAATTAATCGATTGGCAACATGACCTTGAAACCTTCTTCCATTTATAGATTTTCTCCTAACTGATTTTGATAAAAACTGAGAAGGAAACAGTTTGAGACAAAATCCAGAGCTCTAGGTATTCTGTTTGGCTGCTTAAGAGGAGAGCTGCTTGCTTTAAAATCAGCTTAGACCAAAAGATTTTAAGCCCACTGACTTAAGGCACGGGTAAGAAAATGATTTTACACTTCATCCTTAATTTTCTCCTCTCCATAATTTTGACCAGGTCCTATATTATTTGTCACATATTATATAGATGTAAAAACTAAAGACTAATTTCCCACTTCTCCAAAGTAGTGCTTGACTGGAACCCTAGGCCTTTTAAATTCAACGTGTAGCTTTTTAAAAACATCTTTCAGAGAGTAGTGATGATGATAATAGCTAACATCTAAAAATACTCTGCTTCACTTAACCGATTGTGGGGGGAGTACTTACACTGTTACAAGTGCTTTACATGATTACCTTGCTATATCTTTTAATAACTTTTTTGAGGTCCGTACTGTTAGAATCCCAAGTTCACAGGTGAGGAAGCAGAGGTTAAATAACTTGCCCCAGAGGACATAGCTAAGCCAAGGTTTAACCTAGTCCTTACAGCTTCAGGGCCCTCTCTTATCTCCTAGGCTGTACTCCATCTGTCGAGAATATAGGGTAGTTTGCAAACTACTTTTAAAAGATTTGTTTTTTTAAAAAATTAATAAAAGATAGTTTAGTGATAGCGTGCCATTTCTTTTAAAAACAATTTACACTCTCTTAAAAACAACCCCTTGTTTCATATTCTTCAGATTTTGGGGGCATTTAAACTATTATTTTTTAGGAATATGGGGTATTGGCGTCGCAACTCAGAAAGTTAACTTGAATCAGATTCCTCTTGGCCGAGATGCCCACAGTCTGGTGATGAGGAATGATGGAGCCCTATACCACAACAACGAGGAGAAAAACAGGCTGCCAGCAAACAGCCTCCCACAGGAGGGAGACGTGGTGGTGAGTTTTCTTGTGGAGTTGCTTTCCACTGTAAATTATTCAACTTGAACGGCTTTTAGTGTATATAGTTTTGCTTGGGAGTTTGTAGTTTGAATTCCGAAGCACTGGGATTAGATCTAATGAGGTACATGTTCCAGAGAAAGCACTCGATAAAGATGCTGCTGGCTAACCTAACTGCTCTCCTTTCTAGAGCTGCCACTGGCCAGGAAAATTAGTGTGAGCCCTTATTCCCATTCAGGAGAATTAATGACAGCTTGGCTCTTGATCAACATTTCCTGCTTCTCTCACATCAGAGAAATCTTCACCCACAATTTTAAAAGTTTGCTAACCTTCATATTAGAAAATATCGGGGGGGGACACCTGGGTCGCTCAGTAGGTTTAGCATCCAACTCTTTGTTGCCATCAATTTCTTCCAGACTCTTGTTAATGTTGATCTTTTGGCTTCTTCCCATGAATCATGAATGTTTTTAGGCCATGTTTTGAGTGGTGAATACTCGGGGCACCTGGGTGGCTCAGTCAGCTAAGCGTCCAACTTCAGCTCAGGTCATGATCTCGCGGTCTGTGAGTCTGAGCCCCGCATTGGGCTCTGTGCTGACAGCTCAGAGCCTGGAGCCGGATTCCGATTCTGTATCTCTCACTGCCCCTCCCCTGCTCACACTCTCTCAAAAATGAATAAATGTTAAAAAAAAAATTTTTTTGAATAGAATGGTGAATCCTTTTCAGAAGGTTTTCGTTTGCTTTGCCCAAGTCCTTCAGAGGAATCACTATCTATGGCAGCTGTAGCCTTACGAAATGTATTTCTTAAGTAATAAGACTTGAAATTACTCCTTCATCCATGGGCTACAGAATGGATGCTGTGTTAGCAGGCATGAAAACAGCATTAATCTCACATACATTGTCAATGAGCAGTGATATTTTGAAAGGAGCCTTTTGTTCTGAGCAGTAGGTCTCAACTGTGGGCTTAAAATATTCAGTAAACCATGTTGTAAATAGAAGTGCTGTTATCCAGGCTTTGTTGTCCCAGCTATAGAGCACACAGAGTAGATTTAGCATAACTCTTAAGGGCCCTAGGATTTTTGGAATGGTCAATGAGCATTGGCTTCAACTGAAAGTCACCAGCTGCATTAGCCCCCAACGGGAGAGTCAGCCTGTCCTTTGAAGCTTTGAAGTCAGATATTGACTTCTCCTTTCTAGCTATGAAAGTCCTAAATGGCATCTTCTTGCAGTAGAAGGCTGTTTCATCTACACTGACATCTGTTGTTTGGTGTAGCCACCTTCACTAATTTTAGCTAGGTCTTCTGGACAACTTGCTGCAGCTTTTGCATGAGCACTTGCTGCTTCACCTTGCACTTTTATGTAATAGAAATGGCCTCTTTCCTTAAACCTCATGAATCAACTTCTGCTAGTTTCACACTTTTCTTCTGTCATTTCCCCACCTCTCTCAGCCTTCACAGAATTGAAGAGAGGTAGGGTCTTGCTCTATATTAGGCTTTGGGTTAAGGGAGTATTATGGCTGATTTGATCTTCTAAGCAGGCACCACAAATTTCTCCATATCAGCAAGAAGGTGTTTCACTTTCTTATCACTTATATAGTCACTGGAGTAGCACTTTTAATTTTCTTCAGTAACTTTCCTTCGCATCACAACATGGCAAAATTGGTGCAGAAGACCTAGCTTTTGGCCTATCTTGGCTCTCTATATGAGCTTAATCATTTCTGACTTTTGACTTAAAGTGAGAGACATGTGACTTCCTTTCCCTTGAACACTTAGGGGCCACTGTGGGGTTATTAATTGACCCAATTTCAATATCGTGTCTCAGGAAATAAGGATCCCAGAGGAGAAGGAGAGAGACTGGCAACAGCCGGTCAGTGGAGCAGTTAAAACCCACACGTTTATTGTTCAAACTTTTGGTCTTATATGGGCGTGGTTTGTGGCACCCCAAAATCATTGTAATGATAACATCAAAGATCACTGAATGAAGATCACTGTTACATATAATAATGAAAAAGATTGAAATATTACAAGAATTACCAAAACGTGACCCAGACTTGAAGTGAGAAAATACTATTGGAAAAATGGCACTGATAGAGTTGCCCGACGTTTGGTTGACAGAAACCTTTAATTTGTAAAAAAAATGCAATATCTGCAAAGTGCAGCAAAATAAGGTATGCCTATGTTTAATTTGTTATGAACTTCTCTTAATTAAGAGCATTTTATTAGGAGTGTTGAACCTCATTAATCTTATTAAACTTCTTCACTTTCACAACTCTTCAAAGAACTGGACTCAAAATCCTAAGGTTTGATTGTAGAAAAGTTTTTTTTGGAAAGCAGGGGATGGAAAGAGTTACATATTGTTAAGACTTCTCTATTTTTATTCCCAACTAGATATATTTAAGTCATTACCAAAGCCACCCTCTTGAAAATGTAATCCAAAGATCCCTTTCTGTCTTTCCCAGTTATTTCTTTTTATATGCTATTATTGAAGAACTTTCTACACAGATTTCAGGCTTTTAGCTATTGATGAGGGACAGAGGCTTAGGATCTCCTTCAGCAAAGGTGCTTTTCTACATAGAACCTTGGGTTCGTGGCTCTGGTACCAAATTGAAAGGAATCTATACATAATGAAGGAAAGTTTCTAATAAGATGACACAGGGTAAATCCAGGTTATTGAATTAAAGAACTATACAGTATTTTGGTAACAATGAAGACAAATGTGGAAAATAAGGTTTTTAACTGGGGTCTGATCTTCCATCTCTTCTGCAGTTTAAAAAGTATAAAGAACACTTAGTTTTAAAATGGGTAAATTATTGAAAGTGTTGTAGGAGTCAAAAGGCATAAACCATTTTTGAAATCTGTTTTTCCCTGTTCATCTTTTTGAATAGCTGGTTTTGTATTTGTAGATCATTGCCAGATGTCCATAATACAAAACACTCTTACTCAAATGGATATTTCTTGAAAGAGAATCTTGAAGTCAGGTTGAGGCTATCAAGCTGTTTACACTAAGATGAAATTCAAACATAAGCAAGGATAATCAGTAACAAATGTTTTTCTTTGTTGATGTATTGAACTACTGTGTGCTATTTTTGCCTTCCTATCTCATTCATTGAAATGACTGATACCAAAAACTGACAGATTTAAGAATGTCATTTTTAGTCTGTCAGCATTATTAAATTAGACTTTGAGTTTTTGTACCCATCCTGATAAAAGGAGAACTTTAAAAAGGTGAAATATATGAAGAATCAAGAAAAGTAAAACATCACCCTACCATATTACCTTTATCTTCTTAGTTCAAACATTTGAGAAAAAATTTCACCAAATTGCTGACAGTGGCATAGGAAAAGTAGAAATGATTATAAGACAGGAAAAACAATTGCTTCTTAGCCTTTTAGCCAAGATCAAGTGTAGTATTTGTTCTTATCAGTTTAGTATAAGACAGGAAAAACATTTTCATATGTGTAGAATTTAAGTCATATGCCATTCTCTGAGGAGAAATCAAGAAAGATAAGCTTTCAACATCTGACCAAATGATTATATTCATACAATAATCATATAATACCCGTAGGGCCTCCCACAGCACTAGGAAACATACCTGGCTTAAGCTTACTTTTTTCCTTCTATATGTAGTTTTGGAAAGTGCAAATTATATTCTAAAATTGCATTATTTCAGTTTAATTTCAGAGAAGTTTTTTTGGGGGGGGGGGGAATTTGAGCCTTTTATTTATTTATTGTGTGTGTGTGTGTGTTTATTTTTTTAATTTACATCCAAATTAGCATATAGTGCAACAGTGATTTCAGGAGTAGATTCCTTAATGCCCTTACCCATTTAGCCCATCCCCCCTCCCACAGCCCCTCCAGTAACCCTCTGTTTGTTCTCCATATTTAAAAGTCTCTTATATTTTGTCCCCTCCCTGTTTTTATATTTTCCCTTCCTTTATGTTCATCTGTTCTGTGTCTTAAAGTCCTCATATGAGTGAAGTCATATGATATTTGTCTTTCTCTAATTTTGCTTAGCATAATACCCTCTAGTTCCATCCACATAGTTGCAAATGGCAAGATTTCATTCTTTTTGATTGCCGAGTGATACTCCATTGTATATATATACCACATCTTTATCCATTCATCCATCGATGGACATTTGGGCTGTTTCCATACTTTGGCTATTGTTGATAGTGCTGCTATAAACATGGGGGTGCATGTGCCCCTTCGAAACAGCACATCTGTATCCCTTGGATACATGCCTAGTAGTGCAATTTCTGGGTCGTAGGGTAGTTCTATTTTTAGTTTTTTGAAGAACCTCCATAGTGTTTTCCAGAGTAGCTGCACCAGCTTGCATTCCCACCAACAGTGCAAAGACATCCTCTCTCTCTGCATCTTTGCCAACATCTTTTGTTACCTGAGTTGTTAATGTTAGCCATTCTGACAGGTGTGAGGTGGTATCTCATTGTGGTTTCGATTTGTATTTCCCTGATGATGAGTGATGTTGAGCATTTTTTCATGTGTCAGCCATCTGGATGTCTTCTTTGAAGAAGTGTCTGTTCATGTCTTTTGCCCATTTCTTCACTGGACTATTTGTGTTTTGGGTGTTGAGTTTGAGAAGTTCTTTATAGATTTTGGATACTGACCCTTTATCTGATATGTTGTTGCAAATATCTTCTCCCATTCTGTCGGTTGCCTTTTAGTTTTGCTGATTGTTTCCTTTGGTGTGCAGAAGCTTTTTATTTTGATGAGGTCCCAGTTTGAGAGAAGTTTTATAACCATTCTATGTAATAATAATAACATTACTAATAATAGCAAATGCTTTTCTCTAGAATTTATTATAGGCCTGGCACTGTTCTAAATGCCTGGCAGGGTTTAAATTGTTTAATCCTCATAATGACTCAATAACATAGATAGTATTATTATCACCGTTTTACAGATTAGGGGAAGTTAAGTAACTTCTTGTATGGAGGGATCCCAGGATTATTATACAGGCAGCTTAATTTCAGAGTCCGTTCACTGAACATGCAAACAATTATGTCAGATTTTTTGGTGTCATTATGGTGGAATCAGACCTAGTTTCTAGATCATAAAAAGGACAGATTAAATTAGAAATAGTTGGAACTAAACCCTGCTAGTAGGAGTTGGGGGTTCTCATATCCTTTCTCACTTCTTTCTTTGGTATTGAGACCTTACCATTATGCTGCAGGTTTGGGCTTTAAAATTTGCTTGCTGGCAGTATATGCTGCCACCAGGTGGTGAAGGGTGCCTAGATTACAGGCCTGATGTCCCGTAAGGTAGTCCTCTAAAGAGAGGACACATTATTTTTATGTAATTTTGTTTTTGTTTTTTGAATGAAAAAAAGGCCTCTTCATTACAGAAACTAATCCCAGCTATCGTTTAACTTTATAATTATATTTAAATACATAAACTGAAATGAAACAAAAACTGCAAAAACTGTCTCTCTCAATATTTTGTAACTTAATAAATTATTATTTAAACCGTGGCTTTGCTAAGGTTTGAGGAGAATCTTTTATAGCACTTAACACACTGACTCATCTGGACCTTTGTTGTTTTAACTGGAAAGTGAGGGAAGTTAAGACTAGATCATGTGTCAGATCTTTTTCTACCTCTAAAATATATCCACAGTCAGGGGGTGCCTGGGTGGCTCAGTCGGTTGGGCGTCCGACTTCGGCTCAGGTCATGATCTCACGGTTTGTGAGTTCAAACCCTGCATCGGGCTCTGTGCTGACAGCTCAGAACCTGGAGCCTGCTTTGGATTCTGTGTGTGTCTCTCTCTCTGCCCCTCCCCTGCTCATGCTCTGTCTCTCTCTATCTTTCAATAATGAATAAACGACAAAAAAATTTAAAAAATAAAAAAAAATAATAAAATAAAATATATCCACAGTCAGAATTCCTTGGAGCAGTTGCTTGTTGGTCTGATGATGATTTTTCTACTGAAAGAACTGTCTACTTAATTCTTCAAAGAAAAGCTGGCTTTCTGTCATCAGGTAGTAACTATGACATTAAGTTTTAAAGAGACGTAGTATGGCATGGCAAGTAGGGTATTCTGAGGCCATACTGCGTGGGTTTCAATCCCAGCTCTGCCACCTCCTAACTCTCTAACCTTATGTAAATTATTTAACCTTTTTGTGCCTTAGCTATTTCATCTATAAAATGGGGATGATAATAATAATACCCGTCTTGTTGTGAGGATCAAATGATTAAACATGAAGTACTTAGAATAGTGCTTGGTAGATAATACAGGCTTTTTAAGTGTTTTCCAGCATTTTAATGTATGTATTAATAATAATTGTTAGTATTCATCGTGACTTTTGTACCATCAATAATGTATAGATACACAGAGTGATCTATTTTTATTCTACTTTTTTTTCTTAGTCTTTTGAGCTGTTGTTTTTCTGTTTTTAGCTGGGTACTAACTACCAGTTATAGTCATTGTAAGCACTAGCTTCACTTTGGTAATACATTTTGACATATACGAGAGCAAGGTAAACAGATACGGAAGTGTATTTCTTTTCAGAAATAAGTTGAAGACACTTCTTCACAACTTGAGAACAGTGACAGGTAGTAAGCCCTAATGCTAAAAACCTCATTGTTTTCCCCCCTTAAGATCAAATTCTATAGAGAGAGAGCAGTGTTTTCTCTATGAGTTTTAAAGGCCTCTCTGTGCATGGTAGGCAGTACTTATATCATCTTAATATTCAGAATATAAAATTCAGATTATCTGAATATAATAACTCAGACTCCAAATTGTTCCTCATTTGTTTTACCTCTGATGTGAACCCTTGGGACTTTACATGACTTTGCCCCCACATAATCACCACTAATTTTTTTTAGCTCAGTTCAAGTAGAACTCTACCAAATTGTAAACCCTTAATGAAAGCTACTGTGACACCTTACTTTAATTTTTTCCATGCTTCCCAGTAGTGCTTTTTGACTATTTAGGCTTTTTTTATTGGAACGTTTATATTTTTACTTTTTAACATTTTTTTTCCTTCCTAGGGTATTACATATGACCATGTAGAATTAAATGTATATTTGAATGGAAAAAATATGCATTGTCCAGCATCAGGTATACGAGGGACAGTGTATCCGGTTGTTTATGGTAAGCTAAAATATTTCTAAATATTATTATATATGTTAACTTTTACTCGACATTTTCCTTAACTTAATAACTGGCATTCAAAAATCTGGACAAGTTGGGTGCCTGCGTGGCTCATTTGGTTGAGTGTCCAACTCTTGATTTAAGCTCAGGTCATGATCTCACTGTTCATGAGTTCGAATCTCACTTTGGGCTCCGTGCTGACAGTGCAGAGCCTACTTGTGATTCTTTCTCTCTCTGCCCCTTTCTCTGCCCCTCTCTGGCTCTCTCTCTCTCAAAATAAATAAATAAACTTAAAAAAAAAATCTGGACAAGTTAATAAGGACCTTTTTTTATGAAATGTACTGAGTAGGATACTATAATCCCACTTCGCAGTACTAAGGAAGCTTTTTATTCCCCATGTATTAAAAAACTGCCCAAAACATTGAATATAATTAAATATATAATAACCATATTCCCTTTTTGAATCATGTATTCATATATTCTAGAACATTCCAAAAAGCTTTACTGAATTTACAAAGCTCTTTCTGCCAGTTATTAGGGAGATTTAGGTTACCAAGAAATGTAATTGTAAAGAATATTGTGGAACTATAGATGGGAATTTTATGTAGATTGACCATTAGTCACCTTTATAAAATTACCTGAATGTTAAAAGTCTTTTGAGAGAGAGAGAAAATTGTGACTTTGAATAGTATTGATATGTATGTATTATAATTTCTGTACAAGTATATCCCTTCAAGAATTGGGTTACTTAAGAGATGACCCTATACCATTTAATTACTTTAATTTTTATTACAGAAAATTTCAAACATGTGTAGAAGTAAAATAGTATAATGAACGCTCATGTACCCATCACCCAGCTTCAAACAATTATCAACTTGGAGCCAGTAACACTTCATCTACCCCCTAATACTGATACTCCTCCTGTTTTTCACCGTCCCTCCTTGGATTATTTTGAAGTAAATGTCAGATGTTATATATCATTTTATTCATAAATATTTAGTATGTATCTCTAAAAAGGAAGGTGTCTCTCTTTATAGAAAATAACAAACATAAGCACAGTGCCTTTGTCACTATTCTGCTTTAGTTTTTATGTTCCCAACTTTAAAGCAACAAGTATCTGATTTTTCTGCCTGTGGTTTTAATAGATCTAAAAGTATTTTCTCATTTAATTACTTTAAATTTTTAGATTTGAGCTATAATAAAAACTAATTACTAATTTTTATAGTAATTTATTAGAAAGGTAGCAGTGTTAGTGATGACAGACTGGGACATCAGAAAAGTATTCAAATAACAAATGTAAATATTTAATAATAGGATAATAATAACCAAAGCCTATGCTTTACTTTTTTTTTAACTTTTTTTTTCTTTAATGTTTATTTATTCTTGAGAGAGAGACAGACAGACAGAGTGTGAACAGGGGAGGGGCAGAGAGAGAGGGAGACACAGAATGTGAAGCAGGCTCCAGGCTCTGAGCTGTCAGCACAGAGCCTGACACGGGGCTCGAACCCACGGACCAACGGTGAGACCATGATCTGAGCCGAAGTCGGACGCTCAACCGACTGAGCCACCCAGGCACCCCATATGCTTTACTTTTTAGTTAAGGTTTTCATTAGTCTTCTTTTCTCCTAAAAATTACTTTCCAGTGATTTTACCTTCTCTGTCTTTGCATGTAAAAGTGTATTTTTAAGTTTGATTTCAGTTAGTTTCCTTGCCATATTGGGCAAGCCTAAAAGCAGTTCCTTTATTTACTTAAATAATTGGAAATGTAGCTTAATATTCTAAAAAACTGAGTCTGAAATAAATATCAGTAGAATGAATTACACAAATGAGTTTAGCAAATAAAATTTTTATTCCAAATTATTTCTTTGATTCAGCATAATTTTTAATGTAGTAAAGTTATAGATAGTAAATAATATATATTTTATAAATTGACATTAGTAAATTAGTCAAATTAAGCCAAATATTTTAATAGTTTGTTACTATCACAGATAAAAATAAAACTGGCTCAGTTGGTAGAGTATCGAACTCTTAATCTCACGGTCGTGAGTTTGAGTCCCATGTTGGGTATAGAGATTACTTAAAAATAAATAAATATGGGACGTCTGGGTGGCTCAGTTGGTTAAGCGTCCAACTTCAGCTCAGGTCATGATCTTACAGTTCGTGGGTTCGAGCCCTCATCGGGATCAGAGCCTGGAGCCTGTTTCTGATACTGTGTCTCCCTTTCTCTCTGCCCCTCCCCTGCTCACGCTCTGTCTCTCTCTGGCTCTCAAAAATAACTAACTAACTAACTTAAATTCCTTTACCCTTTATCCCTCCTTCCCATCTCTAATCCTAGATCCATCCAGTCATTCATTTTGTCAGCTCTTAACACAGAACTTATGGAGAGGAAAAAAACATGTCACACTCAAAAAGAGTGTCATTACAAAGTTTTGACTTCCAGCCTAAGCTGTCAACGTTTTTTGACAATTCTTTTACATTCTACACATTGACTATGCTTCTTGAATTCCCTCCTCATTCTCCACAGATGACCTTATCTTCAACTTTATAAAGAATGAGGCTATTAATGGTGCACTCCACCTTCCCAGCCTTACCCTCCTAAAGCTTTTCTGGATCAGATCCAATCTTGCCTTCTTTCTGTCCCATCTTAGATGAAGTGGTATGCTTCATGTTAAAATAAACAGTGTATAGTCTGGATTTCAAACTCCCCAACTCTGGGACTTCACTTTGTCAGTTATTTCACTTGTATCTCCTGTCAGGAATCTCTCTCTTCAATGCCTATGAAAATTCTGAGTCATCCTTATCCCCCAAAACCCTTCCTAAATTCATATCCCTCATTAGCCCTCTGTTTACCCTGCTTTATATGGCTTCATTTCTATGCCATATGCTGTATCATTCAGTAGTTCTTCAGCCCTGTCTGACTGCCTTTAGCACCACTTCACTGAAACCACCCTTGTTAAAATCTCTAGTGGCTTCATGAATGTCAAATTCAGTACTTAACTTTTTCCTGCATTTATTATGAAATACACATAGTTTAGTAATGTGCATTAATCATATTTCTGTAGTTTAACAAGTAGCTATGAAATGAACATTCATATTATTACCACAGTCAACATCATGAATATATTCATCCCTCCTAAAAGTTTCCTTCTGTTCCTTTATAATCCCTCCTGCTTGCCTCTCCCACCCCAGCCCCAACCAAGCAATGCCCTGATCTACTTTCTGTCACCACCGATTATCTGAATCATAAGTTTGTATTATTCTTTTTTTCTCTGGCTTATCTCAGCATAATTATTTTGAGATTGATCTACGTGGTAGCATGTATCAATAATTCATTCATTTTAGTTGCCAAGTAGTATATATGGTTCATTGTGTGCTTATATCACAATTTGTTTTTCTCTTCCCCTGTTAATGGATATTTAGGTTTTTTCCAGTTTGGGGCCATTACAAATAAAGCTGCTATGATCAACATTCATGTACAAGTCTTTGTGTGGATGTATACGTTTATTTCTCTTTGGTAAATGCTGGTAAAAACATGTAGAAGGGCGCCTGGGTGGCTCAGGCAGTTAAGTGTCCAACTCTTGATTTCTTCTCAGGTCATGATCTCATGGTTCATGAGATCAAGCCTCATGTCGGGCTACTCACTGACAGCATGGAGCCTACTTGGGATTCTCTCTCTCCCTCTCTCCCTGACTTACACTCTTTTTCTCTCTCAAATAAATAAACATTAAAAAAAAAAAAAAGTAGAAGCTGAGTAAGGACTGCAGTCTAGTTAACAGTACTGTATTGATGTCAGTTTTCTGGTCTTGAGATCATACTGTAGTTATGTAGCCTATTACCATTAGAGGAAGTTGGATGAAGGGTACATAGAACTCTTACTATTTTTGCAACTTTTTTGAATCTATAATTATTTCAAAATAAAACAATTTTTAAAAAGTAATACATTTTAATGTATAAAATTAAGAAAATACAGTAGGCAAATAAGGAAAAAGTTAAGTACTCTTATTCACACTATCTGATTATTAGTAATATTTTGATATATAGCCTTTCATTGTTTTTGATGGATTTGGTTTTACATTGTGGTTATTTTTATCAAGTAGGATTATGTTTTGTAACCTGGACAGCAGATGTATTTATTCTTTTTGCCTGTTAACACTATGATATTATAAAGACAGTTTATTTTATAGTTGTGTATTCTTTCTAATTAAGGCTTCTAATTTCTTTCTTTCTTTTTCTGTCTCTAGTTGATGACAGTGCAATTTTGGATTGCCAGTTCAGTGAATTTTATCACACTCCTCCACCTGGTTTTGAAAAAATATTATTTGAACAGCAGATCTTCTGAGTGTATTTGTTTTTGAAACTTGTGTTTCTGCACTTTTAAAAGTGTTTACCGTTTAATAAAGCTTTACCTGACCTGTAGATGAAAATATATTCTTAAAAATATGCTTGTTAATGTTGTTTAAGGAACCAGTGTATTCAAGATACCATCTGGAAGTTGTGATTTAAAATACTTCTGTGAGATGAAATCTGCATTTTGGACAGTTTATTTAATTGTTATTTAAATAAATATAACTGTGGGTTTGATTAACAGTATTAAGTAGAAATATGTATATAGATATTTAAAAGGGAATCTTTCTTACGTAAAGTATTTGTTTTTATAATAGAGATGTAGAGTTGGGTGGGTTTTTCTCATTCTGAAATTTAGACCTCATTATTTTAAGTCTGCAGTCTAATAATTTTGTGTCTCGGTGTTCTTTTTTATACAGAGGATAACAAAGTGACAGAAAATATATCATTGGGAACTTCTTTTTTGGTGATTTATTTACTGTAAAACGTACCACTTTTCTTAAACTTTAAATTGTTTATTTTGTTTGTCATTGCTTTTGATTTGCTTTGTGAAAGGAGATAAATGTTTTGGTAAATGTCAGAGCATTTTGTTGAAGACCATCATGCTGTGTTACTTCAATACCAGAGTAAGTAGTGGTTGATTGGTGATGTAGTATACACTGGCAGACATTTAGAATAGTATGCTGCTTTAAACTTAAATATAATGAGATTATTCTTTTAAGGACTTTTATTTAAATATGTGTTTTTCTGTAAGGAATAATAAAATAGTAATTAAGGAATATTTAGTACTATACTAAATACATGTTCTTCCTGTTTTGTTAAGTATACATTAAATTCACTTCATCCTTGATTATTTCAGAAGTTCAGAGATCAGTGAATCCTCTCTGTGACCTTGAGCCTTTGCCAAGTCTTCAGTTAAGATTCCTTTAATGCTCTACTAACCTGAATTAATCACTGTACTCAGTGATTGGTACAGTTTCCTTTTCTAGAGAGCATGCCGAGGATGTGTACATTTCCCTCCTTTGGCAACAAGTACAAAGTGTGTTGTGCTAGAAAAACATGGGCATTAGAATCAGAGATCTGAACTGTAATTTTGCCATCTAATCCCATTACCTCCTCAGCTGAGTTCCTTAGCTTCCCTGAGCTCAGGTTCCCCATTTATAAAAGGGATACTCATACTTGCTTGATATGATTCTGTAACTAATTAAGCTAATATCTGAAAAACATCTGAATCATCATAGGCACTTAATAAATGTAGCTTCCTTGTTGACTCTTAAGAAGTGGTTTTCATAGTGTTCTCAGACATCAGCACCGCCTGGGAACTTTATAGAAATGCACATTCTCAGGCCCTGCCCCAGACCTACTGAATCAGAAGCTGCCAGGAACAGCACCCAGGAATCTGTGTTTGAATAAGCCTTTCAGGAGATTCTAATACACGCTAAAGTTTGAGAACCACCGCTCAGGAGAGAATGATTGCCTACTATAAAATTTCTAAGGATTTAAGGCTATTTTTGACCCATAGGCAAGAGAATCCTACACAGTGTTTATTGTTTGTTTGGTAGATAAAACTGTGACAGTATGCTTTGAAAACATAAATATACTTAAGTAAATTTATATACAACCTAAATTTACCTCTGAAGATACAGAATTGAACTAACTATATTATTTATGCATTTTTGTCTGATGTTCTGTCTTAATTTGTAAAGAACATGGTTACTTTGGAAAGCAAATTAAAATGACTACTGTTTGCTGTCTTTATTAATGTTATCTACCTCTTAGTTATTTTTTTTAAAAAGCCAACCTTTTTTTAATCATATTTTTTTCTCAAGGCTATCTTTTCTGCCTCTAGTCATACAAAATAGGCACAATACTAAAAATGATGCATGGGTTATGTCCTCGGCAACAGTTTGATGAAGTATAGATGTGTGTTTTTAATCTGCAGGTATCTAAGTCCTCTTAGGAAAATTACCTCCCTAAACATATAACCTCAGTCTAACCTTGAGAAAAATGTCAAATTCCAGTAGAGGGACATCCTATAAAATACTTGAGCAGTACTTCTCCAAACTGTCAAGGTCATCAAAAACAAAGTTGGAGAAACTGTCATACCCAAGAGGAGCCAAGTCCAAGGGGATATAACAAGTAAATGTAATGTGGGATCCAGGGACAGAAAAAAGACATTAGGTAAAAACTCTAAGGAAATATGAATAATCTATGGATTTTAATAATATAAAGTATCACCATTTATTAACTGTAAATGAATAAATACATTTATCCTGTAAGATGTTTATAATGGGAGAGACAGAGAGGGGATATATGGAAACTACTTCCTTATCAATTTTCCTGTAAATCTAAACTAAAATAAAAAATAAAGTCTTAAAAAATTACATTGAGCTAAGAGAAACTCAAAAATAAAGCCTTTCATGAAGCCATCATGAAGAATATTAGTACAGTATAAACCCATAGCTTAAATATTTAATGATAGCTAAATATAGACATAGATGGAACATAAAACACAAATACCTGCATTTGTTCCTGGCTAAAGAGACCATGCCCAGTGTCTTTCTGTATACTGCAGAAATCCATTTGTACTAGTGCAGGTTTCCATAGGTTGAAAATCAATGATTTATTATCCATGTTACTTCAGTAATTTCAGTATTAACAAGGATTTGTAATGTTAGATATGTGAAACAAAATAGTTTTTTTTAGATATCAATTATCTTTTTCCCTTCAATTTTATTTTATTTTCCATAATGTATTTTTTTAAATAATTTAATAATTTAATCCAAATTAGCACATGTGCAACAACGATTTCAGGAGTAAATTCCTCAATGCTCCTTACCCATTTAGCCTATTCTCTTCCCACAACCCCTCTAGCAACCCTCTGTTTGTTCTCTATATTTAAGAGTCTCTTATGTTTTGTTCCCCTCCCTGTTTTTATATTATTTTTTGTTTCCTTTCCCTTGTGTTCATCTGTTTTGTATCTTAAGTCCTCATATGAGTGAAGTCATATGATACTTGTCTTTGTCTTTGACTAATTTCGCTTAGCTGAAACAAAATCTTTTCATCAGTTTACATACTATAAACCAGAAAAAGTTTGGTTTTTAATTGCCTTTGGCTCATTAGTTAAGATAATTTGAACATATTTTTAACTTGGATTACAGACTATTATAAATTAATTTGAGGATGGTAGAAAACAATTTGACTTAGGGCTTTTCTAAATCATTAACAAAAACGGACATATGCATGATATTGTTGCTCAGATATTGTTAACTATTTATTTTCTAACATAAGTCTAGATATGGACCAGCAAAAGCATAGCTAGAAATGCAAGTGAGATCTTGGATGAGTTTTGATAAAATACATTAAATCAATAACTTCTTTTAGAAAATGTAAAAACACTAGATACGATTGTGAGGAGAAATCTGCAATCAAAACTCTAGAATTTCCCTGTACACAGATATAACCAAACATAGAACTCATAAATGGAATATAATCAGCTACCACTTATATTAATTTGCACTAATTATGCAACCTGGCAGGGAAATACTGTTGGGAGCTAATTGGGCTGTTCATGTGAATGAGTAGAAACATAATAGTAGAATCAATTAACTATTGTTCTTCCATTTACTGAATAAGATATGAGATCCCCTTTCAACTTGCTCTTTTAAAATAACTGTGACAAAATTATTGAAATAGTGGGTATAAACACAAAGTAATGTTAAATATAATTAGCAAAATAAATGAAATCACACACTATCTATCCAAGAGTTCTCTAGAAATTTAAAGGAAAAGTTGTCCCAGTATTGGCTGAAATGTGTAATCTGTGGTTATATAGGAATCATTACAACATAGTCATTCAACAATTGTATCATTTATGTGTGTTTCATAAATACTTAAACAAGGTAGTCCTGCCCTCAGGGAGCTCTACTAATTGCAATTTGTAAGTTTGGCACTCTAGAATACCAAAGATATATTGGTAATGGAAAAAAAAAAAGTTGTTAAATATTTCTGTGTATAATACGAGCCAATAAAAACCTGGGGTCTAGGAAAAAGTATGAAGTATACACCAAAATATTATATCTTAGAAATAGGATTACAGGAAACTGTCTCTTTTATTGATAAATTTATCTGGTAAATTGTTAGTTGATACTGTGACAGGCACCAGCAGAAGCCTGATGCACAGACCCAGGAAAGTTAATAGTGGTAATGAAACTGCATGTGCAGTAGACCAGTTCTAGTAGATACTACGTTTTTAAAAGGACAGTGATAAACTAGTGAAGGCTACCAGGCTACTGAGGTTCTGCTTAATCCATGAATGAATGGATGATTATGGGAATGTTAGAAGAAAATATTCAATTCACTGGGCTGTTGAAGCCACAGTGACTTGTCAGATGCTGATCATCATAAGAAGGAGGCTAGAAATAAAGCCAAAAAATTCTGTAGATTCATCTGTGTGATTCTCACAAATGTATTTCAGGAAAGGCAATCATAGATGTGTTTCTGATACCTCATCATTCATCACCTGAAAAAAATGGGTAGATTTATTCTCTGTTGCCCTGGAGGCTGAATTATTTGGAAGGTACAAGGAAGCAGATTGCAGTTTAAGATGGGAAAGAACTCTATTCACCACTGAAATTGCTGCCTTGCAAAGAAATGGACTTCTGGTCCCTGGAATTGTTCTAACAGTTGTTTTAAAATGTAGGGTTTTTTACTGAGGTATGGTGGGCCAACAGATCAGGGGATGACTGCCCTTGAAAAAGCTTATTTGTTACAGTTCCCAAGAGGAAAGGACACACCATGCCACACAGGCACACACAGGTAAGCGTCAGGTTAGGTCAGGAGGCAGAAGGAACAAGGGGAAAGCAAGGCGTGAGCCTTTATTGTGGTTTCCGTGGTCAACACAGGGTAAACACACTTAGGATTTGCTACTTTAAATAGGTTCAGCAGGCTCTGGGGTATAGAGGCTGTCTCAAATTGTCTGGTACCTTGCCCTGTGGTGATTAGGACAGGGGAGTATTGACAGGGCAGTGTATGAGCCAGATAGAGGAGGTGGGGGTCTGGATTGGTTGGTTTGTAAATGAAAGGCAGGATCCTGGCTGTCTCTAGGAATCAGCTAACTGGGGGTGGGGCTGTGCCTCCCCTGTCAGTAAGGCCCCCAGATGCCAAAGCATCAAGAATACAGGAAATAAGAGCATGTAATGAGTACACAGGCTGGTTTACATAAATCATAAATATGGTTCCTGCTTGGTTAGAGGCTGAAGTAGATGTTTCTAAAACTGATTTGAATTCATTCAGACTGTTGCCAAGTCTCCAAATAAGTTAAACTGAAAACAAAGAAATGGGAGATGTAAGAGTTCCAGGGATCTATACTGGGACTTGTCATATTAACTTTGTGTTAATTCTGGAAAGGGGAGATGATGTTAAAGTTCATTTAGGAACATAGTGCCAGCTCAACAGGGTAAGCCAGAGTTCTCACACAGTTTTGTGAGTAGACAACAGTGACTTACAAGTGATGAACAAAAAAACTGTGAGGTTTAGGGATAAATAGACAAAACTATGAGTACCATGGTCTCCTATGTATTATTTAAGCTCAGGAAGAGATCTCTATAGCTACCATTCCAGGGTGTGGCCACAAAAGTATCTCTAAAATGCAACCATTAGGATGGGGGTTGAAAATTAAGCAGAGGATTTTACCAACCATTATAAGAAACAAAACACAAAATTTGTCTCTCCTTAACCTATGTATGTATGGTTTACTTATCGCATTTCAGGTGAAAGGGTGAGTTGAAGAAAACCCAAAGAAAAATAGCACAGTGACCAAGAGAAGGCCAGCCACTAGACGTGTAGGCCTGTCAGTCTGGAAGTCAAGGCTGAGAATGAATATTATCCAAATCCATAAAATCAGGGTGAGTATGGATGGTTAGGGTAGGTTAAACTTGGATTTACTGACCAAATTCCTGAGTGCTAATAATTAAGGCAGCAACCCTTAAAACTTAAGAAAGAAATACTTAGAGGCAAAAAGGTTTATGCTGTGTAAGAAACAGGGATTATTCTACCCAGAGGTGGTATAGGGAGAGATAGTTTCAAAACTGAGTTTTAGGTGTTTTTAAGTTTATTTATTTATTTTGAAAGAGAGAGAGAGAGCACAAACAGGGGAGAGGCAGAGAGAGGGAGAGAGAGAGAATCCCAAGCAGCACAGAGCTGGATGCAGGGGTTTTAACTCATGAATCATGAGATCGTGACTTGAGCAGAAATCAAGAGTCAGAGGCTTAACCGATTGAGCCACCCAGGCGCCCCTTGAAATGGAGTTGTTAAGCAACAAGAAATACTGGAAGCTATTTGTGTTAATTCTCACTTCACACATGGGCAAAGTGGCCCAAGAGAGATTAGGTGTCTTGGCCTAGGTGACACGTTAGCAAAATCCAGGTAATCCAACTTTCATTAATAAACATAAGCACTCTGTCAGGCATTGTACAAAGTTCACTCTACCCTGCCATGTGATAAGATAAATCCATTAGCAATCTCTAGAGGTTTCTAAAGAGTTTTTGATAGAAGCTAGAAATTTAGTAAAATATCATTTTTAACACTGAC
Source organism: Prionailurus bengalensis (assembly GCF_016509475.1). Classification (NCBI taxonomy): domain Eukaryota; kingdom Metazoa; phylum Chordata; class Mammalia; order Carnivora; family Felidae; genus Prionailurus; species Prionailurus bengalensis. The sequence goes on from NC_057343.1 coordinate 21,595,154, forward strand.
AGCGTGAAAGACAGGTTAGCAGCCTTATAAAACATATCTTCATACAACTGTCTGAGACAAAGACAGGATAGACCATTAGGTAGTATTCATATTTGATCACCCTTATTTAATGCTTGGTACTTGTAAAGCTGCCAGAAATGAAGAAATAAATATCTACCTTTTTGATATCTATGTGACAGCTCTCTATCAGCACAAATAAACAGCAGTTAATGATTCACCCACTGTCATCCCTGGGTTATGTGCAGACATGGAGGTGTGGCCTCAAAGACTGATAAGACATTTTATTTTTCTCCTGGGTTATATCCTTGTAATTAGATGGGACTATGTACACTGAAGCTTGGAAAATCCATAGTACTTTAATGAAGTTTGCTATGATATATGTTCTTTAGTTGTCATTTCGGAATTTTTTCCTAGACCCTGTTCCTCCCATTAGAAGTATCTTTAGAAAAGCCTCATTTTTTACTGGATTTTACAGATTCAGATTTTATGAAGATTCCACCCCAAAGCTCCTTTTTTATTTTCACTTTTGAAGAACACTTTAAAGCAAATATAATAATATAAATTAAATAATAGGGAAAAGGTTTAAACTCATCACAAAAACAGTTTTCCAACATTTTGGAAGTATGTATCTTCGTATAAGCAATTGTCATGCTATCATAAAACTGTTCCTACCTATTGGATAGGGATCTTGAAAAACAAGATAGTATACCTTAAGTATTCCACAGCTCTTCTCAGAAATGATGGTGGGAACTGAGTAAGCTCTTGAGATCTCATTATACAGTAAGTTTTCTTTTTGATTATTTTTGTAGGACTGACCTTATTCATTTGACAAGTATTTTTCAGCATCTACAGTGTGCCAAGCGCAGGGCCAGGAGATGTGAAGACGAGTGAGACCGTCTTCACCTTCAAAGACATGCATGACTATGCTCATGGCTCTGCAGCGGTTTTACTCGACCAGGAATAATAACAGAAGGAAATTGACATAGGTGTGTCTTTTCCAGCAATACAGTGAAACTCATTTCATGGTAGCAATAGACTAGAATCCTTGGGATTTATTTTATGCACCTTTATTTGGGAAATTTGGATTGTTAACCAACATATATATGCCCATTAAGATAAATGTGCTCTTGGCCCCCTTTACCTATTTCGCCCATCCCCCGCACTCACCTCCCCTCTTGTAACCCTCTGTTTGCTCTCTATAGTTAAGAGTTTACTTTTTTATTTGTCTCTCTTTTTTTTTCTTTGTACAGTTGGTTTTTTTCTTAAATTGCACATATGAGTGAAGTCACATGGTATTTGTCTTTCTCTGACTTTCTTATTTCGCTTAGCATTATAGTCTCTGGATTCATCCACATTGTTGCAGATTGCAAGATTTCATTCTTTTTCGTGGCTGGATAATATTCCTCTGTGTGTGTGGTGTGTTTGTGTGTGTGTGTACACACATATATACCACATCTTCTTTATCCGTTCATCTATTGCTGGACACTTAGGCTGTTTCCATAATTTATTATACATAATGCTGCAATAATCACAGGGGGTATATCCCTTTGAATATATTGTTTTTGTATTCTTTGGGTAAATACTTAGTAGTGCAATTATTGCATCATAGGGTAGTTCTATTTTTAATTTTTTGAGGAACCTCCATACTGTCTTCCACTGCACAAGTTTGCATTCCCACCAACAGTGCACAAGGGTTCCTTTTGTTCCACATCCTCACCAACACTTGTTTCTTGAATTTTTTATGTTAGCTATTCTGACAGGTGTGAGATGTTTTCTCAATGTGGTTTTGATTTGCTTTTTCCTGATAATGAGTGATGTTGCACATCTTTTCACGTGTCTGTTGGCCATCTGGTATGTTTTCCTTGGAGAAATGTCTGTTCATGTCGTCTGCTCATTTTTTAATTGGAGTATTTGGTTTGGGGATATTGAGCTATGGAAGTTCTTTAAAGATTTTGGATACTAACCCTTTACCAGATGTGTTATTTATAAATATCTTCTCCCATTTAGTAGGTTGTCTTTTAATTTTGTTGATTGTTTCCTTCACTGTATAGAAGCATTTTATTTCGTTGTAATCCCAATGTTTATTTTTGCTTTTGTTTTTCTTGCCTCAGGAGACATATCTAGAAAGATATTGTTATGGATGATGCCAGAAAAATTACTACCTGTGTTCTCTTCTAGGAATTTTATGGTTCAGGTCTCACATTAAGGTCCTTAATACATTTTGAGTTTATTTTTGTGTATGTTGTAAGAAAGCAGTCCAATTTCATTCTTTTGTTTGTAGCTGTCCAATTTTCCCAACACTCTTTGTTGAAGAGTCTGTCTTTTCCCAATAGGTATTCTTCCCTGCTTTGTCAAAGATTAATTGACTGTATAATTGTGGGTTCATTTCTGGCCTTTCTATTTTGTTGTATTTTTCTGTGTCTATTTTTGTGCCAGTACCATACTATTTTGATTACTATAGCCTTGCAATATAACTTGAAGTCTGGAATTGTGATACCTTTGGTTTTTTGGGTTTTTTTCTTTAGCAAGATTGCTATTGGCTATTTGGGGTCTTTTGTGGTTCCATACAAGTTTTAGAATTGTTTGTTCTAGTTCTATAAAAAAAAATGCTGTTGGTATTTTGATAGGGATTGCATTAAGTGTCCAGATTGCTTTGAGTAGTATGGACATTTTAGCAATATTCTTTCAATCCAGGAGCATGAAATATCTTTCCATTTGTTTGTGTCACTTTCCATTTCTTTCATCAGTGTTTTTTTTTTTAAGTTTATTTATTTATTCTTAGTAATCTCTACACCAGCGTGGGGCTGCAACTCATGACCCTAAAATCAAGAGTTTCATGCTCTTCCAATTGAGCCAGCCAGGTGCCCCGGCCATCAATGTATTATAGTTTTCAGAGTATAGGTCTTTCACCTCTTTGGTTATGTTTACCTCAGGTATTTTATTATTTTTTACTGCAATTATAAATGGGATTGTTTTCTTAATTTCTCTTTCTGCTACTTCATTATTGGTGAATAGAAATGCAATGGATTTCTGGACATTGATTTTGTATCCTTTGACCTTACTGAATTCATTTATCAGCTCTAGTAGTTTTTTGGTGGAGTCTTTAGGATTTTCTATATATAGTTTCATGTCATCTGCAAAGAGTGAAAATTTTACTTCTTCCTTACCAGTTTGTATGCCTTTTATTTCTTTTTGTTGCTTATTTCTGAGGCTAGGACGTCCAGTACTATGGTGAATAAAAGTGGTCAGAGTGGACATCCTTATCTTGTTCCTGATCCTAGAGGGAAAGCTCTCAGTTTTTCCTCATTGACTATGATATTAGCTGTGGGTTTTTCATATGTGACCTTTGTTATGTTGAGGTGTGTTCTCCCTAACCCTACTTTGTTCAGGGTTTTTATCATGAGTGGATGTTGTACTTTGTCATACGCTTTTTCTGTGTCTATAAAATGACCATATGGTTCTTATCCTTTCTGATGTGAGGTACCACATTGATTGATTTGCAAATAGTGAACCACCCTTGCAACCCAGGAATAAATCCCACTTGACTGTGGTAAATGTTTTTTTTTTTTTTAGTGTATTGTTGGATTCTGTTTGCTAGTATTTTGTTGAGGATTTTTTGCATCTCTGTTCATCAAAGATACTGGCCTGTATTTCTCTTTTTTTGTGATGTCTTTATTGCTTTTGGAATCAGTGTAATGCTGGCTTCTTAGAATGAATTTTGAAGTTTTCCTTCCTTTTCTATTTTTTGGTAAAGTTTGAGAAGAATAGTTGTTAACTCTTCTTTAGATGTTTAGTAGAATTCACCTGTGAAGCCACCTGATACTGGGCTTTTGTTTGTTGGAAGTTTTTTGATTACTGATTTAATTTCATTGCTGGTAATCAGTCTGTTCAGATTTTCTATTTCTTCCTGCTTCAGTTTTGGTAGGTTATGTTTCTAGGAATTTATCCATTTCGTCTAGGTTGTTCAATTGTTGGCATATAATTTTTCGTAATACTCTGTTACAATCCTTTGTATTTCTGTGGTGTCATTAACCAACATATTTAATTTGAAGAACTCTCTTGTTCCTTGCACAAAATAAAGTTTTTAACAAACAGTGATTCAGAAGTCTTTTTGCCATAAAAAATGGGAAAAATGAAGATTTAAAGCCCACAGAAGGCAGCTCTATACAAGCACAATTTCTTGAGTAATTATTGTAAAAACTCTACGTTTGCTTTAATTATCTGAGTAACTGCTTCAATCTTCATTATATATTGATTATTTAAAGATGACTACTGATTCATGTGTGATAGATATGCCTTGGAGTAAAATATGGATCCAATATGTTACTAAAGATATATTTTATTCTGTTTTATTGGCCAATAAAAATTGGCCACTTGGTATTTGGAGATAATGTGTGGTTAAGCTTTTCTACTGATCTACTAATCAACACAGTGTTTCTCAAAGTGTGTTTCAGAGAACGCCAGTTCTAGAGGATGTTAATAGGCATTGTGCAAAAATGGTTCAAGGTCTAACTACTTTAGGAAATATATCTATTTCCTATGGAACTTGAGAAAACCAGCTTGTGACCAAGAGAAGGAGATAGGATGTATAACATTACCTAAACATTTAATCAAAAAACTCCTTTTCTTAGGAACAGGGTGTTGTGCAATACTTTGGCAAATACTCATCTAGTGAATTCAGGTTGTTTGGGAAGATAGTTGAAAGTTGATTGTGTAGGTAAAGATATTATAACTTATTTCTGCATTTCAGAGGGACCACAGAAGAAGGTGAAATTGATTGAGCATGGTGGGCAAGGCACTGTTCTGACAACTTTACATACATTCCCTTGTTTAACATTCAGAACATTATGAAGTAGCTACAGTCACCGTCATTTTAAAACTGTCCACATTCATATGGCCAAGAAGTGGCAGAATGCGGGTTCAAACCCACTATACTTAACTACTCCCCTATATGGCATTTCTAGGACTGGTTATAGGTCTAACCTTCCCAAAGCTGTCTAGCCTTGCACCAGTGTTAACAGAGTTCAGTGTTCAGTGTTAACAGGGTGCTTTTTTTGAATGTTCTCTTGTCCTTGTAGGGCTTATACCCAATGGGTACTCTTCCTTTCCTAGCTTCTCATAGGTATTATCACTTGTTTATTTTTCTAGATAACCTGCAGAATAATTTATCATGTTCCAAAAATAAAACAAAAATTTTGTTGTGGCTTTCATTGTGTTAAAACTCTAAATTAATAGGAGGAAAATTGATATTTTATGATATTCAGTCTTTTTGTCCATTAATATGATTTCCTTTCAATCTTTCAGTCTCGGGTCTTCTGAGGCAGTTTTATAGTTTTCTTCAAGTGCATTTTAAGTAACGCAAACTTATTTAGAGATGAACAAAACCCATCTTCCAAAACTCATCTCAGTCCTATAATGTTTACCTCACCTTTGGCCCTCTCTTCATCCCATGCTTTACCCCTAACTGTATGTCCCCTTCTCTAATCCTTGACAGACATTTGAAGTCTTATTCTACTATTTGATGCTGATATTTATGCTGCTGCTTCTATCCCCAGAAATTCTCCAGCAAGGCAGGACCCCTCAGTACCTTCCTTTTACCTCTACCAATCGTCTAGAGCAGATCTCATTTTCCCTGCGTCTCCTTCCTGTTCCACCCCGATTTCACAGCATTACTGACCTGCCCCCTACCCTGCAGGCTCTTCCATTGTTGGAATGCTGCCCCCACTTATTTCTTGGCTCTGCACCTCCCCTTGGAGGTTTCCTCTTCCACTTCCTTCCCTCACCAAACCAGACAAGAGCTGTGACCTAAACAACTCTACCTCCCCATCTTCTACCTGGCCCACATGGTAGAATTTCAACAGATGTTTCGTCTCTTCCCCTGAAGTCCCATCGACAGAGATGGCGCAACTGGCTTTTTAAAATAAAATAATCCTTGTGTTCATCTTTCTCCACCGTTGAAAGGATCATGACTGCCACCTAATTTTCATCCAAATATACATAAAGCACAAGGGATGCTTTTAGGAAGGCAGGAGGGAAAGTGGTGTTGGCAAAGCAGCAGAACAAGATAGCAGTTCATTTGTACACATAGCCAGAAGTTGATTGTTGTTCATAGTTCAGAAAGTGGCTCATCACTACTGTGTTACCAGAACATTATCATTATATTTAAATAGGTGAGGTTTTAAACTTTATATATACTCCTAAGTAAGGTTTCATTTTGCTTTAGGATAGTTCTAGAGATTTCTGTTAATTCACATCTGATAGAATCTCTTGTTTTTCTCTAATAGAACACTTCTCTCATTTGACAATTAAATCCAATAAACTAAATAAAGGATAGTAACAGCAGTATTTCTGGCTTCTTCCATGTCCGTCTATCTGTAAGAATGTAATCATTAGTTGACATTTACTGAGTGCCCAGTGTTTATGAGTGAGCTAAGCATTGCAAGGAGATATAAAAAGAGACGTGTGATTCTTGTCCTTTAAAAGCTGACATTTGTGGTGTGGAGGGGTGGGGTGGATGCCAACAGAGAGCTCCTAAATAATTTTTTAAGCCTCTGCTTAAAGACCCAGCCCAGAGAATGCATGAAAGGAAGGTTTTCAACCAGCCTTTGCATAGGGAAACAGAAAATCCCAAGAAAGTGTTCCCTCGATTGATACAATTGTCCATTTTCCTCATTGAGTCATAGACTTAATGGATGGAAACCAGATAATCATTTTACCATCAGTGTAGAGAGTGCAGGAACTGAGTGTGGAAATGAGGGGGCGAGTCATTTACTTCGTCTCATCTACAAGGAAGAGGTATGGACGCTTCAGCATCTTTACACATCAGCTATTTCAAAGTTCTGAAAATAAACCACCATCATCTTTCCCCCCAGACCACTTCAGCTGCCTCCTGACTGGACATCATACCCATTCCTGCCCAGTGAGCAAACAAATGAATATCTGATGGGTCTCTTAAACCTTCAATCTATCAACTATAATAGGTACTTGGCTCAATCTGATTAAGAAAAACAAACATGAGGGGCACCTGGGTGGCTCAGTTGGTCAAGTGTCCAACTCTTGATTTCAGCTCAGATCATGATCTCACAGTTTGTGAGTTTGAGCCTACCCCCCACCCTGATCGGACTCTGCACTATCAGCACAAAGCCTGCTTGTGTGTGTGTGTGCTCTCTCTCTCTCTCAAAATAAATAAACTTTAAAAAAAAAAAGTGAATATATTCTGGTTATTGCCAGAAAGAAACATCTCCACAAGTTTGTTTCAGCTAGTCTGCCCACAAGCTTTTGCTGAGTCTCTCCAAGGGATGTGTCAGGTGCTAGGCTGGCCCTGGGTATGTAGCTTAATAAGAAGTAATGCTCTCTGCCTCTGAGTTGCTTACAGAGTCATTGGGACTAGAGATTTGAAAAGAGGTCATCATGGTGTGATGGTACAAGAAAAGTGTAATGGGGACACAGTAGGAGGCAGTTACCTTTTTCTTTCTTGCAGTGGGAGAAGGAATAGAACTAGGCTTTGAGAGATAAACATTCTAAGCAGAGGAGACAATGTGCACAGGCACCAAGCCTGGTCTGGGAACGCAAGCAGCAACAGGGGAATGCCAGAAGGGCAGCTGAATCCAGCAGTGAAGGGTCTTATATTCGAAGCTAGGGAGATTATCCTTTATCCCATGGCTGAGGAGCCAAAGGAGGATTTTACACAAGGGAAATTGAGTAATTCTAGCAGCAGTGTGAATGATGATTTGGAGTAGGGTAAGAGTAGAGGGCAGGGAGGCCAGTGGGAGGCTGTGGCCAAGGTCCATCTGGAGATCTTGATGGTCTAAGTCAGTGCCTTAATTCCGGGAAATGATGGGAATGGTAACAGGGCCTGCAACGTGCTTCATTAATTCACTGAAAGAAAGATTTATTCTCCATCGTTTTCAAGAACACTCTCAATTAATTCATATGATCAGCCACCAGAAAGATGCAAATCAAAACAATGAGATACTACTTCACACCCACAAGGATGGTTATAATCAAATGCAAAGATAATAAGTGTTGGCAAAGGTATGGAGAAAGCAGAACCCTCATACACTGCTGGTGGGAATGTAAAATGGTGCACTGCTTTGGAAAAGTATGGCTCTTTCTTAAAAGGTTAACATAGAATTAACAATGACCCAGCAAATCCACTCCTAGGTATATGCCCAAGAGAAATTGAAAAATATGTGCACACAAAAACTTATACATGAATGTCCATCGCCACATTATTCATAATCGTCCAAAAAGTGGAAACAACCCAAAGGTCTATATCTTAGTCAGTTTGGGCTGCTACAACAAATTATAGATTGAGTGGTTTAAACAACAGAAACTTATTTCTCACAGTTCTGGAGGCTTGCAAATCTAAGATCGTGGTTGGATTCTGATGAGAATCCTCTACTTGGTTTGCAAATGGCCATCTTCTCATTATATCCTCCTGGGGGTTGAGAGAGAGGTAGTAAGCTCTTGTATGCCTCTTTTTATAAGGGCACTAATCCTATCAAGAGCTCTACCCTCATGACCTAATTATCTCCCAAAGACCCACCTCCAAACACCATCACATTGTAGATTAGTCTTCCACATATGAATTTGGCGGGAACACAAGCATTCAGTCCTTGGTTGTCCATAAGCTGATGAATGAATAAATAAATGTGGTATATCCATATGAGGGAATATTACTTGGGAACAAAGGAAAGGAAGTACTGACACGTGCTATAACATGGATGAACCTTGAAAACATTAACACTAAGTGAAAGAGGCCGATCAGTCACCAAAGACTACGTGTTGTATGACTCCATTTATGTGAAATGTCCAGAGTAGGCAAATCTGCAGAAACAGGTAGATTAGTGGTTGCCTGGGCCTAGGGAGGAAATGAGGCAGGGAATGATAAAGGGAATGTTTCTTTCTGGTGGGATGCAAATATTCTAAAATTAATTGTGCTGATGGTTGCACAACTCTGTAAATAAACTAAAAACTATAAGATATATGGCATATGAATTAGATCTCAATAAAGTTGTTACCCAAAAAGGCAAAAATGTTACATACTAATTATGGAAAGAGAAAATATAAGTAAAACTAGTATAACCTTTTCCACCAATTCATAGTATGAAAAGTCTATCTTTCCTTCTCCAGATGATCACTCCATCCCTTTGGAGACCATACTTCTCACCAAAAAACCTGGGGCTGATACATGCAAAGGGACAGTCCTTCCCAGTGCCAAAAGAGAGCATTAGAGCCCAAGTCACCACTTCTCCATGCTCTTGCTCTTGAGGCTGGATCCATGGAGTTACAGTTCTTGGGGAGTAAGACCACAGAGGTAAAGTGCCATTTTTATCACACCATATCAAGGTTACATACTATCAACATCACTTGTCACTGTTGATGTTGACCTTGGTCACCTGACTGAGCTAGTGTTTTGTCAGATTTCTCTACTGTAAAGTTACTCTTTTCCCCCCTTTCCATACTGTACTCTTTGGAAGGAAGTCATTCTGTACAGCCCACACTTAGAGTGGGGAGTTATGTTCCACCTACTTGTGGGCAGAATAGATTTGCAGAGAATAGATTTGGGAGATATGTCCATTCTCCCTGTACTAGTGAGGGTTCTTCAGAGAAACAGAACCAATAGGAGATGATTAGATAGATAGATAGATAGATGATAAATAGAATATAAAGATATACACATACAGAGAGAGAGGGAGAGATTATGAGAAATTGGCAATTATGGAGTTTGGCAAGTCCCAGGATCTACAAGGTGAGTTTGGCCACCAGGAGACAGAGGAGGCCTGATAGTAAATAGTTCTGATCTGAGTCTGAAGGCCTGAAACAATGTTTCAGTTTCAGTCTGAAGGCAAGAAAAAAGCCTTTTTCCTAGTTCAAAGGTTGTCATATATGAAGAGTTCTCTCTTACTTGGAGGAAGGTCGACATTCTACTGATTGGATGAATCCCTCCTACCTTAAGGAGGATAATCTGCTTTACTCCGTCTACCAATTTAAATGCTAATATTACCCAAAAATACCTTCATAGAAACATCCAGAATAAATTTTAACCAAATATCTGGGTACCCCATAGCCTAGCAAATTGACACATAAAATTAATCATCATAAGTCCACACTTTGTAGGCATGGCACCCATATGCATCTCCTTAAACCATACTTAATCTCCAAATAAAGACAATAGCAAAGTCATAATTCCACCAAACACAATACAACTATCTTGCATACAGCTGAAAACACACCAACCCCTTATCCAGAAGAAGAGATAAAGTCCTTGAGTAATGTTTACTCTTCTCCTTGGTATCCTATAGCTTAAATATTCATGAAAACTATACTCCTTGTTCCTCTAGCTGGTCATATGGTTGTAGCTGGTATTTATAACTACTTTCTTCTACTACCCATTCTGTATTCCCTTTACCCTCAGCAAGCCCCTCAGTTGGCCATGGTTCTTTACCTGATGGAGCGACCCAAACCTTCATTTTTGAAGGATCTGGGCCATTAATTGTCCAGCCTGGATTGGGTTGTAGATTTCCCTTTACCTTAACCATTGGGCATGGTAATACTAAGAGACACCGAAAGGGATCTCCTATACTCCAGACATGCTCTTTCTTACACTCCATATGGAGTAGCAGTCAAGGTTCCCCTTGGTAGTGAAGATCTGTCACCCCAGCCAGCACCATAGCTCCCTTCTTTTCTTGTTGATTCAAAGGCATGAGGAGCCCAAGTGGTTGAGCAGCCGTCTTAACTTTCAGTTCAGTGGACTCATTGTTGTGTCTTTTGGTGGAAGCATTCTTCCCTTTAGAACTAAAGCCTCTAGACCAGCAAAGCATAGGTTGTGGGAATAGGAAGCAAAAAGCTTTGTTAGTGGGTCACTAGGGGTAATATAAGTGGTGCCACTTGCATTGCCACCCCTTGATTCCTGGATTCATGAATGCTGGCTAGGGGACAAACAGCATCACATATTGGATGCTGATTCACAGCATGTACAGCTTTCTGGGGAGCCTTGCCCCAGCCCTGCAAGGTATTTCCAACTAGCTGGTGCTGTAACTGAGTCTTCAAAAGGCCATTCCACCATTCTATCAAGCCAGCTACTTCATGGGGGTGGGGGTGGGGTGCGGTGAGGAGGGGAACATGGTAAGACCAGTGAATCCCTGAGCAGGGACTCGCTGCTGTACTTAACTTGCTGTTGAGTTCCATGATGAGAAGCAATGCTGTGTGGAATACCATGATGGTGGATGAGGCTTTCTGTAAGTCCATGGATATTAATTTCAGCAGAAACATTGCAGGCAAAGAAAGCAAACTCGTATCCAGAGTAAGAACCTAGTCCAGTAAAAACAAAACACTGCTCCTTCCATGATGGAAGCAGTCCAGTATAATCAGGCTACCACCAGGTAACTGGCTAATCACCCTGGAAAATCATTTCCTGTTGGAGGCTCAGTATTGGTTTCTGCTGCTGACAGATTGGGCCGTCAGTGGTGACCAAAGCCAGGTCAGCCTTGGTGAGTGGAAGCCCATGTTGCTGAGCCCATGCATAACTTCCATCCCTACCACCATAGCCACTTTGTTCATGAGCCCTCTAGGTGATATGACAGAGCCTCTCTTTGGGGAAAGACAGAATGAGTCATCTTTTCCACTTGATTATCAAAATTCGCCTCTGCTATGCTCACCCTCTGGTTAATATTCATATGGGACACAAATATATTCACATTTTTTTCCTATTCATTGAGGGCTTTCTACATACACTTCCCCAAGTTTCCTTGTCACCAAGTTTCCAATCATGTTTCTTCCAAGTCCCCGACCATCTAGCCAAACCATTGGCCATAGTCCATGAAGCAGTATATAATCACACATCTGGCCATTCTTCTTCCAAACAAACTGACAACCAGGTGCACTGCCTGAAGTTCTGCCCACTGGGAGGGGTTCCCTTCACCACTGCTTCCAGGGATGTCCCAGGAAGGGGCCTTAGTTCTACAGCTGTCCACTTTCAGGGGGTGTGGTGCCTTTATATTTCTGCAGAACCACTTGTAAACCAGGCCCAAATCTTCTTTTACTCTGTTACTGATTGTAGGCAAGGCTGGGGAGGTGCAGGCTGGGGGAGAGAAGATAGTCCAGCAGGGGTGAAGACCAAGTACATTTGGTCCTCTTTTTCATGTAACTTACTTGTGCACAATTACAAATATACCACTTCCATTTGATGATGGAGTGCTGCTGTGCATGCCCAGTTTTATGGCTTGGTGGGTCATATAACACCCAGTTCATAATGGGAAGCTCAGGTCTCATGTAAACTTGGTGGCCCATAGTTAAGCATTAAGTCTCTACTAAAGCCCAGTTGCAGGCTGAGAGCTGTTTCCCAAAAGGACAGTAGTTATTTGCAGAAGATGGCAGAGTTTTGCTCCAAAATCCTAAGGACTTGTGCTGCGGTTCACCTGTTGGGACCTGCCAAAGGCTCCAAAAGCATCCTTATCTGCCATTGACAACTTAAGCGCCATGGGATCTCCTGGATCATACGGGCCGAGCAGCCGAACTGCTAGTGGGGCTCAGTTTAGACTTGTTGCAGAGCCTTCTGTTGTTCTGGGCCCCACTCCAAACTAGCAGCTTTTTAGGTCACTTGGTGAATGGGCTGGAATAGCACACTCAAATGAAAAATATGTTGTTTCTAAACTCCAAAAAGGCCCCCCAGGTGTTGTGCTTCTTTTTTGGTTGTAGGAGGGGACAGATGCAATTTAAGGAGTTATGCTCTGCCTCCTAGAGGACAGAGTCTCTACATAATTTATTTAGAGTTCTTCTGCACAGGAGATTTGTCTATTTTCCCAATTTCTTTTTTTTTATGTTTATTTTTTATTTTGAGAGAGAGAAGGTGTGTGTGAGTGGGGGAGGGACAGAGAGAGAGAGAGAGAGAGAGAGAGAGAGAGAATCCCAAGCAGGCTCTGCACTGTCAGCACAGAGCCTGATGGGAGCTCATTCTCACAAACTGTGAGATCATGACCTGAGCCGAAATCAAGAGTCAGACACTCAACCGACTGAGCCACCCAGGCGCCCCTATTTCTTTATTCAAGTCTTTATGTATGTCAGTACAGGCCCACGGATATTTATTTATATTTTGAGTTATAATCCAATACTATTTGATTTTGTTGCCCAAATTGTTCCAGCTTTGGCCATTGGGATCAGTACTTTATAAAGTTCCATAGATGATTTCAATGTGTAACCAAGGCTGAGAACCACTGCTTTAGGTAAAACATCGTTTAGAATTTTACCACCAGGAAAGAAAGCATTGATTTCCCTCAAATCAGGACAGATCCAAAGTGAAAGGAAAAAGAACCACAGATAGAGTCATATGCACCTGTAAATACTAATCTACACCGTCAAAGGGCAGTTAGGAGTTTCTCCTACTCCACTCCCTTTTTTACTGTAGACAGTGAGGATACATAAAATAATACTTGTTTCTTGATTAGGACAAATTTTAAATAAGTGGAGATGGTAGAATTCAGTTCTTGAACCGACAAACTAAGAGCTGCCTAGTTGCCCGGAAAAAGAGAAGACAAGACAGTGACCTGATAACGCCAGTGGTTAGAGCTCCAGATGTGTCTCTGCAGAGATGAGTGGTTGTCTTGGGGGAGCCGCCATTTCCAGTGAGTGGTCTTGGCAACAGCAGCCTCAGTAGCTTCACCTTCAGGGAAAGACTCAAAGCTGATTCCAACTAGACTTAAAAGGGCCTTTCCGAGGATCCCTGGCATGCAGAACTAACAACTCAGAAAGTTACTGGTTCGTTATTCTGAGGTAAAATTCCTTTCCCCACATGTGGGCCCAGCCAAAGGGATAGCTCATTTCTAGCCCCAGTAATAATTTGGGATTGCTATCAAGACAGCCAGGCATTTCAGCAACCTTCCAGTAACATTTAACAGCAATGGCTGTTGTATGAATTGGGATGTTTAGCTAAGGAGATACAGCCGAAGGGGAGGGAGTTTTCTTACAACAACTCTGGCATAGTTTTCATAGAACAGTGCTTCTCGGAGCGCCTGGGTGGCTCAGTCGGTTAAGCATCTGACTTCGTCTCAGGTCATGATCTCATGGTCCCTGAGTTTGAGCCCTGTGTTGGGTTCTGTGCTGACACCTCAGAGCCTAGAACCTACTTTGGATTCTGTGTCTCCCTCTCTCCCCGCCCTTCCCCCATTGGTGCAGTCTCTCTCTGTCTCTCTCTAAATAATAAACATTAAAAAAAAAAAAAGAACAGTTTCTCAAGGTCTGTCCTGAACCAGCAGCATCAGCATCCCCTAAGGACTTGTTGGAAATTCACATTCTCAGATCGCACACCAAACCTACTGAATTAGAAACTCTAGGATGGGTTCCAGCAACCTGAGTCCCAACAAGCCCTCCAGGTGATTCTAAGCACACTCAAGTTTGAGTGTCCACTGTCACTGCCCTACAATAAACCCAAGCAATACTAGCTGTCGGTTTCCCTCTTTTCTTGGTGGTTTCTGTAATGGAAAATAGTGACCCAACTAGTCTCAGTGTCTCAGAAGCTCCCCCATCAGTCCTGGGGAAGAGAAGGAACCACATTTGTATCCCCACAGCCTATGCCTGGCACATGGCAGGTGCTCAGTAAATGTGTACTAGATGAAAGGATGAATGAATAGAAAATAAAAGGTGAAGAATACCTGGAGACATTCGTGGATGATCTCAATCAGCGTGGTCCTAGAGTGGGGGCTTAGAGACTTTTCACAATGCTACTGCCTAGCCTTTTGGGGTAATCATCAGAGACTGACTCAGAATCTCTAATTGCTCAGCTCTACCACATTGCAGCTACCCTCAGGGACCCCTCAGGACATTGGTGCTCCCCTTAACAAACAGCACTGCCAACTTCCTCTTTTCTTGAACCAGACTGAGCTGAAGAGAAAGGAGAGACGTCGAGAGAGGAGAGAACAGGGGCCTTGATGAACAGGAGGATGTGACCAGGCAGAAGAAGGGATGGCCACCATGGAAGAAAAAAAGCCAGCAGGGAAATAAAAGGTATGCCTCAAGCAAGGCAAAGTGGGTTATTCCAGTAAAAAGGTTCATAGAACATGTATGCAGAAATGTAACAACTATGCCCACATATGTCCTGGCCTGGATCTGTGGGATGTCTGGGAGAAGCCGTGTGTGTGTGTGTGTGTGTGTGTGTGTGTGTGAGAGAGAGAGAGAGAGACAGAGACAGAGACAGAGACACAGAGAGACAGAGAGGGAGAGAGAGAAATCTCCTAACTTTAAAATGTTGGCTCTTGGGGCGCCTGGTGGCGCAGTCGGTTAAGCGTCCGACTTCAGCCAGGTCACGATCTCACGGTCCGTGAGTTTGAGCCTCGCGTCAGGCTCTGGGCTGATGGCTCAGCCTGGAGCCTGTTTCCGATTCTGTGTCTCCCTCTCTCTCTGCACCTCCCCCGTTCATGCTGTCTCTCTCTGTCCCAAAAATAAATAAACGTTGAAAAAAAAAAATTTTTTTTAATTAAAAAAAAAAAATGTTGGCTCTTACCTGTAGAAGTAGCCAATGGAGGACAAAAGGCATCTGCCAACAGCCAGGTTCCAAGCATCTGTTGGGAAAATTTCAGTTTTTTCCTTTAAAAAAATGATTTTCCGGGGGCGCCTGGGTGGCGCAGTCGGTTAAGCGTCCGACTTCAGCCAGGTCACGATCTCGCGGTCCGTGAGTTCGAGCCCCGCGTCGGGCTCTGGGCTGATGGCTCAGAGCCTGGAGCCTGTTTCCGATTCTGTGTCTCCCTCTCTCTCTGCCCCCCCCCCCCCAGTTCATGCTCTGTCTCTCTGTCCCAAAAATAAATAAACGTTGAAAAAAGAAAAAAAAGAAAAAATGATTTTTCTAGTTCACATTCATTAGGATGGCTATCACCAAAAAATTGGAAAGTAGTCTGTGTTGGCCAGGATGTGGAGAAATAGGAACCCCTGTGCACTGTTTGTGGGAACGTAAAATGGTACAGCCACTTGGAAAACAGTTCAGCAGTTCCTCCAAAAGTTAAATTGCATGGAAATACAATACGATCCAGAAATTTTACTTCTAGGTATATCCTCAAAAGAGTTAAAAGCAGGAAGTCGTATACTTACATATTCACTGTTCATAGCAGCATTACTCACAAGAGCCAAAAGGTAGACATAATCTAAGTGCCCATCACCAGATGAATGGCTAAACAAAATGTACATACTGTGGAATATCAGTCAGCCTTCAAATGTAATGAAATTCTGACACATGAATGAACCTTGAAGGCATTGTGGTAAGTGAAATAAACCAGACTCAAAAGGATAAATAGTGTATGATTCTGCTTCTCTGAGGTGCCCAGAATAGGCAAATTCATAGGGACAGAGAGCAGGAAACAGAACACTGGGGACAAGGAGGAAGCAATGAGGAATCATCGTTTAATGGGTACAGAATGTTGGTTTGGAAAGATGAAATAGTCCTGCAAGTGGATAGTGTGATGTTTGTACATAGTGTGAAGATATTAATGCCACCGAACTATGTACTTAAAATGGTAAATTTTATTTACATTATTTATTTTAATTATTTAAGCTTATCTTTTTTGAGAGAGAGAACATGCACAAGCAGGGGAGGGGCAGAGAGAGAAGGAGAGAGAGAGAATCCCAAGCAGCCTCAACACTGCAAGTGCAGAGCCCGATGTGGGGCTCGAACTCACAAACCGTGAGATCACGACCTGAGCTGAAACCAAGAGTCGGACGCTTAACTGACCGAGCCACCCAGGCGCCCCTGTACATTATTTATCTAAAAAATAACTAACATTTATTGACTGTATGCCAGGAACTGTGCTGGGTGCTGTGTGTTCTCACTATAACCCTCTGAGGTAGCTATGATTATCGTGCCAATTTACAGATGAAGAAACAGAGGTACAGTGAAGCATCTCTTTCAGGTCATACCTGGCCAGCATCAGAGTCAGGTTCATGCCTTGGCCCTTAACTGGGATGAACACTGTCTCTGCTCCACCTAAGTAATCATCTCAGAGACTCCATCTGCATGCAACTCAACTGTCACAAACCCTGGCTCTGCTCCTTGCTGGCAGTGCAGGCTTGGACAGATCACTTGTGCACTTTACCTCCAAAATGTCCCAAATTGTTCATGTCTCTGTATCTCCACTTCTATCAGCCTCTCCAGCTTCTTCTTCAGCAGCAGGTTCCTGAATGGTCTCTGGGCCACCACCATTTGCCGTACCATCTATTCTCTACAGAGCAGCCGGACTGGCCTTCGAAAGTCAGAACCCGTTACTCCCAGTATATAGCATTCCAAAGGCCTCCTGCATTACCCAGAACCACTTCCTAACTCCTAACCCTGAGGGAATAGATGAGGCTGTGCTTATATATGGTTGCCCCCAGGATTGGGTGGAACAGTAAGTCCACCACACCAGAACCCCCAGGTAGGAAACTCTGTTCTTCAGGAGCTGGCCCCTGCTTCCCTCTCCGACTCTATTCCAGTCACACCAGCCTTCTTCCTAATCTTCCAACTTGTGCAGTTGGTCCCACCTCAGGGCCTTTGCACTTGCTATTTCCTCTGCCTGGGTTGCTTTTCCCTCAGGTATTGGTATGAACGCTCCTTTTTGTCATTCAGGTTACAGCTCACTAGTAAATGCCATTCCTTTAAGCTGCCCTCTCTGAACACTAATCAAAAGCAGACCCCAAAACACATTATCTATCTTATTTTATTCCTCTGTGGCACTTACAACTATAAGATAGTTATTCACAGACTTAATTTGTGTATTGTTTTTATTTTTCCTTTGAAATAAATATAAGTGCCATGAAGGCCTTATATTTACCTTGACTCACCAGTTTCCCAGGACTGAGATCCATGCCTGGCACATCACAGGTGCTCAATAAATATTGGTTGAACAAATGAATGAGTAAATGACCCTGTGCATCCTTACCTGTAAAATCTGGGCCTCCGCACATGCTGGTCATCCTGCCTCGATGGTTGTTGTCCCTCTTTGCCTAGCTGACTTCTACGTGGACAGGGTCTCTGCTTTTCACCCTCTCAGGGGTGCCTTCTCTAACTCCTCAGACCGAGATGAATGTCTTTGTCCCCTCCACATATCATCACCTAGTTCTTAATGTCTGTCTCCCTGGCTAACATTTCAGCTCCGGGAAAGCTGGGACCCTGTCTGTTTGTCCAACACTCTATTCCCAGTGGCTAGCACTACACCTTGCTTTTATGGGCGCTCAGTAAATGCTTTTGAATGAATGAATTTGTGAAATTTAATCAATGCTTACCTGGGTTGCTGTGAAGAATGATTGAGGTTTTGTGTGTAATGTGCTTAACAGAGTCTGGAACACAGTGATGGCTGCATCAGAACAGCAGCAATAGTAACAAACACATATTAGAGTCAGAAGGGGCCAGGCCAGCCGCTCAGCGAACAGAAGCTAGCACTCGAATACTTTCACCGCCTGGTTTTAAGGAGGCATCTTGGAACAAAAATGAAATACCCATGAGTAATATTGATGCCAGTGGGACTATCAAATTTCACAATTCTTTCTGTATTTTCTTTGACAACTGTGGCCCAATCAGGTCACTGTCACTCTTAGGGTGACACACGGAAAGATTCAGCTTTCTGAAGCCTAAAGCTTATTCAATCCGGGGCACCCTCATTAAGAAAAATAATACAGGGGGCGCCTGGGTGGCGCAGTCGGTTAAGCGTCCGACTTCAGCCAGGTCACGATCTCGCGGTCCCGGAGTTCGAGCCCCGCGCCGGGCTCTGGGCTGATGGCTCAGAGCCTGGAGCCTGTTTCCGATTCTGTGTCTCCCTCTCTCTCTGCCCCTCCCCCGTTCATGCTCTGTCTCTCTCTGTCCCAAAAATAAATAAACGTTGAAAAAAAAAATTTTTAAAAAAAAAAAAGAAAAATAATACAGAACTACAAATAACTACAACTTGAGCTGTGAAAGTGAGAGGAATGAGAAAAAATTGCCAAAATTTTTAGAAAGCTTCCAAATACTGCAAATATTTCAAAATTCAGAAAAATAACATGATATTTTTATTAGGTAATGGCTAAATAAATCACCTCTACATTATAAATTTTGGAAAAATAAAAATTTTTTATTAGTTAATGATTAAATAACCTGTATAATATTATTTCTTTACATTTTTTTGGCTACATAATCACCTGTTTATAGGATGACAATGTTTGAATTGTCATTCTTATAGAGGAAAGAGAAAGATTTCAGTCTTTTCTCTAGCATAACTGATTGAAATTTGTTTTTTATTATCAGTAAATTAGAAAAGTTTCCTTCAGCTCCCCAGCTCACGATTTCTAATGCCTCACAAATGTTTAGGATTGCTATGTAATTTGGGAAAAACTCTATCAAGTTTTTTCATATGCGCACTGTAAGATTTCAGGACATGATTGAGGATGTTCCTCCCAGAAGAGATCTTTCAGCCAACAGAACCAAATTTTCCACCCCCAGTTTTCATCTTGATGATCAAAATGTTCCACAGATTAGCTTCCGGTGCTGTATTTCAAGCCTTGCTTCCCCTTTAGTACCCCTATACTGCTGATGGTGGGCACTGTGAACATGCTCATGAAGCAATATGACCTCTTGCCTCTTCATGTCACAGTGTCAGATAAGTTGGCACAGTATATGGCTGGAGAAAGCCTGGAGCCACGCCTGCATCCGGACAGTTCACAGTAACTTCACTGTATGTGAAATGACTGTGAACCACATTGATACCTGCCAAGAAACCCTCCCGAAATGGATCCCCCAACTCAACTTCTCCTTAGCCCCCCAAGTGCTTATGGCCACTCCAACACCACCCAGCACAGGGTGACAGAGGGGAAGCTGGAGTGGCGAAAACATAGCCATTAATCAGTTAAAGTGAAAGTTCTTATTTTTGTAAATTTTATGAAAACACATGACCACGTGAATATGTTACAAGAGTCTTTGCCAGGATTTAGAAGGGCCTATGCAAATGAGGGGCCCACGGACTTTAATACCACTTATTCAATGAATTAAATAACTGAATGAAAGAATAAATGAGTTGAATAAGCTGAAAAGGTGGAGGACATCCTCAGTATTAGAATTTTCTAGTTGATGGACTTGCAAAGATCTGACCAAGCCAGCATGATAATCCAATCTCTGAACCCTATTTCAATTCCCTTTCCATAGAATCATACTTCAGCAATTGATGATGTCCAAAAAAGTGTTGAAACCAACAAGTGTAGTTCTAACAAGAGCTTTTCCTTCAAATTGAAGTTGTTTGTTTGTTTTTTTAATGTGTATTTATTTATTTTGAGAGAGAGAGAGAGCATGAGCAGGGCAGGAGCAGAGAGAGAAAGAATCCCAACCAGGCTCTACACTGCCAGCAAAGGCCTGACACGGGGTTCAATCCCATGAACAATGATCTCAGTCAGAGTTTCAACCAACTGAGTCACCCAGGAGCCCCAAACTGAAGTTTAAAAAAAAAAAAAAACAAAAAACTATTGTATACAAGCTCTTCACTCTGTAAATTCTTAATTTAAGATTGTCAAAAAGGGGTACACAGCACATATATGTCCATACAACATATATGTTTTTAATAGTCATATATTTATTTTTAATAAGATTAAAGAAATATGTAAATAAATATTGAACTCCAGTTAATGATACGCATGCTGACATGTTTACGGGTGAAATGTACTGCTATCTGCAAACCTATCTTGAAATGCACAAAATGATAAGTTGGATCAATATTCAGTATATTAGTCTGCCAGGGCTACCATAACAAGAGACCACAGACTGGGAGGCTTAAACAACAGAAAATTTATTTCTCACAGTTCTAGACGCTGGAAGTCCAAGATCAAGGTGCTGACAAGGTAGGCATCTTTCTGAGGCCTCTTGGCCTGTAGGCAGCTGCAATCTCACCATGTACTCACATGACCTCTTACGGAAAGACACTGGAATCCTATCAGGATTACGGCCCCACCATTATGGCCTCAGTTTATCTTAATTGCTTCCTTAGAGGCCCCATCTCTAAATACAGCTACACTGGGAGTTAGGTGAATGTATGAATCTTGGGGGAGACACAAGCATTCAGTTTGTAACACATTGATAAAGGAATGGATAGATTAGGGTAAAGCAGATAACAGTAAAATGTTGGTTGTAGAATCTAGATAGTAGGTATATGGGTATTCACTGTATAATTATTTCAACTTGCCTACATGTTTGAAGATTTTCATAGTAAAATGTTGGGTCAAAAGAAAGAGGAAGTTCAGGAAAGTCTAGTATGGGGAGGTTGAGCAACTTTTCCAAGTTCACACAGCTAAGAATTGTCACAGCCAGGCTTTGAACTCTGACCTTTCCAGTTGTTGAGCCCAGGTCCCTAACCAGTACATACACTGACCCTCCGTAACAACTGATCCACTCACATTCATTTCCCCGTTTACACACACACAGCTGGTGTACTTTGATTTTACAGGTGGGGAAACTGAAACCTGGAGAGCTAACTCTAGGACTTGCCCCACTGGTTTGCCTGGGAGGTAAGAGCACAGATGGCCCCACTGCTGGCTCATCTTCCCAGGTGGAGTGTGTGGAAAGAGCGTGTGCTTTAGCATCTGATGGGCTTACATTCAAAAACTGGCTCCAGATAAACTGTTTTTAGGATCTTGGGCATAGGGATGAAGGGTAATGTTCTGGAAGCTAAAATGGAGAGAGAGCGGGGCACCGTCCTCACTTCCTGACCCTGAGGAATTTCAGTGTGAGAAGGAATTCAGCCTCCACCCAACAGGGCTTTAAGGTCCTCAGAAGTTGCCAGGTTCCATTAAAAAGAAAGGGAATGTTTGGAGGAGCCTTGGTTTTCTCATCCATAAAATGGAGGGTGATAATGCCTGACTCAAAGAAGCTGTATAAGAATTAAGTGAGAGGGACGCCTGGGTGGCTCAGTTAAGCATCTCTTATTCGCTATTTTTTAAACAAATTTTTTTTCAATGTTTTTTATTTATTTTTGGGACAGAGAGAGACAGAGCATGAACGGGGGAGGGGGCAGAGAGAGAGGGAGACACAGAATTGGAAACAGGCTCCAGGCTCCGAGCGATCAGCCCAGAGCCTGACGCGGGGCTCGAACTCACGGACCGCAAGATCGTGACCTGGCTGAAGTCGGACGCTTAACCGACTGCGCCACCCAGGCGCCCCTCATTCACTATTTTTGATACTCATTTATTCTTGTTCAATTTCTGCCTGCTTTTCTCTCATAATTTTCTTTCTCTCTTTTGGAATATACAGGGCAATTTCCTGAAGTCAGTTTCAAGTGAAATCTGAAATCAGTGGGATGTCATTAAAAATTTTTGCAAATTAACCCTCACTGAAGTAAAAGGCACACTTGAATTCTATTTGTATAAGTCTTTTAAAATAAAAAAGGCAACATCTCAGTAAATGTAATGTACAAGATTACATGTTGCTACCATTACATCAATAAGCAGCTTAAATTATTATAGGCAATCCTAAATACACTGTAACTAGTCAGCAATAAGCTATCATAGTATATAGAGGTTAACTAAGCTTTATACGTGTTCCACACTATGCAATAGAATATAGACTAATCAACAAAATTTCCAGAACATATCTTAAAAGTTATGTGACAACATCAAGTAATGCCCAGTAGAACACCCCCAAGGAAAATTAGCACTAACCCCTTAGTGCCAAGGGCTTCTGGCCAAAAGATCAACTCCAGTCTCAAGTCACTTAGGCAAAATAACATTTCACAGGACCTACTAAGTAGATTACAACAAAACAAAGTATGGAAATAACCAATCTACATAGGATATTATCTTAGATAAAAATCATGGGGAAATGAAAATGGGATCTGTTGGTACCTGTATTTGTTGTGCAATATCATTTCAGTGGGTACAGATGAATTTCTCATCAATCCTCATTCCAATTCCAAATTGATATGAGATTCCAGTTCTCATATCAATTCCACACATTCCTGTACGTAAAAAGACAATCTTATATATTTTCAAAAAATCTTTGCATTATTAGTTGTAATCACCATTTAGCATCTTGGTTATTAGTAGCAATGCATGTCCTTTTTTTAACACAGGCACAGGACAAACGAGATAAGAGCAGTATTAGTGACAACAGAGGAAAAGTAGGTTGGATCCAGTCAAGTTCTAATGTGACAAGAATACTTTATAAATGCCTTATATGGGTGACCCAATGGGTACTTGGAGCCCTTCGCACATGGCAGTCAGGGAATGGACACATTGGAACCTGAGGGTGCTTTCCTGCCAACTAACAGATGCGGTAATGTCACATAATAAAAACTAAGGATTTAATAATTTTTTACCATTCATTATTAATAGCTACTATGCTTTAATTTTTCTCTTTGAGCGCATTAAGCAAACATTTAAAAATCTCTCTCATGCTACCCCTTACTAGAGGTTATGTACTGATAATGCACTGTGTCTCATTATCCCCTTCTAGAGGTGATGCACTGTAATGCGTTCTGTCACTACCCCTGATTCCAGGTAATGTGCCGACTAGGGAAGAGAACACCTGGGAAGAGACTGGGATTCGGGAAGTCTCTCGGTTCTAGAGGCTGGAAGTTCAAGATCAAGGTGTCAGCAAGGCCATTCTCTTTCCAAAGGCTCTATGGAAGACTCCTTCCTTGTCTCTTCCAGCTGGTGGCTGTTCCTGACAATCCTTGGCATTCCTTGGCTTATGGATGCTAGGGTGCTGTGATAGGGGGACTTGCTGGATATGGGCTATTTGGGGTGCCAGAGGAAGCCATGCACAGAAAGGTGTCATGGCTTTCAACTTGCCTAAATTTGCTGTCTGGGGTGCTAAGGAAAGCTGTTCACAGGGAAGTGCCATGCTGGCACCATTCTGCTGTGAAGCTGCCCAAGGTGGGCCAGGGGAAGCTGCCCACAGGGATGTGCCATGTGCCAACTGACCACCAGGGGCTGCTGGCCCCTGCTTACTGTAGGAACCCAGCCTGACAAGCTACCCTCATGGCAGAAGCCTAGTTTTATGAGAACCACATTAGAACCAGGAAGCAAAACCCCGTTTCCTCCAGTGTTCCTCCAGTACCTTTTACCAACAACACTTAGCATCATCTCAGTAGGCAAGGGAGAAATATTTATAGGGTCCACCTCCATTATCACAGAGCAGGCAATGAAGTATGGATTTGGAGCTGAGAAGCAATAAGTTAATAATTGACACGGCCTACCCCTTTGGCTATACAGCTTCCATATACACCTTTCTCTAAACATTGCAACTTCTATAAAATAGCAAAGCAACTTTATATTTCTAACTAATAAGATACAGGTGTCCTTCCAAGTGAAGAAGTTCTCACCCTTTCCTCAAAATGAAGAAAGGCAAGGTCCAAACAGTCACTATGTCCATCACTGATTATGTTAATTAACCCCCAAATCTTGTCACAATTCAATTTGCTATTCTGTTACCCTAAAGACTAAGCTATAAAGTTATTCTCCAACAACTTATATTTAAAAATAAAAATGAGAAGAAGAAAGATGAAGAAAATGGTTGATATATGCAAATAAAAACCTACATATACCAAGAAAAGAGAAAATGTGCAAAGCAATACACTCCTCGTTTCTTTAATTGGCCATGAGGCCATAATTGATATCTATGACTTCTTTCCTTTATTACTCATTTTGTATTTCTCTCACCCTCAGTCAGAACCTCAGCTGGTGGGGATTCTTTAAGTGGTAGAATAGCCCAAATTCGAAAAAGGACTGAGTAGTCAACTATCTTGCATTTGTTGTTTGTTTGTTTCTATGGTTTCCATCATAACACTGGGCATAGAAATACTAAAGACACCCCAGAAAATCCCCTGGGTTTCAGACAAAGTTCTCCTTGTCCCTACTGTGTAGCAGCAATTTAGTTTCTCCGTGGTGGTTCAGATCAATCACTGTGGCCATTAGAGGAACTTCTTTTCTGCCTGTTGGTTCAATGGCATAAAACAGCCCAACAAGACCAGGTGGACATCTCGCTTTCCAATTTAATGGAACTGTAGTTATTTTCCCCAGTGGAAAGATTTCCTCTTTCAGGACTAAGACCTCCAAACCAGCAGAACCCAAGGTTATCAGGATGAAAAGCAAAAATGAACTGGAAGTGAGTTCATTAGGTAAAATAATAAAAAGAGCCACTCCCATTTCTAACCCTTGATTCTGGCCCCGTGTGTTCTGCTTATGTGGGAGCAAGCAGGACCCTTCCTCCAGGGCAACCTGCCTCTTCTTGAATCAAGGAGCTTTGGGTCTGTAAATTGACCTAAGTCTGGAAACTGGTAAGAGGCCATGACTGTCCACAGTGGTGGCTCAAGGCAGGTGTTTGGCTACTAGACTTAGAGTGTCTTCCTCTTATATAGACCAAGCCATACTCCAGAAGGTGGCTCATCTATTTCACTCCAGGAGCATGGCAAATTCACTACCATCAAAGTTCAGGCAAAGGCATCCTGATTACCCTCCACCATAGAGGCACCCACTCTGCCTCTGGTGATTAAGGGCTGCCACTATCTCTACCACTGTAAGATCCCATCGTCACCACTGGGATTGGGGAGGCTGTGTCAGTGGTGATATCTCACACCTGGCCTCCCAAGCAGAGCAACCACAGAACTGCCTTTGAGAGAGTTTGCAGGGGCTCCGCCCGTTAACGCATTCCTCAGTTGCTTTAGTGAGAAAGGTGTGTTCTGATCTTGTCATGCGGCATAGTCAGGTGGCAAGACTGAATAATGATGTGATGAGTACGGTAAAGAAATGTTTTGTGCCATCTTCTGGGCTCTGTTCACAATTGGCTAATTTTTTCCCTAATACTATGGACCGTTTAGATATTTTCTGAATGATGGAAACGTACAGAATGGCGTTAGGGTACTACATGAATCAGAGCCTCAGGATGGCACAAACCAGAGAAGTCTCTGGGTTCTTCGGCTGCATTCATTTTTGACTCTTCTTTCTAGGATTCTGCTATTATTATGACAAACTTCTCATCCTTAGTCTTGGATTTCTCCATTCAAATTCTATGGGGAAAAGATAATTTTCCCCTCCTATTTTATCAGTATTTTTGGAGTCAATACCAATAAAAGCCAATTCAGTAACAAGGCATACTTTTAATAGGCTCAGTTAGCAAGTATTTTAAAGAGCAAAGAATTTTCACATCAACTTCCACAAATGCATCTGATGTCATGCTTTTGAGCTGGAAAAAGTGCTTGGGGAATTACACATGGTATGTATAAACCTGAACATGCTGTACTCACAAGGAAAAATATGTGTTTTATCTAAGCATAGTAAATACTTCAGAGTTTAGTTTCCCCCGTAGGAATGTCTCATGTAAACAGTAGCAGTGACTATCCCTACAGCAAAACTTCTAAGCATGAAAATAAGCCAAATTTTTCTAAACATTTGCTCGGTAATATCTTTTGCCCTTTTATTTACAGGGTAGAAAAGGGAAGAAATATGAAAAACATACTACCTTATCTTTGCTCATATCCTTTTCCTTACAATGAAAACAAAATGTACTGTGTACTAAAATTCAAGGCGAATACCATATCACCAAAGGTATCAAGTTTTGCAAATTCACACCATGACAACTCAGTGCTCCTTGTTTGGCAAACCACTCTCTGAGTCTGGGTACCTCCGAAGTCTCCCAGATCCCTGTGTCACCACTGTTTCTGAACAATGCACTAGCCAGGGCGTTAAAGGAGAATTTGAAGCTCCCTCATGTAGTCAAATGAAACAGATTTATGCTCCGTTAACTGTCTTTACTTTTGCCTACAGAATATGGGGTATTTGAGGTACTTAAAATACATTGTTTCTAAAATGGAAACGCAGCTCCATCATTTCAAAACCAGAAGAACAAAGTCAAAACGTTGCATTCTGATCCGTGGGCACTGAAGATTAGATTTTCCTATTCTCTTCCACCAGCGTTTTGTTTTTTATCCCTGCTGTAATCCCAAATTAATGCTCATTTTCTCAAGGTGTGGTTTAATGGTTTTGGTTACCACTTCCTGCCAAGGCACTTGCTATCTCTACATGTTTAAGAGAGTCTCAGCAACTCATATTCTTCTGTTTTATAGGAGCTAATTGTTTTTCTCTTTCTTTTTCCTATCCACTGAACTGATTCCACTTAACTCAGTGAAGTTTCAGTCTCTGGATTCCTCTACCTTAATCAGTTGAGCTTTCTAACTGAATTGGCACACTAAATCGTGACCCTGTATTGTTTGATCTAGATTGGTAAAAACACAGCACTGATCAAAGAAGTAGCTTGGACAAAAATGGTCCTAACTCCAGACCCTTGTGAAAATCTAACTAAGCTATTAGAATAAGCTAAGTGAGATTCATAGAATCATGAACCAATCTGAACAAACCCAACGATTTGGAGGATTGAGTAGCCTCAGGTTCACAGCAATGAATTAGGATAAATCATAATCCTGTTTATGATATACTTTCCTTAATGGTCCTGGAGTAGCCTCTTCATTAGATATGATCATCTTAATAGAGATATAAATATAGATGTGTATATAGATAAGCACCCATTAATTCACCACGTAAAGGAAAAATTAAGATCTTAAAAATAACCTAAATCTACGGGGCACCTGGGTGGCTCAGTTGGTTGAGTGTCCAATTCTTGATTTTAGCTCAGGTCATGATCTCACGGCTTGTGAGATTGAGCCTCAAGTTGACCTCTGTGCTGACAGCACAGAGCCTGCTTGGGATTCTCTCTCTCCTTCTCTGTCTCTCAGCTCCTCCTACATTTGTGCATACTCTCTCTCTCTCTCAAAATAAATAAAAAAATTTTAAAAAAGATTCTCTCTCTCTCTCTCTCTCTCTCAGGGCACCTGAGTGGCTCAGTCAGTTAAGTGTCTGACTCTTGATTTCAGCTCAGGTCATGATCTCATGGTTTGTGAGATCGAGCCCTACTTGGGATTCTCTCTCTCCCTCTCTCTGCCCCTCCCCAACCTGCACACCCATGCTTACGCCCTCTCTCTCAAAATAAATAAATAAAAAATATTCTCTCCATCTGCCCCTCTCCCCCATTCACTTTCTCTCTCTAAAACACACACACACACACACACACACACACACACACCTCTTACAAATTAAAAAAAAAATCTCTAGGTAAATCTTTTTTTTTTAATTTTTTAACATTTATTTATTACTGAGAGAGAGACACAGAGTGTGAGCAGGGAAGGGGTGGGGGTGGGGGTGGGGGGTGCAGGACACAGAATCTGAAGTAGGCTCCAGGCCCTGAGCCGTTAGCACAGAGTCCGATGCAGGGCTCGAACTCACAAACTGTGAGATCATGACCTGAGCCGAAGTCCGACGCTTAACCCACTGAGCCACCCAGGTGTCCCTCTAGGTAAATCTAATGTACACCCAAGTATAAGATTCCTGCTATATAGGCAAATACCAGCCTTAGAATCAGCAGTTGTGGGTTAAATCCCATTATGGTTGAACGGAGTCCTCCTAATTCTTATGTTGAAGTGTTAACCCCTAGCGTCTCAGAAAGTGACTTACTTGGAGATAGAATCTTTACAAAAGTAATCAAGTTAAAACAAGAGTCCCTTAGGATCCTAATCCGGTATGACTAGTGTCCTTCTAAAAAGGGGACATTTGGAGCAGATACGCATACAGACTGAATACCACACAAACACGAGACACCTACAGTCCAAAGAGAAAGGTCTGAAGAAGGTCCTGACCTGAGGAGGTGGCCAACACCTTGTTTCAGACTCCTAGCCTCCAGAACTATGAGACAATACATTTCTATTGTGGTTTTGGTAGTTTGCTGCCGCAGCCCTAGCACACTAAACGAATCCCGCGGTAGCCACGTTTCCACCATGGGTACATACTTTCTTTTAGAGTGCTTCAGTTACCATATCAGAAAAACAAACCCTCCCTCAAAGGGTTACTGAATTTAAATGGGATAAAAGTAAGTGAAAGCACCCAGCACAGAGATTGAAACCTCGTGAGTGCTCAGTAGATGGTAGTTGAAACTGAGTCTTTCCCATTCGAATAAAGAAGCTTTTTCCGCTTAGCCAACTGTGGTCAGTTCGGCGGCCTGGGGATGCAAGCTAGGACCGACAGGATCCCCTCTAGGCCTCCAGAAAACGAAATCAGCAGCTGTGCTCTCGTTCATTAGCTCCTTTCCACCTTGTGCATTGGCCTAGGGCCCCCCAAAGCTTTTTAATCAGTCCTACCTTGGACGCAACCCTTGTTCGGGAGGTCGGCCTCTAGGGGGCGCGCTGTCTCCGGAACGCGCGCCTGGACCTCGCCGGCAGAGGCACCGCAGAGAGCCGTTTGGAAGCCGAATGGAGGGCTCCTCTCCTGCGGCCTCTCCTCCCTGTGGCCACTTCCTGCAGCAGCGCGGGGAGAGGGAAGATCCACGCTGTGAGCGCTTGGCTGAGCGCGCCCTGACACCCAGTGTCCTACATCACTCACTCTGGACAATCCTGTCCTTAATCACAAATGAGTAAACTTAGGCTCAGGGAGGTTAAGTAACTAGTGTCATAAAGCTAGGGGAATAGAACCCAGGTCTGCCTACTTCCAAAAGCAGCAAAACACCTTTGTGACCAGTCCCCCACAGGAGGGACTAGTGACTTGCAGACTTAGTCAGGGGCCCAGCAGAAGACCCCAGGGGCAAGAGAGCCAACAGAGCCTTTATTAAGACTTTCCTCCCCCCCCCCCCCCCCCCCCCCCCCCCCCCCGCGCCGAACCTGCTGCTGCTACCTCAGCCTTAGGTGTCCCTACCACTCTTGTCATCCACTGGTGACTTTTTACTGCTTGATGTATTCTGAAAGGGAAGGCACTTTCTTTTCTCCCCTTGTCTCTCTCTTGGGATGGTGGATTTCACAGCCGCTCCAAAGGAGTATTTAGGACAGTATAGGAACAAGTGTTTTAATTGTTTACTACGTCTTCATTGAGGGAGTCAGACACATTATAAAAACAACAGTGGTAACTATAACTACATGTAATTAACTGACTGCTGATGTCTACACTGGGAGGCAAAAGCAGAGTTTTTCCACCAAGAGACAGTCTTCTGTGCCAGAAACACTAACAAATGTTAATTTGACGTTTTATGTCCTAGAATTTGTACTCTGAGGCTGTCCAGGTAATATTCTCCAACTCCTTCCTGCAGTCATCCAAACATTCACATACCCATCCACCCATCCACCCACCCACTCACTCACCCACTCATCCATCCATCCATCCATCCACCCACCCACTCTCCACTCATCCATCCATCCATCCATCCACCTACCCACTCATCCACTCATCCATCCATCCACCCACCCACTCTCCACTCATCCATCCATCCATCCATCCACCTACCCACTCATCCACTCATCCATCCATCCATCCATCCACCCACCCACTCTCCACTCATCCATCCATCCATCCATCCATCCACCCACCCACCCACTCATCCACTCATCCATCCATCCATCCATC
Organism: Prionailurus bengalensis; assembly: GCF_016509475.1. Lineage (NCBI taxonomy): Eukaryota > Metazoa > Chordata > Mammalia > Carnivora > Felidae > Prionailurus > Prionailurus bengalensis. Next base: position 21,625,559 of record NC_057343.1, read on the forward strand.
CATGCTGCCAACAGTTCAGACTCCACAATGCAAAGCTGTGGACAGGTGTACCTGGCCAGGGCTCTGCCCACAGGACATTTGTGATTGATTCATAGGAAAAATGGCACCAAAAGCATATTGAGAAAACTCTCTCCAGTGAAGGCCATGCTCATCCAAAAGATGCTAGTTCTTTCTGGAGTTTTTGTTGGTTTTATGGCAATTCTTTTTAAGAGGATTAGAGTGATTAGAGAACCAGCGAGGAGCCTGGGATTCATTTCCTCTCTGTTTCGCTAACCAATGCTGAGCCCGTGGACAAGGCCACTGGCTTGTGTGTTTGTAAAATAAGGAACGTGGGCTCCTTTTCTAGCTCTGCCGGTCTCTCGTGTCATAAGCTGGTGTCATCAACTGCAGCAGCCTTGCAAATCCTCTAATATCTTGCCTGCCCACACCAAAGTTTACCAGCCATAATGCTGTCCTTGTGCAAGAGGAACTGTATTGAGGCCCCTGGAAGGGAGACGTCAGGGCTGAGACGGCCTCCCTGCCCCCACACCTTGCACATTTGTTCTCTGGGTTAGTAGACACAGGGAGGCCGTCTGTCTCTGAAACCCTCCCTGGGCCCTTTGCTCTTCTAAAATCTTTGTTCAAACATCTCATCACAAATATCCCAGTAAATATTATTGGGTGTCATGGAGAGTGAAGACACTTGGGAAAGAAAGTCAGAAGAGCAGAAAGTCAGGGCGCCTGGGTGGCAGTTAAGCATAGGACTCTGGATTTCAGCTCAGGTCATGATCTTACAGTTCATACGATCACGCCCCACGTCAGCGTCTGTGCTGACAATGTAGAGCCTGCTTGGGATTCTCTCTCTCCTTCTCTGTCTGCTCCTCCCCACTTCTCACTTCCTCTCTCTCTCAAAATAAATAAACATTAAAAAAAGAAGAGCAGAAAGTCTACAGAGCAATTCCTAAGCCTTGGGTCAAGCTGATGGAATCCAACCTACAGGTCTTGGCACCCTTTCCTTCTCCCCATTCCTGGCTGAGCACCTGTCCCTAGCCATCATGTCCAGCGTCCTCACCCTGCCCATCAAAGCTGTGAGCAGGAGAGTACAGTGGTCAGAGGGAGGCAGGACAAGAAGCAAAGGGCTGGCTCTAACCGTCACTGGTCCCCAAGCCCAGTGTCCTTGTCTGCCCAATGAGGATAGTAATATCCAGTGCACAGGATTCCTACTGGGCACATGAAATGATGGGTGTGAGACACGGGCACGTGACATGTGCTAAATATGTTTTGTAAAGCGAGTTACCTTTCCTGGGCACCTATCCTACCTCCAAATACCATCATATGGGGTTGTTAGAATTTAACATATATACTGGGGGGAGGGTAGCACTGGTCTAAAACCCTTCCTGGCTTCCCTTTGCACTGAGGAGAGGGACTGTGCCTGTCTCATATTCCCAGCATCTGGCAGAGTCTGGCACAAAGCTCCTTCGAAGTTCATGTCATCAGACTAAAAACCTGCTCTTATCTTCCAGCTTCTTTATTGCTCCTTGTTCCTTAATGCCTTGAGTATTGAACTCACTATCTTCGTTTTCACCAATCACTTCTGTCACTATTTGGGGGGAATGATCCATCTTACACCTTGGGCTCTCGGTTTCTTGACCTCCACACCTCAAATGGTCTTCAGTTTTCCACTCTGGAGGTCAGATGCTTGACCTTGTCATCCCCTCTAAACCTCTATTTCTAGCCCCTCACTTCCTGACCTCCTCCTCTCTATTTAGCTGATTGCTTCTTAAATTTTAAATTAAAAAAAATGTTTTAATGTTTCTTTATTGTTTAGAGAGAAAGAGAGACAGAGAGATAGACTGTAAGCAGGGGAGGGCCAGAGAGCAGGAGACATAGAATCCGAAGCAGGCTCCAGGCTCCGAGCTGTCAGCACAGAGCCCGATGTGGGGCTCGAACCCATGAACCATGAGATCAGGCCCTGAGCCAAAGACAGACGCTTGACCAACTAAGCCACTCAGGTGCCCCTAGCTGATTGCTTCTAATGCTCCCCTCCCAGCGATTCTTTGACCTCATTCAGGCCCGTGATTCCTTGGCCCTATCATTTTTTTCATCATCTGATCATATCTGTTTTTCACTTCCTACTTAGCCCAGACTGCATTAAGTGGTACGTCATTAAAAAAATGCTTCCTCGTGGAGTGCCTGGATGCCTCAGTTGATCAAGCCTCTGACTCATAGCTTCGGCTCAGGTCATGATCTCAGGACTTGTGGGTTCGAACCCTGCATCGGGCTCTGCGCTGACAGCATGAAGCTTGCTTGGGATTCTCTGTCTCCCTCTCTTTCTGCCTCTCCCCTGCTCACACTCTGTCTCTGTCTCAAAAATAAATAAGCAAAAAATTTTGTTTCCTCATGAATTGCTTCCTCATAAATACCACTAACTCGTTGGCTCTGTCTTCATCCTTGATGAAACCCAACGATCACCTTACTCCATCCCTGTACCCAAGCGGTGAGAGAAGAATACCAGCTGCGGTGACTGTCCTCACTTCAATGGATGGCTACAAACCTCAAAAGTCCCTACACACTGCCCACAAATCTTCCATATATCCTACATCCCTTTGTACTTAAAAGGTGGTCCTAGACCAACAGTGCAGGCCTCACCAGGGAGTTTGTCACAAATGCGGCAGCTCAGGGGCACCTGAGTGGCTCAGTCGGTCAAATGTCTGACTTCAGCTCAGGTCACGATCTCACAGTTCATGGGTTCGAGCCCCGCATCGGGCTCTGTGCTGACAGCTCGGAGCCTGGAGCCTGCTTCGGATTCCGTGTCTCCCTCTCTCTCTGCCCCTCCCCTGCTTGCACTCTGTCTCTCTTTGGCTCTCAAAAATAAATCAAAATGTTAAAAAAACAAATGCACCAGCTCAGACCCCACTCAGACTTACTGAATCAGGATCTGCGTCTTAACGAAGTCACTGGGTGATTCATTTCCGCATTAAAGGTTTTGAAGCGTTGTCCTAAGTGGCTTGCTTTCTGGATTGCCAGAAACTCCCTCGTCATCTTCACGTCTTCAACCTGCTTCCATCTGTGTCGCATCCTGTCTTCCCTCCTGTTAGGACGGGAGAAGGGTCCAGTCTGTCGGAGGCAGATGCCTTTCTTTAGCCTCTGGATTTCATCCCTCTCTCTCCTGCATCCCTGAATCATGAACTGTTCCTTGGTTACAGGACATATCCTAATCCTAGTCCCCGTGTCGAAAGTCTCTCCCCTGATCCCACATCCTGCGCAGACTGCCCACTTCTTGGCTTCCCTGCAAACTCCTGGGCCCCCTTTCCTCTGATACGCTCATGGCTCACTCTGTCTCTTCATTTAGGTCTTTGCTCAGATGCTGCTTCAGGAGAGAAGCCCTCTCTGACCACCCTTTGTAGAATAACACACACTTTATCTTTAATTATCTTTATGACACCTTCCACCATCTGGTGTGTCTATTTCCTTGGTGTCTGTCTCCCCACACTGGAACGTCAGCTCCAGGGAACAGGGTCTTTTCCTATTTTGTCTACGGCCGAGTCCCCAGGGCCTGACAGTGGCTCCTGCTGCCTAGATGAGGAGGGACTGGTGTGGAATGCCACATGCTAGGGAGAGACAGGAGGCTACGAAGGAGGCGCTCAGAAGGGCAAGACCTCAGAGACCTCCACGTTCTACAAGAGGCGATGGCTCAAATAACACTCTTTTTCCGTCTTCATCGCTTTCTTAGAGTTCAGGTGTTGCAAGGATACCGAAATACTCCGGTTCTCTCAAGTAAGAAGGAGGAAGACGGTTCCCATAAGAGCAAGCAGAATCTCGATGAATCGCCTGGGGGAGGCTCAGAGGGACCTCAGAGACTTTGGAATGTCACCTGATGGCCTCCGGGGTTCTCCCCTGGGCATATTCCTGGCCTGGTGTGGGGCCTGCTACACCAAATAAGCCTGACCTGCATGTAACTAACAGGATTGCAGAAACAATGGTGCGTGGCTTCCGAAGCTAGGTCATAAAAGACATAGAAGGGACGCTTCTATGGGAAGCTCCCATAGAAGGGAGCTTCTGTGTTGCTCCCTTTTGGGCCACTTGCTCGAGGGGAAGCCAACGGCCATCACTGGGGTCCAAGAGGGGAGGCACTGAGGCCTCCCGCCCAGAACCAGCACTGCTTGCCAACCGGAGGGTAAGCCCTCTTCCACGTGGACCCTCCAGCCCTCCTCAAGCCTCTCTCTTCTCTGCCGTGCCTTTCTCTGGTCCCTTGCTTTCTGTGGCCAAATGCTCTCCTGTCTATGCCATTCTCCCACTTCTTTCTGCAGATGGCCTTTTCGGCTTACTTTTTAATATGCAAATGGTAAAAACTGGTTGCCAGTTGTTGGTCTCCACAGGAAGCTGGCCAACCTTTTCTATAAAGGGCCAGGTAGTAACTACACAAGGCTTTGCAGGCCCTCGCTTTCTGTTGCAACTAGTCAACCCAACTCTGTCTTTGTGGTGCAGGAGCAGCCTTGAGCAACGCCTGAGAGAAGGGGTGGAGCCCTGTTCTAATAAATATTGTATTCACAAAATCCAACAGAGGGCTACATTTGGCCCAAGGGCTGCGGTTTGCCAACCCCTGGTCTCCGAGACCTTACAGCTCCAGAGCCCAACAGCATCTGATGAGCTCAGGCTGAGGCCGGTATCCACTCTTGGCAAATCGGTTTTGTCCGAACAGGCAGCAGGGAGACCACATGGGTTAAGGGGAGAACAGGAGCAGGTTTGACAAGAAAGGAATATGGCTGGTCAGGAGATAATGCACACCTTTAGCATCACTGCAGTCAATTCGTTAATGTTAATTGACCATCTACTGAGCATTCTGGCAGAATCTGGGAATGTAAGGATGACTGATACATGCTTCCCAATAATAGCTATTGTGTCTCTTACGCTTAAGTGTGCCAGGCTTGCAGCTGAGTATACAAACCATCTCATGTAACCCTCAAAGCAACATTATGAGGAAGCTAAAGTTCAGAGAGGTTAAGTAACTTGTCTAAGGTCACACAGCAACAGAAGGCCAAGCTGCCTGCTCTAAAACCAGGGTTCTTAACCCTTATGACTCCTCCAAGTCAGTGCTGCCTCCTAGGTTCCTGAAGGATTTCTGCCCTCCAAAGAGCCCATCGTCTTCTTAGACTTTATTTTTTATGTGTAAACTCTGTTTGTTTGGGGCCTTTTTGGTAAATTGGTTTGGAATCCCTTTTCTAAAAGTCTTTTTGCCGTTGGTAAGACTAATTACGTACTCATGACCTCAGTTGTTAATAAAGTGACTCTACAATTAAAAATGACTTTGGAGGGAGCCTTGTTAGCTGGAGAGAGGCTGCACCTGGCCAACTTGCTCATGTTCAGGATTTGTGGGCCACTTATAGACTGGCGGCCGTTGAGGTCTGCAGCTGCTGTGGCTTATCACAAAGGCACGTGTAGGATCTTAGTTGAGGCGCTCAGGGACTCGGCCCGGGTTAGTTTCTCTCCATCTCTAAACTCTCAGAAATGGCAACGTGAGAAACATTTTAATGGTCCCTTTGCATTATTATTCAGCAAATTAGAAAGCAAATTGCAGTAATTTCTCAGAAGCCGCTCCTTATTCCTTTAATCATGAAACTTTTAAATTTTTTTTAAGTTAGAAAAAAATTTTTTAAAGGAGCCAGTTAGACACATTAGAATTTAAATCCTGGCAATCACTGTTTCTATTCAAGTTCAAATCTCCATTAATATTTATCAAAACACAACACACGCACACACACACACACTATCCCCAAACACTACTGTTTTGTATTAACACTATTCTTATTCTATAATTCTGAAATTACAAATTAATAACAAATCATTATATAATACCATTCCTTTTTTTTTTTTTTTTTTTTTTTTTTTTTTTAGGTTTGACAATGGAATCGTTCTGTTTCAAAACAGAGTCCTCCTCTTGTAGAGACTGTGGTAGATTAAAACGCCCAGCCCCAGGACTTGTGGTTCCTCTTATCAAGGGAAGGAGCCCCCTTCCTACCCCTTTCACCTGGGCAGACCTCGTGATTTGTTTAGGCCAGTAGAATGAAGCAGAAGTGAGGCTGTGTGGGTTCCGAAGCCCGGACAGTAAAGGGTCTCGTAGTTTCTGCTTCCGCCCTCTTTCATACGCTGCCAGTGCCACGTAAGAAGCAGAATTAGACTATTGAATGACGAGATATGACACAGAGAGAGAGCCGCAGATGACAGCCAGCACCAAGACCGCAGACACGTGAGTGAGACGATCCTAGACCGGCCCACCCCACTCAAGCCACCAGATGCCCGCAGATGCCCGGACCACCACAGGGGAGACCGTCGGCAGAATCACCCAGGTAAGCCCAGCCTCACTGCAGAAGCGTGAGCAGATAAACGGTTTGTTGTTGTAAGCCACTATGTTTTGGGGCGGCTTGCAGGTAGATAACTGGTACAGAGATAGACACTGGAATATTTATGGATGAAATTACACGTCGTCTTGCGCTTGCTTAAAAATAACCTGAGGGTAGGAAGACGGCGAAGGTGTAGATGAAATACGATCAGCTGCAAGTTAATCGTTGTTGGCGATAGACGGTCCACATGTTGGGGGATTCATTATTCTCTCTCTCTCCCTTCTTACTTTTTAAATTTTGGGATATGGTTGAAATTTTCCCGAATACAGTTTGGGGAAAAGAGTCGGGATTGTAATATTGCCACTTGGTTTCAAGTGGAAAATTGCCTTTGTAGTATGGTATAACTTAACCTTTAATGTTGAATATTGGAAGGCTTCATGAACGGTCCCCTAAAAAAAATGGAATCAAGACCAAAGGAATCAGGCCAGGGGCACCGGGGTGGCTCATTCAGTTGAGCGTCCCACTCTTGATTTTGGCTCAGGGCATGATCTCACTGTTGTGGCTCCACTCTGAGCATGGACCCTGCTTGGGATTCTCTCTCTCCCTCCCTCTCTGCCCCTCCCCCGATTGTGCTCTTGGACACTCTCTCTCTCTCTCTCCTAAAATAAATAAATAAACATTGAAAACAAAAGAAATCAGGCTAAGAGAATATGGTGCAGAGAAAGGGCAAGAGATGTTGCGTATTGGTTCCCAAGCCATCAGAGACTGGATGAGTGCTGGGAGACTGAAGGAAAATGAGCTTGAGAGCCAAGATGCAAAATTAAATGCTGGGAAAGAAGTTGAAATCCTTTTCAGTCCTCTATGTGTTGAACCCTATGCCAAATACTGAGATAGAACAAGACAAACAGGGTCCCCCCACCCCAGCTCATCAAACCTTCTTATCTGCCTTTGGACAACTATAGTCTCCCACCCTTAGGGGTGGGAACCTCGCATGCCTAAAGAGCCTGGTCAGGTCAACACATGAGTGAGATGACCACAAGGTAGGGAAATTGGCAAAGAGGACAGCATGTGTTCTAGTGAGTAAGAGATAGATGAGGATCCAGAGAGGCATCTAGAAAGGTCACTGCGGCAAAAGGAGCTGGTTCTCCCAATAGGGGCTCTTCCCTCACATTACAGTTCTCACATTGCAATAGACTTTGTGTCTGGGCACCAGGAAGCCCAAAATAAACACTGCGTTTTCAGCCTCCTTTATTGCTGGGTGTGGCCATGGATTAAGATTTAGGCAGTGGGTTGTAAAAATAATATGTGCAACTTCCAGGTTATGCCCTTAAAGAGAAGAGTCATATCCCCTCCTTCCTTTTCTTCTCCTTTCAACACCCTGCTGAGGCAGAGTGGACCATATAAAGACAGTACACACCCAGGGAGGTGACAGGGCCACAGTATGACTTTGGGGAGCCCTAGATATCTTTGGCTTTATGGGCCCCTTCTTGCATTAAAAAAGGTATTAAAACGTCTATTTTACAACTACATTAATATAATGGCAAATATAATCCAGGCTGGATTCATTTTTATATATTCATTATGATTATATTTATTTTCTCTGGTTCTTAATGTAATTAAAACATTTTCATGGGTCCTAAAATTATAACAGGCCCTAAGCACTGTGCCTGCTGCCCCTACTGGGTAAGGCAGCCCTGGATGGTGGGACAATGAAAGAGAAGAACCAGGGTTCTAGGGAACACCAGATAGGACCCCCATGAAAGAGTAAACATCTGCCTTTTTAAAAAAATTTTTTTAGGGGCGCCTGGGTGGCTCAGTCGGTTAAGCGTCTGACTTTGGCTCAGGTCATGATCTCGCGGTTTGTGAGTTTGAGCCCCGCGTCGGGCTCTGTGCTGACAGCTCAGAGCCTGGAGCCTGTTTCGGATTCTGTGTCTCTCCATCTCGAAGCCCCTCCCCTGCTCATGCTCTGTGTCTCTCAATAATAAATAAACCTTAAAAAAATTTTTTTTAGTAAAAAATAAATAAAATAAATATATAATTTTTTTAACGTTTATTTATTTTTTTGAGAGAGAGAGAGAGAGTGTGTGTGTGTGTGAGCAAGTTGGGGAGAGGCCGAGAGAGGGAGACTCAGAACCCGAAGCAGGCTCCAGCCTCTGAGCTGTCCGCATAGAGCCCAACGCGAATCTCAAACTCATGAACCACAAGATCATGACCTGAGCCAAAGTCGGATGCTTAACTGACTGGGCCACCCAGGCTCCCCAACATCTTCCTTTTAAAAAGTTATTGTTATTTCGGTTCTCTCTTACATTCATTTGAACCTGTGTGTCTTCATTAACCCAGCGATTGGACCCAGTGACTGGAGGCCCAGGAGACTCCCTAAAGGGGGTGACATCATGAAAGATGCATAGGAACTGGCCAAGCGAATGGGAGAGGGTGAAGGAGAGCCTTTCAGGCAAGAAAACAGCTTGAGCAAAGGCCAAGAGGAGACACAGTGAGAGGAACCATAGGAACTTGGTTAGGGTTTTGAATGCAAGGGTGTGTGTGTGTGTGTGTGTGTGTGTGTGTGTGTGTATGTGTGTGTCTATGTGTGTTGAGTATCTGGGTCCTTTGATCTGCTCTTGGAACCGCCCTGATGTTTGGACACACTCTAATCTCTTGAACACCAGTGCCTGCCACAGCCAGTGGAACTTGAATGTTGAGATGTCCACGAGGTAAGGTCTGCCTCAAAGAAGAGCATATACCTGTTTAAGGCTCAGGCCATCACTGACCAGCTTTGGCCATTGTCACACGAGATTGCAGGACCAGAGTTAAAACAAGAAGACAGAGGGGTGCCTGGGTGGCTCAGTCGGTTAAGCATCCGACTTCAGCTCAGGTCACGATCTCACGGTCCGTGAGTTCGAGCCCAGCGTCGGGGCTGGAGCCTGCTTCCGATTCTGTGTCTCCCTCTCTCTCTGCCCCTCCCCCGTTCATGCTCTGTCTCTCTCTGTCTCAAAAATAAATAAATGTTAAAAAAAAATTTTTAAAAAACAAAAAACAAGAAGACAGAAATTTGGTTTTGTTGGTGAAACTCCTGACTTAAATGTAGGCCATTAACTGGAATTAAAAACAAACACTGTTTCTGCTCCACTGGGGCCCTGCTGACAGCTGGCGCCCTCTGCTTGAACCACTCACACGCCTCTGTGAGATGCTGCCTTGTCCTCTCCTCAGTCTCCAGGGGAGGTGGTTACTCAGTGTCACAATGCAGAATTGGGGACAGGGCTGGATTTGGAATCTTTAAAAGGCTGGATTTGGAATCTTTAAAAGGCTAAAAACAGTCCTTCTCAAATACTTTGATTCAGTAGGGTTAATAATATTGTTGAATCTCCCCCCCCGCATTGTTCTCTCCTTTCATTTTCTTTCCAGTGTTTAAAATTGTGGTAAAATTACAAATAACATAAAATTTACCAGCTTACCAATTTTTAGGTGTACCGTTCAGTGGTGTTAATTAAGTACATTCACAGTGTTGCTCAAGCGTCACCACCATTCATCTCCAGGACCATTTACATCTTGTAAACTCTGTACCCATTAAACAATAACTTCCAATTTCCCTACTTCCCCAGCCCCCGGCAACACCATGCTACTTTCCATCTTTATGGTTCTGATGACTCTAAATAGCTCATATAAGCGGAATCATACTGTATTTATCTTTTTCCTTTTTTTTAATGTTTATTTATTTTTGAGAGAGAAAGAGAGAAAGTGTGCATGGGCGTACGAGCCGGGAACGGTCAGAGAAAGAGGGAGACAGAGGATCTGAAGCAGGCTCTATGCTCTCCGTGCAGAGCCTGACCTGGCTTGAACCCACAAACCGTGAGATCGTAATCTGAGCAGAAATCAAGAGTCTGATGCTCAACAGACTGAGCCACCCAGGCACTCCTGTATTTGTCTTTTTCTGTTTATTTCCCCTAGCATAATGTCCTCAGGGTTCATCCATGTTGTGCCATATTGCAGAATCTCTTTCCTTTTGGGGCGCCTGGGTGGCTCAGTCAGTTGAGCGGCCGACTTCAGCTTAGGTCATGATCTCGCGGTCCGTGAGTTCGAGCCCCGCATCGGGCTCTGTGCTGACCGCTCAGAGCCTGGAGCCTGTTTCAGATTCTGTGTCTCCCTCTCTCTGACCCTCCTCCATTCATGCTCTGTCTCTCTGTCTCAAAAATAAATAAATGTTAAAAAAAAATTTTTAAAAAAAGAATCTCTTTCCTTTTTAAGGCTGAATAATCTTCCATTCGTTGTATGTCTATCCCACATTTTGTTTATCCATTCATTCATCGACGGACACTTGGGTTGCTTCCATGTTTCAGCTATTGTGAATAACACTGCTATGAACGTGGGTGTACAAAGACCCTGTTTTAAGTGCTGTTGGATGTATACCCAGAAGTGGAATTGCTGGATCATAGGTAATTCTACTTTTTAATGTTTTGAGGAACCTCCCACTATTTTCCACAGTGGCTGTGCCATTTTACGTTCTTACTAACGGTGAACAGCGTTCCACATCCTCACCGATACTTATTTTAATGTTTTTCTAGTTTATAGCCAACCTAGGGGGTAGGAGGGGTAATATGGTAGTTTTGCTTTGTGTTTCCCTAATGATTAGGGATGTTGAACATCTTTTCATGTACTTCTAGGCCATTTGTACATCTTCTCTGGAGAAATATCTATTGATGTCTTTTGACCGTTTTTTGGTCAGATTTTGTTGTTGTTGTTGAGTTTTAGGAGTTCTCTATATTGTATATCAATCCCTTATCAGATATATGATTGGCAAATATTTTCTATTTTGCGAGGTTTGTTGGGTTTTTTTTTACTCTTTTTACTCTGTTGGTATTATCTTTTGATGCATGACATTTAAAATTTTTCATGAAATCAGAGCACCTGGGTGGCTGAGTCAGTTAAGTGTCCAACTCTTGATTTTGGCTCTGGTCATGATCTCACGGTTCATGGGATTGAGCCCCACGTTGGGCCTGTCAGCACAGAGCCTACTAGGGATTCTCTCCCCCTCTCTCTCTGTCCCTCCCCCTGCCTCTCAAAATAAATAAATAAACTTAAAATTTTTTTCATGAAATCCCATTTGTCTCTTTTGCTTGTGTTGCCCTGTGCCTTTGGTGTCATATCCAAGAAATTATCCCCAAATCCTATCATGAAGCTTTTGCCCTATGTTTTCTCCTAAAAGTTTTACAGTTTGAAGTCTTACACTTAGGTCTTTAATCCATTTTGAGTTATGTTTGTATATGGTGTTAGGTAAGGGACCAAGTTTATTTTTTGCATGTGGATATCCAGTTTTCCCAGCACTGTTTGTTGAAGACTGCCCTTTCCCTGTTGAATGCTCTTGCACCCTTGTCAAAAATAATTTTATTATATATGGGAGGATTTCTTCCTGGGCTATCTATTCTATTCCATTGGTCTATATATCTGTCTTTATGCCAGTACCACATTGTTTTCAAAGCTTTGTGGCAAGCTTTGAAATCAGGAAGTGTGAGGCATCCAAATTTGTTCTTTTTCATGGTTGTTTTGGCTGTTCAGGCAGGGTCCCAAGATTTCATATGAACTTTAGGGCGGGTGTTTCTATATCTGCAAAAAAGCATCGTTGAAATTTTGGTAGGGAGTGCATTGAATCTGTAGATCATTTTGGGTAGTGTGACATCCTAACCATATTAAGTCTTCCAGTCTATGAACATGAGATCTATCTCCATTATTCATGTCTTCTTTCACTTCTTTTGGCAATGTTTTGTAGTTCTTACTGTACAAGTCTTTCACCTTCTTGGTTTATTCCTAAGCCTTTTGTTCTTTGTGATGCCTTGTAAATCAAATTTTTTTCTTACTTTCAATTTGATATTATTCATTGCTAGTGTATAGAAATGCAACTTTCTGCAAATACAAATGATTTTTTCATGTTGAGTTTGCATCCTGCTACTTTTCTGAATTCATTTATTAGTTCTAAAGCTTTTTGGTGAAGTCTTTAGGGTTTTCTACATATAAGATCATATAATCTGTGAACAGAGATAATTTTATGTCTTCCCTTCCAGCTTAGAAGTTTTTCTTCCCTAATTGCTCTGGCTAGAACTTTCAGTACTTTAATTGAATAGAGGTTGTGAAAGCAGGCATCCTTGCCTTCTTCCCGATCTTAGAGGAAAAGCTTTCAGTCTTTCACCATTGTGTATGTTTTCTGTGGAGTTTTCATGTATGGATTTTATTATGTTGAGATAATTCCTGGGTTTTGGAGTATGTATTATGTTGAAATAATTCCTAGTTTTGTCATGAAAGGTTGTTGAATTTTGTCAAATGCTTTCTTCTTCATCATTGGAGATAATCATGTGGGTTTCCTGCCCTTAATTCTTTTTTTTTAATTTTTTTAAATGTTTATTTATTTTTGAGAGAGACAAAGACAGAACATGAATGGGGAAGGGGCAGAGAGAGAGGGAGACACAGAATCTGAAGCAGGCTCCAGGCTCTGAGCTGTCAGCACAGAGCCTGACATGGGGCTCGAACTCACTAACCGTGAGATCATGACCTGAGCCAAAGTTGGATGCTTAACTGACTGAGCCATCCAGGCGCCCCTCACCCCTGAATTCTTTTAATGTGGTATATTATGTTGGCCGATTTTTTTATGTTGAACCATCCTTGCATTCTAGGAATAAATCCCACTCTGGCCATGAATAAGCTGCTGAACTTGGTTTGCAAATATTTTGTTGAGGATTTTTGCATCAATATTCATAAGGGATATTAGTCTGTAGTTTCTTTCTTGTTGTGTCTTTGTCTGACTTTAGTATCAGGGTAAGGCTGGCTTCAGAGAATGAGCTAGGAAGTGTTCCTTCCCTCCTTTCAATTTTTTGGAAAAGTTTGAGAAAGATTGAGTTAGTTTTTCTTTAAATGTTTGGTAAAATTCATCAGCGAAGCCATCAAACCCTGGGCTTTCTTTATCAGATTTTTTTCATTACTGATTTAATCTTCTTACCATTTAGAGGTCTATTCAGATTTTCTCTTTCTTCATGATTTAGCCTTAGTAGGTTTTGTTTTCCTAAGAAGTTATCCATCTTATCTAAGTTATCCAATTTGTTGGTGTACAATTATTCATAGTATTCTCTTATAACCCTTTTTATTTCTGTAGAATGAGTAATAATGTTCCCACTTTCATTTCTGATTTTGGTAATTCAAGTCTTTTTTTATTCGCCCACTTAGCTAAAGGTATATCAACTTTGTTGATCTTTGCAAAGAACCAACTTTTGGTTTAATTGATTTTCTTTTTTCTATTTCATTTATCTCTGCTCTGATCTTTATTATCTCTCCCTTTCTGCTGGTTTTGGGTTTAGTTTGTTGCCTTTCTATTTCCTTAAGTTGTAAATTAGGTTGTTGATTTAGATCCTTCTTGTTTCCTAAGTAAGCATTTATAGCTATAAATTTCCCTCTTATCACGGCTTTCATTGTATGCCATACATTTTGGCATGTTGTGTTTTAGTTTTCATCCATTTCTGAGTATTACCTGATTCTTCTTGTGCTCTCTTCTTTGATTTATTGGTCATTTAAAAATGTGTTGTTTAATTTCTGTAAATTTGTGAATTTTCCAATTTTCCTTCTGTTATTGACTTCTAACTTCATCCCATTGTAGTCAGAGGAGATACTTTGTATGATATCTATTTTTTACAATCTATTGAGACTTAATGTGTGGCCTAAAATATGGCATGGCTATGGGGACCTATTGAGCTATTCAGACATGTGTGAAAACCTGGAAGTCCTCGTGAGTTGCCTATGTTTGGGCAGCCTTTAAAGAATTGGGACAACTGGACAATTCTAAGGTCCATTCTCCCAAGCAAATCAAAATTCCCCAGTGCCCAGAGCAGCAGCTGGCTTAATAGTACAGCCTTGGATTCGTTCTCCTTCCTTCTTGGCTTTACCCAGACACTAGTCCCATTCCTTGGGGTAATTTCCTAAATAAACACCAATAAGTTCTGTTTCTTTTTTTTTATGTTTATTTATTTTTGAGAGAGAGAAAAAGACACACAGAGAGAAAGAGGGCATGAGGCAGGAGGGGCAGAGAGAGAGGGAGACACAGCATCTGAAGCAGGCTCCAGGTTCTATGTTGTCAGCACAGAGCCTGATGCATGGCTGGAACTCACAAACCATTAAGATCATGACCTGAGCTGAAGTCTGATGCTTAACCGACTGAGCCACCCAGGTGCCCTCAGTAAGTTCTGTTTCAAAGTCCAACCAGGGAAGCAGAAAGTACTGAGTATTTTATTTTATTTTATTTTACTTTATTTTATTAAAAACAATTTTTTTAACTTTATTTATTTTTGAGAAAGAGACAGAATGCAAGAAGGGAGGAACAGAGAGAGAGGGAGACACAGAATCTGCAGCAGGCTCCAGGCTCTGAGCCATCAGCACAGAGCCCGATGCAGGGCTCAAACTCACAAACTGTGAGATCATGACCTGAGCCAAAGTTTGACCCTTAACCAACTGAGCCACCCAGGTGCCCTGAAAGCACTTAGTATTTTAAACAGAGGGACTGTATTCAGAGGAATGGTTATGTGTGTGATAGAAGAAGCTGAGAAGCCGACAGGGGGCAGAGAGAAGCCATGACCTCAAGGCAGGAGGGACTAAGGACAGAGGTGATGCCAGTAAGGCCTGGAAGATGGAAGAATCACAGTGGACCTATCCAGCAAGAGCTGTAACCATAGAGGAGACGCCTCTGCTGCTGGAGGTGCTGACCTCCACTCTCTGGTTGGCGGAACGCAGCCCAAAGCCAGCCGATATGGGAGCCTGGGAAATGCAGCCCGCAGGGATCAGTTCACTGCAGCAGGGCAGAGAGCAGGGACAGGGCAAAGAAGGGATACAGGACAAACTGGTCTGGACTGACACAAAGGAACAGGCAGGAGATTAGGAAGCAAAAGAGACTGAGACTGAATGGCCAGAGAAGTCTAATGGATCAGAGAGCCTGAGTAACTGACCCAGAATTACTTAGTCAGTGGCAGATAGGATGAGAATCTAAAGTTCTTACTTTTTACACTTAAGAAGTATACTTCTTACACTTGAGTGAACTCAAGAACATAATACTGAATATTAATGTTCATAAACTAAACACAGAATTGATTTTATATTAATGAGAAACTCTTGACCTTGGGCACAGTCTCACAGGAGGTTACAATGGATGCTTCAAGCTACGGTATGTAGGGCCCTCCATCGTGGCTCAGGGTAGGAAATCAGTATAATTTCAGGGAAACAGGGAAGGTTGTTAATACCTTCTAGAGTCTTTTGTTATCTATTGTTTGCTGCCTACTATTCTACCTTCAAAGTATTTTTTTTTTCTAAAATGTTTTGACTCCTATTTAGGCAAATCCTACAGGGAAGGATAATACATTGACATTTTCTAAAAGTTATCTAACACAACCGTTTGTACATAGAAAGCCCTATGGAATAATTAGTGAGTGAACAAATTGTTAAGAGTTCCAGTTTACATCCTGGTGATGAGGTCATATAATAATGGTCCCATGGAGAATGGCTTATGAGACATGGAGAGCCCCAGAATAGTGAGGAACAGTTTGAGGAAGAAGTAGGAGGCGCCATCAACTAGTAAAAAGGTGAAGACAAGATAATCTGGGGGCCTGAAATCTAATGTTACTCTTTGATTTTTTTTTCCTAGTGACAACAGCAACATTTTCTATTGCAATACAACTTTTCTAGGTGCTGTAGACACCCAGGAAGAAGAAAGAGAAGGAATTCATAGATAGAATTCCCAGGCATGAGGAAACTCCCTCCAGTACAGAAGGGAGCAAGAAGTGATGTGAGGAGGCAGTAAGAGACCAAAAGCAGAAGCAGTGAATATCTCAGTCCTACTGACTACTACCAAGAAGAAAAAAATCTTCAACAAGTAGTGGATTGAGTCTGGACAGATTGCAAAGAAACATAGGATTCGGAGGCAGAGGCTTCAGGGAATTTGTGGTAAAGGACTTATTCTCCTGATTATGAACTTAAAAATAAGGGTGATGAAGAGGAGGAGGAGGAGGAGGATGCTTACCTTATTGGGTTATGTGGATTCAAATCCCCATCCTAATTTTTCTCATCATTAGTTTCCAGTTCAGAATTCCAATTTCCAGTACGGAAACTCACTTTTCTTTGAAGTGTCCTTTCCAAGGGCTACCCTTTGCTGAAATTTGTCTTAGAGTCAACTTGCTGCAAGTAAAGCCTTTTTGTCCTTGGTCCCCAACCCCAGGACTGATGCTGGGGGATTAGGACCATAACACCGCTGAGGATACCTACCTTCCCACAGAAAGCTAGAAGTGTTTGGCTAATATTTGGATATTATTTTCATGTCATTTGGTAAGGACTAAAAGGACATGTGGTTGAGTAAATAAATGGGGGAGAATAGACAAATCTCCTATGTAGAATTCCAACTGATTTATGTAGGTATCCACTCAAGAATGTGGAACATAATTAAGTGTGGGCTGTGCATAGTGACTTTTTTCCAGAGTACATAGAGAAAGTATGGGTGGGAGGGAATAACTTTACTGTGGAGAAAGCTGACAAATACCACCTCAGCCAGATGACCCAGGTCAACGTCAGTAGTCAAAAATGATGTTGGTAGGGGTGCTTGGCTGGCTCAGTAAGTAGAGCATACAACACTTGATCTTGGGGTTGGGGATTCAAGCCCCATGTTGGGAATAGAAATTACTTAAAAATAAAATATTTTTTAACTGATGTTGACAGTATGTACATTTGATATGATGTGATGAAAATAACATTTTGTATCTGTGATCTTACTCCCCAAAACCCACTACCCCACTCTAATTATGAGAAAAATACCCAATTCTAATAGAAGGCCATTCTACAAAATACCTGACCAAACTAATGAGCAAAAGTGTCAAGGTCGTCAAAATCAAGGAAAGTCTAAGAAACTGTCACAGCCAAGAGGAACTTGAGAATACATGATTACTAAGTGTAATGTGGTATTCTAGACAGGATCCTGGAATAGAAAAAGGATATTAGGTAAAAAACTAAGGAAATTTGAATAAGGTATAGACTTTAGTTAATAATGCATCAATTTTGATTCATTAAATGTAACAAATGTACAATACTAATGCAAGATGTTAGCTCTAGGGCAAAGTAGGTGGGGAATATATGCAAGCCCTGTACTATCTTTGCAATTTTTCTTTAAGTCTATATTTGCCTAAAAATAAAGGCTTATTTTTCTTAAGTTTATTAAGAAGAGGGGAACCTGGGTGGCTCAGTCAGTTAAGCATCTGACTCTTGATTGTAACTCAGGTCATGATCTCACAGTTTGTGAGGTCGAGCCCTGCATGGGGCTCCACACTGGGCATGGAGGCTGCTTGAGATTCTCATCCTTTCCCTCTGCCCTGCTCGTGTTTCTTTTTTCTCTCTCTCTCTCTTTCTGAAAAAAGAAAAAGAAAAAAGAAAACTTAATCGAGAAGAAAAACAAAACAAGCAAGAATAATAGAAGAGATACCCCAGTGCAGTATACAATTAATTGACAAAGTGTAGAGAAGATAATTGTTCTGGAAGTTCAGTGGAGGGAGAGAAATGATTTCAGACTATAGCTGCTAATAAATGCTTTATGGTAACAGTGGGACGTGAAATGTCTCTTAAAGATTGAGAGGATGTTTACAAGTACAAATTAGACCAACTTTATCTAATGAGTAGAGTTGACCCGTGAACAACAGAGGTTTCAACTGTGCAGGTCCATTTATATATGGATTACTGTATAGTACTAGAAATGCATTTTCTCTTCTTTATGATTTTCTTTCTTTCTTTTTTTATACATTTATTCATTTTTGAGAGACAGAGAGAGACAGACCACAAGTGGGGGAGGGGCAGAAGGGAGGGAGACACAGAATCCGAAGCAGGCTCCAGGCTCCGAGCTGTCAGCACAGAGCCTGACACAGGGCTCGAACTCACAAACAGTGAGATCATGACCTGAGCCGAAGTCGGACACTTAACCGACTGAGCCACCCAGCTGCCTCTTCCTTATGATTTTCTTAAAAACATACTCTTTTCTCTAGCTTAGTTTATTGTAAGAATACAGTCTATAATATGTATAACATACAAAATATGTGTTAATTGACTATGTTATCGGTAAGACTTCAAGTCAACAGTAGGCTACTAGTAGTTAAGTGTTTGGGGAGTCAAAACTTACATGCGGATTTTCGACTGAGCTGGGGGGTCAGTGCCCCTAACCCCCACATTGTTCAAGGGTCAACTATAATTGTAATGTCTTGATTAACTAATTGATGAATTGTTCTCTAAGTCCAAAATGAAACTGAAAATTATGGATATTAGTTGGTAATATATAAGTGCTGGTGGTACACTATATATCTTAAGGTCAGCCTCTGAATGCAAAAGGCATTTCCTTATTCGTGTCATTTCTTAAATGTTTTTTTGAATTAAAAAAATTTCTTTTAACAAGACAAATAAGAACATGTGAAAAACCCTTTGATCAGCCTCTACCTAGACTACTCCATAAGCAGAATATTTATATTTATTTCTTCAAATAGTGACAAGTAATGACATTAATTCAGAATAATTACAAGAGAAAATCTGAAAGCCCCAGAAGCTTGCATATCTTTGCATCTGAGGTACCTGGCATCATACTCACCTCTCCTGGTTCAAGTCTAATCTTTATGACCCCTTTTTCTCAATCGCTTTTACCACCTCTGCCTCCATCTGCTCGTTAGGAACCAAAACAGATGTGAACAGGGAGGTGCCTGGATGGCTCAGTCAGTTCAACGGTGGACTCTTTGTTTCAGCTCGGGTAATGATCTCACAGTTTGGTTTATGAGTTTAAGCCCTACCTTGGGCTCGGTGCTGACGGTGCGGAGCCTGCTTGGCATTCTGTCTCTCTCTGCTCCTCCCCTCATCTCTCTCAAAGTAAATAAAGAAACTCAAAAGAAAACAGATATGAACAGGTCTGGAGAACCGTAGGAAAATATATGCAGCACTCTAGCAATACATTTAAAAATACAGAGGAGGGGCGCCTGGGTGGCTCAGTCGGTTAAGTGTCCGACTTCAGCCCGGGTCACGATCTCGCAGTCTGTGAGTTCGAGCCCCGCGTCGGGCTCTGGGCTGATGGCTCAGAGCCTGGAGCCTGCTTCCAGTTCTGTGTCTCCCTCTCTCTCTGCCCTTCCCCCGTTCATGCTCTGTCTCTCTCTGTCTCAAAAATAAATAAACGTTAAAAAAAATTAAAAAAAAAATACAGAGGAAATTGAAGCCTTCCTAATAAACTATGATTTACCAAAACTGATCCAAGAAAAGGAAGAAAATCTAAACAGATCAATACCCATAGAAGAGATTAGAAGAGTAATTTAAATATAACCTTTGAAAAAACAGCAGGCTCAGGTGGCTCTGTGACTGTGTTCTATCTCCCCTTTAATGCTACTTGCAGTAGCCAGTTAGGGGGCTGTTGATTACCAGTCTGCCAAGGGATAAGGGGCTTACCCTAGAACATAAATCAACATATTGCTTCCTTCGGAAAGTCTTGCTTAAAAAAAAGAAAAAAAAAAAAAAAACTCAGCTGATTTTATTACTGCTGTCCTGAACTGACCCCTTTGGATTTAGTAAGTCAACCTGAGGGTCCTAGGAAATACCAGAGAAGAGAATCTTTGGAGGAACATGAACTTTTCATGTACTGGGATACATATTTTCAAATGAATATTTGAGTATTAAATATGTTGTGGTCCTATTTTATCCTAAGCCGATGGGATAGATATATATAGCAGTTGGTTGTGTATTACTGTTATAGGTTGGTGGGAAGGATATATATTTTTTAACACTGTGAATTTAGACATCCAGAACCAAGCACTCTAAGATATATACTTTCAGAAAATTTTCTTGTGTAAATGTACAAATGTGGATATGAGGCAGAGTTAGGATCCCCCAAATTAAATACAATACAAGCTATTTTGTAGTCCACTTTTTTTCACTTAAAAAATGTGAATAATTTTCCATATCAAAATTGATCTACATCACGTATAATAACTGAATTATATTCCATTGGATGGATGTACTATAATTTTTTGATCAGTTCCATGTTAATGAATAATTTGTCTTCAATGTAAGTTTATTTCATTATTTTGAGAGAGAAAGAAAAACAAGCATGAACGGGGGAGGGGCAGAGAGCGAGGGAGAGAGAGAATTTCAAGCAGGCTTCACACTGTCAGCACAGAGCCCGACTCTGGGCTTGAATTCATGAACCAGGAGATCATGACCTGAGTGGAAAGCAAGAGTCCTACATGTTACTGACTGAGCCACCCAGGCACCCCAGAATATTTTCGATTTTAAAATATTGTAAATATCATAATAGAGAACAACCATATGTCCATTCCTGGTACCACCACCCTCATGATCTCTTCTAGAACTGTCGCAATGTCTTGATAAATGATGTCATTTTGGCAAAAAAAAAAAAAAAAGAAGAAACAAAGTCAGCTGAACTAAACAATGTGTATTTCATGACAAAGTTGATTTACATTGTCATGCCTGCAGATCACATTTTGAGTAGCATTGTTTCAATAAGCGGATAATCTCTATGTTATGTAGACTATTTTTTAGCTCATTAAGACCAAAAAAAAAAAATCTTAAATTTTTTTTTTTCAACGTTTATTTATTTTTGGGACAGAGAGAGACAGAGCATGAACGGGGGAGGGGCAGAGAGAGAGGGAGACACAAAATCGGAAACAGGCTCCAGGCTCTGAGCCATCAGCCCAGAGCCCGACGCGGGGCTCGAACTCACGGACCGCGAGATCGTGACCTGGCTGAAGTCGGATGGCTTAACCGACTGCGCCACCCAGGCGCCCCCCCCCCCCCAAAAAAAATCTTAAAAATCCTTTAAACATTTTGTGAGGTTATCATAAGCTTAAAATCCAATCATGGGTGTAACAAAAACAAATAAGCAAAAAGAACAAAAGAAAGGGTAACAGAGAAAAGGAAGAGAGAAACTGCAAGTCTGGAGATCTAGAAGAGAAGGAGACAGAGCCCTGACTCTAGGAGATTCCCTTCTCGTGGAAGGAGATTGCCGGCCGGGAGAGTAAAAAGAAAGCACTAGCAAGCTCTGTGAAGGGGATAAAATAGGGCACGTGGTGGAGAGGTACGGGAATGGAGAAGATCTGCTTTAACTGCTCGAGAGAAGCTTTTTTGATTCTCTGCAAATTTACCCCCTCTTCTCATCCCCTTGCTATCCCACAGCTCAGCACTGACCTCTCAGATGGTTACTGAGGTCCTTTGGCACAAGGACAGGATTATCCCTTTTCCTGTCACAGGACAGGTGTTCAAAAAATGCTTATTGAATTGCACAAAGGCTCTCATCTGATCCTAACGGTAACACTGAAGTAGCCATTAGCGTCTCCTGTTTTACCAAGGAGGACGCTGCTTCAGAGTGTATGAATTCCCAAGGCAGTTCCACTAATATGGGAGCTGGGGTGCTAACGTGGGTCTTTCCCACACGCCATCTCCAGAAATGCTGCTGATCGGGGAAGCAAAGCTAAGGAGGGACGAAGTCAAAGGCAGGTCACACGCAATCAGTGGCTTTAACCATTGAATACCTTTCCCTCCTTTTTACTTTACCTCTTTTTCCATTCAAATCTCTCCGTTGGAAGCCAATGGCAAGCCTGGGCTTTATATGGTTAAAGCAATTCTAGAATGAACAACCAGAAAAGGAAGAACTAGAGGGGAGATTTCTTCCCAAATGAGATTTGTATTAGAACTAAATCCCAAATTCAGGCTGACCTGATACTGTGGGTCAGCTAGGATGTTCCCTGGAGAATACACCAAACCCGTCTCTATGTCCCACTCCCCACCAAGATAGCAGATACTGGAGATGAGGTGTCACGGATCCCAGGATCCAGTGCCTCCCAGACTCTCACTTGTGCCTGGGCCCTGAACTTTTGAGTCTTCTCCCCACCCCTACCAGGAAAAGACCTACAGCCACCGTTGAACAGGTGCACAGAGAGGACACAACTGTTCAAGACCACAGAGGAGACTCCTGGGACAGCCTCCACAGCCAGAAGGAAACTGCCCTGGGCTTTCTAAACAGGCACATTCTCACATCTTGTAATGGTGTCACAGCTAGGGTGGAATCTTCTAAGTGTCAGGAAACGTAAGTACTTCAGAAGTTCTTTTAAGTACAATTATCTCTGGGCGTCTGTTGGCACCTTTTCCACTCCCCTCTTCCCCAGCCCCCTCCAGCTTCAAAGCCTTCCCTGGGAGACAAATGTATTCCTCTAAAAGCACTCCCTTCTTCAATTCTCAACTACAAGTCCTCTTTGGAGAGCCAAGATCAAGCAGTTAGATAGTATTGATTTTCTAGGTACTTTCTTTAGTTTTTCTTAGTTAATTTTTTTGAACAGATGATTTAGGTACATTCTGAAAAGCGCAACCGACTAAAAGGTATATAGTGAAATATGTCTCCCTTTTTTTTTTTTAATTTTTTTTTAACGTTTATTTATTTTTGAGACAGAGAGAGACAGAGCATGAACAGGGGAGGGGCAGAGAGAGAGGGAGACACAGAATCTGAAACAGGCTCCAGGCTCTGAGCTGTCAGCACAGAGCCCGACGCGGGGCTCGAACTCACGGACCGTGAGATCATGACCTGAGCCAAAGTTGGATGCTTAACAAACCAAGCCA
Organism: Prionailurus bengalensis; assembly: GCF_016509475.1. Classification (NCBI taxonomy): domain Eukaryota; kingdom Metazoa; phylum Chordata; class Mammalia; order Carnivora; family Felidae; genus Prionailurus; species Prionailurus bengalensis. Next base: position 21,648,529 of record NC_057343.1, read on the forward strand.
CCCAGGCGCCCCTGTCTCCCTTTTATCTTGATACGAATCTGCTGCAGATTCAGAAATGTCCTATGCATATTCAAGCTCTCTTTTTCTTCTTTTATGCATATGGTAACATAATAAATACTCTGTTTTTCATCTAAGTATCTAGGAGATGAGTCTATGTATGTTCAGGTGGATCTTTCCAAAGGTTTTTGTGGCTGGAGAGTGTTGCATTTTGTGGATGGACTATTTGGGGTTGAGGTCTGGGCCTTGTGTCAAACCATGACTTCAGATAATATATCCCACTGTCTTATATAATCTTAGGATAGATTTATGCCTGAGACCTTAGGACAGGGGCACCTGGGTGGCTCAGTTGGTTGAGCGACCAACTTCAGCTCAGGTGGTGATCTCGCAGTTTGTGAGTTCGAGCCCCCCGTCGGGCTCTGTGCTGACAGCTCAGAGCCTGGAGCCTGCTTTGGATTCTGTGTCTCCCTCTCTCTACCCCTCCCCTGCTCATGTTCTGTGCCTGTCTCTCAATAATAAATAAATGTTGAAGAAAAAAATTTTTTAAAAATAACTTAGGACAAAAATGCTTAACTGAAGACATCTAATCAAACAATTGTTTTATTATGAGACGCTCAAGAAGACAGCTCTGGTGAAAGAATATGCTCTCCTAGCATTTTATTTTATTTTATTATTTTAGAGAGAGAGCACGTGCACGCACACATGCACATGTGCGAGCGGGAGAGGGGCAGAGGGCGAGAGACAATCCTAAGCAGGCTCCATGATCAGCGTCAAGCCCAACTCAGGGCTCAGTCCCACCAACCGTGAGATCATGGCCTAAGCTGAAATCAAGAGTGGGATGCTCAACCGAGACACCCAGGTGCCCCTCTTCTAGCATTTTATATGCACCTTCATTAGGCTAAGGGGCAGGGCCCCCACCTCCTTGGTTTTGGAGCCTATAGGCATTTATGCCCAGGGAAATGGGGCAAGCTGTCCAAGTGGCGAATTAAATGTGTTCCGCTGAAGCAGAGATTTGTCTCAATTTTTACCTGTATCAAGGTACTAATTGTTTTCATTTATGATGAATTTCCTTTAAACTGTTGTCAATTTGTTCCCTCGTGGAGAGGCAGAGGTAGTCAAGGGTTAGGGAAAATGGGATCAAATGAATATGTGAGGAGGAAGACTCCCAGGTAGCAAGGCTGCCAGCGCTAAGCTGAAGGGGGATGGGAAGGTGGGGTGGAGCAGATTCCAGATGGTGTAGCAAGGGGCCCAGACAGGTACGGCCACACCCCCACCCTAAGGCAGCTGTTCCACCTCACCTGTCCTCCCGCCCCGAAGCTGCCCTACCTCCCCTTTGCCCCCAGGACTGCCAGTTCCCGGGACTGAAGGCCATTTCTCTGACTCCTGAGGGAACGCCCTGGTTTTCTAATGCCTAGGATGGCCTGACCGTGACCCTGAAGAATGGAGAGACCAGGCTGGATGCTCCTCACTCTGGGCCAAGTTGGAGGGGACCATGCTGTTACATGTAAAACCCACAGGAAATACCTTATCATACTGTCTGTGAATCACTTTTAAGATAAAGCAGCCTAGGGAGTCAGCTGTATATGCTTGTTGGTTTGGGTCTGTATCCTAGGGATGGTTAGCTACTGTCTTGGATCCAGTGGTCATCTGTCTTCTTTGCCCCATCTGCAGTATCTAAGGAAGTTGCTCACCCCTCCTCCTTGGAACACTTTCAGGACCTCAGGCTCCCTAGGGGCTCCTGCTGCCTCCATGCTCCTGTTTCTCAGCCTCCTTTGCTGGCTCCTGCTCATCTCCCTGACCTTTAGATATCTAAGGGACCCAGGATCACTCCTTGAACCTCATCTGCTTTCTGTGTCTTCTCATTCGGTTGTTTCACTGCTCTCAATCCCGTCTCCACACTGATGACTCCCAGATTTATCTGTCCAGGCAGGACCTCTTCTCTGAACTTGAAACCCTTCTACTCACCCACCTAACAGCTCTAGTATCTCACTGGCCTCTCCAAACCAACACCATTTGCCCCTCAAAAGCTGTTTCTCTCACTTTCTTTTCCATTTCATTAAATGGCAACTCCTTTCTAGAAGTTGTGGCTTTGACAAAAACCAATAAAAGATAAAACAAAACAACACGACCCTGGAGAGCCATCCTTCCCTCTCATCTGCCACACTTCCCATCTCTCTCTCAGCCTGAAAAACCCTCATCACAGTGACCTATGAGGCTAGCGGCTGGTTATGTGACTGAATTTAGTCCTGATCCAGACTTGGTGCTGAAGTAATGGGGAGTTAGGGGCTTACGTCCCCCCCACAAACTTCTCACTTTGGAGGCTACAAATATTTGTCACTAGAGTCTAACAATGGAAGGACTGTGGGCTTAGGTCAGTCGCAATTAGTTTTATTCCCTTGCAATTCATTGTTTCAATAGCTGTTTACTGAGGAGTTACTCTGTGCCAGACCCTGTTCTAGGTGTGTGGGACACAGATGCAACAAAATAGACAAAGGCCTCTGCTCTCTTGGAACTTACATTCCAGATGGCAAACAAAATATCATCCAGTAAGTTACATAGTATTTGAGGTTTTAAGGTTCTGCAGAGAAAACTAAGGCAGGGGAGAAGGATAGAGAATATTTGGGAGGGAAGGGGGTTCTGTGTTCAGTGTTGGATAGGACGTCCAGGGGTTGTGTCATTGAGCAAGTGACATTTGAATGAAGATGACATGAGGAGTGTGCCAGCAGTGTTTGGGGCCCAGACTGTGTGCCAGTGTGTGCCAGGCATGGGGCAATGATGTACCCTACTCCCTCGGGCCCTGCAAGAGTCGTCTGCTGTGATCCTAATAGAGGTGCAGAGGAGGAGGGTGTGCCTGGAATGGAATGAATGATGGCAATAGGAGGAATGGGATCCGAAGGGGAGCCAGTCTGACTCTGGTCACCGAAAAGGTTTACAAACTGTAGCAATACATACTCCCAGCACCCAGATTCTGGTCTCGAAAATTCAATCTGTCACTAAAGGGAAGCAGGGCTTCTTTGCATAATCGCTGGTCCCAGAGCTGGGGCAAGAAATGGACATTTCATCATACTAGAAAGCAAAAGAAGCTTTCAAAGACTATGGGTCATGTCCAAAAGATTAGGTTAGGAACCAATGTAAAGAGACTTCCAAAGCTCAAGGATGGAATAGTGTGAGTCTCTGCAGTGGATTGAAATACATCAAATATGTTAAAATCCTTGAGTTTATAATTATACCAAGGGAAAAAAAACCTCTCATAGGTCACCTTTACAGGTTGCTAGGGAACCAACTCCTTACTCTGAAAACGGATTTAAAAAGGGAAAGAAGCGAGCATTTGTCTTGTCTTTTCTATATGAACTGTATCTCAGGATAGCTAAATTGTTGTTGAGGAAAAGTTCTTCTTTTAGAAGCATTCCAGCTAACAGATGAAGGAGGAGTGGGAGAACTAGGGTACCATAATTTTATAATCCTTAATAAAATAATAGATCTGTGATGATTGTCAATGGCTATTAAAAATTATCAAGGGAAAAACTCACGGGGAAATGTTATAAAAAATCTTATTTTTTTTTTAATTTTTAAACTACTTTAAATTATTTTTATTGTTTAATTTTATTTTTATTTCTTTACATTTTAATTTTTACTTTTTTTTTTTAAATTTTAGCTTATGGGGAACTTTTAAAATGAATGGATCAGGCTGTCACTGTCTAAATCCACTAATCAAATCTCAACATCCCCAAAGAGGAGACCACTAGACATCATGCACTCATGATGTGATGAGAGAGGAAGTTCACAGGCCATCTGTGAAGTATCCTTGTCAAACAATGCAACCTGGATTAATCGAGATCTAAATGATACTTTTTAGGAAATACAGGTCTTAGGGAAATACGTTGGATGATGCCACACAGATGCAATCAGCAAAACGCAGAATGTGGGAAACTCTATGGGGCAAATGACCCAGTTTCTCCAACAAATACATTATAAGGGGAAAAGAAAAGGCAGGGGAGCCCTTAAATTAAAAGAGACCTAGAAGATACAGTAACCAGCTGCAAGGAGTGGATCATGTTGGGATACTAACTAAAAAAAGAAAAGAAAGAGAGAAAGAAACTGTGAGAAAATTGAGGAAAGTTGAACACCGATTGAATATTTGACAATATTAATTCATGACTGTTGAAGTTCGGTGATGGTCTATTGCACTATTTTCTCCATTTTGTGTGTGCTTGAAATGTTCCATGATATAAAGCTTAAAAACAGAGTGTGGGGAGGGAGGGATACTCACGTACATAGGAGTCATTAAGAAAGATTTTCTATGATAAATGGGAATAATCACTATTTTCTTTTTTTTTTTTCAACATTTATTTATTTTTGGGACAGAGAGAGACAGAGCATGAACGGGCAAGGGGCAGAGAGAGAGGGAGACACAGAATCGGAAACAGGCTCCAGGCTCCCAGCCATCAGCCCAGAGCCCGACGCGGGGCTCGAACTCACGGACCGCGAGATCGTGACCTGGCTGAAGTCGGACGCTTAACCGACTGCGCCACCCAGGCGCCCCAATAATCACTATTTTCTAAGTACAGGGCCAACAGGTAAGTCACTCTTTGCTGTTTCTTCTTTAGTAACCAATACTGTAATCAGTAACTTACTGTAGACCCTAAAGGACTATTTCAGGGAAGATATGCTGCTCTTCATGAACAAAAGGGCTTAGCTCCAATGTGATTAGTCCTGCAGGCAGGCTTTCTTCAGCTACCTTAGCAATGACCAGGGCCAGTGCTTGGCTGGATGATGAAACCATGAGAGAGGTATAGAATGCTTCTGTACCACCTTCCTACTGCCTCTCTCAGGTCTTTCTGCCTCTTCCATACTCCTTTGCCACAAAGGAGCACGGCTACTTTGTCCAGTTGAGCAGGCTGTACACTGCACAACTCTAGGGAAATACAGAGCCTGTGTGAATGGTACCCCTTGGACTTAGGCAGCACGGAAACCCTTAGCAGCAGCCTAGTCACTTCATGTCATCTCGGAGTTTGGGACTCCTTAGCCTTAACCAGGGCTATTTCCTCAGGACCCTACTTTCAGTCTCTGCTAAGGTCAATGAGTAATAATGGTGTAAATCATATTAGATTTTTTTTTTTTAATGTAGGCTTCACGCCCAGCACAGAGGCCAAGGTAGGGCTTGAACTCACGACCGTGAGACCAAGACCTAAGCTGAGATTGAGTCTGACACTTACCTGACTGAGCCACCCAGACACCCCCATATGAGCTCTTTAAGTTGGCATTTTTCTAGTATTTCTACCGATATCTTTCTCCCACCTATAAAATTCCCATATGTGTTAGTCAAGATAGGCTGAAAGCTCCCAGATCTTAGTAGTTGAACAAAATGGGTTTTGTTTCTTGCCTCCATCATAGTCCAGTATGAGGGTAGGGAAGAAAGGGATCTGCCTCTTCCTCTTTCAGGCTCCATCATCAGCCATCACCTCCTTCCCTGAGTCTACTGCAAGAGAAGAAAGTGTGACAAGGCATCTCCATCCAAATGGCCTCTGACCGGAGGTGACACCTATCCCTTTGACTCACAATCCATCAGCAAGAACATGTGGAAGAACAGAGTGCCAAGGAAGGTGGTGCTGATGTGTCAGAATAACCAGCTAGTCTCAGCTACACCATGGGCGGTGGCCGTGCCTTATTCCAGTTAAATTAACCAGCCTCCACTGCAGGATGCTGACACTGACAGGAGGAGTTCCTGGCCCCCCAGAGAGGTGAGGGAGAGGGAGATTTCTGCTGGGACACCCTTCTGGTGCTTTTATAACTCTGCGGCTACGTTTCTTACTCCACCTGCTAGTGGTAATAGCTCTTTCAGAACAGGAAAACTTGGGCAGGGAGGTATTTGTTCTATTCCTTTCCCTAGCTAGAGGCTCAGAGGTTTTTAATTTGAGGAAGGAGGTCCATGATACACTTCAACAGATTGGTGATTCCCTGAAAACCATATGTAAAATTTGTGTCAATGTACGATTTTCTGAGAAAAGTGTCCATGGTTTGGCACATTTAATGAATATTCTTCCCAAAAACTCACAAAGGAAAAAAATTAAAAAATATATACAAAAATTAAAACGCACAAAGAGGTCTGCATTACTTAGTGTTCTCCAGAGAAACAGAACCAATAGGATGTATGTGTATGTCTGTGCACACACACACACACACGCACACACACACACAGAGGGAGAGAGAGAGAGAGCATGATTACAGAATTGGCTCACATAGGCCTGGAATCTGGCTGTCTGGAGACCCAGGAAGAGCCAATGCTGAAATTCAAGTCCAAGGGTTGTTTGGCTGGAAAATTCCCTCTTGCTTAGGGGAGGTCAGTCTTTTGTTCTATTCAGGCCTTCAACTGATTGGATGAGGCTCACACACATTATGGAGGGCAATCTGTTTTACTCAAAGTCCACCTATTTAAATGTTAATCTCATTCAAAAGCACCCTCCCAGAAACATCCAGAATAACGTTTGAGCACCTATCTGGGCACCATGACCCAGCCAGTTTGATGAATAAAATTAACCATCACAGGAGTCTTGACCCCTCCCCCCCCCAAAAGAGGTAGAGACTAGTAACTATATTCTAGTATATTCTAAGAAACTTCCACCATCCTCCTTCCTTCTCTATAGTCAAGCTTCCATGATCACCCAGTTTCTGTGCCTGGCCCTAGAATAGCTTACTTATTTTGGTGACATGTAGAAAATCTGCCTAACAACTCCCTTCTAGCAACTTCCATCTATTCCACACTGAAAAATTGGGGCAGGAATTCCCAGTCCAGTTTTAGTAAATGTTAAATAATGTTAAAGAAAGCATTAGTTTTCTCCTGGAAAAAAAGGAAAGTTTTGACAAAATCTCCGGAAATGTTGCTTAATGCAAATATTTTGGCCTTCCCACCTGGGTATGCCAATGATAGTATGTGATTGCCTAAGGTGTGTCTCTTTAATGTTTCTATCTTCCATCCTTGCCTCTAGTTGTTTGTCTTGAATAAACCCTCCAGCCAAATGAAGTCCTTGAAATCGCAGATTATACTTTATCCCTTTGCCATTCTCTACAGTGTTGAAAACGCTGCCGGTGCAGGCAGGAACGCTGATTAACTGGTGGCGTTGTCACATTCTGTTTTGTTTGACTCCGCTAATATTAAGCCACCAGCTAGCCCTCGTATTAAAAATAGCCCAGATTTATCTTTCAAGGTTGTCACCTAGCTTTGACATCTCTACCTTGCTTTTCCAGACAGAGCTTCACATAAAGAAAACTGAGGTGCAGGGCTGGGGCAAGAAACGTCTTCCTTTGTGGCTGTTTCTTCGCATAGGTAAAGTCTGGTGGTTTAATGCAGGTATTCGCTCCCATCCTCCTTACCCTAACTTCATTTTCATCTGAAAGAGTGCAATGAGCTCTGTCTGTGAGGAAAGGGCGCTTAGTGCCGGGTGGATGGGTGCGTATTCTCCGGTGCGCCTACTTGTCCTAGAGTGCACAGTGGCTAAGACTTCCCTTCCTTGCCCTGAGAGAGAAAGGATGCTCTGTTCTATAAAGTCCTGAGGGGCCTCGATGGGTCAACACTGCTCTATTAATACAGAATGGGATGACTCACCAGCTGTTGTTTCACTGCTTTCAGCAGACACATTGAAACATTTGCAAAATAGCAAAGGCTTCTGGATGGGAGGGGCCGTGGCTCACAATCCAGACCACCCAGCAGGCACCTCAGGTAATGGGCTTGCACCTGACCCAGGTAGAAATTCAACAACACATCAAGGGGTTGGCATGATCAGCCTGTGCCATTTGGGAAACCACAACACCCTCGTTTGCCTTCCCTATCACTTCCTTTTCCTCATTATTTTCCCCCTCCTCTTGTACGACCATAGATCTCTCTAAAAACCTATTCAGAAGGAGCTGTTAGATTAAATAAAGTAAAAACAAATCCAGTTAAAAGATAGCAAACGTTGCCTTGATATAAAATTTGCCTTGTAGAGCCCACAGCATGACCTACTTATGTGTTTGATTTTCATAGGCTCATAGAACATTGTCCACGAAGGTGGGAGCAGCACCCTCCTCAAGTTTTAAGTGCATACAAACCACTGGGGACCCTGGTGGAGGCGGGGATCCTGGGGAAGGGCCCAAGAATCTGCATTTTGGAAAAGCAGTAAGGGGATGGGCCACTCTCTGAGCAGCAAGTGTCTAGACTCAATGTTGTTCAACCATTTCCATTTCAAAACATATTTGTAAATTTGCCCAAGTTATATAGAAAATACAGTCTGAACAGATGATCAAAGTGGCAAAATTGTTCTCCTTAAAACCGCATTCCTTAATAAATACTTTGTTACAGAAAAGATGTGAGAATAGAGCATTGTACAGTATCCGTTTAAAAAAATGATTCTCCTCTCCTCTCCTTCCTACTGACATATGGTCCAACCTTGATCACTACTTTTGCTGATTTTCTACAGGACACCTACTCTCTATTTGGATCCAGTGTACTAACCTATAATTACCTCTCCTATAAAATGTGTTAACTGGGAGTGAAGTTTCTAGAAGGCACCTTGGCCCTGTGGCAGGGAGGGTCTGAATTGGGCTCTGCCGATTAGGAACTGAGAGACCTTGGACAAGTTGCTTAACCTCTCTCATCCTTAGTTTCTGCACCGAAAAGAGTGGGGTGGAGGAGGCCCCCCCCCCCAATTTTTTTTAATTTTTAAGTGGGAAAATAGGACTATGTACCTTACAGGATTATTGTAAGCTTTAAACAAGATAATGTATGCAAATTACTTACTACATTCATAAAGTAACATACATAAGCCATGTGAAGTACTCCATAAACCAAGCTTCAAAACAAACAAAACCCTGAAATTTACATTCAGAATTGCTAAAATGTTTTCCAGTAAACCATTTTGAAAGGAAATCTTTCCAAAACATTTCTCACCCCCACCTTGTGTAATGGTGTGTACCTAATCCAGTTTAGGTCTTTCCTCATGACTCAGGGTCCTTGTTTTGAACATGAGTGACTGCACTGTCCTGGAACACAAGATGACCTCAGTCAGGGGGATGATGATCTCTGGGGTTTCTAATATCCATCCCCCTGCCCCACCCCCCCGAGCACTCCCACAGCCTCTGTGCACACTTCCATAATAGCACTTACCACACAGAGGCAAAAATATCTGTTTACCTCCTTTCCCAGGGCAGGGGCCAGGTCCTGAGTAAGTGTTTGCTGTTGAATAAAGATCTCCTCAGGCCCCACTTAAAGGGTTGGATGTCAGGAACTCAGAAGCAAGGCTTGTGTTCCTTCATTCAGACACTTTAAAATGCCTCTGTATCCTCAGCCAAGGGCTAAAAGCTCGGCTCTATTTTATCTCTTAGAGATAGCCAAGGACAGAAATTGCGTTCCTCCTTAGAACCATGCAATGGTTTTCAATTACTACTGGGGCAAGAGGTTATTTACCCTTCTGGTCAATTGTAGCCCATTCCTTCTTCTTTGGTGCTCTGTTCTGCTTTCATTGGCAGCAAGTACATGGGAGCCAGACAGCCCTGAGTTCAAACTCTGATCTACAATTTGATAGCTGTTTTAATTTGGCTGAGGCACTTCAATTCTCTGCTCAGTTTCCAAATCTGTAAAATGGGGTAATAACACTCAGCATGCAGATTTGCTATGTGTATGGAAATGACAGCAGAGGTATTTCAAGATGTCTTCTTAGGGAAGAGTTTTGATAACGTGTGCTTTGATAATTGCACTGGGGTTAGGGGCAGGGGTGGGACTCTAAGAAGTTTCTCTGAGCAGTATTAGATGTCCATGAACCTGACTTGCAGGGAGCATGACCTATTAACAATCAGGCAGCTTTCTTTGCAGAGCACAGAGGTGAGCAGATACCAAGCTGCTCTGTATGACTGAGACTGGTAGTTACTTCTCAACAACCATTCTCTCCCCATACTTCACCCTTGTGTCCAGAACCCACTTTCCAAATCTATAGAATAAAGAATATTAGCTTTTATTATTAAGGTACAAGTTTGTAACTCAATCCTGGTGGATGAATTTAAAGGTAAATCTTCTGAAATATTTCTGGGAAATGTTTTCATTTCTGATGTTGGGGGTGGGGGGAGGCAGTTGGGTGGGCAGGGAATGAGGAGAAATGCTCCTCTTTTTATCTTTAATTATAATTGTTTGCAGATAATATTCCTGGAGCTATGGCAGCCATCATGTGACCATGAGGGACAACTCTGACAATGAAAAACCTACAGGCTATGGATGGCAAAGAGGAAAGGCAGAAAGAAAGTGCCTGAGTTGGGTGCTTGATGACATTGTTGTGCCTCTGAATTAACCAAGCCTGAAAGTGATACCTCCAGAGATAATAAATACTATTATTTAAGCGATATTTAGTTACATATTCTGTTACCTGTTTCCTTATTGTATATTCAGCATAAAATTAGGGAGGCTAAACCTTGGAGGTGGGAAGAGAAGGAGGCTTGATGATAGCACAGCAAAAGAGGACATTAGAGAAAAGCCACTTCTGTTGAGGATTTTAACTTTTATTGGATGGGCAGCGTAAGCCTCTGCTCCACTCTGGGAAGCTCCAGTAAATTCCACAGTGCTTACAAATACTTTTGGGGCTAGTGGATCGTTCTAGGGGATTTGAACAAAGGTTGAGATCTACATCAAGAATGACGCCTGATGAAAACAGAGACAGACCTGGGAGTAGCAGTACTTCTATGTTATGTAAAGGTTAGAGATCATATCTGTCAGGCATCTACAATGGTGCTTAGAATGTAGGACACATGCAATAAATGATAAATGCTATTATTATTTTACATCACCAGTATTATTATCTCAGCTCCTGATTGGTAGCCAGCAAGGAGGTAGAAATTAGATGCTTATGGGTAAGCCTGTACTTGGGGGCAGACCCAGCAGTAGGCTTTGAGAAGAAGTTCTGTGATGAAGGCTGTAGGAAGACAGCATGGGGCCAAGCATCACTTGGCTGCAGGCCTGGCAGGTGGGCAGTTGGCACCAGGGGCATCTAGCAGAGCTATGATGATCCTGCGGATGGAGCAAATGCTGGACCAGGGTCCAGGAGAGGGAAATGGGAATTTGTTCCATGGGCATAGAGTTTCAGTTATGCAAGATGAAGACGTTCAGGAGCTCTGTTGTACAGCAATGTGCATATAACACTACTGTGCTATCGACTTAAAAATGGCTAAGATGGTAATTTTTTGTTTTTTGTTTCTTACTACGAATTACTAGGACTAAGGCCTGCAATCATAACAGGCTCAACAGGAGCCTGACTTGTTTGGGTGGGCCTTCCTGAATTTTCCCTGATTAGAAAAGGATAGGTCCCAGATCCAGATTGAGACTGGTTCTCCACCTTCCATGTATAAGTCGAGTTTTTTTTTTTTTTTTAACATTTATTGATTTTTAAGACAGAGAGAGACAGAGCATGAACAGGGGAGGGGCAGAGAGAGAAGGAGACACAGAATCTGAAATGGGCTCCAGGCTCTGAGCTGTCAGCACAGAGCCCGGCGCGGGGCTTGAACTCACGGACCATGAGATCATGACCTGAGCTGAAGTTGGCCGCTTAACCGACTGAGCCACCCAGGCACCCCAAGTTTTAAACATACTGTATATAGGTGTGTGTGTGTGAGTCTCGAGAGTAGTATACATCCTGTGTGTGTGTGTACACATCTACACATAAAATCTCCTCTTTCTGTTTATGTGTGTACGTGTATCTCCTTATCTTACTTACCCTCTCATAAAGTGCCTTGAGTGCCAACCTAATTTACCCTGACAGCTATGGGGAGCCCTCAAAACTAGGGTCTTGCTTTGATCAGTGAGGTGTGACAGGATGGGCCATTGTGTATGTTTCTGCCTGCTTCCTTGCTCTTTTCCATTCTGCCGTAGGAATGGAGTGTTTCAAATAGGAGCTACCCCTGCAGCCTTGGTCCCAGAATGTGAAAACACATGGGGAGCAGAAGCAGAGCCTTCACTGATGTAGTGGTGAACATGTAATGGCAGAGTGAAGGACATTGGTTGTTACAAGCCAACTCAAGGAGTCATGTGTCACTGTGGTAAAACTGACTAATAAATCTGGGAAATCGCCCATTGCCAATGCACAGAATCAGGGGAAATCATAAGTCATTGTTTTTTTAAGCTACTACATTTTAGGGTCTTTGTAAGATAACAATAGATAGCTGGGGCATCCTATAAGGAAAGAATGTCAACCTGAACCAAGGCAAGGTCAGATGAGAGGAGATGAACTGAGAAGTATTAAAGAGGTGGTTAGAACTCTTTCAGTCACTAATGGTAGAACTTAACCAAAAAGTGGAATTTATTGGGTTAAGGTACTGAAAAGGATTCAGAACTAAAATGATGTCACAGGGTTCAGTTTCTCTGTATCTCTCGGCTCTACCTTCCCTTAGTTGAGTGATTCCCTGGACTCCGCACAGAGGATTCCAGTGACCTTGGGTATAGTACCTCTCGGTTTATGTCTTCCCTATTTCAAGTCCAGTAGAAAAATCTTCTTTCCTGATCATGCTACAAAAGTTTTGAGATCCACTTTGAATAGACTGGCTGGGATCATAGGTCCACCCCCAAGAAAATCCCTTTGGATGAGTGGAAATGGTGGGGGCTAGAGAAGAGAGTATATTGGTTATGGCTCCTTCTGTTAAAACTCAGGTTTTAATTTTTAAATTTTTTTTTTTTAGAGACAGAGAATGAGTGAGAGAGAGGGGCCAAGGGAGAGAGAGAGAATCTTAAGCAGGCTCCACACTCAGCACAGAGCCAGATGTGGGACTCAACCCCATGACCCTGGGATCATGACCTGAGCTGAAATCAAAGAGTCAGATGCTTAACTGACTGAGTCACCCAGGCACCCTTCAAACAGTTTTTTAAGAGGGGAATTTATTCATTCATATAACTAAAAAGAGAGATAGAAAAATTCATGGACTGTTTCAACTTTAGGTGCAGTTTAATTTAGAGCTAAAAGAACATCACCAGAATTCACCTCTTGACTTTTCAAAATTACCACCAGTCGAGACACTTGTTACTGGGGATTTTGAAAGCCAAGGAAAGGTGGGTTTGATGATCACAGGTTTCAATGGGTTTGAGGATAACAGGTTCCAATCAAATATATGGGGTTCTTCCTTTTAATCACTTTCTGCAGACCAACACAGCTATGATCTTGGTCTTGGTGAATGGTCATAGGTTAACGTGTAGTGAAGAGTTGGTGTTTAAGTTCATCATTGTTCCAACTGTCTGCAGAGACAAGATTGTAAAACGAATTCAGATTGCTTGAGTTTGGATCCTGACTCCCACACTGATTAGCTGTGTAACCTTGGGCAAGTCATTTAACCACTCAGTGTCTCAGTTCACTCATCTGTGAAATGGGAAATGGCATTATCTACATACCTTAAAGGGTTGTTATTAATAACACACGCAAATCACTTATAAGAGTGGTTAGAGCATGCTAAGTGCTTGATAAATGTTAATTATTATTCTCATTTCTACTGTAAACAAGTGACCACTAATGTAGACTTTTTTTCAGAATTATGACCATTTTAGATGGCAGGTGTTGACCTGGTTTAGATTTATCTCTTGGCAGTGAGTGACTGGAACTGTACCTGCTCATATTATGCATCAGAAAACATCCTGACAGAATTTTCCTGTGTATTTACACTGGCCCCAGCCATGGTCCCATCAATTACTGGACTGTAGATACCTTCCAAGAGAGATACCTCCCCTTTATTTGTACCTCTTTGGTATGAAAGGAAACCTTTCAAACCTAAGTAAAGTTCAATTAAAGGCCTAAAAGGGGACAAAATAAAGGTTTTTGAAAACTACTATACATTTTGCAATCCAGCGCTGAATAGTAAGGGCAGAATATTGTCCTCTATCTTTTTACCATCTTATTACATAATCTTGATTTTTTTTTTTTTGAGAAGCTTAGAAAATGGAAATTTCAAAGTAAGTGTGATATTAGCAATTCATAGGTTACTCAGCTTCTCCTGGCTATTTTTGTTTGGGTTGTTTTGTGTAGTTGCAGTTGATAGAACAATTGTTCTTGAGTCTGGAATTATCTTGGCTCTGGCTGCCTGCATTCCTAACTGCAATGTGTCCCTCTGTGAGAGTAGCAGGGATTAAGCTCTGTGGGCACATTAACCACAGCTTTCTCTCTCTGTTTTGGATGTTGTTACATAAGGCTTCATATTGACCTGAAAGGGGGAGGGGAGAGTGGCTAGGGTTGGGGAGACACTTAGATGACTTGAACTACTTCTTTAAATATATATTCAAGTTTATTTTGAGACAGACAGAGAGAGAGAGAGAGAGAGCACAAGTGGGGTAGGGGCAGAGAGAGAGGGAGAGAGAATTCCAAGCACGCTCTGCACTATCAGTGGAGAACCAGATGCAGAGCTCTAACCCATGAACTGCGAGATCGTGACCTGAGCTGAGATCAAGAGTCAGACACTTAACAGACTGAGCCACCCAGGCGCCCCCAATAACTTGGAATACTCTCAAAAGTGTTGGGATGTGTAACTTCCATGGGTTTTATCTCTAGGCTAAAGAGTGGTGGGGAGGGGTATGTGAATTTCACCTGATTGTTCTCCAAGTCAGCTTTAGTTAGCCAATAGATTTCTTGTACAAATACAAACATTTGCTGGACATATTCTTGAATCAAATTTCAGGGATGGCTTGGGAATCAGAAACCTCCTGGGTCATACTTTGTAGATCTAAATAGCTACCTGAGTCTAAGGTTTCTCCAGGGAAATTCAAGTTGTTTTTTGCCTACAGAAGTTTGATGTCCTAGATGAAGAAATAAAATAATGTTAAGTGTCCTATGATGCTCTGAATTTTAATTCAATTTAATATTTTTGGGTAGCCAGCAAGATTTATTGAGTACTCAGAGTATGAAGAAAATATTGATGTCTAATTTGAGTCTCAAAAGCTTGCATTTTGGATCCCTAAATTAATTGTAACACTTAATTATAATAATTATAATAGTTCATTAATTATAATAGTTTTATTAAGCAATTAAAATGTGCTGGGCATTGTACTGCTTACTTTAATGGTGTAGGTATTTGTATCTCTGCTTTATAATTTAACTAACTGAAACTTTGAAAGTTTAAGAAACTCTCCTGTGGTTACAAGTCTAGTGAAATATGGGAATCTGTCTGTTGTTAATCTATGTTCTTTTTGGTGGGGGGGTGGGGGGGTGGGAAGAGAGAGTAAGCAGTGGAGCAGGGCAGAGAGAGAGATGGAGAGAAAGAAACAGAGAGAATCCCAAGCAGGCTCCATGCTCAGCACAGAGCCACAACCCTGGGATCAAGACTTGAACCAAATTAAGAGTCAGATGCTCAATCAACTGAGCCACCTAAATCTGCCCCTAAATCTGTGTTCTTTCTAAGGCAGTGCTGTCCCATAGAACTTTCTGTGATGATGTTCTATATCTCTGTGGTCCAATGTGACAGCCACATTGTGGCTATTGAGCGTTTGAAGTGAGACTAGTATAACTGAGGAAATCAATTTTTTATTTTATTTAATTTTAATTAAAACTAAACTTTATTTATTTGTTTTGAGAAAGTGTGTGTGCAAGCGGAGGAGGGGCAGAGAGAGTGAGGGAGACAGAGAATCCCAAGCAGGCTCTCCTCAGCACGGAGCCTGATGCAGGGCTCATTCCCATGACCGCAAGATCACCACCTGAGCTGATATCAAGAGCCGACCGCTTAATCTACTGAGCTACCCAGGTATGCCTAAAATTAAACTTTAGTAGCCACATGTAGTGGCTGCACCAGACATCACATTGTCTGGTCTATGAACACTTGAACTACTGTGATCTCATGTGTAGTCCATTTAGATATCAAAGACATCAAATGTAAAGATGTAGTTGTAGAAAAAAAAATGTCATGGAAATCAAAGTCATTTATTATTATTATTTAAAAAATTTTTATTTGGGTAGAGTTGACCAAAGCAAAGTCACTTAAATTGCAGAATTCAAAGGGATGTGGACCTCAAAGTTAAATGACTCATAAAATTTAGGTAGGAAAAACTTCTTTTGGAAAATTTCTATTGTGCTCACTTCAGCAGCATATATACCAAAATTGGAAAATTTCTATTGTACGTTTTACTTGGTGATTATTAATATATTGGCAATGTTGATTATAAGGGGCAGAGCAATTTGAAAAAGGGAAAAATTTGTTCCTGGAACTGTACTCTTACTGCAAGATTCAGTTCTCTAGGCATTTTCCAATCTAGGGAATCACAAATTCCCCAAGTAGCAGGGACACAGGAATATGTTTATAATCAAACTAATTAATAAAACTGTTTTGATTTCTACTTTCAGGTGTCTTCTGCCTCCCGTCATCTGGTTTTTCATAAATGGCTTTAGAGCTGAATATTTACAAACTGGAGTCTTTAATGTTCAATATTCATAAATAGACTATGCTTCCAACAAACAGTGATATAAAAACAAAACATAAATGCCTACTTAACAGAACTCTAGATGATAGCCCTTCCTTGTCTGACTTCTGGATTTATGGTTCATCAGGCTAGGCTGTCTCCCAGAACTGCTAATTTGACTATAAAGTCTCTTTTCAGTAGAGACCAGTTTTCTTGCACTAGTTTAATTCTTTCTTTCTTAGTCGCCAGTCTACCTAAACTTTTCTTCTTTCTCTTTCAATTGATTACAACTTCACTGTCCTGTGGAAATCTCTTTGTTTACTGCTGTGGAAATCCAGGGGGGCCAGAACCGGGAACATGGCTCTCAGCAACGCTGGGTCCTGCAGCAGATGGGTAAACTGACCAGACCTTGCAGATGCCCTAACCTGAGGTTGGAACTACTCCTGCCCCCATCTCTCTGTGTGCCTACCCTCAGAAAAACAGATTACAAATGTGGGCACCAGAATCAGATTGCCTGGACCCGATCTCCTCCTGGCCAAGCAAGAGTTACTTAACATTTTTTGGCCTCACACTCTTCATCTATAAAACAGGATAAAAATAGTTTCTATCTGATAATAGTGTTGTGAGAATTAAATGAAAATAAGGGCTTAGCATGGTTCCTGGAACATGTGTCCACTCAATGATTATTGATCGTTATAATTATTGGTTATCATTATTCTTTAATGACCATAATCCCCTTCCTTAAGGTAATGTGACTTTTTTTTTATTAAAAAAATTTTTTTTAACGTTTATTTATTTTTGAGACAGCGAGAGACAGAGCATGAATAGGGGAGGGGCAGAGAGAGAGGGAGACACAGAATCTGAAACAGGCTCCAGGCTCTGAGCTGTCAGCACAGAGCCCGATGTGGGGCTCGAACTCATGGCCTGTGAGATCATGACCTGAGCCGAAGTCGGACACTTAACCGACTGAGCCACCCAGGCGCCCCGGTAATGTGACTTTTTTGTAACATGAAGAAATACACTCTTCAGTTTTATTACACCAAAGGTTTTATGGATTCCCCTCTAGTTGGTCAGTTTCATGTTTTTTCTCTACTCAAGTTTATGTATTTTTTCAACCATCCAACCTTCATTGAAGCCCCATGATGTGCCAGGTACCATCTTAGAGATGGGGACAGAATGTTGAGGGAGACACATTTCCTCCAGATGCTCATGTTTACTGGAGAAGATAACACAGAAGCAGATCCCAAATGTAGTATTCATTCAAAGAAGTCACTTTCCAGTAAGTATTGTTTTATCAAAACAACTTCCAGCAGGGATTGGCGCAATTGTTCTTTGTTTTCTGGTGGAGGGAGGGGCTGATGGATGTTAATAATAGGCCAGATATACCAGACATTCCATCCACTGGAGTTCCAGTGGTTTAATAAAGTCATTCATACCCTGACGTGAATGAACTATTTCTTATCTGAGATGATAACTGAGAAAGTGAAAATTGTGGCTCAGGGGTGATTTGGTGGCCTAAAGCATTTGAGAGAGAGCAGAGCTGGTGTGCTGAGCAGAGTGGGAGCCTCCAGAAAATAAGAAAGCCTATGAAGAACTGGCTACCCATGGAAAAAGTCAGAACACTCAGCTCCTAGTCCCTCTGCCAATTATGATTATTTACCAACTCTGGATTTCTCATTTGTGAAATAATGAGAAATAGAAATGATGCTGCTAGGCTGGATAGATGATCTCACAGACCCAGAACTATGCCTGTACGAGGACCCTAGAGATCATCCAGTCCAACCTGTTTCTTTTTTAAATTTTTTAAAAGTTTATTTATTTATTTTGAGAGAGTGCCCAAGTGGGGAAGGAGGAGAGAAAGAGAGAGAGAGGGAGGGAGGGAGGGAGGGAGAGAGAGAAAGGGCATGCATGTGTGAGCAGGGGAAGAGAGAATCCCCTCCCACCATCAGTGCAGAGCCAGACATAGGGCTCAAGCTCAGGAACCTTGAGGTCATCACCTGAGCCGAAATCAAGAGTAGGATGCTTAACTGATTGAGCCATCCAGGTGCCCCCAATCTGCTTCTCTTACAGGTAAAGAACTTGTGACTTAAGAGACGTCAGATAACTTGCTCAAGGACACACAGCTTGTTATTTAGAGAATCAGCAAGTCATTAAACTTCTGAGACAGTGCTCATCTCTAGGGTATCATTTGGTTCTATAGGTAGGATACTGTAAACTTATAACTAAGGGCCAGGATCATGACCTTAAGACATGATGAGGTACTTACGTATATTCTGAATCGTTGAGTTACGCTTTTTATAATTACCATATGCTCACTACAATGTTAACATTAAGTTTATTTTATTATATTCTGATGATTTAAGAATGATATTGGAAGTATAGTGTGTCTGTCTTAGGCCTATGGGCCCATTACTATAAAATGAAGTCACTACCTTTTCATGTATGAGTGCTCACTGGCCAGACACCAGCCCCCCTCTAGTTGTCCCCAGTTGTTTCTGAGAGTTTCTCAAGTCCTTCCTCTCTGACTTCTCAATGTACTGCCACAGTGCTGTATCTGCTGCTACTGACTTTTGAACCAGAGCCTCAGGCTCCACCTGCCCCAGAAAGAGACGGAGATGATCATTTCAACCATGCAGTGTTCTCAGGGGGATTAGAGATGATTTATGAACATGCCTAGCATGTAGTAGGTGTTCAGTAAATGTAAACTCTTGTTATTATTTTAGATTTCGCTACCACCAGAGTTTTCAAGACCACTGCTAGATGGTTGGGTTGATGAATTTCAATGTCATTTTCTTCAATTTTCTGTATTTGCTCTTTGCTTTAGGTGCTCTTACAGAGTAGTGAAATAGTCACATGATTATGAGGGAAGGAAGGAGATCATTCACTGATTCATTTACTCGTTTAAAAACATGCATGAAATTCAATTATTCTAGGCTGGGGGACACAGATATGTACAAGCTATTTCAAGGGTTTACAGGTGATTGAGAGAGATAAGACTCTACACAAATCACAGCAATGCAAAACGGCCGGTAAATTCTTCTTTCAGAGAGGAAGATATCACTCTTGGCTGGAAAGATAGTAACAACTAACATTAATGTAACAATTTTAAAGCACTTCCACATGCATTTTGGAACTTGATTCTCACAAAAACCCTGTGATTCAGAACCCTCATTTGCAGATGAGAAGACAGTTCAGGGAAAATAGAGTGACTTACCTATACTTGCTCTGGTATGAAGTCAGCCCTAGGGTCTGACTGTTCAGATTCTGAAGATCCCTCCACTGCATCATCCTAGGAAAGCTTCACGGAGAAGGTGACTTTGTGGACTGAGTATTTAAAGGCGGACCAATTTTGACAGGTGGAGACAAGGCGAGGGCTTTCTAGGTTAAATCAAACAGCACAGATATGAAGGCGGGAAAGGTTGAGACATACTTTGGAAAGTGTGAGTAGAATATGTTAGCTGAACCATTAGCTATTTGTAGGGGAGTCAGAGATTTAAAAAACAAAAAGTGCACTGCACTGGGGCTGGATGACACAATCTGAATCAGCAGACTGAGGAGTTTAGAAATGATTTGACAGAAGTGATGGAGGGGAAGGAGTGTGCTGAATACAGAAAGAATTAAGAAGATCTGGAGAGGTGAGTCAGATTATTGTGGAGAGGATGGAGGGGGCAGGGGGCCAATTAGGAGGCGTTAAGGTAGGCTTATGGGAGGCAAGGCAAGAAGAGCCAGATCCAAGAAGCATTGACTAGCATATTAACATGATGACTAGGTGTGGGAGTTGAGAGAGACGCAGGGAGGAAAGATGCCTCTTAGCTTTGAATGGAGTCCCTGCAAGAAGGTGATGCCTTTATCAGTGGTGGCGTATTTGCAGAAGGAGCTGATTGAGAAGGGAAAGCCATGAGCTCCCTTTCGGATTAGCTGTGCTTGTGTTGCAGTCTGTGTATCGCCACCTGACTGTCCACTGAGAAGGTGGGTGGTGAGTCAGAGGAAGAAGGAGAGTGTGAGTGACCACCCAGGCAGAGGGCTCTTCCTTCCTGAGTCTGCTCTGCTCCCCCCCCCCCATTGTGTCTGATGACAACAATGCCTGCTATGTGGTAAACACTCAAAATACCTTTGGAAAAGAAAATCATTTAAAAGAAGACTTGTCGGGGCGCCTGGGTGGCGCAGTCGGTTGAGCGTCCGGCTTCAGCCAGGTCACGATCTCGCGGTCCGTGAGTTCGAGCCCCGCGTCAGGCTCTGGGCTGATGGCTCGGAGCCTGGAGCCTGTTTCTGATTCTGTGTCTCCCTCTCTCTCTGCCCCTCCCCCGTTCATGCTCTGTCTCTCTCTGTCCCAAAAATAAATAAACGTTGAAAAAAAAATTTAAAAAAAAAAAAAGACTTGTCAGGAAAAGTTCTAGGGCAAAGGAGAAAACTAGAGTGAGGGAAAAGAGGAGACAGTGCTAGCAATGGGAAGCACCAAATTTGAGTCACTGGCTCTAGTAATTTCCCAGAGATTAAGTGCTCCAAGGCCTGGTGGGAGCTGTAAGTGGTAGGGACCTGGTGGAATTAAGAATATGGAGAGATTCTGGGGCCAGAGTATTGATGTTTAAGTTGCTATGGGTAATGGCAAAGAGTAAAAATGACTGAGTTAGACCCAGGCAAGAGAGGCCCCTGCTCTGGACTCTGTCTTTTAGAGGACCTCACTCTGGCTCTCTTCTGCCCCCCTCCCTGCACTACCTCGTCCATGGGGCCAAGGGGTCATGCTCACTGGAACCTGTGCTTCTAGATCCAGCCCTGGGTAACAGGTCCCTGGGATTCCCTGCTCAAATGGCCAAACCTGCTTCCAGGGCCTCCCCAGGCCTCTATCCTGGGTCTGCCTTCATGTGGGTACACAATGCCACTACTTTGCACACTCCAGGCCTGAGCAATAGCCCAGGGCCATCTCTCTAGGTAGGTAGGGGGATGTAAATAAAGCTTTGGGGGTGAGTGGCAGAACTTGAACTTTGTGGGTAGGGGTATGCACAAATGTTCTTAAGGTCTGCTCCAGTGTAGGATGGAACCAGGACATGGAAAAGAAGGGAAACAAAAATTGGGTGGGGGGCTGGCTTCCAGCCCGCCTTGCATCACCACATTCTGAAGCAGAAGTCCAAGAAATCGAGAAATTTAAGTTTAAACTTTAAATTCAGGCTTCTAGGTTGTAAAGAAAGTGCACATGCCAATATCAAGTGTTAGAATATATTTTATTTTATATAAGTTTGTAAGCTTGACTTATAACTTCTAAATATTTAGATATGTGATATACAGACCTCCATTTGTGATCCTACCCTCATATGTTAGGAGTCTTCAGAATCAGCAGGTTATAAAGATCTCTCTGCTGTGAGCCTTGAGCTTCCTTCCCCTTTCTTGACAACCACCACACTTTTTGGGTGAAAACTTGTTTTATTGTCCGTCTCCTCTGATAGACATGAAGCTGTGTAGAGGCAGAAACCAGGCTGTCTTGTTTACAAATATATCCTAGTGTTAGTGCAATGACTGACACATAGTATGTGCTCATGACTCATGTTTAAAGTTCTAAAATGATGAAAGATTAGGGCGCCTGGGTGGCTCAGTTGGTTAAGCATCTGACTTCGGCTCAGGTCACGATCTTATAGTTTGTGAGTTCGAGCCCCGTTTCGGGCTCTGTGCTGACACCTCAGAGCCTGAAGCCTGCTTCAGATTCTGTATCTCCCTCTCTCTCTGCCCCTCCCCTGCTCACACTCTGCTTCTCTCTCTCTCAAAAATAAATAAACATTTAGGAAAAATAAAATGATGAAAGACTTACTTAATGACAGCAAGTAGGGTGAAGAGAAATGATGGAAGGGGGTAAAGTTATCTTTAAAGAAAATGTCTTGATAAATCATGATAGAAATAGAATGGCAGTCTAGATGTTTCTCTTCCAGTCAGGGAGTCTGGCAAGCACACACATCTATTGCCTTAAGAACTAGAGTTGAAGTAGTTTTTTCATTCTAAATTTTAGGTGTTTGTTGTTGTTTCCCTTCGATGAGTAGCTGCATTAGGATCAGATACTATAAAGTGAGGGCCTGGAATTCTCAAGTGATTGATTCACTGAAGTGCATTTAAAAATACAAATTAAAGGGGCGCCTGGGTGGCTCAGTCGGTTAAGCGTCCGACTTCGGCTCAGGTCATGGTCTCTCAGTTCATGAGTTCCAGCCCGGCATCGGGCTCTGTGCTGACAGCTCAGAGCCCGGAGCCCGCTTCAGATTCTGTGTCTCCCTCCCTCTCTGCCCCTCCCCCCTTCACGCTCTGTCTCTCTCTCAAAAATAAATAAACATTAAAAAAAAAATACAATTTGACATTTAAAAACGAAGGAAAAAACACAGCCTTTTAGTTTTCCTTGAAAAACTGAAGCTTTGGCAAGATTGGCCCACAGTGGTCTGAAGCCTTTAAATGGGCCTGTGCTTATCAACGGGCCACATCCCACCACTCAAAGCTCAAATGCCACGGACATTGTAAGGCTTCTGAATTCATGACCTCTGGACCATGGGATCTTTAAGGCCTTTATACTTTCAAAAAAGTCTTTTAATTTGTTTAGGGTTATATATCTACCAACCTTTGAATGACCTTAGTGTCATTTGAATTGTACTATAATATCGTATATCTGCTTATATCTGCCATTGATTCTGAAACGGATTAATTCACATATAATCAGAGAAACCCAACTGCTCCAGAAAGCAACTTTCTGTTAGAGTTATTGTACAAATTTCCTTTAATCATTCCTCCGATGACGCTAAGGGGAGATGCTAGCTTGAAGGAGAGTCTGCAGATCAGAATTTGACGGCTCCCTGAGAGCTGAGAAGATTGTGTGTGGCGGTGGAACAAGAGGTGCTGGGGACACGGAAATACACAAGTGCCAGAGTGAAGGTTGCAGAACTGGGCTTGGGAGGATGATGAAGAAACCGAAAGACGACGCTAAAGTGCTAATTTGTTCAAGTATTTATTGAGTATTCACGACGTGTCAAGCCCTGTTTTGAAGCGAGGAATTCAGCAGTAAACCAACAAAAGTCCCTGCTCTCATTGAGCTTAATTCCAGTGCGGTAAGCCAGGTAGCACACACGTAAACACATACATCCCATATGTATGTTTCGGATGGAAATAACTGCTATTTATAAAACCAAAGCAGAGCAAAGGGGCAGCAAATGAGAGTGGCTGCTATTCCAGGAGACCCCGAAGAATCAAGGAAGCGAAGCAGAAACCATCGATCGGTTTCTAATTTCCTAGGCTGCTGAGTGCGAGGTGCACCTCCCAGGAAACCCCGCCCCCTCCCTCCCATAGGGCGCAAGGTGCCATCTCCTGGCGAGCTCCTCCCACTTGCCCGCCCAGAGGCGGCCTTGGGGGCGGGGCATGACGCCCAGGGGCAAGGAGCGCGCTGCACCGAAAGCCGCGCGGATAGGGTTCCCGGCATTCATCCCGTTCTATCAAGGCCAGAAGAATTACCCCCGCTGTACCTGGCATGCTGGGAACTGTAGTTTCCGCCCGCAGCCCGGCGTGTCGGAGGAAGTAAAAGCCGTTCAATCGGCTCCATTGCTGCCACATGACTTGCATCCTCGAGGGGCTGTGGGGAGGCCTTGCTGGGGGTAGGGGCGGGGATCATCCCCAGAACGGTCCGGCAAGCGTCCAGGCTGGTGGCCGCCCCGGTCACGTGACCTCAGCTTGCCGGGCGCGCGCGACTCCTCACCGCCATTCCCTCCCCGCCCAGCCCGGCAGTCGGCCTGCGCCTCCCCCGGCGCTGCTGCCACCTCGCGCTCGGAGGCGTCACGGAACGTGCTCTCCTCTCCCCCTCCCCCTCCCATCCCCTCCCGCCCTCCCCCACCTCCCCCTCCCGCGCCGAGACTCGCCGCCGCCGCCGCAGCCGCAGGAGTAGCCGCCGCCGGAGCCGCGCGCAGCCATGGCCGAGAACCCGGGCTTGGAGAACCACCGCATCAAGAGCTTTAAGAACAAGGGCCGCGATGTGGAAGTGAGTGTGCTTCCGCGGTCTGGGCCCTCCCGGCTCACCCGGCTGGCCGCGCCGGCCCCTCGGCGGCGGGGAGGGGCGGGGGGCCGGCGCCGGGCTGGTTCTCGCCGGCTCGCGGTGGGTCGGAGTTGGCCGCCGCCTCTAGTCACCGCGGCCCCGGCTGGGCGGAGCGGGCGACGGGACCGCGGGCCGGGCTGCACCCGCCCTCTGGAGCTGCCGGCGCGGGGACCGGGAAATGCCGGGGTTTTCGGCCCCGTCACGCGGGCGCGGCCTGCTGTCGGCGAGGAAGGGATGTGGAGCTGAGGCGGGGTCCGCGGGCCGGCGCCTCGCGGCCGGGGATGCTGCCACCCTGGTCCGTCGACCGCACCGCGGAGGGGGCGGCCGCGACTCGCGCCGGCTGCCCGTGCAGCCTCCCTCCCGGCACGGCCCCCTCGGTGCCTCCCGCGCTGCCGCACATGGAGCCGGCGCTGTGCCGGTCCCCGCGCATATCTTGTGCGAGCGGGGCCCAGGCGGGCGGTGGCGGCCCGCAGAGGGGGGTGGGGACCAGCCGGGTAACTGACTTGTTTGAGGGTGGTGGATGGGGGAGGGTAGGATGCGCCAGGACCATTTTCTCATATTCCAGTGTTGTCCTTTGGACCGGTCGTGCTGAGCTGTTCTAGCTCATACTCCTCTTACTGCTGGCATTTGGAGCAAGCTGGAGGTGGACAATAGTTTACCATCTATTGTGTTGAGGCTTTGGAAGAGACGTTGTTTCGACCTCCGCTCACAGGACCTGTTTTCTTAGCCTTTCTTGTAGTGGGATTGTGCACAGGATAATAATTTCTTTGACATGCTTTACAGAAATAAATCGGATACATAGGTTCATACGGCCTTGTATATCTCTCTTGCTTCAAGCTGGTAGAATTTCCAAGTGGTTGCAAAACTGTAAACATCGTGGTCACTTAGTTCGTTGCTACACAGCATGTTGCCATTGTCTCATTAAGGTGACATTAGCAGGTACTATTTGCAAACTCGGCTTACTGAGGCAGCGCTAGAGGTCTCTCTGCAGCTACTGAAAGCATTGTAGTATACTGCACAAACTTCCCTGGAACTCTGACCTCTGGATTTGTTAGGGAGAACGTGGTTTTAAGTCCACAGCTTCCTTTTCTAATACTAGGGGACATGATTCGCAGTTTTGTAATTCTTGATAAAGGGCCAAGGTGAGGAAGATGTGCGCATTTTATCCTGTCTTAGAGAACGTGGTGGGGAAACATTCAGCGTTCTGTTTTGTAGAGAAACACAAAACTCAGGCCATTTTTCAGAGCTACAAAATTAAAACTAACTGGAACAAACCTAAGGAAATTCTGTGGAGTTCCCGTTTGAATAAGACAAATAAAGGTCATCTATCTCTACCCTGGTCATGGTTAAATTTCTTCTGTGGGAAATACTTGTAAGCAAAAGTGAAACTTAGGAATAGCAACAAGAAATTTTGGAACTGCCTCCTTAATTGGTCCACTTGATGATAGGAGTTAATTTTGAACTTTTTCCGTCTTTCTTGAAGCTTACCACTATTATAAAGCAAAACTTACTAGTTTGAAAAATGACCATGTTGTTTGTACAGAAGAACTAACAACATTGTTTCTTCTCTTGGATATTGGTGCAGGTTTTTGTTTTCTTTTTTGCCTATATTATTATCTGGGCACTCAGTGCTACCTAGTAAGGACTCCTGCACATAATAGGTGCACAGTAAATATTTGCTGATCATCAGAATGTAATTAATGACTTCCAGATGCATGAAAAAGAGGCATGGTTACTCAGCCTTCGGCCTGAAAATATTGGTCACATTATTACATTTCCCAGGATACGTTAGAGTAAGGCATGACATAGCAGACATTCAAATGATAGGTCTATGCGGCAGACACTATACTGGGAGCTTCATGACACTTAATTCCTTATAACGTCATATGAACTAGTTATAGCATTATCCCCACTTTACAGGAGGAAAGTACTTTAGATGAGGAAATATGAGAGTGCTTACGTAGCGTGTACAAGGTCACAAAGTGGGTATGAGCATTCCTTCACCAATTGTTGGATGTCTGACAATGTTAGGTCTTGGGTATACAAAAGAGAATAAAATTCAGTCTGTACCTCAAGGAGTTTACAGTTCAGTGGGAATAATGGTAAAGTAAACTGATGATTACAATGCAGTACATCAATAAGTATATTTTGAGAAGATTCTAACTTGAGGCTGAGCAGTCAAGGGAGATGTTATGGTTGATTCATAGTGGATGAATTGGAGTAAACTAATCCTGAAAGATGAAGGAAAGTTGGCCTGGCAAAATGCAGGAAAAGGGAGGGCAAAACGAAGGGGCTTTGTAGGCTTGTGGGAGGAATAGTTGAACGGTAGTTGAAGAGTCCTGACAGAATGCAGTAGAATTGCTGGGGATGTGACTGACGGGTTAACTGATCAGGGATCAAACCTGGTAAGTGCCTTTGTTGTGGACTTAGGTACAACCAAGACTAGATGCTGGTTCTAATTTAGTTTTATCCATTAGAAACTGTGTTAAATCAGAAACTTACACTACAGCTTAGCTTTGTGACTAAGTAGTTGTGATTATCAGGCTGTTTCAAAACAGTGAGATGTGCTCTGATGTGATATTCCTACCTTTTCACATATAGGATAGATGAAAGATAAAACTTTGTAAAGTGTACAACCAGCTGATACACAAATAAGATGCTAGGTACAAGTATAAAATACACATTTTCTAAGGGAGTAAGTTATACCTGTTCCGCTAACAGGAAGTTGTGAGTGGGGAGAGGGCTGAGGAGGAGAGCAATTTCATAGTCATTCAGTCGGGAATGGCTTTACAGAAAAGAGGTTGGTGGATTTTATAGGAAGTATGTGCTGAACTTGAACAGGGAGCAAAAGAAATTAGTGAATAAAGACCCAGGTGAGAAAGAAGAGCAATTAGATTAGGGAGTGAAGAGATGAGACTTCCAGATGGCCCATGGTGGTCTGAGACTATATTTGCGGCAAAGAGTTACTTGGACAGTTCCTTATAGATCTGAAGGAGTTTATTCCAGAATAAAGTGAGAAGGTACAACATGATTAGAGCAGTGGAATAAGATGACTGGCAGTAATATTTAGAATTAGTTCTGGAGGAATAATGCTCTTACCCTGTATGTCAAGAGGAATTTTCAAAAAAAATCAAGATTGGCAGGGGCGCCTGGGTGGCTCAGTTGGTTAAGCGTCCGACTTCGGCTCAGGTTATGATCTCACGGTCCATGAGTTCAAGCCCCTCATCCAGCTCTGTGCTGACAGCTCAGAGTCTGGAGCCTATTTCAGATTCTGTGTCTCCCTCTCTGTTTGACCCTCCCCTGTTCATGCTCTGTCTCTCTCTGTCTCAAAAATAAATAAAGGTTAAAAAAATTAAAAAAAATAAATTAAAAAAAATCAAGATTGGGGATGGAATGAGGATTTGAACTTCCTCCTCCTGTTCCTTTCTCTTCCTCTTCTGTGGAAAGCTCATAGTGGAGAAAGGGGATGAAAGTTATCTTGAGGTCTACAGATACAGATAGGGGAGGAGTAATTATTCCAGATAGCAGTTTGGAGCTTGGGTAGGGGGAATGGATTTCGTAGCTAAAACTAGGGAGTACATTGTAAAAAGGAAACTTAATTTATCTTCATTTGGTCTGGAATGGGTGTTGTTGTTGTTGTTGTTGTTTTTTTTAAATTGTTAATGTTTACTTTTGAGAGAGAGAGAGCACGAGCAGGGAAGGGGCAGAGAGTGAGGGAGACAAAGAATCTGAAGCAGGTGAGCTGTCAGCACAGAGCCTGATGCGGGGCTGGGACTCACCAACCGTGAGATTATGACCTGAGCCAAAATCAGATGCCCAACCGACTGAGCCATCCAGGTGCCCCTGGAATGGGTATTTTAATACCAGACCTTTTTATAGAAGACATTGTTCTTAGGCTTTTTTTCCCTTTTAAAAAAGTATTTAAAACTTTTCAAATATACTTACAGAAAAGTGCATGAAATGGAAACGTTCCATTTAATGAGTACTTATAAATCAAACACTCTGGTAAATGCCACTCAAGTCAACTTTGCTTTTTCTTGCTCCTGTATACCTCAAGAATGTAATATTTTTATCAGTAACAATAACTAATAACAATTATTTTTAAAATCTTAACACTTACTGTTTGCAGTTTACCTGTACCAAGTATTTTGTATGGATTAGTTTTCACAACGATCCAGTGAAGTATATACTATTATTATCCATATTTACTGCTGAGGAAACTTGAGACGTACGATTCGTAAGTAACTAGCCCTAAGTCATCAGGGGTGGCAGGACCTGGACTTACAGTGAAGCAGATGACATGAAAGCCAGAACTCTTGCTCACTGTACTGTCTTCCCACTGCAAGGAACCTCAGACCTGAATTGTAGGAAATAACCTCTGAAAGTTAATTAATGAGGAAAGTATTTAGGAAATCTTGGCTATATCCTAGAAATTCCTGATTTGGTACTTTGAAACCTTGCTAATAAAAATTTTTGATATCTTATCTATCATTTAATTTATTTGCTTTTTTTTTCTTTGTACTCTTGCAAAGTTTCCTTATTAGTGAGGAACTAGTTAGTCAGTTTCACCAAAAAATAACCCATATCCTTGGACTTAACACTTAAAACTTATGTTTAAGTTTCTAATACTGAGGGTAATATATATTTTCTCATCCGCAAATTTGACCAGCATTACCAAACTCACTCTGTCTCTCTGGAGCCTCTATTGGTAAGTGCTACTACCGAATTGCTCAAGCTTAAAATCTCCTGGACTCCTCCCTTCTCTTCCCTTTTCCTATTAGTCAGTTATCTGAAGAGCCCTCCTATTTTTGCCTTTGATGCCAACCTTACTACAGCTGCCCTAGTTTGGGCCACTGTTATTCTCACCTGTGTAAGTATGATCGTGCACCTGGTTTCCCTGTCACCACCAGTATCTTCCCTTCCATTGTATCTTGTGAGTTGGTCTTTCTGAAATCCTTTTGTGTTACTTTCTTGGTAAGATCATTGCCGTTGCCTTCAGGATAAAATTAAAAGTCCTTAAGATGCCACACATAGTTCCTTAGGTCTCTTTTGTGCCAGCTGTGGTCACATGTTTGAGATGGTGGAGTGACCAGTGTGATTTCTTCTCCGTGCCTTTGCACAGGTTATTCTCTTCTGTACATACCTTCTTTTGCTGTTTACTGGGGCTCACTCTGGCAAACTCTTTCCTCACTCAGACTCCTTTCTATATATCTCTGGAACACCAAGATTGTAATTCTGCCGCACATGTCATCCTACTTCAAAAAAAACCTTTCAGAAGTTCTCCGTAGGGCCTTTCCTGACTCACCAATAACGTGAGTACTATCAGTCCCTAGGGTTTTTCTTCTCTCTAATGCTTTTTCCTAAGTGAATTTTCCTTTACCTCTTTGGGTTAAATTGCTGTGGCTACAACAAGTTCTCTGCATGTGGGCTCTGTAAGCCCACTGAAGGTAAAGACCTTGGACTGTGAGTTGTCACGTAGTGACCAGTATATAAAATTTAAGGAATATTCTGAGAAGAGAGACTAGATAGCATATCTGAAAAACGTCTATATTTGGGAGTGAAACTAACAATATTATCCTAAGATGCCAATATTCCTTCTGGTGTTGACACCATGGCATTGATACTGTTGCCTAGCCCTCCTTTGCCAGCCTCTTCTGTTATAATGTATTTCTGCAACATGAACTAATTCATACTTGAATGCTAAAGAAGAATGATGTTAGTTAATGCAGAATTCATGTTGGTTCATATTTGATTTCGGAGTTGATTTTTCACCAGCATGTTAACTGTTTCACGCTCCCAAGTAACAGCAATCGAACATAAACACGTGAAGTACAGACACAGTTGAACACAGCAAGTCGGAGAGTATGCACATTGCCCCTTCCCCCATATTCTGCCTCTAGACTCCATAGGTTAACTATGTTCTGTCTTAAGTGCTTATTGCCCTACCCTTCTTGATGTAGTTCCCTCTTTTTTCTTAATTTTACAGAACATGAAGTTTTTCAGGAATCGACATATCATAGAGCAGATAGGTTATACTTCTCTTTTCTTGAATTCACTAACGGGGTGCACAGTCTCCCCTCGTCCTTCTGCCTGAATGATTTCTCCTTTTTGGTGGATTTTGCCAAGTCTTCTTCCTACCTATTGACTGCAGGCACGTCTTGGGATTTTGTCTGTGACTCTCTTCTCTATTGACTGCTTTTCTTGCCCACATCAAGCATCTCCCTTAGTTTTAACTATCACTTCAGTGTGGGGGACTTAAATGTGTCTTAGGCATCTGCTGGAAATTAATCACATGAGCATCACATCAGCTTCTTAAGCTCAAAGTGTTTAAAGCTATGTTCTGCCTTTTTTTTCTTTTCTCTGTTTATGGCATCATCACCCTCACTGTGACCTGAACTTGAAACTTGAGAGGCTTCTTGGACTCCTTCCTCATCTTCCACATTCAGTCAGATGCCAGTCATGTAGCTTGAATCTCTGTGCTGTTTCTGGATTTTGGCCCTGCCTCTGTATTCACTGCCTCCAGCCGACTTTAAGCCTTAATACTTATCATCTGGCAATTTAAGAATTGCCCCCAAAGTGATTGATGTTCTTTCTCCAGTTCATGAGATCTTTCAGTGAGTCTCATACCTGATTATTTTTTCCAGGTTCAGCTTTTCCTTCCTCTCTCCTTCCCTGCCCCTTCAAGCTCTAGCAACACTGAGCGTCTTATATGCTTATACATAATCTGGAATCCCGCCCTCCCCTGCTTGCCAATGCTATTTCTATTCTCAGGGCTATCCTGCTGACTGGAATATCCTTCCCTGCCTCCTGTTGCCTGACTAATTCCTACCCCTCTTTAAATGCTCAACTCTGGGTTTAGCTCTTATCAGAAATCTTCTGAATCTCCCCCATCTTCCCAGGTTGAGTTAGGTACCATTCTTCACTCCTGAATATATCTTTCTCATATGCAGTTATGGTTAATATATTTCAATTATGGTTTATCTCTTTCTCCAACTAGATTGTGAGCTTTTTGAGCACATAGACTGTATATTTCCTTTGCCTACATCTTAGTGCAGTGGCTGGAACAGAGTAAGCACTAAAACATTTCTTGAATGAATGTATCCATACTAGGTACTACAAACACAATAATTTTCTTAAAATACGTTTTTGAACTGAAACTTTTATTTTTTATTTTTTATTATTTTTTTTAATGTTTAGTTTTGAGAGAGACAAAGCGTGAGCAGGCAAGGGGCAGAGAGAGAGAGAGAGACACAGAATCCAAAACAGGCTCCAGGCTCTGAGCTGTCGGCACAGAGCCCTTCGTGAGGCTTGAACTCATGAACCACGGGATCATGACCTGAGTCGAAGTCAGATGCTCAACCGACTGAGCCACCCAGGCGCCCCTGAACTGAAACTTTTAATCTTTTGTGCCTTTTCCTGTTGCTTTCTAAATCAAGTTCAAACTTTTTATTATGATAGGTAAAGTGTTGGGAGATTGAGAGACCTGCATAGTTAAATAATTTTTAAATTTTTCTTACTTTAATTATAGAAATGTTCTTTTTTTAATAATTAAAAAAAATTTTTTTTTAACGTTTGTTCATTTTTGAGAGACAGAGCGCGAGTGGGGGAGGGGAAGAGAGAGAGAGGGAGACACAGAATCCGAAGCACGCTCCAGGCTCTGAGCTGTCAGCACAGAGCCCGATGCAGGGCTCGAACCCACAAACCTTGAGATCATGACCTGAGCCAAAGTTGGACGCTTAACCAACTGAGCCACTCAGGTGGCCCAGAAGTGTTCTAATAATTAGGAAAGTGGAGAGAATAGTATAATTAATCCCATATGCACATCACTTAGATTTAATAAGTCACAGTTTGCTGTCTTTGTTTCATCTTTTTCCTCTATATGTATAATAGACACCATGACATTTTACTCCTAAAGACTTAAGGCTACTTCTCTAAAAAATAATGTATTCTTACATAAACACTGTATCACCCTGACATATTAACATCTAATCTAGTCCACATTTAAATTTCCCTAGTTGTCCCTGATTTTTTTTTTTTTTTTAAACATTTGGTCATTTGGTCAGGATTAAACAAGATCAGATCATGTTTGGTTATGTTTCTTAAATCTCCTTCAATCTACAATAGGCTTCTCCCACCATTTTTTTTATAGTAAATAAACATAACATAAAATTTATTATTTTAACTACTTTAAGTGTATAGTTCTGTGACATTAAGTACATTCACATTGTTGTGTAATAATCATCACTGCCCTATATCCAGAACTTTTCATCTTTTGTAACTGAAACTCTGTACCTATTAAATAATAATTTTTCATTCCCTCTTTCTCCAGCCCTTGGCAACCTTCCTTATATTGTCTTTCTTTATGAATTTGACTACTCTAGGAAGCTCGTATAAGTAGAGTCATACAATATTTGTCTGGCTTATTTGACTGGCTTATTTCTCTCAGCATAATGTCTTCGAAGCGCATCTGTGTTGTAGCATGTGTCACAATTTTGTTTCTTGTTATGGCTGAATAATATTCCGTTGTATGCAGGTACCATATTTTGTCCATTCACCCATTGATGAATGGTGGCTTCTACTTTTTGGCTGTTGTCCCCCACCATTTTATGAATGCTGTTAATTTGTTGAAGAAATCAGGTCAGTTTTCTTGTATTAAGTTGAACCACATGAAATTTTCATTTGGGAGGTTCAAACTATGAGCCAAGTATCAGCAATTACATATGGTTCAGCCTAATAAAATGTCCTAATTACTGGATTTGTCTGTTTCTTTGTGGTGTTGCTTAACTTGTTCCTCCTATTTCTTGCCACCGTCTGGATTTTCTGTAAACTGGAGGTTAGTTTTAGAAGCATGATTATCTTCAGTTTAAGCATTTTTGATTAAAAAAAAATACTTGGGGCGCCTGGGTGGCGCGGTCGGTTAAGCATCCGACTTCAGCCAGGTCACGATCTCGCGGTCTGTGAGTTCGAGCCCCGCGTCGGGCTCTGGGCTGATGGCTCAGAGCCTGGAGCCTGTTTCCGATTCTGTGTCTCCCTCTCTCTCTGCCCCTCCCCCGTTCATGCTCTGTCTCTCTCTGTCCCAAAAATAAATAAACGTTGAAAAAAAAAAAATACTTCCATTGGTGATGCTGTGTACTTCAGAATATATCCCAGTAGTGATGGTAAGATTGATCAGAAGGTTCAGATGATAAAGAATAGACAAAGATAGTTCAGATAAAAAATAGTTTAATGTTACAATGTCAAAGTCACTGCATTTGGTGAAATGAATTTTATTTGGGTGAAGTGTGACATAGACTGGATAATATTTGAAGTGAAAAAGAATAAACTGACTTCTTGGTATCCAGCAAGGAGTTAGAAGATGTATTTGGAAAATCTAACTTCAAA
Source organism: Prionailurus bengalensis (assembly GCF_016509475.1). Classification (NCBI taxonomy): domain Eukaryota; kingdom Metazoa; phylum Chordata; class Mammalia; order Carnivora; family Felidae; genus Prionailurus; species Prionailurus bengalensis. Next base: position 21,682,329 of record NC_057343.1, read on the forward strand.
GTCAGTGGCATTTTCTCTTTCCATGACTGACACTGTTCCTAACTTGACTTTGATATCTCAGCGTAAGGTTTCGCTGTGTTCTCATTTCCAAGCCTCTGTTCCTTTACTTTGAAGATAAAGCAATAGTAAAAATCTAGGGAAGATATAGCTGTACTTTGTGGCAGTTTTGCTATTAAGAAAAATTTGTCACAGCCTGGGATATCACCACTAAGAGTTAAAGTATGGTTGGGGCACCTGGGTGGCTCAGTCATTTGAGCGTCCGACTTCAGCTCAGGTTATGATCTCATGGTCTGTGAGTTCGAGCCCCGTGTCGGACTCTGTGCTGACAGCTGGGATCCTGGAGCCTGCTTCAGATTCTGTGCCTCCCTCTCTCTCTCTGCCCCTCTCCCCCACCTTATGCTCTGTCTCTGTCTCTGAAAAATGAATAAACCTTAAAAAAAAAAAAAAAGTTAAAGTATGGTAAAATAAATCATGACTATATTTACTTGGAATTAATCTTTCTAAATGGTTGGGTTTTCTGGGCTTTAAGTTTATTTGTTTACATACCAAACTTTTATTTGAAATGTCAGTGTTTGGGGTGCTTGTCTGACTCAGTGGGTGGAGCATGTGACTCTTGATCTCAGGGTTGTGAGTTCGAGTGCCACTTTGGGCATGGAGCCCCCAAAAAAGTCACTGTTTCTGAAAATGCCTATACATTTTTCTGCCTTCTTAAATAGAATATAATTTAGTTATTTTCTTGTTTCTTGAGAATCACATTTATGCATATGGGTATCCGTTTTTGCTGTTATGTAAGTAATGCCTTCAGGTTCTTAGATTTGTCAGAATTTTATCCTTAATTTTTGTGCTTATGGAATTTTTGCTCTTCATAATTCTTTTGCCTATCCTACCCTTGCAGAATTTGTCAGCTTTCTCTTTGATATTGTCAGCTTGTTTACCTGTAGTAGCTCCACTCTTCCTTTTTAATTTAATGTTTCATATATCCTAGTGACTTGGATAATAGATGTATTAAACACTTATGAAGCATTTGCTATGGGCCAGACAGGCAGTGTTAATACCCCAAATAGTAAATATAAATAACTTTGTCCTTGCTAGTTTAGTGTGAGAGACTGATACCTAAGTATATACAGTGGACTCTTAAGCAACATGGGGGTTAGGGGTGCCCACATATAACTTTTGATTCCCCAAACACTTAACTACAGATACTGTACTGTTAACTGGAAGCCTGACCAATAACATAAACAGTCAACTAACATGCATTTTGTATATGTATTATATAATGTGTTCTTACGATAAAGTAAGCTAGAGAAAAGATAATGTTATTGATAAAATCACAAAAAATAGAAAATACATTTACAGTACTGTACTGTAAAAAATTCGTGTATGAGTAGATCTGCATAGTTCAAACCCATGTTATTCAAGGGTCAGCTGTACTTAGTATAGAGCTCATTCTATGAAATAGGTACATAATTTGCAAAGTACTATGAAAGCATGAAGAAAGCGAGTGACTATACCTGGGAAAATTGAATTAAGTTACACAGAAGATCATACTTGAGCTGGGTCTTGAAGAATGAATAGGAGTTTGCCAAGACAAAAAGAAAAATAACATGAATAACAGTGACTGTGTCATAGAGTATTAAAGGTGTGGTGTGTTCAAGCAGTAGTTGATGTGGTGACCTTACATACATTCCCTTCTTTTGGAAACCTCGTTCTGATTGACCTTTCTTTGGAAGCTACTCTTCTGCCATTGGATGTCTTTTGGTGAGATTTTTGATCTAAGTGCTTCTGCCTCCTTTGGTTAATTAAAGTGCCTTAATCTTTCTGGTTAATAAAAAGAAGGCCATTCAAATGCTGTCCCTGGCATTTAAATCTTAAATGAGCTGACACTGGGACCTAAGTGATTCATTTTGGCAGAAGTACTGTGAAGAAATCTTTCATTAATTCCTGCCACCTAGATCTGTGGCGTTGCTTTCATCCTGAGTTTTTCATCAGATTCCACAGCTTTTCCTTTGGTTCTGTGAATTGTTCTTTATTCTTCCAGTAAATTCACCTGCACCCCTCCCCTCCCTTTGTTTCTCAGACTAACTCAAGTCTGTTTTTATGGTTTGCAACATAACTAATTTAAGATGATCAACTATCCTGGTTTGCCCAGAACTGAGGGAGTTCTCAGGACACAGGACTTTGAGTATTCAAACCAGTAAAATCCTAGGCAGACCTTCATAAGTTGGCCGCTTTACTCTAATTGAAACAGTTGGGACTAAAGATAATGAGTTTGGGGAACCAAATGGTGTTCAGATGGAAATATCCAGTATGCAGCTGAAAATAATGTGTGCAGAACTAGCTTGCTTCAGTTATTTCTCTCAACAGTTATCTGAATTCTGAACTAAGTATGGGAGATAAGACAATGAAAGTAATGATAACCAATAATTGCTGAGCACTTACTATGGGCAAGGCACTGTGCTTCTAAGAATAATATTAAGTAATTCTCACAATTGCTGTTATTCAGGTGAAGAAAATGAGTTAAGTAATTTGCTTAAGAACATGCAACTAGGAGGAGGCAGAACTGGAATTCAGTCCTAGATTTCCTACTTTAAAACTCTCTTCCCTTAATAACCATTTTCTACTCTGCCTCAGGGTCCCTGCTCAGGGAGTGTGTAGATTACTAGGGATGTGATTTAAAGCAAATAAATACTACAGTGGAAATATGTTGAGAGAACAGTGGACACATAGGGAAAGAATCCGCATGGGTGAGCATCAGAAGGCTTCATGGAGATTGTGCTTAGGCTGAAACTGGAAAAATGTATAGATATTTCTTTGGTATTATATCTTAGGTGGACTTAGGGGTAAGAGACAGCATGACTTGTTCTGGGAAATAATGTAAATTAGTATTTCTTATAGGTGGAGTGATTGGAAAGTTGGATAGGATAGGCAGGGGCCAGATTGTGAAAGACCTCTCCTATGAGGAAAGTTTTAAGTAGGAAGGTGGGTTTTGTGCATTTAAAACTGTTGCTTTGGTTGCACCATAGGAGATAGATTGATGAGGGTGAGAAGGGAGCTTCAAAGGAACAGTTAGAAAACTCAGGGGACTCAGAGATGGATGGTCTAACAGCACTGGCATTGGGGTCCAACGGCAGGAAAAGTTACCAGGACTGCTTATTTGGCATATGTTACCTTCTAGAACAGAGGTTAGCAAACTTTTTTCTTTTTTGTAAAGGGTCATAATATTCTCAAAAGGTTAAATATTTCATGCTTTGAGGCCCATACTATTTATGTCACAACTGTTCATCTCTGCTGTGCCCATGAAAGCAGCCATAAACACTAGGCAAACAGATGGGTGCCACTGTTCCAATGAAGCTTTATTTATAAAATCAGGTGGCAGGCTGGATTTGGCTCACAGGGTGTAGTTTGCCTAACCTTATCCTAGGATGATATGGCCAGTAGTGAAGATATGGAAAATAGTTCAAGCAATGATTAGAGTGATTAAGATGATAATATAGATGAGAGTTCCTAGGTATAAGAACAAAAAAGGGGGTCACCTAGGTGACTCAGTCGGTGGAGCTTCTGATTCTTGATTTTGGCTCAGAGTCATAGGATGAAGCCCCTCCATGCTCAGGGGTGGTGCCTGCTTGGATTTCTCTCTCTCCCTCCCTCCCTCCCCCCATCTCCCTTGCTGTCTCTTTCTCTCTCTCTCTCTCTTTCTAAAATTAAAAAAGAAGAAGAAAAAAGGACTAGGGGAAGGAAGAACCCAAGGAAGTACATCATTTTAGGGCACTAGTGAAAATGCCACTGAAGAATGAGTCTGTAAGAAGCTTACAACAAAGTAGTGTATTAAAACTTAGGGGAGGGGGGAAAGTTTCCTGAAGGAGGGGCAGTAGTTGCAATATCAGTCCTGCAGAGAAGAGATGTATAAGGACCTGAAGTAAGCCCTTCATTATATTTGGCAATTGGGGGCCAGGCAGAAGTGGAAAACCCAGAGTGGAGGAGGCTGGCAGCTAGATTATGATGGAGTGAGAAGTGAATTGCAGTTCAGGTAGTAGAACTGGTCAGTAGAAACTCAATTTAAAAATTTGGCAGCCATGGGAAGGAGGGGCCACAGGTTAGCAGGAGGAGGAAGTAGGGTTAAAAGAAGGCATTTTGTTGTTCTTTATTTGTTTAGAAGAATGGAATTGGCTGTTGTTTGTAGGCTAAATGGAAGGAGCCAGAGCAAAAGAGTTAAGGAGCTGGCTAGAAAAGGAATAAATGATTGAGCCAAGAGTAAGTGGGGAGCTGTTAGGGAGGTGAAGTAAGAGATAGAAGTTGTGATTAGATTTTGAAGGGCATCGGGTGGAAAGGACTTTGGAGAAGCGACGGGAGTGAGGATGGGCTGAAGTAGTGTAGGGAAACTGGAACAGATTATGGTTAATGGGCCCTATTTTATTTGGCGTCATTAGTTGTAGAGAATAAAGGGGTCTAAGAGAGTACATGAAGAAAAGGTGTTTCTGGAAATGCAGAATATTTGGGGAACATAATGCCTAGGAACACTGGCCCAGCTGAGGTAAGACTATAATGTCATTTTGGTCACAGTTGTAGACAATTTTCAGTTGATTATATATATTAAATTTAGCTGTAAATGCATTTTAGATTATAGTTAGAATTGGTAAACAAAATTCAGAGTGTAGAGGTCATACTCAATTGAATCATAAAAAAAAAAATTGAACTAGCAGAAATGTCAGGATTTAATGGGTTCAGACTCTTTTTTCCACAGATGTGGAAACTGAGGACATAGAAAAATAATGAATGTTGGCCACTCACCACTTACCAGTTGGTAACCAATTTTTTTTTTAATTCCAGTACTTGTGTTATTTAACACAGCACATTTAAGATGCCAAACCCTATATTTTAGAAAACTTACAAACATACACAAAAGCACAGAGAATGATATATTGAACTACCATGTACCATTTAAAACCAGTTATAATTTATGGCTAGTCTTGTTCATTTATATCTCTACCCATTTCCATCTTTCCCTGGATTTTTTTGAAGCAAATTCCAGACATCATCTTTTATCTGTGAGTGTTTTAACATATGTGCTAAAAGTTAAGTCGATTCTGATACTGATTCTAACTTGTGAGTGTTTGTTTCCCCCACACCAAGCAGTTCTCCCACACGAGCTGGGTGTCCTACAATTCAATTCAATTCTGATGTTATATACCTGGAGGTAGCATCAGATTCCATAGGTTAAGGGCTTACTTCTACAAGACCTCTTGCCTCCCACCCTGCTTCTGATCTCCCAGCTATAAATTGGTGGTTCCTACAACCTCTTCCTCCTGTTTAATTTGCTGGAGTGACTCACAAGACCCAGAGAAATGTTTTACTTACTAGATTACCAGTTTATTATAAAAGGATATTTCAGTATCAGCCAGATGGAAGAGATGCTCTCTCTTGGAGAGTACCACTCTACCTGTTACCTCCATGTTTTCACCAACCAGGAAGTTCTCTGCACTGGTCATTTTGGGTTTTTATGAGGCATGCTTGATTAAAGCATTGGTCATTGGTTACTGATGTCAATCTCCAGCCCTTCTCCCCTCTTTGTAGGTTGGGGTGGGGATGGTACCAAAAGTTTCAGCCCTTTAATCACATAGTTGTTTCACCTGGCAACCAATTCCCGTCCTTACGTGACCTAGGGGGGCTTTACAAAAGTCACTTCAGTAACATAATAAAAGACACCTTTATATTTGTCAACACTTAGTAAACTCTAAGGGTTTTTGGAGCTGTGTGCCAGGAACACCTAGATGAAGAGTAACTGTATATTTCTTATTATAAGTCACAATATCATAGTAAAACATGTAGTATTATACTACTTAAAACCCCCCAAATGATACTTGTTGTATCATTACCCATTAAAAATATACTTTTTAAAATCTTTATTAGCCTATTTTAATTTAATTCAGTGTATCCAGACTTTTATCAATTCAACATCTAATACATATAAAATGATTATTAATGAAATATTTCACATTCTTTTTTTATACTAAGTCTTCTAAATCCATGATTATACTTCTCACACATCTCAATTTGTTTTTGTTTTTGTTTTTAATTTACATCTAAGTTAGTTAGCATATATAGTGCAATAATGATTTCAGTAGTAGATTCCAATGATTCATCCCCTATGTATAACACCCAGTGCTCATCCCAGCAGGTGCCTTCCTTAATGTCCCTTACTTATTTAGCCCATCCCCACATCCATAACCCTTCCAGCAACCCTTAGTTTCTTCTCTGTATTTGAGTCTCTTATGTTTTTTCCTCCTCCCTGTTTTGATACTATTTTTGTTTCCCTTCCCTTATATTCATCTTTTGTCTTTTAAATTCTACATATGAGTGAAGGCATGTGATATTTGTCTTTCTCTGACTAATTTTGCTTAGCATAATACCCTCTAGTTCCATCCATGTAGTTGCGAATGGCAACATTTCATTCTTTTTGATTGCGGAGTAAAACACTCCATTGTGTGTACACACACACACACACACACACACACACAAACACACACATATACCATATCTTCTTTCTTCATTCGTCTGTCATTGGACATTTGGACTCTTTCCATATTTTGGCTATTGTCGATAGTGCTGCTGTAAATATTGGGGTGCATGTGCCCTTTCGAAACAGCACACCTGATCCCTTGGATAAATACCTAGTAGTGCAATTGCTGTGTTATAGGGTAGCTCTATTTTTAATTTCTTGAGGAACCTCATTACTGTTTTCCAGAGTAGCTGCACCAGTTTGCATTCCCATCAGAAGTGCAAAAGAGATCCCCTTTCTCGGCATTCTTGCCAACATCTTTTGTTGCCTGAGTTGTTAATTTTAGCCATTCTGACAGGTATGAGGTGATATCTCATTGTGGTTTTTTTTTTTTTTAATTTTTTTTTTTCTTTCAACGTTTTATTTTATTTTTGGGACAGAGAGAGACAGAGCATGAACGGGGGAGGGGCAGAGAGAGAGGGAGACACAGAATCGGAAACAGGCTCCAGGCTCTAAGCCATCAGCCCAGAGTCCGACACGGGGCTCGAACTCACGGACCGCAAGATCGTGACCTGGCTGAAGTCGGACGCTTAACCAACTGCGCCACCCAGGCGCCCCTCTCATTGTGGTTTTGATTTGTATTTCCCTGATGATGAGTGATGTTCAGCATTTTTTCATGTGTCTGTTAGCCATCTGGATGTCTTCTTTGGAAAAGTGCCTATTCATGTCTTTTGCCTATTTCATAACTGGATAATTTGTTTTTTGGGTGTTGAGTTTGTTAAGTTCTTTATAGATTTTGAATACTAACCCTTTATCTGGTATGTCATTTGCATATATCTTCTCCCATTCCATTGGTTGCCTTTTAGTTTTGCTGATTGTTTCCTTCACTGTGCAGAATCTTTTTATCTTGATGTGGTCCCAGTAGTTCATTTTTGCTTTTGTTTTTCTTGCCTCTGAAGACGAGTTGAGTAAGAAGTGGCTGCGGCTGAGGTCAAAGTTGGTTTTGCCTGCTTTCTCCTCGAGGATTTTGATGGCTTCCTGTCTTACATTTAGGTCTTTCATCCATTTTGAGTTTATTTTGGGGTATGGTGTAAGAAAGTGGTCCAGGTTCATTTTTCTGCATGTTGCTGTCCAGTTTTCCCAGCACCACTTACTGAAGAGACTGTCTTTATTCCATTGGATATTCTTTCCTGCTTTGTCAAAGATTAGTTGGCCATATGTTTTGTGGGTCCATTTCTGGGTTCTCTAGTCCATTCCATTGATCTAAATGTCTGTTTTTGTGCCAGTACCATATTGTCTTGATGATTATAGCTTTGTAATATATCTTGAAATCAGGCATTGTGATGGCTCCAGCTTTGGTTTTCTTTTTCAGGATTACTTTGGCTATTCAGGGTCTTTTCTGGTTCCATACAAATTTTAAGACTGTTTGTTCTAGCTCTGTGAAGGATGCTGGTGTTATTTTGATAGAGATTGCATTGAATATGTAGATTGCTTTGGGTAGTATTGAAATTTTAACAATATTTGTTCTTCCAGCCCATGAGCATGGAATATTTTTCCATTTTTTGTGTGTCTTCAATTTCTTCCACAAGCTTTCTATAGTTTTCAGTGTATAGATTTTTCACCTCTTTAGTTAGGTTTATTCCTAGGTATTTTATGGTTTTTGGTGCAATTATAAATGGGATCAATTCCTTGATTTCTCTTTTTTTAAAAAAAAATTTTTTTTACGTTTATTTATTTTTGAGACAGAGAGAGACAGAGCATGAATGGGGGAGGGGCAGAGAGAGAGGGAGACACAGAATCAGAAACAGGCTCCATCCAAGCTCCGAGCCATCAGCCCAGAGCCCGACGTGGGGCTCGAACTCACGGACCGCGAGATCATGACCTGAGCTGAAGTCGGACACTCAACCTACTGAGCCACCCAGGCGCCCCCCCTTGATTTCTCTTTCTGTTGCCTCATTGTTGGTGTATTGAAATGCAACCGATTTCTGTACATTGATTTTATATCCTGCGATTTTGCTGAATTCATGGATCAGCTCTCGAGGTTTTTTGGTCACATCTTTTGGGTTTTCCGTAAAGAGTATCATGTCATCTGTGAAGAGTGAAAGTTTGACTTCTTCCTTGCCGATTTGGATGCCTTTTATTCCTTTGTGTTGTCTGATTGCTGAGGCTAAAAATGTACTTTTGATATGAAATTTCAAAGTAAAAATACCTGCTATTCCACACATTTACAGACCCCAAAGAACCTTCTTGAGCAGTTGTTTGGGGTTGGGTATGACATAGTAAATTAATAAATAATATTTTAAATAATTTTGCCTTCTCTACTCTCCAGCTAAAAAGAAATAAGAGAATAATCTTACCTTACTCAGAATAGGTTGGTGATAATGTGTAGTTAAGTTTTATAAAAATAGTGTAGAAATTGTTACACTTTATGGAAATAAAGGTGACTCCATATGTGCAATATTTTGATAGTAATTTTTCTTTTCACTTTTTATTTTATTATTATTATTTCTAATGTTTATTTTTGAAAGAGAGAGAGAGAGAGACAGAGCATGAGCTGGGGTGGGGCAGAGAGAAAGGGCGACACAGAATCTGAAGCAGGCTCCAGGCTCCGAGCTGTCAGCACAGAGCCCAATGTGGGGCTCCAGCTCATGAGCCGTGAGATCATGACCAGAGCCAAAGTCAGATCCCAACCTACTGAGCCACCCAGGCACCCCTCTTTTACTTTCTAAAATGAAAATGACTAATGAATGCTATACATTATTAGAAAGGTATTAAAACACTGTATGTGTCTTTGAAACAGTTTTATGTATTCCAGTTTTTTATACCTTGACTGTTAGGAAAACTTACACAACAGAAAATTTTATTATCAAATGTAGAAGTATTAGAATTATAGAGGGATCAAATGGGACAGCAATGAATTTGTGCGATGGACCTTCCTATGTTGAAACACTATATTCTTTCTTTGCATTCCCTATCTCAGAATAGCAAAGCCGGTAAAGATCCAGCTGATCTGGATGTCTTTATGATGTATACAGAAGGTGTTAAGGTAGACACTGTTGTCATTTTTCTGTATTTAAGGTAACAGTAGAGAGACCAGTAGAAAGCTGAACAGAGTATGGAGGAAGGTAGCTGGACAGGCATTTAAATAATTAGAGGTTGGATAGTATCTGCATCTTCCTCTCAGAATTCAAATGTGCAAGTGAAAAGGAGTTAGGTAGCCTGAGAAGGATGATCACGTTAGCTAGCTATTGGGTTATAGATGGCAGAGATGCAAACACGTGATAGAGAAACAACCTACAAACTAAGTGTTATACAGTGTTAATCTCAGCAGAGAGCCACAGACTACACAGTTAGTACCTTTTTTGTAAATTTGAACCTAATTTTGCTAACTTGAATTTAGTTCCATGACTGTCATACAAATGTATCTTGGTTTAAAAAAACCTTTTTTTAGTATTCATTTGTTTTTGAGAGAGAGACAGCATGAGCAGGGGAGGGGCAGAGAGAGAGGAGGACACAGAATCCGTAGCAGGCTCCAGGCACTGACCTGTCAGCACAGAGCCCTATGCGGGGCTTGAACTCATGAGCCATGAGATCATGACCTGAGCCAAAATTGGACACTTAACCAACTGAGCCACCCAGGTGCCCTGTGTATCTTGATTTTAGAATAAGGTATAATTAGGAACATTTATTGAGGTTTTTTTAAAAATACTTTGTAAAAACAAAACAAAAAACAAAAAAATACTTCGTAAAAACAAAATTTTAATGACTTTAGCATTTGGTGTTTTAAACAAAAACATAGGCAGTGGATAGAATATTTTGGGATTAATGCTGTATAACATTAATTTGTATACTAATTCATATTAGTAGTTAATTATTCACTTATTATACTTCTATTCTGCTTTTATTTAAAAATTAAATATATTTTAAAGAGCAAGAGAAGATGAAAATATAAATCACAGTTCTAATGAGAAAATTTTAGCATTTAGATATATTCACAAATTTTAGGGCAAAAGTTTATAAATTAGTAACTCCCAATTAGTGTTATCACACTATTTAGTGATAAGATGCAAATTTACTCCCGTATGAAAATATATTCTCATTGGCTGAAATTCAGTAAGAGTGACAATAGTTTAAAATGTTTGTTAGCCATATGTTAGCCAATTTGACAATAAATTATATTTAAAAAAATAAATGAAATGCTTCCTTACTCCCTTTGGACAGTTTACAGTTACAGTTTACAGTTTGGACTGTGGCTGGTGGCAGCAGCGTGGTTTTCAGTTATGCATTGAGTTTTGGAAACGTTGTTTTTGCTAGAAATAAAGGAATTCATACTTGATGTTAAAGTTCTGTAAGGGCTGGATGTTTGGTTTTGTTTTCTAAATTTTGTGAATGTAGGGCTAATGCAAACATACTTTCTCTATTTTGAGCGTTTGAAACTGAGAAAGTGGGATATTTGAGAGCATTGGAGCTAAGTTAATCTAGATTTGGAAGATAGAGGGAGAAAATACATAGACTATATACTGTGATTACAGTAAAGTGCAAACAGCATTGTCATTGGATATGACTCACCCCAAGTTCAGATCTAACATTGGTTGTGCAAACGACCCTTTTTTGATATTGTGGGTCAGAGGGAAATAAAAATGAATGAAACAAGATCCCTGCCCTCAAGGGGCATTTAATATAGTAGACGAAAGGTAAAGGTAGCTAAAAGTAACTATAAAGCAGAATGCAGTTGTTTAATGAAAATGGGGCGCCTGGGTGGCTCAGTTGGTTAAGTGTCTGACTTCGACTCGGGTCATGATCTCACAGTTCATGAGTTCAAGCTCCACATTGGGCTCTGTGCTGACAGCTTGGAGTCTGGAGCCTGCTTCGGACTCTGTGTCTCCCTCTCTCTGCCCCTTCTCCGCTCATGCTCTGTCTCATTCTGTCTCTCAAAAAGAAATAAATGTACATTTAAAAAAAAATTTAAAGAAAGTAAAGATAGGGGCACCTGGGTGGCTCTGTCGGTTAAGTGTCTGACTCTTGATTTTGGCTCAGGTCATGATCTCACAGTTGGTGAGTTTGAGCCCTGCTTTGGGCTCTGGGCTGACATCATGGAGCCTGCTTGAGATTTCTCTTTCCCTGTCTCTCTGCCCCTCCCCAGCTTGCTCTCTCTCTCTCTCTCTCTCAAAAAATAAACTTTTTTTTTTTTTTTTTTTTTTTTTTTTTTTTTTTTTTTAAGGAAGTAAACATAGTTTGGGAACATACAGAAGGACAGGTGAATTCCAGCCTTGTAGGTTTGGGAGAGCTTTAAAGCAGAGATGACATGAACTGGGCCTTGAACATTTCATGGTTTGAACAAGATATGTGAATTATAATAGCAGGAAAAACCAAATTTTTTTTTCTTAAGCTAATTTATTATGACTGTGTATAATGAATTTCCCTTTGGTTTGTTGAAGTGCATGCAAATGTCTCAGCATTAGCGTGAGAGTCTGTGTTGCCTATTTGCTGTGGTGTCCTAGACGCAGCCAACCAAAGACCTGGGTAGTGGAGCCCTTGCAGCGTTGTTCCTTAAGCTCAGTGTGCTGTATAAACATTTTCTTTGTGTGCCATGTTGTGAAGGAGATTGAGAAACACAATTTTATTTATTGTTTTATTAAAAATTTTTTTTAAATGTTATTTTGAGAGAGAGACAGAGTGCAAGCAGGGAGGGGCAGGGGGCGCAGGGAGACCCAGAATCTGAAGCAGGCTCCAGGCTCCTAGCTGTCAGCACAGAGTCCAATGTGGGGCTCGAACTCGCCAACCGTGGTGAGATCATGACCTGAGCCGAAGTTGGTGCTTAACCAGCTGAGCCACCCATCTGCCCTGGGAAACACAATTTTAGATTACTTACTACTTCTCTCCTGGTAATAAGTTCTTAAATATAATATATTGTTTAGCTTTTGTCAAAGATATCTAGATAATTTTCGTAATAACAGCACAATCTGAGTAAGTTGTATTAGTTACCAGTTCAGTCTTCCAGTTCTGAACTGGACATTAGCTCCATGCAGTTCATAGGGGTCCCAGCCAGGTTTTTCACTTTCATTCTAAGATTTTGTATTTGTGAACATGATTTTATTTGTATAAGTGAGGATGTGATACTTTTAGAGTCATAACTAAACTTTAAAAATAATGTGACCAAAATATCCCTCCTTATGTTTTTTCTCTTGGTAAACATAGTAAGTACTCGACCCATTTCTGAGAGAAATATGTATACTCTTCACAGCAGAACAGGTACTGGGGAGGAAGGGAGGTTGAGCAAATCTGTGCAGGGTAGGGACAGCCTTGAAAGGAAATCTAGAGCTCACACCCTCTTAGGAATAGAAAAGGGAGAAGGAAGCAGAAAAAAAAAAAAAACTTAGTTTTAAAGTTCTGAGTGTACAACCCTGAAGAAATCAGGGAGCCGGACACGCAGGCCTAGGTGTTATAGGAGCACCCTAGTTGTGACTGTTGCCAAGTGTTGAATTCAGGCTATAGCTATAGATTCTGGGGTAGTGTATTACACCCCCAGTTGTATTGAAGAGATTGGAGTTCCACCTTCCTTCGATCACTGAAGGGGGCACTAAGATGACTCTAAGAAAGAGACAGTTTTGGTGTTGCCAATTTTCAGAATATGGTTACTGTGTGTGTGTGTGTGTGTGTGTGTGTGTGTGTGATGTGAGGTAAAAGATACCTGGTGTCTGGGTGTGTTTTAGGGGTCTTCAGAAAAGATAGGGCATCCTCTTGCCTTTTTTGTTCACTTCTGCCTAATAGACTTTAATAATGTTAGTTTGGCTACTTAACAGTACTGTAAATAAAATAACTTTTGCATCAAATGAATAAGTATAACATTAAATAACTGTCATGTAAACATCATTGTAGTTTTATTATAACACTGTTAAGGGTTAGTTACTGACTGCCTACAAATTTTTTAAATTATAGGGAATATTTATCAACTGCCAAAGTGGTGATAAGCAACACAGATCCAGTGCATAATACAGTTTTAATAGGAGAAAAAGATAGAATGTTATTGGTAATTGTATATTATAGAAAAATTAATCTTTGAAGCAAATTAATTTAGGAAGGGTTTTAAATAATTTGAGCATTACTCAGTAGGATAATGAGCTTGTTTTAATTTACAGAGGTAATACACATAATTGGTAATATAAATTCGAAGGAGAAAATGAAACATGTCACCCTCACTTGTCACCTCTATGCAAGTAGCAGCTGCTTTTAATAAACTTTATTGGGATATATTTATCCATTTTAAGTACTTAGCTTGAGTTTTAACAAATGGTTACTTCCTTGTAAGCACCATCACATTCAGGATATAGAATATTTGCCCTTTATAGTCTTTTCCTCCAGCCCCAGGCAAATACTCATCTGCTTTTTGTCATTATAGATGAGTGTGCTTTTTCCACAATTTCATATAAAGGTAATCATAATACATACTCTTTTGTGTCTGTTTTTGTAATACAATATTAATATTTTTTTGTTTACGTAGGAGTTCAGTATTTTTAATTGCTGATGCATGTTCCATTGTATGAATATATCACAATTTGCTTATCCATTCATCTGTTATTGGACATTTGGGTTCTTTTCAGTTTTTGGCAGTTATGAGTAAAACTGCTATGATATTTGTTACAAGTCTGTGTGTGTTTTTTTTTTCTCTTGGATGAATACCTAGGAGTAAAATGGCTGGATTATAATAAGTGTATTTAGCTTTATAAAAAACTTTGAAAGTCTTTTCCAAAATGGTTGTAGTATTTTATATTCCTACCATAAGTATGAGTTCCAGTTATTCCACATCTTAACCAATATTTTGTATTGGCAGTCTTTTTAATTTTTAGCATTTTAGTGAGTATATGGGAGTATCTCATTATGGCTTTAAAATGCATTTTTCTGATGACTAATGATGTCTAGCTTTTTTTGTTTGTTTTGTTTACACACTTACAGGCTAATCATATATCTTCTTTGTGTGGTGTCTGACTCTTTTGCTCATTTTAAAAGTTGGGTTGGTTTATTTTTAATTACTAAATTGAGTTTTTTAATCTAGATACAAGTTTTTTGTCAGATACGTGTGTTGTGAATATTTTTCTCTCAGTCTTTTGTTTGCCTTTTTATTTTCTTAACAGTGTCTTATGAAGAGCAAAAGTTTTAAAGTCTTGAAGCCCAGTTTATCGATTGTCTTTTATGGTTGGTTCATGCTTTGTGAAACAGTTATCTACCTCAAAGTTTCATAAGCAAAGATTTTTTTTTTCCCTGTTTCCTTCTGGAATTTGTTAGTTTCATTTTTACATTTAGGTTTGTGTTTATTTTGAATTAATATTTGTGTGTACTGTGAGGTAAAGGTTGATACTCTTCCAGCACTTCCAATTACTGTAGCATTTTGTTGAAAATCAGTTGATCATATATGTATGGGTCTCTTTCTGAACTCTGTTCAGTTTTGTTGATTTGTGTATCTATCTTTATGCCATTACCTCACTGTCTATTGCTCTAGCTTTATAGTAAGTCTTTTTTAAAGAGGCAGTATGTTTGATATAAGTGCATTGTTCTAAGAAAACATTTTTTACAGAAAATATGGGTATAATTAAGTCTTGAAGTTAGCTTATGTAATCTTCCAAATTTGTTCCTACTTTTTGGGATTGTTTTGGCTGCATAACAAACATCTGTAGAACACCTTACCCAACAATGTTAGAATATACATACACATTCCTTTCAGATTTACATGGGACATTCTATAGAGTAGATAATACGTTAGGCCATAAAAGAAGTCTCAATAAATTAGAAGATACTAAAATTATGTAAATATGTTCCTTGACCACAGTGGAATAAAATTAGAAATCAGTAACAGAAAGAAATTGGGAAATTCACAAATGATGTGGAAATTAAATAGCATACTTCTAAATAACCATTGGGTCAAAGATGAAGAAGTTGGAGAAGAAGATTAGAAGAAATTGAAGATGAATAAAAATGAAAACAAAAGGAGCGCCTGGGTGGCTCAGTCAGTTAAGCGTCTGACTTCAGCTCAGGTCATGATCTCACAGTCCATGAGTTCGAGCCCTGTGTTGGGCTCTGTGCTTACAGCTCAGAGCCTGGAGTCTGTTTCAGATTCTGTGTCTCCCTCTCTCTCTGCCCCTCCCCTGCTCATGCTCTGTCTCTCTCTGTCTCAAAAAAAAAAAAAAAAAAAAAGAAAAAAAAAAAAAGAAAACACAGTATGTCAAAACTTACTGGATAAACTTCAGCCATGCCTAGGAAAATATATAGCTGTAAATCCCTACATCAGAAACAAAGTGTAAACTAAACTTATGGCAAACAGAAGGTAAAAGATAATAAAGATTAGAGAAGACAAAAGTGAAATCGAGAATAGAAAAACAATAGAGAAAATCGGTGAAATCAAAATTTGGTTCTTTGAAAATGTCAGCAAAATTGACAAACCTTTAGTTAGACTGATGGAAGAAAGAAAAGACTCAAATTATCTTACAGAAATGAAACAGATAATAAGGGAATACTTGAACAATTATATGCCAACAAATTACATAACCTAGATGAAATGGAAAAATCCCTAAAAAGACACAAACTACCAAAACTGACTCAAGAGGAGATAGAAAATCTTGAATAGATTTGTAACAGGTAAAAAGATTAAATCCATAATCCTGAAACTTCCCACAAAGAAAAGCCCTAGGCTAGAGGGAGGAGGGAACATTTTCCAACTCATATGTATCACAAGAAAAGAATAACACAAACCAGAGTCTCTTATAGACACACATATCCTCAACAAACTGGGAGCAAATTGAATTCAGCAATATTAAAAAAAAAAAAATGACTATACATCATGACCTAGTAGATTTATTCCTGGAATGCAAAGCTGGTTCAACATATGAAAATCAGTCAACATAGTATATATTAGGACAAAACCACATGATCATCATAATAGATGCAGATATAACATTTGATAAAGTGTAATACCCTCTCATGATAAAAATATTCAAACTAGGAATTGAAGGGAGCCTCCTCAAGCTGATAAAGAGCATCTACAAAATATCTACAGTTGGCTTCATATTAATGGTAAAAGATGGAAAGAAAGCTTTACCCCTGAAATGAGGAATAAGACAAAGATATGTATTCTTGTTCTTCCTATTCAACATTGTACTAGAGGTTCTAAGCAGGATGATTAGGGATAAAAAAGGGAAGGGAAGGAAGACAAAGAAAGAAAGAAAGAAAGAAAGAAAGAAAGAAAGAAAGAAAGAAAGAAAGAAAGAAAGAAAGAAAGAAGAAAAGAAGGAAGGAAGGAAGAAAAGGAGGAAGGGTGGGAAGGAAGGAGGAAGGGAAGAAGGAAGGAAGGAAAGACGTTCAGATTGGAAGGGAAGGAAGACAGACGGGAAAGAAAGAAAGAAGGAAGGAAGGAAGGAAGAAAAAGGAGGAAGGGCGGGAAGGAAGGAAGGAAAGATGTTCAGATTGGAAGGGAAGGAAGACAGGAAGGAAGGAAGAAAGAAAGAACAGAAAGAGAAAGAAAAGGAGGAAGGGAGGGAGGGAAGAAGGAAGGAAGGAAGGAAAGGCATTCAGATTGGACGTAAGTAAAACTATCCTCTATTTGAAAATGACCTAATCTTGTATATGGACAATCCTAAGGAATCCACTAAAAAAATTATTGCAACCCTAATGTGTGAGTTCAGCTAGGTTCAGGATATAAGGTCACTACATACAATAGCAGTTTTATTTCAGCATACTGTCAATAAACAATCTGAAAATGAAATTAAGAAAACAGTTCCATTACAAAGAATAAATACTGGGAAATAAATTTAACACAAGTTTAAGACTTTGTTAAAGTCTTGTTAAAGTGCCTGGGGGCACCTGGGTGGCTCAGTTGGTTGAGTATCTGACTTCAGCGCAAGTCGTGATCTCATCCTACCTGAGTTGGAGCCCTGTGTCTGTCTCTGTGCTGACAGCTCAGAGGCTGTAATCTGCTTTGGATTCTGTGTCTCCCTGTCTCTCTGCTCCTCCCCAACTCACTCGCTCTCTCTCTCTCTCAAAAATAAACATTAAAAAAATAAAAAATAAAAGACTTCTACCCTGAAAACTATTTACTTTATTGAAAGAAATCAAAAAAGACCTGAATAAATGGAAAGACACTGTATGTGAATGGATTAGAAGAGTTAATAACGGTAAACTGAAATATTCCTTACATGATTTCCAGATTCACTGCAATTCCTATCAGAGTTCAAGCTGGCTTGCTTTTTTTTTTCTTTTTTAACAGATTTTGACAAGTTGATTCTAGAATTTATGTGGATACAAGTGATTCCAAAGTAGTCAAAACAATCTTGAAAAAGAACAGAGTTGGAGGACTCAAACTTAGCAATATCAAAACTTACTGTATACCTGCAGTAGCCAAGACTGCAGTACTGGTATAAGAATTGGACCTCTGCCTCACAGCATATACAAAATTAATTCAAGGTTGACCAAAGATCTAAATGTAAGAAATAAAACTGTGAAAGTCTCAGGAGAAAACACAGGTGTAGATATTCATAACCTCAGATTAAGCAATGTTTTCTTAGTATGACACTAAAAACACAGTGACAAAAGAAAATGTCTAATAGGACTTCATCAAAATTAAAATCTTTTGTGCTTCAAAATATACCAAGAAAGTAAAAAGGCAGCCCACAGATGGGGGAAAATCATACATCTGATAAGGAGTTTTTACCTAGAATTATAAAGAACTCAGTAGTAAAAAGACAATCCAAGTTTTAAATGGGCAAAGGCCTTGAATAGAAAAGTCTCTAAAGAAATTATACAAATGGCCAATAAGCCCATGAAAAGATTCTCAACATTATTAGTCATCTGAAAAATACAGATCAAAAGAAAATGAGATATCACTTCATACCCTTTAGAATGGCTAAAACAAACAGACAATAGCAGGTGTTGAGGATGGTATGTAGCAATTGGAAAACTCATACTCTTCTGGTAGGATTGTAAGGTATATACTCAGGAGATATGAAAACATGTACACAGATGTTCTTGGTAGCATTATTTGTGATAGGCAAATGTAGAAACAACCCAGTGTCCCCATCAATTGATGAATGAATAAATAAAATGTGTAATATTCATACAATGGAGTACTATTCAGCAATAAAAAGAAGTGAAGTACTAATACATGCTACAGCCTAGGTGAATCTAAAAACATTGTGCTACGAATCCAGACAAAACAAGGCCAGCCACATACATGATTCCATTTATATGAAATATCAAGATAGTCAAGTCTATACATACAGAAAATAGATTAGTGATTGCCAGGGGTTGTGGAGAAGTATAGAGGATGAATGATAAAGGGTATGTGGTTTCTTTTTATGGTGATGAAATTGTTCTAAAATTAGGTAATGGTGATGGTAGCACAACTCTGTACTAAAACCCACTAAATTTATACTTTAAAGGAGTGAATTTTATGGTATGTGAATTGTATCTGAATAAAACTGTTATTAAAAGAAAAAAAGGTAAAGTACACCTAATATTAGCACAAATTATATAATGAAAACATTTTCAGGATGGAAAATTATATGTAATAAGGGTAACGTGGAATTCTGGTATTTAGATTTTAAGTCATCGGGCTGGGTTTTGTTTTGTTTTGTTTTGTTTTGTTTTGTTTTGTTTTGTTTTGTTTTGAAAGGGCAATGTTGGTTCATAAACTATGAATCTTGGAGAAAAAAGAATCACTTAGGAAATGTCATCTTTTTCTGGGAAATTCCTCTAATACCCTGAGGCAGAACTAGTTGGTGCTTCTAATGATCACACAATGTAACCCATACTTAAAGGCTAAGAAAAGATTAAAAAACAAATTGCAGCCATCATTGCTTTAAAGTGGAGTATCTTTTAGTGAGATAAAATGTGTATCTAGAATTCATGGTTCCTGTTCAAAGCTAAGTAGCCCTTTTCAGTCTTCAGTCCTCCTGGAAGGTGTTCTCAATATACAGGCAAGGGGCTGTTAATGGTATTCTATCATAAAAATTCAGTGTTCAGAAATAATAGGATTTAAAATTGAAAATACAGACCACAACCTGTAGAAAAGGGAAATACACATTGATGACTACCTACTCTGTGATTCAAACTGTGCTTTTGTTAACGTTTATCTCATTTAATTCTCAGAACCACTTTTTGAGGTAATTTAATATCCTGCTTTTGAAAAGTGCTATTATCTACAGATAGGGTAAAAACAATAGGTGAAGCAAGATCAGTGAGAGACATGATGAGCTCAGTTTTGAATATGTTAAGGGACTTGTGGGGTTTTCTTGAGAGTGATCCAGAGACACTCAGCTCAGGAGAGTTTTAAGCTGCTTACATTCCCAAGGTGTTGGTCTTGCAGAATATGCCCAAACCTGCTTATTTGCAAATCCAGCAGTTTATTTGAAGTATGCTGGCTAAAGGGAGCTGCAGTTGAGTGGATGATTCAAGTCTGGCATATGAAATTTGTGTGGCTACCTTTTCTTCTCAGAAACTAAACTTCCTTACACACCGTCTTCCTGCCCCCATTACATATTTTGTTTTTTTATGAGTAGCCCCATAAACATTTTTTTTTTAGTTGTGCACAGTAGCATCTTAAAATTTTTTTTAGTCGTGCACAGATTTTTTTTTTTATCATCTGGTGTGGATAATCTCTTGAATTTTATTTTTAACTAATTTTCTATTTTCTTGGCTTATTCTTGAATGAAGTCTTCAGATGTTAGTAGTACTAACAGTTTACCAATCAAAAGCAATGGTTCATAAATCAAGAGTGTATAATACTGGCATAAGGATAGGCATGTAGATCAATGGAATAGAACCGAGAGTCCAGAAATAAACTTTTACATATATAGTAAATTGATTTTCAAGGGTGCCCAAACAGGAAACAACAAAATGGGAATTCAACAGGAAAAAAAAATCTTTTCAACAAATGGTATTGGGACAACTGAACTGGATATCCTCATGCAAAGGAATGAAGTTGGACCTCTACTTACACTATAAGATTAACTCAAAATGTATATAAGACCTACATGTAAGAGTTAATTCTTAAAAAAAATGGAGGAAAAAAACACTAGATGCAAGTCTTTGTGATTTTGGATTAATTAGTAGTTTCTTAGCAACAACATCAAAAAAGCACAAACGATCACATAAAGATGGATAAATTGCACTTCATTAAAGTTAAACATCTTTGTGTTTCAGAAGACACTATCAAGACAGTAAAAAGAAACCCACAGGATGGAGGAAAAGTATTTGCAAATCACATCAGATAGGGATAGAATATTTGAAGGACTCTTAAAACTCAATAATAAAAAGACAACCCAATTCAAAAGTGGACAATGGACTTGAATAGACATTTCTCCAAAGAAGATATACAGTTGACTGATAAGCATGTGGGAAAATGCCAACCGTCATTGGTCATAGGGAAATACAAATAAAAACCACAAGGAGTTGCCATTTCACAAAACCTACTAGGATGGCTAAATAATAAAAACAGATAATAAGAAGTGTCAGTAAGGATGTAGTGAAATTGAAACCTCATCATTGTTGGTAGGATTATAAAAAGGTATAGCCACTTGGGAAAATAGTTTGGCATTCTCAGAAAGTTAAACATTTAGTTACCATATGATCCATTAATTCCATTCCAAGTTATGTATCCAAAAGAAATAAAAGCATATGTCCCCATAAAAACTTATTCATAGCAGCATTATTCATAGTCAAAAAATGGAAGCGATCCAAATGTCTGTCAGCTGATGAATAAATAAATAATATGTGGCATATCTTTATAATGGAATATTATTCAACAATAAAAAGGAATGCAATACTGTTAAAAGCTAACAACATGGATAAATAGGAGAAATTAGTCACAGAAGACACATACTGTAGGATTCCATTTATATGACTGTTCAGAAGATGCAAATCTATGGAGTCAGCGTATATTAATCGTTGTGTAGCATTGGGATGGGAGGGTGGGCAGAAGCTGGGGCGGGGATGGGGGATGCTACTAAAGGATACAGGGTTTCTTTTTGTAGTAATGAAAATAACTCCAATTGATTTTGGAAATGTTTACACAACCCTGAATGTCCTAAAAACTATTGTATACTTCAAATGGGTGAAATGTATGGTGTGTAAATTATATCTCAAAGCTGTTATGATACCAAAAAAAAAAAGAGTAATTGTTCCACTGTGATATATTATATTGATTAATTGCAATGTACACTATATACAGGTAGACAAAACAGTATACAGTATTATTTTAAATACTAGGCATAAATATTTACCTGTATTTAAAGATTAACTAAATGTAACCTGATAACCTTACTGAAAAGTTATACATTATTGCATGTTTCAGAATTCATCAGGAAACAAATCCAGATGATCCAGTTATTTTTTTTTTTAATTTTTTTTTAACGTTTTTATTTATTTTGGGGATAGAGAGAGACAGAGCATGAACGGGGTAGGGGCACAGAGAGAGGGAGACACAGAATCGGAAACAGGCTCCAGGCTCCGAGCCATCAGCCCAGAGCCTGACGCGGGGCTCGAACTCACAGACCGCGAGATCGTGACCTGGCTGAAGTCGGACGCTCAACCGACTGCGCCACCCAGGCGCCCCTGGATGATCCAGTTATTAATAGGTAGTTGGTAATTGAAGCCACAGAAATATATGTGATATCCTAGGTAGAGTGAGTACATGAATAGGCCTATAGGGCTGTAGACAGAACATAGGGAAGAACAACATGGATAAATGGAGGAAGAAGACTGTAGAGGATGGTATGCAAGTTAAGGGGGTGACAATGAATGGCTAACAGTGTTTTCCTGCAGAGATGCCACATAAGGATTGTGTTCCATGAATCATCTTGGCAATAGCAGTGCCAATGGAACTTTGGTTGGGAGCAGGCTAAGTGAACGGAAGTGAAGACAGTATAGACCACTCTTTCAAGAATTTGGCTCTAAGGAGTAGAAGAAGATGTAGGGTGAGGAAAGGCTTAAAAAAAGATGAAAGAGATGTGAGGTTACTCATGATGATGGGAAATAGAGGTTGCACAGTGGGAGAGAGGAGATAATTGATGAAGTAAGACCCCTAAGATGAGAGCAAAGACAGACACCTCTTGCTGTGTCATTTGTGTTAGGATGAAAGAAGAGAATGTTGGAGGATGCAGGTTATTGGGGATGGCATTGGAGAGGAGATTTGAGAGAATTGCTACTATCTGTTGATTACTGCCTTTTTAAAATAGGAGGTCTGGTCTTCTGTTAAAAGAAAGGATATAGAGAAGGGGGTTTGAAAGCAGTAACCTTTGGTGCAAAATCTAGCTAGAGCACCCTGGAAAGATTTCCAGACAGCAAGCATAGAGATCTTAGACCTAGAATTGGTAATACCCATAATGCAGGGAGGTTGAGTTTGTTTTTTTTTGTTTTGTTTTGTTTTTTCTCTTACAGCACTTAGCAGCCCAGCTTTTAGAGTGAAAATTGAAGTGACCCAGGGTTAGCTTTTTGCCAGGGCAATAAAGTATAAAGTATGTAAGAAGGAAGCAAAAACCAGAGAGGGTTGATAAATTGGGAGAAATTCAAGGAGTTAAGGGATTAAGGTAATCTTTGTGGATCTAGGTCAATCTGTTGAATGGCTAATTAATGGGAAATTGTTTAATGTCTTAATTGGATCTAGGGAGAGTGTTGCTGCTAGAATCAGAGATTCCTCAAATTACAGAGCACTGTACATACTGTTTAAAATTTCATATTTTCATTTCATATTAAAATGTTGAGCATTTCATGGTTTTGAATGAAATGTAAAACATCCAAAATTTATCCTAATTGGACTGGCAGATCTGTGCTGGCTCTTGATGAAAGGATTGCTGCAGTCTTGAGTCATGGTGAAATTAAAATTTAGGAAAAAGGAAGAGCCTCAGTCTGCCCTGACCAGCCTCTTGAACTGGGTTGTTTGAAGGGTTGTTGAAGGCACCAGGGATGCCGTCAAGACTCGGTTGGGGGAAGAAAATTGAGCCAACTGCCAGAGTCTTAAGTGAATATAAAGGAGATGATGACAGAAATGAGAATGGACATGGGGGATATGTGATTAGATGGTATAAGCCTTTTCTACAACTGCATGGAAGCATTCTTGAAGTGATATAGAGATAGATGAGACATTGGCCGTGACACATGTGGAATATGAAAGCATTATTAATAATGATGGTGAAGATAGCTAACATGTACTAAGGGCTTTCTATGCCAGGCACTGACCCTGTCACAGTCAGCATGAATTGGACTTACTTGTCTCAGTAACCCTTTAAGGCATTGTTATCTTTATTTTATGGATAAAGAAGCTGAGATAGGCCAGTAACATTCCTAAAATATGATAAAGTTTGCATGTGGGGAAGCCAGGATTCAAATGTAGATCGCTGACTCCTGAGCAGAGGTTTCTAACCACCACTTGTGCCATCAGCAGTGCACTAATGTAATTTGCCTGATATATATGTATCCAGTGTACATTGATGAATTCACATTATTTATAAGTAGCTTAGAGGAAAATCGTTCAGTAGAATTCTTTGATGCTTTCTCATTGGTGACAACTGAGTTGCTTGCTATATGTTTTATTTATTACCCTAGAGTTGTACCCTAAAATTGTGGCTCCTAATAATGTGGTTCTTGAACCAGTAGCATCAACCTGGGATCTTGCTTGAAACAAATTCTTGACCCTTACTCCAGACCTGCTGCTCAAATTCTGGGAATGGAGTCCCAACAGTCTGTTTTAACAAGCTAGGTTAATTCTGACACCGGCTAAAGTTTGAGAACTACTAACCTAACCCAGCGTAAAGTAAATACTTTAGATATTTAGATATTTTAGATAAATGAGAGTTTGAAGTAGACACTGGAGGTGGTATTGAGATTGTCTGTGTCTTTTGGATCATGTTCTTTGAATTGGAATCTGATGGGGAATATTTAGCATTAGTTTATACTTTGCGTGGCTGCAGTTTGGTATATTGATGCTACTAGACGCAAGTGAGATGGGAGGCAAAACGTCAGTGGATCACTACTATTGACCACTCAAAATGGTACACATCAGCAGCATTATTTTCTTTCCTTTAAACATTTAAAAATTATGTGATATTCGATATACAAAAATAGGTAATGTACATACAAATTTTGAAGCAATAGGGGCTCCTGGATGGTTCAGTCCGTTGAGTGACTGACTTTGGCTCAGGTCATGATCTCGTGGTTTGTGAGTTTGAGCCTGTCAGGCTCTGTGCTGACAGCTTTGGATTCTGTGTCTCCCTCTCTCTCTGCCCTTCCTCTGCTCATGCCGTCTCTGTCTCTGTCTCTGTCTCTCTCTTTCAAAATAAATATTAAAAAAAAAATTTTTTTTTAACATTTATTTGTTTTTGAGACAAAGACAGAGCATGAACAGGGGAGGGTCAGAGAGAGAGAGAGAGAGAGAGAGAGAGAGAGAGAGAGACTGAATCTGAAGCAGACTCCAGGCTCTGAGCTGTCAGCACAGAGCCCAACGTGGGGCTCGAACTCACGGACTGTGAGATCATGACCTGAGCTGAAGTCGGTCGCTTAACTGACTGAGCCACCCAGGCACCCCTAATGTTTGGCAATCTTAAGGGTAGGATGGTATCTCATTGTGATCTAAGTTTGCATTTTGACTAATAAGGTTGACTATCCTTTTTTTTTAATATAATTCTTTTTTTTTTAACACTTATTTATTTTTGAGAAAAACAGAGCACATGAGCAGAGGAGGGGCAGATAGAGAAGGAGACAGAGAATCTTAAGTAGGGTCCATGCCGTTAGCACAGAGACTGATGGGGGCTCAACCTGAGATCATGACCTGAGTTGAAATCAAGAGTTGGAGACTCGACTGAATGAGCCACCCAGAATATGAATACTTTATATATTCTGGGTAATTATTTTTCACTGTTCATGTTTCAGATATCCTTCTAGTTTGGCTTGTCTTTTTACGTTCTATGTGGCTTCTTTCAAAAAAACAAATTCAATTTTTAACAGAGTTGTTCTTTTGGTTTTAGCATTTCTTGTGTTCTCCGTAAGAAATTTTTCTCCACTCAGATTTCTTTAAAAATTTGAAGTGTTGCTTTTATAAGAATTGAAACAGTCTGGAATCAATTTTGATACAGTTGGTATCCAGTGTCATTTCCCCCCCAAAGGGATAATTATTTGGCTCAGAACCATTTACTGGATAGTATGTTTTTCCCAGTGGCCTGCAGTGCCATCTCTATCATATCAAATTCCTGTATATATTTGGGTTTACTGGGGGCTCTTTCTTTTTTTAAGTTTATTTATTTAGGGAGAGAGCACGGGGTGTGGGAGACAGAGAGAGGGAGAGAGGGCAGAGCCCAATGTGGGGCTCGAACCCATGATCCATGAGATTACGACCTGAGCCAAAACCAAGAGTCAGATGCTTAACTGACATGAGCCACCCAGGAGCCCTGCTGTTTTTGAAATTACAACTAAACATGATTAATACTAGTAATTTACCATTAAAATTCAATGTTAAAATTTCCCCAGTTAACTTTTATGTGTAACATATGCATGTGCATGTGTGTATAAAACACATTAGAGTTTATTTGGATTAGTATCCAGATAAGGTCCATTTATTGTGATTGGTTGGTATGTCTCTTAAATCTTTTAATCTGTAGGCTCCTACTGTATTTCCCAAACCACTCCTCCATCTTTTTTGACTTGTTACCTGTTGCTAGAGAAATGGGGTTATTCTGTATTTGGCTGGTTGCATCCCAATAGTGTGTAGTGTCTTTCTGTTCTCTGTGTTTCCTGTAAATTGGTTGTTAGATATAGAGATTTAATATGGCTTTTTGTTTGTTCATTTGCTAAGACTGATTTATAGATAGTATCATATACTTAAAAAAAACATTTTATTGAGATACAATTCACATGCATATTCATGTGTTGTACAGTTCACTCATTTAAAGTGTACTCAGTGGTTTTTAGAGTATTCATAGTTGCACAACTATAACCACAGTCAATTTTATCTATTTATTTATAAAGTTTTTTTTTTTTTTTTAATTTTTAAGTAATCTCTACACCCAGCATGGGGCTCGAACTCACAACCCAGAGATCTAGAGTCACACCCTCCACTGACTGAACCAGCCAGGCACACCATCCACACTTAATTTTAGAATGTTTTCGGGGACCCTGGGTGGCTTAGTCGGTTATGCATCTGACTGACTTCCCCTCAGGTCATGATGTCGTAGTGTGGGAGTTCGAGCCCTACATCAGTCTCTCTGTTGTCAGCACAGAGCCCACTTTGGATCCTCTGTCTCCTTTTCTTTTTCTGTCTGCCCCGCCCCCACCTCTTTCTCTCAAAAATAAACATTGTAGAAAAAAGAATATTTTCATCACCACAAAAATAAATGTTAGGCCCTTTAGTAGTCACTTCCCATTTCTGTATCCTCCCCAAACAACCCCCTTCCCCAGATGTAAGCAACAATGAATCTGCTTTCTGTCTCCACAGATGTGCCTATTCAAGACATTCATGTAAGTCAAACCATATAATACATGTCCGTGGTCTTTTGTGACTGGCTTCTTTCACTTAGCATGATGTTTTCAAGTTATGTTGAAATGTTATTACTACATGTCAGTATTTGCTTCCTTTTTATTGCTGAATGGTATTCCATTGTATGGATATACCACATTGTATTTATCCATTCATCGGTTGAACGTTTAGGTTGTTTACACTTTTTGGCTATTGTGGATACGTTGCATCGAACATTCGTGTACAAGTTTTTCTGCAGACATATGTTTTCATATCTCTTGGGTATTTACCTAGGAGTAGAATTGCTGGATCAAATGGTGGTATGATGTTTAACCTTTTGAAGAGCTGACAAACTTTTCCAGAGTGGCTATGACGTTTTACAGTCTCTCCAGCAGTGTGTGAGGGTTCCAATTTCTGGGCATCCTCACCAGTACTTATTTGTCCTTTTAAAATTTTATCCAACCTAGTGAGTGTTTCACTGTAGTTTTTTCATTTTTAGAGAGCAAGCGAACATGTGAGCAAAGGAGTGAGGGAAGAGGGAGAGAGAGAGAATCTTAAGCAGGTTCCATGCTCAGCACGGAGCCCGAAGCAGGGCTCCATCTTACAACCCTGAAATTAGGACCTGAGCCAAAATCAAGAGTGGGATGCTCAACCAACTGAGCCACCCAAGCACCCCTTCATTGTAGTTTTGATTTGCATTTCCTTGATGGATAATTATGTTGAGCATCTTTTCATGTGCTTATTAACCATTTGTTTATCATTTTTGGAGAACTGTATTCAGATGCTTTGCCCATTTTTAAAATTTTATTGTCTTATTGGATTGAAAGGGTCAATAAAAATCCCTTATCAGATAATATGATTTTTACAAATCCTTTCTCCCAGGAGATGGCTCTTTGGTTTCTTGGGTATTATATATTTCTATTAGATAATACATAATGTCATGTTACCTCTTGTTATGATATTAGCAAGCTTGATAATCATTGCCTGGATCCATTAATGTATTAACTCTTGTAAAGTGGTAGTATTTGAATTCTGTTATTCCTTCTTTATTAGAATTTGGGTTTGAGGTTAATGTTCTTTCGGCACATGAAGATATCATTTTACTGCCTGTGGTTTCCATTGCTTTTCAGAAGCCAGCTTTGTCTTATATTCCTTGAAACATGGATACCCAGTTGGTGGCAGTCTAAAGGAGTATCAGCACAATAACCTTTAGGCTTTGTTTTGGTTTTGCTTTTTGGGCTTTTTGTTTGATTGTTTTTGTTCCAGAGCTATAGTTTTCTAGTTTTCTAGCTCTATCACCTCTTGAGAAGGCAATTTTGTATCCTTATACAGTCTCCTACCTCCTTCTCCTCAAGTAAAATATACATTTGTTTCCGTTGGTATGCATAGAAAAACAGTTTGTAGCCCAGGGAACAATACATAAATATCCATATTATAGAGGATTAAAAAAAAGGTTTATTGAGGCATTGTTTATATATCATCAATTCACTTGTTAGTGTAAAGTTTGATAAAAAATTTTTACAGTTGTGCAACCATCTCCTCAATCCAGTTGTAAAACACTTCCATCACTGCAAATCCTGACCTTTTCTGAAATCATTGATGTGGAAATGCTTGGGTTCAAAGCAAATGGTCAAGGAAGAATTCTTGAGACATCTTCAGTGCAAAAAGGTGGTTTTATTAAAGCATAGAGACAAGACCCATGGGCAGAAAGAGCTGCACTGGGGTTGTGAGGGGTGACTGATTATATACTTTCAAGTTGGGAGGGGGGTTGACATAGCTTTAAGTTTCTAAGGAATTTGGAAGCAAGGTTTCCAGGACCTTGAAGGGGCTAGCTATTGTTAGAAAAAGGTCATTTATTACTGTTTAGTAAAAACTCAGGAATGAGACCCTTCAGATATGTATTAGTGGGTCATGTACTTGGAGGATGATTGCTAATGCATATTCGGGAGGTAGAGGAAGTTTCCAAAGGAATTTTTACATGTTAAAGTAGACTTGCAGGATCCTGGAGCTGGGGATAATGTTAAGCTAAGATTGCCTTTTGCCCCTTAGTAAAGTATTAACACTGAGGCAGTTGAGTTCCTAGAGGAATGTCACTTTGCCTATTTCAAAGACTTGTCATTGGGCTGTAAGTAGCAAGGAAATTTGATTTTTTTCTTTTGCTTTTGTTTCTCACATCAATTATTTATTTACTATTATAGATGCTTAACCTGGGGTTGACTTAGGTTCTTTTTTTTTTTTACTTAAGATTTTATTTTTAAGTAATCTCCACAACTCAATATGGGACTCAAACTCACAACCCCAAGATCAAGAGCTACATGCTCCACTAAATGAGGTAGCCAGGCACCCCAACATAGACTTTTCATGGCCCTAGAACCACTTGAAATTGCATGTCAACAATACAACACAGGGCCTGTGTTTTGACAAAGCAAAATTTTTTAGTAAAGTGACAGTTATGCAAATATAGTCAAAACCAAAACCATTGAGTGTTTTTTATTAAAGTGATTCTGAAATTGTTCCTATGACTGAGAAGCTTTATGAAGGAAAAATATGGGATATGCTGTTTAAAAAATAAAAATTAAAAACTGTGTACTTTATAATTTCATTATAAAATTACAGACCTGTAAAATGTAACCATTTCTATAAGGGCTCACCTGTAGCGAATAAAATCAATAGAGAATTTTTTTTTTTAAGTCAGTTTTCAGTCTGTTGTGTTTTAAAGATAGTCTGTTTTTCTCTGGCTGTTTTCAGGATTTGTTTTTCTTTTTTTTTTTTTTCTGTTTTGAGGATTTCTTTACTTTCTGTTTTTTCCTTTTGTGTCCTGCAGTTCTACTGTGATTTCTTTTTATTTTTCTGCTTACAGTTTGTTTGGCTTCGTAAATGCGTGGTTCGATGTTTTTCATCAATTCTGGAAGGTTCTCAACCAGTATCGCTTCAGATACTGCTTCTGCACAATGCCTCTTATCTTTGTGGAACCCAAATAAACGTTATTTTGTAACTTCTTACTATATTCTCTATGTTGCTTACGCTTTTCTTCTGTAATTATAAAATTTGTGTGTCTTACATTTCATAATTGATCATTTTTTTTGGCTTGCCTTACAGCTCACTGTATCTGTGTTAAACTGTATCAAATCTACTCTAAAACCCATTTGTTGATATCTTAATTTTGGTTATACTGTATTTCAACAATTATTATTCATATCTCAAACTTCTGTATTTTTTTTTCAAATCTGCTCATTTCTGATAATTCTTGCTTGCTGATAATTTTCATTGCATTTTTCCTTTCCTTGAATATTTGTTGAAGTTATTTTATATTTCATACATTAATTCTAGTATTCTAATTCCAAGGAAGGTGGGCCTTTTTTTTTTCTTTTTTTTTTTTTGCTTTATAGTCTTATCTTTTTTTTTTTTTTATGAAATTTATTGACAAATTGGTTTCCATACAACACCCAGTGCTCATCCCAAAAGGTGCCCTCCTCAATACCCATCACCCACCCTCTCCTCCCTCCCACCCCCCATCAACCCTCAGTTTGTTCTCAGTTTTTAACAGTCTCTTATGCTTTGGCTCTCTCCCATTCTAACCTCTTTTTTTTTTTTTTTCCTTCCCCTCCCCCATGGGTTCCTGTGAAGTTTCTCAGGATCCACATAAGAGTGAAACCATATGGTATCTGTCTTTCTCTGTATGGCTTATTTCACTTAGCATCACACTCTCCAGTTCCATCCACATTGCTACAAAAGGCCATATTTCATTTTTTCTCATTGCCACGTAATATTCCATTGTGTATATAAACCACAATTTCTTTATCCATTCATCAGTTGATGGACATTTAGGCTCTTTCCATAATTTGGCTATTGTTGAGAGTGCTGCTATGAACATTGGGGTACAAGTGGCCCTATGCATCAGTGCTCCTGTATCCCTTGGATAAATTCCTAGCAGTGCTATTGCTGGGTCATAGGGTAGGTCTATTTTTAATTTTCTGAGGAACCTCCACACTGCTTTCCAGAGCGGCTGCACCAATTTGCATTCCCACCAACAGTGCAAGAGGGTTCCCGTTTCTCCACATCCTCTCCAGCATCTATAGTCTCCTGATTTGTTCATTTTGTGGGCCTTTGTTTTTAACTGTTGTCATTGACTCTAGTTCTGACTCTCTTTAAAGTGATTTACTTCCTTATATGTTTGATGGCGTTTACTTAATCCTGAGAACCTGATGGAACTGCTTTTCAACAGGGAAGGTTTGCATCTGTTGATAAACAGTTCATTTTGGCCATCTTGAGCGTTCTGGCTAAATAGATTTAGTTTTCTAACCCTGCATCAGAGTCTGCACTTAGTTTCAGTTTCTAGTGTGAAATAGATTATTAGCCTCATACTTTGCCTTTCACATATTTACCCTTGATGACTTGACTTCCCCCATAGGTTTAACTTCACTGGCTCCTCTATCCCCTTACTTACCTGAGTTACTTACGTGAGTCTAACAATGCATTAAAAAAGTATTTTTTCCTGCTATAGCTGGGGTCCGGTTTAATAAAACAGATGACCTCTCAAAAGCACAGGGTGTTCCAGAAGTGACATATTTTTTTTTAAGTTTATTTATTTATTGTGAGAAAAACAGACAGTGCGAGTGAGGGAGGGGCAGGGAGAGGGGGAGGCACAGAATTCCAAGCTGGCTCCACAGTGTCAGTGTGGAGCCCAACCTGGGGCTCAAACTCACAAAACGGTGAGATCATGACCTGAGCCGAAACCAAGAGTTGGACGCTTAACCAACTGAGCCACCCAGGCACCCTGACGTATTTTGTTACTAAGAAAGATGTATGCTATTTAAAATAAATACAGTTACCACATTTCTCTCATTTCGCCCCCTCTCCCTCCCTCCCTCTCTCTCTCTCTCTCTCTCTCTCTCTCTCTCTCTCTGTCTCACACACACCTGACCCTAACAGTAACGCCTTTAAAAGTATCAGAGTATCCAGTCAGTGTTTAAATTTCCAATTATCTCAAATGTTACATATTTTTGAACAGTTTGGATTAACATCCAGATAAAGGTCTGTAACCTTGCTGTGATTAAGTTTGAAGTCTTTTTTTAATTTCACTATCTTCTTTTTTTTTTTTTTTTTTTTGCCTCTTACGGTGTCATTTAACATGCTTATCTGTCCTCTGTATTTCCTATAAATTAATAGTTGAATCTGAAGTCTGAATTAAGGGTCAGGTTATTTTAGGCAGAGGGGACAAGAGTACATCCTATGTGATGGTTTTCTCTTCCATCAGGACTGTGCTTAGTGTCTGATGTCTCTCTCTGTAATGCTGACAGCCACTGAGGAACATTGCCTAAATTTATTATTTACTAGGAGTTGTAAATGGTGATACTCTAATTCTGTCCTTTCTTCTTCATTAGTTGGAATAATATTTTCAACAGAAGCTTCCCCTCACTTAGGTTACCCCCATGATAAAATTTGTTTAGGTAAAGGCAAAACGAGTTCTTGATTCTTTCCATTTATCAGTTTTCAGAACAATGAGGTGGTTCATTAGCACCTTCCAGTGATGACCAATTAGTTTTTCTTTCATATTCTGAATTCATGAATTGAATCATGTGTATGTTTCTGTTCATTATAGTTATTACTTTTATTAGTACTTTCATTGGCCATCTTTGACCCATTAGAGCCCCTTCAAGGTGGCTCCTGAGTGTTTTTGACAGATTTAGGAATTTTAAGTGGACACACCTAGGAATGTTTTTAAAAAGATGTATTTTGCATATATTGGTATTTCCAACTCAAGTAGGTAGAGTTTTACTAAGCTTCATCTATCATATAACTTTGACTCCTTTGTCCCAGGTTGAAGTTCCTTTGATACCTGGGATGATAGAATTAGAATATCACATTATTACTTATTTCCTTTATTCCAGATACATACACAACAGGGTAAGAATAATCTCAAGACAATAACCAGTAGTAGAATTGCTGAAAAAAGTGTAGAGTTTTCTTTGTGCTTACCTCGTCTTTAGGGTTGACTGGGCATATACAAATTACTATCTTGAAAAGTTATGTGGGATAGTGTAACTGTGTCGCCATGTGGATACATATTTAGGTTCATTAATTTTTTTAATCTTTTATTTTTAGGAATTGCTTTTCTTTAAGTTTAACTTTCTCATACATGTGTGTGATGCATTTTCATATGCTTGTGAAGACAAAGGGTAGCCTCATTTCCTTGAGCTCTTTACCCTATTTCCTCCCTATTCCCATTTATTTTTGTGTAAAATACTTATATGGGATCTGTTTTATTTACAATTTTTTAGTTTACTTTTTGGAATTTTGGAAAGTTTGTATATTTGTTATAGTGGTTAGCATCATTTAGCTCCCCCCCTTTTAAGTTACAGTTATCTGTTGATTCCCTATTATGTGCATTGACATTGGTTGTGACCTCTTTCCCTTTTCCTCAGCATCTGATGTCAAGTATGTCCTTTTTAAAAAAGTTTTAAAAATTGGCCATTATTGTGAGATAGTTATAGCTTCACATGCAATTGTAAAACATAATACAGAGAAATACCTATGTACCCTGTACCCAGTTTCCCCCAGTGATAACATCTTGTAACATTATAGTAAAATGTTGATATTTATACAGTGAAAATATAAAACATTTCTATCACAAGGCTCTCTCTTGTTGCCAATTAGTAGCCTTTCTCCCTCCTTCCCATCCCTGCCCCCCACCCTTAATCCCTGGCAACCACTAATCTCCTTTTCTGTAATTTTGTTACTTCAAGAATGTTATATAAATGGAATCATATGGTATGTAACCTTTTGGGATTAGCTTTTTTTTTCTCTTAGCATAATTCCCTGGAGATTCGTTCAAGTTGTTTGTCTCTATAGTTCATTTCTTTTTACTGTTTGGTAATACTACATGATATGTAGTGTGGTTAAACCATATAACCAAAACTCCATATAAACTCTATGAAGGATACCTGGGGTGTTTCCAGGTTTGGGTTTTTTATGAATAAGGCTGTTGTAAATATTTATTTACAGATTTTTTTGTGAACATAAGTTTTCATTTCTCTGGGGGAAATATCTAGAAGTGCAGTTGCTGTGTACTGTGGTATCTTCATGTTTAGTTTTTTAAGAAACTGTTTTCCTAATAGCTGTACCATTTTACGATTCCACTAGCAATGTATGAGTTTTTCCACATACTCACTAACATTTGGTGTTGTCACAGTTGTCTATTTTAGCTATTCTGATAGATGTATAGTAATATCTCATTGTGGTTTTAATTTGCATTCCCCTAATGGCAAATGACATTGAACATCTTTTCTTGTGCTTCTTGGCCATCTGTATATCCTCTTTGATAAAATGTCTCTTCATTTCTTTTGCCCATTTTTTAATTTAATTGATTGTCTAATTAGCTTTGAGAATTCTCTATATATTCTAGATATTAGCCCTTTATTAGATATGTTGTTGGCAATTTTTTTTTCCCAGTCTATAGCTTTTTATCCCCTTCACATGGGGGCTTTCTCAGAGAAACATGTTTTAATTTTGATGAGGTCCAATTTACCAGTTATTTCTTTATGCATAATGCTTTTAAGGTCAAGTTTAAGAACTCTTTGCTTTGCTCTAGATCCCAGAGATTTTTTTTCTAACAGCTTTATAGTTTTACATGTAAATGTGATCTCATTTTATATTAATTTTTGTGTAGTATATGTGACTTAAGTTGAGATTCATACATTTTGTCTAGCAGTGTCTACCTGTTCTAGCACCATTTGTTGAAAAGTCTGTCTTTCCTTTACTGAATTACTTTTACCCTTTGTCAAAAATCAGTTTGAGCATATTTGTATAGGTCTATTTTGTTTTTGTTTTTAATCCTGTTCCATTGATCCACCAGTATCACACAGTGTTTACTAGAGCTGTGTAATCTTGAAATTGGATAGACTGGTCCCTTCCACTTT
Source organism: Prionailurus bengalensis (assembly GCF_016509475.1). NCBI lineage: Eukaryota > Metazoa > Chordata > Mammalia > Carnivora > Felidae > Prionailurus > Prionailurus bengalensis. The sequence continues at coordinate 21,717,232 of NC_057343.1, forward strand.
TTTCTTTTTAAAAATTGTTTGGAGCGCTTGGGTGGTTCAGTTGGATGAGCATCCGACTTCATCTCACGTCATGATCTCATGGTTGACAAGTTCGAGCCCCGTGTCAGGCTGTGTGCTGACAGCTCAGAGCCTGGAGCCTGCTTTGGATTCTGTATCTCTCTCTCTCTCTCTCTCTCCCTGCCCTTCCCCCACTCATGCTCTCTCTCTCTTTGTCTCAAAAATAAAATAAACACTAAAAAAAATTTAAAAATTGTTTTAGCTCTTCATATTACTTTGCCTTTCTATATAAATTTTAGAACACTGTTTTCTGTATCTACAAAGAATGTTGCTGAGATTTTGAGCGGAATTGGGTTAAATCTGTATGTTATTGTGGGGAGAATCGACGTGTTTACCAAATTGAGTCTACTAATCCATAAATACAATATGTCTCTCTATTGTTTTAGATCTTTGAATTCCTTCATCAGTGTTGTGTAGCTTTCCACATGTATGTCCTATACATGTATCGTTAGGTTTATACTTAAGTATTTTTTGAGAGATTATAAAGGATACTGGGTGTATTTTTAATTTTGGTGCCCATGTGTTCATTCCTAGTATATAGACATACAATTGATTTTTGTGTTTTTATGTTGTATTCTGTGACCTTATTGAACTGATTTATTAGATCTATCTTATAAATCGCTAGATTTTTTTGGTCTAATGCACAGAGGCATCTTTCTTTCTTTCTTTCTTTCTTTTTTTCTTTTTCTTTTTCTTTTTTGGAAATCCATTTGTTTTTGTAATATATCTTAGTATTGGTTTTTCTCAGTTGATTTCCCAGGCATTGGTGTACTCTCAGTATTTAATTTCAAGATTTCTAGTTGCAGGACTTTTTTCTCTTTATAGTTTTTTTTTTTTAATGTTTATTTTTGAGACAGAGAGCATGAGCAGAAGAGGGGCAGAGAGAGAGGGAGACACAGAATTCAAAGTAAGCTCTGAGCTGTCAGCACAGAGCCCGACACGGGGCTCGAATCCACAGACCCTGAGATTATGACCTGAGCTGAAGTCAGATGCTTAACTGACTGAGCCATCCAGGCATCCCTTTAATTATAGTTTTTAATATTTGCTGTATTTCATTGCTTTGGTTTTCTTCTTTGAAGACTCCTTATGTGTATTTAGGATCTTTGCTTAACTTTATTGTCACTTTCATTCTAATAATTTTCACCTTCATTTCTGGTTTTTTTTGTTTTTTTTTTTTAAGATTTGATTTTTAAGCGATCTCTACACCCGATGTGGGGATCGAAATTTCAACCTCAAGATCAAGAGTCACATGCTCTACCAACTGAGCCAGCCACATACCCCTCACCTTCATTTCTTTTTGATTTAAAAATTTATTTGCACATTCTTTGTCTCTTAAGCATTATCTATTGTGTATTGAATCTCATGATTGTTCTTGGTTAGGTTTCCTTTCTGAAATAATTTATTTCTTTTACTTCAAATTGTTTCCTGATTTCTAAGTTTTTCTAATTCTGATATAAAATGTTATTTCACATTATCTTGGATATAATTTTTATGTTTTATAGGTGTGGCTTTTTGGTAGCAAGCTTTTAGTGTCAACATTCTTCTGCTCCTTATTTTCCCATTTCTTACGACATGGGATTTGACCCCAATCCTTTTCTGTTGTTCATTTTATAATAGGCTTTCCTGAACTTTTTGGAGCAAGAGGTTGGTCAGGATAGTTTGTCTCCTTTACCGCCCTATCTATACCCCTTCCTCTGTTGATTTTTATGAAATGATAAGATGTATTTGGCTTCCTGTGTTCTGAGATCTGTTTCATTAACCCACTTATATCTGGACCCTCCTTTTCTTTGCTTCATTGTGCCTGTGTTGCTCACTTGGTATTCTGCTCCCAGAAATTCTTTTCAGTTTAGGGCTTTGCCCAAGAAGGGGGATTTCAGTCCTTAGTTTTTTAATCTAGAGCCTTACTTTTCCTACTTTATAGTATTGGTATATACAAAAGATCTTTTCCATTTGTAGCTATTCTCAAATTGCCTTTCTAGACTCTAGTGATTTGTGATTTGGGGTTTTTCTGGCTTCAAGTCCTTCATTTACCCTATTATATTACTTCTATCCTTCTGTTTCCTTCTACATATATGCTGATACCATGTGAGTCCTATAGTTGGCGATGTAACCAGATCCTGCTTGTATTTGAGAATTCAAGGGGATACCCTGTCACCCAATTTTGTAGATTTTGTCCTTGGGATTTTGGTTTGGCTGTCCTGGTAACATTTTTCCCTTTTTTGTGTGAGGTGGGAGATGGCAGGTGATTAAAAACTTCATTGAGAAGTTTTATTCAAGAGAAGGACAACACAAGTACACTAGCTATTGTGGTGAACCAGGTGAGATGATAGTGGCTTAGTCTAGGATAATGGCAGTGGAGCTAGAAGGTTTGAATCCTATTTTGGTGACTTGTTGGATAACAAAGAGTGAGAGACTGCGTAGACATGGATGATCTCCCAAGATAGGGGTTCTTACAACTGTTTGGATGATGGTACTTTTTCCTAATATTGGGAATATTCATGGAAGAGTACTTTTTTAGGGGGAAGGTATTTTTTTGAGAGGTGAGGAGTAAAGGGACAAGAGGGACCAGCTGTTACGATATTTGTAAGCATCCTGGATGTGAGGCCTTGCCACAATCTATCCTCTACCCCCAAACACACATACAGACATATTTAATTTCTTCAGGGAGCTCTTTCCTGATTCTCTAATATGTCTCCTTCTGATATAGAACTTTATTTACTTTCCTATCTTAACATTTAACACATTTGTATTACTGCTTATTAATCCTATGTTTTTTACTAGACCAACTGTTCACAAACTTTTTCTTAAAAGGACAGGCAGATGGCAAATATTGAAGGTTTTGGGAGGCAAGAGACAAAAAAAAAAAGATATTATGGGGCACCTGGGTGGCTCAGTTGGTCAAGCATCTGACTTTGGCTCAGGTCATGATCTCAGGGTCCGTGGGCTCGAGCCCCATGTTGGGGTCTGTGCTGACAGCTCAGAGCCTGGAGTCTGCTTTGGATTCTGTGTCTCCCTCTCTCTGCCCCTGCTCATACTCTGTCTCTCGCTCTCTCTCAAAAGTAAATAAACATTACAAAAAATTTAAAAAAAAAATAAGGATATTATGTGGATACTTAGTATCATTTATCATATAACCACTTAAAAGTATAAAACCATTCCTGTCGGGCCCTACAAAAAAACAGACAGCAGTCAGATTTGGGCCATAGGCTGTAGTTTGCTGGCCACTGTACTAGGCTGTAAATTCTATGCTTGTCCTAGTTGCAGGCATATTGCCTGGTGCGTTTTAGATGAATTCAGTAAATTTTTGTTGAGTGAGTGAATGTTACTCTTACAGATTGGAGCTCAGGCAAGAGGGTTGAGCTAAAGGTAGATATTTTGAGAGTGGTCATCAAACAGAAATTGAAGACATGAGAGCAGATGCCATCAACTTCAGAAGAATGAAAGAAAGAGGCCCAAAGTGGAGCCTCTTCTGTAATTCAGAGAACGGAACAAGTCATGACTAACTCAATGGTACTTTCATTGTGTACATAGTAGTCAGTACCTGTGGCTAACTGACCTAAGCCATTTGGCTATTTTACATACATATGGTTCTTTTGGATGAGTAGGAGGCCTTTAGCTATTAGAGATAGGTGAGATAATATATGTATTTTCCTTAGAAATTTTACTACCAGTGTGTTACGTTATAATAAAACAAGCTTTAGAATTCTGCCACTAACACAAACACGTATTAGCAAGCAGTTACCACCTTGCAGTAAAACTTCATCTGTAAGCATACACCATAAAGAACTGATTAGGATTGGGTGACAAAATCCTCCTAGAAGGTGTGGGATATAGGATCAAAGGGATTCAAAAACCTCTCTGAAGACAGACTGCAGGGCTTTCCACATTCTTAAACTGCAAACAAGTAAGAATCAAGGCACCTGCACAACATTCCTAACCAGTCTGTATATCTTGAACAATTCCATTTTGGCAATAAAAAGCTATTTCCAATATCTCTTTTATACTAATTAACAAACCACTCCCTAAATTCAGATGTTGGTATTCGAAGCACTTATTAACTGGGAGCTAACTTCTGATATGGGTGCTTTAAATGCTAGCTAACCCACTGTGAAGTGTGGATTCTTAATTTAGGGAACTTCAGAAGTTGACTCACTACTCCTATGGATCCTGAAGTATTTTGATGTGAATTACAATATAGCATTAACTTGATCATATTTTTTAAGGGATATGTTGCCTGGATCTTTTTTTGTTGTATTCCTATCATAACAGTTCATAAACAAGTGTAGTTGTTATTGCAATTAAAATATTTTTTTCTAATAAAATAAGATAAAAACAGAGAGGCAAACCATAGACATTCTTAATTATAGACAACAAACCAAGGGTTGCTGGAGAGGAGGTAGGTAGGGGGAAGTAGGCTAATTGGGTGATGGGCATTAAGGCGGGCACTTGTGATAAGCACTAGGTGTTATATGTAAGTGATGAATCACTAAATTCTACTCCTGAAACCAATTAAAAAAAAAAAAAGATATTTTTTTCTTCTCTGTTCCAGTAACAGTTGAATTAGATATTCATGTAGGCAAATAAATTTTAACAGCAGTATAGTTCTAATCTTCAGTGAATCAAGACAATTTAGAGTTATCAAATTAATATTAGTATTTGAAGATTGCTCAACATTTATTACCATTCTTTATGATAAATATATGAAGCAGTCTGTGTATTAAGCAGTCTCTGTATTAATACTATTAAAGTCAAAACACAGAAACATAGTATAGAATTAGATTCAAGGCTGTCTTTCTACTGTTGAACCCTAATAGTGATAATAATTTTGTCAGTGCATCATTTCATTACATTAAATGAATGCTACTAATTTGAATTTTGTTTGGCAGTTTTGTTTACATTTAATATATATCTATATTTAAGCATAAGTTTAGATTAATATTTCAGTATATTTAGCAAATTTTATAATTTGATTTTCATGGGGTTTCTCCCCAAAGGAGAATTTATCACTGCAATTTAAGAAAACTTGACAGCGATACCATACAAAAGAATTATCAAATAAAATAGTAGCATACTGAGTCTAGCAATATATTATAATAATATACCATGACCATGTAACCTTTATGTAGCCTTTATTCCAAAACTGTAAGGATTTTACATACTTACATATGTAATAAAATAATTCATTATATCAGCATATCAAGGGAGAGAGGGGATATCTAATCATTTCAGTCATTCCTGATAAGACATGGCTGATGGAGCCTCTCAGTAACCTTCGAAGGATACTTCTTTGGGGGCACCTGGGTGGCTCAATCTGTTCCGATTCTTGATTTCATCTCAGGTCATGACCTCATGGTTCTGAGATTGAGCCCCATGTCAACATGGAGCCTGCTTGGGATTCTCTCTCCCTTTTTCTCTGCCCTTCTCCTGTCTGTGTGCTCTCTCCCTCAAAACAAATAAACATTTAAAAAAAAAAAGGATACTTGTTTGCCTTTTGATACAAAATATCTATCCCAAATTTGTTTTCCTTTTCATGTGGTTTTAAGGCCATGACAATGAGTTCTTTACTTTTTTAAAACATGAATCATTTGAGATAGATTTAATTGGTTGTAAACAACAAAAACCAACTCTGGCTGATTTAAGGAAAAACAATTTTTTGGAAACATATGGGTAGTTCATAGAATGAGTAGCAACACCTGAGAACTGGGAATAGAACCTACTCTTTTTTTTTCCTTTCCACTTTGCTCAGGGTTCAGAGTTATGAGGGAGAGAGTTCTGCTGGCATGGTTTTGGTCTCATGCCCTATTCAAAACGAGGACAGAGTGAGATACTTTAATAGGCAGTTCCATCAGGGCAGTCTACAGCAGAGGATATATAATTCCACAGAGAAACCTGGGTGCAGTTAGGAAAGGGGAATGGATTCTAGGCAGCCAAGCCCCACCTCATGTTCCCCCCAAAATTAACCAACAGATATCCAGTAAAATAGACAGGAGTTTTGGCTTTTTAACCTCCTATATTTCATTCAAAGTCTAAAACTGACCAATCCTTAACCCTTCAAGAGCAATTACTTCTAAAAATTTTTTTAAATATTAAATGCCTAAGACCTTAACGTATCTACTAGCAGTGTCAATATTTAGGTACTTAAATATTCTTTATTTTTCTTTTTAGACAATGCGAAGACACCGAAATGAAGTGACAGTTGAACTGCGAAAGGTAAGAAAGTAAAGTAACAGAAACAGAAAGTAAATAGGAGATTTTTCTGATTTTTAAAATTCTGTATGACTTGAATAATGAAAATACTGTGCAAATTAGTGATCAACCCTAAACCACACAGCATATACATCATTAAATAGTTTATAATGGTATATTTTGAAAGCTTTCATTTATTGAGGTGCTATGTACTGTGTGAAGTACTTTAATGCCAGCATTGAAATTGTCACATCTGATGAAATTAGATACTCTTGTGGGTTTTTCCTTAATATCCTCTTTTTTTTAGGCTATGTGCCAGACAGGATTCCTCCACCTTCTTCGTGTAAAAGTTATACATACTTGTTCAAGATTCTTTAGAAAACTAAAAGTAGAATAACCTTATATCTTACCAATTAAATGCAACTGCTGTTAAACTTTATTGTATTTTCATCTATTTTTTTGGAGGACTTTAGAGTTACCTTTATGATACTGTGTTTTCATGCAAGCACATTTTATTTGAAGCAATTATTTCAGTTGCCAATCAAGAAAATACACATAATTGGGCACCTAGGTAGGTTAGTTGGTTAAGCATCCAACTCTTGGTTTTGGCTCAGGTTCATGAGTATGAGCCCCGCATTGGACACTGTGCTGACAATGAGGAGCCTGCTTGGGATTCTCTGTCTGTGTCTCTGTCTCTGTCTCTGTCTCTCTCTCTCTCTCTCTCTCTCTCTCTCTGCCCCTCCCCCACTTGTGCCGTCTCTGTCTCGAAATAAATAAATAAAATAAAAACTTTAAAAAAAATACACATAACTAGTTCTCTATATTATGTGTACATTTAAAAAAATATATTTTTGAACTTATATTCAAATCTTTGTGTTTGTTTTAGGTTAGATCCTTTTCTTCACTCCTGAAATTCCTAAATTAAAATTATCATCTTAAAATTTTTCAGTTTTAAAGAGAAGGAAAGTCTTGATTCTGAGAGTAACACTCTCCCAGTCACTAAAACTAAATAGACCTGTGCATTTATGTACTTAATATGTATTTATTTAATACCCATTTGGGGTCATGAATTTTTACCCAGCATCAATGGTTTATGCTCATAAATAGTATATAGTTACTGAAATTCATTCTCCTGCAACCCCTCCCCCCAATCTTTATTACAATTGAAAAATGCTTGCTAAATCCAGTGTTATTTCAACTCCTTAACCTCTTCAAAGATACTTACCAATTAACAACAGTGATTTGGCAATTATATTTTCAAGTTTTTTCACATCCTTGGTTCATCCTTGAGAAGTCAACTAGCTAAATAAAGAGTGAGGTAGGCTCCTTGCCAGTCTGAACACTTTGTACCTAGCTTCTTTTTTTTCTTTTTTTCTTTTCTTTTCTTTTAAACTTTTTATTAGCATATAACATACATAGAAAAAAGTCAGGGGCGCCCGGGTGGCTCAGTTGGTTGAGCGTCCGACTTCGGCTCAGGTCATGATCTCACAGTTCGTGAGTTTGAGCCCCACATCGGGCTCTGTGCTGACAGCTCACAGCCTGGAGACTGCTTTAGATTCTGTGTCTCCCTCTCTCTCTGCCCCATCCCCACTCATACTCTGTCTCTCTCTGTCTTAAAAATAAATAAAACATTAAAAAAAATTTTTTTAAATAAAAAAAGTCAACACATCTTAAGCTTGATCAGTTTTCACAAAGTGAACTGTTATACAGTTATCTGTATAATAAGCTTCTGGATCAAGAAAGAACATTACTTGTATTCCAAGGCTCCTTCCAAGTTACTCCTTTTCCCCAAGGGTAACCATTATCCTTATATTTAATATTATAGATTATTTTGCATAGTTTGAACTTTATGTAAATAGAACAGTAAGTGTCCTTTTGTGTCTGGTTTTTCATTCATCATGTGAAGATCATTCTTCTTAATAGAGACAGTAGGAATGGTAGGAATAAAACATCTGTTAACATTATACCAGCTATCCCCAGATGTGGGCCTTTACTTTCCCTTAAATTTTCATGCTTGGAATACAACTCAAAACTTTTATATTGGTCCTGGTATTATTCAGAATCCTCCTCTTGTTTTAAGCTTTTTAGCCCTTCAAATATGCTTATTAATTTAAGCTATTCACTTGTCTTAATATTTGGTTGTTTGTTCCTTCTTCTATAGTTGTACTGTCTTCTGTATTTAATTTATAGAATTAAAATTTCTTGCTTGTCACAGTACATCTTTTTTAATATCCACTTTGTTTGCCTTAGAGTCCTCTTATTCTTTTTATTCCTAAAAAAGAATTATTCCTTTCCGGTTACTAGAATTAGTTCCTAGAAATTCTTATAGAAGGACCAAAAGTGAAATTAATTAAGGAAATCTCAAGAAATTTCCTTACTTCACATTTCAGAATTCCCTGAGTAAGCCCCAGAATGTGAACAGTTCCTGAAACAAAGCCTAAACTTCAAACAAAGCTTAATTGATTTTGATACCATTCTGTAGAGGTATGAGAGCCCTTCAAGAGAAGATTCCTTTATTCTTTATGGTCAGAGTGTCTGTCTACTTCTAGCCTTGCTATCTCTATAGCTCCATTAAGGAGAAAATCACAGCGTTGTCGTTAATGACATTGAGATTCTTGTTAATACAAGAAAACTAGTTTCCAGAGTTTCATAGATGAGCTCTGTTTTTATTAGATTGTAATCATCTTAAGTGAAGGTAATAACCACACTCCCCCACTGCTAGTACTCCCAAATCTCTCTCCCAGCCCATCCCTAAATGCTTAGTCAAATTCTGGACCAATAGTTCATACTCATTAAATGCTAATTTTCAAGAATGAAATTGATTATGATATCTTAAAATTTTCTGTGCATTTAAATAATTTATTGAATTTTCAAGAAAAAATACTATAGCTACAGAGCAGTGCTACTCAAAAGTCCTAATCTGTGACAAGTTAGGGAGCTTATGTCAAAATACTAAACAAGGGACTGACTGCTTCCTTTTCCAAAAAAATCCTTCTGCGTAAATAAATAATGTAAATAAACAATGTGTATAGTTTGACAATCGATTTCTGGTAAAATCTCCATATTTTGGGGCAGACCTGTAACATAGAGTTTGAGAAAATCTTAGCCAGTCCAAGGACTGTACTTTGTTTTTTGTTTTTTTTTTTATGTTTATTTATTCTTGAGACAGAGACAGAGCGTGAACAGGGGAGGGGCAGAGAGAGAGGGAGACACAGAATCTGAAACAGGCTCCAGGCTCTGAGCTGCCAGCACAGAGCCCGATGCAGGGCTCGAACCCACGAACTGTGAGATCATGACCTGAGCTGAAGTTGGATGCTTAACTGACTGAGCCACCCAGGCGCCCCTAAGGACTATACTTTGAATAACATTGATACTGCTCTGTCAGATTAAAGATGAATTCTAGTTATTAATATGTAGTGTTTTACTGGCCTCAAATTTTTTTCTCTGAACTTTTTTGCCTTTACCTCCTTGATATTTTACTTTCCTATTTAATTAGGTACTTATGCATCAACACTTACACAGAGGTCTGTACTTCTGTTTTAGATCATGTTGTAAACAGAGTCACATAGGAATTAAATAACTTGCCTAAAATCACACAGCTGATAAATGGGAAAGCTCTTAACCATTATGCTATAATGCCTCTCAATATAAATGTTTGTTCAGTGAATAATGCCTCATGAGTTGAAAATCCATCCAAAGCCTATCACTGGCATTTTTAACTTTGGCAAATTATATTAAACTTTATATAATCTTCTCTTGGTGACTTATCAGTTAGATATCCCATAGGATTTTATTGTCATTAGATCTGGGGGTGGGGCACATTAAGTTCTTAACATAATGAAAACCACCACCAAAATGCCATACTTTCACTAATCAGATACAGTACAATTGTTTTGTTTGACCTTTTAGTAAAATATCTTTTTAAAAAAAATCCTAAGTTCCCTATATTAACAAGATAATAAAGAAAATTTATATTATCATATCAGTTGATACAGAAAAAGCATTTGACAAAATCCAACACTCATTCTTGATAAAACTCTTGATACATTGCAGATAGAACTTGCTCAACTTTTTTTTAATTTTATTTTTTATTTTTAATTTTTTTTAATTTTTTTTTTCAACGTTTATTTATTTTTGGGACAGAGAGAGACAGAGCATGAACGGGGGAGGGGCAGAGAGAGAGGGAGACACAGAATCGGAAACAGGCTCCAGGCTCCAAGCCATCAGCCCAGAGCCCGACGCGGGGCTCGAACTCACAGACCGCGAGATCGTGACCTGGCTGAAGTCGGATGCTTAACCGACTGCGCCACCCAGGCGCCCCTATTTTTTATTTTTAAAAGAGAGCACAAGCTGGGGAAGGGCAGAGAGAGAGGGAGACACAGAATCTGAAGCAGGCTCCAGGCTTCAGGCTGTCGGCAAAGAGCCCAACGCAGAGTTCGAACTCGTGAACCATGAGATCATGACCTGAGCCAAAGTTGGATGCTTAACCGACTGAGCCACCCAGGTGCCCCTAGAACTTGATCAACTTGATAAAGAACATCTGCAAAAAAACCTACAGCTAACATCATACTTAATGGTGAAAAGACTGAATAGTTTCCCCCTAAGATCTGAGAACAAGGCAGGATGCCTATTCTTACTGCTCTTATTTAATATAGAATCTGCAAAAAAGCTCCTAGAATTAATAATTGAGTTCAGCAAAGTCACAGAAACAAGATTAACATGTAAAAGTCTATCACTTATATATGCTAACAATGAACATGCAGAAACCAAAATTAAAAGCACAATACCATTTATAGCCACTCTGAAGAAAATAAAATACTTTGTTATACATTAACAAAACATGTATAGGATATGTATGGTGAATATTATAAAATGCTGATGGAAGAAATCAAGTAAGACTTAAGTAAATGGAGAGATGTATACTGTGGTCATGAACTGGAAAATTCATCATAGTAAAGATGCCTATTCTCTGATCTATTGGTTTAATGGAGTTTTTATCAAAATCCCACCAAAGTCTTTTTGTAGACCAGACCAGCTTATTCGGAAATGTATATGGAAAGGCACAGACTCTACAAACCTAAAACAATCCTGACAAAGAATAACATAGAAGCAATTGCTCTACCCAATATTAAGGCTCTTGGACACATTTATCAATGGAACAGAAGATAAAACCCAGAAACAAATCCACACAAATACACTCAAGTTACTTTTAGCAGGTGCGAAACCAATTCAATGGAGGAAGAATATCGTTTTTAGCAAATGGTACTAGAACAGTTGGAAATTCATGAGCATAAATAAATAAATAACCTCAACCTAATTGTCACACCTATACAAAAACACAAAATGGATCCTAGATTTAAATGTAAAACATAAAACTATAAATGGAGGGAAATTTTCAGGATCCAGAGCCAGGCGAAGAGTTTTTATAGTTGACCACTAAAGCATAATCCATAAAAAGAAAGTTGGAGCTTAACAAATTAAAAAATTTTATTCTGTGAAAACCCATGTGAAGAAGATGAAAATAAAAACTAGAGGCAAGAAGAAAACCACACATCCAATACAGGACTAGTATCTAGCATATATAATGAACTCTTAAATGTTAATATTAAAAAAAATCAAAAAACAAAAAAGAGTCTAATTAGAAAATGGGCAAAGATGGAAGAGATATTTCAGTGAAGGATATATACAGATGGTACTTATGATTAAAACCAACTAAGCAAGCATCTATCAGAATGGCTAAAATAAACAATAATGACAACATGAAAAGCTAGTGAAGATGCAGATAAATTGGTTAAATCATATGTTGCTGATGAGAATGTGGAATGGTATAATCACTCTGGAAAACATGTAGCTGCTATATAACCACCAGTTATACTCCTACTCATTTATTCCAGAGATATGAAAACTGGTATTCATACAAAACCTGTACATGAATGTTTGTAACAGCTTTATTTTGGAATAGCCATAACCTGGGACCAACCCAGATGTCTTTAAAGGGTAATTGGTTAAACTTTAGCATGTCTTTGCCATGAAATGCCATTCCGCAATTAAAAGGAACAAGCTGTTAATAGATGCAACAACTTATACAAATATTTAGGGAATTATGCTGGGCAAAAGAAAGCCCATCACAAAAAGGTTATATACTGTGTGATTCCGTGTATATAACATTTTTGAAGTGACAAAATTTTTGGAATGAAGGGTAGATTAGTGGTTGCCAAGGGTTAGATACAGGGAGAGGGAGGTTGTTTGCTTATAAAAAGGCAACAGGAGGGCATCTTCTGTTTTTGGAACTGTTCAGTATTTTGACTAAAATCATGGATATATGAACCTGTGTAGGTGATAAAACTGCATAGATTTAATACACTTTAAACATTCATACAGTGAATACAGGTAAGACAGGAAACCTGAATAAGATCAAGGGATTATATCAGTGTCAATGTCTTGATTGTGATATTATACTATAGTTCTGCAAAATGTTAATTAAGAGAACCTGAGCTAGAGATTTCTGCATTGTTTCGTGTAACTGCATTCAAATTTACAATTATCTCAATCAAAACTTAATGAAATGCTGTTACTGGTTTTAATGCTGAATTAGTTTTTTTCTTTTTTCTTTTAAATCCAGTTAGTTAACATATAGTGAACTTTCAGGTGTATGTACACCTTTCTGTTGTAAAACTGTACAACTTTCAGGTGTACAATATAGTGGTTCAACACTTCCATACAACTGAATGCTCATCACAAGTGCAGTCCTTAATCCCCATCACCTATTTAACCCCTCCACCTCTCCACCTCTCCACCTCCCCTCTGGTACCCATCAGTTTGTTCTCTATAATTAAGAGTCTGTTTCTTGGTTTGTCTCTCTGTCTCCTTTTTTTCTTCTTGCTCATTTGTTTTATAAATGAAACCATATGAGGGAAATCATATGGTATTTGTCTTTCTCTGAATTATTTCGCTTAGCATAATACTCTCTGGCTCCATCCATGTCATTGTAAATGGGAAGACTTCATTCTTTTTAGGCCTGAATAATATATACATATACTGTATCTTCTTTATGCATTCATCAATCAGTGGACATTTGGGCTGTTTCCATATCTTGGCTATTGTAAAGAACGCTGTGATAAACATTGAGTTCCACATATCCCTTTGAATTAGTGTTTTTATATTCTTTAGGTAAATACCCACTAGCATGATTGCTGGATTATAGGGTAGATCTATTTTTAGTTTCTTGAGGAAACTCCATACTGTTTTCCAGAGTGGCTGTACCAGTTATCATTCCCATTGACAGTGCACAAGGGTTCCTTTTTCTCCACCTCCTTACTAACACTTGTTCTTTTTGTGTTTTTGATTTTAGCCATTCCAACAGGGTGAGGTGATATGTCATTGAAGTTTTGATTTGCATTTCCCTGATGATAAATGATGACAAGCACCTTTTCGTGTGTCTGTTGACCATAGTTATGTCTTTGGAGAAATGTCTGTTTATGTCTTCTGCCCATTTAAAAAAAAATTTTTTTTCTTAATGTTTATTTATTTTTGACAGAGAGGAGAGAGAGACAGAGCATGAGTGGGGGGAGGGGCAGAGAGAAGGAGACCCAGAATTCGAAGTAGGCTCCAGGCTCTGAGCTGTCAGCACAGAGCCCGACACGGGGCCTGAACTCACAGAGTGCGAGATCATGACCTGAGCCGAAGTTGGACGCTCAACCTACTGAGCCACCCAGGCACCCCTGCCCATTTTTTAATTGGGTTATTTATCTTGGGGGTATTGAGTTTTGTAAATTCTTTGTATATTTTGAATATGTCATTTACAAATATCTTCTCCCATTCTGTATGTAGGTTGCCTTTTAGTCTTGATTGTTTTCTTCACTATGTAGAAGCTTTTATTTTGATGTAGGCCCAATAGGTTTATTTTTGCTTTTGTTTCCCTTGCCTCAGGAGACATATCTAGAAAAAAGCTTTTATAGCTGATGTCAAAGAGGTTATTGCCTGTGTTCTCTTCTGGGATTCTTATGGTTTCAGTTCTCATATTTAGGTCTTTAACCCATTTTGAATTTATTTTTGTGTTTGGTGAAGAAAGTGATCCAGTTTCTTTTGCATGTTACTGTCCAAGTTTCCCAGCACCATTTGTTGAAGAGACTGTCCTTTTCCCATTGGATATTCTTTCCTGCCTTGTCAAAGATTAATTGACCATATAGTTGTGGGTTTATTACTGGGTTTTCTATTCTCTTCTGTTGACCTATATGTCTATTTTTGTGCCAGTACCATAATGTCTTGATGACTACAGCATTGTAATACAACTTGAAGTCTGGAATTGTGATGCCTCCAGCTTTGCTTTTCTTTTTCAAGATTACTTTGACTATTTGGGGTCTTTTGTGGTTCCATACAAATTTTAGAATTGTTTGTTCTAGTTGTGTGAAAAATTCTATTGGTATTTTGTTGGGTTTTTTTATGTTTATTTATTTTTGAGAGAAACAGAGCACTAGCAGGTGAGGGGGAGAGAGAGAGAGAGAGGGAGAGAGAGAGAGAGAGAGAGAGGGAGAGAGAGAGAAAGAAAAAGAATCCAAAGCAGGCTCCATCCAGGCTCTGAACTGTCAGCATGGAGCCTGACGCGGGGCTCGAACTCACAAACTCTGAGATCGTGACCTGAGCCGAAGTCGGACACTCAACCGACTGAGCCACTCAGGTGCCCCGCCTTCAGTTTCTTTCTTCAGTGTTTTTACAGTTTTCAGAGTACCAGTGTTTCACTTCTTTGGTTAGGTGTATTCCTCGGTATCTTGTTATTTTGGGTGCAGCTATAACTGAGAGTTTTTTCTTAATTTCTCTTTCTGCTGCTTCATTGTTCGTATATAGAAATGCAACAGATTTCTGTATGTTGATTATGTATCCTGCCACTTTACTGAGTCATTTGCCAGTTTTCACAGTTTTTTGGTAGAATCTTTCAGATTTTCCATACAGAGTATCATTCATCTGCAAAGAGTGAGAGTTTTACTTCTTCCTCACCAGTTTGGATGCCTTGTATTTCTTTTTGTTGTCTGATTGCTGTGCCTAGGACTTGCAGCACTATGTTGAATGAAAGTGGGTAAAGTGGACACATCCCTGTCTTGTTCCTGACCTTAGAGGAAAAGCTCTCAGTTTTTTCCTATTAAGGATAATGTTGGCTGTAGGTTTTTCATAAATGGACTTTATTATGTTCCCTCTAAACCTACTTTGTTGAGGTTTTTTTGTCATGAATGGATGTTGTACTTTCGTCAAATGCTTTTCCAATGTCTGTTGAAATGGTCATATGTAAAACTTTGCTTAATAAATGAGAATCCAAAAGAAAGCAGCAGTTGTTTGATGAGATTAGCTAAGTGATCCTTCAGGAAAAATAATTTCTGTTACGTTGTCAGATTTTTACCTGATTGCTGAACCAGTAGTGTTTTGGTTTAAAAGAAATTAATCAGAGTATAATACACTGAGCAGAGTGGCCAAAATGTAAATATAATATATAAAACTTGTGGGTGACTATCCTTATGTCTGCACAGCAGTAGTATCATTTCATAAATGTTAATATTGAAGAGAAGGCCTTATCTTGTGAGCCTTTTTTCCTACTTCTTTAGAAGCCTTTAGATAAAAAATAAATAAATAAAGCAAGTAGTAAAATATATCTAAGAAACAGCTCTGTAACCAGCCACAACCTGGGTTCAAATCTTATCTGATATTTCCTAGGTATATAATTTAATTTATCCAGGTTCTCTGTATCTTCATTTACTGCTCTGTGAAATAAAAGTAATTTTATTTTTAATTTTACAGGAACTAAAGCTAGATAAGAATTTAACACAATGAATGTATTGCTGGATAAAAACAAATTTAATTCTGTTGCATTCAAAGTGGGGCTGATAGATATTTTTTTCATAACGTGTTTAAGAAGTGATTGCTGGGGATGTCTCAGTCAGTTAAGCGTCTGACTTCGCTTCAGGTCATGATCCAGCAGTTAGTTTGAGTTTGAATCCTGCATTGGGCTCTGTACTGACAGTGTGGAGCTTGCTTGGGATTCTCTCTCTCTCTCTCTCTCTCTCTCTCTCTCTCTCTCTCAATAAACTTTAAAAAAAAAAGTGATTGCTTATTCCACAGATTTAGGTATAGAATTTAGATATAGAATGTACTTTTTCAAGATGAAGAGAGAAATTTGGGAATGAAAAAGAACTTTATATAGACATCAATGTATAGAATTTGTTAACTCAGAAAATACTAGGTGAGTCTTAAGAAATTGCCCATAAGTAACCTTTTTAACATACAAAGTGGCCATTCCCTGTACTTCAACCCTAATAGTCAGAAAACAGAAAGTCTAAATAGGTTAAGTATATAGTTGGGTAATAGATTAATAATAGGTTTTTAAAGGAACTTTAAAAATGGATCATGTGTTTGTGTGTGTGAGAGAGAGAGAGAGATTGAACATAAAGTAGGTGTTGAAACTAGGGTCGTTCCCATATCTTTTGAGCTCCCCTCCCACTTGATGAAAGAGATGCCTTTTATGGATGCTGAATTTATTGTAGTACAATGTCTTAGAGGGTAAAAAATCTCTAGATTGTCAAGTAAAGGGACAGTTTAAGTTACTGGTTTGATGAAGCTCCCTTTAATGCTTAATTAAATCACCAGAAACCTGCCCAGGGATTATGTTTTCTTGGTTTATACATAGTTTTTATTAAGAGTAATGTATGATTTTCATGCCCTAGGATATTTTGGCTTACTTAGGATGCTTTCAGTTCAAATGTGGGATTCATTACTTTATTTTTGATAAAAGAAACAATTTACTAAGTAACTACAATAACTTTAAAAACAAATTAACTTGCACTTGCCTTTGAAAACCTTTGTGGCTGGTGTGAGGGAGACAGGAGGGTTTGTGTAGATGACTTTCATTATCGAGTAACAGAATCACCACTATCTATTGGCTCAATGGAATATTTTTCTTTTCATGCAACTATAACAAGAAACCTATCCAATGACACTTGCTTTTGCCTCCTTTTCAGGATTTTGTAGAAATGTGACATCACATGGTTATTAGACAGGTTCTTTGCTCACACTGCTTTATATAGCCTTATTCAGGTGGTGGTTTTCTACAAAATTTTGCACTGTTTCCCACATTTTACACATCTCTAATCTCATTTGAAGTGAGAGTTTCCTCTGCCTTTTTCTCCTCCTCCCCTGCAGACAAGGTGCAGATGCAGACTTCTTATAAAATCTTGCAGTTTCGGCCATTCGCATACTTCGTACTTCTCAAGGATTTCATTCTTAACTTCACTGTAATCATCTCCTTCTTACTGCCGTTCTTTTCAACCTTTTTATGCATGGGGGCTATTATATATGTTCTCACGGATGTTGACTACAGTATTAATAAACTCTTGTCGTATACTGTACTTAATGTAACTGGCAATAAGCAGCAGAGAGAAGGGTCTATATCTGCAGGCAGGCTGACCTAGAATGAAGCAAAGAATTCCTAAGCTTACTCTTGGGTGGAAAAGCAAAGGACTGTCCAGTGGTACTTTGAAGTGACAAAAAATACCCTAGTGCCAGTTGTGGGCACCTTCCAATGTTCCGAAAAGTCACTGATTTCTGCCAAGCAGCGTGGCCTGAGACCAAGCATCCGAGCATGGGAGATGATCTCCCCACAATCCCACACTGAGAGAGTGAGAAGAGCCATTGGCTCAGTTGTGACCACATGACATTTGGCATCACGCCCTACTCATTTACCAAATTAAAATGTATTAGAAATGTTTGCTTATCTTGTGGAACACTCGCAGAACAAGTTAGTCACAACTCAATGTTGTGCTATATGTCCAAATACATATAAAGCAAAAATTGACAAAATTACAAGGCAGAATTTCTTAAAGACATAATCATTGTGGTAGATTTTCTTGTCAGTAATAAACACACCAATTAATAGGGGAAAGAAAAGTTAAATAACTTAATTTGCAAGTGTTTTCTAAAAAACATGTATAAAACCCCTTGAAAAATGGCTCTGTGATAGTATAAAGCTATAATTTCCAAAGTGCACTGAGGCAACATGGGGCTCCAGAGGGACATTTGGGAAATTGTGAGATTTTAAGGGAAACATCGCAACATTTAACATCTTTTAGATATCACAGAACTATTAGGGATTGATTGAGGTAGTTTATGATTTAAACATTAGATCTCACTGCATTTGTTTAATCACATATTTTGTTTAAGAGTGAAATAAAATTTTTTCCTTTCAATTTATATGCCTCCCTGCCCCCCCCCCACAATCTCCAACCCCACAACCCCTCAATCCCCTGCCAATGACTATTAAGTTGTTTGCACCTAACTATTTGAAAAGGATATTTAGGTGCACCTGGGTGGCTCAGTCCATTACGTGTTACGTGCTGAACTCTTAGTTTCAGCTCAGGTTATGATCTCAGGGTTTGTGAGTTTAAGCCCTATGTTGGGCTCTGCACAGACAGCTACAGAGCCTGCTTGGGATTCTCTGTCTCCCTTTCTCTCATACCCTCCCCTGCTGTCTCTCTATCTCAAAAATAATAAACATTAAAAAAAAATTTAGGTATTTCCTTTGGCCTACCCTGTGGACTAAGAAACTTCAAGAAAATCTGGTATATCAGATAAATATCAGTTAATTTCAGAATGTTGTGCAGACTATATTCTCTGATCAGCATACAGTTAAACTAGAAATCTGGGAATAAGATAGTTACAAAAACCTCATAGTGTGAAAAGAAAGAAATGAAGGAAGGGAGGGAGGGAGGAAGGAGGAAAGGAAGGAAGGACTTCTAACCTTGACCATCACAGAAATCCTA
The DNA here is from genome assembly GCF_016509475.1 of Prionailurus bengalensis. Classification (NCBI taxonomy): domain Eukaryota; kingdom Metazoa; phylum Chordata; class Mammalia; order Carnivora; family Felidae; genus Prionailurus; species Prionailurus bengalensis. The sequence continues at coordinate 21,736,275 of NC_057343.1, forward strand.
GTGGCTATTATGATTACCTAGAAATGAGCGATAGGAAAAATAATTACGTCAGAGCCTGTTGAATACAGTTAAAAAGATACTTCTCAAGAGAAATTTATAGTAAGTGGAGATATAGAACAAATAATAATAGGAATTTAAAAGGCATATTAATGTATATGTGGCATAGGTTTTAAAATATTAATACATCACTTAGTTTTTGCTGTGTAATAAACCAATCCAAAACCAAGTAGCTTCAAACAATAGCCATTTTATTCAACTAATAATTTTGTGGGTTGGCAGAGTGGTTCTTCTAGTCTGGGCCAATTCAGCTGATATTTGCTGGGTTCCCTCATTCACTGATGATGGGTTAGCTGGTGATTAGATGATCTAAAGATGGTCTCACACAACTTTCTGGCTATTGGCTGAGACCTTGGTTGCCTTCTACATAGCCTCATCCTGTAGCAGGCTAGCACAGTGTTCACATGGTGGTTTTAGAATTGTAAGAGCAGCAAGAGAGGACATCCTCAGATGTGTAAGCAGTTTTCAAGTACGGTTGAGTAATGTCTCATTGCCAAAGCAAGTCACACAGCCATACCTGGAATCAGTGCGGGGGCAGGATCAGACTATCCAGAGGCATTGGAAGGGGGGATTACAGCCATTTTGCCGACAGTGTGCCACAATTTGGTGATGAGTAATTTTTTGCCAATAGATTTGAAAACTTAGCTGAAATGACCAACTTCCTACTGGAAAAAAAAAATTACCCAGCTAACTCAAGAAGAAATGAAAACCTGAATAGTTCTAAAAATAAAGAAATTATTTCAGTAGCTAAAAATGTTTAACCTCTTCTAACCTCCTGAAAAAGAAAAGGTAATCTTGCAGACAGAACTCCAGCAAACATTCAAAGAACAGGTAATTTCTTATTAAATGATTTTAGAGAAGGTAAGGAGGGAACACTGCCCAACTTGTTCTGTGAAGCTAGCAAACCCATGACGTTGAGAATGTGACCAAGACAGCATAAGAAAAGGTGCTTATAAGCCAGTTTCACTTATGAACATAGGTTTAAAAATGTGAAATAAAATATTAGTAAATTAAATCCAGTAAAGAATAACTCTTTAAACTTTCAAGAGGGGCTCCTGAGTGGCTCAGTCGCTAAGTATCTGACTTCAGCTCAGGTCTTGATCTCACCATCCATGAGTTCGAGCCCCACGTCTAGCTCTGTGCTGACAGCTCAGAACCTGGAACCTGCTTCAGGTTCTGTGTGTGTGTCTCTCTCTGCCCCTCCTCTGCCTGCACTCTGTCTCTCTCCTCTCTCAAAAATAAACATTAAAAACATTTTTTTAATTAAAATTTCAAGAACAGTTTATCCCAGGTCTTGCAAACTTGTAAATTTTACATTGCAAGGTTCTAAGTTTAACATTAGAAAGTCAATTAATTTACCCCATTACAGATGAAAGGGGAAAATTGTATGTCAATATCAATAGATGCAAAAGAAGCACAGTTTAATAAAATGAAGCACCTATTTGTGGCTGAAAAGGTAAAAGAAAAAAAATCTTAGCAAATTAGGTATAGAAATGAGCTTCCTTATCCCCCCCCCCAAAAAAAAAAGACTGCAAACATCATATGTCATGATAAAATGCTATCCCTGCTTTAGGCATTGTTGTTTATAAGAGGCTTTAGCTGTATTTATGCTTTGTATTGCTTTTATGCCTGAAATACCTGTTGGAGTTGGAGAAATGGAGAGAGTACGATTCCTGAAAGGCCTTTGGAGGCTTCATTATTCAGACTGGAAAATAATTAGAAGAAAACAATAAAAATAGAATGGGATGAACTTAGGGAAACTTTTAAATAAATTCCAAGAGATGTTAAAATTGCCATATAAAAGATTTTAAAATTAACCATGTTACAAATCACGAAGTACAATGCATAGATGCTTTTAAGTTTTGAAACAATGTCAAACTTAAATTGTGAAATTCAAATTTGCAGTAGTACCAAAAACACTGTGCACTCTTCACTCAACACCCAGCTTCCTTGTTTATTAGCTTTTTTCTATATTTGCCTTATTCTCTCTCTCTCTTTCTCTCTCTGATTTACACACACATACACACACTTTTTCTTAAACGAGTTAAGTTGCAGGCATAATGCCCCATTACCCTTAATATGTCAGTTCATATTTCATAAAAACATATACTTTCCTATGTAACCACATTGCATTTGTCAAATTAACACAGATAAATACTTACTGATTCATAGATCTAATTCATATTTTGCTAATTCCTAATAATGTCCTTATGAATCTAAGATCCAGTCCAGGATTAGACGTTGCACTTGTCACGTTTCCTCAATCTCATCCAATCTGGTAGTTCTTGAGTTTTTATCTTTCATGACACGTTTTTCAAGAGTACACACTAGTTTTTGTAGAATGGCAGGTTTAGGTTTGTCTCATTTTCCTCCAGTGGTGGTGGTGGTTGTGGTGGGGATTTTGGTCAGGAATACCATACAAGTGGTGTTTTCTCAGTGCATCAGACCAGAAGGCACACAATGTGGATTTGTTTTTTACTCATGCTAACCCTCGCCACTTGGTTAAGATGCTGTCTGCCAAGTTTTTCCACTATAAATTAATAAGTATTTTGTGGAGAGCCACTTGAGACTATAAAATATCAGTGCATGGATTTTAATATTTGTGAAATGTATTAATTTAAAAATGATGTAGAATTGATTGAGTAGTTGCTAAAGAAGTATGCTGTGATATAAATAAAAGTTGGTAGGTAATCTAATATTAGCATATGTATAAGCCTCAGTTTGTTTAAGATGCTTGCTTTTACATTGGACAAAAGTAGATGTACAGATAATCCAGAAAACTTCAGATATACATATATTTCCAGTTTTACCTTTCTATTTGATCTGAATTTTAACATCAATATTAATACCTCTTCAGTAACTTTCTGTTATAATCAAACACTTCTGTAAATATTGTATTGAAGACTAGGTGGTACAGCCTTTGAAATTATAAATTGAAAAAGATTTTAGAAGTCATTCAGACTTTAATTTATTTAGACTTAATTATATAAACAAACTTAAAAGAAGATTGATTTATCCGGAGTGATATGTGAAATGGCGTATGTTGCTGCCATTACAAACTATTGAAATCCCATAAAATGTAGAAATATATTTGCTAGAAGAGAATTTTTGTTTGTAAAAGCCAGATAGCAAGAATTTAAATATAAGATGTTGGCAAGTAGGTGGCATTTATGCTAATGAATTCCCTTTCCCCACATTCCCAACAAGCATACAGACCTTAACATTTGAGCATTAAACTCTTTCCCATCTAGGCAACTTCTTGCTTTAGTAAGTAGATGAAAGCTAGCATGCTAGTTGGAATGTATTTGCTAGACTGTTACAGTAATACTGCATTCCCAAATGTGAATCTTTACTAAAGATGGGGAGGCATGATATTGGTCAAAACTATTATGTTTAGTGTGTGTGTGTGTGTGTGTGTGTGTGTGTGTGTGAAAGCTGTACTGTTACCAGTTAATTTCATTACCAAGTCCAGAATGTGGCCCGTCAATGGTTTGTAGTATACACATTTAATTCATGTTATCCTTATCCAGAACAAAAGAGATGAACACTTACTGAAAAAAAGAAATGTTCCCCAAGAAGAAAGCTTAGAAGATTCAGATGTTGATGCTGATTTTAAAGCAGTAAGTTACTTTGGTGTTATAAAGTGTTTTTACAATAATTTTATAATCAGAGAACTTCATTTTGAATTTAAGATCAATTTTATGATGATAATTAATGTATATTAACTCATAACTTTAGTAAATAGATTATTTAATAAATGTGATTTTGCTAATAAACTCTTCCCTGAACTGTCTTTTTTTTCTTTTAAGCAAAATGTAACACTAGAAGCTATATTGCAGGTATGTTATTAGTTTAATATTTGCATTTTGAAGTATTTGGAAATTGACATTTTTTAAATTTCTAAAATTCACATTTGATGTTACAGAATGCCACAAGTGATAACCCAGTGGTCCAGTTAAGTGCTGTCCAGGCTGCAAGGTAAATACTAATTTGTCTAGAGGAAGTATTATTATAGGTGTCTTAGTAATACATTGCTAGAAGTAATACATTGCTGTGTCTGTTCATAGTTTGAAAATTATAGCAATTAATTTCTTATATTTCTTTTTCTAGAAAGCTATTATCCAGTGACAGAAACCCACCAATTGATGACCTAATAAAATCTGGGATTTTACCAATTCTAGTCAAATGTCTAGAAAGGGACGATAAGTAAGTATGGATTTGAGTCCCTGTTCACTTTTTTTCACTTACCAGAAAATTTAGGATTATTATTTAACAAATGGCTTCATTTAGGTGTTGCATTTATTACGTTTTTCATTTGTTATATATTTTTATGTAATTTTCTAATTCTGTGATCATATTCACTAGAGCTAGAGTGCTTCTTTTTTTACTATTTGAAGTGTGTGTATATTTTCTAGGAAAATATTAGCTTCTGTTTATTGCCTCTTCTAACTTACCTCAAATATTTTATTTATAGTCTTTATTTATTTTGTTTTTGTTTTTAGTAATATTTTAAAACAACCCAAATAGTGTTTGAGTCACTCTTTGCTTATGAGTCTATATATAGATTAACCTCATGACTGAGTCAACATGAATGGTTTCCAGAACCGAGTGGCTCTTACCCTGGGAATATTCCAGCTAATCCACTGATCTTCTGTGAAGTCTTTAACAGAACTCCAACCATGATTAATTGTCTAATGTCATGCTTTTTATTTGCAGTAGATTAAAAATCAGGTTATACTTTTCCAGAATAGAAAGGAAAAAACACTACTTTGTACCTTTTAAGGTACAGCCCCATTTCTGTTAGTGTTCAGAGATATCTTGGTGTGTTGTATCTTACACCTCATCAGTTTGAATTAAGTGCGAAGAATGTGCGTTTTAACTTCACAAAGTATTTTAAAACAAATGCTAGTTTTGCATTTGAGAGTATTTAGACTAAAATTTGGTGTGTTTTGCTAAATGTTGTCTTAAGGAATTTTCAGTTGACTAGATAAATGTAGCCACTAAGGATTTTTATTCAAAAATACTTCTTTTTCCTTTCATTATATGCTGCAACCGTTCCTCCAAAAATGCTTAACACTCACTTTATACATACATATTTTCTGTAACAAGATTTATTTAAGTAAAAGTAAGTTTTATATCAGCTATTTAAAAAACAATCTGTTCTACCTCTACTTTTAGGGACACCCTTTTTCCCTTTGATCTTCTCTTTCTTCATCTTTTTTTTTTTTAACTTTATGTTCCAGCCTTTGGCATAGCCTCATTTTGTGGATGTGTTTGTGAATAGCATATATACAAAAAATTATGCTAAAATATATACAGACCTCTGTAACTACTACCTGAAGCAAAAGCAGAAAATTGTCAGTAGTTTGGATCTGATTCTATGGATTGGTCATAGGAAATAGTGTTGTCATATAAAAGCCCATAGACTTGGAACCAAATAGGCATTGATTTAAATCCAGGGTTTGCTACTGACCCAAACTCAGGTGGCTTTTGAGCCTCAGATACCTCATCTACAAAAATCAGGTGATTGTGAGGAATGGCAATGATATACACAAAACACTACACAGTATCAAACTTACAATAAATGCTCATTTATTGTTTACTTATTGCACTCATTCTTTTTCTGTCTTCCTTTTTTTTTAAATGAGATCTTAGAACATTCCCTGCTTTGTAATTTTATTTTTTTATATCTCACTGTTTTCTCATTTAAGGCCCTCATTTCTAGTATTTTGCCAAGCTACCAGGGCTGGCTTAATAGAATAACTCCTTCTTCTTCTGGCCTAGAATGACATAAATTCATCATCTTTGATCTTATTGTCCATTTGCTTCTTCTCTGCCTCCAATATACTCTTTATCCCCTGCCTTTTGCCAAAATTCATCATAGTTCTTATCTGCTCCTCCATTTTCTTATCTGGCCCGTCTTTGTGACCTCACTGTTTGTTCTGTCTCTGACATTTATTCTCCTTAAAACCTTTTTCCTTCTTGGATTTTTCTAACCTTTGGTACTACAACCTTACTGTCTTTCTTCGATATTCATAGAGCTTTCTTCTAAGTCCCTAACCTTTGGCTCTTCTCAGTTTTTGCTCACCTCCTCCCACCTTGGTATTCTATTTAAAGGAATTTATATTCTTACAGCCATCTATCCTAACTTGATGTATATTATTTACTTTCAACAGGTCTGTCCACCAGCCTTTAACTTTTTTATCCTAATTCTACATACCATGGACGCACCGCATTATTTTCTATACTCTGTAGGAGCCCTCTATACTTAGTATGTCTATAGAATAAATTCCAAGTGTTGAAGCTTGGGATTTGAGTTCTACTCCTCTCTGTCCACTGACACACACTTGGATAACCTACCCTTCCAGTTTCATCCCCTGTTACATGTTTTTACCTATTTTCTTAGCTTCCACTCTCTGGATCTGCTCCTTGTCCTCCATACACATTGTGGTCATTCCACCCGTGATACTTTTATTTGTATTTCCAGCTGACAGTGCCTTTCTTTCTTTATCTGTCTTTGGAAAGCTAGGTTAGTTTTTACTTTCTTTGTGAGGTGTTCTGTCACAATTCCAAATTGTAATGATCTCATCTTTTCAGTAAAATTATGCAGCCTTGTAATAATATCTCCCGTGTGTAAAGCAGATGATGTAGTAGAGTCAGATGGGGACCCAGCTTTAAGGCAGAGGCTGTGGCAGTGATTCAAGTGAAGTGGGTGAAGGCCTCAACTAGTACAGTGGTCTTAAGAGGGGTACTATAAATATAAGAAATACTTAGAGGGTAAAATTGACATGACTTTTATATTAGATGTTTATGGGAGAGGAAAGAGTCAAGGACAATAATGACTGGCCAAATGTTGCAGCTATCAGTCACTGGACTTAAAGAAGTAGGTTTACAATTTGACAATAAACTTCATATATTGAAAAAAAAAAAAAAAAAGTAGGTTTGTATTGACTGACTTTGGGAGCCAGTGATAGTCAGGTGGAGATATCCAAGGTGGATATAACAAGGTGAAATTAAAGGACAGGGTAAAGGATAACTGTATAGATCTGCGGGTCATAAATTTAAGTGATAGTTTTGTGTCTAAAGATTTTTTTATTGTGTTTTACAGTCCTTCATTACAGTTTGAAGCTGCTTGGGCATTAACTAATATAGCATCAGGAACTTCTGCACAGACTCAAGCTGTTGTACAGTCTAGTAAGTAAATTAACATCCTTACTTGCTGGGATTTAAAAAAAAAAAAATAAAGGCAAGGTGGGGCACCTGGGTGGCTCAGTTGGTTAAGTGTCAGACTTCTACTCAGGTCATGATCTCACGGTTCGTGAGTTCGAGCCCCATGTTGGGCTCTGTGATGACAGCTCAGAGCCTGGAGCCTGCTTGGGATTCTGTGTCTCCCTCTCTGCCCCTCCCCTGCTCATGCTCTATTTCTCTCTCTCTCTCTCTCTCTCTCTCTGTCTCTCTCTCCAAAAATAAATAAACATTTAAAAAAAAAATTTAAAGGCAAAGATGTGGAGTTTATTGTAAAGGCTGAATTTTACCTTCCAATATGTTTAAACTAGTGAATTTTAGGAGTTAATTTTGATGGTTGATATCTTTCCCATAGCTATCATTAATCTATCATTAAATAATTTTAATTGTGGTTACTAAAAAGTGAATAGTTTTATCTTTTTGGGTAGAGACTATCTGCTAATGACAGGTTTTAAAATTTCTATTTCTAGTACCTCCAGTGTATTGAGTAGCTTGTGCCTTTTAACTTGGAACATCTATATTTTTAAATTTTTGCCCACCTCAGGATGGGCTATTATTAGTGTGTTGACCCAAACAGACAAAACAGCACTTTGAAAAAAACTAGATGTCACCAAGTACTCTTAATATGTGTAACACTTAACTGGCTTCAGGTGGCACTGAAAATGATTTTAAGTAGTATACGATATAGCAATAAGTTACATTGTGTCAATTAGTGAGAATACTACTCTCTTTCAGGTATTTTGGTAATACCAAAGGAGAAAGTTCCCAGTTAGATGTTAGTTGTACCAAAAAGGTAGCAGATTTTAGACTAGGGCTTTCAGTAGAGACTAGTAGGTACCTACTAGTTACCAATCTACCTATTAATTGTACCTACAATTTAGTAACAGTATTTTGTTTGCATTTTTAATCTTTTGGTTACTTTCTATTTGTGATACTGGTAAGTGATACTGGTCTTCTGTTTGCAGAAGTAATAAATAAAATCAGTTAAATTACAAATGTGAGTCAGTTGAAACCCTCACACACTGCTGTTGGGAATGTAGAATGGTGTAGCCTCTTTGGAAAATAGTTTATCAAAAGGTGAATCATAGAGTTATCATATGACCTAGCAGTTCTACTACTAGGTGGAACCAAGAGATATGAAAACATGTCCACACAAAGACTTGTACACAGATGTTGTACATTTACTCACAATGGCCCAAACATGGAAATAATCTCAATATCCATTAACTGATGTAAGTAGATAAACAAAATGTGTTATATAATAGAATACTATTCAGCAATAAAAAAGAATGAACTACTCACTATCAACAATCACCAGATTATGGAAAGAGCCCAAATGTCCATCGACTGACAAATGGATAAAGATGCGGTGTGTGTGTGTGTGTGTGTAATGGATTATTCATTGATGAAAAAGAATGAAATTTTACCATTTGCAACAACGTGGATGGAACTAGAATGAAGCTAGCATAATTGCTAAGCTAAATAAGTCAGAGAAAGACAAATACCATATGATTTCACTCATGTGGAATTTAAGAAACACAACAGGTGAACATAGGGGAAGGGAAGGAAAAGTAAGATAAAAACAGAGAGGGAGACAAACCATAAGAGACTCTTAAATACAGAGAACAAACTGAGGGTTGGCGGAGAGAGGAGGGGGTGAGGGGGATGGGCTAAATGAATGATGGACATTAATAAGGAGGGCACTTGTTGGGATGAGTGCTGGGTGTTATATGTAAGTGGTGAATCACTAAATTCTATTCTTGAAAAGATTATTACACTATGTGTTAACTAACTTGGATTTAAATAAATAATTTTTTTAAAAAAGGATGAACTACTGGTATGTGCTATATAAGGATGAACCTCAAAAACATTATGCTAATTGAAAAAAGACAAACACAAAAAAATCCCACTTATTATACACTTTCATTTGTATGAAATATCCAGGGTATGAAAATCTATAGAGATAGAAAGCAAATGGCTGCCTAAAGCTGAATGGGCAGTAGGACTGCTATGTGGGTGTGGCATTCTTTAGGGGGTAATGGAAATGTAAAATTAAATTGTGATGGTAACTATACAACTCTGTGTAAATGCTAAAAAACGTTGAATTGTGTACTTAAGCAGGTAAATTATATCTTAATAAAGCTGTTAAAAGTGTGAGTTGGTTTTAATTTAAGTGTTAGTAGTGCAGAGAGATACAGCAAAAAATACTGTAAGTAGTACACAGTTGTCTGAAATTTAAGAAAAAATGATCCAGCTTATTTTAGCTTCCCACCTGGAATGGGTATGATACCATTGTTTCAGAACTTAAGCTAACATGTAAATTATGTAAGCATAAGGATTATAATGATAAATCTCTTTTATTGTTCAAGGTAAGCCAGATATGGGAATAATCAGTTCTTTAATTAATCCCATATCAGCGATTGGGATCATATTGACTAAAGTATTATATTCTAAGTTTATGTGTTTAGGGTTTTTTTTTTTTAATGCATTACAGGAAAAATTTCTTTTTTTTTTTTTTTAGTTAATGATATAACAACTTTTAAATATTGTCAATAGGTGTGTTATTGAATATAATTAGGGGAAAATACTAAATTTTTTTAGGGTAAGGGTATATGCCACATTTATTCATTCATTGAACTATAATTGGGTAACTATAGTGTGCCAGGCTCCCTCTCTCCCTCTGTCTCTCTCTCTCTCTCTCCCTCCCTCTCTCTCCCTCTCTCCCTCCCTCTCTCTCCCTCTCTCTCTCTCTATATAAATAAACATAAATATATAAATATATTATATTTATAATATTTATATTTATATTTATAATATAAACATAAAAATATAAATAAATAAACATATGTGTATATATATATATGTTTATTTATTTATTTTGAGAGAGAGAAAGAGAGCGCGGGACAGAGGCAAATAGAGACAGAGAGAATCCCAAGCAGGCTCTGCTGTGCCAGTGCAGAGCCCAATGCGAGGATTGAACTCCGCAAACCATGAGATCGTGACCTGAGCCAAAATCGAGTTGGTTGCCTAATGAGCAGAGTCACACAGGCACCCCCAAGCTCTGTATATTTTGTCAATGTATTTAGACTGAAATCTATAAACTCTTCGACATTTTATAATACCAGTATTTATTTTTATTTATTATAGATGCCGTACCTCTTTTTTTGAGACTTCTCCATTCACCACATCAGAATGTTTGTGAACAAGCAGTATGGGCTTTGGGAAACATTATAGGTAAGTTGGATTTAGGTTTAAAAAGACTCCAATTAAGAATCTTAATTAACTTTTTTCCTACATTGGCATAGCCATTACATCCTATGTTTCCTCTAATTTTAACGTGGGTTGACTATCTTCTTGCCTTATAAGTACAAACTTAAGATGGTACTTCTTGAAACAGATATGCAATTTGCTGTCAGGATTTTTAGGTTAAATTTCTGTTCTCCAAATCAAAATCTGGAGAAACAGCAACACTTGATGCCCTTGACTAATGGTGAGGAAACATAGAACATCAGTGTCCCAACATGAGCCATTGCATACATTTCAGACTTTCTCATCCTGAATGTAATTTTTTTTTAAATACAATTTTCATTTCTGTAGGTGATGGTCCTCAATGTAGAGATTATGTCATATCACTGGGAGTTGTCAAACCTCTTCTGTCCTTCATCAATCCCTCCATTCCCATCACCTTCCTTCGGAACGTCACATGGGTCATTGTCAATCTCTGCAGGAATAAGGATCCCCCACCGCCTATGGAGACAGTTCAGGAGGTAAATGAAGAATTGCAAAGCCCAGATGGTATATTTTCCCTATGTTATGCTTTAGAGTTTCATGCACAGGGAATGAAATAATGCATATACTGATTTCATTGCAGGTATGAGATTTTTTAAGTAACACATCATATTTAATTTTTGACTCCTGTGAAATGGAAGTTGAGTATCTTGTGGCACCTGAAAGAATATTAGCCCGCCCTAATTCTTACTTTTTAATGACTGTTTTCACGAAAAGGAGACAAACTTTCAAAAAGAAAAATACAAAAGGAGAAAAATCAAATCTCAGAAATTTTGTTACTACATTGCATTGTTGGTTTACTGCTAAAAAAATTAAAGGATCGCTGCAGATAAAACCTGGTGTACTTAAATTCGTATGTTCTTGAATGAATTTACATTAAATCCAATTGAAATTTCCCCAGATTTCTGATAAAATTAGTGTTCTTAAATGTGTGACATGCTTTGTATTAAATTTATTAATTAAAAAAAAGTAGAAAATTTTTAATTTTCATTTAATCTATAAATGAATCTGAATATTTTAAGTTTTTAAAAATTCTATGCAGCCTTTAATCACTTAACTGTGTCAAAAAATGTTAACTCTGAATCTTTATAATTGATATCTTTCACCAGCTTCTACTGCGTTTTGCTGTTATGGAAAGGGTGCTTAGTGTGATTCTACCTCTTCCCTCCCAGATTTAAAAAAAAAAAAAAAAAAAAAAAAAGGATCTGTAAGGCCTGAATTCAACAAACTGTATACTTTGTACTGGTTGTTATTTTCTTGACTAAATCTGGAGCCAGAAACTTTAATTTGACTCAAGTAGCTTATTAAATGTAGGCAGGTAAGTGAGACGACAGTTTTCAGAATAGCTTTCTTTAGGCGTGCCTGGCTGGCTGAGTCGGTGGAGCATGCAACTCTTCATCTTGGGGTTGTAAGTGTGAACCCCACATTGGGTGTAGAGATTACTTAAAAATAAAATCCTTAAAAAATAGATTTTTTTTTTAGAGAGCTATACTTTATAGTTTCATCTCCATTCTTTCCACTTGACATTTTATGTCATAAAGTTACTGAAAACAACTGTTTTTTCTTTTAAGGTACATTAATCTCTGCCAGATTTATTTGGAAGTTTTAATCGGATATCTGAAGTATGTTTTAGGTTTTTCAGATTGAATTTATCAGATTTTCATTTTCCTAATAGGGATTCAAGCAAATTTAACGTTGTCTTTTCTTGCTCTGCAAATAGTATTTACTGTTTTTTGTATCACAGTTATTCATTTTTACAAAGACATATTCATCAACTCTGTGTTATTTATTGTTTATCTTCTTTCCTCAGATTTTGCCAGCATTATGTGTCCTCATATACCATACGGATATAAATGTAAGTAAAGCAGAAGCTTAGATTTGGGATTTTGTTCTTGATGGAACTGGAAAGGTTATTTATTTTTTTAGACTTTTGTAAGTGTCAGCATATATTTTATTAACTTGTGAAGCTTCCACAATGTATAACTATTTTTCAGAAACAGGGTTAAAGTTATATTAAATTTATATCTTAAATCATCCAGACAGCAATAATGCTAACTTTGGAGAAGATTTGCATGTGTAATGTATCTGTATTATTAGTGTATTTTAAAGTATCAGTATTTATAAAGAGGTGAAATCTTTAGAAAGCACCTTCATGGGGTGCCTAGGTGGCTTAGTCGGTTGAGCGTCTGACTTCGGCTCAGGGCATGGTCTTGCAGTTTGTGAGTTTGAACCCTGCAGCAGGCTCTGTGCTGACAGCTCAGAGCCTGGAGCCTGCTTCAAATTCTGTGTGTCCCTCTCTCTCTGCCCCTCCCCCACTTATGCTCTCTCTCAAAAATAAATAAACATTTAAAAAAATTTAGAAAGCACCTCTGTATTTCTTTAAATCACATTTGGTTCTTTTTGTTTTGTTTTGTTTTTGTTAATGTTTGTCTGTCTATTTATTTATTTAGAGAGCGTGAGCCAGGGAGGGGCAGAGAGAGGAAGAGAGAGAATCCCAAGCAGGCTCCTCACTGTTAGCACAGAGCTTGACATGGGGCTCGATCCCACAGACCATGAGATCATGCCCTGAGCTGAAATCAAGAGTCAGACCTTTAACCCACTGAGCTACCCAGGCGCCCTTCATTTAATCTTATGATAGAATAGATATTGTCACCATTTTACGGAGTAAAAAACTGGGCCTCAGGGAAAGATTAAGTGACTTATCCAAAGTTGCAGGGCTAATAAGGATCAAAGTTGATATACACAACTGAGATCTTCTGATGGCAGATCTTGTGTGGTTTCTTTGAAACCACACTGTCTCCCAGGAGACAGTTGGAGGTACAGTGTTGAAGACCCAAACCTTTGGAGGTATAGTATTGAAGAATATCAAGTATAATTTTAAATGCAAAGGTATTTTTAGATGATTTGGTCATTACTGAGATTTACTTAAGAATTTCCTATATATATTCTGGCAGATTTTTTTATTAGATAATCTGAAAACTCTCCTTAATGTAGTAATGCAAAATGTTACTCTTCCATGGGGTAATATAATGAATAAATTTCAGTGAATCTGGTATTGATTCTAGTGTTCATCTAGCATCGATTTGACATCTCTTGTTTCAGCTAAGATCTCTTTCTGATTTGTTACGTGTTTGTGTTTTTATAATTCTGTTTGTTTACATACATACATAATATGAATGTGTGTATGCCAGAATTATGTGTGTAATTTGTCATTGGGGTGAAGAAGATACATCTATGCTAATGTTGCACCACATTTCTCTAGTTCATTTTAGAACTTTAAGCTCTTAGGATGGAATACTTTTGCAACTAAAGTAACTGTCCATTTGTGACATAGTCCAAAATATCATAAAAATTAAGTGAAACTTCTCTCTCTTACAAATGTGGTAGGAGGCAGATATCTAAGTAACTAATCTGTCTAATGATATACAGATGGAAAATGAGTAGTATTTTGTCAAGTTGAAAAGTCATTTCAGATATATGAGGAGAAAAATATTAAAGACTCAAGAGAATACTTAGGACGTTTGGAGAACACAGGTAATTAATAACCCAGCACATTTGCTGGAGAGTTAAGTTGCAGGGTTTTGAATCCTGTGTTAAGGAGTTTTGACTTTATCTTGTAATCAGTGCAGAGTCCTTGAAGACTTTTTTTTTAATGTTTTGTGTTTTTTTTGAGAGAGAGTGAGACAGAGCGTGAGCCGGGGAGGGCCAGAGAGAGGGAGACACAGAATCAGAAGCAGGCTCCAGGCTCTGAGCTGTCAGCACAGAGCCCAATGTGGGGCTCAAACCACAAACCATGAGAACATGACCTGAGCCAAAGTTGGACGCCCACCCGACTGAGCCACCCAGGCGTGCCTTAAATTTTTTTTTTTTTTTTTTTTTTTGAGTCCTTGAAGATTTTTAAACAGAAATGATGTGCTCATACCTGTTATGGTCAAATAACTTAGAAAAGGTATGCAAGGTTTGGACTGGGGAAAGTATGAATGTTAAGTAGGCCTATTTTGCTATCATAGTAAATCTAAAGAAGTTGATGAAGGCCTGAGCTAGAGACAGTAATGGCTAAGAGAGGGAAAATTTGAGCGTTAAGAGATAAAATAAGTAGGGCTTCGAGAGGAAAGGATCAAAGTGAAGGAAAAGTAAAAATTACTGTTTTCTAATTTAGCAATCCTCATGGATATAATGCCATAACTATCAGAAGGAGTAAAAAGCAAAAGGATGAGACTAGTAGAGGAAGGTAATGAGTTTATCGTAGGGCAGACACATTGATTCTGGTTTACTTGAACCATGTTGTTCATCCATAGCAGTAGTCCAAGTAGGAAAACGCAATACAGATTTGAGATTTGTCTGTATTTAAGGGATTCATGAAAATATGGAAAAAGGGCTAAAAATTGAATTCTAAGAAACTCTCTACATTTAAGCAATGGCAGCAAGAGAAAAAGAGCCAGGAAAGGAGTTGTTAAAACTAGAGAGATCGAAGAATAAGCTATAAAGCAAAGATTGGGGGGAAATATGGCAGAAATCTAGCACTTTCTGGATCACACAGCATCTCGTATACCACCTTAAGAGCCATATATCCTTTTAATGTAGCTGATGGCAGACCAAAGAATAATCGTCTAATTTGTGTTCTGGATTGATGATTCATACCATTAAGTGGAGTGTAGAGTTAAGGGGAAAGTAAGGTTGGAAAGACAAATCAGTGGTGATTTTGTAGTATGGATGAGAGAAAATTAGCACCAGTGTTAGAGCTCAGACATTAGGAAGACAAGAGAAGACTTGAAAATTTTTTCGGTGATAACTTGCTGGGTTTGACGTGGGTGGTAAGAAAAGAGGAAGTCGGGGATAATATCCAGCTTTCTAATTTGGGTTTTAGGGTATAGGGCACAACAGAAAACAATAGTAGCAGGCAGAGGAATGAAACAGCCGGATTGACTTAATTTATTAGTGAGAATGCTGGAGAAGCTGGGTTGGGGTGTGGACATTAGAAGAAAAACTAAATATTGACCCTTAGGACTACAGAAGAAATCTGGACGGATTCAGGTTAGTCTGTGTTTATTGCTTTCTGGCTATTATGCTTCTTAAAGTTTATTTGCAGTTGCAGTGATTCTGTAGCATTTGGTTTTCCTGCCCTTTTTGAAGTTGTCCATGGCTTGACATGCCTAGACAATTTTTAGTGTTCCCTAACATTTGATATAAATCTAGCTTCTTTCACTGCTAGCACAAATAAAATTAATCAGTTGTAGCAGATGGGTTATGTGTAGAGACTTGATTGTTAGTGACACTTGATGATAAGTGTGTCAGGGATCCCGGAGACCACCCTCAGGCTCAGTGAATTTCCGGAAAGAATCACTGAAAAGCTGTTTTGCTTATAGTTTATTACCACAAAAGGATACAGATCCATTTAGGAAAAACTCAGTTTTTTCCTTCCTACATAGGGAACGACCTAGTTCTTCCTGGCTGTGTGTTTATCTTCTGTGTGTCTCCTTTATTACTCACACAGAACACTTTACTTCTTGACACTTCTGGTCACCAGATGTGTGGGAGTTTTCCCCACAACAACAGGCAAGTCTCTGACACCAAATGGGTTTCCTGCAATTTAATTTGATTGTGACATGGTCTATCTGGAGAGAGTGTCAGGTCCCACAGGTTAAGTGCTCAGTTCTTCCAGATTACCCCAACACACGCACCCTTCAGATGCCAGTTGCAAGCCCAGGTTATCACCTGTGCTTATGACGGCTGGCTATAGATTGGAAGTTCCGACAAGTCCCCTCCTTGGGTTCATTTAGATTAATTTGTCAAAGTGGCTCACAGAAGCCAGGGTAACACTTTAATTGCCAGTTTATTAAAGGAGATGATAAAGGATACAGATGAACAGCCAGATAAAGAGATACATAGGCCAAGGTCTAGGAGGGCCCTGAGGGCAGGAGCCCTGTCCTCGTGGAGGTAGGGTCCACCACCCTTCTGGTAGGGACATGTTTACCTACCTGGAAGCTCACTGAACTCTGTCCTATTGGAATTTTTATGGAGGTTTCCTCATGTAGGCATGATCAATTATTAACTCTATTTCCAGCCCTTCTCCCCTCTCCGGAGGATGAGGCATGGAGTTGAAAACTCCAAAACTTCTGATTAGGGCTTGGTCTTTCTGGCAACCAGCACCCACCCAGAGTCGCCTCAGTAGAACAAAAGATGTTTCTACTGCTCTTACCACTTAGGAGCTTATAAGAGTTTAGGAGCTCTGTGTTAGGGACAGGGTCAAAGGCAAATACTAGAACAAGAGAAGCTCCTAGTACTCTTATCACTTTAAAAACTACCGGGTTTTAGGACTTCTGTGCCAGGAATCACAGACAGACACCTATATATAAATACACTACTCATATCATATATATGTGTGTGTGTGTGTGTGTGTGTGTGTGTGTGTGTGTGCATATGTATATATATATACACATATATATGTGTATATAAATATATATTTCCTATTATTTCACAAGATTAAAATCAACAAAGGCAAAAGGCACAGAGGGCAGAGTTTAGGAGAAACCAGATGCAAGCTTCCAGTTATTCTCTCCCAGTAGAGTTATAAGGACAGTGCTTTATTTTCCCAGCAGTCATGTGTGACACATATGAACACATGAAATACTGCTAACCAGGAACCTCCTGAACTTTGGTGTGCAGGTATTTATTGGGAGTCAGTCCCAAAGGCATGGACATCCCGCATGATGGCCCTTACCTCAGGCTTCACCCTCTTCCGGAGGTCAAACTGATACAAGTGTGTCCCACAACCTCAAGCAAACTAAAAGAGGTACTCACATAAAATCACATTGTTACATAGCTATTTATTTGCCCAAGATCTGAGGTACACAACATCATTAGGCAGTATAATCCAAGAATTCAGAGGTTATCTCAAAGTTGCTGATCAAGGGCCAGTCCTTTCTTTGGAATGTATAGAATGTGAGTACCTTGGGCCTCCTAAGTTACCCTTTATTGCATATAAGGATTAAATGTAAGTATACTCTTTGTAACTCGACTCAGCTCTAGTTGTCTCTGAAGCATGTGTCAAGTTGACATTTCATAGATATTCCACAGACGTCTAATCTTCTAGGAAATGCTATACATGTTAATAGCATTTTTAGGAACAGTACCTAGCAGGACATGATTTGTTAGCACATTTATTGGAGTGGAGACCATTGAAGGTCTCTGAGCTGAACATATTCTTGTTGGAAGACTTTGTGTTGCAAGAGATTGCCCTTTGACTCATATACTAGTTTTCAAGAAGATTGTTTCTTCAGAACATTAACCATGTAGAGTTGTCAGTCTTTTGCATGGGTGCATTTGTGCTTTCTGTTGTGTGTCTAGAGATGAGCTTTCCTGGAAGTCTTTAAGTACCTGAAATATTGGCTGAAGTAAAAAACTTTTAAAGCTTTGTAGCAGAGAAAAACAGAAATGAATAGTGGAAAATAATTAAAGTAGACCAGGGTTGCTGAAGACTTTGTTGGAGCATCATTAATCAGATTATTAGCTAGAAGGAAAAGAGTACACTCATAGACTATTAATAGCTGTAAGAGCCAGGTAGCCTGGCATAGAAATCAAGAAAAGGGGAAATCCAAGAAAAAAGAATAAAAGAATAGCAGAAGGAGAAGGTATAAAAGAGCAGAAGCAGTTCAAATGGGAAGAGTTAACAAAAGGTAAAATTATAAACATCAGAGACATAGAGCAGCTGTTAGCCTGATAATGGAGATGAGAAAAGCAAATTTTGATGAAAACAGAAGAAGCTAGAATGGCCTGATAATCATGTGCTATGAATTTAAAAGTTTTTAGAGCTTTTTTCAAATGAAATTTTCAGTGAAGACCCAGTATATCACTAAACAAAATTAAAGAGAGACTAGAGCCTGCAGTTTCAGGAGGCCTAAGACTTAGCTGAACCCACCAGTTTTTAAGATACTGTCATGGAGATCCACTGAATATTATTCACTGACCTCAGCTTAGAAGCCTTAAATATTTCATTTTTCTAAACCTCTGTATAGTAGAAAAAGGTGGTTTTCTGCTAGTAGTGGGTGCCACATGGCGGGGGGGCGGGGGGGAAGGTTACATTTTATTTAGCAGCCTCCTAAAACACAGGCCAACTCAACTAGTATTGTTTTGTGAACATGGTTTATTCAGACACACTATTATGGATAGGTATTTAGGCTGTTTCCTGAATTTGCAAATATAAATAATGTAGCAGTAAATATTCTTGTGTATTTTCATATTATTGGAATACCCTTGAGTAAATCCCTAGAAGCGGGATTGCTAGGCCAAAGAATGAATGCATTGTAATTTTCTTACATACTGCCCAAATTCCTTGTCTTAGAGACTGTGCCATTTTGTATTTCCAGCAGCACCATATGAAAGTGACTTTCTCCGTAGCCTTGCCAATAGCATATGTTATCACATTTAAAAATTTTGCCTATCTGATGGGTAAAAAAACTGTATGTCAGGTTTTTTTTAATTATTTTTTTATTTTTTAAAATTTACATCCAGATTAGTTAGCATATAGTGCAACAATGATTTCAGGAGTAGATATCTTAGTGCCCCTTACCCATTTAGCCCATCCCCCCTCCCACAACCCCTCCAGTAACCTTCAGTTTGTTCTCCATATTTAAGAAAAATATGTTTTGTCCCCCTCCCTGTTTTTATATTATTTTTGTTTCCCTTCCCTTACATTCATCTGTTTCGTTTCTTAAAGTACTCATGAGTGAAGTCATATGATTTTTGTCTTTCTCTAATTTCACTTAGCATAATACCCTCCAGTTCCATCCACGTAGTTGCAGATGGCAAGATTTCATTCTTTTTGATTGCTGAGTAATACTCCATTGTGTGTGTGTGTGTATACACACACACACACACACACACCCCACATCTTCTTTATCCATTCATCCCTCGATGGACATTTGGGCTCTTTCCATACTTTGGCTATTTTTTTTTTTTTAATAGATGAAATTTATTGTCGAATTGGTTTCCATACAACACCCAGTGCTCATCCCAAAAGATGCCCTCTTCAATACCTGTCACCCACCCTCCTCTCCCTCCCACCCCCCATCAACCCTCAGTTTGTTCTCAGTTTTTAACAGTCTCTTATGCTTTGGCTCTCTCCTGCTCTAACCCTTTTTTTTTTTTTTTTTCCCTTCCCCTCCCTCATGGGTTTCTGTTAAGTTTCTCAGGATCCACCTAAGAGTGAAACCATATGGTATCTGTCTTTCTCTGTATGGCTTATTTCACTTAGC
Source organism: Prionailurus bengalensis (assembly GCF_016509475.1). NCBI lineage: Eukaryota > Metazoa > Chordata > Mammalia > Carnivora > Felidae > Prionailurus > Prionailurus bengalensis. The sequence continues at coordinate 21,756,119 of NC_057343.1, forward strand.
ATCACACTCTCCAGTTCATCCACGTTGCTACAAAGGGCCATATTTCATTCTTTCTCATTGCCACGTAGTACTTCATTGTGTATATAAACCACAATTTCTTTATCCATTCATCAGTTGATGGACACTTAGGCTCTTTCCATACTTTGGCTACTGTTGATAGTGCTGCTATAAACATGGGGGTGCATGTGTCCCTTCAAAACATCACACCGTATCCCTTGGATAAATGCCTAGTAGAGCAATTGCTGGGTCGTAGGGTAGTTCTAGTTTTTTGAGGAACCTCCATACTGTTTTCCAGAGTGGCTGCACCAGCTTGCATTCCCATGTATGTCAGTTTCAATTTGCATTTCTTTTTTTAAAAAAAAAATTTTAATGCTTATTTTTGAGAGACAGACAGAATGGGTGCAGGGGAGGTGCAGAGAGAGAGGGAGACAGGGAATCTGAAGCAGGCTCCAGGTTCTGAGCTATCAGCACAGAGCTTGATGTGGGGCCCAAACTCACAAAATGTGAGATCGTGACCTGAGCTGAAGTTGGGTGCTTAACCAGCTGAGCCACCCAGGTGCCCCTAATTTGCACTTGTTTCTTTCTTTTTTTTTTAATTAGTGAAGTTGGACATTATGTTGTATATATAAGGGCCATTTTTATATCTTTGTAAGTAGCCTGTTTGTATTTATTGCCTGCTTTTCTATCAGATTTTTGGTCTTTTTCTCTTAGGTTTTAAAAGTTCTGTATATATTAAGGATATTAGCTCTTTGTGATACATTATTTCAGATATTCTCCTAATTTGTCTTTTGTCTTTGATAGATTTTGCCATGCAGACTTATTTTTTATGTAATCAGATTTATCAATCTTTTGTTGAATCTAAATCCTTTTCCTGAGTTAATAATTTTTTTATTATGTTAAGGAAATATATCCATAAAATCCTATTTTGAGTGTTGACATCAAGAATGAGTGTTTAGGGGCACCTGCGTGGCTCAGTCAGTTGGGCGACTGACTTCGGCTCAGGTCATGATCTCACACTTCGTGAGTTCAAGCCCCACTTTGAGCTCAGAACCTGGAGCCTGCTTCGGATTCTGTGTCTCCAGCTCTGTCTCTACCCCTCCCCCACTCACATGTACGTGTGCAGTCTCTCTTCTCTCTCAAAAATAAACATTAAAAAAAAATTTAAGAATGGGTGTTTAATTTTTCAGTGACTGTGGAGATTATCAGGATTTTTCTTAAATCTATTAATCTAACATCTAAATGATATTTCTAAAATTGAACCTTCTTTGTATTTCTTAAATAATTCCACTTGATTATCATATATTGTTTTCTTAGTGTAGTATTGGATCGTATTCGCTAATGTTTTATTGAGAATTTTTGCACCAGTATTCACATAAGTGATACTGGGTCTGTGGTTTTACTTTATGCTATCTTTATTAGGTATTAATATTATATTTTTATTGCTTTTTTAAAGTTTAGGTATTAACATTGTGCTTCCTTTATTTTTTATGCTCTGAAACAATATATATAGCATTGGGGGCTTTCCCATCTTTGAAGACTTGGTAGTTTTGCCCTTGAAATTTTTGAGTCTTGGTACTTTGTGGGGTTAGTTCCTTGATAATTTTCTCTGTCTTTGCTATGGAAATTGACTTGCTTAAGCTCTCTGTGTCTTCCGAGATCAGTTTTTATTAACTATTGCCCTAAGAAGTTACTCATTTCATCTAGATTTCAACTCTACTTCCATGTACTATTTACTGTTCTTTTTCTAGCTCTTGATTTGGGATTTATTTATTTGCATCCTTTTAGTTGTGTAAATTTGTAGGAATATGAACTTTCCTTTGATCACTGCTTTACATACATCCATTATTTTCTAGTATGTGGTATTTTCCTTGTAATTTTTTCAAAATTTAGTTTTTTTTGGTATTTTCTCTTTCATCCAAGAGTTGTTTGTTATATGGCTCTTAAATTTCCATAACAGAAGTCTTTTTGGTTTTTATTTTATTAATGTCTGTCTAACTTTTTGTATTGGAATAGTTTTATAGTATTTCTGCTTTATGTAATTTATTGATGTTTTCTTTGGAACTAACATGATTTTTATGCTCCATATGCAAGTTATATTATCTATTAGCAAGGTATAAATTTCAATATATATTCATAAGATCTGTGTCCTCATTTTTTATCTACTTCTCTCATACTGAAAATCTGTCGTGTGTGAAAATACATTACTCATTTATTTTTATATTTTTGTCTTGCATCCTTTTAGTTTCTGCTTTGTAATTGTGTTTGCAGGGTTATTTGGTGGGTAGATTTTATAACTGTTATGTCTTTACTGTAAATTGTAGGATTTAGCTTTATAAAGCAGCATTATTTGTTCTTTGTAATGCTTTTTAGCCTAAGTTCTGGTCTACTAACAGGATTATAGTCTCTGTTTTCTGAATGTTTACTTGGTGTACCTTAGTTCATTCTTTTAATTTTTAGCCTTGTTGAATTACTTAATTTTAGTTGTGTCTCTTGTATACAGCAGAGAGTTCGGTTCTGTTTTGGGAGCCAATTTAAGAACCTTTTTCTGGTTTATAGGTGAGTTAAACTTGTTCACATTGTTTGATATGTTTGGTTTTATCTCAGTCACATTTTGTATGATATTTTGTGTGTGTTTTATTTTTTATTTGGTGTGCTTTTTTTTTTCATTTATTTTGTTATTTAGGAAGGTTCATTTTGTTCTAATATTACCTTTTTATTTATACCTTTTATAATGCCCTTTTCTTTTACTATCTGGTTTGGCAGATAGTATTTTTTGACTAGTATCTAATACCTATACAATAATTGATGAGCTCATTCTGTTTTCTCTTTTGTCTTGCCTCATCCTCCCATTTTTGAATCTTTAGGCTCATGTCTTTTGCCAAATTTAGGATATTTTCTGCCATTATTTCTTAAAATATTTTTTCAGCTTCACTCTCCTTCTGCGACTCTGATGACAGAAATGTTAGATCTTCTGTTATTGTTCTATAGATCTCTGAAACTCTCTGTATTTCTTTGTGATTTAAAAAAAATTTTAACATTTATTTTTTATTTTTTTTTTTAATTTTTTTTTTTCAACGTTTATTTATTTTTGGGACAGAGAGAGACAGAGTATGAACGGGGGAGGGGCAGAGAGAGAGGGAGACACAGAATCAGAAACAGGCTCCAGGCTCTGAGCCATCAGCCCAGAGCCCGCCGCGGGGCTCGAACTCATGGACCGCGAGATCGTGACCTGGCTGAAGTCGGACGCTTAACCGACTGCGCCACCCAGGCGCCCCAACATTTATTTTTGAGACAGAGAGAGACAGAGCATGAACGGGGGAGGGGCAGAGAGAGGGAGACACAGAATCCGAAACAGGCTCCAGGCTCTGAGCTGTCAGCACAGAGCCCAACGCGGGGCTCAAACTCACAGACTGCGAGATCATGACCTGAGCTGAAGTCGGATTCTTAACCAACTGAGCCACCCAGGCGCCCCTGTGATTTTTTTTTTTTTTTATTTACATTATTGTCAAGTTAACTAACATAGAGTGTATACATTATGCTCTTGGTTTCAGGAATCAATTCCTGTGATTCACTGATTACATACAACACCTAGTGCTCATCCCAACAGGTGCCCTCCTCAATGCCCATCACCCGTTTTCCCCTCTCCCCCACCATCGACCTTTATGGTTTGTTTTCTGTATTAAAGAGTCTCTTATGGTTTGCCTCCCTCTCTGTTTGAAACTGTTTTTTCTCCCTCCCTTCCCCCATGGTCTTCTGTTAAATTTCTCAAGTTCCACATATGAGTGAAAACATACGATACTTGTCTTTTTTTGACTGACATATTTCACTTAGCATAATACCCTCCATTTCCATTCACACTGTTGCAAATGGCAAGATTTCATTCTTTCTCATTGCCAAGTAGTATTCCATTGTCTATATAAACCACATCTTCTTTATCCATTCATCAGTTGATGGACATATGGGCTCTTTCCATGATTTGTTGTTGAAAGTACTGCTATAAACATTGGGATACATGGGCCCCTGTGAATCAGCACTCCTGCATCCTTTGGATAAATTCCTAGTAGTACTATTGCTGGGTCGTAGGGTAGTTCTATTTTTAATTTTTTTAGGTACCTCTATACTGTTTTCCAGAGCGGCTGCACCAGTTTGCATTCCCACCAACAGTGTAAGGGGGTGCCCCTTTCTCCACATCCTCGCCAACGTCTGTTGTTTCCTGAGTTGTAAATTTTAGCCACTGTGACTGGTGTGAGGTGGTATCTCAGTTGGTTTTGTGCAATCTTTTTTAAATATTTATTTATTTTGAGAAAGACAGAGCACTAGTGGGGGAAGGGCAGAGACAGAGAGGCTGACGCTGGACTCGATTCCACAGTGACCACCCGACCACACCTGAGATCATGACCTGAGCTGAAACAAAGACTCAGACACTTAGCCTTAGCTGACTGAGCCACCCAGGAGCCCCCTCTTTGCAATCTATTTTGATGTTTGTTTTCCTGTTATCCCGATTGGATGATTTGTATTGATCTTTGAGTTTGTTGATTGTTTTTTTTCTTTCTCCATTTCACTAGGGAGTATTTCCAGTGAGTTTTAAATTTGGATTACTGAATTTTTTAGTTTAAAATGTTCTGTTTGGGGCACATGAAGGTGGATCAGTTGGTTAAGTCTCTGACTGTGGCTCAAGTCATGATCTCGGGAGTTTGAACCTCATGTTCAAGGCAGAGCCTGCTTGGGATTCTCACTCTCTCCTCTTTTTCTGTCCTCCCCTGCTCGTACTTTCTCTCTTTTCTCTCAAAATAAACAAAAACTTTTTTTAAAAATTTGTTTGGTTCTTCTTCATGTCGTGTTTCTTTGCTGAGATTTCCTATATTTAGTTGTTTTAAATATGTTCACAATTGTTTGCTGAAGTATTTTTATGATAGTTACTTTAAAATCTTTGTCAGAGAATTTCAATATCTCTGTCATCTCAGCCTTGACATCTGTTGGCTGTCTTTTCCCTTTTGAGTTTGAGATGTTCCTGGTATGACAAGTTGTTTTCACTTGTAAGCCTGCACATTTTGGGTGTTCTGTTATGTGACTACAATTTCTATTTAAGTCTTGTTACCTGCTACTGCCACACTGGGTAGTAGACAGGCTTTGTTCACACACACCACATCTGCAGATACCCTTTAGTAGGGAGGCCTTAGTGCTGGGGTGGGATGGTAGGTGGGCTCAGCTCTCAGGCACAGCTTCCTTCTGTCCCATTCTTGAATTGCAATATTTCTGTTTTTTCAGAATAAATACCATTTATAAGTTTTTCTTCTACTCTTACTTCCACTTTTGTTTGTGATCTGTAATGATCTATTTCCTCAAGCATCTCTTAGTTGAATGAAGCTCATCATCTAATGAAGAAGGTGTCAGGAGCTTTTTCTGAAAAGGACAGATAGTATATATTGTAGGCTTTTGGGGCCACATGGTCTCTGTCCCACTAAGATGGGGTAGTTTTAAACACTTAACTCTCCTTACCACTCCTCTTCTTTGAAATCTTACACAGGCCTGGGGCAGGAGGTCCAGACAAAAGCTAGACTTTAATTTTTTCTCTTCTTACAGGTAATTTGAAATTTGTAGTCTCTGACTTCTAGTAATGCTGAAGGTGTGGGTTAAATGTGGTTTTATTTGTTCTTTTTATTGATCTCTATACTTCTTGAAAGATAGGTAGATGGACTTAATTCAGATGGCATTATTTTATTTTTAGTTTTTATTTTAGAGTACGAGTGTGTGTGGTGGAGGGTGTGGGGTAGGGGAGGACAGGGGAGGGGAGAGAGAGAATCTTAAGCAGGCTCCATGCTCAGTGCAGAGCCCTACTCAGGGCTTGATCTCATGACCCTGGGGATCAGAAATCGAGCTGGATGCTTAACTACCTGAGCCATCCAGGTGCCCCTGGTGGCATTATTTTAAAAGCAACAGAATGTCTTTAATTTGCATACCTTAGTAAGAAACATCTCTGGATTTCACATGAGATAAGATCTATGCTTACATATAACCTCTTTGACTTTGAAAGAGTCAATAAACCTGAGTCTTTCTTTTGTTTTTTGTTGTTTGCAAAATCAGATGGCTATGGGTCATGGTTTATGTTCTGTGCTCTTCATTTGGGGACCTTTTTCAAGGGCTTTGCAAATAATTTCCTAAGGTTAAAATGCCAACTTAATTCTTTTTTAGTTTTAATAATAATAAAAAATATTATTACTAAAATAATAAAAAATAATAATAAATTACTTGTTTAATAGCCTAAACAAGTAATTATATTGCTAAACATGTATGAAAACCACTGGTATAGACAGGTGATCTTTTTGGGCTCTTCTAGACTTGAAGCAGCTTGGTATATGGTCTTGTTCTGTATATAAAGTGTTTCCTTGTGATTATTAGGTACTCAGTTTGCGGGGCAGAGAGAACAACTTTTCTACTTGTTTTTAAATTCATTTATCTGATATATAAATGCATAAGTTGGGGTAGACGTTGTCTCACACTTCCATGTCTCATTTTTGTAAAGAGTGATTGATCTGAGGTAGGCATTGAGAGAGTACTCTGCTGCTTAGTAGATTTATCAAGTAAGCAGATACTTTTGCCACCAAGCTAAAACATAGTTTAATTACTTTTTACGTTACCACCTCTGAGTTATGTATTTTAAGCATTCAGAAAAATAACTGAATTGTAATTCTTTTTTACTTCCTGTAGATTCTCGTAGATACTGTTTGGGCTCTGTCATACCTGACAGATGGAGGTAATGAGCAGATACAGATGGTTATTGATTCAGGGGTTGTGCCATTTCTTGTGCCCCTTTTGAGCCACCAGGAAGTGAAAGTCCAAGTAAGTATTTAAAAATTTTTTCTAACTTGTTTAAAATTTTGTTTGCTATAACCTGTTAACTTGAACAACCAGGGTTCAGTTCGGTCCATATGTACATATCTTCCATATTTCTCCTCTGTTTTACTGAACCTGATTTTGTTGGTTTCCAAATCTTTATCTCACCCATATTCTTCAGTTTCAGACTCCTAGAACCCAGTTGTCCTTGCTAATCATTCACCCCTTGCATTTTTACGTTTTCTCAGGATTATGAAAACTTATAGAGTCAGTTTCCTCATAAACAAATAAATGTATAGAAAGTATTTTATCCCCACCCCAGACAGCAGCACTCAGAGCAGTTGGCAACATAGTGACTGGCACCGATGAGCAGACCCAGGTTGTTCTCAACTGTGATGTCCTGTCACACTTCCCCAATCTCTTATCACACCCCAAAGAGAAGATAAATAAGGTAAGGCACATAATAGCCTCATTGGTGCATTTCTTTCTGTCTGTACAAACTGTCCCCTTGTTTTCTGTTGCTATTTGTTTGATCATAATTTTCTTCACAAGCACTGTAGTTATGATGAGAATTATTTCAGATCACCTCTGCAGTTTATTTTGTTACAAGTGTTATTTTGTTATAACCAGTGTTTTTATTTAAATAAATTGGGCAGTAGCAAGGATCGGTAAATTAGTAGCCATGAAGTGAGAATCCATACAAAATCTCTCGCTGGATGGCTGGTATCTTTTATAAACAGATCATAATTTAATCTCCCTATGAAATTAGATTGGACCAAAAGATGCAGTGCCTAAATTGAAGGATCAAAAAAGTCTTTTTTAAAATTTCAACTTTAGATACAAACTTATTATTAATTGTTAAATATACTTAAGTACTTCAGTCTCTTTGTATCTGCCTTATTTCACATTGCATACAATTTTTAAGGTTCATCCATGTTGGAGCATGTGTCAGAACTTCATTTCTTTTTATAGCTGAATAAATATTCCATAGTACATATATACCACATTTTGTTTATCCAGTCATTTGTTGGTGGACACTTGGAGTTTTTCTACTGGTGGCTGTTGTGAATAATGTTGCAGTGAACATCGGCATGCAGATGTCTATTTGAGTCCCAGCTTTCAGTTCCTTTGGGCATATATCTAGGAGTAGAACTGCCCAGTCATATGGTAATTCTGTGTTTAGCTGTTTGAGGAGCTGCCAAATTGTTTTCCATAGTGGCTGTACCACTTTACGTTCCCACAAGCACTGTATGAGGGTTCCAGTTCCTTTTTTAAAATTATTATAGCCACTCTAGTAGGTGTGAAATGATGTCTCATGGATTTGATTCGCATTTAGTTTAATGTAGTTTTATCTGCCTGAAATGCCACGATTCCCCAAACCAGCAGAACTGACCATTTCTTCTGTGTCATAGCTGTATTTATATAGTTGCTCAACTATAATTTGACAGTTGGATTGTTACAGAAAAGTATGTTGTCGAAAAAGTGCATTTTAGGAATGCATTTGCTCCAATGAAGGGAAAGAAACCAGAGTCTTTTAGCCTCTGGGCCAGTTATTTTTACTGTAGAAATTTCAATAATTTGGGATTTTTATAGCTAAATGTATTCCATAATTGGAAACAGAGCTGAGAAGTGAGGAAGCCGGACAGAAGTGGGTGTAGAGAAGTTCTGGCATGTGATCAATATGCTCTGAGTGAAGGTATCATGGGGGACAAAGGGTTCACATAGATGTTTACTCAGCCTCAGCAGCCATTTAGTCTCCTTAGAAGTTTTTCACCTTGAGCATTTGTGTTACTTGGACTTGGGATCATCATGGGACCCTCAAGGTAGAATCAAACTTGGGTTTATTCCCTCAGCATATTAGTTTAAAATGTTTCAAACCTACAAGAAATTTGTAAGAATGGTAGAGTGAACACTGACTTACCAGTTGTTAACCTCTTCCCACAATTGGGCAAAATAAATTTACAGTTAACTTTTTTCACTGTAAAAGAGGAAGAAGAGACAGCACTTGACACTAAAATTACAGCAGACCTGCGTGTTTGTGACTTGTAAATCCTTAAAGGTTACAGCAAAATTTGTTATATAGACCCATCCCAGACTAATTGGATACTTAATTTCTAAATATATCTTGCAAGTAAATATTTTTACAGGAAAGCAATTCTCCTTTCTTAGAAGTAGTTTTAACAAACTTTTAGGAAATTGAGTCTCTTATTTATTTATTTATATCATTATCTTTTAGAGGGAGCTTAAGCACCAAAAAATGTAAGCTGCATGAGTAAAGATTTTTTTGTCTCTTTTGTTCACTGCCATATTACCATTGTCTACAGTAGTGCCTAGGGATATCTGGGTGGCTTGATTAAGGATCTGACTCTTGATTTTGGCTCAAGTTATGATCTCACAGTTTGTATGATCAAGCCCCGTGTTGGGCTGTGTGCTGACAGCACGGAGCCTGCTTGGGATTCTCACTCTCTCTCAAAATAAATAAATAAACATTAAAAAATAAATAAAATAAAGTAGTTCCTGGGTGATGTAGGCATATATTTTATTGGGTGGATCAGTGCAAGGTTAGTGGGCCCACATGTGATGGATGGAAGTTTCCTTATAACGTGTTTAAAATGAGACATTCTGTGTCATCTCATTGCTTTTTAGATGCATTTCCCTAATGCAACTCAAGTGATTTTGTTATAGTTTATGTAAACTACATAAAAATAAAAATATAAATGCATTAAAATTAATCTTTCAAACAAAGGTACCCTGTATTTTGTTCAATTATAGGAAGCAGTGTGGTTCCTTTCCAACATAACAGCAGGCAACCAGCAACAAGTTCAAGCTGTAATAGACGCCGGGTTAATTCCTATGATTATTCATCAGCTTGCTAAGGTCAGTCATATTGTGAGTTTATCGTGTACATTAACATATTATAACCAAGATTTTTTAATAAAGAATTCATACAATCATTTCTTTTTTAACCTTCAGGGAGACTTTGGAACACAAAAAGAAGCTGCCTGGGCAATTAGCAACTTAACGATAAGTGGCAGAAAAGATCAGGTAAGTTTGGAAAAACTGTTAGGATTGTTATTATCGGAAAGTACACTACTCTTTTATGTGTAGGAGCTGCTGGTTGTTCATAAGCCCTGTAGTGTGTTCTTTTTGGGTAAAATATAATTATATAAATAAACATTTTTCTCTTGTTGCCTAGGTTGAGTACCTTGTACAGCAGAATGTAATACCACCATTCTGTAATTTACTGTCTGTAAAAGATTCTCAAGTTGTTCAGGTGGTTCTAGATGGTCTGAAAAACATTCTGATCATGGCTGGTGATGAAGCAAGCACAATAGCTGAAATAATAGAAGAATGTGGAGGTAAGAGTGCATTGAAGAAAAATAGTTGAGCAGTGGAATGCTGAAAGATCAGTTCCTTTCAAGGCAACTAAGTAGAAAGAAAACTGTCAGGAAACACTGCTCCATCATCAAAGTATGCTGCTGTCCTGTATTCACCAGTTAGCATTACATGAGGGTTTTCCAGCAGGCATCAGTCCGTACTTGGGGAAAACTGGTTGTGAAGGTCATTCTGTGACCTTCCTAGAGGGTCACATTGCTTTTTAGGTGACATGAACACTCCTCTTGAAGTCACAGTGTGCGAGAGCAAAAGCTTGGGAACTGCTATGATAGAGAAAGTTATAAGCTTTATTTAATCCAGAATTTCTTAGAATCCTTGACAGTGAAACACTTTCTTCACATTATACCTGATACGTGATTCTATAGACCTTACTTTGTGAAATACTATTCCATGTTGTTGGAAAGGTTAATGATTTTGGAGTCATCTAGGTATTTTATTTCAGTCTTGTGATTGCTAGAGCTGTCTGCTGAAGTTATTACCACAGAAGTTACTTTGAAATTTTAATAAAAAAACTTATTTGAAATATTAAATATTTCTCTGATAATGATATATGAGGCATATTTTAAGGATACCTGTTCAATATGTACCAAGTTGCCCAAACCTTAATTTATTCTATTGTCATGTTTTATTTTGTATATTTTATTGACTATTATGTACAGTTATATTACCCCTTTCATTTTTTTTTTTTAAGAGAAAGTAAATGTAGTCACATCATAAAATATTCAGACTGGAAGTATCTTCTTAATAACAAGAAGAAATTATCCTAGAGATGTTAAGTTTTGTCTATGGCCATGGAAGTAGATCTTCATACTCTTAATTCACTGCTCATTCTGGTTTTAAGATATTTTGAGATAATTTGAAATTAGCATTGTAGTCTAATTCAGAACTTACCCCAGAAAGTTTGAGCTGCAGAATTGTTACTCTTCAGCTTTAATCAATATAGTTGCTTCGGTCTCTGGGAAGTATACTCACAATTAGGATACACATTTACTTAGTATTTTATAATTTTGTAAAGAACTTTACATCCATTATCTGTGACACTTATATTCCCATTTTTCTGGTTTTTTATATTGCTGTTAAAAAGAAAAAAAATGCAACTATTTCAAAATAACCTAGCTAAAAAGATATTTCAAGGAAGAATATTGTTAAGGATTTAAATTTATAGACTTGTACATCTGATGCATGGAGTAAATATATTGGGAATGTAAATGAAGACATTCTACAGTTCTGAAAACTTATTTTTCAATTTCATTGTGGCTATAGGATATAAGCACCCTCTTTGTTTTTTTCTTCAAAGAAATTATTTCAAAATTTAAAGCTTTGTCTTCTATTTATATCAGTTAATCATGAAGTTTCTGAAAACATGTTTTTGTTGTTATATAAAAGTAATAGCATTTTGAAAACAAAAGGAAAGATAAAAATTACTATATGAGATAGTATGATTCCACTACAGCAGCCTGGGGAGATCTCAGTTCAAGTTCTGTCACTAACTTGCCACTCAACCTAAAATAAACCCCTTTACATCTCTATAGCTTCCTCATCTGTCAAATGGAGTATTTAGGTGTTTTTTAAACTGTCTGCCTCAGATACCAGATAACCCTTGGGGTCAAGGGTTTCTAGAGAGGAAGAAATTAGTGGGATGCTGGTCCTCCAATCAGAGCAGCTCAGAGTTTTATCTGTGTTTTAGACAAACTGTCATTTTCGGGGTGTGGTGGGAGGGTGTTGTGAGTTCTTTAGGATTTTCCATGACTAGAATGAACACAGTTTTTATTCATGTCCACTTGATTATTTGATTTTTTGTTTTTATCAGGTTTGGAGAAAATCGAAGTTTTACAGCAACATGAAAATGAAGACATATATAAATTAGCATTTGAAATCATAGATCAATATTTCTCTGGTGATGATGTAAGTATCCATTAAAGTATGGTATGCCTACATGTACATTAAAACCTACACATACTGTTAAGTTCACTGAGAATTTTTTTATCATTAATATGACAAGTATATACTGTATTTGGTTGTTTTTTTTGTTGTTTATTTTTGAGAGAGAGAGAATGTCAGCACATGCACAAGCTGAGGAGGGGCAGAGACAGGCAGAGAGAGAGTGGGACACAGAGAATCCCAAGCAGGCTCTGCACCATCCGATGCGCAGAGCCCAGTGCAGGGCTTGAACTGATGAACCGTGAGATCATGACCTGAGCTGAAATCACGAGTTGGTTGCTCAACCGACCGAGCCACCCAGACACCCCTCTTTCTATCAGATACTTTTGAGGTGGCATTTTCCACTTATTTTTAATAATCTAAATTTTAGATTATTAAATGATTGTTATTTAATAATATTTTATTTATTTAATGATTGTTTTCCATCAATCAGTTTCTTTTATTTTTTATTTTTTTTTTTTTAAGTTTTTTTATTTTGAGAGAGCAGGGGAGGGGGAGAGAAAGAGAATCCCAACGGACCTTAGTCTCGCAAATTTGTGAGACCATGACCTGAACCAAAATCGAGAGTTGGATGCTTAACCTACTGAGCCACCCAGGCACCCCTCAATCAGTTTTTTTAAATACTATGTTTGAAACTTCATTATAAGGTAAAAAATGTATAAACAGTTCTCTGAGGGGCACCTGGCTGGCTTAGTCGGTGTAAAGCATGTGACTCTTGATCTTGGGCTTAGGAGTTTGAGCCCCACATTGGGCATAGAGATTACTTCAAAATAAATAAATAAACAAACAAACAAACAAAAACCCACTTTTTGTTATATTTGTAATCTGTTAAATGGGAAAAAAATAGTACAGTTGACTCTTGAACAAGGGTTTGAACCACATGGGTCCACTTATATGCAGATTTTTTTCAATACAGTATAGTACTATAAATGTATTTTCTCTTCCTTATGATTTTCTTAGTAACATTTTCATTTCTCTAGCCTACTTCATTGTAATAATAAGTATATAATACGTATGACATACAAAATATGTGCTAATCAACTGTTTATGTAATTGGTAAGGCTTCCAGTCAATGGTAAGTTATTAGTAAAGTTTTTGGGAGTCAGAAGTTGTACTCAGATTTTTGACTCTGCAGGGGGTGGGGGATTGGTGCCCCTAGCTCGTGTTGTTCAAGGGTCAACTGCAGTTACAGAAATGATGTGTGTTCAAGGGCACCTGGGTAGCTCAGTCAGTTGGGCAGCCAACTCTTGATTTTGGCTCAGGTCATGATCTCATGGTTCGTGAGTTCAAGCCCCGCATCAAGCTCTGTGCTGACAGTGCGGAGCCTGCCTGGGATTCTTTCTCTTCCCTCTCTGCCCCTCCCCAGCTCATCCACACACGTGATCTCTCTCTCAAAATAAACATCACAAAATGAAAGAAAGTACGTGTGTTTCAATAGGTAAAATAAATCTACAGATACAGAAACTTAATAATGGGGCAGGGACAGGGGAGGGGGCTAAAAAAAAAAAAAAGAAAAGAACTTAAAACAATTTTGAAATGTGTGTTCAGTTTAATTAAACTGTTAAGTTTCTTAATGTTACTGATTTACTTAAATATTTTAATTTATCTATTAAAACATCATATAGAACGATTACAACATCCGTACAGAATTCTCTCATAAGAAGTAAGTTCTGCTTATACCATAACATGTAGTATCTTAACAAAGGCCTTTTTTTTGTTTTGCTTTTTATAGATTGATGAAGATCCTAGCCTGATTCCTGAAGCAACACAAGGAGGTACTTACAATTTTGACCCAACAGCCAACCTTCAAACAAAAGAATTTAATTTTTAAGTTCAGTTGAGTGCAGCATCTTCCCCAATTCAATACGAAGCACCACCAGATGGCTACCAAATGACAAGAAGAAGAACAACAACAAAAGGCTCCAAAACACACATGCCTCTTCGTTTTGATGCTTCTAAAAGCAAGCCATGTCTCAGTCACTTTGCAGTTGCCAAAAGTTACTATCACATGGACTGTAAATGCATATGCATGATTTCCTAAACTGTTTTAGAATTCTCCTTAACAATCTCGACTACCCTATTTTTCCCTGTTCCCTGGTGCCACACGCTGACAACTGCAGTTCCAGTTTAGAATATTCCATAGTGGTGGCATGTCAGCTGCCCACTTGATACTCCTTTGGAAAATGGTGCGCTGTGGATCAAGACACTTCGGTATGATGCATATACACGTTGGAAGACTTTAAAGAGGTGCAGTCTGATCTGAGCCTCCATCATTGTCCTCCACAAACATATTTTCATATTCTTTATGTGGAAGAATAGATTTTAAAGTACAAGCCAAATGATTTTCATTGGTGGAACTGACACACAAAAAAAGGAACTTAAAAAAAGAAACTTGGTTATTGATTAAACAGTTAAGTTTTAAAAAACTGTGCTTCATCTACCAGTAATTGATGTGTTTATTATCTGCCTCAGAAGCCAGGGTTGGAGGAAGAACTTTAGCTATGGATGGTAATGCTTTCGCCATTATACCTAATTTTTGAGAACAGCAAGCCCTATTTGACCACTCACTTCAGCCTGTGTGTTCCTGCTGTTTTGAAGTAATCAAATGCTGTGCATGGTATTTTACCTGAGCTGCAACCTGTTACGGACTTGAACTTCTGTTTAAGTTGAAAGCAAGAGTCCCTGACTACAAAGAAAAAACAAATAAAAAACAACAACGAAAAGCAAAGGTCTAATGTACCGATTGGTGATGTTTAAAAAAAAAAAAAAAAAAAAAAAAATCTTGCTTTCAGCTTTCAGGAGTTAATATTTTTTGTTTTAAATTGATAATTGGATATGGTTGATTTATATTGGGTTTAAACTGTGGAGCCTTCATGTTTACTGTAATTTAGTCTTAAAATATTTTTTACTTAGTAACCAGTGCTTTTGATAATGTGGTTGGCAACAAACCAGCAACTATTTAGAAGTGTTATACAACTTCATTCTTTGAGTATTGGGAAAGTTAATTCAGATCCTACTCTAAAAGCATATTCACATATTAAAAGATTCAGTCAAGGATCTGTGTAGAGGAATAATCTGCAGTTATTTGACATAAACCTGATTTGCAGTGATCTTGAAGCAAAATCTGGTATTACTATGTAAAGTCATTGCTTTTGGTAAATTGTCATCTGACCCAGTTATTAATGAAAGAATATGGATTTGAACATGTTTAAACTGAATGATTTGTGCTGTCACAGAAATGGTTTTGTTGCTATTGTTTACTGGGTATAATTTCCCAATGCGTTGATGTGAAGGGATAGAAAATCTAAACTAACGTAGTTATCCGATGGGGGTGTATTTACTGTGATGAAGATGAGACCGATGCCATCAGAGCTTTGTGAATCAGCTGGGGTGTTTTCACTGATAAACAACACATAGCAGGTGTGCATTCATTACAAATACATGTATCTGCCAAGGTGGAGCCACTTTAAAGAGTGAGTTTTGTCTTGTATCCAAAATGGATACAAGCGTATGTTTAAACTGCAAGATTTTTACTTGCTAGAGAATCTGTTTTAATATAGTGGTTTGGCCTCTGATTATTTATAGGTTTTATAAATTTTAGAATCAATTTCTCTTTAAGGTGGCTCAGATTTTTCAACTCTTGTGCACATAAAATTGAGTTGAAGTTCATTGTGCCTTTTTTTCTTTATCCAAATTTTGAGTTAAAGCTTCATATGGTAACTGCATCCTGTTCAGACACTGTAGTCTAAATTTTTGAAACTGTGTGGTGTTCACTAAAAGTAGGAACAACAAAGTCAAAGCCAATTAAGGTCACAAACTTCGGTGAAACCCTTAAAGTCCAAATCTTCTTGATATTGTGAATTGTACCCCTCCTGGTTTAGTTTCTTCTGGACTCTCCATCCTACTTACTGACAGTTACCTTTTAAATTTTGCACACATTGAGATTAAATCAGGCCTCTACTGTGCCGATTCCGATTTCCTCTTGTGTTTTAAGTGCAAACTAACATAAGTGAACATTAGCATCAAGTAGTGCAGACATACGTATGCATTTGCTTGATTCAATTTGTTGTGACCTTATCAGTTTGGAATTGGAATTGCACCATTTCTTAGACAAAGGAAACTAAGTATATTGCTGCACTTTTAAGTTTTCAGAACAGTGTTGAAAATCGCATTGTTTTTATTTTTTTTAAACTCAGTTAAAAAAGACTAAAACGTTCTTTCAAAAGAGGCATCTAAATGTGTTCCTAATTTTGTATATGGGCTTAGGTTTTGTAACCAATAAAAAAAAGCTGCTATCAAATCCGATAAAACATTGAAGAACTTATTTCTAAAAGTTTCTTAATTTCCTAGTTTTGTTTTCTGCGTGGTTAAATTTAAATTTGGAACTATTTTTCAAACATCAACCACAGTGGAGGCAAATCATGAATTACTCTTTCGTTGTATTTTAATATCTCTCTTCCACTCTAACAAACTAGGACAATAGCAGTGCTCGATTTAAGAGTATTTTATGACAAATAAGAAATACCTAAATCTTGATTAATTTCCAGAGCTTCCACACGGTACAGCAGGACAGGTGGCTTAAAACAACAGAAACCTATGGTTGCACGGTTTCGGAGGCCGGAAGTCGGAAATCAAGCTGCCGGGTGCGACGCGCTGTGTCTGTGGGCTCTTGGGAGGCCCCTCTTTGTCTCTTCCCGGCTTCTGGTGTCCCCGGCAGTGCTTGGCGTCCCTCGAGCCTCTGCTTTCATCATCGTCCTGTGGCATTCTCTGCGCATACCTCAGGTTCAAATACCATGACTTAGAAAGGCCTGGTGAGAAAATGGTGTGCTTGTGACTCTCATGAAACCACAACGACAAAATCACACTTTATGGCCTGTCTAATCCTTGAAAACAAGTAACTGTGGAAGATAGTAATTGAAGTAAACTGGAAAATTTTAACCTGTGAGATCAAGGTGGTGGCTCTAAGTGAAATCTTGGATTAATTAAAAGAACAAAAGAGCAACCGAACTTTTGAGTATACAAATATTTTTACTTTAGTATAATGCCACTTCAAATTATTTTTGAAAGAAGTCAGTGTACAAGTAAATAAATGTGATAGTACTTCTATGTAACCGTGCCAAGATTTCCTTCAGAACAGTTGTCCTTTTTCGGGGATTCATTATTTAATTATTGCAAGTGAAAATTCATGAACGTCAGTTGTCTTACAGTGATGGTTCTGAATTTTTGTTGACTCTAGTTGCACTGGGGGATCTTAATCTATTCGGAGAAAGGAAATATAATTTCTGTACATTAGGCTGTAAGTCTTAAGGTCTATAACCCAGCGAGTGCTCTGTGTAACCCACCACTCGTATGTCTAGAGGAACTCTTTGTATACATTTTGTACTTCGTTACATAGCTAAAAATCAGTGGTAGAATGATTCTCGAAAACGTCTGTATCGCAATAGGGGTGTATGTGTTTATCTACCTAGATGTATATAGATGGCGCTCAGTACTATACTGAAAGGAAGTGTTTGGGAAAAGGGACGTGAGAATGTAGCCTGTTCACCTCCTTAGCCTCCTTATTTGCCCATGAAACCCCTCACTCACTCACTTTGACCTAAATTAGGGTTTCTCAGACCCTGCAGTATTGACATCGTAGGTTGGCTAATGCTCTATTGGGGGCTGTCCTGTGCGTTACAGGATGTTGACTAGCATGTTTAGGCTCTACCCACTAAATACCTCTATACTACCCAGTCATGACAACCAAAAGTGCCTCCAGGAATGGCCGCATGTTCCCTGGGGGCCAAATTTGCCCAGGTGCAAACCACTGCTCTGAATTAATTTCTGTAGAAAACTTCCCCACTCAAGGGAGACAGCCTAAAGCATGCCTTTTTGTTGTATAAACAGTCCTAGACTTTGCTCAGGTGTGTCAGATGGGGAGACAAATACATGCCTTTTCTTCATTCTCCATTTTAGGAGAGATCAGAGTCAGCACTGTTACCCATCTGTAGGAACTCCTGGTAATACTAAGCCCCATCTGTTGCAAAGGACTTAGGAGAGAAATGGGAAGATGGAGGAACTACTAACCTTGAATTTATCCTGTGGCTAAAAAAACAAGGTGTGTGAAATAAGCAAATGTGTTGATTGCCCACAGTTTTCTCAACACTGCTCTGTAGCAGTGTTTTTCAGACATTTTTAGTTGAGATAGTTAAGTCCTCTAGGAAAGCTGAGGTTGGACCAGAAAATCACAGCATACATAATTCTGAAAAGCATTTCTTTGAAGCATTGTGAGAGACTGGCCCCATCAGGAAGCTTACAAGTTTATTAAAAATGATCAAAGCAGCGGAACTATCGGTGAGTCATGCTACGAAGGATGTATTCCCTGCAGGGAACTTCTACAACATCCCTCTTCCATACCCTAACAAAACTGCTATCTACCTTCTCGAGTAAATCTCTTTTCTCAAACTCTGGTGCCCAAATAAATGTGGCCTTCTGCCAGGTAATGTGTGATTGCACAGGACAAACAAGGCGTATCTTCACGGGACAGCAGTTTTACTTGATGATAAGTAGAGCAGTTTTATGGTAATACAAGCCTAAGCGTTACAGAGTAAAGGACACATTTTGCATAACATTTTAAAGATGAAATCAGATTTTTGAGGCAGGCCATTTTATGGAAACTTTCCGTCAAGAGCAGGAATCGGAGAGTTGGAGAAGCAACGATGAAACACTAAGTGAGCCTGTTCTACCCTGTCGAGTAGCATTACTTGTTTCCAACTGTTTTCTTAATACTGAGCCAAAGGCACCTCTCGTAAATGACCATCTTTATAAATAAACTTTCTGTTATTCCTAGTTAGCAGAAGAGGCAGCTCTGCTCTCAACAGTTGCCTTCCTCAACCTGAACACCCCATGCATTTCAAGCAACAGCTTACAGAGCCACTCTGGGAACTGGTTCCTGTCACATGGTGCATCCCAAAGACCCCAATAATACAGTGTGATGTGACTAGTTTGTGGGTACAGTGGAATAGGAACATTCCATTATCTGGACACTTAATTCTATTCTAAATTTTTTTGAGTTTATTTATTTTGAGAGAGAGCACAAGCAGAAGAGCAGAGAGAAGGAGAGACAGAATCCCAAGCAGGGTCCGCACCATTATCACAGAGCTGAGGCGGGGCTTGAACTCACAAACCGCAAGATCATGACCTGAGCTGAACTCAAGAGTCCGACGCTCAACTGACAGAGACACCCAGGTGCCCCTGGATACTTAATTCTATTATTGTGGAGATATTCTCTATTTTGCCAGCTTCATCATAATTAGACATCATCAAGTAACAGCCTCAGCTCCCCTTGTCATTAGCTCTCTTTGACTCAGTAGGTTGGCATTTATACTTCCAAACCTAAATATAAGAATTTGTAAGTGCTGGGGCACCTGGGTGGCTCATTCAGTTAAGTGTCCAACTCTTGATTTCAACTCAGGTCATGATCTCACAGTCGTGAGATCGAGCCCCACGTTGGGCTCTGCACTGACAGCACAGAGCCTGCTTAGGTTTCTCTCTCTCCCCCTCTGCACCCCCACCTGCTCATGCTCTTTCTCTCTCTCAAAATAAGTAAACTTTAAAAAAATGTGTAAGTGCCATATTTCCAATTTCAGCCCAGTTTTTCCTCATCAGACTGTATTTATATGTGTCCTTTCAATGTCTTCAGGCATATAGGAAGCACCATGGCGAGTTAAAGGGAGTGAAAGAAAGCAGGTATAACTAGAACAAAAATAAGGATGGGGAGCAGGATTACTAGGGGCATGGGAGAGGCTAAAGAGATAGGTAGGGGCCAGTCCCCACAGCTGATAAGTCATTATAAGAGAAATGGGAAATCACTACTCATTATCGTTATTATTACACATTATCATTACAGAGTGATGACAGAAGAATCGTGTGTAATAATCATTGCCTAGTAAGGTAAGGACAGGAAACGTACTCGGGGTTAGTGATGTGTAGAGGTCACATTAGTGAGTGTGAAGCACTGAGGCAAGAGAGGCTCAACAACTTGGTCCATGAAGTGGATGGGATCAAGAGATACTCAGCAGCTAAAATAGACAGGAGTTGGTGATGCCTTAGATCTGGAGTTTGGGGAGCAGGAAGTGTCAAGGATGATTTCTAGATTTCTGAGTTGCAATAACTGATGAGTGGAAGTTAACACAAGATAGGGAACACTCAGACATAGCGAACAGAAGGTGATGAGTTCAGTTTGGGTTATGTGGAGACATCTAAATGACTGTCAAGCAGGGCAATTGGAAATACTGGTCTGGAGCTTAGAGGAGAGAGCTAAGCTAGAGATTTGAACCCTCTGCCTGTTTGGGTGGTTATTAGTGCAGGGGGTGAGGATGAGACTGCCTGGGTCCAGCATTTGGAGGGAAAACAGGGCTCAGGGCAGTGCTGTGGAGTTAATGGGCATGTAGTGGAGGATGAGCTTGCAAAAGGAACAGAAGGTATGGATAGGGAGGTAAAAAGAAAATGCTGTGTGTTTCCTCAGAAAACGGAGGGAAAAGAGATTCTGGTGCCCACTGATGCTGTTGAGAAGTCACGTAAAGCAAGGACAGGAAATGTCCTTTGGGTTAGTGATAAGGGAGGTCACCAGTCACCTTAGAGCTGGATCACTGAGGCAATGAGGGTGGAAACTAGGAAGGACTGAGGAGTGGAGACACAGTATGGAGACATTGATCAGGTTTTTATTTTGCTCTGAAGGGGAGGTCAGGGTCACTGAAGGATGAGTGGGGAAATTGGTAGGGGAAATCCAATTGAGAAAGTTGCTGAGTATACATGAGAAGAGTGATCGTCAGTTTTCTAAGTTACAAGAGAGAATCCAAAGCATAGGTGACAGGATGGACCATACTTTCTTCTTCAGTCAGCAATTACTTAATTGAGCAGCTATTATATCCCAGACTCTGACAGGTGCCAGGGATACCTGCAGTCAACAAGCCAGACACAGTCCCTGGCCGTGTGGAGCTTATACTTGAGTGGCAAGAGACTAGCAATAAGTGTGTAAATAAATTAGATAATTTATCTGGTGTTAGCTGCTATATGAAATATTATACAAGGAATGACTAGGGGAGAAAGGTGCTCAGTGCCAGAAATCATATTTTTAAATTGTGGTAAAATACACACAACATAAAATTTACCATCTTAACCATTTTTTTGAGAAAGAGAGACAGAGTCTGAGTGGGGGAGGGGCAGAGACAGAGGGAGACTCAGAATCTGAAGCAGCCTCCAGGCTCTGAACCGTCAGCACAGAGCCCCATGCGGGGCTGGAACCCACAAACCACGAGATCGTGACCTGAGCCCAAGTCGGATGTTTGACTGACTGAGCCACCCAGGTGCCCCTACCATCTTAACCATTTTCAAGTGTACAGTTCAGCAGTGTTAAGTATATTCACGTCTTTGTGCAACCATACTCCATAACTTTTTCATCTTGCAAAACTGAACTCTAACCATTAAACAACTCCCCTTTTTCATTCTCTCCCAAGCCTCTGGCAACTTCTATTTTCTGTATCTAGGAATATGACTACTTTAGATACCAGATATAAATGACATCATAACACTAGTCCTGTTTTTGTGACTGACTTATCTCACTGAGCATAATGTCCTCTTTGAAAACAAGAATAATTTTTTTAGCATAAGTACCCTAGTGATACTTTAAGTATTTAAACATTCTTTTTTTTTTTTTTTTAATCTGAAACTCAAGTTTATCTGGTCATCTGTATTTTATCTGGCTATCCAAAAGTGAAAAGACAGGGTTGGTCAACAGGAGTTACAGTCTGTTTAAACTCTGACACCTTTCTCCAGTGCTAAGTCTCTAAGTAACAGAGGCCTAAGGAAGGGAGAGGGGAGAAGGTTAAAAGCAAACAAGATGCTAGCAAAAGCAGAGAGAAAAGGTTAATGTGATCAGGACAAAGTGGCACTTCATTAGAGGAGGGCTATAATTGCCTTCTAAGAAGTCAGCGTGCAGGGTCAGAACACAAAGGCCTCAGATGCAGTCATGGGTTCTGGCTTCTGCTATCACTGAGAGTCCTTAGACAAGTTACTTTGTATGAGGCTGTTTTCCTATTTGTTAACTAGGAAAACATTGACCTCCTAGGATTGTAGTGACGTTAGATAAGATAATGTTAAAAGAATCTAGTGTCAAGCCAATATGACCTATTGCTCTTCTGCCCCATACTTTTGCTGCTAAAGCTTCTGCACAGTGAAGGAAAAAATCAGCAAAACTAAAAGGCAACCGATGGAATGGGAGAAGATATTTGCAAATGACATATCAGATAAAGGGTTAGTATCCAAAATCTATGGAGAACTTATCAAACTCAACACCCAAATAACAAATAATCCAGTGAAGAAATGGGCAAAAGGCATGAATAGGCACTTTTCCAAAGAAGAAATCCAGATGGCCAACCAACCCATGAAAAAATGCTCAACATCACTCATCATCAGGGAAATACAAATCAAAACCACGAGATACCACCTCACACCTGTCAGAATGGCTAACATTAACAACTCAGGCAACAGCAGATGTTGGCAAAGATGCAGAGAAAGAGGATCTCTTTTGCACTGTTGGTGGGAATGCAAGCTGATGCAGCCACTCTGGAAAACAGTATGGAGGTTCCTCAAAAAATTAAAAAGACTTACCCTATGACCCAGCAATTGCACTACTAGGTATTTACCCAAGGGATACAGGTGTGCTGTTTTGAAGGGGCACATGCTCCCCAATGTTTATAGCTACTATCAACAATAGTATTTTCCAAAGTATGGAAAGAGCCCAAATGTCCATCAATGGATGAACGGATAAAGAAGATGTGGTATATATACAATGAAGTATTACTCGACAATCGAAAAGAATGAAATCTTGCCATTTGCAACTATGTGGAGGGAACTAGAGGGAACTAGAGGGTAAGTGAAATTAGAGAAAGACAAATATCATATGATTTCACTCACATGAGGACTTTAAGATACAAAACAGATGAATATAAGGGAATCAAAATTGGTGTAAAAACAGGGAGGGGACAAAACATAAGACACTTAAATACAGAGAATAAACAGGGTTTCTGGAGGGGTTGTGGGAGGGGGGAATGTGCTAAATAGGTAAGCGGCTTAAGGAATCTACTCCTGAAACCATTATTGCACCATATGCTAACTAACTAGGATGTAAATTATAAAAAATAAATAAATTACAGAAAAAAATTAAAAATCCCTTGGAAGAGAGGGAAAAAAAAGGGGTCAGAGTAAGCCACAACAGCTTTAAAAAGCCTGCTGGTGGCTGAAAATGCCCTTGGCCCTCACCTCTCCTGCAAGACTTGCAGGATCCTAATTAGACTCTTTCCTCCCTAAAATTCTCCCCAGTCTATGGGCAAAATTTCTAACATTTTGGACTTCACTTTATTGCTTAAGGTTTTGAACCTTGTGGAAAATCAAACCGCATCAGAAAATGTGGCTCTACTACCAGTCCCTTGGTGTTGGGCTGGAAACAGGTTTGGTTCTGGCAGTTGGGCGGCTTCGCGGAGCAAGATCCTCACTCTTCTGAAAAGCTCCAGGCGCAGGGAAGGGAAGCCGTTCACCCGCCCGCCCAGACCGAGCGGCCCCGCCCCTCCCCGGCGGCCCCGTTCCGCCCCTTCTCGGCATTCCACCCCCCCCCCCCCCCCTTTTCCTGGCTCTCCCGGCCGCCGCCGGAAGCATGGGCGCGGGCTGGGAGCTGGGGGCTGCGGCGGGGCGCTCGCTGCTGCTGTGCGCCGCGCTGCTGGTCGCGGGCTGCGCGCTGGGCCTGCGCCTGGGCCGCGGGCGGGCGGCGGCGGACCGCGGCGTGCTCGCCTGGCTGTGCTATGACGCCCTGGTGCACTTCGCCCTGGTAAGTGCGGACGCCGCCGCTCTCGGGACCCTCCCCTCCCCGGTAGCGGGAGTTTCCGGTAGAGGACCGGGAGACCCTTTGGCCGCCCCAAGCCCTGGGGCGGGAAGTCTGCGGAGACCCCGAAGGTGCTTGGAGGCCGCGATGCTGCACCACCTCTCGGTTCCCTAGTCCGTAGAAAGCGCGTCTTCCCAGGGGGCGCAGCCGTTCCTCTACCAAATTAAAAACAAGCGAACAAAAAATCTCTGAAAATTATTTCTGTACTGTTATGTTAGTTTGATTGTAAGCAGCCCAAAGGCCTTGGCTTTCTTGACTTGTAACCTGCACATTTGAACTGAAACTAAAGGAGAGCGAGAGAGTTTTTGAATGCTCCAAAGAGAGCAAGGAGAGACGAGGAGGCGCACTGCGCAAAGTCCGCGAGCCTGTACCAAAACAAAAAAGCCCGGTGCCCTGAAAGTAATCACCATGTTTTGGGTAATGACTGTATGCCAGGCACAGCGCTGTGTTTAATATTTCTGATCTTTACAATACCCTGTAACTTATTTATTGACCCTATTTTACAGAGGAGAAAGCAAGCCCTGGGAAGTTAGGTGACTTCACCGTGCCACCCACCTTGAGTTCTGACTTGAGTCTGGCTCCAAAGCTTGCACCCTTTGTATCACACCGGGCTTTGAGAATCGTGTCCCTCAAAATTCAAACCACTTTATAAATAGCGAGGAGGTTAGTATTTAAGGGAATTCTATTGAAATGCCCCCTTCCACTATGCACACACTTTTTTTTTAAGTTGTTTTTTTTAATAACTATGCCAAAATAGCTTTTTTGCAAATTTGACCTTGCTTAAATCTAGGCAGACCTGTGGTTGATGTGAAACCAGGGTCTATAGTATTAAGAAAGGAGAAAGCAAGATCTTTCATAATTATTTAGGTTTCTAAATGTTTATCAGTTGGATATGTGCACATACCAGATGTTACTGGAATGCGAAATTCTTTCTTTCCTAATAGTTTACAAGTGGAAATAAGAGACAGCGAATAGTTCCTTCAACTCTTTTGTTTATGGAATTGACTTTTTTTTTTAACGTTTATTTATTTTTTGAGACAGAGAGAGACACAGCATGAATGGGGGAGGGGCAGAGAGAGAGGGAAACACAGAATCGGAAGCAGGCTCCAGGCTCTGAGCCTTCAGCCCAGAGCCCGACGCCCGGCTCGAACTCGCGGACCGCGAGATCATGACCTGAGCCGAAGTCGGACGCTTAAACGACTGAGCCACCGAGGCGCCCCTGGAATTGACTTTTTAAGCTCTCTTTGGACACAGGGTCTCCCAAAGAACAGGGGCAGCAAAACAGGTGGCTAGGCCCGCTTAAAGAAAATGTATTATAACATATTTTAGACGTACAAAAATGTATAATAATACTAAGACATATACCCATATGTCCATCACCTAGTTTAGTAAAATCAAGTCTGCCTTTCAAGCGCAGCCTTTTACAGGTAACACCAGGTACATCTCCATTTGTGGCAACTTGAGGTATATGACCCGATGCATGGAGTCGTTTCTCTGGTTTCCTCCCACTCTCTGTCCTGAAGGAAATGTCCCTCCCACAGCTCTTATTATACCTGTCCCAACTGCAGAAGAGTCCACTGTATGAATGCACCGTACCTTAGTTTTTTAAAAAGTGCATATTTCCCCCCCCATATTAGAATGACCAATGACATAAAACCACTGTGGGCTATTTTATTGATATTTTATGTCTGTGAAATTGGGATGTATCTTTTTTTTTTTAATGTTTATTTATTTTTGAGGGAGAGACAGAGTGAGCAGGGGAGGAGCAGAGAAAGAGGGAGACATAGAATTGGAAGCAGGCTCCAGGCTTTGAGCTGTCAGCATGGAACCTGACATGGGGCTCGAACTCATGAACTGTGAGATCATGACCTGAGCTGAAGTCGGACGCTTAACCAACTGAGCCACCCAGGTGCCCCAAAATTGGGATGTATCTTATAATTCATGATGAAATACGATAATTGAACCAGTTCATATTAATGGGTATGTTTCTATTTTGCAATTTACACACAGTTCTTTGACTAGCATCTGTGTATACTTACCTTAGGGATCGGTGAGGGGGGCACTTGGATTAAGGTTGAGGCCTGCAGAAAGACACATGCCCGTATTCTCTTTGGTAGGGAGTTTGCTGCACGAATACCGAGAAATGTGGCAGAGGCTAGGATTGGAAAATAGAGCCTCACGGAGAACTGAAACTACAACTCACTTATTCATTCACACTGGAACCTGAGCTGCCTCTTCTTACCCCTTTAACTTTCTCAGAGGGGAGGAAATGTTTGGATTTGTTGGACACCATCAAATGCAGAGCTCCCGGTTCAACAGTGTTTCAAGCTAAGCATTCCCAGAGGGCACTTCAGCTCCCCGATGTCCAACTGGACTGTGGTCACCAGGGGCTGCCGCACTGGTCTTCAGTTCAGTTGGTTATGGCCAGGCTGATTTCCCACCAGTGCACCTGGAAGGGGCCATGGCAACATACATAAAGAAATCGGTGGTCTGGCTCACTGTTTCTCAGAGTTGGCCATGGGCGTGTTGTGCACTGGTGCCTCCTGGTTTTTCCCCCTCATCTGCAATCTAAGTATAGCATTCTAGGCATGGCCAGGGCGCGAAGGAAGGATATGTATGCCTGTGTTTTGGGAAACACATCCTGATTGACTAGAACACAGGGTCTACCTGGGAAAGAAGTAAATTATCCTGATTGATTCCCCCATGTGCCACAGGGCAACACAGTGAGGAGGGCCCGTTTGGACCTGCCCATGCAATGGGTGCATTACCGGTGAGGAACTGCACACTTAGGCTCCCATCTCATATGGAGTTGCTGGTGACCTGCTCCTACTTCTCTGCGGAGAGTGTTTATCTTTACTCAGAATGTAAACAGATCTCTGGGGAGGAAAGGCAGGGTCTTTATCTTTACCACCCTGGAACATCTTGGGAGGGAGAGGTCTCTCCAGGCTTTACTACCTTGGAGTGTCTCCTTATGTAAATATTCTTAAATTGGTGTAAATGCCTGTGCTCAGGGACCTCAGTCAGTGCAGGAATACGAGATATACATGGCGAATGCTCTCCCAGTGCAGGGCATGCTGGATTGCAAAGGATAGTTGAGGAGCAAGAAGATCAGCTAAAAGCAATTGCAGTATTTTAGGAGATGAAAGAGGGCTGAGCTAAGGTGGTATTGGAAGTTAAAATGGGGAGGAGAGATAAATACGAGAGACCTTCCAGGGGAGAATGTTATAGGTCACAGTGACCACTTATACATCAGGGAAGGAGATGATGTTGGAGTTTAGAATCTGGCTAACACGGATAATGTTGACAAGGTTAACGAAGACAGGAAGATCAGATATTAGAACTATGAATCTGGGGTTCTGGTGTGTAGTTGAGGAGAAATGGTCAGAAGGCAGTTGAAAACCCAAGGCAAGCTGGTGAGATGGATTCAGGGCAGAATGGAGAGAGTTGGACCTTTTTACTGCGTTGGAGGAGACAGCAGGAAGCTCTGGGGGTGAGTGATTTCTGAGGAGAGAATAGAAAGGTGCAAACGCTGAGGAATGAGAGCAGAATCTTTAAGTGTCTAAAAATGTATATATATTGAACGAGTAGGAAGGGGAGACAGTGGACCGGACCAGTGGACCAGACCAAGAACCAGGATAGTGCTGGGCCCTGGGACCCAAGGGAAGGAATTTCAACATCACTGTTAATTGTTGTAGCACAATTAAAAAAAAAAAAAAATGGTGAGGGCTGAGCCAGAGCCTCTGGGTCCAGTGATTAAGAAGCTATTGGTAGGGGGCACCTGGGTGGCTCAGTCAGTTAAGGGACTGACTCTCGGTTTCAGCATGGTCTCATGGTTCTTGAGTTCGGGTCCCACATTGGGCTCTGTGCTGTTAACGCAGAGCCTGCTTGGGATCCTCTCTCTCCCTCTCTCTCTCTGCCCTTCCCCAGCGCGCTCTCTCTCTCTCTCTCTCTCAAAATAAATAAACTTGAAGAAGAAGAAACCATTTGTAGGGGCATCTGGCTGGCTCAGTGGTGGAGCCTTTGACTTTTTGATTTTAGGTCATGAGTTCAAGTCCTGCATTGGGTATAAAGTTTACTTAAAAAAAAAAGTCATTGGTAAAAGTGGTATTGTTTGAGAAGCTAAAGACAAGGGCTTAGCAGGTGGGGTAGCAAAGACGTGGCGGCAGCCTATGAAGACCTCCAAGAGATTTGGTGGGAGGAGGAGGTGGGGGGTGTAGGCAGGGAACTCAAGAGACATCGAGGGACCAGGCAGGAATCTTGGGTTCTGTCTGAGAGGGGAAGGTCTGGGAGCATCTGTGAGCAAGAACACGGTCGAAGGAAGAGTGAAGGGGCAGAGAAGTGGGCTGTGTAGCACATGCT
This sequence comes from Prionailurus bengalensis, assembly GCF_016509475.1. Taxonomy (NCBI): domain Eukaryota; kingdom Metazoa; phylum Chordata; class Mammalia; order Carnivora; family Felidae; genus Prionailurus; species Prionailurus bengalensis. The sequence continues at coordinate 21,784,566 of NC_057343.1, forward strand.
GTCTGGTGCGGTGCCTGCCTGCGTGAATTAACGCACAGCAGAGCTGAACCTGCCTCAGTCTACCACATGTCCTCACAACAAACCCGTCTGACTAGTTCCTCCCACACTTCTGTCACTGAGAGCCTGACCGAGGCTTGTCCATCAGGGTGAGGGGCAGTTGTCACGGAAAACCCTGGCTTCAGTTGTCTCCGTTCATTCTACCTTAACCCCCATGAGTCGTTCTTTTTTTTTAATTTTTTTTTCAACGTTTTTTATTTATTTTTGGGACAGAGAGAGACAGAGCATGAACAGGGGAGGGGCAGAGAGAGAGGGAGACACAGGAATCGGAAACAGGCTCCAGGCTCCGAGCCATCAGCCCAGAGCCTGACGCGGGGCTCGAACTCACGGACCGCGAGATCGTGACCTGGCTGAAGTCGGACGCTTAACCGACTGCGCCACCCAGGCGCCCCCATGAGTCGTTCTTTAACAAGTCCTGAGTCCCAGTGGCTGCTCAAGTCCCTATTAATTTGTGTATTTTGGACATTACCCTTTTCCATTTAGCATCACCATCTGTTCCCACCTTCCACCACAATCACTTCAGCCTCCGACTCTTGGGATTCTAAAAATTTCTTCCTCCTCCTACTTGCTTTATCATTAGGTCTCAAGTTGCCTTTTAGCTCACAGTCTGTTACTGTCTCTGTTTTCCTTTTCCTCTTCGTTGGTTTTGCTCTAAGATAGATACCCTCTCTGGTGAATGCATTTATAGCCTCCGTGCCGTTTGGCAGATCTGGTGAGTCACGGTTGGTCTTGCTGTATATTAGTGGTAAAGCTTTGTGGTGGTTAATTTTCTGTGTCAACCTGGCTGAGCCGTGGCATGGCCAGTTATTCACCCACGTGTTATCCTGAATGTTCTGCGAGGGTGTTTTGGATAAGATGAACATTTATGGGGCGCCTGGCTGGCTCAGTCGGTAGAGCATGTGACTCTTGATTTCAGGGTCGCGAGTTCAAGCCCTATGTTGGGTGTGAAGCCTACTTTAAAATAAATACATTAATTAAATTAAATGACATTTAAATTGATAGACTGAGCAAGGCAGATTGCCCTCCCTAAATGTGAGTGGACCCCATCCACTCAGCTGAAGGTCTGAATACAACAAAAAGGCTGACCTTCCATAGAAGGAGCTAGAATGCCTCCTGGCTGACTGCCTTCGCACCGGTGCATTGGCCTTTTCCTCCTTCAGTCTCAAACTGACACAGTGGCTTTTCCTGGCTCTCAAGCCTGTATGTAGCCTTTGGACTAAAGCTACGTTGTCAGTTCTCCTGGGTCTCAGGCCTCCAGCCTCAGACTAAAACTACATCATCAGCTTTCCTGGGTCTCCAGCTTGCACTCACCCTGTGGGTTATGGCACTTGCCAGCCTTCATAATCCTATAAACCACTTCCTCAGACTCAGTCTCTTTGTGTGTGTGTGTGTCTGTGTGTATGCCCATCCACTGTTCTGTGTCTTGGGAGAACCCTAACACAAGCTTAGAAATGATGCCAAGTTGCAAGTCCAAAGAACAGCACCCATAGTGACCTGCTGGCCTTTTTCAGGGTGTGGGTGCACGGCCCTTGCAGTTCTGCAGACCAGAACTCAGTTTGTTTTCTAACGTCATTGCATAAGACGTGCCACCTAACAATAGGGACAGATGTCTGTGTAGCCACACCTCAGAATGAAATCCTATTCTGGTGCTCCTCATGTCCACAAGATTGGAGTCCACCTGGGTGCCCGGTGCTGTGCTGGACACAGAGAGAACGGATGGCCTGTGTCCTCTCAGAACTTCGAGAGCAGCAGAGAATTTTTCCCTAGGTGTTTCATACAGAGAATAACAGTTATTGTCACTCTCAGTGTAACCCATGTGAGAAATTTCTTTTGCAGGTAGTGCTGGGAGAAGCTTAGTTTCTCCTTAAAAAATTGGTCTATTGCTGGGGCACCTGGGTGGCTCAGTTGGTTAAGCGTCTGACTTCGGCTCAGGTCACGATCTCACAGTTCGTGAGTTCGAGCCCCGCGTCGGGCTCTGTGCTGACAGCTCAGAGCCTGGAGCCTGCTTCACATTCCGTGTCTCCCTCTCTCTCTGCCCCTTCCCTGCTCATGCTGTGTCTCTCTCTGTCTCAGAAATAAATAAACATTAAAAATAATTTAAAAAAATTGGTCTATTGCTTTCTCACAGCAAGAACAATGTTAATGTTTTTCCCCTTTCACTTGACTGCTCGGAAGCTCAGAACCGCATTAAACTCTATAATAACAAAAGAAGGTCTACGTATGTATCTTCTTACTGGCCTCCTGATCTGGATTCTCAATTTGTTTTTTGTATTTTTTATGACTGATATTTAAAAACTTCTAAGTACATTTTACCATTTAATTGAATGTCTTTTTGTAATTGACCTAAAATATAAGATGAAGTGTATAAATACTTCAAAAAATTTTAATGCAGCTAAAATTGATTTCCTTTGAAATGGAAGAGATGTTCTAGGGAAATACCATGTTGATTTTTTTTTTCCTTTTGTAACATGAAACAGTTTGTAACTATTTGGTCTTCCTCTATCCCCAGTACCTGGCGTGGTGCCTGGTTTGTACCAGCCGTTCTGGAGAATTTGTTAATATTCAATGAATGGAAGAATGAATGATTCTATCACTTTAATTTATAGTAGTTATCAGTCACATGTTAAGCCTCAAATAGCTCAAATATCTAAAAGGTTAGAATGTTTCTTCTGTGTCAGTCAGTCTTTTTAAAACAAAATTGGTGTAAATCGTTTTTCAAATTACTGTATTTTATTTTTATAAGGAGAGATAGAGAGTGCACACAAGAGTGATAAGGGAGAGAGAGAGAGAGAGGGAGGGAGTGAGAGAGAGAGAGAGGGAGAGAGAAAGAATTCCAAACAGGCTCCACGCCTAGCACAGAGCCCGACTCAGAGCTCAGTCCCACAAACCATGAGATTCATGACATGAGCTGAAGTCAAGAGTCAGATACTTAATCAACTGAGCCACCTGGCGCCCATTTTTTATAAATTTATTATTTTATTTTATTTTTAGAGAGAGAACGAGAGTGGTAGAGGGAACATTAGTTTAAATTGTGTATTCCCAGGATCGTTGCAAAACATATAACATTTACATATCCAAAAGGAAGAAGGTAAAACTAACCAGAGATAATTACGGTTAGTATTCTTAAGAATAGTCTTCCAGAATTTATATGAAAATATATATCCAGATAAATGTTTTTCAGAGTTCTTTTTTATAAAAATGGGGTCATACTAATCATTCTCTGTTGCTTTTTTCACTTAACTGTGTTCAGTGACCATCCATATCACTATCTCTTGAACTGCCTCATAATTTTAAATAACTCCAGAGGACTATATTGTATTTTATTATAATCTATTTAACCAATCCCTAATTTGTGGGACTTAAGGCTCTTTTCAGTTGCCAGCAATTATATAGAAGGCACTCTGTGCATTTTTCTGAACTTGTATAATTGTTTACCCAGGATAAATCCTGAAAGTAGGGTTGATGGGTCTAAAGGAAAAGAGTTTTTAAAAACTCCAGAAAGGGGCGCCTGGGTGGCGCAGTCAGTTAAGCATCCGACTTCAGCTCAGGTCACGATCTCGCGGTCCGTGAGTTCGAGCCCCGCGTCAGGCTCTGGGCTGATGGCTCAGAGCCTGGAGCCTGTTTCTGATTCTGTGTCTCCCTCTCTCTCTGCCCCTCCCCCATTCATGCTGTGTCTCTCTCTGTCCCAAAAATAAATAAACGTTAAAAAAAAATTAAAAAAAAAATAAAAACTCCAGAAAGATAGTGACCATTTATATTCCCATCAGCAACTTTCTCACACCTGGGCCAGTGCTAGGTGTCATTATTGAATCAGATACCTCTTTTGCCCTGGCTCAAGTCAGTTCTTGGTCTCATTTCACCCTCGACAAAATGTTCTGTCCAGCCACCACCATGGCAGCCAACTCTAACTTTGACTTCATTCGCCTCCCGGAGCAGGCAGCACCTGCTCTCGCCTCCTGCCCCAGGCCCCTTGGACGCAGCTGAAGTGTGAGATCCTTGAGACCCACTCACCTTCCACACACCTGCCATGGAATGAACCTTTGGCAGTGACATATGGGAGCCCCGGGATCAATTCTTCTTCCTCCCTTCCCCAGAGAAGGACTCCCCAGAGAAGCAGTAGTTCATACAGTCTGTGGAAAAATTCAACATTGAGACAGCTAGCCTGTTACTGAGTGCTGCTACTAAGTTACTAAGCTCAGTAATGCTGCCTCAGACCTGGTTTGTCCTTCTCTGTCTCATTTCCCACCCCCCACCTGCTTCCACCTTCCAGTCTCCCTGGGAGAACAATTCCCATAAAAGTAGTGGAACACAGTATAATGCTTTCCAGGGGACCAAAGCCAAGATATCCCTTCTCTCTTTTTTTTAAGTAATCTCTTCACCCTATGTGGGGCTCAAACTCACGGCCCCATGATCAAGAGTTATGTGCTCTACTGACTAAGCCAGCCAGGTGCCCTGATATCCTTTTTCTTAACAGTTGTGTACTGTTCCTTAGCATGGATAATTGAACCGACTGTGCAACCTCAGGTTATGTCTAATTGCTTTTGCCACTAAAACCAGCCAAAAATCTATAATAAATTCCTAGAGCAGGTATCTTTACTTCTGTAGGATGTTTAATAGAACTGAAAACAATCAAAATAAATTGAATTGGCAAGCTCGCATCTTGTCCAGCAGTTGGAAATTCAACCTCAGTTAGTAGGGGTTTTCCTTTTTTTGTAGGGTCTCATGAGATCCCAGGAGACTTACGTGATTCCCAGAAGAAAAGGAGTGTGTAACCTTTGCTCCATCCTGATCACAGCTGATACCCTCACTGACGGAGCCCCATGCTTTCTAGAAGGCCAGCAAGCCTGCTGTTCTGTGCCAGGCTTAAAATAAGAATTTGAGGCTTAGATCCGTAGAGTCCACCTCCTAATAGCCTGTTTTTCTGTAGGGCTCATCTTTCCTTATTGATCTGAAAGGGATGTCACATGATAGTACAGATGACGTCACTCACATTTCCTTATGCACACTCTTCTGTTTGGCCGAGAAGGTGTCTCAGCTGTGTTTGTTGACTAATCCATCCTTTTCCCATGTATTATGCGTAGATAAATTGGGAGATTTTAACGTGGTTACAGAGGCGACTGGGTGGCTCAGTTGGTTAAGCATCCGACTCTTGATTTCTGCTTAGATCATGATCCTAGGGTCATGGATCAAGCCCCATGTCAGGCTCCATGCTGAGTGTGGAGCCTGCTTAAGATTCTCTCTCTCTCTCTCTCTCTCTCTCTCTCTCTCTCTCTCCCCCTCTCCCTCTCCCTCTCCCTCTCCCTCTCCCTCTCTCCCCCTCCCTCCCTCCCTCTGCCCCCCCCCTCAGATAAAAAAAATAAGAAGAAAATAAAAAATAAAATTTGGTTGTTTCATGAATCTTTTAGTTTCTGTTCTGTCCATACAGTTTCTATTACTTTAGCCTTATCCTGAATTGTATTTCTTTTTTTTTAAGTTTACTTATTTATAATCTTTATACCCAATGTGGGGCTCAAATTCACTACCCTGAGATCAGGAGTCCCGTGCCCTACCAACTGCACTAACGAGGCACCCCAAAGGATAATCTCTTTTTTCCCTTTTTTTTATTGAAAAAAATTTTTAGTGTTTTTCTTTATTTTTTAGAGAGAGAGAGACTGAGCGTGAGCAGGGGAGGGGCAGAGAGAGAGAGGGAGACACAGAATCCAAAGCAGGCTCCAGGCTCCAAGCTGTCAGCACAGAGCCATTAGCACAGAGCCCAATGCAGGGCTCAAACTCAGAAACCGCAAGATCATGACCTGAGCCAAAGTTGGACACTTAACCGACTGAGCCACCCAGGTATCCCTTCTTATTTTTTTAAGTAGGCTTTATGCCCAATATGGGGCTCGAACTCATGACCCCAAGATCAGGAGGCATACTCTGCCGAATGAGCCGGACAGGTGCCTTCCTTATAGTGAACTTTAATATCTATCTGACAAAGCAAACTTCTTACCACTCATTTTTAAACACTTTAAAATGAATTCTTCCACATGAATTTCAGATGAATTTGCCAGGTTCTGAAACTTGGTATTTTGGTTTGGGATTTTCTTTCTTTTTCTTTTTTTTTTAATATATGAAATTTATTGTCAAATTGGTTTCCATACAACACCCAGTGCTCATCCCAAAAGGTGCCCTCCTCAATACCCATCACCCACCCTCCCCTCCCTCCCACCCCCCATCAACCCTCAGTTTGTTCTCAGTTTTTAACAGTCTCTTATGCTTTGGCTCTCTCCCACTCTAACCTTTTTTTTTTTTTCCTTCCCCTCCCCCATGGCTTTCTGTTAAGTTTCTCAGGATCCACATAAGAGTGAAACCATATGGTATCTGTCTTTCTCTGTATGGCTTATTTCACTTAGCATCACACTCTCCAGTTCATCCACGTTGCTACAAAGGGCCATATTTCATTCTTTCTCATTGCCACGTAGTACTCCATTGTGTATATAAACCACAATTTCTTTATCCATTCATCAGTTGATGGACATTTAGGCTTTTTCCACAATTTGGCTATTGTTGAGAGTGCTGCTATAAACATTGGGGTACAAGTGCCCCTATGCCTCAGTACTCCTGTATCCCTTGGGTAAATTCCTAGCAGTGCTATTGCTGGGTCATAGGGTAGATCTATTTTTAATTTTTTGAGGAACCTCCACACTGTTTTCCAGAGTGGCTGCACCAATTTGCATTCGGTTTGGGATTTCCTTAAACCCATACATTAATTTGAGATTAAGTGATGTCTTTACAATACTGAGTCTCTTCTAAGAACTAAGTGTATCTCAATTTATTTAAATCTTTGGTTACAGTCTCTTAAAATTCTTTTTTTTTTTTTAATTTTAGAGAGAGCACGATCAGGGGAGGGACAGAGAGAGAGAGGGAGGGAGAGAGAATCCCAAGCAGACTCCATGCTCTCTGAGGAGCCCCCACATGGGTCTTGATCTCATGATCCTGGGATCATGACCTGAGCCGAAATCAAGAGTCAGATGCTCAACCAACTGAGGCACCCCATATTAAAATTTGCTTCTAGGGGTTTCTGGGTACCTCATTCAGTTAAGTGTCTGACTTCAGTACAGGTCATGATCTCATGGTTTGTAAGATTGAGCCCCGCATTGGGCTCTCCACTAACGGTGTGGAGCCTGCTTGGGATTCTCTCCCTCTCCCTCTCTCTCTGTCCGTCCCCCACTTGCTCTCTCTCAAATAAACTTAAAAAATTATTTCTAAGTATTTTTAGAGTTTTATTGCTACCATGAGATATTTTTCCTTTGTATTTTAACTGATTATTGCTATAAGTGAAAACTATTGAGTTATATCTATATCTATATAGTAACCAGCCACTTTTCTAAATTCTTGTTCTCCCCATTCCAGCTTTATTGAGTGATAATTTGCACACAATAAAACCCACCCATTAGGAGTACAGTTTGATGAGTTTAGTGAGTGTGCAGAGCTATGTGAGCACCATCACAGTCACCATATAGAACATTTCTGTCACTTTTTACGGAGGTTTCTCCCATCCCTTTGCAGATGTTCCCCGCCCCGACTTCTGGCACCAGGAAACACTGATCTGCTTTCCTGGCATTAACGTTTTACTCTTTCTAGAATTTCCTATAAATGAAATCATACAATAGGTAGTCTTTTATTTAGCTTAAGCTACTGAATATTGTCCCACTACATGGATATATCCCAATTTATGTATCTATTTACCAGTTAATGAAAAATGGTGCTGTTTCTAGTTTTAAATTTTTTTTAAGTTTACTTATTTATTTTGAGAGAGAGAGAGAGAGCATGAACCGAGGAAGGGCAGAGACAGAGGGGGAGAGCAAGAATCCCAAGGAGGCTCTGCACCATCAATGCAAAGCCACCATCAACGCAGAGCCCAACGTGGGGCTCAAACTCACAAACCGCGTGATCATGACCTGAGCTGAAACCAAGAGTTGGATGCTTAACCAATGAGCCACCCAGGCGCCCCTAGGCGCTGTTTCCAGTTTTAGACTTTTATAAATAATGCTGCTATGAGTGTCTGTGTACAAGTCTTTGTGTGGGCATGTGTTTTCATTTCTCCTGGGTAAATGCCTGGGAGTGTGATTCTTTAACCAGAGTAGCAACTGCCAAACATTTTCCAAAGGGCTCTACGATGTCCATTCCCACCAGCAATGTTTCATTGTTCTAACTGGTCCACATCCTCACCAGCACTTGGTGTCTTAGTCTGCTGCAGCTGTTGCAACAAAAATATCATAGACTGGTGGCTTACAGAACAGACGTTTATTTCTCATGTTTGAGACGCTTGAAAGTTCAAGATCATGCTGCTACCATGGTCGGGTTCTGGTGAGACACTTCTTGGCTTGCGGATGGCTGCCTGTTGCTGAGTCCTGACATGGCTCAGACAGAGCCTTTGTCTCTCTTCCTCTTCTTATGAGGATGCTAATCCCATCATGGGGGCTCTACCCTCATGACCTCATTTAAACTCAATCATCTCTACAGGCCCCACCCCTAAATACCATCACATTGGGGGTTAGGGCTTCAGCAGATATATTTGAGGAGACACATTTGGTACATAACACTTGGTATTGTTAATAATATAGAGAGATCCCATGTGCACTTTATCCAGTTTCTCTAATGATAACACCTTGCAAAATTACAGTATCACAATGAGGATGTTGACAGGGACACAATCGGAAGGAAGAACAAGGAGCACATGCTCAGACATTTATGGAATTACAAATGTCAGCAACCCCCAAGCTCCTCGCCCCCAGGTTCTCCTATGATTGGTCCAGCAATCAGTGGCTCCCCTTCACTCGTACCCTGTGTTTGAGCGGCCGCTGCCATCACTGCAGCCCTGATCCCGCGGGGCTGAGGAAACTCCATGCCCCAAACCCAACCTGCTGGCAATGGCCAAGACCCAAGAGAATTGCCTTACACCTCACAGTCCATCTTGAGGAAGCTTAGTGATAGCAGCCAAGGGCTCCAACAAGGAGGTGGCATCAAAGGTTTGATAGCCCCATACGCTCCCACACCGGAAGAGCTGTGGCCATTTAAATGCTTTGCACAGCCTAGCTGAGTGGGTGGGCACCTTCTCAAAAGAGGGAGCCAGAGGCAGGATGCACATGACTCTCCTTCCCAATGCAGAGAGCTGCTCTGGAGCTGTAGGCACCTCTCCACGTTCTCACTGGGCCACCCCCTCACCCTGCCACCTTTTGTCCCCCATGGTGGGGTGACCAACAGTCCCGTTTCCCAGGGACTGAAGGTGTTCCTGAGATGGGGGGGGGTCACCCTACCTGCTGTCTCTTTCACTTTTGACCTCCAAACCTTTCCCAGTGTCTCCTTATCTTCCTGTTCTAGCTTTTGTCCTGCCTTCTCCCTCCAGAAAATCTGACTCCAGAAAGTCTTCTGTCATCTACCCAAAACTGCCAAGGGTAAAGAAATAGTGATTTGAAGATATCTAACAGCATTGTTTATATTTAAACTGAGGCAGAACAGCTTTTTTTTTTAATAATACAAAAAGAAGGGAATTAGAAGAAAGAAGAAAGCTGGTTTATCCCAAGTCTTGGGATGGTTAGTTCCTTGTGGGAAAAGGGCTTTTTACATATTCTGGGTATGTGCGCGCAAACACACACACACACACGCACACACGCACACACGCACACATGCACACATGCACACACACACACACCCCTCTGAGAGAAACCCCTGAGGCAGATTTCATCACTATTTTCTGGTTATCATTATATTCAGTATTGCCCCAACTCTTTGTGAGCTCTCTATCACGATGGACCACAGGCTATTTCTGGAGGGGTGTCAGGGAGTTACTGCCTCTCTTGCAGAAGCTGTGAGTCCCTTGGGGACAAAGACTATTACTTTCCCACCTTTGCGTCTTCAAAGATGCACTGCCTGGCTGCATAGTTCATTTGCAAAACTGATTTCATCCCAAAGACCTCAAGATGTTTTATGACCATCAGCTCCATTAGCCAAATGAAAAGCAAGTTGGCTAGAGTGATGCTTTCCACTGGAGAATTTGTTTCTGCCCTTCCAAAATCACAGCCCCAAATCACAACCACTTTGTGGAAGAGATTCAGAGAAGCTTTTGTGTTATTCGAGATTTTACTTGCATGGTATACCTGTTAGTGAAGCTCTTTGGGGCAAGAACCTCTGCATTTATTTACTCAAGCTAGTTCAAGTGATGGATGGGCACACAGGGCAACTCATGGAAATGCAGCAGAAACTGAGATGTAGCTGGGCCACTGGAGGTTGGTTCTGATTCACAGGCAGCTCTGTGTTAAGGTAACTTAACTGCCTCATGGCTCCCCTCTAGGTTTGCTTCTCTTTCTGTTACTTGCTGGCTTTCTCGCCCTTTATTCTTTTTGTGTATCCCCATAGCATCTACTCATATGCATGTATTTTTGGTTGAATTGTGTCCTCCCCTCAACAGAACATGTTGGAGTCCTAACCCTCACTACATCAGAATGTGGCCCTACTTAGAGATGAGGTCTTTACACAGGTAGTTAAATGAGGCCATTAAGGCTGGGCCTTCATCCAGTATGACTGGTGTCCTTTTAAAAAGGGAAATTGAGGGGCACCTGGGTGGCTCAGTCAGTTGAGTGTCAGACCTTTGATTTTGGCTCCAGTCATGATCTCATGGTTCATGGGTTCGAGCCCCACATCAGGCTCTGCTCTGACACCTTGGGGCCTGTTTGGGATTCTCTTCTGCACCTCCCCCTCTCTTGCACGTGTGCACTTGCATTCTCTCTCTCAAAATAAATAAATCAACTTAAAAAAAAGAAGCAAAAAGGGGAAATCAGGACCCAGAGACACAAACATGTTCCATGTAAAGATGTAGGCAAAGATCAGGGTGATGCTTCTACAAGCCACACAACACCAAGGATTGCAGGCAAACCCCTAGCATCTTGGAGAAGTTCTGGAATGGGAAGTTCTGGAATACGCTCTCCCTCAAAACCCTCAGAATGAACTAGCCGTGCTGACACGTTGATCCTGGATGTCCAGCTTCCAGAACTCTGAGATGGTAAGTATTGTTCTAAGCCGCGCAGCTTGTGGTACTTTATTATAGCAGCCCTAGCAAATACTACACCTTCCTTACTCATCCATGCTTCCTTGTAACTTGAGTTTATTCATAATGTCAAGTTGTTGTCGGCCTCTCATGACCTCTCCTACATACTTGCCTTCAGAATCAGTTTGGATTCACTCCCCTGTTTGTCAGTTTCTGTTTCAGAGAGTTAAGAATGTCATTGGCCCAGCCTGTCCCTGTTTGAATGTGGCTTTTTGGATAGGCCGCTTCATAGGCCAGCAGCCAGCTTGTGAGTTGTCTGTTCTGGAGTCCTGTCATCCCTCCTTGTCCTCTGGCTCAGTCACCCCTAGCCAAAGCAGTGCCTGTCACTGTGTAAACCACAATTTCCCATGGCTGTCCACTCTCTGGGGACTGGGGGGTAGCCTGGGCATGGCATGCATCATGATGAACACATCTAAAGAAATGCCCAGTACCATGTATGGAGAACAAGAAAGCCACCTCGGTCTAGAAGGGGCTCAAGGGGCCAATAAGTCCCATATCCCCCTTGAAATAGGTATTTTACCAATAACCCAGACAGATACAGGTTGAAAACTTTCAGCCAATACCAGCTTTCCAGAATTAAATCGCTCTGGTGATAAGAAAATTCTTCCTTATGGTGAGGTGAAATTAGTCTCCTTAGGACTTCTCTTCATTGGTCCTAGTTCTGCCCTATGCAACCCAAAAGCAAGTAGAATCCCCTGTCTACACTGCAGCGCCCCCTAGTGTCAGTGCATTCCACCATTTCTCCTGACCTGGTTTCCTGGCGCTTTTCCGTCCTCATTACTCAACACTGTTCCAGAGGGATCTGACTGTTTACTCAGGAAGCCTGGGTCCAGGAGGGAACGTAGGAAGATTATGGGTTTAGGGGTCTAACAGATGCACTCTTGAATGCTGGCTCTACCATTTACCAGCTGTGAAATTCTGAACAGAACCTTTTCCCTACCACAAATGCTTTCTGTAAGGAGGAAGGGGAAGAAGGAAAGAAATGTTCTGTCTGTGTTTCCTTATTGTCTTCATATGTTTGGGCTGCTATGACAAAATACCACCGATTGAGTGGCTTATAAACAAAAATTTATTTTTCTCAGTTCAGGAAGCTGGCAGTCTGAGATCAGGCTGCTGTCATGGCAGGTGAGGGCCCTCTCTCTGGTGTCTGGATGGTGCCTTCTTGCTGTGTCCTCTTGGTGGAAAGGCTAGGGATCTCACTGGAGCCTCTTTCATAGTCATTAATCACATTCAGGAAGGCTCTACCCTCATGACCTGAGCAGCTCCCAAAGGCCCCACCTTCTAATATCTTCATCTTTGGGAATTAGAATTTCAACACATGCATTTGGGTGGGACACATTCACACCCTAGCATTTACCTATAAAGTATGGAAATATTTTCTTCAAAGCATTGGCATGAGGATTAAATAGAGCTTTGTAATGGGACAGTGTTTCTCAAACTTGAATGTGCATAGGAATCACCCCAGGGATCTTTTCACAGTGCAGATTCTGATTCCATAAATCTAGGTCTGAAATTCTGCATTTCTGACAAGCTCTTGGGAGATGCCCAAGTTGGGATTCACGAGCCACATTTGAATTGCAAGGATGTAGGACACTTGGCATGATGCCTGGCACTTAGCAGAGTTCAGCAGAGGTTGGTTCCGTCTTCTTCTGTCCTTTTCGTGACCCCTCTCGCCATACTCTGTCCTAGGATTAACTTTTAATTTTCATCCTGTCCCTGTGTAATAAAGTAACAATGCACTTGTCCAATTGAGATAAGCCTTGGAAAGTTTCCTTTCAAATCCTTAATCTGAGGAATAACTGTGTTGGCAGGGAAGGGCATATTCTTAAAAGATGTTTTCAAGTTCTAAATGAAACACTAAGCTGCCGCGATGTGGGCACAATAGAACTTTCGCGTGTTCTGAAAAGGCCAGAGCTGTCCTCCATTAATACCAGGCGGCAGTGCGTCTGCACCGGCAGGTTCCATCAAACAGAAGTCATCATGTCATTAAGGGGACGACAGCTGGGCAGCATAGATTTATGAAGTCACCAAAGCCTTGTCATCCAGGTCCATAGGAGGCTGAGCAGCTGATCCTTCCAGAAACAATGATGGGTGCTGTTGCCGTGACATGGAAAAATCAAGTCTGATTAGGCTGAGATTTTGTGAATCTGAATAGGAAATGCTAATAAATTTTGACAGGATTTACGTAGTGATTCTATTCTGTTCCACTTTAGTCTCCCACCCTTAATAATGAATGTTGTTCTGTTTTCTCTGGCTCTTCATTCAAACAAGCTAAAAACAAAAAGCTTGCAAATACATTAGAATATTAATTTAGCCTTTACAAATACTAGTACAAATTACAAAAAAAAAAAAAAAAGAAAGAAATTTGGATTCTTTTTCTTTCTTATTTCTTTTTTTTTTTAATGTTTATTTTGGGGAGAGAGAGAGAGCAAGCACACTAGTGGGGGAAGGGCAGAGAGAGAGGGGGACAGAGGACCTGAAGTGGGCTCTGTGTTGACAGCAGCAAGCCCAATGTAGGACTCGAACTCCCGAACCAACCGTGAGATCATGACCTAAGTCAAAGTCAGAGGCGCAACTAACTAAGCCACCAGGTGCCCCTCTTTTTTTTTTTTTTAATTTCTGTGAAGCCTTTTTTTCCCCCACTAAATTTTCTTTTAAAGGTTGAAATAGTAAATTGAGTATTTTCTCTAAAGTGGTCGTTGAATTACAGAGAGCAGTAACTTGCAGAGCCCAAACTTTTTTTGTTTTTATCTGAGCTTTGACTTGTAGTAGTTGTCTTAAAGCCTACAAAATACCGTGGTTATAATCACATGTCTGTAACACCTTAAATGAAAATTGACACTGGCTCTGGTTACTTTTATTTGCCATGATACGTCTTAGCTTTTAAGTTGATTTTGTTAGCAGCACAATTAGATATATGGTTCCAATCATGTTTTAGAGCATCTAATAGGAACTTTTGTATGTTTTGAAACCAGAAATCCTGATCCGCAGAACTTGAACATTTAAATAAACAAACATTGTGGAATTTCCCTCATCACTATAGTTTCACTATAGTTGAAATTTTCAATTGTATAGTTGGAATTTTCACTATAGTTGAAAAATTAATAACAGGAAGAAGATATTTTCAACATTTATTGCTTTATCATAACCTACACATGGAAAGGCTCCTGAACACTGCCATGAAACTCAGCAACGGTGTCTCAGGGGAATGAGATTGGGGGTCAGGAGGGAAAGAGTTGTACCGTTCACTTTATACCTTTTTATTTAGTTCTTTTTTTAAACTTTGATTATGTATCCCTTTAATAATATTTTTTAGTATTTTAGTGCACCACCAGAAGAAATGTCATAGAATTAGCATGTGATCCAGTAAGCCCACTTTTACATAAATATCCAAAGAAATCGAAACCAGGGACTTAGATACGTGCACATAGCAGTATTATTCACCGTAGCCAAAAGGTGGAAGCACCCTAAATGTCCATCAGCAGATGAGCAGACCAACAAAATGTGGTGTATGCATACAATGGAATATTATTCAGCCTTAAAAAGACATGCAGTTCTGGTACATGCCACAACACAGGGAAGCTTGTGGACATTATGCCAAGTGAAATAAGGCAGTCACAAAAAGATAAAAATTGGGTGATTCCACTTATATGAGGTACTTAGAGAAAAAGTAGAGTGAAGGTTGCCAGGGGCCAGGGATAGGGGGAGAATGAGGAGTTATTCAGAGTTTTACAGAGTTACACAGAGTTTCAGTTTGGGAAGACTCAGTTATGGAGGGAGATAAATGGTGATGGTTGCACAAGAATGTTAATGTACTCAACACCACTGAATTGTATACTTAAAATGGTTAAAATGGTAAATTTTATGTCTATTTAACTACAGTAAAAAAAAATTTTTTTTTGTTTTATTTACATTCTTTTTAGGGGAAAGAAAGCCAGGCCTGGGTACTCAAGACCGAGGAGCTGTGCATGCTCAGGCCTGGAGGAGTAAAAACCAGCCTGAGGCCTTCTGAGAACACATGTATAAGTGCCCTCAGCCCTGGCAAGGGAGCCCAAGGGGAGGGTCAGGGGCTCATCACTGTTTGGCTACAGTGCTGGGCAGGACAGAGTCTGGACCCACCAGGCCTCACAATGGCCTGCCCTTCGTACCCCTGGGCTGCCATCCCTATCCTTCCTTCCACCTCTAAGCCTGCCTGCCAAGGCACAGCTCTAGGACTACCTCCTCCTGGAAGTCTTCCCTGATTGTCCCAACCATAGGCCCCCTCATCTTTTTCCAGTCTATATTGAATTGGAAGTTGGTGTTACTCAGCTAGATAAGCTCTCTGAGGCCAGGGCCCAGGCTATTCTAAATTAAAAAAAAAAAAAAAAAAAAAAAAAAAATTAAATTTTAAAAAGTCCTGGCAATGGATTAAAAAATGTTATTCAATTAGTAATGTTATTCTTTCTTCCATGTCTCTTGTTCTACCTGTCTGATTTTTTTAATTAAATTTTTTTTGGCAGGGGGAGGTAATTGTAGATTCACATGTGATTATAAGAAATAATACAGAGAAAGCCCATGCACACTTGGCTTAGCTTTCCCCAGTGGTAACATTTTTCAAAACTATAGTGTAGGGGTACCTGGGTGGCTCAGTCGGTTAAGCATCTGCCTCTTGATTTCGGCTCAGGTCATGATCTTGAGGTTCGTGAAATTGAGCCCTGCGTCCAGCTCTGCACTGACAGTGAAGAGCCTGCTTGGGATTCTCTCTCTCTTCTCTCTCTGCCCCTCCCCCCACTCCCTCTCTTTCAAAATAAATACACTTTAAAAAATGTTAAAAAAAAAACACCCG
Source organism: Prionailurus bengalensis (assembly GCF_016509475.1). Classification (NCBI taxonomy): domain Eukaryota; kingdom Metazoa; phylum Chordata; class Mammalia; order Carnivora; family Felidae; genus Prionailurus; species Prionailurus bengalensis. The sequence goes on from NC_057343.1 coordinate 21,800,531, forward strand.
ATAACATGTATAATATCGGTCATTGACGTTGGTGCAGTCCACTCATTCAGATTTCCCTACATCCACTGGCACATGTGTGTGTATTAAGTTCTGCATCATTTTATCAACTGGTTAGGTTCAAGTGTCCACCACAACAGGATATCAAGCAGTTGCAACACCACAAAGATACCTAGTGTTTTCCTTTTGTATCAACTATCAACTCCCCCCACCTCCTCCAGCCACTAACCCCTGGCAACCACTAATATGTCCTCCATTTTTAAAATTTATCATTCCAAAAAGCGTCATATAAATGGGGTGAAAGGGGCACCTGGGTGGCTCAGTCGGTTAAGCGTCCGATTCTTGGTTTCAGCTCAGGTCATGATCTCACAATTTGTGAGTCTGAGGCCCGCATCAGGCTCTGCCCTGGCAGTGCTGAGCTTGCTTGGGGTTCTCTGTCTCCCTCTCTCTCTGCCCTTCCCCCACTCTCACTGTCTCTGTCTCAAAATAAATAAATTTTTAATGGATGAATGAATGAATGAATGAATGAATGGAATCAGAGAGTATATAGTCTTTTGGAGTTGGCTTTCTTCGCTCAGCAAATCCCCTGGAGATCCATCCACGTTGTTGAGTGTATCAATAGTTGGTTCCTTGTTACTGCTTGGGAGTGCTCCAGTATGAATGGACTGAGGTTTGTGTAACATTCACCTGTTGAAGGACATCCAGCGTTAAGCTATTACAGATAAAGCTGCTGTGGACATTTGTGTGCTTGTTTTTGTGTGAACATAAGTTTTTGTTTTTCTGGGATAAGTGCCCAAGAAAGTTGTTGGGTCCTATAGTAACTGCGTACTTCATTTTAGAAGAAACTTCCAGACTCTGGTTTTCCAGAATGGTATCATTTTCATCCCACCAGAAATGTGATCCACATCCTTGTCAGTATTTGGTGTGGTCACTATTTTTTATTTTGCCATCCTGATAGGTGTGTAGTACTAATTCGTTGTGGTTTTAATCGGCATTTCCCTGTCCACTAATGATGTGGAACATCTTTTCATGTGTTTGCTGTCTGTATATCCTCTTTGGGGAAATGTGTCTTCATTTCTTTTGCCCATTTTCTAAATGGATTGTTTGGGTGGTAGTGGTGGTTTAACTGTTACTCCCCTCCCCCCCTTTATTTCTTATTCTTTTAGTAAACATTTGTCAGCATGTACATCTATCAGGCATTTGGGATGCAGAGATAAAAGACAAAGACTTTTCCCTAAAGGAACTGACAGTTTTGAGGAAGAGATAAGCAAGCAGGTTTCTATGTAGGAGAGGCACCCACTTCCCACCAAGAGAATCAGGGAAGCCTGGCTGCCTGGAAGAGGCAGCATCCAATCAGCATGTGGAGGCATGAATATATTTTTTATACTTTACATATATTACAGCTGACCCTTGAAGTCATGAGTTGTACTGCACAGGTCCACTTACATGTGGGTTGTTTTGATAAATATGGTACAATACTGTAAGTGTTTTTTCCTTATGGTTGTCTTAATAATTAATTTTCTCTGGCTCACTTTATTGTCAAAATATAGTATATAATACATATGGCATGCAAAATATGTGTTAATCAATTGTTTATGTTATCAGTAGGGCTTCCAGTCATCAGTAGGCTGTTGGTAGTTAAGTTTTTGGAGAGTTAAAAATTATATATGGATTTTTGACTGCACAGGGATTGGTGCCCCTAACCTGTGTTGTTAAACAGTCAGCTGCATACTGCCATTACATTTGAGACATTAATATAGTAAGAAATATAGAGTGCCTTCTAAAAGCCCCTCAAGGTATCTTTCTAAGTAATTCGTTATATGAACTTGTCATTAATTCAAGATTAGCAAACACTGGACACAAAATATCATCCTGGGTTCTTAAAGACTCTAAGATAAGACAACATCCCAGACCCTAAAGATGTCTGATCCAATGAGGATGGGAGATCCATAACCAGCAGACAGTTGACTATAGAAGCACAAACTTAGGAACACAGGAGATTGAGAAATTCGTCGCTAAGAGGTTTGGGAAGATTTCTTGGAGAGGAAGGATTTGAGCTGGCATTTGACAAAGTAATAGAACTTAAACAGGTAGATATAAAAGGGAGAAATTTTGTTAAACACTCATAGGTCCCTGCTTGTTATAGATTGCCAGATCCCCATCTTGTTCTTACTCACAGAGTTGCTTCTGAGGAAAGGTCCTGGACCTAATGCCAGAGTCTGTGTTTTACTAATGCTCCAGTTAAAGAGATTGTGACTGGAAGTCATGTCTAGTTTTAGGATGAGATCCACAATCTAATTTTAGGAGGTCCTTTATCTTACAGATAGATGGACTGAGCCCTATAGAGGGTCAAATTCAGCCCAGACTTATTGCTCCCCCAGGCCAAGCCAGGGAAGTGGTGTGGATTTCCTGCTATGTTTCTGCTAAAAAAAAAAAAAAAATTGATTGGTGAAAATAAAGTGTTTCAAAGTGGATGGGGAGTACTTCTTATTTTTAAATATTGCTGTTTATCTCCTATGTAATTTTTAAAAATCTCCTTTAAAGAATATAATGTTTACATATACTCTGAGGTAAACCCCATTTACCAAGTAAGTAACGTAACAAAACAAACCAACTTTGAAGCTTCTCTTTGGCAGGGATTAGCATGGGTAAGAAAATGGAAGATATTAATGAGATGGGGAGAAAATCAGATTTCTTCTCTCAGTCAGAGAAAAGAAAGGCAATTACAAACTGTAATGTAAACAAAAATATAAGAAAGTCAGGGCCCAAATATGTAGCAAACTAAAATATAGCATGATTTTGAGAAATTTGTGAGTGTAATAAGGGATATTCCAGCTGCCACATTCTTCTTAAATGACAAGTCAAAATACTCAATCTGGAGAGAGAGAAGTTGCAGCCCTTTGCAGTGAATGACGTTTACATAATCACCATGTTGTAAATGCTGTTGATTTTCAGCCTTTAGAATCTACATATAAATAAAATAGGAAGACAAACAACGTTTACAGAACAAGAATGGAAATGTAATCAATCTCAGCAATGTACAAAGTAGACAGGAGTGGGGCACTGGAAATGGGGAAGAAAAGAAGAAAGCATGGTGGGGGCTAGCATTCTCCTCCCAGATGCTGTGCAACACTGATGAGTAAGTTGAGGTTTTAAGTTTACTACTTAAGTTACAAATTTGGGTAACGGAAGAATTAAAGAGAATAATATAGCTATTTGAAAGGTTTAGGACATGCCACTCTAAGCTATGCCACTTTGGCATATTGATTATTTTGAGTGGAAGGCAATTGGAAAGTAGCAGATGTGGGAAGGCTTTCTACCTTAGGCTTTCTGGCCTCCTCCTTTCTACCTAAAATCAGATCGTTAAATTTCCCATGAGAAAGGTGCCCTCCCTGTACCAGGAAGAGAAGAATGTTCTTATCACCAGAGACTGGGAGTCGATGCTGAAATGGGCCTCTACAAACAAACCTACTAAAATAACCCTTATCTTCCATTAGTTTCCCTCATATATTTCTTAGTCACTTTCCCACAATTTACTGTCCCTAGTCCAAGCCCCTTTGTCTTGTCCCATCTCCATAATTTATTGTTCTTTGTGTAAAAAAGTATATAAACCTTTTGGCCTAATAGCTTCTTTGGGTCTTTGTTTTCCTTTTAAGGAATTCCATGTACATGTAGAAATATTAAATAAAATTTGCGTGCTTTCCTCCTGTTAGTCCATCATGTCAGTTAATTCTTAGGCCAGCTCCTGGGTCTAAGAGCGCAGAAGGAAGGTTTTCCACCCCTATGCTGTCCAAAAACCTGTAGAGTGTGGGGAAGCAGGGGGTAGACATCTATTAAATCATAGTTTTTCAGGATTGGCAGTTAATTGAGAATGTCTAAAGAAATAGCAGTGTCAAGTATATTGTGAGTTAGGACAATAATCCCCAGAACTAAATACAGAAGTGGCTCTAAATGGTAAACTCTGGGAAGCAGCACTATAAGTGAGCAGGGAATAGGGAGAGATACGATTTTAATGTCGTATAAGCAGTTGGCATTGATAAAAAGAAATGGGAAAAAAAAGTTGTATTGACCAGCGATAAAATTTGTTCAAAGGAGGGACCCCTGGGTGGCTCAGTCGGTTAAGTGTCAGACTTCAGCCCAGGTCATGATCTCCTGGTTTGTGAGTTTGAGCCCCACATCGGGCTCTGTGCTGACAGCATGGAGCCTGCTTCAGATCTCCTGCCTTGCTCTCTCTGCTCTTCCTCTGCTTGTGCTCTCTCTCTCAAAAATAAATAAACTTAAAATTTTTTTTTTAATTTGTTCAAAGGAGCAGCATGCCAGTCAGATTCCCCAGTGAATTCTAATTAATTAGTTTTGAAATTTTAAGCAAAGAAACATTTCGGTGATAGAAAAATACTAAGTGTGATTGCAGGTAATTTATTACCTAAAATTTAAAATGTAGCCTGTAAGTGTTTTAATTTTCCTAAATTTGCCCTATGTGCAGGAAAAAGAATTATTTCAGGTCTGATACAGATAGGTGAATACCACTTTTGTTAAGAGAGATCTTGGATTTTTGTTGTTGTTTTTTTTTTTTTTTTGAGACAAGACAAAATGAACTGCTGTGAGGTACCTCTCAAAGGTACAAAATTTTTGGAATCATCCAGAATTTAGCCTGTTTAATATAACATTTAAGCTCTTTCCTTGTGCAAAATTTTCAATTTATTTTTTCCCATAAGAACACACCTCTAAATTTATAATGCCAATCATTGAAAAACAGCATTTATTATATAAACATTCCCTCTGTCTGCAAGGCCTGGGCATCAGTCTCTAGGATCACACCCCACCGGCTTGTGTAGGTGCTTGCAGGTACGATGTTCAGAGGGAGCAGACTAGGAGGTGGGCTCCTGGGGACGTGGCCATGTGAAGCCATGTATCTCCGGTGCCATCCTGTGGTTGTGATGCTGAATTAGAGCATGTTTTCATTTTCTCTCCAGGAAGGCCCTTTTGTCTACTTGTCTTTCGTAGGAAACATCGCAGATTCTGAAGGCTTGATTGCTTCATTGTGTGAGTAATTTAATATGTTTGCATTTGAAACATTTGAGGAGATTAATTGCAAGTGTGGCTGTCCATTAAATGAGTACCTGTAGCACAAATTGTATGATTTCATTTATGTGAAATGTCCAGAATAGGTGAATCTAAAGACACAGATTATAGGTTGGTGGTTGCCTAGAACCATGCGGAGAAGGGGTGCCAGAGGAGGGGGGTGAAGAATGAATGACTGATAATGGGTATGGGTTTCTTTGCGGGGGGGAGGGGTTAATGAAATGTTTGAAAAATTTCATTGTGATGATTCAAATCTGTGAGTGTACCGAAACCCATTGAATTAGACACTTTAAATGGGTGCCTTGTATGACACGTGAATTACATCTCAATAAGGCTGTATACTAAAAAATATTCTTAGTGCAGATTGAAGAGTTTGCAGTATTTAAACTGGATGTTTCCCATACTTTTAATATCAGCTCTCAGATACATATATATATGTATCTGTAGTCCTGTAGATAATTTCCAAAACTCCTGCTGCTCTGCAGGGCTATTAACTGGTTTTCCCTATCTTCTTCATGCTTGCTGTAAATCAATTGACGTTCCATCAGTTAGTATCGACTTCCTCTCATGTACTGTGTCAATTTTGACAAGTGAGCCATGTAACAACAGAGTCCTTTGCCACTATTACAGAACTGCCTTGTGCAAGGTTACTTCTTTCAGATTTTGCTTCTGAAATTCTGCGTCATTTATCTCATTTCTTCCATGATTCTGAAATCAGATCCTCCAGCCAGGATCTGTGTTGGGACTCCGGTTCATCACTTGTGTTAGGAAACTTCTGGAGAATTGAGAGAGCTATAGTTAGTGCTTCTGAAAGCAAACCATGTGTCATCTTTGATGCCTGCCAGGTCCTAGCCAATGGTAGCTCAGGGAGCCTGATCCCCACTTTAGGAGTGAAATGCTGCTTGTGCACCTTTGTGTGTGTAATGTGATGAGTTGGCCAGATTAAACTGTGCTTGGGAATTGCCTGGGAGGCCCGAAGGCTGAAAGACCCCAGCCTAAGTCATTGTCCTCCACCCTGGCTGCCTGGCCTGGCATCAGAGCAAGTGAACAGCCCAGATTTTACTTAGTTCCATGAAATGCAAATGTCTAACATGATTTTTATCAGTCATCTTCAGTTTACATTTTTTGCCTTAAAAAAAGAGAAAGCCCATTTAATGGTGGGGTCCTTTATTCTTGAGAAAAGGAAAATCCAATAGATTAAAGTAGTACTTCTCAGACTTTAAAGTGCACCAGATTGCCTTGGGCTCTTGTTAAAATACAGATTCTGATTCAGAGGGTCTAGGGTAAGGCCTTCCAGATGTGAATCAGTAGACTATCCTTAGATTCACAAGGATGTAGAGCTGGCTTATAAGCATTATGTGGACTCTGTTAAAGGAGAATTATTCATGCCACTGGTTAAAGATGATAAAGAAGAATTTATTTAGGAGGTACTACTACAGTGGGGGCTTGTAGCAGGGGAGAAAGATCGGGCTCAACTCCAAATACAGCAAGGAAGGTGGACCTTTTTTGTAATGTTTATTTATTTTGGGGAGAGACAGAGTGTGAGTGGGGCAGGGGCAGAGAGAGAGGGAGACAATCTGGAGCAGCCTCCAGGCTCTGAGCAAGCTGTCAGCACAGAGCCTGACTCAGGGTTCGAACTCACAAACTGTGAGATCATGACCTGAGCTGAAGTTGGACACCCAGACAACTGAGCCACCCAGGCGCCCCAGGAAGGTGGAGCTTTATAGCCAAGAAGCAGATGGGGTCAGTGGATGGAAAATTACTAAGAAGAAACATTGAGGTTTGGAGGGTTCTTAATAGACTGACTCAACAGGATTCTTGCTGCAGGCAGGCCAGGGGGATATGACATACAGGGTGTGGATGAGGAATTTGATCAGTTATCAAGAGTGATCAAGTATCTGCACCCCCATGTTCACGGTAGCATTATTCACAGTGGCAAAGGCATGGAAACAACCTAAGTATCCATTGATGAATGAATGGATAAAGTGTGTGTGTGTGTGTGTGTGTGTGTGTGTGTGTGTGTGTGTTGTGTGTGTGTGTGTGTATGCACGTGTGCATGCAGTAGAATACTATTTAGCCATAAAAAATCAAGAAATTCTGCCATTGTGACAACATGGTTGTACCTTGAGGGCATTGTGCTAAGTGAAACAAGCCAGACAGAGAAAGACAAATACTATATGATCTCACTTATATGTGGAATCCTAATTTAAAAAAAGGCAAAAACAAAACTGAAACTCATAGAAAAAGAGATCAGATTTGTGGGGTGTGGAGATTGAGGGAATTGGATAAAGGTGATTAAGAAGTGCAAACCTCTCGTTACAAGATAGAGGAGTACTGAGGATGTAACGTACCACATAATAACTCTAGTTACCACTGCTATAAGTTTTCAAGAGAGTGGATCCAAAGAGCTCTCATCATCAGGAAGAAAGCACCTCTTTTTCTGATTTTTTTTTGTACCTCTGTAAAGTAATGGATGTTCACTAAACTCATTGCAGTCATTTCACAACAGATGTAAACCAAGTCAGTGTGTTGCACACCTTATACCTACCCAGTGCTGCTTGTCAGTTACATCTCAACAAAACTGGTGGTGGGGGAAGCGAGCAGATACCAAGAAGGGGGGATTTTTGCTGTCGTGACCTAGTAGGATTCTTGGCTAAAACTGGACTAAGCGAGCCAAGGACAGAGCCCTGGACGGGGGGCCTTGTTGAGGAGAGGGCTCAGAGGACCCCGACTCAAACTTGGTCAAGAAGACAGTCTTTGTCACCCCTCACCCTCTCCTGATCACTCTGGGGTGAAGGGCCCAGCTGTGGCTCAGGGACTGGGATCCTACTCCAGCCCCAGCGTGTCTTTCCCTCTAAACTTCTGCCTGAGCCTGGCAGTCAGTCACAGGATAAATGACACTAATCACATCATCAGGCTTACTAACGCTCTGTTTGCCCTTTTGCTATCTAGGTGTTTAACCAGCAGAAAAAATGACCAGAGTTAGGTGGCAGAGGAGGAGATGCCAGAGGCTTGATGCACTGGGACCACCTTCCTCTCCAGCAGTGACCCCGGGCCCCATCTATGCGCGTGCAGGCGTGCATACACACACACACACACACACACACACACACACACACACACAGTCTCCTACAGCTCTGCTGAACTAAATGTGATTTCAGACACACCGTGTTCCCTCCGTTCCAGGCCTTTGTGGCGCATGTGCTCCTCCCTGAAGCACCCTCTCCTTCACCCAGTTCATGGGTCACCTCTTGTGGTGTAAGGCCCGAGATTAAAATCCGTTATTATGTGTGCCTTGACATCTGATAAAATCTGGAGGGACTCACATGGCCTAACCATAAGAGGAACCCCACTCTGCTTCCTCATGTGAGGTCCTCTAGCCAAGCGACCCTCTTGTCACAGGGACCAGGCATGGTGCCTACGGGTCCCTGAGGAGCAAGTGGGCTTCAGTTACTTGCCAGCCCCCCAAATTATTGGAGGAAGCCAATCCCATCTTGCCTCAGGAACCAGGGGCCACCCCATTGTCGTTACTGTAGAGCTGGCTCCTATGGCCCCTCCTAGTTCACTCCGTCTCTAAGTGCACCCCCCACCCCACCCCGTGTGGCCCTGTATGGTGCAGTGTCATCTCTCCCCAGGCTGTGAGTGTGTGTGACTAGTAAGTTGCCATCAACCTCATCTATCCAGTGCCACCTGTCTTGTGTGGCCATCCCTATAACCCGAGGGTGGGACTCCTTCCCTCACCAACAGGGGGAAGAGGAAGTGATCAAAACACTTCACCTCCCTCATCTGGCTTAAAGTGTCACTTCCTCCATGTCCCATGCTCAGTTGCCATCACTTATGACAGGGTCCAACCTCATGGAACGGGAGCTCCCAGCAGGCCACCTGTGCCCTAGGCCCTAGCTGATGCTACATTCCCCAGGCCCAGCACAGAACCTTCCATATGCTCCAGAAGATTTGTTGAATTAAAGAATGAATGAATGGTGTTATTTTTGAGTGTCTAAACAACTACTAATCTCTTAGCTCCTAAAGCACTGACATTTTCCTTAAGTGACACTTCCTTAGACTTGGGGTGCACTAGAGGGAACACTTCAGGTATTGTGTATGTGTTTAGATTTACAGGAAAACTTCCTTTCACTAGTATGTTGTTTTTCAGTTCATTCCTGGGCTGGCGGTCGGCTAAGGACTAGCAGGAGAGCTCTGCCTGTCCTGCTGGCCCTGTCTGGCCTTTCAGAGTCTCTGCTCAGCTTGTGTCTGTGTGTTATCTCATTAAATGACTAATCCTGTTTATTGGCCTTTCTTTCTGCCAAGACAGCCTTTCATTAGAACCTGTTGTCCCTAGCCCTGAGGGATCCTACCTTGGGCCATTAATAGAGACTAGAGCTTTGTCCTGCTGCTTCACCAATCCCCATTATGTAGCTAATATTTGATGGTTCATATCTTGTCTAAATAATGTGAAAATAATATTGAAAGGAGAGAAGAAGTGAAACTTTCATTTAAAAATATTTTTTTTAACGTTTATTTTTGAGAGAGAGAGACAGGGTGTGAGCTGGGGAAGGGGCAGAGAGAGAATCCAAAGCAGGCTCCAGGTTCTGAGCTGTCAGCACAAAGCCTGATGTAGGACTCAAACCCACCAACTGTGGGATTGGATCATGACCTGAGCTGATGTCAGACGCTTAACCAGCTGAGCCACCCAGGTGCCCCGAGACTTTGATTTTTTTTACTCTGATCATTTGAGATCTTAGGACTGGCATGTATTAGTTTGATAAATTAAAAAAAGGGAAGAGGGAGAGAGGGAAGGAGGGAGAGAGGGAAATAGAGAGGAAGGAAGGAAGGGTGGGTTGGCTCTCCCAGTGCATGGCTCTCAGTCCTGCTCTAAAAAGACTTTCTCACCTCATTCTTTCTAGAAGAAACAATCCTGATAATGGGGTCTGGAAGGATCTTTTAGGGCATGCCCACTCCCTGGTGAACGCATTCGAGGCCTTTGTGGTGGCTGTTGTTAGTGACTCCTGTCTGGACTGAAACATCCCCTTTGTCCATGTGGGATTCATTCTCTGTGTCATTACCATTCCACCCTCCTCCCCCCGAACTTCCCCACTGCCAGTACAGGGCTCAATTTCTCTTCAATTATTAATAAACACATGTTTTTTAAATAAACATTTCCTTAATAATAATTTTCCCACATCTAGATTATACCTACAGACTTTATATGGGAATTTTGAAGTAAGGAACTGTAACACAGTTAACCAGCTAATTATTAGAGATGGTCTTTTCAAAATCTGGCTGTGTTGAATTAATTCAGAATTCTGTTGCTTATAATAATGATAGCAGGGGTGAAAAGGGCACATGTATGCAAGCACTTTGGGAATGAAATCCTCTTACAAATATACCAAAATATTGTTATTAGTACTTGGCGGTAAATGCGTTTCAGCCTCCGTTCTCCTCTTGCCTTCCTCTAAGGCATTATGGGCAGCGTAGGGAGTGACAGTTTCTCTTTTTGTCTCCTCGTTAGGGGAAAAAAAGGTCATTTTCACTGACTGTCATAAAAATAGTTGCCAGATGAGTAACAAAATGTATTTCACTTTTAGGGAAAGAATATGGCAAAGCTGATGCAAGATGGCTTTATTTTGACCCAACCATTGTGTCTTTGGAAATTCTGACTGTTGTCTTGGATGGGTCTCTGGCATTGGTCCTCATTTATGCCATAGTCAAAGAGAAATATTATCGGTAAGTGCTCTTCTCCTGGCCTGCTGAAGAGAGGAGAAACATTAGCTGTCTCAATGCCTACGTGGCATTTGGAGTAGATTAGGACCACATTCATTTGTTAGATTAGAAATGAAAATTGTTCAGTATTAGATAGGAAGCGTGGTGCCACCAGGATAATTTCAGATGATTCAAAATAAAAACGATAGGAAATAGGATTGTAGGGACCACCTAGTCATTCTACGAGGAAGGAAGTGTGAAGAGCATTGGATGATTTTTCACCAATATTTTGCAAAGTAAAGGGTAATGCCTCCAACCCTTTCCCAATCGCCCCCCAAATCTTGAAAACTCCTATTCCAGGGGCGCCTGGTTGGCTCCGTCGGTTGAGCATCCGACTTCAGCTCAGGTCATGATCTTGCCATTCGTGAGCTTGGGCCGCATCCAGAATCCACTTCAGATCTTCTGTCCCTCCCCTCTTTCTCTGCCCCTCCCCCACTCGCACTGTCTCTCTCAAAAATAAAAAAACCTTTAAAAAAAAAAAAAGAAAACTCCTATTTCACTTTACACCAAGTAAATTCTCTTAATTTGGAATTAGATATGCAGGACAAATCTTTTCAGAAACAGGTTGTGGAGGGTGTGAGGAAGGCAGGAGAGAGGAAAGGGAGGAGAAAGGTGGAAGATTAACCACTGTCAAGTCAGACTCTGAGACTTTGAACTCTCTTCCCTCCCTCCTACCCTTTCCCTTCCTTTCCTTCTTTCAGACAAAGTGACGTAGGGCAAATAGGATGCTATCCTGGGGATGATTCCCAAAACAATGTCAAATAGGCACAACTGCATTCAACTTTTTAGCGTCTTGAATCAAAGAAGTATTTTTTAAAGCTTCGTCACAAAATTTCAGGTTTGAGCGAAACCTCTAAGGTCATTTAGTCCACTTTCCTCCCACCCAATTTTACTTAGATAGTTGGCAGGAAAAATTAAATTTCTTCCTGGTGTCTTGATATATCTTTGTCTCTATGATCTTGGTTGTAGATTTACTACCTGCACCCATTTGTTTAGTACTTGAACCATCTATAATATCTGCATTGTTGAGTACTTACATATCCACGTATCTCATTTAACTCTCCACCGTATTCTTTGAGGAAGGAACTGTTATTACTCTCCCCTTTTACAGCCAGTAAAATTGTGGCTTGTAGCAAGATTCGCATCTAGGTCTCTCTTTGCTGGGTGAGATGTGACCTCCATAAATCTTCCTAAGAGTGGAACAGGATACCTGAGAGACTTTATTTAACTCTGAGGATAATCTTCTAGGCAGGGCAGTATTGCTTCTCCAGGGAAAGCATGGATCTCCCGTGAATTAGATTGACTTGCCCCATTGAAGGAGCACTGTGGGAAACCTGAGGTCCAACTTCAGAGAGGTCTTCTGCTGTGGAAGACGGTGTAAATGCTGCCATTTAAGAAAAGAGGTCAGGATTCAGGGTGACAGGCTGGGCTGAGCTGGCAGCTTCATCCCTTGTTTCTTTCTCTCTAACAGGCATTTCCTACAGATTACCCTGTGCGTGTGTGAATTATATGGCGGGTGGATGACCTTCTTCCCGGACTGGCTTATGGGAAGCCCCAACCTCAACACCGACAGTTGGCTCTACTTTGGGGTCTATCTGGTATTTTTCAATAGTGTGTGGGTTCTGATCCCAGGACTGTTACTGTGTCAGTCATGGGTAGAACTCAAGAAAATGTATTACAAAGGAACCAGTTCAGGGAAAAAGTTTCAGTGACTTTTCAAAATCACAAACACTGATTTCTTGCTTTATAAGCCAGAATGGACCAAACCTTCTTGTTTGGCCAAAATGTAATGCATTCCAGTGTATACTTTCCTTTTATAGTGTTGTTCCTCAACAGCTTATTTCAAATTGATTGCAAGGTGGCAAGTCTTTGTTTTTGTTTTTGTTTTGTTTTTTTCAATTAAATGACAATATGGGGAACAGAGAGTAAATTTTAACTCGTAATAATAACATCTTTAATTATACACTTTTATGGCACTATTAATTGTTCCACATTATTAAAGCCAATTATCATAAAATGCTATAGAGCATATTATATTAATTTTTTATTCCAAGAACATATTGTTGCCTCAGCTTTTTTAAAAATGTAAATAAATCCAAGTTAGTTAACATATAGTGTAATAATAATTTCAGAAATAGAATTTAGTGACTCATCACTTGCCTCAGCTTTTAATCATCTCACTTATCTTTCGGTTACCAAAGTGAGACCAGACATAGAATGAATGCTTCTATTTTACATTTGTCCTTTATCAAGTTTGTGAAGCCAACAGATATGATAGTAGCAGAACCCTGTGAGTAGATTAGAAATGGACCAAGTTTCACACAGACAGGTGACACAAAAGGATACAAAAAGCTGCAATAAGTTTGACTGCACTAAAAGTACTCTGTTCATCAAGTCACCACTAAGAGAGTAGAAAAGGAACCCAGAAGGTAGAAGGTATTTGCAGTACATATTACTGACAAAGGACCCATCCTGAATAAAGAACTCCTGGAAGTCGATTAGAAAGTCAAATCGAAAGTTAACAAAATATTTATGTTTTTTGTGGTTTTTTGTTTTTAATTTTTTAAATATTTATTCATTTTTGAGAGAGAGAGACGGAGCTCAAGCGGGGGTGGGCAGAGAGAGAAGGAGACAGAATCCCAAGCAGGCTCCAGGCTCTGAGCTGTAAGTACAGAGCCGGACGCAGGGCTCGAACCCACGAGCCATGAGATTATGACCTGAGCTGAAGTCAGACACTTAACCGACTGAGCCACCCAGGCACCCCTTAACAAAATATTTGAATAACTACTTCATGAAAGAGAATATACGGATGAGAATTTAGGAAACCACAATAAGGTGTTCCTCCACACCTATCAAAATGGTAAAAGTGGGGCACCTAGGTGGCTCAGTTGGTTAAGCGTTCGACTTCAGCTCAGGTCATGATCTCACAGTTTGTGGGTTCAAGCCCTGTGTCGGGCTCTGTGCATCAGGCTCTGTTCTGAGAGCTCAGAGCCTGGATCCTGCTTCAGATTCTGTCTCTCTCTCTCTCTCTCTCTCTCTCTCTCTCTCTCTGCCCTTCCCCCACTCATGCTCTTGTCTCTCTCTCAAAAATAAATAAACAAAATGCTAAAAGTAAAAAGACTGACAATGAGGAGTGTTGGTGACGAGGTGGAACAAGAACTCTCATGCAGCGCCGGTGGGAACGTAAAGTGGAAAACTGTTTAGAAATAACTATTAAAACTGGACGTGTACGCGCTTAGAACCCAGTAATCTGACTCTTAGGTATACACCTCCCAGAAGTGCTTACTATATGCACCAGAATGGCAGCATTATTCATTTAATCACCCCAAGCTGGAAACACCTTAAATGAATATATTGTAATACAGACACACGACAGACTAGAAACCAATGCAAATTAACAACTAGTGTTACTCACGACAATGCAGATGAATTTTACAATGATGAACAAAAGAAGCCAGACTAAAAGAATATGTATTGTATGATTTTGTTTATATAAGGTCCCAAACCAGGTAAAACTGTGGTGTTAGAAAACAGGATAGGCTCAGTCAGTTAAGCATCAGACTCTTGATTTCTGCTCAGGTCACAATCTCACGGTTCTGTGCTGACACCACAAGGAACCTGCCTGGTATTCTCTGTGTCCCTCTACTAAGTAAACTTAAAACAAAAAAGAAAAAGGAAAAAGAAAACAGGATAAAGGTTGCCCTTGGGGAAGACAGTTGGATGTACTGATAGGGAGAAGTCATGAGAGGATTTCTGAGATGTTGTTGGTCTATTTATTTTTCATTTGCATGGTGGTTATAATCTGATCATTCAGCTGTACACTTACAAATGGTACACTTCTCTCTCTATATGTTCTGCTTCGATTTTAAAAGTCTATATTTAGAAACTTTTTAGAGAGAGACAGAGACTATGAGTGGGACAGAGGGAGAGAGAGAGAATCTGAAGCAGGCTCCACGCTTGGTGCAAAGCCCGGTGTGGGGCTTAATCCCACGTTCTTGGGATCATGACCTGAGCTGAAATCGAGAGTCAGACACTCAACCGACTGAACCACCCAGGCACTCCTTAAAAGTTTATTTTTAAAAATCCCTGCTATGAAGACCTGGAAAATGTCTTCAGTGGACCCTCATGAAGAGGACACTGTGTCCTTGACAACAGATTCAGTGTAACAGGCTGTTTCTAACAGTGTCCCCGATGTGGGCAGAAGGCAGGATGCCAGAGGGAGAGTCTGTAAAAGCCTTTCCATGAGGGATTACCTAGTTGTTTCCGGAACTTTGCTCTCTGCTGATCTGGCTCAATCCAAGGGTGAACAGAGTGGGGAAAAATGGATGGGCCGCAACCCTGCAGGCAGTCCTGAAAACATGATGTCTCTCAACAGTTTTTGCTGAGTGCTGAATGGGAGAGAAATGGGGATTACAGACTTTGACAGGAACTTGGAGTACAGATACACGCTGCTGCCAAAGAAGGACAGATCTCAATGTTTTAACAGTTAAGTGAGTTGGCGAGAAATGGTGTCCCAGTGTGAAAGTCTAACATATCCTGATAGAAGCCCTTCTCCCCATCAGAGAGAGGTGGGGGCAAGGTGCCAAGGCAATACTGTGTTTCACTGGTGCTAAGATAGATTTTTTCCTCCATATTTTAATATTTTAAAAATTAGAATGCATTTTACGGTTGCCGTGCCTCAGTTCGTTGGCGGTGGGTTTTTGTTTTTTTTTTTCTATCAAAGTATGAGGCATCTTATAATTAATGGTATCCCAGATTCAATTAAAGAAGTCACTATCTTCAATGTTGTTCCTTCAAGCCTCAGTATCTCCAACTACTTGGAGGTGATAGTTCAAATTTACTTTAAAAGTCTAAATTTTGGAGGCGCCTGGGTGGCTCTGTTGGTTGAGCAACCCACTCTTGGTTTCGGCTCAGGTCATGATCCCAGGGTCGTTGGATCGAGCCCTGTGCCGGGCTCCATGCTGAACATGGAGTCTTCTTTGGATTTTCTCGCTCCGCCTCCCCTCCCTAAATAAATAAACAAACAGATATCTAAATTTTGCTTGGGGCCTTAGGGATCACTTACTTGCATACTCCCCTCCACCCCTCCTTCCATCCCTTCACATTTGTTCCCTGGGAGCCAAGCACACAAGACAGGCTTGGAGGAATACATAAAATGATTTGCGGTAGGTTATTAATTGCTTATATTATAGGTAACCACATTCCTGCAAACAGGCTGTCCCGTCCCCAGTATTATTTACACTGTAAATTTCCTTTGCAGATTCTTCCTTTCCAGGTAATGTTGAGGCAGATGATCAGCATAACCAATCTAAATTCACGGTGTAGGTGATCGTTTCCTTGCATTTAATTATGTCAACTCTACAACTCCTGGAGTCCTAGCACCAGGGCTCCGGGAAAGGTCCACAGATTGCAAAGTATGAAATTGTAAAATAATACTTTGTCAGAGACAGGTTTGATTGAAGACAAAATGCAAAAAGTTTGGGGAAGAATCCTTTGTTTATTTTAAAATTATTATTGGGGGCGCCTGGGTGGCTCAGTCAGTTTAGCGTCCGACTTCGCTCAGGTCATGATCTCGCGGTCCGTGAGTTCGAGCCCCACGTCGGGCTCTGTGCTGCCGGCTTGGAGCCTGGAGCCTGCTTGGGATTCTGTGTTTCCCTCTCTCCCTGCCCCTCCCCTGCCCACTCTCTGTCTCTCTCTGTCTCTCAAACATAAATAAACATTAAAAAATTTTTTCTTTTTAATTATTAAAATCCACGAACCTTTTCTTGTTTGTTATGGAAGCTAGAGTTTGAATCTAAGGATAAATCATATATAAAGAGAATAATTGGGCAAGGCTTGCATGAACAAGGTAAACTGTTGCTATCTTTAATTTTAGTTAAATGCCTGTGAGGTAACAGGGAGGGCCTGGCAGGCCTAAGCATAATGTGAGCTAACTGTGAGGCTTCTCCACCTACTGCCCTTTTAGAATCTCTACACCTTCCCTTCCCCCTTTCCATTGCTTGACACAGACCCCAGACCTAACAAAATCCATTTCCCATCGCCACTTCATTGTAGGAAACAAATCACATCCATTAATTAATCTTAAGGTATCAATAATTGATCCTAGTGTGATGTATTACCCTTCCCAAATGTATTTGCATAAAAAATGTATTATACAACTGATACATTTTCATTGCTGAGAAATGGAAAATTCAGATAAGCAAAAAGAAAACAAACATGCCCAGTATCATCAGGAAGAACCACTATTACAAATTTAGTTTCTGTTTCTCAAGCTCTTGTCTGTGCATGTATTATTAACATTTTGGGGAGACTTCAGCCTTTGAAGTAGGGCGTTCACACCCCTTCCTTCCTCTCTCTCCCTTGCCGTCAGCTGATCATCAAGAAGCAGCGGTCCTACGGACCCAGCTGTGGATAATATTACAGAACATGGCCCCATTCTTGAGAAATCCATGCACCTACAGAGGTTGATAGGTAGCAGTTATCATTTATTTTTGGAAACTAGTTTCCGTTGATGCTTATGTTGACACAGATCAAGTTGACATCTTAAAATATTTGATTGGCCACATCCCAGCTCTTCAAGGGAGGGATCAACTGTGCTGAGCCTGCTGCAGTATTACGTCCTACGTGTTTAATCCCTTCCCTTCCAGAAGCCTTCCGCAGTCCCTTTAGAGTCAGAGGCAAAGACTGAATTCTTGCAGCCCTTGTCTGTGTCCCTTAAATGGCCCTGGGTGGCCTTATATTGTTATTTTTGACATCCACCTTCACAACTGCACAGGGGCCTCGAGGCCACACTTAGAATCCTAGATTCTTGTACTGCTTAAGGGAGCCTTGGAGAGGTCCACCCAAGGAGGCTCAAGAGGGCTTAGATAACTGCCCAAGACCACATAGCTTTTAAGTGAGGTAGGACCCAGTGTTCTTTCTATTCCAGCAGTGTTAGACATATTCCCAGAGCTTATAAGTCATGAAGTTATTCAACTTTGCTTATTTTCTTATGATCTAAAAAACTTGGCCTAAAATGCTTTTCTGATCATCTGAGTCTATTCATTAAACTTGAGTCGTCTCTCAATTTCATTGTTTGGCTTTGTGTTTTGTATTGTCCTGTTAGTACTTCTCACTGGTTGGACCAAGAGGTCAGGTGACAGCAATTAACTTATAAAATGCAGTGTGTTTTTTAGGGAGAGGGGTGACAAAGTAGAGGACACTCGGGGGTCCCCACTTTTCCAAATTTGAGCAACACCACAGGATAGCACACTACTTGTTCCCTGCAAATGTGTTTGTTGATGATGCATTTCAGTAAAAAGTAAATTAAACATTTTGTTTGGCTTCTCATTTCTGATTCATGGTACTGTACTAACAGTAAAAGGCAAACAAATTTTTGGCATTTTTTTAATTACATTTTGGGGATTGGACTGATAGTGGTACCTGCGGACATGATCTCACTAGTGAGAACTTAAGAACTGGAAGCAAGACATGGGTGTCACTGGTGTCCCCATGAGCGCCCACGATTTAAACTGTCTTCGTAAATTCAGTGCCTGTCCCAGGACCGGACCACAAATATTCATGCTCCCTGTAACAGTGACATCTGGTGGCCCCAGAGTAATAGGACAGCAGTTGAGGCCGTGATCTGTGGATTTGGGGGAGATGAGTTTATTTTATGTCATATAGCTGCCACTCACCACAGGAGCTGCTCCCCTTTCCCTGGGAGCCCCTCCCCATGACACACTTCTCCCTGATCACCACACATCCAGTTAGCACCTCTGGCCCAAGAACCCTTCAACATCATCCCCAGTTCCTCGGGGCACCGTCCTCCCAACTGAGCAGTGGACAAGCTAATGATAACAGCCTGCGTGGGAAGAAGTGCACTTACCTGTGGGGCCTTGTCAGCTGCCATTGGTCGTGTTAGGCCGGGCCTGGCCTGGATTCTGGTGCTCGAGGACCTGTGATTTACTGCCTCCCTGGGCAGCAGGTGGCCAGGGTATTTTTAGTGTCTGGGGCCTTTAGCAGGTTTGGGTGGGGGTAGGAAGCAAAGGTGAGGCCTCGGGGATTCAGCTCTTCCAAGGTTTAAGTTCAAAGCCTCCCACTTGTGGGGTCTCTTCCTTAACTTCCTGTGGGCTTTCAGGCTCCTGGTACAGGGGTCTTCACTTCAGAAACCATGTATGTTTTCTGGCATGTCTTTGCCTTTTTCCTTTTCCTAGCCAGTCAGGAAGCGCGAGCTGGAGACCGCGATACCTTTGGGATGCCCGGGTTGTTTGGTATCTAGGAAAGCGACTGGATATTATTAACGCCCTGAGTGCATACTCATTCCATTTCAAAGCACTTCTCCGTGCACTGTGTTATTGGATCCTCACAATGATCCCGTGAACTCTGTGGTCAGCAACTATCATCTATCTTCCTCGTACGGAAGAACCTGGTGGAGAAAGGTGAGCGATTACCTGATGTCACAGGACGTGCACACGGTGGAACCTGAAGCTGGGCTGTCCTGGCTTTGCCACCAGCCGTGCTGAGTTAGAACCCACTTGTGCTGCTCACCAGTGTCGGGATTCAGGGCAAGATGTTTAACTTCTGTCCTTATCCCCAAACTGAGAATCGTGGTCCTTGGCACATGCAGCTGTGAGGATGTCTAATAAAATACGCAATAAACTGTTCTCATCCAAATGAAAGCTCACACGGTCGGGAGCCTGGCTGGCCCAGTCGGTCAAGCATCTGTCTTCGGCTCATGTTCTCACGGTTCGTGAGTTCAAGTCCTGCTTCAGGTGAGCTTGAGCCCTGCTTTGGGTGAGCCCTGGCTTCTCTCTCTCTCTCTCTTTCTCTCTCTCCCACTCCCCCCTCACTCAGTTGCGCCCTCTCTCTCAAAAAAAAAAAAAAAATTCTCACACATTTATTTGGCTTTGTATGTGTCCAGGGCCAGGCCCTAAATATATGACACTGCCGCTGCCCTCACACAAGAGACAATCTCCGAACCAACTGTTAAACTCACCAGGTGCTCAAACCTGGGGCTTCCGAGCAGGCACATCAGAGAGAGAAACAAAGGTAAAAATGGAAAAGGCTGTGTGCCCAGATGCTTTGTCAATCGGACCCTCCGAACCTGGATTTGAGTTCCCTGGTACAACTATTTGGTGCTGCAAATGCTTTTGTGATGCCTTGTCCTTGGCATCTGTTTCCTTTCCAAGGAAACATTCTGTCTGCGCTTCAGGGAAGAGGGTGTTTTCACCAGCACTTGGATAGAATGGTATCAGCACCATGAGAGACCTGGAGAGACGGGAACAATGAAGTGACCGAGCTTTCTGCAGTGAGGGAGTGGGCGAGAGCTACGATCCAAGTCAATCCAAGTCAAGCTCTCCTGCATTTTACCTGGAGCAGCTGAGCTGGACCCCCTGGGCTTGTCCTCTCCACGGCTGCCCCAGCATCTCTGGAGCCCAGGCATGCCTCCGTGAGCCGCGAGGTCTCCAGCTGATGGGGAGGGGCTGCTGTCAGTGTGATCCTGGTGTTTCACACCATGGATCTGTGGGCCCACTGGGTTCCAGCCTCCCGGCTGGGTGCCTACATACCTTTTCACTGGATCACTCCCTGCTTTTCTTTGTTTAGTGAGCCATTTCCCTGGGGGGTGGGCAGAATCTGTCTCGAGCCTCAGCTCATTTGCCTGTTGACCCTGAAAGCCTAAGTAGACCTAGCCAGTGAAGAGGACCTTGGCGGTCAGTGGTGGTGTTGGTGCCGACATATAAGGAACCAGGTCCTTTCCCTGTGAGTACTGGCCCCCTGTTCCTTCCCGGCCCCCATGCTGAAAGTGGTTGTTGTCCATATCTCGCTAGTTCAATGTCATATTCTGTGTAGAAAGAGTTCCATGGTTGGGATCAGTCTCTAAGATTGGTGATTCCCATCATCATATTAAGAGCTCTGAGATGTCCTCTAGTGGAAAAACCTGTTTAATTTCATCAAACCCAGGATTTCCCAAGTTTGTTGGACCATGGAGGCCTCTTTTCAAGTCAACAGCACTTCCTGTCCTTCAGATTAGAGCTCCACAGAACCCACTTTGGGAAGCATAGCTACCTCCTGAGAGCTGTCAGCTGCCTTGACTCATGGCCGCATTCCACCCCAGATGGCATCTCCTAGGATACCGATCCCTCCCCAAAGTGGACCTGAGCTCATCCCATAATGAGCCAGCCCCAGTTGGCCCATCTCCCCAGTCCTAATCCCACTCAGCCCTGGCACTCTGCCACGTTCCTGTTTGCCTAATAGCCATCCTAAGGCAACAGGAGAGGAGAGAGGATTCTCCTGTGTCTTCCCATCTTCACTGTCCACTCAGATTGACACCCAGAGGGTGCAGTTCACCTTCGAGCTGGGATCCCATTGGAGAGTGAGCTGCTTGTTTTTCCTGCTTTCTTCCCTTCTGGTTCCTTATCCTGTGCTCCCTGACTTCTGCTTGGAATGCCCTGGGCCTGGCAGGAACCTTTTATTAGGTGAACAGGTCTCATACAGCTTCATTCCTGATTTGGAAGACTTTAGCCCTGGCTATCCTGGCTGGCAGTCTGAAAATGTCTTACTCCATTTTTGTTTTTTCTTAAATCCAAACCAGTTGTAGACCACAGCCCTCAAATATACCTGTCCTTCCTCTCTGGTTTTCCTCCTGTCCATAGTCCCACACAGGATTCTCACCACCCAGTCTCTCCCACCTGTCAGCCCTGGTCCAAGAAGAGCCAACACTGCTGCCTGGATGGGGATGCTTGTTATGGGCCTGGGTGTGATTAGGTCCCAGCGGGTCCTGTCCAGCCAAGGTGCATTTCCCCCTCTGTTTCATGATGGTTTCTTCCTCTCTGCTTTGTGATCATCATACTGGAGCCTCTGCTTTGAGTCCATCCCAGGATCTCTGGCCTCTGAATTCCATTGCCTGCTCTTCGCCTCTTTCTAAAACCTGCTCTCAGCACACCATCTAATCCTTGCGTTCACGTTGGATCAACAAAACATCGCCAGGATGGGAAAGAGTTTTGTGGCCAGGGACACCCCAAGAACATGTGAAATTGGAAGACCAAGGAATGTCAGAATTTTAAAGTGCAATTTCACACAACTTAAAACTGAGAAGTAGCCAATGTCACTGTGCTCTCCCCCTCCACATCCAGGGAGGCATATTCCCTTG